>NC_091977.1:465600220-468280576 GCF_044704955.1 Pristiophorus japonicus | reverse complement strand
CCCCTCCTTTTCTTCCACCCTTTCTTCCTCCCTTTTCCTTCCCCCCTTCCCTTCTCCTCCTTAACCCTCCCCTTCTCCCCCTCCCCCTCCCCCTTCTCCTCTTTTCCCCCACCCTTTCTCCTCCTCCCTCCCCCCTCCCCCTTCTCCTCCTCCCCTTTCTCCTCCTCCCCCCTTCTCCTCTCTCTCCCCCCTCCCCCTACTCCTTTCCCCCATCTCCTTCCCCCCACCTCCTTTCCCCCTCTCCTTTCCCCCCCACTCCATCCCCCTTCTCCTTCCCCCCTTTTTCTTCCCCCTTTTCCTTCCTCCCTTTTCCTTCCCCCCTTCCCCTTCCCTCCTTTCCCCTCCCCTTCTCCTCCTCCCCCTCCCCCTTCTCCTCCTCCCCCCCACCCCTTCTCCTCCTCCCTCCCCCTCCCCCTTCTCCTCCTCCCCCCTTTTCCTGCTCCCCCCTTCTCCTCTTCCCCTCTCCCCCTTCTCCTCCTCCCCCTCCCCTCCCCTTCTCCTCCTCACCCTCCCCCCTCCCCCTTCTCCTTTCCCCCCCATCTCCTCCCCCATCTCCTTCCCCCCCACCTCCTTTCCCCCCTCTCCTTTCCCCCCCACTCCTTCCCCCCTTCTCCTTGCCCCCCTTTTTCTTCCCCCCCTTTTCCTTCCTCCCTCCCCCCTCCCCCTTCTCCTCCTCCCCCTTCTCCTCCTCCCCCCTTCTCCTCTTCCCCCTCCCCCTTCTCCTCCTCCCCCACCCCTTCCCCCTTCTCCCCCTCCCCCTTCTCCCCCCTCTTCCCCCTCCTCCCCCTCCCGCCTCCCCTCCCCCTTCTCCCCTCCCCCTTCTCCTTCCCCCCCAATCTCCTTCCCCCCCACTTCCTTTCCCCCCTCTCCTTTCCCCCACTCCTTCCCCCCTTCTCCTTCCCCCCCTTTTTCTTCCCCACCTTTTCCTTCCTCCCTTTTCCTTCCCCCCTTCCCCTTCTCCTGCTTCCCCCTCCCCCTTCTCCTCCTCCCCCTCCCCCTTCTCCTCCTCCCCCCACCCCTTCTCCTCCCTCCCTCCCCCTCCCGCTTCTCCTCTCCCCCCTTTTCCTCCTCCCCCCTTCTCCTCTTCCCCTCTCCCCCTTCTCCTCCTCCCCCTCCCCCTTCCCCCTTCTCCTCCTCACCCTCCCCCCTCCCCCTTCTCCTTTCCCCCTCATCTCCTCCCCCCATCTCCTTCCCCCCCACCTCCTTTCCCCATCTCCTTTCCCCCCCCACTCCTTCCCCCCTTCTCCTTGCCCCCCTTTTTCTTCCCCCCCTTTTCCTTCCTCCCTCCCCCTCCCCTTCTCCTCCTCCCCCTTCTCCTCCTCCCCCCTTCTCCTCTTCCCCCTCCCCCTTCTCCTCCTCCCCCACCCCTTCCCCCTTCTCCCCCTCCCCCTTCTCCTCCCCCTTCTCCTCCCCTTCCCCCTTCTTCTCCCCCTCCCCCTTCTCCCCCCTCTTCCCCCTCCTCCCCCTCCCACCTCCCCTCCCCCTTCTCCCCTCCCCCTTCTCCTTCCCCCCCAATCTCCTTCCCCCCCACTTCCTTTCCCCCCCTCTCCTTTCCCCCCCACTCCTTCCCCCCTTCTCCTTCCCCTCCTTTTTCTTCCCCACCTTTTCCTTCCTCCCTTTTCCTTCCCCCCTTCCCCTTCTCCTCCTTCCCCTCCCCCTTCTCCTCCTCCCCCTCCCCCTTCTCCTCCTCCCCCCACCCCTTCTCCTCCTCCCTCCCCCCTCCCCCTTCTCCTCCTCCCCCCTTCTCCTCCTCCCCCCTTCTCCTCCTCCTCCCTTCTCCTCTTCCCCCCTCCCCTTCTCCTCCTCCCCCTCACCTTCCCCCTTCTCCTCCTCCCCCTCCCCCTTTCCCCTTCTCCTCCCCTTCCCCCTTCTTCCCCCCCCCTCCCCTTCTCCCCCCTCTCCCCCTCCTCCCCCTCCCACTCCCCCCTTCTCTCCCTCCCCCTTCTCCCCCTTCTCCCCCTCCCCCTTCTCCCCCCTCCCCCTTCTCCCCCTTCTCCCCCATCCCTCCCCCTTCCCTCCCTCCCCCTTTCCTCCCTCTGCTCCCTCCCTCTCTCCCTCTACCCCCCTCCTCCCCCGCCTCTCGCTGTCAGAAATACAGACAGACAGACAGACAGACAGAGAGAGACACTGACAGAGACACACTGGGGAGGGTGGGGGGGGGGGCATCCCAGCACGCTGTTGGAGGGCTCCCGGTGCTGCAGTCGGTAAGTAGAAAATGTTTTATTTATTGATTTAAAAAATATATATTTCTTATTAATTTTTTTGGATTGATTTATTGGTTGATTTATTGATGTTTTTATCATTTATTATTGATGATGGCTCTTTATTTGTAAAACTGAAGTGTTTAATGTTTGTAAACTTCCCTTTAAACCCCCCCCCCCATTCCCTACGCCTGATTTGTAACCTACGCCTGATTTTCTAAAGTGTAGACAAGGTTTTTTCGAGCGTACAAAAATCTTCACTTACTCCATTCTAAGTTAGTTTGGAGTAAGTTTTCACTGCCGAAACTTTGAAAACAGGCGTAAGTGGCTGGACACGCCCCCTTTTGAAAAAAAAATTCTGTTCCAAAGTGAAACTGTTCTAACTGACTAGAACTGGAGCAAACTCAATGGTGAGAATTCCGATTTCTAAGATACTCCGTTCTACACCAGTTGCTCCTAAAGATCAGGAGCAAATCATGGCGAAACTTGGGGCCCTTGAATATTGTGTACAATTTTGCTCTCTTAATCTGAGGAAGGACATTCTTGTTATTGAGGGAGTGCAGCGAAGGTTCACCAGACTGATTCCCTCCGTGCCAGACTTCAGAAAGCAACACCTTTTGCAGAGTTGAATGTAAATATTTTGAGCATTTAAAAATTTTAAGAACATTTTAAGTTTCAAATTTGAGTGGATGTTTCCTTCAGTAATAGAAAGTGGATCAGAATTGATGAATTGACCCATTGGGGTGGCAGGAAAGTCACAATGGATGTTCTTTTACTTTTCTTTTAAGCAGGAGTGCTGATTACCGAAAGAGGTTGTTTAATATGGAAATGACCTCAAGGTGTTACCGAACTTGAACTTTGAGAGGGAAGCATTGATCGTAAAAAGGTGTTATGTACATATGTGAATAACTGAAGAAGGACCTGTGAGGGGGAGGTCCCCACAGAGCAAAAGAAGTTACTTTCATTTTTTGTCTTAATAGAAGCAAATTGAGTCAGGGATACGAGATGAGGTGGACGCTATGGATAGGCATGTGGAAGACCATTATTATGCACCCAGAGAGTGGGAGAAACTGGGTAATAGTTCTAACAGGCGAACCCCAGGAAGAAAAGAAGGGGCGAAATTGTGTTGGGAAAAGTGGTGGAAGGAGGAACAAGGGATTTTTATCTGTGTGGGTTTGAGGCCCAATGTCTGCATGGGTTCGAGTCCCAGCATCTGTGTGGGTTTGAGTTCCAATGTCTCGTCTGTGTGGGTTTTAGGGATGGGGAATTAGCTCAATGGTAGAGTGCTCGCTTTACATGTGAGAGGTAGTGGGATTGATGTCTGCATTCTCCACTCCTCTTTTATTTTCTATGTTTCTATTAAGGGGGAGTTAGATATGGCCCTTACGGCTAAAGGGATCAAGGGGTATGGGGAGAAAGCTGGAAAGGGGTACTGAGGTGAATGATCAGCCATGATCTTATTGAATGGTGGTGCAGGCTCGAAGGGCCGAATGGCCTACTCCTGCACCTATTTTCTATGTTTCTATGTTTCTATCTTTCTATGTTTGAGGCCCAATGTCTTGTCTACGTGGGTTCGAGTCCCAGCGTCTGTGTGAGTTTGAGTCCCAATGTCTGTGTGGTCCCAGATCCTCCAAACACAGTCAATACTACTGAGCTAGTAGCGCATGAAAAGAGGCCCCTACCATCAGCCCCAAAGACATGGGATAAAGAGGTTAAATTCTCCATAATGAAACCCAGATCTAAGAACAGGGAAAACGTTGTATCATTCTGTATATTATGAAGTAGTATTCTAAATTTAACAGAGTTACAATTACCCTGGTGATGCTCGCCAGAAACAGAAAAGTTATTTGAAAAATTGTAAAAGGAAACGTTAAAATAATTCTATCAAAAGAATTACGGGGATGAGAGTCGGGGGAAGCATACAAACCGAGATGGAAAAGGGGGCTAATGAGTGATGTAGCTACAGCATTTAATACTGGGACATCACTGGTAAATAGTGTGGACAACACGCAGTTGCAAGTCCAAGTGAATACCTTAAAGGACCAGTTAAAGAAAATACTGGAGGAGGGTAGCGACATAGAGGGTAACAAATTACAGGAGGACCAGGCAATGACAATTCATTTGAAAGAGATGGTAGCTGAGGTGGAAAAACACGCTCAGACTATCAATGCTTTAATCAAGGAGGGTAGAAACTCGTCAGATCAAGCTGCTCAGAATGACGTGTGTGTCATGTGCGGAGCTTGGTTGTTAAATGAAGGACGCAGTCATTTAGAGGATTTAAAACAAGGCCACGTACCGTCGTGGGTCAGTAACAAGCATCTAAAAGCATTGTGTGTCTATAACAACCTCCTCAATTTGTGCCAGCTACGGTCAGCCTCCGAAGCATATCCAGTCCCGGTCAACTGTGGTCAAAGTAAACAATCCATAATGGGGATAGTGCTTCGAATACCAGTGTTGGATCAGTCACAACGACCTGTACCGGTATACCGGGTGGAAAACATTGGGGTAATTCGGAACGGGGTACATGTGAAGCATCATAAAACCTCGCAGTATGTGGTGAAATTGGGAGACTCAATAACCGGTGCTAGTCTGGAGGGATTCCAGAGAGGAGGTACATATGTGATATTGTGCCCCTATCGCCTGAACCCTTTTGACCGGCCGGTATGTGAGTTCAAGTACGAGGACGGGCCACCTATAAGCTGTATCATGGAAGTGACGACTTACAACCATGTTCTGCCACAGGTTGCGTATAAGGGAAACGGGACATACTGTGTCACCATCAGCGAAAGTCGGTATAGAGTACACCAGGACACTTGGTGCCCAATGAGGGATTTTACCTTTTGTTTCAAAGCCCAGGTAGAGACACAATTAGCACAAGAAAGGATAATTCCTATTTCAGACCACAAACACATAAGTATCACAGTCAACGGCACTTTACTGAACCTCCAGGAATACATATCACGTTTTGGATACGAAATCCCGCCATTACCCGAACATTTCGCAGAACTATTAAAGAACATCGAGCTGTCCCACAAACATTATTACATGTTACACCAGGAGAATGATAAAGTAAAGGGAGAAATTGAGGAAATGATGGCTCCTCCATGATGGGATCTGGGACTCAATATTTAAATCCCCCCCCGGGTTCGAATCGTATCACACTCATTAGTAATTGTACAGTTGATAATAGTGTTGTATCTACTGATCCTGTCCTGTAAATTAAAGAAAATGATGAGGGAAGGTAATATGGAAGGATTATTAAAGTAAACCCAGGCTTAAATGTTTGTAAAAAAGGTATAAACCGAAGTCAGATTAAGGCCGAACATGGTTTTATTGTAAGAAACACTGTCGTATGGTAAAAACATTGGGTTTTGTGTGTAAAAAGAAATGTAATGGGGAGATTTGATTGAAGGCTGCAATCACCAAAATGCTCGTGGAAAAGAAGACACCACCCAGAGTAATATCTCTGAGTTTATTATAGGAGACATTAAAAGGAGGGAGTGTAAGGTTACTAATCTTCAGAAAAGCACAGAAGGAGACCATGAACTAAAAATTGATTAATCCAAGCTTTTGGAATTTAATACAAGCTTTTGGAATTAAACTGGACAATTAAGGACGTCTTGTGGTCAGGAACCAAATCTGACTTCATGCATAACAACAATGGAGTTGTTACATGAGGCCCTGAACTTGATTGACCAGAATGGGGAAAAACAAGCCCACTGGAGTCACCAAGTCTGCAAGAAGCAGGAGTACAAAGTATTGTGTTCCTAACACAGATGAGGCTGCACACAGGGAGGTTAAAGTAACAGTGACCTCAGTCTTTATTAAGACACTCCAGAGTGAGGAACAGGCCTTAAGGGCCGGCTTATATACAGTGCTCCCAAGGGATGCTGGGATCCCTTGGTACTTCAGGGGATGCGCTCCTGGGTGGCGGAACATGGAAGTGCATGCTTTACAGATACACAACATCACTCCCCCCACCCCAAAGTCAAAGTGAAAACTATTTACAAGGTGAGGCGGTCGGGAGCCTTTCTTTCCCTGGTGGACCGCCTCGGTACAAATGTCTGTTCTGGTGTGTTGGCTGTGCCCTCGTTGGCCTGGCGTGTTGTTGGCCTTGCAGGGCTGCTGGGTGAGCCTGGCCTTGCTGGCTGTTGGGCATGATGGGTTCAATTTCCTGGTCCGGGGTGGTGTTGTTGATCCTTTGGGTGTGTGTTGTGGGCTCGAAAAAGGTGGTGTCTGCTGTGGGTTGTTCAGGGCAGTCTGTGAACCGCAGCCTCGTTTGGTCCAGGTGCTTTCTGCAAATTTGTCCATTGTCTAATTTGACTACAAACACCCTACTCCCTTCTTTAGCTATCACCGTGCCCGCGATCCACTTGGGACCATGTCCATAGTTTTACACATACACAGGGTCATTCAGATCAATTTCCCGTGACACAGTGGCGCGACCATCATTTACATTTTGTTGCTGCCGCCTGCTCTCTACCTGATCATGCAGGTTAGGGTGAACCAGCGAGAGTTTGGTTTTAAGTGTCCTTTTCATGAGTAGCTCAGCCGGGGGCACCCCTGTGAGCGAGTGGGGTCTCGTACAGTAGCTGAGCAGTACTTGGGACAGGCAGGTTTGGAGTGAGCCTTCTGTGACTCGTTTAAAGCTATGTTTGATTGTTTGTACTGCCCGCACTGCCTTCCCGTTGGAGGCTGGTTTAAACGGGGCCGAGGTGACATTTTTGATCCCATTGCAGGTTATGAATTCTTTAAATTCGGCACTGGTGAAACATGGCCCGTTGTCACAGACCAATTTGTCTGGCAGGCCGTGGGTGGCAAACATGGCCCTCAGGCTTTCAATGGACGTGGTGGCGGTGCTTCCCGACATTATTTCACATTCAATCCATTTTGAAAAAGCATCGATCACCACCAGGAACATTTTAGCGAGAAACAAGCCCGTATAGTCGACATGGATCCTCGACCATGGTCTGGAGGGCCAGGACCACAAACTTAGAGGTGCCTCTCTGGGCGCGTTGTTCAACTGAGCACAGATGCTGCATTGCCATACACAGGACTCGATACCGGGCCACCACACGTGGGATCTGTCTATCGCTTTCATCACTACTACGGGTGTGTGCTGTGGAGATCCGAGATGAACGTCTCCCTGCCCTTTTTGGGTAGCACTACGTGGTTATCCCAGAACAGGTAGTCTGCCTGAATGGACAGCTCGACCTTTTGCCGCTGGAATGGCTTGATTAGCTTTTGCATTTCAACGAGGATGCTGGCCCAGCTCCCATGCAGTACATAGTTTTTTACTAGGGACAGCAGAGGATCTTGACTGGTCCAAGTCCTAATCTGGCGGGCTGTGACAGGTGATTTATCATTTTCAAACGCTTCCATGACCATCAACAAATCTGCGGGCTGTACCACCATCAACAAGTGTGCAGGCTACGCCATTTCCACCCCCGTGGTGGGCAATGGTAGCCGACTGAGAACATCTGCACAGTTCTCGGTGCCTGGCCTGTGGTGGATGGTATAGTTATATGCTGATAGCGTGAGTGCCCACCTTTGTATGCGGGCTGAGGCATTAGTATTTATCCCCTTGTTTTCAGCGAACAAGGATATGAGGGGCTTATGATCGGTTTCCAGCTCAAATTTGAGGCCAAACAGATACTGATGCATTTTTTTTACCCCGAACACACACGCTAATGCCTCTTTCTCAATCATGCTGTAGGCCCTCTTGGACTTAGACAAGCTCCTGGAGGCATAGGCGACAGGTTGCAAATGACCACGCAATGTTAGCTTGTTGCAATACACACCCGACTCCGTACGATGACGCATCACATGCTACCACAAATCCTTTACACGGGTTATACATAGAAACATAGAAACATAGAAAATAGGTGCAGGAGTAGGCCATTCGGCCCTTCGAGCCTGCACCACGATTCAATACGATCATGGCTGATCATTCACCTCAGTACCCCTTTCCCGCTTTCTCTCCATACCCCTTGATACCTTTGGCCGTAAAGGCCACATCTAACTCCCTCTTGAATATATCCAATGAACTGGCATCAATGACTCTCTGCGGCAGGGAATTCCACAGGTTAACAACTCTCTGAGTGAAGAAGTTTCTCCTCATCTCAGTCCTAAATGGCCTAACCCTTCTCCTAAGACTATGTCCCCTGGTTCTGGACTTCCCCAACATCGGGAACATTCTTCCCGTCCTGTCAGAATCTTATACGTTTCTATGAGATCCCCTCTCATCCTTCTAAACTCCAGTGTATAAAGGCCCAGTTGATCCAGTCTCTCCTCATATGTCAGTCCAGCCATCCCTGGAATCATTCTGGTGAACCTTCGCTGCACTCCCTCAATAGCAAGAACATCCTTCCTCAGATTAGGAGACCAAAACTGAACACCATATTCCAGGTGAGGCCTCACCAATTGCAGTAAGACCTCCCTGTCCGATACTCAAATCCCCTAGCTATGAAGGCCAACATGCCATTTGCCTTCTTCACCGTCTGCTGTACCTGCATGCCAACTTTCAATGACTGATGAACCATGACACCCAGATCTCGTTGCACTTCCCCTTTTTCTAATCTGCCGCCATTCAGATAATATTCTGCCTTCGTGTTTTTGCCACCAAAGTGGATAACCTCACATTTATCCACATTATACTGCATCTGCCATGCATTTGCCCACTCACCTAACCTGTCCATGTCATCCTGCAGCCTCTTAGCATCCTCCTCACAGCTCGCACTGCCACCCAGCTTAGTGTCATCTGCAAACTTGGAGATATTACACTCAATTCCTTCTTCTAATTCATTGAAGTATATTGTAAATAGTTAGGATCCCAGCACTCACGTCCTGACTCCCCAAAACATTTCCACCATCTACAACGTATAAGTCAAGATTGACATGGAATACCGTCCACTTGCCTGGATGAGTGCATCTTCAACAACACTCAAGGAGCTCAACACCATCCAGAAAAAAGCAGCCTGCTTGATTGGCACCCATTCCACCACCTTAAACATTCACTCCCTTCATCATAGGTGCAGTGTGTACCACCTGCAAGATGCAATGCAGAAACTCGCCAAGGCTTCTTCGACAGCACTTCCAAAACCTGTGACTCCTACCACCTAGAAGGACAAGTGCAGCAGGCCCATGAAAACACCACCACCTCCAAGTTCCCATCCAAGTCACACACCATCCTGACTTGGAAATATATCGCCGTTCCTTCATCGTCGCTAGGTTCAGATCCTGGAACTCCCACCCTATCAGCATTGTGGGAGTACCTTCACCACACTGACTGCAGTGGTTCAAGAGGGCGGCTCACCATCACCTTCTCAAGGGCATTTTGGGATGGGCAATAAATTGTGGCCTTGGCAGCGATGCCCACATCCCATGAATGAATTAAAAAAATGGCTTTGTCTTATTCCATTCTTTCTTCAGTTGCTATGGACAATTTCTAACAGATAAATGTTGCAAGTTGCAGAAAAGTAAATGGTTCAAGGGGTTTGAAATGCTAACAATCCCACCATTTGGATGTTATTTTCAGACCCTTTCTTATTCCATTTCATGCAATTGTAGATTGGAAAAACTTCAACAAAAGTTTGTGAATAGCACTTTTGTGGTGTTTGATCAATTTTCAGATTTTGAAGGAAAGTTGCTAAAATATGTATTTTTGAGTTCGCAATCGTCGACACTATTTTATGAAATCTAATTCTGTGAGAAAATTTTTTTGAGTAAATAGTGGTTAAAGACTATGGCTGTGGTACCATTCAGACTTCCAACAACTGTAGCATATGTTTGATGCTTTAACACATTTCAGACATTTTTCTCTGTGCTTTTATTTATTATTAACTTTGTTTTATTGCTCCATTGTAATCTGGGCATTTCTATAAAAAGGTGAGAGTAAGTTTGTCAGTATTACTGCCATTGTGGTTAGATTTATTTAATTCCAGCTGAAGCCTCGGTCCTATGTTAAGAGAATGTTTACATATTCATTTATTTTTAAGTCTTGGATCAAGTTAGGGGCCAATTTGTTTACTTTATGAACTTGACCGAAGTCTTGAAAATAGTAGTGTTGTGCTCAGTTTGCATATGTCCAAGTCTACTGAACCCTGCTGTATTTCCAGTTTCAGCTAACTTGCATGAGGTGTGCAGGTGTGATTACTGCCTCCCATTTAGTGCTTGCCTGTTAAGGGGCAGGAATTCATGGGAGTGAAATTGGACAACGCCAGTGAATGAGACCCCTAGGGGGCGAAAATGCTTGTTTTTCAGATATCCGGTAGCGCCACCAGGAGGCAAGACACCTTTCGGCCAGGGGGAGGGGAAATGCTGCAGGCTCCCGGGAAATTCCCCGGAAGTTTGCGCAGGTAGCGCTCCAGGCCGCCGCGCAACTGGCGATGACGTCATCACTATGCGCGGCAACCGCCCCCCCCCCCCCCCCCCAGCACTGCACGCCGACCCCTTTCCGCCCCTCAGGGGAAATCGCGAGGCTGATGCGAGCGGATGCCAACGCTAGCTTCGTGGATTGCGAAGCTGGCCGACATCCACTCACGGTGCGGAAGTTATAGGGGAGGTCGCCATCGTGCCGCGCCGCCAACTTTACTATTCTACCGACTCTCGTGTCAGCTTCAGGTCCTGCCCCCTAGCGTGGTCGGGGCCGCCAAGGTAAAGTCTGGCACTCTGTTTTAGTTGCCAGGCTGCAGGCCCGGTCCCATGCTGCCCTAGTGGTCTCGTGGAGGCCATCAGAGGCCTTGCAGTTTGCGCAGAAGCCCTCAGCTTTAAGCGAAGAAGCGCATCAGCGCAATGCAAGATGTCCCTGCTCTATCTGGTTACTGCCCCCAATTTCGCCCCCCTAATGTTAGCAGTTCTGGAGCAAGCAGTTGGCCTAACATTTGGAACCCTAAACAGTGGGATGAAGTCAAGGAACAATATCCTTGGCTGGATTAAAGGAAAGACAATATGGCAAATGCCACATGATATGTCAGGCTGTCAGTAATGCATAACTATTCTGCTGAATCACCTCTTCAAGGCTTCATAGTTTTAGTCTGATAGGAAGTTCATATATATATTTTTCTGATTTTTCAAATGGTTAGACTATTGTGTCACAAAGTCACCAGGGTACTTGAAGGAGTAAGGTTTGTACTTCACAGTTAGTGGTACAGCAATTGGGTAGAAGTCAGCAGAAGTGTGAAGGGTGAAACTGGAGTAGATATTACTTGCCTGACATCAAATTGGGGAAACTGGACTCGCCAGGAGTGGCCCTCAGATAAGTCCCAGGAGGGGTTTGTTGCAGGCTATGGATGTGGGGGCCAATCGTGACTCCTGTGGAGTTGGAGAAGCACTCACATGCCTCCTAACTCTATAAGAAGGTGTTTTCATTTTAAATTGCAAAAACTTACCTTTGGCTGTTGGCCGTGGCAGCTATGAAGAATCGTCAGTCACTCACCCATGACCAACTTGCCAAAGGGGTGCTTCAGCAGATGTTAGGCCCCTAGTTTACATATCCAAGTGGCCAAACACACAGATTAAGCATCTGCCCGGGACGTCTAAATAAATGAGCTCCATAAATTTGGCATTGGGTCCATTGCTGGTGCAGATTGGCACAGGCCATCCCGGTGCTAAATTGGTATGCTTTGTGCCTGTTTTACAGTCAAGAAACAGACGCAATGCATGCCAATTTCTACCCCTGTGAACCCAGAGTGCACATGTGAAACTGTGGCACAAAGGAAAGCAAAGGTGATTGAAGGGAGAATGGAACAAATGGAAGGAACCACAAATGAAGTGTCAAAAATGAACATTTTCTGAAAGAACTTGCTCCCAGAGCCCCAGAGATTACAGTATCTCCATTTAAAAAATTGCTATTATAGAATATTATAAATTCGATTGCAAAATGCTGTAAAATTAACCAAGTAAAGTCTCAAAAATGAAAATTATCTTGGGCACATGTTTCACGACCATCCCAAAATGTACAATGCAAACAAGTTCTAAATTGCCACTGGACTAATGGTAACAATGGGAAAGAGCTGGAAAGAGAGCGCTCGCCTAACCATACTAAAGAGACATATAACATTCATTTACACGGTTGAGAGGGGTATTAAATGTAAAAATAAATAAATGTTAAGAGAGAAAAAAATCACATACCAACACGTAAGAACATAAACATTTAGAGTCCTCAGAACTTCCCCCCCCCATTTTCAAAATTAAATAAAACATAGACCAATAACATTTATAAAGCATTTTCTTTAATGTGGCTTAAAGAAACAAGATAGGATTTAAATATGAAAAGTCTCTTTTATCTTTGTCACTCTTCATAAATTTTCTCTGTTTTATTACCTTGGATCTTTAGTAGTTCTTGTCTAAATCATTGTTGAACTCTCTGTGCTGATCCCCAAGTCTGTTATGCTTTACGCTAAATGTCAATTGACTTTATTTAGAGGACTGAGGTCAGAGTACAGCAGTATCTAGGATACACGTTCCAAAACAGTGGTCCACACAAACCATCAAACGGATGATAATGCATGTAAAAGGGCACAACCAAGGTTTGCAAGCCTTCATCAGTCATAGTAAGTTTACAGTAGAATATGTGGAGTACACACTCAGGAATGGTGGATAACAACCATGTTTGGACTTTATTTTTTAGCACCATCTAGCAAACGTTCACTTTAAGTACTTTAAGGATTCATCGATAAGAACTTCACACCAGCATCATTTGTTTAAAAGAAATAAAACAACTATAGTAAATAAACACAGTCATCAGAAAAACTAGTTAGACATAGTTTAAAATTCAACTACTCATCCACTGTCACTCCTTTCTCTTCTTGCCAACACTATGATACGTTACAGTAACAACATTCTGATATACAGAACTTGTTCAAAATAAAAAGTGGTTTGAATACACAATAAGATGTGCCAGAAATGATGGCTAGAGAAACTTCAATTTGCTTTCAGGCTTTGACAGTGATTCTACAGAGATCGATGGTGTCAAAACAAAAATAAAAATATTATATGACAGTTAGTACTTAGCATATGCAGACTCGGCATATAACTCCAGCCACCTTAGAGCATTATCATTAGCAGCATATAAACCACAACAACTTGCACTTATATAGCACCTTTAACATAGTAAAACATCCCAAGTAGGCCACCAGATAGTTTAATTAGTGCGCACCATTTAACGATGTGGGACATGGTTTGTATTTGCCCGCAAAAACATTTGTCATCGTCACAAAGGCCCCATAGGTGAAGATTTGAGGCGCATTGACCCTGTCCAGTATGAAAGCAGTAGATCTGGGCCAAAGCTTAGGTTGCAAGGGAGAATTGCAGGCCAGTTATTTGTGTCACATAACAACAACTGCCAAATTTTTGTGAAGAAGAGAGAAAAAGGGAAAAGAGGGGAAAAGGGAAGGGGAAAAGCAAGAGCGATGGGTCCAGAAATGTATTGGATCATTGGCTAAGGTAAGTCATTAAGGGGACAAAATTGGCCCTTCCCTTAAGGCCTGTTACCGTCGGAAATCGGCAGTCATGCTGCGGAGTGGAATGGCCGTCGATCTTTAGTCGAAAGGCCGCCATTTTGAAAATTCCGCTCCTACGGTATTCCGGTGGTGACCTGTTCCCCCCCATTACTGTTCCGCTGCTGCCGATCCATCCTAAATGCGTCATCAGAGCGCGCACTGCCGATGCACCCCCCCGACCGCAAAATTCCGTGCAGAAAATCTTGCTCCCGCTGCTTGGTGCGACCAACAGCTTTTTCTGTCAGTGCACTGTGTTGGCAGTACTTCTAAAATGGCAGTGCGGCTGCCATTAAAGGGGAGGGCCTACTGCCATGTTGGGCCGACAATTATGCCTCTGGGTTTGGCCAGGCCACCAACAAGCCACCTGGCACCTCCACTGGCCTGGCCGAAACCCTCCTTGGTGGCCCAGTAGACCTAACAAAAAATTGTAGAGGCTCTCCCCTTTAAGTGAAGGGGAGAGACGTGCTGACGCATCAGCGTTATGACGTCATCAGTGCTACGCTGATGTGTGACAGCGGTGGACAGTCCACCTGCCCCCTACTTCCGCCCCTCTACTTAATGAACTCCCGCTCATCGCTGCACTTCCGCCCCCATTATGAGCAACTTCCGGGCCACTCGGAAAAAAAAAGCCAAAGAGTGGAATTTCACGCAAGAGTCCACCACATCTACCGCGATGGAGAAAACAGTCGAAACACGGCAAGTGCGCCGTGTTTTCGGGCCCCTTAGGTCCTCAGACAATAGGCCCCTCAAATCTTTGTGTCAGCTGCTTCCTTACCAGTCTTGTGAAGAAGGTTCAGTTAAGATGACTGGTAGAATCAGGGTGGGGCTACCATTGACAAGGTGCTCATTTAACTCCTGAAAGAAGGATCTTGAATGGGGATAAAAGCAACACAGTCCCCACCACTCAGAGTGGACATGTTCGTGTGGACGCGATCTGCTCACTAGACGGCATGGCCAGTGTAACCTGATGGCTAAGATCCTGGAGATGGCGGGAACCATGGCGCAGATCCATGCTAACTGTTGACACTAATCATGAACAGGTCAGTTGAAACCTGCTAGTATTTGGCAGATATCGGAGGCCAAATTGGATAAGGCCTGAAAATGGGGGTGGGCAGATCGCACATCGTGAAATTCATGCTGCCTGCTCATAAATATGATTGAAGTACTAAGCCCAGCACTAAATGTGCTGCTGGTTGGCTCAGCGCTCATTAGGGGGCCCACTATAGCGGGAAGGTTGCTCTGTATTTAAAGGCTGCCTACAGAGTGAAAGCCTTTCTGTAATTCTTAAGGAAGAGGTGTTTTGTGAGACAAGTTCCTCATTCTGACTGGGGCTGGAAGTTAGCAATTTCACCACAGGGCAGAGAAAGGGCACCTTGGTTGTCTGATGCAGCACTGGAGGCCTTGGTGCAGAGAGTGTATAGGAGGAGACAGATCCTCTGCCCGCAGGGTGCCAGGACTCCTTCCAGACACACTGTTCAAGGACAGTGGGAGGGGATGGCTGAATCCGTCAGTGCCACCAATCTTTTCCCCAGGACATGGATCCAGTGCTGGAAGAAGTTCATTGGCCGCATATGAGTGGTCAAGGTGAGTAAATGCATCTTCAAATGCCATATCCCACCAACTGCAGCATTAGCCTCACACACTGCTCAATGCACCATACCCCCATCATCCACCTACTAACAATTCTTATCAACCCCGACTCATATCTCACAATCATACCTTCACCTCACACTCACACAATTACAAGCCGCACACACACATTTCACACCTTGCACACAATGCCAGCTATTCAGCCATGACAGGCACATCACCCAAACACATTGCACCACATTCACTGACACACTTCCCTTTCTCTTGCAGGCCATGGTGGCTCACTATTGGCATGAGTGGGACAGACAGGCAGGGGACAGGCATGGCTGCAGAACTGACCCAGCTGGAGGAGTCAGTTTCAGAGATAATTGGAGGGGCCGTCACTGATGCCATGGTGATTGGCAAGACCGAAAGCATTGATGGTGACGGTATGCTCATAACTGATCCTTCTTCTCAAATCCCACTTGCCCCTCATCCTACAATTGCTTCTCATTTACAAGCTGCTGACGGTGTAAGCTTGCACATCCTGCTTCACACCCCCCTTCCTCACCACAACCCGACCCTTGTGCCATTCTTGTTTCCGATACCCAAGAACAGCCAGCCGCCCAGCCTGTGCAGGAAGAAGTAGAGGAGCTGAGTGATGGAGAAGAGGCACCATCACTTGATCTGACACTCCCAGGCACCAGCTCAGAAAATGGCACTGCGCAAACTTTAGAGGGTGGTATAGAGGTGGGATCTGCACATAGTGAGTCACTAGGTATGAGGGGGCTGCAACCAGGCCAGGAGGAAAGGGCAGCTCAGGTGCCAGCTCACCCGAGGGTGGGGTCACACACAAGTTCTGCTGCAGAGCACTCAGATGGGGATCCGATGGGGTGGCCTTCAGAAGAAGATTGATGGGCATGCACACAGAAATGCTTGGTGTAATGGCAGGCCTGCCAGAGAACTTCTTGTCACTATCAAGGAGCATGGCGGAGTACAACATTGTACCGGACTTTGCATGGAGCTTGGAGCCCATGATTTCTAGGATGTAAGTGATGGGCAACTGCATTCGAGCACTTGTGGACCCAACCATGCTGCTGGGTGTGATGGGCGATGTCGCAGCTTTCATTGCATCATAAGTTGAAGTGACCCAACATCTGAGTGCTGCAGTGGAAACTCAAACTTCTGGCACACCAGCTCAGATTGCTGCCATGGCAGCTGGATTTACGAGTGTGGAAAGGGTGTCACAGCAGTCCAGCAATCTGCCTTCAAACAGATGGCTAGGAATGCTGAGGTGCTGCCCTGGGGGAGTGGCAGTGGCTCTGTGGAGCAAGAACCCCCCTGCTGTCCTCTATCAAGGTGACAGCATTCCTACTCCCACCACTGCTACTCCGCTAGTGTCATTGCAGTTGCCTGTCAGCCAGCCATCCCAGGCTGCTGCCTACAATGCCAAGGTGGTGCAGTCCTCAGCCAGGCCTTCTAGGCCCAGAGCTGCTTGAGGTCATCGTACAAGGACATCTGCAGTCTTCCCCATTAAAAATCAGCAGCCTTCCACCAGCCATGGTATAGCCACTGGGGTAACACTTCGTAGGAGAACTAAATTAGGCAAAGGCACACAAAAGAGAATGCTAAGGGAATGCACAAGGATGATTAATTGATTTTTTATTGTAATATTTGAATTAAACTTTTATAAATTATGTTTGGAATGTTTGTTTTCTGGTGGCTCTCATTTCATCATTGTGACCAAGAGGATGATTACATTGGATTACATCGGATATACGGCACAGAAACATCGCATTCGGCCCAACAAGTCCATGCCGGCGTTTATGCTCCACTCAAGCCTCCTTGCGTCCTTCCTCATCTAAATCTATCAGCATAACCCTCTATTCCCTTCTCCCTCATATGTTTGTCTAGCCTCCCCTTAAATGCATCTATACCATTCACTTTAACCAGTCCCTGTGGTAGCGAGTTCCACGTTATCACCACTCTTTGGATCAAGAAGTTTCTTCTGAACGCCCTATTGGATTTCTTGGTAACTATCGTATATTGATGGCCTCTAGTTATGGTCTTCCCCACAAGTGGAGACATTCTCTCTGTATCCAGTCTATCAAAACCTTTCATAATTTTAAAGATGTCCATTAGGTCATCCCTCAGCCTTCTTTTTTCAAGAGAAAAGAGACCCAGCCTGTTCATCCTTTCCGGATATGTATACTCTCGCATTTCAGGTATCATCCTTGTAAATCTTCTCTGCATCCACACCAGTGCCTCTATATCTTTTTTATAAGATAGTGACCAGAACTGTATGCAGTACTCTAAGTGTGGTCTAGCCAAGGTTCTAACATAACCTGCGGCAGGTCGGAGCCTTAAAAGGAGCATACCACTCTGGAGGCAGAGCGTGCTGGAGCAGGAGGGTGACGGCTGTGACTGGATTGGA
This sequence comes from Pristiophorus japonicus, assembly GCF_044704955.1. Taxonomy (NCBI): domain Eukaryota; kingdom Metazoa; phylum Chordata; class Chondrichthyes; family Pristiophoridae; genus Pristiophorus; species Pristiophorus japonicus. The sequence goes on along the minus strand of NC_091977.1, from coordinate 468,262,871 downwards.
TGTCACCATAACCCAGGTTGGTGATTGGAGCGTGGGCAGGTACAGCAGGAGCAGCGAGGTTGGGGCGAAGGAGCGGTGAGAGATTGCAGAGCGACGTGATCGGGGCCCAGGAGAGGCATGAGTTCGGGGCCCAAGAGAGGCGAGGACCCAGGGGCAGTATGGGCCAGCCCACACTGTGCTATGTGTGCGCATGAGGTCCATGCAGCAGAGCTGGTCTCCAGTCGTCTTGGATAATCCTTGCCACTGGACCAAGACCGAGCTCTGTCAAGCCCGTGTGGTGGCTGGTGTGCAATGGCCACCACACGTTAAAAAAATCCACGCACAGGCATCTCCCACCCTTCAACATGTAGTTCGGGACCTGCAATATTGGGTCCTTCATTGAAACACCTGTGAACTCATCCCTTTTTGCCGTGGAAGCAAGTCATCCTCGATACAAGGGTCAGCCTATGATGATGAAGTTGATGAACCAAGGTTCAATACAGGTTTAGCATAACTTCCCTATTTTTCAATTCTATACCTCTAGAAATAAACCCTAGTGCTTGGTTTGCTTTTTTTATTGGCCTTGCTAACCTGTGTCGCAACTTTTAGTGATTTGTGTATTTGTACTCTGGGATGCCTATGTTCCTCTACCCCACCTAGACTCTCACCTTCCAAGTAATGTGAGCTCTCTATTCGTCCTACCAAAATGTAATATCTCACATTCACCTGTGTTGCACTTCATTTGCCAGATATATGCCCATTCTGCGAGTTTATTAATGTCCTCCTGAAACTTATTGCAGTCCTCATTAGTATTGACTATCCCCTCTCCAATTTGATGTCATCCGCAAATTTAGAAATTGTGTTTTTGATTCCAAAGTCTAAATCGTTAATATACATTGTGAACAATAGTGGTCCCAGTACTAATCCTTGTGGAACATCACCACCCACCTTCTACCACTGTGAATTTACCCCTACTCTCTGCTGTCTGTCTTGAAGCCAGCTAGCTATCCATTCTGCTACTTGCCCTCCAACTCCGCATTCTCTGACCTTGTTCATCAGTCTTATCAAAGGCCTTTTGAAAATTTAGATAAATTACATCTAATATAGTACAATTGTCCACAATCTCTGTTACCTCTTCAAAAAATTCAATGAGGTTGGTCAAGCAAGACTTTCCCTTTTGAAATCCATGCTGACTATTCATTATTATATTTTGGTTTCTAGATGTTTTTCTATTTTCTCCTTTAGTGAGGATTCCATTATTTTTCCTATCACCGATGTTAAGCTGACTGGTCTATAATTCCCTGCACATGTTCAATCCCCCTTCTTAAATATAGGTACTACGTTAGCTATCTGCCAGTCCTTTGGAACGACACCTTTTTCTAACAAGTTATTAAATATGTGTAGCAATGCCTCTGCTATCTCTTTCGATTATTTTAAAATGCGTGGATGCAATCCATCTGGACCAGGGGTTTTATCCTCTTTGACTTTGATTAGTTCATTTAATATATCCCCTCTTTTTATTTTAAATGCACTTATCTTATTTCTAATCTCATCATCCAATATCATGTCCACCTGTTCTATTTCCGTGGTAAATACTGAAGCGAAATCATTATTTAATATTTCTGCCAGCTCTATATCTGGAATGCACTGCTTGAAAGGGTGGTGGAAGCAGATTTAATAATAACTTTCAAGAGAGAATTGAATAAATACTTGAAGGGGAAGTATTTGCAGGACTAATGGGAAAGAGCAGGGGCGTGGGACTAATTGGATAGCTTTTTTTAAAGAGCCAGCACAAGCATGATATGTTGAATTCTGTGCTTTATGATTCTATGATTAATTACTCTTGGTGAGAGTTTACTCTGCACATCTGCTGCTCCAGTGGGGGGGCACGAAAACTGTTAGGCAAAAGAAGTTCTGAAGTTCAGGGCTGAAGTATGCAGCAGCCCAAGTCAGTTTCACCTTTGGTCAGTTTCACCACTACACCAGGTAAATATTTGTAAGCTGTATTCGCAAGCGTTCTAGAGGCCACGGGGATGACTGAAGGTGGTGGGGCTGCCTGAAAGGACTTAATGACTGGTGGTCGCACTTTAAAAAGGTGCGAACAGCTGCTTGAATTGCCCAAAATAGCTGACGCGCTTAATACAGTTAAAGCAGTGGATTTGTAATTCATCATCATAGGCAGCCCCTTGGAATCGAGGAAGACTTGCTTCCACTCTTAGCATGAGTTCTTAGGTGGCTGTACAATCCAATACGAGAACCACAGTCTCTGTCACAGGTGGGGCAAATAGTCGTTGAGGGAAAGGGTGGGCAGGGAGCCTGGTTTGCCGCATGCTCCTTCCACTGCCTGCGCTTGATTTCTGCATGCTCTCGGCGACGATATCCGAATGCACTTCCTCCACTTAGGGTGGTCTATGGCCAAGGACTCCTAGGTGTCATTGGGGATGTCGCATTTTATCAGGGAGGCTTTGAGGGTGTCCTTGTAACGTTTCCTCTGCCCGCCTTTGCTGTGGACGTGTACCGAATAGAGAGCTTGCTTTGGGAGTCTTGTGTCTGGCATGCGGACTATGTGGCCTGCCCAGCGGAGCTGATCGAGTGTGGTCAGTGCTTCAATGTTGGGGATGTTGGCCTGGACGAGGACGCTAATGTTTGTGGGTCTGTCCTCCCAGGGGATTTGTAGGATCTTGCGGAGACATCGCTGGTGGTATTTCTCCATGGTCAAGGACACCGAGGCAGTCAGGGCCTGCTGGAAGGAACACTTCGAAGATCTCCTCAACCGAGACTCTGCCTTTGACTTGAGTGTTCTCGACTCCATCCCGCAGCATGCTACCTGCCACCACCTCAGTGAGACCCCAACACTGCACGAGGTAGAAAAGGCCATAAGACAGCTAAAAAACAACAAGGCTACGGGAGCGGATGGAATCCCTGCTGAGGCACTGAAGTATGGCGGAGAGGCACTACTGGCGCGAATACACGACTTCATCTCTCTCATCTGGAGGGAGGAGAGCATGTCGGGAGATTTTAGAGATGCAGTGATCGTGACCATCTTTAAAAAAGGGGACAAGTCCGACTGCGGCAACTACAGAGGAATCTTCCTGCTATTTGTAATTAGTGCCTGTGGTAATGACAAATGATTAGCGCCATTTGCCCGATATAGGCAGCTGTCTGGGATAAATAGTGACAATTGTATTTTCAGTTTAGCCATCCTCAAGTAGTTGTTGGTTGCTGACTGGTATGTGTGCAGATAACTTTCCACTGTTCCTCTGAAATGATAGTTCCCAAATCTGCCCTCCATTCCTCCTTAATATGGCAGTCGAGTGCTCATCAAATTCGTAGTATTGTAGATTGAACTTATTCAAATCTGATTTTTTTCCCAGTAGGTGGTTTAATTCATGTTTTCAGTTGATGTGCAATGATTCATACTCCTTTACTTAAAATGATATAAAAAAATGATGTTCTCAGCATCCAACAGGTGAAAGACAAGTGCTTGCTAGTGCTGTCTCCAGCTGTACAGTGTCCTTATTCCATCTGATATGCAAAAACAAAAACACAAGTTGTAGCCAGGTGGTAATTGCCCGAAAAGTAACACCACTGCCAAAAATAACAGACAACTATCAGTGGTAAGTGGGATGTGTAATATTAACACATGTCTGAACATCCTCCCCTGCAATTTATTAGAAGAGAAGGAGGAAAACCATATGAACTCATCATTTGGATATGATTTACCAGTGGCACTGGTTTATTCTATAAACATTTTTTTCAAACCAGGACGATCCCATGGAAACACAGCATTTGTAAATCTTATATAAACAGACAATAAATATCAGTGACTTTAATAATTGTATCTTATATCACGAAAAAAACATTTCCTGTTGAAAGCAGACAAATGTTTTCTTTATCCCTCAGGTTGTGAGGTAGTGACAGTAATTATGAGTAAGCAATGCTGGGAATGGTTAGAGGTGATGAATGCCATTGGTATGTATTTTGGGCAAATAATCACACAACCTACAAGAGGGTGTTCTGGTGCATGTTTTATGGGTGTTGTGGGTGCGTAATCTTTGTCAGTTTTGACAGCTACCTGGTGATGAAGTGTACTCGGGAAAAGCTGACAAACTTGACTATAACCAGCTGAGGGTGAGGACATCTGTTCTGTGTAATGGGTTGTGAGTAGCATTTTAAGCTGGCACTGCAGGCTCTACACTACTGAAGTGCTGTACCACTCATTGCTGGTATTTCTTATTGTTTGGGGGGCTCTTTGGGCACTTTAAATATGATATGGTGCAGTTATTAGAAGCTAATGTTAAACATAGAAACATAGAAAATAGATGCAGGAGCAGGCCATTCGGCCCTTCAAGCCTGCACGCCATTCAATATGATCATGGCTGATCATGCAACTTCAGTACCCCACTCCCGCCTTCTCTCCATACCCCCTGATCCCCTTAGCCACAAGGGCCACATCTAACGCCCTCTTGAATATATCCAATGAACTGGACTCAACAACTTTCTGAGGTAGAAAATTCAACAGGTACACAATTCTCTGGGTGAAAAAGTTTCTCCTCATCTCGGTCCTATATGGCTTACCCCTTATCCTTAGACTGTGACCCCTGGTTCTGGATTCCCCCAACACTGGGACCATTCTTCCTGTATCTAACCTGTCCAGTCCCGTCTTAATTTTATATGTATCTATGAGATCCCCTCTCATTCTTCTAAATTCCAGTGAGTATAAGCCTAGCCGATCCAATGTTTCTTCATATGTCAGTCCTGCCAACTCGAGAATTAGTCTGGTGAACCTTCGCTGCACTCCATCAATAGCAAGCACATCTTTCCTCAGATTAGGAGACCAATCCTCCTTACAGCTCACACTGCCACCCAGCTTAGTGTCATCTGCAAACTTGGAGATATTACATTCAATTCCTTCGTCCAAATCATTAATGTATATTGTAAATAGCTGGGGTCCCAGCACTGAACCTTGCGGTATCCCACTCGTCACTGCCTGCCATTCTGAAAAGGACCCGTTTATTCCCACTCTTTGCTTCCTGTCTGCCAACCAGTTCTCTATCCATGTCAATATATTACCCCCAATACCATGTGTCTTTATTTTGCACACTAATCTCTTGTGTGGGACCTTGTCAAAAGCCTTTTGAAAGTCCAAATACACCACATCCAGTGGTTCTCCCTTATCCACTCTAAAAACTCTAGGAGATTTGTCAAGCATGATTTCCCTTTCATAAATCCATGCTGTCTTGGACCGATCCTGTCACTGCTTTTCAAATGCGCTGCTATTACGTCATTAATAATTGATTACAGCATTTTCCCCACCACCGATGTCAGGCTACCCGGTCTATAATTCCCTGTTTTCTCTCTCCCTCCTTTTTTAAAAAGTGGGGTTACATTAGCTACCCTCCAATCCATAGGAACTGATCCAGAGTCGATGGAATTTTGGAAAGTGACCATCAATGCATCCACTATTTCTAGGGCCACTTCCTTAAGTACTCTGGGATGCTGACTAGCAGGCTCTGGGTATTTATCGGCCTTCAATCCCATCAGTTTCCCCAACAACATTTCCTGACTAATAAGGATTTCCCTCAGTTCTTCCTTTTCGCTAGACCCTCGGTCCCTTAGTATTTTCGGGATGTTATTCGTGTCTTCCTCAGTGAAGACAGAACAGAAGTATTTGTTCAGTTGGTCTGCCATTTCCTTGTTCCTCATTAATAATTCACCTGATTCTGACTGCAAGGGACCTACATTAGTCTTTACTAATCTTTTTCTCTTCACATATGTATAGAAGCTTTTGCAGTCAGTTTTTATCTTCCCTGCAAGTTTACTCTCATACGCTATTTTCCCCCTCCTAATTAAACCCTTAGTCCTCCTCTGCTGAATTCTAAATTGCTTCCAGTCCTCAGGTTTGCTGATTTTTCTTGCCAATTTATATGCCTCTTCCTTGGATTTAACACGATCCCTAATTTCCCTTGTTAGCCACGGTTGAGCCACCTTCCCTGTTTTATTTTTATGCCAGACAGGGATGTACAATGCTTGTAATTCATCCATGTGATCTTTAAATGTCTGCCCTTGCCTATCCACCGTCAACCCTTTAAGTATCATTTGCCAGTCTGTCTTAGACAAATCAAGTCTCATACCATCGAAGTTTCCTTTCTTTAAGTGCAGGACCCTAGTCTCTGAATTAACTGTGTCGCTCTCCATCTTAATGAAGAATTCTATCATATTATGGTCACTCTTCCCCAAAGGGCCATGCAGGACAAGATTGCTAATTAATCCTCTCTCATTACACAAGACCCAGTCTAGGATGGCTTGTTCTCTAGTTGGTTCCTCGACACATTGGTCTAGAAAACCATCCCTTATACACTCCAGGAAATCCTCCTCCACAGTATTGCTACCAGTTTGGTTAGCCCAATCAATATGTAGGTTAAAGTCACCCATGATAACTGCTGTACTCTTATTACACGCGTCCTTAATTTCCTGTTTGATGCCATCCCCAACCGCCCTACTATTGTTTGGTGGTCTGTACACAACTCCCATTAACGTTTTCTGCCCTTTGGTGTTTCACAGCTCTACCCATATAAATTCTACATCATCCAAACTAATGTCTTTCCTTACTATTTTGTTAACCTCCTCTTTGACCATTAACGCTACCCCACCTCCTTTTCCTTCCTGTATATTCTTCCTGAATATTGAATACCCCCGGATGTTGAGTTCCCAGCCTTGGTCACCCTGGAGCCATGTCTCCATAATCCCAATTCCATCATACCCGTTAACAGCTATCTGCACAGTTAATTCGTCCACCTTATTACGAATGCTCCTTGCATTGAGATTCAGAACCTTTAGGCTTGTTTTTTTAACACTCTTTGTCCTTTTAGAATGATGTTGTAATGTGGCCCTTTTTGATTTTTGCCCTTGATTTCTCTGCCCTCCAGTCTTGCTTTTCTCCTTCCTACCTTTTGCTTCTGCCCCCTTTTTACTTCCCTCTGCCTCCCTGCATAGGTTCCTATCCCCCTGCCACATTAGTTTAACCTCTCCCCAACATAGGTTCCCATCCCCCTGCCATATTAGTTTAACCTCTCCCCAACAGCATGAGCAAACACTCCCCCTAGGATATAGGTTCCAGTCCTGCCCAGGTGCAGACCGTCCGGTTTGTACTGGTCTCACCTCCCCCAGAACCGGTTCCAATGCCCCAGGAATTTGAATCCCTCCTCCTTGCACCATTCCTCAAGCCACATATTCATGAACTATCCTAGCAAACACTCCCCCTAGGACATTGGTTCCGGTCTGGTCCGTTTTGTACTGGTCCCACATCCCCCAGAACCAGTTCCAATGTCCCAGGAATTTGAATCCCTCCCTTCTGCACGTATTCATCTGAGCTATCCTGCTATTCTTACTCTGATTAGCACTTGGCACTAGTAGCAATCCTAAGATTACTACCTTTGAGGTCCTACTTTTTAATTTCACTCCAAGCTCCCTAAATTCAGCTTGTAGGACCTCATCCTATTTTTTATCTATTTCGTTGGTACCAAATGCACCACAACAACTGGCTGTTCACCCTCTCCCTCCAGAATGCACTGCAACCACTCCGAGACATCCTTGACCCTTGAACCAGGGAGGCAACATACCATCCTGGAGTCTCGTTTGCGGCCGCAGAATCGCCTATCTGTTCCCCTTACAGTAGAATCCCCTATCAATATAGCTCTCCCACTCTTTTTCCTGCACTCCTGTGCAGCAGAGCCACCCACGGTGCCATGAACTTGGCTGTTGCTGCCTTTTCCTGCTGAGTCATCTCCCCCAACAGTACCCAAAACTGTGTATTTGTTTTGGAGGGGGATAACCGCAGGGGACCCCTGCACTACTTTCCTTCCACTGCTCTGCCAGATAGTCACCCATTCCCTATCTGCCTGAGTAACCTTTACCTGCTGTGTGACCAACTCACTAAACGTGCTATTCACAACATTGTCAGCATCGCGGATGCTCCAGAGTGAATCCATGCGCAGCTCCAGTGCCGCAATGTGGTCTGTCAGGATCTGCAGATGGACACACTTCCTGCACACATGGAAGTCAGAGACACTAGTAGCGTCCCTGATTTCCCGCATGACATGGGTCTGGGCTCTCCTGCCATGAATTATCCCTTAGATTAACTTAATTTGGCAACAATACCAAAGGTTTCCTACTGATAAGCAAAGAAGAAAAAGATCAAATACTCACCAATCCACCAGCCAATCACTTACCCGCTTGGCTGTGACATCACACTTCAATTTCTTTTTACTTCTTTGTTTACCTTCTTTCCCTGACCCTGCACCAGCTAGCTGGCTGCTCCTGTGGCTGCTCCCCAACGGTCGCGCCCTTCTCAAAGGGCCGAATGGCCTACTCCTGCACCTATTTTATATGTTTCTATGTTTCTATGTTTATGGGCCGCTCCTTGAACTTGCGATGGCTGCACCTGTGGCTGCTCCCCGATGGTCGCTCCCTTTTATGGGCTGCTCCTCGAACTCCCGCTGGCTGCTCCTGTTAAGGTAATATAGGCTAGCTTTCTCTTCTCAAAGGATGAATGGATTTAGAATTTTCTCAAGTTGTGATAGCTGTGATAGCTGAATGATTCTGTACTGGGTTCAAATTCTACTTCTATATTGGTAAACTGGGCAGTTCCAATCCATAATGTTTTGTCCATTCATTTTAATAGAGGGCAAATAATAGGCAAATATGTGCCCATCAGTATACGCTGGAATGCAGAAATATAATTTTTACCCACTGTCTCATCTGTGAAATATTCTGAGAGTAGGTGGAGAAGAAATCGGCTGGTAGTTGCCAAGGACTGCTTTCGTTTGTCTTAATTTTGTAATGTTAATTCACAATGCATCACAAACAGCACTAATGGCCACCAGTCCTATGACAGGTCCCTTATGGACAAGAAAGTGGGAACTCCAAGAGTTGGGAGTCTCGCCCCCCTACCCCACTCCACCCCTGTGTAAACCACCTTGTAAGATCGAACAAGAAATTCCAACTAAGGTCAGGACACAGTATATTGGTTTGTATCCGAGATTTTCACATTTTAACCACCTTCTCTACAATTACATTTTTAACTTTGCTTTGTGATTATCTTAAATTCGTGCCCTCTTGTCTTGTCGGCCAATAGAAATAAGCTATCATTGATATGTATTTAACCCTTTGTAACCTGCATGACACCTGACCACCAGAGGGCCCACCTGTTGGAGTCCCAAGGGATCCCAGCATCCCTTGGGAGCACGGTATATAAGCAGGCCACCCACGAGGTACCTGCACTCTGGAGTCTTATTAAAGGAGCTAAGGTCACACTTGCTCATTGTACACAGTACTCAGTTTCATCCTTTATTATGAGTGTACCAATTGGCGATGAGGTAACGAACAACCGCGTGAAAATGCAAAGAACAGTTGGTATCCTGGAGAAGTTCTCAGAAGGGGACAATTGGGAGGCCTTCGTGGAGACACTCAACCAATACTTCGTGGCCAATGAGCTGGAAGGGATCGGGAATGCTACCAAACGAAGGGCGATCCTTCTGTCTGTGGGGCAACAACCTATGGCCTCAAGAAGACTCTCCTGGCCCCGGCAAAACCAACAGAGAAATCATACGAAGAATTGTGTATGCTGGTCCGGGAGCACCTAAATCCTAAGGAAAGCATTTTGATGGCGAGATATCGGTTCTACACGTGTCAACGATCGGAGGGCCAGGAAGTGGCGAGCTATGTCGCCGAACCAAGGCGCCTCGCAGGACATTGTGAGTTTGAGGGATTCCTAGAACAAATGCTCAGAGACTTTTGTACTGGGCATTGGCCATGAGACAATCTTCGCAAACTGTTGACTGTAGAAACTCTGAATCTAAGTAAAGCCATAACGATAGCCCAGGTATTTATGTCCACCAGCGACAACACCAAACAGATTTCACAGAACAAAGAAGTTTCGGCCAGTACTGTGCATAAAGTAATGTCGGTCTCGAGCAGAAATGTACACGGCAGAATGTACACGCCGGCTGCTGCGGCCCGACCTCAGTTGACCCAGAGTCTGCCATCAATCGTTAATGCGAGGCAGTTAACACCTTGTTGGCGTTGTGGAGGTGATCACCGGCCCCATCAATGCCGCTTTAAGCACTATGCGTGCAACGGTTGCAGAACAATGGGACACCTCCAACAAATGTGCAGGCGAGCTGCAAACCCTGCAAACCACCACGTTGCAGAGGAAGATCGATCCACTATAGATCAGGCTGAATTGGAGACTCGTACTGAAGAGGCAGAAGTGTACGGGGTACACACATTCACTACGAAATGCCCACCAATAATGTTGAAAGTTGAACTGAACGGTATTCCAGTATCTATGGAACTGGACACGGGGGCAAGTCAGTCCATAATGAATAAAAAGGCCTTCGACAGGCTGTGGGGCAAAAAGGCACACAGGCCCAAGCTCAGTCCTATTCACACCAAACTAAGGACTTACACCAAGGAACTAATCCCTGTAATTGGCAGTGCAGAAGTCAAAGTCTCCTATGATGGAGCAGTACACGAACTCCCGTTGTGGATTGTGCCAGGGAATGGTCCCACGTTGTTTGGCAGAAGCTGGCTGGGACAAATCCGCTAAAGCTGGGATGACATCCGAGCGCTTTCGTCCATCGATGACGCCTCATGTACCCAGGTTCTGAGCAAATTCCCATTGTTGTTCAAGGCAGGCATTGGAAGCTTCTCGGGGGCGAAAGTGCAGATCCATTTGGTTCCCGGTCCATGACCCATCCACCACAAGGCATGGGCGGTACCGTACATAATGCGTGAAAAAGTGAAAATTAAGCTGGACAGGCTGCAACGTGAAGGCATCATTGCGCCAGTGGAATTCAACGAGTGGGCCAGTCCGATTGTCCCGGTACATAAGGGGGATGGCACGGTTAGAATTTGTGGGGACTATAAAGTAACGATTAACCGTTTTTCGCTGCAGGGCCAGTACCCGCTACCCAAGGCAGACGACCTATTTTTGACCCTGGCTGGAGGGAAGACATTCACCAAGCTGAACCTGACCTCGGCCTACATGACGCAGGAGCTGGAGGAGTCTTCGAAAGGCCTCACCTGCATCAACACACACAAAGGTCTGTTTACCTACAACCGGTGCCCGTTCGGGATTTGGTCCGCCACGGCTATCTTCCAGCGGAACATGGAGAACCTGCTAAAGTCGGTTCATTGCACAGTGGTCTTCCAGGACGACATATTGGTTACAGGTCGGGACACCATGGAGCACTTGAAGAATCTGGAAGAGGTTCTTAGTCGGTTGGATCGCGTAGGGCTCAGGTTGAAACGCTCGAAGTGTGTTTTCCTGGCACAGGACGTCGAGTTCTTGGGAAGGAGAATCGCAGCAGATGGCATCAGACTCACCGACGCCAAGTCGGAGGCCATCAAGAATGAGCCGCGACCACAGAACGGGACTCTTTAACTATTTCGGTAATTTCCTACCTGGGTTAAGCACCCTGCTAGAACCCCTATGTGCTCTACTGCACAAGAGAGATGACTGGGTATGGGGGAATTCACAAGAGGCTGCCTTTAAAAAAGCCAGAAATCTGTTGTGTTCAAACAAACTGCTTGTCCTGTATAACCCTTGTAAACGATTAGTGCTAGCTTGCGATGCGTCGTCATACGGGGTCAGGTGTGTGTTACAAAAGGCTAATGAATCGGGGATTTTGCAACTGGTCACTTATGCGTCCAGGAGTTTGTCCAAGGCTGAAAGGGCCTTCAGCATGATTGAAAAAAAGACTCTGGCGTGCGGGGTGAAAAAAATGCACCAGTACTTATTTGGCCTCAAGTTTGAGCTTGAAACTGACCGCAAGCCGCTCATATCGCTGTTCTCTGAGAGCAAAGGGATTAATACCAATTCCTCTGCCCGCATCCAAAGATGGGCGCTCACGCTGTCGGCATACAACTATGTAATCCACCACAGACCGGGCACAGAGAACTACGCAGATGTTCTCAGTCAGCTGCCATTGCCCACCACCGGGGCGGAAATGGCTCAGCCAGCGGACTTGCTCATGGTCATGGATGCATTTGAGAATGAGAAGTCTCCCGTTACGGCCCGCCAGATCAGGACTTGGACAAGCCTTTACTGTCCTTGGTAAAAAAACTGCGTCCTCCATGGGAGCTGGTCCGGTGTCGCATGAAGATGCAGGAGGTAATTAAGCCATTCCATAGACGCAAAGATGAGTTGTCCCTGCAGGCGGACTGTCTATTGTGAGGCAATCACATGGTCTTTCCCAAGAAAGGCAGAGATACGTCATATGTGAACTGCACAGCACCCACCCAGGCATTGTAACGATGAAAGCCATCGCCAGATCCCATGTGTGGTGGCCCGGCATCGACTCAGATTTAGAGTCATGCGTGCACCAGCGCAGCACTTGCTCTCAGCTGAGCAATGCTCCCAGAGAGGCACCGCTAAGTTTGTGGTCGTGGCCCTCCAAACTGTGGTTGAGGATCCATATAGACTACGCGGGCCCACTTCTAAGCAAAATGTTTTTGGTTGTCGTGGACGCTTACTCAAAATGGATTGAATGTGCAATAATGTCTGTAAGCACGTCCACGGCCACTATTGAAAGCCAACAAGCCATGTTTGCCATGCACGGCTTGCCTGATGTCCTAGTCAACGACAATGGGCCATGCTTCACCAGTGCTGAATTCAAGGAATTCATGACCCGCAACGGGATCAAACACATCACATCTGCCCTGTTCAAGCCCGCATTCAATGGCCAGACAGAACGGGCAGTTCAAAGCGTGAAACGAGTGTCGGAAGGCTCCCTGCAGACCCGGCTGTCCCGAGTGCTGCTCAGCTACCGCACCAGACCCCACTCACTCACCGGGGTTCCCCCAGCCAAGCTGCTCATGGAAAGGGCGCTTAAAACAAGGCTCTCTCTGGTCCACCCTGATCTCCATGATCACATGGACGGCAAGCGGCATCAACAAAGTGTGTACCATGACCGCGCAAATTTGTCACACGATACTGAGATCAATGATCCCATGTTTGAGCTCAATTATGGACATGGTCCCAAATGGCTCGATGGCACAGTCACAGCCAAAGAGGGGAGTAGGGTGTTTCAGGTCAAATTGGCCAATGGACAAAGGCACAGAAAACATTTGGACCAAATCAAATTGCGGTTCACCAACAGCCAAGAACAACCCGAAGGGGACACCACCAACGTTGACCCTCCAACACACACACAAGTGGCAACTGACATCATAGTTGACCACGAAGCCGAACTCATCATCCCCAGCAGCTCGGCAAGGCCAGCTGCCCAACAGCCCAGTGAAGAATTGACCAACCCACCCACACCCGCATTTGTACCGAGATGATCGACAAGGGAGCCTAAAGCCCCAGATCGTCTCACCTTGTAAATAAGTGTACTGTTGACTTCACGGAGGAGTGATATTGTGTATTTAACCTTTTGTAACCTGCATGATACCTGACCACCAGAGGACCCTCCTGTTGGAGTCCCAAGGTTCCCAGAATCCCTTGGGAGCACAGTATATAAGCAGGCCCCCCACGAGGTACCTGCACTCTGGAGTCTTATTAAAGGAGCTAAGGTCACACTTGCTCATTGTACACAGTACTCAGTTTCATCCTTTATTATGAGTGTACCAATCACAATAACAGTTTATGGTTTTGAAGATCTCTATCAGGTCACCCCTTAATCTCCACAGGTCTCTGCAGGCAGATATAGACAGAATTGGTAAGTGGGCAGACAAATGATGGGTTTTCTCCTGAGAAGATCAAATCAATAGTACAATAGAGAGTAAAGTCACCAGCAGACTTTTCTCTAAAGGTTGCAAACTCTTTTTGTTACATTCAGAATAAATCCACAGGACTGTATTGCAAGCTCAAACTGTTGTGACTTTGGGCTCTTTATTCAGACTCCAGAGTGGAGAAGCAGCACGGTGAATCACCTTTAATACCTGCTAGCGCCAGAGTGCACAGGTGACCCTTAGGTCTCCCACAGGTGTGCCCCCTAGTGGCAAGTCTTACATTTTGGTGAGGTTTACATACATACATAACACTTTTCAGTCACAAACGTGTACACCTTTGGAACAAAAGCAGAACCTGCTGGAGACACACTGCAGGTCAGTCAGCATCCCTAGAGAGAAGATCAGTTAATGTTTCAGGTATAAACCCAGCGTGAGAGTTCTCTCCACAGATGCCTGACCTGTTGAGTGTTTCCAGATTTTCAGTTTTTATTGCAGATTTGCAGCATTGGCAGTTTTTTGCTTTTTGTTTTATTATTTCATTCACTCTCACTTCTCTTATAGAATATAGAAATTTACGGCACAGAAGGAGGCCATTTGGCCCATCGTGTCTGTGTCGGCCGAAAGAGAGCTATCCATCCTAATTCCACTTGCCACTTCCTGGTCCTTAGACCTGTTGATTACGACACCGTGAATATACAAATACTTTTTAAATGCGATGAGGGTTTTTCATGAAGCAGCTCTATTCTTCTCTTTGCTGTGATTTCTGCTTGTCTTTTTAACTGTGTTCACCTTTCCCTTCTTGTTTTTGATCATGTACTTGCTAAGACCCGGGTTCCCGGTCACATCGTTTTTCTTCAGCACCTAGTGAGCAATCCAAGCACTAACAGTTTAAGGGGGAGATCGTTGTAAGTGGCTGACCTGATTAGTACAGCATATTTCAGCATCAGCAGGCCGGGACCATTAGAGGGAGCAGCGTGTGACGGCCCGGCCCGGAAATCGGCATGGTCCCAGCCTGCAAGACCATCAGCAGGCCGGGACCATTAGAGGGAGCAGCGTGTGACGGCCTGGCCCGGAAATCGGCATGGTCCCAGCCTGCAAGACCATCAGCAGGCCGGGGCCATTAGAGGGAGCAGCGTGTGACGGCCCGGCCCGGAAATCGGCATGGTCCCAGCCTGCAAGACCATCAGCAGGCCGGGGCCATTAGAGGGAGCAGCGTGTGACGGCCCGGCCCGGAAATCGGCATGGTCCCAGCCTGCAAGACCATCAGCAGGCCGGGACCATTAGAGGGAGCAGCGTGTGACGGCCTGGCCCGGAAATCGGCATGGTCCCAGCCTGCAAGACCATCAGCAGGCCGGGGCCATTAGAGGAAGCAGCGTACTGCGGCATACCACTTCAGGGAGCAGCGCGTGCTGCTGCAGGAGGGCGACGGACGATTGCAGTGCGGGCAGGTACAGCAGGAGCGGCGAGGTCGGGGCGAAGGAGCGGCAAGCGTTCGTAGAGGGAAGTGATCGGGGCCCAGAAGAGGCGAGGGCCCAGGGGTAACACGGGCCAGTCCACACTGTGATATGTGTGCACACTAGGTCCGTGCAGCAGAGCAGGTCTCCAGTCGTCTTGGGTAATCCTTGCCACTGGACCAAGACCTAGCTCTGTCAAGCCCATGTGGTGGCTGGTGTGCAACGGCCACCCCACGTTAAAAAAATCCACGCACAGGCATCTTCCACCCTTCAAGGTGTAGTTCGGGACCTGGAATATTAGGTCCTTCACTGAAACACCTGAGAACTTATCACTTTTTGGCGTGGAAGCAAGTCATCCTCGCTTCAAGGGACTGCCTATGATGATGATGATAGTACATTCTTGGAAGGTGTGACTGGACCCTCTTAGTTTGCCTGACTTAAAAAGGGAATTAAACTTTTTCCTGCACTGAGTGGCAATGCATGAAGTGTTGGAGTTCACACTCACTGCCCTGGCTACTTCCTTCCAATGCACCTGGCCACCTCTCCTTGGTGGCCTGTGTTGCTTGGTATCCCTTCTCCTCGCCAGCTGCATCAGAGAATGTTGTTGCTTGATGCTGGGAGCTTGCCTGAAATATGAGAAGGGTCAGTGCTCATGACCTTGAACAGTCATGAATCACATTGCACCCTAATTCTGGTCAAGAATGTGCCTAATCGTAAAATCTAGCCTCAGTGCACGGCATCTACCTACACATATTTCTGGTATAGGCCCTTCTTTTACCAGCATCAGGGTTAAAATAAATATTAAAATAATGTTTTTTTTAATCATTTAAACCTTTAAAATTAGGTTATTTGTAGCCTCTTTAAAAATATTGAAATTTATTTTTCAAAAAATTGAATTGTTGTTTTAAATGTTTAATTAAATTGTATTTTAATTAATTTTAAACATGTCATGATTTATTTTTATTTAGGTTATGTGAAAATGTACTTTTTATGTCATTACTATTGTGCTTATGGCGATTCTGTACGTAAACGGAATCCCCGTAGGCATAATGGGAATCCCCCTTTGTGATTGGTTGAGCTGGCCCACTGTGATCCCAGGGATGCTTGTGAACTGCATGTGCCCCTGGGATCGGTTTGCGTGTACGGTATGCTAGCAGGCCCAGGACCACAACAGTTGAAAGATATGGAGGCAGAGAGGTTCGTACTTTTCTTGCAGATCGGAGGCAACAGCAGGTCCAATATCTTTTAAGGGCTTCTACAAGTATGCATTATAAGCACAATCTCCATTACTATTCAACACTGTTTTTCACATATATTACAACTCAAATTTGAAGTAACAATTAGCAATCCGTTTTGCTCTAGGAGCAAGCAGGTCAATCAGCTTGCTATCTTTGAATCCCGTGCACTATGTAAATATGGTCATGATTATCAAATTACGGTTTTGCAACAATTTAACTCATTATCCTTCTGGTTGTACATTGACAAATTGCAGGCTTGGCAGTTGCTTCTCAAAGATTTTCTCCCATATTGTTGTCTTCTCTTCGGATGGCACTGGTGTATGCTAAAAGTCTGATTCCACAGATACCAACAGCCCTCCAGGACCTTGCTAAAGTGGCCATTACTCATCTTACTGGAGATAGCACTGAGGGGCCAAAATTACCCCATTCCTTAAGGCATGTTACCGCCGGAAATCGGCGGCCATGCTACGGAGTGCAATGGCCGGCTATTTTTTGTGCTTGACAAATCTTGTAGAATTTTTTGAGGATGTAACTAGTAGAGTGGACAAGGGAGAACCAGTGGATGTGGTATATTTGGACTTTCAAAAGGCTTTTGACAAGGTCCCACACAAGAGATTGGTGTGCAAAATTAAAGCACATGATATTGGGGTAATGTATTGACGTGGATAGAGAACTGGTTGGCAGACAGGAAGCAGAGAGTCGGGATTAACGGGTCCTTTTCAGAATGGCAGGCAGTGACTAGTGGGGTGCCGCAGGGCTCAGTGCTGGGACCCCAGCTATTTATAATATACATCAATGACTTGGATGAAGGAATTTGAGTGTAATATCTCCAAGTTTGCAGATGACACTAAGCTGGGTGGCGGTGTGAGCTGTGAGGATGATGCTAAGAGGCTGCAGGATGATTTGGACAGGTTAGGTGAGTGGGAAAATGCATGGCAGATGCAATATATTGTGGATAAATGTGAGGTTATCCACTTTGGTGGCAAAAACACGAAGGCAGAATATTATCTGAATGGCGGCAGATTAGGAAAAGGGGAGGTGCAACGAGACCTGGGTGTCATGGTACATCAGTCATTGAAAGTTGGCATGCAGGTACAGCAGGTGGTGAAGAAGGCAAATGGTATGTTGGCCTTCATAGTTAGGGGATTTGAGTATAGGAGCAGGGAAGTCATACTGCAGTTGTACAAGGCCTTGGTGAGGCCTCACCTGGAATATTGTGTTCAGTTTTGGTCTCCTAATCTGAGGAAGGACGTTCTTGCTATTGAGGGAGTGAAGCGAAGGTTCACCAGACTGATTCCCGGGATGGCAGGACTGACATATGAGGAGAGACTGGATCAACTGGGCCTGTATTCACTGGCGTTTAGAAGAATGAGAGGGGATCTCATAGAAACATGTAAATTTCTGACGGGACTGGACAGGTTAGATGCAGGAAGAATGTTCCTGATGTTGGAGAAGTCCAGAACCAGGGGACACAGTCTAAGGATAAAGGGTAAGCCATTTAGGACTGAGCTGAAGAGAAACTTCTTCACTCAGAGAGTTGTTAACCTGTAGAATTCTCTACCGCAGGGAGTTGTTGATGCCAGTTCATTAGATGTATTCAAGAGAGAGTTAGATGTGGCCCTTACGGCTAAAGGGATCAAGGGGTATGGAGAGAAAGCAGGAGAGGGGTACTGAGGTGAATGATCAGCCATGATCTTATTGAATGGTGGTGCAAGCTCGAAGGGCTGAATGGCTTACTCCTGCACCTATTTTCTATGTTTCTATGTTTGTATGAATGACCACCATTTTGAAAATTCTGCTCCTGCGGTATCCCGGCGGTGACCCACTTCCCCCACTATGGCTCTGCTGCTGCCGATCTGTCTTAAGTGTATCATCAGAGCGCGCACCGCCAATGTTCTCCCCCCTCCAACACAAAATTCCGCGTTGAAAATGTTGCTGCCGCCACTCGGTGCCACCAGCTGCTTTTTCTGCTGGTGCACTGTTTGTAAAATGGCGGTGCGGCTGCAATTAAAGGGGAAAGTGCACTGCCCGCAGCCGTCATCTTATTTTCTTTAGTCAGCTGACTGCCATGTCGGGCCGATAATTATGGCCCCGGGTTCGGCCGGGCCGGCAACAGGCAGCCTGGCACCCTCTCTTGGCCTGGACGAAACCCTCCCTGGTGGCCCAGTGAACCTAAGTAAAATAAACGCAGAGTTCAATGCGGCCCTCCCCTTTAAGTGAAGGGAGAGACGTGGTGACACGCCAGCGTGATGATGTCATCAGCGCTACGCTGATGATTGACAGCGGCGAACACTCTGCCCGCCCCTCTAGTGTGTGAACTTCTGCTCTCCGCCGCACATCCGCGCCTATTGTGACCAACTTCTGGGCCACTGGAAAAAAAAACAAAGAGCGTAATTTTGCTTAAGAAGCCGCTGCATCCATTGCGGCAGTGAAAAGAGCAGAAACAGGGTAGCTGCGCCGCATTTCCAGCGGTGGGGAATTTCAGCCCACCTGTTCACATCCTTACCCAGTGTGTCTCACGAAGTGGGCATCCTGGTTAATTTGTTCCCTTCCCTACCTTGGAAATGCTAATGCCAATTATAGTGCCCTTGCCATTGTTCCAGCTGAGCTTAGTGAAGTAAGCATGGACCAAACATTGAATCTAAGGTTCTTCCTGATTGGTATGGCACGGTAACACACTGAGCAGTGATTTCCCATTGAGCACAAGAGCTATCAAGGTGTCAAATATTACCTGTATATTGCTTGTTTTAATTTTTTATAGTTCCACATCAGTCATGTGCACATAGGAGCTGGTTTATGAGCAGGATGCCCAGTGCAGCACCATTTTTAGTGAGCTGATCAAGCAGCAAGAGCAATTTGTCACTTGAAAACTTCCCCAGAAGCTATCTCTTAGTTTTGCCAAGCTGAAGAATAAAGGAATTTGTCAGTTTTCAAGTTACAACAAAGGTTTTGCCCCCAATATTTGGCAAGGCAGGCAGGAAAAACAGTAGCAGGGGACCCTTGGGCTGAGTCCCTGGCAATTATGAGGGCAGAGGGAATGAGAGTTTGGGGGTTGGGGGCGGGGTTAGGTTGGCCGCGATCGTGACATGCAGAGACACCCATCAGGGGTTGGAGGGGATGGTGGGGAGGTTTGCTATCGTGGCAGGGGGGGGAGAGAGACCATGATCAGCAGGGGGAAGCTGAAGGCTTCTTGAGGGGCCAGGGGAGCATTCCTGCTCATCCTGGCCCACAAGGCTTAATGTAAAAAGCACCGACCTTCTTGAGCCGGAAGTTCCCATCTCCCTTTTACTGCCGAGTTTCCAGAACCCTGAGAAACCCATGCGGCAATTTAAATAAGGTTCTCAACTGCACTTTGGGAGCCTGATTCAAATATGCTAATTAAGTGTCCTGCCTTTGCATGTCACGAAACCCACTGTCGTAAAAACGATAAAAGGTGCTTACTCGGCCAGTTGGGAATGCGTTCTCCAAATTTTAATTTTTAGCACCACCCCTGTCATCAAAACTGTCCTGTCCATCGTGGGGGTGGGGGACGTTAGTATTGAACCTTTATCTCAGAAGAAGCTGGAAATACTCAGCAGGTCAGGCAACATCTCTGGAGAAACCGAAAGACTGTCATCCATCTCTTTTGGGACTGCCCCTTTGCAAGGCAGGTCTGGAAAGAGATGCAGTGGTTGCTGTCGAGGTTCATCCCGAGCAGCTCCGTAACACAGGACTCTGTGCTCTACGGGCTGTTCCCAGGGAAACACACCGAGACAGACATCACCTGCTGCTGGAGCGCCATCAACTCGGTGAAAGACGCTCTTTGGTCTTGCCGAAATTTACTGGTCTTCCAGAGCAAGGCGATATCCACGTCTGCGTGTTGCAGACTGGCGCAATCCAAGATCCAGGAGTACGTGCTGAGCGACGCACTAAAAATTGGTGCAGTCGCCGCAAAGGCACGGTGGGGAAGGGCCACAGTTTAAGGCCCTTCCGCCACGGTAAACCCAGGGGCTGGAATCAGTATAAAACTCCCCTCGGGCTGTACTTGTAGACCTTTGTATACATAGAGCACCATGATCTGAAAATACCTATGCAGTGCCATGCATAATGCAAGTTCAGCAACTGTTTAGTAATGTATGTTGTAAAGAAATGTAACTGTACCCTCACCCGCTCCGTGTACTGTATAGTACCACATGTAACGTAATTTGATGACTGTATTACAATGTATCCTGGATTGTACTGAATTGTACCCTGAAATGTAAAGCAAGCAAATGTATTGAACGGAACTGCCGTCAGCATCCAAATGTATTGTATGGAATTGCTGACCGCATCCAAATGCACTGAACTGCCTTCCAATGTATCGTGCAAATTTTTATATGAATAAAGTATATATTTTGAAAAAAAAAACAAAGGACCTTTAGACCTGAAACATCGACTGACTGACTTCTGTTTCTCCACAGATAACATCTGACTTGCTGACTATTTGCAGCTTTTTCTATTTTTCTTTTCAGATTTCCAGATTTCAGATTGCAGTATTTTGCGTGTTTATTTATAAAGGATTTATCTCACTATCTCCAATCTTCCTTCTTTCTTTCTCTTTTATGCTGTCCCCACTCATTTGTGATCTATTGTAATCGTACTTAAAACATTTATCTACCATGATGGTCCTTTCTATTTTCTGAAGATGGGAAAGAAAACTGGGAAAAAGAAAAAAATGATATACCTGCACTAGGTTAAAGTTTAAATAAATAAATAAACCATGATGCAACTCTAAAAGCTTGAGAAGCCTGTGACAAACGTTAAAACATATAAAACATAAAACATAGAGAAAAATAAAATACTTCTTTGTTTATTCTTATGTAATTTATGGGTGCAATATAATTAGATCAGACTAAACTAGAGAACAAAACCTTTGTTAGTGAGTAATCTGGAAAAAAACAACCCATTAATCCAAGTACCCCAGCAGCTAAATTCTGTCAGAATTAGCTTCTGGCTTGTTCTCCGGGTCAGGTCACCAGTTTCCACTTAGCCTGCCATGTTGTGGGCTGTTGACTGCTGTGATGGTCCCACTGGGTCAGATGTTAGAATGCAGAAAGATGCCTTGACCTCAACAGTCACAGCAGACCTCAAGCAGATATGTTTCCGCCTCTTAATTGTAGCTGAGCAGCATTGAACGAGAACTGACACCTTTTAATATGGTACTTTCTGTGAACATAAAGTAATTATATTATCAAAATGATGTGGAGGGGACAGAATGTAAGCTCTAAGTCTTCTGATTGTGTTCTCAGCACATTCCCTGAGGGTGAACAAACATATAAGATTGCCAGAAATAACAGTATTTCGAAGCTGCAATTCTTCTTTTCTATAATCAACTTACCAATTTAAAGCCAATTACATAGAACGCATTTCAAAATCATGACGGGTCTAGACAGAGTAGATAGAAGGCAGAAGGATCAAGAACCAGTGGACACAGAGTTAAGGTGATTGGCAGAAGAACCAAAGGCAATATGAGAAAAAACTTTTTTACGCAGCAAAGTGTTAGGATCTGGAATTCATTACCTGAAAGAGTGGTGGAGGCAGATTCAACTGTGGCTTTCAAAAGGGAATTGGATAAGTACCTGAAGGAAAAGAAATTGCAGGTCTACGGGGAAAGGGCGGGAGAGTGGAACGAGCTGAGATGCTCTTGCAGAGAGCCGGCACAGGCTCGACGGACCAAATGGCCTCCTCCTGTGCTGTAACTATTCTATGATTCTATGTGGCCGATTTTCAACAAGGCCTCCGCCTGCCCAAGTGCCGCCCAAAGTGCCGCCGATGGCCAGCGAGGTACCGGATGGTACTTTAGGTGGGATCTTCATGAAGAAGGTCCCTTGAAGGTCGGCGGGCGGCAGATGGATGACGTACGCCACCAATCTGGGCAGCAGCAGGCGGGAGGCTGCATTCTCGGCGGCAGAGGTGCTTGCTGTCCAAGTGCCGCCGAGGATAGAGTCGGGCCCATGGAGGGTCGAAGACCTGAAAAAAAATCACAAATAAAAAATACAAAAACTATCCGAAGACCTTCAGGGGGCCCCATGCAGGTAAGTCGCTGTTGAACATTTTTAAAAAACTGTTCACTTACCTTTTTTTCATGTTCTTCACACTTACCGTCGGGGACAAACCAGCCTGCAGCTAGCGATCCACCCCCGTTCTGCCGCTGACTCCCGCCCACAGGAATCTGGGAGCTTGGCGGGCGGGAGCTCAGTTGCACCACTCGGCCGTCCGCTGATGTCAGCGGGCGGTTCCTGGCGGCTCTCCCCTCCCGCCCGCTCCAGGCCACCTCCAAAGTGGCACTGGGCGGATCTTCAGGAGGAATGTCGGTGGGAGTGGGCGGCAGTCGCCGGCAGTGGGCGGTGGGCTGCTGAAAATTGTCCCCTATAATTCTATCCAATCAGTGAATTATATATGCTCCAAACAACTTAGAAGGTGAAATATTAGTGATCAACTGGATGTCTTGAACACAGTTTGTAAACAAATTTGAAAGATGATTGGTTTGAATAAAATAATTACAGCAATTAAAATTCACCGATCACCCCTATGCTTGCTGACCTACATACACTGGCTCCCAGTCCGGCAATGCCTCAATTTTCAAATTCTCTTCTTTGTTTTCAAACCCCTCCTTGCCCTTCTCTATCTCTGTAACCTCCTCCAGACCTGCAACCCTCCGAAATCTCTGCTCTCCACCAATTCATGTCTCCTGGTGCATCCTGAATTTTAACCGCTCCACCATTGGCGGCAGTGCTTTCAGCTGCCGAGATCCTACACTCTGGAATTCCCTCCCTAAACCTCTTTGGCTCTCTACCTCTCTCTCCTCTGGAAAGATGCTCCTTAAAGAAATACCTCTTTGAACAAGCTTTTGGTCATCTCCTTATGTGGCTAAATGTCAAATTTTGTTTGATAACGCTACTGTGAAGCACCTTGGGATGTTTTAATATGTGAAAGGCGCTATATAAATACAAGTTGTTGTAAAGATTTATATGTACAGTCTTTCTGAATTGATAACTGAATAGATCATTAATAGCCAAGTTGAATGTGCACAAAGAAAGAAACAAATGAATCCCTCAACCATTCTTCAAGCCTAGCTTTGACCACATAAGGCAGTTCTACATCTATGTGTTAACTTTCAAAACTGTTGAAAATATATTGGGGGAGAAATTTGGTTGCACCTCAGTTGGTGCGGTAACCTAGGCGGAGTGGTAATTTTAGTGGCTTGATAAAGTTTGCGCCTTCCGCCGAGAAAGTCGTCAGAATCGGTCGAAGAGCGAACAGGGGCGCTAAATCAGCTGTTGTACACCAGAGCTGGCGGGGGGCGATAATGAAAGTTTGGTCGCTAAATGTTGTGGACCCATTGCACATACGCAGAACTCCGAGACAGACCCCAGGAACAGCCGAGTCTTAAAAGTGCAGCAACTCGAGTTAGCGCATCCACAGTACTAGCTCCACAGCATCTTCAGAGCATGAAAATGGAGGAGCCACTGCCCTGGCTGCCTTGTTGGAGGCAGTGGAGAGTCATTGGAATACTCTCGATCCTGTAGGGGGACAAATGCCAGTACCTCAGGATTTGACAAAGCTGTGGAGGGAGGTGGCAAAGCACATTACAGCCCAGAGCACGGTAGCCACAACCCAATGTCGCAGTAAATTCAACGGCCTTACTACGGTCATCAGCGTGAGTATCCTTTCCATCCACTTTCCAATGCCTTCATGTGAACCTCACTGTCTTACACAAAATTTTGCAGTGCCTACTCCTTCTTTATGTCTACCAGGCCATGTTCCTCCTTGCTGAAGCCAGCCTGAGACCTCTCCATCGTCTCACCAGACATGCCCTGCCCATCCAAGCGTCGCTCACCTTCTAGCTCCTTACTCAGCCTGAGACCACCTAACAGCACCTTTCCACTCTTCATATGCGGTCACAGGCCTAAGACTCCTACTTACTGGTAGTTCCTTGTGCCCCAGGATGAAATGCAGATATGCACACTTGGGCATATTACTCACAAATACCCTACTGCAGACACAAGTGGCACACCAGCACCTACACAGCCACTATAAACCTTTTGCTTTTGTCATTGCAAGTCAAACTCACGCACAATATGTGTGAGCTGCATCGTCAGGGAGAGGGCCAGCCATACCTCCAGGAACTGATCGAGGTGGAGGAGCGAGTGTCTGCCCTCCTGGGTGGAGGGTGGGGAGGCAGAGCCCCCACTCGACAGTATGTGAATCAGATGGGCATTTTCTGTGCGTCCCCTTAGCCTTGAGGCCACATTCCTGCCCCAGCCCCAGCTGATAACCGCACTTGTGTTGCTTTGTGCTTACAGATGATGAGCCAGAAGAGTGCCAGCCTGCCGGGCAGCTGATGTCTTCAGATGACTGGGAAGATGAGGAGGAGGAGGTGGAGAGCAGTGTGCTGGGACAGGGCGAGACATCTACAGTTGCAGCGAGTGGGGAGAGCACCTCAGTGGAAGAGGCCGTCTTCCCGGGGTTGCCTGAGCCTGAGGCTCCTGGCCCCAGTGGTCTGCAGCAACATCCAGCACGGGGGGAAGCTCCAGAGGGTAAGTCGGCCCATGAGTCCTGCTCACAGACAGGCAGATGAGGACCTGCACTTGGACACTATGTCCAGAGAGTCAATGCAGATGCACCATGAGCTAATGGGTGCATTGGCGAGGATCCCGCAGAACATGGATGTACTTGCTTTGAATGTGGCGGAGGCCGCCTCAACCGTGGCATTTGTGTCTTGGGGCCCATCAAACCCATTCTTGGTAGATTCCAACAGATGGAGGCCGCAAATGTTCATGGGGACCCAGACATGATGGTACGTGCCTTGGCTGACGTGGCAGTAGCCATTGAGCGGCAGGCTGAGACCACGCAACACCTGTATTCTGCCATGTCGTCAGTGCTTGCTGACATCAATGCTCTGTCTGCTCTGATGCATGGTCAAATTGATGCCACGCAAGCACTGACTGCTGCCATCATGTCTGGGTCCCCATCAGTCTAACAGCGAGGTAACGGCGCCAAAATAGGCCAGCAATCCGCGCACCACCAGATTGGTCCAGATGTGGAGGCCCTGCCCCTGGGGAGTGGCAGGCCATTGGTCGAGTTAGAATGTGATGTCCTCTCTCAGGAAGACATCATTCTGTCTCCCGACACTGCCATTCCGCCTTTACACCTGCCGTGGTCTGCACCCCAGCCAGCCCACACTGATGCCACCCATTCTCAGGCGGTGATGTCAGCAGCCAGGTCTTCCAGGCCCAGAGCTGGTCCAGTGCGTCATGCGCAGCCATCTGTCCTGTCTCTCTCAGACACACAGCAGCACTTAAGCGGCCTTATTGCAGGTACTGAGGAGCTATTGAGGAGGAGCAGTAGGTGAGGGAGGGTGGTGAGGCAGAGGGGTGGGAAATGCCTACATAAAACCCACTGATGAAAGGGGTCCCCATAGGTCTGTGTACATATGTTGTAAATGTTATTCTTCTGTTGCATTATTTGAAGGGGCCCCATTGTGTTTTCTTTGAGGCGGGTGGAGCTTTTGGGGTTGTTTGAGGGAAATTTTACAAATAAAATGTTACGTTGAATGTTTCCTTCAGCCCCTGGTGTATGACTATTGACTGGTAATGGAGATGTGGCCTTAGCATGGCACAATGCACGGTCATTATTAGCTGCATCCCTCAGCTCCCTCCATTTAAGTGAAGCGATCCCTTATGAGCTGCCACCGAATAGCCCTGCCGCCGCCAACATTGGCACACTGCCTCCTCCGTGGCTGCTGCTGGTCCTCGTCATCTTGCTGGACATTCAAGGTGTTGGCAGGCTCCTGTTCCTCCTCCTCCTCCCCCCCCTCCTCCTCGTCCTCATGAGGTGGGCCTGCGATCCCCACTGGCAAGGCCTGGGTCCTCATGATGGCCAAGTTGTGCAGCATGCAGCACACCACAATGAATAGTGAGACCCTATCTCTGTAATCTCCTTTAGCCTCACAACCCCCCGAGATGTCTGCGTTCCTCAAATTCTGCCCTCTTGAACAACCCTGATTATAACTGCTCAACCATTGGTGGCCATGCCTTCAGCTGCCTAGGCCCCAAGCTCTGGAACTCCCTCCCTAAACTGCTCCGCCTCTCTACCACTCATTCCTCCTTTAAGACGCTCCTTAAAACCTACCTCTTTGACAAAGCTTTTGGTTATCTGCCGTAATTTCTTCTTGTGGCTCGGTGTCAAATTTATTTGTTTTGTCTTAAAACACTCCTGTGAAGCGCCTTGGGATGTTTTACTACATTAAAGGCGCTATATAAATATAAGTTGTTGTTGTTGTTGAGGGGAGTATTGAAGGCTGCCTCCAGAGCGGTCCAGGCATCGGAATCGGTGCTTCAGTACCCCTATTGTCTGCTCAATTATATTGCGGGTAACGGCATTGTAGCGTTCCTCTGGCTCTGTGGTGAGGTTGTGGAAGTGGATCATTAGCCAGGTGGCCAGGCCATATCCCTTGTCCCCGAGCAGCCAGCATTGGCCTTGCCGTGGTGGCTTAAACAGTTGAGGTACAATGCTCTCCCGCAGGATAAAGGCATCATGTGCGCTTCCAGGATAGCGAGCATTGACTGCAAAGGATGCACTGCATGTGGTCGCACACCAGCTGCACATTTAGGGAGTGGTATCCCTTTCTGTTTCTGAATACCTCTGCATTCTGGAATGGTGCTCGGAAGGTCACGTACATGCAGTCAATTGCTCCTTGCACCCTTGGAAAGCCCGCTATCCTGGCAATCCCATATGCGAGCTCATGCTGTTTCTCCCTAGTCATCGGGAAGATAATGAAGTCCATTCGACAGGTGTAGAGAGTCTGTTTAACGTCGTGGTTGCAGCAATGTGCTGCGAATTGTGAGATGCTGCATATGTCCCCTAATGCAGCCTGGAAGGAGCCAAAGGCATAGAAGGCGAGTGCCACCGTGACCTTTACTGTGACGGGCAGCGCAGTCCTGGTGCCGCTGTGAGGCTGCAGGTCTGCCTGTAGGGGATGGCATGTATCTGTAACTACCTCCTTTCGGAAGCGCAGCCTTGTGACACACTGCACGTCGGACAGGTCCAGACATGAGTTTTGTCACTGGTAAAGCCGTGGGGGGTAAGGCCTCCTGCCCCGACATCTAGGGGCTCTCCACCTCTGGCTGCCAACATGGCCAACAGCCATTCTCTCTTCATGACGCCTTGCTAGAGCATGTAGAATGAGATACTGGCGAACTAGTAATGACCCCATTAAAGTTTTAGAAATACATTTTTCTCAAGCTCAACTGGTATATCTGTCTGCTGTTGCAAACTCGGAGGCTCACCAGCGTGTTGTGTGTAAACGTTGCACTGACTGTGACCTCCGAGGGAAGCGCTTCCTCATCCCTTTAAGTAGCCATCAGGCAACGACTCTACAAGCCTATACCGACTTATTTCCCAGACGTTGTTCTTGACAGTCGCTAAATGAGGCGGGCCCACCTAATTTACCGACCAGGGCGCAAGTGTGGGTGTTGCACCAGGGCTGATGTCAGGATCGCATTGATCGTTGCACGCCCTCTGAGCCTCTAATGAATTTTCGGTCAGGATGCTAAAAGCTGCGTTACCAGTCGACAACCTCTTATGCTCCCATTAACGCCTCCTCTGGCCGTTAACTGAGGTGTTAGACAACTGAAAATCCATCCCCTTGTAATTTATACAGCTCCTCCACGTTGACTGAGGTTAAATTCAGTATGACACCATCATAGTAATTTTCACCTTCAGCAATAAACTGGCAGTGCAAATTGCCACCCATTATAGAATCCATCCAATTTTTATCCCATTGATTTCTTGAAAAGCGAGATAATTCTGTTTCTCTGAAAACAATAAATATATTTAACAAAGGTTGCATGGTGTTTTTTATTCAGTCATGGGATGTGGGCGTCCCTGGCAAAGCCAGCATTTATTACCCATCCCTAATGGCCCTGAGAAGGATGGTGGTGAGCTACTTTCTTCAGAACATAAGAACATAAGAAATAGGAGCAGGAGTAGGCCATTTGACCATCGAGCCTGCTCCTCCATTGAATAAGATCATGGCTGATCTGATCATGGACTCAGCTCCACTTCCCTGCCCGCTCCCCATAACCCTTTACTCCCTTATCGCTCAAAAATCTGTCTATCTCTGCCTTAAATACATTCAATGACCCAGCCTCCAGAGCTTTCTGCGGCAGAGAATTCCATAGATTTACAACCCTCTGAGAGAAGAAATTCCTCCTCATCTCAGTTTTAAATGGGCAGCCCATTATTCTGATACTATGTCCTCTAGTTTTAGTTTCCCTCATGAGTGGAAATATTCTTTCTGCATCCACCTTGTTGAGCCCCCTTATTATTTTATATGTTTCGATAAGATCACTTCTCATTCTTCTGAACTCCAGTGTGTATAGGCCCAACCTACTCAACCTATCTTCATAAGCCAACCCCCTCATCTCCGGAATCAACCTGGTAAACCTTCTCTGAACAGCCTCCAATGCAAGTATATCCTTCCTTAAATACAGAGACCAAAACTGTACACAGTACTCTAGGTGTGGCCTGACCAATACCCAGTACAGTTGTAGCAGGACTCCTCTGCTTTTATACTCTATCCCTCATGCAATAGGACCCCCAGGTCCCTCTATGCTGCAACACTTTGCAATTTTTCTCCATTTAATTTGTAATTTGTTTTTGTATTTTTTCTGCCAAAGTGGATAACCTCACATTTTCCCACATTATTCTCCATCTGCCAAATTTTTGCCCACTCAATTAGCCTGTCTATATCCCTTTGCAGATTTTTTGTGTCTTCTTCACAATTTGCTTTCCCACCCATCTTTGTATCATCAGCAAGCTTGGCTACATTACACTGAGTCCCTTCATCCAAGTCATTAATATAGAATGTAAATAGTTGAGGACCCAGCACTGACCCCTGCGGCACCCCACTAGTCACTGTTTGCCAACAGGAAAATGACCCATTTACCTCGACTCTCTGTTTTCTGTTATTTAACCAATCCTCTATCCATGCTAACATATTACCCCCAACCCCGTGAACTTTTATCTTGTGCAGTAATCTCTTATGTGGCACCTTATCGAATGTCTTATCGAAATCCAAATACACCACATCCACTGGTTCCTCCTTATTCAACCTGCTCGTTACATCCTCAAAAAACTCCAACAAATCTGTCAAACATGATTTCTCTTTCATAAATCCATGCTGACTCTGCTTTGAATTATGCTTTTCCATATATCCTGCTACTGCTTCCTTAATAATGGACTTCAGCATTTTCCCAACAACAGATGTTAGGCTAACTGGTCTATAGTTTGCTGCTTTTTGTCTGCCTCCTTATTTAAATAGGGGCGTTACATTTGCGGTTTGCCAATCCACTGGGATTGCCCCAGGATCCAGGGAATTTTTGTAGATTACAACCAATGCACCCACTGTCTCTGCAGCTACCTCTTTTAAGTCCCTAGGATGTAAGTCATCAGGTCCAGGGGACTTGTCCGCCTTTAGTCCCATTATTTTACCAAGTACTACTTCATTAGTGATAGTGATTGTATTAAATTCCTCCCTCCCTATAGTCCCTTGATTATCCACTATTGGGATGTTTTTAGTGTCTTCTACCGTGAAGACTAATACAAAATATTTGTTCAACGTCTCTGCCATTTCCCCGTTCTCCATTATTAATTCCCCAGTCTCATCCTCTAGGGGACCAACATTTACTTTAGCCGCTCTTTTCCTTTTTATGTACCTGTAGAAACTCTTACCATCTGTTTTTATATTCCGTGCTAGTTTACTTCATAATCTATCTTTCCTCTCTTTATCATTTTTTAGTCCTTCTTTACTGGCTTTTAAAAGTTTCCCAATCCTCTGGCCTCCCACTATTCTTGGCCACATTGTATGCCCTTATTTTTAATTTGATACCATCCCTTATTTCCTTAGTTAGCCACGGATGGTTCTCCCTTCTCTTAAAGTCTTTCTTTCTCAAGGGATATATTTTTGTTGAGAATTGTGAATTATCTCCTTAAATGTCTGCCACTGCTCATCAACTGTCCCATACTTTAATCTATTTTCCCAGTCCACTTTAGCCAACTCTGCCTTCATACCTTTGTAATCTCCTGTATTTAAGCTTAAGACAATGGTTTGAGAACCAACTTTCACACCCTCTAACTCAATTTGAAATTCAAGCATGTTATGGTCACTCATTCCTAGAGGATCCTTTACTACGAGATCATTTATTTATCCTGTCTCATTACACAGTACCAGATCTAAGATAGCCTGCTCCCTGGTTGATTCTGCAATGTACTGATGAAGGAAACGATCCCGGATACACTATGAACTCTTCCTCAAGGCTACCCTGGCCAATTTGCTTGGTCCAATCAATATGAAGGTTAAAATCGCCCATGATTATTGCCATTCCTTTATTACAAGCCTCCATTATTTCTTGATTTATACTCCGTCCAACAGTGCAGCTAATGTTAGAGGGCCTATAGATTACGTCCATCAGCAACTTTTTCCCCTTATTATTCCTTATCTCCACCGAAACTGATTCAACATCTTAATCCTCTGAGCCAATATCATTTCTCACTACCGCACTGATTCCATTCTTTATTAACAGTTCTACCCCACCTCCTTTTCCTTTCTGTCTGTCCTTCCAGATTGTCAAATACCCCTGAATATTTAATTCCCAGTCCTGGTCAGCTTGCAACCACGTCTCTGTAATGGCGATCAGATCATACCCATTTGTATCTATTTGTGCCATCAACTCATCTGTTTTGTTACGAATGCTACGTGCATTCAGATAAAGAGCTTTTAAAGTTGGTTTTTTACCATTTTTTCCTGCTTTGACCCCACTTTCTGATTCACCTTCATGTTTAGACACTCTATCCCTTCCTGGCACGCTCTGGTTTTCATTTCCCCCAGTGCTACCCTGATCTATTGTCTTCTTGTTCTTTGACATTTTAAATTTTTGCTCATCTGAATCCTCCCCACCACTAATTAGTTTCAAGCCCTCTCTACAGCCCTAGTTATTTGATTTGCCAGGCCCCTAGTTCCAGCACGGTCTAAGTGGAGCCCATCCGAATGGAACAGCTTCCTCTTACCCCAGGACTGGTGCCAGTGTCCCACGAATCAAAACCCATTTCTCCCACACCAGTCTTTGAGCCATGTGTTTAACTCTCTGATCTTATTTACCCTATGCAAATTTGCTTGTGGCTCGGGTAGTAATTCAGTGATTATTACCTTAGTGGTTCTGCTTTTTAATTTGGCCTCTAGCTGCTCATACTCTCTCAGCAGAACCTCTTTCTTTGTCCTATCTATCTCATTGGTACCCACGTGGACCACGACAACTGGATCTTCCCCCTCCCACTCCAAGTTCCTCTCCAGCCCTGAGGAGATGTCCTTAACCCAGGCAACACAGCCTTCGGGACTCACGCTGTCGGCTGCAGAGAACAGTATCTATCCTCCTAATGATACTGTCCCCTATTAATACATTTCTTTTCATTCCCCCCACTTGAAAGGCCCCCTGTACCATGGTGTTGTGATCAGTTTGTTCATCCTCCCTGCAGTCCCTGCTCTCGTCTACACCGGGAGTAAGAGCCTCGAACCTGTTGGGCAAGAGCAAGGGCCAAGGCTCCTTCATCATTACATCCTGGGTCCCCATACCTGCCTCGTTTGTAGTCCATGAGGTAAAGGTACTCTCACAGTGCTGTTAAGGAGGGAGCTCCAGGATTTTGATCAAGCAATAATGAAGGAATGGTGATATATTTCCAAGTTAGGATGATGTGTGTCTTGGAACAGAACTTGCAGGTGGTGGTGTTCCCATGCACCTGCTGTCCTTGTCCTTCTAGATGGTAGAGGTTGTGGGTTAGGGAGGAGCCAGCGAAGAAGCCTTGGCGAGTTGCTATAGGGCATTTTGTAGATGGTACACACTGCAGCCATGATGGAAGGAGTGAATGTTTAAGAACATAAGAGCATAAGAAATAGGAACACGAGTAGGACAAACGGCCTCTCGAGCCTGCTCCGTCATTCAATTAGATCATGGCTAATCTGATCATGGATTCATCTCCACTTCCCTGTCCGCTCCCCATAACCCTTTATCCCCTTATCGTTTAAGAAATTGTCTATTTCTGTCTTAAATTTATTCACTGTCTCAGCTTCCACAACCCTCTGAGGCAGCGAATTCCACAGATTTACAACCCTCTGAGAGAAGAAATGTCTCCTCATCTCCTCATCTCTGTTTTAAATGGGTGGCTCCTTATTCTAAAATAGTTCTAATCTCCTCCATCAGTGGAAACATCCTCTCTGCATCCACCTTGTTAAGCCCCCTCATAATCTTATACGTTTTGATAAGATCACCTCTCATTCTTCTGAATTCCAATGAGTAGAGGCCCAACCCACTCAATCTTTCCTCATAAGTCTACCCTGGAATCAACCTAGTGAACCTTCTCTGAACTGCCTCCAAAGCAAGTATATCCTTTCGTAAATATGGAAAACAAAACTACACGCAGTATTCCAGGTGTGGCCTCACCAATACCTTATATAGCTGTAGCAAGACTTCCCTGCTTTTATACTCCATCCCCTTGGCAATAAAGGCCAAGATAACTTGCCGTACCTGCATACAATCTGTTGTGTATCTGTAAAGCATGCACTCCCATGTTCCGCCACCAGGGAGCTCATCCCCTGAAGTCCCAAGGGATCCCAGCATCCCTTGGGAGCACTGTATATAAGCTGGCCCCAAAAGGCCTGCTCCTCACTCTGGAGTGTCTTATTAAAGACTGAGGTCACTGGTACTTTAACTTCCCTGTGTGCAGCCTCATCTGTGTTAGGAACACAATAACTGGCGACGAGTATACAAATCCAACGCAAAGATGCAGCAAACTGTGGGTATCCTGGAGGGTGAGGACTGGGAAGCCTATGTCGAACGGCTAGACCAGTACTTTATAGCCAACGAGCTAGACGGAGAAGGAAGCGCTGCAAAAAGGAGAGCGGTCCTCCTCACGATCTGCGGGGCACCGACCTACAGCCTCATGAAGAATCTTCTGGCTCCGGTGAAACCCACAGATAAGTCGTATGATGAGCTATGTACACTGGTTCAGGAGCATCTTAACCCGAGGGAGAGTGTGCTGATGGCGAGCTATCGGTTCTACACGTGCCAGCAATCTGAAGGTCAGGAAATGGTGAGCTACGTCGCCAAGCTAAGGTGACTTGCAGGACAATGTGAGTTTGATGGCTACCTGGAGCAAATGCTCAGAGACTTTTTTGTACTGGGCATTGGCCACGAGACCATCCTACGAAAACGTTTGACTGTAGAGACACTGACCCTCAGTAAGGCTATTGCGATAGCACAGGCGTTTATGTCCACCAGTGATAACATCAAACAAATCTCTCAGCACACAAGTGCTACCAATGTTCATAAATTAACTGGAACTGAGTTTGCGAGCAGAAATGTACAGGGCAGAACCCACGAGTCTGCAACTGCCAGCAGGCCTCAGGTGACCCAGATGACTCAGAGTCCGCAAGAAAGGATGAATGCAAGGCAATTCACACCTTGTTGGCATTGTGGAGGTTTCCATTCAACCTATTCATGCCGCTTCAAAGGGTATGTTTGCAAGAGCTGTGGAACAATGGGGCACCTCCAATGAGCTTGCAAACGAGCTGCAAGCTCTGCAAAACCTGCTAACCACCATGAGGCAGAGGAAGATCGATCCATGGTGGATCAAAGCAATTTTGAGCCTCAGAGGAGGCAGATGCTGAAGTACATGGGGTACAGACATTTTCAACAAAATGTCCATCTATAATGCTAAATGTAAAACTGAATGGCTTACCCGTAGTCATGGAACTGGACACTGGCGCTAGCCAATCCATCATGAGTAAAAAGGTGTTTGAGAGACTGTGGTGCAATAAGGCATTCAGATCAGCCCTGAGCCCCATCCACACGAAACTGGGAACGTATACCAAACAGCTTATCACTGTCCTGGGCAGCATCATGGTCAAGGTCACCTACAAGGGCACGGTGCACGAACTGCCACTCTGGATTGTCCTGGGCGATGGCCCCACACTGCTTGGAAGGAGCTGGCTGGGCAAAATCCACTGGAACTGGAATGACATCTGAGCGCTATCACATGTTGATGAGGCCTCATGTACCCAGGTTGTTAACAAATTTCCTTCCCTTTTTGAGCCAGGCATTGGAAACTTTTCCGGGGTGAAGGTGCGAATCCACTTGGTCCCAGAGGCACTACCCATTCACCACAAGGCGTGAGCGGTATCTCACATGATGAGGGAGAGAGTGGAAATTGAGCTGGACAGGCTGCAACGCGAGGGCATCATCTCCCCAGTGGAATTCAGCGATTGGGCCAGCCCAATTGTTCCAGTATTCAAAAGTGATGGCATGGTCAGGATTTGCGGCGATTATAAAGTGACTATTAATCGTTTCTCACTACAGGATCAATACCTGCTACCTAAGGAAGACGATCTATTTGCGACGCTGGCAGGAGGCAAGATGTTCATCAAGCTCGACCTGACTTTGGCCTACATGACGCAGGAGTTGGAGGAGTCTTCGAAGGGCCTCTTTTGTCCATGTTTGTACCAAGAATGTAATGAGGTATGGTGCCGAGTGGACCTGACAGAACCCAAACTGAGTACTAGTGAACAGGTTATTGGTGAGGTATGTGCCACTTAATAGCATTGTTGATGACACCTTCTATTATGTTACTGCTGATGCAGAGTAGGCTGATGGTGCATTAATTGGCTGTATTACATTTATCCTGCTTTTTGTGGACTGGACATACCTGGGCAATTTTCCACTTTGTCGGGTGTTATAGCTGAACTGGAGCATCTTGGCTAGAGGTGCTCCTAGTTCTGGAGCACAAGTCTTCAGCACTACAGCCGGGATGTTGTTGGGGCCATAGCCTTTGCTTAGCCATTTCTTGGTATCATGTGGCGTGAATCGAATTGGTTAAAGACTGGCTTCTGTGATGGTGGGGAGCTCAGGAGGAGGCCAATATGGATTAGCCACTCAGCACTTCTGGCTGACGGTGGTTGCAAATGTTTCAGCCTTGTCTTTTACACTCATGTGCTGGTCTCCGCTATCATTGAGGATGGGGATGTTCATGGAGCCTCCTCCTCCCGGTAGTTGTTTAATAGTCCTCCACCATTAACGATTGAATGTGGTAGGACTGCAGAGTCTTGATCTGATCCATTGGTTGTGGGATTGCTTAGCTCTGTCTATAGCATGCTGCTTCTGTTGTTTAGCATGCATTTAGTTCTGGGTTGTAGCTTCCCCAGGTTGGCACCTCATTTTTAGGTATGCCTGGTGCTGCTCCTAGCACGCTCCTCATTGAACCAAAGGTTTATCCCCTGGCTTGATGGCAATGGTTGGGTGAGAGATATTCTGTGTCATGAGGTTACAGACTGTGTTGGAATACAATTCAGTTGCTGCTGATGGTCCACAATGCCTTATGGATGCCCAGTTATGAGCTGCAAGATCTATTCTGAATCTATTCCATTTAGCACAGTGGTAGTGCCACACAACACAATGGAGGATGTCTTCATATGAAGGTGGGACTTCGTCTCCACAAGGACTGTGCGGTGGTCACTCCTAGCAATACTGTCATGGACAGATGCCTCTGTGACAGGTAGATTAATGAGAATGAAGTCAAGAAGGTTATTCCCTCCTGTTGGTTCTCATCATCTGTCACAGGCCCAGTCTGGCAGCTATGTTCTTCAGGAGACAGCCAGCTCGGTCAGTAGCGGTGCTACCGAGCTACTCTTGGTGATGGACATTGAAGCCCCCCACCCAGAGTGTATTCTGTGCCCTTGCTACCCTCAATGATGCTTCGAAGTTCTGTTCAACATGGAGGAGTACTAAGGGAAGGCGGTAGGTGCTAATCAGCAGGAGGTTTCCTTGCCTATGTTTATCATGATGCCATGAGACTTCATGGGGTCCGGAGTCAATGTTGAGGACTCCCAGGGCCACTCATTCTCGACTATATACCACTGTTCTGCCACATCTGGTGGATCTATCCTGACGCTGTGTCAAGACAAACCAAGGGATAGTGATGGTGGAGTCTGGGACGTTAGCTGAAAGTTAGGTTCCATGAGTGTGACTATGTTTATGAGTATGACTATGTCAGGCTATTGCTTGACTAGTCTGTGGGACAGTTCTCCCAATTGCCGGGTAATGAAATATATATAATATTTGTAGAAGTTTCACATATCTGATCAGTCTTTGTGGTTTTTCTGTTTCCAAAGCTTTGTGTGATGAGCTTAGAATCTGGACTGGAGAAATTTATGAATCTGTTATTTTGAAATGAACTTTTATCCTCACTTTGAGCTTTCCAGTGAGTTATCTTTAAACCAGCCATTTACATTTGGAATCGTTTTTTGTAATTGAGATCAATGCCCTCAAGACAACACTGTGTTTGCGTTCAGTGTTCTGAAAATGATGACAAATCTCCAGCCAGTTGCTGAATTGTCAAATGGTGTTCCTTTGGTCATTGTTTAGTCATTTAAATGCATCCAGAATTAGCAGATCTGTCTGGAAAATAAGGCATTGCTTGATGAAAAATTGAGTGGAAAACGTATTTTGGTTGTTTTAATTAGTATGTGATTCTTCGATTAGGCTTTGCTGATGAGCTACAAACATAATAAGGAGGAAATGAGAGAGGGAACTACACTAGTCGTAAGAGTCTTGTGAAGTGTTGGAACAGTTAACATGTATCTGTAGCTCTGATAATCGCTCTTGTGGTGTTTATATTACTTATTTCCTTCAGCTGATGAGTTGCCTAAGTTACCTTTACTTCACTGTTCCTCAGAGGCAAAAGGAAATGACTTTGCACTCCAAGTGGATTATATCACCACAGTAAA
The DNA here is from genome assembly GCF_044704955.1 of Pristiophorus japonicus. Classification (NCBI taxonomy): domain Eukaryota; kingdom Metazoa; phylum Chordata; class Chondrichthyes; family Pristiophoridae; genus Pristiophorus; species Pristiophorus japonicus. The sequence goes on along the minus strand of NC_091977.1, from coordinate 468,225,609 downwards.
TAAGGGCTGGATATTCAGGGTACTCTAGAAATTTGTTACTAATTTGATTAATGTTTCTCATTGACATGTTATACTAAACAATTTATATTGGTGCAATATGGTTTGAGCTTTTCATCAACTTCACATTTAATCTTATTGTTATTTATTTTCTTGCGATGTGCTAATTAAGGTGAGGAATGTTAATACTGCATATTACAACACTTTAAGTTTCAGGTACCCAGTATCAGTATCAAGTATTCTTATGAGAGGTTTTAAATGCTTAGATACAGAGTAAAGTTCTCTCTGCCCAACACATACCTCAGCCGCAATGCCAGTTTTCCATTTCCCACACCAGCCATTCTATCCTCTCTCAGTGAGATTATCAAACTGAGGTAAAGGAATCCTATCGATGTCCATTGTCTTTCATTTGACAACAACGTTAAGCTTCGGTTTCCGTTCTGTCGCATTTACATCATCCATTCAATTATGAATTGTTTTTGAAGTTACTTCTATACAGTCAGCTAGTCTGGCCACAGATTTGATAAGGTTATGCATGCTTGGTGTCAATCATTAGAGGCATATCTAGAATGTTACGAAGCCCATTGCCACTGTCAGAACTGAGGATGGCCTGGAGCCAGGTTTGGGGCTGTGGGCTGCTTCAGTGCTGGGAATGCAGATTTGACCTAAGTTTCAGGGAATTGGTAATCACTCAAAGGGATTCCTGACACAAAATCCAAGCAGCGCTCTTCTTGTAATGCTGAAGTGCAGTAAGTGAGTCTCCCTTGGCTCAGTTTATCTTAATCCTGACTTGATAATCCCTTTGAGTGCATGACAAGTGTTGCAAGCAATGTTTCTGTGAGTGAAAGGCCTTGGAAGGAGTACACAGACTAACCAGATTGATACCAGAGCTTAAGGGGTTAAATTATGAAGACAGGTTGCATAAACTTGGCTTGTATTCTCTTGAGTATAGAAGGGTGATCTAATTAAGGTCTTGAAAATTATAAAGGGATTTGATAGGGTTGTTACAGACAAACTATTTCTGCGAGTGTGGGAATTCAGAACAAGAAGGCTTAGGTTAGAAATTTGTTTTTCAGTGAAAATGGTATTTTTAAGCCAAAATTACATTTTCGCTTTGCTGCCGTTAGTAGGCCTGATATTCAGCCTTTAATTTGCGCAGCGATAAAAATCGGTGTTGCATGAAGATTCGCAGCGCAAACCACCAATTTCGTCAACTTTAGTCCAGGGCCGATAGCGCTGTGAGAAAGGCCTCGGAAGGGAGGAAAAATAACAAAGAATTGGGGAAAAAAATTAAAAATTCACAAAACCTTTACCGACTAAATTGCTGAAAAAGAATTAAAAAATAAAAACTTTAACTTACCTTTTTTGCAGGTCTTCATACTGACCACTGTTGGCAGGGCTGCAACGCAAGTTTCTCCCTGTCGGTATTCTGGGTGCAGAATCCGGGTGCGGAGAGAGCCAAATTTCGGGCGAAAACGCTATTTCGAGTGATGTGTGGCAGCCGGTGCTTTTCTCCCCGGCGGTATGTGGAAAGCGCCACGGCAAAAGATCACCGAAGTTCCTGCTGACTGGTTTTCCGCCTCGGAGGGTGAAATATCGGCAAAACCTGGGTGCAAAGTTAGCGAATTTTTAGCCCTATATAATCTTAACATTTCGCACAAAAAGTAGAGGAAATCTGGAACTCGTTTGCCATAAAGGCTGTGGATGCTGGAAAAATTAAAATTTTCAAGACTGAAATTGATAGATTTATGTTGGGTAAGGACTTCAGGGGTATGGAACAAAGGCAAGTGAATAGAGTGGATGTACAGATCAGCCATTGAATGGCGGAACGCACTTGAAGGGCTGAATGGCCTGCTCCTGTTCCTATTGTCCTAATTCCCACCATTTCAACTCTGTTCCCTGTAGGAATATTGTTGCTCCCAATTTTTGAGCGTTAAATCAATGTTGGAGGAGGAATTTTTGGGTCGCGATCTCCTGCGCCCGATCTTCCGCTGACCTTGCCAATTTGGAAGCCGCAGCTTCTAGGAGTGCCCTGCTGAAACAAGAGTTAGGGACCTTTCATCCGCAAATCGCCATTGTAGGAATCTGATCGAAATTGGTCAGAAATGAGCAGTGCAAGTGCCATACACGGTCTACCCAGTTATTCTGGTGCTTCAGCAGGCTAATGGATGTCCTTAAAGGAACTGCTGGAAAACATTCCAAAAAGGTAAGAACATTTTTTTAAATTCCCATTTCTATGGATCCAGGAGGAGCAGTAGCTCCGGGCTCCACAAAAATACTGTGGGACACTGCTGGCCTGGGCCTACCCCACTCTATTTTGCCTCACCCCTATTCAGGACCTACCTGTGGGCAGGCTCAGTGTCAGAGCCAGTTGGAATTGGTCGTCTCCAATCGGCGAACTGCTTCAGAATGCCCGATTGGCATCCGCAGCTCGCTAGTTTTATGCAAATAAAGCCCGAGGATTGGATCTCAGGCTTCAGGTGTATGTCTGGCTCTCGCCTCCTATAAAAAACCGCGCATAACAAATTTCTCCTCAAACATCTTTTATTGAAGAAGAACCATTAAAAATTGAATTTTAAAGGCTGCTTGGAAGTGTAATACTCAACAGGTTAATGGATTTCTTTTGAAAAATGTAATGTTCTATGCTTTTCTATATTGTAAAGTCTGAAATGCTATTCTACTTTGTTCCAGGCTGTACAAAGCTACATAAATACTTCTAATGTTAGTTGCTTCAGTTTTATTTTATAGCCTGAGCATTCCAGAAGTTGCTGAGATGGAAAAGGATATACATCATAAATAGAGAGTTACATAATATACACAAGTCAAAGCATGTATGCCAAGGGAAAGATGGCAGCAGATGGATTTTCAAAACGAAAACACCTGTTAAATCTGCTTATAACAGCCCTCAGTTTTATAATCGGCTCTTCCAACATTTTTTATTACCATGGAATTTTTATGACTGGTGAAAATTGCCAATAAAATGTATTTCAAGATGTGTGTTCACATGCAAAGAAGCCCCATCCATGAAACAAAGGATAAACGCTGCATCTGACCCTGATGATTGTCAATATTTTCTTTTGTGTTTCTTGTTGATGTAACATAACTGCAGAGAGAGTTCTGGTACATTCAGAATGGAAGCAACTTTAGTACCAGCTAAACCTGACAGCATTTTGTTTTGCAAATTTGATGGAGTTTGCGCTAACTCGGAAATATCAAATATTGCTTTGCCTTCTATCACTATTGCATATATGATCCAGTAGCACAAAGATTTGGAATACACTTGAAATCCAGAGCTTGGTCATTTGAGGTGTCCTACATTGTGAATTTCTGTAAACGCATTCTTTGATTAGATAAAGGTACTTTACATAGAATTATATAGAATAAACAGCATAGAAACAGGCCATTCAATCCAACTGGTCTATTCCAGTGTTTATATACCACACGAGCCTCCTCCCACTCTAATGATCTTATCCCACATTGTCCCCATAGCCCTCCATTCTCTTCTCTTCATTTATGCATCAAACTTCCGCTTAATTGCATCAATGCTATCTGCTTCAATCACTCCATATGGCAGTGAGTTCCACATTGTCACTGCTCTCTCTGTAAAAATGTTTTTCCTAAATTCTTTATTTGATCTGTTAATGGCTATTTTATGCTTATGCTTATGCCCTCTTGTTTTGGATTCATCCACAATTGGAGACAGTTTCTCCCAATTCACCCTATAGAACTCCTTTATAATTTTAAAAAGCTCTATCAAGTCTCCTCTTAAACTTCACTTTTCCAGAGAAAAGAACACCAGCCTGCTCAATTTTTCCTGATAGTTGTATTCTCTCAATTTTCATAACATTCTTGTAAACCTTCTCTGCACTTGCTCCAATGCTTCAATATCTTTTTTTGTTGTACGGAGACCAGAACTGCACACAATACTTGAAGTGTGGTCTAACCAAGGTTCTATGTAAATTTAACAGTACATTCATGCTTTTACATTCTACTCCTCTTGAGATGAATTCCAATACTTTGTTTACACTTTTTATGGCCTTATTAACTTATGTTGCTGCTTTTAGTGTTGTACATATCTGTATTCCCAGATCTCTTTGCTTCTCTACCCCACTTAGTTTCTTACCTTCCAAGAAATAAATGGTCTACTTATTCTTTCTACCAAAATGAAACACCTCACATGTTGGTATATTGAATTTTATTTCTCATTTACCTGTTGATGTCTTCCTGTATTTTGGTACAGTCCTCTACATTATTAACTATATAAATAAAGATGCCTGAAGTTCAGCTGGTACTCATTTCTCTTGTACTTTGTATACTCAATATGGGAGAATTGCTACAGTAACATTAAAGTTGCATGTAAGACATTCTGGGCTGGACTTTCCCGAGAGCCCCTCAACACCTGATTGCCCGCCCAGAAAAACCGCTAACGTTTTGTAAGTAACGCTGGCGAAAATTTCCACTTTTAAGTTAAAAATAATCGCCCAGCGAGAAAATGGATCTTGCTTCATTATTCTCGGTGGTTTTCTCGGCGGTTAAGGGGCGGTTTAAAAAAAATTTAGTTCGACGCGGTTGGGCCTAGGGTGGCGGGAAAACCTAAAAGAAAATGTCACTAAAATAAAATAAAAAGTTAAAAAAACATTCCCAAGACACTTTTAAACCTGATTTGGGATAGTCACAGAAATAATACAAGTAAAATATTCCAACAGGTATGTGATCCCAAGAACAAAACAACATTACAAACTACAACACACCTCATGGCTTACAAACTACAGAAAGATTAAGATGCATTTTTCTTTCGCTGAAAACATACTGCAAGAACTGTCAATCAAACATGCCATGGCTAAACTTATAATAAGATAACTATCTCCACATGACACATAAAGCTGATTATAGCCAACTGTTACACTTTGGAAGATTTTTACGATTTTTCCACAGAAAGGATTTGGAAAAAAATAACTTTTAATGTTCGGCTTTTAAAAGCTTAATGTACTCAGACGTCAAAAAAATTGGGGCAATAGGTCCTACTCCAGAGACTTGAGACAAATGCTACTGAGTTAGTTTTGATGTTGTTTCCCCATAGATTGGAAATGAGCAATTCTTAAAACTGTCTCAGCAATCAAAAAACATATTACATCTATTGCATCGTTAAGTCTCTGATTTTTTGGGGGCTGTGAACAGAAATTAGGGTGCAGCATGGTGGAGAGACTTTTAAATAGGAAGGCTGCAGGGGCAGTCCAGTTTTTAAAGAGAAAGATGCAAAAGTTTCTGCCTAGACAGGTCAGAAATGGTGTAAGAACATTTAGAAATAATTTTGCTTAATTCAAGTAAGATGACCTACTGATGAGAAGGAGCATGGTATTTTCTTCATTTTGTATCATTATGCAAAGATCATCATAGGATAACATAGGATATATAGCACAGACACAGGTCATTCGGCCCAACCAGTCCATGCCGGCATTTATGCTTTACACGGGCCTCCTGCTGTCTTTCCTAATCTAAATCTATCAACATAACCCTCTATTCCCTTCCTCATATACTTATCTAGCCATGATCTTATTGAATGGTGGAGCAGGCTCGAGGGGCCGTATGGCCTATTCCTGCTCCTATTTCTTATGTTCTTATGTTCTTATATAAATATATATATATATCATTTCTTGTTGAAAGTTACTTTTGAATCTGCTTCCAGCGCTTTTTCAGGCAATGCATTCCAGATCATAGCAAGTCGCTACTTAAAACAAATTCTCCTGATCTCCCTTCTAGTTCTTTTGCTAATTATCTTAAATCTGTGTTCTCTGATTCCTGATCCTCCTGCCAGTGGAAACAGTTTCTCCTTATTTACTCTATCAAAATCCCTCGTAATTTTGAACAACTCTATTAAATCTTCGCTTAACCTTCTCTTCTCAAAGGAGAACAAACCCAGTAGCGGTTGAGTTTTGTGAGTCCATTTATAACCACCATTCTGTATGTTCACATTACTGTGAAATAAGGCAGCTTATCAATTCAATTCAAAATAAGTCTAGTCTGACCAAGTGTTTGCTCAATCTGTCTTGAGAGTGATTTATGATAAAGAAAAGTAAACAATTCTTAGAGTACACTTTTGGGAGAGACTATAATGCTTTCATCACAACAAATATTTGGGCTGCAAAAAACACAAATATCCAGTACAGGGGATTGTATTGATATACTCTCAGGTTACGCTATTGTACAAGTAGATATAGGGCAGTGTGAGTCAATTTGCTCAAATAGAAAGCACTCAGAAAGGAATTTAGGAAAGCAACAAAAGGACATGTAAAACGATTGGCAAGTAAAATCAAGGAAAACAGGTAGGCGATCTGTTCTGCCAATTTACTGCCCAAGTAGTGGTGAAGGCAAAAATTTGTCTTGTTGCATCCAAAGTCTAAATAAATCTAAACGTTTATTTTTAATTAGCAGTTCTTTATCACAGCATTTTATATTTTATAACTTTATCCCTAGTACTAAAAAATGGTTCCCAGTGTGTTAGGATATGATCTAGTTCCTTCAAACTTCAAAACGTTGCTCATTTTGAGACAAATATTCACTAACAACAAATGTTTTTTCACTTGCAGTTATGAGGATGAGGTTAGATTTCTCTTATCATCTTACTGTATTCAGATTGAAAGAAAATTGAAATAATTTGTAATGGGAAATTCTAACCAATAACAATTATAGGAATGGATATAACTCTATCCTGCTGTATCTGGTTTTGTTTTTCGGAAAGATTAACTTGCACTGCACTTAAATGGCTTTGGCAGCCCAAATATTTGTTGTGATGAAAGCATTATAGTCTCTCCCAAAAGTGTACTCTAAGAATTGGTTTACTTTTCTTTATCATAAACCATATAATGGCATTTAAGTTCTTCTGTCTTGTTCTTTGATGGAGACTCGGGCTGTTTTCGTCACATGATACTGTTCTGAGATATCATTGACTTGTTCAAAAACTTCCAGCTGAAATTGCACTATATGATATTGGTAAATAAAAGCAGTAGCAGTTTTTATGAAATAGCCATCTCATTTTTTTAACAAAATATTTAGCCCAAATAGATAATCCCTTATTCAATTAGTGGGCAAAGGCACTCCATGTGAATTTGTTAATGCTTTGATGTTAAAATCACATGCCATGATTTCAGCCTCCCCCTCCCACTTCTAAATTCCTATTTCAAGCATTTTCATGTTGAAAATACATTGTACTATGTTGATAATGATCACATTAACATGTTTACTACTATTGCGTGATGTTGCGATTTCAACCCAATAGGATGATAAGAATTCCCCTGCTGATTATGTGTAGGACATTGTAAATATGTTTGTAAAAGATTTCTCTGTTTGATATTTTGAGCAAAATGGTGAAGGGATTCTAAAGGAACTGACTTAACCGACTTACAATTTTGGTAGAAATATTGCCCAAAAGAAATCTCCACAAATGCTTTTACAATATTGCTACCCAGCGGGACTCAAGAAAATTCTTATCTTATGTTTTGCTTTCTTTTTCCTAATTTTTCTCTTTTCACATTCTGGAAACAAATAAAAACTCCTTCAATATTCTCAACTATCCTGCATGTGCTGAATTGTGCTCCCTGATTTATCATGCTCCCTCTGAGAATTCCCACCAGGACCATGATTTTGTAAAATTGGCCCTTACCGCTAAGTGATAAGATGTTGAACCTAAACTTACTAATAGTTCAGAGTATCCCAGGCTTTCTCATTCTACACAAACAACCTTTCCGGTGCCACGTTTTCAACTTCTTACTAGTTAAAAACACTTGAATTTTATCTGCCTATTATTTTCCCCAGAGTATCTTCTCTTAGCTCTATGATGTAAATCCCAGATATCATTAATTGCCCTTCCTGTACTCTTTCCAATGGCCCTATATTTCTTTGTCAGCAGAGCTTAATTCTGAAACACACAGGGGATCATATTTCCATTCTAACCACTCATTCCATTTGTTAACAATAATAATTTTTGCTGTGTGAGCTTATTCGGAAAAAATGTTCTTGAACATTTTCCTCCCAACCATTTTTTATAACTTTTAGTCATATGATTTGATCAGTGCTGGTGAATAACAATAAGGATGAGAATCTTATCAATGTTTGTATTACAAAAAGTTAAGAACTGTGTGTTTATAGAAAAATTCCAGACCCCAAACAACTTATATTTAATATACTGAACATTTTTGCAATAACTAGATTCCTTCCCAGCCCGCATTCTTTTTTTAGCATTTCATCTACACATTGAAGCAATCTTTCAAAGTGACTGTTTTCCATTTGCACATAGCAGCTAGTCATTAATTGCTTTGGAGAAATCGTTAGCAGTTTTGCGGTCACCAGATGTCAGGGGGTTTCTGCTGCTGCTGGCTTGAGTGAATGGAAAGCTCGAAATGTCAGAAGTCTTTTTATCAGAATGCTACATTTAGGGAACAATGTTTAACTTGACATTAAATACAGATGAAACATGTTTGTCTGTTTATGGCTATTCTGCACTAAACATTAGAATATCTTTGAAAACAGGAAATTCTGGCAAGAGGAGTGGGGGGCCGGGGGGAGGAGAGGGGGAAGATTTTGTCTGTTTATGCAAACTATAAATTTATTCTTTATACAAGTGTTTATGATTTTCTTACACACAGCTAACAGAAGAAATAGTTACCTGTTTCTTATTTATTTCACCCAACGCCAATTGGTAACCCGAATTCATCATCGTGTGATGGAAGAATGTTTATGATCTCTACAAATAATTCACGACTGTTGGGTAAATGATGATTCGCTCACTTTTATGCCACCTTCAGCCATTTACATAATTTCTCTGGGAATTCTGTCGGTTATGGTAGGAGAGACTCCTTGGAATTTCAGAGCCATACTTATCTTTTTCTGGTTTAATAAAATGGTAAAATTGATTGGAACCAAGAGGAGTATGTTTGCATATTAAATATAATACGAGTTGACTTTCCCTAAAAAAATTGTAAATTAAAACATACCAGCTAACAGCAGCTCTTCCTTCTGCTCTATTGCAGAACATTTTCAACATATTTTTCTAATGTATATGTAGTCCAAAATCATGAATGGGACAATGTCATTCATTTCTCCACAAATGAGTTATTCTACCTCCATCTCAACTACTTTCAACCTTGAGGTAATTAATACCTAAGAGGGCAATAGCAAAGCACACAAAGACATTGGGGAATCAACATAAGAAAACATCTCAACCATTAACGACAAAGAAGGAGTAGAACTTGTGTAAGGGCGAAAAACCTTAATTAGGGGTAAAGTAATTCAGTGTAATTAAAATAAAGTAAGAAAGACTGAGAGTAAGGTTTAAAATGTGTTCATGGTAGAATAACTGAATTAGGTAGAAAAAATAAGGTCAGAGAAATTCTCTTAGGAGATTAGAACACCGACACGATTTACGTAGACAGCTCACAGAAATAATGAGAGAAGGCCACAATGTTCCATACACAGGAGATAAGAGATACAAAAGCCTCTTTAGATCAGAGTGTAACCAGACTCTGCCAAAGATAACAAGCCTGGGAAGACGTTCCCAGGAAAGTACACATAACCTGCAGGGGCTGTTCCCTAACAACAGCAGTCAGAACTGAATGTACCAATAGAATCATTAGAAATCACCTGTAACCTGTATCAACCAATATATTAGTAGTAGGTGGGCGGGGACTGGTGGCAAATAACCAATGGAACACTTCACCACCTAGTTTCTGTACTTCGACTCTATAAACATGTTATTGCATAGCCAATCCTGTGAGATCAGCATGGAGAGCATTCAGTAACGGTATTGATGCAGCCAGATCGCCCTTGATTAATCAGATTTTAATAAACAATTCTTTTCTCTATAAAAGACCTTTCGTGTGAGTGTTATATTTTTAATACTCCACAACATTTGGCGTAGTCGGCAGGATACAACGGGTAACCTACAGATGAGCGTATATGAATCCATCACGAGTGAGTATCTTTAACTACCATTCATAATCCAATGTGAGATGTTATGAGACGTGTCTGTTGCCCAGGGTACCAGAGTCTGTGAAAGGTCTGTTATGCTGTAAAAGACTTGGGGGAATTGGGAAGTCATGATAGACACTATCAGAAGGCATCGATGTGGATGTGGCCTCTGAGTTCAAGGGGAACCGGGTAGAGGCACCATCAGTATCTAGAATACAGATAAATCGATAATGGTATCGATGGGACTGTAGGCTCTAGGGATAGGGAAAACCAATTAGAGGGACAGTTGGTATCTAGAATACAGTTTAAAATCTTGGAGCAGGCGTAAAGTCGCGTTAAGGGACCAGTGCGGTGGGACAGCCCGTAGTCGAATCACATAAGAACATAAGAATTAGGAACAGAAGTAGGCCATCTAGCCCCTCGAGCCTGCTCCGCCATTCAATAAGATCATGGCTGATCACAGAATGGCGTCGGGGAAAGAATTAGACTGGGGCGAAGAAGGCACCCTTACTAGATTCTATGCAGGCAACCGGAAGGGCTTAATCGACAAGAGAAAAAAAGACCTGATAGTGACTATCTTAAGTGACATATGGATCCAAAAATAGAGCCGGCCAAATAATTAATAAGCTTTGTTGAATGAAAAGAGACTTTTGTGAATGTCTGTCTTTGAGTGAAAGTGCTTGTGTGATTTTTGACTGCGGAATATTTGAAGGTGGGAATTAATGAATTTTTCACGTGTCTGAAAGCCTGTTTGAAAAAATGGTGGAGCTATCTGTTTATTTTAGCTCCACCCACTTTTTCAGACAGAGTGAAAGTTTTTTTTAATCCTTTGTAGTGTTGTCCTGTATGTGGGATGTTTTAAAAAATTGTAAACCTAGAATTGAATTACATTTTAAGTTAGAAACGCAGGTGCGGATTTATTCGGATGATAAGTTACGGAGCTAGGAAATGCACAAAGGATAGGTTTGTTGAGCAAAAGATAAAAAATACATGGTCCCAGTGGTTTTAAAAAAAATTGACACGCTCACTTACTTGTCAAAAGAAAACACGCAATTATTGCTTACATTGGGTTGAAAGACATAAATTTAGTCGAGGAATGAGATAAAGAACAGAGAATGGAAGTTGTAATGCCTTTAAAAAAAATCCTGTGTGGGTCTCTCGAAGCTGCGGGCTGGGGAAGTATGCCCCCATTTTCCTTTGTGTAAAACCTTGGCATGAAAGCTTCTAGATTAGTAAAAAGAGTTTTAAATAAAAGATTTTGGTTGTATTGAAAAATCTTGAGTTTGGAAGCCTTTTCAATAAAAGTACACATACTGTGCCAGAAGCTGAAGCTTAAAAAGATTTATGAGATACTGTATCACAAAATTGAAGTTACAGAGCAAAAGATTAGAGTTTTTGATGTTCAGCTTCTAAAACAGAAGTTAGGCACATAATTATAAAACAAGTACTTTGCATTCTGTGATCTGTGAATCACTATAAGCATAAATAAGAAGTCCGATATTAAAAAAAAACAGTATTACCATATTTGACATTTTGTAATTCAACAATAAATACCAATACTACAAAAGGGGAGCAGAAATTAGAATGGGAACTGTGAAGGTTTCAAGCACTGGTTAAGAAAAGGCACAACAAAATGCGATACATTTAAAAAAAAATTAAATCTGATCTCTTTAAAAAAAAATAAAACTAAAAGGTTTGGAAACAATCTAGAAATACCTTCAGGGATCAGGTCAAACTCCTGGGCAAGTGGAGAGCTACCTGCGAAAGTGTAAAAGGGACTTTGGAAAAATTAAAATGTTAAAACGGCAGGCTTTAGCAGTTTAGAATAAAAGACAATATAAGTTGAACTTGTGACTTCAGATACCACAGAAAGTGAGATGTAATGGCCTTGAAACTGGAACATTTGAGATAACGGAAAGCAGCTTTCAAAGCCTACGTGCTAGATTCCGTTCTAGTTATGGAAAAGACATTTATGATAACGGAAAGCAAGATTTAAAGTCAATCCCAAAAAGGCACAAATCGGACAAGCTGTGGTACAGTACCTGGGACACGAAATATCCCAAGGAACCAGGACCATGTCCAATGACAGGAAGGAGGCCATTAGGATTATGCCCCGACCAAGAACAGTCCGAGGGGTGAGTAAGGTACTGGTTATGATAAAAATGGATTTGGAAAAGGGCACAGACCCGGAGAAATGGTACAAACAATTGGGGTGTAATCAATTGGAGAATCGGTGCAAACAATCCGGTTGCAATAGAAATGATAAGAACTTAACCCCTGGGACGCCAGGCTGTAATCTCTCAACAGAAAAAGAATGTGGCTCATTGCAAAGATTCTGACAGGCGCCTTAATCCTCACTAGCCTGGGAGAAGCTACCAGGACACCAAGGGGACAACCGACTGAGGAACAGCAAGGCGTGTATTACATGGGTTCGGGTGACGTTGCGTGTGAGACAGGAAAGCTACGGTGGCGATTGAAACAACAATAGACTTAAGATGCAGCGTTGGAATGCTGTACCTAAAACAATGGACAATGGGCTTGAAAAACCCGTGGACATGTGGCAGTACGGAATTAACAATTTGGGTAAATGGGACCAGTGGTGAGTGGTGCTGGGAGGTTGTTCCCCGAGGAATACCCACCACCTCTGCCCCACCAACTACCACAGCCCTTGTTAATACTGACCCCCCACTCCCCCACGCCCCTCCCCCCACCGGGACTCCTGGTATGCCCAAATATGACCAGGGGAGCTCCAGGAGGGCTGGTAATAAAACAAACAAAAGATAGAATCCACTGCAGAGTGTGACAGTGGGTGATTACAGTATTTCTAAATCTGACAGATATAACTATCCCCAGTTTCTGCAGGCCCAGAATTGTTGCACTATAGCAACCAACTACAGGCCCAATTAGGGGATGGGACCGAAAGAGAAATACTGCAAGTAGCCCACACTTTAAAAGACCATGAAAAGACCATTAACCTGCTGAACGACCGAACCGCTAAGGCAAGTACGGCCGGCATATGTGCGGGGTATGGAGCATGGATGCTGGCCTCAGTGGAACATAATTTGGAACAGTTATAGAACAGGGAGGTTCCAGACTAGATAACCAACAACGTTTTTAAAACTTGGATGCTGGATAAAAATCCTATTCAAGCCTGTCAGATTCGGAGGAATAGCCACGCATGGGTCCCTGAGAATAGATGCGTCACCGGCCACCAGAATATAATAGGGTTTGTAGTAAGCATACCCCAATATAAACTTACTGAAGGATGAAGTCTGTACAAAGTTACGAACATAGGGGAAGTAAGAAACCAAACACAAGTAAGGTATCACAAGCTGCATCAATATGTTATTAAACATGGGAATAAGACCAAGGGTGAATCTATAACAAATTGTTATAAGAATAACCAAGTTGTGTTATGTCGAGAGTCATTTCAGGAGGGAATAGATGACTGTGGATTCAACCAAAAAGAGGGATGCGTCCTAAGCATCACCCCATGGACATTGGACTATGCGACTATAGCGGCATCACAAGGAGACGGACACTGGTGTGTCAGCACAACAGTCGCTAACTTGACTGTGGAAGGGGTGATAACATGCCCCATTGAACGCCATGACTTCTGTATGAAGCCTAAACACAGGATCGACATAGAAGGAAATACAATATACCTGAAGCTGAAGGAAGAGACCACCGGCGGAATAATGAGAGATACCATAAAGGCAGGGTATAGAGATTTTTAAAAACAACAAGGACAATATGTTGTCTTAAAGAAACAAATTGACAAACTACAAAAGGATACTGATAAAGAACTGACTGACCCGCCATGTATTTGCGACTTTACCATTTTGGACTAAATTTAAACATACACGCTTGGATCAGAATTATATCCCATGTTTTAGTCCTAATGGAGCTGATGGTGGTTCTGATACTCCTGGGAGAATGTGCAGGCAGGTACAAGAAACGCAGAGCAAAGACGTTGGCCAAGGCCCGTAACCCAGAACGCAGAAAGCCTTTGCTAGATCCAAAGAAGGGTAATCAAACACAAAGACGTCATGAATACCTGCTATGAGTCGTGAGTGTCCCAATCCTGTCGCCTGATCAACGAAACCGAGGCAGGAGACACACGAATCAAGACAGGATAAGGCAGGGAAAGGAAAATTGTTGTTCATGGTGGGTATTAGGGATTACCACCTGATCAAATGGGGGATTGTAAGGGCGAAAAACCTTAATTAGGGGTAAAGTAATTCGGTGTAATTAAAATAAAGTAAGAAAGACTGAGAGTAAGGTTTAAAATGCGTTCATGGTTGAATAGCTGAATTGGGTAGAAAAACTAAGGTCAGAGAAATTCTCTTAAGAGATTAGAACACCGACACGATTTATGTAGACAGCTCACAGAAATAATGAGAGAAGGCCACAATGTTCCAAACACAGGAGATAAGAGATACAAAAGCCTCTTTAGAGCAGAGTGTAACCAGACTTGCCAAAGATAACAAGCCTGGAAAGACAGTCCTAGGAAAGTACACATAACCTGCAGGGGTTGTTCCCTAGCAACAGCAGTGAGAACTGAATGTACCAATAGAATCATTAGAAATTGCCTGTAACCTGTATCAACCAATGTATTAGTAGTAGGTGGGCGGAGACTGGTGGCAAATAACCAATAGAACACTTCGCCACCTAGTTTCTGTATTTCGACTCTATAAACATGTTATTGCACTGCCTGTCCTGTGCGATTGGTGTAGAGAGCACTCAGTAACGGTACTGATGTGGCCAGATCTCCCTTGATTAATCAGGTTTTAATAAACAACTCTTTTCTCTATAAAAGACCTTTTGTGTGAGTGTTATATTTTTAATACTCCACAAAAACTTGTATTTATATACTACCTCTCATCTTCAGCTTGTCCCAAAGTCAATAAATTACTTTTTAAGAGTTGCCACTATTGATTTATAGGCAAATGAGATATTCAATTCACATACAGCAAGATACCACAAATTGCAATGAAATAAATGACTAAATAATCTGTTTTTGTTGCTGTTGGTTGGGATTAAATGTTGGTCTGGATATAAGAAGGACTCACTGCTCTTCTTTGAATAATGCCCTGAGATCTTTTCTGGACCTTCTGTCACAGTCCCGTTGGTCTTACGGCAGGAGTGCGCCAGGCAGGCTGCGGATGTTCAGCTTCCTAGGAGTGTAACTGCAATGGAATAAGAAAGGTCTTTAACATAATGGGTATGTTACTTTAGTGACTGGTGTTACGTTGCTGCTTGCATGAGAAACATGGCCTGCGGAGATTTTGCAGTTAACAGCTAGTCCAATAGAACTATCTACAAACACGATGAAGCACCAAAGCAAGTCCCTTATGGCAATTTCTGATGGAAATTTCTTACAACAGAAACTTGTTGGTCCCTGTTGTATCGCCATCTTGGAGCAAAGCCTAATGACTAACAAACTAGCCCACTGAGTCCCAAGATATAGTTTCAAGCAACAATAAGAGTTATACAATTTTCCATTGCCTGAAGGTTCTTCAGCCTATTTCAAAATCTCTTAAATTGCAGCTTTGTCATTACTTCCTCCAAATATGTGTTCATAGTGAATGTTACCTAATCGATTTATTAAATGCTCTGCTTCTAAATCATTCTCAGTATAGAGAGAGAGAGAGAACTGCTTGATTCACATTAATTAGTTAATATAATTTGCCTGAGTTGAACAAAACTGCCATTAGAAAGGAAACTGTTATATATGTAAACATTGTAACTGTGTAAGACTTGCCACCAGAGGGCGCAACTATTGGAGGCTCAAGGGCCACCTGCACACCTCGTGCAAGGGAGTATAAAAGGTTGTCTGCCATGCTGCTTAGGCACTCTGGAGTTGTATTAAAGAGACTAAGGTCACATCAGTTTTAGTTCACAGTACTCAGTCTTGTGGAATTCTTCCATACTTAACAATTGGCGACGAGTAACAGATTACAAACTTTCACGCGGTCATGGCTGCCGTTGGTATTTTAGAGAGATTTGTAGAGGGTGATGATTGGGAAACCTTCGTTGAGCGTCTCGACCAGTACTTCGTGGCCAATGGGCTGGATGGGGATGATAAAGCGATCAAGCACAGGGCCATTCTCCTCACCATGTGTGGGTCCACAATATACAGCCTCATCAAGAATCTGCTAGCACCGGAGAAACCAGCGGAGAAGACATATACAGAGTTGTATACGCTGGTTCGGAACCACCTCAAGCCTAAGGAGAGCGTCTTATTGGCCAGGTATCGCTTCTACACCCACCACCGCTCCGGTTAGTTATGTCGCTGACCTGAGACGCCTTGCAGGAACTTGCAAATTTGCTGGATTTTTGGGGGAAATGCTGCGGGACTTTTATGTGCTTGGCATCGGCCATGAGGTCATTCTTCGCAAGCTGCTGTCCGCCGAATCCCTAGACCTGAGCAAGGCCATCACGATACCCCAGGCATTCATATCCGCGAGCGATAATACCAGACAGATATCTTCCCAGCATTGAAGCTCACCGGCAAGTACTGTGCATAAAATAAAATTGCTATCAGGCAGAACTGCATATGGCAGGGCCTACATGTCTGTAGCTGCAAGACCTAGGATGATTCAGAGTCCGCCATCAAGCATGAATGCAAATCCATTAGCACCATGGCACTGTGGGGGTAATCATCGAGCCCATCAATGTCGATTCAAGCACTATGTGTGCAAAGGCTGTGAAACAAGAGGGCACCTCCAGTGAATGTGCAAGAGTGCTGCGAGTCACCATGTGGCAGAGTCGGCAGAGGATGATCTATCGGCGCAGATCAAGCAGAACAAACAAGAGAGGCAACTCAACCTGAGGAAGATGTGTATGTCTCCACCACCAAGAGCCCTCCTATAATGTTGAAAGTCAAATTGAACGGTATTCCGGTATTAATGGAATTGGATACGGGGGCGAGTCAGTCAATTGTGAGCCAGAAGACTTTTGAGAAACTGTGGGGCAGCAAGGCACAAAGGCCCAAACTGAGCCTAATTCAGACAAAGCTGCGCACCTACACCAAAGAGCTCATACCAGTCATTGGCAGTGCGGCAGTTAAGGTATCGTATGATGGAGCTGTGCATTATTTATCACTGTGGATTGTACTAGGTGATGGCCCAACGCTATTCAGCAGCAGCTGGTTGGGAAAGATTCGATGGAACTGGGACAACATCAAAGCACTATCTTCAGAGGATGATGCCTCGTACGCCCAAGTGCTGAGCAAGTTTCCGTCGCTATTTGAACCAGGCATCGGCAACTTCACAGGCGCCAAGGTGCAAATCCATCTAGTCCCCGATGCAAGGCCCGTTCATCACAAGGCTCGAGCAGTTCCATATATGATGAAGGAGAAAGTCGAGATCGAACTGGACAGACTTCAACGAGAGGGAATCATATCGCCAGTCGAGTTCAACGAGTGGGCCAGTCCGATTGTTCCGGTGTTGAAAAGCGATGGCACGGTCAGAATCTGTGGAGACTACAAGGTAATGATCAACCGAGTCTTGTTACAAGACCAGTACCCGCTACCCAAAGCAGATGACCTGTTTGCAACGTTAGCGAGGGGGGGGGGGAAGTCATTCACCAAGTTGGACCTAACCTCCGCCTACATGACACAGGAGCTGGCTGAATCTTCGAAAAGATTGGCGTGTATAAACATGCACAAAGGACTGTTTATATACCACAGGTGCCCTTTTAGGATTCGCTCCGCTGCAGCCATCTTCCAGAGGAACATGACGAGTCTGCTGAAATCGGTTCCATGCACCGTTGTGTTTTAGACAACATCCTGATCACTGGTTGTGACACCACCGAACACCTACACAACCTGGAAGAGGTTCTAAGTCGACCAGACAGAGTGGGACTCACTCTGAAACGCTCCAAGTGTGTTTTCCTGGTGCCAGAGGTCGGATTTTTGGGGAGAAACATTGCGGAACACGGCATCAGATCCACAGACTCAAAGACAGAGGCCATCAAGAATGCACCCAGACTACAGAATGTGATGGAGCTGCGTTCGTTCCTGGGACTCCTCAACTATTTTGGTAACTTTCTACCCGGGTTAAGCATTTTGCTGGAACCGTTGCACATGTTGCTACGTACGGGTGACGACTGGGTTTGGGGTAAATCTCAAGAGACAGCCTTTGAGAAGGCCAGAAACCTACTTTGTTCTAATAAATTACTTGTACCGTATGACCCGTGTAAATGATTAATGCGAGCTTGTGATGCATCTTCGGACGGGGTCGGCTATGTGTTACAGCAAACCAATGCATCGGGCAAACTTCAACTGGTTGCATACACGTCTAGAAGTCTGTCTAAGGCTGAAAGAGCCGACAGTATGGTCGAGAAAGAGGCGTTAGCATGTGTATATAGGGTTAAGAAAATGCACCAATACCTATTTAGACTTTGGTTTGAGCTTGAAACCGGCCACAAACTGCTCATTTCGCTGTTTTCAGAAAGAAAAGGTATAAACACCAATGCTTCGTCCCGCATCCAAAGATGGGCACTAACATTGTCCGCCTATGACTATGTTATCCACCACAGATCAGGCACGGAGAACTGTGCTGATGCCCTCAGTCGGCTACCATTGCCCACTACCAGGGTGGAAATGGCGCAGCCCGCAGACTTACTTCTGGTCATGGATGCTTTTGAGAGCGAGGGGTCACCTGTCACTGCTCTCCAGATCAGGACCTGGACCAGCCAGGATCCTGTGCTATCACTCGTAAAAAGTTGCATCCTCAATGGAAGCTGGTCGGCCATCCCCGGGGAAATGCAAGATGAAATTAAGCCGTTTCATCGACGCTAAGATGAAATGTCCATCCAGTTGGATTGTTCCTTATGGGGTAATCACGTGGTTTTGCCAAAAAAAGGCAGGGAAACGTTTATACGCGAGCTACACAATATACACCCAGGCATAGTCATGATGAAGGCTATAGCCAGGTCGCATGTTTGGTGGCCCGGCATTGACTCAGACTTGGAGTCATGCGTACACCAGTGCAACACGCGCTCACAATTGATCAATGCACCAAGAGAGGCTCCATTGAGTCTGTGGTCATGGCCCTCCAAACCGTGGTCCAGGATCCACATAGATTTTGCTGGTCCCTTTCTCAGAAATATATTTTTAGGTGTAGTGGATGCTTACTCTAAAGGGATTGACTGTGTAATTATGTCATCCAGCACATCCACTGCCACCATTAAAAGCCTCCGGGCTATGTTTGCCACCCATGGCTTGCCCGACATCCTTGTCAGTGACAATGGACCATGCTTCACCAGCTCGGAATTCAGCAAGTTTATGACCTGCAATAGCATCAAGCATGTCAGGTCTGCCCCATTTAAGCCCACATCCAGTGGTCAAGCAGAATGGGCAGTCCAAACTATCAAGCAGAGCTTGAAATGCATGACGGAAGGCTCCTTGCAGACCCACTTATCTTGGGTTGTGCTCAGCTACCGGACGCGACTCTACTCACTCACTGGGGTTCCCCCTGCAGAATTGTTAACGAAGAGAGCACTCAAAACCAGGCTCTCCCTAGTCCACCTGGATCTAAATGATCATGTGGAAATCCGGTGTCACTAGCAAAACATGTACCACGATCGCGCGGCTGCATCGCGTGACATTGATGTTAACGACCCTATGTTTGTCTTTAATTACGGTCATGGTCCTAAATGGGTCGCTGGCACTGCCTTAGCCAAGGAGGGGAATAGAATGTTTATAGTCAAACTATTGAATGGACAAACGTGCAGAAAGCATTTGGATCAGACCAAACTGTGGTTCACCGACAACCAAGAACAACCTGAAGAGGACATCACCATTATCGATCCAGCAACTCACACCCAACCAGCAATTGACCTCGCTGTCAATCAAGAGGATGAATCCACCATTCCCAGCAGTCCTGTCAGACCAGCCGCGTCGCAATGCAAGAATGGTCCGACCAACTCACCCATGCCAGAGCTTGAACTCAGACGATCAACCAGGGAGCGTAGCGCCCCGGATCATCTCAACTTGTAAATAATTTGTATCAAAGACTTTGTGGGGGGGAGTGATGTTCTGTATGTAAACATTGTAACTGTGTAAGACTTGCCACCAGAGAGCGCAACTGTTGGCCCAAGGGTCACCTGCACACCTGCACAAGGGAGTATAAAAGGTTGTCTGCCATGTTGCTTAGGCACTCTGGAGTTGTATTAAAGAAACTAAGTTCACATCAGTTTTAGCTCACAGTATTCAGTCTTGTGGAGTTCTTCCATACTTCACGGAAACACCTTGGGAGAAAAATTCGGGGCATTTGCACTCTGTGCAGTGATCCTTCTTCGCCCTTGAGTGAAAATTCAGGAGTGCCCCCTGAAGCTGCCATGGACAATGCCTGTATGCCGCTTGCGGCGCGAAAATTAAAGAGATGGCGCAGCAGGAATTTTTTTCCAATTTACCATTCGCGGCCTTCTTCGATTTCGGGTTCTGTGCCGCGATCGTGCGGCCCAGCACTCTTCTTGTGTGCTGGACTGCTTCCATGGCACCCCACTCCCTGGTGATCCAGCGATGGCCCTCATTTCCCATCCACAGATTAGGCAGCTTGTCCCTCCCCTATAATGAAGAGGAGGCCATGTCTACGCGTCCCATTGCTCCCCGCTCCCGCCCCTGAGAGGAAGCGCAGTGCAATATTTTGTGCTGCACTTCCTCTCGGGGATGGTAACCCGAATATAGGTCATGGGGTGGGACTTCCGCGCCTTGCGCAGGAACTCCCGCCTCATGGCTGTACAAGGTCGGTACCGAATTTGGCGGCCTTTAGGTTTAAATGTGGGTTTCCTGTACATTTTACAGCAGCTTCTGAATGGAGCTGCAGCAGTAAAGTTCGTGGATTTAGGTCCAATGCAGTTTAAAGCTGGCATGCAATTACCTTGCTAGACCCAGACTAAACTATATCTTGTTATTGTCAAGATGGGTGATTTTTCTCTGATTTGTACTTGGGGAAACCCTATTCTCCCCAGACACAAGGCACAGGAAATAAGATGGAGACCTATGACACTGGATCTTCGCAGATGCACAATAGACATAAGCCAAGAACAATAATTCAAATGATGAAGGAGGGAGTGTACTTGACCCTTCTACCTCATTTTATTCCAGCATCACTAGCTGGGCGTCCTTAAGCCTTGTGCCATCCCTGCTCTAATTGGAGCCTTGGAGAGTGCCAGGCAGTAATCAGATAGGATTCAAGAGATTAAAAATTGAAAATGCTGGAAATATTCAGCATCTGATGAAAGGTCATTGACCTGAAATGCTACGTTTGTTTTTCACTCCATGGTTGCTGCCTGACTTGCTGAGTATTTCCAGCATTAATCTGTTTTTATTCCAGATTTCCAGAATCTGCAGTATTTTGCTTTTGTAATTTCAAGAGACCCTTCTATGCCATTATTGAGACATGAGGTCCATTATCAGTGCAGTAGGCCTGCTGGCTCTGCTTTTGGCCAGCAGGCAGAAGACACCAACTACAGAGGCCAGCAGTGGTGGGTGACGTTTCTTTCCCACTTCCAGATGCTGGGCCCCATCATGGGTGGGCCTCTGCTCGGCACCATCTAGGCCATATAAATGACCTAAACCCGCAAAAATAGTTGAGTTCAGGCCATTACAGGTAGAGAACACTTGCAGTGTGCTCTCCTGCCGAATGCCCAAGTGCAGCATTCACTGAAAATTGTGTCTTTGTGTTCAATCCAGTTTACATAAGAACATAAGACATAGGAGCAGGAGTAGGCCATTTGACCCCTCGAGCCTGCTCCACCATTTAATAAGATCATGGCTGATCTGATCATGAACTCAGCTCCACTTCCCCGCCCACTCCCCATAACCCTTTATTCCCCTATCGCTCAAAAATCTGTCGATCTCTGCCGTAAAAATATTCAAAGACCCAGGCTCCACAGCTCTCTGGGGCAGTGAATTCCACAGATTTACAACCCTCTGAGAGAAGAAATTCCTCCTCATCTCAGTTTTAAATGGGCGGCCCCTTATTCTGAGACTATGCCCCCTAGTTTTAGTTTCCCCCGTGAGTGGAAATATACTCTCTGCATCCATCTTGTTCAGCCCTCTCATTATCTTATATGTTTCGATAAGATCATCTCTCATTCTTCTGAACTCCAATGTGTATAGACCCAACCTACTCAACCTATCTTCATATGTCAACCCTCTCATCTCCGGAATCAACCTCGTGAACCTTCTTTGAACAGCCTCCAATGCAAGTATATCCTTTCTTAAATACGGAGACCAAAACTGCACGCAGTACTCCAGGTGTGGCCTCACCAATACCCTGTACAGTTGTAGCAGGACTCCTCTGCTTTTATACTCTATCACCCTTGCAATAAAGGCCAGCATTCCATTTGCCTTCTTGCTATAGCTGCATACTAACTTTTTTGTTTCATGCACAAGTACTCCCAGGTCCCAGTGTACTGAAGCACTTTGCAATTTTTCTCCATTTAAATTATAATCTGCTTTTCTATTTTTTCTGCCAAAGTGGATAACCTCACATTTTCCTACATTATACTCCATCTGCCAAATTTTTGCCCACTCACTTGGCCTGAATAAATTTAAGACAGAGATGGACAGTTTCTTAACCGATAAGGGAATAAAGGGTTATGGGGAGCGGGCAGGGAAGTGGACCTGAGTCCATGATCGGATCAGCCAAATGGTGGAGCAGGCTCGAGGGACCATATGGCCTACTCCTGCTCCTATTTCTTACGTTGTTATGTTCTTATGTCTATATCCCTTTGCAGATGTTTTGTGTCCTCCTCACAATTTGCTTTCCCACCCATCTTTGTGTCATCAGCAAACTTGGTTACATTACATTCGGTCCCTTCATCTCAGTCAATAAATAGTTGAGGCCCCAGCTCCGATCCCTACGGCACCCCACTAGTCACTGTTTGCCAACCGGAAAATTACCCGTTTATCCCGACTCACTGTTCTCTGTTAGTTAGCCAATCCTCTATCCATGCTAATATATCACCCCCAACCCCGTGAACTTTTATCTTGTACAGTAATCTTTTATGTGGCAACTTATCGAATGCCTTCTGGAAATCCAAATACACCACATCCACTGGTTCCCCCTTATCCACAAAGTTCTTAGCCTCACAGATGCACTGCAACCCGGAGCTTGAGCTGATCTAGCTGGCGACACTTCCCGCACACGTGGTCATCCATGCCACGAGAAGCGTCCAGGACTTCCCACAAGGCACAGGATGTGCATTCCATGGGACTGAGCTGCCCTGCCATGCCTCTATTTATTAGATTACTAACTAAAGTTTTTAGTATACCCCTCTTCCCTAACTTAGAGAGAAGAAAAGACAACAGTGATACTCATCAACCAATCACATGCTGTCCTTTGATGTCTCGCTTTGATTTGTTTTTATTTTTTTTGCTCTCTCTCCCTGCTTTTGCTGCTCTCAGGCCTCTGCTGCTCCTTATACTTGCACCGCTCTGGCTGCTCTCGCTGTTTTTGCAATCAGCTCCTTCCCTGGTTGTGACATCACTTTAGTTGTTTTGCATTTGTTGTTGTTGTTTTCCTTTTTATCCCCGCCGTTGGTCCCGCTCTCGCTGTGATCCCGCCCTTGCTGATATATTTCAAAATCACAATATTGTGTGACTTGGAGTGGAACTTGGAGGTGGTGGTGTTCCTGTTTGCCTGTTGTCCTTTTCCTTCTAGGTGGTAGAGGTCGTGAGTTTGGGAGATGCTGTCAAAGAAGCCTTGGCGAGTTGCTGCAGTGCATCTTGTAGATAGTACACACTGCAGGCACGGGAGGTTTCTGTCCCCCCTGAGCTGTTGGTGGAAAGATTGAATGTTTAAGGTGGTGGATGGGGTGCTAATCAAGTGGGCTGCTTTGTCCTATATGTTGCCAAGTTTTTTAAGTGTAGTTGGAGCTGCACTCTTGCAATACATCCGCCTCTATCACTTAAGGCAGGAAACCCAGAAGTGACGGAGACAAGCGATTCCCAAAGATGTTTCCATCCCTGTTCCCCCAAATTACTCCAGTGGTCCAGTGAACTCAAGTGGGAAATCTAAGCTGCCATCTGTTTAGTGCACATTTCCCTGATGATTGACTTGGGACCATCAGAACACAATTTCCAGACATGGCCATTCCAGGAACTATGTGCAGAGCTGGAAACTCCTTAATGAGATGGAATTAGAAATTAAAGAGCATAGACTTGGACAAGGCTATTTAATTAAAGGATAACCTTCAATGGGAGAGAACTTTTTTTTTGTTTGTACATGTCATACAGATGGTAGATCATAAACTGTGCAAGTACAAACGCAACCTGTACTTGTTAAATAATTTGCAAAAAAAGCAAACAATAACAAGCCATTAAACACTGAATGTATGAACACACTTACTTAGCTTCTAAGTTGCTGTGGAAAGTTGCAATACCTTTTTTGCAAATCTGGATAACAACGATGGTCTTTAAGTCTGGACATGAACTAATGGTTGCACGATTTGAATCCTCTTGTCTTGTTGCATAACTACTTTGCTTAAATTTATGGTCACAGCGAATAACTGAAAACTAGAGTTCTGATCAGAAGGACACAAAAGAGGCTTTGAACATGGTTTCTGTTTCAAATTCCTAGTAATTATGTGGAATTTCTGTACCATAACACAATACAAACTTCTTGGGGACAGTAACCAAGTGGGGGTGGGACCATGTCAGGTGCTCCACTTCCTGGTGGGGCAGTGTCTGGGGCACTACGTGGGCGGGATTGACAGCACGACGCTGCGTACCGCTGACGCGTTAAAGGGGAGGGCCACTGCGAACTCTGCAGGCCCTTTGAAGTCCTCCACTGGGCCACCAGGGCAGCATTGTGCCGTGGCTGCAAACCGGCACATAAATGGATTGCTGGGCTGTGCGATTGTGGCCGACCATGCAACATTGATGGAGCACAGGCCGACCAGTGAGTTGGCCAAAGAAAAACAATAGCGCCGCACAGCACTCCTCCCCTTTAACTTCCACCCCAGGAGCGGAGGTTGGCCCAGTTCGCGACCCACAGGGTGTAAAAGAGTCGCTGCACAAGGTGATTATGTCATCGCTGGAGGCGTGGCGGCCCACGGTACTACTAGCGGGCAGCGGTGCCACTGTCTTCGCACCTCCGGTAATTCCCGCGCAATTTTGTGGGAGCTGGTATTGCCACACCCCCCCTCCCCGCCCCATCCAACTCCCCAGGCAAAGACATTTTAGCGCCCCATTCGCACCCCTCAGAGGCGCTGACAGGAGGCACAGAACACAGCAATTTCGGCCTCACTATCTCATGAAATATAGCGTTAAATATCTTTACTATAATGGCAGCAGCAGCTTATGTTAAGTAGTTTCCAAAATGTACAAGTAGTAGATATACAATAAAGTAGAGGTATACTATTCACATTAAGTAGAATTTCGACCACCCATGGATTATTCACAAACTATTTCTATATGCTGCACATTTTTGTGGGTTTGCGTTAACATGAAACACGAATAAACTAGGTTATTAAATTCATTGACAGCGGGGAGTTCGAGCAGTGTCGGAGGCAGCGAGGTGAGGCCTATAAAAAGCCCAGCAGGAATTCGTCATCGGAGAGGCCAGCGGGGAGTTCGAGCAGCGTCGGAGAGGCCCAGCGGGGAGTTCGAGCAGTGTCGGAGAGGCCCAGTGGGGAGTTCGAGCAGTGTCGGAAAGGCCCAGCGGGGAGTTCGAGCAGTGTTGGAGAGGCCAGCGGGAGTTCGAGCAGTGTCGGAAAGGCCCAGCGGGGAGTTCGAGCAGTGTTGGAGAGGCCAGCGGGGAGTTCGAGCAGTGTCGGAGAGGCCCAGCGGGGAGTTCGAGCAGTGTCGGAGAGGCCCAGCGGGGAGTTCGAGCAGTGTCGGAGAGGCCAGCGGGGAGTTCGAGCAGTGTCGGAGAGGCCCAGTGGGGAGTTCGAGCAGTGTCGGAGAGGCCCAGCGGGGAGTTCGAGCAGTGTCGGAGAGACCAGCAGGGAGTTCGAGCAGTGTCGGAGAGACCAGCAGGGAGTTCGAGCAGTGTCGGAGAGGCCAGCGGGGAGTTCGAGCAGTGTCGGAGAGGCCCAGCGGGGAGTTCGAGCAGTGTCGGAGAGGCCCAGCGGGGAGTTCGGGCAGTGTCGGAGAGGCCAGAGGGGAGTTCGAGCAGTGTCGGAGAGGCCCAGCGGGGAGGTCGAGCAGTGTCGGAGAGGCCCAGCGGGGAGTTCGAGCAGTGTCGGAGAGGCCCAGCGGGGAGTTCGAGCAGTGTCGGAGAGGCCCAGCGGGGAGTTCGAGCAGTGTCGGAGAGGCCAGCGGGGAGTTCGAGCAGTGTCGGAGAGGCCCAGCGGGGAGTTTGAGCAGTGTCGGAGAGGCCCAGCGGGGAGTTCGAGCAGTGTCGGAGAGGCCCAGCGGGGAGTTTGAGCAGTGTCGGAGAGGCCCAGCGGGGAGTTCGAGCAGTGTCGGAGAGGCCCAGCCGGTGCAGCTGCTACTGGGTAAGAAGACAAAAAAGAAGTAGAAAGAAACCGAAAGGTGACATCACAGCCAAGGGGATAAATGATTGGCTGGTGATTGGTAAGAAGCTTTTCTTTTTCTTTTCTTTATCAGTAAGTAACCTTGTAGCATTGTTGTTGCCAAATTAAGTTAATCTAAGGGTTAAGTCATGGCAGGAGAGCTCGGACAAGTATTATGCTCCTCCTGTAATATGTGGGAAGTCAGGGACACTTCCAGTGTCTTTGACGACTACATGTGCAGGAAGTGCATCTGCCTGCAGCACCTGACAGACCGCATTGTGGCACTGGAGCTGCGGGTGGATTTACTCTGGAGCAACCATGATGCTGAGAATGACGTGAATAGCACGTTTAGTGAGTCGGCCACACCGCAGGTAAAGGGTACACAGCCGTATAGGGTATAGGTGACGAACAGGAAGAGCAGTGGAAGGAAGGTAGTGCAGGGGTCCCCTGTGGTCATCCCCATGCAAAACAGTGACACCGCTTTGGGTACTGTTGAGAGGGATGACTCATCAGGGGAGAGCAGCAGCAGCCAAGTCCATGGCACCATGGGAGGGCAGGAAAAAGTGTGGGAGAGCTATAGTGATAGGGGATTCTATTGTAAGGGGAATAGATAGACGTTTCTGCGGCCGCATCCGAGACTCCAGGTTGGTATGTTGCCTCCCTGGTGCAAGGGTCAAGGATGTCTCGGAGCGGGTGCAGGACATTTTGAAGAGGGAGGGTGAACAGTCAGTTGTCGTGTTGCATACAGGTACCAACGATATAGGTAAAAAATGGGATGAGGTCCTACAAGACGAATTTAGGAAGCTAGGAGCTAAATTAAAAAGGAGGACCTCAAAAGTAGTAATCTCAGGATTGCTACCAGTGCCACGTGCTAGTCAGAGTAGGAATAGCAGGACAGCTCAGATGAATACGTGGCTTGAGGAATGTTGCAGAAGGGAGGGATTCAAATTCCTGGGACATTGGAACTGGTTCTGGGGGATGTGGGACCAGTACCAGACCGGACAGGAACCAATGTTCTTGGGGGAGTGTTTGCGAGTACTGTCGAGGAGGGGTTAAACTAATATGGCAGGGGGATGGGAACCTATGCAGGGAGACAGAGGGAAGTAGAATGGGGGCAGAAGCAAAAGATAGAAAGAAGAAAAATAAAAGTGGAGGGAAGAGAAACCCAAGGCAAAAAGCAAAAACCAAAATGGGCCACGTTACAGCAAAATTCTAAAGGGGCAAAGGGTGCTAATAAGACAAGCCTGAAGGCTCTGTGCCTCAATGCGAGGAGTATTCGGAATAAGGTGGACAAATTAACTGCACAGATAGCAGTTAACGGATATGGTGTAATTGGCATCACGGAGACATGGCTCCAGGGTGACCAAGGCTGGGAACTCAATATACAGGGGTATTCAACATTTAGGAAGGACAGACAGAAAGGATAAGGAAGTGGGGGGTGGCATTGCTGGTTAAAGAGGAAATTAATACAATAGTAAGGAAGGATATTAGCTTATATGATGTGGAATCGGTATGGGTGGAGCTACGGAATACCAAAGGACAGAAAATGCTAGTGGGAGTTGTGTACAGACCACCAAACAGTAGTAGTGAGGTTGGGGACAGCATCAAACGAGAAATTAGGGATGCGTGCAATAAAGGTACAGCAGTTATCATGGGCGACTTTAATTTACATTTTGATTGGGCTAACCAAACAGGTAGCAATGCGGTAGAGGAGGATTTCCTGGAGTGTATTACGGATGGTTTCCTAGACCAATATGTCAAGGAACCAACTAGAGGGCTGGCCATCCTAGACTGGGTGATGTGTAATGAGAAAGGACTAATTAACAATCTTGTTGTGCGAGGCCCCTTGGGAAAGAGTGACCATAATATGGTAGAATTCTTTATTAAGATGGAGAGTGACACAGTTAATTCAGAGATTAGAGTCCTGAACTTAAGGAAAGGTAACTTCGACGGCATGAGACGTGAATTGGCTAGAATAGACTGACGAGTGATACTTAAAGGGTTGACGGTGGATAGGCAATGGCAAACATTTAAAGATCACATCGATGAACTTCAACAATTGTACATTCCTGTCTGGAGTAAAAATAAAAAGGGGAAGGTGGCTCAACTGTGGCTAACAAGGGAAATTAAGGATAGTGTTAAAGCCAAGGAAGAGGCATATAAATTGGCCAGAAAAAGCAGCAAACCTGAGGACTGGAAGAATTTTGTAATACAGCAGAGGAGGACAAAGGGTTTAATTAGAAGGGGGAAAACAGAGTATGAGAGGAAGCTTGCTGGAAACATAAAAACTGACTGCAAAAGCTTCTATAGATATATGAAGAGAAAAAGATTAGTGAAAACAAACGTAGGTCCCTTGCAGTCAGATTCAGGTGAATTTATAATGGGAAACATAGAAATGGCAGACCAGTTAAACAAATACTTTGATTCTGTCTTCACGAAGGAAGACACGAATAACCTTCCGGAAATACTAGGGGACCAAGGGTCGAGTGGGAAGGAGGAACTGAAGGATATCCTTATTAGGCGGGAAATTGTGTTAGGGAGATTGATGGGATTAAAGGCCGATAAATCCCTGGGGCCTGATAGTCTGCATCCCAGAGCACTTAAGGAAGTAGCCCGAGAAATAGTGGATGCATTGGTGATCATTTTCCAACAGTCTATCGATTCTGGATCGGTTCCTATGGACTGCAGGGTAGCTAATGTAACACCACTTTTTAAGAAAGGAGGGAGAGAGAAAATGGGTAATTATGGACCGGTTAGCTTGAAATCAGTAGTGAGGAAAATGTTGCAATCAATTATTAAAGATGAAATAGCAGCACATTTGGAAAACAGTGACGGGATCGGTCCAAGTCAGCATGGATTTATGAAAAGGAAATCATGCTTGACAAATCTTCTAGAATTTTTTTAAGGATGTAACTGGTAGAGTGGACAAGGGAGAACCAGTGGATGTGGTGTATTTGGACTTTCAAAAGGCTTTTGACAAGGTCCCACACAAGAGATTGGTGTGCAAAATCAAAGCACATGGTATTGGGGGTAATGTACTGACGTGGATAGAGAACTGGTTGGCAGACAGGAAACAGAGAGTTGGGATAAACGGGTCCTTTTTACAATGGCAGACTAGTGGAGTGCCGCTGGGCTCAGTGCTGGGACCCCAGCTATTTACAATATACATTAATGATTTGGATGAGGGAATTGAGTGTAATATCTCCAAGTTTGCAGATGACACTAAGCTGGTGGTGTGAGCTGTGAGGGGGACACTAAAAGGCTGCAGGGTGACTTGGACAGGTTAGGTGAGTGGGCAAATGCGTGGCAGAAGCAGTATAATGTGGATAAATGTGAGGTTATCCACTTTGGTGGCAAAAACATGAAGGCAGAATATTATCTGAATGGTGACAGATTTGGAAAAGGGGAGGTGCAACGAGACCTGGGTGTCATGGTACATCAGTTATTGAAAGTTGGCATGCAGGTACAGCAGGCGGTTAAGAAGGCAAATGGTATGTTGGCCTTCATAGCTAGGGGATTTGAGTATAGGAGCAGGGAGGTCTTACTGCAGTTGTACAGGGCCTTAGTGAGGCCTCACCTGGAATATTGTGTTCAGTTTTGGTCTCCTAATCTGAGGAAGGATGTTCTTGCTATTGAGGGAGTGCAGCGAATGTTCACCAGACTGATTCCCGGGATGACAGGACTGACATATGAGAAGAGACTGGATCGACTGGACCTGTATTCATTGGAGTATCGAAGGATGAGAGGGGATCTCATAGAAACATATAAAATTCTGACAGGACTGGACAGGTTAGATGCAGGAAGAATGTTCCCGATGTTGGAGAAGTCCAGGACCAGGGGACATAGTTTAAGGATAAGGGGTAAGCCATTTAGGACTGAGCTGAGGAGAAACTTCTTCACTCAGAGAGTTGTTATCCTGTGGAATTCCCTACTGCAGAGAGTTGTTGATGCCAGTTCATTGGATATATTCAAGAGGGAGTTAGATATGGCCCTTACGACTAAAGGGATCAAGGGGTATGGAGAGAAAGCAGGAAAGGATACTGAGGTGAATGATCAGCTATGATCTATTTGAATTGTGGTGCAGACTCGAAGGACCGAATGGCCTACTCCTGCACCTATTATCTATATTTCTATGTTTCTATGTTTACGAATTTTATGGTATGTGTATATAACTGAATGGTAAATAGGTTATGCGTTTAAGAGAGGCGAAAAACTGTAGTGTATAAACAGCATCAGCTATGTTGATGTAATACACTCCTTCAGATTGAGCAAAGACATAAAGTAAATCTCTCTTATAATGTCTGACATTGTAAATACGATGTTAATGATGATTTATTGTCCACTCACACTGCTTCGCAAATAAATGACATAATGTGCTGAAGGGAGAGTATATTGTTTTGATAACATGTCACCTAAGACAAAAAGTCTTAGTTATAGAAGTGGCTGCTGCTATAACAAGTATTTGTTTGCTTTTTAAAATTGCAGTTTAAAATTACAGTGTGCTTTGGCTTGCTAAAAAATACAGCACAGATTGCAGACTGTCTACTTGAGTTGGTGGATTATGTAATGCTAAAGCTGTGAGGGTGATTATTTTCCACCATGAGAATGATCACAAATCATTTATCTGCTTTGTACCACTTGTTGTGTTGGAGTCCATAAATAGTTTTGGCTGTGGATCATAGATTAAGTAAATCACTGAACTGTTAGAACCACCATATGTATGACACAAAGCTGAGGTGATGTACGTGCAGTTAGTGTGAAGTAACTATTGCATTTGTTGGAAGAATAGTTGTAGTATGTGAAAAACTTTGGAAGTGTTTACAGTTCTCCTATATCAGACCTTTTGTGTACCAGAACACTTCTTTTTCTGCATTTCCTAGTTCTTTTCGCTATGTACTTTCCTGCATCCACACAAGTATGAAAATACCAAGAAAAAGAAATGAAATTATAAAACCATATCCATACTTTTTGGTGCATCCTCTCTCATGAGTATGTAAGAGATAGATTGACTTAAGATTACCAAATGATACTTGTAACTTACTGTTTTCTTCCCCTTTATTTTTCTCCTCAGTCTCCTATTTCTCACTGATATGGTGTTTCTTTGCCCTCTCTGTTATTTTTGTGCTACTTAGCTCTCTTTTATTTGTATTTTATGATTCTGTAATCTAAGCTTTATTAATTTGATGATTGAGTGGTTTCTTGGAATTTCTTCTGAATTCAATGTTTAAAGAAAAACATTTGCTATATTTTAAGAACTGCAATTCTCAAACAGTTAAAATATAAATGCAATGGGGAAATGGTTGCGCATTTGGCAGATGGCAATTAATGCCGATAAATGTAGTGCCTTACACATGGGTCGACGTATTGCCAAGTATGTGTGCACTGTGCTGGATTCTGAATTAAATTCCGTTGAGAGTAAAAGAGACCCAGATGTTATAGTCTATGGCCTAGAAACGGGGCCACTTACTCCCACCCGTTTGCTCTGCAGTCCTGCAGGAAAATGGCGGCTGCCACTCGAGCACCTTTCTCTGGCACAGGAATTGACAGCCGCCATTAAGTGTGTAGGGAGTTCTGCTGGATGCTTGCAAGGCTTCGGATGGTAAAGAAAGGCCTCTGAGAAGACAGAAAATGCTGAAGATACTCAGCAGATCAGGCAACATCTGTAGAGAGAGAAATAGAGTTCACGTCTCAGGTTGAGATGCTGCCTGACCTGCTGAGTTTCTCCAGCATTTTATGCTGGCATTTCAGATTGACAGCATCCACTCGCAGCGGGAAGAGGAAGACACAGAAGAAGAAGATGCAGAAAAGGAAGAAGCCGAAGAGGAGGAAGCGGAAGGAAGGATGCAGCCCAGACAGTCCCTTTCTGGCTGGGATATCTGGGATGGAAACATCCTCCTGCGGTTCCAGTGACCACAACCCCAATTCCTCTTTCAACATTAATCCCATACCCTACTTTCCCTCTGTTTTTTTACCATCACAGCGTCCTCTTGGCACGATGATGAAATAAAAGCTATCACAAAGCAAACTTTCAAAATCAACTTTATACATCTATCCATCCAACATGACATCAAGAAGTCAATTCACTCTTAGTGAGTATCTTGTGTGTGCCTTTGCCTATCCTACTGATGTCTCGCAGTGCTACCCCATTGGCTGCAGCATGGCTGGTGGAAGGCTGCTGACTTTCAGTGGTGAAAATTGCAAATGGCCTTACTGGTCGATCTTGAGGAGCTGGTATTTGGAACTGTCAAATCAATCTTCTTCTTCTTGTTCACTCTCTTCCCCCTCTTCTTGGCTAGGCAGGTTGCATTTCTTGGGTGAATGAAATGAGGAAGGTGGAGTTATCGTGAGGGGAGGGCGGGAAAGCAAGAGGTGCATGCCAGAAGGAGGATAACGTATGAAGATACGAGCATCTTGTATCCTAAGAGCCCCGCCACAGGCCAATGGCTCAGCCATGGCCCTGTCAAGAATGGCCTGCACCATCTCCTCCAAGGGGACGAGGTGAGGTTATGAATGGGAGATGTGCCTCGTAATTGGTACAGATTGTTGGTAGGTGAGTGATTGGGAGGGGGGTACTCGTGCAATGAAAGGTGTGTGAGGCTAGTGATTCAGTTGGTAGGAGACGGCTTTTGAAGATGCATTCATTGACCTTCACCAATGGTCTGAGGTCATGAAGCTTCTTTTGGCACTGGAGCCAAGTCGTGTGGCCTACACTGCTGGCAATGACCGCCTCGGTGATGTAGTCCTACATTGTTCTTTCTGGAGGGCCTCCTGGCCTCTGTGGACAGAAGACCTCTCTTGCAGTGTTGACCCTCTGCACAAAGCTGGAGTGCTATGTGCAAGATGCTGGGTGCCCCTTCCCTGGCTTGCCAAGCCATTTGTGTTAGTGTTGAAGCACTTTTCCCATTTTTTGAGGTTCAGAAGGGAATTCAGATTTAAGTGCTAAAAACTCCTATTTGGGACTTCCTTTTAATGTTATTTTTTTCCAGAAGGCAGCAAGGTCTGAAAATGGCATTTTTGCACGATTTTAATTTCTATTACTTCAGAATGCATTGTCCCTTTATCTCATAGCCTTTTAGTTGCCCAGAATTCATTGCGAAATCCAAAGTCTCGCACCCAGAGGCTGTAAGAAGCTGCAACGCCATTCCCAGATGGGAACTTCCGGTCAGGTGTTTTCATTGATGCCACCAGGAAGGCGTTACATGGTAAGTTAGCGCTGCGCTAAATAGAGTATGAGAGTAAGCTTCCAGGGAACATAAAAACTGACTGCAAAAGCTTCTATAGATATGTGAAAAGAAAAAGATTAGTGAAGACAAATGTAGGTCCCTTGCAGTCAGAATCAGGTGAATTTATAATGGGGGACAAAGAAATGGCAGACCGATTGAACAAATACTTTAGTTCTGTCTTCACTAAGGAAGACACAAATAACCTTCTGGAAATACTAGGGGACCGAGTGTCAAGCGAGAAGGAGGAACTGAAGTTAGTGAGGTGCGAGTCCGGGGTCGGAGGCCGATAAAAGGCCCAGCGGCAGCGAGAGGTGGCGGCAGTTAGTGAGGCGCGAGTCCGGGGTCGGAGGCCTATAAAAGGCCCAGCGGCAACGAGAGGTGGCGGCAGTTAGTGAGGTGCGAGTCCGGGGTCGGAGGCCGATAAAAGGCCCAGTAGTTTTTCTTTCTTCTCTTTAACAGTGAGTAAACTTTAACATTATTGTTGCCTATCTAAAGGTTAAGTCATGGCAGAAGAGCTCGGTCGCATGTTATGCTCCTCCTGTACCATGTGGGAACTCAGGAACGACTCCAGTGTCCCTGATGACTACGTGTGCAGGAAGTGTATCCACCTCCAGCTCCTGATGGCCCACGTTGCGGAGTTGGAGCTGAGAGTGGATTCACTCTGGAGCATCCACGATGCTGAGAATGACGTGAGTAGCACGTGTAGCGAGTTGGTCATACCACAAGAGAAGGGTTCACAGCCAGATAGGGAATGGAAGACCAGCAGGAAGAGCAGTGCAAAGAAGGTAGTGCAAGGGTCCCCTGTGGTCATCCCCCTGCAAAACAGATACACTGCTTTGAGTACTGTTGAGGGGGATGACTCATAAGGGGAAGGCAGCAGCAGCCAAGTTCATGGCACCGTGGCTGGCTCTGTTACACAGGAGGGCAGGAAAAAGAGTGGGAGAGCGATAGTGATATGGGATTCAATTGTTAGGGGAATAGATAGGCGTTTCTGCGGCCGCAACCGAGATTCCAGGATAATATGTTGCCTCCCTGGTGCAAGGGTCAAGTATGTCTCGGAGCGGGTGCAGGACATTCTAAAAAGGGAGGGAGAACAGCCAGTTGTCGTGGTGCACATTGGTACCAACGACATAGGTAAAAAAAGGGATGAGGTCCTACGAAACGAATTTAAGGAGCTAGGAGATAAATTAAAAAGTAGGACCTCAAAAGTAGTAATCTCGGGATTGCTACCAGTACCACGTGCTAGTCAGAGTAGGAATCGCAGGATAGCACAAATGAATACGTGGCTTGAGCAGTGGTGCAGCAGGGAGGGATTCAAATTCCTGGGGCATTGGAACCGGTTCTGGGGGAGGTGGGACCAGTACAAACCGGACGGTCTGCACCTGGGCAGGACCGGAAACAATGTCCTAGAGGGATTGTTTGCTAGCACTGTTGGGGAGGAGTTAAACTAATATGGCAGGGGGATGGGAACCAATGGAGGGAGACAGAGGGAAACAAAAAGGAGATAAGAGCAAAAAACAGAAAGGAGATGAGAAAAAGTGGAGGGCAGAGAAACGCAAGACAAAGAACAAAAAGGGCCACTGTACAACAAAATTCTAAAAGGACAAAGGGTGTTAAAAAAACAAGCCTGAAGGCTTTGTGTCTTAATGCAAGGAGTATCTGTAATAAGGTGGATGAATTAACTGTGCAAATAGATGTTAACAAATATGATGTGATTGGGATTACAGAGACGTGGCTCCAGGATGATCAGGGCTGGGAACTCAAAATCCAGGGGTATTCAACATTCAGTAGGGATAGAATAAAAGGAAAAGGAGGTGGGGTAGCATTGCTGGTTAAAGAGGAGATTAATGCAATAATTAGGAATGATGTGGAATCTATATGGGTAGAGCTGCAGAACACCAAAGGGCAAAAAACGTTAGTGGGAGTTGTGTACAGACCTCCAAACAGTAGTAGTGATGTTGGGGAGGGCATCAAACAGGAAATTATGGGTGCATGCAATAAGGGTGCAGTAGTTATAATGGGTGACTTTAATATGCACATAGATTGGGCTAACCAAACTGGAAGTAATACGGTGGAAGAGGATTTCCTGGAGTGCATAAGGGATGGTTTTCTAGACCAATATGTCGAGGAACCAACGAGGGGAGAGGCCATCTTAGACTAGGTGTTGTGTAATGAGAGAGGATTAATTAGCAATCTCGTTGTACGAGGCACCTTGGGGAAGAGTGACCATAATATGGTGGAATTCTGCATTAGGATAGAGAATGAAACAGTTAATTCAGAGACCATGGTCCAGAACTTAAAGAAGGGTAACTTTGAACGTATGAGGCGTGAATTGGCTAGGATTGATTGGCGAATGATACTTGAGGGGTTGACTGTGGATGGACAATGGCAGACATTTAGAGACTGCATGGATGAACTACAACAATTGTACATTCCTGTCTGGCATAAAAATAAAAAGGGAAGGTGGCTCAACCGTGGCTATCTAGGGAAATCAGGGATAGTATTAAAGCCAAGGAAGTGGCATACAAATTGGCCAGAAATAGCAGCGAACCCGGAGACTGGGAGAAATTTAGAACTCGGCAGAGGAGGACGAAGGGTTTGATTAGGGCAGAGAAAATAGAGTACGAGAGGAAGCTTGCAGGGAACATGAAGACGGATTTCAAAAGTTTCTACAGATATGTAAAGAGAAAAAGGTTAGTAAAGACAAATGTAGGTCGCCTGCAGTCAGAATCAGGGGAAGTCATAACGGGGAACAAAGAAATGGCGGACCAATTGAACAAGTACTTTGGTTCGGTATTCATTAAGGAGGACACTAACAACATTCCAGATATAAGAAGGGTCAGAGGGTCTAGTAAGGAGGAGGAACTGAAGGAAATCCTTATTAGTCAAGAAATTGTGTTGGGGAAATTGATGGGATTGAAGGCCGATAAATCTCCAAGGTCTGATGGACTGCCTTCCAGAGTACTTAAGGAGGTGGCCTTGGAAATAGCGGATGCATTGACAGTCATTTTCCAACATTCCATTGACTCTGGATCACTTCCTATGGAGTGGAGGGTAGCCAATGTAACCCCACTTTTTAAAAAAGGAGGGAGAGAGAAAACAGGGAATCATAGACCGGTCAGCCTGACATCGGTAGTGGGTAAGATGATGGAATCAATTATTAAGGATGTCATAGCAGTGCATTTGGAAAGAGGTGACATGATAGGTCCAAGTCAGCATGGATTTGTGAAAGGGAAATCATGCTTGACAAATCTTCTGGAATTTTTTGAGGATGTTTCCAGTAGAGTGGACAAGGGAGAACCATTTGATGTGGTATATTTGGACTTTCAGAAGGCTTTCGACAAGGTTCCACACAAGAGATTAATGTGCAAAGTTAAAGCACATGGGATTGGGGGTAGTGTGCTGACATGGATTGAGAAATGGTTGTCAGACAGGAAGCAAAGAGTAGGAGTAAATGGGTACTTTTCAGAATGGCAGGCAGTGACTAGTGGGGTACCGCAAGGTTCTGTGCTGGGGCCCCAGCTGTTTACACTGTATATTAATGATTTAGACGAGGGGATTAAATGTAGTATCTCCAAATTTGCGGATGACACTAAGTTAGCTGGCAGTGTGAGCTGCGAGGAGGATGCTATGAGGCTGCAGAGTGACTTGGATAGGTTAGGTGAGTGGGCAAATGTATGGCAGATGAAGTATAATGTGGATAAATGTGAGGTTGTCCACTTTGGTGGTAAAAACAGAGAGACAGACTATTATCTGAATGGTGACAGATTAGGAAAAGGGGAGGTGCAATGAGACCTGGGTGTCATGGTACATCAGTCATTGAAGGTTGGCATGCAAGTACAGCATGCGGTGAAGAAAGCAAATGGCATGTTGGCCTTCATAGCGAGGGGATTTGAGTACCGGGGCAGGGAGGTGTTGCTACAGTTGTACAGGGCCTTGGTGAGGCCACACCTGGAGTATTGTGTACAGTTTTGGTCACCTAACCTGAGGAAGGACATTCTTGTTATTGAGGGAGTGCAGTGAAGGATCACCAGACTGATTCCCGGGATGGCGGGACTGACCTATCAAGAAAGACTGAATCAACTGGGCTTGTATTCACTGGAGTTCAGAAGAATGAGAGGGGACCTTATAGAAATGTTTAAAATTCTGATGGGTTTAGACAGGTTAGATGCAGGAAGAATGTTCCCAATGTTGGGGAAGTCCAGAACCAGGGGTCACAGTCTAAGGATAAGGGGTAAGCCATTTAGGACCGAGATGAGGAGAAACTTCTTCACCCAGAGAGTGGTGAACCTGTGGAATTCTCTACCACAGAAAGTTGTTGAGGCCAATTCACTAAATATATTCAAAAAGGAGTTAGATGTAGTCCTTACTACTAAGGGGATCAAGTGGTATGGCAAGAAAGCAGGAATGGGGTACTGAAGTTGCATGTTCAGCCATGAACTCATTGAATGGCGGTGCAGGCTAGAAGGGCCGAATGGCCTACTCCTGCACCTATTTTCTATGTTTCTATGTTTCTATGAAGGAAATCCTTATTGGTCAGGAAATTGTGTTAGGGAAATTGATGGGATTGAAGGCCGATAAATTCTTGGGGCCTGATAGTCTGCATCCCAGAGTACTTAAGGAAGTGGATGCATTGGTGGTCATTTTCCAACATTCTATAGATTCTGGATCAGTTCCTGTGGATTGGAGGGTAGCTAATGTAACACCAATTTTTAGAAAAGGAGGGAGAGAGAAAACAGGGAATTTTCAACCGGTTAGCCTGAAATCGGAAGTGGGGAAAATGTTGGAATGAATTATTAAAAATGTAATAGCAGCACATTTGGAAAGCAGTGACAGGATCGGTCCAAGTCAGCATGGATTTATGAAAGGGAAATCATGCTTGACAAATCTTCTAGAATTTTTTGAGGATGTAACTAGTAGAGTGGACAAGGGAGAACCAGTGGATATGGTGTATTTGGACTTTCAAAAGGCTTTTGATAAGGTCCTACACAAGAGATTGGTGTGCAAAATTATAGCACATAATATTGGGGGTAATGTATTGATGTGGATAGAGACAGGAAGCAAAGTGTCGGAATAAATGGGTCCTTTTCAGAATGGCAGGCAGTGACTAGTGGATTACCGCAAGGTTCAGTGCTGGGACCCCAGCTATTTACAATATATATTGATGATTTAGATGAAGGAATTGAATGTAATATCTCCAAGTTTGCAGATGACACTAAGCTGGGTGGCAGTGTATGCTGTGAGGAGGATGCTCAGAGGCTGCAGGGTTACTTAGACAGGTTAGGTGAGTGGACAAATGCATGGCAGATGCAGTATAATGTGGATAAATGTGAGGTTATCCACGTTGGAGACAAAAACACGAAGGCAGAATATTATCTGAATGGTGACAGATTAGGAAAAGGGGAGGTGCAATGAGACCTGGGTGTCATGGTACAGCAGTCATTGAAAGTTGGCATGCAGGCGGTGAAGAAGGCAAATGGCATGTTGGCCTTCATAGCTAGCGGATTTGAGTATCGGAGCAGGGTGGTCTTACTGCAGTTGTACAGAGCCTTGGTGAGGCCACACGTTGAATATTGTGTACAATTTTGGTCTCCTAATCTGAGGAAGGACATTCTTGCTATTGAGGGAGTGCAGCGAAGGCTCACCAGACTGATTCCCGGGATGGCAGGACTAACATATGAAGAGAGATTGGATCGACTAGGCTTATATTCACTGGAATTCAGAAGAATGAGAGAGGATCTCATAGAAACATATAAAATTCTGACGGGACTGGACAGGTTAGATGCAGGAAGAATGTTCCCCATGTTGGGGAAGTCCAGAACCAGGGGATCACAGTCTAAGGATAAGGGGTAAGCCATTTAGGACCGCGATGAGGAGAAACTTCTTCACTCAGAGAATTGTGAACCTGTGGAATTCTCTACCACAGAACGTTGTTGAGGCCAGTTCATTAGATATATTCAAAAGGGAGTTAGATGAGGCCCTTACAGCTAAAGGGATCAAGTGGTATGGAAAGAAAGCAGGAATAGGGTACTGAAGTTGCATGATCATCCATGATCATATTGAATAGTGGTGCAGGCTCGAAGGGCCAAATGGCCTACTCCTGCACCTATTTTTTATGTTTGTATATTTCTATGTTGCTAAATCTCTAGTCCCCAGCACAAATTTTTGCCCGAGAGGGCTTCGGCCATTTTCAATGGCCTTAAACGTGAGGCTGCGGTGACATCGGCAGCTTTCTGTCAATGTCCAATTTTCCCCCAGTGACCTTCTGTGAAAAGATAAACCTCCTGACATTGAATCTAATTCTATGCTTACATAACTTATACACACGTCCTTTCGATCTCCCTAACTTATCTAATCCGACAGGAGACACCTAAAGCAAGCATTCTATTCGGAACACCTGTACGGCAAGCGAGCCCCAGGTGGGCAGAGGAAATGTTTCAAGGACACCCTCAAAACCTCCTTGATAAAGTGCAACATCCGCACCGGCACCTGGGAATCCCTGGCCCAAGACTGCCCAAAATGGAGGAAGAGCACCTCGAGTCTCGTCGCCGAGAGCATGCAGAAACCAAACGCAGACAGCGGAAGGAGTGTGCGGAAAACCAGACTACCCACCCACCCTTTTCTTCAAACACTGTCTGTCCCACCTGTGACAGAGACTGTAATTTCCGTATTGAACTGTAGTCACCTGGGAACTCACTATTAGAGTGGAAGCAAGTCTTCCTCGATTTCGAGGGACTGTCTATGATGATGAATTCAAATAATCTGTCCGCATGGACAGTCTAATCCCTTCATCGTTTTAAATACTTCAATTATCACATAAAGGTCTATGATTTTCTGGACTAAAATAACCCAGCTTTCTGAGCTTATTACGATAATTAAGGTATTATTCTAGGGCCCTCGTCGGAACCTTATCCAGGACCTTTATAATTCCCACAGTGTGAAAGAACCAGAACTGGACAGAGTAATCTAGATGGGGCCGAACCAAGGTTTTGTACAAGGATGCATTTTGTTTTATATTGTTGTCCGAGATATACTTCCTAATAGTTATTTATCTTCACCATCTCCTCTTGACACTGGTTGTGAACCTTCGGAAAATCATAGGCTTAGAAATTCGTGAACGCCACAAAAGCTGCCGGTACCACCGCCGGGGAAGTTAACGGTCGCCAAAAATGGTGGCGTTGGCAGGACCAAATAATTGGCGCTGGGGACTAATTAACATTTGCCCAGTGCTAAACTCATCGTGCAACGTCGTCATGGTGGCATTTGTCCTGGCAGGATGCTCCAATGTAGCATGGCCGATGCATCATTGCAACTAGAACAGCCTGCTCTGAAAGTGAGACTGTCCGTTCAGAAAGTATCTTCAGTCTCTCAAAAGGAGAAATGAAATGAAAAAAATAATAATGTAAAAGTAGGCAGTTTTTAACCCTTACAGCTCAATTGATTTCTGAAAAAAAGTTTTATTAAAAAATTCCCCAAATGGGAGTCTTCAGCTCTTAAAAGCTGAATTCCCTTCCTCACTTAAAAAAAATGGGTGCTTCAGCACTAACACAAATGGCTCACCAAGACAGGGAAGGGACACCCAGGGTCTTGCACAGAGCACTCCAGCTTTGAACATAAGAACATAAGAACATAAGAATTAGGAACAGGAAGAGGCCATCTACCCCCTCGAGCCTGCTCCCCATTCAACAAGATCATGGCTCATCTGGCCGTGGACTCAGCTCCACTTACCCGCCCGCTCCCCATAATTCCCTTATTGGTTAAAAATCTATCTATCTGTGACTTGAATACATTCAATGAGCTAGCCTCAACTGCTTCCTTGGGCAGAGAATTCCACAGATTCACAACCCTCTGGGAGAAGAAATTCCTTCTCAACTCGGTTTTAAATTGGCTCCCCCGTATTTTGAGGCTGTGCCCCCTAGTTCTAGTCTCCCCGACCAGTGGAAACAAACTCTCTGTCTCTATCTTGTCTATCCCTTTCATTATTTTAAATGTTTCTATAAGATCACCCCTCATCCTTCTGAACTCCAACGAGTAAAGACCCAGTCTACTCAATCTATCATCATAAGGTAACCCCCTCATCTCCGGAATCAGCCAAGTGAATCGTCTCTGTACCCCCTCCAAAGCTAGTATATCCTTCCTTAAGTAAGTTGATCAAAACTGCCGCAGTACTCCAGGTGCGGCCTCACCAATACCCTGTACAGTTGCAGCAGGACCTCCCTGCTTTTGTACTCCATCCCTCTCGCAATGAAGGCCAACATTCCATTTGCCTTCCTGATTACCTGCTGCACCTGCAAACTAACTTTTTGGGATTCATGCACAAGGACCCCCAGATTCCTCTGCACTGCAGCATGTTGTAATTTCTCCCCATTCAAATAATATTCCCTTTTACTGTTTTTTTTTCCAAGGTGGATGACTTCACATTTTCCGACTTTGTATTCCATCTGCCAAACTTTAGCCCATTCGCTTAACCTATCTAAATCTCTTTGCAGCCTCTCTGTGTCCTCTACACAACCCGCTTTCCCACTAATCTTTGTGTCATCTTCAAATTTTGTTACACTACACTCTGTCCCCTCTTCCAGGTCATCTATGTATATTGTAAACAGTTGTGCTCCCAGCACCGATCCCTATGGCACACCACTAACCACCGATTTCCAACCCGAAAAGGACCCATTTTTCCCGACTCTCTGCTTTCTGTTAGCCAGCCAATTCTCGATCCATGCTAATATATTTCCTCTGACTCCACGTACCTTTATCTGCTGCAGTAACCTTTTGTGTGGCACCTTATCGAATGCCTTTTGGAAATCTAAATATACCACATCCATCGGTACACCTCTATCCATCATGCACGTTATATCCTCAAAGAATTCCACATTTCCTCTAATTCTGCGTACCTTTATCTTCTGCAGTAACCTTTTGTGTGGCACCTTTTGGAAATCTAAATACACCACTTCCATCGGTACATCTCTATCCGCCATACTCGTTATATCCTTAAAGAATTCCAGTAAATTAGTTAAACATGATTTCCCCTTCATGAATCCATGCTGCGTCTGCTTGATTGCACTATTCCTATCTAGATGTCCCGCTATTTCTTCCTTAATGATAGCTTCAAGCATTTTCCCCACTACAGGTGTTAAACTAACCGGCCTATAGTTACCTGCCTTTTGTCTGCCCCCTTTTTTCAACAGAGGCGTTACATTAGCTGCTTTCCAATCCGATGGTACCTCCCCAGAGTCCAGAGAATTTTGGTAGATTATAACGAATGCATCTGCTATAACTTCCGCCATCTCTTTTAATACCCTGGGATGCATTTCATCAAGACGAGGGGACTTGTCTACCTTGAGTCCCATGAGCCTGTCCAGCACTACCCCCCCAGTGATAGTGATTATCTCAAGGTCCTCCCATCCCACATTCCCGTGACCAGCAATTTTTGGCATGGTTTTTGTGTCTTCCACTGTGAAGACCGAAGCAAAATAATTGTTTAAGGTCTCAGCCATTTCCACATTTCCCATTATTAAATCCCCCTTCTCATCTTCTAAGGGACCAACATTTACTTTCGTCACTCTTTTCCGTTTCTTTATCGGTAAAAGCTTTTACTATCTGTTTTTATGTTTTGCGCAAGTTTACTTTCGTAGTCTATCTTTCCTTTCTTTATTGCTTTCTTAGTCATTCTTTGCTGCCGTTTAAAATTTTCCCAATCTTCTAGTTTCCCACTAACCTTGGCCACCTTATACGCATTGCTTTTTTATTTGATTCTCTCTTTTATTTTCTTGGTTACCCATGGCTGGTTATCCCTTCTCTTACCGCCCTTCTTTTTCACTGGAATATATTTTTGTTGAGCACTATGAAAGAGCTCCTTAAAAGTCCTCCACTGTTCCTCAATTGTGCCACCGTTTAGTCTGTGTTCCTAGTCTACTTTAGCCAACTCTGCCCTCATCCCACTGTAGTCCCCTTTGTTTAAGCATAGTACGCTCGTTTGAGACACTACTTCCTCACCCTCAATCTGTATTACAAATTCAACCATACTGTGATCACTCATTCCCAGAGGATCTTTTACTAGGAGATAGTTTATTATTCCTGTCTCATTACACAGGACCAGATCTAAGATAGCTTGCTCCCTTGTAGGTTCTGTAACATACTGTTCTAAGAAACAATCCCGTATGCATTCTATGAATTCCTCCTCAAGGCTACCCCGTGAGATTTGATTTGACCAATCGATATGTAGGTTAA
Source organism: Pristiophorus japonicus (assembly GCF_044704955.1). Taxonomy (NCBI): domain Eukaryota; kingdom Metazoa; phylum Chordata; class Chondrichthyes; family Pristiophoridae; genus Pristiophorus; species Pristiophorus japonicus. The sequence continues at coordinate 468,181,723 of NC_091977.1, read as the reverse complement.
AATCCCCCATGATTACTGCCGTTCCTTTTTCACATGTCTCCATTATTCCCTTGATTATTGTCCGCCCCACCGTGAAGTTATTATTTGGGGTCCTATAAACTATGCCCACCAGTGACTTTTTCCCCTTACTATCTCTAATCTCCACCCACAATGATTCAACATTTTGCTCATTAAAGCCAATATTGTCTCTCACAACTGCCCTGATATCATCCTTTATTAACGGAGCCACACCACCTCCTTTCCCTTCTTGTCTATCTTTCCGAATTGTCAGATACCCCTGTATGTTTAATTCCCAGTCTTGGCCCCCCTGCAACCACGTTTCTGTAATGGCCACCAAATCATACCCATTTGTAATGATTTGTGCTGTCAACTCATTTACTTTATTTCGAATGCTGCATGCGTTTAGGTAGAGTGTTTTAATACTAGTTTTTAAACCATGATTTTTAGTTTTGACCCCTCCTGCAGCCCCTTTATATTCATACATATTGTCCCTTCCTATCACCTTGTGCAGGGGGTCAACACTGTAAGAGAGCTCCTCTACCCACAGAGCCCAGGAGGCCCTCCAGAAAGAAGGATGCGGGACCACATCACAGAGGCCGTCACTGCCAGCAGTGTTGCCCCCACGATCTGGCTCAAATGGCCAAAGAAGCTTCATGACCTCAGACTACTGGTCAAAATCAGTGAATGCATCTTCATAAGTCATCTCCGACCAACTGCACCACTAGCATCACATACTTTTCAAAGCACGATGTGCCCCCTCCCCTCTCACTCATCTACTTACAAACTGTATCAATTATGAGGCACACCTCCCATTCCTAACCTCACCTCACCCCCCTTGGAGGAGACGGTGCAGGCCATTCTTGGCTGGGGCATGGCTGAGCCCTTGACCAGTGGCAGGGCTGAAAGAATACAAAATCCTGGTATCCTCATATGTTATCCTCCTTCTTGCATGCACCTCTTACTTTCTCGCCCTCCCTTCACCACAATGCCACCCTTGTGCCTTCCATATTTCACACATCCAAGAAATACAGCCTGCCCAGCCAGTGGTTGAACAAGAAGAGGGAGAGGAGAGTGAAGAAGAAGAAGAAACACAGTCACTGAATTTCAAAGTCCCATCCACCAGCTCCTCAAGATCGACCAGCAAGGTCATTTGCAGTGTCCCCAACTGAAAGTCAGCAGCCTTCCACCAGCCATGCTGCAGCCACTGGGGTGGCACTGTATGACATCAGTAGGATAGGCAAAGGCACATGCAAGACAGTCACTAAGAGAATGCATAAGGGCGATGAGTTGATTTCTTGATGTCATGTTGAATGGATAGATGTATAAAGTTGGATTGGAAAGTTGCTTGTGGTGGCTTTTATTGCAGCATTGTGGCCAAGAGGAAGCTGTGATGGTCAGTAACAGAGGGAAGGTAAGGTGTGGAACAAATGTTGAAAGAGAAATTGGGGTTGCGGTCACAGGGAACACAAGCGATGATTCTATCCTGAAAATCCCGGTCAGAAAGGTGCTGCCTGGATTGCATCCTTCTTTCTGTTTCCTCCTCTTTTGTTTCCTCCTCTTCTGCTTCATCCTCCTTGGATTCTTCCTTTTCTGTATCTTCCTCTTCTGTGTCTTTCTCTTCCCTCTCCGAGCGGCTGTTGTCAATCTGAAATGCCAGCATAAAATGCTGCAAATACTCAACAGGTCAGGCAGCATCTCGACCTGAGACATGAACTCTGTTCCTCTCTCTATGGATTTTGCCTGGCCTGCTGAGTATTTCCAGCTTTTTGTGTCTTCCCAGGCGCCTTCCTTTACCGTCCGAGCCATTGCAAGCATCCAGCAGCACTCCCTAAACACTGAAAAAAACCTTTAACATCTCTTGCAGCAAGCCACTACTTTAATAAAATAAAACAAAACAGTCCAAAAGATTAAATGCAAACTTCCCTGAAAGATGTGTGTGTCCCTTAAAGAGATGCTGACAGTGTCTCGGTCAGTCTGCTTCCACGCTAGGTTTACCTGCCATGCTTAGGACACAGCGCTGAACTCAATGGTAATGTCGAAGTTGGCTGTGGTGACCTTAAGTCGGCATTCACAGTTTTTCAGGGCGCTACTTGTTGTGTACATAAATAAACAGACTAACTGCAACAGGAGTAATGTAACTAACTGTGTCCTTTAGAGCAACTCCCAAAATGGTGTCCCAAATGAGCATGAACATAAGAACATAAGAAATAGGAGCAGGAGTAGTGAATTTTTCTCCATTCAAATTTTAATCTGCTTTTCTATTTTTTCTGCCAAAATGGATAACCTCATATTTTCCTACATTATACTCCATCTGCCAAATTTTTTCCCACTCACTTAGCCTGTCTATATCCCTTTGCAGATTTTTTTTTGTATTCCTCACAATTTTCTTTCCCACTCATAAGAACATAAGAACATAAGAAATAAGATCAGGAGTAGGCCATACGGCCCCTCGAGCCTGCTCCATCATTTAATACGATCATGGCTGATCCAATCATGGACTCAGGTCCACTTCCCTGCTCGCTTCCCATAACACCTTAATCCCATATCGATTAAGCAACTGTCTATCTCTGTCTTAAATTTATTCAATGTCCCAGCTTCCACAGCTCTCTGAGGCAGCGAATTCCACAGATTTACAACCCTCTGAGTGAAGAAATTCTTTCTCATCTCAGTTTTAAATGGGCGGCCTCTTATTCTAAGATTATGCTCCCTAGTTCTAGTCTCCCTTATCAGTGGAAACATCCTCTCTGCATCCACCTTGTCAAGCCCCCTCATAATCTTATGCGTTTCGATAAGATCGCCTATCATTCTTCTGAATCCCAATGAGTAGAGGCCCAACCTCCTCAACCTTTCCTCATAAGTCAACCCCCTCATATCTGGAATCAACCTTGTGAACCTGCTCTGAACTGTCTCCAAAGCAAGTATATCCTTTCGTAAATATGGAAACCAAAACTGTATGCAGTATTCCAGGTGTGACCTCACCAATATTCTGTATAACTGTAGCAAGACTTTCCTGCTTTTATACTCCATCCCCTTTGCAATAAAGGCCAAAATTCCATTGGCCTTCCTGATCACTTGCTGTACCTGCATACTATCCTTTTGTGTTTCATGCACAAGTACCCCAGGTCCCGCTGTACTGCAGCACTTTGCAATTTTTCTCCATTTAAATAATAACTTGCTCTTTGATTTGTGTGACCCATCTTTGTGTCATCAGCAGATTTGGCTACATTACACCCGATGCCATCATCCAAGTCATTAATGTAGATTGTAAATAGTTGAGGACCCAGTACCAATCCCTGCGGCACCCAACTAGTCATTGTTTGCTGGAAATGACCCATTTATCCCAACTCTCTGTTTTCTGTTAGTTAGCCGATCCTCTATCCATGCTAATATATTACCCCCAACCCCGCGAAATTTTATCTTGTGCAGTAACCTTTTATGTGGCACCTTATCGAATTCCTTCTGGAAATCAAAATACACCACATCCACTGGTTCCCCCTGATCCACCCTGCTTGTTACATCCTCAAAGAGCTCCAGCAAATTTGTCAAACATTATTTCCCTTTCATAAAACCTGCTTGATTAAATTATGTTTTTCCAAATGTTCCGTTACTGCTTCCTTAATAATGGACTCCAGCATTTTCCCAATGACTGATGTTAGGCTAACTGGTCTGTAGTTTCCTACTTTTTAAAATAGGGGCGTTACATTTGCGGTTTTCCAATCCGCTCGGACCGCCCCAGAATCCAGGGGATTTTTGCAGATTACAACCAATGCATCCACTATCTCTGCAGCCACTTCTTTTAAGACGCTAGAATGTAAGCCATCAGGTCCAGGGGACTTGTCCACCTTTAGTCCCAATATTTTACCGAGTACTACTTCATTAGTGATAGTGAATGTTTTAAGTTCCTCCCTCCCTGAAGCCTCTTGATTATCCACTATTGGGATGTTTTTAGTGTCTTCTACCGTGAAGACCGATACAAAATATTTGTTCAACATCTCTGCCATTTCCCTATTCCCCATTATTAATTCACCAATCTCATCCTCTAAGGGCCCAACATTTACTTTAGCCACTCTTTTCCTTTTTATGTACCTGTAGAAACTTTTACTATCTGTCTTTAAATTTATGCTAGTTTATTTTCATAATCTATCCTCTCTCTTTATCATTTTTTTAGTCATTCTTTCCTGGTTTTTTAAAAGTTTCCCAATCCTCTGGCCTCCCACTAGTCTTGGCCACATTGTATGCCCTTGTTTTCAATTTGATACCATTCCTTATTTCCTTAGTTAGCCACAGATAGTTATCCCTTCTCTTACAGTTTTCCCTTCTCATTGGGATATATTTTTGTTGCGAGTTCCATCCTGCTGCTCTGTTGGCCTGTGAGTTGGGATTAGTCTACGAGCATTCCATCGAGTTCCATTATTGAGTAAGGGCTGAACTTTCGCCTGATCTGTTTTGGAGGCAATATCCGTTCTTCAGTTGGGGCTTTTGAGCGCATTGTATTGTATCAGTGTACGACTTCGCTTTTCGTTGGCGTTCTGAAGTCTGCGATGGGAGTGTGGTTATCTTCATGCTAGGTTTGGCTGGGTGTTTGAAAATGTGCAGTAGCCAGCAAAGATTCCACCCAATCATGAGCTCAGCAGGTGTCTTCCCCTTAGCAAGTGCATTGTTGAACGGTATGTGCGGAGAATGGTTTGAACCGCCTCTTCGAATGTTTGGCCTGCTGCGAGATTGGCTTTCAAACTGTCTTTGATGACATGGTTAAATCGCTCAACACCTCCGTTGCTTTGAGGATTGTACTGAGCAGTAAGGCGATGCTCGATAGTATGATGAGTGAGGAAATCCGTGAACTGGTCGGACACAAACTGTGGTCCATTGTCAGTGATTATGACCTCTGGGAGGCCCCACTTTGTGAATATATGCTGCAGAATAGTGACAATCGTTGATGAGGTCACTGAAATTTTTGTAGCGATTTCTGGCCATTTGGAATGCAGGTCATGTACTACAACAAGAAAACGCTGGTGCTGTGGAGCTGCTTCAACTGGACCGAAGATATCCAACTGAAGTTGTTGCCATGGTCTTTGTGGCCATGGAATGGGCTTTATTGACGCGAGTTGGATGTTTGTGGACTATTCGCTCAGACTGCATGCTTCGCAGTGTGAGACGAACTCCTCGATGCGAGTGTCAATCCTAGGCCACCATACAGAATCGCGACATCTCTGCTTCACGCACACAATGCCAGGGTGTCCATCGTGTGCCAATGAGAGAACACGCTGTTGAAGTGACTTTGGAATTACTGCTCTATTACCATGAGCTAGGCAGCTATTGTTCGATACAGAAAATTCATTGCGAAGTCTGTGGAAGGTTGTCAGTTCTTCCGGAATTTGCTTAGGCCCCTCAGTCTGGAGGAAGTGGCTCACGTGCTGGAGCGTAGCATCACGCTGTGATTCAGTTTTGAGTTTGTCGCAGGAGACAAGGTTTCTGATGGACTGAGTGATGATTGACATGACATATGTGTTGTCATCTGTGAACAAGTCAGCACCAGAGTCCAAAGCAGGTGTCGAGCAGCTGAGCATGTCAGCTATGTGGTTGCGACTGCCAGCGATGTACTGTACATCAAAGTTGTACTGATGAAGGCGAACTGACCATCGACTGATTCGTAGTGGTCTGAGCCCAGATTCAGTTGTAGCGAGTAGCGTAGTTAGCGCTTGGTGATCCGCATGGAGGGTAAATTTCCTGTCATAGAGGTAGATGTGCTGGTGTTCACATGCGTAGATGCTTCGCGTTCCTCTGTAGAGTAGTTATGTTCTGCAGACAAGAGCGTGCAAGAGGCGAAGGCTACTGGGCGTTCCAGGCCTTCAATCCATTGAGAGAGCACAGCACCCATGGCGGTGCCTGTTGTATCCGTGGTGACGTGTGTAGTGGCAGTCGGATCAAAGTGCATGAGGATAAGAGGGGATGTGATTTTCTCCTTAAGCATGGTAAATGCCTGAGCCTGGGAATCTGTCCTTTCCTAAGGGACGTCCTTGCGCAGCATGGGAACGAACTTCAGATAGAAGTTGCAAATGCCGAGGAATGATGAAAGTTCTTTGACTTGGTAACCTCCTGCATTCGCTGGATCTCGTCAATGTTGTCGAGCGTCGACTTGACTCCTTGTGCTGTGACTCTGTAGCCCAGAAAGTTTATTTCTCCAGCAGCGAATGTATACTTTTCAGCATTAAGTGTAATGTTATGTGTAGCAAGTCTAGCCATAACTGCGTGAAGTCGCTGGTCGTGTTCTTCCATTGTCTGTCCATGGACGACGATATCAAGCAGATGGAGGGCTCCCTCTATGCCTGCTAGCATAGTAGTGACAATCTTCTGAAATGCACTTGGTGCAGAAGATAGCCCATAGGGCATGCATTGATACTGATACAGACCATCGTGCGTCGTGACTGTCGTGAACGGTTTGCTGTCCTCCCCAGGGGTATTTGCAGGTAACTGCAGTGCATGTCAAGTTTCATAAAAACTATTGAGCCGTGGAATTCTGAAGACAGTTTGTCAATGGTAGGAAGAGGGTACTTGTCAGGGATGATGGCCTTGTTGACCTCTTTCAGGGCGATGTATAGACGGATCACCCCATTTTCACGGCAAGCAATGGCTAAGTTCGAGATCCAGAGTGAGGAGTCAATGCTTTCAATGATTCTCTGAGATTTGAGTCGCGTTATTTCTGTGGATACTTGGTTGCGAGCCACGAATGGGAGACGGTGAAGTCGCTGTGTAACCGGTTTAATGGAAGGGTCAACGCGGGGATGATGGCAGAATTTTATTGTCACTCCAAACCCTGTGAAGGTTGAGGGATACTGCTTGTCAAAGTCCACTGTGTACACAGGTGTGCCGGTTGGGCTGTAAACTTTGAACCCAAGATTATCAAAAAGGTCAACACCCAAGAGGCTTCATCCCTTCACGACATGAAAGGAAAAGTTCTCCAATGTCATGTCCTTGTAGTATATCAAGACAGATATGACCCCAAGTACCTCAATTTTGAAGTCGGAGTACGCATGTAGAGTGGAAGTTGTGGGCTGCAGTTGACAGTGCGTGAAGTGGGTTTTGTACACAGCTTCGCTCAATATGGAGACTTGGGCTCCAAGGTCAATGAGGAGGCAGAAGGGCATGCCATCAATGTTTACATCAGAGTCCTTGAATTTGCCTGAACTGATGTGCGAAATGTGACTAATGGTGTAAACCATACTGGGTTCATCTCTATCGGGTTTGTCCACATGTTGTATATGCTGCGATGAGTGACAGACACTAGCAAAATGATTCATTTTACAACATTTCTTCCCACGTGTAGGGCAGTTAGAACTCTTTGCTGAATATGATTTGTCCCCACAGTTAAAGCAGTGGAAGTTAGGCCCGTGATCCGTAGTGAGTGGCTTATTACTAGTCCTGGGTCTCTGCTGTGATTTCTGCTTTGGACGAACGCCTTGCACATTGGCTGTAGCTGAAGTTTACTGCACAGGAGGAGCAGGGGATCTGATTGCTTTTGAATCAGAAAGCGCTGATTTGATTTGGATGGCCAAATTAGTTGCTTTGTGCAATGTCAATTTGTCATCCTCTATTAGCAAACATTCCCGAATGCAGAAGATTGTTGTTTTCTCAATAATTTGACCTTGATCATTTCCTCTGTGAGTGCTCCAAAGTTACACGTAATGGCCAGTTCAGTTAATTAAATGATAGACTGTTTGATTGGTTCATTGTTCCTTTGCCCCCTTTCATTAAATTTGTATCTCACCATCATGATACTTTTCTTTGGCTCAAAATATTTCTCTATGGTGCTTATCGCTTTGTCGTAGGATTCCATATCATCGATTTGGCCAAAGCTGCGTTGGCCTTCGGTGCCGAAGTAGTGGATAAGTATTGCACAGGGACGAGCTGGTGTTACATAGAAACATAGAAACATAGAAAATAGGTGCAGGAGCAGGCCATTCAGCCCTTCTAGCCTGCACCGCCATTCAATGAGTTCATGGCTGAACATGAAACTTCAGTACCCCCTTCCTGCTTTCTCGCCATAACCCTTGATCCCCCGAGTAGTAAGGACTTCATCTAACTCCCTTTTGAATATATTTAGTGAATTGGCCTCAACTACTTTCTGTGGTAGAGAATTCCACAGGTTCACCACTCTCTGGGTGAAGAAGTTTCTCCTCATCTCGGTCCTAAATGGCTTACCCCTTATCCTCAGACTGTGACCCCTGGTTCTGGACTTCCCCAACATTGGGAACATTCTTTCTGCATCTAACCTGTCTAAACCCGTCAGAATTTTAAACGTTTCTATGAGGTCCCCTCTCATTCTTCTGAACTCCAGTGAATACAAGCCCAATTGATCCAATCTTTCTTGATAGGTCAGTCCCGCCATCCCGGGAATCAGTCTGGTGAACCTTCGCTGCACTCCCTCAATAGCAAGAATGTCCTTCCTCAAGTTAGGAGACCAAAACTGTACACAATACTCCAGGTGTGGCCTCACCAAGGCCCTGTACAACTGTAGCAACACCTCCCTGCCCCTGTATTCAAATCCCCTCGCTATGAAGGCCAACATGCCATTTGCTTTCTTAACCGCCTGCTGTACCTGCATGCCAACCTTCAATGACTGATGTACCATGACACCCAGGTCTCGTTGCACCTTCCCTTTTCCTAATCTGTCACCATTCAGATAATAGTCTGTCTCTCTGTTTTTACCACCAAAGTGGATAACCTCACATTTATCCACATTATACTTCATCTGCCATGCATTTGCCCACTCACCTAACCTATCCAAGTCACTCTGCAGCCTAATAGCATCCTCCTCGCAGCTCACACTGCCACCCAACTTAGTATCATCCGCAAATTTGGAGATACTGCATTTAATCCCCTCGTCTAAATCATTAATGTCACTGTCTAACCCACTTGGCATGATGTACGTAGAAATGCTTTTTATCCATCTCGGCCATGGAATTGGAGGATCCCCGGGTGTGGAGAGGAAAGGCGGGGGGAGTAGGGAGGTTAATTTGATTCATCCTTGTCGCCAAATTATGTTGTGCATGTAAATAAACAGACTAACTGCAACTGGAGTAATGTAACTAACTGTGTCCTTTATCGCAACTCTCAAAATGGTGTCCCAAACCAGCATGAACCAGAATGTTTACAACAGTGTGTGAATAGCTCCCGCAGGGTTCTAATGCCTATCTAGTAAGTGTTCATGTAACAAACAAATAGTGTATGAACACAACACTACTTAAGAACGTGCTACCAGGACTTCCAAAATGGAGGATACCACGGGACCCGCCACCAGCTGGCAAAAGAGCGGCCGCCGCTTTCTTGACTTAAAGCCGCAATAACGGATGACACTAAGGTAGAGTATTTCTCCCCCATTGATCTTTGGAATAAGTCACCAGCTCATGCAGTGAGTATGGATTTGCTGCAAATATGCAAAACGGAGCAGAATGAGTTCCTGAAGAAGGCTGATATTGCTACATAGAAAATGTTACTTTCAAACCCAACATGAAATTCTATCATATTATGATCACGCTTCCCCAGAGGATCCTTTACTATGAAATTGTTAATTAACCGTGTCTGATTATATAATACAAGATCTAAAATAGTCTGTTCCCTGGTTGGTTCCATGGAAATTAATGAAAATGCCTTCCATGAACTCAACCTTCAGACTATCTTTGCCAATTTGATTTTCACAATCTATAAGAAGATTAAAGTCAACCACAATTATTGCATTACCTTTGTTATAAGCTCATATTTCCTACTTACACTCTGTCCAACTGTTAGGGGGCCTATAAACTACTCCCACCAGTGTTTTCTGCCCCTTGTTATTTCTTATCTCCACCCATATTGATTCTACTTTCTGATCTTTTGAGCCAAGATCCTTTATCATTACTGTCCTCATGTCATCCTTTATTATCAGGGCTACCTACCCACCCAACCCCCTCCTTTTTCATTCTGCCTGTCTTTTCGAAAAATCAATTACCCTGCAATATTTAGTTCGCAATCATGGTCACTTTGCAACCATGTCTTTGTAATGGCTTAGATCAAAGCCATTTATCTCTATTTGTGCCATTAGTTCATCTATCTTGTTATGAATGCTTTGTGCATTCAAATAGAGTCTTTAATTTTAACGTTTTACCTGCTTTCACCTTATTCACTGATGCTCTATTGCAATTAAACTCTCTGACCCGTCCTGTCACACAGCTTATCTTTACCTAAGTCGCCACACTGCTCAATTGCCTTGACTTTTCTCTTTAGATTTCTAAATTTGCCCTCACCTGACCCCTCCCCCCCCCACTTTTTAGTTTAAAGCCCATTCATACAGCCCCAGTTATTCGATTCACTACTGGAAAACTGGTCCCAGCCTAGTTTAAATGGAGCCCATCCCAACAGAACAGCTCCCTCTGCCCTCATGAATCAAAACCCCTTCCTCCCAAACCACGCTTTGAGCCATGCATTTAACTCTTTGATCTGCTTGTCTATGCCAATTTGTACGTGGCTCAGGTAACAAGCCAGAGATTATTACCTTTGCGGTTCTGCATTTTAATTTGGACCCTGGCTCCTCAAACTCTCTCAGCAGAAACTCATTCCTAGTTCTACCTATGTCATTGGTTCCTATGTGTTCCATGACAAATGGATCCTCCCCCTCCCATTCAAAACTCTTCTCCAGGGGATATCCTTAACCCTGGCACTAGACAGGCAACACATCGTTCAGAACTCCTGGTCGCGGCTGCAGAGAACAGTATCTATCCCCCTAACTATACTGTCCCGTTACCACTACAATATTCCTTTCCACTCCTCCCGCTTGAATGACCTCCGGTACCATGGTGCTGTGGTCAGTTTGCTCATGCACCCTGCAGACTTTGACTTCATTCAAACAGGCAGCAAGAACCTCATACCTGTTGGATAAGGGCAAAGGCTGTGGCTCCTCCAGCACTGCACCTGGGGTTCGATTACCTGCCTGAGTCGTAGTCACACCTTTCTGCCCCCTGACCACTAACCAAACCTATACCATTACCTAACCTAAGTGGTGTGACTGCTTCTTGGATCAATGTGTCTAGATAACGCGCCCCCTCCCTGATGCGCCACAATGTCTGCACCTTAGACTCCAGCTCAATAACTGAGCTGAAGTTCATCGAGACATAGGCACTTACTGCAGACATGGGCGTCCGGGATTGTGATGCTCTCCAGAAACTCCCACATACTGCAGTTGCAGCAGACAAATGCACTGCCATTCCTATATAACCTTGTTTTATTTATTTAATGAATTAGAATTTATGGGCTGGTAGCAGGCGGGATCGGTAGCGGGTCGGGTAGGAAAGATGTTTTTTGACTGCTGGTCAGGACCTCACTGTCAAACCGCTCCCATGCGCCTTTCTCACAGGCACATCTGCCAACGTGGAGCCGACCCGACGTGTAGCGGCGGAAGACCCAATTGAAATCATTATGAGGTACTTTACAGGCACTTAACAGCCTTTCTCCCCATACTTTTTAAATTTCCCTGCATGGCCACAGGATTCACACTGCTCAGGAACTACAGTTCTGTGACCATTGCTCCAGCTGATTACTTGATAGCATGGAAAACAAACCAAAATAAAAACATGTTAATTACATCAGCTAACAGATTGATGGAGATTCCGTTCTACTGGAAAAGCTACTGGTAAATGTTAATTTTTCACTGCCCATTCTTGGCTGTTGCCTTCCAACTCAATAGTAATTGCAGTAATAATAAAAACTGAAAATGCTGGAAATCTCAGCGGATCAGGCAGCATCTGTGGAGAGAAACAGAATTATCGTTTTAGGTTGATGACCCTTCGTCAGAACTGGCAAAAGTTCAAAATTAACAGATTCTTAAACTGCAAGGGGCACTGAAAGGGGGAGCAGAGGAAAGAACAAAAGGGAAGGTCTATGATAGGGTGGAAGACAGGAGAGATTTGAGAGACAAAAGGGATGATTGGTCAAATTGTGATGGCAACGGCACAAGTTAGGAAACCAAAGATGAGTCTAGACAGGGTATGAATGGTGGAATACTTACCATCTCCCTTGGGAAACAGAGAAAATTAAAAATTAAAATTAAAAGTCGGGGGTGCGTTTGTAAACACAAATTGGGTGACCACTTTGCAGAATACCTCTGTAAAGTCCTGACCCTGCAGTACAGACTTACACGAGGCACATGCTGAAGTCAAGGTCACTCTGGACCTACACCTTTATTTCACAGCTCTCGAGTGCCACACTTGCCTGAGACCTGCCTTTATGCACTTGTGTGGAACAGGTATGCAGTGTCTCTTGCAAGTGCACCCCTGGTGTTAAAGTATGCTTGTGGTTACAGGTCATATCTAGTTACAGTCATGTATAGCATGGTAAGATAGTTATATACAGTAGTGTGAGATACATGACATCACCCTCCCCCAAGGTCTTATTGTCATTATAGATTCAGTCTCTCGGGTGGTCTACGCTCTCGCGTGGAGCATCTTAGTTGTGGTTCAGTTGTTTGCCTTGGTGCCTGTTTTTCTTTCGATGTGATTGCTGGTACCTCGCCTGGGCTGTCTGTTGAGACTGCCCTTTCCTCAGGTTGTTCCCTCTGTCTGTCCACCAGGTGTGGTGTGAGTTCCACATTATAGTCTGCCTCTGGTTCTATAGTGTTGTTGGTGAATCTACTTTTTACTTGGTCTACATGCCTCCGGCAGGTTTGGTCATTGTCCATTTGTACAACCAGTAGCCTGTTTCCTTCCTTGCCTGTTACCGTCCCTGCAAGCCATTTGGGACCCCTACCATAGTTTAGCACAAACACTTTGTCCCCTATCTCTTCCACCTCCCCCTTGAATTTCGGTCATGGTACTCAGTTAGCTTCCGGCACTTTGCCTCAACAATTTCATGCATGTCTGGGAGGATTAACGAGAGCCTAGTCTTTAAGGTCCGTTTCATCAATAGTTGCACGGGGTAACCCCAGTCAACGAATGCGGATGAGATCTGTATGCCAGCAGCAGTTGCGACAGGCGGCTCTGCAGCGTGGGACCTTGAATTCTGAGCATGCCTTGTTTAACGATTTGCACTGCTCACTCTGCCTGGCCATTGGAGGCCGACTTGAACGGTGCTGTCTTAATGTGATTTATGCCGTGGTCAACTATAAAATCTTGAAATTCTGCGCTGGTGAAGCACAGACCATTATCACTGACCAATATGTCAGGAATTCCGGGCATTGCAAACGTGGTTCTAAGGCTCTCCACAGTGGTGGAGGTGGTGTTCGAGTTTAAAATGGTGCACTTGATCCACTTTGAAAATGCATCGACGACTACGAGGAACATTTTGCCCATGAATGGGCCCGTATAGTCTACATGCACCCGCGACCATGGTTTGGTGGCCAGGGCCAGGGGCTTAGGGGGGCCTCCCTGGGGGCATTACTGAGTTGGGCACAAATGGTGCACAGACGGACGCAGAGCTCCAAGTCCGCGTCAATGCCAGGCCACCAGACGTGGGATCTGGCTATGGCCTTCATAAGGACGACCCCGGGTGCTCGCGGTGGAGCTCCCGGACAAACGCCTCTCTGCCTCGCAGAGGCATGACTACTCGGCTGCCCCACATCAGGCAGTCTGCCTGTAGTGATAGTTCATGCATGCGCCTGTGAAAGGTTTGATGTCCTCAGGGCAGACATCGCAAGCCTCTGCCCAGTCACCAGTTAAAACACATCTTTTGACTAAGGATAACATGGGGTCGCTAGTCGTCCAGGCTCTGATTTGGCGAGCCATCATAGGCGAACCTGTGGATTCAAATGCATTGATTGCCATGACCATCTCACAGTCCTGTTCGTCGGACCCTTCCGTGGTCGCCAGGGGTAGCCTGCTAAGCGCGTCGGCACAGTTGTCTGTGCCTTATTGTGTAGTCGTAAGACACCAGCATGAGTGCCCACCGCTGAATTCGCGCCGAGGCGTTGCCGTTTATTGCCTTGCACTCGGATAGCAGGGACATGAGGGGTTTGTGGTCGGTTTCTAACGCGAACTTGGCCGCAAAAAGGTATTGGTGCATCTTTTTGACACCATACATGCACGCGAGCACCTCCTTCTCAACCATACCGTACCCGCGCTCCGCCCCAAAAAGTGACCTGGAGGCATAAGCAATGGGTTGTAATTTACCCGCATCATTGACATGCTGTAAAACGCACCCGACCCCGTCCGCTGACGCATCACATGTAAGAACTAGCTTTTTACCTGGGTCAAAAAAGGCTAAAACACTGTTGGAACATAGAAGGTTGCGTGCCTTATTGAAGGCGCGTTCTTGGGCGTCCCCCCAAAACCAATCGCACCCCTTTCTGAGTAGCACGTGGAGAGGCTCCAGCAGCGTGCTCAAGTTCTGCATAAAGTTCCCAAAGTAATTGAGTAGCCCGAGAAAGGCACGCAGTTCCGAGAATTCCGGAACTGGGTGCCAGACGAATTGCTTCGGTTTTGGATTCTGTTGGACGGATTCCATCAACGGCAATCCTTCTGCCCAAAAATTCAACCTCGGGCCCAAGAAACAGACACTTGGATTTCTTAACTCTTAGGCCTACCCGATCCAATCTACTTAGTACTACCCCCAAATTGCAGAGATGGGGGTCGGTGTCCCTGTCCGTGATGAGTATGTCATCTTGAAACACAACCGTCCCCGGGATGGACTTGAGCAGACTCTCCATGTTGCGCTGGAATATAGCAGCTGCCAACCTGATGCCGAATGGGCATTGATTGTACATAAAAAGGCCTCGATGTGTGTGATGGTGGTGAGTAGCTTAGACTCTTCGGTCAGTTCTTGCGTCATATACACAGATGTGAGATCTAGTTTCGAGAAAAGTTTTCCTCCAGCCAATGTGGCAAATAGGTCCTCTGCTCTGGGCAGCGGGTATTGGTCTTGTAGGGAGACTCTGTAGACTTGTAATCCCCACAGATTCGTACGGATCCATCAGGCTTCATAACGGGGACGATGGGACTTGCCCAGTCGCTAAATTCCACGGGTGAGATAATGCCTTCCCACAGAAGCCGGTCCAGTTCATGTTCAATCTTTTCCCTCATCACATAAGGCACTTCTCTAGCCTTGTGATGGACCTGTCTGGCATCCTGTAGGATGTAGATTTTAACTTTAGCCCCTTTGAAGGTGCCCACACCTGGCTGAAAGAGATGTTCAAAACGACTTAGAACTGTTGAGCAGGAGGTCCGTTCCTCTGACGACATGGCGTGAACATCATCCCATTTCCAATTTAGTTTTGCCAGCCAGCTTCTCCCCAACAGTGCTGGGAGATCTCCGGGGACAATCCACAGGGGAAGTCGGTTCACTGTCACTTTGTGTGTGACTGAGAGCATGGCGCTGCCAAGGACTGGGACGATTTCTTTGGTGTAGGTCCTTAGTTTGGTGTCGATCATTGTGAGTTTTGGTCTGTTGCTTTTGTGCGGCCACAGCTGTTCAAATTGTTGGACGCTTATGAGAGATTGACTAGCTCCCGTGTCCAGTTCCATGTTGACGGGTATCCCGTTGAGTAGGACCCTCACCATTATTGGAGGCGTCTTGTTGTAAGAACAGTGGACATTGATCGTGTTGACCCGCTGTACCTCGGTGTCCTGGGCACTGTCCCCCCAGTCTTCTGGTCCGCTTTTTGACCCTTCCGATTCGTATACCAGCCGAGTTTTTCTGCACATGCGAGCCAGTTGCCCTGTATAGTTGCAGTTTCTGCAAACAGCATCCTGAAATCGACACCCCTTGTTGAGTGCCTTCCCCCACATCTCCAGCACAGACCGCTTCCATTGTTTCCGAAGGATGAGCTGCGTCTGGCTGATCTCTCTTGAGCTTCTCTCAGTCTGTAGTTGATTGCTCGCATTGTGGGTTGATGAGGTGTGAACGTGGCCCTTGATGGCTTCTGGCGCCACTGCCTGCTGTTGAAGGCCTGCTCTCCTGCCTTTGTGTGTGGGCGTAGCGGCTTGTTTCACGTTGTGAACCCCTTGTTCCGATGTTTCGTTAGTTGTCGTACCCACAGTATAGATCAACCTCGTTTCTTCTTCTCCTGCCAAGAATGGCTGTGCGACCAGTGCTGCTGCCTCTAGGGTCAAGTTCTTGGTCTCTATAAGCTTTCGGAATATGCCTGCGTGGCCTATTCCTTCAATAAAAAAGTCTCTCAGAACTTCTCTCCTTAGTTCATCGGAGAACTCACATAAACTAGCCAGCCTCCGAAGTTCCGCCACAAAGTCAGGTTTGCTCTGGCCCACACAGCGTCTGTAGTTGTAGAACCTGTGTCTGGCCATGTGTAGGCTGCTCGCTGGCTTCAGGTGGTCTCTCACCAGTGTGCTCAACTCCTCAAACTTGCTGGTTTCTCGGGTGCCAGCAGTTCCTTCATTGAGGCGTATGTTTTCGAGCCACAGCTGGTCAAGAGATGGGCTCTTCGCTTGTCTGTCTTATCGTCGCCCAACTAGTCTTTGGTTACAAAGCTTTGCTGGAGCCTTTCTATAAAGTCCTTCCAATTGTCTCCAGCATTGTATTTCTCATCTGAACCGTTGGTAGTCATTCTGTGGATTCTGTGATCCCGTAACTCGTCGTCACTGTAAAGTCCTGGCCCTGCAGTACAGACTTACACGAGGCATATGCTGAAGTCAAGGTCACTCTGGACCTGCACCTTTATTTCACAGCTCTCGAGTGCCAGACCTGCCTTTATATACCTGTGTGGAACAGGTATGCAGTGTCTCCTGCAAGTGCACCCCTGGTGGTAAAGTATGCTTGTGGTTACAGGTCATATCTAGTTACAGTCATGTATAGCATGGTAAGATACAGTTATATACAGTAGTGTGAGATACATGACAACCTCCATTCAGTCCATAAGTGTAACCCCGAGCTTCCGGTCGCCTGTCACTTTCATTTTCTGCTCCACTCCCACTCTGATCTCTTCGTCCTCGGCCTTCTACATTTTTCCACTGCTCAATGCAAGCTCGAGAAATAACACTTCATCTTTCGTTTAGGCACTTTACAGCTTTCTGGACTCAACATCGAGTTCAACAATTTCAGACCATAACCTCAGCCCATATTTTGTTCCCTTTCCTCCCTTTTTTTTATATCCCCCCACCCCTTTTTAATTATTTATTTCTTCTTTAAGAATCTGTTCATTTTGAACTTTTGCCAGTTCTGACCTGAAATGCTAACTCTGTTTCTCTCCACAGATGGTGTCTGACCCAGAGATTTCCAGCATTTTCTGTTTTTATTTCAGATTCCAGCATCCGCAGTATTTTGCTTTTGTATTATTAATTCCAGTGAATTGATCTGCACTATAAAAAAATGACATATATCATTTCAAAAAATGTTCGTGTTGTTTCTGGTAAGGCTTTTCTCACAGTACACTGTGATTGTCCAGTTACACATTAAATCAAGTCAACAACTGTAACAATTTCATTTTCATCATTCATTCTACTGGTTCAATTTGTTTTCAGTCCCTGAAAATGACTAATTTAATTTTTCAGTCTGAGACTTCAGGGTGAATTTCTGCAGAGGTTCTCTCACTTGCCCATTGTTGACTTCAATGGAAGAGCTGCAGAAATCACAGAAACAGAGTGTAAGCACTGTTTGTCATGGTTTCCGTAGCTCTTCTGCTGTACTTGCACAAGATTATAAATCGACCACTTTACAATTACATTTAAAATCTGCTTAATTGTAAGCATTACCTCTACACACAACTTTTATTTGTATCAGTTACTAATACAAAAGTCTTGGGGCCCGAATTTGGTGAATCTACCGGCAGCTGCCGCCGAGTTCTCTCGGCGTTCTCCCTGTTTTTTCGCCGCTCTCCCCTCTGTGCGAGTTTGGTGAGGCCCTCACGCCGGCGGTGTGAGGAGACCGCTGGGGAGCGCCTGTTGGCATGCAACGCCGACAAAAGTCCTCCCGCTCATTCCCTCTCGGATTGGTCCGGACAGTACTCCGCTCCAGCAGGAGAAAAGACGGCTGCGTGGAAGCAGGTCTTACCTGAACGGTAAGTATAAAGACCTGCAAGAAAAGGTTAGTGAAATGGTTTGCTTTATTTCTTCTGCAGCGATTTTGTCTCATAGGATCCTCTGAAGGATTTATCATGGTTTGTTTTTCATTTGTTGAAGATTTATTTTTTTCTGTTCTGTTCCTCCCTGAGCCCGACTCTAACCTTGGCTTAATTTTGCCGAGGATATCATTTGCCGCCCAGAATCCGACCTACTGCCTGCTGCCACCTAGAATCGGCATGTAACGCCCATTTTTTCCACCGGGCGTTTTTTTTTAAACCATTTTTTCACTAAACTTCCACACAAAGTAGCGTCAGTATCTTAGCGGTCTTTTCGATGGTAAATGGGTGGAACTTAGGTTTGACCAAACTCGGGCCCTATAGATTTGTGACTAACTAAAGCACCAATAACCAATTAATGTACCTTTTAAATTATGTTCTTGATCGTATTTGTAGATGGAGTCATTTTATTTAATGATAATATTATTTAAATATTTCTTTGTCACTCATATATAACTGGTATTATGTTATTGTACAGTAAAGATTCAACATCCACTGTGTTAGATTAAACTTAAAATTTAATGTGGCCAGGGTCCCTTTAAGGATCCCAGTTTAAAACGTGTCATGAGTGACATCACCAGACCCGGTCCATCGGATTGGGTCGGGTAAAGCACTGGGTGGGTTTATTAGGCCCCGATAAGGTAAGTTCATTTTGTACAGCGGGATGGAGCCAGCAGCGGGATCACAACCCGACACAGACACCAACCACACTGCACCCACCAAAGTAAGGAAAATTTTGGCCTTTATATACAATTAACTTAGCTTATCGTTTAGTTTTATTTAACTAATTACTTGATCTAGTTTAAGTTGTAACTAGATTAAATTAAATATTTACCCCGAACACAATACTGGAGACAAAAAGCAGTCTCTCCTTCGCCCTCTGTTCTAAATTCCCACTCTCCCCAAATTTCCAACTTTAACACTCTGTTTAGAAGCGCTCCATTTAAGACCACTGTGCAGACCACTTTTATCTCTAAAAAGAGAAATACTTACAATTATATAGCACTTTTCACGACCTCAGGACATCCCAAAGCGCTTTACATCCAATGAAGTATTTTTGAAGTGCAGCCACTGTTGTAATGTTGGAAACACAGCAGCCAGTTTGTGCACAGCAAGCTCCCACAAACAGTAATGTGATTATTCCCAGATAATCTGTTTTTTAGTAATGTTGGTTGAGGGATAAATATTGGTCAGCACAATGGGGATAACTCCCCTGCTCTTCGAAACAGTGCCATAGGATCTTTTACATCCACCCGAGAGAGCAGTTTTACATCTCATCCGAAAGACGGCACCTCCAACAAAGCAGCACTCCCTCAATACAGCACTGGAGTGTCAGCGCAGACTTTTGTACTCAAGTCTCTGGATTGAGATTTGAACCCAAAACCTTCTGACTCCGAGGTGAAAATGCTGCCAACTGAGCCACAGCTAAGTCTCATCATTCAAAACAAGTTTTGTCCATTTTTGGCCAGACCACCAGGTTGCTCACCTCATGATGGTTCAGCTGCCCAACTGGTGGAGGGAATGGATAGTGACAAAACCATCTTATTAACAGCCACTCTTCTGGCTGAAGGAGTGACTGTGTTGGAAAGATATCAACTGAGGGAGAAAATAAAATAACATGTTCTTAAACATTAGAAATGTTGTGTTTAACTTAAATCTAAATGCACTTTTAAAATATGAACATGAAATATTAGGAGATAGTTAACATAAAAACATTTTGATGGTCCAAGTGTGAGCAATAATCTTTGACAATTAAGAATACTGTCTTTATTTAATTTGCCTACGATTGGTTTTAGTGTATGATCACACAGATTACCTCCTGCATGGCTCAGAAACATGGACCATGTACAGTAGACACCTCAATTCGCTGGCGAAATACCACCAACGATATCTCGGCAAGATCCTCCAAATCCCCTAAGAGGACCAACGTCAGTGTCCTCTACCAGGTCAACATCCCCAGCATTAAAGCACTGACCACACTTGATCAGCTCCGCTGGGCAGGGCACATAGTTCACATGCCAGACACGAGACCCCCAAAATGAGCGCTCTACTCGGAGCTCCTTCATGGCAAATGAGCCAAAGGTGGGCAGCAGAAACGTTACAAGGCCACCCTCAAAGCCTGCATGATAAAGTGCAACATCCCCACTGACACCTGGGAGCCCCTGGCCAAAGACCACCCTAAGTGGAGGAAGTGCATCCGGGAGGGCGCTGAGCATCTCGAGTCTCATCGCCGAGAGCATGCAGAAATCAAGGGCAGGCAGTGGAAAGAGCTTGTAGTAAACCAGTCCCACACACCGCTTCCCTCAATGACTATCTGTCTCACCTGTGACAGAGACTGTGGGTCTCATATTGGACTGTACAGCCACCTAAGAACTCATCTAAAGAGTGGAAGCAAGACTCCCTAGATTCCGAGGGACTGCCTATGATGATATGATGATGATAAATTATGTAAGATATACAGCACATAAATAGGCCATTCGGCCCAATCAATCCATGCCGGTGTTTATGCTCCACTCATACTACTTCTCGTCTTTCCTCATCTAACTCTATCAGCATAACCCTCTATTCCCTTCTCCCTCATATGCATATCTCGCCTCCCCTTGAACACACCTATACTATTTGCTTCAACCACTCCCTGTGGTAGCAAGTTCCACATTCTCACCAATCTCTGGGTAAAGAAATTTCTTCTGAATTCTGTTATGTATCTGTAAAGCATGCACTCACATGTTCCGACACCAGGGAGCTTATCCCCTGAAGTCCCAAGGGATCCCAGCATCCCTTGGGAGCACTGTATATCAGTCGGCCCCGAAGGCCTGTTCCTCACTCGAGTGTCTTATTAAAAACTGAGGTCACTGTTACTTTAACCTCCTTTTGTGCAGCCTCATTTGTGTTAGGAACACAATAACTGGCGACGAGAATACGAATCCAATGCAAAGATGCAGCAAACTGTGGGCATCCTGGAGAAGTACTCGGAGGGTGAGGACTGGGAAGCCTATGTTGAACAGCTAGACCAGTACTTTGTAGCCAACGAGCTGGATGGAGAATGAAGCGCTGCAAAAAGGAGAGCGGTCCTCCTCACAGTCTGCGGGGCACCGACCTACAGCCTCATGAAGAATCTTCTGGCTTTGGTGAAACCCACAGATAAGTCATATGAGGAGCTGTGTACATTGGTTCGGGAGCATCTTAACCCGAGGGAGAGCGTGCTGATGGCGAGGTATCAGTTCTATACGTGCCAGCGATTTGAAGGTCAGGAAATGGCGAGCTAAGGCGACTTGTAGGACAATGTGAGTTTGATGGCTACCTAGAGCAAATGCTCAAGAGACTTTTTTGTACTGGGCATTGGCCATGAGACCATCCTATGAAAACGTTAGACTGTAGAGACACCGACCCTCAGTAAGGCCATTGCGATAGCACAGGCGTTTATGTCCACCAGTGATAACACCAAACAAATCTCTGTGCACAAGTGCTAACAATGTTCATAAATTAACTGGAACTGTGTTTGTGAGCAGAAATGTACAGGGCAGAACCCACGAGTCTGCAACTGCCAGCAGGCCTCAGGTGACCCAGATGACTCAGTCCCCAACAAAGGATGAATGCAAGGCAATTCACACCTAGTTGGCGTTGTGGAGACTTCCATTCAGCCTATTCATGCCGCTTCAAAGGGTATGTTTGCAAGAGCTGTGGAACAATGGGACACCTCCAACGAGCTTGCAAATGAACTGCAAGCTGGGCAAAACCTGCTAACCATCACGTGGCAGAGAAAGATCTGTCCATGGTGGATCAAAGCAATTTCGAGCCTCAGAGAGAGGAGGCAAATGCTGAAGTACACGGGGTGCACACATTTTCGACGAAATGTCCACCTATAATGCTAAACGTAAAATGGAATGGCTTACCCGTAGCCATGGAACTGGACACTGGCGCGAGCCAATCCATCATGAGTAAAAAGATGTTTGAGAGACTGTGGTGCAATAAGGCATTCAGACCAGCCCTGAGCCCCATCCACACAAAACTGAGAACGTACACCAAAGAGCTCATGACTGTCCTGGGCAGCGCCATGGTCAAGGTCACCTACGAGGGCACGGTGCATGAACTGCTGCTCTGGATTGTCCCGGGCGATGGCCCCACACTGCTTGGAAGGAGCTGGCTGGGCAAAATCCACTGGAACTGGGATGACATCCGAGCGCTATCACATGTCGATGAGGCCTCATGTACCCAGGTTCTTAACAAATTTCCTTCCCTTTTTGAGCCAGGCATTGGAAACTTTTCCGGGGCGAAGGTGCGGATCCACTTAGTCCCAGAGGCATGACCCATTCACCATAAGGCGCAAGTGGTACCTCACATGATGAGGGAGTGGAAATCGAGCTGGACAGGCTGCAACGCGAGGGCATCATCTCCCCAGTGAAATTCAGCGAGTGGGCAAGCTCGATTGTTCCAGCACTCAAAAGTGATGGCACGGTCAGGATTTGCGGCGATTATAAAGTAACTATTAATCGTTTCTTGCTACAGGACCAATACCCGCTACCTAAGGCAGACTACCTATTTGTGACACTGGCAGGAGGCAATACGTTCACCAAGCTTGACCTGACTTCGGCCGATATGACGCAGAAGCTGGAGGAGTCTTCGAAGGGCCTCACCTGCATCAACATGCACAAGGGACTGTTCATCTGCAACAGATGCCCATTTGAAATTAGGTCGGCTGCAGCGATCTTCCAGAGAAACATGGAGAGCCTACTCAAGTCGGTACCACGCACGGTGGTCTTTCAGGGCAACATATTGATCACGGGTCAGGACACCGCCGGGCACCTACAAAACCTGGAGGAGATCCTCCAGCAACTGGATTGCGTAGGGCTGTGGCTGAAGAGGTCTAAATGTGTCTTCATGGCAACAGAAGTGGAGTTTTTGGGGAGAAAGATCGCGGCGAATGGCATTTGGCCCACAGACGCCAAGACAGAGGCTATCAGGAACGCGCCCAGGCCACAGAATGTCACGGAGCTGCGGTCGTTCCTGGGACTCCAACTATTTTGGTAACTTCCTATCGGGGTTAAGCACCCTTTTAGAGCCCCTACATATGTTATTGCGCAAAGGTGAGAACTGGGTATGGGGAAAAAACAAGTAATTGTTTTTGAGAAAGCCAGGAACATTTTATGCTCCAACAAGCTGCTTGTATTGTATAACCCATGTAACAGACTTGTGCTAGCATGTGACGCATCATCGTACGGAGTCGGGTGTGTATTACAACAAGCTAACGTTGCGGGGAAGTTGCAACCTGTCGTCTATGCTTCCAGGAGCTTGTCTAAGGCCGAGAGGGCCTACAGCATGATTGAGAAAGAGGCATTAGCGTGTGTGTCCGGGGTAAAGAAAATGCATCAGTACCTGTTTGGCTTCAAATTTGAGCTGGAAACCACAAGCCCCTCACATTCCTGTTCGCTGAAAACAAGGGGATAAATACTAATGCCTCAGCCCGCATACAAAGGTGGGCACTCGCACTATCAGCATATAACTATACCATCCGCCACAGGCCAGGCACTGAGAACTGTGCGGATGCTCTCAGTCGTCTACCATTGCCCACCAGGGGGGTTGAAATGGCGCAGCCTGCAAACCTGATGATGGTGGCGCAGCCCGCAGACTTGTTGATGGTCATGGAAGCGTTTGAAAATGATAAATCACCTGTCACGGCCCGCCAGATTAGGACTTGGACCAGCCAAGATCCTCTGCTGTCCCTAGTAAAAAATTGTGTACTGCATGGGAGCTGGGCCAGCATCCCCATTGAAATGCAAGAGCCATTCAAGCCGTTCCAGCGGCGAAAGGACAAGCTGTCCATTCAGGCAGACTGCCTGTTGTGGAGTAACCGCGTAGTGCTACCAAATAGGGGCAGGGAGACATTCATCTCGGATCTCCACAGCACAAACCCGGGTATAGTAATGATGAAAGCGATAGCCAGATCCCACGTGTGGTGGCGCGGTATCGAATCTGACTGAGTGTTCTGTGTACGGCAATGCAGCATATGTGCTCAGTTGAGCAACGCACCCAGAGAGGCACAACTAAGTTTGTGGTCTTGGCCCTCCAGACCATGGTCGAGGATCCATGTCGGCTATACGGGCCCGTTTCTCGGTAAAATGTTCCTGGTGGTGGTGGATGCTTTTTCAAAATGGATTGAATGTGAAATAATGTCGGGAAGCACCGCCACCACCACCACTGAAAGCCTGAGAGCCATGTTTGCCACCCACGGCCTGCCTGACATATTGGTCAGTGACAACGGGCCATGTTTCACCAGTGCCGAATTTAAAGAAATCATGACCCGCAATGGGATCAAACATGTCACCTCAGCCCCGTTTAAACCAGCCTCCAATGGGCAGGCAGAGCGGGCAGTACAAACCATCAAACAGAGCCTTAAACGAGTCACAGAAGACTCACTCCAAACCCGCCAGTCCCGAGTACTGCTCAACTACCGCACGAGACCTCACTCGCTCAGAGGGGTGCTCCCGGCTGAGCTACTCATGAAAAGGACACTTAAAACCAGACTCTCGCTGGTTCAGCCCAACCTGCATGATCAGGTAGAGAGCAGGCGGCAGCAACAAAATGTAAACGATGGTTGCGCCACTGTGTCACGGGAAATTGATCTGAATGACCCTGTGTATGTGCTAAACTATGGACATGGTCCCAAATGGATCGCGGGCACGGTGATAGCTAAAGAAGGGAATAGGGTGTTTGTCGTCAAACTAGACAATGGACAAATTTGCAGAAAGCACCTGGACCAAACGAGGCTGCGGTTCACAGATTGCCCTGAACAACCCACAGCAGACATCATCTTTTTCGAGCTCACAACACACACCCAAAGGATCAACGACACCACGCC
Organism: Pristiophorus japonicus; assembly: GCF_044704955.1. Lineage (NCBI taxonomy): Eukaryota > Metazoa > Chordata > Chondrichthyes > Pristiophoridae > Pristiophorus > Pristiophorus japonicus. Next base: position 468,156,836 of record NC_091977.1, on the reverse strand, counting down.
GGACCAGGAAATTGAATCCATCACGCCCAACAGCCCAGCAAGGCCAGGCTCACCGAGCAGCCCTGCAGGGCCAACAACATGCCAACCCAGCGAGGGCACAGCCAACACACCAGAACAGACACTTGTACCGAGGTGGTCCACCAGGGAAAGAAAGGCTCCCAACCGCCTCACCTTGTAAATATTTACTTTGACTTTGGGGAGGGGCGGGGGGGGGGGCGTGGGGAGGCAGGAAGAGGGGCGAGAGTGATGTTGTGTATCTGTAAAGCATGCACTCCCATGTTCCGCCACCAGGGAGTTCATCCCCTGAAGTCCCAAGGGATCCCAGCATCCCTTGGGAGCACTGTATATAAGCCGGCCCCTAAGGCCTGTTCCTCACTCTGGAGTGTCTTATTAAAGACTGAGGTCACTGTTACTTTAACCTCCCTGTGTGCAGCCTCATCTGTGTTAGGAACACAATAAATTCCTTATTTGTTTTCTTGGTGAATATCTTATATGATGGTCTTTAGTTTTGCAAAATGCCCAAAAACTTTCTGCAATGATTGCAACTGTAGTCATAGTTCAGTGAAGAATGTGACGTACAATAATTATAAGCAGGAAGCAGAAAAGTATTGTCTAAGAATAGAGCATAACTATATATCATACCTTGACACTGAGATGCCTGACCCATAGACTGCATGCTTGCATTCTTTCACAGTGACTGAAGTTATGAAAGTCATATCGAAAAACAAATAAAAACCTTTAGTCACACTGCTTAATCGTGCAAATGACTCATCAGGTCAAAATGTTAAAACTCTCATGTTTAACAGAAACTTTTCTATTTAACTATTATTTGTAACAAATTTAAATATATAATCCCTTTCCAAGCTTAAAAATTAACATTGGCTAGCTCATAACTCTTGCTCAATCAAAATTCTCAAATCTTCTTGCATTGATGTGGGAAAATTAATATCTAAGGCAAAGGAAATGAGTGAGCATTCATCCATTCAACTTTTCAAACCAAAAACGTAAGAGACAAAAAGTGAACAACCAGGGTAGATCTGGCTCTGGCTAGTAACTACTTTCACTTGTGTGTAAACCTAGACACTGCACTCACACTATGGAGGGGGAGTAAAGGAGAAATATTTCCCCTGGTCACTATGCATTATCAATATTGTAAAGTCAATAATGGCGCAGGACGAGTGGGGGTTTATACTAGACATAGGCAACAGGTTTTCAAGCACACTCCTCTTGAGAGAGTACCACTGATATTTTAAGTGGACTCCACCTTTGATTCAAATCCTTCCATTTCTAACCTACAGCTTCCTGTGGATCTTCTCTAAATTGTAAATTTCAGTTGAAAATGTAGACTATTTTTGTCACAAATTGGCAATTCAGTCCAATAAGTCGCCAAAAAACAGAACACATCCAATCCAGCTAATTAATCACCGCCCCATCAGTCTACTCTCAATCATCAGCAAAGTGATGGATGGTGTGGTCGACCATGCTATCAAGCCGCACTTACTCACCAATAACTCGCTCACATATCCTTAGTTTGGATTGCACCAGGGCCACTCGGCTCCAGACCACATTACAGCCTTGGTCCAAACATGGACAAAACAGCTCAATTCCAGAGGTGAGGTGAGAGTCACTGCCCTTGACATCAAGGCAGCATTTAACCAAATGTGGCATCAAGTTGCCCTAGTAAAATTGAAGTCAATGGGAATCGGGGGAAAACTCTCCACTGGCAGGAGTCATACCTAGCACAAAGGAAGATGGTTGTGGTTGTTGGAGGTCAATCATCTCAACCCCAGGACATCGCTGCAAAAGCTCCTCAGGGCAGTATGCTATGCATAACTATCTTCAGCTGCTTCATCAATGACCTTCCCTCAATCATAAGGTCAGAAGTGGGGATATTCGCTGATGATTGCACAGTGTTCAGTTCCATTCACAACTCTTCAGATAATGAAGCAGTCCATGCCAACATGCAGCAAGATCTGGATGACATTCAGGCTTGGGCTGATATGTGGTGCGAATGTTACTTTCCACTTAAGTGCCAGTCAATGACTATTTCCAACAAGCGAGAGTCTAACCACTGCCACTTCACATTCAATGGCATTATCATCGCTGAATTCCCCCACCATCAAAATCTTGGGGGTTACCATTGACTAGAAACTTATCTGGACCAGCCACATAAATACTGTGGCTACAAGAGCAAGTCAGAGGCTGGATATTCTGCAGCGAGTGTCTCATCTCCTGACTCACCAAAGCCTTTCTACCATCAACAAGCCACAAGTCAGGAGAGATGGAATGCTATCCACTTGCCTGGATGAGTGCAGCTCCAACAACACTCAAGAAGCTCAACACCATCCAGGACAAAGCAGCCCACTTAATTGGCACCCTATCCACCACCTTAAACATTCACTCCTTCCACCACTAGTGCACCATGGCTGCAGTGTGTACTATCTACAAGATGCACTGCAGCAACTCGTCAAGGCTTCTTCGACAGCACCTCCCAAACCTGCAACCTCTACCACTGGGAAGGACAAGGGCAGTAGGTACATGGGAACACCATCACCTCCAAGATCCCCTTCCAAGTCACACATTCTTCTGACTTGGAAACATATTGCCATTCCTTCATTGTCGCTGGAACTCCCTCCCTAGCAGCACTGTGAGTACTTCACCACATGGACTACAGCGGGTCAAGAAGACGGCTCACATCACCTTCTCAAGGGCAATTAACCAGCTCCCCTTTAATTTTTACCCTGCTGATCTACAAACTTTACCCTGCAAGCGGCCTACGCGCCTCCTAAAGCTGTTGCTGGCATCGCCCAGTGTAGCTTCAGGGGACGCTACTGAATTTTCGCTCCGTGGCGAAAACGGGACGCTGCGCACGGTGATGACATTGTCATCGCCGACGCAGTGGAGCAGGACGCTACTGGTTTCCACAGAGTGCTACCGGTTACTGCCGCCGCTAAGCTTCTGCAGAATTTCACGGGAACCATTAGCAGTGCGTGCCCGGGTGAGAAGTCATTTGCGCCCCTGGATTTCTCCCCCTTAATCTTGTTACAGCAGAAACATGTGCACAATGTCCACGAATGGTCAGGCATTGGACGGGGATTCCGCAACATCGGTGAACTTATCTTCCTATGAGGAGTAGGTCATGGAGCTGATGGAAAGGCACTCTCACTCCATGATCAGCATACCATGGCTGCAGTGTATACTATCTACAGTAACATGCCAAGGTTTCTTCGGCAGCACCGCAGCCTCCACCATCTAGAAGGACAAGGGCAGTGAACCATCACCTCCAAGTTCACTATCCTAGTCACACACCACCATTGTGACTTGGACAAATATAGCTGTCCATTCTGGGTCAAAAATCCTGGAACTCCTTACCTAACAGCATTGTGGGAACACCTTTACCACACAGATTGCAGCATTCTTGCTATTGAGGGAGTGCAGCGAAGGTTCACCAGATTGATTCCCGGGATGGCAGGACTGACATATGAAAGACTGGATCAACTAAACATATATTCAGTGGAATTTAGAAGAATGAGAGGGGATCTCATAGAAACATGTAAAATTCTGACAGGATTGTATAGGTTAGATGCAGGAAAAATGTTCCCGATGTTGGGGAAGTCCAGAACCTGGGCTCACAGTCTAAGGATAAGGGATAAACCATTTAGGGCCGAGTTGAGGAGAAACTTCTTCACTCAGAGAATTGTGAACCTGTGGAATTCTCTACCACAAAGTTGTTGAGGCCAGTTCATTAGAAATATTCAAAAGGGAGTTAGATGTGGCCCTTACGGCTAAAGGGATCAAGGTGTATGGAGAGAAAGCAGGAATGGGGTACTGAAGTTGCATGATCAGCCGTGATCATATTGAATGGTGGCGTAGGCTCAAAGGGCCGAATGGCCTACACCTGCACCTATTTTCTATGTCTCTATGTTTCAAATTATGGCTCACCACCACTTTCTCAAAGGTAACTAGGGATGGGCAAGAAATGCCGGCCTTGCCAGCAATGCCTACATCCCAAAAATGGTTTTAAAATAAACTCTGCTCAAGCAGTGGGAGATGGCAAGATTGGTGGTATAGTGTAGTGTTAGTGTTTTATCAGAAGAATCACTCAACACTCAGTCGGTTCCAACGCCAATGCGGCCTTTATTAACGCCAGCGGGGAGGAAGCCTCAGGACTGGATCCAGGCACTTCACTCCGCAGAACAAAGGGTTTCATGGATCTTTATATGTTTTACAACAGTTTACTACAGTTACATTAGACCAATAGATAGAGTTAGTCTCTAAATGTAAAGTGGCTCATGTGATGCTAAGAGATGTGTTGCTAAGAGATGTGTTGCTAAGAGATGTGTTGCTAGGAACGACTCATGTAACATGAATCCAGGCCCCCCTTTATCTTACTGTCCTTGGTGCTGTCTTTGGTAGCCTCCTTATCTTAATTCTGTTAGAGTCGTATTGTCCTTACTTCCACCAGAACATTTAGTCCTGAGGCTTGGCTGATAGAGACATCTGCAGAATTCGCTTGTTATTCCTGTGTGTGGGAAACAACAATTATCAGTTTCCAGGAATGCGGTCTAATTCAGCTAACAGAAATCCCTTGAGGCTTCACTGATAGCCATTTTATGATACAAGTTACATATAGTTCTAACCTTATGCTACAGGTGCCGTTGCCTTAGGTTTGATATATTCAGCAGGTGCCTAATGCCTACAATATATAGGTTGCAGGTTAGTGAGTGCAGACTTAGACAACACCGTGACATGACTATGAATCAGTACACAACCAGAAGCTTTCATACCTTTCTCTGTTAACTTCATCTTGGCGGTTATGCTCACTCAATCTTAGCTTATACCCTCTCCTACAGATCCATCACAGCAACGCAGAGCCGAAGGTGAGGAAAAGTACCAAGATCATGATGATGAGGAGGAACAGCAGGAATAAATCTCTTCCTCATCAACTGTGATAACGAGGAGAATGAGGATATACCAGGCTATGTAGCAGTACCTGGGAACAAGATCCTTCCCCATTTCTCTGCTCCAATCCCTTCGGTGTCACTTGCTTTCTCATTTCCATGCACCAGGTCAGATACTGTCACCTGGAGGAGTTAGATAGTAAAAGTGAGGAAATGGTGATTCATATAGCATGAGGGAGCTGGAGGAGTGATGGTCAAGTGAAGTTGTGTCAGTATCCCAGCAGAAGCAGGAGCAAAGACTGCTCTTGGTTTCGTGTGACCCAAATCACACAGGTACTTGCCTTAAAGTAAGGATGTTTGTGCAACATCTCACATATCTGGAGTCTCTGAGGATGTGATGCATCTAACAGGTGCATCCTCATTTGCAGGATAATCATGAAAGCTTTTTTTTTCATTCAGAGAATAAGACATGTGCAAGTAGTCAGAGAGACCATCCTCAAGGATCTGCAAACAACAGGAGCAGACTCACCAGGAGGTCCTCCGGTCTGCTTCGCCTGTGCACCAAAGATAGGCATGGTTGGTGTAAAGTGCAAGAATCACACTTTGTTAATGTATAATTACCACTTAATAATGGTATGGTTATTTTGGCAGTAACCCCACTTTTGTTGTAATTGTAGCGATTGAATTTTCTACAGTTATATTCACAGGACTAATAAATTAGTATTGCCAATAAACTCCACTGTTAAACCACTTATTGAGGACAGCCTGAATAATTAGTCCTCACCTCCTATCTGCACAGGGGGGATTGCACTCCACGTTCTTTCGATTCAGCCTTTAGCCTTCAATTTAAATTTTTATTAAAAAGGTTTATTATCACTCCTCCACAGTTTCCTATTACTCTTCCAATTGGAAAACATTACTAATTCCATTTTTATCTGCTTCCCGTGATTTGCATATACTTCTCTCAATTTCATTTACTGAACTCTATTACAAGCTCACACTACCTTTCTTTAAGTTTGGCAAATCTTTTCATGGCTTTCATAAAACATTTTCATAACTCGGAAATGGAATTCTGCCCAATCTGCTTTTTAATTACTTTTCCATGAGTACATTTTCCACTCAGCTTCACATTGGTGATGTTTAATTTGTTTCAGCTGTTGTATTCACATTGACAAACCCATCTGAAAATGGCTTCAGCTGTTGCATTTTCACAAACTAATTTCCACTGTCCAGTCAGGCTGCTGCCTTTGAAACACATCACAACCTCATATATTGGATTCTCGGAATTGCTCCATATTAACTTGATCTCTCCTGTCACTTGCACCACGGGCTGGATTTTGCAGGGGTATCAGCGGGCGCGATCTGTGGCGGGTCGGGTGGGAAAGTGTTTTTTTCCCCCCAACGTGTTGGGACCCCACTGTGAACCCGCCACTATGCGTCTTAACCAAATGTCGGGTCTGTCAGCGCTGAGCAGACTCAACACGCAGCGGCGGGGGAAGGCAATTAAAATCGTTAGTGGCTGTTTACAGCCACTTATCAATGGTTTTACCCAGATTTTTGGATTTGACAATCACCCACTGGTTTCCCGCTGTGCCTGGACCTCATCTGTGAAGCTGAGGTGAGAGGTCAATGGCCATTGAATCAGCTGATGAGTTGACCGCTTCAAATGTCAAGTCAAATCTCCCAGCTGATTGAGAAATGTTCCTTTAACCACTAGATTTTCTAAATTGCATTTCCACTACAGATTCAGGATGCTGCAAGCCTTTACACTAGTCTCCATCCAGTCTGATTTCATTACCTCTCCCACCATTGACAGATCGCTTCCGTCATCTCTACTTTACCTACCATCTATTCCATCAGCATGGGTGCCCTTGAAACTCTCTCACCTTGGTCTTCAGAATTCCACCACGATCAGCCATGACACCAGCATCACCAGGCAAACCAGAAGCACCAACAACCCCAATTTTCTTCGCAATCAACTGATGCTGCACAGGACACATGGCATCAGCACCCGAGCACATTGCTGCCCAGCTGGCCAGGGATGGCCTCACCATGGCCAGATTTACTTCACTTGACGCTGTATCCTCTGACTGCCACATGATGCGCAAATTGGCATCTCCCAACACCATAAAGCATCCCTACAATGCCCAAGCCATTCCTTTCACACTCATCACCATTGTGGGAGTTACCGTTATATCTCACCATTCACTGAAACTCACTAAGCCATTTCCAAAGGTGGACACAAATCTGTCCAACAACGTAAAGTTTTGAAAATAAAGGTTTCAATGTTTGACAGCACATTAACAGAAACGTTACATGAACATTAGCTAAAACAACCAAGTGCCTAACCATGTGTGTTGTTAATTAGTATGATTGGACTAGGATGAGGGAGAGTGTGAGGGGTGGCTAGAGAGATGGGGATGTGATAATGTAGATAGAGAGGGATGGGTGGAGGTGCAAGGTAAGTTAGTGTGAGTAAGGATGTGCATGAGTAGGGTAGGGAAGTTAGATTGATGAGGATGTGATGAGAAGCACAGCAGGATGAGGTTGAGTGTGGCTTTGTATTAATGTTTCATGATCTATTGAAATCATTGAAATGTTTGCAGCACTGCACCAAGGTCCTCCTGACCACATCCTTGCTTGTGACCTCCTCTGCAATGTGCAACCAGGCTGCTTTGATTCTTAGGAAGGTCTCTTCCGCCCATTGGAAGAGAAGAGAACCTCCCTGCATGCTGTGTCTCTCTCCATAAGCATATTGAGGGAGTCATGAGAGAGCCTGGCTGCAGCCCTGCACATCTGTGCAGTGCTTGTCCGTGTTTGCAGAACCTCAATGCAGTAAAACACTGACAGCACAAATGTCAAAATAAATTTGGCCATGGTCCCTTTAAGGAAAGTGGCTGATGACATGTCATCAAATGACTATCAGAACTGCTTCCTCTAATTGGCTGGGAAACGCACTGGGCGAGCTTAACAAGCCCATTCAGGGGAAATTCATTTCAGAGGCCGGGATGGAGACAGCAGTGGTCGGGACCAGCCACCGACATCGTCCACCACGGACCTGCCGAGGTTTGTAAGATCCAGCCCCACATGTTGGGAAAGCACCAAACATCGGCTGAGAAATTCAATTGTGCCTATTCACATTGTTGCAGAGACCATGTTAATTTTGTGCTGCCAGCTCATGATCATGAATCAGGCATTCAGCCAGCACTACCCGCACTACTTATTGGCTATGCACCTGTTAGGCGGAGTGGGAAATCGGGCTTGACTGATGCCACTTAAAGGCAGCCAGCACCTCTTAAAGTGGGTTGCATTCTGGCTGCAGACAGCAGGAAAACATTTTTAAAGGGATAAAATGGCTGAAAGAGATACAGCCAGGGTGTCCAGGTTTTTGGATTCAGCTTTGGGTTGGGCTATCCACAGGAGGGGGCAGATCCTGTTCCCTGGGGAAACACCTCTGCTGCCTGTGGGAAGAGGTCACTGATGAGGTCAATGCCAGGAACATGGCTGTAATGCAGAAAAAAGTTCAATAACCTCACCAGAGTGGACAAGATAAGATCCTCTCATATTAACTATGCCCTCATCACACCCACATGCACACAATACTCCCCTCCCCCATTTCCCTTCACTCTTCTACAATCACTGCACCAAATTTAATTTCATCTACTCTCACCACTATTGCAGCCAATATAGGACTTTCTCAGGCTCCACATCCCCCTCAGGAACAGTATCTCTGTTCCTCTAATGACTTCCAGGCTCAGCTGCTTGTCAATTCATTTGTATCTTACCAGTTGTGGGAGTGATAGGAAAATAAAGTTTCCAAAAGGAAAATCTGACCATTGCTGCAAGAGTATTTTGGGGTGGAGCAAGAGTTGCTGAAAATGGAAACACTAAAGGGATAGAAATTGCATAGCGCGCGCGCGCGCGTTTGGGACAATAACTTTTCAGGAACGCAAAAGTATTTGCTCCCGGGAACTGCCACTTTAGGACTCCAAGAGCTAAATCAAATGCTTTCACTTCTCTTAGCGTGTTAAAGTGAGTGAGAAGGGTGGTAGCGGCAGAGCGCTAAACAATGTTCCGTGTAGCGCTGCTGTCTTTGGCGGCTCCTTCCCTTGCTAAAAGAGAAGGGCCAATGTTGGTTTGAATCAATCCTCATGCTGTCTCTGTGGGGCTACGGGACCTGCGCAATGTGCATAACAGCCCCATGCACTCTGAGAGTGTAGGGCTGAGGAATCATGGCATCAAAACAAATCAGCAGGGGTACAAAAGAGCAAGGTGGTAAGTGTTAGCACCAGCGCAAAACTGCCAGGGAAATTCGCGGGTGTCGGTGACTTTGCAGCACCTGGTCAGTAACCCCCTGAGCATCCCCCACAGGCACTAACAGAAGGAGCAAACCAGACCAATTTCTCTTCCTTACTGTCTTGCATAGGCATGTTTCAATAAAGCAGGGTAAAGGATGCATGCCCTACCAAATATGAAAACAGTTTGACTATCTACAAAAAATCCAGGAGCATCCTTTTTTTAAAAATTGGTTCATGAGATGTGGGCGTCGCTGGCAAGGCCAGCATTTATTGTACATCCCTAATTGCCCTGGAGAAGGTGGTGATCATAGAATCATCGAAATTTACAGCACTGAAGGAGGCCATCTTGACCCATCGTGTCCGCTCCAGCCGACCAAGAGCTATCCAGCCTAATCCACTTTCCAGCTCTTGGTCCGTCGCTCTGTAGGTTACGGCATTTTAAGTGTATATCCAAGTATCTTTTAAATGTAGTGAGGGTTTCTGCCTCGACCACCCTTTCAGGCAGTGAGTTCCAGACCCCCACCACCCTCTGGGTGAAGACAATTCCCCTCATATCTCCTCTAAACCTCCCCCCAATTACTTTAAATCTATCCCCCCTGGTTGTTGAACTCCCTATCCACTCTATCCAGGCCTCTTGTCATTTTATACACCTCAATCAGGTCTCCCCTCAGCCTCCTCTGTTCCAAAGAAAACAGACCCAGCATCTTCAATCTTTCCTCATAGCCAAAATTCTCCAGTCCAGGCAACATTTTGTAAATCTCATCTGCATCCTTTCCAGTGCAATCACATCTTTCCTGTAATGTGGTGACTAGAACTGCACAGTACTCCAGTTGCAGCCTAACCAGTATTTTATACCATTCAAGCATAACCTCCTTGCTCTTGTATTCCATGCCTCTGCTAATAAAGGCAAGTATTCCATATGCCTTCTGTTGTGTATGCAAGAACTCTCTTAATGACTCCACGAGGCAGGGGTATGGCACTTGAACTGTATTGGATTTAGTCCTTTATTGCAGCTCCTAGAGTGAGGACACCAAGAGGTGAGCTCCCTTTTATACTTGGTTACCTGCAGTGTACAGGTGACCCTTAGGTCTCCAAGAGCAGACCCTCTGGTGTACAGGTATGGCATATACAGGGTGAAGGTACATTCAGGTCTAGTGTTACAGTACAACATAAACATGCATACATAACACTCCCCCCTAAGCCTTTCCCCAGGACCTTATTGCTATGACATGGGGAGGTGATCAGTAGTGGGCTGTGGGAGGTTGTGGAGAGGGTTGTGTGGCTGCCAGGTGTGATCCCTGTGCTCGTGGCTGCACTCATCCATTCCCCGCCCCTCATACAAAGACCATGTGGGTGTCACTGTTGGAGGATTCCGCAGTGGTGGAGCCAGTGCTATGGGTAAGGTACCTACATTGTAGAATAGTAGGTAGTGGTGTTTGGTGGTCGGCAGGGCCACAGGGTGGTGTGGGCTCCTTGTACTCCATTGGTGGTGGAAGTCTGGTCATTCCAGGTAACGTCGGGAAAGCTGGAGGGTACTGGCTTCTCGCTCCCGGTGCTGGCCCTTGTGGCCGGGGGGGTAGGGCCGATCTGGGGCAGGTTGCCAGTGGTGGTGGCTGTGCCGCCCATTGACCGCTGTCCCTGCAGTGGGTCTGCTTCCACTGGGTGTGTGAGAGCCCTTCCTGAGGCATCACATTGGTCCCGAAAGCGCAGGCTACATGATCAGGTAGCCCGCTGGACCTGGGTGTCTCCCACGGGAGATTACCTCTGGCATTGACATGATACCTGTGGAACCCCGGTATCATTTATCATTCTACCTTTAGCATACATGACACATTGGCTCGGATCACAACTAGTTGACTCAACATTGTCATCTCTCTTTATACTATTACATTTTGTACTTACAACGTTTTCTTGTGTATCGGTATCTCTGTACAGGGTGTAGAATTTTCCAATATTTCGCAAAGATTCCTTGTACCTTTTCCCTTGCAGAGGAGAAGCATCCATTTCTGGACTTTTAAAATGGAAGGAAAAACTTTGGGACACAAATCAGTTTAAAGAGGCAGACGAGGCCTGCAGGGGATAAAAGGGGATGCATTCATGGAGACCCCCACCCCAGTGTTTGGACTCATAGGAAAGGGAATTTAATTTGGAACTCTATGAACATTTTGGTATCCGAGGAAAAACTCTGAGCAAGATACCTAAGAGCTTTACAAGTTTAAGATTTCTAAAGAAACATTTTGGAACAGATTGCCAGAACAGAGGGTGGGACTTCACTCAGGAATTGGGTATTGGAGCTAATTCAATCTGTCTGGGAGAATGAGTCGATCGATAACTAACAAGAATTGAGACACAAAAAAATTTGCTCCCGAGTGACAATAAACGCATCAAGAGCTATCAGGCTAATCACCGGAGACCATTAGTGGTATGCATGTGCAAATAGACCTATAGAAATCACGGGCCCAGCCCAACGGCCCAAGAGTTTAAACACTGCTTCAACAATGCCAACCGGTGATTTTCTACATTAACACATCATAATCAAATTACTGCGGAACGAGCCTGACAAATTCTAACAAGGAAGAGAGCTCAAAACTAATGAGCAGCTCCCTTGAAACAAAGAGCTGGGCCCGATTTGGTGGGAGATAAGGAAGCCTTTTTGGGGTATATCTAATCCCAGTTTTACAAGGAAAAGAACTCAAGCAGCTGGAGGTGGGGAGTGAAGAAATGGAGTAGTGGAGAAAACTACAAGAAATCATCAAGGACCGACCGAGCACAAGGCTCACGAAACGGAAGATTGTCAGAAACCAAATTGACAACCCAGGCCACCACAACCAGCGAAACGACCAACCAAAAGCAACTCAGCAAAAACTGAAGAATCAATATTTATTTCCACTCTACAATCTACTTCTGAATGATCCAACGGGTGAGAAATTACCAAAAAGGACTAACTATAACTATTCCTAACCAAAGAAAGTGGGTACTTACCCCATACATCCAAAACGCAACTTACCGCATCAACGGACTCACCCCAACTGAAGACTACACAGTCCGAAGTCCGCTCCTCCGTCCGGGGTACGGCTCGCCTAGAAGGCTAAGTGCAACGAACCCTGAAACCGCGATTCACCGGCAACTGTCAAAAGGGATTGGTGAGCATAGCCCCTGAACCCCCAGAGCTATAACTTAGTTAGTTAGGGGAATTGGGAGGGGGAGGCTGGGATAACTTGTGTAAATGTATCTGCATTCTCCTCTTTACCCCATTTAGAGTTTAAGCTGTATTCTTTTCTTCACTGGCTGTATGTTGACAATTTATGCAATGTGTTGTACCCCTCAGTGTGCATTGGTATTACTATTGTGTGTATTATTAAAGGTGTGCCTTTTATTTCCTTTTAAACACAATAAAGCCAGACCTGCGTCCTGCCTTGAAACCGATTGTCTGTCCAAGTCTGTCACAGTTCCTTCATAATTCCAGAGTCCAGAACCAAGGGTGTGGGAGCGATTTGAAACTGCTCGCAGAAGGTCAGAAGGGAAAGCTGACCCCCCCCCCCACCCTGCCCGAAGACCACCCCTTACAAGGGTTACATTTATCACATTAGCATTTCTGGCATCACTATTCAATGGTACAAAGGTGTTATTTACACCACTTTTTGAAGCATTCATTACATTTCTCCCATTAGCCTTGCCGGCATCACCATTTAACATTACATTTGTATACCTGCATTCATTTACTGCACTTTCATCTTTAATATCACTGACATCGCTGTGCCTAGAGTGGAACTGTTCCTTTAATTGTTTTGGGTTGCCAGTCTCCTTTAAGAGGGCCTTGTAATCTTTACCCCAATCCAGTTCGCCGCTCAGTAACACGTATTGCTCCCTCAACGTTGCTCCTCGTGGTCTGGTAGCGGCCATCTTGATTCCAGGTGCTTCGCCTCGTGGTGCGGGCGCCATCTTCTCTCTCTCCTCAAGGTAGGCTGCGGTGATCCTTTTCTCCCCAGGTTCTGCCATGGACGCCGGGAATTTACCTTCTGCGCTGATCTTATTCCCTTGGAGTCCTGCCACGGCCCTGAAGGTGAGGTCTGGTCGTTCAGGTTGGATCATCTCGCCGCAGAGTTGTGCAATCTATGTCATCGCCACGCAATCGAGCTGGATGGTGGGATTTCCGGGTGCTGCGATGGATCCACGTAGGGTGTCGATCGCTGGGGCCCGGAGGCTGTTGTCGCTCTGAATGATTTGGATTTGCTTCATTCATCTTCTGCCCAGCAACGTTGGACCATCACCAGCAATGATCCACAGGGGAAGCTTGTGCATCACGCCACCATGGGACACCGGGATGTCCATGCTGCCAATGACTGGGATGGTGCCTTTTGTGTAGGTGAGCAGCTTTGCCTGGATTGGGGACATTTTTGGTAGTTCAGCGGGATTGTCCCAGAGTTTCTCAAAGGCCTTCTGATTCATCAACGACTGGCTCGCCCGTGTCGACCTCCATCGAGACTGGAACCCCATGGGTTTCCATTTCCATTTTCCACGGGAACTCTCGGTGGAGTAGGTCTATATTCCGTACTCTTCTCCCAAGGGCTGAGCAGCTTCATCTTCATCAATGTCGAGCCCAGATGATTGGTGAACTCTTCAGCGACTCGGTGATTAAAACTTTTCCTACACATTCGTTGAAGGTGACCTTTATTGTTGCAGCCTTTGCAGGTATAGTCTTTGTATCAGCACTGGTGGGCCCTATGGTTTCCTCCACAGCGCCAGCACGGGGCTAGCCGGTTTGCCCCATGTGCCGGACTCAGGGTTGATGGACTCGGGGCAGCTTTCTTGCCTCTGAAAGTCGCATTCTGTTCACCGTGCTTGTCGGGTTAGAGTCCTGTGTGCGGGTCATCATCCGTTTGGAGTCGCGGACCGAAATCATGAAGGCCTGGCTCACTTTGATTGCCTTCTGCAGGGTGACCATAGTGTCCGCAGAAAGCAGTTTATGGAGGAGGCCCTCGTGGCCGATTCCAATAACGAAGATGTCCTTCAGTGAGGTGGTCGCCAAAAACACACGGTGCAGCCAACCTTCTTAGATTTGCAACATATTTAGCAATTTCTTGGCCTTCGGGCCGCCGGTGAGTGTAAAACCGGTGCCTGGCTGTGAGGATGCTCTCTTTGCGTTTAAGTTGTTCTTGTATTAAAGTTACGAGCTCCGCATAGGTCTTGGTTGTCATCTTCGCTGGGGCTAGCAGGTCCCTGACAAGGCCATGGATAGTGGGCCCACAACTGCCGATTAGGATGGCCCTGCGCTTGTTTGCCAGCGAGATCGGTGAGTCCCCAGCCAGGCCGTTCGCGATGATAAAGTGTTCTAGCCTTTCCACAAAGGCATCCCAATCTTCCCCATTGGCGAATTGATGGAAGCTGCTTAGATTAGACATGTTGTGCGTGGAAATTCGTAACCTCGTCACCAGTTATTGTGTATGCAAGCACTCTCTTAATGACTCCACGAGGCAGGGGTATGGCACTTGAACTGAACAGACTGTAGTCCTTTATTGCAGCTCCGAGAGTGAGGACACCAGAGGTGAGCTCCTTTTTATACTTGGTTACATGCAGTGTACAGGTGACCTTTAGGTCTCCTGCAGCAGCACCCGCTGGTGTACAGATATGGCATATACAGGATGAAGGTACATTCAGGTCTAGTGTTACAGTACAACATAAACATGCATACATAACACCATCTTAACCACCTTATCTACCTGGCCTGCTACCTTCAGGGATCTGTGGATCTGCAGATCTGCACTCCAAGGTCCCTTTGTTCTTCTACTCAGAAGGTGATGACCCGCCTTCTTGAACCGCTGCAGTTCGAGAGGTGAAGGTTTTCCCACAGAGGTGTTAGGGAGGGAGTTCTAGGATTTTGACCCATCAACGATGAAGGAACGGTGATATATTTCCAAGTCACGATGATGTGAGACTTGGAGGGGAACTTGGAGGTGTTCCCATGTGCCTGCTGCCCTTGTTCTTCGAGATGTTAAAGGTCGCGCATTTGGGAGGTGCTGTCGAAGAATCCTTGGTGAGTTGCTGCAATGCATCTTGTAGATGGTACACACTGCAGCCACGGTAGAGGGAGTAAATGTTTAAGGTGGTGGATGGGATGCCCATCAAGTGGGCATGGACTGCTTCATTATCTGAGGAGTTGCAAAGAGAACTGAACACACTGCAATCATCAGAAACTTCTGATCCTATGATAGAGGGAAGATCATCGATGAAGCAGCTAAAGATGGTTGGGCCTCGGACACTGCCCTGAAGAACTCCTGCAGTGATGTCCTGGGGCTATGTTGATTGACCTCCAACAACCACAACCTTCTTCCTTTGTGCTTGTTATAACTCCAGCCAGTGACAAATTTTCCCCCCAATTCCCATTGACTTCAATTTTACTGCCTTAATGTCAAGGGCAGTGACTCTCATCTCACTTCTGTAATTCAGCTCTTTTATCCATGTCTGGACTAAGGCTGTAATGAGGTCTAGAGCTGAGTGGTCCTGTTGGAACCTAAACTAAGGAACAGTGAGCAGGTTATTGGTGAGTAAGTATCGCTTGATAGTACTGTCAATGACACCTTCAGTCTCTTTGCCGATGATTGAGATTAGACTTTAAAAAAACATTTGTTCATGGGTATGGGCGTCACTGGCAAGGCCAGCATTTATTGCCCTTGAAAAGATGGTGGCTCACCACCATCTTCTCAAGGGCAATTAGGGATGGGCAATAAATGCAGGTCTTGCCAGCAACATCTACATCCCATGAACAAATAAAAAAAAGACTGGTAGAGGTTGGTAATTGGCCGGATTGGATTTGTCCTGCTTTTTGTGGACAAGACATACCTGGTCAATTTTCCATATTGTCGCTGGAACAGCTTGGCTAGAGGCATGGCTAGTTTTGGAGCTTACACTATACACTACTAGATAAATGTATTTAAAAATGAAAGTGAAAGAGCTATATGAGATTACATAGAATGTACAGCACAGAAACAAGTCATTCGGCCCAACAGGTCAATGCGGTGTTTATGTTCTACACAAGCCTCCGCCCACCTCTCTTCATCCAACGCTGTTAGCATAACCTTCTATTCCTTTCTCCCTCATATGTTTATCTCACTTCCCCTTAAATGTATCTATACATTTTGCCTCAACTACTCCTTGTGCTAGTGAGTTGCACATTCTAACCACTCTCTGGGTAAATAAATGTCTCCTGAATTCCCTATCGGATTTATTAGTGACTATCTTATATATATGGCCCATGGTTTTGGTCTCCCCATAAACATTTTCTCTACCTCTATTCTATCAAACCCTTTCATAATCTTAAATATTTCTATCAGATCACCACTCAGACTTCCCTTTTCCACAGAAAAGAGCCCCAGCCTGTTCAATCGTTCCTGATAGGTATATCCTCTCAGTTGATATCCTCCTTGGAAATCTTTTTTGCTCCTTCTTCAATGCCTCTATATCCTTGTTATAATATGTAAACCAGAACTGTGCACAGTACCCTGTGTGGTCTACCCAAGGTTCAATACAGGTTTATCATTACTTTACTGGTTTTGAATTCTATCCCTCTGGAAATGAACCCGAGTGCTTTGATTGCTTCTTTTATGACCTTATTAACCTATGTCACTACTTTTCATGATTTGTGTATCTGTTACCCCTCTGCTCCTCGACTCCATTTAGGCTCTTACTTTGCAAGCAATATGTAGCCACTGCCTTCTTCCTACCAAAATGCACCACTTCTCACTCATTTATCTTGAAATTAATTTGCCAATTACACACCCATTCTGAAAGTTTATTAAGGTCTTCTTATATTTTGTTGCAGATTTTCTCAGTATTAACTATATCCTATGATTTGGTGTGATCCACAAATTTTGTTACAGTACTTCCGATTCCGGAGTTCAAATTGATTATGTAAATAGTGAACAACAGTGGTCCCCAACACTGATCCTTGTGGAGTATCTCCAAATTTGCGGATGACACTAAGTTGGGTGGCAGTGTGAGCTGCGAGGAGAATGCTATGAGGCTGCAGAGCGACTTGGATAGGTTAGGTGAGTGGGCAAATGCATGGCAGATGAAGTATAATGTGGATAATTGTGAGGTTATCCACTTTGGTCGTAAAAACAGAGAGACAGACTATTATCTGAATGGTGACAGATTAGGAAAAGGGGAGGTGCAAAGAGACCTGGGTGTCATGGTACATCAGTCATTGAAGGTTGGCATGCAGGTACAGCAGGCGGTTAAGAAAGCAAATGGCATGTTGGCCTTCATAGCGAGGGAATTTGAGTACAGGGGCAGGGAGGTGTTGCTACAGTTGTACAGGGCCTTGATGAGGCCACACCTGGAGTATTGTGTACAGTTTTGGTCTCCTAACCTGAGGAAGGACATTCTTGCTATTGAGGGAGTGCAGCGAAGGTTCACCAGACTGATTCCCGGGATGGCGGGACTGACCTATCAAGAAAGACTGGATCAACTGGGCTTGTATTCACTGGAGTTCAGAAGAATGAGAGGGGACCTCATAGAAACGTTTAAAATTCTGACGGGGTTAGACAGGTTAGATGCAGGAAGAATGTTCTCAATGTTGGGGAAGTCCAGAACCAGGGGACACAGTCTAAGGATAAGGGGGAAGCCATTTAGGACCGAGATGAGGAGGAATTTCTTCACCCAGAGAGTGGTGAACCTGTGGAATTCTCTACCACAGAAAGTTGTTGAGGCCAATTCACTAAATATATTCAAAAAGGAGTTAGATGAAGTCCTTACTACTAGGGGGATCAAGGGGTATGGTGAGAAAGCAGGAATGGGGTACTGAAGTGCATGTTCAGCCATGAACTCATTGAATGGCGGTGCAGGCTAGAAGGGCCGAATGGCCTACTCCTGCACCTATTTTCTATGTTTCTATGTTTCTATGTTTCTATGACCACCACTTCCCACCTTCTGTTAGTCTGAGTAACTACTCTTAACCCCTACTCTCTCTTTTCTGTTTTATAGCCAGCTTGCTATCCATTCTGCGACTCGTCTACTGACTCTACATGCTTTGATCTTAGTCATAAGTCTACTATGTGGCACCTTGCCGAAGACATTTTGAAAATCTAAATATTTACTACATTTTCCTTATCAACTCTGTTATTTCTTCAAGAAATTCAATAAGGTTACTCAAGCATGACCTTCTCTTTAGAAATGCATGCTGACTAAATGCGTACTAACTTCTCTTTCATTATATTTTCGTGTTTCTAAATGTTTTAATTACATTTTTGAGTAAAGATTCCAATGGCCCAGATTTTGCAGTGGGTAATGACGGTGAACTGTCAGTGTTCGCCATCATTAGCCCTCTGAAAATGACTGCAATTTTAGGATTCAGCGCATGTGCATCTACACGTGAAAATCCTGAAGTTTTGCTCAGTCATTAATCAACTCTGGGACAGGCTGCGCTATGGACCCATGGTAATCCGTGAAAACAGCTAAATCAGTGGAACTGACATAAACCTGAGTTTTTCTGTTAAATACCCCATTAAATGTTAAGCCTTGTTGGAATATGTGTAATTGGGGTTTTAATAGCCTATTCACTGTTAAACATCTGTTCTGGCCCTGAAAGATAATTTATATATTTGTGGAATGTCAAATTTCTCCATTATGATAAAAAATTACAATAAAAAAATTATAAAAAAAAGTTTGTTCATGGTGTATCAGCTTTTACCTTATCCCCATGTTAAAGTCACAATTTTTATTTCGCTCTGACAGATTTTTGAAAAGTGAGGATAAAAGCTGCTTCTTATTTCCCAGTTTGCTCTCAGAGAATTCTTCAACGTGATCACACCAGAAATCCACCATTAACAGTGCTATTCAATTACACGTTGGGAAACCTCAAGTTTTCGCCACAGAAATCGTGCCTTTGCTTTGCCGCTGACCACAAATTAAGGGCCAATATCTTTCCTGCCACCAATGTCAAGCTAATTAGACGATAGTTCCCTGGACTTCTTTGATCTCCCTTTTTAAATATAGGAATCACATTAATGTCAGTCCTCTGGTACTATTCCTTTCTGATAAATTTTGATACATATGTGCCTCCTCTATCTCTCCCCTAACTTTTTTTAATATGCAACTGGGGAGAGCTAGAAAGCAAGAGCTGCATGCTTACACCACGCACACATTATAAATCAAAAGAGATTGTAGGACGAGGGGTAAGTGGGGTGGGAGAAGGAGGATAACATGCGAGGATACCACCATCTTGTATTCTCAGTCCCACTGCTCAGCTAAGCCCCTGCCAAAAATGGAGTCCATTATTAAGGAAGCATAATTCAACCAAGCAGTCAGCATGGTTTTATGAAAGGGAAATCATGTTTGACGAATTTTCAGGAGGTCTTTGAGGACGTAATGAGCAGGGTGGATAAGGGGGAACCAGTGGATGTGGTGTATTTGGATTTCCAGAAGGCATTTGATAAGGGCTGCATAAAAGGTTACTGCAAAAGATAAAAGTTCACGGGGTTGGGTGTAATATATCATCATGGACAGAGGATTGGTTAACTAACATAAAACAGAGAGTCGGGATAAATGGGTAATTTTCCGGTTGGCAAACAGTGACTAATAGGGTGCCACAGGGATTGGTGCTGGGTCCTCAACTATTTACAATCTATATTCATGACTTGGATGAAGAGACCCAGTGTAATGTAGCTGATGATACAAAGATAGGTGGGAAAGCAGATTGTGAGGAGGACACAAAAAATCTGCAAAGGGATATAGGCAGGCTAAAAGAGTGGGCAAAAATTTGGCAGATGGAGTATAATGTGGGAAAATGTGAGGTTATCCACTTTGGCAGAAATAATAGAAAAGCAAATTATAATTTAAATGGAGAAAAATTGCAAAGTGCAGCAGTACAGAGGGACCCGGGGGTCCTTGTGCATAAAACACAGAAAGTTAGTATGCAGGTACAACAAGTAATCAGGAAGGCAAATGGAATGTTGGCTTTTATTGCAAGGTGGATAGAGTATAAAAGCAGAGAAGTCCTGCTACAACTGTACAGGGTACTGGTGAGGCCACACCTAGAGTACTGCATGCAGTTTTAGTCTCCATATTTAAGGAAGGATATACTTGCATTGGAGGCTGTTCAGAGAAGGTTCACTAGGTTGATTCCGGAGATGAGGGGGTTGACTTATGAAGATAGGTTGAGTAGGTTGGGTCTGTACACATTGGAGTTCAGAAGAATTAGAGGTGATCTTATCGAAACATACAAGATAATGAGAGAGCTCAACAAGGTGAATGCAGAAAGGATATTTCCACTCATAGGGGAAAATAAAAGTATGGGATATAGTCTCAGAATAAGAGGCCGCCCATTTAAAACTGAGATGAGGAGGAATTTCTTCTCTCAGAGGGTTGTAAATCTATGGAATTCTCTGCCCCAGAGAGCTATGGAGGCTGGGTCATTGAATATATTTAAGGTGGAGATAAACAGATTTTTGATTGATAAGAGAATAAAGGGTTATGGGAAGCGGCAGGGAAGTGGAGCTGAGTCCATGATCAGATCAGCCATAAGAACATAAGAAATAGGAACAGGAGTAGGCCATACAGCCCCTCGGGTCCTGCTCCGCCATTCAATAAGATCATGGCTGATCTGATCATGGACTCAGCTCCACTTCCCCACCCGCTCCCCATAACCCTTTATCCCCTTATTGTTATATATGCAGACTATAGATATACTCTGTGTAGTCACTGTATAGTTGAAGATGGAGACTTGTTACCTGATGTATTATCAATAAGGTTTACACTGTGTATATACTATGTTGGCACCACTGGAGGGTGCAATTGGTGGAGACTGGGGTTTCCTGACCCCGTGGCATAGGCTGTCCACCAGAGGGCACTGCGGTGGGAGACCTGAGGGTCACCTGCATAGGTATTCAGGGCCTGGTATAAAAGGCTGCCCACCATGCTTGTGCCTCACTCTGGAGTTAAGAATAAAGGACTAAGGTCATTACAGTTCGAGTACAACACATTGCCTCGTGGAGTCATTCATAAGTGCATTACAGACATAACAACTGGCGACGAGAATACAGACTTTCACGTGATTATGCCTAACTTTGGCACACTAAAAGACTTTGCAGAGGGTAATGATTGGGATACCTTCATAGAAAGACTCGAGCAATATTTTGTGGCAAATGACCTGGCAGGGGAGACGGAGAAGCGCAACGCTATATACTGCTGACCAGTTGTGGGCCCGAGGTCTACCTCCTCATCAGGGACTTGTTGATACCCACGAAGGCCAAGGAGAAGACATATGATGAGCTGACTGAACTAATTCGCGACCAACTAAAACCAAAAAAGAGCATCCTCACAGCCAGGCACAGATTCTACATTCACTGTAGACCTGAGGACCAGGAGATTGCAAAATATGCTGCTGACCTCAGGAGACTTGCAGCACCGTGTGATTTCGGCACACACCTCAACGAAGCAGTGTACGACGTCTTCGTTATGGGAATTGGCCACGGGGGCCTCCTTCACAAGTTATTATCTGCCGACACCACAGTCAACCTGCAGAAGGCCATCAGCATCAGTCAGGCATTCATGACCTCGGCCTGCAGCACCATGCAAATTATTCATCCTGTGGACTCAAACCCGGCAAGTACTGTATACAGAATGGTGCCTTTCACAGGCAAGACTGGAGAACGTGGCTCTGCCCAGAGCAGAGAGCACAGACCTCAGGGTTCCAGAACTCAGAGTCCACCGAGGGGTGCTAATCGAGTAGCACCATGCTGGCGTTGCGGAGGAAACCATCGAGCTCACCAGTGTCGGTTTGCTGAGTACGTATGCAAAGCCTGTAACACGAAGGGCCACCTCCAGCGTATGTGTAAAAGAAATACGACTCACCCTCTAGCAGAGGAGTCGGTAGATGACTTTGAATCTAGTGGGGAGTATGATGATTTGGCCAGAGAGGCAGCTCAGCCCCAAGAAGAAGTGTATGGAGTGTATACCTGCACCACCGATTATCTCAACTTCCAGCTTCACTGGAGGACAAACGGCTTCATGGAAGTGGACACCGGAGCGAGCCAGTCAGTGATGAGCCAGGATGCCTTTGAGAGGCTGTGGAATGAAAAACGACCCGAGCTTGTTCCAGTAAAGGAAATTTACGCACCTACACCAAGGAGCTGATCCCACTCCTTGGTAGTGCGGATGTAAGTGTAATCCATAATGACGTGATGCACAAGTTACCTCTGTGGATTTTTGCAGGTGATGGTCCAACGCTACTTGGAAGAAGGTGGATGGGGAAGATCCAGTGGAAATGGGAAGACCTCTTCACTCCAGCAATCGAGGTCCCCTGTGCTCAGAGGCAGAGCAAAACCTCCCCTTCGCTTGGGCCAGGCACCAGAGAACAGACCGTCCGTCACGACTGCGTGGCAATGATCCGACCGGAACGACCTAAAAATACCTTCCCGGCTCCAATGGCAGGACTCTTGGGGTGGAAGTTTGAATTCACAGGCACTCTTCCAGCTTTTGTGGCAGAATCGCAGGAGAAGGATCAAGGCAGTCGACCTCGAGGGCAGAGGCAAGATAGCGTCCCTGCTGCAGCAAGGTGTAGCATGGCTGAAAAAAAAGATGGCCGTGGCTATATCATGAGGTGCAATGCTGAGGGACCGACACGTGGTGTCTAACAAAGGATTTGATTGGGGTAAAGCCAGCAGGGTTCTCTTAAAGGAGACCTGCAACCAACTGAACTTAGAGACATTGTATGCATGGCAATCAATGTACGAACCGATTAAGATTGTGAACAAAATGTTGTTGCGAAATGTTGGTACCCGTCCTAATGTAAAGAACAAAATGTCAGGAATAGAGTGTCCCCAAAAGTAGCAAGCAAGCGAATTCGGGAGGGTAAAGGCACTGATCCTGATGCCCTGCCCCAGGTCTATCCCATACTGCAGGCACCCGATGGCACTATTTGTCACGGACCTGGAAACGAAAACAGCGCCAATACACGCAATCGGCTGCCATTGCCCATCACCCGGGTGGAGACTGTGCAGCCCCCAGATCCAGTTGCTACCTCGGCCATGTCCGGGAGCGAAAGGTCAGAACCAACGAGTTCCCCAAACGGGACCTGGAACAGCCAGGTTCCCAACACCGATAGAGAGCAGGCAGAAGATTCTGCTGTCCTCAAAGGAGGACAGGGAGGCCACACACATCTGCGGCTCTGCCCATCACTAGGCAGTGGAAAAGGCCGAGTCCTGGCTAGGTGAGCGAACCAAGCCCAACCAGCAAGCAGTGGGTGCAGCGCTATCAGATGACTAGGGCCCTGTCTGGTTGCTCTGGAATCTGCATCCTCGCATACATGTACTGCTACCTCAGTACTTACCATGACTGAACCATAAATGCAATCTACCCAATCCTGGCGCACGACCGTAAAACCTGACAAATGCAAGTCACTGAACCAAGGTGTCACGATACAAACTGTAACTTCCTTTCTTTGTACTTGCACTGTGTCTGATCCTGTATGTTAATGTAATGGGCCTGCTGCATGATCTCGCTGTGGGTTGGGGGGTGGGGGGCAGGGAAGGAGGAAAAGTATTTATGTAGCCATGGACATACACATGGATCACACCCAGAACCCACTGGAACCTCCACTGCATCATCAAACCATTCAAACGGTAACCACTACCCAACATTGTGGCAAAAGAACTTGGGAGTTAACAGGGAGAGAGCCAAGCCAAAGCACAGCCAAGGTGTAAGGGCTATTGGCACTTAAATCTGGGGAGAGCTGAGCCAGAGCACATAATGCAATGGTAATCGGCACAAAAGACTTGGGGGAGAGTGATGTTATATATGCAGACTATAGATATACTCTTTGTGTAGTCACTGTATAGTTGCATAAGATGGAGACTTGTTACCTGATGTACTTTCAATAAGGTTTACACTGTATATACTATGCTGGCACCACTTGAAGATGCAACTGGTGGATACCGGGGGTTCCTGCCCCTGTAGCAGAGGCTGTCCACCAGAGGGCACTGCGGTGGGAGACCTGTGGGTTACCTGCATAGGTATGCAGGGCCTGGTATAAAAGGCTGCCCACCGTGCTTGTGCCTCACT
The DNA here is from genome assembly GCF_044704955.1 of Pristiophorus japonicus. Lineage (NCBI taxonomy): Eukaryota > Metazoa > Chordata > Chondrichthyes > Pristiophoridae > Pristiophorus > Pristiophorus japonicus. The sequence goes on along the minus strand of NC_091977.1, from coordinate 468,132,580 downwards.
CTGGAGTTACGAATAAAAGACCAAGGGCACTACAGTTTGAGTACAACACATGGCCTCGTGGAGTCATTCATAAGTGCATTACAGACATAATACTTATCGTTTAAGAAACTGTCTATTTCTGTCTTAAATTTATTCAATGTACCAGCTTCCACAGCTCTCTGAGGCAGCGAATTCCACAGATTTACAACTCAGAAAAAATTTCTCTTCATCTCTGTTTTAAATGGTCGGCCACTTATTCTAAGGTCGTGCCTCTAGTTCTCGTCTCCCCCACCAGTGGAAACATCCTCTCTGCATCCACCTTGTCAAGACCCCTCATAATCTTATACGTTTCGCTAAAATCACCTCTCATTCTTCTGAATTCCAATGAGTAGAGGCCCAACCTACTCAACCTTTCCTCATAAGTCAACCCCCTCATCCCCGGAATCAACCTCGTGAACCTTCTCTGAACTGCCTCCAAAGCAAGTATATCCTTTCGTAAACATGGAAACCAAAACTGCATGCAGTATTCCAGGTGTGGCCTCACCAATACCTTAGATAGCTGTAGTAATACTTCCTTGCTTTTATACTCCATCCCCTTTGCAATAAAATCCAAGATACTTTGGCTTTCCTGATCACTTGCTGTACCTGCATACTATCTTTTTGTGATCTTATTAAATGGCGGAGCAGGCTTGAGGGACCAGGTGGCCTACTCCTGCTCCTAGTTCTTATGTTCTTATGTAATGGACAGCGCAGTCTCCTCCAAGGGGATGAGGTGAAGCTAGGAATGTAAGGTGTGCCACTTGTTTGGTACAAATTGTTGGTACGTGAGTGATGGGGAGGGTCATGCAATGAGCCGTGTGTGAGGCTAATGGTGCAGTTGATAGGAGATGGCTTTTGAGGATGCATTCACTGACCTTGACCACTGGTCTGAGGTCATGAAGCTTCTTTGGGCACTGGAGCTAGGTCCTGGGTGGCAACAGTGCCAGCAATAATGGCCTCAGTGATCTGGTCCCACATCTTTGTTCCTGGAGGTCTCCTGCGCCCCTGTGGGCAGAGGACCTCTCTTGTAGTGTTGACCCACTGCACAAAGCTGGAGTGTTGCATGCAAGACCTGGGTGCCTCTTCCCTGGCTTGTTGAGCCATTTGTCTTAGTGCTGAAGCACTTGCACCATTTTTTTTACGTGCAGAAGGCAGGTCAGCTTTAAGAGCTGAAGACTGCTATTTTGGAATTATTTTTATTGTTTTTTTCTCAGATCGCAGTTGAGCCCTAAGGGCTAAAGACAGCGTGGGCTGAAATTGTCCCTTTTTATAGCCCCATTAGCTCCTCCAAGCGCACGCTAACACGGCACAAGTCACTTTTCACCTGGGGGAGGAGCTTGCCGAGGCGCTGCCATGGCAGTGCTGCACCCCACGGTTAGTTCACGGGGCCGCCGCGCAACTGGCGATGGCATCATCAGCATGCGCAGCAACCGCTCACTGCCCCACGCCCCACTGTGACAGCACCCATTTTCAGGCTCAATCGAATTTCTAGGCTTATATCTTCAAACAGCCCATTTATCTTACTCTCCAAGATTCCTCTGAGCAGATATCAACGCCAGCTTCATGGATGGCCAAGCTGGCAGACATCCGCTCCCGGGGTCGTGTTTAAAGGACGGCGCCTGCTCTCCCGGCTGCCATCTTTTTTTATTGGCTGACTCTCAGGTAATTGCAGGGCAATTTTGACCCCCTCCCCTCCCCCCGGCTATTTTTAAATGATTTTTATTATTTTCATTTTAGAAGGCAGTTCCCCTTTAAAGACTCAACACTTCTTTCTAAAGTGACAGGCTAGCTTTATGACAATGCTGCCTCAATCCAGGGACGTTATGGTCTCGCTTCATTGGGCCGCCCTCTGATACTACCACCTGAAACAGCGCGTCATTCAGTAGGTTTTACACTTAGATCATTTAAAACAGCAGGCAGCACCAAAATGCTAGTGATTCCTGCGCTCTTTTTGTGGGCGGCCATTAACCTCGGCCCACTGTGACAGCACCCATTTTCAGGCTCAATCGAATTTCTAGGCTTATATCTTCAAACAGCCCATTTATCTTACTCTCCAAGATTCCTCTGAGGGAAGGGAAAGACAAATGACTTACAGTTTCCCTTTTCTCAGAAACGCTGAAATTCCTTATTCTCTGTGTATACTCCCCAACTCTATAGTGTTACTACCATTTCTGGAAGGTTTTGTTCGTATTCACTGGCCGAGAGGTGTTTCTAATTTAGTTTACTTGCATTATCGTAATTATATTAGTAAGATGGTATACAGAAGAGTTGCAGCATTGAGAACCACTCACTCAGTACTAGGACTGTTTATCAATTAAACTTTTGCAGCCTTCTAGGGTGAGAAATTGTGGTCGTTTTCGCTTCCTGTTTGCGCCCCATTAGTGTCCCCCAGGGGTACTAATGACTTTTCATCCAGGCGCGGCATCGTAACGACTCATACAATTCCCCCCCACCCCCCCGAGTCTTTCCAGAAAGATCACAGGTCCAATCCATCGCCACTGTAGATTTGTTTTCATTTAAGCACGCAACATTTGTTCTGTCTCTACATTCACCAACTCCGTAAATGAGAAAATGGAAGTATTTTAATTTGTTAAAGAACATTTTCTCGCCCTTTCCCTCTCTCCCATTAGCATTCTCCCCCCACTCCAGAATTATTGTACCAAGAATGTGACAGTTTGAAATTGTGACAACTAGATCTCAATGACATTTTAACCAATAGTTATAGTCAACCAGAGCAATTTCAGGAAATTATATACTTGAAATCCTGGCTAACCCACTATCACAATGAGAACTTTATACTGGATAGCAAAACAACACTGCTGCTGGCATTTTAAGAATTAAGAAACTCATTGACTCACTTTTTAAAATCTCTACACTACATAATGATCAATGGATCTTTCACAGACCACTTGGGTGCAGTACTGATGGAGTACTGCCAGAGCTGCCGTTATTCAGATGAGACGCTAAACCGAGGCTCCATTTTCTCGCTCAAGTAGACGTACACGACCACACGGCACTATTCGAAGAAGAGCAGGGGAGTTCTTCCGATGTCCGGGCCAACAATTATCCCTTAACCAGCATCATTAAAACAGATTATTTGATTATGTATCTCATTGCTGTCTGTGTGCAAATTGGCTGCCACATTTTCCTAAGTTACAACAGTGATTACACTTCAAATGTACGTAATTGGATGTGAAACGCTTTGGAATGTTCTGAAGTTGTGAAATGCTCTAAATAAATAAGTTATTTTTTTCTTTTATTTTTGTGTTTAAATCTGCTGTGTTCACATTATATGTCTTCAACAGAAAGAAGGGTATTCTGGCTGTGGATTTCTGTTGTTTGTTTAGATAGTGAAAAGCTGACAAATCTACTTTAGAGCTTGAATAAATCTTTGGTGAGCTTTCTTTATTACAACTGGAGGTCTCTGTCACTCCAAGATGTACCATCTAGAGACTTGGCCATAAAAAAGTGCCCATAGATGAAGGCCAGGAGAGTCTAAGTACCAATCAGAGCACTTTGAGACCAGGCCCTCGGTGTGAATTCCAGTGGTCTATTGCTAGAGCAACCAGGTTTGCTTTTGATATTTGTATTTAATGAATCATTTCAATATTGGGAATCATTTACATGTTGTAATCAACATTTTTCATTTTAAAAATTAAACAGAAAATGTTGGAAATACTCAGCTGATCAGGCAGTATCTGTGGAGAAAGAAACAGAGTTAACGTTTCAGGTCGATGATCTATTGTCAGCATTTTTTTTTAAAACGTAATCTCGGATGTGGGAAAAAATTAACTTGCAAGATATATTGGGAATATTGTGCAAATTGGCTGCCGCGTTTCCCACATTACAACAGTGACTACACTCCAAAAGTACTTTATTGTCTGTAAAGCGCTTTGAGACTGAGGTGGTTGTGAAAGGCACCAAATAAATGCAAGTCTTTCTTTCTTATGAGAGGTTAGGGTATTTTTTGTGATATACAGAGTATTGAAGCTCATGTTGGGGCCCTTTAAAACTGAGAGGTGAGATATTGGATAAGAAAAGACCGAAATGTGATTTCAATATTTTTTATAATAATTTTAGAATGACTTTTTCTCCTGCCGAGAATGATAATGCAGCTGAGTTTGTGGAAAAAAGGAACAAGTTATTGAAAACCAATGTGAGAATCTTCATAGGTCAAGAGAACCTAATGGCATTCACCCAAGAATAACTCAGCAAATAAGGGGAGGGGAAACTGTGGCTCAAATTTTTCACAACTCATTAAATAAAAGGATGGCACTTAAATGATTGGAAATTAACTAATGCTGTCCCAGTTTTTAACAAAGGTAAAAACAGGCTGCTTAAAAATGTTGGATCCGGAAGGTTGATGATGATAGCAGAAAAGTCATAGGTCTGTTGGAAAGGAAGCAATTCAAGTGCACTTAACAACAGTAAAGCAATAGCTAGCATGCATTTATAAAAAGCTGCTCATATCTAACAAATTCACAGAAATTCTTTGAGGGTGCGTTACAATTGAAAAATCATTTAAATGTGTTACTATTTCTGTAGACATTCGAAAGACTACTAGTTAAAGTGAAAGCCCTTGAGATAAAGGAGAAAGCAATAAATTGATTTAATAAGAACAAAGGGGCCGAAATTGCTCTTTATTTGCATCCTGTTAGGGCCACCGGTAGACGCTAACGGAACGCAATTGTCTTTTCACCCTGGGCCGGTGGCAGTGGCGCCTGGGCCGGAATTGCCCTGAGATTTTGGGATATCCGCGACATCCGTCTGGGGCGCCCCTTAAAGGGGAGGCTGTGTGCGCCCCAGGCTGCCATTTTTTTTTGTCGGGTGACTTTTCCGTTGGCCTGTCAATGGCTGCCCTTGCCTTGACCAGGCTGCCATCATGCATCTCGGCATTCCTCTTTGCGTGCCGGGCTGCTGGCCCAGTCACGATTGTCCCTGGTGGCCACAGCGGCCTGGCCCTTTAAGTGAAGGGAAAGGGTAGAGTTGCCATATAGCCCTGACCTATTCAGCATGGCGCTGATCTTAGTGCCGCACTGATGTCACAGGAGTGCCCCTCCGAGGTGCCATGCCTGAGACAGTGCTCCGCCTCATTTGAGGGGCGCAAAGGGTAATTCCACCCCGGCGTTAACTGACCCGGGCCCGAAAGGTTACCGCCTGTCGGGCCACGGGACAATTTCAGCCCCAAACTTTAATGGTGATATTTCAAATCGATATTTTTAAACCATCAGAGCACCCAAGATTCAGTGCTGGTACCTCTGCTGTGCAAAATATTTATTATTTTGATCCATGCCACCTTCAATGGCTCAGCAAGTTTATCCAATAAGTAGCTGAACTATTGAGAGCATGCAGGCTCTCAGGTTCCAGTCACAATCTCAGCTGTGGTGCTGATAGGGGGTGCTCCTGCTCCTGATCACTATCCAGTGACACTACTGAAATTGGACATGTGTGAAATAGGATGAGGACATGATTGGGCTTGGCTTTGGTGCCTTCTCTCCCTCCGGGCCACCTTAATCAAAAGCCAAACATAAATAATGCTATTTAGCGGAGGTAACAGGTGATGATAAGTGTTGTGTATGCACGCCTGTTTACTGTGTGATGTCTGGAACACTGAATGTACCCTTACACTGTACGCATCTTACCTGTACACCAGAGGGTGCTGCTGCTGAAGACCTAAGGGTTACCTGCACACTACGGTAACCCAGTATAAAAAGGAACTCACAGCTTGTTGTCCTCACTCAGGAGCTGCAAATAAAGGATTACAGGTCTACACAGTTTAAGTATCATACTCTGCCTCGTGGAGTCATTACTAAAGGTGACTACATACACTACAACTGGTGACGGGAATACGACGTCATGAACCACATGCTCAGCATGTCAAATCTCAGCATCTTTCAGCAATTTACCGATGGGGAAGATTGGGACGCTTTTGGAGAAAGATTGGAACACTTAAGGAGACTGGCTGCACCGTGCAACTTTGGTGACCACCTAAATGAAGCACTAAGGGACTCTAATCCGACGAAAGCAGTGCACCGCATTGATACTTCTAAGGGTAGAAACGCTGCCCCGAGTCCCGCAACCCTGAGTCCGCCACATGGGGCAAACCGGCTGGCCCCGTGGAGGAAACCACACGGCCCACCAGTGCCGCTACAAAGACTATGCATGCAAAGCAAAACGGCATCTTCAAAGGATGTGCAGAAAAAGCTTTACTCACCGCATCTCTGATGAGTTGGCTGATCACCGGGGCTCCGACACAGAGGAAGGTGATGTTGCGCAACCCCTGGAAGAGGAGTATGGAACTCATACTTGCTCCACCGAAAGTTCTCCGTGCACGATGAAAGTAGACGTCGACGGGGTCCCAGATTCTATGGAGAGCGACACAGGGACGAAATCTCCAGGACCGAGGATCCAAACTCCACTTTCCAGGCTGAGGAAGGACTCCAAGAGGTGAACATCCATGAAAGAAATGGATTCCCAACATACAGAATCGAATCTGTGGAAGAAAAGAGCACCACAGCCTGCAGCAAGACCAGAACATGGCTGCCGCACCACAAGCAGTAGAACCTAAAATCAAAATGGCCATGGCCATACCACGAGGAACATTGGAGAAGCATCAAGTCAGAGTAGGAATCGCAGGATAGCGCAGATGAATACGTGGCTTGAGCAGTGGTGCAGCAGGGAGGGATTCAAATTCCTGGGGCATTGGAACCGGTTCTGGGGGAGGTGGGACCAGTACAAACCGGCCGGTCTGCATCTGGGCAGGACCAGAACCAATGTCCAAGGGGGAGTGTTTGCTAGTGCTATTGGGGAGGAGTTAAACTAATATGGCAGGGGGATGGGAACCAATGCAGGGAGACAGAAAGGAGGCAAAAGCAAAAGACAGAAAGGAGATGAGGAAAAGTGGAGGGCAGAGAAACCCAAGGCAAAGAACAAAAAGGGCCACTGTACAGCAAAATTCTAAAAGGACAAAGGGTGTTAAAAAAACAAGCCTGAAGGCTTTGTGTCTTAATGCAAGGAGTATCCGCAATAAGGTGGATGAATTAGCTGTGCAAATAGATGTTAACAAATATGATGTGATTGGGATTACGGAGACGTGGCTCCAGGATGATCAGGGCTGGGAACTCAACATCCAGGGGTATTCAACATTCAGGAAGGATAGGATAAAAGAAAAAGGAGGTGGGATAGCATTGCTGGTTAAAGAGGAGATTAATGCAATAGTTAGGAAAGACATTAGCTTGGATGATGTGGAATCTATATGGGTAGAGCTGCAGAACACCAAAGGGCAAAAAACGTTAGGGGGAGTTGTGTACAGACCTCCAAACAGTAGTAGTGATGTTGGGGAGGGCATCAAACAGGAAATTAGGGGTGCATGCAATAAAGGTGAAGCAGGTGTAATGGGTGACTTTAATATGCACATAGATTGGGCTAGCTAAACTGGAAGCAATACGGTGGAGGAGGATTTCCTGGAGTGCATAAGGGATGGTTTTCTAGACCAATATGTCGAGGAACCAACTAGGGGGGAGGCCATCTTAGACTGGGTGTTGTGTAATGAGAGAGGATTAATTAGCAATCTCATTATGCGAGGCCCCTTGGGGAAGAGTGACCATAATATGGTGGAATTCTGCATTAGGATGGAGAATGAAACAGTTAATTCAGAGACCATGGTCCAGAACTTGAAGAAGGGTAACTTTGAAGGTATGAGGCGTGAATTGGCTGAGATGGATTGGCGAATGATACTTAAGGGGTTGACTGTGGATGGGCAATGGCAGACATTTAGAGACCGCATGGATGATCTACAACAATTGTACATTCCTGTCTGGCGTAAAAATAAAAAAGGGAAGGTGGCTCAACCGTGGCTATCAAGGGAAATCAGGGATAGTATTAAAGCCAAGGAAGTGGCATACAAATTGGCCAGAAATAGCAGCGAACCCGGGGACTAGGAGAAATTTAGAACTCAGCAGAGGAGGACAAAGGGTTTGATTAGGGCAGGGAAAATGGAGTACGAGAAGAAGCTTGCAGGGAACATTAAGGCGGATTGCAAAAGTTTCTATAGGTATGTAAAGAGAAAAAGGTTAGTAAAGACAAACGTAGGTCCCCTGCAGTCAGAATCAGGGGAAGTCATAACGGAGAACAAAGAAATGGCAGACCAATTGAACAAGTACTTTGGTTCGGTATTCACTGAGGAGGACACAAACAACCTTCCGGATATAAAAGGGGTCAGAGGGTCTAGTAAGGAGGAGGAACTGAGGGAAATCTTTATTAGTCGGGAAATTGTGTTGGGGAAATTGATGGGATTGAAGGCCGATAAATCCCCAGGAATGCATCCCAGAGTACTTAAGGAGGTGGCCTTGGAAATAGCGGATGCATTGACAGTCATTTTCCAACATTCCATTGACTCTGGATCAGTTCCTATCGAGTGGAGGGTAGCCAATGTAACCCCACTTTTTAAAAAAGGAGGGAGAGAGAAAACAGGGAATTATAGACCGGTCAGCCTGACCTCAGTGGTGGGTAAAATGATGGAATCAATTATTAAGGATGTCATAGCAGCACATTTGGAAAATGGTGACATGATAGGTCCAAGTCAGCATGGATTTGTGAAAGGGAAATCATGCTTGACAAATCTTCTGGAATTTTTTGAGGATGTTTCCAGTAAAGTGGACAAAGGAGAACCAGTTGATGTGGTATATTTGGACTTTCAGAAGGCTTTCGACAAGGTCCCACACAAGAGATTAATGTGCAAGGTTAAAGCACATGGGATTGGGGGTAGTGTGCTGATGTGGATTGAGAACTGGTTGGCAGACAGGAAGCAAAGAATAGGAGTAAATGGGTACTTTTCAGAATGGCAGGCAGTGACTAGTGGGGTACCGCAAGGTTCTGTGCTGGGGCCCCAGCTGTTTACATTGTACATTACTGATTTGGACGAGGGGATTAAATGTAGTATCTCCAAATTTGCGGATGACACTAAGTTGGGTGGCAGTGTGAGGTGCGAGGAGGATGCTATGAGGCTGCAGAGTGACTTGGATAGGTTAGGTGAGTGGGCTAATGCATGGCAGATGAAGTATAATGTGGATAATTGTGAGGTTATCCACTTTGGTGGTAAAAACAGAGAGACAGACTATTATCTGAATGGTGACAGATTAGGAAAAGGGGAGGTGCAACGAGACCTGGGTGTCATGGTACATCAGTCATTGAAGGTTGGCATGCAGGTACAGCAGGCGGTTAAGAAAGCAAATGGCATGTTGGCCTTCATAGCGAGGGGATTCGAGTACAGGGGCAGGGAGGTGTTGCTACAGTTGTACAGGGCCTTCGTGAGGCCACACCTGGAGTATTGTGTACAGTTTTGGTCTCCTAACTTGAGGAAGGACATTCTTGCTATTGAGAGAGTGCAGCGAAAGTTCACCAGACTGATTCCCGGGATGGCGGGACTGACCTATCAAGAAAGACTGGATCAACTGGGCTTGTATTCACTGGAGTTCAGAAGAATGAGAGGGGACCTCATAGAAACGTTTAAAATTCTGACGGGTTTAGACAGGTTAGATGCAGGAAGAATGTTCCCAATGTTGGGGAAGTCCAGAACCAGGGGTCACAGTCTAAGAATAAGGGGTAAGCCATTTGGGACCGAGATGAGGAGAAACTTCTTCACCCAGAGAGTGGTGAACCTGTGGAATTCTCTACCACAGAAAGTAGTTGAGGCCAATTCACTAAATATATTCAAAAGGGCGTTAGATGAAGTCCTTACTACTCGGGGGATCAAGGGGTATGGCGAGAAAGCAGGAAGGGGGTACTGAAGTTTCATGTTCAGCCATGAACTCATTGAATGGTGGTGCAGGCTAGAAGGGCTGAATGGCCTATTTTCTATGTTTCTATGTTTCTATCACGTGACACCGAGCAGCCAATTGAATAATGATAGAGAAGGTGATGCCCCTTGCAGGACACACACACAGTCAGTGGGAGCACACCCACTACAGAGTCAGTGGTCAATGGGCAGCCCAACCACCACCAAACCAGCCCTACAACCCCTGGCCACCAGGGCCAACACCATGAGCATGAGGCCAATACCCTCCAATTTCCCTGGCATACCTGGGGATGACCTGACCCTCATCCCAATTGGTAGACAAGGAGCCCACCCAGTCTTGTGGCCCTGCCCCACAACTACCCACGTCACAGTGTATACACACCACCCACTGCTGCCGTGGCTACCCCCCGAGGGATCCCACAACAGTGACACTCACATGGTCTCTGTGAGAGGAGGGGAAACATACGAGGCCAGCCTCAAGCACAGGGGTCACACCTGGCAACCACACAACCCTCACCACAACCTCCCATAGCCCACCACTGATCACCTCCCCTGGACATGACAATAAGGATATGAAAAATGCTTGGGGGGGGGGGGGGGAAGAGAGGGGGAGTGTTGTTGTGTATGCACACCTGTTTACTGTGAGATGTCTGTAACACTGTTTTGCAACACTGAATGTACCCTAATACTGTACACACCTTACCTGTACACCAGAGGGTGCTGCTGCTGGAGACCTAGTATAAAAAAGAACTCACAGTTTCTTGTCCTCACTCAGGAGCTGCAAATAAAGGACTACAGGTCTATACAGTTCAATTATTACACCCTGCCTCGTGGAGTCATTACTAAAGGTGCCGACATACACTACAATAAGCACTAGGAGAACCATACCGCAGCAAGGAGTCAACACCTTCAAGAAAGGATGGTAAAAATGGTGAGAAGATGAAAAAACAGAAACATCGAAAATAGGTGCAGGAGTAGGCCATTTGGCCCTTTGAGCCTGCACTGCCATTCAATGAATTCATGGCTGAACATGCAACTTCAGTACCCCATGCCTGCTTTCTCGCCATACCCCTTGATCCCCCTAGTAGTAAGGACTGCATCCAACTCCTTTTTGAATATATTTAGTGAATTGGCCTCAACTACTTTCTGTGGTAGAGAATTCCACAGGTTCACCACTCTCTGGGTGAAGAAGTTTCTCCTCATCTCGGTCCTAAATGGCTTACCCCTTATCCTTAGACTCTGACCCTTGGTTCTGGACTTCCCCAACATTGGGAACATTCTTCCTGCATCTAACTTGTCTAAACCCGTTAGAATTTTAAACGTTTCTATGAGGCCCCCTCTCATTCTTCTGAACTCCAGTGAATACAAGCCCAGTTGATCCAGTCTTTCTTGATAGGTCAGTCCCGCCATCCCGGGAATCAGTCTGGTGAACCTTCGCTGCACTCCCTCAATAGCAAGAATGTCCTTCCTCAGGTTAGGAGACCAAAACTGTACACAATACTCCAGGTGTGGCCTCACGAAGGCCCTGTACAATTGTAGTAACACCTCCCTGCCCCTGTACTCAAATCCCCTCGCTATGAAGGCCAACATGCCATTTGCTTTCTTAACCGCCTGCTATACCTGCATGCCAACCTTCAATGACTGATGTACTATGACACCCAGGTCTCGTTACACCTCCCCTTTTCCTAATCTGTCACCATTCAGATAATAGTCTGTCTCTCTGTTTTTACCACCAAAGTGGATAGCCTCACATTTATCCACATTATACTTCATCTGCCATGCATTTGCCCACTCACTTAACCTATCCAAGTCACTCTGCAGCCTCAAAGCATCCTCCTCGCAGCTCACACTGCCACCCAACTTAGTGTCATCCACAAATTTGGAGATACTACATTTAATCCCCTCGTCCAAATCATTAATGTACAATGCAAACAGCTGTGGCCCCAGCACAGAACCTTGCGGTACCCCACTAGTCACTGCCTGCCATTCTGAAAAGTACCCATTTACTCCTACTCTTTGCTTCCTGTCTGCCAACCAGTTCTCAATACCCGTCAGCACACTACCCCCCAATCCCATGTGCTTTAACTTTGCACATTAATCTCTTGTGTGGGACCTTGTCGAAAGCCTTCTGAAAGTCCAAATATACCACATCAACTGGTTCTCCCTTGTCCACTCTAATGGAAACATCCTCAAAAAATTCCATTAGATTTGTCAAGTCTGATTTCCCGTTCACAAATCCATGCTGACTTGGACCTATCATGTCACTTCTTTCCAAATGTGCTGCTATGACGTCCTTAATAATTGATTCCATTATTTTACCCACTACCGATGTCAGGCTACCCGGTCTATAATTACCTGTTTTCTCTCTCCCTCCTCTTTTAAAAAGTGGGGTTACATTGGCTACCCTCCACTCGATAGGAACTGATCCAGAGTCTATGGAATGTTGGAAAATGACTGTCAATGCATCCGCAGAATATTTTAAAAAAAGAGTGCCTAAGCTTATAGATGATATCACGTTGTGTTGGATAGAGAATGCACATGAAAAAAGAACATTAAAAATTAAAGGTAAATGTATATTATATGAATATATGACTTGGAATGCGGTGGCTGTTTTTTTTTTTAGATTGCTGCATAAGGCACACAAATGAATGTAAGTATCCTTTCTAGTCACAAATAGGACAATTCAGTCTATTGTTACTAGAAAGCAAAGGTTAAAAAAAAATTCAGCGGTGCCATTGCGCCACTGAAAATGTGGCGGGCAGAATTTCCACCCACGAGGCAGAAATGGGGTAATTTAAATAATAGGGGCGGGTGACTGTACCTCTAGCAGAGCAACAGGGGTGCCCTCCCTGCTGGCCTTTCAGAATCTTCGAACGGCACTCTGCCATTCCAAGAAGGGGAGACAGAAGCTTTGTTTGGGCCAAAAAATTGAGCTCTGTAATTTTGTTTAGTTGACAGGTCAGAAAGTCCAATCAGGAAGCTAACTGATGCCTTCGATCCTCAGTGGCAAAGTATACTAGGTCTAGAATGAACCTACACCTGCTCTCAGCAAATGTAGGTCCCACTGGGCCGGTCAGGGGTGCATAGAATTTCTCTTCTCACCTCTCCTAGTTATCAGGCCAAAGTTGCTTTCTGCATGGTGATATATAACAAATAACTCTGTGAATGGGTCTCAACTTAAAATTATCTAATAATCTGTCATGCATGTACTTTTGGGATCACTAGCCACTAGATGGCGGCACTGCTGGAGCCCAATGTTTTCTGCCCTTTGGTGCTCCTTAGCTCCACCCAGACTGATGCTACATTTTGATTTTCTGAGCCAATAACTTCAGTATTGCTCTGATTTCATCCTTTATTAACAACGCCACACCACCCCCTTTTCCTTTTTGTCATGTTTGTAACCTTCACATAACTGTAACCCTTATGTAACAACACTGTACACTGTATACACCTGAGTAATGCACACCTTGACCACAGGGGGTGAACTTGTGGGAGACACTACTCACCTGGTCATCCAGGTATAAAAGGGAGGTCCCACGCAGGGTCAAGACTTCTTGGTCCTGGGAATAAAGGTTCAGGTCACGTAGTGACTTTGTCTGCAGTACATGCCTCATGTGATTCTATAGTAAGGTATAAGGACACCACATTTGGCGACGAGAAACGGGAAACAATGACCCACGAGGAGGGCCACTGGTAGTACAGAGGAACGATATTGTGTTGGTGAGGACTGGGACGATTTCGTTGAGAGGCTCCAGCAGAGCTTTGTCACGAAGGACTGGCTGGGAGAGGAAGCAGCTGGCAAGCGAAGGGCGCATCTACCAACCAGTTGTGGATCCAAGACGTATGCGCTGATGAAAGACCTGCTCGCACCCAAGAAGCCGGTGGACAAGTCTTTTGAAGAGCTCAGCACTCTGATCGGTGAGTACCTCAAACCGGCGCACAGTATACACATGGCCCGGCACCGGTTCTACACACACCGGCATCGGGAGGGACAAAGTATATCAGACTTCGTTGCGGACCTTCTGCGTTTGGCCAGCCTCTAAGTTCACAGACGCCTGCAGGGCGTAGATGTTAATGGATTTCTTCATTGAAGGCATTGGTCATGCCGGGATTTTCAGATTTTCAGCTTATTGAGACCAAGGACTTGACTTTGGAAAGGGCAACATTGATAGCTCAGACCTTCATGGCAGGGGAAGAGACCACCAAGATAATTTACGCGCACAGCCCTGGTTCCAACGTGGCGCTGGACCAGGGAGTTAACATTATAAATGAGATTCAGAACCCCGCAGGCAGGCAAGGGCAATTCGACACCACCCAGGCAGCAACAGGCTCTAGGGTGGGCCAGCAACAGAGACAATGGCAGGGGGATTGGCAATTCACGCCATCACAAGGGACAATGCGTCCCGAGATGGGACCATTGACACTCAGCAACAGAGTGCTCAGGAGTAATCAAAGATACAATCAGAGAGGAATGCCTGTTAACAGTTCCTTTGTTCACAACAATCTCAGCTCATTCTGGAGGTGCGGTGGCAGACATGCTGCGAGAACCTGTAGGTTTCAGCAATTTATCTGCAGAAACTGTAACTTCAGTGGACATCTGGCCAGAATGTGCAGAAAGCCCATAGCAAGGCTAGTTTACAAGGCAGAGGAACCAGACGAGGAGTCTGCAAGGCAGGGTGATGCTTGGGGCAAAGCTATGGACGCTGAAGTCCAGCGGGTTCATGTGCCAGACGTCCACAGCTCGTATACCAAAACGCCACCTATGATGATGAAAATTCTATTAAATGGCATCCCGGTACGCATGGAGCTGGACACAGCCAGTCACTTACGAGTGCCCAACAATTTGAAAAACTATGGCCACTCAAAGCTAACAGGCCCAAACCGGAATGCATTGACACGCAGTTACGGACGTACACCAGAGAGATCATCCCAGTACTAGGCAGTGCAAACTTGGTGGTCACACACAATGGATCGGAGAACTGGCTGCCACTCTAGATTGTCCCGGGGAATGGTCCCGCACTCTTGGGGAGAAGCTGGTTAGCAGAGATGAACTGGAATTGGGGTGGGATGTGCACGCCATTTCAAATGTGGAGCGAAGTTCATGCTCACAGGTCTTACAGAAATTCGAGCCACTTTTTCAACCAGGTGTCGGGACTTTCAAGGGCACCAAAGTAGTGATACTCATCACCCCAGACGCCAGACCAGTGCACCACAAAGCGAGAGTTGTGCCGTATGTGATGCGTGAGAGAATTGAGAGTGAGTTGGACAAGCTGCTAAGAGAGGGCATAATTTCATCTGTTGAATTCAGTGACTGGGCAAGCCCCATCGTTCTTGTCCTTAAAGCGGATGGCTCGGTCAGGATTTGTGGCGACTACAAGGCCACCATCAACTGAGTGTCACTACAGGACCAATATCCGCTTCCGAGAGCGGAGGATCTTTTTGCCACGTTGGCAGGTGGCAAGCTGTTCACCAAGTTGGACCTCACCTCAGCCTACATGACTCAGGAACTGGCTGAAGAATCCAAGCTTCTGACCACCATCGCCACGCACAAGGGGCTATTCATTCACAACAGGTGTCCGTTAGGCATCGTTCAGCGGCTGCTATCGTCCAGAGGAACATGGAAAGCTTGCTTAAATCCATCCCTGGAACAATCATATTCCAAGATGACATCCTAATCATGGGTCGAGTCATCGAGGAACACCTCCACAACCTGGAGGTCGTGCTACGCCGACTGGACCGGGTAGGCTTACGACTATAAAAGTCCAAGTGTGTGTTTTTGGCCCCAGAGG
This sequence comes from Pristiophorus japonicus, assembly GCF_044704955.1. NCBI lineage: Eukaryota > Metazoa > Chordata > Chondrichthyes > Pristiophoridae > Pristiophorus > Pristiophorus japonicus. The sequence goes on along the minus strand of NC_091977.1, from coordinate 468,116,977 downwards.
TCGAGTTTTTGGGCAGGAGGGTTGCCGCTGACGGGATCTGGCCTACAGAATGCAAAATGGAGGAGATCCGTCGTGCGCCCAGGCCCGGCAACACATCAGAGTTGCAGTCATTTCTGGGACTATTGAACTACTTTGCGAAATTTCTGCCGAACTGAAGCATATTGTTGGAGCCGCTGCATGTACTCCTGCGTAAGGGTTGTGAATGGTTTTGGGGGGACTGTCAATAACGGGCTTGACAGTCCCCCCAAAACCATTGGGGGGACTGTCAAGTTCATGGCACCGTGGCTGGCTCTGTTGCACAGGAGGGCAGGAAAAAGAGTGGGAGAGCGATAGTGATAGGGGATTCAATTGTAAAGGGAATAGATAGGCGTTTCTGCGCCCGCAACTGAGACTCCAGGATGGTATGTTGCCTTCCTATTGCAAGGGTCAAGGATGTCTCAGAGCGGGTGCAGGACATTCTAAAAAGGGAGGGAGAACAGCCAGTTGTCGTGGTACACATTGGTACCAACGATACAGGTAAAAAAGGGTATGAGGTCCTACGAGACGGATTTAAGGAGCTTGGAGCTAAATTAAAAAGTAGGACCTCAAAAGTAGTAATCTCTGGATTGCTACCAGTGCCACGTGCTAGTCAGAGTAGGAATACTAGGATAGCTCAGATGAATATGTGGCTTGAGCAGTGGTGCAGCAGGGAGGATGCAAATTCCTGGGGCATTGGAACCGGTTCTGGGGGAGGTGGGACCAGTACAAACCGGATGGTCTGCACCTGGGCAGGACTGGAACCAATGTCCGAGGGGGAGTGTTTGCTCGTGCTGTAGGGGAGGGGTTAAACTAATATGGCAGGGGGATGGGAACCAATGCAGGGAGACAGAGGGAAACAAAATGGAGACAGAAGCAAAAGACAGAAAGGAGATGAGTAAAAGTGGAGGGCAGAGAAACCCAAGGCAAAAAACAAAAAGGGCCAATGTGCAGCAAAATTCTAAAGGGTCAAAGTGTAATAAAAAGACAAGCCTGAAAGCTCGGTGCCTCAATGCGAGGAGTATTCGGAACCCAGGAGAGGGCTCTGAGCTAGTTAGAGTGGGTGAGAGTGCAGATGAACAGGACCCAAAGAAAGAATGCAAAAGGCAGGAGGCAACAGAGCAGAGTAGCACTGGGGTAAGGGTAAACCACAAGGTGATTGGAAGGGATAATATGTATGAATATAAAGGGGCTGCAGGAGGTGTCAAAACTAAAAATCATGGTTTGAAAACTAGTATTAAAACACACTACCTAAACGCACGCAACATTCGAAATTAAGTAAATGAGTTGATGGCACAAATCATCACAAATGAGTATTATTTGGTGGCCATTACAGAAACGTGGTTGCAGGGTGGCCAAGACTGGGAATTAAACATACAGGGGTATCTGACAATTCAGAAAGATAGACAAGAAGGGAAAGGAGGTGGGGTAGCTCTGTTAATAAAGGATGATATCAGGGCAGTTTGTGAGAGACGATATTGGCTCTAATGAACAAAATGTTGAATCATTGTGGGTGGAGAATAGAGATAGTAAGGGGAAAAAGTCACTGGTGGGCGTAGATTATAGGCCCCCAAATAATAACTTCACGGTGGGGCGGACAATAATCAAGGGAATGATAGAGGCATGTGAAAAAGGAATGGCAGTAATCATGGAGGATTTTAACCTACATATCGATTGGTCAAATCAAATCAGACGGGGTAGCCTGGAGGAGGAATTCATAGAATGCATACAGGATTGTTTCTTAGAACAGTATGTTACAGAACCTACAAGGGAGCAAGCTATCTTAGATCTGGTCCTGTGTAATGAGACAGGAATAATAAACGATCTCCAAGTAAAAGATCCTCTCGGAATGAGTGATCACAGTATTATTGAATTTGTAATACAGATTGAGGATGAGGAAGTAGTGTCTCAAACAAGCGTACTATGCTTAAACAAAGGGGACTACAGTGGGATGAGGGCAGAGTTAGCTAATGTAGACTGGGAACACAGACTAAACGGTGGCACAACTGAGGAACAGTGGAGGACTTTTAAGGAGCTCTTTCATAGTGCTCAACAAAAATATATTCCAGTGAAAAAGAAGGGTGGTAAGAGAAGGGATAACCAGCCGTGGATAACTAAGGAAAGAAAGGCGAGTATCAAATTAAAAACCAATGCGTATAAGGTGGCCAAGGTTAGTGGGAAACGAGAAGATTGGGAAAATTTTAAACGACAGCAAAGAATGACTAAGAAAGCAATAAAGAAATGAAAAATAGATTACGAAAGTAAACTTGCGCAAAACATAAAAACAGATAGTAAAAGCTTTTACCGATATATAAAACTGAAGAGAATGACTAAAGTAAATGTTGGTCCCTTAGAAGATGAGAAGGGGGATTTAATAATGGGAAATGTGGAAATGGCTGAGACCTTAAACAATTATTTTGCTTCGGTCTTCATAGTGGAAGACACAAACACCATGCCAAAAATTGCTGGTCACGGGAATGTGGGAAGGAAGGACCTTGAGACAATCACTATCACCAGGGGGGGTAGTGCTGAACAGGCTAATGGGACTCAAGGTAGACAAGTCCCCTGGTCCTGATCAAAAGCATCCCAGGGTATTAAAAGAGATGGCGGAAGTTATAGCAGATGCATTTGTTATAATCTACCAAAATTCTCTGGACTCTGGGGAGGTACCAGCGGATTGGAAAGCAGCTAATGTAATGCCTCTGTTTAAAAAAGGGGGCAGACAAAAGGCAGGTAACTATAGGCCGGTTAGTTTAACATCTGTAGTGGGGAAAATGCTTGAAGCTATCATTAAGGAAGAAATAGCGGGACATCTAGATAGGAATATTGCAATCAAGCAGACGCAACATGGATTCATGAAGGGGAAATCATGTTTAACTAACTTACTGGAATTCTTTGAGGATATAACGAGCATGGTGGATAGAGGTGTAACGATGGATGTGGTGTATTTAGATTTCCAAAAGGCATTCGATAAGGTGCCACACAAAAGGTTACTGCAGAAGATAAAGGTACGCGAAGTCAAAGGAAATGTATTAGCATGGATAGAGAATTGGCTGGCTAACAGAAAGCAGAGAGTCGGGATAAATGGGTCCTTTTCGGGTTGGAAATCGGTGGTTAGTGGTGTGCCACAGGGATCGGTTCTGGGACCACAACTATTTACAATATACATAGATGACCTGGAAGAGGGGACAGAGTGTAGTGTAACAAAATTTGCAGATGACACAAAGATTAGTGGGAAAGCGGGTTGTGTAGAGGACACAGAGAGGCTGCAAAGAGATTTGGATAGGTTAAGCGAATGGGCTGAGGTTTGGCAGATGGAATACAATGTCGGAAAATGTGAGGTCATCCACCTTGGAAATAAAAAACGTAAAAGGGATTATTTAAATGGGGAGAAATTACAACATGCTGCGGTGCAGAAGGACCTGGGGGTCCTTGTGCATGAATCCCAAAAAGTTAGTTTGCAGGTGCAGCAGGTAATCAGGAAGGCGAATGGCATGTTGGCCTTCATTGCGAGAGAGATGGAGTACAAAAGCAGAAAGATCCTGCTGCAACTGTATAGGGTATTGGTGAGGCCACACCTGGAGTACTGCATGCAGTTTTGGTCACCTTACTTAAGGAAGGATATACTAGCCTTGGAGGGGGTACAGAGACGATTCACTAGGCTGATTCCGGAGATGAGGGGGTTACCTTATGATGACAGATTGAGTAGACTGGGTCTTTACTCGTTGGAGTTCAGAAGGATGAGGGGTGATCTTATAGAAACATTTAAAATAATGAAATGGATAGACAAGAAAGAGGCAGAGAGGTTGTTTCCACTGGTCAGGGAGATGAGAACTGGGGGCACCGCCTCAAAATACGGGGGAGCCAATTTAAAACCGAGTTGAGAAGGAATTTCTTCTCCCAGAGGGTTGTGAATCTGTGGAATTCTCTGCCCAAGGAAGCAGTTGAGGCTAGATCATTGAATGTATTCAAATCACAGATAGATAGATTTTTAACCAATAGGGAATTAAGGGTTATGGGCAGTGGGCGGGTAAGTGGAGCTGAGCCCACGGCCAGATCAGCCATGATCTTTTTGAATGGCGGAGATGGCTCGAGGGGCTAGATGGCCTACTCTTGTTCCTAATTCTTATGTTCTTTTGTTCTTATGAATCTGCTTTGTTCTAACAAGCTGTTGCCTTGTACAGAAACTGGTTTCAACGTGTGATGCATCATCCTATGGGGTTGGGTGCATGTTGCAGCAGAGCAATGATGAGGGCCAACTCCAATCTGTGGCTTATGCCTCCAGGTTGCACTCCCAGGCAGAACAGGGATATGGGATGGTTGAAAAGGAAGCACTCGCATGTGTCTACGGGGTGGAAAAATGCACCAGTACCTTTTTGGCAGAAGGTTCGAGTTAGAAACGGACCACAAACCATTAACATCCCTGTTGTCCAACAGCAAGGCTGTCAATGCCAATGCGTCAGCTCGCATACAGCGGTGGGCCCTCACACTGGCTGCGTATGACTAAACCATACGGCACCGGCCAGGAACCGAAAATTGCATTGACGCGCTCAGCAGGCGCCCACTGGCGACCACCGAGGGGACGTTGGAGCAAAGCGCGGAGATGGTCATGGCCATTGAGGCTTTCGACACCGCAGGCTCCCCCATCACAGCCCGCCAGATCAAAATCTGGACCAACAGAGATCCCCTCCTGTCCCTGATAAAGAAATGTGTCCTGACTGGGGATTGGGCGCCCGCACACGGAGCATGCCCCGAGGAGGTCAGGCCGTTTCAGACGGATGGATGAGCTCTCCATCCAAGCCGACTGCCTGCTATGGGGCAGCTGGGTAGTCATGCCCCAGAAAGGAAGGGAAGCATTCACCAGGGAACTCCACAGCAAGCACCCAGGCATCGTGCTAATGAAGGCCATTACCCGGCCACATGTATGGTGGCCGGGAATTGACTCAGACCTGGAACACTGGGTTTGCAGGCGCACGACGTGTGCTCAGCTGGGAAATGCCCCCAGGGAGGCCCCACTCAGCCTGTGGCCCTGGCCCACCAGGCCATGGTCACGTATTCATGTCGACTACGCGGGCCCGTTCATGGGAAAAATGTTCCTGATTGTTGTCGATGCATACTCGAAATGGATCGAGTGCATCATATTGAACTCGTGCACGACATCCACCACTGTGGAGAGTCTGCGTACGGTCTTTGTGACCCACGGCTTGCCGGACATCCTGGTTGGCGAAAACGGCCCGTGTTTCACTAGCTATGAATTCCAGGAGTTTATGTCGGATAATGGTATCAAACACGTCAGGACAGCACCGTTCAAGCCGGCTTCCAATGGCCAGGCAGAAGGTGTGGTTCAAATCATAAAACAGGGCATGCTCCGGATTCAAGGACCCTCCCTTCAGTACCACCTATCGCGCCTCCTGCTGGCCTATAGGTCCCGGCCGCATTCGCTCACGGGAGTCGCGCCCACGGAACTACTCATGAAACGCACGCTTAAAATGCGGCTGTCCCTCATTCATCCAGTCCTGTCAGACATTGTTGAGGGCAAGCGTCAGTCCCAAATCAAGTGCCATGATCGCAACTCAGTGGGAGATGCATAGAAATCGATGACCCTGTATTCGTTCTCAATCATGCTTTGGGACCCAAGTGGCTTGAGGATACTGTAATTGGCAAAGAGGGGAGTAGGGTCATAGTGGTCAGACTTAACAATGGGCAGATATGCCACTAACATCTGGACCAAGTAAAGAAAAGGTTCAGCGTGGACACTGAGGAAGATCATGAGATGTCACCCACACCACTGCCAGTGAACCAGCAACAAGGACATTCACCAGCATGCACAGTCCCTGTGGCCAGCCCAGAATCACCTCAGGTGACAGAGACGCATGCCAAGGCCAAACCACCAGAGCCCCAACTGCGACGCTCCACAAGAGAGCGTCGACTGCCTGAAAGACTCAATCTTTGACCCAAAGACGTTGGGGGGAGGTGATGTCATGTTTGTAACCTTCACATAACTGTAACCCTTATGTAACAACACTGTACACATCTGAGTAATGCATACCTTGACCACAGGGGGTGAACTTGTGGGAGACACTCCTCACCTGGTCATCCAGCTATAAAAAGGGAGGTCCCACACAGAGTCAAGACTTCTTGGTCTTGGGAATAAAGGTTCAGGTCATGTAGTGACTTTGTCTGCGGTACATGCCTTGTGTGATTCTATAGTAAGGTGTAAGGACACCACACTTTTTGCCTGTCCTTCCTAAATATCGAATATCCTTGGATATTCGGTTCCCAACCCTGGTCATCCTACAACCATGTCTCCGTAATTGCAATTATATCGTATCCGTCTACATCTATTTGCACTGTTAATTCGTCTACCTTATTACAGATGCTTCGTGCATTCAGATACAATGCTTTTAGATTTGTCTTTTTAAACATTATTAGACATCTTAACATTATTTTGTACAATAGCCCTATTTGTCTTATCACTATTTTTTCTTACCTGGACCCTATTTGTTAGTGCACTCTTTTGTTTGTATGTTCTGTCCCTTCCTGACATAATCTGGTTATCCTTACCACAATCACTTTCCTGCACTGTTTCCTTTACTTTTCTCTTTAGCATTCTAGATTTATCTCCACTGCGACCGTCCTGCTCCCCCCCTCCCTCCTCTTCCCCCCTCTCTCCGCCCCCTCCCCCCATCTCCCCGCGCCCTCCCCAACCCCCCCTCAAATCAAAAGAACCTCAAATCTATTGGACAAGTGCAGGGACTGAGGCTCCTGCAATATACCTCCTGGATCCCCTTACCTGCTTCACTCACAGTCACACCTTCCTGTCCCTGACCATGTGTCAATTCTGAAGTATTTAATCTAGAGGGTGTGACTGCCTCCTGGAGCAAAAGGTCCAGGTAACTTTCTCCCTCCCTGGTGTCTTGCAATGTCTGCAGCTCGGACTCCAGCTCCTCAACTCCGAACGGAAGTTCGTCGAGCAGCAGACACTTACCGCAGACGTGGTCACCCTGGACCAAAACGTCCAGAAGCTCCCACATATTGCAGCAGCAACACATCTCCCGTTTTTCCATTATTTTATTTAATTAATTAGCTTTGCGTTATTCAACTATTTACCCTATATAGTTTATTAAAAGTGATGCTGCCATTAAGGCGAGATGAAAAAAACTGTCATTGAAAATGTGTCACCATTTTTGGAGGGAGAATTTTTGAACAACTGCATGCTAAAAGCTGCTGAAATGGAGCAGCACGTGGGTTTAGGTGCAGATGAGGGGATTAAAATAGCTAAAAATATGTTCACGTCTGAAAGCAGGCTCCAACACGCCGACTTCCAGGTTTAACTCCGGCACGTTCGGCTTGTTGCACATAACTCCCTCAAGAGGTGGCTTAACAATTTAAATAGGTTAATCGCTCAATTCACACGATATTTCATACCTACATTCAAATTTAACACCACATCCATGGGTTTCTCGGGCTTCTTGAAACTCACCAATGAAACCAAGGTGAGAACAGAACAGGCATTCATGGGCTCATTAAAAGTCAAGCAAATACAGCAATAAATATTGCTCACAGCTGCTGCTATCTCAGCTACCACTGAGAAAGGGTTTGTTCAGAGTACTTGTGGCGAGAGGTTAGTTTCTACACTTTGCAGATAGCAGATCAAGATGGCTGGCGCTTTGGTTGCCTTAGATTGGACCTCAGATGAGAAGCAAGATGGGCATCAGCAGCAACAACAACCTGCTGTGGAGAGACCTGCAGATGTTGTGCAGGGAGGGGAACATCAGAGGGGTTGAGGTCGTAGGAACACTACCTGCATAACATGATGTACAGGCAGAGGCTCAGCTTCCTTGACCTCTGAAGAACAGTACCACCGGAGGCTGAGGTTGTTGCATCAGGTGGTGCCAGACATCTGCAACCTCCTAGAAAAAGAGCTGCTCCCTGCTGGACCCAATGGCCACGCATTCCCAGTGGCTGTGAAACTGACCACCACCCTCAATTTTTATGCCTCCGGACCCTTCTAGAGTGCTCCCAGAGACACATCCAGAATCAGACAGCAGCACACAAATGCATAAGGCAGGTCACTGATGGTTGTTTGCCGAGGTTGGCAATGATGTTAACTTTGCCTGTGATGACGCCAGTCAGATTGAGTAGACACTCGGGTTTATGTCTCTGGCTGGCTTCTCACAGGTGCAGTGTGTTATCGACTGCACACGTGACATTCCGTGTATCCTCATATCAACCAGGAGTATTCATAAGCCGCAGAGACTTCCACTCCATCAATGTGCAACCATAAAAAAAAGATTTACGTAGGTATGCGCCAGATTTCCAGGAGGCTTCCATGAGGCTTTCATCCTGCGGCAGTTCAAGCTCCTTGACCTCTTTGGACCTGCAAGCAGATTTAAGGAGTGGCTGCTAGGAGTCAAAGGTGAGCCTCTTTAAACTTGGCTGATGACACCCGTGAGAAACCCAACCAATGAAGCCCATGAAGCGTGCTGCGACACACCATGTGGAGGATGATGGTCAGTCTAGCGTGGATCTGGATACACAATCCGACATACCAGGGGAGGAAGTGAATGGACTGTACTCGTTCCTAACTAAGAGCAAACCGATAATGATCAACATGAAATTTAATGGGGTATCAGTATCTATGGAACTGGACACCGGGGCAAGTCAATCGATAATGAACCAGAGGGCATTTGACAAGCTGTGGGATACTAAGGCTGTGAGGCCCAGGCTGAGTCCAGTCAATATCAAGTTGCGCATGTACACCAAAGAACTCATAACGGTGATTGGCAGTGCCACAATTAAAGTGTCGTATGACGGTGTGGTTCATGAGTTACCGCTATGGATTGTCCCAGGCAATGGCCCAATGCTGTTCGGCAGGAACTGGCTTGAAAAAATCAGATGTGATTGGAACGACATCAAGGCGTTGTTGTCGGAGAAAGATACATGTGCCCAAGTACTGAGCAAGTTCCTCTCGCTGTTCGAATCAGGCATCGGCAACTTCACAGAAACAAAGGTGCAGATCCACGTGGACTCGGATGCAAGACCCGTCCATCTTAAAGCTCGGGCAGTTCCATATATGAGGGAAAAGGTCGAAATCAAACTGGACAGATTCCAGCGTGAAGGGATTATATCACCGGTTGAATTTAATGAATGCGCCAGCCCCATTGTTCTTGTGCTGAAAAGTGATGGCAGTCAGAATCTGTGGAGGCTACAAGGCAACGATCAACAGGGTTTCGAAACAGGATCAGTTATCGAAGTCTGATGACTTGTTTGCAATGCTAATCGGAGGGAAGTCGTTCACCAAACTGGACTTGACGTCGGCCTACATAACAGGAGCTTGTCGAGACGTCAGAGACTTACGTGCATTAACACGCATTAAGGACTGTTTATCACAGGTGCCCTTTTGGAATTCGCTCGGCTGAAGCAATATTTCAGAGGAACATGGAAAGTCTACTGAAGTCCGTTGCCAGAACCGTCGTGTTCCAAGATGACATCCTGATCACAGCTCGTGACTCCGAGGAACATATGAACAACCTGGAAGAGGTTCTACATCATCTGGACAAAGTGGGACTCAGACTGAAATGCTCGAAGTGTGTCTTCATGGCACCAGAGGTTGAATTCCTGGGGAGCAAAATTTCTGCTGACGGCGTCAGGCCCACGGAGCGAAAACCAAGTCCATCAAGAATGCACCCAAGCAGAATGTGACGGAGCTGCGTTCATTCTTGGGTCTACTCAACTACTTCGGTAACTTCCTACCTAAATTGAGCACCTTATTAGAACCATTGCACATGCTAAGAAAAGGCGACAACTGGGTGTGGGGTGCGTCTCAACACAGAGCTTTTGATTAATCTGCTTTGCTCTAACAAGCTGCTGATACATTATGACCCATGTAAACGTTTAGTATTGGCCTGTGATGCTTCATCATATGGAATTGGTTGTGTACTCCAACAAGCTAATGAGTGGGGTAAACTTCAACCAGTCGCGTATGCTTCAAAAAGTTTGTCTAAAGCGGAAGGAGCCTACAGCATGGTAGAGAAAGAAGCACTAGCCTATGTGTATGGGGTTAAAAAGATGCATTAGTACCTGTTTGGTCTTTGGTTTGAACTGGAGACTGATCGCAAGCCACTCATTTCACTGTTCTCTGAAAACAAAGGTATCAATACCAATGCTTCAACCCGCATCCAGAGGTGGGTGCTGACATTATCCGCTTATGATTATGTCATTTACCATTGACCTGGCACCGAGAATTGTGCCAATGCTTTGAGCCGTCTGCCATTGTCCACACCGGAGGTGGAAACGCCACAACCGGCGGACCTATTGTTACTTATGGATGCATTTGTGAGTGAAGGAACCCCCGTCACGGCTCAAAAAGACCAGACCTGGACCAGCCAGGACCCGATTTTAATCGGTGGTGAAAAGTTGCATCCTCAAAGGTGATCGGTCTGCCATACCCAAGCAAATGTGCGAGGAGACCAAACCTTACAATTCGTCGCAAAGACAAACTGTCTATTCAGTCAGATTGTATACTGTGGGGCAATCGTGTTATTATGCCCAAGGAAGGGAGAGAGAAATTTGTACATGAGCTACATAGCACACATCTCAGCATTGTAATGATGAAAGCCATCGCCAGGTCTCATGTATGGTGGCTGGGAATTGACTGAGTTGGAATCGTGTGTGCTACACTTGCATGCAGCTCAGCAAAGCACCAGCAGAATGGCCGCTGAGTCTGTGGTCGTGGCCGTCCAAACCATGGTCCAGGATCCACACAGACTTTGCAGGTCCCTTCCTGGGGAAGATGTTTTTAGTTGTGGTGGATGCATATTCAAAGTGGATCGAGTGTATAATCATGTCATCCAGTACATCCACAGCTACCATTGAGAATCTCAGTGTCATGTTCACGACACATGGTCTGCCTGACATCATTGTTAGTGACAACGGATCGTGCTTCACCAGTCAGGAGTTTCAAGAGTTCATGAAACTCAATGGTATCAAACATGTATAGTCAGCACTGTTCAAACCTGCATCCATTGGGCAAGCAGAACATGCTGTCCAAATCATAAAGCAGAGTATGAAGCGAGTTACCCAAGGATCACTGCAGACCCACCTGGCATGCATACTGCTTAGTTACAGGACAAGACCACACACGCTTACCGGGATCTCGCCTGCTGAACTAATGATGGAGAGGTCTTAAGACCAAGCTATCTCTTGTACACCCTGACTTGAATAATCATGTTGAATATAGAAGTCAGCAAAGGTATCAAGATCACATAGCTGTGTCATGTGATATTTCCGTAAATGATCCTGTATACGTTCTGAATTATGGTCAGGATCCCAAGTGGATCGCTGGTACTGTCATGGCTAAGGAGGGCAACAGAGTATTTATTGTCAAGCTCAAAAATGGGCAAACATGCAGGAAACATATGGATCAGACAAAGCTGCGGCACACGATGAACCAGAACAGTCGGAGGAAGAGACAATCGACGACCAACCAACCTACCCCCATTCATCAGAGGACTCAGTGATCATCAGTGAATCGGAACTTTTAATCACTGACATGTTCAATGAAATTGGATTTTCAATCCCTGATATGGCCATTGCCACTCCCACCAGGTCAGCCACCCAGCCACCACTCACAACAGACTCTGAACACTCACCCAAGGCTGGAGTTGAACTGAGACGGTCAACCCGGGAGCGTAATACACCGGACCGTCTCAATTTGTAAAAGACTGTGCTAATATCTCAGAGGCGGGTATTGTCATGTATGTCCTTTTTGGATCACTAGCCACTAGATGGCATCACTGTTGGAGGCCATTGGGCTGCACGCACATGTGTGTGCAGCCCAAGTATAAAAGGCCAGCCATTTTGTATATTAGTCACTTTGGGCCTTAATAAAGCAGAGCCAAGGTTACACCTCTTGGAGTTAAACAGTACTCAGTCTATATACAACATAATCCCCATTTAGTTGGCTCTGCAAGAGACAATCAAGAATAAGCTCACTCTATGAAAAGATCCACCACTTTTACAAAGTCTTATGCTTGTATATAGAGCAGAACGTCAGATTGGTCCAAACTACATTTGATATTTAATTGCTCAAAAATGCAGACCTCCCTGTTTCAGATGCATTATGTATGTACTTATCTTTACAATACTGAATTGTCCCAGCAAGAAGACACCTTGGGGAAAAATGAGGCAAATTATATTTGAAAGAAATTATCGAACCATAGAAAAGTAATGAATCTATGCTGCCATCTTCTGGCTCAACAAGGTTTCCGCTCACATGCACCAATATAAGGGGGAGAGATTCGGCTGCTTTGTGCCTCCCATTTACGCCTGGGATAGGTGATAACGGGGCGATACGGGGTTACCAACCAGCCGCAGTGAACTCAGTGACACCTGCAAACTTCCCCGCCAGTTTACCGCCACATTAACTGCCGCGGTCTCTAGCGCACGGTAGATTGTGATGTCAAGTGCACAGCGCCCAGTTACCGGTCCAGATGTGATATTGGCTCCCACCCCCTGCTGTACAGACGTCAACGGCAGGAAAAGGAAGCATTGTCACCTTGGCTGGCCGTTTGGGGAACGATAATTAAAGGCAGTGGTGTGCAAGTACGCCAAACTTTATTCTTCACACCAGTCTGGTGTCTGCTGAATGTTTTTGATGCCTCATTGCTGCGTGATGTCCAAGGCCTCCACTCTCAGAGTGATTGGGGCTGTAATGGCAGTCGTGCAGGTCTCCTGGCCACACAGAACTGAGTAGAAGAATATTGTAAGCCATCATTGGCCCTTCCCTGTAAGCGAGGGAAGTAGCCTCTGATGCCGGCAGCATTGCACTGCACATTCTTCAGCGCTCTGCTGCTACCGTCCCGTTCACACACTTACGCCGTAAGAGAACTGGTTACTGCTTGATTTAGCACTTCACTTCCCTCTTGGAGCGCTAAAGCTGAATTTCCTGCAAGCAAAAAATGATCACCTGGCGATATTTTTCGGAGATTTCAAAAGTTATTGCCCCAAACAGAGCGCAACGGAATTTCTAGCCCAAGAACTGTTCACCTGGCAGGAATGGTAACTGACTTCAGATCTAGTAGGCCAGGCATGCAAAAGTCATGGTCTGATGACGGCATCGGTGCCATCACCCCTTTTTAACTAAAAAAAAAGTCTTGGGAGGTCCACATTGTCACAAACCTGACAAGACCTGCGGGAGACAGCGGAGTGGCCAGTAGAGGCCAAATTCAGTATAAAATATGCTACGGTTCTGAGGAATTCTTGTGGGCTAGGAGGAGGAGTAGTGCTCTCTCTCCAGGCCTTGCAAGAGTTTCTGAGCACCCCAGCCTTGCCTCTCTTTCCCAGCACAGGCACCCCCAGGAAACCTCCTCCTCAGCACTAGGTTTATGCTGTTCCGAACAGCCCTCCAGTCTATTAAGAGTGCTTGGAGCTGTAATGCAGGTCCCATGGCCCAACAGACAGAGCATGAAGAGTGATTGAACCCATTATTGGCCTTTGTTGCAAGGTGGCGGCTCATCATCACTGGGTCAATATCCTGGAACTCCCTCCCTACAGAGTACCTTCACCACATGGACTGCAGCGGTTCAAGAAGGTGGCTCACCACCAACTTCTCAAAGACAATTAGAGATGGGTAATAAATGCTGGTCTTACTAGTAACACCCTTATCAAGTGAATGAATTAAAAAAATCTATCTTCCTCAATGTTTACTACACTTCTAAGTTTTGTGACATCTGCATATTTTGAAATTGTGCCCTGTACCCCCAAGTCCAAGTCATTAATGTATATCAAAAACAGCAGTGGTCCTAATACTGAACTTTATACTTATCTTTTAATAAGCTCTGCAATAAAAACAACTTGTATTTATATAGCGCCTTTAACATCCCAAGGTGCTTCACAGGAGTGTTATAAGACAAAAATTTGACGCTAAGCCACATAAAAAGACATTACAGCAGATGACCAAAAGCTTGGTCAAAGAGGTAGGTTTTAAGGAGCACCTTAAAGAAGGAAAGAGAGAGCCAGAGAAGTTTAGGGAGGGAGATCCAGAGCTTAGGACCTCGGCAGCTGAAGGCCTGGCCACCGATGGTTGAGCTTTTAAAATCAGTCAGTGTAGTGAAGGCACTCCCACAGTGCTGTTAGGGATGGAGTTCTAAGATTTTGACCCAGAGACAATGAAGGAACGGTGACATATTTCTAAGTTAGGAAGGTGTGTGACTTAAGAGGGAAACTTGGAGGTGGTGGTGTTCTCATGTGCCTGTTGCCCTTGTCCTTATCGGTGGTACAGGTCGTGGGTTTGGGAAGCGCAGTCGAAGAAGCCTTGGCGAGTTGAAGTGCATTTTGTAGGTGGTCCACACTACAGCAGACAGACTATTTCATCATCTGAGAATTGCTAATGGAACTGAACACTGCAATCATTAGTGAACATTCCCACTTCTGACCTTATGATGGAGGGAAGATCATTGATGAAGCAACTGAAGATGGTTGGGCCGAGGACACAGTAATGACAAGCGTTCGGTTACTGTAAACTCACTCAGGTGCAACCTGATCCATCTTTATTCCAGCCCGAGAGTTCCTGCGTGACAAAGACACCCAGCTTATATATAGGTGACAAGCACAGATGACTTCCAACCGTGGCGCCCTCTAGTGTCTGGTGACCCCCAAGCATTAATACATAACAACATCCCCCTTTTAAAATCTTAACAGTCTTTTTACAAATTAAGACGGTCTGGGGCTTTCCTCTCACGAGTTGATGGTCTCAGTTCAACTTTGACTGAGGGCTGTGTAGCCGATCTGATGGGAGTGGTCATGACCACATCAGAGACTGAAGATTCAGAGTCAGTAATGTCAGCAGAGTCCTCTGATGAGCGAACAATGGTTGGTTGGTCACTGACTGCATCTTCCTCGCTCGGTTCCAGTTCATTCGTATGCCGCAGTTTAACCTGGTCAAGGTGTTTCCTGCATGTTTGCCCATTCTTGAGCTCGACAATAAGCACTCAGTTACCTTCCTTGGTTGTAACAGTACTGGCGATCTACTTTGGACCTTGACTATAGTTCAGTACATAAACCAGATTGTTGACCGAGATGTCACGTGACATGGCAACACAATCATGACACCATTGCTGACTTTGACGTCTGTTTTCAACACTATCGTTCAAATCAGGAAGAGGAGAAAGCCTGGTCTTGAGATTTCTCATCAGTAGTTCAGCAGGAGGAACCCCAGTAAGCGTATGAGGTCTTGACCTACAACTGAGCAATATACATGACAACTGTCTCTGCAGTGAGCCCTGAGTTACACGTTTCATACTTTGTTTGATCATTTGAATGGCACGCTCTGCTTGACCATTAGAAGCAGGCTTGAATGGGGCTGATCTCACATGTCTGATGCCATTGAGTTTCATGAACTCCTGGAACTCAGACTTGTAAAGCAAGATCCGTTGTCGCTCACAACAATGTCAGGCAAACCATGAGTAGCAAACATGATGCAAAGGCTCTCAATGGTAGCTGTAGACGTGCTGGATGACATAACACACTCTATCCACTTAGAATATGCATCTACTATGACAAAAAACATCTTTCCAAGGAACGGGCCCGCAAAATCAATGTGGATCCTCGACCATGGTTTGGATGGCCACGACCAAAGACTCAGCGGAGATTCTGCTGGTACTTTACTTAGCTGCATGCAAGTATTGCACTGGTGCACGCATGATTCCAGATCAGAGTCAATTCCAGGCCACCATACATGAGACCTAGCAAAGGACTTCACCATGACAATACCAGGATGAGTGCTATGACGTTCACGTACAAATTTTTCTCGATCTTTCTTAGGCATGATTACACAATTATCCCAAAGTAAACAGTCTGACTGAATGGATAGCTCATCCTTGCGGCAGTTGTAAGGTTTGGTTTCCTCACGCATCTCCATAGGTATGGCAGACCAATTACCACTGAGTACACACCGTTTCACAATCGATAAAATAGGGTCATGGCTGGTCCAGATCCTAACTTTTTGAGCAGTGACAGGGGTTCCTTCGCCTTCAAAAGCATCCATTACTAACAGTAGATCTGCAGGTTGAGGTGGCTCCATATCTGGTGTGGGCAAAGGCAGACGACTCAGTGCATCGGCACAATTCTCAGGACCAGGTCTGTGACGGATGACGTAGTCATAGGAAATGAGTGGCTTGTGATCAATTTATGGTTCAAAACGAAGACCAAGTACTGGTGCATATTTTTTTACCCCATACACACAGGCCAAAGCTTATTTCTCTACCATACAGTAAGCTCTTTCCGCTTTAGACAGACTTCTCAAAGCATACGCAACAGGTTGTAGCTTGCCCTATTCATTTGCTTGTTGGGAGTACGCAGCCAACCCCATATGAAGAAGCATCACAGGCCAATACAAGACACTTACACTGATCATAATGAAGCAACTTGTTTGAACAAGCAGATTCTTGGCTTTCTCAAAGGCTCTATCTTGAGACGCACCCCAGACCCAGTTGTCGCCTTTTCTTAGTAACACATGTAGTGGCTCTAGTAAAGTGCTCAATCTGGGTAAGAAATTACCAAAGTAGTTGAGTAGCCCAAGGAACAAACACAGCTTTGTCACATTCTGAAGCCCGAGTGCATTTTTGATGGCCTCGGTTTTTGAATCAGTGGGCCCAATGCCATCAGCAGCAATCTTCCTCCTGAGGAATTCGACTTCAGGTGCCATGAATGCACACTTCGAACATTTCAGCCTGAGTCCCACTTTGTCCAGATGCTGTACGACTTCAAGATTGTTCAGATATTCAGCAGTGTGACCAGAATGTCATCTTGAAACACGACAGTTCTAGGAACGGACTTCAGTAAATTCTCCATATTCCTCTGAAATATGGCTACAGCCAAACGAATCCCAAAAGGACACCTGTTGTAGACGAACAGTCCTTTATGGATGTTGATGCAGGTGAGTTTCTTCGAAGTGTCAACAAGCTCCTGGGTCATATAGGTAGATGTCAAATCCAGTTTCGTGAACGACTTTCCACCAGATAGCATGGCGAACAGGTCATCAGCCCTCGGTAACAGATACTGATCCGGTTTCAAAAATCGGTTAATCGTAACCTTGCAGTCTCCACAAATCCTGACAGTGCCATCACGCCAACACAGGAACAATGGGACTAGCCCATTCGTTAAACTCGACCGGTGATATGATCCCTTCACGCTAGAGTCTTGCCAAGCTCAATTTCAACCTTCTCCCTCATCATGTACGGAACAGACCAAGCTTTGCGATAGACAGGCCTTGCATTGAAGTCCAGGTGAATCTGCACCTTGGCTCCCATAAAATTACCAATGCCCGGTTCAAACAAAGAAGGAAACTTTTTCAATACTTGAGCACATGAAGTATCATCCACCGAGGACAAAATTACATCATTCCAGTTCAGCTTGATTTTGTTGAGCCAATTCCTGCCGAACAGCATTGAACCATTACCTGGGATGATCCATAATGGTAGCTCGTGACCACACCGTCATATGACACCTCGATTACTGCACTGCCGAGCTCCGGTATGAGTTCCTTAGTGTAAGTACGCAACCTGGCATGGACTGGACTCAGCTTCGGTTTCGCAGTCTTAGTGTCCCATAGTTTGTCGAATGTCCTTTGGCTCATTAGCGACTGGCTCTCATGTGCCCAGCTCCATTGATACAGGCACGCCATTCAGCTTCGCATTATCGACTGTCGACTGGCTCTTGCTCAGGAATGAATACAGTCCATGCACTTCCTCCTCGGCTTGTGTATCCAGGCCATCACTGAACTGGTCCTCATCAATCACGTGGTGAGCCGCACCATGCTTGCTCCATTGTGGACACATCCTGTGAGATGCCCCACTTTCAAACATCAATTGCATGAGTATTGTCTAAACCAACACTGATGAGGCCGATGATTGTCCCAGGGTGAAATCTGGTTTTCTAGACCAATATGTCAAGGAACCAACTAGAGGGCTGGCTATCCTAGACTGGGTGATGAGTAATGAGAAAGGACTAATTAGCAATCTTGTTGTGCGAGGCCCCTTGGGAAAGAGTGACCATAATATGGTAGAAATCTTTATTAAGATGGAGAGTGACACAGTTAATTCAGTGACTAAGGTCCTGAACTTAAGGAAAGCTAACTTCGATGGTATGAGACGTGAATTGGTTAGAATAGACTGCCGAATGATACATAAAAGGTTGATGGTGGATAGGCAATGGCAGACATTTAAATATCACATGGATGAATCTCAACAATTGTACATTCCTTCCTGGAGTAAAAATAAAATGGGGAAGCTGGTTCAACTGTGGCTAACAAGGGAAATTAGGGATAGTGTTAAATCCAAGGAAGAGGCATATAAATTGGCCAGAAAAAGCAGCAAACCTGAGGACTTGGAGATATTTAGAATCCAGCAGAGGAGGACAAAGTGTTTAATTAGGAGGGGGAAAATAGATTATGAGAGGAAGCTTGCTGGGAACATCAAAACTGACTGCAAAAGCTTGTATAGATATGTGAAGAGAAAGAAATTAGTGAAGACAAACATAGGTCCCTTGCAGTTAGAATCAGGTAAATTTATAATGGGGAACAGAGAAATGGCAGACCAATTGAACAAATACTTTGATTCTATTCTTCACAAAGGAAGACACGAATAACCTTCCGGAAATATTCGAGGACAGAGGATCTAGTGAGAAGGAGGAACTGAAGGAAATCCTTATTAATCAGGAAATTGTGTTCAGGAAATTGATGGGATTGAAGGCCGATGAATCCCCAGGGCCTGATAGTCTGCATCCCACAGTACTTAAGGAAGTGGCCCTAGAAATAGTGGATGCATTGGTGATCATTTTCCAACAGTCTATAGACTCTGAATCAGTTCCTATGGACTGGAGGGTAGCTAATGTAACACCACTTTTTAAAATGAGAGAGAAAACAGGGAATTATAGACCAGTTAGCATAACATCCGTAGTGGGGAAAATGTTGGAATCAATTATTAAAGATGAAATAGCAGTGCATTTGGAAAGCAGTGACAGGATCGGTCCAAGTCAGCATGGATTTATGAAAGGGAAATCATGTTTGACAAATCTGCTGGAATTTTGAGGATGTAACTAGTAGAGTGGACAAGGGAGAACCAGTGGATGTGATGTATTTGGACTTTCAAAAAGCTTTTGACAAGGTCCCACACAAGAGATTATTGTGCAAAATTAAAGCACATGGTATTGGGGTAATGTATTGACGTGGATAGAGAACTGGTTGGCAGACAGGAAGCAGAGAGTCGGGATAAACGGGTCCTTTTCAGAATGGTAGGCAGTGACTAGTGGGGTGCCGCAGGTCTCAGTGCTGGTACCCCAGCTATTTACAATATACATCAATGATTTAGATGAAGGAACTGAGTGTAATATCTCCATGTTTGCAGATGACACTAAACTGGGTTGCACTGTGAGCTACGAGGAGAATGCTAAGAGGCTGCAGGGTAACTTGGATAGGTTAGGTGAGGGGCAGATGCATGGCACATGCAGTATAATGTGGATAAATGGGAAGTTATCCACTTTGGTGGCAAAAACGTGAAGGCAGATTATCTGAATGGCGGCAGATTAGGAAAAGGGGAGGTGCAACGAGACCTGAGTATAGGAGCAGGGAAGTCTTACTGCAGTTGTACAGGGCCTTGGTGAGGCCTCACCTGGAATATTGTGTTCAGTTTTGGTCTCCTAATGTGAGGAAGGACGTTTTTGCTATTGAGGGAGTGCAGCGACGGTTCACCAGACTGATTCCTGGGATGGCAGGACTGACATATGAGGAGAGACTGGATCGACTGGGCCTGTATTCACTGAAGTTTAGAAGAATGAAAGGGGATCTCACAGAAACATATAAAATTCTGACGGGTCTGGACAGGTTAGATGCAGGAAGAATGTTCCAGATGTTGGGGAAGTCCAGAACCAGGAATCATAGTCTAAGGATAAGGGGTAAGCCATTTAGGACCAAGATGAGGAGAAACTTCTTCACACAGAGAGTTGTTAACCTGGGGAATTCTCTACCGCAGAGAGTTGTTGATGCCAGTTCGTTAGATATATTCAAGAGGGAGTTAGATGTGGCCCTTATGGCTAAAGGGATCAAGGGGTATGGAGAGAAAGCAGGAAAGGAGTACTGAGGTGAATGATCAGCCATGATCTTATTGAATGGTGGTGCAGGCTCTAAGGGCCGAATGGCCAACTCCTGCACCTATTTTCTCTGTTTCTAGGAATTTGCCTATTTGATGCTGAAATTAGTATGTCATCGAAATAACATACTACCCTTTCAGTACCTTGTAAAATATGGTTCATTACCCCATGGAATATGGCAGGGGCAGAAGACACTCCAAAATGGTAGCCTATTAAATTGATATAGGCCTAGATGAGTATTTAGTCAAGCATGACTTGGACTCCTCATCTCGTTTAAGCTGTAAGTAGGCATTCCTAAGATGCAACTTTGAGAAAATCTGACCCCCTGTCAGTGTTGTAAACAAATCTTCTATATTTGGCAATGTATTGGGGACATTACCCTCTAGAACCTGGTTTACGGTTACTATATAATCACCACACAATCTTACCTTACCATCGGACTTAGGTATAACAATGGGTGTAGCCCAATTACATCGATCTATCTTAGAAATAATGTGCTCTCTCGTCTTTTGCGTTCTTGCTCAACTTTCTTCTCGAGTGCATACGGTACAGAACGTGGCTTGCAGTAAACCGATCTAGCGTCCATCTCTACCCTGACACTCGCCCTGAAGCCTTGGATCGGACTGCCCGTTTCGCAGAACACCTTCGGATAATTTTTGATGACATCATCCTTTGACGCAAATCTTGTTTCAACATGAAAAATCTCACTCCAATCCAGCTTCAGTGATCCCAACCAATTTCTTCTTAGTACGGCAGACTTGTCTCCTGCCACTACTATTAAAGGCAAGCTCTGAAATTGATCCTTGTATTTCACCGGTACGGTGATACGACCTGCCACCGGAATGTTCTCTCTCCACTAGCCTCGCGGCTCTATCTTGGCTTTCTCCAATGGGAGAACGTACAATTTGTCGAGGTACAGCGATTCCGGTACAACACGCATGTGGATGATGATACTTTTTGAATCGCCGTCTGTTAACCTCGTGCTCCTAATGATGTTTAACTCTAACATCTCCTCATTCTGTTGTTGTTCTTCCATGCTATGTCGTCTCTGGGGATTTCTACTCATAGCTTTGAAAACTGGTTTATCCTTCAGTCGGCATGCCTTCGCAAGATGCTCAGTTTTCCTGCAGAAGAAACACTCTGCTCAAAGTTATCCATATGTGAAGGCAATGTGTTGTCCCAGGCACTGATAGCAGGACGTCAATGCTCTGTTCCCATTTCCAGTTTTTGCGACTTTGGGGCCCCACCGCATTTTACTTTGAACCTGAAGGCGATTCACCTCGGTTGTGTGATGAGTGCAATTAGTATGAAATTCTTGGGAATATTGGTTGGCCATGCTCATCGACCTAGCTGTCTGACAAGCTAAATCAAAAGCCAAGTTAGGCATCGTCAATAACTTTCTTCTGATCGCATCATTTTTCACCCCACAAACAAAGTGGTCTCGCAATGCTCGGTTCTGAAAGTCTCCGAAATTACAGTGAATAGATAGCTTTTTTAATGCTACAATGTACTCAGTGATATTTTCTTCGGCCTTCTGATATCGTATTCGGAAATGATAACTTTCAGCAATTTCTAACGGAGCGGGACTGTAATGTTGTCCGAACTTATTTAGAATCTGTTGTATCCTTTGGCTTGTCAGGTACAAGCAAATTTATCAGCGTTTCATACAACTCAGGCCTGGCCTCAGTTAAGAATATAGCTCTTTTTCGTTCCAACACCACCCGGTTATTGTCTTCACATTACCGGAGAGTGATATTAATTGCAGTAAAAAACATTTCTAGCCGATCCACATATGCGCGAAAATTTTCACGGTCGCCTTAAAATGCCCCCAAATGTCCTATAACTCCCAAAGCGCAGCCATTTTGACTCTGGCAGTTTAACCAAGTGTGCTTGTAATTTAGCTCGGATTTGTAGCTGATCCCAAAAACACAGAAGCTCTCAAAGTCTCTCGGTCAGCTGGCTGAATCCTTCACCAACAAAAATTTCGGCTTTGTATTATCTGATTACATCCCATGCTCATCGCCAAATGTTATATCTTCCGAGAGCACACAACACAGATGGATGCAGATTCTGGAAACTTCTGACCTGTTCTTTATTAAACAGCACTAGCTGCAGTAACACAGGCGTCGACAGTGTGGAGCTACAGACATTACAATAATGAAGAGGAAAGTCATGGACTGCAGGAGGATATCAATATGCTGGTCAGGTGGGCAGAACAGTGGCAAATGGAATTTAATTTGGAGAAAAGTGTGAGGTAATGCACTTTGAGAGGGCTAATAAGAAAAGGGTATTAGGGAAACATGGCTAACAAGGGAAATTAAGGATAATGTTAAATCCAAGGAAGAGGCATATAAATTGGCCAGAAAAAGCAGCAAACCTGAGGACTGAGAAATTTAGAATCCAGCAGAGGAGGACTAAGGGTTTAATTAGGAGGGGGAAAATAGAGTACGAGAGTAAGCTTGCAGAGAACATAAAAACGGACTACAAAAGCTTCTATAGATATTTGAAGAGAAAATGATTTGTGAAGACGAATTTAGGTCCCTTGCAGTCAGAATCAGGTAACTTCATAATGGAGAACAAGGAAATGGCAGACCAAATGAACAAATACTTCAGTTTTGTCTCCACTAAGGAAGACACGAATAACCTCTCGAAAATAATAGGGGACAGTGGGTCTAGCGAGAAGGAGGAACTGAAAGAAATCCTTATTAGTCAGGAAATTGTGTTCGGGAAATTGATGGAATTGAAGGCCGATAAATCCCCAAGATCTGATAGGCTGCATCCCAGAGTACTTAAAGAAGTGGCCCTAGAAATAGTGGATCATTGGTGATCATTTTCCAACATTCTATAGGCTCTGGATCAGTTCCTATGGATTGGAGGGTAGCTAATGTAACACCACTTTTTAAAAGAGAGAGAAAACAGGGAATTATAGACCAGTTAGCCTGACATCAGTAGTGGGGAAAATGTTGGAATCAATTATTAAAGATGTAACAGCAGCACATTTGGAAAGCAGTGACAGGATCAGACCAAGTCAGCATGGATTTATGAAAGGGAAATCATGCTCGACAAATCTTCTCAAATTTTTTTTGAGGATGTAACTAGTAGAGTGGACAAGTGAGAACCAATGGATATGGTGTATTTGGACTTTCAAAGGGCTTTTGACAAGGTCCCACAAGAGATCAGTATGCAAAATTGAAGCACATGGTATTGGGGGTAATGTATTGACGTGGATAGAGAACTGGTTGGCAGACAGGAAGCAAAGAGTAGGAATAAATGTGTCCTTTTCAGAATGGCAGGCAGAGACTAGTGGGGTACTGCAAGGTTCAGTGCTGCGACCCCAGCTATTTACAATCTACGTTATTGATTTAGATGAAGGAATTGAATGTAATATCTCCAAGTTTGCAGAATACACTAAGCTGGGTGACAGTGTGAGCTGTGAGGAGGATGCGAAGAGGTTGCAGAGTGACTTGGATAGGTTAGCTGAGTGGGAAAATGCATGGCAGATGCAGTATAATGTAGATAAATGAGGTTATCCACTTTGGTGACAAAAACAGGCAGGCAGAATATTATCTGAATTGTGACAGATTAGGAAAAGGGGAGGTGCAACGAGACCTGGGTGTCATGGTTCATCAGTCATTGAAAGTTGGCATGCAGGTTCAGCAGGCGGTGAAGGCGGCAAATGGTATGTTGGCCTTCATAGCTAGGGGATTTGAGTATAGGAGCAGGGAGGTCTTACTGAAGTTGTACAGGGCCTTGGTGAGGCCACACCTTGAATATTGTGTACAGTTTTGGTCTCCTAATCCGAGGAAGGACATTCTTGCTATTGAGGGAGTGCAGCGAAGGTTCACCAGACTGATTCCTGGGATGGCAGGACTGACATATGAAGAAAGACTGGGTCGACTAGGCTTATATTCACTGGAATTTAGAAGAATGAGAGGGGATCTGAGAGAAACATATCAAATTCTGACGGGATTAGACAGGTTAGATGCAGGAAGAATGTTCCCGATGTTGGGGAAGTCCAGAACCAGGGGTCACAGTCTAAGGATAAGGGGTAAGCCATTTAGGACTGAGATGAGAAAAAACTTCTTCACTCAGAATTGTGAACCTGTGGAATTCTCTACCAGAAAAAGTTGTTGAGGCCAGTTTGTTAGAAATATTGAAAATGGAGTTAGATGTGACCCTTATGGCTAAAGGGATCAAGGGGTATGGAGAAACAGCAAGAATGGGGTACTAAAGTTGCATGATCAGCCATGATCATACTGAATGGTGGTGCAGGTTTGAAGGGCCAAATGGCCTACTCCTGCATCTATTTTCTATGTTTCTGCTTTTTTGTGTACACATTAAATGGTAGGTCATTTCGAAGTGTAGATGAACAAAGGGACCTTGGAGTGCTTGTCAACAGATCCCTGAAAGTAGCAGGCCAAGTGGATAAGGTGGTTACGAAGGCATACGGAATGCTTGCCTTTATTGGCCGAGGCACAAAATACAAGAGCAGGGAGGTTATGCTTAAATTGTATAATACTCTGGTTCGGCCACAGCTGGAATACTGCGTGCAGCTCTGGTCGCCGTATTATAGGAAGGACATGATTGCACTGGAGGGTGCAGAGATTTACGAGGATGCTGCCTGGAATGGAGAATCTTAGCTATGAGGACGGATTGGATAGGCTGGGTTTGCTCTCCTTGGAACAGAGGAGGTTGAGGAGGAGACCTAATTGAGGTTTATAAAATTTTGTGGGGCCGTGATATAGTGAATAGCAAGGGCCTATTTGCCTTGGTGGAGCGGTCAATTATGAGGGTGCATAGTTTTAAAGTGGTTGGTGGAAGATTTAGAGGTGATTTGAAGGGAAGCTTATTCACACAGAGTTGTGGGGATCTGGAACTCACTGCCTGGAAGGATGGTAGAGGCAGAAACCCTCACCACATTTAAAAGGTGCTTGGATGGGCACTTGAAGTGTCGTAACCTGCAGGGTTACGGACCTGGAGCTGGTAAGTGGGATTATACTGGATAACCTCGTGTACGATGGCAAGTACTTCGGGGAATCGAGTATGGTCAGAGTGATCTCCAGGACTAGTTTCAATTGCCTGGATGGGTCAGAGAGGAATTTTCCCAGATTTTTTTTTCCCCAATTGGCTTGGGTTTTTATGTTTTTTTGCCTCTCCCAGGAGATCACATGGCTCTGGTTGGGGTGGAGTATAAAATGTTGCAATGCATGGGGTATCGCAGTTTTGTGGGGTGGACTGGTTGCGCCGGATGCTCTTTACCTTTCTGCCATTGTTCATAGGTTTATATGTAACCATTAGGGCTGCTGACCGAAGGCTGTGTGGCTCTTTGTCAGCCGGCGCGAATACGATGGACCGAAATGGCCTCCTTCTGCGCTGTAGATTTCTATGTTTCTAATTTAATTTTTTGATAAAGTAAGAAGGTTGATGAAGGGAATGCAGTGGCTGTTGTCTATATGGATTTTAAGAAAGCATTTGACAAAGTACCACTTAAAAGGCTGATTATCAAAATTGACGCTCATGGAATCGGAGGGTCAGTGTCAGCTTGGATAAGAAATTGGCTTAAGGACAGAAATGAGTGACTCATTTGTTTTTCAGACTGGAGGATGGTAAACAGTGGTGTTCCCTAAAGTTCCATGCTAGGACCACTGTTGCTTGCTTTATTTATTTATATGTAATATATACACATATTTAATGACGGTTATTGGAATAGAGTAAAATTTCCAAATTTACCAATGATACCAAACAGAGCTGTGGCAAATAGTGAGGATGATACCAATCAACTGCAACAGGAGGACGAGACCGGGGAATTAGTAATGGGGAACATGGAGATGGCAGAAACGCTGAACAAATATTTTGAATCAGTCTTTACAGTAGAGTACACTAACAATATCCCAACAGTCAAGGGGCTATTGGTGCAGGGGGAGCAACTTAACACAATCACAATGACTAAGGAGGTGGCACTCAGTAAGACAATAGGACTAAAAGTAGATAAATCCCCTGGACCTGATGGCTTGCATCCTAGAGTCTTAAGAGAAGTAGCAGCAGGGATAGTGGATGCACTGGTTGTAATTTACCAAAATTCCCTGGATTCTGGGGAGGTCCCAGCAGATTGGAAAACTGCAAATGTAACACCCCTATTTAAAAAAGGAGGCCGACAAAAAGCAGGAAACTATAGACCAGTTTGCCTAACATCTGTGGTTGGGAAAATGTTGGAGTCCATTATTAAAGTAGGACATTTCGAAAAGCATAATTCGGTCAGGCAGAGTCAGCATGGATTTATGAAGGGGAAGTCCTGTTTGACAAATTTGCTGGAATTCTTTGAGGATGTAAATGAACAGAGTGGATAAAAGGGAAACCAGTGGATGTGGTGTATTTGGAATTCCAGAAGGCATTTGACAAGGTGCCTCATAAAAAAGGTTACTGCACAAGATAAAAGTTCACAGGGTCGGGGGTAATATATTAGCATGGATAGAGGTTTGGCTAACAAACAGAAAACAGAGAGTCGGGATAAATGCCAACCCGAGAATAAACCAATCAGTAAGTAGTGGGGTGTCGCAGGGATCAGTGCTGGGACCCCAACTATTTACAATCTATATTAACATAGGAACATAGAAAATAGCTGCAGGAGTCGGCCATTCGGCCCTTCGAGCCTGAAACATTCAATAAGATCATGGCTGATCATTTACCTTGGTACCCCTTTCCTGCTTTCTCTCCATACCTTGATCCCTTTAGCTGCAAGGGTCATATCCAACTCCCTCTTGAATATATCTAATGATCTGGCATCAACAACTCTCTGCGGAAGGGAATTCCATAGGTTAACAACTCAGTGAAGAAGTTTCTCCTCATCTTGGTCCTAAAATGGCTTACCCCTTATCCTTAGACTGTGACCCCTCGTTCTGGACTCCCCCAACATCAAGATCATTCTTCCTGCATCTAACCTGTCCAGTCCTGTCAGAATTTTATGTTTCTATGAAATCCCTTCTCATTCTTCGAAACTCCAGTGAATACGGGCCCAGTCAATCCACTCTCTCCTCATATGTCAGTCCTGCCATCCCGGGAATCAGTCTGGTGAACCTTTGCTGCACTCCCTCAATAGCAAGAACATCCTTCCTCAGATTCGGAGACCAAAAACTGAACACAATATTCCAGGTGAGGCCTCACCAAGGCCCTGTACAGCTGCAGCAAGACCTCCCTGCTGCTATACTCAAATCCCCTAGCTATGAAGGCCAACATGCCATTTGCCTTCTTCACCGCCTGCTGCACCTGCATACCAACCTTCAATGACTGATGAACCATGACATCCAGGTCTCATTGCACCTCACCTTTTCCTAATCTGCCGCCATTCAGATAATATTCTGCCTTCGTGTTTTTGCCACCAAAGTGGATAACCTCGCATTTATCCACATTATACTGCATCTGCCATGCATTTGCCCACTCACCTAACCTGTCCAAGTCACCCTGCAGTGTCTTAGCATCTTCCTCACAGCTCACACCGCTACCTAGCTTGGTGTCATCTGCAAACTTGGAAATATTACTCTCAATTCCTTCATCTAAATCATTGATGTATATTGTAAATAGCTGGGGTTCCACCACTGAGGCCTGCGGCACCCCACTAGTCACTGCCTGCCATTCTGAAAAGCACCTGTTTATCCTGACTCTGCTTCCTGTCTGCCAACCAGTTCTCTATCCACATCAATACCCCAATAAGCATGTACTTTAATTTTGCACAACAATCTCTTGTGTAGGACCTTTTCAAAAGCCTTTTGAAAGTCCAAATGTACCACATCCACTGGTTGTCCCTTGTCCACTCTACTCGTTACATTCTCAAAAAATCCTAGAAGATTTGTCAAGCATGATTTCCCTTTCATAAATCCATGCCTTGGAAGAAGGGACCGAGTGTAACGTAGCCAAGTTTGCTGATGATACAAAGAAGGGAGGAAAAGCAATGTGTGAGGACACAGAAAATCTACAAAAGAACAGACAGGCTAAGTGAGTGGGCAAAAATTTGGCAGATGGAGTATAATGTTGGAAAATGTGAGGTCATGCACTTTGGCAGAAAAAAATCAAAGAGCAAGTTATTATTTAAATGGAGAAAGATTGCAAAGTGCTGCAGTGCAGCGGGACCTGGGGATACTTGTGCATGAAACACAAAAGGATAGTATGCAGGTACAGCAAGTGATCAGGAAGGCCAATGGTATCTTGGCCTTTATTGCAAAGGGGATGGAGTATAAAAGCAGGGAAGTCTTGCTGCAGTTATACAGGGTATTGGTGAGGCCACACCTGAAATACTGCGTGCAGTTTTGTTTTCCATATTTATGAAAGGATATACTTGCTTTGGAGGCAGTTCAGAGAATGTTCACTAGGTTGATTCCAGAGATGAGGGGGTTGACCTATGAGGAAAGGTTGAGTAGGTTGGGTCTCTACATAGGAATTCAGAAGAGAGGTGATCTTATCGAAACGTATAAGATTATGAGGGGGCTTGACAAGGTGGATGCAGAGAAAATGTTTCCACTGATGGGGGAAGACTAGAACTAGGGGGCATAATCGTAGAATAAGGAGCCACCCATTTAAAACTGAGACGAGAAGAAACTTATTTTCTCAGAGGGTTGTAAATCTGTGGAATTCACTGCCTCAGAGAGCTGTGGAAGCTGGGACATTGAATAAATTTAAGACAGAGATAGACAGTTTCTTAACTGATAAGGGAATAAGGGGTTATGGGGAGCGGACAGGAAAATGGACCAGAGTCTATGATCGGATCAGCCAAGATCGTATAAAATAGTGGAGCAGGCTCGAGGGGCCCCTATTTCTTATGTTCTTATGACAGATAGGCTAGCAGAATGGACAGACAAGCAGCTGTTGGAATTTAATGCAGAGAAGTGTGAGGTGATGCATTTTGGCAGAAGTGATAGGGAGAGGCAATATAGACTTAATTGCACAATTCTCAAGAGTGTGCAGGGACAGAGAGACCTGGTGGTTCATGTGCATAGATCTTTAAAGGTGGCAGGACATATTGAGAGTAGCTAGCAATGCATATGGAATCTTAGGCTTCATAAAGAGGTATCGAGTACAAAAAGCAGGGAAGTTATGCCAAACCTTTATAAAGCTCTGGTCAGGCCACAACTAGAGTATTGCATCCAGTTCTGGTCACCACACATTAGGAAGGATGTGAAGGTCCTTGAGAGGGTGCAGAAGAGATTTACCAGAATGGTTCCAGGGATGAGGGGTTTTAGTTACAAGGTTAGGTTGAAGAAGCTGGGAGTGTTCTCCTTGGAGCAAAGGAGGTTGAGGGGAGATTTGATAGAGGTGCACAAGATTATGATGGGTTTGGATAAGGTAGACCGAAAAGGCTGTTCCCATTAGCTGATGGTACAAGGACTAGGGAACACAGATTTAAGGTTTTGGCCAAGAGATACAGGGGAGATGTAAAGAAGAACTTTTTTTTTTTTAAACGCAGTGAGTGGTAATGACTTGGATTTCGCTGCCTAAGAGGGTGGTGGAAGCGGAGACGATCAATGATTTCAAAGGAAATTGGATCAGTACTTGAGGGAAATAAATGTGCAGGGCTATGGAGATAGAGCGGGGGAATGGGACTGACTGGATTGCTCTACAGAGAACCAGCAGGAACTCGATGGGCTAAATGGCCTCCTGTGCCATAATGATTATATGACAATAGAGGGGAGAATACACAGCACCCTGTGTACTGGCAACCAGGATATATACTGCTGCCTCAACACTTTGAATGGGGGCTATCAGATCCTCAATCAGCTAGCCCACTGATCAGTGGGGTACAGATCCAGGGTCCAGTGGAATGACAACAGTGTGAATAGACTTCTGAGATTGTCGTTCCTCAGGGCTCCAAACTTCCTCCACAGAGTCATCATAGGTAGTCCCTCGAAACAAGGATGACTTGCTTCCATGCCAAAAAAGGATGAGTTCACAGGTTTCTCAATGAGGGACCTAATATTCCAGGTCCTGAACTACATAGTGTAGGGTGGAAATGCCTGTGCGTGGATTTTTTTTAACATGTGGTGGCCGTTGCACACCAGCCACCACACGGACTTGACAGAGCCAGGTCTTGGTCCAATGGCAAGGATTAACCAAGACGACTGGAGACTTGCTGTGCTACATAGGCCTAGTGCGCACACATATCGCAGTGTGGGCTGACCCTTGCTGCCCCTAGGTCCTTGCCTCTTCTGGGCCCCGATCATGTCCCTCTACAATCTCCTTCGTCCCGACCTTGTCGCTCCTGCTGTACCTGTCCACGCTCCAGTCAGCAACCTGCACCTTGATAACGTCCCTCTTCGCTGCAGTCGCCCTCCTGCACCAGCTCGCGCCGTACCTTGCAGTGGTATGCTGCAACGCTGCCCATGGTCGCCGCTCCTTTTATACCAAACCAGTGACACATAGGATGCAGCAGTTGGTTGTCCACAATGCAACTTGCAGCAGCTCCCTCCCAGCAACAAGTTTCTATGAGGGCCCATTAGTCTTTTGTAACATAGGTGCAGCCAACCACCTCTTCCAATACTGGTCCTCAGGTTGCAGAACCCAGCCCAAGAATTGGAGAAAGGCATGGTTAGGTACCAGGGGAAGCAGAGTCAGGAAAGAAAAATGGGGTTGGTTCCAGTTCACTTCTGTACAAATTTGTTGTATTGAAGGAGAATGTACACTTATGTTGGGCTCTGTTATTCATGGCGATGATAATCATACAGGAAAACATTCACTTATTTTGCACTAATTATAAGAACATAAGAAATAGGAGTAGGCCATATGGCCCCTCGCACCTGCTCCTCTATTTAATACGTTCATGGACTCAGGTCCACTTCCCTGCTCGCTCCTTATAACCCCTTATCGTTTAAGAAACTGTCTATTTCTCTCTTAAATGTATTCAATGTCTCATCTTCCACAGCTCGCTGAGGCAGCAAATTCCAGATTTACAACCCTCAGAAGAAAATTCTCATCTCAATTTTAAATGGGCAGCCCCTTATTCTAAGATTAAGCCTTCTAGTTCTAGTCTCCCCCATCTGTGGAAACATCCTCTCTGCATCCACCTTGTCAAGCCCCCTCATAATCTTATGTTTTGATAAGATCACCTCTCATTCTTCTGAATTCCAATGAGTAGAGGCCCAACCTACTCAACCTTTCCTCATAAATCAACACCCTCATCTCTGGAATCAACCTAGTGAACCTTCTCTGAACTGCCTCCAGAGCAAGTGTATCATTTTGTAAATATGGAAACCAAAACCGTATGCAATATTCCAGGTGTGGCCTCACCAATACTCTGTATAACTGTGGCAAGGCTTCCCTGCTTTTATATTCCATCCCCTTTGCAATAAAAGCCAAGATTCCATTGGCCTTCCTGATCACTTGCTGTACCTGCATACCAACCTTTTGTGTTTCATGCATTAGTACCCCCAGGTCCCACTGTACTGCAGCACTTTGCAATCTTTCTCCATTTAAATAATAACTTGCTCTTTGATTTTTTTTTCTGCCAAAGTGCATGACCTCACACTTTCAACATTATATTCCATCTGCCAAATTTTTGCCCACTCACTTAGCCTATGTCCTTTTGCAGATTTTGTGTCCTTCTCACACATTGCTTTTCCTCCCATCTTTGTATCGTCAGCAAACTTGGCTACATAACATTCAGTCCCTTCATCCAAGTCGTATAGATTGTAAATAGTTGGGGTCCCAGCACTGATCCCTGCAGCACCCCACTAGTTACTGATTGCCAACCCGAGAATGAACCATTTATCCCGACTCTTTTTTTCTGTTAGCCAATCCTCTATCCATGCTAATAGATTACCCCCAACCCCATGAACTTTTATCTTGTGCAATAACCTTTTACGTGGAACCTTGTCAAATGCCTTCTGGAAGTCCAAATACACCACATCCACTGATTTCCCTTTATCCACCCTGTTCGTTACATCCTCAAAGAATTCCAGAAAATTTGTCAAACATGACTTCCCCTTTATAAATCCATGCTGACTCTGCTTGACTGAATTTTGCTTTTCCAAATGTCCTGCTACTACTTCTTTAATAATGGACTCCAACATTTTCCCAACCACAGATGTTAGGCTAACTGGTCTATAGTTTCCTGCTTTTTGTCTGCCTCCTTTTTTTAAATAGGGGCGTTACATTTGCATTTTTCCAATCTGCTGGGATCTCCCCAGAATCCAGGGAATTCTGGTAAATTACAACCAATGCATCCACAATCCCTGCCGCTACTTCTCAAGACCCTCGGATGTACGCCAGGGGATTTATCTGCCTTTAGTCCCATTATCTTACTGAGTACCACCTCCTTAGTGATTTAAATTCCTCCCCCCCCACCTCACCCCATAGCCCCTTGACTATCCACTTGTTGGAATATTGTTAGTGTCCTCTACCGTAAAAACTGATAAAAAAATATTTGTTTAGAGTTGCTGCCATGTTTCCCATTACTAATTCCCTGGTCTCGTCCTCTAAGGGACCAATATTTACTGTAGCTGCTCTTTTCCTTTTTATATACCTGTAGAAACTCTTGCTATTTGTTTTTATATTTTGTGCTACTTTACTTGCATAGTCTATCTTCCCTTTCATAAAAGTGGCCAAAACTAGTGGGAGGACAGAAGATTGGGAAGCTTTTAAAAGCCAGCAAAGAATGACTAAAAAAAATGATATGCCCTTGTTTCAAATTGGATATCATCCTTTATTTCTTTAGTTAGCCACGGATGGCTATCTTTTCTCTTACACTCTTTCCTCCTCACTGGAATATATTTTTCTTGAGAGTTGTAAAGTATTTCCTTAAATGTACACCACTGTTCATCAACCGTCCTACACTTTAATTTATTTTCCCAGTCCACTTCAGCCAACTCTGCCCTCATACCTTCATAGTCTCCTTTATTTAAGCTTAGTACGCAGGTTAGAGATCCAACTTTCTCACCCTCTATCTGAATTTGAACTTCAATCATGCTATGATCACTCATTCCAAGGGGATCCTTTACTAGGAGATTGTTTATTAATCCTGTCTCATTACACAGGACCAGATCTAAGATAGCCTGCCCCCTGGTTGGTTCCGTTACATAGTGCTCAAGGAACCCGTCCCTTATGCACTCTATGAACTCTTCCTTAAGGCTACCCTGACCAATTTGATTTGTCCAATCAATATGGAGGTTAAAATCACCCATGATTATTGCTTTCCCTTTTTACAAATCCCCACTAATTCCTGGTTTATGCTCTGACCAACAGAGTTTCTACTGTTAGGGGGCCTATAGACTACGCCCACCAGTGACCAGTAATTATAGTTAGCATGACCATGTGGAAGCAAAGATGTCTGCTGTGTTTTAATGCTTTAGGATGGGTTGGTGTTTCATTTGATTTTAGGAGTATTTTCATTGATAATAATCGGCGCTCCGAGCTCCCATTACTATGAATGAGAATGCTACATTATGATTGGTGGTCCAGACCCAGGTTAACCCAGGATACGCATACGCTCCTGGACCCGTATGCTGGACTGCGCAGCTAGGTCTTGGAGCACAAGGTATTTTGGTTAAAAACATTTCGGTCAGAGGCATCCGCCTGCAGGAAGCCTCCGACCACAATTTTCAGGCCAATATTTTGAAAATCTCCAACAATTAAAATCTGAAGGAATGAGATTCCGCACTTCTAAAAGTTAATTTTCAATGCCAGAGATTGTTTGGCAGTAATTAAGGCTTACCATACCGTTAAAAGGGTACTTTTAGGGGAAAGCCCAAACTCTTGTCAAATTTAGTGTGTATATCAGGTAAGTACAGCAACTTCATGTGGTTTCATATATTTCAATGGCGAGTCTCTCCGCGAGATAACATTATCGCATAGCTTTTGGAAGAGCAGGGCATCTCTGACAGCAACTTCCTGATTTACGAATTTAACTGCGCATGTGCGGTCGCTGGAAATTGCTGTCCGATTTACACATTAATAACGGTAAGCATTGTTAGCCTCACCACTTATTAACCTCAAAATCCAGCCCATAATTTTGTATTTGGTCTTTTACTAGTGGTGCCAAAACTAACAGCACACAAGACATGGCTCGGAGCAACTCCAATAATTTAAATACCCCTTTGAACATTTTAAATAATAAAATCAAACTTGTAATAGTTAATAATCCATAATCTTTAACGTCTATTTATTAAAAATGCAATAAATAGTTGTCACCAAAGCAGATACAATGATCAACAGCACAGAGTATATAACAGTCAGTAACCATTTGAATATAAATGCCTTTGTCAGTATAACTTGCAACAGGCTTTGTCCATTCACCGTCCAACAATTATTTTCTATTAAATCTTTAGATACACCAAGAGCTGTGATGTCAAATATATTTTATTTCCTCCGAGAAACAAGGGACAATTACTGCTCTTTTTATGGCTCCACTGTGAGTCAATTATGTCAATCGGCTGACCAGTGCAGATGAAATTCAACATGCATAAATGTCTATTGCACACAAGAAAAAATAATGGGCAGCAAAATATATTCATATGAATGATAGTTACACTAAAGGTGAAGTTAGGAATATGAGTATACTTGCTGCTTAACATGTCCAGTCACTGGGGCAATTAGATAATGGACGATGTGCACATGCGCAAACCCGGGTGCTGTGCATATATGTTTGAGCAGCTTTAGCATTAATCACAGTAACAATGACAAATAGAATACTGAACTGTATAGTCAAAACAGGACAGAGGACGAGATGCTAAAACTGTACAGTGCTAGGATCAGACGGCACCTCAAGTAGTGTCCAGTGTTGGTCACCAAGGCACAAATAGGCCATTCAAGGCCTGAAGGTGATCAGAGAAGAGTTTTGAGACTGATACACAGTGATAGAGTGATAAGTTATGAGGAAAGACTGGAAACAATGATTTATTTGTCCTTGAAAGGGAGTGCATCAGGAGGGACATTACAGAAGTATTAATACACTCAAAGGAACAAAATAAATCTTGAACAATTCTTCGTTAAACTGGCACAGGATAAAAGAACAAAGGTTCAAACAAAAAATAAATGTAGGACTTTTTTCAGGAAGTTATTCCACACACAGTGATTAACATGTAAAATGGACATCCAAGTAGGATAGCAGAAGCAAAAATATTGAATCATTTAAGAAACAGATATGATTGGGGAAGGTGGAGGGAGGAAGAAATAGAAATTTGGTTCTTTTTGAATATGTTACCTCAGATGGGATGAATGCCCTTTTTCATCCATATCCATCGGTTGAACACATATACACGCATGTAAACCTTATTAAAAGTTTTGGGTTAATAGAGTTTTATGTCTTAAATAGGCACTGTAATATGCTGCCGATTTATTAACCTTTTGATGGTCAATCACCTCTCTATGCATTATCAGCATAGCAGTGTGCGGTGTAGTGTTTTCTGGATTGTCAGCATATCTTTACAATACTCCATATACATACCAAGATACCCTTTCAATATTATTCTAGGATGTTACTGATGCAAATATAACAGCCCAGCAATGCAGTTCGTTATAATTTCTTTCCAGTAAGAAATACATCAGAATTATGTTTCAAATAGCATTACGCACCAAGATATATACATATATACTAAATACAGATCTCCCTTTAACAAAGGGTGCACAAATCTATTTTTTTTTAATTACTTATTCATGACTGTATCTATGTTGTGTAGTTTGCCCACTTTGTTACTTGCTCTAAACCATTTTATCAGGCATGTATATTCACCCGTACTACAGTATAAATAGCAATGTAATCTGTAACAAGAATCAATAACCACGAGGATCCAACAACAACTTGTCTTTATATAACACCTTTAACATAATAAAACGTCCCAAGGCACCTCACAGGAGTGTTAAGAAAAAAAAATTACACTAAGCCATATAAGAAATTATGGTAGATGAGGTCAAAGAGGTAGGGTTTAAGGAGCGTCTTAAAGGAGAAGTAGAGGCGCGAAGAAGTTTAGGGAGGGAGTTCCAGAGCTTAGGGCCCAGGCAGCTGAAGGCATGGCCACTAATGGTTGAGCAGTTATAATCAGGGATGCTCATGAGGGAAGAATTTGAGGAGCACAGATACCCCGGGGGGCATGTTGTGAGGCTGAAGGAGAAAACATAGATAACGAGGGACGAAGCCATGGAGGGATTTGTAAACAAGGGTGAGCACGAGGGTGATGGGTGAATGGGACTTGGTGCGAGTTAGGACATGGGCTGCCGAGTTTTGGATGACCTCAAGTTTACGTAGGGTAGAATGTGGGAGGCCAGCCAGGAGTGCGTTGGGAGTGGTCAAGTCGAGAGGTAACAAAGGCATGGATGAAGGTTTCAGATGAGCTGAGGCAGGGGCGGATACGGGCAATGTTATGGAGATGGAAATAGGCAGTTTTAGCTATGCTGCAGATGTGTGGCCGGAAGCTCATTCAATATCAAAAATGGATTTGACTTCATTTATTGATCAGATGGCAAAAATCAACCATAAATGCAAACCATGCATCTCTCAAATTCAGGATCCTTGGTTTCAAGCATCTGACTTGTAGGGTGCTTATAAATTGCATGGAATCACTCTGAAAACAAATAGGAGAGTCAGGACTTTTCCACAAAAACATACTATCGCATTGCCTGAAACTTAGTGTAATTTACAGAAATAGGGCTATAAACATGACATTTTCAATTCCATTGTATCCAGTTACTCTCAATTAAATTAGTTCCATCGCATACAAAACTAAATGTTTAATAATAAGCACATAAGCTTATACCTACCTAGTTTCTTTATAACAGATATATTGGAGTATTGCAGAGATGTTCCAACTTATTAATTTTGAACAGCCAGCCACTTAGCTCTGTCTTCCAGAGTCCAAGCAATCAAAAATAATGGCATAACTGCAGTGTGGTTATGTTAAAAATAAATGTGTTAATTACAATTATACAACAATTCCTTAACTAATTAGCTGAAGCACCACACTTTAGGAAGGATGTGAAGGCTTTGGAGAGGGTACAGATGAGATTTACTGGAATGATTCCAGGGATGAGAGATTAGTTATGTGGATAGACTAGATAAGGATTGTTCTCCTTGGAACAGAGAAGGCCAAGAGGAGATTTGATAGAGGTGTTTAAAATCATGAAGGATTTAGATAAAGATATTTAAAGTAAATAAGAGAAACCACTTCCAATGGCTGAAGGGTCAATACTGAGAGGGCACAGATGTGATTGGCAAAAGAACCAGTGGCAACATAAGGAAAAATAATTTTATGCAACGAGTGGTTAGGATTTGGAACGCACTGCCCGAAAGGGTGGTGGATAGAGATTCAATAGTAGCTTTCAAAAGGGAATTGGATAAATTCTTGAAAGAAGAAACAATTGCAGGGATATGGGGAAAGAGCGGGGGAGTGGGAATAACTGGATTGCTCTTCAAAAGAGCCGGCGCAGACTTGATGGGCTGAATGGCCTCCTTCTATGCTATACTATTCTACGATTCTAATTTTTGCATCCAAAGCAAAATACTGGATGCTGGAAATCTGAAATAGCAGAAAATTCTGGAAATGATTTCTGAAAGGTAAATCGACCTGAAATGTTAACTGTGTTTCTCTCTCCACAGATGCTGCCTGACCTGCTGAGTATTTCTAGCAAGTTCTGTTTTTATTTTATATCCAAACTTTTGTTGACCTATGTTCACATAAATGCTAAGTTTTAGTTTTCTGCATTATGCTTGTAATGTGTATTTATAACATGAGAATTAAACTGCACTACTGTAACAGTTATATCATCTCTATACATTCGCGCCAGTTCTTCAGGAAGACTTAGCATCTTAGACAATCGCTCATGATCAATAGCCCCAAACTCATTGTGACCAACTGCATGCCGTATAAGATGAGTTGCAGAATTTTGGTCCTCAAATGCAGACGAAATGCGAGCTCTTCTCTCCTTTAATAGACCATGCATCTGACCGAGAGTCACTTTGTAACCCCCAACGGAAATAGGTTGCTGAAGGTGGACACCAGTTAGATGCTCTCCAACAATTCTCACAACTTCCTGTCTGTGTAATATTTCCCACAGACCATCTGTGGCCAACACAAGGAATTTGTCCTGAGGTCTTAGCTTATGGTAAGTGACTTCAGGTTCAGCTGTTAGATATGGGGGAGTGTGATAATTCGATGGGATAAATTTTGTACATTCATTCTCATTTAACAGCTCTGGGCCAGACTCCAGTACCCGCTTCTGCAGATCTATGCTCCACTTGAATTTAACATCTCCAAAAGCTCTAAATGGCATTAGCAAGGCAAGCAGACGGTCTTGTTTAACAACAGTCTTTGCTTCAGATTTTGGGTGTTCAGATTTCACCCTTTCCACTTCACTCTCATTCTGTGCATTGTGGTCATTGGATAGTGTGAGTGCAGACCAGGTTCCATCCTCTTCTTGAACACCAAGCACAGCTCTGCTATCTCCAGTATTTGCAATGTGCAAGTCTACACCATCTATGTGTGCAACACAAGCAGTTGCGCCAGAAAATGCCACTCGCAACTGCCAATAATTGAGAAAGGAGTTACTATTACCCACTTGAGCTTCCAATGAAATATCATTATCAAGCCTTTTGAATGAATTTATCAAAGCTTCCATTGTATCAGGTGTCTCCTCATTGTGGAGGTCAATTAGCTCTTGCCAGTAGGTTCTTAGGCTATCAAAGTACATTTTCGAAGCCTCCTTACTGAAGTAGTCATTAGGATGTTTGTGCCACTGTAAAAGTGGCAATACAACACTGCCATTTTCTACTGCATTCTCTATATCCAATAAGGTTTCCTGATGTAGCAAAGCAACAGCAATATAGTAATACAGTCGTTCGCTGACTGCCTGTGCACAGGCACACCCTGCATGTCCATCTATAACACTCAACAGCATGCCTCTGGTCTGCAGACAGGTAGCTGCACACCTTCTATCTTCAACTGGAGAATTAGATGGCAGCTGGTTAGTGTCAAAGCCCAGAACAGAACTAACATTTTTGCCATCAAATTCAGGTACCTTAAAACTGTACTCATTTGCCTTCAGGATACTATTAACCTGAGGAGGAGTAAGGCTGTAAAACTGTGCAACTGTGGTCCTGTAGTTCCTTAAATGAAAATGACCGAATGAGTCTTCTGAATTGCCACATTTGAGTAACGACCTTGGAAAAGTCTTCTGCAGGGATCTGCCTGCTGTACGTCGACCGACTTGAGTAGATAGGCAACTATGGAGGATGTGATAGCGGCAAGCAGTGGCATATACCCTACTTATCTCTCCATTTCTAAGTGTTGGAAACACAAGTTGTATTGGCCTCAACATTTCACCAGGCTAAATGGTGTTCAAAGTCAACTTTTCCAGCATTTCCTATCAAAACAAATGGAAAAAATGAATTACCTCTTTGTTGTACCACACATTAACACATTACCCAAATGTGCAAAACAAAGTAAAAATACCTATTAAAAAATAGTTTTGCATGATTCGTATGTTAAAACCATTACTCCCAGAAAGCATTTTCATATTTGTTGAAAGGTTGAGTACTGCAAGCCAATCAGATATTAATATA
This sequence comes from Pristiophorus japonicus, assembly GCF_044704955.1. Taxonomy (NCBI): domain Eukaryota; kingdom Metazoa; phylum Chordata; class Chondrichthyes; family Pristiophoridae; genus Pristiophorus; species Pristiophorus japonicus. The sequence goes on along the minus strand of NC_091977.1, from coordinate 468,077,283 downwards.
TAATATACTATTAACAGCTGCTAGATTGAGCTTCGCATTGAAGGAAAAGGTTATGCTTCCTGAGGCTAAATATTTGATTCACTTATATCAGACATTTAACTAATCACTTAGGAAAGATGATTTTTTTTTAAAGATTGAATTCTTAAAAATCTATATTCATATTCAATGAAGCCAATGTGCATTTTATTGCTCAATACTTGTAGGAGTGCACCATGAGGTGGATTTTTAAAGAGAAAAACAGACAGCAGTATTCAGTTATAGGTGTTAAAGGACAAGTAAATCTCTTTCACTTGGAAGGAGTGTTTGGGACCCTGAACAGTGGGAAGGGAGGAGGTAAAAGGGCAGGTGTTGCGTTTCCTGCACTTGCACAGGAAGATGCCGTGGAAAGGGGAGAGGGGTGTTGGGAGTGAATGAGCAGTGGATCAGGGTCCCTTCGAATGCTGAAAGGGGAGGGAAAGATGTGTTTGGTGGTGGGATCACCCTGGAGGTGGCAGGAAATGAGCTATTGAATGTGGAGATTGGTGGGGTGAAAGGCGAGGACAAGGGGAACACTTTTGTAATTTTTTTTGTAAATCGAGGAATTTTTTGACATTTCAAATACAAAATTAGTTTTTCATGGCCAGAATGATTGTTCAGTAGTAGTTATTATTCAGATTGCCATTAAAAACCCAGTTGCACCTCATTGAACAAGGGTTAACAATAACATGTATTTATATAACACCTTTAACTTAGTAAAACATTCCAAGGCACTTCACAGGAGTGTTAGGAGACAAAAAATATTTGACACCGAGCTACACAAGGTAATACGGCAGGTGACCAAAAGTTTGGTCAAAGTAGCAGCTTTTAAGGAGACTCTTAAAGGAGGAGAGGTAGAGAGGCAGAGGTTTAGGGAAGGAGTTAGAGCTTAGGGCCAAGGCAGCTGAAGACTTTTATAACATTTTAGGGGGGGGTCTAAAACAGCAATATTAGAGCTCAAGTGATTTCATTGATTGCCGGCTATGGGGAGTTCCACAGCGCAGCCTATATGGGAATGACCAACCGCATCTTCAGGATTTCTGCGTTTATCTGCGCAAGAGTTAAAACTGGAAGCAACACTCAGTTTCATAGGGGTAATGACGGTGAATGTTGGCAGTTTTACCACTGCAAAATCCAGGCCCTTGTGGGTTTTTTTGTTCCTATATTCAGCTTAAATACAACAGTGACCACACTTCAAAAGTACTTCATTGGCTGTAAAGCGCTTTGAGATATCCGGTTGTAATGAAAAGCACTATATGAATGCAAGCCACACCGCCTTCAGTGTGTCAGCACAGCCTTCGGTCAGCTAAGGAAGAGAATGTTTGAAGACCAGGACCTCAAACCCGGCTCATGGTGTACAGAGCAGTAGTGATACCCTCCCTCCTATATGCTTCAGAGACATGGACTATATACAGCAGGCACATCAAAGCACTGGAGAAGTACCACCAACGCTGTCTCCACAAGATCCGGCAAATCCATTGGCAGGATAAGCACACCAATATCAGTGTTCTCGCTCAGGCCAACATCCTCAGCATTGATAATGCTTGATCAGCTCCGATGGACAGACCACATCGTCAGCATGCCCGATACGAGACCCCCAAGTGCTCTACTCGGAGCTCCGACACGGCAAACTAGCCTCAAGTGGGCAGAGGAAATGCAGCAAGGACATCCTCAAGGCCTCCTTGAAAAAGTGCAATATCCCCATCGATACCTGGGAATCCCTGACCTAAGACCGCTCAAAGTGGAGGGGAAGCATCCAGGAAGGCACCAAACACCTCGAGTCTCTTCGCGGAAGCAAGCGGAGAGAAAGCACAAACAGCGGAAGGAGCGCACGACAACTCAGGCACCCGTCCCTCCAACCACAGTCTGCCCCACCTGTGACAGAGACTGTAGGTCCTACATGGGACTCAGTCACCTGAGAACTCATTTTTAGTGAGGAAGCAAGTCAACCTCGACTCCGAGCGACTGCCTAAGAAAGAAAATAAATGCAAGTCTTTCTCTGCTCTGCGTTCAGCTTGTGCTGCCAGCTGAAGGGCCGGCTCCGCCCTCCAGCGCCGCTTCCGGCCAATTTGTTCCACACACTTCCGACGATAACCTCTGCCTCCCGACCACGCCACCTCCAGTGTGCGACCGGCCCCCAGGCTTACGGAACAGCAAATATACGCTGTTCAATCCGAATCCCAGCCTACTAGCCCTTGCACACAACGCGGCAGCTCGGTCCTGAACTGCTGGCAGCCTCGGGGGTGCAACGCCCAGCCTGCGCCGCCACAGGCTGATCCACAGCGGGCACTGCGCACGGAGTCACCGGCACGACCGCATCACCCGATTCCCACCCGCTACAGCTCACAAAGAAGTGATACCAACCCGCGCAACACAGCGGCCTTGGGCCCGGTCGCCTCGAGCTCGCGCTGGTCACAACGGCGGAGAGTAAAAACAGTTTTACAGCCACCAGCACGCGACGAACGTTTCACATTGACACCGGCGCCTCTCCCGCGCGCTGATTGGCTGCCGCGGGGGCGTGGACGGGTTTGGTTGTGACGTCACAACAACGGTCGTTCACAGGGTTGTGCGAATTTCTATTGGCGGAGAGCCCAGTGTGAGAGGTGTGCCCACTTTTGCCGTGTTCGACATTAGGTTTGCTTAAAAACAGGAAGTACAGGAAATACTCAGCAGGTGAGGCAGCATCTGTGGAGACAGCAACAGAGTTAACTTTCAGGTTGATGACCCTTCATAGTAAATAGGTGCAGGAGTAGGCCATTCGGCCCTTCGAACCTGCACTATCATTCAATAAGATCATGGCTGATCATTCACCTCAGTGCCCCTTTCCTGCTTTCTCTCCATATCCCTTGATCTCTTTAGCCGTAAGGGCCATATCTAAACTCTCTTTTCAATATATCTAACAAATTGGCATCAAAAACTCTCTGCGGTAGGGAATTCCACAGGTTAACCTCTCTCTGAGTGAAGAAGTTTCTCCTCATCTCGGTCCTAAATAGCTTACCCCTTATTCTTAGACTGTGACCCCTGGTTCTGGAACTCCCCAGCAACGGGAACATTCTTCCTGCCTCTAACCTGTCCAATCCCGTCAGAATTTTATATGTTTCTATGAGATCCCCTCTCATTCTTCTATACGCCAGTGGTTACAAGCCCAGTTGATCCAGTCTTTCTTCATATGTCAGTCCTGCCATCCCAGGCATCAGTCTGGTGAACCTTCGCTGCACTCCCTCAATAGCAAGAACATCCTTCCTCAGATTAGGAGACCAAAACTGAGCACAATATTCCAGATATGGCCTCACCAATGCCCTGTACAACTGCAGTAAGACTTCCCTGCTCCTATACTCAAATCCCCTAGCTATGAAGGCCAACATGCCATTTGCCTTCTTCACTGCCTGCTGTACCTGCATGCCAACCTTCAATGACTGATGTACCATGACACCCAGGTCTCTTTGCACCTCCCCTTTTCCTAATCTGTCACCATTCAGATAATATTCTGCCTTCCTGTTTTTGCCACCAAAGTGGATAACCTCACATTTATCCACATTATACTGCATCTCCCATGCATTTGCCCACTCACCTAATCTGTCCAAGTACCCTGCAGCCTCTTAGCATCCTCCTCACAGCTCACACCACCACCCAGCTTAGTGTCATCTGCAAACTTGGAGATATTACATTCAATTCCTTCATCTAAATCATTGATGTATATTGTAAATAGCTGGGCTACCAGCACTGAATCCTGCGGCATCCCACTGGTCACTGCCTGCCATTCTGAAAAGGACCCGTTTATTCCGACTCTCTGCTTCCTGACTGCCAACCAGTTTTCTAGCCATGTCAATACATTACCCCCAATACCATGTGTTTTAATTTTACACACTAATCTCTTGTGTGGGACCTTGTCAAAAGCCTTTTGAAAGTCCAAATACACCACATCCATTGGTTCTCCCTTGTCCACTCTACTAGTTACATCCTCAAAAAATTCTAGAAGATTTGTGAAGCATGGTTTCCCTTTCATAAATCCATGCTGACTTGGACCGATCCTGTCACTGCTTTCCAAATGCGCTGCTATTTTGATTCCAACATTTTCCCCACCACTGATGTCAGGCTAACCGGTATATAATTCCCTGTTTGCTCTCTCCTTTTTTAAAAAGTGGTGTTACATTAGGTACCCTCCAGACCATAGGAACTGATCCAGAGTCAATAGAATGTTGGAAAATGATGACCAATGCATCCACTATTTCTAGGGCCACTTCCTTAAGTACTCTGGGATGTAGTCTATCCGGCCCTGGGGATTTATCGGCCTTCAATCCCATCAATTTCCCGAACACAATTTCCTGACTAATAAGGATTTCCTTCAGTTCCTCCTTTTTGCGAGACCCTCGAACCCCTAGTATTTCCAGAAGGTTCTTTGTGTCTTCCTTAGTGAAGACAGATCCAAAGTATTTGTTCAATTGGTCTGCCATTTCTTTGTTCCCCATTATAAATTCACCTGATTCTGACTGCAAAGGACCTACGTTGGTCTTCACTAATCTTTTTCTCTTCACATATCTATAGAAGCTTTTGCAGTCGGTTTTTATATTCCCTGCAAGCTTCCTCTAATACTCTATTTCCCCCCTCCTAATTAGACCCTTTGTCCTCCTCTGCTGAATTCTAATTTTTTCCCAGTCCTCATGTTTGCTGCTTTTTCTGGCCTATTTATATGCCTCTTCCTTGGATTTAACACTATCCCTAAATTCCCTTGTTAGCCACGGTTGAGCCACCTTCCCTGATTTATTTTTACTCCAGACAGGATGTACAATTGTTGAAGTTCATCCATGTGATCTATAAATGTCTGCCATTTCCTATCCACTGTCAACCCTTTAAGTATCATTTGCCAGTCTATCCTAGCCAATTCACGTCTCATACCATCGAAGTTACCTTTCCTTAAGTTCAGGACCCTAGTCTCTGAATTAACACTGTCGCTCTCCATCTTAATAAAGAATTCTACCATATTATGGTCATTCTTCCCCAGGGGGCCTCGCACAACAAGATTGCTAATTAGTCCTCTTTCATTACACGACACCCAGCTCTCTAGTTGATTTCTCGACATATTGGTCTAGAAAGCCATCCCTAATACAATCCAGGAAATCCTCCTCCACCGCATTTTTACAAGCTTGTTTAGCCCAATCTATATTTAGATTAAAGTCACCCATGCTAACTGCTGTACCTTTATTGCACGCATCCCTAATTTCTTGTTTGATGCCATCCCCAACCTCACTACTACTGTTTGGTGGTGTGTACACAACTCCCACTAGCGTTTTCTGCCCTTTGGTATTCCGCAGCTCTACCCATACAGATTCCACATCATCGAAGTTAATGTCCTTTCTTACTATTGCGTTAACTTCCTCTTTAACCAGCAATGCTACCCCACCTCCTTCGTCAGGGAAATCCCTGGCCCAAGACCGCCCTAAGTGGAGGAAGTGTATCCGGGAGGGCGTTGAGCACCTCGAATCTCGTCACCGAGAGGATGCAGAAATCAAGCGTAGACAGCAGAAGGAACGTGCGGCAAACCAGACTCCCCACCCCTTCAACCACTGTCTGTCCCATCTATGGCAGACTGTAATTCCTGTATTGGACTGTACAGTCGCCTGAGAACTCACTTTTAGAGTGGAAGCAAGTCTTCCTGGATTTCGAGGGACTGCCTATGATGATGGTGATTAACCTGCAGGAACAGTCAGTAATATTTTTAATTTTATGTGCTTCTAATTAGTTCAGCACATTTTTATGGCTTCAGTTAATCAAAATACAAAGATCCCGGGATAAATACAGGAAAAAGGCCAAAGATTTTAAAGAAGAAAGTAAATTAAAAGAAAAAACAAATTTATAGATAGAAGTACAAAAATAAAATATTTTAAGTACTAGGTTCAGAATCCAAAATTAAATTAATTTATTTTAAGTCCTTTTGGAAAGAGAGAAAGTAACTCTAGCAGCGAAACTACAAATCCAGTTTCTGCTCTGTAGGTCTGCTGAACCATATTCTAGGCTATGTTAGTAGTAGCATGGAGTCGAGAACACTTGAGTCAAAGGCAGAGTCTCGATTGAGGAGATCTTCAAAGTGCTCCTTCCAGCGGGCCCTGGCTGCCTCGGTGTCCTTGATGAGTGTTTCCCTGTTCTTGGCCAGCAGTGGGGTGGGGCCTTGGGTGTTTGGACTGTAGGTGGCCTTGACTGCGATGAAGAATCCTCGCATATCATGGCTGTCGGCCAGCTGCTATATCTCTTGTGCTTTCTCCATCCACCATTTGTTCTTTAGGTCGCGGGTTTTTTGTTGGACCTCAGCCTATTATCAGCCACTGGGAAAGTCGTCACTAGAGTCCTTCTCAACCGTCTTCTCCCTATGGCTGAGGAGCTCCTCTGGAGTTACAGTGCTGATTTCGTCCCCTGCAGGGCACAACAGTCATGATTTTTACAGCGCAACAGCTGCAGAAAAAATGCAGGGAACAGCACCAGCCCTTATACATGGTCTTCTTCGACCTTACAAAGGCTCTTGACACTGTCAACCGCAAGGTTCTATGGAGCATCCTCCTCCGTTTCGGATGCCTCCAAAAATTCGTTACCATCCTCCGCCTGCTCCACGACAACCTGCAGGCCGTGATTCTTACCAACGGATCCATTACAGACCCAATCCACGTCCGGCCCGGGATCAAACAGGGCTGCGTCGTCACCCCAACCCTCTTCTCAATCTTCCTCGCTGCAATGCTCCACTGGAGTGGAACTAAACTACAGAACCTGTTCAAGCTTCGTCGACTCCAGGCCAGGTCCAAGACCATCCCAACCTCTGTCGTCGAGCTACAATACGCGGACGACGCCTGTGTCTGTGCACATACAGAGGCTGAACTCCAAGTCATAGTCAACGTATTTACTGAGGCATACGAAAGCATGGGCCTTACGCTAAACATCCATAAGACAAAGGTCCTTCACTAGCCTGTCTTCACCGCACAGCACTCCCCTCCCCCATCCGCCCCAGTCATCAAGATCCACGGCACGACCCTGGACAACGTGGACCATTTCCCATACCTCGGGAGCCTCTTATCAGCAAGAGTAGACATTGATGATGAGATTCAACACCGCCTCCAATGCGCCAGCGCAGCCATTGGCCGCCTGAGGAAAAGAGTGTTTGAAGACCAGGCCTTCAAATCCACCACCGAGCTCATGGTCTACAGGTCTGTAGTAATACCCGCTCTCCTGTATGGCTCAGAGACATGGACCATGTACAGTAGACACCTTAAGTCGCTGGAGAAATACCACCAACGATGTCTCCGCACGATCCTACAAATCCCCTGGGAGGACAGACGCACCAACATTAGCATCCTCGACCAGGCCAACATCCCCAGCATTGAAGCACTGACCACACTGTATCAGCTCCGCTGGGCAGGCCACATCGTTTGCATGCCAGACACGAGGCTCCCAAAGCAAGTGCTCTATTCGGAACTCCTTCACGGCAAGCGAGCCAAAGGTGGGCAGAAGAAACATTCCAAGGACACCCTCAAAGCTTCCCTGATAAAGTGCAACATCCCCACTGACACCTGGGAGTCCCTGGCCAAAGACCGCCCTAAGTGGAGAAAGTACCTCCGGGAGGGTGCTGAGCACCTCGAATCTCATCGCCGAGAGCATGCAGAAATCAAGCGCAGGCAGTGGAAAGAGCGTGCGGCAAACCAGTCCCACCCACCCCTTCCTTCACCTGTGACAGGGACTGTGGTTCTCATATTGGACTGTTCAGCCACCGAAGGACTCATTCTTAGAGTGGAAGCATCTCTTCCTCGATTCCGAGGGACTGCCTATGCAGATGATGAGTAGTAGTATCTTAGCTTTGTGCAACCAATGTTTCCTCCAAGCATAATTTGAACACACTAAATTAGCTGAATGCAACTCTCTTTTGTCTGGGTCCAACAATGGGATTTTAATGGTCTCTTACTGGCTGGTCGTTATGCTGGTGATTTGTTAGTGAGTGACAAATGAGGAACATAAGAAATAGGAGCAAGAGTAGGCCATACGGCCCCTCGAGCCTGGAAGGAAGGAACTGTATATTAGCAGGTAGTCTTGTATCTGAGCCCCTTCAAAAAGAAACTCCTTCCATACACAGAGCAAGATGTTATAACTAGGACTCAAAGCATTCATGATGTAAGGTCATCAACTTGAAATGTTAACTCTGTTTGTCTCTCCAGAGATGCTGCCTGACCTGCTGTGTATTTCCAGCATTTTCTGTTTTTACATCAATAAAGCTAGTGAGATCTGCAAAGATAAAGAAAATTAACACATTAAGTACAACTAAAATTAGTGAGAAAACAAAAAAGTTGTAGTAATTATTTAACCGTAGTGGGTACATGATTGATAAACTACTGATTGGCCCTAAAGGCTAGAATTTCAGTACCATCTAAGTCCAATTGATCAATCTTCATCGGTTGGTTCTTAATAATCTGGCGGGCTGAATCAAAGGCCCCAAGTTTCCACATGATTTGCTCCTGATTTTTAGGAGCAACTGGTGGAGAACGGAGTATCTTAGAAATCGGAATTCTCCACATTTAGTTTTCTGCAGTTCTAGTCAGGTAGAACAGTTTCACTTTTGAACAAAATTTTTTTTTCAAAAGGGGGCGTGTCCGGCCACTGACGCCTGATTTGAAAGTTTCCACAGTGAAAACGTACTCCAAACTAACTTAGAATGGAGCAAGTGAAGATTTTTGTAGGCTTGAAAAAACCTTGTCTACACATTAAAAAATTAGGCGCAGGTTACAAATTCGGCGTCGGGAACGATGTAGGGGGGGGGAGGGGGGGGAAGGGAAGTCATTACATTCTACAATATATCCTTAGTTATACTTATACAAATATTATACAAATAAATCCAACCTGAATAAAAATTTATAAGCAAAGAAAAGATTAAATAAACCATGTTCCTACCTGTGTGAAAGTGCTTCAGGCAGGCCTTTCAGGCAGTGGTTTGCCGTCGGGACTGACCGACGGCAGGGGGGGGGGGGGGAGGGAGAAGACTGCAGGAAGCCTCATTACTTGAGGCAGCCGTTCCCGATGGCAGGGTGGGGGGGAGGCAGGGAGAAGGCTGCAGGAAGCCTCAGTGCTTGAGGCAGCCGTTCCCGATGGCAGGGTGGGGGGAGGCAGGGAGAAGGCTGCAGGAAGCCTCATTACTTGAGGCAGCCGTCCCTGACGGCAGGGTGGGGGGAGGCAGGGAGAAGGCTGCAGGAAGCCTCATTACTTGAGGCAGCCTTTCCCGACGGCGGGGGGGGGGAGGCAGGGAGAAGGCTGCAGGAAGCCTCATTACTTGAGGCAGCCTTTCCCGATGGCAGGGGGGCGGGGAGGCAGGGAGAAGGCGGCAGGAAGCCTCATTACTTGAGGCAGCCGTTCCCGACGGCAGGGGGGCGGGGAGGCAGGGAGAAGGCTGCAGGAAGCCTCATTACTTAAGGCAGCCGTCCCTGACGGCAGGGTGGGGGGAGGCAGGGAGAAGGCTGCAGGAAGCCTCAGTGCTTGAGGCAGCCGTTTGCCGTCGGGCCCGATGGACGGCAGGGGGAGAAAGCTGCAAGAAGCCTCAGTGCTGATCATGGAAGGGCAATGTGGTTTTATAAAAAAATTTAAAAAATTGAACAGCTACAAAGAATTTGAATAGTCTCAAACAAGTGCATGTGTCCCGTTTATCACAGTCTATCTTTAATTACAGAATGCACTCGCTCACCCTCACACACAGAAATATCAAGAAAATTAAAATGCAAGCCTTTGCAAGAGTTCAATAAACAAATTTTCACTTTTTCTGCAGCACTTTTTAAAATGGCCGAGTGCCAATGTTTCCTTCAGACTGCGCGTGCGCGAACGCTCCAACGCGCACGCGCAGGGTTGCCGGCACGAAAAAAACTCATTTAAATTGTACCCGCCCCCTCCTACTTACAAAATCGGCGCGAGTGGTAGGCTCCGCCCCCTGGGCGCCGCGCCAAGCAGACATCGAGCTGCAAAGCGCTCGAGAATAGCGCGTTTTTTTTCAGACGCCGTTTTTGTTGCGGAAAAACGGGCGCCCAGCTCGGAGGGGCGCCTGTTTTGCCGCGTGTGGAAACTTGGGGCCAAAATTTCTGGTAGAACAGATTCAGCCCAAAAGCACCACTGCACAACATTGCTTCAACAACATATCGTAAAATCACAATCATTTTCATAATAAATCATCATGATAGAATGAAAAATGGATGTCTGGAACTGAATTAATAAAGCAATAATCTTAATCAGATTGATGTTTTCAGCTCATGCATAACTGGAGATAATATTACAACTTAGAAACTATTCCAGAGGCTGCCTCAATGGCTCAGTAAGTGCAACTAAGTTAATTAGACCAGAAAACCCATAATGCCACTCTACCACCATAACTGTGGCAGAGTAGTGATTAGGCCCTACTTTTTTACAGCGGTGGGTAGCGAGGAATGCGAGTGTTGTCTCGGAGAGGTAGAACACTTCATTAACATATTTAACTCCGGTTCCCATAATAAATTGGGAGCCTGATTTAAAGTTAACTGCTGCCTCACAGGTTTCCCAGGGTTTGGTAAACCCGGCAGCGAAAGGGAGGTGGGAGCTTCCAGCTTCAGAAAGTACTTTCATCTGATAACACTCCTTGTGTGCCAGGAGGAGCAGGGCCCAGACCCATCAAGGAAGCCTTCAGCCTCCCGTCTGATGATCGCGGACTCTCTCTAGCTCCTGCCACGATCAGTGATCACATACCCAAACTCCGATCTGCAGCCTGTCCCGCAACCCAATCTGACCTCACCCACCCAGCTCCAATCTGCAACCTGCCCCGCGATAGCTAGGGACCATGCTCCTACCACCGGTTTTCCCACCGGGAAACCAGCCAGCCTGTTAGGCTGACTGGCCTGTAATTACTCGGTCTATCCCTTTCTCCCAATTACAGCTTAGTGATATGTTTGATACCACCAAGAGGTCTGGGGCTGCTTATACCCAGTTACAGCTTAGCGATATGTTTGATCCCACCAATAGGTCTGAGGCTGCTTATACCCAATCGCAACCTTGACGTTTTGAGGTGTCCTGCACCCCTATCTGGTTCTGACCTCAGAATTTAGGTGGATAATGAGCTTCCCACAATAAAACACTCAGAGATGCAAAGGACAAGAAATGTTCCTGGAAAAGTCAGGTAAGTCCTACTTTATTAAAACCCAGGTGAGCGTTTAAACAAGGTTAAGTTGCTAAAGACAACACAAAACTAATACACACATAATAAAATTGGTGCGAACCCCCAAAGTGTGGACCAAGTGAAATACAAGGTCGACGCACTGGCTTGTTGAACCACTTTGAACTAAGGATAAAAAAGGTTTATGGGAGGAACGGACATAACGAAATTCGACACAAGTTTAAAATCCTTATACCCACTCTATCACCCACCCCCTCCTTTACACCTAACTAGCCTAAGCTGACAGTTAGGAGAAGACTCCAGAGTGATACAGTTTCCTTTGACGAGTATAGTGGGTCCCACCTTAAATTGGATTTGCTCCAGTTATCCTCGGAGGTTGTATGGGCTCGCAGTTGTGTTTCTTTTCGGCCGGGTGAGTTGTCGGTGTGGACTGGGGTGAATGTTGCCTCCCCCGGTCACCTCGGTCGTCGGTTGTCCAGTCGGTGGGCCTCGGAGCGTGGTTCTGATGTGCGGCTCGGTTGCTTAGGGCAAGGTTGGGCCCCCCTTTTCCTCTTCCTTGGTTTTCCTTGGTTCAGCACACGGATGGAGTCTAGGTCTGCTGGTGGCAGTTGTCTTTGGTCGCTCCGAAGTTCTTTAGCCTGGGTCATTCTTTTGCGAGGCTGAGTCCCTCTCTCTTCCTTCGAGGTGTCGTCAGGTCCCCTTCGGGGCCAGCTTATATACTGTGCTCCCAAGGGATGCTGGGATCCCTTGGGACTTCAGGGGATGAGCTCCCTGGTGGCGGAACATGGAGTGCATGCTTTACAGATATACAACAATCACACTACTGGGAGTGTACTATAGACCCCCAAACAGTCAGAGGGAGACAGAAGAACAAATATATGGGCAAAGCCTTTCTCACAGCTGTAATTGTTGCTTTAATTAATACTGCAATCTCCCTCCTTTTTTATCCCCCTCTCTATCCCATCTGAAAACCCTGTAACCAGGAATGTTGAGCTGCCATACCTGCCCTTCTTTCAGCCATGTCTCAGTACTAGCTATAATATCATACTCCCAAGTGTCTATCTGTGCTCTCAGCTCATCTGCCATATTCCCTATCCTCCTTGCATTGAAGTAAATACCATTTAGTGGTGCCAAACTCCCTTGTTGTCTATTTTCCAGCCCTCATTTCCTCTGTCTTCCAAACTCACTTTCTACTTTTCTGCTGCCCAATTCCTGCTTTGCTTCTTTCCCCACTGAAGGTTCCCAACCCCCTGCCAAGCTAGTTTAAATCCTCCCCAACAGCACCAGCAAACCCTCCCGCGAGGATACTGGTCAGTAGAACTGCTTACCTATCAACCAATTTTAACTTCTTTTGGTACTTATACCAGTAGCTGAGACAAAACGAGCAAAAGACTGATCTAATCTATGGTACAGTGTTTGTGAAATTATTTTTAAGATACTTCTCCTATTATATAAAACAGGAGTCCTGGGGGTAGATCTTGACTTCATGCAGTAGTGTAAAGTGGGTGATACTGAGTCGACAGCTTGTTTTACATCTCTCTTGATTTTTATTTCCATTGACCGCATCTCAGAACAGCCAAATTCGGCCCAAAGTGACAATAGTTGGCCTTGCTGTCACGGATTTGGTGGGGCAATGTGGCCGATTCTCCAACTTCACACCCTTTTCAGGCAGCCAATTAGCCCCTATTTAGGGAACAGCTTCAACCTCTGTACATGGCCTTTTCTGACCTCAGAAAGGCCTTCAACTCTGTCAACCGAGAGGGATTATGTTTTTCTCAAATTCGGCTTCCTAAAAATTTGTCACCATCCTCCACCTGCTCCACAATGACATGCAAGAAGTGATCCTTACCAACAGATCCACCATAGACCCAATATAAGTGCAGACCGGGGTCAAGAAAGGCTGTGTCATTGCACCAACGCTCTTCTCAATCTTTCTCGCTGCAATACTTCATCTCACCTTTAACAAGCTCCCCGCTGGAGTGGAGGTAATCTATAAGACGAACGGGAAATTGTTCAATCTCCGTTGCCTCCAGTCCAGAACCAAGGTTGTTCCAACCTCTGTCATTGAATTACAGTATATCGACAACGCTTGCGTTTGTGCACACTTGGAGGCCGAACTCCAAAGCATCATTGACACTTTCATTGAAGCGTATGAGAGACTGGGTCTTACATTCAACATCCATAAGACAAAGGTTCTCTACCAAGCTGCCCCACCGCACAGAACTGCCCCCTGATTATCAAGATTTATGATGAGACCTTGGACAGCGTGGACCACTTTCCACATCTTGGGAGCCTTCTGTCAGTGAGGGCAGACGATGATGATGAAATCCAACACCGCCTTCAGTGCCAGTGCAGCCTTCGGTCGCCTGAGGAAAAGAGTGTTTGAAGACCAAGATCTCAAGCCCGGGACCAAGTTCATGATCTACAGAGCAGTAGTGATGCCCGTCATCCTATATGCTTCAGAGATATGAACAATGTACAGTAGGCACCTCAAAGCACTGGAGAAATACCACCAACGCTGCCTCCCCAAAATCCTGCAAATCCATTGGCAGGATAGATGTACCAACGTCAGTGTTCTCTCTCAGGCCAACATCCCCAGCATCGAGTCATTGACCATGCTCAATCAGCACTGATGGACGGGCCACATTGTCCGCATGCCCGATACAAGACTCAAGAAACAAGCACTCTACTCCGAACTCCGTCACGGCAAGGGAATCCCAGGAGGGCAGAGAAAACGCTTCAAGGACGACCTCAAAGCCTCCTTGAAAAAAAGTAACATCCCCACTGACTCTTGGGAATCCCTGGCCCAAGACCGCTCAAAGTGGAGGAGAAACATTCGAGAAGGCGTCGAACACTTTGAGTTTCTTTGTCGGGAGCATGCGGAAGCCAAGTATAAACAGCGGCAGGAGCGTACAACAAACCAAGCACCTCACCCACCTGTCCCTTCAACCACCATCTTCCCCACCTGTGACAGAGTTTGTAGATCCCGCATATGACTCATTACTCATCTTAGAACTCATTTAGTTTGAAAGAACTTCAACCTCAACTGCCTCAGAAGAAGAAGAAGAAATAATAGATTTAATAATGGATTGTAAGAATGAATTGCCATAAGCAGATACTAAGAAACTCCATACTATCATGTGGATAGCTTTACCTTTGGAGTGCAATGCTTGTAGTGCATCTATATATAGAACATTTGATTTAGGGCCAGCACTGAAATATTCTAATGTCACATGAGTATTTTCTTTAGAAGGACAGCAACATGTGCACTAAAGTGCAATGCTTGCAGAGTGGGCTGCTATTACATGTAATAGATTGGAATGCACATGACCTTATTCATACATAACGCAGCTTACACAACAAAGTTGACTGGTATTACTAAGTAAAGACTAAAGCAATCTACAATATACTATTGCAAGGAATTTTCAATAATTACATAGCATGACACTGGACTACATAGTGTCTCCACAAATTAAATTTATTGTCGGGCCAAGGTGTTATAGGAGTATGGTATCTCGGAGCACCTTAAGTGAAAGGAGGAAATAATGGCAAGAAAGGAAATCAATTCCTATTGTAACTTCAGACTATCTGAACTCAAGGAGACCATTATGGTAAATCAAGCTGGTGCCACTTAACCAGGATTCTGTGACACACCGTGCAAAGTAAAATGTCAATTAGAAAGTCCAAGTCCATTCAAAGGTCAAGGGGAATGAGTGGGGGCTCCTAATAAACAACATAGGGGATTAAGATCATCTGAGATCTCAATAATGTCCTTGACTCTTTAGGCAATACAGCTGAATTTAGGGATAAATCTAAAAAAAAAGTAGCGGCTGCCAGCCATGTAAACATAAATTTGAGGTGGATGCATTGCAATGCTATAATTGCTCTGGGATGTGATATATTTAGTACAGGATCTTGAACTGGATCTCTCTGTCAGTTGCTGACAGACAAAATAAATACTAAGAACATAAATATATTCATCATGCTGCAACACATACACAGTTCATACTTTCAGAATAAGGCAGGGGTGATCTTTCGGTGATTATGTTACAACTACCCAATTGTTATGACTTCATGACTCCCTTGACAAAGGGAAGCAGCTGAAAGACAGGATTGGAAGGAGATACTGTCCTGGTGGCTGGAATTTTAATGATATAGATCCATAAATCATAGAGAGGCAGCTGTGTCCATGCCTAAATCCATAAGATATGCTTTTATTTGCATCATATCCTGTTGTGGTGGTGATGATAAATCTAACAATTCAATGATTTCATTTAAAAAAAAGTCATTTTGCCTCAGCTCATGCAACCTGCAGTCATCCCCCTGCAAAACAGATACACCGCTTTGGGTACTGTTGAGGGGGATGACTCATCAGGGGAGAGCAGCTGCAGCCAAGTTCATGGCACTGTAGCTGGCTCTGCTGCACAGGAGAGCAGGAAAACGAGTGGAGAGCGATAGAGATACGGGATTCAATTGTAAGAGGAATAGATAGGCGTTTCTGCGGCCGCAACTGAGACTCCAGGATGGTATGTTGCCTCCCTGGTGCAAGGGTCAAGGATGTCTCGGAGCGGGTGCAGGACATTCTGAAAAGGGAGGGTGAACAGCCAGTTGTCGTGATGCATATAGGTACCAATGATATAGGTAAAAAAACGGGATGAGGTCTTACGAGACAAATTTAGGGAGCTAGGAGTTAAATTAAAATGTAGGACCTCAAAAGTAGTAATCTCAGGATTGCTACCAGTGCCACATGCTAGTCAGAGTAGGAATTGCAGGATAGCTCAGATGAATACGTGGCTTGAGAAATGGTGCAGAAGGGAGGGATTCAAATTCCTGGGACATTGGAACCGATTCTGGGGGAGGTGGGACCAGTACAAACCGGACGGTCTGCACCTGGGCAGGATCGGAACCAATGTCCTAGGGGGAGTGTTTGCTAGTGCTGTTGGGGAGGAGTTAAACTAATATGGTAGGGGGATGGGAACCTATGTAGGGAGACAGAGGGAAATAGAAGGGGGGCAGAAGCAAAAGATAGAAAGGAGAATAGTAAAAGTGGAGGGCAGAGAAACCCAAAGCAAAAAGCAAAAAGGGTCACATTACAGCAAGATTCAAAAGGGGCAAAGTGTGTTAAAAAGACAAGCCTGAAGGCTCTGTGCCTCAATGCGAGGAGTATTCGGAATAAGGTGGATGAATTAACTGTGCAGATAGCAGTTAACGGATACGATGTGATTTGCATCACGGAGACATGGCTCCAGGGTGACCAAGGCTGGGAACTCAACATCCAAGGGTATTCAGCATTTAGGAAGGATAGCAGAAAGGAAAAGGAGGCGGGGTGGCGTTGCTGGTTAAAGAGGAAATCAATGCAATTGTAAGGAAGGACATTAGCCTGGATGATGTGGAATCGGTGTGAGTGGAGCTGCAGAATTCCAAAGGGCAAAAAACGCTAGTGGGAGTTGTGTATAGACCACCAAATAGTAGTAGTGAGGTTGGGGGCAGCATCAAACAAGAAATAAGGGATGTGTGCAATAAAGGTACAGCAGTAATCGTGGGCGACTTTAATCTACATATAGATTGGGCTAACCTAACTGGTAGCAATGCAGTGGAGGAGGATTTCCTGGAGTGTATTAGGGATGGTTTTCTAGACCAATATGTCGAGGAACCAACCAGGGAGCTGGCCATCCTAGACTGGGTGATGTGTAATGAGAAGGGACTAATTAGCAATCTTGCTGTGCGAGGCCCTTTGTGGAAAAGTGACCATAATATGGTAGAATTCCTTATGAAGATGGAGAGTGACAAAATTAATTCGGAAACTAGGGTCCTGAACTTGAGGAAAGGCAACTTCGACGGTATGAGGTGTGAATTGGCTAGAATAGACTGGCAGAGGATACTTAAAGGGTTGATGGTGGATAAGCAAGGCAAACATTTAATGATCACATGGATGAACTTCATCCCTGTCTGGAGTAAAAATAGAACTGGCTAACAAGGGAAATTAAGGAGTGTTAAAACCAAGGAAGAGGCATAAAAATTGGCCAAAAAAAGCAACAAACCTGAGGACTGGGAGAAATTTAGAATTCAACAGAGGAGGACTAAGGGTTTAATTTAGAAGGGAAAATAGAGTACGAGAGGAAGCTTGCAGGGAACATAAAAACTGACTGCAGAAGCTTCTATAGATATGTGAAGAGAAAAAGATTAGTAAAGACAAACGTAGGTCCCTTGCAGTCGGATTCAGGTGAATTTATAATGGGGAACAAAGAAATGGCAGACCAATTCAACCAATACTTTGGTTCTGTCTTCACAATGGAAGATACAAATAACCTTCCGAATGTACTAGGGGACAGTGGGTCTAGTGAAAATGAGGAACTGAAAGATATCCTTATTAGGTGAGAAATTGTGTTAGGGAAATTGATGGGATTAAAGGCCGATAACTCCCTGGGTCCTGATTGACAGCGAGGTTGCTTAGTGGTTGGGTGTGTGTCGGTGGATCGTCGATGGTGATGTCCTCTTCAAGTCGTCCCTGGCTGTCAGTAAATCGCAATTTGGTCTGATCTAAATGCTTTCTGCATGTTTGGCCATTTAACAGTTTGATTATAAACATCCTATTCCCTTCCATCAGAGATTAGTGAAGACAAGCGTAGGTCCCTTGCAGTCAGAATCAGGTGAATTTATAATGGGGAACAGAGAAATGGCAGACCAATTGAATGTTGGGGAAGTCCAGAACCAGGGGACGTTGTCTTAGGATAAGGGGTAGGCCATTTAGGACTGAGATGAGGAGAAACTTCTTCACTCAGAGAGTTGTTGATCTGTGGAATTCCCTGCCACAGAGAGTTGTTGATGCCAGTTCATTGGATATATTCAAGAGGGAGTTAGATATGGCCCTTACGGTTAAGGGGATCAAGGGGTATGGAGAGAAAGCAGGAAAGGGTACTGAAGGAATGATCAGCTATGATCTTATTGAATGGCGGTGCAGGCTCGAAGGGCCAAATGGCCTACTCCTGCACCTATTTTCTATGTTTCTATCTTTACCGATTCATTTGAGAAAAACAATTACTGCCAGCTTCAATGGCCCCGATCTTATTTTCGAGGTGGGGAGCAATCGGGCAGGGCAAGTTTGCAGCTCAGGGCCTGCCAAATTTAACGTCAGGACCCGATACCATTTTTTGCCTCCTTTTTCCGGCCAGATTGAGAGACTGCCTGGTTGTCAGGTGGGTTGGCCTTTGGCAATAGGCCACAGCCGGAGAGCAGTGTAAGTGGTTTCTCTTATGTGTTTTCGAAACACCCCCACTTGACAATCATTCTGGAGCTGGGAGTGATTACTATACTGAACAGATGAATGAGTCACGAACCTTAGTCTCAAGCAGCAGTGCTTTTATTAAAGTTAAAGTACACACACCTGCAACCAGTAAAGCCACACACCCCCGAGTGTGTAAAACAAACAAATGCAGTACAATGCACAGTTTGGCCCATCTAAGCGGGCCTCTAACGCAAAATACCCAAGTCTAACACCTCCCCTGAAAACTCCTAAGAATTTGGTTGGGAGAACGCATGATACTCCCTCACACCATGGCTGTGATCTTAAAAGATGTGCGTGCAGAGATGATGCTCACTGATTAGCTGGCTTACTCGCTGCTTCTTCTGATGAAAAGGTGTCTCTTCTGGTTTCTTCTCTCTGTCCCATACGGAGGGTTGGATTCTTGTAGAGGCGAAGCAGCGAGGCAAGAGAGAGAGCTGTGTCCACATGGCCTTCTTTTATACCCCCATACTATCCGTCCCTTTCAGCCCGAATAAAGTTTCAAGGCTTCCTGTAGGTGTGTCTTCTTTTTGGCTCAATAAAGTTTTCTTCCTTTGTTTTGAGGTTTCCTGTTTTTCCAGTGATGGGTTTCGCTTCCGAGCGGTCTGGGCTTAATGGCTTTCTATTGTTCTGGTATCTCATCCAGGTAATGGCTCGATCACTGATCAGTTCACTTGACAAGTTCATATTGCTTATCAAATGGACTCTCCATTTGCTCATCACCTGCGATAAATTGCCTTATCTTGGCCATTGCCTTCCCAGACTCCCTGCCCATCATTCCAAGTCCAACACGGAAGAAGTACCTGGGCCCCTCCCACAAACAGCTTCCAGCTTTTTTCTGCAGTGAGAAATTAAAACGTAAGGTCCAGATAACCAAAAAATCCTTGGGGATTAAAACGCAATGTCCAAATCCTTGGGGATTAAAATGCAATGTCCAGATCCTTGGGGAGTCGATCCTTACAGCGGAGAGGAAGGAGGGAGGGATCAGAAAGGCAATACAGCGCAGGTGGCGGATTGGATGTTAGAGGGGAGATTGGAGGCTGGGGTTGGGTTCGATCGGGATCCATAGCAGAGATTGGAGGCCAGGATCAGGGTAGATTGGAGGCCAGAAAGGAAATCAGAAGAGTTGTGGGGTGGAGGCATGGGGGAGGAGTATGGACAGGGTTGAGGATGTCCAATCGCGGCGGGTTGGTAAACTGGATTCAGCTGGTAAATGGAAAGGCACTTACTTCCTGGATCCAGCAGCCTCACCTCCCTTTAGCTGCCGGGTTTCCCGAGGCCCTGAGAAACCGGCCAGCCACGGATAAATTTAAAATGTTGGTTAATTCTGAGTCCTGCAGCCTCATTATAATATTTAAATGACTTGCCCACCTCCTTGAATGGGCTGGTCGCCCCCAATCCCAGCTCCGTTAAGATCAGAAGTTGGAGGCGGGTTGGGGCAGGGTTTCAGATTTATTAACATTTTTACATCCCACCGACTCACTTTTGAAGGTTAAAATGTGCCCTAATGTCTTTGTTACAAAATAAAATCTAGTCTATTCGAAAGCAAAAATAATTGGGCTAGACTTTCCAGTAGGTGGCTAAGGCCCCAAAAAATGGGCCTTATTCCAGCGATGTGTGGTGTATCGCCCGTGCTGATCGCCGGTATAAGGCCCATTTTTATTTTTGTGATTTTCCACTCGGCCTTACCCCAGCGATGTCAAATGGGCGATTTGATTTCTCAGCGATCTCACGATCGCCCCAAAAAAGAGGAAGTCAAATGGAAGTCCAAAAAAAAGCTTCCCTAGCAACGCTATTGTGCGCATGTGTGGGATGTATTTTTTGGGGTCGATTTTTTTTGCCCCGTTCATGGGTCATCGCACATGCTCAGAGGGACAGGAAGGGTCAGAGAGAGTGGGAGAGAGAAGGAGAGAAGGAGAGGCATCGAGGAAGCAGTGAGGAAGTAGTTGCTATTTTGCTAATTTGCTTTAACAATCAACAATGGAAACACCAAAAACAAGAGAGATGGAGAGGCAAAGGGCAAAAGCCTTTAGTGAGGATGCCAATGAGGCCCTTGTAAACGTCGTTTCTACAAGGTGGGAGGACTTGACACGGGGTGGCCTTGGGAAACCTCCACCCCGTGCCTATAGACGGATCTGGCTGGAGATTGCCGATGGCGTCACATCGTTATCAAATGAGGTGTGGACAGCTGACCAGTGCCACAAGAGATGGAACAGCCTGCTAGAGTAAGTAGTCTTTAAAACATATTTAAAAGTCATATTAAAATCACACATATGTAATATTTACTTCATGTTTATAAATTATTATCATGTATTATTTACTTGATGTTATAAATTGCAAACAAAATCTTCAGTTATTTATTTATAATGTGAAGTAATAACATTAATTTAAAAACTACATTAAATTAAAAATAAAATTACATTAACAATTACATTTATTCACCCTAATACTAAGTTGCATGTTATAGTATTAAAAATTATTCATATGCATTTAATATTTAATATTTTAAATATTAAATTTTAATATTTTAATATTAAAAGATATTTAAAAGTCATATTTAAAATCATACATATGTATTATATACTTGCTGTTTAGAATTAGAATAATATAAAAAATTATTCATATGCACTATGATGTTATGTAATAATTGAACATTTAAATCAGTCTTCAATATTTATTGTCAAGTACAGTAGCTTATGCTGTGCAATGTTAAATTATCATTGACAGAAAAAGATCAGTATGAACCGCGCAGAGCAAAGGAGGACAGGTGGCGGCTTCGCGACAGTGCACACACTTAATTAGTACGAGGAGCTTGCGGTGGCCTTGGTGGGGTCTGAAAGCCGTTCGGTCACGACTCGAGGCGTGGCCAAGCCCACCCTGGAGTCTGGTGAATAATGGGAAATGTGTAATGTATCAAACATTACTAAATACATACGAAAAATATCGTAGTTACGCATTTAATGTTATGCAATTATAATTCAATAATTTAGATGTAGTCTGATCTACGAACAAGGCCATGTTAATGGACCCTTGTGCATATGTGGTTTTGCAAAGTATTGCAATGTTTTGGATTATTGAAATATTGAAATATTGATATTTCTATTGAAATATTGAAATATATTGATATGTATTGTTATGAGTTGTTTAGAAATTTCATTCATCTTTCTAAGGTCAATTGTCCGTTGAGCAGTGCTCGGTAGCAGAGACATCTCAAAATGTGATAGACCCCTCAAGCAGCTCGCAGGAGGTTGAGACGGCGTAGGACGAGGAGGAGGAGCAGGAGGAGGAGGATGATGATGGTGGGGGGGGGGGCGGGGGAATAACCTTCGACCATCTCGATTGAGATGGAAGAAGCACCGGGACCAAGCGGTGTGCAGGTGGCGACGCCAAGGCATGTCATTATGCAAATGCCGACCCCACGGAGGTCCGGCCGGCGTGGCGAGCAATCGCCTACCATGGAGGGCCAGACAGAGAGCTTGATTTCCCTCTGCAGGGAGACGGTCACGAGTGGTCGCAACCTTATTCAGGGGTTAGCAAGATTCTCTGCAAACTGGAGCCAGTTCTCCGTGAACTGGAGCCAGTTTCCAGCATCCTGGAGTGAGTTCTGCATGAACTTCTCCAATTGGTCTTCCGAGCAAGCACAGACTGCAAAGGAGATCTTGGAGGCCATTCAGCAGCAGACAGCCGCAACCAATGCCCTATGGCATGCGCTGCTGGCTGGACACGGCGTTGCACCACAAGGTGTCGTGTCTGCTCGCAGTGAGAGCCCGAGCACGCAAGCGAGTACGGAGGACACAGTTCCTCCTGACTCGGAAGTGGAGCTTCAGGCTTCCGCTTTCGCTCCATCACCTCCACCATGGCAGGAATTCTTGCCGTCCCACTCTGCACGACGTCTGCGTAGACCAAAACGGGCGGGTGGGGTACGAACACGGGGTGTGACTGGTCCTGGAGGGAAACGTGGCCACAGGTAGGGAGGGGGGCGTTTTTTCACAAAGTTTGTTCACTTATTCAATTGTTCATGTTCCTGTTTTGTTACTTTTGTTAGTTGTTAAAGGTTAATTGTAAATTGTTAATTGTTAACTGTTAAGATTTTTGTGTATTTGAGGGAAGAGTGGGTTTGTGCGGGGGTTGGGGGCGGGGGGTTGGAGGGATAGTTTTTCAATTTTTATTTTCGTTTTTGTTAATAAAAAAAATGTTCTTTAATTCAATAAATTGTGTGTGTCTTCTCTCTTAGTTATATTATTTATCAACTATACAGATGTTATTCCATAATTGTTTATTCTTTTAATATACGAGCACTTTAGTAACACTTCAGTAACACTAAACTTTATAAAATAAGCATAAATTCTGATGATAGGCCAGTACAGGCAAGACAACAAGGATGCCCCAAGTAATTGAAACTATTGATTAACCCTAACTGTAAATCAAGATCTGAAATGTCCACATTTAGCGAGTAGAACCCCTTTCTGTTACGAAAGACCTCCGCGTTATTTCAGGGTGCTTTGAGGGCAATGTGCGGACAGTATATTGCTCCCTGCACCTTGGGGAAGTCTGTTATTCTATGGAAACCTAAAAGTACTCACGGTCTGTGCCTCCCTGGTCATTGTGAAGCTCATGAAGTCCCACTACGAGCATAAAGAGCTTCAGTCACCTGTCAAATGCAGCTGTGTGTAGCATGCTGATGTGTGATTTTAATACTCTCTCAACAATATCTAATCACTGTATTCTGCACTCTCTGTACTCTCTACGCTGTATACCAGTCAGTTTGATAAACCCCAACAATATCAGTAAATAACTTCACTATGTAAAAGCTATTTAATAAATTCAATATATAAAACCTATTAAATTCTATATCAGTAAATAACTTCACTATGTAAAAGCTATTTAATAAATTCAATATATAAAACCTAATAAATTCTATTATATTTACTAAAAATTACGTAATGATACCTATTTATATTCCCTGTCCCAATATTCTGAGTACAAGTACTCTCTAATTAAATCACAACTAATCCTCCACCCTTCCATTGAAGTCAAAATGGTGTCCGTAGTGCCCATTTTCCTTCTCTTCGGCCCAGAAAAAGCAACTATTTCTCAGCACTCTTTTGGGCCTTGCATCGGCCCAGCGAAGTGCATGCTAGATGCTGAAACTTGGGATGGGCCTTGTGTGGGCTATAATTTCGACGATCTTCTCGGCAATCAAAGTGGAAACTTAGGCACCTGTTTTTCGGGCGATATTTTGGGCCTAGTTTCCACTTTTTGCTCAAAATGGGCGATAGAGGTCCATTTTGGTCCATATATGGGCCATAAATGGGCGATGTGAAGTGGAAAATCTAGCCCATTGTTTTTAAGCTGTATCAATAAACTTCAGTGTAACTTTTGCACTCGTCCTCTGTAACCCAAACTCAGTTTGTAACCCAGAAAACATGTGATTCAATTGGTTAAATTACCATAACATTCACATAAATTACAAAATAAATTTTATATTTCTCTGTGGACATGAATGGAAAGGCCACGTGCTTAATTTGTGAGCAACGGTGAGCTGTGGTGAAAGAATACAACATTCGAAGATACTATGAAGCATACCATGGTGAGAAATATGAAAAGTACACAGAAAAGTTACGTGAAGAGAAATTGTCTGAATTAACACCATTGTTTAAAAAGCAGCAATCAATGCTTATGAATGCTCGAGACGTAAGTGATAGAAACGTAGAAAATAGGAGCAGTAGTAGGCCATTCGGCCCTTCGAGTCTACACGACCATTCAATACGATCATGGCTGATCCTCTATCTCAACACCATATTCCTGCTTTTTCCCCATACCCCTTGATGCCTTTTGTGTCTAGAAATCTATCTACCTCCCTCTTAAAT
The DNA here is from genome assembly GCF_044704955.1 of Pristiophorus japonicus. Taxonomy (NCBI): domain Eukaryota; kingdom Metazoa; phylum Chordata; class Chondrichthyes; family Pristiophoridae; genus Pristiophorus; species Pristiophorus japonicus. Next base: position 468,052,961 of record NC_091977.1, on the reverse strand, counting down.
ATATTCAGTGACGGCCTCCACAGCCTTCTGTGGTAGAGAATGCCACAGGTTCACCACCCTCTGAGTGAAAAAATTGCTCCTCATCTCAGTCCTAAATTTCCTACCCCGTATCCTGAGACTGTGACCTCTTGTTCTAAACTTCCCAGCCAAGGGAAACATCCTTCCCGCATCCAGTCTATCCAACCCAGTCAGAATTTTATACATTTCAATGAGATACCCTCTCATTCTTCTAAACTCTAGTGAATACAGGCCTAGTCGATCTAATCTCTCCTCATACGACAATCCTGCCATCCCAGGAATCAATCTGGTGAACCTTCGCTGCACTCCCTCTATGGCAAATATATCCTTTCTTAGGTAAGGAGACAAAACTGCACACAATATTACAGGTGTGGTCTCACCAAGGCTCTATATAACTGTAGTAAAGCATCCTTGCTCCTGTACTCAAATCCTCTTGCAATGAAGGCCAACCTACCATTTGCCTTCCTAACTGCTTGCTGCACCTGCATGTTTGCTTTCAATGACTGGTGTACAAGGATACCCAAGTCCCTTTGCACATCGACATTTCCCAAGCTATCACCATTTAAATAATACTTTGTCTTTATGTTTTTCCTACCAAAGTGAATAACTTCATATTTATCCACGTTATACTGCATGTGTTTGCCATGTCTGTTATGTGTTTGCCCACTAAATGGCAGCATCTTTGCTTCCTCCTCACAACTCACCTAGTTTTGTGTCGTTAGCAAACTTGGAAATATTACATTTGGTTCCTTCAACATTTGTATATATTGTGAATAGCTGAGGCCCAAGCACTGATCCGTATGGTACCCCACTAGTCACTGCCCGCCACCCTGAAAATGATGCATTTATTCCCACTCTCTGTTTCCAGTCAGTTAACCAATTTCAATCCATGCCAATACATTACCTTCAATCCTATGTGCTTTAATTTTGCACACTAGCCTCTTATGTGGGACTTTATCAAAGGCCTTCTGAAAATCCAAATATACTACATCCACTGGCTCTCCCTTATCTATTCTATCAGTTACATCCTCAAAAAACTCCAGTAGGTTTGTCAAACATGATTTTCCTTTCATAAATCCATGTTGACTTTATCTAGTCCCGTTGATATTATCTAAGTGTGCCGTTATCACATCCTTTATAATAGACGTTAGCATTTTCCCTGCTACTGATGTTCGGCTAACTGGTCTGTAGTTCCCTCTTTTCTCTCTCCCTCCTTTTTTAAATAGTGGGGTTACATTTGCCACCCTCCAATCTGCAGGAACTGTTCCATAATCTATAGAATTTTGGAAGATGACAACCAATGAATCCATTATTTCCATGGCTACCTCTTTTAGTACTCTGGGATGCAGATCATCAGGACCTGGGATTTATTGGCCATCAGTCCCATTAGTTTCTCCAGCACTATTTTCTTACCAATAATAATAATTTCCTTTAATTCCTCTTGCTCACTAGACCCTTGGTTCCCTAGCATTTCTGGGACATTATTTTTGTCCTCTTCCATGAAGACAGAACCAAACTATTTATTTAATTGTGCTGCCATTTCCTTGTTCCCCATTATAAATTCTCCCATTTCTGTCTGTAAAGGATCTACATTTGTCTTCACTAATCTTTTTTTTTACGTAGAAACTTTTGCAGTCGTTTTTTATGTTCCTTGCAAGTTTACTCATACTCTATTTTTCCCCTCTTAATCAATCTCTTGGTTCTTTTTTGCTGAATTCTAAACTGCTCCCAATCCTCAGGCTTGCTACTTTTTCTGGCAATTTTGTATGACTCCGCTTTAGATCTAGTACTATCCTTAATTTCTTTTGTTAGCCATGGTTGGGCCACTTTTCCTTTTGTGTTTTTAGGCCAGAAAGACTGTTGCAATTCATGCATTCGTTCCTTAAATGTTAGCCATTGCCTGGAATACTGTGTACAGTTTTGGTTTCCATATTTACGAAAGGATATACTTGCTTTGGAGGCAGTTCAGAGAAGGTTCACTAGGTTGATTCCGGAGATGAGGAGGTTGACTTATGAGGAAAGGTTGAGGAGGTTGGGCCTCTACTCATTGGAATTCAGAAGAATGAGAGGTGATCTTATCAAAATGTAGAAGATTATGAGGGGGCTTGGCAAGGTGGATGCAGAGAGGATATTTCTACTGATAGCGGAGACTAGAACTAGAGGGCATAATCTTAGAATAAGGGGCCGCCCATTTAAAGCTGAGATGAGAAGGAATTTTTTCTCTGAGGGTTGTAAATCTGTGGAATTCGCTGCCTCAGAGAGCTGTGGAAGCCAGGACATTGAATAAATTTAAGACAGAGATAGACAGTTTCTTAACCGATAAGGGATTAAGGAGAGCGGGCAGGGAAGTGAGCCTGAGTCCATGATCGGATCAGCCATGATCGTATTAAATGATGGAGCAGGCTCAAGAGGCCGTATGGCCTACTCCTGCTCCTATTTCTTACGTTCTTATGTATGCCTATCCACCGTCATGCCTTTTAATGAATCTTCCCAATCTATCATAGCCAATTCATTCCTCATACCTTCATAGTTTTCTTTGTTTAGATTTAGGACCCTAGTTTCAGATTGGACTACTTCACTTTCCATCTTAATAAAGAATTAAATCATGTTATGGTCATTCTTCCCTAAAGGACCCAGCACAACAAGACTGTTAATTAACCCCTTCTCATTACACAATACCCAATCTAGGATGGCCTGTTCCTTAGTAAGCTCCTCAACATACTGGTCTAAAAAACCATCTCGTACCCACTCCAGGAATTCATCTTCCACAGTATTGTTACTAATTTAGTTTGGCCAATCTGTACGTAGATTAAAGTCACCTACGATTACTGTAGTACCCTTGTTACATGCATCTCTAATTTTCTGTTTGATGCCATCCCCTACATTACTACTACTGTTTGGAGGTCTATAGACAACTCCCACCAATGTTTTCTGCCCCTTGGTGCTCCTTAGCTCCACCCAGACTAATTCTACATTTTGATTTTCTGAGCCAATATCTTTTCTCACTATTGCTCTGATGTCATCCTTTACGAACAACACACCACCCCCTCTTCCTCTTTGCCTGTCCTTCCTAAATATCGAATATCCTTGGATATTCAGTTCCCAACCCTGATCATCCTGCAACCATGTCTCCGTAATTGCAATTATATCGTATCTGTCTACATCTATTTGCGCTGTTAATTCGTCTACCTTATGACAGATGCTTCGTGCATTCAGATACAATGCTTTTATATTTGTCTTTTTAACATTATTAGAAATCTTAACATTATTTTGTACTATAGCCCTATTTGTCTTATCGCTATTTTTTCTTACCTGGACCCTATTTGTTAGTGCACTCTTTTGTTTGTATGCTCTGTCTCTTCCTGACATGATCTGGTTGTCCTCACCACAATCACTTTCCTGCATTGTTTCTGTCATGTATGCAAATTCTTTGTATTCACTATGTAACTATGTACAATGCACCTGAGGGCGCTGCAGTTGGAGGCCTCAGGGGTTTCCTGCCCGGGTGTGCAGGGGCATACAAAAGGCGGTCAGCCATGCTGCTCCTCACTGTACAGTGGTATTAAATGGACTGAAGTCACACAGCTCTTACTCACAGTACAAGGCCTTGTGGAATCATTCGATGGTAATTGCAGACTTAATAACTGGTGACGAGTTACAGATCACGACCGTTGGTGTTTTAGAAAAGTATGCAGAGGGTGAAGATTGGGAACCCTTTATCGAGTGGCTTGACCAGCACTTTGTGGCCAATGACCTGGACGGCGAGGCAGTGGAAGGAAAACGCAGGGCGATTCTTTTGACCAGCTGCGGGTCCATGGTCTACGGCCTCATCAGGAATCTGCTTGCACCAGTGAAATCAACGGAGAAGTCATACGCAGATCTGCACTCGCTGATTCGGGAACACCTAAAACCAACAGAGAGCATCTTAACGGCCAGGTATCGCTTCTACACACACTGCCGCCTGGAGGGCCAGGACATGGCGAAGTATGTCGCCGACTTAAGATGGCTCGCGGGACCATGTGAATTTGCGGGATTTTTGAACGATGTGTTGCGAGACGCTTTTGTGATGGGCATAGGCCACGAGGATATCCTTCGTAAGCTACTGGCTGCCGAAGCTGTTGACCTGAAGAAGGCCATCACCATAAGCCAGGCATTCATGTCCTCAAATCGCGATACCATACAGATGACTTCCTACCAGAACTGGAGCTCGCTGGCAAATACTGTACATAAAATAACGCCGATTGCAGGCAGAACTGTTGAACTAATAAGAACTGTACAGAGCAGAGCCTACATGCCTGCTGCTGCTAGGCCGCCAAGGGGTGTAAATGCAAAATCATTAACACAGTGCTGGTGTTGCCGGGATAATCATGGGCCCATCAATGTCGATTTAAAAACTATGCGTGCAAAAGCTGCAGAATAAGGGGCCACCTCCAGCGAATGTGCAAACATACTGCCACTCACCACGTGGCAGTGGAGTCGGCAGAAGAGTCCCGATCCAACATGGATCACAAAGGACAAGCTAGAGAGGCAACTCAGCCCGAGGGAGCAGTGTGCGGGGTGCACACGTTCTCCACAAAAAGTCCTCCCATGATGATAAAAGTCAAATTGAATGGTGTTCCTGCATCCATGGAGCTGGACATGGAGGTGAGTCAGCCAATTATGAGCCAGAAGGCATTTGAAAGGCTGTGGGGCAACAACAAAGCACAAAGACCTAAGAGGAGCCCGATTCAGACAAAGCTGCGCACTTACATCAAGGAACTAATACCAGTTATTGGCAGTACGAACGCAAACGTATCCTATGATGGAGAGGCACACGAGCTGCCACTGTGGATTGTACCAGGCTATGGGCCAACGCTGCTTGGCAGAAGCTGGATGGGGAAGATTCGGTGGAACTGGGAAGATGTCAAAGTATTATCGTCAGTGGACAATGCTTCTTGTGCTCGTTTCTGGGACTCCTCAACTATTTCGGTAACTTTCTTCCAGGATTGAGCACCTTGCTGGAACCCTTGTACAAGCTGTTACGCAAGGGAGACAACTGGGCTTGGAGTAAAAATCAAGAGGCCCTTTGAGAAGGCCAGAAACCTGCTGTGTTCGAATAAGTTGCTGTTATTATATGAACCATGTAAACGTCTAGTTTTAGCATGTGATGCGTCTTTGTACGGTGTCGGGTGTGTTTTGCAGCAAGCCAATGCAGTGGGCAAGCTCCAACCGGTTGCATATGCGTCCAGAAGCCTATCAAAGGCCAAAAGAGGCTACACCATGGTCGAAAATGAGGCTTTAGCCTGTGTTTATGGTGTAAAAGAGATGCATCAATATTTGTTCGGACTCAGGTTCAAGATAGAGACGGACTACAAGCCCCTAATCTCACTGTTTTCGGAAAGCAAAGGCATAAACACCAATGCTTCGTCTCGAATCCAAAGATGGGCACTAACACTGTCTGCCTTTGACTATGTGATCCGCCACATGCCAGGCACTGAAAACTGCGTTGATGCTCTCGTTGCCCACCACCGGGGTGGAAACGTGCAGCCCGCAGACCTGCTACGGGCCATGGATACCTTTGAGAGTGAAGGGTCACCCGTAACAGCCCACCAATTTAAAACCTGGACCAGCCATGATCCTCTGCTATCCCTTGTAAAAAGTCGTGTCCTCAATGGGAGCTGGTCAGCGGTCCCTAGAGACATGCAAGATGAGATCAAGCCGATTCACTGTCGGAAAGACGAAATGTCGATCCATTCAGATTGCCTCTTATGGGGCAATCGTGTTATCTTGCCAAAGAAAGGAAGGGAAACCTTCATACGTGACCTAAACAGCACCCACCCAGGCATAGTCATGATGAAGGCTATCGCCAGGTCCCATGTCTGGAAGCCCGGCATTGACTCGGACCTGGAGTCGTGCGTGCACCAGTGTAACACATGCTCACAGCTGAGCAATGCTCCCAGGGAGGTTCCATTTAGTCTCTGGTCCTGGCCCTCAAAGCCACGGTCCAGGATCCATGTGGATTATGCGGGCCCCTTTCTGGGAAAGATGTTCCTGGTTGTTGTGGATGCCTACTCCAAATGGATTGAATGTGTAATAATGGCATCCAGCATGTCCGCAGCCACCATTGAAAGCCTCAGGGCCATGTTTGCCATCCATGGCTTACCCGACATTCTTGTCAGCGACAATGGTTCGTGCTTCACCAGCTCGGAATTCAATGAATTCATGATCTGTAATGGCATCAAGCATGTCAGATCTGCCCCGTTCAAGCCCGCATCCAATGGCCAAGCGGAGCGGGCAGTCCAAACCATAAAGCAGAGCTTGAAACATGTCAAGGAAGGCTCCTTACAAACTCGCCTGTCCCGGGTACTGCTCAGCTACAGGACACGACCCCACTCACTTACCGGGGTTCCCCCTACAGAATTACTAATGAAACGAGCACTCAAAACCAGGCTCTTCTTAGTACACCCTAACCTCATTGATCAGGTGGAAACCAGGCATTATCAGCAAAACACATACCATGATCGGGCGACTGTATCACGCGACATCACTGTAAATGACCCTGTGTTTGTGCTGAATTACGGTCAGGGCCCTAAATCGGTCACCGGCACTGTATTAGGCAAGGAGAGGAATAGAGTGTTTGTTGTCAAACTGCTTAACGGTCAAATGTGCAGAAAACATTTGGACCAAACCAAATTACAATTCACAGTTAACCAGGAACCACCGGAAGAGGACCTCATCTTCAGTTTAGTGAGTTGGCCACACCGCAGGTAAAGGGTACACAGCCAGATAGGGGATGGGTGACCAACAGGAAGAGCAGTGGAAGGAAGGTAGTGCAGGGGTCCCCTGCAGTCAACCCCCTGCAAAACAGATACACCGCTTTGGATACTGTTGAGGGGGATGACTCATCAGGGGAGAGCAGCAGTAGCCAAGTTCATGGCACTGTGGGTGGCTCTGCTACACAGGAGGGCAGGAAAAAGAGTGGGAGAGCTATAGTCGTAGGGGATTCTATTGTAAGGGGAATAGATAGGCGTTTCTGCAGCTGCAATCAAGACTCCAGGATGGTCTGTTGCCTCCCTGGTGCAAGGGTCAAGGATGTCTTGGAGCGGCTGCAGGACATTTTAAAAAGGGAGGGTGATCAACCAGTTGTCGTGGTGCATATAGGAACCAACGATATAGGTAAAAAACGGGATGAGGTCCTACAAGATGAATTTAGGGAGCTAGGAGCTAAAAAGTAGAATCTCAAAGATAGTAATCTCAGGATTGCTACCAGTGCCATGTGCTAGTCAGAGTAGCAATAGCAAAATAGCTCAGGTGAATACGTGGCTTGAGGAGTGGTGCAGAAGGGAGGGATTCAAATTCCTGGGACATTGGAACCGGTTCTGGGGGAGGTGGGACCAGTACAAACCGGATGGTCTGCACCTGGGCAGGACCGGAACCAATGTCCCAGGGGGAGTGTTTGCTAGTGCTGTTGGGGAGGGGTTAAACTAATATGGCAGGGGGATTGGAACCTATGCAGGGAGACAGAGAGAAATAAAATGGGGGCAGAAGCAAAAGAGAGAAAGGAGAAAAGTAAATGTGGAGGGCAGAGAAACCCAAGGCAAAAATCAAAAAGGACCACATTACAGCAAAATTCTAAAGGGACAAAGAGTGTTAAAAAGACAAGCCAGAAGGCTTTGTGCCTCAATGCGAGGAGTATTCGTAATAAGGTGGATGAATTAACTGCATAGGCAGCTATTAACAATTATGATATAATTGGGATTACGGAGACATGGCTCCAGGGTGACCAAGGCTGTAAACTCAACATCCAGGGATATTCAACATTCAGGAAGGATAGACAGAAAGGAAAAGGAGGTGGGGTAGCATTGCTGGTTAAAGAGGAAATTCACACAATAGTAAGAAAGGATATTAGCTTCAATGATGTGGAATCTGTATGGGTAGAGCTGCGGAATACCAAAGGGCAGAAAACGCTAGTGGGAGTTGTGTGCAGACCACCAAACAGTAGTAGTGAGGTTGGGGATGGCATCAAACAAGAAATTAGGAGTGCGTGCAATTAAGGTGCAGCAGTTATCATGAGCAACTTTAATCCACATATAGATTGGGCTAACCAAGCTGGTAGCAATGCAGTGGAGGAGGATTTTCTGGAGTGTTTTAGGGATGGCTTTCCAGACCAATATGTCGAGGAACCAACTGGAGAGCTGGCCATCCTAGACTGGGTGTTGTGTAATGAGAGAGGACAAATTAGCAATCTTGTTGTGCCCTTTGGGGAAGAGTGACCATAATATGGTAGAATTCTTTATTAATATGGAGAGTGACAGTGTTAATTCAAAGACTAGGATCCTGAAATAAAGGAAAGGTAACTTCGATGGTATGAGACGTGAATTGGCTCGGATAGACTGGCAAATGATACTTAAAGGGTTGACAGTGGATAGGCAATGGCAGACATTTATAGATTACATGGATGAACTTCAACAATTGTACATCCCTATCTGGAGTAAAAATAAAACGGGGAAGGTGGGTCAACCGTGGCTAACAAGGGACATTAGGGATTGTGTTAAATCCAAGGAAGAGGCATATAAATTGGCCAGAAAAAGCAGCAAACCTGAGGACTGGGAGAAATTTAGAATTCAGCAGAGGAGGACAAAGGGTCTAATTAGGAGGGGGGAAATAGAGTATGAGAGGAAGCTTGCAGGGAATATAAAAACCGACTGCGAAAGCTTCTATAGATATGTGAAGAGAAAAAGATTAGTGAAGACCAACGTAGGTCCTTTGCAGTCAGAATCAGGTGAATTTATAATGGGGAACAAAGAAATGGCAGACCAATTGAACAGATACTTTGGATCTGTCTTCACTAAGGAAGACACAAATAACCTTCCGGAAATACTAGGGGTTCGAAAGGTCTAGCGAAAAGGAGGAACTGAAGGAAATCCTTATTAGTCAGGAAATTGTATTAGGGAAATTGATGGGATTGAAGGCCAATAAATCCCCAGGTCATGATAGACTGCATCCCAGAGTACTTAAGGAAGTGGCCCTAGAAGTAGTGGATGCATTGGTTGTCATTTGCCAACATTCCATTGACTCTGAATCAGTTCCTATGGGCTGGAGGGTAGCTAATGTAACACCACCTTTTAAAAAAGGAGGGGGACAGAAAACAGGGAATTATAGACCGGTTAGCCTGACACCGATGGTGGGGAAAATGTTGGAATCAATTATTAAAGATGAAATAGCAGCGCATTTGGAAAGCAGTGACAGGATCGGTCCAAGTCAGCATGGATTAATGAAAGGGAAATTATGCTTGACAAATCTTCGAGAATTTTTTGAGAATGTAACTAGTAGAGTGGACAAGGGAGAGCCAGTGGATGTGGTGTATTTGGACTTTCAAAAGGCTTTTGACAAGGTCCCACACAAGAGATTAGTGTGCAAAATTAAAACACATGGTATGGGGGGTAATGTATTGATGTGGATAGAGAACTGGTTGGCAGACAGGAAGCAGAGAGTCGGAACAAACGGGTCCTTTTCAGAATGGCAGGCAGTGACCAGTGGGATGCCGCAGGATTCAGTGTGCCAGCTATTTACAATATACATCAATGATTTAGATGAAGGAATTGAATGTAATATCTCCAAGTTTGCAGATGACACTAAACTGGGTGGCGGTGTGAGCTGTGAGGAGGATGCTAAGAGGTTGCAGGGTGACTTGGACAGATTAGGTGAGTGGGCAAATGCATGGGAGATGCAGTATAATGTGGATAAATGTGAGGTTATCCACTTTGGTGGCAAAAACAGGAAGACAGAATATGATTCCCGGGATGGCAGGACTGACATATGAAGAAAGACTGGATCAACTGGGCTTGTAGCCACTGGAGTATAGAAGAATGAGAGGGGATCTCATAGAAACATATAAAATTCTGAAGGGATTTGACAGGTTAGAGGCAGGAAGAATGTTCCCGTTGCTGGGGATTTCCAGAACCAGGGGTCACAGTCTAAGAATAAGGGGTAAGCTATTTAGGACCGAGATGAGGAGAAACTTCTTCACTCAGAGAGTGGTTAACCTGTGGAATTTTCTACCGCAGAAAGTTGTTGAGGCCAGTTCGTTAGATATATTCAAAAGGAAGTTAGATATGTCCCTTACAGCCAAAGGGATCAAGGGGTATGGAGAGAAAACAGGAAAGGAGTACTGAGGCTGAATGATCAGCCATGATCTTATTAAATGGCAGTGCAGGTTCAAGGGGCCGAATGGCCTGCTCCTGCACCTAATTTCTATGTTTCTATGTTTCAGTCCATCCCCTCGGAACAGTTTTCTCTTTCCCGAGTATTGGCGCCAGTTCCCCACGAATCGAAACCCATTTCTCCCACACCACGCATTCATCTCCCTGATTCTATTGACCCTATGCCAATTTTCTCATGGCTCAGGTAATAATGCAGTGATTATTACCTTTGTGGTTCTGCTTTTCAATTTAGTCCCTAGCTGTTCAAACTCTTTCAGCAGAACCTCTTTCTTAGTCCTACCTATGTCATTGGTACCTATGTGTACCACGACAACTGGATCCTCCCCCTCCCACTCCAAGTTCTTCTCCAGTCCGGAGGAGATATCCTTTACCCTGGCACTGGTTAGGCAACACACGCTCTCAGCTCCAGAGAACCCTATCTATCCCCCTAACTATACTGTCCACTACTATAACCACCTGCCTCTTTACTCCCTCCACTTGAATGACTTTCTACACCACAGTGCCTTGGTCAGTCTGCTCGTCCACCCCGCAGTCTGCACACTTGTCCTGGGGGAAAGTCTGGCGACCGGGGAGATGCCCCTCTCTTGGCGCAGGGCAGTCATCGTCCTGCTGCCTAAGAAGGGCGATCTCCGCCTCCTTAAGAACTGGCGCCTGGTCTCCCTCCTCAGCACGGACTACAAAATCTTCGCCAGGGCGATGTCTGCTCGCCTTGGTGCCGTGCTGGACCACATGATCCACCCCGACCAGTCCTACACGGTCCCGGGCCGGACAATCCACGATAACATCCATCTGGTCCGGGACCTCATCCATTGTTCCCAGGAGGCTGGTCTGTCGGTCGCCTTCCTATCCCTCGACCAAGAGAAGGCGTTCGACAGGGTGGATCACGACTATCTGCTCGGAACTCTGCGCGCTTTCGGGTTCGGGACGCATTTCGTCGCCCGGATCCGACTTTTGTACGCCGCCGCGGAGTGTCTGATTAAGGTTAACGGGTCCTTGACGGCGCCCCTTCGCTTTAGGAGAGGGGTGCGCCAGGGATGCCCCATGTCCGGCCAGTTATACGCCGTTTGCGTGGAGCCTTTCCTGCGCCTCTTGCGGACGAGGTTGACGGGACTGGCTCTGCAAGGGCCGGGCGTGGAGGTCGTACTCTCGGCTTACGCCGATGACGTGCTCCTCGCGGTAGAGGATCCCGCTGACCTGCGGAGGATGCGTGAGTGCCAGGAGATTTACTTGGCCGCGTCCTCCGCCAGGATCAACTGGGAGAAATGTTCCGGACTCCTGGTGGGTCAGTGGCGGGTGGACTCCCTGCCGGAGGAGCTCAGGCCTTTTGCCTGGAGCACGACCCATCTCCTCTATCTGGGAGTCTACCTTAGCCCCGACGAGGGAGCCTGGCCGGCGAACTGGCAGGAGCTGGAGGCCAAGGTCGCCGCTCGCCTGGGGCGCTGGACAGAACTGCTCCGAGTGCTGTCCTACAGGGGTCGAACGCTAGTCATAAACCAGCTGGTGGCCGCAATGCTGTGGTACCGGCTGGTCACTTTGACCCCTCCCCCTGCGTTTGTCGCCAAGATACAGAAGAAGCTGGTAGACTTCTTCTGGAACAACAGGAAGCACTGGGTCTCTGCCGCGGTCTTGAGTCTCCCGCTTGAGGAGGGCGGTCAGTCGTTGGTGTGCGTCAGCGCCCAGCTCGCGACTTTCCGTCTTCAGACCCTGCAGAGATACCTTTACGTCGAGCCCCCTCCTAGGTGGTGTGCTCTGGCGAGGTATTTCTTCCGCCAGCAGCGCGACCTCAATTATGACACGCAGCTCCTGTTTGTGAACTTGGGGGGTGCCAGGACCGCCCTCCGGGAGCTGCCTGTCTTTTACAGGGAACTCATCAGGGTCTGGAACAAAGTCTCCACCAAGCGCAGCTCTCCGCCGGCTGGAGTGGCGGCCGTCCTGCAGGAACCGCTGCTCGGGAATCCGTACCTCCACGGCCGAGGTTTTATGTGGCGGTCGGAAGAGAGGGCTGTGGCTGGTGAGGTGACCAGGGTCAGGGACCTGCTCGATGGCGGAGGAGCGGGCTGGATGGCGCCAGACACGCTGGCGCGGCGCCTAAATTCTGCCAACGTCCGCCACGCGGCCGATGCCATCGAGTCGCTAAAAACAGCTCTGGGCCCTGACTCCGTTAGGTGCATCGAGGAGGCTCAAGCACGTGGGGAGATCCCGTCCGAACTGACCCCCGTCCGGACGGAATTCCTCATCGGCGCCAAACCCCGGAACCTCCCTCGGGGGCCGGCGCCTCACAACTTGAGCCGCCTCGGGGAAATCCCCTCCGTGCCTTTCAGTTCCGCGCGGAGGGATTTCCTGTACGGGCTGCTCCTGCACACCCTCAACTTTGCCATCCTCGCCGGCCATCCGGACACGCCATGGCGTACCATCTTGCCGTCCGGAGGAGGCGGGGGTCCCCGATGGAGGGCACTCTACGCAGGGGTCCTCCCACTATTCTTCGGGGACTTGACCTGGAGGGTGGTGCATGGAGCAGTGCCGTGCAACAAATTTTTAAGCCGGTTCACGGACTCCCAGGCCGCCTGCAATTTCTGCGGTCTGGAGGAGTCCGTGTTCCATGTTTTTATGGAATGCACAAGGTTGCAGCCCCTGTTTTATTATTTGAAGGGGCTGCTCCTGAAATTCTGGCTGCACTTCAGTCCCACTCTCCTGATCTTTGGGCACCCTGTGCGGAGGGGAGCGGGTAGGTCCGAAGGCCTCCTCGTAGGACTGCTCCTGGGCACGGCCAAGGGTGCCATCAGCCGGTCCAGGCAGCGGGCGGTCGAGGGGGTAGTTCAACCTGACTGCCTGCCTCTCTTCCGCTCTTACATCCGGTCCAGGGTGTCCTTGGAGATGGAGCACGCGGTGTCCACCGGTACGCTCGCGGCCTTCCGCGAGAGGTGGGCACCGGAGGGACTGGAGTGCATCATCACGCCCGGCAACCAAATTTTAATTTGATTTTACGTTTTTAAGTTTAATTTGTTTTCATTGCCGGTGCTTTTAGTGTCCCCCTCCCCTTTTATAGGGGGCACTGGAAAAAATTTGATTTTAGCGCCCCAAAAAAAAAACAAAAAAAAAAAGGAAAAAAAAAAGGGGCCTTGAAAATGTCTGCTGTGTCACCCAGGCGGGTGGCACGGTTTAATGTTTATGTTTATTTTCATGTAAACTCAAAAGAGTTTCATGCACAAGGACCAATCGTGGAGCAGTGGAGGCGTGTCCTGCTCAGTTGGAGCTGTGAGCAGTGAGGAGAGCAGCTATCAACTTGAGCTCCTGCCTGGAGAGCCCTGAGACCAGCCCAGGAAAAGAAGGAAGGAAGGGGCTTCACCACCAACTTTCACCCAGAGGGAGAGGAGGAAAGCAGAAAACTTTTAAACAACTTTTTACCATTCTGCAAAGAGTTGGAGAGAGGGGGAAAAACCAACAAACATCCAGTGTGGAAGGAGGGAGACTCTACATTTCTACAGGTGGGTGTGGGTGCATTTCCCAAAAGACTTTGTTATATCGGTGGGGGGAGGAAAGAAGACCACTGAGGGCCGGAACATCGCGGGGGGTGTGTGTGTGTGTGGAAAGTGAGTGTGGGGGCCTTGCTTACAACTAGGCCCCACACACAACTGAACCCCCCCCCCCACAATTGCCGAGCCTGGTATAGCTGGAGCTACCAGGCTGAAGATTTTCCTTAATCACCCTATTTAAACATCATTAGGAGTGTGTGCCTGGTGGCTCGAGCTGCCCCAGGTGAAGACATCTTCTCCCCTCACCTGAAGACTACCCCAAAGACTTTGTGTTTTGCCATCTGGGGATTGCACCCACCCACAGCTGCGAGGGGAGACCTGCCCTCGCAGTTCCCCCCCCCTTCCCACCCCCCTCTCTCTTTCTCTGTTACTCTGTTTCTCCCCTCTCTCTCTGAGGCCCCTTTCTCCTAATTTAAAAAAAAAACAATTGAGACAACTGAGCAGAGGGAGCAAGGCCCCTCCCCAATTGCCAACTAGGGGAGAGGTGCCTCGTTAAGGGCTCCTCTGCTCAGTTAATATACGAGGCCAATAAAGACCATTAAGGCCTGTGACTTTGGGGTGGGTGTAGCCCTTAAAGGGACCCCGTGATGGCGACCCCATCCACGCCGGTGGCAGGGCCAGCGAAGACGTATGCGCAGGTGGCAACCGCTTCCACGGCACCTCCTGCACCACCCGCTGCCCTGCCACCTTTCAGATTAATTACCAGAAAACACGGGGTCAAGAGCTACACTCACCCCACAATGAGCATTGAGGAGAGCGTGCGGGCGATAGCTGGGGTAGTCGGCCCCTCGGCCATTGTCGCGGCCTCCAAGATGTCTGGGAAGGCTGTTTTCTTCCTGGGGTCGGAGTGGGCGGTGTCCCTGGCCCTCGAAAAGGGGCTCACGGTGGGCGGGACGTTCCTGCCGGTGGACCCTCTCGAGGCCACCGCGCAGAGGGTCATCGTTTCAAACGTCCCGCCCTTTGTTCCCGCTGAGCTCCTCCTCCCTCACCTACACCAACTGGGGGAGGTAAGGTCGGGGATCAACCCCATACCGCTCGGCCTCAGGGAGAACAGCCTGCGCCACGTGTTCTCCTTCCGCCGCCAGCTCTTTGTCCGGCTGGCGCGGGAGGAGACGACGGAGGGGAACTTTAATGTGGTGCACGAGGGGACTGCCTACCGCGTCTTTTGGATGTCGGACGGCGTGCGGTGCCATGCCTGCAGGGAGGTGGGGCACGTTCGCAAGAACTGCCCCGCCTCCAAGGCCGCCAAACCACCGAAGGCGGCCAAGGCTGGCGCCGCCGCCACCCCTCCCCCTAGTTGCGTCTGCGTGCCGGGAGCCGTAGGTGCGCGGGCATCGTCGGAGGCCTTTGTTTTCGGGGCCTCCGGCGGGGGGAGGGAGAGCATCCGAGCGGAAAGAAGGCGCGGAACAAGGAGAAACATCTCGAGGCGGGTCCCCTCAGTGCGCCAGAAAGATTGACCACCGCGCTCGGCCCAACCCAGCCACCGGCGAGCGCGGGGTGCCCCGAGCCCGTGCCCGAGCCCTTGAACAACACTGCAGAGGGGCCCGGGCGCGGGAAAGAAAAGAAAAAGGGGGGGGCGGAGCGGGAGGCCTCGGCAGACATGGAGGTCTCCCTGCCTCAGCGCACCTCCAGCAACAAAAGGAGGCGCCGCTCCGTTGAGGCGGAGGGGGAACAACATCCCTCCGCGGAGGAGTCGGTGCCCGCCGCGTGTCCCGCGTCCCCCACCAGCGCCCCCAAGCAGCGCCGTAGGTGGGAGGAGTCTGTCCCCGGGGAGGGTGAGACAGTCGAGGCTGCTCAGCCTCTGCCTCCCGGGGATGGCGTGGAAGATCTGCCTGTCGCGGGGGGCGTGGGGACCGCGGAGGAATGCGTAGCCGCCGGGCCGGGCGCCCCGGGGACTGTGGCGGGCGGGGCCGAAAAGGCCGAACCTGAGCCCGCCCAGCCAATACCCAACTTCCCCCGGGAGTCGCTCGACCCGGCAGAAACCGAAACAAATGTTTATTATGACACTGTAGATGCTGGGCCGGGGGGTGGCAGCGGGGAGGGGGAGGAACACCCACCCTCGCCCCTTACTTTGGAGCTGGTGCACTTGGAGAGCCTGGGGATTTCCTATGGCCGGGTCTCTCCTTGTTCCCCGGATCCTGGGGCGGAGGGGGAACCCCTTCCGCTGTCATTTCCCGACCCAGCACCATTTTTAAAAGAGCCCAGTGGGGACTCCTCTGCCGACGATCCTGGGGGTGGGATCGGGGCAGAGCCAGGGCCGGTTGGAGCGGCCGGTTCATTTGCCGTACCTTGTGCGGTCGATGGGCCGGCTGCTGGCGGCCACCTCCCGGAGGAGGACGGGGACTCGGTGGGGGACGCGGGTGAAGACCTAGAGACCACCGCCAGCGAGGCGGTGGATCTGCTCGCGGCCGCCGCCGAGACCATCCTCATTCCTGCAAAGGAACTCCGGGACTTTTTGGCCCAGAGCCGGGGTCACTGCAACCAAGCCCGACTGGCCCTGGAAAAATGGTCCGAGCCAGAGCTGATCAAGGGGTCCGTCCGCGCCGCCGTTAAAACCTTGGCCGCGGGCGGGCCCTTGACAAAGGCGCAACACCTTGAGCTGCGCGAGCTCGAGGGACTCCTCGCTGGGCTGCGGAGGGAGCGGAGTTCAACAAAAGACTCCGCTCCCTCCCCCACAATAGGTTAAGGTAGAGGTTGCACTATGCTTTTGCCATGAAGATAACCATAGCCAGCCTCAACATCAACGGCGGCAGAGGGGCACGCCGTAGATTTGACAATTTTTCGCTCCTGCGGGAGGGGAAATATGCGGTGTGCTTCCTGCAAGAAACCCACACCGTTCCGGGAGACGAAGCCACGTGGCTCCTGGAATGGCAAGGAGAGGTCCGCATGAGCCACCTCACCGCCATTTCTAGTGGGGTGGCCATCTTGCTGGGCCCGCATTTTCAGCCGGAGATCTTGGGGGTCGAGGAGCCTGTGCCAGGCCGCTTGCTGCATGTAACGGTTCACCTGGGGGACGTGCCGCTCCATCTCGTGAACGTGTACGCCCCTCAGCCCGGCCCGCAGCAAACACGCTTCTTTGAAGAGGTGTCCGCTCTTCTTGGCTCCGTCGACGTCGGCGACTGCATTGTCCTCGGGGGGGATTTTAACTGTACCCTCGAGGCGAGGGACCGCTCCGGTGCCCCGCAGTGCATGACGGCGATGGAGAAGTTGAGGGACCCGGTCGGGTCCTTCGACTTGGTGGACGTCTGGCGAAATCTCCACCCCGACTCCAGCGCCTTTACTTGGGTGAGGCCTGGAGTTGGATGGTCTAGAGTCGACCGCCTTTACGTGTCTCGGGCGTACGTTTCCTGCGTCCCGGCGGCCTCCATGCGGCCGGTGCCGTGTTCGGACCACCACCTGGTGTGGGCGGAGCTCGCTTCGCTCCGCGCGAGGACGGGGTCCGCGTACTGGCACTTTAACAACCGGCTGCTGGAGGACGTGCGGTTCCAGGACTCGTTCCGTCGATTCTGGTCCGACTGGAGAAGGAAGCAGGGGGGCTTCCCCTCCTTGAGGCTATGGTGGGACGTGGGCAAGGCTCACGTCCGCGTCTTCTGTCAAGAGTACGCGAGGGGGTCGACCAAGAGGCGGGCGGCCAGAGTCGGGCGCCTAGAAAAAGAGGTGCTCGACCTGGAAGCCCGTCTCGGTCAAGTCGTCCAGGACCCGGCCCTGCGGACGGTGTACGAAGCGAAGAAGGCCGCGCTGAAGGACCTGCAGCTCGTCGGGTCCCGAGGCGCGTTCGTGAGGTCGCGGATCCGGTTCCTGCGGGATCTGGACCGCGGCTCCCCCTTCTTCTACTCGCTGGAAAAAAGGCAGAGTGTCCGTAAGCAGCTCTTGACACTGCTGGCCGACGACGGCTCTCTCGTCTCGGATCCGGAGGGTGTCAACAACAGGGCCCGTGAATATTACGGGGCTCTGTTCTCTCCGGATCCGTCCAGCGAGGAAGCGCGTAGAGCTTTGTGGGAGGACCTGCTGAAGGTCAGCCCGGAGGGCGCCGAAAATCTGGAAGCTACGCTAAGCCTGGCGGAGCTGACCGGTGCCCTCGCCCGGCTCTCGAGGGGAAAATCCCCGGGGCTGGACGGGCTGACCGTGGAGTTCCACAGGGCGTTCTGGGACGTCCTGGGGAGCGACTACGCGCGGGTCCTGGGGGAAAGTCTGGCGACCGGGGAGATGCCCCTCTCTTGGCGCAGGGCAGTCATCGTCCTGCTGCCTAAGAAGGGCGATCTCCGCCTCCTTAAGAACTGGCGCCCGGTCTCCCTCCTCAGCACGGACTACAAAATCTTCGCCAGGGCGATGTCTGCTCGCCTTGGTGCCGTGCTGGACCACATGATCCACCCCGACCAGTCCTACATGGTCCCGGGCCGGACAATCCACGATAACATCCATCTGGTCCGGGACCTCATCCATTGTTCCCAGGAGGCTGGTCTGTCGGTCGCCTTCCTATCCCTCGACCAAGGGAAGGCGTTCGACAGGGTGGATCACGACTATCTGCTCGGAACTCTGCGCGCTGTCGGGTTCGGGACGCATTTCGTCGCCCGGATCCGACTTTTGTACGCCGCCGCGGAGTGTCTGATTAAGGTTAACGGGTCCTTGACGGCGCCCCTTCGCTTTAGGAGAGGGGTGCGCCAGGGATGCCCCATGTCCGGCCAGTTATACGCCGTTTGCGTGGAGCCTTTCCTGCGCCTCTTGCGGACGAGGTTGACGGGACTGGCTCTGCAAGGGCCGGGCGTGGAGGTCGTCCTCTCGGCTTACGCCGATGACGTGCTCCTCGCGGTAGAGGATCCCGCTGACCTGCGGAGGATGCGTGAGTGCCAGGAGATTTACTCGGCCGCGTCCTCCGCCAGGATCAACTGGGAGAAATGTTCCGGACTCCTGGTGGGTCAGTGGCGGGTGGACTCCCTGCTGGAGGAGCTCAGGCCTTTTGCCTGGAGCACGACCCATCTCCTCTATCTGGGAGTCTACCTTAGCCCCGTCGAGGGAGCCTGGCCGGCGAACTGGCAGGAGCTGGAGGCCAAGGTCGCCGCTCGCCTAGGGCGCTGGACAGGACTGCTCCGAGTGCTGTCCTACAGGGGTCGAGCGCTAGTCATAAACCAGCTGGTGGCCGCAATGCTGTGGTACCGGCTGGTCACTTTGACCCCTCCCCCTGCGTTTGTCGCCAAGATACAGAAGAAGCTGGTGGACTTCTTCTGGAACAACAGGAAGCACTGGGTCTCTGCCGCGGTCTTGAGTCTCCCGCTTGAGGAGGGCAGTCAGTCGTTGGTGTGCGTCAGCGCCCAGCTCGCGACTTTCCGTCTTCAGACCCTGCAGAGGTACCTTTACGTCGAGCCCCCTCCTAGGTGGTGTGCTCTGACGAGGTATTTCTTCCGCCAGCAGCGCGACCTCAATTATGACACGCAGCTCCTGTTTGTGAACTTGGGGGGTGCCAGGACCGCCGTTTGGACGGAATTCATCATCGGCACCAAACCCCGGAACCTCCCTCGGGGGCCAGCGCATCACAACTTGAGCTGCCTCGGGGAAATCCCCTCCGTGCCTTTCAGTTCCGCGCGGAGGGGTTTCCTGTACGGGCTGCTCCTGCACACCCTCAACTTTGCCATCCTCGCCGGCCGTCCGAACACGCCATGGCGTACCATCTTGCCGTCCGGAGGAGGCGGGGGTCCCCGATGGAGGGCACTCTACGCAGGGGTCCTCCCACTATTCATCGGGGACTTGGCCTGGAGGGTGGTGCATGGAGCAGTGCCGTGCAACAAATTTTTAAGCCGGTTCACGGACTCCCAGTCCGCCTGCAATTTTTGCGGTCTGGAAGAGTCCGTGTTCCATGTTTTTATCGAGTGCACGAGGTTGCAGCCCCTGTTCCATTATTTGAAGGGGCTGCTCCTGAAATTCTGGCTGCACTTCAGTCCCACTCTCCTGATCTTTGGGCACCCTGTGCGGAGGGGAGCGGGTAGGCCCGAAGGCCTCCTCGTAGGACTGCTCCTGGGCACGGCCAAGGGTGCCATCAGCCGGTCCAGGCAGTGGGCGGTCGAGGGGGTCGTTCAACCTGACTGCCTGCCTCTCTTCCGCTCTTACATCCGGTCCAGGGTGTCCTTGGAGATGGAGCATGCGGTGTCCACCGGTACGCTCGCGGCCTTCCGCGAGAGGTGGGCACCGGAGGGACTGGAGTGCATCATCACGCCCGGCAACCAAATTTTAATTTGATTTTACGTTTTTAAGTTTAATTTGTTTTAATTGCCGGTGCTTTTAGTGTCCCCCTTCCCTTTTATAGGGGGCACTGGGGAAAATTGTGATTTTAGTGCCCAAAAAAAAAAAAAGAAAAACACAAAAAAAAACACAAAAAAAAACCAAAAAAAAGGGGGAAAAAAAAAAAAGGGCCTTGTAAATGTCTGGAGTGTCACCCAGGTCGGGTGGCACCGTTTAATGTTTTTTTTTGTTTTGCAGATGAACTCCTTGTGCATGAATCCCAATACAGCAATAAATATTGCTCACAGCTGTGATCTCACCTACCACTGGGAAAGGGTTTGTTCAGAGTACTTGTGGCGAGAGGTTAGTTTCTACACTTTGCAGATAGCAGATCAAGATGGCTGGCGCTTTGGTTGCCTTAGATTGAACCTCAGATGAGAAGCAAGATGGGCATCAGCAGCAACAACAACCTGCTGTGGAGAGACCTGCAGATGTTGTGCAGGGAGGGGAACATCAGAGGGGTTGAGGTTGTAGGAACACTACCTGCATAACATGATGTACAGGCAGAGGCTCAGCTTCCTTGACCTCTGAAGAACAGTACCACCGGAGGCTGAGGTTGTTGCATCAGGTGGTGCCAGACATCTGTAACCTCCTAGAAAAAGACCTGCTCCCTGCTGGACCTGATGGCCATGCATTCCCAGTGGCTGTGAAACTGACCACCACCCTCAATTTTTATGCCTCCGGACCCTTCCAGAGTGCTCCCGGAGACACATCCAGAATCAGACAGCAGCACACAAATGCATAAGGCAGGTCACTCATTCCTAACTAAGAGCAAACCGATAATGATCAACATGAAATTTAATTGGGTGCCAGTATCGATGAAACTGGACACGGGGGCGAGTCAATTGATAATGAGCCAGTGAGCATTCGACAAGCTGTGGGATACTAAGGCTGTGAAGCCCAGGCTGAGTCCAGTCAATGCCAAGTTGCGCATGTACACCAAAGAACTCATAACGGTGATTGGCAGTGCCACAATTAAAGTGTCGTATGACGGTGCGGTTCACGAGTTACCGCTATGGATTGTCCCAGGCAATGGCCCAACGCTGTTCGGCAGGAACTGGCTTAAAAAAATCGGATGCGATTGGAACGGCATCAAGGTGTCGGAGAAAGATACATGTGCCCAAGTACTGAGCAAGTTCCCCTCGCTGTTCAAACCAGGCATTGGCAACTTCACAGGAGCCAAGGTGCAGATCCATGTGGACTTGGATGCAAGACCTGTCCATCATAAAGCTCGGGCAGTTCCGTATATGATGAAGGAGAAGGTCAAAATCAAACTGGACAGACTCCAGCGTGAAGGGATCATATCACCTGTTGAAGTTAATGAATGGGCCAGCCCCATTGTTCCTGTGCTGAAAAGTGATGGCACAGTCAGAATCTGTGGAGACTACAAGGCTACGATCAACAGGATTTTGAAGCAGGTTCACTACCCGTTACCCGATGACTTGCTTGCAACACTAGCCGGGGGGAAGTCGTTCACCAAACTGGACTTGACGTCGGCCTATATGACACAAGAGCTGGTCGAGACGTCGAAGAGACTTACGTGCATTAACACATATAAAGGACTGTTTATTTATCACAGGTGCCCTTTTGGAATTCGCTCGGCTGCAGCAATATTTCAGAGGAACATAGAGAGTCTACTTGTTATATATGTAAACCTGTAAGTACCTTGTGTAGCACCAGAGGGCTCATCTCCTGGAGTCCTAAGGGATCCCACAATCCCTTGGGAACACCTGTACTTAAGGAGGCCTCACAGGCTGGAGAGGCACTCTGGAGACCTGCAATAAAAGACTAAGGTCACACTTTACTTTTAGCTCACAGTATCTAGTCAGACTCTTTATTTACACATAACTGGCGACGAGATATAGATGATGAACCCAATGACGCAGAGAACCGTGGGCATCCTGAAGAAATTTTCGGAGGGAGATGATTGGGAAACCTTCGTGGAGTGACTCGATCAATACTTTGTGGCCAACGAGCTGAAACGAGAAGCGAACACTGCCAAACGAAGGGTGATTCTCCTCACCAATGCATGCCCTCCTGAAAAATCTGTCTGTTCCAGCGAAACTCACAGAGAAATCGTACGATGATTTGTGTACACACTGGTCCAGGAGCATCTGAACCCGAAGGAAAGCGTTCTGATGGCGAGATACTGGTTCTACACCTACAAAAGGTCTGAAGGCCAGGAAGTGGCGAGCTATGTCGCCGAGCTAAGACGCCTTGCAGGACATTGCGAATTTGAAGGACATTTGGAGCACATGCTGAGGGACTTCTTTCGACTTGGCATTGGCCAAGAAGTGATACTTCGCAAACTTTTGACTGTAGCGACCCCAACCTTAAGTAAAGCCATAGCGATAGCCCAGGCGTTCTTTTCCACCAGTGACAATACCAAGCAAATCTCTCAGCACACAAGTGCTGCGACAAGTACTATGAACAAAGTGATGTTGTTTTCAAATTGTAACGTACATACAGGGCACGCCCCACATGCCTCAGCTGCATGTCCGCAGATGTCTCAGAGTCCACCAGCAAGGGTGATGAATGCAAGGCCATTAACACCTTGTTGGCACTGTGGGGGTGATCATCATTTCCATTCATGCCACTTCAAAGGGTACGTTTGCAAGGGCTGTGCAACAATGCAACACCTCCAACGTATGTGCAGGCGAGCTGCAAACCCCACTAATCCTGCAAACCATCATGTTGCAGAGGAGGACAGATCCACAGCAGATCACGACGAACCAGAGCCTCAGACCGAGGAGGCAGAGGTATATGGGGTACACACATTTACCACAAAGTGTCCCCCGATAATGCTGAATGTTGAATTAAATGGACTCCCGGTGTCAATGGAGCTGGACATGGGCGTGAGCCAGTCCATTATAAGCAAAAAGACTTTTGATAAATTGTGGTGCAGCAAGGCCTCAAGGCCAGTCCTGACACCCATTCACACTAAACTGAGACCTTACACAAAGGAACTGATTCCCATAATCGGCAGTGCTACTGTAAAGGTCTCCTACGATGGAGCGGTGCACAAGCTACCACTCTGGGTGGTACCGGACGATGGTCCCACGCTGCTCGGTAGGAGCTGGCTCAGAAAGATACGCTGGAACTGGGACGACGTCCCAGCGCTCTCGTCTGTGGACGACACTTTGTGTGCCCAGGTCTTAAACAAGATCCTCTCGCTGTTCGAACCAGGCATCGGGAAGTTCCAAGGAGCAAAAGCACAGATCCACTTAATTCCGGGGGCGTGACCCATCCATCACAAGGCGAGAGCGGTACCGTACATGATGAGAGAGAGGGTAGAGATTGAGCTGGACCGGCTGCAACGAGAGGGCATCATTTCACCATCGAATTCAATGAGTGGGCCAGTCCGATTGTTCCAGTCCCCAAGGGAGACAGCACTGTCAGAATCTGTGGTGATTACAAAGTAACGTTTCTTCCTGCAGGATCAATACCCACTACCAAAGGCAGACGACCTATTTGCAACGCTGGCGGGAGGAAAGACGTTCACAAAGCTGGGCTTGACCTCGGCCTACATGACGCAGGAGCTGGAGGAATCATCGAAGGGCCTCAACTGCATCAACACGCACAAAGGTCTCTTCGTTTACAACAGATTGTCGTTTGGATTCGATCAGCCGCAGCGATATTCCAGAGAAACATGGAAAGCTTACTGAAGTCGGTCCCGCGCACGGTGGTCTTCCAGGACGACATCGTGGTTACAGGTCGGGACACAGTCGAGCATCTGCAGAACCTGGAGGAGGTTCTTAGTCGACTCAACTGTGTGGGGCTCAGGTTAAAACGCTCGAAGTGTGTTTTCCTGGTGCCTAAAGTGGAGTTCCTGGGGAGGAGTATCGTGGCGGATGGCATCAGGCCCACCGATTTGAACACGGAGGCAATCAAGAACACATCGAGGCCAGAAAACGTGACGGAGCTGCGGTCATTTCTGGGACTCCTGAACTACTTTGGTAACTTCTTACCGGGTCTCAGCACATTGCTAGAACCACTGCAAGTCTTACTGCGCAAATGAGATGAATTGATATGGGGTAAAAGCCAAGAAAATGCCTTTGTAAAAGCTAGAAAATTGTTATGCTCAAACAAATTGCTTGTGTTGTATGATCCATCTAAGCATTTGGTCATAGCATGTGATGCGTTGTCATACGGGGTCAGATGTGTATTGCAACAAGCTAATGAATTTGGGAAATCGCAACCGGTTGTCTATGCATCCAGAAGCCTGTCTAAGGCTGAGAGAGCGTACAGCATGAATGAAAAAGAAGCGTTAGCGTGTGTTTATGGGGTAAAGAAAATGCATCAATATCTGTTTGGGCTCAAATTTGAATTGGAAACTGACCATAAGCCACTAATATCCCTCTTTTCCGAAAGTAAGGGGATAAATACGAATGCATCGGCCCACATCCAGAGATGGACGCTCACGTTGTCCACATACAACTACGCCATCTGCCACAGACCAAGCGCAGAAAATTGTGCCGATGCTCTCAGTCGGCTGCCATTGCCCACCACGGGGGTGGAAATGGCGCAGCCCGCAGATTTACTCATGGTAATGGAAGCATTCGAGAGTGAGCAATTATCCGTCACAGCCCAACAGATTAGAACCTGGACGAACCAAGACCCCTTACTGTCCCTAGTAAAAAATTGTGTGCTTCACGGGAGCTGGTCCAGTGTCCCATTGGAAATGCAGGAAGAGATAAAGCCGTACCAGCGGCGCAAAGATGAAATGTCTATACAGGCAGACTGCTTTCTGTCGGGCAATTGGGTAGTGGTCCCCAAGAAGGACAGGGACACTTT
The DNA here is from genome assembly GCF_044704955.1 of Pristiophorus japonicus. Taxonomy (NCBI): domain Eukaryota; kingdom Metazoa; phylum Chordata; class Chondrichthyes; family Pristiophoridae; genus Pristiophorus; species Pristiophorus japonicus. Next base: position 468,028,141 of record NC_091977.1, on the reverse strand, counting down.
CATAAGTGATCTCCACAGTACTCACCCAGGCATTGTAATGATGAAAGCGATAGCCAGATCCCACGTGTGGTGGCCTGGTATCGATGCGGACTTAAGAGTGCACAAATGTAACACATGCTCGCAGTTAAGCAATGCACCCAGGGAGGCGCCAGTTAGTTTATGGTCTTTGCCCTCCAAACTGTGGTCCAGGGTCCATGTCGACTATGCAGGCTCGTTTTTGGGTAAAATGTTCCTAGTGGTTATATATGCGTACTCCAAATGGATTGAATGTGAGATAATGTCGGCAAGCACGTCCGCTGCCACCCCTGAAAGTCTGCGGGCCATGTTTGCCACGCACAGCCTGCCCGATGTCCTTGTGAGCGACAACGGGCCATGCTTCACCAGTGCCGAGTTCAAAGAGTTCATGACCCGTAATGGAATCAAACATGTTACATCTGCCCCGTTCAAACCAGCATCCAATGGTCAGGCAGAGAGAGCAGTGCAGACTATCAAGCAGAGCTTGCAGAGGGTAACTGAAGGCTCACTGCAGACTCGCCTATCCCGAGTCCTGCTTAGTTACCGCACAAGGCCCCACTCGCTCACTGGGATTCCACCCACTGAACTGCTCATGAAAAGGGCACTTAAGACAAGTCTCTCGTTAGTCCACCCTGATCTATATCAACAGGTAGAGAGCAGGCGGCTTCAACAAAGTACATATCATGATAGCGCAAATGTGTCACGCGAAATTGAAATCAACGATCCTGTATTTGTGTTGAACTATGGACAAGGTCCCAAGTGGCTTCCCGGCACTGTCGTGGCCAAACAGGGGAGTAGAGTGTTTCGGGTCAAACTTTCAAATGGACTCATCTACCGGAAACACTTGGACCAAATCAAACTCAGATTCACGGACTATCCTGAGCAATCCACTTTGGACCCTATCTTCTTTGACCCCCCAACATTCACACCAGTGGCAACCGACACTGCGGTTGACCACAAAGCAGAACCCATCACCCGCAGCAGCCCAGCAGGACTCACCACATCAGGCAGCCCAGCAAGGCCAACTGCACAGCAGCCCAGCGAGGGCCCAACAAATGATTCACCAAAACCAGCATTTGCACCAAGATGATCAACCAAGGAAAGAAAGGCCCCAGATTGATTCACCTTATAAATAGTTACACTGCTGACTTTGGGGGGGTGGTGGGGGGGGAGGCAGGAGTCTTGTTATATATATAAACCTGTAAATACCTTGTGTAGCCACCAGAGGGCTCATCCCCTGCAGTCCCAAGGGATCCCACAATCCCTTGGGAGCACCTGTATTTAAGGAGGCCTCATAGGCTGGAGAGGCACTCTGGAGACCTGCAATAAAAGACTAGGGTCACACTTTACTTTGAGCTCACAGCATCGAGTCAGACTCTTTATTCTTACATAACACTACTGAAGTCCGTTCCCAGAACCGTCGTGTTCCAACATGGCATCCCGATCACAGGTCGTGACTCCGAGGAACAACTGAACAACCTGGAAAAAGTTCTACATCGTCTGGACAAAGTGGGACTCAGACTTAAATGCTCGAAGTACGTCTTCATGGCACAGAGGTTGAATTCCTGGGGAGGAAAATTGCTGCTGACGGCATCAGACCTACGGACGCGAAAACCAAGTCCATCAATAATTCACCCAAGCCGCAGAATGTGACGGAGCTGCGTTCGTTCCTGAGTCTACTCAACTATTTCGGTAACTTCCTACCTAAATTGAGCACCTTATTAGAACCACTGCACATGTTGCTAAGAAAAGGCGACATAGAAACATAGAAACATAGAAACATAGAAAATAGGTGCAGGAGCAGGCCATTCAGCCCTTCTAGCCTGCACCGCCATTCAATGAGTTCATGGCTGAACATGAAACTTCAGTACCCCCTTCCTGCTTTCTCGCCATAACCCTTGATCCCCCGAGTAGTAAGGACTTCATCTAACTCCCTTTTGAATATATTTAGTGAATTGGCCTCAACTACTTTCTGTGGTAGAGAATTCCACAGGTTCACCACTCTCTGGGTGAAGAAGTTTCTCCTCATCTCGGTCCTAAATGGCTTACCCCTTATCCTCAGACTGTGACCCCTGGTTCTGGACTTCCCCAACATTGGGAACATTCTTTCTGCATCTAACCTGTCTAAACCCGTCAGAATTTTAAACGTTTCTATGAGGTCCCCTCTCATTCTTCTGAACTCCAGTGAATACAAGCCCAATTGATCCAATCTTTCTTGATAGGTCAGTCCCGCCATCCCGGGAATCAGTCTGGTGAACCTTCGCTGCACTCCCTCAATAGCAAGAATGTCCTTCCTCAAGTTAGGAGACCAAAACTGTACACAATACTCCAGGTGTGGCCTCACCAAGGCCCTGTACAACTGTAGCAACACCTCCCTGCCCCTGTATTCAAATCCCCTCGCTATGAAGGCCAACATGCCATTTGCTTTCTTAACCGCCTGCTGTACCTGCATGCCAACCTTCAATGACTGATGTACCATGACACCCAGGTCTCGTTGCACCTTCCCTTTTCCTAATCTGTCACCATTCAGATAATAGTCTGTCTCTCTGTTTTTACCACCAAAGTGGATAACCTCACATTTATCCACATTATACTTCATCTGCCATGCATTTGCCCACTCACCTAACCTATCCAAGTCACTCTGCAGCCTAATAGCATCCTCCTCGCAGCTCACACTGCCACCCAACTTAGTATCATCCGCAAATTTGGAGATACTGCATTTAATCCCCTCGTCTAAATCATTAATGTACAATGTAAACAGCTGGGGCCCCAGCACAGAACCTTGCGGCACTCCACTAGTCACTGCCTGCCATTCTGAAAAGTACCCGTTTACTCCTACTCTTTGCTTCCTGTCTGACAACCAGTTCTCAATCCACGTCAGCACACTACCCCCAATCCCATGTGCTTTAACTTTGCACATTAATCTCTTGTGTGGGACCTTGTCGAAAGCCTTCTGAAAGTCCAAATATACCACATCAACTGGTTCTCCTTTGTCCACTTTACTGGAAACATCCTCAAAAAATTCCAGAAGATTTGTCAAGCATGATTTCCCTTTCACAAATCCATGCTGACTTGGACCTATCATGTCACCATTTTCCAGATGCACTGCTATGACATCCTTAATAATTGATTCCATCATTTTACAACTGGGTTTGGGGTGCGTTTGGGGTGCGTCTCAAGACAGAACTTTTGAGAAAGCCACTAATCTGCTTTGCTCTAACAAGCTGCAGGTACATTACGACCCATGTAAATGCTTAGTATTGGCCTGTGATGCTTCATCATATGAAATTGGTTGCGTACTCCAACAAGTTAATGAATCGGGTAAACTTCAACCAGTCGCGTATGCTTCAAAAAGGTTGTCTAAAGTGGAAAGAGCCTACAGCATGGTAGAGAAAGAAGCACTAGCCTGTGTGTATGGAGTTAAAAAGATGCATCAGTACCTGTTTGGTCTTCGGTTTGAACTGGAGACAGATCACAAGCCGCTCATTTCACTGTTCTATGAAAACAAAGGTATCAATACAAATGCTTCATCCCACATCCAGAGGTGAACGCTGACATTATCCGCTTATGTTTATGTCATTCGCCATAGACCTGGCACCAAGAATTATGCTGATGCTTTGAGCTGTCTGCCATTGCCCACACCGGAGGTGGAAACGCCACAACCGGTGGACCTATTGTTAGTTATGGATGCTTTTGAGAGTGAAGGGACCCCTGTCACGGCTCAACAAGTTAAGACCTGGATCTGCCAGGACCCGATTTTATTGGTGGTGAAGAGTTGCATCCTCAAAGGTGATTGGTCTGCATACCTAAGCAAATGTGCGAGGAGACCAAACCTTACATTCGTCGCAAAGACGAACTGCCTATTCAGTCAGATTGTATACTGTGGGGCAATCGTGTTGTTGTACCCAAGAAAGAGAGAGAGAGAAATTTGTACATGAGCTACATAGCACACATGCCAGCATTGTAATGATGAAAGCCATCACCAGGTCTCATGTATGGTGGCCGGGAATTGACTCTGAGCTGGAATCATGTGTGCATCAGTGCTATACTTGCATGCTGTTCAGCAAAGCATCAGCGGAATCGCCGCTGAGTCTATGGTCGTGGCCGTCCAAACCATGGTCCAGGGTTCACATAGACTTTGCAGGTCCCTCCCTGGGGAAGATGTTTTTAATTGTGGTGGATGCATATTCGAAGTGGATAGAGTGTATAATCATGTCATCCAGCACATCCACAGCTACCATTGAGAATCTCAGTGTCATGTTCGCGACACATGGTCTGCCTGACATCGTTGTAAGCGACAATGGATCATGCTTCACCAGTCAGGACTTTTAAGAGTTCATGAAACTCAATGGTATCAAACATGTACGATCAGCACCATGCAAACCTGCATTCAATGGGCAAGCAGAACGTGCTGTCCAAATCATAAAGCAGAGTATGAAGTGAGTAAGGGTCACTGCAGACCCACCTGGCATGCATACTGCTTAGTTACAGGACAAGACCATACATGTTACCGGGGTCTCGCCTGCTGAACTAATGATGGAGAGAGGTCTTAAGACCAAGCTATCTCTTATCCACCCTGACTTGAATAATCATGTTGAATAGAGAAGACAAAGTCAGCAAGGATATCACGATCGCGCAGCTGTGTCATGCGATATTTCTGTAAATGATCCTGTATATGTTCTGAATCATGGTCAGGGTCCCAAGTGGATCGCTGGTACTGTCATGGCAAAGGAGGGCAACAGGGTATTTATTGTCAAGCTCAAAAATGGGCAAACATTCAGGAAACCTATGGATCAGACAAAGCTGCAGCACACAGACGAACGGAACAGTCGGAAGAAGAGACAATCGACGACCAACCAACCTACCCCCACTCATCAGAGGACTCAGTGGTCATCAGTGAATCAGGACTTTCAATCACTGACATGTCCAATGAAAATGGACTTTCAATCCTTGACATAGCCATTGCTACTCCCACCAGGTCAGCAACCTAGCCACCAGTCACAACAGACTCTGAACACTCACCCAAGGCTGGAGTTGAACTGAGACCGTCAACCCGGGAGCGTAAAACACCGGACCTTCTCAATTTGTAAAAGACTGTGTTAATATCTCAGAGGCGGGTATTGTCATGTATGTACTTTTGGGATCACTAGCTACTAGATGGTGTCACTGTTGGAGGCAGTGTAAAAGGCCAGTCATTTTGTATATCAGAAACATAGAAACATAGAAAATAGGTGCAGGAGTAGGCCATTCGGCCCTTCTAGCGAAGTTATCCCCAGTGTCCTGGCCAATATTTATCCCTCAATCGGCATAACAAAAACAGTTTATCTGGTCATTAACAATTTGCTGTTTGTGGGAGCTTGCTGTGTGCAAATTGGCTTCCGCGTTTCCCACATTGCAACAATGACTACACTCCAAAAGTACTTCATTTGCTGTAAAGTGCTTTGAGACGTCTGATGGTCATGAAAGGCGCTATATAAAAGTAAGTCTTTCTTTCGTTTGTAGTTTCAGATGAGCTGCACATTGATGGAGTGGAAGCCCTTACAATTCAAGAACACTCCTTGGTGATCTGGGAGTGCCTTTATCGCCATATGTGTGCATTCGATGATGGCCTGCACATGTGGAAAGACAGCCAGAGCTGGTTTTTGCAGAAAAATAGCGGCTGCCTCGCTTTCGGCGCGGGACGCAGAGGCCGCCATTTTAGGCAAGTTGGTAGCACGGCCGTTGCATACATTCACCAGAAGAATGCTAGTGAGGCAGATAGTGACGTTAATCAGCATGCAATGCTGATTTGACACATTCTCTGCTGTTTTGGACATCACCACATGAATCCATGCCCCCTCCAAAGCACGCATAGCTGAACATGTGTTCAGCTGCACAAGGAACCCATCACCTGCAGTATTTAAAGGGATCATCAGCAACTGGCAGGTAACTTGATTATTGATTTCTACTGGCTCTGTGTAAGTTTGTGTAACTGTTTGAGGCTATTTACAATTATTTAATGTTGGTGAAGTGACAGGGAGTGCTGCTGTAAGTGGAGAAGGTCTGCTTCTAAATTTAAGGGTTCTGCTCAGACCACTTGCTTCCAGTCATGAGGGCTTTGCTTACAGTCCCCCTCGCACTGCAGCACGATAAGGAGTTGGAGGAGAGGCAGCAAAGAAGAGGACAAGCTGCTCACAAAGGGAGGAGGAAGAGGGGCAGGAGGACTCTCAGCAGGAGGCCTTACCCAATTAGGGTCTTCCGAGACCATTTCTACATGCACTTAAGCCAGCAGCAGTTTATTCGGAGCCTCCACTTCACCAAGGAGGTGGTCACAAAACTCTGCCATCTCTTGCAACCAGACCTGCAGCCTCAGAGCAGGCCAATGACGCCACTGCCCATGGCCCTCAAGGTGACTGTGGCCCTAAATTCTTTCGCCACCAGATCCTTCCAGTCTTGGGCAGAAGATATTGCTAACATCTCCCAGTTCACCGTCCATCACTGCATCCGGGAGATCACAGAGGCTCGGTAGAAGATTGTGAAGTGCGATCTGCCCACGTCCATTCAAAGTGGTGCAAAATTCATTTTGCCTGCTCATTATAATGATTGAAGCACTGAGCTCAATGCTAAATGAGTTGCTGGTTGACTCAGCACTCAAGAGGGAGGCCAATATCAGGTGCAGTCTGGCCAATAAAATGTTGCCTATGCACTCTGCATTTCTTAAAGGGGAGGTGCGTTGTTGCAGAAGCACTTAATTGTCACTGTGGATGCAGCCATGTTGCGGTACATCTCAAGATTTATATGCGGCACCTGCAAAGCCATGTGTGTGCAGTCAGTGGTGCCCTGCAAAATGGGGCTAAGGATCATAAAGCAGAGAGTAGCGCTGAATGGTTGTTTTTCAGACAAAGCTGAAGTATACAGTAATGTTCTCCAGGGGTCAGTAGTAGGAACACTGCTCTTTTTAATATCTATTCATCTCCTGGACTTGGGTATACAAGGCATACATTCAAAGCTTGTAGATGACACAAAATTCGGAACTGTAGTAAACAATGTGTAGAATAGTAACAGACTTCAGGAGGACAGAGATACACTGGTGAAATGGGTAGACACATCGACGATACTTAATGCAGGGAAGTGTGAACTTATACATTACAGTAGGAAGAATGAGGAGAGGCAATATAAACTAAATTATACAATTTTAAAGGAGGTGCAGTAACAGGAGACCTGGGTGGGTGTATGTACATAAATCTTTGAAGGTGGAAGGACATGTTGAGAATGCTGTTAAAAAAGCAAATGGGATCCTTGGCTTTGTTAATAGAGGCATACAGCACAAAAGCAAGGAAATTATGTTCAACCATTATAAAATTCTGGTTAGGCCTCAGCTGAAGTAATGGCCCTGAAATTCCGATGTCTCAGGTCCGTACGAAGTTCCTACGGACACGGGAAGGTGTTAGATCTCTTAATTTCCAATGAAATATGAACTCTGCTTTATTTTTGGCAGACAGCAGTAACAAGTTCTTGGCTTTAAGCCAGGTCTTTGTCCTTCTGGGACCACATGGTCAAAATGGCAGTACTTATACCTGGATCAATTTACAGAAAAGAACTCGCCTTCTTTGACCTTATTGGCTCAATTAATAGTCTTTTAACCTTTTAATTGGCTCGCTACCCAAGGTCCTAAAATGTCAAGTTGATTGATGACTTAATGCAACATGCTGAACTGCACGTAGTCATTGGAGTCTGTGTTTTCTCAACTTGTCTAAATGCAGCCTGTTTGAATTCTCTATCAATCCCCCCTTTGATTCTTTCACAAACTGAATCATAAAACATCAGGTATCACTGGTTAAACATTCTACAAAATAATTTCATACATGTTAGTAGAGTTTCCTTCTAAAATTTGTTGATGTGTTTTGCCACATGTCCGGACTAGTAGCTTCCACACAAATTTACACCAACCCGAGTTCCATCGTGGCCACAATGGAAGTCTGGTTTTAGTAGGTTAATTAACCTTATTCCAATTTAATCCAAATCAATATCTTACTTCAACCATAAACAACCTTCCTTCAGCATAACATACTCCTGTGCCACGTAGAGATGGTCTGCTGGGACCTGCAAGGTGTCTCACCTACGGGACAGCAGCTACAGCCGCCTGGTCGCAACAACATTTAATCAACATAAACAAACAATATAAAAGTAAAACAATTACAACAAATAGAATTAAACCTTCCACCAATGAAGTTCCTATTGAACCTAGCCATTCAGTGGCTCCACTCCACAAAGTGAATGATGGGGGTTGCTTAAGTTTTTCTACCTCCTTTTGGATATGCTCCGCTAAGTGGGTCATTTCTTCGGAGCTATCTGGGATATATGTGCAACACTCAGTTCCGAGTCGGGTGCAAGTACCTCCCTTTTCTACCAGGATGTAATCAAGGGCCAGTCTATTCTGTAGGGCTACTGTGCGGATTGCTACCATTTCTGCATTGATTTTAACTAGGGCGTCTGAGGTATCATTGGCTACTCGTTCCACAATGGATGCCATGTTAATGGATTCCCTTGCCAGTTCAGGGATCAGAATGGCAAAGAACCTCTCTGTTTCTGTGATAGCTCTCTTAGGACGGTGTAAATGTTCCGACAGTGACTTTATATGATACATATAAGGCACAATGTAGGCTAAATAGCAGGATCCCGTCCAATTCTGGGGCAGCCAAGGGTAGGCCTTGTGGCCACACACCCAATAGGTGCCATTATATGCAACGAATGTTAGCTGTTTCTTTGTCAGCAACACTCCGGAGCCTGTCCAGGCTTTTCCATCTGTTTTATTCAGAATCCCCGTTACGTTAAAAATTCCCACATCGGCCCAGTTTGGACGGTTCCGTGGCTTGATTATATTATAATTCCGGGAGCAGTTACTATACCTCATATTTTGGCCTCCTTTGATGTTTCTAATCAGACAGAATGATTCCCCCGGTCTTCCTATTCCCGTTGTATTAGTGATAACAAAAAATGGAGGCCGTTTGGAATTATTGTAGCACGGTTGGTATCCCCCTTCAAAGGTAGTCAGGTTGTAACCTGCTGACTTCCATTTACGTGCCCAGTTTTCCGTATCCTGAAACGCATTGCCTGTTTTGTTTTGATTAATTATCCACTCAGCCATTTCCGAGATATTCAAGGGAACTGGCCTCAAGGGAATCCCTCCCTTTGAGTGAATAGGAATATGCGCACACACCCAACAACTAGAAATGTTACCTTGTTTGGCATAAATGTATGACATATATAAAAAGGTATTTACATGTAATTCCCTTGCTACCCTACTATTTCCCTTTGGTGCAGAAGGTCGGCTAGTAAGAAGTAGGCCTATGCCTAGAATACCTACAATCAATAATACAGTAAATTTATACATTTTCGCAAAAAGTAATTGTCCTTATTAGATTTCAGCTTCAGTTACGGGTGCTCGTTTAACGTGTGAAGCGTGGATCCAGGCTTTCTTTCCTTGGACTTTAACAGCTGCCTGGGTGGTCAATAACACTTGATAAGGTCCCTCCCACTTGGCACCCAAAGGTTCTTTATGCAACTTTTTCACATACACCCAGACTCCTGGGATGATGTCGTGTCCTCCTTCGGGTGGATTACCCCAAGCTGCCGATACCTGTCGGGAAACAGAACTAATAGCATTGGTTAAGTTCTGACAGTATGATAACAAAGTGTCACTCATTAAGTGACCATCAGCTTTCCGTAAATCGATAGTTCCTGGCAGCGACATGGGTTATAATTTTATAATTTCAAATGGGCTTAGACCTGTAGTTCTGTTCGGGGTTGCCCTAATGCTACATAGCACTATTGGTAGTGCCTGGGGCCATGGTGTTCCTTCTTGGTGATATTTGGCAAGCTGTTGTTTCAGAGTTCGATTCATTCGTTCTACTTATCCTGATGATTGTGGATGATAAGGACAGTGTAAATCCCATGTAATGTTCAGTAACCTACAGACTTCTTGGCAGACAGCACCTGTGAAGTGTGTTCCCTGATCTGAGTCAATGCTACTCGGGACTCCCCATCGGGGAATGTAATCCTTACACAAGACCTTTGCAGTGTGATTGGCTGTGGCTCTTTTAGTTGGGACAGCTTCTACCCATCTAGAGAATCTGTCGACCATGACAAGAATGTTAGTGTATCCTTGGCATGAAAGAAGAGATATATAATCAACCTGCAGATGCTGGAATGGTCCGACAGGGGCAGGGGGCCTCAGTTGGGGCATTACCGTGATGGGTCCAGAATTATTTTTCTGGCAGACCACACAGCGGTCTGTTACCAGCTGGGCATGTTTTTTAAATCCCCGACCCCACCAGCTTTTCTGGAACCATGCCGTCATCTGTTGTGAGGCCAAGTGTCCCCACGACTGGATCTGTTGGGCTAAAAAAGGCATAAGCGCTTGTGGCGCGACTGGCTTGTCGGTAAGTCTTTGTCTCCAGACACCATCTTCGCATAGTTTAATTCCTGCCTCAATCCATGTCCATTTTTCCTCTCGGGAGCACTCGCCTTGCATTGTTTGAAGGTCTCGTATCAGAGTCCTGAGTGCTTTCAATCTGCACATCTGTGATGGTTCTTCTGGAGGAACGCCCTGTGAGGCGGCATCTTTAGCTGCCTGGTCAGCTAGGGCATTTCCCTGTGCTTCTGTGGTATTTTCCTTGGTATGGGCCTTACACTTCAGGATGTACACTTCCTGAGGTAATTGTATGGCCTCCAGTAAGTCTCGGACTTCTTTTCCATTTCGGATAGGTGTGCCAGCAGCAGTGAGGAATCCTCTTTTCCACCATAACATACCAAAGTCGTGAGTGACTCCAAAAGGATAACGCAAATCTGTGTAGACATTAGCTGTCTGTCCTTCTGCTATTCGACATGCTTCTGACAGGGCCCGTAACTCGGCCTGTTGTGCTGACGTTCCTGAGGGTAAACATCCTTTTGCCACTACCTCATATAAGGTTGTAACTACCCATCCTGCTTTTCTGGTACCATTGTTAACAAAGGAGGAACCATCTGTAAACAGGATGAGGTCTGGGTTGTGCAGAGGCTCCTCTGCTGCTAAGGCTGCTTCTTCTGTTTCTTTTAAAATCTCCACGCAGTCATGCTCTTCACATTCTCCCCCCTCTTGCTCCCTCTATTCTGACATCGGGAGCATAGTTGCGGGATTAACCGGGCTGGCCCGGACGATATGGAGATTAGGAGCTTCCAAAACTGCTGTCCAGCGGGTCCATCTTGCTGCTGTCACCTGAGACATTCTATTCATAGACAGCAAAGCGTGTACGGTGTGGGGACACTTGACAATCAGCTTTTGGTCGAGGACTAGACCCGCAGTGGTCATTACCGCTCGACATGTAGCTTCCATGGCCCTTAGGCAACTTCCACATCCGAGGGCTACCGCATCCAGTTTTGCTGAATAATAGCCAATAGGTCTTTGCCGATCCCCATGTTCTTGTGTCAGTTTAGCTGTCATATATCCTTCTTTCTCATGGACAAACAGGGTAAATGGCTTACCACTGTCGGGGATTCCCAGAGCCAGTGCCGAACACAAAGCCTTTTTCAAACTCAGGAAGGCCTCTTGCTGTTCTTTTGTGAGCGTGATGGCTTCTTTAGAGGCATGTTTCCCCTTTAAAATATCATTCAATGGCTGAGCAAGCTGTGTGAAGGAGTCAATCCAATTTCTGTTAAAGTTACACAATCCCAAAAAAGACCTTAGTTCCTGAATAGTGGTGGGTTTTTTAGCAGCCCGAATGGCTGCAGTTCTATCCTGGGTAAGTTCTCTCTTTCCTTGTGAAATCTTTTGTCCCAGGTATACAACCTCTTCTTGGGATATTTGTGCTGTGTCGATGCTGGCTTTATGTCCTTTCAGCCGAAGGTGATCCAGCAAAGCTCGTAAATCTTGTTCATGCTGTTCTTCCGTGTTTGAAGCTAGCAGGATATCGTCCACATATTGGATGACTGTGGATGACAGGGGAGGTAATTCTCACAAATGGCTTTGTAAAGCCATGTGGAATACCGTAGGGCTGTTGTGGAAACCCTGCGGTAACCGGGTCCAAGTATACTGTTGTCTTTGGACAGTGAAAGCAAACCACTGTCGAACCTCCGGTGCCAGAGGCACCGACCAAAATCCGTTGGCCATATCTATAACCGAGAAATATTTATGTTCCGGTTTGAGGGCATTAAAAATGGTGGAGGGATCTGCGACCAAAGGAGCTTTTTGATCAATACACTGGTTAGCTTTCCTATAATCGACAGTCAAACACCAAGTCTCATTAGATTTCTGTACCGGCCACACGGGGCTATTGGAGGAGCTATGCGTTTTAATAAGCACCCCTTGTTTCTCCAATTGCTGAATAACCGGTAAGATTCCCGCGATGGCAGTTGGACTGATGGGATACTGTTTAGTGCATGGAGGCTTGGTCCCTGTAAATGACGCAGGCTCCATCTGGAGTAGGCCACAATCGTTCTTATCTTTAGCCCATATTGGGTGTTCCTTCAATTCTTCTTTCTTCAAAGTTCTAATTGACCATGTCACCCGACCGTCCTCGAAATGCAACGATGAATCTACTTGGATTAGAACGTCCATTCCCAAAAGGGGTTGATCTACTGGGCCTATCCGACCGGCGTGGTTAGTTCATGTGGACCCAGTCCTATAAGTACCGGTGTTGTCCTTTTAATTTCCATTTTATGGCCCCCAACTTCATAGGCTGTATGTGCCCTACCATCCAACGGCAAAAAGTCTCCATATTGTAGGGGTAGGTATGTTAATTCCGCCCGTGTCTAAAAGACATTCCACATCCTTATCGCCCACCCTCACAGTTATATATAGCCCATCTCCCCTTTGTTGTATTAATGCGAGGAGGGGGGCCAGGATGGGCTCTAATCGTTTTTTGCGATCCCAAGTAACTCCTTCTGTTGTTGTATTGTCAGTCTCTTAAATGCTTCTATGAGGTCGTTATCTTGTGACAAGCCTGGCTTGTTGGCTGAATTGTATCCCTGGCTGCGTCCTCTTCCCCAGCCATGACCTTTCTGTTTTGCCCTGCACGTCTTGGCCCAGTAACCTTCTTTCCCACAATAATGACATTTTCCGGGTAATTTTCCGAATAACTGTTTATCGGAATCCTGGGATTTCCATCCCATAGCCTGTATAGCTCGGACTTTAGCTCCCATATCCCGATCTAATTGGTTACATCGATCCACCAATGCTGCAAAGGTAGTTCCTCTACCTTCCCAGTCCGGTAACACTACCTTAAGCATTTTGGACAGTTCTGGCTTTAGACCTGCCACGAAAGCTGCTTTCAGGGGTCCAAACACTTGTTCATCCATTTCCTCATCCGTATTATTCATACCCGAATGTTCTAGCCATGTTCATCTAAACCGCTCGTCATACTCCAGGACCTCCTCTGTTCCTTTCTGTTGGCAGGCTGCAATTTTTCCCCAGTCTGTCTTAGCTGGACTGAAGGCTTGCAGCCAGTGTTTAATCGCCTCCCATCCTGCATCTAAATCTTGCTCATCCTGCCCCAAAGCTTCTTCTACCTTGTCGTGCAATTTTCTTCCCTGTGTTTTTGGCACCATTATGGTCAAAATTTGCACTCCGTCCCAGGGATGAAGTTGATATATATTTCTTAAGCGGTCCAATTGGTCCCACGTTTTTACTCCCCCTTTCTTTGGATTGGGCAACTCCTTGGACCATTTATCAATTTTCTCTGGGTCTGCCGGATCATGAACTAAGTATTTTTCGTACACCCTTTTCCTCGTTTTTTTGGTTCCGCCCTCATCCGCAGTCTCTTCTGATTTGACTACAACTCGTCTTTTTTTAAACGGGGCAAAGCGCACCCCTAATTCTTCATCCTCCGACCCTGTATTGTCGGAGGATTCAGAATTCGTATCTATTCCTCGGTCGTGTCTTCGGGTTTGCGCTTTTAATTCATGCAAACATGGGTACCCTGAGAATTGATCAATACATTTTCCTTTTCCTATTACTGTCTCTTGACCGAATGATTTTTTCCATTCTTTAATTTCACCTTTAAGATCTTTAACTTCTGCTTCCAGCTTTTCAAGTTCAAGCTTTTTCTGTCGCAGCTGCGCACAAACAGCTTGCAATTGGTCCTTTGTACTGGTCAGTTCTCGATCATGTTGGGAACGCATTATAATTTCATTCCAGTTTCAGATCTTTCTCATAACCGCTAGGGACCATCTAGTTCGCTCTTTATTTTTCATACGGGTCGTTTTTCCCCAGATCCTTTTAATCTCGTCCAAGGACCATTGTCCTTTGGAGGTTCTGTACTTTTGTTCGATCTTAATACAGGTTTTAGATAAATTGAATTGTTGCTCTATGTATTCTTTCAACTGTTCGAGAATTTTATCTAGCGAAACTTCAGGTGGTGCTTGCCCACCTTTAACAGTTGTAGGCAATTCTTTGCTCTTATCTCCTGCTGCCATAATATGGATTTCTTTACTGGGGTCTCGAGTCGTAGGCTGTCTAGCCGATCAATAGGTCGGTGATTAATTAACTAACGCACCGCCGAAGTTTAGACGTCTATGGGACCTCGAGCCGACTACCAACCAGAGGGTTCGCAAACCGGAGGCTTTCGGAATCGCGTAGAAGGAGAGGCGAATTTAGACTTTTGACCGAGGACTTTTTGAAAAGAGGTGTCCTCACCTCAGTATGTAGGTCCGATGTCCAATATTCAGTTTCTTCCCTCAGCGATCGTGTTCGTGACGCCAAAATTGTTAGATCTCTTAATTTCCAATGAAATATGAACTCCGATTGTAGTTTTAACTGCTTTATTTTTGGCAGACAGCAGTAACAAGTTCTTGGCTTTAAGCCAGGTCTTTGTCCTTCTGGGACCACATGGTCAAAATGGCTGTACTTATACCTGGATCAATTTACAGAAAAGAACTCGCTGGCTCAATTAATAGTCTTTTAACCTTTTAATTGGCTTGCTACCCAAGGTCCTAAAATGTCAAGTTGATTGATGACTTAATGCAACATGCTGAACTGCATGTAGTCATTGGAGTCTGTGTTTTCTCAACTTGTCTAAATGCAGCCTGTTTGAATTCTCTATCAGAAGGCATCGGAAAAGCCGGGTTTCAGCGCGCAATGCGCATGCGCTGAAAACCGGCTTCTCCGATCTGTCAAGTTTCTGGCTTGACAGATCATCCGCAAATCGGGAGTGAGGACATTTGCAGGACAAGATTTCCGATATTTACGAATATCTTGCCTGCAAATGTCCTTTAAAATCTTGCGCCTGAAAAAACAGGCGTAAAGCCTACTTTTACAGGCGCAAGTGTTTAAAAATACATAAAAACATTAAAATTAAATAAAATAAACACATATGAAAACATATTTTATTGTTAAAAACCCTCCCCACTACGGTAAGTTTATTTTAAGGCATCTTTAAAAAAAAAAGTCAGGAAAAGATTATTTTTTATAAGAACTTTAATTTAATTCCCTCCGGGGTGAGGAAGACAGACAACACGCCGGCCGCTTCTGTCCCGGGCCGAAGGGACCCCGTACCGGCCGCCTCTGTTCTGGGCCGAAAGAACTCCACACCAGTCCGGGTCCCACCGGGCCAACACACAGCGGGCCCTGAGCGGCCCCAGCGGGACAACACACAGCGGGCCCTGAGCGGCCCCAACGGGACAGCACACAGCGGGCCCTCAGTAGCCCCAGCGGGACAGCACACAGCGGGTCCTCAGCGGCCCCAGCGGGACAGCACACAGCGGGCCCTCAGTAGCCCCAGCGGGACAGCACACAGCGGGCCCTGAGCGGCCCCAACGGGACAGCACACAGCGGGCCCTCAGTAGCCCCAGCGGGACAGCACACAGCGGGCCCTGAGCGGCCCCAGCGGGACAGCACACAGCGGGCCCTGAGCGGCCCCAGCGGGACATCACACAGCGGGCCCTCAGTAGCCCCAGCGGGACAGCACACAGCGGGTCCTCAGCAGCCCCAGCGGGACAACACACAGCGGGCCCTCAGTAGCCCCAGCGGGACAGCACACAGCGGGCCCTCAGTAGCCCCAGCGGGACAGCACACAGCGGGTCCTCAGCAGCCCCAGCGGGACAACACACAGCGGGCCCTCAGTAGCCCCAGCGGGACAGCACACAGCGGGCCCTCAGTAGCCCCAGCAGGACAGCACACAGCGGGTCCTCAGCAGCCCCAGCGGGACAGCACACAGCGGGTCCTCAGCAGCCCCAGCGGGACAGCACACAGCGGGCCCTCAGTAGCCCCAGCGGGACAACACACAGCGGGCCCTCAGTAGCCCCAGCAGGACAGCACACAGCGGGTCCTCAGCAGCCCCAGCGGGACAGCACACAGCGGGCCCTCAGTAGCCCCAGCGGGACAGCACACAGCGGGCCCTCAGTAGCCCCAGCGGGACAACAAATAAACGTTACCTTGCAGTTGCCGAAGGGGACCCGCGCCGGCCGCTTCTGTCCCGGGCCGAAGGGATCCTGTCCCGGGCCATCCCGGCCGAAAGGACACACCTGCCCACGCCTGTTCCTGTGGTCGCACACCAGGTGTTCATTGTGCTGACAGATTGGGGGAACGTGGAACCGGCCGAAGGGACTTTGGGGACGTGGAGTCTGAAGAGACTCGGAGGCCAGTGTTCAACCCACCAAAGGGACTCCAGGCCGGCGCTGAACGACCGAAGGCGTTCAACCCAACGTCTTAAACTCCTGACCAACTTTTCATTAATTTTTAAACTTTTAATCAACCTCTAAACTATTTAAACAAGTTGGGATAACTTTTTAAAACTTACATTTTAGACTTTTAATCGAAATACTTTTAAACATCTATTATTGATCTACATCCTTGACTTTTTAACAATTTTTAGAAACTTTTTAAACTGTGGAAACTTTTCTAACCTATTATTGATTTACATCTTAGAATTTTTAACAACTCTAAAGAAATTTTTGAAATAAATTGGGAATTTTTATCAACTTTTAACTTTTAAAAGTCGAAGGATAAGGGGTAAGCCATTTAGGACCAAGATGAGGAGAAACTTCTTCACCCAGAGAGTGGTGAACCTGTGGAATTCTCTACCACAGAAAGTAGTTGAGGCCAATTCACTAAATATATTCAAAAGGGAGTTAGATGAAGTCCTTACTACTCGGGGGATCAAGGGGTATGGCGAGAAAGCAGGAAGGGGGTACTGAAATTGCATGTTCAGCCATGAACTCATTGAATGGCGGTGCAGGCAAGAAGGGCCGAATGGCCTACTCCTGCACCTATTTTCTATGTTTCTATGTTTCTAAAATAACTTTGGAAGTCACCTTCCTAATGCCTGCCCTCCAGCCAAGCCTCGGGCCTTCCACCATCACTGGCACTACTCAGCGCGGAGCTTGCGGCCAACACTTCGTTGTAGGCAGCTTATACAGCTGTGCCTGGTCTCCAGTTGTCTTGGAACCCCTTGCCACTGGACCAAGACCTTGTTCAGCTAAGCCCTTGTGGCAGCGGCCACCCCACATGGCATCTTCTAATATGTCCTTACTATACAGTATAAATGCACACGAGGCCCATACTTGAGAAAAGATCACTCTGTGACCAGTTACCTTTATTACCAAAACCTCAAGAGGCAGACGGTGGGTGAAGCTTCCCCCTTTTATACCGGAAAGTCCAGGTTAGGAGTGTCTCCCACAAGTTCGCCCCCTATGGTCAGTGTTCTCAAGGTATACAACTTAGGTCAGCTTATACATGGGTTACAATGACAGTTGAATACATGACATCACCTCCCCGCAAAGTCTTATTAGGATCACAGGTTAAGTCTCTCTGGTGGTTTACGCTCCCTTGTAGAGTGTCTGAGTTGGGGCTCCGGTTGTTGGGCGCTGGTCTGAGTGTCTGCTATTTCCGGTGCCCCAGGCCTGTCCGGACTGCCCACAGTGACTGGGCTCTCCTCCACTTGGTTCCGGTGTTCGGTCATCTGTGGTGGAGTGAACTCTACGTCGTGTTCTTCCTCTGCTTCTTCTATGGGGTTGCTGAACCTCCTTTTAGTTTGATTCACGTGTTTGCGGCAGATTTGTCCATTGGTAAGTTTAACTACCAAGACCCAATTCCCCTCTTTGGCAATCACAGTGCCTGCAAGCCATTTGGGCCCTGCAGCGTAATTAAGGACAAAAACAGTGTCATTGACATCAATACATCGTGCCCTCGCATTCCTGTCATGGAAGTCACATTGTGACTGACAATTTCTTTCATAGTAGGGTGTATAAGGGATAACCTGGTTTTGAGCGTCCTTTTCATTAGCAGCTCTGCGGGTGGAACCCCTGTGAGCGAGTGTGGCCAGGATCTATTGGCCAACAGGAGGAATGATAAGTGGCTTTGTATGGAACCCCCTTGGATTCTGAGCATTCCCTGTTTGATTATCTGCACTGCTCGCTCCGCCTGGCCGTTTGAGGCCGGCTTGAACGGTGCCGTTCTGACATGGTTGATTCCATTGCCTGCCATGAAGTCCTGGAATTCAGTGCTTGTGAAGCACGGGCCATTGTCGCTGACTAAGACATCCGGTAGACCATGGGTGGCGAACACTACCCGTAGACCTTCTACCATGGCAGAGGATGTGCTTGAATTTAAAATAGCACACTCAATCTATTTGGAGTAGGCGTCTACTACAACCAAAAACATTTTTCCCATGAAAGGACCTGCGTAGTCCACATGGATGCATGACCATGGCTTAGCGGGCCAGGACCAGGGGCTAAGGGGGGCTTCCCTGGATGCGTTGCCCAGTTGAGCACACATGTTGCACTTGCGAACACAAAGTTCCAGGTCTGCATCTATCCCTGGCCACTAATCGTGTGACCTGGCAATTGCCTTCATCATGACAATGCCCGGGTGCTCATTGTGAAGTTCTCTGATAAACACCTCTCTGCCCTTCTGGGGCATGACTACTCAGTTTCCCCACAGTAGGCAATCGGCCTGAATCGAGAGTTCATCCTTGCGCCTATGAAACGGTTTAAATTCCTCAGGGCATGCCCCATACGTGGCTGCCCAGTCCCCATTCAGGACACATTTCTTAACTAAAGACAGTAGCAGGTCTTTATTTGTCCAGACTTTAATCTAACGGGCTGTCACAATTGAGCCTTCGCTTTCGAAAGCTTCAACAGCCATGACCATCTCAGCATCATGCTCAGCTGCTCCCTCAGGTGGCTAGTGGTAGCCTGCTGACTGCATCGGCACAGTTTTCAGTGCCCGGTCTGTGCCGAATTGTGTAGTCATAGGCGGCTAACGTAAGTGCCCACCTCTGTATGCGGGCCGATGCATTCGCATTTATGGCCTTGTTGTCGGCAAAAGGGACGTTAGGGGTTTGTGATCTGTCTCCAGCTCAAATTTCTTGCCAAACAGGTACTGGTGCATTTTTTTTACTGCATAAACACATACTAGCGCTTCCTTTTCTACCATCCCGTAGCCCCTTTCTGCCTGGGACAGATTTCTGGAGGCATAAGCTACCAACTGTAACTGACCATTGGCATTTACATGCTGCAACACACATCCGACCCCATAGGATGACGCATCACACGTTAAAACTAGTTTCTTACAAGGGTCATATAACGTTTACAGTTTGTTGGAGCATAACACATTGCCTGCTCTATCAAAAGCCCTTTCCTGGCTGTCCCCACAGACCCAATCGCGATTTTTGCGTAGGAGCACGTGTAGCAGCTCTACCAGCGTGCTCAATTTGGGAGGAAAGTTGCCAAAATAGTTCAGGAGCCCCAGGAACGAACGCAGCTCCATCGTGTTACGGGGTCTGGGTGCTCTCTGGATCGCTTCCGTTTTGGACGCAATAGGTCTGATCCCGTCTGCTGCTACCCTCCTCCCCAGGAATTCTATCTCTGGAGCTAAGAAAACGCACTTTGCCTTTTTCAGTCGCAACCCTACCCGGTCCAGTCTGCATAGCACCTCCTCCAGGTTGTGGAGGTGTTTTTCAGTCTCGTGACCCGTGATGAGGATGACGTCTTGAAAAACCACCATCCTTGGAATTGACTTGAGAAGGCTTTCCATATTTTGCTGAAAGATCGCGGCGGCCGAACGAATCCCAAATGGACATCTGTTCTACTCAAATAACTCCTTGTGTGTTGTGATGGTGGTCAGCTTCTTTGACTCACTCGCCAGCTCCTGGGTCATGTAAGCTGAGGTCAGGTCCAATTTTGAAAAATGTTTGCCACCGGATAGTGTCGCAAAGAGGTCCTCCGCTCTCGGTAGCGGTTACTGGTCTTGGAGTGACACCCGATTGATGGTGGCCTTGTAATCGCCACATATCCTGACTGACCCATCCGCCTTAAGCAGCGGCACGATCAGGCTTGCCCAGTCACTGAATTCGACTGGCGAGATGATGCCTTCCCTCAGCAGGCGGTCCAATTCGCCTTCTATCTTTTCCCGCATCACGTACGGCACCGTCCTGCCCTTGTGATGTACTGGCCTGGCGTCCGGGTTTTTGTGAATCACTACCTTGGTTCCCATGAAAGTACCAATGCCGGGTTGAAATAATGAGTAAAATTTATCCAGGACCTGTGAGCATGATACTCGCTCTACAGAAGAAATTGCATTGACATCGCTCCATTTCCAGTTCATAACAGCAAGCCAACTCCTCCCCAGTAGTGCGGGACCGTCCCCCGGGACAATCCAGAGTGGCAACCTGTTCTCCGAATCTTTGTGGGTCACGACTACCGTGGCGCTGCCTAGCACCGGAATGATCTCCTTTGTATATGTCCGTAGCAGTCAATCAGCAATAATTTTGGCCTCCTGGCCTTGGACACCCACAACCTTTTGAACTGTTTGATACTCATCAGGGATTGGCTGGCCCCCGTGTCTAGCTCCATTAATACGAGGATGCCATTGAGGAGCACTTTCATCATTATCGGTAGCGTCCTGGTGTATGAACTGTATGTGTGCTCCACATGAACAACAACTGGCCGACAGCCACGATATGCGAGGATTCTTCACTGCACTCAAGGCCACCTACGGTCCTAACTCCCAAGTCCCCACCCCACTCCTGGCCAAGAATGGGGAAACACTCATCAAGGACACCGAGGCTGTCAGGGCCCAAGAAAGATCTCCTTAATTGAGACTCTGCCTTTGACTCGAGTGTTCTCGACTCCATTCCGCAGCATGCGACCCACCACTAACTCAGTGAAACTCCAACGTTACACGAGGTAGGCAAAGCCATAAAACAGCTTAAGAATAACAAGGTTACGGGTGCGAATGGAATCCCTGCTGAGGAGCTAAAATATGGCGGAGAGGCGCTGTTGGCGCGGATACCTCATCTCTCTCATCTGGAGGGAGGAGAGCATGCCAGGAGATCTGAGAGATGCAGTGATTATGACCATTTTAAAAAAGGGGATAAGTCTGACTGCGGCAACTACAGGGGAATCTCCCTGCTATCAGCCACTGGGAAAGTTGTCACTCGAGTTCTCCTCATCATCTTCTCCCTGTGGCCGAGGAGCTCCTCCTGGAATCACAATGCGGATTTCGTCCCCTAGGGGGCACAACAGACATGATCTTTGCAGCGCGACAATTGCAGGTGTTATAGCGGAAAGATTTTCCCCAAGGGCAATGGCACCTGTAGCATAAGGTTAGAACTAAATATGTAACTCTAATATTATAAAAATGGCTGCCCGTGATTCAGCAAAGCCTCATGGGATTGTCTGTTAGCTGAAAGTGACTGTATCCCTGGAAACTGATAACTGTTGTTTCTCACACACAGGAATAACAAGCAAGCTTTGCAGATGTCCCTAATCAGCCAGGCCTCAGACAAGATGTTCTGGTTCATGTTAGGACAATATGACTCTGTAACAGGACTAAGATAAGGAAGCTACCCAAAGACAGCACCCAAGGACAGTAAGATAAGGGGGGCCTGGACCATGTCACAAGATACATGAGTAATTCTTAGCAACACATCTCTTAGCAACACAATCCGTAGCAACACATGAGGCAATCACGCAGTCACCTAATGTTTAGAGACTACTTCTATTAGTCTAATTGAATCGAGATGTAATCTACAATCAATATGATTGGATAGTGTCCGGCCGAAATGGGCTGATGTAACTGCAGTAAACTGTAGAAAACTGTTGTAAAATATATAAAAATCCATGAAATCCTTTGTTCGGCGAAGAGAGGTACCTGGACCCACCAGTTGCTTCATCTCCCCGCTGGTGTAATAAACTGTTTTGATGTATGGACCGACCCTGAGTGACAAGTGATTCTTGGCGGGTACATTCGAGCTAACAATGGCGTCATGAACAGAATATTGCAGAGGCCGTTGGGACACCCCTGGAGAATCCGGGTGAGCATGGGCAACAAATCCAGGGGGATAGGGACCAGGTGGTGTCCGGAGGCCGACGCAATATCCAGCTTGTAAGGAGGGTCGGATCAACAGGAAAAATGGTGATAGGTAGTCGTTAAGGAGGAATAGGGCACTGCGGAAATTGCTTAGAACGCGTTAAGGAATTGCGTGGGTTTGTGTAATAGCAGATTCGTAACCTGACAATGTATAGAAAAATCCTACAAGTCACGCTAGTGAAGGCGGACCACTGAGAGGTGATCTACTACAAGTCACGCTAGTGAAGGCTGTAAGGGGTTTTCACAGGGTTGTTGTGCCTTGGGTGTCTCTCTCTGGGCTTCTGCCCTCACAGCTTATGCCTGGCCTATGAGGTACCCTGAGTGCTGCAAGAGCACCCCTGGAGAGACTGTGTCCACAGCTTATGAAGGGGGTTTTGAGACTCGTGCGTCCCCACAGCTTATGCCTAGCCTGTGAGGCACCTGTGAGTGTCAAACACTCCTAACCCCTTCTTCCCTAGCCTGTGACACACAGTTGAGCGTTTTCGAGGCGCTCTAGCTTCCCTTATACGGTTTTGACATAAGACTCATGATCAGGAGATGTAATACAATAGAACTGAGACAAGGTGATTCCAAGAGGAACTTTAGGCTTCCAATTTATTTGACGAGGTGTAACTCAACAAACAGCAATACACCAACAAAACAATCCCCCTAAATCCCACTAAAACGGACCCAACGAAAATCTTTACACCAGTTTAGCAGTACAATGCCCAACCTCACACCTTTCCTGGCCTAACTGAGTTGGGAGTTCTGGGGACCAGAGGTTATACTCACTACTGTGCCTTCCGCAGTCTGGTGGTTTGTTTCTTCTATCTTCGGTGTCTTCGGACACTGGTTTTCCTTCAGTGTCGAGAGGCTTGTGGTTGTGGTTGTTGGATGACGAGGGCAGGGAAAATCATCACTTCTTTTTCACGATGTCAGAAACCCCTTTTTTATAGCCAGATTATCCAGTCCGCCTCTCCTGCTGAAGTCGATTCTTCTCATTGGTGGACTTTTTGATTTTGAAAAATGCAGCAGTTTTAGGTTTTTAGTTTTTTTTTCCATTGATCTTAACCTCTTCAAGGTTTGAGTGGGTGTTGATTGCATTGGCCTCCTGTAGCCATTGTGCTAGTCTGGCCTGAGCCAGATATTTCTATGCCTGATGAAAAAGGTGTTGGAATATGTATGTGGCATTGTTTAAATGCTAATGTTTTCAAGGGGCAAGTTTCGAGGGTATACAGTTCCCAGACAATTTGATTAGTTCCAATGTCCAAACTGGCCCTTTAGATATTGACTCCACCCCTTTTCTTGCAGACCCAACATACACCTTTTAAAAAATCCCAAATTCGATTAAAGTTCGTAGTTTCTTCCATGTGCACTTTAGGATTTCAAACTTTCTGGTAGATAGTTCCAAATTCAATTCCCTTTCCTATGAGTCCATTCATTTGTGTCCCAAAGTTTTCCTTCCATCGGTTTCAATTCACAGCACAGACTGATCCCACAGACCTTTACTTCTGGGTAAAATGAGGGGGTTTTCATCCTCCCCTACATAATCCCCCATCTGACACAGTCAGACACCACTCGAGTGTGTCAAAGTTCAGGGTGGTGAGAAAACCCTAGGTCTCCCAAATTGCCCAACTTTCCCCAGTTTAACCCCAAACTGATCCCGTCGATATATATCGTAATTCCTTTTAACGCGGTACTAAACACAGAAATCCAACAGGTTACAATACACGACAGCAACATACATATATGTACTTAAGGTTACAGCAGTAATTATACATTGAGTCTCATTTCAATCTCAAACGTAAAACAAAGAAACCTGCCCTGCAACCTCCCCAGGAACCATGTTTGAAAAACGCAGTCATCCCTGGAAATAAAAAAACCGCCTAAGTGTCGCGGTCAAGCTTTGTTTACACACCTTGAGTGCTAAGCAACGGCTCTCCTGGCTGTGTAGTAGCCTGAGGAACTGCGTTCTTTTTCTTTTTCTCCTGAGCTTACAGCTTGTAACTAGCAGATAAGCTACAATCAGGAGTTGGCCGATTACCAAGGCATGCGATCCCACCCGGATCCATGCAGGTATGTCTGCCCGTATTCCCAAATCCCACCATGCTGGGAGTTTAATCTGGGCAATCTCCCCTGCTAGAATTTCAGTTTTCTGCTCCATGGTGTAAAAATGTTTTTGAGACAAATCCACTGCCTGGAGGAGGGCTGTATGTTTCTCAGGTAGTGCGGCAATGGGATAGCCAAACTGGGCGACATGCTGTTGTAGATGGCTGAGGTTGTTTTGTACCGTGAGGTGAATTGTGGAAGGTTCAGGGATGGGTGTGATGCACCCCTCCATGAATGACTCCCACATTCTCCACTCGGTACAGGGGTGCTGGTCGTGGGGACGCCCCCATCACGGGCATCCTGACCACCACACCCATGATGGTACGATTTGACTTTCCACAGTCCACCGGTACCGGGTAGGCTTCCGACGCTACACGAAGTTGGCAAGGGCTCAAAACATTATCATAAGGGTGCAGTGCTGCTAAGTGCTGGTTGCTGATCCAGGAAGGGACCTGTCTCTGTCTCAGATCCTCGAGGTTACTCCGTCCCTCTCCCAGCAACCAGGCCCCATAGAGCACGCACACCTCATTTTGGGCGGCTTGATCGGAGGCGTTTCTATCCTCCCGAATCAAGGCGTTTACAGCCCTGGCCTGCACCTCCAATTGAGAGATAATCTCCTTTAAGTGAACTGTCATTGCCACCTCTTCGTGGAGCGCGGATCCCACTACGGTATTCTCGTCCCCCAGGACTTTGCGCAGCTGATTCTTTAACCCATTTATCTGGAGGGCCAGCTGCATGTTATCCAAACTGTTTATGGCAGATGCCCCGGTGTTAAACACCGTGAAAATGTCATTTAAAGTGCCACGCCTCTGCCTGCCCGGTTCGGCCCTATCCCACTGTTTATACAAGTCTGTCACTCTCACTCTGGAAGTGGCCACAGTGATCTCCGGGCAGGGGATGGAGGCCTCTCCGTAGGTAAAGTCCTTATGGTTGGAGTACTTGGTGGAGTTCAATCCCAACCACCCAGGCCATTTCCCCTCATGGGAGTAGGTGACCCGGCCATCCGCCGCTGGAGTCCCTTCTCCTGTGGTCACTGTCGGTGCTCTGCCCCCGGAGCATCCGAAAACTAGGGAGTCCTCGGTATCCCCTCAGTGCCCGGTGCAGATCCTTAGCGATACCAGCATCACTAACGTCCAGTAGGGAGGTGTTGACATCTGAAAGGCAAGAAGAACATGGCCTTGCCTTGAGAGACATCTCCAGGCTCGGCCCACTTAACATGTTCCAAACACAAAAATGCTGTACCCAACCGTCACTGCCTTACCTAAACACATATACTCACAACACAAAGTAACAAAACAGGAAGCGAAAATATATACAGCGCCACCCGTCCCCGGGTGGCCAGGCTATATCCTGTTACTGTACAGGCGTCGTCAACCACTCGACTGACCGTACCCTGGGGACTAGGATGCCCTCCGCTGAGGGGCTTATATGGTCCCCCTTAATGAGTCTTGTGCTGCCCTCCAAGGCCCTCCTGAGCCCCAGATAATCGGTGGGAGACCCTTGCTAGCGCAACAGAGCACCCTCCCTATTGTCTTTCGCCTTATCGGTCTGGGGCGGGAGGCTAAGTAAACAGGGGACCACGGCTCCCTGAGCTGTGGCACTCTGTTACTCCTCCTTACTGTCGGTGCAGAGTCCCACGTTATGGGCTGCAATGCCATCTCCTCCACCTCTTGGGCTAGCCCCAGCTGATCCACCATGGGAGGTTCAGCTTCCCCTTGAACCTTGCTAATGGTAGAGCCTTTCTCCCTACTTCTATTAGTGGGCTGGGAACCTCTACCCAGTGGTGGGATAGCCTTACAGGAGCAGTGAACCAGCCCCGGCTGTAGAGCTTCGGGGCCTGCTGCCTCCTCCGGAGCCTCCAAATCCACCAGGGCCTGTTCTTCCCCCAGTGCCTGATTCCCTTCCCTTGCTCGTCCCCTCTGTTTTTTACCTCTTTTGGGGTCAAACAATTTACACTGATTAATGTGATACCACTTCACCCGGCGAGGCAGTCGAACCGCATAGACCATAGGGCTAGCCTTGTCGACTATGCTGTATGGTCCCATATATAATGCTTCAAAAACCCCGACCCGAGCATAGTTCCTCACCATGACCTGGTCCCCTATCTCCCATTCGTGGTGTTTGCTGGGTTCTAGCAGCAATCGGTTACTCTGATGCTGTCTGCCCATATTACTAGCAGCCTGCCAGTGAATCTGTTTGAGGTGTTCAAACAGGTTCCTGACAAACTGGTCCCGGTTCACCTCTCGGAGCTGCCCTTCGGTGAGAACCGGCGCCAACACATGCACTGGGATTCTCATGATCCAGCCCGTCATCAGCTCATGGGGTGAGTACCCTGTGCTCTTTGACTGACTGGCCCGGATTCCCATGAGGACCAACGGCAAGACCTCCACCCACTTGTTCGGTGAGTCTCCCGTCTCCTTGCGCAGCCTTTCCTTTAGGGTCTGGTTCAGGCGTTCTACGGGGCCTGAG
Source organism: Pristiophorus japonicus (assembly GCF_044704955.1). Taxonomy (NCBI): domain Eukaryota; kingdom Metazoa; phylum Chordata; class Chondrichthyes; family Pristiophoridae; genus Pristiophorus; species Pristiophorus japonicus. Next base: position 468,001,245 of record NC_091977.1, on the reverse strand, counting down.
GACTGAGGGTTGTAGGCGACATGCCATTTGGCTCTTATCCCCAGCACCTTTAGGGTGGCCTGCATCACCTGGCCGGTGAAGTGGCTTCCCCGGTCGGACTCCACGATTTGAGGTAGACCCCACCGAGAGAACACCTCCCTCACCAGGATTTTTGCAGTCCCCACCACGGTAGCTGTTCGGCAAGGGAAGGCTTCCACCCACTTGGAAAACACATCCACCAGGACGAGGCAGTATTTATAACTTCCCTGGGCGGCCGGTAGGGGTCCGATGTAGTCGATCTGGATCGACTGTCATGGTCCCTCTACCCGCCTGACGTGTCCCATGGACGCCTTCCTTTTCTGAGGGTCTGGGTTGTTTGCAGCGCAAACCAGACAGCCCGCACAGAAGTTGCGGACGTCTTCCCGGAGGTCTGGCCACCACCCTGCCTTTTCTACCTGTTGCCAGATAGATTCCGGCCCAGGGTGTCCCGCACCTGGACCCTCATGGGCCAGCTGAAGGAATTCCCTCCGGTGTTGTGGCGGCACTACCCATTTGTCCCCTTTAAACAACATGCCTTCCTGCTCAGCAATATCTACAGCACTGTATGGGCCCTCTGCCTTTTCCCCCCTTTTTATAGCAGCCAAGGCAGCCTTCAGGATCGAATCCTGCATCTGGACTACTTTAAGGTCCGGGGCCGCAGCCGCCCCTACGCTCCCTTGTGTCCCTGGCTTGCTTCTTGATGCTGCTATCCTGCCTGCCTCGTATGGGTCCCATGAGCGACCTGTACGAGCACCTTCCCTTGCCAGCAGGTCTGCCTGCTGGTTACCTTCCCCCCGTGGCTCAGTTTTGGAGTGGGCCTTTACCTTATGGATATATACATCCCCGGTTTCTCCCATTGCAGCCACGATCTTTTCTAGCAGGGGTTTGGTCACAAGGGGCTTCCCATCCGCAGAGGTGTACCCCCGGCGTGACCAAATCGCCAGATACTCTGTACATGAATTGCAAGTGAACATGCTGTCCTAGCAAATCGTGTATGGGGTAGGGAATTCCTCGGGGTGTGTGACCACATACATCACCGCCGAGAGTTCCACCTGCTGGGCGTTCAGGGTGCATGGGAGTTTAAGAGCCAAGGCAATTCCTGCCTTGGGATCCCAAACTCCGCAGCCCGTGAGTCTTGTACCCACGGATACTGAACTGGAGCCATCAACGTAGATCTCGCGGCCTGTGGGGTGTATCCCTGCCCGAAATCCAAAGTTAATGTCCCATACTCCCTCCACAGAGCATCGATGCGGCTGCTCTGGATAGATTAAATTTGCTGCGAGCCTGGGCTCGCACAGGCCCTTGACCTTTAAAGTCATTTGGGAGAGGAGGAGGGTCCAGCGAGTGATTCTAGCACTGCTCACTGTCCCGTCCTTAATCCTCCCGTCCAACAGCATCTGCGTAGGGGTATGATGGTGAGGAGTGTAATGGGGGATATCCCGGTAAAGATCTGAGCTCTCTTTACTGCCCAGTGGGTGGCAAGCAAGTGCCTCTCACAATTGGAGTATCCCTTTTCTACCTCCGTGAGGCCCCTGGAGGAGTACACCACTGGTCTCAGCTGACCGTTTTGCCCCTGGAGCAACACTGCACTTAAGCTGTCGCCTCTGGCTGCCACCTCCAGGAAGAATTCCTCCCCCCCATCAATTGCCCCTCGGGCTGGTGCTACCTGCAGGTCTCTCTTAAGACGGACAAATGCTGCCTCACAGCCCTTGTCCCATTCCCACTCGACCCCCTTATGTAGGAGACTGAGCAGAGGGGCGGCAGTGGCTGCATAGTCCTCGATGAAGTCCCTACAGTAGCCAGTGTTTCCCAGGAAAGACCTTACCCCCGACACATCCCTAGGGACAGGGAGTTCCTGCACTGCCTTTCTTCTAGCCTCATCAATGGCCCTTTCTCCTGCCCTTATCGTCAGGCCCAAGAATTTTACCTCTCCTGGACCTATCTGGGCTTTCTTGGGGTTAACTTTAAAACCCCCTTCCTTCAGTAAGACCAGCAGTTCGGCCAGCAGTCTCTGAACAACAACAGGTCGTCCACATACTGGACCAGCTGGTGTGGCTGGCTGAAGCCTTTTAAGCAGTTCGCCATGCATTGGTGAAAGATGCTGGGACTATTATGAAAGCCCTGTGGGAGGCAGCTCCATGTATACTGCTGTTCCCAGAAGGTGAAGGCAAACTTGTACTGGTCTTCCCTCCGTACAGGGATAGACCAGAACCCGTTGGATATGTCCAACACTGTGAACGTGGTTGCGGATGCAGGAATTTCCCCTATCAGATCCGCAACCACTGCTACTGTGGGGGCACAAGCTGGGATGTTTTTATTGAGCACCCTATAATCCACCGTAGCCCTCCAAGAATTATCCGGTTTCCTAACCGGCCAAAGCGGGGAGTTGACATGGGTGGCTTTGGGTCTCAAAACACCCTGCTCGACAAGCGAGCTTAAAGCTGTCTCCAAGTCTGCTTCTGCCTCTCGGGGAAAGCCATACTGCTTTTGCGGGTGGGACATGGGATCCCCATCTATTCTAACCTCCACTCCTGTGACTCTCCCACAGTCGTGTTTATGGGTGGCAAATGCTGCAAGATTTGCTTGCACATAGGCCCGGTACTTGGCCGGGGTATTACCGACCAGAACCTCCAGGTCGTAACCCCCTTTTGGCTTCATTGTACACAGAGTCCCTTTTCCCTGTTTCTTATCAATAACCATGACTTCTCCCTCTGCTCCCGTGCCCACTGTGCCCCATAGACAGTGATTCCTCAAGTCTACTAGGATCTGGCGAGCGATGATAAAATCAGCCCCCAAAATCCCTTTTCCCACCTGCTCCCAGTTCATCAGGACGCACTTCCATTGTGTTTGGAGTGCTCCTAAATGAACTGCGAGCGGGACTGAGAAAAACCCAGCCTTCTCATTACCTGTGAACCCAACTAGTTGATACGGCACCCCGTTTGATAGAGGTGAGGTTGCAGGGTCCTCCGAATGGACTATCGTGCTGGAAGCACCAGTGTCCAAAAGGTAGGTACCCAATACACCCTCAACCTCCATCTTGACCCAGGGTCATCCCCAGGGGTCGTATTCTAGTGGGCACAGGTATGCAGGTTGGGTCTGGGCTAGTCACGGCCTCTGTACTGGCAGGGTTGCTGGTGCTTCCCTGCCTGTTGCCGTGGCTACCTTCTCCAGTGCAGTCCTCACTGCAGCTACTATCTCATCAAGGGATGGTGAGGAGCTCGCTTCACTTCCCCCACTCTGGGCGGCTCCTAAAGAACTTCTCCCCCCATATCTCTTTACTGGACTCCTGCAATCCCTTTTAAAATGCCCAGCTTTCCCGCACCCATAGCACACTCCCTCCTTATCAGACGAGCGGCCACCCTCCTGGTGCCATTCCCTTTTGGGAATCGGGTTGGGTTTTACTTTATTTACCCGACCTTTGGAGGTTTTATCCTCCTCCCCTCCTCCATTCCATTGGACCAGTGCCAGTTGCCTGACCACTGCTTCCTCGGTGAGGTTGGGGTCCCGGGAATCGAACCACACTTCTGCCCTGGCCTTGAGCCGGGGCAAGCAGTTTGCCACCAGCATCCTCAGCCAGCGGCCAGTCTGTACCGCGGAAAGATTCGCCCGGTCGAGGAGCTCCCCACAGGCTGCGTGGTATACCACCCACAGCCTGTCCGCAAACGCCTGCGGGGTTTCCCCTGCGAGCTGCCTTGTCCTTTTGACCCGTTCGAAAGGACTGCCATTATCGAAGCCCATAGCCTCAAGGACAGCCCTCTGGACCTCAGTAAATGTACGCTGTCCCCTCCGGCATTCTGCCGGTAGGGCCTGGTACAATTTGCTGTCCAGAGAGAAGAGCAGCAGCTTGGCTGTCTCTTCCTCTTCACACCCATTAATTTCCCCTGCCTGCATCACCTCCATGAAGTGGATAGATGGGTCCCCGCTGCGAGTGAGTTTGGCCAAATGGGCCACCATGGCCCTGAGTGATTGAACTCCATGGGGAATAATAAAGTCGCTCTCCAGCGCTCCCCGACCTTGGCCACCTGCCTGTGGAGGACCGTACTTGAGCTGCCTGACCGGGCACATCCGCCCTGGTTCAGGATCTTTCTGCGCTGGTCCTTCTACCTCCGGCTGTCCCACCATACCCGGTGCAGCAGACAGTGCCTGGTCGCCTGATCCAGCCCTTAACTGACCCTCGGCTGGAACCTCACATCCCTGCTGCCAAACGGGACACATTGGTCCTGCCCCCAGCCCTGGGTATGCTACTACCTGCGTGCCTCGCCCCTCCTGGTACCCCACCGGACAAACCACCGGTGCCTCAGGAGGTGGTCGGGCGTCTCTTGCCTTTGGATTCTCCTCTACCCCCCAATACTCTCCTTTGTCCCCTGTGGATCCGCCGGGTCCTATCAGGGCGACCATCCCCTTTGCCTGGGATAGAGCGTGGGTGAGAGTTTTAATCCTCTCCTGGCAGGGACCGTGATCTGCAAACTCACTGCTACTGGCCACTTTATAGGCTGTCTGTACGTCTTTTAATTTATTCTCCAGTTCCCAAATTTTCTGGGTGTACCGAGAGTTCTGTTCCCGGAGGGACCCCTCACTACCCTTGGCCTCAGTGACCTGACACTGAAGATAGTCCCGGCTATTTCGGAAGGTCTCCTCCAACTGCCGGTTCCTTTGCTGCTCCCCAGCTAATTCGGCCAGCAGGTTGTCCCCAAACACAGCCCGGATAGCAGAGAGCTCCTCTGATTTCTGAAGACTCTGTTCCAAGTCCTTCACCCGCTGGTCGAGCTTTCGGACTTGGCGGGTGAAGCAGATAAGCCAGATGTCCTTTTCCACCCTGTTGTTGTGGTTCTTCCCTGCTGTCCACTGAGCAGCAGCATCCACTGGGCGCTCTGCCCATGTGAGGGCTTGCACCCAAGGTTTGGTGAGGTTCACCTTGCCAAAAATGTATGAGGAAATTCTCTCCTCCATTTTAGTTTCCTCTCTTATCACCTCATCTGTTATCTTAACATCTCCTGTTTGCTTATGTCCTGCCACGGTCACCATGTTCTGTAAGGGGTTCTCAGGGAGTGTTGTTGTGCCTTGGGTGTCTCTCTCTGGGCTTCTGCCCTCACAGCTTATGCCTGGCCTATGAGGTACCCTGAGTGCTGCAAGAGCACCCCTGGAGAGACTGTGTCCACAGCTTATGAAGGGGGTTTGAGACTCGTGCGTCCCCACAGCTTATGCCTAGCCTGTGAGGCACCTGTGAGTGTCAAACACTCCTAATCCCTTCTTCCCTAGCCTGTGACACACAGTTGAGCGTTTTCGAGGCGCTCCTAGCTTCCCTTACACGGTTCTGACATAAGACTCACGATCAGGAGATGTAATACAATAGAACTGAGACAAGGTGATTCCAAGAGGAACTTTAGGCTTCCAATTTATTTGACGAGGTGTAACTCAACAAATAGCAATACACCAACAAAACAATCCCCCTAAATCCCACTAAAACGGACCCAACGAAAATCTTTACACCAGTTTAGCAGTACAATGGCCAACCTCCCACCTTTCCTGGCCTAACTGAGTTGGGAGTTCTGGGGACCAGAGTTTATACTCACTACTGTGCCTTCCGCAGTCTGGTGGTTTGTTTCTTCTATCTTCGGTGTCTTCGGACACTGGTTTTCCTTCAGTGTCAAGAGGCTTGCTGGTTGTGGTTGTTGGATGACGAGGGCAGGGAAAATCATCACTTCTTTTTCACGACGTCAGAAACCCCTTTTTTATAGCCAGATTATCCAGTCCGCCTCTCCTGCTGAAGTCAATTCTTCTCATTGGTGGACTTTTTGATTTTGAAAAATGCAGCAGTTTTAGGTTTTTAGGTTTTTTTTCCACTGATGTTAACCTCCTCAAGGTTTGAGTGGGTGTTGATTGCATTGGCCTCCTGTAGCCATTGTGCTAGTCTGGCCTGAGCCAGATATTTCTATGCCTGATGAAAAAGGTGTTGGAATATGTATGTGGCATTGTTTAAATGCTAATGTTTTCAAGGGGCAAGTTTCGAGGGTATACAGTTCCCAGACAATTTGATTAGTTCCAATGTCCAAACTGGCCCTTTTGATATTGACTCCACCCCTTTTCTTGCAGACCCAACATACACCTTTTAAAAAATCCCAAATTCGATTAAAGTTCATAGTTTCTTCCATGTGCACTTTAGGATTTCAAACTTTCTGGTAGATAGTTCCAAATTAAATTCCCTTTCCTATGAGTCCATTCATTTGTGTCCCAAAGTTTTCCTTCCATCGGTTTCAATTCACAGCACAGACTGATCCCACAGCCCTTTACTTCTGGGTAAAATGAGGGGGTTTTCGCCCTCCCCTACAAGGTGGACCGCTGAGAGGTGATCTACTACAAGTCACGCTAGTGAAGGCAGACTGCTGAGAATTAGATCTCTAATTATTCCCAATCCTTAACAAGCTATCACTAAATTTAATAGCTAGAAAATGCCTGCTCCACATTGCGTCAAGGGAGGTGGACCTCTGAGAGCAAGGTGGTCTACTACAAGTCTCGCTGTGCGCAGACGGACCGCTGAGAGTTTAAAGACCTCTAACTCCGCTGAGTATTAAACATGGCCAGTGTAACAACAGAACTCGAGTGGGGACCCAAAGGGTCCCTTACCCGCCACCTGGCGGAGAAACAAAATAAAGTAATAGAAAAGGCCTGGGTTCTAATTCTTCGAGCCCACGTAAAATTAACAGAGAAAGTAAATCAATCATGTATTAATCTATCGTATTAATTTATAAAAGAAAATCTTAAGTGATGTATGGATCCAAAAAATAGAGCTGGCCAAATAATAAGCTTTGTTGAATGAAGAGAGACTTTTGTGAATATCTGTCTTTAAATGAGAGTGCTTGTGTGATTTTTTGACTGCGGAATGAATTTTTCATGTTTCTGAAAGCCTGTTTGGAAAAGTGGTGGAGCTGTCTGTTTGTTTTAGCTCCACCCACTTTTTCAGACAGAGTGAAAGTTTTTTTAACCCTTTGTAGTGTTGTCCTGTATGTAGGAAGTTTTAAGTTAGAAACACAGGTGTGGATTTATTCGGATGATAAGTTACGGAGCTAGGAAATGCCTAAAGGATATAGGTTAGTTGAGCAAAAGATAAAAAATACATGGTCCCGGTGATTTAAAAAAAAATTATTTTACACACTCACTTACTTGCCGAAAGAAAGCCCACAATCATTGGGTTGAAAGACATAAATTTAGTCTAGGAATGAGATAAAGAATGCTTTTAAGAAAAAAGCCTGCGTGGGTCTCTCGAGGTTGTGGACTGGGGGAAGTACGCTCCCATTTTCCTTTGTGTAAAACCTTGACACGAAAGCTTCTAGCTCAGTATAAAGAGTTTTAAATAAAAGATTGGCATTACAAAATTTGAATGAAGAGAAGGCACAGCAAAATACTGAGATAGATTCAAACTAAAAAAAAATATATTAAATTAAATCTGATGTTAAAACGGCAAGCTTCAGCAATTTAGAAAAAAGGACATTGTAATGACCTTGAAACTGGAACATTTGAGATAATGAAAAGCAGCCCTCAAAGCCTACATGCTAGACTTCATTCTAGTTATGAAAAAAAAGATAAAGACGCAAACTTAAAAGAAAACAAATTGAACGAATTTGAAAGAAAAAGTGTCTTCCATTGTTTGTTCTTTTACATTAACAAATTTACCGAGACATGAGCCCTCTGTGTAAAATACAAAACCTAATTTGAAGAAAGGAGATCTGAAAAAAAAGACGTAACGTACTAAATAGGTGCTGGAAAAAAAAGAGTTTGCGATGGAAAAGGACATAACTTATTAAATACTAGTTGATATTGGCTGTGAAAAAGATATTGGTATAATTGAAAACATTTTGGAAGAGGTAAAAGACACTCTCCATTGATAATGATTTTAAATTACGAGAAAGTTTCACTGCAGTTTGAAAAGATTTATAGAATAGACGTTGTTTATCAAGAAAAGTCCCGAACAGTCTAAACAAGCAGGAGGGTTTTGAAAATAATGAGGAGAAAAGATCTAACCTATGCGAACTCAGCACAGAAAGAAAAAAAAACTGGGAATTAGAAAATTTTACTAATTTTAAAATTCTTATAGAAAATGGAACTGGCACGGAAGTTTAGATTTTGTGCTGAGAGAGAAATAAAACACAAGATTTGCCCGGTGAACGGGACTGTAAAAAAAAAAATTGATGAAATGTTGAAATGTATACAGCTTGTGTGAAAATTAAATTTCAGTAAACAAAATAGCTATTAAAAATGTGTGGTCTCGTTTTAAATCAATTAAAAAAATCTTTGGCAAGTACTTGAATTAGAAGTTAAAAAAAATGGAGTTTAATCTAAAATGCTGTCTTTCCTGATGAGAAGACTTTTATTTATTATGACGGCTTTACTAATGATTTCTGCTGTTTTAACGGATTCCTAATTTCTAAGCAAGTTTTGAAGGTACAAAGACTTAAAAAAAAACGAAATTCGGATGATTACGCGAAGTCACGTAATGACATCAGGCCTTCTTACAAACCTGTAAAGGAGTTAACCCTTTCCATTGACAGCTGTTTTATACTGGACATTATTTATTTGGATTTCTTAATAGAATAAAGAAGACTCACCTGACAGATAGAGGAAATGGTGGGATAGTCAGGGTAAAAATAAATAGAACTAACCTATGTAATAATACTTGCGTGATACAGTAAAGAAATAGATACTCAAACAAAACAAATTCAAGAGTTAAAAGCCAAGATAAATAAGCTGGAAGAGATTTTTTTAAAAGGGACCAGACAGATAGTGCAGTGCGCAGCCATAGCACCATCACCTGTGGCAACAGAGCCAATGTACCCCACGGTGGGGAGTCCACAAACCCAACCTAACCCTTACCTCCCATTTCACAGAGTGACCTCGACATGCATAGCTAAAAAATGAGTAGACCAGAACCTAACACCTGGTGATGACCAGGATCTGGTTAAAATTTGCAGATAAAACACCCACCGAGATGGAATCACAGTGGCCACTTCAGCTCTGCAGCATGATACTAGGGATCTCGACACTCAAAAAAGCATCAGATAACCTGGATGGACTACGGGGGATGCAGCAAGTGCAGGAAAGACACACTTAACCAAACTATGGGATCTTGTTTAATTTAACTGATGGAATATGTATCCCAGCAGCCAAGGACTGGAGCACGGACAGAACTTATTTTAACACATAATGTTAAGCATGGAATTGTGCCTATTCTGATCAATATTTCAGGCATACAAATGCCGGAGTATTGTACAGAACAGGCAAGGAATATGTATAGTGTATTAAGTAAGGTTGTAATGCAGCAGGCTGCCGATGCCATGGGTGCCAGTAGGTTCCAAGGACAAGAGCAGGTGCATAGGCAGAAGAGGGGAATAATTAACGACGCTGCTACCAGCTTTAATACCGGGACCTCTATAGTAAACTCACTGGATATACAAGGGCTGAATGAAAAGGTGGAATTTCAGTAAAGAGGTAATGAGGGAACTGTTAGAGTGGGCAGAGCAGAATCAGTAAGACCAAGCCGACTTACGAAGGGAAGGCATGGAGATACAGTTAGATGGAATTTCAATAATCGAGACACATGCCAAAACAATTAATCGTCTGATTGACAGAGAAAAGGAAGATGCCGGAAAGCTCACACTTATGGTTTGTGGATGGTGGGACAGATACGACACAACCTCGATCAGATCCAAAGGGGGGAGGTACCAGACTGGATAGACAGCTCACATCTGGCTCAGCTAGCCAAGCAGAAGGGGACACTGGATAACTGCACTCTAAAGGGACTAACCAGAGTATACCCAGCGATCCCAAACTGACAGATGGGCACAGGGACAGGAGTGGGGATTGTCCTGATGATCCCTATAGTTACACAAAACTCAGGTCCATTTCCCCTTAATCAACTGGAAAATATCGGGCTTGTATGGGACAATGCCTCCCTCCGTTAGTACTTAATCGCAGACTCCGCTAAACGTAGAGATAACACGCTATATGGCATCTCCCTGACAGGGTGCAAACAGAGGGGCGAAATCACGGTGTGCCCCCACCCGGTGGGACAGGGAGAATTAGTTGAGTGGTTTTAATCGAATCGATGGATGCGTTTTGGAAATAGTACCTGCCCCTACACATCTTGCTTGGGCCGGGTATGGAGGAAAAGGGAGATACTGTGTCTCCACCACGGAACACTCATATCAGTATAACGGCTTGCAATGCCAGATCCCACAACCAAACTTCTGCTTTACACCCCTACGACCCGTTACCATAGAGCAAGCCCGCATTATCCAAGTTAGATGGCGAGGTACCGAAATCATTGACGCCACCAATCAACTACGTGATCACCTGCAGGACTATGATGAGCCAGAATAGGCCCCTATTCCCCATTTAGCAGAGGTACTAAGGGAATTAAGACTTAGAGTCGGACAGTCTGTTAAACTCTACCACCATCTGCGGACAAAGATTGAGATACTGGAGAAAGACACCGACACTGTTAGCTGAAAGAGACTACATTCCTGGAAACTGATAACTGTTGTTTCTCACACACAGGAATAACAAGCAAGCTTTGCAGATGTCTCTAATCAGCCAGGCCTCAGACAAGATGTTCTGGTTCATGTTAGGATAATACGACTCTGTAGCAGGACTAAGATAACGAGGCTACCCAAAGACAGCACCCAAGAACAGGGGGGCCTGGACCATGTCACAAGATACGTGAGTAATTCTTAGCAACACATCTCTTAGCAACACATCCCATAGCAACACATGAGGCAATCACGCAGTCACCTAATGTTTAGAGACTACTTCTATTGGTCTAATTGAATCTATATGTAATCTACAATCCTATGATTGGATAGTGTCCGGCCGAAATGGGCTGATGTAACTGTAGTAAACTGTAGTAAACTATTGTAAAATATATAAAAATCCATGAAATCCTTTGTTCGGCGAAGAGAGGTACCTGGACCCACCAGTTGCTTCATCTCCCCGCCGGCGTAATAAACCATTTTGATGTATGGAACAACCCTGAGTGACGAGTGATTCTTGGAGGGTATATTCGCGCTAACACAGGAAAAATGCAAGGAGCAGTGCCAGCCCTTATACATGGCCTTTTTCGATCTTACAAAGGCCTTTGACAATGTCAACTCCGAGGGTCTATGAAGCGTCCTCCTCCGTTTCGGATGCCCCCAAAAGTTTGTCAACATCCTTCTCCTGCTTCACGATGACAGGCAGGCCGTGATCCTTACCAACCGATCCATTACAGACCCAATCCACGTCCGGACCGGGGTCAAGTAGGGCTGCGTCATCGCTCCAACCCTCTTCTCAATCTTCCTTGCCGCCATGCTCCACCTCACAAGCAACAAGCTCCCCGCTGGAGTGGAACTAAACTACAGAACCAGTGGGAAGCTGTTTAACCTACGCCGCCTCCAGGCCAGGTTCAAGATCACCCCAACCTCTGTCGTTGAGCTGCAGTATGCAGATGACATCTGTGTCTGTGCACATTCAGAGGCTGAACTTCAGGATATAGTCAGTGTAGTCAGTGAGGCATATGAAAGCATGGGCCTTATGCTTAACATCCGTAAGACAAAGGTCCTCCACCAGCCTGTAACTGCTGCACAGCACTGCCCTCCAACCAAGATCCACGGCGCGGCCCTGGACAACGTGGACCATTTCCCATATCTTGGGAGCCTCAAATCAATAAAGGCAGACATTGATGCGGAGATTCAGCATCGCCTCCAGTGTGCCAGCGCAGCCTTCGACCGTCTGAGGAAAAGAGTGTTTGAAGACCAGGCCCTCAAATCTACTACCAAACTCATGGTCTACAGGGCTGTAGTAATACCCACACTCTTGCATGGATCTGAGGCATGGACGATGTATAGAAGGCACCTCAAGTCGCTGGAGATATATCACCAACGATGTCTCCGCAAGATCCTGCAAATCCCCTGGGAGGACAGGCGCACCAACATTAGTGTCCTCGACCAGGCTAACATCCCCAGTATTGAAGCACTGACCACACTCGATCAGCCTCACTGGGCAGGCCACATAGTATGCATACCAGATACGAGATTCCCTAAGCAAATGCTTTATGCGGAGCTCCTTCGTGGTAAACGAGCCAAAGGAGGACAGCGGAAACGTTATAAAGACACCCTCAAAGCCTCTCTGGTAAAATGCAACATCACCACTGACACCTGGGAGACCCTGGCCGAAGACCGCCCGAGGTGGAAAAAGTCCATCCGGGAGGGCGTTGAGCTCTTCGAGTCTGAACGCAAAGAGCATGAAGAGGCCAAGTGCAGACAGCGGAAGGAGCGCGTGGCAAACCAGCCTTACCGACCCCTTCCCTCGACGAATGTCTGTTCCACCTGTAACAGGGTCTGTGGCTCTTGTATCGGACTGTTCAGCCATCAAAGAGCTCACTTTGGGAGTGGAAGCAAGTCCTCCTCGATTCCGAGGGACTGCCTATGATGATAATGAATTTAAATTATTCTTAAATATGTCGTATATTTTTCTATTTTTTATTGAATTTTTTTGTGTGGGGGGGGGGCAGTATTTTCTTATGGAGTTCCCATTATTATGAATGAGAAAATACTGTACCTTGATTGGCTGCCCAGAGCCATGTGACTACAGCTCCAGTCCTGTGCACGTCCCAACGTGCACGCGCTCCGATGCGTAGCAGTGAAGGCCTCAGGCTCGGAAGGTCGAGCGGGTGCAGCAGCAACAGGTAAGTGCGCAGTTTTTTTTACCTTTTTTCTTTAGTTTGCCCACGGGAAGACCTCGAGCAGAATTTCAGGTCCATTGTGTTCAATTCTGGATACCACACTTTAGAAAGGATGTTGAGGCCATAGAGAGGGTGCAGATGGGACGTAGTATGGTACCAGGGATGAGGGACTTCAGTTATGTGGAGAGACTGGAGAAGCTGGGGTTCTCCTTAGAGCAGAGAAGGTTATGAGGAGATTTGAGAGGGGTATTCAAAATCATGATTGGTTTCGACAGAGTAAATAAGGAGAAACTGTTTCCAATGGTAGAAGGGTCAGTAACCAGAGGAAACAGATTTAAGGTGATTGGCAAAAGAACCAGAGGCGACATGAGGAAACATTTTTTTTTATACACAGTGAGTTGTCGTGATCTGGAATAGCCTGAAAGAGTGTTGGAAGCAGATTCGATAGTGACTTTCGAAAGGGAATTGGATAAATCCTTCAAGGGAAAACATTGGCTGTAACTATTTGTAACACTAAAGTTCTGATTGGTCCCATTGGAGGGCAAGACCAGATTTCTGATTGGTCCCCTTGGAGGACAAAACACACCCAGTAGTTTGTCCGGAATGTATAATTAGATCCTGCCTGCTTGAGTAATCAAGTACTTTTCAATGTGTAATATGATCCATTCATTGTGTCATCCAGCTCCAGAGCTCAACAGTGCTGACACTAGTACAGAAGAGTATAGTATTAAGCAGTTCCTCGTATCGAGGATGACCCGCTTCCACACCAAAAAGGGATGAGTTCAGGTGTTTCAATGAGGGAACTGACATTCTAGGTGCCGAACTACATATTAAAGGGTGGAAGATATCTGTCCGTGGATTCTTTTAACGTGTGGTGGCCATTGCACACCAGCCACCACATGGGCTTGACAGAGCTAGATCTTGATCCAGTGGCAAGGGTTAACCAAGATGACTGGAGAGCAAGCTCTACTGCACGGACCTAGTGTGCACACATGCTCCTACTATCTATAGCTCGCAGTGTGGGCTGGCCCGTGCTGCCTGTTGTGGAAAAATATTTCCGAGACTGTATAATATATATAAAGAGAGGTTTATTAAATCGGAGACAAAGCTTTGGGAGAAGTGTTAAAGACCCCTGTCTTTGAACCATCTTCTCAAATTGGTATCTGCAGTGAAGTCCTTTTATCTTACAAATTACGTCACTTTACAACACATGCTTTAGCACTACAAAGCTTTGACTTATCGAAGGCTAAGCTTTTGATATAACCCATCCTGCATTGTGACAGGGCAGTATAAACAAGTGCAGGCTTTTGACACCGGTATAAACAAACATACCTAGCACTTAACTCTCCAGTGTTCATTATCTCACTTTCCAATCTCCAGCATAATGCATCAGTATTGTCCCTTACAAAATTAATTTAAAGGGGAAAATAAAACAAATGTTTGGTCCCGTATACAATCAAATATATGTTCAAAAATCCGCTCCAACAATATTCCCTCTTTTGGTCCTGGAGGATGTTTACGAAATCCAGATGACCACAATGATAATAGCATATATTCGTCCTTTGGGGTATGTTACTTCCCTGATGTTCCATATATCCACCTTGCCTGTAGCTCTAGGCTACCCTTCAAAGATAGTGGTCGGTGTCATTGTCGTCTGTTTCTTCATCCTTGGTGTCTTCAGGTATTTCCAGCAGGTGTGCATCTTCTTCGGCGATTACACTGGCTACTGGCATCAGTCGAGCCATCATAACTTTACAGCAGATATTAAAACACCCGATAATCAGACAGCAAGTAATTATTATTACAACCAGAATAATTACTCCATGCATAAGATAGGACCCCCAGGATTCCCCCTAACAGCCAGTCAAATCAGCCAGATCCTCCTGCTGTCGTGGATAACTTCTTTACCTCCTTTCTTTTGTGATCAGCGAGGTTGGTTATGTTTTCTGAATTATCGGGAATGTAAGTGCAACATTCAGCTCCAATTAAGGCACATTGTGTGTATGGCTACCATTTCAGCCATTATGCCCTCCATTGCTTCAGCAGTGTCATTAGCTACCCGTTCCAGTACCCTCTCTAGGTTACGTAATTCATCCATGGTGCGTCCTATCCCGAATGGGAGCATCATGACCCCAAATAGCCTCTCTACCGGGGTAAGATCTCGTCTTAGTCGACCTGGTGTCTGTACTTCTGCTAAAGTACGTACCCGTCTGACAAAAGGGACCACATATCCCAAATAACAGGACCCCCTCCAGTTCTGAGGCAGCCAGGGGTAGGCCTTATGCCCGCACACAAAATAAGTGCCATTGTATGCTGTTAGATTCAATCCCAATCTCTCTCTCAGCCCCCGTCGCCACCTAATCTTAGGGTCCCAGTCCTGGCTATGTGTCTGATTCTTCAAACCCTCTACTTCAAAGAACCCCTGGTTTGTTGTTTCGCTGGCTATTATGTTCCACCTGGTGAGGTTAAAGTATCCTGCTACAAAACCTGTTTCCTCACCGGTCAGGTTTCTAGTGAAACAAATGTCAGCGGTGGGCCTTCCAACTCCTGAGGTGTTGGTCAAAACCAGGAACGGGGTCGTACCGACCTATTGTATTCCGGCTGTACCATCCGTCAATGCATCCAAAAGGTAACCCCCCCCGATCTCCACGTTTCTTTATCCCCACTCTGGTTCCAGGTATCATTTACTTCTCCTGTACCGTTTTGTCGCATTACCCACTCTGCTACTTCCGAGATGTTAAGGGAGGTTGACCTCAAAGGTATTTACATGTAACTCTCATTTCGGTCTAGCTCGCAGGCCGGACCGAACACGAACTATGATAATCGCACTGATCGCAATATATAGTTTCATTTTATTACTCTATAATTAACAAATAGTCAAAGGCAAAATGGCCGTATGGCTTGCTTGAAGAATCTCTCGCTGTCAATCTGTAAATAGACAAACAACAACAACTAATACGTGTGCTAAACGGCTGGTTCAAAAACCTTAAGCTGGGTCCAATGCTTCCATTGTCCGTTCCCTTTAACATCGATGCAGGCACAAGTGTCCTTGCTGATTATAACCTCATATGGTCCTTTTTGGGGCAAACCCCGGTTTTCCCGGGAGGACCCTTACCATAACGCGACTTCCCGCCAACGGGACTTCAGGGAGCTTTGTAAGCACTGCTTCCGCGTCTCTTTCTTCCTGATTGTCCCTAACTAATTTACGCATCCCTTTTAATTGAGTACTTAGTTCCAAAACATACCGTTTTATTTTGTCTTTTAATGGGCCTACATCGGCACCCCCTGTTATGATGTTCTCTGGTAATTAGTTCATAAGGAGTTAATCCGGTTGTCCGGTTTGTCGTGGCTCTTAACTTCATCAATATAATGGGTAATACTTCTGTCCACGTTTTTCCTGACGTTTGCATGGCCTTTGCCAGGGCGTTCTTAAGGGTATGGTTCATGCGCTCTACCATCCCAGAACTCTGCGGGTGGTAGGGGATGTGGAATTTTTGTTTTATGCCCATCAGCTGGCATATTGTTTTTACAATTTTTTTCCGTGAAGTGGGTGCCTTGGTCGGAATCTATTTGAAGAGGCACTCCCCATCGGGGAATCACCTGCTCGGTCAATATCCTTGCCACTGTTGAGGCAGTGCAACCACGTGTGGGGAAAGCTTCCACTCACCGGGTAAATTGATCTATAATCACTAGGCAATATCTTTTTCCATTTGTACGTGTTCCCATGGCCCCCATGGACGGGGCTGGTGTCCCATTTTAATTTTAATGGGCATGCCTGGATTCTATTGTGCGCACGTAACGCATCGATGGCAATATTTAGCAATATCTCTCCCCATCCCCTTCCACCACCAATCTCTCCCAAGACTCCCGGTCATGGCCTCTCGTCCTGAATGAGACAGGCCATGATGCAACTCCAATAAGGTATTCTGTATGCATTCAGGTGCCATTACCTTGTCGTTTCGTCTCCAAACGTTATCCTTCCCTTGCGTTGTGCCCTGCTTTGTCCACATACCTATGTCCTCCTCAGAAGTGTCCTGGTGTAGTTTCTCAATACTTATCTGTTCGTCTCGAGCCCCAGCGGCACTGACTTAATTTTAATAATTTAAAATCATTATCAATGGAGAGTGTTTTTTTACCTCTTCAAATTATTTTTTTTCAATTTAGTAAGTTATGTCTTTATCCATCACAAACACCCCTTCTCCCCCATGCTGTCATATAATCGTGTACTACCCCGAATGCATATCTACTGTCCGTATAGATATTAACAATCTTATTTTCCGATAATTCCAGTACCCGGGTGAGGGCTACCAGTTCTGCCACTTGAGCTGATGACCCCCCATTAATTCGCCTTGATTCAACTGCCTCTAGATCCTGGTTAACTACGGCCCATCCGGTACGAGGTAGTCCCTCTACGTATTTTCGTGAGCCGTCCACAAACAAGGTTTGTTCTGCGGTTTGAAGGGGGGCGTCTTTTATTCTATCCTCTTCCATATCCTCACATACCTCTTCGCAAAAGTGGGGTTCCCCTTCACCCATCATACCTTCTGCGGGGTTGTTTCCTACATCCCTAATTATGGTTACCGCTTTGTTGGGTGTTAAGAGGACTGCTTCCCACTTTGCCCGTCTCATATTAGATACGGTTCTCAGTTTTCCTGTGTTTAACATTTCTACCAATGTGTGTTTAGTGTGGAGAATGATGTTTCCAGTCATCACCACAGGCTCGCTTAATTTTTACCACCCAAGCTGCGCAATCTAGCGCGGCTATACATCTGGATAACCCAGTCACCACCGAGCTTTCGGTGGTAGAGTAATAGGCTATCGGTCTCCTTTTATCAGGGATAAAGTTCCGGCTGTAATTAAAGAGGCCAGTACCTTCTTCACCCCCTTACCATTACTGGTCTAGGCATGTCCTTGACAGCCTTTTTCCTATCCGAGGGCATTTCTTTCAGCACCTTGAGAGATAGTACCCTAGGTACAGGACCTGGGATGTCCCTACCTGGGCCTTTTTGGGGAGTTAGTGGTGCTAACTGTTTCTTTTAAGATACCCTTTTCCACTAGCCCTTTTACTATTTCTACAACCGCTGTTCTAGCTTCAGGTCTTATAGGGTATTATGGCAAGTCCCCCTTTTCTGCCCTCCTCCTGTTCCCGTGGCAGAGACCTTTTCCTGCTTTATTTGTTTCTTTTCTAAACTGCTAAAGCTTACTGTTTTAGCCTTTTTCAAAAGTCCCTTTTACACCTTCACAGATAGCTCACCACTCGCCCAGGAGTTTGACCTAATCCCTGAAGGTATTTCTAAATTTAAAACTTTTTTTTTTACTGAGCTAGAAGCTTTCGTGTCAAGGTTTTACACAAAGGAAAATGGGAGCGTTTTAAAAGGCATTCTTTATCTCATTCCTGGACTAAATTTATGTCTTTCAACCCAATTGCATGTTTTCTTTCGACAAGTAAGTGAGCGTGTCAAATTCTTTTTTTTTTTACTACCGGGACCATGTATTTTTATCTTTTACTCAACAAACCTATCCTTTGTGCATTTCCTAGCTCTGTAATTTATCATCCGAATATATCCACACCTTCGTTTCTAACTTAAAATGTAATACCATAAGGTTCACAGTTTCTTAAACTTCCCACATACAGGACAACACTACGAAGGGTTAAAAAAAAACATTTCACTCTGTTTGGAAAGAGTGGGTGGAGCTAAAACAGGCAGGCAACTCCACACCTTCCCAAACAGGCTTTCATTCATTCCACAGTCAAAATCACTCGAGTACTCTCTTCATTCAAAATAGACACTCACAAAAGTCTCTCTTCATTCAACAAAGCTTATGTCTGGATCCATATGTCACTTAAGATAGTCACTATCAGCTTTTTATGGCATTACGTAATTACGCAAGTTACAATTAATGATAGGAATTAATTAATGACCCGGGCAGCCCGTGTTTTACATTCCCTTCCTTACCTTCCATGTTCGCCAGTCTCGGACGTTTCCCTTTGTTTCTGTAATACTCACGGCCACGACTACTCTGTGGAGACCCTTTGTCTTCGCAACAAAGTTAGCGTGTTTCCTTACCACCGGAGTTTCGGCTCTAGGTTGGATCGATCAGTTCCCTTCCGCACCGACCTTATTTACTAAAGGGACAACTCAAACTGGTTAGTCAGCCTCTTCCAGCTATCTGTTTACTCGTATCTTATACACTATCCCGTCGTGCCCGTACACCTCTCTTTTCAGTCTCTAACACCAGATTCCAGATACCGTCTTAAGTGATCACGTCTGATCAGACAGTATCCTGTCGTGACGCCATTTTGTTGTGGAAAAATATTTCCGAGACTGTATAATATATATAAAGAGAGGTTTATTAAATCGGAGACAAAGCTTTGGGAGAAGTGTTAAAGACCCCTGTCTTTGAACCATCTTCTCAAATTGGTATCTGTAGTGAAGTCCTTTTATCTTACAAATTACGTCACTTTACAACACATGCTTTAGCACTACAAAGCTTTGACTTATCGAAGGCTAAGCTTTTGATATAACCCATCCTGCATTGTGACAGGGCAGTATAAACAAGTGCAGGCTTTTGACACCGGTATAAACAAACATACCTAGCACTTAACTCTCCAGTGTTCATTATCTCACTTTCCAATCTCCAGCATAATGCATCAGTATTGTCCCTTACAAAATTCATTTAAAGGGGAAAATAAAACAAATGTTTGGTCCCGTATACAATCAAATATATGTCCAAAAATCCGCTCCAACACTGCCCCTGGGCCCTCGCCTCTTCTGGGTCCCGAACCCTCGCCTCTCCTGGGCCCCGATCACGACGCTCTTGGGCTCCGATCTCTCACTGCTCCTCTGCCCTGATCAAAAATGGAACAGTAAGAAACAGGACATCAATTCGTCTCCTCTTATAAGAACATAAGAAATAGGAACAGGAGTAGGCCATTCAATAAGATAATGGCAGATCTGATCATGGACTCAGCTCCACTTCCTCGCCCGCCCCCCATTAACCTCTTATCTCCTTATTGTTTAAGAAACTGTCTATTTCTGTCATAAATTTTTTCAATGCCCCAGCTTCCACAGCTCTCTGAGGCAGCAAATTTCATAGATTTACAACCCTCTGAGAGAAGAAATTTCTCCTCATCTCTGTTTTAAATGGGCGGCCCCTTATTCTAAGATCATGCCCTCTAGTTCGAGTCTCCCCCATCAGTGGAAACATCCTCACTGCATCCACCTTGTCAAACCCCCTCATAATCTTATACGTTTCGATAAAGTCAATGAGTAGATGCCCAACCGACTCAACCTTTCCTCATGTCAACCCCCTCATCCCTGGAATCAACCTAATGAACCTTCTCTGAACTGCCTCCAAAGCAAGTATATCCTTTCGTAAATATGGAAACCAAAACTGCACGCAGTATTCCAGGTGTGGCCTCACCTGATACAGCTGTAGTAAGTCTTCCCTGCTTTTATACTCCATCCCCTTTGCAATAAAGGCCAAGATACCATTGGCCTTCCTGATCACTTGCTGTACCTGCATACTATCCTTTTGTGTTTCATGCACAAGTACCCCCAGGTCCCGCTGTAGTGCGGCACTTTGCAATCTTTCTCCATTTAAATAATAACTTGCTCTTTGATTTTTTTCTGCCAAAGTGCATGACCTCACACTTTTCAAAATTATACTCCATCTGCCAAATTTTTACCCATTCACTTAGCCTGTCAGATTTTTTTGTGTCCTTCTCACACATTGCTTTTCCTCCCATCTTTGTATCGTCAGCAAACTTGGCTATGTTACACTCAGTCTATTCTTAAAGAAAGGTAACTTAGATGGTATGAGACGTGAATTTGCTAGAATAGACTGGCGAGTGATACTTAAAGGGTTGACAGTGGATAGGCACTGGCATAAAGATCACATGGATGAACTTCAACAATTGTACATCCCTGTCTGGAGTAAAAATAAAATGGGGAAGGTGGCTCAACCATGGCTAACAAGGGAAATTAAGGATAGTGTTAAATCCAAGGAAGAGGCATATAAATTGGCTAGAAAAAGCAGCAAACCTGAGGACTGGGAGAATTTTGTAATGCAGTAGAGGAGGAAAAAAGGTTTAATTAGGAGGGGGAAAATAGAGTATGAGAGGAAGCTTGCTGGGAATATAAAAACTGACTGCAAAATCTTCTATAGATATGTGAAAAGAAAAAGATTAGTGAAAACAAACGTAGATCACTTGCAGTCAGATTCAGGTGAATTTATAATGGGGAACAAGGAAATGGTGGGCCAGTTAAACAAATACTTTGGTTCTGTCTTCACAAAGGAAGACACAAATAACGTTCCGGAAATACTAGGGAACCGAGGGTCTAGTGAGAAGGAGGAACTGAAGGAAATCCTGATTAGGTGGGAAATTGTGTTAGGGAAATTGATGGGATTGAAGGCCGATAAATCCCCGGGGCCTGATAATCTGCATCCCAGAGTACTTAAGGAGGTAGCCCTAGAAATAGTGGATGCATTGGTGATCATTTTCCAACAGTCTATCGATTCTGGATCAGTTCCTATGGACTGGAGGGTAGCTAATGTAACACCACTTTTTAAGAAAGGAGAGAGAGAGAAAATGGGTAATTATAGACTGGTTAGCCTGACATCAGTAGTGGGGAAAATGTTGGAATCAATTATTAAAGATGAAATAGCAACACATTTGGAAAGCAGTGATGGGATCGGTCCAAGTCAGCATGGATCTATGAAAGTGAAATCCTGCTTGACAAATCTTCTAGAATTTTTTGAGGATGTAACTGATAGAGTGGACAAGAGAGAACCAATGGATGTGGTGTATTTGGACTTTCAAAAGGCTTTTGACAAGGTTCCACACAAGAGATTGGTGTGCAAAATTAAAGCACATGGTATTGGGGGGTAATGTACTGATGTGGATAGAGAACTGGTTGGCAGACAGGAAGCAGAGAGTTGGGATAAACGGGTCCTTTTCAGAATGGCTGGCAGTGACTAGTGGGGTACCACAGGGCTCAGTGCTGGGACCCCAGCTATTTACAATATAGATTAATGATTTGGATGAGAGAATTGAGTATAATATCTCCAAGTTTGCAGATGACACAAAGCTGGGTGGCAGT
Source organism: Pristiophorus japonicus (assembly GCF_044704955.1). Classification (NCBI taxonomy): domain Eukaryota; kingdom Metazoa; phylum Chordata; class Chondrichthyes; family Pristiophoridae; genus Pristiophorus; species Pristiophorus japonicus. Next base: position 467,979,411 of record NC_091977.1, on the reverse strand, counting down.
GTGAGCTGTGAGGAGGTTGCTAAAAGGCTGTAGGGTGACTTGAACAGGTTAGGTGAATGGGCAAACGTGTGGCAGATGCAGTATAATGTAGATAAATGTGAGGTTATCCACTTTGGTGGCAAAAACACGAAGGAAGAATATTATCTGAATGGCGGCAGATTAGGAAAAGGGGAGGTGCAGCGAGACCTGGGTGTCATGGTACATCAGTCATTGAAAGTTGGCATGCAGGTTCAGCAGGTGGTGAAGAAGGCAAATGGAATGTTGGCCTTCATAGCTAGGTGATTTGAGTATAGGAGCAGGGAGGTCTTACTGCAGTTGTACAGGGCCTTGGTGAGGCCACACCTGGAATATTGTGTTCAGTTTTGGTCTCCTAATCTGAGGAAGGACATTCTTGCTATTGAGGGAGTGCAGCGAAGGTTCACCAGACTGATTCCAGGGATGGCAGGACTGACACATGCGGAGAGACTGGATCGACTGGGCCTGTATTCACTGGAGTTTAGAAGGATGAGAGGGGATCTCATAGAAACATATAAAATTCTGATGAGACTGGACAGGTTAGATGCAGGAAGAATGTCCCCGATGTTGGGGAAGTCCAGAACTAGGGGGCATAGTCTAAGGATAAGGGGTAAGCCATTTAGGACTGAGATGAGGAGAAACTTCTTCACTCAGAGAGTTGTTAACTTGTGGAATTCCCTACTGCAGAGAGTTGTTGATGCCAATTGATTGGATATATTCAAGAGGGAGTTAGATATGGCCTTTACAGCTAAAGGGATCAAGGGGTATGGAGAGAAAGCAGGAAAGGGGTACTGAGGTGAATGATCAGCCATGATCTTATTGAATGGTGGTGCAGGCTTGAAGGGCCGAATGGCCTACTCCTGCACCTATTTTCTATGTTTCTATGTTTCTTCCACGTCATTAATATGGATTGTAAATAGTTGGGGTCCCAGCACTGATCCCTGCGGCACCCCACTAGTTACTGGTTGCCAACCAGAGAATTAACCATTTGTCCTGATTTTCTGTTCTCTGTCAGTTAGCCAATCCTCTATCCATATTAATATATTACCTCCAACCCCGTGAACTTTTATCTTGTGCAGTAACCTTTTATGTGGCACCTTGTCAAATGCCTTCTGGAAGACCAAATACACCACATCCACTGGTTCCCCCTTATCCACCCTGTTTGTTACATCCTCAAAGAACTCCAGCAAATTTGTCAAACATGATTTCCCCTTCATAAATCCATGCTGACTCTGCCTGACTGAATTTTGCTTTTCCAAATGTCCTGCTCCTGCTTCTTTAATAATGGACTCCAACATTTTCCCAACCACAGATGTTAGGCTAACTGGTCTATAGTTTCCTGCTTTTTGTCAGACTCTTTTTTTAAATAGGAGACATCAAATATCAACACTGTTATTTGAAATATCAAAATATTAAACTCCAGCCTAGTTGAAGGGTTATTAACATCAGCAGAAACAAACGGCAACTCACAGAATGAACACAGTTCATTAAGATGTAAATAACAGCAGCAATAACAGCAGAATCCAAACCCTGCAGTCACTTGTGAACTCGCTGGTGTCTCAGTAGGTTCGGTGACTGAATGAATCCCTTTCCATACTCAGAGCAGGTGAACGGTCTCTCCCCAGTGTGAACTCGCTGGTGTACCAGCAGGTTGGATGAGATAGTCATTCTTTTCACACACTCAGAGCAGGTGAACAGTCTCTCACTGGTGTGTCAGCAGGTTGGGATGAACAAGTGAATCCCTCCCCACACTCAGCAACACCATTGCTTTCAGAGAAAAGGCAGGCTCACCCTCCCAGTTTTGGAGCACTCACACTGCTGAGTTCAGACACAAAGGGGTGAGATCATGGAGGGATTTTAACATGAGGATGAGGATTTTAAAATCAAGGAGCTGGGAGACAATGTTCCCCAATACAGAAGCAAAATACTGCGGCTGCTGGAAATCTGAAATAAAAACAGAAAGGCAGTATCTGTGGAGAAACAAAGTTAATGTTTCAGGTCAATGATCTTTCATCAGAACTCTCCCCCTCCGATCTCCTCCCTCTCCCCCTCCGATCTCCTATCTCTCCCCCCTCCGATCTACCCTCTTTCCCCCCCGCCTCCGATCTCCTCCCTCTCTCCCCCCTCCGATCTCCTCCCTTTTTCCCTTTCCCCTTCAAATCTCATCCCTCTCTCCTCCTCTGATCTTCACTCTCTCCCCCTACCCTCCGATCTCCTCACTCTCCCCCCCCTCTGATATCCTCCCTCTCCCCCCCCCACTCTGATCTCCCTCTCCGATGTCCTCCCTCGCTCTCCCCTCCGATCTCCCTGCTCTCCCTCTCCGAATTTCCTCCCTCTCTCCCCTTCCGATCTACTCCCTCGCTCCCCCCCCCCGATCTCCCCGCTCTCCCCCTCTGATCTCGCTCACCCCCCTCCGATCTCCCCGCTCTTCCCCTCCGATCTCCTCGCTCAACCCCTCCGATCTCCACGCTCACCGCCCTCCGATCTCCTCATTCTCCCTCTCCGATCTTTCCGATCTCCTCCCTCACTCCCCCCTCCAAACTACCTGCCCTCCCCCTCCAATCTCCTCGCTCACCTCCCTCCAATCTCCTCCCTCACTCACCCCTCCGATCTACCTGCCCTTCCCCTCAATCTCCTCTCTCTCTCCCCGCTGATCTCCCCTATTTCGCCCTCCGCCTCCAATCTCCTCCCTCTCTCCCCCTCTGATCTCCCCGCTCTCCCCCTCCAATCTTCTTGCTTACCCCCTCTCTGATCGCCTCGCTCGCCCTCCTCCGATCTCCCCGCTCTCCCCTTCCGATCTCCTCGCTCACCCCGTTCTAATCTCCTTGCTCTCCCACTCCGATCTCCTCCCTTTCTCCCCCATCCGATCTCCCCTCTCTCCCTTTGATTTCCCCACTCTCGCCCTGCGCCTCCGATCTCCTCCCTCTCACCCCCCACTCTGATCTCCTCGCTCACACCCCTCCGATCTCCTCCCTCTCTCCCCCCTCCGATCTTCCTGTCCTCCCCCTCCAATCTCCTCTCTCTCCCCCCTCTGAACCTCCCCCTCCCCCTCCGATCTCCTCCCTCTCTTTCCCCTCTGATCTCCCCGTTCTCCCCCCTCCGATCTCCTCGTTCACTCCCCTCCGATTTCCTCACTCATTCCCCCACCGATCTCCTTGCTCTCCCCCTCTGATCTCACTCACCCCCTCCAATCTCCTCCCTCTCCCCCCTCTGATCTTCTCCCTCTCTTCCATTCCCCCTCAAATCTCCTCCCTCTTTCCTCTTCCGATCTCCCCGATCTCCCCCTCCCTCCAATCTCCTCCCTCTCTTCCCCCTCCAATCACCACGCTCACCTCCTCGCTCACCCCCCTCCAATCTCATTGCTCTCCCCCTCTGATCTCCTCGATCACCCCCCTCTGATCCCCTCGCTTACCCCCCTCCGATCTCCTTGCTCTCCCCCAGATCTCTTCGCTCACCCCCCTCCAAGCTCCTCGCTCTCCCCCCTCTGATCGCCATAATTTCCCCCTCTGATCTCCACTTGCTACCCCCTGCAATCTCCTTCCTTTCTACCCCCTCTGATATTTCCTGTCTCCCCCTCCAAGCTCATCCCTCTCTCCCCTTCCGCCTCAAATCTCCTCCCTCTCTCCTCCTCCGATCTCCCTTCTCTCCCCCTCCCCCTCCGATCTCCTCCCTCTCTCCCCCTCTGATCTCCTCCCTCTCACCCCTTCCCCCTCAAATCTCCGCCCTCTTTCCCCCTCTGATCTCCCATCTCTGCCCCACCCCCTTCAATCTCCTCCCTCTCTTCCCCCCTCTCCCCTCCGATCTCCTCACTCAACCCCCTTCCAATTTCTGAGCTCACCCACCTCCTGTAATATATATAGCTCCACCTGTGGACTACTGTGGCACTGCAGCCAGTGCTGTGTACAAATAAAGAGGGAACAGGTCACCTGACGAGAGTTCTGGCATGTTCTGCCATCTTAAGGCTGTGTGTGGTTGTGAGTTGTACTGAAGATATAACCATTGTGACGAGAATGGGATAAGCGGAATAACAAAGTTGAAATATTTGTTGGTGGATGATTCAGCCAACCGACAGAGAGACTTTGAGAGCTTGTCTGTTTTGATTAACAGCTACAAATCCAAGATAAATTATAAGCACACTTGTTTGAACTGCCAGAGTCCAGATGGATGCACCTATGGGAATAATAGGGTGTTTGGGGGAATTTCAACGCAACTGTGAAAGTTTCGGTGCATATGTGAAGCGGCTAGAAATGATTTTCACCGCAAATAATATCATCGAAGTCCCCAATGATGAAGACCATAAGCGGGTGGTGTTGGAAAACAACGGGCGATTGCCGGGCCCGAGGTGTATGACACCCTGAAAAATTTGCTTGTGTCTGTCAAGCCAAAGGACACAACTCTTAAGCAGATTCCAGCACTGCAGTCCTGAGCCCCTGAAAATTGTTGAAAGTTATCGTTTCAGAATACGAGATCAGTTAACCGAAGAAAATATCAGTGGGTACATTGTAGCATTAAAAAAGATATCTATTCACTGTAATTTCGGAAACTTTCAGGACCGAGCATTGCGCGACCACTTTGTTTGCGACCAGAAGAAAGTTATTGACAACGCCTAACGTGACGTTTGAATGAGCTTGTCAGACAGCTATGTTAATGAACATGGCCAACCAATATTCCCGAGAATTTCATACTATTTCCAGTCGTCAGACAACTGAGGTGAATCGCCTGCAGGTTAAAAGTAAAAGGTAGTTGGGCCCTAAGGTCTCAGAAACTGGCAATGGTAACAGAGCACTGAAGTCCTGCTTTCGGTTCCCGGGGCACACGTTACTCAGAGTTGTCCATATGTGAAGGCAGATCATTTTATCTGCAGGAAAACTGGGCATCTTGCGAAGGCATGCCGACTAAAGAGTAAACCAGCTTTCAAAGCGATAAGTAGAAATCCCCAGAGACTATATAGCATGGAAGAAAAGCAACAGGATGAGGAGGTTTTGGAGCTACACATCATCAGGAGCATGAGGTTAACTAACAGCGATTCGAAAAGTATCATAATCCACGTAGATATTGCAGGAACCAAGATACCCATGGAAATCGACACTGGTGCATCCGTGAGTGTAGTGCCGGAGTTGCTATATCTCGACAAATTGCGTGATTTCCCACTGGAGAAATCTAAGATAGAGCTGCGAGGCTATTCGGGAGAGAACATTCTGGTGGTAGGTCGTATCATCATACCGGTGAAATACAAGGATCAATTTCAGAGCTTGCCTCTATTAGTAGTGGCAGGAGACAAGCCTGCCTTACTAGGATGAAATTGGTTGCGATCACTGATGCTGGATTGGAGTGAGATTTTTCGTGTAGAAACGAGATTTGCATCAAAGAATGATGTCATCAAGAATTATCCGAAGGTGTTCTGTGAAACAGGCAGTCCGATCCAAGGCTTCAAGGTGAGTGCCAGGGTACAGAAGGACGCTAGATCGATTTACTGCAAGCCATGTTCCGTACCATATGCACTCAAGAAAATTGAGCAAGAACTCAAAAGATTAGAGACTGACAACATTATTTCTAAGATAGATCTATGTAATTGGGCTGCACCCATTGTTGTTGTACCTAAGTCCGATGGTAAGGTGAGACTGTGTGGTGACTTTAAAGTAACCGTAAACCAGGTTCTAGATTGTAATCTCTCCAATACATTGCCAAATGGAGAAGATTTGTTCACAACACTGACAGGTGGTCAGATCTTCTCAAAATTGGATCTTACGAATGCCTACTTACAGCTTGAACTAGATGAGGAGTCCAAGTCATGTTTGACTATAAATACTCCTCTCGGCCTATATCAATTTAATAGGCTACCGTTTGGAGTGTCTTCCGCTCCTGCCATATTCAAGGGGTGATGAACCAGATTTTGCAAGGTATTGAAGGGGTAGTATGTTATTTAGATGACATATTTAATTTCAGCACCAAATAGGCAAATTCATAATAATGTATTGAATGAAGTCCTCAAACGGCTAGAGAAGCACAGAGTACGAGTGTCTGCTCGCAAGTGTGAGTTATTTCAAAACTCTGTGGAGTACTTAGGGTACAGAGTTGGTTTACATCCAACTAAGGGAAAGCTGGATGCAATCAGAAATGCACCCACTCCCAAGAATGTCACTGAATTTCGATCACTTTGGGGTCTTTTAAAATATTATGCCAAGTTCCTACCAAATTTGGCTACAGTATTACATCCACTGAATGAACTATTGAAAAAAAAGATCCATTGGAAGCGGTCAGAAGAATGTGACAGCATTCAAGGAGTATAAAAGCAAATTGGTAGAGACCACCATGTTCGTTCACTGTGACGTATCTAAGGAGATCAAGCTAGCATGTGATGCCTCTCTGTATGGAGTTGAGGCAGTGATCTCTCATGTACTACATAGTGCAGAGGAGAGACCAATTGCTTTTGCTTCACGCATTCGCATTGCCAGTGAGCGTAATTATGCACAAATCAAAAGGGAAGCTTTGGTATTAATTTTTTGGGTCAAGAAGTTCAACAAATACCTGTATGGTTGTAAGTTTACCATCATTACCAACCATAAGCCCCTGACAGCAATCCTCCATCCAAAGTCCCCAGTTCCAACATTAGCTGCAGCCCGAATGCAGAGATGAGCGTTGATTTTGTCAGCATATACATATGATAGTGAATACAGATGATCAGCTGATCACAGTAATGCTGATGCTATGCTTAGATTGCCTTCCCCATCACAAGTTACACCCGATAGGGAAGAAGTGTCTATTTTTCATACATTGATGAACTGCCAGTCACAGCTGAAGAGATTGGTAGAGCAACCAAACATGACCCAGTTACGTCAAAGGTGTATGACTATATTGCAAATGGCTGGCCAACCCAGGTAACAGACAAAGATATTCATCCATTCTTTATTCGAAGAAAAGAATTATCAGTCGATAAAGATTGTATCATGTGGGGTGCAAGAGTAGTGAAAATATGTGGTCCTCGCACATATTTGGTCAAGATGTTTGATCATAGACAGGTTAGGTTTGTTCACATTGATCATATTTTACCTACAGACGTGAAAGTAGTTAAAGGTGGGAATGATTCAATTATTTCTGACTCATCAGATAGTTTTGATACAAGTAAAGTACCAGTAGCATATCCTACATTCAATATACCGGAAACAAATCCAAGAGAATGTCAGAATTTAAGTCTGAGTCCAAATCAGGCAGACAAACAGTTTGAAGTTAGAGAGAGTTCAAATGGAAATCAAGGGCATCCCTTGGAGGAAAACTTTCCTCAGGATCAGCCTCGAATGAGTTTAAATTCGACACCAGGTTTGGAAGGTTCTGTTCGAACGCGAAGGTATCCTCTTCGAAACAGAAAACAAGTGGTTAAGCTTGATTTGTAAATATGCCAAAATAAGTTCATGGGCTAGAACCTCCACTTTTGTGCTTATCGCCCAAAAATAGGTGTTATTTCCGGTGTGGGTGTTAAAAACGGGTTTTCTCATCGCTGGCTTCTCGCCCATTTTCAAAACACCTAGTTTCTTTTTTTGAAAATGGGCATTACCGCAAGCAATATCAAATGGGCAGTAGCATTACATTTATTTGAGCTTCTGCCGTAAAGTGTGGTTGTCCTTAGCAATGGCATGGCAACGCTCGATTCCCGTGATTCAGAAGGTCAAGGGTCATCATAACATGCGCAGAAGAGGAGACAGAGAGAGAGGGAATTCAGAAGCACTGAAAGCGTGTGTGGCTATGGTGTATGTGTTTGTCTGGCTGTTGTGGGAGGCACGGTGGGGATTCACCAGTAGCAAAAAGCCTACTAAGCACCAAGGACATAGTTGGCACGAGTTTTTGTCCAACAAATAAGATATAACATGGAAGGGATGGAGGAGGCCCTGGAGCTGGTAGCCAGGAACACTGGTGGCAGGGGGCTCCCACTGTTCGCGGAACGCCGCACTGCACCCCAAGATGTCGCTCCCACATTGCCAACCACATGAGAGCCAGCAGCAACATCTTGCTTTTGGCTTGGAGCACGTTCCCACCCCGGGACCGTCCTCTCCCGTATCCGTCCAAGCAGCGCTTCGGCCATCATCCCCCCCCCACCCCCCCCCAATGTAGCATCACCTGAGGACCTCCTCGGCCAGGCGGCTTGGAGTCAGGAGGGGAAAGGGTAGAGGTGGGGAGGAGAAGTGGGGGATGGGGGTGCGGGAAAGGGTTGGTTTGTACAGAAATACTGATGATTTCAGACTAATGTTCTGTTTAAGTATTTTTTATTTAACAAAACCTTGTAGCACATTGGCTCAGTTGGCTGCACCATTACATGCTGGTGATTCCTTAACATCAAAGGGTATAATGACACTTAATTTCAATCAACTTAAAATTTAACTGTCACCAAGGTGAAGCCCACCATTGATGTATGACTTGAACACCCAGCCTTGTCAGCCTTGTAAATAACACCAATGTTCTTTCAGGCAAAGTGATCATTGATGAGCTCCTGACGTAAAGCTCTTGCAGCTATCATGTCACCATGGGCCCTTTCATGTGGTCTACAGGGGGAGGCGGGGGCATGGCTTCAGCGGCAGCCTCATTGTCTGGGCCGATGTCAGCGTCTGCCTCTTCGTCCTCCTCTTCCTCTCTCTGGTGAGGTGGACAGTCAGACTCATCAGGCAATTTTTGTCCCCTCCTGATAGCCAAGTTGTGTAGCATGGAGCACACCACCATGAATTGAGCTACCTGCTCAGGGTGGTATTGGAGCTCGCCTCTTGAGTGATCCAGGCATCTAAAGTGCTGCTTCAGCACTCCAATGGTTTTCTCCACGATATTGCGAGTTGCTCTGTGGCTCTCGTTGTATCGCCTCTTGGCCTCGGTGTGGGTGTCACGCAGGGGGGTCATATCCTTCGTCACCAAGCATCCAGCATTGACCTTGTGGCTGATTGTTAAACAAGTCAGATACAGTGCTCTCACGCAGGATGCGAGCATCATGGATGCTGCCTGGAAATTGAGCATTCACTGCAGTATAATCTGCTGGTGGTTGACAACCAGTTGGACATTCAGGGAGCGTAATCCTTTCGCGGTTCCTGAAAACGTCAGCGTCCTGAAAAGATGTGCGTACAGTCTATTGCTCCCTGCACCTTGGGGAAGTTTGCAATTCTGGAAAATCCTAGAGCCCTCTCAGTGTGTCTCCCTGGTCATAGGTAGCTGATCTAATCCCTCCTGCATGCGTACGGAGCTTCAGTGACCTGTCTAATGTAGCGATGTGTGGCATGCTGAGAAAATCCACAAATGTCACCAGCTGTGGCCTGAAAACATCTCGAGGGGTAGAACGACAGTGCCGCAGTGACTTTGACCTCGATGGACAGTGGAGTACTGATGGTGCTGGCAGGATGCAGATCTGCCCTTATCAGCTGGCATACCTCAGTGATAACTTCTTTGTGGAAGCGCAGTCTCCGAAGGCAGGTGGTGCCAGGCAAGTCGAGGTAAGAATGCTTCTTCTTGTACTTGTGTAATGCCTGGTCCTCCTCATCTGTCTGTCACTCTGACATTGGGCACATAATGTAGTGGAGCATTCCTTTGGCGATGTCGAGTCTGCTGCATGTATTTGGTCACCAAGAGAGGGTGAGAAAGGACAGGCTCTATTGCAGTAGCTCTCTGTTTTTTACCAATTGCTCACAAACAAGGAATGTCCCGATGAAGACACCTCTTCAATTCCAATCGGTCCCTGTATGGTCAAGATGTTTTTACAGAAGTTCACATCAACTCCAACGACCTGCAGAGTACATCCAAACTCCCCTGAGGTTGAAGCACAGCAGCCTTTTAAAGGATGCAACGTGTGATCTAGAACATGGCGTCCATAACGCTGTGATTCATTCTGGATCGTTGCAATTTTTGTGGGCGGTTTTTTGGGTGGGCGATATTGTGGGCGATATGTGTGCGAGGTGGTGAAATTGACGATGGGTGACCTCCATGGCCGCTAGTTTGGGTAAATATGCTCTTAACGACAAAAAGCAGTGGGCGGGCGTTAATATTTAATCTCGCTGTTAATTCCATGCGGAAAGTAACGCTGGGCGATATTATGGGTGTTGAATTCGCCCATTCTGCTGATTCTGCCCAAAAAAAGTGGGCGGGTGGTAATATTTTTTCTCGCCGTTAAGCACATGGGGAAAGTAATGCTCGCCGATAAGTTTCTGAAAAGTACCGTCCAGTTTCCATTTTGTGCCAAAATGGGTGATATATGGGCATTATACGTCATTTCAGCGGTAAAATGGGGGTTTAGTGGGCGTTAAGCATGCAAAAAAGTGGAGGTTCTAGCCCTATATCCTTTGTTATGTATAACCATGCAAGTTATGCATGATAATTATTTTGTTATAATTACTTCTTCATTAAGGAGGAAGGAGTGTAATATATATAGCTCTACCTGTGGACTACTATGGCATTGCAACCAATGCTGTGTACAAAAAGAGGGAACAAGTCACCCAACGAGAGTTCTGGAGTGTTCTGCCATCTTAAGGCTGTGTGTGTTTGTGAGTTGTACTGAAGATATAACACCTCCGATCTCCTCCCTCTTTCCCCCTCTGATCTCCTCCCTCTTTCTCACCCCCTCTAATCTTCTCCCTCTCTCTCCCACCCTCCGATCTCTCTCTCTTTCGCCCCTCCAATCTCCTCACTCTCTCCCCCCCCGCCCCCCCAGATTTCCTCCCTCTCTCCCGCTCCCCCTCAAATCTCCTCCCTCTCTCCCCGCTCCGATCTCCTCCCTCTCTCCCCCCTCGCTCCCCCCCACCGATCTCCCCCCCGCCGACCTTCTTACTCACCCCCCTTCAATCTCCTTGCTCTCCCCCTTTCAATTCTGTCTCTGCTCTCTTTGATCCCCTTTCTTTCTCACCCCCGCCGGCCAATCCCCTCTTCCACCCCCACCTCGGCCACCATCTGACCCCTGGCCTTTTCCTCACGGTCGAGGAAAGTGTGCATCACAGGCTGCAGCTGTTGCAACCATATCAAGAGCGCAAGTGCAGTACCAAACAGGCACGCATGTGCAGAGTTGGCCAAAAACGCAGTGGAAATAATCACTCCAAAAAAAATTACGGGGCTATGGAGATAGAGCAGGGGAGTGGGAGTTGGATAGTTCTACCAAAGAGTTGGCTCAGGCATGATGAGCAGAATGGCCTCCTTCTGTGATGTATTATTCTATAATTGTTTCTATTGTTACAGATGTTGCTATAGTTTTAGTCATGTGTTCTGTTTGCTGCATTTCATAGAGACTCTTTTTAAATAGACTCTGGTTGCTGAGTAATAACTAAAGAAATGGCACCATCCAGGACAAGGCAAAACTGCTTCATTGCCATCCGCATTGATAAGGTCACCTACCACAGGCCTCGTTAATATTTAAAATCCAGGATCCAATGATGTCATTCAGACCTGATGCAATTTTAACTTCGAGTTGCACTGAATTCTGGACCCACCAGAGAAAACTACTGGCAATCAGGGGCAGAGGCAGAGGAGACCGAGAGAGGTAAATTTTAATTTATTTTTTATAATTTCCTTGTGGACCTGAAGGAGCAAAAGGAGGGCAAGAAATAGCCTGCTTTGCAAACTCTGCTCAGAGCCGATTATGTTTATGGTTCATGAAATAAGGTACTTTCATACTTTTCTAAAGGAGTGACTGGAAAGGTTTGTTATACATCAATGACATTTAATAGAAAACACCAATAATTCAGTGTCTAATAGTCACATAACTGAACAAAGCACATCACCAGAAACCACTCCCCAAAACATGACAGGGAATTACCCAAAGAAATCATTTTGCTGCCCAAGGCTGGGATAAATAAATCAGTCCAGTTCAGGAGGACCCCCAAGTGCAGGCTGTGATCTGTAATGATGTACTAGGCCAGTTATCAGCCAAAGCTGCAGTGGAACCTGACCACGGTATGTGTCTCTTGGCTCCGCTCTAAGGTGACTGCCTGAAGGTCACTTAATTTACAAAGTGTCCATGTGTTGTGTCCTACTCCGCCTGCATCATCGCCACTCCTCCCCCAATGCCTCCTGCCCGAAACCTGAACTGGAAGTGGAGCTCCGAACCGGAAATGAGGCCCCGCAATGGACAGATCACATTGTTCCTCAGAAACCGTTGGGCGGCGGGGAGAGCCAGTGAATGGTGGTAGGGCGGGAGAAAGAGAGAGAGCGCCTGTGAGTGGCCGGGGGAGAGAGAGAGAGAGAGCCTGTGAGTGGCCAGGGGAGAGAGAGAGAGAGAGAGAGAGCCTGTGAGTGGCCGGTAGAGAGAGAGAGAGAGCCTGTGAGTGGCCAGGGGAGAGAGAGAGAGAGAGAGAGCCTGTTAGTGGCCAGGGGAGAGAGAGAGAGAGAGAGAGAGCCTGTGAGTGGCCGGTAGAGAGAGAGAGAGAGCCTGTGAGTGGCCAGGGGGGGAGAGAGAGAGAGAGAGAGCCTGTGAGTGGCCGGTAGTGAGAGAGAGAGAGAGAGAGCCTGTGAGTGGCCGGGGGAGAGAGAGAGAGAGAGAGAGAGCCTGTGAGTGGCCGGTAGTGAGAGAGAGAGCCTGTGAGTGGCCGGGAGAGAGAGAGAGAGAGAGAGCCTGTGAGTGGCCGGGAGAGAGAGAGAGAGAGAGAGAGCCTGTGAGTGGCCGGGAGAGAGAGAGAGAGAGAGAGAGCCTGTGAGTGGCCGGGGGAGAGAGAGAGAGAGAGCCTGTGAGTGGCCGGGGGAGAGAGAGAGAGAGAGAGCCTGTGAGTGGCCGGTATAGAGAGAGAGAGAGAGAGAAAGCCTGTGAGTGGCCGGTATAGAGAGAGAGAGAGCCTGTGAGTGGCCGGGGAGAGAGAGAGAGAGAGAGCGCCTGTGAGTGGCCGTTTGAGAGAGAGCGAGCCTGTGAGTGGCGCGGGGGGCGGGTAGCGGGGAGGAGAGAGGGACTCGGGTCGGGGGGGAGAGGGACACAGGTCGGGGAGAGGGACACGGGTCGGGGGGGAGAGAGGGACACGGGTCGGGGGAGAAGGACACGGGTCGGGGGGGAGAGGGAGACGGGTCGGGGGAGAGGGACACGGGTCGGGGGGGAGAGGGTCACGGGTCGGGGGGGAGAGGGACACGGGTCGGGGGGGAGGGACACGGGTCGGGGGGGAGAGGGGGACGTGGGTCGGTGGGGAGGGGGGAGAGGGACATGGGTCGGGGGGGAGAGGGACACGGGTCGGGGGGGGAGAGGGGGACACGGGGAGGGGGGAGAGGGACACGGGTCAGGGGGGTAGAGGGACACGGGTCGGGGGGGAGAGGGACACGGGCCGGGGGGGAGGGCGGAGAGGGACACGGGTCAGGGGAGAGGGACACGGGTCAGGGGGGAGGGACACGGGTCGGGTGGGAGAGGGGGACACGGGTCGGGGGAGAGGGGGGAGAGGGACACGGGTCGGGGGGGAGAGGGACACGGGTCGGGGGGGAGAGGGACACGGGTCGGGGGGGGAGAGGGGGACACGGGTCGGGGGGGAGAGGGACACGGGTCGGGGGGGAGAGGGACACAGGTCGGGGGGAGGGATACGGGTCGGGGGTGAGGGACACAGGTCGGGGGGAGGGATACGGGTCGGGGGGGAGAGGGACACGGGGAGGGGGGTGAGGGACACGGGGAGGGGGAGAGGGACACGGGTCGGGGGGGAGGGGGAAGAGGGACACGGGTCGGGGGGGAGGGACACGGGTCGGGGGGAGGAGAGGGGGACACTGGTCGGGGGGAGAGGGGGACACGGGTCGGGTGGGAGAGGGGGACACGGGTCGGGGGGAGAGGGGGACATGGATCGGGGGGGAGGCGGACACGGGTCGGGGGGGGAGAGGGGGACATGGGTCGGGGGGGGATGGGGACTCGGGTCGGGGGGGGAGGGGGACTCGGGTGGTGGTGAGAGAGTGGGGGATATGGATGGTGGGAGCGTGAGAGAGGGGGGAAGCGGGAGGGGAGAGAGGGAACTCAGGGAAGACATAACGTTCTTCCAACCTCCTTTACACCCACACCCAATTTCTCGGAAAGCTCGGTGCATGTGTTACAAGGGACATCGTTTGAGTGGATGAAATCCAGAAGTCACGACTCTGTCACTATTCACTTCATATCCAATAAACCTGTTATCAATCCGTGACCCATACACAATGCCCCATCTATGGCGGGTGGAGGGGGGGGGGGTGGGTAAGGGTCTTCAGCTGGAGGAGGCAGCACTTGCGCTGGGGTAAGGGACTTCGGCTGGAACTTGGTGGCTTTTGGGGAGATCTATCCTCTGTGGCTTCTTGAAGTCAAAATGGATCGAATTACTATTTGCAACGTCAGTCAGAACTTGGCTTGTCGGTTCCAGTTACACACTCCAGAGAAACTTCAGGGTGTGGCTTATCCTCCAAAGGGACTAATCAGTAATCGGTCATGTGATAATGGAGAGCCAATTAGAGCCAAGGCAGCTATTTTGGCAGTACAAATAAACGCATCCATTAATTTACTGCCATAAACACAGCGCCGAGCGCCCGGTACACGCAAGGCCCCACCCAGCTCTGGGTTCCCTGCCCTTGGACAGTGGGGTCTCTACTGGCAACTCAACTGGTGACAATTCAGGCAATCAAACATGTTCAAATCTGCACTCACAAGTCACAGATCCGGAGCGGGTCAGGCTGGGGTAGGGGTTGCCTCTCCACCTGATCCGTAGCGCGGATTGGAGTAGCCGGGGAAGGAAGTACACAGGCACAAGTCACAGGTGCGAAGCTCTGCTTTTCACCTGGGTTACTCGCAGCAGCGCCCGGGAGATTCATCTTCACCCGGAAGATTCATCTGTCACCCGGGAGAATCCCGGACAATCCAGGAGGGTTAGCAACTCCATCTTACACATGTTCTGAGAAAACCTTTAAGTATATCGCAGTTAGCCTGTCACATAATGCCACCCACAGGCTCAAAACCACTCAACATTTTTAATACATATATGGCCAAACTCTCGTAGGTCGCTGGAGGATGTCAGAAGTGTTGAAGGCTAAAAGAACCAATGAAGGAAGCACTTTAAATACGAGGAACTGGGGGAGAGTAGATGGGGTGGGGAGAAAATGGGGTGTGTGAAAGGGGTATGTGGAGGAATGGGTAAAAGAATCATTGGATAGTACAGCACAGAAAGAGGCCATTCAGCCTTCTGAGTCTGCGCCGGCTCTTTTGAAGAACAATCCAGTTAGACCCACTACCCCGTTCTTTCTCCGTATCCCTACATTTTTTTCTCTTTCAAGTATTTATCCAATTCCCTTTTGAAGGCAGTGCATTCCAAATCCAAACCACTAATTGCGTAAATACATTTTTCCTCATGTTGCCTCTGGTTCTTTTGCCAATCACTTTAAACCAATCACTTTAAACCTGTGCCCTCTCATTATCGACCTTTCAGCCATTGGAAACAGTTTCTCTTTGGACTAGATTTTTGACAGATTTGCAACCGGTTTTCCGCCTGGGCGAAGCGAAAAAACAAATTTTTTTGGGCGCAAAATGAGTCGCAGAACATTTTGCGCCCGGGCCGAAATTTTGGCAGTGGTTTCGCGGCGGTGCTAAAAGTTAGCGCCTGTCCGATATTTTCACCGTTTGGATGACGTCAATCGGCATACAATGCTGTGCTATTGCTTCTGGCAGAAAATTCGGCAATATTGCCCGATTTCCCGTCCGCCCAAGAACCCGGCAGAAAAATCAGTTGAGCCCAGGTCAGACTGAAGGCGCACCCGGCACTAACATTGCCATCTTGAAAACGAAGCAGTAGTTCAATGCATCACAGGATTTGGAGAAGTCGGCTACATTTTACACAGTGAGATTTTATGTGAGTTTATAGTTCGCTTTAAAGGATACTTAAGGACATTTTTAAAAATGGGAGCTATACTATGTCAGCCATTATTCCTGGCTGCTTTTTTTATGCAGCGTCGAGCTGGAAGAAGGCTTATTGATGAGCATTTTGAGCGTAATCGAAGAGGTCACAGATGAATAGGGAGGAGGCCTTATTCCCCACGGGTTTACAGGTGACAACACTCATACCTGCAGCTCTCTGAGGCACAGTGCATTAGAAGACTGCGCTTCCGAAAAGACGTGGTCACAGAGATATGCCAGCTCATAAAGGCAGGCCAGCGGCAACAGGACTGCTCTGCCTGTCGAGGTGAAGGTGATTACGGCACTTGCCATCTATGCCTCCGGCTCCTTTCAGGCATCAGTGAGGGACATATGCTTCATCTTGCAGTACGCTACACATTGCTGCATTCGCCAGGTGACTACTGCACTGTACGCACGCAGGATGGACTTTATAAACTTCCCAATGATCAAGAAGGCACAGAGTGAGAGGGCTTTAGGTTTTGGACAAATTGCTGACTTCCCCAAGATTCAGGCTGCCATTGACTGTACACACATCGCCCTGCGAGCACCTTTATTCAATCCAGTGGTTTACCGAAACCCAAAGGGATTTCACTCCCTGAACGTACAGATCATCTGCGACCATACTCAGCGCATCATAGCAATAAATGCCCAATATCCAGGGAGCATCCATGATGCTTTCATCTTGCTTGAGGGCAGTGTCTCATGCCTGTTCGAGCGTCAAGCACAAGGCCAGAGCTGGATGCTGGGGGACAAAGGTTACGGCCTGGCCACCTGGTCCATGACCCCCCCCCCTCCGGAACCCACAGTCAGAGGCCGAGCATCGCTATAATGAGAGCCATGCAGCCACACGCAACATCATCGAACAGACAATTGGAGTGCTCAAGCAGCGCTTCCGATGCCTGGACCAGTTTGGAGGCTGCCTGCAATACTCCCCTCAGCAAGTCTCTGAGTTCACATGCTACACAACTTAGCCATCAGGTGGGAACAGTATTTGTCACTGGGGACTGCAGGATCACCTCAGGAGAGAGAGGAGGAGGAGGACGAGGAGCCTGACGATGAACTCATGCCGCCACCACCACAGGGGAGGCCCGTGGAGCTTTTGCCACTGAAAAAGCTTTACATCAGCATCTCATAATTCAAAGCTTTGCTTGAAGAGTGAACGGCACGTTTGACCATTGCCTGCCCACTCTATCCCACCATATTGACTATTCCCCCTCTTATTCTGCAAATGAAACACCACACAGGAATGGTTAAGGTGAACAAAATAATTTATTAAACATTGTAAATATAATTGAGAAACTTGAATAAAATATATTAAACATTGTGAATTTGTATAACATAACAGAATTGGGAAACTTTAAAAACTTTAATAAAATACCAACAACAAAAAACAACAATGAAACAACAACCCCTGCACCGAACACCTTTTACTTCCAGTTCCTTCCCCCTCACCCGAACGCCCCTCCCTCGCAGCCCTCCCTCTCGTGTCATGACCCTTCCCAAGTTGGCAAGAGTTGGTGCAACAAGGTGGCCAGGATCCTTCTGTATTAGGGGGAGAGACAATGGAGACGCCATGTGTGGATCCACTGGAGAATCTCGGGGTATGGAAGGCCCGGCTTCTGAGCAGCAAGCCTCTTGCTCAGCCTCGCCACTCACAGGTGATGTGGGTCTGGGTCTGACACTGGGGACTGCAGTGTCAAAGATGGAAGCCATCAATTGCGTGTAGGCATTAAGAGCCTTGCAGGTTTCGCGGCTCGCACGGACAATCTGTGACCCGACCTCCGTCACGTTCCGCAATGCTGGCGGGAATCCTACCCAGTACCTCCCTGGATAGTCCCACCATGTTCAGGTGTACGTCTGCCTGTTTGTCAGCAGACTAGCTTTGCCAATTCCCCCTTTGGAGAAACGGCAGAGGGGATTCAACCCTTGGGGTGTGTTGCTGCACGCCACTTGTACTTGGGGCCTCGGATGGCCCAAAGCCCGAGAAAGTTTCTTCCTCGGACGAGGTGCTGCCCGGAGGAAAAAGAGGCATCGAGTGCATCGCCACCACCCCCCCAACCCCACCTGCCTCCCACCCCCCGCCCATGGAATAGGCTGCTCGGTCTTCTCCTCTCCTTGAAGTTCCTCGCCCTTTTCCCCCTCCTCCTCACTGCCTGAGGTGGAAGCTTCCATTGGAGGATGTGGCGCATACGACTCCTCATCTGGAAATAGAAAACAACAGACACGTGGTTAGCAGCAGAGGAGGGGGCAGGGTGACATGAGTAAGGTTACATAGCACAGGCCTATTTTAAGGACCGCCACCTACTCCATTATATGTAGTCCAGAGACACTGCATCACATTGCCCCAACCCTAGTCCAGAGATAATGCATCACATTGCCCCAACCCAGCCCGGGGTGTGTGCAGGACTTACCCACATTTTTGAATGGAGGCTCAGCACCCCCACGGCAGTTGCCCTCCCTGAGGCACCAATCAGATCAGCCACATTCTCCTCGAGGTCTGTCAGAGGCATGGTTCTGGGTGGACCGCCGCCTGTCCGCCACTGCTCCCAGCGGTTGTTGGACATCTTTTCCTGCAAAGGTGACAATGGGAATGGGAGGGCCCATCTGCTCTTGTGGCACACATTTATACCATACTGTGTGCATTTAATACAGTCCTCTGTTTAATGGCCCTGGAAGTTGCACGTGGTTCATGAAGAAGACATCAAAGTGCAGAAACATCTTTTAAGATCTCAGAAAGCAATCTTAATACTGTGTAACGATCATTCATTGCAAATAAGGTGCAAGACTAAGCCTACCTATACCAACATGTCAGATTTATAATTTAATAATGAAGGAGTGCATCAATAAAAACATTACTTACTCTGAGGACCCTGCAATGGTCACTGAACCTCTTGCGGCATTGGGTGTGGATCCTTTGGATGTCGTCGATATAAGACACCTCCTCAGAGATGCTGGTCCAATTGCAATGAAAAACCACTGGGAGGAGTTTACTTGCACCCCTCCTGTTTAATTCTGACCATCTCCTTTGCACAGCAGTGACAAAGGCCTCGTTTGCCTCATTGCTAAACTTTCTTGCTCGTTGCCTGCTCCCATCTCCTTCCATCATGAATGAAATCTAACATTGGCTGATTCAGCCCTGGGTGTACTGCGCATGTGCGGGTGCTCCCTGACAGCTGACCAGAAGCATGGGAAGAAGAAAAATAAATGGCAAAAATAAAAACATTTGCGCATGCGCAGAAGGTCCGATTATTTTTTTTGGTCGCAAATTTCGGCTCGGGCGCACAAATTCGGTTGTGCAACACCAGATTTATCGCTGTCGCTCTTCATCATGTGCCGAATTTTGAGAATTCTGGCAGTAATGGTACCCCAGTGCTGATAAAAAAATTTTGTCGCAATTATTGCACAAAAACGGGCGAAATTGCTAAAACCCGAAATTCTAGCCCTTTATTTACTCTATCTAAACCCTTTGTGATTTTAAACACTGCTATCAAATTTCCAGTCTTCTCTGCTTCAAAACAACACCAGCTTCTCTAGTCTATCCATGTAACTGTAATCCCTCATACCTGAAACCATTCTAGTAAATCTCTCCTGTACCCTCTCCAAAGCTTTCAGGTCCTTCATAAAGTGCGGTGCCCAGAATTGGATACAATACTCCAGCTAGGGAGGAACTTGTGTTTTAAATAGGATCAACATAACTTCTTGACTTTTGTACTCTATGCTTCTATTCATAGAAGACGATTTTCAGCAAGGCCTCCGCCCACCCAAGTGCCGCCGATGGCCGCCAAGGTACCGGATGGTTCTTTGGGTGAGATATTCATGAAGGAGGTCTCTCGAAGGTCGGCAGGCAGCAAGTGGAAGACACACGCTGCCAATCTGGACGGCAGCGGGCGGGAGGTCGCATTCTCGGCGGCAGAGGCGGTTGCCGCTCAAGTGCCGCCGAGGATGGAGTCGGGTCCACGGAGGGTCGAAGACCTGAAAATAAAAATCACAAACAAAAAATACAAAAACTATCCAAAGACCTTCAGGGGACCCCATGCAGGTAAGTCACTGTTGATTTTTAAAAAAATGTTCACTTACCTTTTTTCAGGTTCTTCAGACTTACAGTCGTTGACAGACCAGCCTGCAGCCAGCGATCCACCCCCATTCTGCCTCCGACTCCTGCCTGCTCCCGCCCACAGGAATCTGGGAGCTCGGTGGGCGGGAGCTCAGTTGCGCCACTCGGCCGGCGATTCTCCCCTCCCGCCCGCTCCAGGCCACCTCCAAATTGGCACTGGACGGATCTGCAGGAGGAATGTCGGCGGGAGTGGGCAGCAGCGGGCGGTGTGCTGCTGAAAATCGGCCCCTTAAAGCCCGGGATCCCATATGCTTTGTTAACCTGTCCTGCCACCTTCTCAGGTCTCTCTGTTCTTGCAACCCCTTTAAAATTGTACAATTTAGTATGTATGGTCTCTCCTCATTCTTCCTACTAAAATGTATAAACTCACACTTCTCTACATTGAATTTCACCTGCTATTCCCCCAGCCTGTCTATGTCCTTTTGAAGTCTATTACTTTGAAGTCTACCTGCCTCACTGTTTACTACACTTCCAAGTTTCGAGTCATCTGAAAGTTACGACATTGTGCCCTGTAGAGGATGGGGATTAGGAAAAGTATGGGGAAGAAGGTGGGCAGGAAAAAAGAGGATGAAGAATAGAGGGGTAGAGGACATTTCTGGATAGCAAGTTTGGTTTCCATCCTCCAAGTGGATTACTTACCAGAAGCTGCTAAAACACATCTGCATTGAAATTACATCAAATTGGATTAGCACAGGCCCTATGGAAGAGTCCTTCAGCAGGGGATATCTACAAAATTGCAAATCTGATTTCAAAGCTACCCTTTGTGGGAAATATAACGGGAACAACACTTACTCATACACTGATGTTCCGATTTAAATGCTCCGGTGGAAGTAGGATACTGTCTAATTCCAATACACCAACCCAAAAATTTAATCATTTCATTGTCACATATCATGTAATATAGAAATAATTATAATTGCTTGAGAAAGAAAGGCTGGCGATTTCTTACTTTCCTTTTGCTTTTAAATAATCTTTCTGTCCAGTAATATTTTAAAAAGTACAAACTTCCTGATAACTTTTTGAAACCACCTTGAGAACCTAAAAATATAATAAAGATAGAAAGATATATGTTTATATAGCACCATTGGCCCTCAGGACGTCCCAAATAAAAATACAGGCAATTATGTACTTTTGAAGGGTAATCACTGTTGTAGCGTAGGAAATAGCTGAAAAACATACGGGGCAGAATTTCCGATGTCCCGAGCCCGTATGAAATTTCTACGGACCCGGGAAGGCATCGGAAAAGCCGGTTTTCAGCATGCAATGCACATGCACTGAAAACCGGCTTTTCTGATCTGTCAAACTGGAGCTTGACAGCTCATAGCCAGATCGGGTGCAAGGACAGTTGTACGTGGAAGTTTGGGCTATTTACCCATATCTTGCATGGCATATGTCCTCAAAACTCTTGCGCCTGAAAAAGCAGGCGCATAGCCTTCTTTTATAGGCGTAAGAGTTTAAAAACATAGAAAAAACATGATTAAAATAAAAATTTAAAAAACATATTTATGTTAAAACCCTGCCCACTCAGATAATGTTATTTTAAATCCTAACCCTAACTTTTTTTTTAAATCGGCAATTTTTTTTCTTTAAAAAACACGTGAAACATTATTAATTTCTATTAGTTTATTGTGTGAGGTGTTTTTTAAATGTTTTATGTATTTTTTGTGCGTTTTTGGATTTTTCTCATTCATTGTAGTAGGAGTTTCGTAACTTACAAAACTCCTATTAGAATGAATGAGAAATACATACCTGTAATTGGGTGTCCAGGCACACGTGACTCCTGCGGACGTCCCTACGAGCACGCACTGCACATCGCAGGGAGAGGAGGCCTGTGGATCGGGAGTTCATGCAGGCGCAGCAGCTTCAGGTAAGTGCGCATTTTATTTCTATTCTTTATTGATTTGCCCTGGGCAAGTCCTCCTCGGAATTTCTGCCCCACTGAGTATGGTAACATATTTCCTCTGGATTGGGAATTGTGCACACCATAAAAATGAATTGAGCTGCTTCAGTATGCAGCTAGCTTCTCCATGTCAATTATATCACTAAATTGTCTCTGCATGGAAGGAGACCCAAACTATTAGGTTGTTGTTAGATTTGATACTGCTTTTCCAAAGATAGAAAATTATGACAAAAATGCATTGATGCAATTTTCAGCTGGGAGGGATGTTGCTTGAACTTGCAGATTGCTGGCTAGATTGTGCACATTTTGTTCATTTGTGCCAAGTGTTAGAACATAAGGAGATATTTCATAACTCTCAGCAAAGATATATTCCAATGAGAAAGAAAGTCTCTAAAGGAAGGATGAACCATTCATGGCTAACTAAGGAAGTACAGGATTGTATCAAATTGAAAACAAATACATACAATATTGCGAAGAATAGTGGAAGGACAGAAGATTGGGACATTTTTGGAAATCAGCAAAGGATGACTAAAAAAATAATAAAGAGAGAAGATAGTTTATGAGAGTAAATTAGTAAGAAATATAAAAACAGACAGTAAGAGCTTCTACAGGTATATAAAAGGGAAGATAGTAGCTGAAGTAAATGTTAGTCCCTTAGAGGATGAGACTGGAGAATTAATAATGGGAAACAGGGAAATGGCAGAGTCTTTGAACAAATATTTTGTATCGGTCTTCATGATAGAAAATGCTAAAAGAATCCCAATAATTGATAATCAAGGGGCTATTGGGAGGAGGAGCTTAAAACAATCACTATCACTGGAGAAAAAGTACTAGGCAAATTAATGGGACTAAAGGTGGACAAGTCCCCTGGACCTGATGGCCTGCATTCTAGGGCCTTAAAAGAAGTGGCTGCAGAGATAGTGGATGCATTGGTTGTAATCTACCAAAGTTCCCTGGATTTGGAAGAGGTCCCAGCGGATTGGAAAACCGTAAATGTAATGCCCCTATTTAAGAAAGGAGGGAGGCAGAAAGCAGGCAACTATGGACCATTTAGCCTAACATTTGTCATGGCAAAAATGCTGAGTCCATTATTAAGGAAGTGGTAGCAGGACATTTAGAAAATCATAATACGGTCAGGCAGAGTCAGCATGGTTTATGAAAAGGAAATCATGTTT
The DNA here is from genome assembly GCF_044704955.1 of Pristiophorus japonicus. Classification (NCBI taxonomy): domain Eukaryota; kingdom Metazoa; phylum Chordata; class Chondrichthyes; family Pristiophoridae; genus Pristiophorus; species Pristiophorus japonicus. Next base: position 467,956,387 of record NC_091977.1, on the reverse strand, counting down.
GACAAATTTGCTGGAATTCTTTGAGGATGTAACGAGCAGGGTAGATAAAGGGAAACCAGTAGATGTAGTGTATTTGGATTTCCAGAAGGCATGCGATAAGGTGCCACATAAAAGGTTACTGCACAAGATAAGAGCTCATGGGTTTAGCATGGCTGGAGGATTGGCTAACTAACAGAAAACAGAGTTTTGGAATAAAAGGGGCCATTTTCAGGTTGGCAAATTGTAACTAGTGGGGTGCTACAGGGATTAGCGCTAGGGCCTCAACTATTCACAATCTATATTGATGACTTCGATGAATGGGCCGAGTGTAATGTAGCCAAATTTGCTGATGATACAAAGATGGTTGGGAAAGCAAGTTGTGTGGAGGATGCAAAGAGCTGCAAAGGGATATAGATAGGCTAAGTGAGTGGGCAAAAATCTGGCAGATGGAGTATAATGTGGTAAAATGTGATGTTATCCTCTTTGGTAGGAAAAATAAAAAAGCAAAATATTATTTAAATGGGGCAAGATTACAAAATGCTGAGGTACAGAGGGATCTGGGAGCCCTTGTACATGAAACACAAAAAGTTAGCATACACGTATAGCAAGTAATTAGGAAGGCAAATGGAATATTGGCCTTTATTGCAAGGGGGATGGAGTATAAAAGTCGCAAAGTCCTGCTATAACTGTACAGGGCGTTGGTGAGACCGCATCTAGAGTACTGTGTACAGTTTTGATCTCCTTATTTAAGGAGGGATATACTTGCATTGGAGGTAGTTCAGAGAAGTTTCATGAGGTTGATTCCGGAGAAGAAGGGGTTGCCTTATGAAGAAGGGTTGAGCAGGTTGAACCTAAAATCCTTGGAGTTTGAGAAGAATGAGAGGGGATTTTATTTTGAAACATATAAGATTCTGAAGGGGCTTGACAGGGTAGATACAGAGGATGTTTCCTCTCATGGAATAATCAAGAACTTGGGAGCATAACTTCGGAATAAGGGATCGCCCATTTAAAATGTAAATCAGGAGGAATTTCTTCTTTCAGAGGTTTGTGAATCTTTGGAATTCTCTTCCCCAGAGAACTGTGGAGGCTGGGTCATTGAATATTGTGATATTTCCAGAGAGCACACAGTACACACAGCTTTTAAGATGGCAGCTTCCGGAAGTCTCCTGCTTTTTGTCAGGTGACCTGGCTCTTTATTAAACAGCACTGGCTGCAGTTACATGGGAGTCCACAGTGTGGCGCTACAGACATTACACTTCTCCCTCCTTAATGAAGAAGTTATTATAACAAACAATCATCATACATAACTTTCATGGTTATACAAAATAAAAGATATGGACTTATTTTGCCATATTTAAAAATCAAGCTTAACCACTTGTTTTCTGTTTCGAAAACGATACCTTCGCTCTCAAACAGAACCTTCCAAACATGGTGTCGAATTTAAACTCATTCTCGGCTGATCCTGAGGAAAGTTTTCCTCCAAGGGATGCCCTTGATTTCCATTTGAACTCTCTCTAACTTCAGATTGTTTTTCTGCCTGACTCAGACTCAGACTTAAATTCTGACTTTCTCTTGGATTTGTTTCCAGTACATTGGATGTAAGATATGCTACTGGTGTATCAAAACTATCTGATGAGTCAGAAATAATTGAATCAGTCCCACCTTCAACTACTTCCATGTCTGTAGGTAAAATATGATCAATGTGAACAAACCTAACCTGATCATGATCAAACATCTTGACCAAATATGTGCGAGGACTACATATCTTCACCACTCTTCCTAGTAACCACTTTGACCATTTATGGTGATGGTTCTTCACTCTCACCTTCTGATTTAATTTCACACTTCTCTCTTTTGCTCTACCTCTATCATGATTCACTTTCTGTCTTAATTGTGTCTCTTCTATGGACTGTGCCAAGTTTGGTTTTAACAATGAGAATCTGGTTCGTGGCTGTCGTTTGAGAAACAACTGTGCTGGTGTTCTAGCAGTAGTTGTGTGAGGAGTATTACGTCATGTAATTAGGAAATTAGCCAATTTGTGGTCCAATGACAACTGTCGTTTCTTTGGATTTGGATCCAACATCTGTTTGATGAGGGCGCGTTTTACAATTCGTACTGTGTGCTCAGCTGCATCATTCGAAGCAGGCTTGTACAGTGGAACCTTGGTATGTTTCACACCATTTTTGCTCGTGAACTGTGCAAATTCTTCTGAATGAAATTGTGGTCCATTATCAGAAACAATTTCTTCTGGGAGGCCAAGTGAAGAAAATAATCTTTGCAAAATGTCCAATGTTTTACTTGTTGTTATTTTCCACATTGGAAACACCTCGACCCACTTCGAATGGCTATCACAATGAACAATTATTGATCTTCTAGCTCAGCAAAATCGATATGTAGCCTTTGCCACACCCTGGGAGGCCATTTCTATGGCTGTAATGGTACTGATGATGGTTGCTTGCTTACCGATTGACATGTCGTACACTGACTGACAATGTACTCTATATCTTTATCAAGACATGGCCATCATAAGTGACTGCATGCAAAACTCTTGGTCAAGCATAGTCCCAGGTGCTGGTCATGGAGGTCTCCTAATAATTTGGACCTGAATTTATTTGGTATAACCACTCTTGCACCCCACATGATACAATCTTTATCGACTGATAATTCATTCCTACGAATGAAGAATAGATGAATATCTTTGTCTGTTACCCGGTTTGGCCAGCCATTTGCAATATAATCATACACCTTTGACATAACTGGGTCACATTTGGTTGCTCTACCAATCTCCTCAGCTGTGACTGGCAGTTCATCAATGTATGAAAAATAGAACACTTCTTCCCGATCGGGTGTAACTTATGATGGGGAAGGCAATCTAGACATAGCATCAGCATTACTGTGATCAGCTGATCATCTGTATTCAATATCATATGTAAATGCTGACAAAATCAAAGCCCATCTCTGCATTCGGGCTACAGCTAATGTTGGAACTGGGGACTTTGGATGGAGGATTGCTAACAGGGGCTTATGGTCTGTAACGATGGTAAACTTACGACCATACAAGTATTTTGTGGGATTTGTTCTTATGTTCTTGATCCCAAAAATTAATGCCAAAGCTTCCCTTTCGATTTGCGCATAATTACGCTCACTGGCACTGAGAGTGCGTGAAGCAAAAGCAATTGGTCTCTTCTCCCCACTATGTAGTACATGAGAGATCACTGCGCCAACTCCATATGGAGAGGCATCACATGCTAGCTCGATCTCCTTAGATACGTCATAGTGAACTAAGGTGGTGCTCTCTATCAATTTGCTTTTACATTCCTTGAATATTGCATTGCATTCTTCTGACCACTTCCAATGGACCTGTTTTTTCAATAGTTCATTCAGTGAATGTAATTCTGTAGCCAAGTTTGGTAAGAACTTCCCATAATATTTCAAAAGACCCCAAAATTATCGAAGTTCAGTGACATTCTTGAGAGTGGGTGCATTTCTGATTTCTGGTTGGGTGTAAACCATCTTTGTCTACTCTGTACCCTAAGTACTCCACTGAGTTTTAAAATAACTCACACTTGCGAGCAGACACTTGTACTCTGTGCTTCTCTAGCCATTTGAGGACTTCATTCAATATGTTATTATGAATTTGCCTATTTGGTGCTGAAATTAATATGTCATCTAAATAACATACTACCCCTTCAATACCTTGTAAAATCTGGTTCATCACCCCTTGGAATATGGCAGGGGCGGGAGACACTCCAAATGGTAGCCTATTAAATTGATATAGGCCTAGATGACTATTTATAGTCAAGCATGACTTGGACTCCTCATCTAGTTCAAGCTGTAAGTAGGCATTTGTAAGATCTAACTTTGAGAAGATCTAACCACCTGTCAGTGTTGTGAACAAATCTTCTATATTTAGCACTGTATTGGGGATATTACCCTCAAGAACCTGGTTTACGGTTACTTTATAATCACCACACAATCTTACCTTACCATCGGACTTAGGTACAACAACGATGGGTGTATCCCAATTACATAGATCTATCTTAGAAATAATGTTCTCAGTCTCTGGTCTTTTGAGTTCTTGCTCAACTTTCTCCATGAGTGCATATGGTATGGAACGTGGCTTCCAGTAAACCGATCTAGCGTCCTTCTGTACCCTGACACTCGCCTTGAAGCCTTGCATCGGACCGCCTGTCTCACAGAACACTTTCGGAAAATTCTTGATGACATCATTCTTTGATGCAAATCTCGTTTCAACATGAAAAGTCTCACTCCAATACAGCTTCAGTGATCGCAACCAATTTCTTCCTGGTAAGGCAGGCTTGTCTCCTGTCACTACTATTCGAGGCAAGCTCTGAACTTGATCCTTGTATTTCACCGGTACGGTGATATGACCTACCACAGGAATGTTCTCTCCTGAGTAGCCTCGCAGCTCTATCTTGGATTTCTCCAATGGGAAATCACACAATTTGTCGAGGTATAGTGACTACACTCACGGATGCACCAGTCTTGATTTCCATGGGTATCTTGAATCCTGTAACATCTATGTGGATTATGATACTTTTCAAATTGCTGTCCGTTTACTTCATGCTCCTGATGACAATTAGCTCTCAAAATCTCTCTGTCGGCTGGCTGAATCCTGCACCAACAAAAATTTCAGCTTTGTTTTATCCGATTAATCCCAATCTTGCCGCCATTGTGATATTTCCAGAGAGCACACAGCTTTTAAGATGGCAGCTTCCGGAAGTCTCCTGCTTCTTGTCAGGTGACCTGGCTCTTCATTAAACAGCACTGGCTGCAGTAACACAGGAGTCCACAGTGTGGAGCTACAGACATTACAAATATATTTAAGGTGGAGATAGACAGATTTTTGATTGATAAGGGAGTGTAGGGTTATGGGGAGTGGGCAGGGAAGTGGAGTTGAGGTCAAGATCAGATCAGCCATGATCTTATTGAATGGTGGAGCAGGCTTGAGGGGCCAAATGGACTACTCCTGTTCTTAGCAGCCAATTTGCACACAGCAAGCTCCCACAAACAGCAATTTGATAATGACCAGATAAACTCTTTTTGTTATGTTGATTGAGGGATAAATATTGGCCAGGACACCGGGGATAACTCCCATACTCTTCTTTGAAATAGTGCCGTGGGATCTTTTACGTCCACCTAAATATACTTTTATTTATATATCACCATTAACATAATAAAATGTCCCAAGGCACTTCACAGCAATGTTATAACACAAAACAGATAAATTTGACACCTAGCCACATAAGAAGAAATTAAGGCAGATGACCAAAATCTTGGTTAAAGAGGTAGGTTTTAAAGGGCGTCTTAAAGGAGGAAAGAGAGGTAAATCGGTGGAGAGGTTTAGGGAGGGAGTTCCAGAGCTTAGGGCCCAAGCAGCTGAAGGCACGGCCACCGATGGTTGAGCAGTTATAATCAGGGACGCTCAAGAGGGCAGAATTTGAGGAGCGCAGACATCTTGTAGGGTTGTGAGAATTTGTGGAGCATTTCAGCCTGAGTCCCACTCTATCTAGTCGACTTAGAACCTCTTCCAGGTTGTGCAGGTGTTCGGTGGTGTCACGACCAATGATCAGGATGTCGTCTTGAAACACAACGGTGCGCGGAACCGATTTCAGTAGACTCGCCATGTTCCTCTGGAAGATGGCCGCAGCCGAGCGAATCCTGAAAGAACATCTGTGGTATATGAACAGTCCTTTGAGCGTGTTGATGCATGTCAATTGTTTCGAAGTTTCAGCCAGCTCCTGTGTCATGTCAGCAGAGGTTAGATCCAGCTTGGTGAACGACTTCCCCCCGCTGCTAGCATTGCAAACAGATCATCCGCTTTGGGTAGTGGGTACTGGTCCTGTAACAAGACTCGGTTGACTGTTACCTTGTAGTCCCCGTAGATTCTGACCGTCCCATCGCTTTTCAACACCGGAACAATTGGACTGGCCCACTCATTGAACTCGACTGGCGATATGATTCCCTCTCGTTGAAGTCTGTCCAGCTCGATCTCGATTTTCTCTCACATCATATATGGAACCGCTCGGGCCTTGTGATGAACGGGCTGTGAATCAAGGACTAGATGGATCTGCACTTTGGCACCTATGAAGTTGCCGATGCTTGGCTCAAATAACAATGGGAATTTGTTTAGCACTTGGGCGCACGAGGCGTCATCCACCGAAGACAGTGCTTTGAAGTTGTCCCAGTTCCATCAAATCTTTCCTAACCAGCTTCTGCTGAACAGCGTTGGGCCATTGCCTGGTACAATCCATAGTGTTAAATCATGCACAGTTCCATCGTACGATACCTTCACTGCCGCACTGCCAATGACTGGTATGAGCTCTTTGGTGTAAGTGCGCAACTTTGTGTGAATCTGGCTTAGTTTTGGCCTTTGTGCCTTGTTGCCCCACAGTTTCTCAAAAGCCTTCTGGCTCATAATTGACTGACTCGCCCCAGTGTCCAATTCCATGGAAACTGGAATGCCATTTAATTTGACTTTCAACATTATTGGAGGGCTTTTGGTGGTGAAGGTGTGTACCCCGTACACTTTCTCTTCATCCTCGGGTTGAATTGCCTCTCTTACTCATTCAGCGTGATCCGCGCCGGATCGGTCATCTTCTGCCGACTCTGCCACGTGGTGAGTCACAGCACGTCTGCACATTCGCTGGAGGTGCCCCATTGTTCCACAGCCCTTGCACACGTAGTGCTTGAATCGACATTGATGGGCTCTATGATTGCCCTTGCAGCGCCAACATGGTGTTAACGGATTTGCATTCACAGCCCACAGCGGACTCTGAGTCATCCTAGGTCTGGCCTCTGCGGGCGTGTAGGCCCTGCCATGTACAGTTTTACCTGCTGAAGGCATTATTTTATGTACAGTACTTGCCGGTGAGCTTCGATGCTGCAAAGGTATCTGTTTAGTGTTATCGATCGTGGTCATGAAAGCCTGTGCTATCGTGATGGTCTTGCTCAGATCTAGGGATTCGGCAGACAGCAGTTTGCGAAGAATGACCTCCTGGCCAATTCCAAGCACAAAAAAGTCCTGCAACATTTCCCCCAAAAATCCAGCAAATTCGCACGGTCTCACAAGGTGTCTTAGGTCAGCGACATAGCTCATCACGTTCTGGCCCTCAGAGCGATGGTGCATTTAAAAGCGATACCTAGCCATTAAGATGCTCTCCTTCGGCTTGAGGTGTTCCCGAAGCAGCGTGAAGAACTCTGCATATGTCTTGTCCATTAGTTATGTCGGTGCTAGCAGATTTTTGACAAGGCCATATATTGTGGACCTACAAACGGTAAGGAGAATCGCCCTGCACTTGACCGCGGTATCTTCCGTATTCGACTCGTTGGCCACAAAGTACTGGTCAAGACGCTCAATGAAGGCTTCCCAATCATCACCCTCAACAAATCTCTCAAGAATACCAACGGCAGCCATAACCGTGTGAAAGTTCGTGATCTTTCTCTGCCAATTGTTATGTTCAGAATAACTCCACAAGACTGTTGTGACCTTGGTCTCTTTAATGTAACTCCAGATTGAGGAAGCAGCATGGTAGGACTACCTTTTATATCTGCTTGCACGGGGTGTGCAGGAGACCCTTGGGTCTCCAACAGGTGGCAAGTCTTACACATGAGTAAAGTTTACATACATAACAATTAATGCCACTTAATGCCCATTTTACCACTGAAATGACGTATAATGCCCATTTTGGCACAAAATGGAAACTGACGGGCATTTTTAGGAAACTTATCACCGAGCGTTACTTTCCCCATGTGCTTAATGCCAGGAAAAAATATTACCGCCCGCCCACTGTTTTTGGCAGAATCAGCAGAATGGGCGAAATCAACGCTCGTAATATCGCCCAGCGTTACTTTCCGCACTGATTTAATGCCGAGATACAATATTAACACCTGTCCACTTTTTTGTCGTAAAGAGCATATTTACTGAAATTAGCAGCCACGAGATCGCCCAGCGTCAATTTCAACACCTCGCACACATATCGCCCACAATATCGCTCGCCCAAAAAAACGCCCACCAAAAATAGAACTAACCGGAACTAATCACAGTGTTATGGACGCCATGTTCTAGATCACATGTTGCATCCTTTAATAGTCTGCTGTGCTTCAAGCTTGGTGGAGTTCGGATGTACTCTGCTGGTCGTTGGAGTTGATGTGAACATCGCTAAAAACATCTTGACCATACTGTGACCGATTGGAATTGAATACGTGTCTTCATCGGGACATTCCTTGTTTGTGACCAATCGGTGGAAAACAGAGCCACTGCAATGGGGCCTGTCCTTTCTCACCCTCTCTTGATGACCAATTGCATGCAGCAGACTCCCAATGTAAGACATGACAGACTGATGAGGAGAACCAGATGTTACACCCCCCCGCAAGTACAAGGAGAAGCATTCTTACCTCGACTTGCCCGACACCACCTGCCTTCGGAGACTGCGCTTCCACAAAGAGGTTATCACTGAGGTATGCCAGCTGATAAGGGCAGATCTGCAGCCTGCCAGCACCATCAGTACTAAACTGTCCGTCGAGGTCAAAGTCACCACGGCACTGTCGTTCTATGCCTCGGGTTCTTTTCAGGCCACAGCTGGCGACTTTGCGGACTTTCCCAGCATGCCACACATCGCTGCATTAGACTGGTCACTGATGCCCTGTACGCATGCAGGAGGGACTTGATCAGCTTCCCTATGACCAGGGTGGCACAGAGTGAGAGGGCTCTAGGATTCTCCAGAATTGCAAACTTCCCCAAGGTGTAGGGAGCAATAGACTGTACGTATATCGTGATGCGGGCACCTTTTCAAGATGCAGAGCTTTTCAGGAACCACAAGGGATTCCACTCCCTGAATGTCCAACTGGTTGTCGACCACCAGCAAATTATACTGGCAGTGAATGCTCAATTTCCGGGCAGCATCCATGATGCTCACATCCTGCGTGAGAGCACTGTATCTGACTTGTTTAACAATCAGCCACAAGGTCAATGTTGGATGCTTGGTGACAAAGGATATGGCCTCACCTCCTGGCTGATGACCCCACTGCGTGACACCCACACGGAAGCTGAGAAGTGATACAAGGAGTGCCACAGAGCAACTCGCAATATCGTGGAGAAAACCGTTGGAATGCTGAAGCAGCGCTTTAGATGCCTGGACCATTCAGGCGGCGAGCTCCAATACCACCCTGAGCAGGTAGCTCAACTCATGGTGGTGTGCTCCATGCTGCACAACTTGGCTATCAGGAGGGGACAAAAATTGCCTGATGAGTCTGACAGTCCACCTCACCAGAGAGAGGAAGAGAAGGATGAGGAGGCGGACATTGACATCGGCCCAGACAATCAGGCTGACGCTAAACCCCCGCCCCCTGTAGACCGCATGAAAGGGCCCATGGTGGCATGATAGCTGCATAAGCCTTACATCAGGAGCTCATCAATGATCGCTTTGACTGAAAGACGGTGTTATTTACAAGGCTGACACACTGCTGGGTGTGCAGGTCATACATCAATGCTGGGCATCACCTTGGTGACAGTTGAAGTTTAATTTGATTGAAGTTAAGTGTCATTATACCCTTTGATGTTCAGGAATCACCAGCGTGTAACGGTGTAGCTTTCTGAGCTAATGCGCTACAAGGTTTTGTTAAATAAAAAACATTTAAACTGAACATTAGTTTGAAATCATCAGTATTTGTGTACAAACCAACCCTCCCCCCCTGCCCCCCACTTCTCCTCCACAACTCTACCCCTTCCCCTTCCCCTCCTGACTTCAAGCCACCTGGCCGAAGTGCTCCTCAGGTGATGCTTCGTTGAGGGGGGGTGACGGCCGAAACTCTGCTTGGATACGGGAGAGGACAGTCCTGAGGTGGGAGTGTGCTCCGAGCCAGAAGCAAGATGTTGCTGCAGGATTTCTCTGCTTTTATACTCTATCCTCCTTGAAATAAAGGCCAACATTCCATTTGCCTTCCCGATTATTTGCTGTACCTGAGTACTAACTTTTTGTGTTTCATGCACAAGGATCCCCAGATCCCTCTGTACTGCAGCACTTTGCAATTTTTCTCCATTTAAATGATAAATGCTTTTCTATTATTTCTGCCAAAGTGGATAACCTCACATTTTCCCACATTATACTCCATCTGCCAAATTTGAAAGTTGGCATGCAGGTACAGCAGGTGATGAAGAAGGCAAATGGTATGTTGGCCTTCATAGCTAGAGGATTTGAGAATCGGAGCAGGGAAGTCTTACTACAGTTGTACAGGGCCTTGGTGAGACCTCACCTGTAAAATTGTGTTCAGTTTTGGACTCCTAATCTGAGGAAGGACGTTCTTGCTATTGAGGGAGTACAGCGAAAGTTCACCAGTCTGATTCCAGGGATGGCTGGACTGACATATGAGGAGAGACTGGATCGATTAGGCTTATATTCACTGTAATTTAGAAGAATATATAAAATTCTGACAGGAATGGACAGGTTAGATGCTCCAGATGTTCCAGATGTTGGGGAAGTCCAGAACCAGGGGTCACAGTCTAAGGATAAGGGGTATGCCATTTAGGACCGAGATGAGGAGAAACTTCTTCACCCAGAGAGTGGTGAACCTGTGGAATTCTCTACCACCGAAAGTTGTTGATGCCAGTTCGTTAGATATATTCAAAAGGGAGTTAGATGTGACCCTTACGGCTAAAAGGATCAAGGGGTATGGAGAGAAAGCAGGAATGGGGTACTGAAGTTGTATGATCAGCCGTGATCATATTGAATGGTGGTGCAGGCTCAAAGGGCTGAGTGGCCTACACTTGCACCTATTTTCTATGTTTCTATGTTTCACCAGGGCCCTAGTTAATTGCAGTAAGATGTCTTTATCCTTTGTACTCAAATCCTCTTGTAATGAAGGCCAACATACCATTTGCTTTCTTAATTGCTTGCTATACTGCATGTTAACTTTCAGTGATTCGTGTACCAGGACACCAACATTTCCCAATCTCTCACCATTAAAAAAATACTCTGCTTTTATATTTCTCCTACCAAAGTGGATAACTTCACATTTCTCCACATTATATCCCATTTACCACGTTCTTACCCACTCTCTTAGCCTGTCTATATCCTCTTGAAGCCTATTTGCATCCTCCTCACAACTTCCCACCTAGCTTTGTATCATCAGCAAACTTGGATATATTACATTTGGTCCCCTCATCCAAATCATTGATTATATATTGTGAATAGCCGAGGCCCAAGCACCAATCCTTGCGGCACCCCACTAGTTACAGCTTGCCAACCTGAAAATGAACCGTTTATACCTACTCTCTTGTTTTTTGTCTGCTAACCAATCCTCAATCCATGCTAGTATATTACCCCCAATCCCATGAGCCCTAATTTTGTTTAAAAACTCTTGTGTGTCACCTTATCGAATGCCTGCTGAAAATCCAAATACACCACATCCACTGTTGCTCCTTTATCTATTCTGCGAGTTACAACCTCTAAAATTCTAACAGATTTGTCAAACATGATTTCCCTTTCATAAATTTGTGTTGACTCTGCCCAATCCTATTATTCTTTTCTAAGTGCCCTGTTATCATGTACTTAATAATAGATTGAGCAATTTCCTTACAACTGATGTCAGGCTAAATGGTCTGTAGTTCCCCGTTTTCTCTGTCCCACCTTTTTAAATAGTGGGGTTACATTTGTTACCTTCCAATCCATAGGAACTGTTGTGTAACTGTAAAGCATGCACTCCCATGTTCCGCCACCAGGGAGCTCATCCCCTGAAGTCCCAAGGGATCCCAGCATCCCTTGGGAGCACTGTATATAAGCCTGTTCCTCACTTTGGAATATCTTATTAAAGACTGAGGTCACTGTTACTTTAACTTCCCTGTGTGCAGCATCATCTGAGTTAAGAACACAATAACTGGCAACGAGGATGGGATTCCAACACAAAGATGTAGCAAACTGTGGGCATCCTGGAGAAGTTCTCGGAGGGTGAGTACTGGAAAGCCTAGACCAGTACTTTGTAGCCAACGAGCTGGATGGAGAAGGAAACGCTGCAAAAAGGAGAGCGGTCCTCCTCATGGTCTGTGGGGCACAGACTTACAGCCTCATGAAGAATCTTCTGGCTCCGGTGAAACCCACAGATAAGTCGTATAAGGAACGTGTGTACACTGGTTCGGGAGCATCTTAACCCGAGGGAGAGCGTGCTGATGGCGAGGTATCCGTTCTACACATGCCAGCGATCTCAAGGTCAGGAAGTGGCGAGCTACGTCGCCGAGATAAGTCGACTTGCAGGACAATGTGAGTTTGATGGCTACCTGGAGCAAATGCTCAGAGACTTTTTTATACTTGGCATTGGCCACGCGACCATCATACGAAAACTTTTGACTGTAGAGACACCGACCCTCAGTAAGGCCATTGCGATAGCACAGGCGTTTATGTCCACCAGTGATAATACCAAACAAATCTCTCAGCATACACGTGCTAGCAATGTTCATAAATTAACTGGAACTGTATTTGCGAGCAGAAATGTACAGGGCAGAGCCCACAAGTCTGCAACTGCCAGCAGGCCTCAGGTGACCCAGATGACTCAGAGTCCGCAACAAAGGATGAATGCAAGGCAATTCACACCTTGTTGGTGTTGTGGAGGCTTCCATTCAGCCTATTAATGCTGCTTCAAAGGGTATGTTTGCAAGAGCTGTGGAACAATGGGGCACCTCCAACGAGCTTGCAAACGAGCTGCAAGCTCTACAAAACTTGCTAACCACCACGTGGCAGAGGAAGATCGGTCCATGGTGGATCAAAGCAATTTCGAGCCTGAGAGAGAGGAGGCAGATGCTGAAGTACACGGGGTGCACACATTTTCGACGAAATGTCCACCTATAATGCTAAACGTAACATTGAATGGCTTACCCGTAGCCATGGAACTGGACACTGGCGCTAGCCAATCCATCATGAGTAAAAAGATGTTTGAGGGATTGTGGTGCAACAAGGCATTCAGACCAGCCCTGAGCCCCATCAACACGAAACTGAGAACGTACACCAAAGAGCTTATCACTGTCCTGGGCAGCGCCATGGTCAAGGTCACCTACGAGGGCACGGTGCACGAACTGCCACTCTGGATTGTCCCGGGCGATGGCACCACACTGCTTGGAAGGAGCTGGCTGGGCAAAATCCGCTGGAACTGGGATGACATCCGAGCGCTATCACATGTCGATGAGGCCTCATGTAACCAGGTTCTGAACAAATTTCATTCTCTTTTTGAGCCAGGCATTGGAAACTTTTCCAGGGCGAAGATGTGGATCCACTTGGTCCCAGAGGCACGACCCATTCACCACAAGGCGCGAGCGGTACCTCACATGATGAGGGAGAGAGTGGAAATCGAGCTGGACAGGCTGCAATGCGAGGGCATCATCTCCCCAGTGGAATTCAGCGAGTGGGCCAGCCCGATTGTTCCAGTACTCAAAAGTGATGGCACAGTCAAGATTTGCGGCGATTATAAAGTAACTATTATTCGTTTCTCGCTACAGGACCAATACCCGCTACCCAAGGCAGACGACCTATTTGCGACGCTGGCAGGAGGCAAGATGTTCACCAAACTTGACCTGACTTCGGCCTCTATGACGCAGGAGCTTGAGGAGTCTTCGAAGGGCCTCACCTGCATCAACACGCACAAGGGACTGTTCATCTACCACAGATGTCCGTTTGGAATTCGGTCGGCTGCAGCGATCTTCCAGAGAAATATGGAGAGCCCACTCAAGTCGGTACCACACACGGTGGTCTTTCAGGATGACATATTGGTCACGGGTCGGGACACTGCCGAGCACCTACAAAACATGGAGGAGGTCCTCCAGTGACTGGATCGCGTAGGGCTGCGGCTGAAGAGGTCGAAATGCATCTTCTTGGCAACAGAAATGGAGTTTTTGGGGAAAACGATCGCGGCGGACGGCAGTCCGGCCCACAGATGCCAAGACAGAGGCAATCAGGAACGTGCCCAGGCCATAGAACGTCACGGAGCTGCGGTCGTTCCTGGGACTCCTCAACTATTTTGGTAACTTCCTACCGGGGTTAAGCACCCTTTTAGAGCCCCTACATGTGTTATTGCGCAAAGTTAAGAACTGGGTATGGGGAAAAAAACAAGTAATTGCTTTTGAGAAAGCCAGAAACATTTTATGCTCCAACAAGCTGCTTGTATAACCTGTGCAAAAGGCTTGTGCTAGCATGTGACACGTCATCGTATGGAGTCGGGTGTGTATTACAACAAGCTAACATTGCAGGGAAGTTGCAACCTGTCACCTATGCCCCCGGGAGCTTGTCTAAGGCCGAGAGGACCTACAATTTGATTGAGAAAGAGGCATTAGCGTGTGTGTTAGGGGTAAAGAAAATGCATCAGTACTTGTTTGGCCTCAAATTTGAGCTGGAAACCGATCACAAGCCCCTCACATCCCTGTTCGCTGAAAACAAGGGGATAAATACTAATGCCTCAGCCTGCATACAAAGGTGGGCACTCGCGCTATCAGCGTATAACTATACCATCCGCCATATGTCAGGCACCGAGAACTGTGCGGATGCTCTCAGTTGGCTACCATTGCCCACCACGGGGGTGGAAATGGCGCAGCCTGCAAACTTGTTGATGGTGGCGCAGCCCGCAGAGTTGTTGATGGTCATGGAAGCGTTTGAAAATGATAAATCAGCTGTCACGGCCTGCCAGATTAGGACTTGGACTAGCCAAGATCCTCTGCTGTCCCTAGTAAAAAACTGTGTACTGCATGGGAGCTGGGCCAGCATCCCCGTTGAAATGCAAGAGCCAATCAAGCCGTTCCAGCGGCGAAAGGACAAGCTGTCCATTCAGGCAGACTGCCTGTTGTGGGGTAACCGCGTAGTGCTACCCAAAAAGGGCAGGGAGACGTTCATCTCAGATCTCCACAGCACACACCCGGGTATAGTAATGATGAAAGTGATCGCCAAATCGCACGTGTGGTGGCCCGGTATCGACTGTGACTTAGAGTCCCGTGTACAGCAATGGAGAGTATTGCTCAGTTGAGCAACGCGCCCAGAAAGGCTCCACTAAGTTTATGGTCCTGGCCCTCCAGACAATGGTCGAGGATCCATGTCAACTATGCGGGCCCGTTTCTCGGTAAAATGTTCCTGGTGGTGGTGGATGCTTTTTCAAAATGGATTGAATGTGAAATAATGTCGGGAAGCACCGCCACTGCCACCATTGAAAGTCTGAGGGCCATGTTTGCCACCCACGGCCTGCCTGACATACTGGCCAGTGACAACGGGCCATGTTTCACCAGTGCCGAATTTAAAGAATTCATGGCCCGCAATGGGATCAAACATGTCACCTCGGCCCTGTTTAAACGAGTCTCCAATGGGCAGCCAGAGCGGGCAGTACAAACCATCAAACAGAGCCTGAAACGAGTCACAGAAGGCTCACTTCAAACCCGCCTGTCCTGAGTACTGCTCAGCTACCGTACGAGACCCCACTTGCTCACAGGGGTGCCCCCGGCTGAGCTACTCATTAAAACCAGACTCTCGCTGGTTCACCCCAACCTGCATGATCAGGTAGAGAGCAGGCGACAGCAACAAAATGTAAACAATGGTCGCGCCACTGTGTCATGGGAAATTGATCTGAATGACCCTGTGTATGTGCTAAACTATGGACATGGTCCCAAGTGGATCGCGGGCACGGTGATAGCTAAAGAAGGGAATAGGGTGTTTGTAGTCAAACTAGACAATGGACAAATTTGCAGAAAGCACCTGCACCAAACGAGGCTGCGGTTCACAGAATGCCCTGAACAACCCACAGCAGACACCATCTTTTTCGAGCCCACAACACACACCCAAAGGATCAACGACACCACGCCGGACCAGGAAATCGAACCCATCACACCCAACAGCCCAGCAAGGCCAGGCTCACCTAGCAGCCCTGCAGGGCCAACAACACGCCAGCCCAGCGAGGGCACAGCCAACACACCAGAACA
The DNA here is from genome assembly GCF_044704955.1 of Pristiophorus japonicus. Classification (NCBI taxonomy): domain Eukaryota; kingdom Metazoa; phylum Chordata; class Chondrichthyes; family Pristiophoridae; genus Pristiophorus; species Pristiophorus japonicus. The sequence goes on along the minus strand of NC_091977.1, from coordinate 467,940,447 downwards.
GACACTTGTACCGAGGCGGTCTACCAGGGAAAGAAAGACTCTGGACCGCCTCACCTTGTAAATAATTTTCACGTTGACTTTGGCGGGGAGTGATGTTGTGTATCTGTAAAGCATGCACTCCCATGTTCTGCCACCAGGTAGCTCATCCCCATGAAGTCCCAAGGGATCCCAGCATCCTTTGGGAGCACTGTATATAAGCCAGCCCCTAAGGCCTGTTCCTCACTCTGGAGTGTCTTATTAAAGACTGAGGTCACTGTTACTTTAACCTCCCTGTGTGCAGCCTCATTTGTGTTAGGAACACAATAGGAACCATTCTACAATCTTTGGAAATTTGGAAGATGACAATCAATGCATCCATTATTTCTATAGCCACCTCTTTCAAAACCCTAGCATGTAGGTCATCAGGTCCAGGGGTATTTATCGTCTTTCAGTCCCATTGATATCTCCAGCATCATTTCTTTTCTCATACTAATTTTTTTCAGTCATCGCAAGAATCCTCCTCAATTGTCTTCTCCTTGTGGCTGATGAGCTCCTCCGAGAGTCGCAACGTGGATTACGTCCACTAAGGAGTACAAAGGACATAATCTTCAACACGCGACAACTACAAGGGGAATGCAGGGAACAGCATCAACCCTTATACATGGCCTTCTTTGACCTCACAATGGCCTTTGACACTGTCAAGCATGAGGGACTATGGAGCAACCTCCTCTGTTTCAGCTGCTCCAAAAGTTTGTCACCCTCCTCCGCCTGCTCCACGATGACATACAAGCCGTGATCCTGACCAACAGATCCACCACAGACCCAATCCACGTCTGGACCGGGGTCAAGCTGGGCTGCGTCATCGCACCAACGCTCTTCTAGATCTTCCTTGCTGCAATGCTACATCTCTCTCTCAACAAGCTCCTCGCTGGAATGGGGCTAAACTATAGAACCAATGGGAACCTGTTCAACCTTCGCCACCCCAGGCTAGATCCAAGGTCGTCCCTTTCCTCTGTCATTGAACTGCAGCACGCGGACGAGAAATGTATCTGCGCACACTCAGAGGCCGAACTCCAAGCCATCGTCAACACCTTCATTGAGGCATACGAAAGCATGGGCTTTACACTAAACATCCGTAAGACAAAGGTGCTCCACCAACCTGACCCCGCCACACAGTACTGCCCCCTCGGTCATCAAAATCCCGGCACGGCCTTGGACAACGTGGACCATTTTCCATACCTCGGGAGCCTACTATCAGCAAGGACAGACATCAATGACGAGGTCCAACATCGCTTCCAGTGTGCCAGCGCAACCTTCGGTCGCCTGAGGAAGAGAGTGTTTGAAGACCAGGATCTCAAATCTGGCACTAAGCTTATGGTCTACAGGGCAGTAGTGATACCCGCCCTCCTCTATGGCTCAGAGACATGGACTATATACAAAAGTCATCTCAAAGCGCTGGAGAAGTACCACCAGCACAGCCTCTGCAAGATCCTGCAAATCCACTGGGAGGATAGACGCACTAACATCAGTGTTCTCGTTGAGGCCAACATCCCCCGGATCGAAGCACTGACCATGCTCGACCAGCTCCGTTGGGTGGGCCCCATCGTCCGCATGCCCGACACGAGGCTCCCTAAGCAAGCGCTCTACTCGGAATTCCTACACGGCAAGTGAGCCCCAGCTGGGAAGAGGAAACATTTCAAGGACACCCTCAGAGCCTCCTTGATAAAGTGCAGTATTGCCACCAGCACCTGGGAATCCCTGGTCCAAGACTGCCCAAAATGGAGGAAGAGCATCAGGGCGGGCGCTGAGCACCTTAAGTCTTGTCACCGAGAGTATGCAGAAATCAAGCACAGACAGCGGAAGGAGCGTGCAGCAAACCAGGCTCCTCACCCACCCTTTCCTTCAACCACTGTCCGCCCCACCTGTGACAGAGGCTGTAATTTCCACATTGGACTTTACAGCCACCTGAGAACTCACTTTTAGAGTGGAAGCAAATGTTCCTCGATGTCAAGGGACTGCCTTTGATGATGATGATGATATCTCCAGTATAATTTTTTACTGATACTAATTTCTTTCAGTTCCTCATTTCCTTGGTTCTCCACTATTTCTGGCAAGATTTTTATGTCTTCTTCCGTGAAGATAGACAAAGGGGCTAGACTTTCCACTTTGCTGTCTATCGCCCAAAAACTGGCCGATGTTCCAGCGATGTTCGATGTCCCAGCCGTACCGATCGCTGGCTCATCTCTTATTTTTTGTATGGCAATTTTCCACTCGGCGATAGGCCAGTGATGTCAAATGGGCGATGCAAAAGGTCAGTGATGTGACGTGCGCCCAATGAACGGCCAGCGATGTGGAAGGCAAAAGTTTCCCGAGCAATGGCCTTCTGTGCATGCGATTTTTTTTTCCGGTTGACTGCATTTTGTGCATCTCGTGAGGTGAGGGGTCATCTACACATGTGCAGAAGGCCGATTGTGGTGGGGAAGAGAGAGAGAGAAGGAGAGAGCTAGAATTGGAGTAAGAGAGGAGCAAAAGGAGATATATTTGAAAACATAAATTTGAAAACGTATATTTGAAAATGTAAATTCAAAATATAAAATCTTATATAGAAAAGATAATGTCGGCATCATCATCTGATGTGGAGGAGACTCGCAAAAGGGCCAAGCCCTTCTCAGATGAAGCAAACGAGGTCTTTGTTCAGGAGGTGTACGCAAGGTGGTGCGAGTTAACCCGGATGGCAGTAGGAAACCCCCACCCCAGGCATACAGGAAAATATAGGCCGAGATTTCTGATGTCGTCTCAGTGGCGTCTAACGAGGTGAGAGGGGTCCGACCAATGCCAGCATTGGAACAGCCTGGTCGCGTCAGCAAGAGTAAGTACAGATTTTACATTGTATGTCATTGTCATTTTAATATTAAATCTCCTGCATTGAAATATATTTTGTACACAGCGGGACACTTTTGTACATTAGCTCATGACATTGCAGACCTCAATGGAGATTGTATTAGAGAGAGATATGTTTGTGTCAATCATCACCTCGTATCCCCGATATGTGTTATAACTGTTAAAATGTCTTTCCATGATAGTACACATATCATACAGCTTATGCCATGCACTTTGCCAATTTTGCAGAGGAAGATATTGAACAACCGAGCCGAGCAGAGGTGCACGGGAGGGGGCACAGCTACCTTACAAGCATTGAGTGATATTGAGGAGCGTGCTGTGGCTCTGGTAGGGAGCCACAGTCGAGCAGCCACCTCCCGCGGATCTGCTGAGCCCTCTCATGTGTCATGTGAGTAATGTGTCAAGCAGTGTTAAAATAATCCTGCCTCCACAACTCTGTGTTACTCAATTCCACACAGATGTACTATCATATGTACTAACATATGATGCATTGTTATGTAACGTCTCCTGGTCTCATTTATTGTAGTAGTGATGCTCTGCTTTCGTGTGCCAGCACAGCACATTAATGTGTACAGCTCTGCTCTAATAAACTCAATAAGCTCAATTGTGTTTTGCAGGGCCCACAACACCCACAACACAAATGTGCAGATCAGAACCGCAACCTGCACCGTTACAGATGGTCCTCACCACGGGTGGGGAGGAGGAGGAAGATACCCTGGAGCCTGAGGAGGAGGAGGAGCTGGAATCAGAGGAAGATGCCCTAAGCATCCTTCAGCATGTGGTGGAATCACCTGTGGGACCTGTGGCCATTACATCAGCATCTTCGGCGGAAGAAGCAGTGGGACTAAGCGGCGTGCAACTGTCGACGACAAGGGGATCATTAGTGCCCTCGCAGACCCACAGAGGTTGTGTCAGCGAGTAGAGCATATGCCTAACCTGGCCGATTGCATGGATGGCTTGGCTCAACTGTGGAAGGAGACTGTCACGATAAGTCTCAACCATCTCCAGGCGTTTGTGACCTGCAGGGAGGCCTTCATGGAGGCCTATTCCCGAGTGTCACAGCAGACACTCGAGAAGATGCATGAGCAGACCGCCGCCCCCAATGCCTTGCGGCATGCATTGTTGGCGGGACATGGCGCTGCACCTGAACGTTACGTGATGCCGCAGACCACAAACGCCAGCACACAAGCGGGTCAGGAGGAAGCAATTCCTTCTGACTCGGAAGGCGATCCCCATGCTTCGCCTTCCCTTCCTACACGCACTCAACAGGCGATCGCACCAGCAGTTCCCCCACCAAGGCAGGAAGCCTTGCTGTTGGCAATTGCAAGCCAGCGACGTCTCGGTGCCACCCGGGGACCAAATTAGGCGGGCGGGGCTCGAGTACGGGGCGGGAAATGTGGCCGCAGGTAATGTATGAATTGTTAATGTTTCTTCTTGCTGTTAATGGTTTACTGTTCGGGTGTTGTTTGGGGAGGTTGGGTGGGAGGGTAAGTGGGTGGGTGGGTTGTTGGGTTGTTTAGGTTGCTCCTGTTGCAGTTGAAATTGAAATCTTGTTTGAGTAAAATGTTTTTATTACATTTTACAATTTACAACTATTGTGCATTTTCTTATAATAACGTAATAACATAAGAACATAAGAATTAGGAACAGGAGTAGGCCATCTAGCCCCTTGAGCCTGCTCCGCCATTCAACAAGATCATGGCTGATCTGGCCGTGGACTCAGCTCCACTTACCCGCCCGCTCTCCGTAACCCTTAATTCACTTATTGGTTAAAAATCTATCTCTCTGTGATTTGAATACATTCAATGAGCTAGCCTCAACTGCTTCCCTGGGCAGAGAATTCCACAGATTCACAACCCTCTGGGAGAAGAAATTCCTTCTCAACTCGGTTTTAAATTGGCTCCCCCGTATTTTGAGGCTGTGCTCCCTGGTTCTAGTCTCCCCGACCAGTGGAAACAACCTCTCTGCCTCTATCTTGTCTATCCATTTCATTATTTAAAATGTTTCTATAAGATCACTCCTCATCCTTCTGAACTCCAACGAGTAAAGACCCAGTCTACTCAATCTATCATCATAAGGTAACCCCCTCATCTCCAGAATCAGCCTAGTGAATCGTCTCTGTACCCCCTCCAAAGCTAGTATATCCTTCCTTATGTAAGGTGACCAAAACTGCACGCAGTACTCCAGGTGCGGCCTCACCAATACCCGAAACAGTTGCAGCAGGACCTCCCTGCTTTTGTACTCCATCCCTCTCTCAATGAAGGCTAACATTCCATTCGCCTTCCTGATTACGTGCTTCACCTGCAAACTATCCTTCTGTCATTCATGCACAAGGACCATCAGCCGGTCCAGGCAGCGGGCGGTCGAGGGGGTCGTTCAACCTGACTGCCTGCCTCTCTTCCGCTCTTACATCCGGTCCAGGGTGTCCTTGGAGATGGAGCACGCGGTGTCCACCGGTACGCTCGCGGCCTTCCGCGAGAGGTGGGCACCGGAGGGACTGGAGTGCATCATCACGCCCGGCAACCAAATTTTAATTTGATTTTACGTTTTAAAGTTTAATTTGTTTTAATTGCCGGTGCTTTTAGTGTCCCCCTTCCCTTTTATAGGGGGCACTGGGGAAAATTGTGATTTTAGTGCCCAAAAAAAAAAACCAAAAAAAGAAAAACACAAAAAAAAAAGGGGGGAAAAAAAAGGGGCCTTGTAAATGTCTGGAGTGTCACCCAGGTCGGGTGGCACCGTTTAATGTTTTATGTTTTCGCAGGTGAACTCCAAAAAGAGTTTCATGCACAAGGACCAATTGTGGAGCAGTGGAGGCGTGTCCTGCTCAGTTGGAGCTGTGAGCAGTGAGAGGAGCAGCTATCAACCTGTGCTCCTGCCTGGAGAGCCCTGAGAACAGCCCAGGAAGAGAAGGAAGGAAGGGGCTTCACCACCAACTTTCACCCAGAGGGAGAGGAGGAGAAAAGGAAACTTTTAACAACTCTTTACCATTTCTGCAAGGAGTTGGAGAGAGGGGGAAAAGACCAACAACAACAACATCCAGTGTGGAAGGAGGGAGACTCTACCATTCAACAGGTGGGTGTTGGTGCAGTCCCAAAAAGACTTTGTTGAATCGGTGGGGGGAGGAAAGAAGACCACTGAGGGCCGGAACATCGCGGGGGGTGTGTGTGTGTGGAAAGTGTGTGTGGGGGCCTTGCTTACAACTAGGCCCCACACACAACTGAATCCCCCCCCCACCCCAATTGCCTAGCCTGGGATAGCTGGAGCTACCAGGCTGAAGATTTTCCTTAATCACCCTATTTAAACATCATTAGGAGTGTGTGCCTGGTGGCTCGAGCTGCCCCAGGTGAAGACATCTTCTCCCCTCACCTGAAGACCACCCCAAAGACTTTGTGTTTTGCCATCTGGGGATAGCACCCACCCACAGCTGCGAGGGGAGACCTGCCCTCGCAGTTCCCCCCCCCCTTCCCACCCTCCTCTCTCTTTCTCTGTTACTCTGTTTCTCCCCTCTCTCTCTGAGGCCCCTTTCTCCTAATTTAAAAAAAAAAACAATTGAGACAACTGAGCAGAGGGAGCAAGGCCCCTCCCCAATTGCCAACTAGGGGAGAGCTGCCTCGTTAAGGGCTCCTCTGCTCAGTTAATATACGAGGCCAATAAAGACCATTAAGGCCTGTGACTTTGGGGTGGGTGTAGCCCTTAAAGGGACCCCGTGATGGCGACCCCATCCACGCCGGTGGCAGGGCCAGCGAGGACATATGCGCAGGTGGCAACCGCTTCCACGGCACCTCCTGCGCCACCCGCTGCCCTGCCACCATTCAGATTAATTACAAAAAAACACGGGGTCAAGAGCTACACTCACCCCACAATGAGCATTGAGGAGTGCGTGCGGGCGATGGCTGGGGTAGTCGGCCCCTCGGCCATTGTCGCGGCCTCCAAGATGTCTGGGAAGGCTGTTTTCTTCCTGGGGTTGGAGCGGGCGGTGTCCCTGGCCCTCGAAAAGGGGCTCACGGTGGGCGGGACGTTCCTGCCGGTGGACCCTCTCGAGGCCACCGCGCAGAGGTTCATCGTGTCAAACGTCCCGCCCTTTGTTTCCGCTGAGCTCCTCCTCCCTCACCTACACCAACTGGGGGAGGTAAGGTCGGGGATCAACCCCATACCGCTCGGCCTCAGGGAGAACAGCCTGCGCCACGTGTTCTCCTTCCGCCGCCAGCTCTTTGTCCGGCTGGCGCGGGAGGACATGACGGAAGGGCACTTTAATGTGGTGCACGAGGGGACTGCCTACCGCGTCTTCTGGACGTCGGACGGCGTGCGGTGCCATGCCTGCAGGGAGGTGGGGCACATTCGCAAGAACTGCCCCGCCTCCAAGGCCGCCAAACCACCGAAGGCGGCCAAGGCTGGCGCCGCCGCCACCCCACCCCTAGTTGCGTCCGCGTGCCGGGAGCCATAGGTGCGCGGGCATCGTCAGAGGCCTTTGTTTTCAGGGCCTCCGGCGGGGGGGAGTGAGAGCGTCCGAACGGAAAGAAGGCGCGGAACAAGGAAAAACATCTAGAGGCGGGTCCCCTCGGTGCGCCAGACAATTTGTTTACTGCGCTCGGCCCAACCCAGTCACCGGCGAGCGCGGGGTGCCCCGAACCCGTGCCCGAGCCCTTGAACAACACCACAGAGGGGCCCGGGCGCGGGCAAGAAAAGGAAAAGGGGGGGGCGGAGCGGGAGGCCTCGGCAGACATGGAGGTCTCCCTGCCTCCGCGCGCCTCCAGGAACAAAAGGAGGCACGGCTCCGATGAGGCGGAGGGGGAACAACATCCCTCCGCGGAGGAGTCGGTGCCCGCCGCGTGTCCCGCGTCCCCAACCAGCGCCCCCAAGCTGCGCTGTAGGCGAGAGGAGTCTGTCCCCGGGGAGGGTGAGACAGTCGAGGCTGCCCAGCCTCTGCCTCCCGGGGATGGCGTGGAAGATCTGCCTGTCGTGGGGGGCGTGGGGATCGCGGAGGAATGCATTGCCGCCGGGTCGGGCGTCCCGGGGACTGAGGCGGGCGGGGCCGAAAAGGCCGAACCTGAGCCCGCCCAGCCAATACCCAACTTCCCCCGGGAGTCGCTCGACCCGGCAGAAAATGAAACATATGTCTATTATGACACTGTAGATGCTGGGCCGGGGGGTGGCAGCGGGGAGGTGGAGGAACACCCACCCTCGCCTCTTGCTGTGGAGCTGGAGCACTTGGAGAGCCTATGGCCAGGTCTCTCCTTGTTCCCCGGTTCCTGGGGCGGAGGGGGAACCCCTTCCGCTGTCGTTTCCCGATCCAGCACCATTTTTAAAAGAGCCCAGTGGGGACTCCTCTGCCGACGATCCTGGGGGTGGGATCGGGGCAGAGCCAGGGCCGGTTGGAGCGGCCGGTTCATTTGCCGTACCTTGTGCGGTCGATGGGCCGGCTGCTGGCGGCCACCTCCCGGAGGAGGATGGGGACTCGGTGGGGGACGCGGGTGAAGACCTAGAGACCACCGCCAGCGAGGCGGTGGATCTGCTCGCGGCCGCCGCCGAGACCATCCTCATTCCTGCAAAGGAACTCCGGGACTTTTTGGCCCAGAGCCGGGGTCACTGCAACCAAGCCCGACTGGCCCTGGAAAAATGGTCCGAGCCAGAGCTGATCAAGGGGTCCGTCCGCGCCGCCGTTAAAACCTTGGCCGCGGGCGGGCCCTTGACAAAGTCGCAACACCTTGAGCTGCGCGAGCTCGAGGGACTCCTCGCTGGGCTGCGGAGGGAGCGGAGTTCAACAAAAGACTCCGCTCCCTCCCCCACAATAGGTTAAGGTAGAGGTTGCACTATGCTTTTGCCATGAAGATAACCATAGCCAGCCTCAACATCAACGGCGGCAGAGGGGCACGCCGTAGATTTGACAATTTTTCGCTCCTGCGGGAGGGGAAATATGCGGTGTGCTTCCTGCAAGAAACCCACACCGTTCCGGGAGACGAAGCCACGTGGCTCCTGGAATGGCAAGGAGAGGTCCGCATGAGCCACCTCACCGCCATTTCTAGTGGGGTGGCCATCTTGCTGGGCCCACATTTTCAGCCGGAGATCTTGGGGGTCGAGGAGCCCGTGCCAGGCCGCTTGCTGCACGTAACGGTTCGCCTGGGGGACGTGCCGCTCCATCTCATGAACGTGTACGCCCCTCAGCCCGGCCCGCAGCAAACGCGCTTCTTTGAAGAGGTGTCCGCTCTTCTTGGCTCCGTCGACGTCGGCGGCTGCATTGTCCTCGGGGGGGATTTTAACTGCACCCTCGAGGCGAGGGACCGCTCCGGTGCCCCGCAGTGCATGACGGCGATGGAGAAGTTGAGGGACCTGGTCGGGTCCTTCGACTTGGTGGACGTCTGGCGAAATCTCCACCCCGACTCCAGCGCCTTTACTTGGGTGAGGCCTGGAGTTGGATGGTCTAGAGTCGACCGCCTTTACGTGTCTCGGGCGTATGTTTCCTGCGTCCCGGCGGCCTCCATGCGGCCGGTGCCGTGTTCGGACCACCACCTGGTGTGGGCGGAGCTCGCTTTGCTCCGCGCGAGGACGGGGTCCGCGTACTGGCACTTTAACAACCGGCTGCTGGAGGACGTGCGGTTCCAGGACTCGTTCCGTCGATTCTGGTCCGACTGGAGAAGGAAGCAGGGGGGCTTCCCCTCCTTGAGGCTATGGTGGGACGTGGGCAAGGCTCACGTCCGCGTCTTCTGTCAAGAGTACGCGAGGGGGTCGACCAAGAGGCGGGCGGCCAGAGTCGGGCGCCTAGAAAAAGAGGTGCTCGACCTGGAAGCCCGTCTCGGTCAAGTCGTCCAGGACCCGGCCCTGCGGACGGTGTACGAAGCGAAGAAGGCCGCGCTGAAGGACCTGCAGCTCGTCGGGTCCCGAGGCGCGTTCGTGAGGTCGCGGATCCGGTTCCTGCGGGATCTGGACCGCGGCTCCCACTTCTTCTACTCGCTGGAAAAAAGGCAGAGTGTCCGTAAGCAGCTCTTGACGCTGCTGGCCGACGACGGCTCTCTCGTCTCGGATCCGGAGGGCGTCAACATCAGGGCCCGTGAATATTACGGGGCTCTGTTCTCTCCGGATCCGTCCAGCGAGGAAGCACGTAGAGTTTTGTGGGAGGACCTGCCGAAGGTCAGCCCGGTGGGCGCCGAAAATCTGGAAGCTCCGCTAAGCTTGGCGGAGCTGACCGGTGCCCTCGCCCGGCTCTCGAGGGGAAAATCCCCGGGGCTGGACGGGCTGACCGTGGAGTTCCACAGGGCGTTCTGGGACGTCCTGGGGAGCGACTACGCGCGGGTCCTGGGGGAAAGTCTGGCGACCGGGGAGATGCCCCTCTCTTGGCGCAGGGCAGTCATCGTCCTGCTGCCTAAGAAGGGCGATCTCCGCCTCCTTAAGAACTGGCGCCCGGTCTCCCTCCTCAGCACGGACTACAAAATCTTCGCCAGGGCGATGTCTGCTCGCCTTGGTGCCGTGCTGGACCACATGATCCACCCCGACCAGTCCTACACGGTCCCGGGCCGGACAATCCACGATAACATCCATTTGGTCCGGGACCTCATCCATTGTTCCCAGGAGGCTGGTCTGTCGGTCGCCTTCCTATCCCTCGACCAAGAGAAGGCGTTCGACAGGGTGGATCACGACTATCTGCTCGGAACTCTGCGCGCTTTCGGGTTCGGGACGCATTTCGTCGCCCGGATCCGACTTTTGTACGCCGCCGCGGAGTGTCTGATTAAGGTTAACGGGTCTTTGACGGCGCCCCTTCGCTTTAGGAGAGGGGTGCGCCAGGGATGCCCCATGTCCGGCCAGTTATACACCGTTTGCGTGGAGCCTTTCCTGCGCCTCTTGCGGACGAGGTTGACGGGACTGGCTCTGCAAGGGCCGGGCGTGGAGGTCGTCCTCTCGGCTTACGCCGATGACGTGCTCCTCGCGGTAGAGGATCCCGCTGACCTGCGGAGGATGCGTGAGTGCCAGGAGATTTACTCGGCCGCGTCCTCCGCCAGGATCAACTGGGAGAAATATTCCGGACTTCTGGTGGGTCAGTGGCGGGTGGACTCCCTGCCGGAGGAGCTCAGGCCTTTTGCCTGGAGCACGACCCATCTCCTCTATCTGGGAGTCTACCTTAGCCCCGACGAGGGAGCCTGGCCGGCGAACTGGCAGGAGCTGGAGGCCAAGGTCGCCGCTCGCCTAGGGCGCTGGACAGGACTGCTCCGAGTTCTGTCCTACAGGGGTCGAGCGCTCGTCATAAACCAGCTGGTGGCCGCAATGCTGTGGTACCGGCTGGTCACTTTGACCCCTCCCCCTGCGTTTGTCGCCAAGATACAGAAGAAGCTGGTGGACTTCTTCTGGAACAACAGGAAGCACTGGGTCTCTGCCGCGATCTTGAGTCTCCCGCTTGAGGAGGGCGGTCAGTCGTTGGTGTGCGTCAGCGCCCAGCTCGCGACTTTCCGTCTTCAGACCCTGCAGAGATACCTTTACGTCGAGCCCCCTCCTAGGTGGTGCGCTCTGGCGAGGTATTTCTTCCGCCAGCAGCGCGACCTCAATTATGACACGCAGCTCCTGTTTGTGAACTTGGGGGGTGCCAGGACCGCCCTCCGGGAGCTGCCTGTCTTTTACAGGGAACTCATCAGGGTCTGGAACAAAGTCTCCACCAAGCGCAGCTCTCCGCCGGCTGGAGTGGCGGCCGTCCTGCAGGAACCGCTGCTCGGGAATCCGTACCTCCACGGCCGAGGTGTTATGTGGCGGTCGGAAGAGAGGGCTGTGGCTGGTGAGGTGACCAGGGTCAGGGACCTGCTCGATGGCGGAGGAGCGGGCTGGATGGCGCCAGACACGCTGGCGCGGCGCCTAAATTCTGCCAACGTCCGCCACGCGGCCGATGCCATCGAGTCGCTAAAAACAGCTCTGGGCCCTGACTCCGTTAGGTGCATCGAGGAGGCTCAAGCACGTGGGGAGATCCCGTCCGAACTGACCCCCGTCCGGACGGAATTCCTCATCGGCGCCAAACCCCGGAACCTCCCTCGGGGGCCGGCGCCTAACAACTTGAGCCGCCTCGGGGAAATCCCCTCCGTGCCTTTCAGTTCCGCGCGGAGGGGTTTCCTGTACGGGCTGCTCCTGCACACCGTCAACTTTGCCATCCTCGCCGGCCGTCCGAACACACGCCATGGCGTACCATCTTGCCGTCCGGAGGAGGCGGGGGTCCCCGATGGAGGGCACTCTACGCAGGGGTCCTCCCACTATTCATCGGGGACTTGGCCTGGAGGGTGGTGCACGGAGCAGTGCCGTGCAATATATTTTTAAGCCGGTTCACGGTCTCCCAGGCCGCCTGCAATTTCTGCGGTCTGGAGGAGTCCGTGTTCCATGTTTTTATTGAGTGCACGAGGTTGCAGCCCCTGTTCCATTATTTGAAGGGGCTGCTCCTGAAATTCTGGCTGCACTTCAGTCCCACTCTCCTGATCTTTGGGCACCCTGTGCGGAGGGGAGCGGGTAGGTCCGAAGGCCTCCTCGTAGGACTGCTCCTGGGCACGGCCAAGGGTGCCATCAGCCGGTCCAGGCAGCGGGCGGTCGAGGGGGTCGTTCAACCTGACTGCCTGCCTCTCTTCCGCTCTTACATCCGGTCCAGGGTGTCCTTGGAGATGGAGCACGCGGTGTCCACCGGTACGCTCGCGGCCTTCCGCGAGAGGTGGGCACCGGAGGGACTGGAGTGCATCATTTGATTTTACGTTTTAAAGTTTAATTTGTTTTCATTGCCGGTGCTTTTAGTGTCCCCCTCCCCTTTTATAGAGGGCACTGGAAAAATTTGATTTTAGCGCCCCAAAAAAAAACAAGAAAAAAAAAAGGAAAAAAAAAAAAGGGGGCCTTGAAAATGTCAGCTGTGTCACCCAGGCGGGTGGCATGGTTTTAATGTTTATGTTTATTTTCAGGTAAACTCAAAAGAGTTTCATGCACAAGGACCAATTGTGAAGCAGTGGAAGCGTGTCCTGCTCAGTTGGAGCTGTGAGCAGTGAGAGGAGCAGCTATCAGCTTTTGCTCCTGCCTGGAAAGCCCTGAGACCAGCCCAGGAAAAGAAGGAAGGAAGGGGCTTCACCACCAACTTTCACCCAGAGGGAGAGGAGGAAAAAGCAGAAAACTTTTTTACATCTTTACCATTTCTGCAAAGAGTTGGAGAGAGGGGGAAAAGACCAACAACATCCAGTGTGGAAGGAGGGAGACTCTACCATTCTACAGGTGGGTGTTGGTGCAGTCCCAAAAAGACTTTGTTGAATCGGTGGGGGGAGGAAAGAAGACCACTGAGGGCCGGAACATCGCGGGGGGTGTGTGTGTGTGGAAAGTGTGTGTGGGGGCCTTGCTTACAACTAGGCCCCACACACAACTGAACCCCCCCCCCCCAATTGCCTAGCCTGGGATAGCTGGAGCTACCAGGCTGAAGATTTTCCTTAATCACCCTGTTTAAACATCATTAGGAGTGTGTGCCTGGTTGCTCGAGCTGCCCCAGGTGAAGACATCTTCTCCCCTCACCTGAAGACCACCCCAAAGACTTTGTGTTTTGCCATCTGGGGAGTGCACCCACCCACAGCTGCGAGGGGAGACCTGCCCTCGCAGTTCCCCCCCCCTTCCCACCCCCCTCTCTCTTTCTCTGTTGCTCTGTTTCTCCCCTCTCTCTCTGAGGCCCCTTTCTCCTAATTTAAAAAAAAAACAATTGAGACAACTGAGCAGAGGGAGCAAGGCCCCTCCCCAATTGCCAACTAGGGGAGAGGTGCCTCGTTAAGGGCTCCTCTGCTCAGTTAATATACGAGGCCAATAAAGACCATTAAGGCCTGTGACTTTGGGGTGGGTGTCGCCCTTAAAGGGACCCCGTGATGGCGACCCCATCCACGCCGGTGGCAGGGCCAGCGAAGACGTATGCGCATGTGGCAACCGCTTACACGGCACCTCCTGCGCCACCCGCTGCCCTGCCACCTTTCAGATTAATTACCAGAAAACACGGGGTCAAGAGCTACACTCACCCCACAATGAGCATTGAGGAGTGCGTGCGGGCGATGGCTGGGGTAGTCGGCCCCTCGGCCATTGTCGCGGCCTCCAAGATGTCTGGGAAGGCTGTTTTCTTCCTGGGGTCGGAGCGGGCGGTGTCCCTGGCCCTCGAAAAGGGGCTCACGGTGGGCGGGACGTTCCTGCCGGTGGACCCTCTCGAGGCCACCGCGCAGAGGGTCATCGTTTCAAACGTCCCGCCCTTTGTTGCCTCTGAGCTCCTCCTCCCTCACCTACACCAACTGGGGGAGGTAAGGTCGGGGATCAACCCCATGCCGCTCGGCCTCAGGGAGAACAGCCTGCGCCACGTGTTCTCCTTCCGCCGCCAGCTCTTTGTCCGGCTGGCGCAGGAGGAGACGACGGAGGGGAACTTTAATGTGGTGCACGAGGGGACTGCCTACCGCGTCTTTTGGACGTCGGACGGCGTGCGGTGCCATGCCTGCAGGGAGGTGGGGCACGTTCGCAAGAACTGCCCCGCCTCCAAGGCCGCCAAACCACCGAAGGTGGCCAAGGCTGGCGCCGCCGCCACCCCTCCCCCTAGTTGCGTCCGCGTGCCGGGAGCCGTAGGTGCGCGGGCATCGTCGGAGGCCTTTGTTTTCGGGGCCTCCGGCGGGGGGGAGGGAGAGCGTCCGAACGGAAAGAAGGCGCGGAACAAGGAGAAACTTCTAGAGGCGGGTCCCCTCAGTGTGCCAGAAAGATTGACCACCGCGCTCGGCCCAACCCAGTCACCGGCGAGCGCGGGGTGCCCCGAGCCCTTGAACAACACCACAGAGGGGCCCGGGCGCGGGCAAGAAAAGGAAAAGGGGGGGGCGGAGCGGGAGGCCTCGGCAGACATGGAGGTCTCCCTGCCTCCGCGCGCCCCCAGGAACAAAAGGAGGCGCGGCTCCGATGAGGCGGAGGGGGAACAACATCCCTCCGCGGAGGAGTCGGTGCCCGCCGCGTGTCCCGTGTCACCAACCAGCGCCCCCAAGCTGCGCTGTAGGCGAGAGGAGTCTGTCCCCGGGGAGGGTGAGACAGTCGACGCTGCCCAGCCTCTGCCTCCCGGGGATGGCGTGGAAGATCTGCCTGTCGTGGGGGGCGTGGGGATCGCGGAGGAATGCATTGCCGCCGGGCCGGGCGTCCCGGGGACTGAGGCGAGCGGGGCCGAAAAGGTCGAACCTGAGCCCGCCCAGCCAATACCCAACTTCCCCCGGGAGTCGCTCGACCCGGCAGAAAATGAAACATATGTCTATTATGACACTGTAGATGCTGGGCCGGGGGGTGGCAGCGGGGAGGGGGAGGAACACCCACCCTCGCCTCTTGCTGTGGAGCTGGAGCACTTGGAGAACCTGGGGATTTCCTATGGCCGGGTCTCTCCTTGTTCCCCGGTTCCTGGGGCGGAGGGGGAACCCCATCCGCTGTCATTTCCCGACCCAGCACCATTTTTAAAAGAGCCCAGTGGGGACTCCGCTGCCGACGATCCTGGGGGTGGGATCGGGGCAGGGCCGGTTGGAGCGGCCGGGTCATTTGCCGTACCTTGTGCGGTCGATGGGCCGGCTGCTGGCGGCCACCTCCCGGAGGAGGACGGGGACTCGGTGGGGGACGCGGGTGAAGACCTAGAGACCACCGCCAGCGAGGCGGTGGATCTGCTCGCGGCCGCCGCCGAGACCATCCTCATTCCTGCAAAGGAACTCCGGGACTTTTTGGCCCAGAGCCGGGGTCACTGCAACCAAGCCCGACTGGCCCTGGAAAAATGGTCCGAGCCAGAGCTGATCAAGGCAGAGTGTCCGTAAGCAGCTCTTGACGCTGCTGGCCGACAACGGCTCTCTCGTCTCGGATCCGGAGGGCATCAACAACAGGGCCCGTGAATATTACGGGGCTCTGTTCTCTCCAGATCCCTCCAGCGAGGAAGCGCGTAGAGTTTTGTGGGAGGACCTGCCGAAGGTCAGCCCGGAGGGCGCCGAAAATCTGGAAGCTCCGCCAAGCCTGGCGGAGCTGACCGGTGCCCTCGACCGGCTCTCGAGGGGAAAATCCCCGGGGCTGGACGGGCTGACCGTGGAGTTTCACAGGGCGTTCTGGGACGTCCTGGGGAGCGACTACGCGCGGGTCCTGGGGGAAAGTCTGGCGACCGGGGAGATGCCCCTCTCTTGGCGCAGGGCAGTCATCGTCCTGCTGCCTAAGAAGGGCGATCTCTGCCTCCTTAAGAACTGGCGCCCGGTCTCCCTCCTCAGCACGGACTACAAAATCTTCGCCAGGGCGATGTCTGCTCGCCTTGGTGCCGTGCTGGACCACATGATCCACCCCGACCAGTCCTACACGGTCCCGGGCCGGACAATCCACGATAACATCCATCTGGTCAGGGACCTCATCCATTGTTCCCAGGAGGCTGGTCTGTCGGTCGCCTTCCTATCCCTCGACCAAGAGAAGGCGTTCGACAGGGTGGATCACGGCTATCTGCTCGGAACTCTGCGCGCTTTTGGGTTCGGGACGCATTTCGTCGCCCGGATCCGACTTTTGTACGCCGCCGTGGAGTGTCTGATTAAGGTTAACGGGTCCTTGACGGCGCCCCTTCACTTTAGGAGAGGGGTGCGCCAGGGATGCCCCATGTCCGGCCAGTTATACGCCGTTTGCGTGGAGCCTTTCCTGCGCCTCTTGCAGACGAGGTTGACGGGACTGGCTCTGCAAGGGCCGGGCATGGAGGTCGTCCTCTCGGCTAACGCCGATGACGTGCTCCTCGCGGTAGAGGATCCCGCTGACCTGCGGAGGATGCGTGAGTGCCAGGAGATTTACTCGGCCGCGTCCTCCGCCAGGATCAACTGGGAGAAATGTTCCAGACTCCTGGTGGGTCAGTGGCGGGTGGACTCCCTGCCGGAGGAGCTCACGCCTTTTGCCTGGAGCACGACCCATCTCCTCTATCTGGGAGTCTACCTTAGCCCCGACGAGGGAGCCTGGCCGGCGAACTGGCAGGAGCTGGAGGCCAAGGTCACCGCTCGCCTAGGACGCTGGACAGGACTGCTCCGAGTGCTGTCCTACAGGGGTCGAGCGCTAGTCATAAACCAGCTGGTGGCCGCAATGTTGTGGTACCGGCTGGTCACTTTGACCCCTCCCCCTGCGTTTGTCGCCAAGATACAGAAGAAGCTGGTGGACTTCTTCTGGAACAACAGGAAGCACTGGGTCTCTGCCGCGGTCTTGAGTCTCCCGCTTGAGGAGGGCGGTCAGTCGTTGGTGTGCGTCAGCGCCCAGCTCGCGACTTTCCGTCTTTAGACCCTGCAGAGATACCTTTACGTCGAGCCCCCTCCTAGGTGGTGCGCTCTGGCGAGGTATTTCTTCCGCCAGCAGCGCGACCTCAATTATGACACGCAGCTCCTGTTTGTGAACTTGGGGGGTGCCAGGACCGCCCTCCGGGAGCTGCCTGTCTTTTACAGGGAACTCATCAGGGTCTGGAACAAAGTCTCCACCAAGCGCAGCTCTCCGCCGGCTGGAGTGGCGGCCGTCCTGCAGGAGCCGATGCTCGGAAATCCGTACCTCCACGACCGAGGTTTTATGTGGCGGTCGGAAGAGAGGGCTGTGGCTGGTGAAGTGACCAGGGTCAGGGACCTGCTCGATGGCGGAGGAGCGGGCTGGATGGCGCCAGACACGCTGGCGCGGCGCCTAAACTCTGCCAACGTCCGCCACGCGGCCGATGCCATCGAGTCGCTAAAAACAGCTCTGGGCCCTGACTCCGTTAGGTGCATCGAGGAGGCTCAAGCACGTGGGGAGATCCCGTCCGAACTGACCCCCGTCCGGACGGAATTCTTCATCGGCGCCAAACCCCGGAACCTCCCTCGGGGGCCGGCGCCTCACAACTTGAGCCGCCTCGGGGAAATCCCCTCCGTGCCTTTCAGTTCCGCGCGGAGGGGTTTCCTGTACGGGCTGCTCCTGCACACTCTCAACTTTGCCATCCTCCCCGGCCGTCCGGACACGCCATGGCGTACCATCTTGCCGTCCGGAGGAGGTGGGGGTCCCCGATGGAGGGCACTCTACGCGGGGGTCCTCCCACTATTCATCGGGGACTTGGCCTGGAGGGTGGTGCACGGAGCAGTGCCGTGCAATAAATTTTTAAGCCGGTTCACGGACTCCCAGGCCACCTGCAATTTCTGCGGTCTGGAGGAGTCCGTGTTCCATGTTTTTATTGAGTGCACGAGGTTGCAGCCCCTGTTCCATTATTTGAAGGGGCTGCTCCTGAAATTCTGGCTGCACTTCAGTCCCACTCTCCTGATCTTTGGGCACCCTGTGCGGAGGGGAGCGGGTAGGTCCGAAGGCCTCCTCGTAGGACTGCTCCTGGGCACGGCCAAGGGTGCCATCAGCCGGTCCAGGCAGCAGGCGGTCGAGGGGGTCGTTCAACCTGACTGCCTGCCTCTCTTCCGCTCTTACATCCGGTCCAGGGTGTCCTTGGAGATGGAGCACGCGGTGTCCACCGGTACGCTCGCGGCCTTCCGCGAGAGGTGGGCACCGGAGGGACTGGAGTGCATCATCACGCCCGGCAACCAAATTTTAATTTGATTTTACGTTCTAAAGTTTAATTTGTTTTAATTGCCGGTGCTTTTAGTGCCCCCCTCTCCTTTTATAGGGGGCACTGGAAAAAGGAAAAAATTTGATTTTAGTGCCCAAAAAAAAACCCAAAAAAAAACAAAACAAAAAAAAAAAGAAAAAAAGGGCCTTGTAAATGTCTGGTGTGTCATCCAGGTCGGGTGGCACGGATACATGTTTTATGTTTTGCAGGTAGACTCTAAAAGAGTTTCATGCACAAGGACCCCTAGGTCCCTCTGCACCGCAGCATGCTGTAATTTCTCCCCATTCAAATATTATTCCCTTTTACTGTTTTTTTTTCCAAGGTGGATGACCTCACATTTTCCAACATTGTATTCCATCTGCCAAAACTTAGCCCATTCGCTTAATCTATCTAACTCTCTTTGCAGCCTCTCTGTGTCCTCTACACAACCCGCTTTCCCACTAATCTTTGTGTCATCTGCAAATTTTGTTACACTACACTCTGTCCCCTCTGCCAGGTCATCTATGTATATTGTAAATAGTTGTGGTCCCAGCACCGATCCCTGTGGCATACCACTAACCACCGATTTCCAACCCGAAAAGGACCCATTTATCCCAACTCTCTGCTTTCTGTAAGCCAGCCAATTCTCGATCCATGGTAACACATTTCCTCTGACTCCGCGTACCTTTATCTTCTGCAGTAACCTTTTGTGTGGCACCTTATCGAATGCCTTTTGGAAATCCAAATACACCACATCCATCGGTACACCTCTATCCACCATGCTCGTTATATCCTCAAAGAATTCCAGTAAATTAGTTAAACATGATTTCCCCTTCATGAATCCATGTTGCGTCAGCAATTTTTGGCATGGTGTTTGTGTCTTCCACTGTGAAGACCGAAGCAAAATAATTGTTTAAGGTCTCAGCCATTTCTACATTTTCCATTATTAAATCCCCCTTCTCATCTTCTAAGGGACCAACATTTACTTTCGTCACTCTTTTCCATTTTATATATCGGTAAAAGCTTTTACTATCTGTTTTTATGTTTTGCGCAAGTTTACTTTCGTAATCTATCTTTCCTTTCTTTATTGCTTTCTTAGTCATTCTTTGCTGTCGTTTAAAATTTTCCCAATCTTCTAGTTTCCCACTAACCTTGGCCACCTTATACGCATTGGTTTTTAATTTGATACTCTCCTTTATTTCCTTGGTTATCCACGGCTGGTTATCCCTTCTCTTACCGCCCTTCTTTTTCACTGGAATATATTTTTGTTGAAAGAGCTCCTTAAAAGTTCCTCAATTGTGCCACCGTTTAGTCTGTGTTTCCAGTCTACTTTAGCCAACTCTGCCCTCATCCCACTGTAGTCCCCTTTGTTTAAGCATAGTACGCTCGTTTGAGACACTACTTCCTCACCCTCAATCTGTCTTACAAATTCAACCATACTGTGATCACTCATTCCGAGAGGATCTTTTACTCGGAGATTGTTTATTATTCCTGTCCCATCACACAGGACCAGATCTAAGATAGCTTGCTCCCTTGTAGGTTCTGTAACATACTGTTCTAAGAAACAATCCCGTATGCATTCTATGAATTCCTCCTCAAGGCTACTCCGTGCGATTTGATTTGACCAATCGATTTGTAGGTTAAAATCCCCCATGATTACTGCCGTTCCTTTTTCACATGCCTCCATTATTCCCTTGATTATTGTCCACCTCACCGTGAAGTTATTATTTGGGGGCCTATAAACTACGCCCACCAGTGACTTTTTCCCCTTACTATCTCTAATCTCCACCCACAATGATTCAACATTTTGTTCATTAGAGCCAATATCGTCTCTCACAACTACCCTGATATCATCCTTTATTAACAGAGCTACCCCACTTCCTTTCCCGTCTTGTCTATCTTTCCGAATTGTCAGATACCCTTGTATGTTTAATTCTCAGTCTTAGCCACCCTGCAACCAAGTTTCTGTAATGGCCACCAAATCATACCCATTTGTACTGGTTTGTGCCGTCAACTCATTTACTTTATTTCGAATGCTGCGTGCGTTTAGATAGAGTGTTTTAATACTAGTTTTTAAACCATGATTTTTAATTTTGACCCCTTCTGCAGCCCCTTTGTATTCATACATATTGTCCCTTCCTATCACCTTGTGGTTTACACTTACCCCAGTGCTACTCTGCTCTGTTGTCTCCTGCCTTTTGCATTCTTTCTTGGGGTCCTGTTCATCTGAGCTCTCACCCACTCTAACTAGCTCAGAGCCCTCTCCTGGGTTCCGAATACTCCTCGCATTAAGGCACCGAGCTTTCAGGTTGCTTTTTTATTACACTTTGACCCTTTAGAATTTTGCTGTACAGTGGCCCTTTTTGTTTTTTGCCTTGGGTTTCTCTGCCCTCCACTTTTACTCATCTCCTTTCTGTCTTTTGCTTCTGTCTCCATTTTGTTTCCCTCTGTCTCCCTGCAATGGTTCCCATCCCCCTGCCATATTAGTTTAACTCCTCCCCAACAGCACTAGCAAACACTTCCCCTGAGACATTGGTTCCGGTCCTGCCTAGGTGCAGACTGTCCGGTTTGTACTGGTCCTACCTCCCCCAGAACCGGTTCCAATGCCCCAGGAATTTGAATCTCTCCCTGCTGCACCACTGCTCAAGCCACGTATTCATGTGAGCTATCCTGCGATTCCTACTCTGACATATTAATGTAAACAATGGCCGACCAGACCAGGCAATGATGTAACATGGCTCAACGCTAACGCAAAAGCAACCGTTGTTTTGTGATAAACGTAACTGTGTCTCTGACTGTCCACAACAAAAGTTCATGCAAAGCGTTCATTATTGAGCTGCTCACGCAACAATTTTGCAGCCACGTAATTCCCACGGGGTTTTTCCAGTCTTGCGGGTGGGTATGGGGGTATGGGTTCATCGCCAGGTTGAATGTCCTCCCCGAGATGCTCATCGGCCTCCTCCTGCTCCTCCTCCTCCTGCTGCTCCTCCTGCTGCTCCTTGTCATCTACCTCTTCCGCCTCCAATGCTTCTTGAGGTGGATCGGCAGCCCCATCTGGCAAATGTTGTCCTCTCCTTATAGCCAAGTTATGTAACTTGCAACACACCACAATAAACCCAGAGACTTGGTCAGGATGGTACTGTAGGCTGCCTCCTGAGTGGTCCAGGCATCTGAAGCGCTGCTTTAGGACTCCAATTATCTTTTCGACGATGTTGCGTGTAGCAATGTGGCTTTCATTGTAACGCTTCTCGGCCTCAGTAACGGGGTTACGCGAGGGTCATGAGCTAGCTGGCAAGGCTATATCCTTTATTCCCCAGCATTGAACCATGACCTTGTGGCTGATTGACAAACAGGTCAGAGACAGCAATCTCATGTAGGATGTGTGCATCATGGAAAATTAGCATCAACTGTCATGATAATTTGGTTGTGGTCAACAACGAGTTGCACATTCAGCGAGTGAAATCCCTTTTGGTTACGAAAGACCTCCGCATTCTGTAAAGGTGACTTAAGGGCGATGTGCATGCAGTCTACTGCTCCCTGCACCTTGAGGAAGTTTGCTATTCTCGAAAACCCCAAAGCCCTCCCGGTTTGTGCCTCCCTGGTCATAGGGAAGTTTATAAAGTCCATCCTGTGAGCGTAAAGGGCTTGAATCACCTGTTGAATAGAGCAGTGTATGGCGTGCTGAGAGATACGGCAGATGTCGCCAGCTGAAGCCTGAAAGGAGCCCGATGCATAGAAGGATAGTGCTGCAGTAACCTTTATCTCAACCGACAGTGTGGTCCTGATGGTGCTGGCAGGCTGAAGATCCCCCTTGATGAGCTGACATATCTCATCGATGACTTCCATTCGGAAGTGCAATCTCCGAAGGCACACGTTATCAGACAAGTTCAGGTAAGATTACTTTTCCTTGTAAATTCTTCAGCTGTAAGGTCTCCTCATACGTCCACACATTAATCGGCGACCTCTACGATTGATCCCTTCACTAAACCCTTCACTTAACTCAAGCTCAGATGCCAGCAGTTCTGCACTTATAAGTAATGGCAGAGAAGATGCAGCCCCCATTACTTCTTTCACTGTTTATATAAATGCCCTTTCTACTACTAAACTGACCTTTCTATGAAAATAAATGAAAATATAATTATAATAAGTAATAAGTTTAAATTTGACTGGATCTATCAAATACACCTATAACTCACAAATTACTAGCATTCTTGTTTTTGCAGCTTTCCTCCTTTCCTCCGATATTCAAAATGGCGTCAAAATGGCGTCCGTAGTGCCGAGCTCTGTGAGGAAAGCCCGGGAAAAGCAACTATTCCCTGGCAATGTTGTCGGCGAGCGATCAGCCCGGCGATGTGCCGGTGATGCACCGAAAGTTGCACTAGGCGATGTGCGGGCAATCACCTCACTGATCAGCTCGGCGATGTGAGCCGAAAGTGAGGGAGATAATTTTTTGGCAATGTTCCAGCCTGAATTTCCACTTTTTTGTCAAAATGGGCAGTGCAAGGCCGTTTTGGGTGATATATAGGCGATGGAAAATCTAGCCCAAAGTATTTGTTTAATTTCTCTGCTGTTTCCTTTTTCCCCATTATAATTTCTTATATCTCAGCCTGTAAGGGACTCACATTTACTTTTGTTTATCTTTACCTCTTTAGAAACTATAGAAGCCTTTACAGTCTGTTTTTATGTCTCTCGCAAGTTTACTCTCATATTCCATTTTCCCTTTCTTTATCAATTTCTTGGTCCTCCTTTGCTGAATTCTAAAATCCTCCCAATCCGCAGGCTTACTACTCTTTTTGGCAATGTTATAAGCCCCTTTCTTTGATCGAATACTATTTTTTAACTCACTTGTTAGCCACGGTTGGACCACTTTTCCTGTGGACCACTTGGACGTGTGGGAGAGTAAAGAGACGAATGAGAAATGTAATGATAAGAATGGGTAATGTTACCATTATGCACATGATGACATTTTACTGGCTGCTGACATCAGTCACCATATGAGTGACTGTTGTATGCCATGTGGCTGTATGAGATTTAATTATGTCACCAGGTTGCAGGGAGGCCCCCTTCCCTTTGCCTCCCACCGCCAGCAGTTCTGCACCTCCAGAGATTTCTAGGGCCTCCTCCTCTGCTGGAGTCAAATTTCTGAAGAGAAGCAGGGCCACCTCCAGTTCTCTGCTTTTCTCTATTGTAGTGGGCTTTCCTCTCCTGCAAGGAAGAAACAAAGAACTTTGAGTGAGAGCGATGGAATGAGTGTAAAGAATGTGTGGGTTACATCTGTAGAGGGTGACTATGAGGGAGTGTGGTGCCAATGCCAAATGGCCTCCTTCTTTGATGTTACTTGCTATGATTGCATTAGGATTAGGGTAAGTCTTGGTGCTTCATCTGATTGAAATGTGAGTTGGTGCACAGACAGAATGGGATGGGTGCACCTGCAAGGTAGATTAGTGTGAGGAGTGATTTGCAGGAGTTGGCTTGGGAAGGCAGAGTAATGGTGTTGGGGTGACAGGCACATCAGGAGGTAGGTGAGTGTGGCATTGCACTTACATTTCCTGATCTCAGGAGATCATTGAATCTTTTGTGGCACTGGATCCACGTCCTCCTCACCACATTCCTGCTGTAACCTCCTATGCAATCTCTTAGAGTCTTTGGCTGGTCTTTTTCGTTCATCTACAGCGAAGAGGACCTTCCTGTATGCTCTTACTCCCTGAATCAGCACTTCCAGGGAGACATCTGGGATTTTTAGCGCTGCCTTCTGTCTTTGTGTCTTCATGACCAACAGAATTGTCAATGTTATTCAGTAATGTCTAGCTCTTGAAAGTATCTTGAACACTCCTACAGCAACCTTCAAATGAGACGTGTGCAAGGCTGCTTTAAATATCCACGCTGGAAATTGATGATAATATCAGACCCGCTCCATTTAATTGGGCCGGGAAATGCTCATGACTTTTTCAATTGGTGCCAATGAGTTAAATGCACAGTGCAGAACGCGCTGCTGAAATTTTCAGGATGGCGACCCGCTACGCAGCCCGTACGCACCCGACCCGACTCCAAGGTAAAGATTCCGGCCTATGGGTCAACATGAAGATAAGAACATAAGAAATAGGAGCAGAAGTAGGCCATTTAGCCCCTCGAGCCTGCACTGCCATTCAATAAGATCATGGCTGATCTGATCTTGGCCTCAACTCCACTTTCCCATAACCCTTAGCTCCCCTATAGTTCAAAAATCTGTCTATTTCCACCTTAAATATATTCAATGACCCAGCCTCCACAGCTCTTTTGGGTAGAGAATTCCAAAGATTTAGAACTCTCTGAGAGAAGAAATTCCTCATCTCCGTTTTAAATGGGCGACTCCTTATTCTGAATCTCTGCACCCTAGTTCTCGGTTCCCTCACAAGGGGAAAATCCTCTCTGCATCTACCCTATCAAGCCCCCTCAGAATCTTATATTTCTCAATAAGATCCCCTCTCATACTTCTAAACTCCAGTGAGTATAGGCCCAACCTGCTCAACTTTTCTTCATAAGATAACCCCTTCATAAGAACTTATCATCATTATAGGCAGTCCCTTGAAATTGAGGAAAACTTGCTCCCACTCTAAAAGTGAGTTCTTAGGTGACTGAACAGTCCAATACGGGAACTACAGTCTCTGTCACAGGTGGGTCAGACAATCGTTGAAGGAAAAGGTGGGTGGGACTGGTTTGCCGCATGCTTCTTCAGCTGCCTGCATTTGTTTTCTGCATGCTCTCGGCGACGAGACTCGAGGTGCACAGCGCCCTCCCGGATGATCTTCCTCCACTTAGAGCAGTCTTTGGCCAGGGACTCCCAGGTGTCAGTGGGGATGTGGCATTTTGTCAAGGAGGCTTCGAGGGAGTCCTTGAAATGTTTCCTCTGCCCAATTGGGGCTTGCTTGCCGTGTAGGAATTCCGAGTAGAGCGCTTGCTTTGGGTGTCTTGTGTCAGGCA
The DNA here is from genome assembly GCF_044704955.1 of Pristiophorus japonicus. Classification (NCBI taxonomy): domain Eukaryota; kingdom Metazoa; phylum Chordata; class Chondrichthyes; family Pristiophoridae; genus Pristiophorus; species Pristiophorus japonicus. The sequence continues at coordinate 467,915,084 of NC_091977.1, read as the reverse complement.
TGCGAACAATGTGGCCCGCCTAACGGAGCTGGTCGAGTGTGGTCAATGCTTTGATGCTGGGGAAGTTGGTCTGATTGAGGATGCTAACGTTGGTGCGCCTGTCCTCCCAGGGGATTTGCAGGATCTTGCAGAGATTTGGTTGATGATATTTCTCCAGCAATTTGAGGTGTCTACTGTATGTGGTCCACGTATCTGAGCCATACAGGAGGGAGGGTATCACTACAGCCCTCCTGTAAGAACATAAGAAATAGGAGCAGGATAGGCCATTTGGCCACTCGAGCCTGCTCTGCCATTCAATAACGTCATGGATGATCTGACCATGGACTCAACTCCATTTCCCTGCCTGCTCCCCATAACCCTTTACTCCTGTATCGCTCAAAAATCTGTCTATCTCCACCTTAAATATATTCAATGACCCAGCCTCCACAGCTCTCTGGGGCAGAGAATTCCATAGATTTACAAACCTCAGAGGAGAAATTTCTCCTCATCTCTGTTTTAAATGGGCAGCCCCTTATTCTAAGACTATGTCCCCTAGTTTTAGTTTCCCCTATGCATGGAAATATCCTCTCTTGTCGAATCATACACCTTGTCGAGCCCCCTCATTAACTCATAAGTTTCAATAAGATCACCTCTCATTCTTCTAAACTCCAATATGTATGGGTCCAACCTACTCAACCTATCCTCATAAGTCAACCCCCTTATCTCCAGAATCAACCTAATCAACCTTCTCTGAACAGCCTCCAATGCAAGTATATCCTTCCTTAAATATGGAGACCAAAACTGTACGCAGTACTCCAGGTGTGGCCTCACCAATACCATGTACAGTTGTAGCAGGACTTCTCTGTTTTTATACTCGATCCCCCTTGCAATAAAGGCCAACATTCCATTTGCCTTCCTGATTACTTGCTGTACCTGCATACTAACGTTTTGTGTTTCATGCACAAGGGCCCCGAGGTCTCTCTGAACTTCAGCACCTTGCAATTTTTCTCCATTTCAATTATAATTTGCTTTTCTATTATTTCTGCCAAAGTGGATAACCTCACATTTTCTCACATTATACTCCATCTGACAAATTTTTGCCCACTCACTTAGCCTGTCTATATCGCTTTGCAGATTTTTTGTGTCCTCTCACAATTTGTTTTCCACCCATCTTTGTATCATCAGCAAACTTGGCTACATTACACTTGGTCCCTTCATCCAAGTCATTAATATAGATTGTAAATAGTTGAGTACCCAGCACTGATCCCTGTGGCACCCCACTAGTTACTGTTTGCCAATGAAAAATTACCCATTTATCCCGGCTCTCTGTTTTCTGTTAGTTAGCCAATCCTCTATCCATGCTAATATAATACCCCCAACTCCGTGAAATTTTATCTTGTGCAGTAACCTTTTATGTGGCACCTTATAGAAACATAGAAACATAAAAAATAGGTGCAGGAGTAGGCCATTCGGCCCTTCGAGCCTGCACCACCATTCAATAAGATCATGGCTGATCGTTTACCTCAGTACCTCTTTCCTGCTTTCTCTCCATAACCCTTGATCCCTTTAGCTGTAAGGGCCATATCTAACTCTCTCTTGAATATATCCAATGAACTGGCATCAACAACTCTCTGCAGTAGGGAATTCCACAGGTTAACAACTCTCTGAGTGAAGACGTTTCTCCTCATCTCAGTCCTAAATGGCTTACCCCTTATCCTTAGACTATGTCCCCTGGTTCTGGACTTCCCCAACATCGGGAACATTCTTCCTGCATCTAACCTGTCCAGTCCCATCAGAATTTTATATGTTTCTATGAGATCCCCTCTCATCTTTCTAAACTCCAGTGAATACAGGCCCAGTTGATCCAGTCTCTCCTCATATGTCAGTCCTGCCATATCAGTTTGGTGAACCTTCGCTGCACTCCCTCAATAGCAAGAACATCCTTCCTCAGATTAGGAGACCAAAACTGAACACAATATTCCAGGTGAGGCCTCACCAAGGCCCTGTACAACTGCAGTAAGACCTCACTGCTCCTATACTCAAATACCCTAGCTATGAAGGCCAACATGCCATTTGCCTACTTCACCGCCTGCTGTACCTGCGTGCCAACTTTCAATGACTGATGTACCATGACCCCCAGGTCTTGTTGCACCTCCCCTTTTCCTAATCTGTCACCATTCAGATAATATTCTGCCTTCGTGTTTTTGCCACCAAAGTGGATAACCTCACATTTATTCACATTATACTGCATCTGCCATGCGTTTGCCCACTCACCTAACCTGTCCAAGTCACCCTGCAGCCTCTTAGCGTCCTCCTCACAGCTCACCCATGCCACCCAGCTTAGTGTCATCTGCAAACTTGGAGATATTACACTCAATTCCTTCATCTAAATCATTAATGTATATTGTAAATAGTTGGGGTCCTAGCACTGAGCCCTGCGACACCCCACTAGTCACTGCCTGCCATTCTGAAAAGAACCCGTTTATCCCAACTCTCTGCTTCTTGTCTGTCAACCAGTTCTCTATCCACGTCAGTACATTACCCCCAATACCATGTGCTTTAATTTTGCACACCAATCTCTTGTGTGGGACCTTGTCAAAAGCCTTTTGAAATCCAAATACACCATATACACTGGTTCTCCCTTGTCCACTCCACCAGTTACATCCTCAAAAAATTCTAGAAGATTTGTCAAGCATGATTTCCCTTTCATAAATCCATGCTGACTTGGACCGATCCTGTCACTGCTTTCCAAATCCGCTGCTATTTCATCTTTAATAATTGATTGCAACATTTTCCCCACTACTGATGGATAGAGGATTGGCTAACTAACAGAGAACAGAGAGTCAGGATAAATGGTTCATTCTCTGGCTGCCAACCAACAGCTGTGGCAAGACTTCAGGAAATCCAAATACACTACATCTACTGGTTCCCCTTTATCCACCCTTCTCGTTACATCTTCAAAGAACTCTAGCAAATTTGTCAAACATGATTTCCTTTTCATAAAACCATGCTGACTCTGCTTGATTGTATTATGATTTTCTCAATGTCCTGCTGCTACTTCCTTAATAATGGACTCCAGCATTTTCCCAATGACAGATATTAGGCTAACTGGTTTATAGTTTCCTGCTTTCTATCTCACTTCCTCCTTGAAGATATTCTAAGGTACTCTCTTCCTTCTGACAATAAAAGAAAAAAAGACTTGCATTTCTATAGTGCCTTTCACAACCACCGAATGTCCAAATGCTTTACTTTTTGAAGTGTAGTTACTGTTGTAATGTAAGACATGTAGCAGCCAATTTGCACACAGCACGCTCCTACAAACAGCAATGTGATAATGATAATCTGTTTTTTAGTGATGTTGATTGATGGATAAATGTTGGCTAGGACACTGGGAATACGTCCTCTGCTCTTCTTTGAAATAATGCCATAGGATCTTTTACGTCCACCTGAAATAGCAGACGGGGCCTCGTGTTACTGTCTCATCCAAAAGACAGCACCTCTGACAGTGCAGCACTCCCTCTGGGGTGGGACTTGAAGCCAAAATCTTCTGCCTCAGAGGTGAGGTTGCAACCAACTGAGCCACAGTTGACACTGCTCAAAAAATGAAGGGGCAAATCTATTTGAGCCTTTGATATAACAAAAATGCTGAAAATGTGTAAAATCAGCAAATTAAAGCCTATCTGCCCCATGTGAAGTATGTTTTTTTAAATTGTAAGGTTCGAAAATCCACGGCCGCATTTGAAACACCGTAAGGACAAGAAAACTAACATGGGATCGTTACATACGCTAAATGAACATTTTTGACCAAGTAAAAGCAGGCTGGGAAAACATGTGGGCGGATACAGACATTATGGAGTCTGGCTCACAAGCGAGACAGAGGCAATGGCCAAAGGGGGAAAAGTGCATTCTGGCATGCCAATCAGGGGTCGAGTCGGGCCTGAAGTGGGGAAATCTTCAACCAATAAGGACTCCCCGGCCCAGTTTGAAAATGACTTCCCCCCCCCCACACCAAATCAAACTACGAATGTGGGCCATTATCTACCTAATTAATATGGACAATAGCTCTGAATCAAAACTATGAATCACTGCAGGAATGGCCCACTGACTTCCAGGACTATAACAAAGGACCCACAGACTTTCAGGCACCTATGTGCCCCGTAACAATACCCTGGTCCTCACACCTGCATGTACCTGTGACATCTTCTGATTAAATATTCAAAGCTATCTCCCCGTCCAAACTTACACAATGGACCACCCACTGGGTTTGAGCGCGAAAAGACCAGAACTGAATTGAATACAAGTATAGGACACAGAACCACCAGAAAGAGAGTTGTGGAGAAAAACAGTTGCAGACCAAAAGGGAGTTGTGGACTTGAAGGAGTTGTGGACCAAAAAGAGTTGTGGGCAGAGTTCACAGGGGAGGAAAGGTGTTGAGAGGAAAAGATTTGCAGGAGTTGTGGAGAAAAACAGTTTGGGGTCAGTTCTTGAAAAGGCTGCTGGCTGCTGGAGGGGGAATGCAGCTGGAGCAGTAGGAAAAACAATTTGGGGTCAGTTCTTGAAAGGGCTGCTGGCTGCTGGGGGGAAAGGAGCTGAGAGAGTTTTGCAAACTTTGATTTTGGTCGAGACTAAAAACCCACGAGCCAACCACCTGGTTGGTAAGTGGCAGCAGGTGCTGCTGTTAGCCCTGAACACACTGGACAGGGTGAGAATAGCCGAAGCATCAGGCTGGGGCAAGCAGAGCTGTGCAGACCTGGACACCTGGTTCAATAACCTGGATTCACAGCTGTAGTCTGACGATAACCGAGAGGCAGATAGAAGAAACCGACGCAATATCGAAGGGGAAAACCGAACAACAACGTAAAACCCACCCCAGAGGGACCCTGAGCTGAAATAAGTGCCCCCAGAACCCCGGAGTTGATAGGATTGTGAATATAGCCCAAACCCCCTCACAGAGTCAATTTAGGATAGGAAATGGTTGGAAGGGTGGGAGTGGGAGTGGGAGGTGGGGTTGTGTGTGAGTGGGATGTTTTAACCTCTTGTTTTCCCCTTCCCTGTTGCGAGATTTTTCAGGTTATTGAATGAGATTTTGCCATTACTGCTATTTCATGACCTCTTCCTATGCCCTCTATCTTTGTGTTTACTATTCTAAATAAACAACATTAGCCATTTTGTACTCTTACCCACTGTGTCTGGTGCCTCATTACTCATCCACCCTCATAAATCGCACATACAGAACCCAAGGGGAGTGTGGATTCGAACCCGCACCCCAAGCTCCCCTTACAAAATTGAAAAACTAAAGTGAAGGCCAAGACTCATAGTTCAGGACAACAAGAAGGTGAAAAAGAGTAGGAGAGAAAACAAGCTAAATCAAGAAGTAGTGATTAAGCGACACCAAGATTAAGTTTTGAAGGTGTGTAGGAGGTAGGAAAGATGAGGTAAGGAGTTCCAGTTTTGAGGTTCTGAAAAAGAATGCAACAGAATAGGTGATGATATACTAAATCTTTAATGGAACAAACACCTCAGAATTTTACAATAACAACAGAAAATGCTGGAAATACTCAGCAGGTCAGGCAGCACCTGTGGAGAGAAAAACAGAGAGAAACCTTTAAGGTCATCGACCAGAAATATTAACTTTGTTTCTCTCTCTACTTACTGAGTATTTCCAGCATTTTCTGTTTTTATTTCAGATTTCAAGCATCTGCAGTACCTGTATTTTGTTTCAGAATTTTGCAACTTGTTTTGTTATAGGTGTTACCTTTTGCATTAGTGTATGCTGTAAAAGGACAGACAGTGCAGTTAGGATTTGGAAAAGCTTTGCATTTATATCCCACCTCATCATGGGCCCAAGTTTCCACATGATTTGCGCCTGATTTTTTTTAGGAGCAACTGGTGGAGAACGGACTATCTTAGAAATCGCAATTCTCCACATTTTTTTTTCTGCAGTTCTAGTCAGGTAGAACAGTTCTACTTTGGAACAGAAGCTTTTCTTCAAAAGGGGGCGTGTCCGGCCACTGACACCTGATTTCAAAGTTTCCACAGTGAAAACGTACTCCAAACTAAGTTAGAATGGAGCAAGTGAAGATTTTTGTAGAACTGAAAAAACCTGTTCTACACATTAAAAAATCAGGCGCAGGTTACAAATTAGGCGTCCAGAACGAGGTGGGGGGGGGGGGGGGAAGGGAACTAATTAAATTCTACAATAAATCCTTATTTATACTTCTACAAATAGTATACAAATAAATCCAACCTGAATAAACATTTATAAGCAAAGAAAAGATTAAATAAACCATCTTCCTACCTGTGTGAAAGTGCTTCAGGCACGGAGAATGCTGCAGGCGTTCGTTCCCGCGGGGGGGGGGGGGGGGGAAGGAGACAGTGAGAAGGTTGCAAGTGCTGATGTGTTGATGGCAATGTGCTTTTATTAAAAAATGTTCAAAAATTAAACAGCTACAAAGAACTACAAAAATGGCCGAGTGCCAATGTTTTCTTCACACTGAGCATGCGCGAACGCTCCAACGCGCACGCGCAGCGTTGCCGGCAGGAAAAAAACAAATTTAAATAGTACCCGCCCCCTCCCACTTACAAAATCGGCGTGAGTGTAGGCTCCGCCCCCCCTGGACGCCGCGCCAGGCAGACAAGGAGCTGCAGACGCTCCAGAATTGCGAGGTTTTTTTTAGGCGCCGTTTTAGGCACGTAAAACGGGCGCCCAGCTTGAAGGGGCGCCCGTTTTTTATCGTGTGGAAACTTGGGCCCCATGTCTCAGAAATGTCTCAAATTGTTTCATATACAATGAATTCTTGAAGTGCAGTGACAGTTACCATCATCATCATAGGCGGTCCCTCGAACGAGGATGACTTGCTTCCACATGAGTTCACAGATGTTTCAATGAAGGACCCAATGTTCCAGTCCTGAACTCCAATTAAGGGGGTGGAAGACGCCTGTGTGTGGATTTTTTAAATTTAAACGTGTGGTGACCGTTGCACTACAGCCACCACATGGGCTTGACAGAGTTAAGCCTTTATCCAGTGGCAAGGGTTAACCAAGACGACTGGAGACCTGCTCTGCTGCATGGACCTAGTGCGCACACATATTGCAGTGTGGGCAGCCCGTGCTGCCCCTGGGCCCTCGGCTCTTCTGGGCCCTGTACCCTCATTCGCCACGATCTCTCGCTGCTCCTCCGCCACAAACATTCGCCGCACCCTACCCGCCACGATCCCTCACCGCTCCTCCGCCACAAAAACACTCGCCACACCTCCACCACAATCTCTCGCCGCACCTCTGCACCAAATATTCGCTGAACCTCTGTCACGATCACCCACCAAATCTCAGCCACAATCCCTCATCACTCCTCCGCCCCGATCACTCGTAGCAAGTCCACCATGACCTTCCCGGTCCTTTGCTGTACCAGGGCCCGACCGAAGCTCCTGCCCACGCTCCAAATGGCGACCTGGGTCCTGATGACGTCACCCAGTCGCCTACCTCAAAGCCATCGCACATTTGTGTCGACTAGCGCTGAAGCTGCAGTGGTATGCTCCAGCTCTTTTTATAGCCCCGACCTGCGGAGATGTTCTCTCGTAGGTTGGGGTGGCCTATGATGTCCCAGGGCCCAGCGCTCCACGATGTTCATAGCATTCGCACAAGTATGCACCTGACTACACTCGTGGGAGCTTACCATTTCTCACAACAGCAATCCGCAGGGCATTGCTTTATTGCCTTGTCAATTTTTCTCCTCTCTTTAGCTCTTTGCTGGTGTAAAGTTCCATGGGATCGAATCACTGACACCTCGTCCAATTAGCCACTATTCAAGTGCTTATTAGTGCCATTCAATTGTATCAACATCACTAAAAGAGATCATCTCGAAGGACAAGGGCAGCAGGTGCATGAGAGCACCATCACCTGCAAGTTCCCCTCCAAGTGACACACCATCCTCAGTGCCAACGTCCGCCACGCGGCCGATGCCACCGAGTCGCTAAAAACAGCTCTGGGCCCTGACTCCGTTAGGTGCATCGAGGAGGCTCAAGCACGTGGGGAGATCCCGTCCGAACTGACCCCCGTCCGGACGGAATACCTCATCGGCGCCAAACCCCGGAACCTCCCTCGGGGGCCGGCGCCTCACAACTTGAGCCGCCTCGGGGAAATCCCCTCCGTGCCTTTCAGTTCCGCGCGGAGGGGTTTCCTGTACGGGCTGCTCCTGCACACCCTCAACTTTGCCATCCTCGCCGGCCGTCCGGACACGCCATGGCGTACCATCTTGCCGTCCGGAGGAGGCGGGGGACCCCAATGGAGGGCACTCTACGCAGGGGTCCTCCCACTATTCATCGGGGACTTGGCATGGAGGGTGGTGCACGGAGCAGTGCCGTGCAACAAATTTTTAAGCAATTTCTGCGGTCTGGAGGAGTCCGTGTTCCATGTTTTTATTGAGTGCACAAGGTTGCAGCCCCTGTTCCATTATTTGAAGGGGCTGCTCCTGAAATTCTGGCTGCACTTCAGTCCCAATCTCCTGATCTTTGGGCACCCTGTGCGGAGGGGAGCGGGTAGGTCCGAGGGCCTCCTCGTAGGACTGCTCCTGGGCACGGCCAAGGGTGCCATCAGCCGGTCCAGGCAGCGGGCGGTGTAAGGGGTTTTCACAGGGTTGTTGTTGTGCCTTGGGTGTCTCTCTCTGGGCTTCTGCCCTCACAGCTTATGCCTGGCCTGTGAGGTACCCTGAGTGCTGCAAGAGCACCCCTGGAGAGACTGTGTCCACAGCTTATGAAGGGGGTTTTGAGACTCGTGCGTCCCCACAGCTTATGCCTAGCCTGTGAGGCACCTGTGAGTGTCAAACACTCCTAACCCCTTCTTCCCTAGCCTGTGACACACAGTTGAGCGTTTTCGAGGCGCTCCTAGCTTCCCTTACACGGTTCTGACATAAGACTCACGATCAGGAGATGTAATACAATAGAACTGAGACAAGGTGATTCCAAGAGGAACTTTAGGCTTCCAATTTATTTGGCAAGGTGTAACTCAACAAACAGCAATACACCAACAAAACAATCCCCCTAAATCCCACTAAACGGACACAACGAAAATCTTTACACCAGTTTAGCAGTACAATGCCCAACCTCCCACCTTTCCTGGCCTAACTGAGTTGGGAGTTCTGGGGACCAGAGGTTATACTCACTACTGTGCCTTCTGCAGTCTGGTGGTTTGTTTCTTCTATCTTCAGTGTCTTCGGACACTGGTTTTCCTTCCGTGTCGAGAGGCCTGTGGTTGTGGTTGTTGAATCACCAGGGCAGGGAAAATCATCACTCCTCTTTTCTTCACTACGTCAGAAACCCTTTTTTTATAGCCAGATTATCCAGTCCGCCTCTCCTGCTGAAGTCGATTCTTCTCATTGGTGGACTTTTGATTTTGAAAAATGCAACAGTTTGAGGTTTTTAGGTTTTTTTTCCCCACTGATCTTAACCTACTCAAGGTTTGAGTGGGTGTTGATTGCATTGGCCTCCTGTAGCCATTGTGCTAGTCTGGCCTGAGCCAGATATTTCTATGCCTGATGTTGGAATATGTATGTGGCATTGTTTAAATGCTAATGTTTTCAAGGGGCAAGTTTCGAGGGTATACAGTTCCCAGACAATTTGATTAGTTCCAATGTCCAAACTGGCCCTTTTGATATTGACTCCACCCCTTTTCTTGCAGACCTTTAAAAAAATCCCAAATTCGATTAAAGTTCATAGTTTCTTCCATGTGCACTTTAGGATTTCAAACTTTCTGGTAGATAGTTCCAAATTAAATTCCCTTTCCTATGAGTCCAAACACTGGGGGGGGGGTCTCCATTTGTGTCCCAAAGTTTTCCTTCCATCGGTTTCAATTCACAGCACAGACTGATCCCACAGCCCTTTTCCTTCTGGGTAAAATGAGGGGTTTTCGTCCTCCCCTACATAATCCCCCATCTGACACAGTCAGACACCACTCGAGTGTGTCAAAGTTCAGGGTGGTGAGAAAACCCTAGGTCTCCCAAATTGCCCAACTTTCCCCAGTTTAACTCTAAACTGATCCCGTCAATATATATCGTAATTCCTTTTAACGCGGTACTAAACACAGAAATCCAACAGGTTACACTACACGACAGCAACATACATATATGTACTTAAGGTTACAGCAATAATTGTACATTGAGTCTCATTTCGGTCTCAAACGTAAAACAAAGAAACCTGCCCTGCAAACTCCCCAGGAGCCATGTATGAAAACGCAGTCATCCCTGAGAATAACAAAACCGCCTAAGTGTCGCGGTTAAGCTTTGTTTACACACCTTGAGTGTTTAGCAACGGCTCTCCTGGCTGTGTAGTAGCCTGAGGAACTGCATTCTTTTTCTTTTTCTCCTGAGCTTACAGCTTGTAACTAGCAGATAAGCTACAATCATGAGTTGGCCGATTACTAAGGCATGCGATCCCACCCGGATCCATGCAGGTATGTCTGCCCGTATTCCCAAATCCCACCATGCTGGGGGTTTAATCTGGGCAATCTCCCCTGCTAGAATTTCAGTTTTCTGCTCCATGCTGTAAAAATGTTTTTGAGACAAATCCACTGCCTGGAGGAGGGCTGTAAGTTTCTCAGGTAGTGGGGCAATGGGATAGCCAAACTGGGCGACATATTGTTGTAGATGGCTGAGGTTGTTTTGTACCGTGAGGTGAATTGTGGAAGGTTCAGGGATGGGTGTGATTCTGGTGTGTGCCACTTGAACCTCTGCCCTGGGTTTAAAGCAAAAGCTGCTGTACGGAATTGGACACCACCTTCCCGGTCCGTGTTCATACCGTTGGGCACTTGTGGTGACACAATATGTCCCACCGCCTACATATGCTACCTGTGGAGGCATATGGTTAGGGGCCATTACCTCCATTGTGCAATTGATAGGCTCTGCCCCAGCAGTGCTGAACCCGCATTGTGGCCTTGCAAAAGCGTTCACGTGCTGGGGGCACAGGATTACCTGTGCTCCCCTGCTCTGACAACCCGAGAGGTCTGTACCTGTCACAGTGTGCTCCCACATTGTGACATAAGGTGGGACCTCTTGGAATCAAACATGCACCCCTCCACGAATGACTCCCACATTCTCCACTCAGTACAGGGGTGCTGGTCGTGGGGACGCCCCCATCACGGGCATCCTGACCACCACACCCATGATGGTATGATTTGACTTTCCACAGTCCACCGGTACCGGGTAGGCTCCCGATGCTACACGAAGTTGGCAGGAACTCAAAACATTATCGTAAGGGTGCAGTGCTGCTAAGTGCTGGTTGCTGATCCAGGAGGGGACCTGTCCCTGTCTCAGATCCTCGAGGTTACTCCGTCCCTCTCCCAACAACCAGGCCCCATAGAGCACGCACACCTCATTTTGGGCGGCTTGATCGGAGGCGTTTCTATCCTCCCGAATCAAGGCGTTTACAGCCCTGGCCTGCGCCTCCAATTGAGAGATAATCTCCTTTAAGTGAACTGTCATTGCCACCTCTTCGTGGAGCGCGGATCCCACTATGGTATTCTCGTCCCCCAGGACTTTGCGCAGCTGATTCTTTAACCCATTTATCTGGAGGGCCAGCTGCATGTTATCCAAACTGTTTATGGCGGACGCCCCGGTGTTAAACCCCGTAAGAATGTCATTTAAAGTGCCACGCTTCTGCCTGCCCGGTTCGGCCCTATCCCACTGTTTATACAAGTCTGTCACTTTGACATCCCCGAAGTCCAGTTCATAGAACTTCCGGAACATCTCCCGCAGCAGAGCCTGGTATAACAGATCGGTTTCCCGGGGACACCACGTAGGTAGGCGGACTTCTGTCAGATTTAGCACCACTGATGCCACTGCGTAGTGTACCCCCTGATAAAGTAGTTTCTTGGTAGGGACCAACACTAAACCATTCCCCGGCCCCCTGTTTGTTGTCGGGCACTCGTGTGGGACGGTGGGCTTGGCCGTGGGTGGGGGCTTCCTTTCCCGAACTACAAGTTCAGTGGCATTTACTGGTACCCGGGGATTAGGGATCACACACGCCTCCCCGCTGCGATCCCATACCACCCCATCCCCGACATCCTGCCACCACCTATAAAAAGCAATGGAGACCCCCTCTGAACACATGCGAGTGGATCCCCACATACACAAATAAATTCCTTGGTCGTACGCCCACCATTTCTCCCAGCACACCGTGACCCCGCCAGATGACCCACTGATGTTTCGGTAGGTATCATTATCCAGACGTTCCCAGTCCGAGTGTCGGTCTCTCATTTTCCTCTTGAGCTTTCTGAGCCACCACCACCGTCCCAGAGGTATGTCCCCTCGGCAAGTTAGGCATACCTTCCTGCCTTCTGTCACTCTCACTCTGGAAGTGGCCACAGTGATCTCCGGGCAGGGGATGGAGGCCTCTCCGTAGGTAAAGTCCTTATGGTTGGAGTACTTGGTGGAGTTCGATCCCAACCACCCAGGCCATTTCCCCTCATGGGAGTAGGTGACCCGGCCATCCGCCACCGGAGTCCCTTCTCCTGTGGTCACTGTCGGCGCTCTGCCCCCGGAGCATCCGAAAACTAGGGAGTCCTCGGTGTCCCCTCGGTGCCCGGTGCAGATCCTTAGCGATACCAGCATCACTAACGGCCAGTAGGGAGGTGTTGACATCTGAAAGGCAAGAAGAACATGGCCTTGCCTTGAGAGACCTCTCCAGGCTCGGCCCACTTAACATGTTCCAAACACAAAAATGCTGTACCCAACCGTCACTGCCTTACCTAAACACATATACTCACAACACAAAGTAACAAAACAGGAAGTGAAAATATATACACCGCCACCCGTCCCCGGGTGGCCAGGCTATATCCTGTCACTGTACAGGCATCGTCGACCACTTGGCTGACCGTACCCTGGGGACCAGGATGTCCTCCGCTGAGGGGCTCGTATGGTCCCCCTAAATGAGTCTTGTGCTGCCCTCCAAGGCCGTCCCGAGCCCCGGATGATCGGTGGGAGACCCTTGCTAGCGCAACAGAGCACCCTCCCTGTTGTCTTTCGCCGTATTAGTCTGGGGCGGGGGGCTAAGTAAACAGGGGACCACGGCGCCCTGGGCTGTGGCACTCTGTCACTCCTCCTTACTGTCGGTGCAGAGTCCCACGTTATGGGCTGCAGTGCCATCTCCTCCACCTCTTGGGCTAGCCCCAGCTGATCCACCATGGGAGGTTCAGCTTCCCCTTGAACCTTGCTAATGGTAGAGCCTTTCTCCCTACTTCTGTTAGTGGGCTGGGAACCTCTACCCAGTGGTGGGATAGCCTTACAGGAGCAGTGAACCAGCCCCGGCTGTAGAGCTTCGGGGCCCGCTGCCTCCTCCGGAGCCTCCAAATCCACAGGGGCCTGTTCTTCCCCCAGTGCCTGATTCCCTTCCCTTGCTCGTCCCCTCTGTTTTTTACCTCTTTTGGGGTCAAACAATTTACACTGATTAATGTGATACCACTTCACCCGGCGAGGCAGTCGAACCGCATAGACCATAGGGCTAGCCTTGTCGACTATGCTGTATGGTCCCATATATAATGCTTCAAAAACCCCGACCCGAGCATAGTTCCTCACCATTACCTGGTCCCCTATCTCCCATTCGTGGTGTTTGCTGGGTTCTAGCAGCAATCGGTTACTCTGATGCTGTCTGCCCATGTTACTAGCAGCCTGCCAGTGAATCTGTTTCAGGTGTTCAAACAGGTTCCTGACAAACCGGTCCCGGTTCACCTCTCGGAGCTGCCCTTCGGTGAGAACCGGCGCCAACACATGCACTGGGGTTCTCATGATCCGGCCCGTCATCAGCTCATGGGGTGAGTACCCTGTGCTCTTTGACTGACTGGCCCGGATTCCCATGAGGACCAACGGTAAGACCTCCACCCACTTGTTCGGTGAGTCTCCCGTCTCCTTGCGCAGCCTTTCCTTTAGGGTCCGGTTCAGGCGTTCTACGGGGCCTGAGGACTGAGGGTTGTAGGCGACATGCCATTTGGCTCTTATCCCCAGCACCTTTAGGGTGGCCTGCATCACCTGGCCGGTGAAGTGGCTTCCCCGGTCGGACTCCACTATTTGAGGTAGACCCCACCGAGAGAACACCTCCCTCACCAGGATTTTTGCAGTCCCCACCGCGGTAGCTGTTCGGCAAGGGAAGGCTTCCACCCACTTGGAAAACACATCCACCAGGACAAGGCAGTATTTATAACCTCCCTGGGCGGCCGGTAGGGGTCCGATGTAGTCAATCTGGATCGACTGCCATGGTCCCTCTACCCGCCTGACGTGTCCTATAGACGCCTTCCTTTTCTGAGGGTCTGGATTGTTTGCAGCGCAAACCAGACAGCCCGCACAGAAGTTGCGAACGTCTTCCCGGAGGCCTGGCCACCACCCTGCCTTTTCTACCCGTTGCCAGGTAGATTCTGGCCCAGGGTGTCCCGCACCTGGACCCTCATGGGCCAGCTGAAGGAATTCCCTCCGGTGTTGTGGCGGCACTACCCATTTGTCCCCTTTAAACAACATGCCTTCCCGCACAGCAATATCTACAACACTGTACGGGCCCTCCGCCTTTTCCCCCCTTTTGATAGCAGCCAAGGCAGCCTTCAGGATCGGATCCTGCATCTGGACTACTTTAAGGTCCAGGGCCACAGCCGCCCCTACGCTCCCTTGTGTCCCTGGCTTACTTCTTGCTGCTGCTATCCTGCCTGCCTCATATGGGTCCCATGGGCGACCTGTGCGAGCACCTTCCCTTGCCAGCAGGTCTGCCTGCTGGTTACCTTCCCCCCTTGGCTCAGTTTTGGAGTGGGCCTTTACCTTATGGATATATACATCCCCGGTTTCTCCCACTGCAGCCACGATCTTTTCTAGCAGGGGTTTGGTCACAAGGGGCTTCCCATCCGCAGAGGTGTACCCCCGGCGTGACCAAATCGCCAGATACTCTGTACATGAATTGCAAGTGAACATGCTGTCTGAGCAAATCGTGTATGGGGTAGGGAATTTCTCGGGGTGTGTGACCACATACATCACCGCCGAGAGTTCCGCCTGCTGGGCGCTCAGGGTGCATGGGAGTTTAAGAGCCAAGGCAATCCCTGCCTTGGGATCCCAAACTCCGCAGCCCGTGAGTCTTGTACCCGCGGACACTGAACTGGAGCCATCAACGTAGATCTCGCGGCCTGTGGGGTGTATCCCTGCCCGAAATCCAAAGTTAATGTCCCATACTCCCTCCACAGAGCATCTATGCGGCTGCCCTGGATAGATTAAATTTGCTGCGAGTCTGGGCTCGCAGAGGCCCTTGACCTTTAAAGTCATTTGGGAGAGGAGGAGGGTCCAGCGAGTGATTCTGGCACTGCTCACTGTCCCGTCCTTAATCCTCCCGTCCAACAGCATCTGCGTCGGGGTATGATGGGTGAGGAGTGTAATGGGGGATATTCCGGTAAAGATCTGAGCTCTCTTTACTGCCCAGTGGGTGGCAAGCAAGTGCCTCTCACAATTGGAGTATCCCTTTTCTATCTCTGTGAGGACCCTGGAGGAGTACACCACTGGTCTCAGCTGACCGTTTCGCTCCTGGAGCAACACTGCACTTAAGCTGTCACCACTGGCTGCCACCTCCAGGAAGAATTCCTCCCCCCCATCAATTGCCCCTAGGGCTGGTGCTACCTGCAGGTCTCTCTTCAGACAGACAAATGCTGCCTCACAGCCCTCGTCCCATTCCCACTCGACCCCCTTATGTAGGAGTCTGAGCAGAGGGGCGGCAGTGGCTGCATAGTCCTCGATGAAGTCCCTACAGTAGCCAGTGATTCCCAGGAAAGACCTTACCCCCGACACATCCCTAGGGACAGGGAGTTCCTGCACTGCCTTTCTTCTAGCCTCATCAATGGCCCTTTCTCCTGCCCTTATCGTCAGGCCCAGGAATTTTACCTCTCCTAGACCTATCTGGGCTTTCTTGGGGTTAACTTTAAAACCCCCTTCCTTCAGTAATACCAGCAGTTCGGCCAGCAGTGGACCGTGTTCCTCACTGCTGTCTGTGAACAACAACAGGTCGTCCACATACTGGACCAGCTGGTGTGGCTGGCTGAAGCCTTTTAAGCAGTTCGCCATGCATTGGTGAAAGATGCTGGGACTATTATGAAAGCCCTGTGGGAGGCAGCTCCATGTATACTGCTGTTCCCGGAAGGTGAAGGCAAACTTGTACTGGTCTTCCCTCCGTACAGGGATAGACCAGAACCCGTTGGATATGTCCAACACTGTGAACGTGGTTGCGGATGCAGGGATTTCCCCGATCAGATCCGCAACCGCCGCTACTGTGGGGGCACAAGCTGGGATGTTTTTATTGAGCACCCTATAATCCACCGTAGCCCTCCAAGAATTATCCGGTTTCCTAACCGGCCAAAGCGGGGAGTTGACATGGGTGGCTATGGGTCTCAAAACACCCTGCTCGACAAGCGAGCTTAAAGCTGTCTCCAAGTCTGCTTCTGCCTCTCGGGGAAAGCCATACTGCTTTTGCGGGCGCGACATGGGATCCCCATCTATTCGAACCTCCACTCCTGTGACTCTCCCACAGTCGTGTTTATGGGTGGCAAATGCTGCAAGATTTGCTTGCACATAGTCCCGGTACTCGGCCGGGGTGTTACTGACCAGAACCTCCAGGTCGTAACCCCCTTTTGGCTTCATTGTACACAGAGTCCCTTTTCCCTGTTTCTTATCAATAACCATGACTTCTCCCTCTGCTCCCGTGCCCACTGTGCCCCATAGACAGTGATTCCTCAAGTCTACTAGGATCTGGCGAGCGATGATAAAATCAGCCCCCAAGATCCCTTTTCCCACCTGCTCCCAGTTCATCAGGACGCACTTCCATTGTGTTTGGAGTGCTCCTAAACGAACTGCAAGCGGGACTGAGAAAAACCCAGCCTTCTCATTACCTGTGAACCCAACTAGTTGATACAGCGCCCCGTTTGATAGAGGTGAGGTTGCGGGGTCCTCCGAATGGACTATCGTGCTGGAAGCACCAGTGTCCAAAAGGTAGGCACCCAATACACCCTCAACCTCCATCTTGACCCAGGGTCGTCCCCAGGGGTCATATTCTAGTGGGCACAGGTATGCAGGCTGGGTCTGGGCTAGTCACGGTCTCTGTACTGGCAGGGTTGCTGGTGCTTCCCTGCCTGTTGCCGTGGCTACCTTCCCAGTCCCCTCTAGCGCTGTCCTCACTGCAGCTACTATCTGGTCAAGGGATAGTGAGGAGCTCACTCCACTTCTCCCACTCTGGGCGGCTCCTGAAGGACTTCTCCCCCCATATCTCTTTACTGGGCTCCTGCAATCCCTTTTAAAATGCCCAGCTTTCCCGCACCCGTAGCACACACCCTCCTTATCAATCGAGCGGCCACCCTCCTGGTGCCATTCCCTTTTGGGAATCGAGTTGGGCTTTACTTCATTTACCCGACCTTTGAAGGTTTTCTCCTCCTCCCCTCCTCCATTCCGTTGGACCAGTGCCAGTTGCCTGACCACTGCTTCCTCGGTGAGGTTGGGGTCCCGGGAATCGAACCACAGTTCTGCCCTGGCCTTGAGCCGGGGCAAGCAGTTTGCCACCAGCATCCTCAGCCAGCGGCCAGTCTGTACCGCGGAAAGATTCGCCCGGTCGAGGAGCTCCCCACAGGCTGCGTGGTATACCACCCACAGCCTGTCCGCAAACGCCTGCGGGGTTTCCCCTGCGAGCTGCCTTGTCCTTTCGACCCGTTCGAAAGGACTGCCGTCATCGAAGCCCATAGCCTCAAGGACGGCCCTCTGGACCTCAGTAAATGTACGCTGTCCTCTCCGGCATTCTGCCGGTAGGGCCTGGTACAATTTGCTGTCCAGAGAGAAGAGCAGCAGCTTGGCTGTCTCTTCCTCGTCGCACCCATTAATTTCCCCTGCCTGCATCACCTCCATGAAGTGGATAGACGGGTCCCCGCTGCGAGTGAGTTTGGCCAAATGGGCCACCATGGCCCTGAGTGATTGAACTCCATGGGGAATAATAAAGTCGCTCTCCAGCGCTCCCCGACCTTGGCCACCTCCCTGTGGAGGACCGTACTTGCGCTGCCTGACCGGGCACATCCGCCCTGGTTCAGGATCTTTCTGCGCTGGTCCCTCTACCTCCGGCTGTCCCACCAAACCCAGTGCAGCAGACAGTGCCTGGTCTCCTGATCCAGCCCTTAACTGACCCTCGGCTGGAGCCTCACATCCCTGCTGCTGAGCGGGACACATTGGTCCTGCCCCCAGCCCAGGGAATGCTACTACCTGCGTGCCCTGCCCCTCCTGGTACCCCACCGGACAAACCACCGGTGCCTCAGGAGGTGGTCGGGCGTCTCTTGCCTTTGGATTCTCCTCTACCCCCCAATACTCTCCTTTGTCCCCTGTGGACCCTCCAGGTCCTATCAGGGCGACCATCCCCTTTGCCTGGGACAGAGCGTGGGTGAGAGTTTTAATCCTCTCCTGGCAGGGACCGTGATCTGCAAACTCACTGCTACTGGCCACTTTATAGGCTGCCTGTACATCTTTTAATTTATTCTCCAGTTCCCAAATTTTCTGGGTGTACCGAGAGTTCTGTTCCCGGAGGGACCCCTCACTCCCCTTGGCCTCAGTGACCTGACACTGAAGATAGTCCCGGCTATTTCGGAAGGTCTCCTCCAACTGCCGGTTTCTTTGCTGCTCCCCAGCTAATTCGGCCAGCAGGTTGTCCCCAACCACAGCCCGGATAGCAGAGAGCTCCTCTGATTTCTGAAGACTCTGTTCCAAGTCCTTCACCCGCTGGTCGAGCTTTCGGACTTGGCGGGTGAGGCAGATAAGCCAGATGGCCTTTTCCACCCTGTGGTTGTGGTCCTTCCCTGCTGTCCACTGAGCAGCAGCATCCACTGGGCGCTCTGCCCGAGTGAGGGCTTGTACCCAAGGTTTGGTGAGGTTCACCTTGCCAAAAATGTATGAGGAAATTCTCTCCTCCATTTTAGTTTCCTCTCTTATCACCTCATCTGTTATATTAACATCTCCTGTTTGCTTATGTCCCTTCGTGGTCGCCATGTTCTGTAAGGGGTTTTCACAGGGTTGTTGTTGTGCCTTGGGTGTCTCTCTCTGGGCTTCTGCCCTCACAGCTTATGCCTGGCCTGTGAGGTACCCTGAGTGCTGCAAGAGCACCCCTGGAGAGACTGTGTCCACAGCTTATGAAGGGGGTTTTGAGACTCGTGCGTCCCCACAGCTTATGCCTAGCCTGTGAGGCACCTGTGAGTGTCAAACACTCCTAACCCCTTCTTCCCTAGCCTGTGACACACAGTTGAGCATTTTCGAGGCGCTCCTAGCTTCCCTTACACGGTTCTGACATAAGACTCACGATCAGGAGATGTAATACAATAGAACTGAGACAAGGTGATTCCAAGAGGAACTTTAGGCTTCCAATTTATTTGGCAAGGTGTAACTCAACAAACAGCAATACACCAACAAAACAATCCCCCTAAATCCCACTAAACGGACACAACGAAAATCTTTACACCAGTTTAGCAGTACAATGCCCAACCTCCCACCTTTCCTGGCCTAACTGAGTTGGGAGTTCTGGGGACCAGAGGTTATACTCACTACTGTGCCTTCTGCAGTCTGGTGGTTTGTTTCTTCTATCTTCAGTGTCTTCGGACACTGGTTTTCCTTCCGTGTCGAGAGGCCTGTGGTTGTGGTTGTTGAATCACCAGGGCAGGGAAAATCATCACTCCTCTTTTCTTCACTACGTCAGAAACCCTTTTTTTATAGCCAGATTATCCAGTCCGCCTCTCCTGCTGAAGTCGATTCTTCTCATTGGTGGACTTTTGATTTTGAAAAATGCAACAGTTTGAGGGTTTTAGGTTTTTTTTCCCCACTGATCTTAACCTACTCAAGGTTTGAGTGGGTGTTGATTGCATTGGCCTCCTGTAGCCATTGTGCTAGTCTGGCCTGAGCCAGATATTTCTATGCCTGATGTTGGAATATGTATGTGGCATTGTTTAAATGCTAATGTTTTCAAGGGGCAAGTTTCGAGGGTATACAGTTCCCAGACAATTTGATTAGTTCCAATGTCCAAACTGGCCCTTTTGATATTGACTCCACCCCTTTTCTTGCAGACCTTTAAAAAAATCCCAAATTCGATTAAAGTTCATAGTTTCTTCCATGTGCACTTTAGGATTTCAAACTTTCTGGTAGATAGTTCCAAATTAAATTCCCTTTCCTATGAGTCCAAACACTGGAGGGGGGGTCTCCATTTGTGTCCCAAAGTTTTCCTTCCATCGGTTTCAATTCACAGCACAGACTGATCCCACAGCCCTTTTCCTTCTGGGTAAAATGAGGGGTTTTCGTCCTCCCCTACAGCGGTCGAGGGGGTCGTTCAACCTGACTGCCTGCCTCTCTTCCGCTCTTACATCCGGTCCAAGGTGTCCTTGGAGATGGAGCACGCGGTGTCCACCCGGCAACCAAATTTTAATTTGATTTTACGTTTTAAAGTTTAATTTGTTTTCATTGCCGGTGCTTTTAGTGTCCCCCTCCCCTTTTGTAGGGGGCACTGGAAAAATTTGATTTTAGCGCCCCAAAAAAAAAAACCACACCATCCTCAGCTACAGCCTTTTGCATACAAATGGCAATGAACTTATTGGCCACTGATCTGGTTTTGATGGTGTTCTTTAAAAAGGAGTAATATTGGCCAGGACAGAAAGTGAACTCCCTCCTCTTATTCAAATAGGGCTATATGATCTTTAATATCCACCTGGTTCGCTGTAACAGGCAGATGGAGCAGTTAGAAAAGACATTGTGAGTGGTGGCCTGCCTAAATAGGTTCAGTTCTTTTGCATTTATCAAAAGTATTCCTATACAAGTTTTGCTACTGTAGTTATACATTGCAAATAAATACACAACTTTCATTTCTTAAAGCAGATAGTTACAGGCCACAGCAATGCTATAAATGGAATTGGCCCCATTCCAAAATATGCTTTAAACACTTTCAAACCGGAATATCCAGCTACAAAGTAATTAAAACAGAATTTTCAAAATAAACTCAGAATACTCAAATTTTTTGAATTCATGTACAATAACAAACACAAAATTGTAACTTTCTCTGAAAATGGCTTTATTAAATTTATATATGACATTGTATATAAACCAAAGATTGTTATTATGAAAAATTCCTAACAAAGAACTCAAGATTCATAAATGTAAATTCAGTACAGTGGTTTTAGAAAATAATGGTAGGGCATTGGTTTATGCCAATGAATTCCAACAGGCAACAGCAGAAGCTAAGCACTTTCCCAAGTGAGGAGAAATTGTCAGAAGGCCAGCATCTAAAGTTATTTTCAAGCACCTCCCATTCCCTAGTTACAGAACAACATTGACAGAAGTCTGGAAGAAATCACCTACCTACCCATTTGGTTGTAGAATGAAAGCAACAGAAAAAAGTTAAAGGGGAAGAAAAACTCAATACATAAATATTCCTAATTATCAAATGGCAAACTTGTCTAAAACATTAACATCATGAAATAGAAACTCAAAAAATTAGGGAACACATGTATGAACAACTTGTACTCCCAACAAATGAAAATAATATTAACAAGATTCTTTTTGTTTAGTGGGAAATATGAGAAGCAACGCCAAGAACAGAAGTTTTTAATACTAGAGTCCCACTTGACAATTGTCCTCCGAATGAACCCCTAAGTTTCTCTGCATTTTAGAGGAGGAATCTTTCATCAACCAGTGTTTTTGCGGCCAAGTTCTTGCGTCCTAATGCATGACGGATGAACTGAATAATCTTGGAATCAGAAAGAAAAAATGAAAATTTTAGAGAAATGTTCAAAACTTTTAGATTTTTTTTCTCCGCTTCTCCCAACTTATGCTCCAGTTCCACAAGTGCTAATTGCTCTCTGGCACCTTGCTCATGTGGTCAATTTTTACTTGTGAGCCTAGATTTTGAAGTGCAAATTTTCCATGCCAAATACTGTATGTCCAAATCCCAGTGGCATTATAGATAGGTAAGAGAATGGAGACCCATACTGTCAGGTTGCTGCCCCTTTTGCTCAAGGCATTCATTTCCTGGTGCAAAAGGGTGGGACAGGGAAGTGCCTATTGGAAAAACAAATAGTTCACTGGCAAATTGTTCCCTTTAAGTTGCGTGGCCACGTGGCATTGAGGGTCCCGCGCAGCCAGCTTTTAAAAATAGAAAAAACGCACATGCATGGAACTTTGAATGGCCCGCGTAATCCATTAAAGGGGCCACGCAGGGCACAAAGAATTAGAGGGAACATTTTTCACTGGAGGTCAATTTGGGTGTGTGCAAAATGCGCACCACCTAAATTACACTGGGGTGATTGGGGACATCGAAATCAGCTCCCTGAATCTTTACAGACCATCGAGCTCATTACAGCTAAGTTTAATTCTGTCATTATGCAACATATCCGCTCCTCTCTCCACCCCGCCCCCACACACACTTTCCAGGAGTCACTGGATGACAAGCAGCAGTATCAACCATGGCTGATTTTTCTTGTCATTACTCCAGGCATAGTGAGCGCCAATTTCACTGCTCCAGCTGAGATCTAATTTTTGGAAATTAAACTTAGGATCTTGTTAAAATATATGCATCAGTTCTACACTAGGCTACAAATTTATTACACAGGCCATTAGTAGAAACCTTTCTGTATTGTATAAAACACAAAATTTGAACATTAGAAAATTTCATGCCTTTCTCGTTCAAAAAATAAACGTTGACCCTTACATAAAATGGCATTTCCAAATAGAAAAATAATGCTATAAATCTTCTGCTCCGCTGCCGTAACTTCGGCAGAAACCCCATTTACGGCATATGGTATCAGAGCAGGAGAAGGTACAAGAAAATTAATGAAGATGGTTTCTGTTGCAATTGTGTAATTTACATTTTTAGACAGAATTGAAAAAAACAAGAAACACACACAATGGCTTTTCAGAACAAAATTGCAAATGCTTAAAATCTGAAACAAAAATAGAAAATACTGCAAATGTACATGTCAGTATTTGTAAAGAAAAAAAGAGAAGTTAACATTTCAGGTGTTAATCGTAGTCAGAACTGGCAAAACAGTATGACCAAATGGTTAACAGATACTTACTAATCTGCTGTACACTTCCAGTATTTTCTGTTTTAGAAGACATACTTGGTTGTAATTCAATGTGTGTGAGGGATGATATTGAGATTGACTTTCCTGGAGTCACATTGGGAAATTATTTCTCACAAGCCCAGAAGAAACAAGCCTTAAGGCATTGCCCTGAGCTCTCTCTGCTCAGAGGACCAGAGAAGGATAGACAAATCCTGCAGGCAAGCTGCTTCTTTTGTTGTTAGGGAAATTGGGTCAGCGAGTGGCTGGAGACCTTTTGGCTGTTATTCACCAACAATGATAATGAACTGGCCCACTAAATTCAGACTTTCTGAGGCTTAGAAAGTTGCAGAACAGTTCAGGTATGTTGTGTCTGTTCAGTGCCCAGAGATAAGTGTCTTAGGAAAATAGGCCCCATTATTATTTGGGTTCAGATTTTGTGCTAGTAATGTTTGCTGGTGCTCTCCATGAGGATATTGACACAGGATAAATAACTTGCAGCGGAGTACAGGAAAACTACAAGTCCAGTATGCAATGAATTTTCTTTATTAAGTAGGATTGAAACACGTAGCTTCAGTTTGTTTGAATTAATTAATTTCCAATCCCACAATAAAGGATTTACAGTAATGCCAACCCCATTGTTTCAAAAATCATGAGACAGACTCTTAAAAAATCATTTGGTAAGAAATCATGAGTTGCTATTTTTTTCCCGACCAGACCCCTCGCTGGCAGAAAGCACATTCGGCCGTCACTGACCGATTATTGACATGAAACTCTCCTGCTCCCACTCAATAAAAAAGTGCTTATGGTAATAGGAAACCAGTAATTCGGAATCATAGCACAACCCAGACCCATCATTTTGCAGTAAGCATGAACACAAACTGAACTGCGTTCTCCTTCCTTGACATACACACACACATTGTATTGCACACAACACGCACCCCAGCCCAGGCGAACAGCTTCTGACTGTTATAGCTTTATGCTACCCCCAACCAACCACTGCTCTTTCCCACTCTTTCAAACCTTCTACCCCCACCTTGTCCACCCCACACTTAACGCTCATCTCCTCACGAAGCTGTCGGAACAAGCCACCAGGAGGAGCCAAGGGCTTGCTGCAGATAAGTCTCTTTCTTTCCGCCCCCCGCCCTGTCTCCAAGGCCACGTACAAATTAACTCATTTACCAGAGTACGTCCTGGAGTAGACGGCGCCAGTCCTGTCCAGTTCGCCGCACCCAGACGAGTCGAGCAGCTGCCGCTTGCAAGAAAGCCCGGACCCTGAGGGTTCTTCCCCACCCGCTCCTGTAGACTGCTGTTCCCGGCAAAAATGGCAAACAACCCTTTGATTAGCCACGCATGCCTTCAAACAGATGGCAGAACAGTGGATCAACTGAAATTTTTTGGGGGGAACAATTAAGTGCGATCTCTCAAGCTGTTCTGTCAGGGTCAGCTGGGCTCAGTGGGTAGCACACTCGCCTTTGAGTCAGAGGTGGTGGATTCAAATCCCACGCCAGGAACTTGAGTTACTACATCTAGGCTGACACTCCAGTGCAGTGCTGAGCGGGTGCTGCACTGTTGGAGGTGCCGTTTTTCTGAGCAGACGTTAAACCGAGGCCCCGTCTGCCCTCTCAAGTGGCGTAAAAGATCCCATGGCACTATTTCGAAGAAGAGTAGGGGAGTTATCCCAGTGTCCTGGCCAATATTTATAGAAACATAGAAACATAGAAACATAGAAAATAGGTGCAGGAGTAGGCCATTCGGCCCTTCGGCCATTCAATGAGTTCATGGCTGAACATTCAACTTCAGTACCCCATTCCTGCTTTCTCGCCATACCCCTTGATCCCCCTAGTAGTAAGGACCTCATCGAACTCCTTTTTGAATATATTTAGTGAATTGGCCTCTACAACTTTCTGTGGTAGAGAATTCCACAGGTTCACCACTCTCTGGGTGAAGAAGTTCCTCCGCATCTCGGTCCTAAATGGCTTACCCCTTATCCTTAGACTGTGACCTCTGGTTCTGGACTTCCCCAACATTGGGAACATTCTTCCTGCATCTAACCTGTCTAACCCCGTCAGAATTTTAAACGTTTCTATGAGGTCCCCTCTCATTCTTCTGAACTCCAGTGAATACAAGCCCAGTTGATCCAGTCTTTCTTGATAGGTCAGTCCCGCCATCCCGGGAATCAGTCTGGTGAACCTTCGCTGCACTCCCTCAATAGCAAGAATGTCCTTCCTCAGGTTAGGAGACCAAAACTGTACACAATACTCCAGGTGTGGCCTCACCAATGCCCTGTACAACTGTAGCAACACCTCCCTGCCCCTGTACTCAAATCCCCTTGCTATGAAGGCCAACATGCCATTTGCTTTCTTAACCGCCTGCTGCACCTGCATGCCAACCTTCAATGACTGATGTACCATGACACCCAGGTCTCTTTGCACCTGCCCTTTTCCTAATCTGTCACCATTCAGATAATAGTCTGTCTCTCTGTTTTTACCACCAAAGTGGATAACCTCACATTTATCCACATTATACTTCATCTGCCATGCATTTGCCCACTCACCTAACCTATCCAAGTCGCTCTGCAGCCTCACAGCATCCTCCTCGCAGCTCACACTGCCACCCAACTTAGTGTCATCCGCAAATTTGGAGATACTACATTTAATCTCCTCATCTAAACCATTAATGTACAGTGTAAACAGCTGGGGCCCCAGCACAGAACCTTGCGGTACCCCACTAGTCACTGCCTGCCATTCTGAAAAGTACCCATTTACTCCTACTCTTTGCTTCCTGTCTGACAACCAGTTCTCAATCCATGTCAGTACACTACCCCCAATCCCATGTGCTCTAACTTTGCACATCAATCTCTTGTGTGGGACCTTGTCGAACGCCTTCTGAAAGTCCAAATATACCACATCAACTGGTTCTCCCTTATCCACTCTACTGGAAACATCCTCAAAAAATTCCAGAAGATTTGTCAAGCATGATTTCCCTTTCACAAATCCATGCTGACTTGGACCTATCATGTCACCTCTTTCCAAATGCGCTGCTATGACATCCTTAATAATTGATTCCATCATTTTACCCACTACCGATGTCAGGCTGACCGGTCGATAATTCCGTGTTTTCTCTCTCACTCCTTTTTTAAAAAGTGGGGTGACATTGGCTACCCTCCACTCCATAGGAACTGATCCAGAGTCAATGGAATGTTGGAAAATGACTGTCAACGCATCCACTATTTCCAAGGCCACCTCCTTAAGTACTCTGGGATGCAGTCCATCAGGCCCTGGGGATTTATCGGCCTTCAATCCCATCAATTTCCCCAACACAATTTCCCGGCTAATAAGGATTTCCCTCAGTTCCTCCTCCTTACTAGACCCCCCGACCCCTTTTATAACCGGAAGGTTGTTCGTGTCCTCCTTCGTGAATACCGAACCAAAGTACTTGTTCAATTGGTCCGCCATTTCTTTGTTCCCCGTTATGACTTCCCCTGATTCTGACTGCAGGGGACCTACGCTTGTCTTTACTAACCTTTTTCTCTTTACATATCTATAGAAACTTTTGCAATCCGTCTTAATGTTCCCTGCAAGCTTCTTCTCATACTCCATTTTCCCTGCCCTAATCAAACCCTTTGTCCTCCTCTGCTGAGTTCTAAATTTCTCCCAGTCCCCAGGTTCGCTGCTATTTCTGGCCAATTTGTATGCCACTTCCTTGGCTTTAATACTATCCCTGATTTCCCTTGATAGCCACGGTTGAGCCACCTTCCCTTTTTTATTTTTATGCCAGACAGGAATGTACAATAGTTGTAGTTCATCCATGTGGTCTCTAAATGTCTGCCATTGCCCATCCACAGTCAACCCCTTAAGTATCATTTGCCAATCCATCCCAGCCAATTCACGCCTCATACCTTCAAAGTTAGCCTTCTTTAAGTTCTGGACCATGGTCTCTGAATTAACTGTTTCATTCTCCATCCCAATGCAGAATTCCACCATATTATGGTCACTCTTCCCCAAGGGGCCTCGCACAACGAGATTGTTAATTAATCCTCTATCATTACACAACACCCAGTCTAAGATGGCCTCCCCCCTAGTTGGTTCCTCGACATATTGGTCTAAAAAACCATCCCTTATGCATCCAGAAAATCCTCCTCCACCGTATTGCTTCCAGTTTGGTTAGCCCAATCTATGTGCATATTAAAGTCACCCATTATAACTGCTGCACCTTTATTGCATGCACCCCTAATTTCATGTTTGATGCCCTCCCCAACATCACTACTACTGTTTGGAGGTCTGTACACAACTCCCACTAACGTTTTTTGCCCTTTGGTGTTCTGCAGCTCTACCCATATAGATTCCACATCATCCAAGCTAATGTCCTTCCTAACTATTGCCTTAATCTCCTCCTTAACCAGCAATGCTACCCCACCTCCTTTTCCTTTTATTCTATCCTTCCTGAATGTTGAATACCCCTGGATGTTGAGTTCCCAGCCCTGATCATCCTGGAGCCACGTCTCCGTAATCCCAATCACATCATATTTGTTAACATCTATTTGCACAGTTAATTCATCCACCTTATTGCGGATACTCCTTGCATTAAGACACAAAGCCTTTAGGCTTGTTTTTTTAACACCCTCTGTCCTTTTAGAATTTTGCTGTACAATGTCCCTTTTTGTTCTTTGCCTTGGGTTTCTCTGCCCTCCATTTTTCCTCATCTCCTTTCTGTCTTTTGTTTTTGCCTCCTTTTTGTTTCCCTCTATCTCCCTGCATTGGTTCCCATCCCCCTGCCATATTAGTTTAACTCCTCCCCAACAGCACTAGCAAACACTCCCCCGAGGACATTGGTTCCGATTCTGTCCAGGTGCAGACCTTCCGGATTGTACTGGTCCCACCTCCCCCAGAACCGGTTCCAATGCCCCAGGAATTTGAATCCCTCCCTGCTGCACCATTGCTCAAGCCACGTATTCATCTGAGCTATCCTGCGATTCCTACTCTGACTAGCACGTGGCACTGGTAGCAATCCCGAGATTACTACTTTTGAGGTCCTACTTTTTAATTTAGCTCCTAGCTCCTTAAATTCATTTCGTAGGAACTCATCCCTTTTTTTACCTATGTCATTGGTACCAACGTGCACCACGACAACTGGCTGTTCTCCCTCCCTTTTTAGAATGTCCTGCACCCGCTCCGAGACATCTTTGACCCTTGCACCAGGGAGGCAACATACCATCCTGGAGTCTCGGTTGCGGCCGCAGAAACGCCTATCTATTCCCCTTACAATTGAATCCCCTATCACTATCGCTCGCCCACTCTTTTTCCTGCCCTCCTGTGCAACAGAGCCAGCCACGGTGCCATGAACTTGGCTGCTGCTGCCCGCTCCTGATGAGTCATCCCCCTCAACAGCACTCAAAGCAGTGTATCTGTTTTGCAGTGGGATGACCACAGGGGACCCCTGCACTACCTTCCTTGCACTACTCTTCCTGCTGGTCTTCCATTCCCTCGCTGGCTGTGGACCCTTCTCCTGCGGTAAGACCAACTCGCTACACGTGATACTCACGTCATTCTCAGCATCGTGGATGCTCCAGAGTGAATCCACCTTCAGCTCCAACTCCGCAACGCGGACCGTCAGTAGCCGGAGGTGGACACACTTCCCGCACATGTAGTCGTCAGGGACACTGGTATTGTCCCCGTGTTCCCACATGGTACAGGAGGAGCATATCACGTGACCGAGCTGTCCTGCCATGACTTAACCCTTAGATACACTTAAATTGCCGACAACAATGTTAAAAGTTACTGACTAATAAAGAAAAAGAAAAACTACTCACCAATCAGCAGCCAATCACTTACCACGTTGGCTGTGACGTCACCTTTTGATTTCTTTCTACTTCTTTTTTGACTTCTCTCAGCTGGAGCTGCACAAGTACGCCTCTCTCGACTCCCGCCTCTCTCGACGCTCCCTGGACTGCTGAGCCTTTTATAGGCCGCTGCCTCTCTCGACTCCCGCCTCTCTCGACGCTCCCCGGACTGCTGAGCCTTTTATAGGCCGCTGCCTCTCTCGACTCCCGCCTCTCTCGACTCTCCCCGGACGGCTGAGCCTTTTATAGGCCGCTGCCTCTCTCGACTCCCGCCTCTCTCGACGCTCCCCGGACTGCTGAGCCTTTTATAGGCCGCTGCCTCTCTCGACGCTCCCCGGACTGCTGAGCCTTTTATAGGCCGCTGCCTCTCTCGACTCCCGCCTCTCTCGACGCTCCCCGGACTGCTGAGCCTTTTATAGGCCGCTGCCTCTCTCGATTCCCGCCTCTCTCGACGCTCCCCGGACTGCTGAGCCTTTTATAGGCCGCTGCCTCTCTCGACTCCCGCCTCTCTCGACGCTCCCCGGACTGCTGAGCCTTTTATAGGCCGCTGCCTCTCTCGACTCCCGCCTCTCTCGACGCTCCCCGGACTGCTGAGCCTTTTATAGGCCGCTGCCTCTCTCGACTCCCGCCTCTCTCGACGCTCCCCGGACTGCTGAGCCTTTTATAGGCTGCTGCCTCTCTCGACTCCCGCCTCTCTCGACGCTCCCCGGACTGCTGAGCCTTTTATAGGCCGCTGCCTCTCTCGACTCCCGCCTCTCTCGACGCTCCCCGGACTGCTGAGCCTTTTATAGGCCGCTGCCTCTCTCGACTCCCGCCTCCCTCAATTAACGTAACAGAAACAGTTTATCTGGTCATTATCATATTGCCGTTTGTGGGAGTTGCTGTACTCAAATTGGCTGCCGCATTTCCCACATTACAATAGTGACTATACTACTTCATTGACTGTAAAGCGCTTTGAGACGTCCAGTGGTCATGAAATGTATATAAATGTAAGTCTTTTATTCTGGTACATTTTATGGATTATTGTGAAATAGTCCCACACCTATTCTTTTGGGAGAAGAGGTTAACTTTTATTCAAGCTTTGAATTGAAGTCAATTCTGCAGTCACCCTTTCACTTCAAGGTTACTCTCTCTGCCACCGCTGAACCCCCAACTCCGGCCGAGACTCTCCCTGGAGCTGATTGAAATCCCTTTTTGCATATTTTGTACCTGTGGACCGCTCTCTCTGCTGGGATCTCTCTTGGTTAATTATTTTTAATTACTCGCTTGCCATCCCTGGAAAGGAATATTTGGTTAGAGGGGCAGATGCAAAGGATTTAAAACAGCCCCAAGCTCTGAAAATGGCACCAGGAATCGGACAATGAATAATGGTATTCCCGCCCGACTCTCGGGTTTCAATCCAAAAAAAATTACTGAGACAATCTTGAAGCCTGTGAACTCGACCAACACGCATTGCAAATGGTGCCCAACAATGCGGATTCCAATTGTCTCAAATACAAAAGGAGCAGGGGAGATCTCTGATGGCAAAACCAACTTGTGGAAGACTAACCTAGGGGGCCGTGGACCCTCGGTTCCCAGCAGCAGCCAGTCACAGGAGGTATGATGAAGAAGAAGACAGCAGAACAAAAATTGGGAGTTTTCGTTGTTAAATTGTGAGATTGTGAGTTAGGGTGGATTTTCCGAAAAATCGTGTCTCGTAATTAAATCGTGAGAGTTGGCATTACTGGAGTTATGAGCTAGTTCATGCAAGCATTATGAATAAGACATCAGAGATACTTCTGTGCTCACAACAGGGGCAAATTTGTAAATAAAGATGTCGAGTTTGTCAAATAATATAACTTGTGTCGATGTTAATGTGTAATCTAAAACATTTAATCAGTGTAAGGAGAAGGCAGTAAAAGTAAAGGTTGAAAAAGGAAAAAGTCTCAGCAATCCCAATGAGTGTCCTTGTGCAGGCACTATTTTCCAATATTAAGAACATTGCCCAACATGCAGACATGTCTGTATCCACACTAGAGTACATTGGTTCCAGGTGATAAGATCACCTCTCATTCTTCTGAATTTCAATGAGTAGAGGCCCAACCTACTCAACCTTTCCTCATAAGTCAACCCCATCATCCCCGGAATCAACCTAGTGAACCTTTTCTGAACTGCCTCCAAAGCAAATATAGCCTTGAGGAAGAGTTCATAGAGTGTATCCGGGATAGTTTCCTTGAACAGTAAATTTTGCAACCAACCAGGGAGCAGGCTATCATAGATCTAATACTGTGTAATGAGACAGGATTCATAAATTATCTTGTAGTAAAGGATCCTCTAGGAATGAGTGACCATAACATGGTTGAATTTCAAATTCAGCTGGAAGGTGAGAAAGTTGGTTCCCAAACCAGTGTCCTAAGCTTAAATAAAAGGAGACTACAAAGGTATGAGGGCAGAGTTGGCGAAAGTGGACTGGGAAAATAGATTAAAGTATGAGACGGTTGATGAGCAGTGGCAGACATTTAAGGAGATATTTCCTAACTCGCAACAAAAATATATCCCAATGAGGGGGAAAGACTGTAAGAGAAGGGATGACCATCCATGGTTAACTAAGAAAATAAGGGATGGTGTCAAAATGAAAACAAGGGCAAACAATGTGGCCAAGACTAGTGGGAGGCCAGAGGATTGGGAAACTTTTAAAAACCAGCAAAGAACGACTAAAAAAAATGATAGAGAGGGAAGATAGATTATGAAAGTAAGCTAGCATGAAATATAAAAACAGATAGAAAGCATTTCTACAGGTACGTGAAAAGGAAAAGAGTGGCTAAAATAAATGTTGGTCCCCTAGAGGATGAGACTGGGGAATTAATAATGGAGAACAGGGAAATGGCAGAGACGTTGAACAAATATTTTGTATCGATCTTCACAGTCGAAGACACTAAAAACATCCCAATAGTGGATAATCAAGGGGCTATAGGGAGGGAGGAACTTAATACAATCATTATCACGAATTAAGTAGTATTCAGTAAAATATTGGGATTAAAGGCGGACAAGTTCCCTGGACCTGATGGCTGACATCCTAGGGTCTTAAAACAAGTGGCTGCAGAGATAGCGGATGCATTGGTTGTAATCTACCAAAATTTCCTGGATTCTGGGGCGGTCCCAGCAGATTGGAAAACCGCAAATGTAACGCTCCTATTTAAAAAGGAGGCAGACAATAAGCAGGAAACTATAGAGCAGTTAGCCTAACATCTGTCTTTGGGAAATGCTGGAGTCCATTATTAAGGAAGCAGTTGCGGGACATTTGGAAAAGCAGAATTCAATCAAGCATAGTCAGCATGGTTTTATGAAAGCAAAATCATGTTTGACAAATTTGTTGGAGTTCTTTGAGGATGTAACGAGCAGGGTGGATAAGGGGGAACCAGTGGATGTGGTGTATTTGGATTTTCAGAAGGCATTCGATAAGGTGCCACTTAAAAGGTTACTGCACAAGATAAAAGTTCATGGAGTTGGGCGTAATATATTAGCATGGATAAAGGATTGGCTAACTAACAGAAAACAGAGAGTCAGGATAAATGGTTCATTCTCCAATTGGCAAACAGTGATTAGTGGGGTGCCGCAGGGATTGGTGCTGGGTCCTCAATTATTTACAATCTATATTAATGACTTGGATGAAGGGACCAAGTGTAATGTAGCCAAGTTTGCTGATGATACAAAAATGGGTGGGAAAGCAAATTGTGAGCAAAAAATCTGCAAAGGGATATAGAGAGGCTAAGTGAGTGGGCAAAAATTTGGCAGATGTGTATAATGTGGGAAAATGTGAGGTTATCCACTTTGGCAGAAAAAATAGAAAAGCAAAATTATAATTTAAATGGAGAAAAATTTCAAAGTGCTGCAGTGCAGAGGGACCTGGGGGGTCCTTGTGCATGAAATACAAAAAGTTAGTATGCAGGTATAGCAAGTAATCAGGAAGGCAAATGGAATGTTGGCCTTTATTGCAAGGGGGATAGAGTATAAAAGCAGAGAAGTCCTGCTACAACTGTACAGGGTATTGGTGAGGCCACACCTAGAGTACTGCATACAGTTTTGGTCTCCGTATTTAAGGAAGGACATACTTGCATTGGAGGCGGTCCAAAGATGGTTCACTAGGTTGATTCCGGAGTTGAAGAGTTGACTTATGAAGATAGGTTGAGTAGATTGGGCCTACACTCATTGGAGTTCAGAAGAATGAGAGGTGATTTTATCGGAGCATATAAGATAATGAGGGGGCTTGACAAGGTGGATGCAGAGAGGATATTTCCACTCATAGGGGAAACTAAAACTAGGGGACATGGTCTCAGAATAAGGGGCTGCCCATTTAAAACTGAGATGAGGAAGAATTTCTTCTCTGTGGGTTGTAAATCTATGGAATTCTCTGCCCCAGAGAGCTATGAAGGTTGGGTCATTGAATATATTTAAGGCAGAGATAGATTTTTGAGTGAGAAGGGAGTAAAGGGTTATGGGGAGTGGGCAGGGAAGTGGAGCTGAGTCTATGACCAGATCAGCCATGCTCTTATTAAATGGCGGAGTAGGCTCGAGGGGCCAGATGGCCTACTCCTGTTCCTACTTCTTATGTTCTTATGTTCTTATAATTGGTGCAAGTAAGGCTTGTAAAGGGACTGGCACCCTTTGATTTTCTGCTTGCATTACTTATGTTACCCATGGTATATGGAGTACAAATGCATACATACCTTTTGTTGTGCATAAGTTAATAAGGCAGCAAGAATAAAATTTTGAGCAGCAAGATCCACAACAGAGAAGAACAGCATATCAAACATAAGAAGTGTGCCTTCGTTGCCATAGTATAGAACATCAGTGAATGTAAGGTTTTCATCTGAAACAAAGTACAGGATAAATTGTGTTTTAATACAAAGTAAGTAAACTGCATCATTAAAATATCTTTAAGAATCTGTGACGATTGGAGACCTTTCTTGTTTCAAATCATAAATGTTACATTTTCATATTTCCTAATGCAATTTAGATAGCTGATGACCACTTTAATTTGGTTACTGCTTGCTGGAAACAAACCATCTGTGTGTGTTTCCAAAATACATGTAATT
Source organism: Pristiophorus japonicus (assembly GCF_044704955.1). Classification (NCBI taxonomy): domain Eukaryota; kingdom Metazoa; phylum Chordata; class Chondrichthyes; family Pristiophoridae; genus Pristiophorus; species Pristiophorus japonicus. The sequence continues at coordinate 467,881,124 of NC_091977.1, read as the reverse complement.
TGTCTCACTTCAAAGTGACGGATGAGTCATCTCTGTCCAGGAGGATCGCTTAATGGATGTTAGTTGCCAAGTCCACACAGCTGTTAGAAACATATAATACTGATTATCTGGCTGCAAGAAAGATACAGAGCTAATGGAGGGAAAGCTGTCTCTCTACAATTATCAGTGTCACCCAGAAGAAATATTTATATCAGGGTAGACAAACTCTCAACTGGAGTGTTTCATCACCAATTTAATTCTTTTTGGATGCGTGGCCCGTTTAAGGGACTACACGACCCATTCAAAAAAGAGGATTTTCCTGTTTAAAAGCAGATGATCTGACTATGTGGGAGCTACAGAACACTGCACCGCCATCTGGGGAACATTATTCATCACCCCCCGGAATAAAATTTTAATTTGATTAAGTTTCATTTTGGTTCATTTACAGTTTATGGATTGTGCTCCATTAAGAAGGAGGCACTTGCTACCTTTTTAATTAACAATGACAGCTGTCATTAATTAAGTAATTACTGGGAACAGTAGCATAATGGTTATGTTACTGGACTAGTAATCCAGAGGCCTGGACCAATGATCCAGAGACAGGAGTTCAAATCCCACCAAGGCAGCTGTGGAATTTAAATTCAGTTAAATAAATCTGGATCTAGTATCAGTAATGGTTACCATGTAACTACCAGATTGTCATAAAAACCCATCTGGTTCATTAATGTCCTTTTAGGGAAGGAAATCTGCCGTCTTTACCTGGTATGTCCTATATGTGACTCTAGACCCACAGCAATATGGTTGACTCTTAACTGTCCTCTGAAATGGCCTAGCAATCCACTCAATTGTCAAGAAAGCAGCTCACCACCACATCTCAAGGGCAATTAGGGATGGGCAATAAATGCTGCCCTTGCCAATGACGCCCACATCCCGTGACTGAATTTTTAAAAATTAACCAATAAAAGTTCTCAATGTCAAAGACAAAATGAGTCTGTATCACTAGGTGAGACTAATAGCATTTGTCAGAAGAGCAACAGACAGATTTGACTCTCGAGACTACCTGCGCTCTTGTGGCGGAGAAATAATTATTTTGATCTAACAGTCTATTTTTCCATTTCTGATGTTATAACTAAGTTTATTTCAGGACAAGATATTTGAAAACAAAACTATTTCCATCATTAGTTCACTTTATGATAAGTGATTAATATTCAAACATATTAAATCAAATGAAATTAAATCAAAGTATTTGGTTCAAAAGTATTTTTTCTTACATTAGTTAGCCAAGTTATTTCTTTCAATGGTAGAACATGAATTCACAATATCCTGTTACAATGTTACACCTGGTGGTTTATAGATTCCTTCTGTAAATGTATAATTACAGAAAGAAGGAAAAAAAAGAGTTTATAAATGAAAAGCATACCATTGTAAAAAATGGTCTTGTCTATTGGCTCATGCAGCTCCATTCCAATTATTCGTTCCAATAACAGTTTATCCTGTACAATGTAATCCATGTCACGAAGAGCCTGTAGCCAAACAAAAAATGAAAATTCAATGCCTTTTAATATAAAACAACTTTGGCTGGAGTGTCACATTAAAATTATTTTTGTATAAAAATACCAGAAATTGAAATAAAAACACAAACACAAATAAAAACTGGGGTTTTCTAATCCCTGCAAATCAGTCTGCAGCATAACACTTCTCCTGGCACAATTTTCTGATTTAGGCACCTCTTCTTAATTTAAATAGGCTCTCTGCACATGGAAAATATAATGGAGTCAAGTCTGGAAGCTAATTGGCTGCAAATTGAAAAATTGGGCCAATCATCTACTCGTAAATGGCTGCAGGAAGTCCTTAATGGGGGGGGGCGGGGGGATATTTCAAAATGCAGTGATGCTAAAATCACACTCGCAAAATAATACCTTGGGAGATCCTCTTGCAGGAGGTGTGGCGAAGGGGTGGAATGTCATTCACCTCTTAAAGCCCACGCTGCCTAGGAGTAGGTTTTAGGATAGGTGAATTCAGCCTTCCTGGTTTTGCTATATCATGAAGCAAATAAGAAAGTACAATGGTATGAAAGGTAATGTCAACGTAAGTGTGGGCGCCATTGCATATATTTGTATTATTTCTTCACACAAAGAAAGCATAGTCCCAATGTAACTATCAATTACTTGCGTCCTAGGGAGAAGCATGCATGTATTCCACAGAAGCTATATGGTATATTGCTGGCAGGGGCCAAATGTTTCACGTACAGAACTCTTGATAATCAATGATAAAACGGCCAGGTCTGGAAAACAGTATGGGAACTCAAGAGATTATTCAGTGCCAGGACTCAGGGGTAATGTTTCTTCTGCTCTTTCACTTACGAACATCTTCATAAATGTGCATAAATGTGCAGGAAAAAAATCTGTCCACAACCTGGATAGGAGGTGGGACAGCAGCAGAAACTCTGCACCTTGTACAGCAGCAGTTAAGATTGCAGGGTAATGCAGTAGATGCAATTTATCTAGATTTCTAAAAGCCCTTCAATAAGGTGCCACATCATCATCAACATTAAGACGGACTGCAAAAGTTTCTATAGATATGTAAAGAGAAAAAGGTTAGTAAAGACAAATGTAGGTCCCTTGAAGTCAGAATCAGGGGAAGTCAGAACGGGGAACAAAGAAATGGCAGACCAATTGAACAAGTACTTTGATTCGGTATTCACTGAGGACACAAACAACCTTCCGGATATAAAAGGGGTCAGAGGGTCTAGTAAGAAGGAAGAACTGAGGGAAGTCCTTATTAGTCGGGAAGTTGTGTTGGGGAAATTGATGGGATTGAAGGCTGATAAATCCTCAGGGCCTGATGGACTGTATCCCAGAGTACTTAAGGAGGTGGCCTTGGAATTAGCGGATGCATTGACAGTCATTTCCCAACATTCCATAGACTCTGGATCAGTTCCTATCGAGTGGAGGGTAGTCAATGTAACCCCACTTTTAAAAAAAGGAGGGAGAGAGAAAACAGGGAATTATAGACCAGTCAGCCTGACATCAGTAGTGGGTAAAATGATGGAATCAATTATTAAGGATGTCATAGCAGCGCATTTGGAAAGAGGTCCAAGTCAGCATGGATTTGTGAAAAGGAAATCATGCTTGACAAATCTTCTGGAATTTTTTGAGGATGTTTCCAGTAGAGTGGACAAGGGAGAACCAGTTGATGTGGTATATTTGGACTTTCAGAAGGCTTTCGACAAGGTCCCACACAAGAGATTAATGTGCAAAGTTAAAGCACATGGGATTGGGGGTAGTGTGCTGACATGGATTGAGAACTGGTTGTCAGACAGGAAGCAAAGAGTAGGAGTAAATGGGTACTTTTCAGAATGGCAGGCAGTGACTAGTGGGGTACCGCAAGGTTCTGTGCTGGGGCCCCAGCTGTTTTCATTGTACATTAATGATTTAGACGAGGGGATTAAATGTAGTATCTCCAAATTTGCGGATGACACTAAGTTAGGTGGCAGTGTGAGCTGCGAGGAGGATGCTATGAGGGTGCAGAGTGACTTGGATAGGTTAGGTGAGTGGGCAAATGCATGGCAGATGAAGTATAATGTGGATAAATGTGAGGTTATCCACTTTGGTGGTAAAAACAGAGAGACAGACTATTATCTGAATGGTGACAGATTATGAAAAGGGGAGGTGCAACGAGACCTGGCTGTCATGGTACATCAGTCATTGAAGATTGGCATGCAGGTACAGCAGGCGGTTAAGAAAGCAAATGGCATGTTGGCCTTCATAGCGAGGGGATTTGAGTACAGGGGCAGGGAGGTGTTGCTACAGTTGTACAGTGCCTTGGTGAGGCCACACCTGGAGTATTGTGTACAGTTTTGGTCTCCTAACTTGAGGAAGGACATTCTTGCTATTGAGAGAGTGCAGCGAAGGTTCACCAGATTGATTCCTGGGATGGCGGGACTGACATATCAAGAAAGACTGGATCAACTGAGCTTGTATTCACTGGAGTTCAGAAAAATGAGACGGGATCTCATAGAAACGTTTAAAATTCTGATGGGTTTAGACAGGTTAGATGCAGGAAGAATGTTCTGAATGTTGGGGAAGTCTAGAACCAGGGATCACAGTCTAAGGATAAGGGTGAAGCCATTTAGGACCGAGATGAGGAGAAACTTCTTCACCCAGAGAGTGGAATTCTCTACCACAGAAAGTTGTAGAGGCCAATTCACTAAATATATTCAAAAAGGAGTTAGATGTAGTCCTTACTACTAGGGGCATCAAGGGGTATGGCGAGAAAGCAGGAATGGGGTATTGAAGTTGCATGTTCAACCATGAACTCATTGAATGGCAGTGCAGGCTCGAAGGGTCGAATGGCCTACTCCTGCACCTATTTTCTATGTTTCTAGGTTTCTCTATGTTTCTATCATAGGTAGTCCCTCGGAATTGAGGAAGACTTGCTTCCACTCCTGAAGTGAGTTCTTTGGTGGCTGAACAGTCCAATACGAGAGCCACAGACTCTGACACAGGTGGGACAGATAGTTGTTGAGGGAAGGGGTGGGTGGGACTGGTTTGCCGCATGCTCTTTCCGCTGCATGAGCTTGATTTCTGCATGCTCTCGGCATTGAGACTCGAGGTGCTCTGCGCCCTCCCGGATGCACTTCCTCCACTTAGGGCGGTCTTGGGCCAGGGACTCCCAGGTGTTAGTGGGGATGTCGCACTTTATCAGGGAGGCTTTGAGGGTGTCCTTGTAACGTTTCTGCTGCCCACCTTTGGCTCGTTTGCCGTGAAGGAGCTCCGAGTAGAGCACTTGCTTTGGGAGTCTCGTGTCTTACATGCGAACTATGTGGCCTGCCCAGCGGAGCTGATCGAGTGTGGTCAGTGCCTCAATGCTGTGGATGTTAGCCTGGATGAGCCACATAAGGTGCCACATAATAGACTAATGAATAAGGTCAGAGCATGTGGATTCAGGGGACAAGTAGTAGATTGGATAATAGCTCTCTGAATACAAGACAGAATGCGGGGAGTAGAGGTAAATGATAGTTAGTCAGTGTGGCAGCAGGTGGAAAGTGGGTCCCACAAGAATCACTGCTGGGACCACTGTTGCTCACAATTTATATTAGCGATTTAGACTTTGAAATCAAAAACACAATTTCTAAATTTGCGGATGACACCAAATTGGAGGGGTGATCATCAATACTGAGAAGGATTGCAACAAATTACAAGAAGACATTAATAAACTTTCAGAATGGGTATATAATTGGCAAATAAATTTCAATATAAGGTTACACATTACTTGGAAAATAAGAATCTAAATGGGGTAGAGGAACAATGGAATCTCAGAGTACAAATACATAAATCACTAAATGGTTAATAAAGCCGTTAGACAAATCAAGCTCTCGGGTTTATTTCGAGAGGGATCGAATTGAAATGTAGAAAGATTATGCTAAACTTGTATCGAACCTTGGTTAGACCGCACTTGGAGTACTTTGTACAAATTTTGTTGCCATATTATTAGAGGGTGCAAAAAAGATGTGTCAGGTTACACAAACATGCTTGGTCTCTTTTCTCCTGAAAAGAGAAGGTTGAGGGGTGATGTAATAGAGGTCTTTAAAATTATGAAAGGTTTTAATGGGGTAGACAGAGAGACAGTGTTTCCACTCGTGGGGAGGAGCAAAACTAGATGTCATTAATATGTCATTAATACACCAAGAAATCAAATGGGGAATTCAGAAGAAAATTCTTTATCCAGAGAATGGTGAGAATGTGAAACTTGCTACCACAGGGAGTGCTTGAGGTGAATAGTATAGATGCATTTTAGGGGAGGTTAGATAAACATATGACGAAGAAGGGAATAGAGGGTTATGCTGACAGAGTTAGATAAGGAAAGACAGGAGGAGGCTTGACTATAAACGGTGGCATGGACTGGTTGAGCCGAATAGCCCGTTTCTGTGCTGTATATTCTATGTAAACAGAAAAACGAAATGTAATTTCAATAGCAAAAATGTAATTGAAGTTCCTTCTTTGCAGCTCCCAATTTATGTGGATGGTTAAACCTATAGAGTACTGTTCAGATGCTCAACTTGCGTGATCTCCCCTCAATTGCAACAAAAGTGGAATTTTAATGAGCCTGGCAGACAGCTTTCCAAATCTAGTAATATATGAAAGATAAAAATGTAATAATCAGATTCTGATTAGATATCCTAACTTTTTTTTTGTTCAAGGGATGTGGGCATCGCTGGCACGGCCAGCATTTAGTATCCATCCCTAAATGCCTTTGAGAATGTGGCGGTATGCCAGCTTGTTGAACCACTGCAGTCCATGTGGTGAGCATACTTCTTTGTAGCAGTTTGGTACAACTGAATGGCCATTTCAGTTAAGAGTCAACCACAAGTGACATATAGTCCAGACCAGGTAAACACATTTCCTTCCCTAAAGGACATTAGAGAACTAGATGGGTTTTTAATGAAAATCCAGTAGTTTCTGATACTAGCTTTTTATTTCAGATTTATTTAATTAAGCTGTCATGGTGAGATTTTAACTCATGTCTCCAGTTCATTGGTCCAGGCCTCTGGATTATTAGTCCAGCATCATAACCACTATGCTATTGTACCCAACATGAATTGGTAGTCAAGATAATGTAATTATTTTGTCATGACAACCAGTATAAACATAAAGCTTTGAAGCTGGCTAATGGAATACCCTGTTACCACTTTAATATTGGCAAATTAATAGAATACTTACATGATCAATGAATGAACCAAGAAATCTATTTGTAGTATTATAGGCCCTCATTCTATTTTCAGTAAGGTCACCAGGACTATTCAACACCCGGGCAGGTACATCTGTCTACAAAATTGGTACAAAATTTAGGAACAGAACATTTAAAGTATTCTGTAAATCATATTTTGGAAATATATTATGGTAAATTAATTGGTACTCAGACCCAATATATTGGCTCTCGAATCTTGTCATATTGCTCTCTGATCTTGCTTGTGATGAATATCTGAAATGTCTCAGTTTCTGTGTTGGGAACCAAGCCTCTTTGACTACACAGGTTCTCCTGTGAAGGAATAATTATTTGGCGATCAGAATGAAAAAAAAGACTTGCATTTATATCGCGCCTTTCATAACCAAGGACATCCCAAAGCACTATACAGCCAATTAAGTACCTTTGAAGCGTAGTCACTGTTGTGATGTAGGAAATGCAGCAGCCAATTTTCACACAGGAAGCTCCCACAAACAGCAATGTGATAATGACCAAATAATCTGTTTTTGTGATGTTGACTGAGGGATAAAATATTGGCCAGGGCACCTGGGATAACCCTCTGTTCCTCTTCGAAATAGTGTTGTCATGTATGTAGCCATTAGATGGTGTCATTGTTGGAGGTCACCAAGCAGCATGCACATGGTGCTGCTCTGGTATAAAAGGCCAGCTATTTTGTGAGTCAGGCACTTTGGGCCATAATAAAGCAGTGGCAAGGGTGTACCTTGTTCAGTTAAACAGTACTCAGTTTGTATCTTTATTGCATACATAACAAGTATCATGGGATCTTTTAAGTCCACCTGAGAGAGCAGATGGGGCCTCGGTTTAATGTCTCATCCGAAAGACGGATGACAATATTTAAAATTGATAGAGAGTTCACTTAATAGTTGTTCCTTCCAATAATTAGAGAACAAATAAAAAAAACTCATAAGAGCTCGATAGCCTTGAGTTTCTTAAGAAAACATAAAGGGACGATTTTTCTGAGTAAATGCTGTTAACAGAAAGCCTTACATACTGGGCACACATGCCGGATTGCTGTAGTATGCCCTCAGTTTCCATATTCATGGACAGTAGGTGAAGCTCCAAACCAGCATTGTGTACTCAGAAAATTGGCCATAAAAAGTTATGATGTGTCTTTGCTATAAGTATGCATTGAAAAATCACTTAAAAATGTGAAAAATAATATCAGAACCTCCGAGATAAAACCTCTGCGGGATGAAGTTTACGTACAAAAGCTTAAAATGCTCATACTACATTCTTGTTTGTGCTGGGTTAGGGAGCAAAAATAGCATCCAGGAAAGTAGTATGAGCATCTTGAGCACTCACATGTGAAGTTCTATTCTATTACCTGTATAAATGTATAATTATGATAACATAGATTATATTATATCCTAAATAGTTTTTCTAATCCATGAGTTTAAAGGAAAGCAGAACAATTTGCATAAAATTGCATATATGTTGAGTTATGTGCAACAGATAAGTTAATATACCGCCTCTCTCTTTAGATTAAGGTTCATTTCTTCCATGTTGGTGTCTGCATGACCATGCACAGACCTCCCATGGATGTAGTATCCAAAGCATCTATGTGACAAAATGATAACGGATATCTACAAAATAAGAATGTAGATCCAGAATAAATTTCGACTTTGATTTTGTGCAAACAATTTAAAAACAATGTGGTAACATTTCTTCAAAAGAAAGAGAAATTAAATATTACAGTATAATACTCACATTACTTATTGAGCAAAGATCAATAAACTGACTTATTTTGTCGTCCACAAATCGTTCATAAATACTTGTGCAGAATATTACCTACAAACAAAACACATTAGTTTAACTATTTGAATCTACATTTCAAAATAATCAAAAATTACTATTCTTCATTTACATCTATTGTACTGACCTATTTAAAAATTGATTTACGTAATACATATGACAATACCTTACTTAATGGAAATTTTAGACATTTCTAGGAGCAAAACACTTGAACAGAGAATTTCATATTTGAACATTTACAAAGAATTATGATTAACTTTAATGTCCTTTATTTCTACTCATTTTAAATAGATTTAGTTAAATGATATGGGACGAATTCGCTGAAAGAATTTACTGAGCCTGACACTGTGGAGGAGCTAAAGTACATTGATAAAGATCAACAACTTTATAAAAAGGCAGAACAAGGAATGATAATGGAAACTATCTAGCCTCAGTGATCTTGCAATTTTATACATGCACGTTAATAATTCCTTCATAATCACAGCAGGCCGACCGACTCTACTGCAATCAGCCTGTGGAGAACTCTTTTTTTCATATTGTCGAATGGCACAACAAAGACTATGAGGGCTAAATTGGCTGATTGGTGCCTGTTTTTAGGCTCTAGTTGGCCACCTAAGATTCAAAAATAGGGTCCAAGATGCACACAGGAAGAAGAGGAAGGGAGGCTGCAATTTAGACAGCCTCTTTCTACCAGGGCTTTGTATGATTCAAGAGTGATTCCAGTGACCACAACTACACCTCTCCATTCACCAACAGTATCACACGCCTTACCTTTCCTCTTTCAATAACCATCACATTATCTTCTTCCCGACAACACTTATTGGTACCTCCCTCAGTTTGGTCACACACATGGGAACACCATCACCTGCAATTTCCTCTTCAAGTCATATACCATTCTGACTTGGCAATATATCACCGTTCCTTCATTGTCGCTGGGTCAAAATCTTGGAACTCCCTCCCTAACAGTACTGTGGGTACCTTCACCACAAGGAATGCAGCCGTTCAAGAAGGCGGCTCATCACCAGCTTCTCAAGGGCAAATAGAGATGAGCAATAAATGCTGGCCTTGCCAGCAATGCCCATATCCCAGGAACGAATAAAAAAACATAAAAAACAAAACCAAATGCAAATTCATTAAGTGAATAACTACATCATCCATAAAGTATTAAACTAATCACCCTTGTGCATTCTCGTAGTGCCTGTTTTACATGTGCCTTTGCCTAACCTAGTGTTCCTATGAGATGCTTTCTCAGTGGCTGGAGCTTGCAAGGTGGAAGGCTGCTGACCTTCAATTAAGGAGACTGCAGATGGCCTTGGAGGACGACCTCAAACAGCTCTGGGCCTAGAAGGTTCAACTTCAGACTGCACCACCTTGGCATGGGCTGCAGCAGTCTGGGCAGGCTGACACGCAACAGCAAGAGCACTGGCAGAGTGGCAGGACTGGGAGCAGATTCCTGTTCATAGAGCCACTATCGTGGGCAGCACCGTTGCATTTCTAGTGATCTGTTGGAAAACAGATTGCTGGACTGATGAGATGTTCTGGAAGTCCCTTTCAATACTGGTACCCAGAAACTTGATGGCAATAGTCTGAGCTTCCATGGCAGGAGTCTGAGCTGTGATGGAAGTTGTGCTACGATGGAAGCTGTTATGTCTTGAATAAAGAATCTGACCAGGTAGTGTAAGCTTAAAGTAATGTGTGACCGTAGTCCTTTATTACAGGTCTCCAGAGTGCCTCTCCAGCCTGTGCGGCCTCCTTATGTACAGGTGCTCCCAAGCGATTGTGGGATCCCTTGGGACTCCAGGGGATGAGCCCTCTGGTGGTGAAACAAGGTATTTACAGGTTTACCCCCCCCACCGTCCAAAGTCATTAGTGTAACTATTTACAATGTGAGTCGACCTGGGGCCTTCCTTTCCCTGGTTGATCGTCTCGATGCAAATGCTGGTTTTGGTGAGTCGTTTGTTGGGCCCTCAATGGGCTGCTGCGGAGCCAGCGCCGCAAATAGGTCGTCTGCCTTTGGTAGCGGATATTGATCCTGCAGGGAGAAGCGATTGATAGTTACTTTGTAATCACCACAGATTCTGACGGGGCCGTCTTCCTTGAGAACTGGAACAATCGGACTGGCCCACTCGTTGAATTCGATCGGCGAAACTATGCCCACTTGTTGCAGCTGGTCCAGCTCGATCTCCACCCTCTCACCATGTATGCTACCACTCACACCTTGTGGTGAATGGGCTGGGCCCCCGGAATCAAGTAGATCTGCACTTTTGTTCCTTGGAACTTCCCGATGCCCGGTTTGAACAGCAAGGGGAATTTGTTTAAGACCTGGGCACATGAAATGTCATCGACGGACGAGAGTGCTCGGATGTCGTCCCAGTTCCAGCATATCTTTCCCAGCCAGCTCCTGCCGAACAGCATGGGGCCATTGCCCGGTACCACCCAGAGTGGTAAATGATGCACCGCTCCATCGTAGGAGACCTTTACGGTAACACTGCCAATTACGGGAATCAGTTCCTTTGTGTACGTTCTCAGTTTAGTACGAATGGGAGTCAGGACTGGCCTTGAGGCCTTGCTGCACCACAATTTATCATTATGGACTGGCTCGCTCCTGTATCCAGCTCCATTGACACTGGGAGTCCATTTAATTCAACCTTCACCTTTATCAGGGGACACTTTGAGGTAAATGTGTGCACCCCATATACCTCTGCCTCCTCAGTCTCAGGCTCTGGTTTGTCGTGATTCATCGTGGATCTGTCCTCCTCTGCAACATGGTGGTTTTTCAGCACATACGTTGGAGGTGTTCTATTGTTCCACAGCCCTTGCAAACGTTCCCTTTGAAGCATGAATGGAAACGATGATCACCTCCACAGCGCCAACATGGTGTTAATGGCCTTGCATTCACCACCCTTGATGGTGGACTCTGAGACATCTGCAGACGTGCAGCTGCAGGCATGTGAGTCCTGTCCTGTACGTTACGATTCGAAAACAACATTACTTTGTTCACATTACATGCAGCAGTACTCGTATGCTGAGAGATTTGTTTGGTATTGTCACTGGTGGCGATGAATGCCTGGGCTATCGCTATGGCTTTACTCAAGGTTGGGGTCACTACAGTCAAAAGTTTTCGAAGTATTACTTCATGGCCAATGCCAAGTGCAAAAAAGTGACGGTGGAAGACTTGACCACGGAGACACTGTGAATGTATTAGAAAACCTTGTAATTACCATAATACAACCACAGTGAATAACTGAATAAGTGTTGTCATGAAAGTGAATAAACCTGACGTGTTTAAATTTGATGGTATGTGCTCCAAGTGTCCTTCAAATTCACAATGTCCTGCAAGACGCCTTAGCTCGGCGACGGAGCTTGCCACTTCCTGGCCTTCAGACCTCTTGTACGTGTAGAACCGGTACCTTGCCATCAGAACGCTTTCCTTCGGGTTTAGATGCTCCCGGACCAGTGTGCACAAATCATTGTACGACTTCTCGGTGGGTTTCGCTGGAGTGAGCAGATTTTTCATGAGGCCATACGTTGGTGCCCCGCTAATGGTGAGAAGGATCGCCCTTCGTTTGGCAGCATTCGCTTCTCCTTCCAGCTCGTTGGCCACGAAGTATTAGTCGAGTCACTCCACGAAGGTTTCCCAATCATCTCCCTCTGAAAATTTTTCCAGGATGCCCAGTTCTCTGCATTGTTACGGTGGGGTTCGTCATCTGTATCTCGTCGCCAGTTGTTATGTCTTGAATAAAGGATCTGACCAGGTACTGTAAGCTTAAAGTAATGTGTGACCGTAGTCCTTTATTACAGGTCTCTAGAGTGCCTCTCCAGCCTGTGCGGCCTCCTTATGTACAGGTGCTCCCAAGCGATTGTGGGATCCCTTGGGACTCCAGGGGATGAGCCCTCTGGTGGTTAAACAAGGTATTTACAGGTTTACATATATAACAGAAGCTGTGATATCAGTCATCAGACACTGCACCATGGTGGGTTCCACAGGTGTTATGATGGAGGTGGCCACCTGTTCCATATTGGAAAGGATGGGTTCCAAGCTCTGCACAAAATCCGGACATCTGACTCCCCTGCAGCAGAACAAGTGTGCAACCTTGCCCTCCAGCAAGTTGGTACCTGTGGTGTCCTTCCCTTCGACCTTGGCTCCTGCGCACTTGTGCCCAGTGTCTCACCACAGCAAATTCCTCCTCTATCCTATACTCTAAATTACGCGCAGTGTCAATCTCTGAGTTGGTGTCTGTTCACCATCACTATCTTCTTCCTCTTCCTCCTCTGGCTGGGAAGGTTGCAGTCTTGGGTATCTGAAGTGAATAAAAGGTACACGGGTTAGGTTGTGGTGAGGGGTGAGGAGAGAGTAAGAAATGCATCCTTACACCATCGGCAGCTTGTTAGTCCAAAGAGCTTGTGGGATGAGGGAGAAGTGAGAAGCCAGAAGGAGGATTAGGTATGCAGAGACCCTGATTATTATGTCCGTAATGCACTTATGAATGACTCCACAAGGGAATGTGTTGTACTCAACCTATAGTGACCTTGGTCCTTTATTCCAAACTTCAGAGTGAGGCACAAGCATGGTGTGCAGCCTTTTATACTGGGCCCTGCCACCAGGGCAGGAAACCCCTGGTCTCCACCAGTTGCACCCTCTATTGGTGCCAGCAAGTATATACACAGTGTAAACCTTATTGATAGTACATCAGGTAAACAAGTCTCCATCTTATGCACCCACACAATAACTACACAGAGGGTACATCCATAGTCTGCATATACAACATCACTCTCCCCCGAAGTCCTTTGTGCCAATTACCTTTGCACTATGTGCTCTGGCTTAGCTCTCCCCAGACTTAAGTGCCAATAGCCCTTGCACCTTGGTTGTGCTTTGGCTTGGCTCTCTCCCTGTTAACCCCCAAATCCTTTTGCCACAACGTTGGGTAGTGGTTACCAGTTTGGATGGTTCGATGATGCAGTGGAGGTTCCAGAGGGTTCTGGGTGTGATCCATGTGTGTGTCCATGGTTACATACATTCATTCCGCCCCCCCCCCCCCTCTCCCCACAGTGAGGTCATGCAGCTGGCCCATTACATTAAAATACAGGATCAGACAAAGTGCAAGTACAAAGACAGGAAGAAGAAAAAATGTTTATAGTTTGTATCGTGACACCTGGTTCAGTGACTTACATTAGTTACATTTTACGGTCGTGCACCAGGATTGGATAGATTGCATTCATGGTTCAGTCATGGTCAGTGCTGAGGTAGCAGTACAGGTATGCGAGGACTCTAGTTCCAGAGCAACCGGACGGGGTCCTAGTCGTCTGATGGCGGCGCAACGCTCCCTGCCAGCGGGGTGGGCTTGGTTCGCTCACCTAGCCAGGACTCAGGGCCTTTGCCGTTGCCTAGTGGTAGGCAGAGCCACAGAAGTGTGTGACCTCTCTGTCTTCCTTTGAAGGCTGCAGAGTTTTCTGCCTGCTCTCTAACGGTGTTGGGACCCTGGCTGTTCCAGGTCCCGTTTGGGGAACTCGTTAGTTCTGACCTTTCGCTCCCAGATATGGCCGAGATAGCGACTGGGTCTGGGGGCTGAGCCGTCTCCACCCGGGTGTTGGGCAACGGTGGCTGACTGCACGTACTGGCGCTGTTTTCATTTCCAGGTCCGTAGCGAATAGTGCCATCGGGTGCCTGCAGTGTGGGATCGACCTGGGACAGGTTATCAGGATCAGTGCCTTCACCCTCCTGAGGTCGCTCGCTTGCTACTTTTGGGGACACTCAATTCCTGACATCTCGCAACAACATTTTGTTCTTTACATTAGGAATAGTACCGACAATTCGCAATAACATTTTGTTCACAATCTTAATCGGTTCGTTACATTGATTACCATGCATACAATGTCTCTAAGTTCAGTTGGGTGCAAGTCTCCTTTAAGAAACCCTGCTGGCTTTACCCCAGTCAAATCTTTTGTTAGACACCTCGTGTTGGTCCCTCAGCGTTGCACCTCATGATATTGCCGCAGCCATTTTTCTTTTCAGCCACGCTGCCCCTCACTGCATCAGGGACGCCATCTTGTCTCTGTTCTCGAGGTCAACTGCCTTGATCCTTCTCTCCCGCGATTCTGCCATAAAAGCTGGAAGAGTGCCTGTGAATTCGATCTTCCTCCCCAGGAGTCCTGCCACTGGAGCCGGGAAGGTACTTTTAAGTCATTCCGGTCGGATCATTGCCACGCAGTCGTGATGGACGGTTTGTGCCTCGGTTGCTGCGCTGGTCTGTTCTCTGGTGCCTGGCCCAAGCAAAGGTGAGGTTTTGCTCTGCCTCTGAGCACAGGGGACCTCGATTGCTGGAGTGAAGAGTTCTTCCCATTTCCCATCCACCTTCTTCCGAGTAGCATTGGACCATCACCTGCAACAATCCACAGAGGTAACTTGTGCATCACGCCATTATAGATTGCACTTACATCCACACTACCAAGGACTGGGATCATCTCCTTGGTGTAGGTGCGCAACTTTTCCTGTACTGGAACCAGCTCGGATCATTTTTCGTTCCATAGCATCTCAAAGGCATCCTGGCTCATCACTGACTGGCTCGCTCCAGTGTCCACTTCCATGAAGACTGGAACGCCGTTTATCTTCACTGGAGGACAATCAGTGGTGCAGGTATACACTCCATACACTTCTTCTTGGGGCTGAGCTGCCTCTCTGGCCAAATCATCATATTCCCCGCTGGATTCAAAGTCATCTACCAACTCCTCTGCTAGACGGTGAGTCATATTTCTTTTACACATATGCTGGAGGTGGCCCTTCGTGTTACAGGCTTTGTATATGCACTCAGCAAACCGACAGTGGTGAGCCCTATGGTTTCCTCTGCAACGCCAGCATGGTGCTACTCGATTAGCATCCCTCGGACTCTGAGTTCTGGAACCCTGAAGTCTGTGCTCTCTGCCCTGTGCAGAGCCACGTTCTACAGTCTTGCCTGTGAAAGGCACCATTCTGTGTACAGTACTTGTCGGGTTTGAGTCCACAGGGTGAATAATTTGCATGGTGCTGCAGGTCGAGGTCATGAACGCCTGACTGATGCTGATGGCCTTCTGTAGGTTGACTGTGGTGTCGGCAGGTAATAGCTTGTGAAGGAGGCCCTCGTGGCCAATTCCCATAACGAAGATGTCTTGCAATGCTTCGTTGAGGTGCGTGCCAAAGTTACACGGTGCCGCAAGTCTCCTGAGGTCGGCAGCATATTTTGCAATCTCCTGGCCCTCAGGTCCCGCAGGTCTGCGGTGAGCGTAGAATCTGTGCCTGGCCGTGAGGATGCTCTCTTTTGGTTTTAGTTGGTTGCGAATTAGTTCAGTCAGCTCATCGTATGTCTTATCCTTGGCCTTCGTGGGTTCCGGCAAGTCCCTGACGAGGCGGTAGACCTCGGGCCCACAACTGGTCAGCTGTATAGCCTTGCGCTTCTCCGCCGACGCGTCCGTCTCCCCTGCCAGGTCGTTTGCCGTGAAATATATACCTCGAGCCTTTCAGTGAAAGCATCCCAATTTATCACTCTCTGCAAAGTCTTTTAGTGTGCCAAAGTTAGCCATAATCGCGTGAAAGTCCGTATTCTCATCGGCAGTTATTATGTCCGTAATGCACTTATGAATGACTCCATGAGGTATATCCATAGTCAACATATACAACACTGATCATCAACCCTTCCAGCACCGCCAGCAGCCACAGTGATGTCCCTGCCTTTGATGGTCGGCTCCATGGTGGTTAAAACATGCAGGTGCGCTTCTCCTCCAGTTCCTTGCTGCTGCCTCTTGTTATGCATCACCTTTTCCTGCAAGAAAGAGAGAAATGCGTTAGTGAGTGTCTGCAATATGTTTGGCTGATGTGGCTGTCATGGTAGACTAGCTGCCAGTCCGTGCGAGCTGTGAAGCTTGAAACAGAGCTTAGTGTGTGAGGGTGAGTTAAAAGCATATAAATTAAAATGTTTAGTACTGATTGATCGAGATTGCGAGTAGGTGTGGGATGGGGGTGTTGTGAATTGAGCGGTTGATGAGGCTAGTTGTACAGCTGTTAGGTTATGCCATTTGATGATCAATCTCACCTTGTAAACTCTTGTCACATCATTAAACTTGTTTCTGCACTGCATCCGTGTTCTTGGAGCTATACTCTCGGCATTCACCTCTGCTGCTACTTCCTCCCACTGCCTCCTGAGCATATGGCTTGAGGGCTTCCTGCCCCCATGTGGATAGAGGATGTCCCTCCTTCTCTCCACCTCCTGCACCAAGTCCTCTAGTGGAGGGTCAGAAAACCTTGGTGCACGTTGAGCCATCTTTCCAAAACTTCCTCAGAATCACCTGACTTCCTGACATCATTTCCAACAGCCACAATGCACCTCACCTTTAGGAGGTGCAGATTTCCTTTAAGTAGCGCTAGCCACTCATGTTATCAGACCCCTCCACAGATGTGTGCAGCCAATCAACAATGCGGGTAGCGTTGGCAGCACCCAGCAATTATTGCATGCAGCACAATGAATGGCTGCAGGTTAATCACCCGTTTTCGGGAGCTATCCAATTGAAGGCATTATGCAATTGAAGGCATTATGCACTGTAATAGTCATGGACACAAGGATTCAACTCGCTAAAGTTCACATGTACAGAAAAATCTTTCTGGAGGCGGCAGCACAACAGCACCATGGTGAAAGAATCCCTGATCGATCACTGATTTTCCTCACCAGAACTTTGATAATTTGCTGTCACCTCTTCTAGCCCTTACTCATGATAAGGCTCTGCTGCCATTTCTTCCTGTTACTCTGCCATCTTACTCCAACCCAGACATCAAATGCCAAAAATTCACTTAAATTGTTTTTTTTACTGTAAAACTATTGCACTAGTGTAAAAGTCATACTCACAACTTGTATACTGAGCACCAAAGACTGCTAACATAAGTTGCACTCTTAAGATTTATAAGTCAGAAAAACCTACAAATAACTTCTGCACCAGATTTAAGGCAATTAAAACAAGATGGATATTTTTCTTTTGGATGAGATGTAAAAGATTCCATGGCATCATTGAAAGAGGAGCAGGAGTGTTCTCTCAATGTCCTGACCAACATTTATCCCTCAACCAACACAACCAAAAGATATTAACTGGTCATTTATTTAATTTACTGCTTGTGGAATTCATTGGCCGAAGTGCTTTGGAACATCCTGAGGTTGTGAAAAATGCAAGATCTTTCTCTACATAGAGGTAGGCCATTCAGCCTCTTGAGCCTGTTCTTCAATTCAATTAGATCATGGCTGATCTGTATCTTAACTCCATCTATCTGCGTTGGTTCTGTAACCCTTAATTCCTTTGTCTAACAAAAATCTATAAATCTCAGTTTTGAAATGTTCAATTGACCTAGCCTCAATAGCTTTCTGGGGAGAGTTCCAGATTTCCACTATCCTTTGTGTGAGGAAGTGCTTCCTGACAACACTCTTGAATGGTCTAGCTTTAATTTTAAGGTTATGCTCCCTTGTTCTAGACTCACCCACCAGAGAAAATAGTTTCTCTGTATCTACCCTATCAACTCCTTTAATCATTTTAAACACCTCAACCCTAATCTTCGATACTCAAGGGAATACAAGCCAAGTCTATGCAACTTAACTTTGGAAGTCACCTTCCTAATGCCTGCCCCCCAATCAAACCTCGGGCCATCTACCACCAAGGCACTACCCGGCGCCGAGCTTGCGGCCAACACTTCGCCGTAGGCAATTAGGTTTATAGGGCTGTGTCTGGTCTCCAGTTGTCTTGGACCCCCTTGCCACTGGACCAAGACCACTCAGCTAAGCCCGTGTGGTTGCCGGTGTGCAGCGGTCTCCCCACGTTAAAAGAACTCACGCACAGGCATCTTCCACTTCGTCAGTATGAAGTTCGGGACCTGGAACGTCAGGACTCTCATGGACAATCTCAACAGCAACTGGCCGCAATGTCGCACCGCGATAGTTGCTCGGGAACTCAGATGTTTTGACATTGACATCTCCGCCCTAAGCGAGACCCGGCCGGCAGGGTAAGGCCAGTTGAAGGAACATGGTGGAGGTTACACCTTCTTCTGGAAAGGGAAACCAGAGACAGAACGCCGCCTTCATGGAGTCGGTTTTGCCGTCAAGAATGAGCTGGTCGACCGCCTCAAAAACTCTTCGTTAACGAACGCCTCATGACTCTTCGTATTACCCTATCCCGGAACCAATGCGCCACAGACATCAGTGCGTATGCCCCTACACTCGATGCAATGGATGAGGCTAAAGAGGATTTTTATTCCAACCTCGAGACATCCTTGTCCTGCGTCCCCACGGGTGACAAATTGATCCTCCTGGGTGATTTTAATGACAGGGCCGGCAAAGACACAACCCTCTGGGGAGGCGTGATTGGCAGAGAGGGGGTAGGGAAAGCCAACTCCAGTGGTACCCTACTCCTGACAAAATGTCTAGAACATGAACTCCTCATCACCAACACCCTGTTCCGCCAGAGGAACAATTACAAGGCATCATGGCAACACCCTCGCTCCAAACACTGGCACCTGCTTGACTATGTCATCGTCTGAGCCAGGGATCGCAAGGATGTGCGCATCACCCGCGCCATGACAGGAGCTGACGACTGCTGGACGGACCACTGCCTAATTCGATCCATCATCAACATTAACATTGCTCAAAGCAGAGGGGACAGCAGAAACAGTTCTGCAAAAAAGTTAATAGCAGGGCACTTAGAGACCCAGATAAGAGAGCCCTATACAGCCAGCGCCTCACAGCCAATCTGGCGTGCCTTGATGACCCTGAGATGCTGAATCCCCATAGAGCTTGGTCTGCCCTCCAGGCCTCTATAACCAGTGCCTGTGAAGAGACACTTGTTCACTCAACCAGAAAACATCAGGACTGGTTTGATGAAAATGATCAGGAGATCGAAGAACTAATAGATCGCAAGTGCAAAGCATTTCTGAGCCTCAAGCAACAAACCAATTTGGGAGCTGCAAAACAACATTACAGACGGCTCAAGTCTCAGGTCCAACAAAAACCTGGGACCTAAAGAACAGGTGATGGATGGAGAAAGCACAGGAGATACAACAATTGGCCGACAGCCACGATATGCGAGGATTCTTCACTGTAGTCAAGGCCACCTACGGTCCAAACTCCCAAGGCCCCACCCCACTCCTGGCCAAGAATGGGGAAACACTCATCAAGGACACCGAGGATGTCAGGGCCCGATGGAAGGAGTACTTTGAAGATCTCCGCAATCGAGACTCTGCCTTTGACTTGAGTGTTCTCGACTCCACCCTGCAGCATGCGACCTGCCACCAACTCAGTGAAACTCCAACGTTGCACGAGGTAGGCAAAGCCATAAAACAGCTGAAAAATAACAAGGCTATGGGTGCGGATGGAATCCCTGCTGAGGCGCTAAAGTATGGCGGAGAGGCGTTGTTGGCACGGATACATGACCTCAACTCTCTCATCTGGAGGGAGGAGAGAATGCCGGGAGATCTCCGAGACGCGGTGATTGTGACTATTTTTTAAAAAGGCTACAAGTCCGACTGCGGCAACTACAGGGGAATCTCCCTACTTTCAGCCACTGGGAAAGTTGTCGCTAGAGTTCTCCTCAATCAACTTCTCCCTGTGGCCGAGAAGCTCCTCCCGGAATCACAATGCGAATTTTATCCCCTACGGGTACACAACAGATATGATCTTTGCAGCGCGACAGCTGCAGGAAAAATGCAGGGAGCAGTGCCAGCCCTTATACATGGCCTTTTTCGATCTTACAAAGGTCTTTGACACTGTCAATCTGAGGGTCTATGGAGCGTCCTCCTCTGTTTCGGATGCCCCCAAAAGTTTGTCAACATCCTTCGCCTGCTTCACGATGACATGCAGGCCGTGATCCTTACCAACGGATCTATTACAGACCCAATTCACATCCAGACCGGGGTCAAACAGGGCTGCGTCATCGCTCTAACCCTCTTCTCAATCTTCCTCACCGCCATGCTCCACCTCACAATCACCAAGCTCCCCGCTGGAGTGGAACTAAACTACTGAACCAGTGAGAAGCTGTTTAACCTATGCTGCCTCCAGGCCAGGTTCAAGATCACCCCAACCTCTGTCGTTGAGCTGCAGTATGCGGACGACACCTGTGTCTGTGCACATTCAGAGGCTGAACCCCAGGATATAGTCAGTGAGGCATATGAAAGCATAGGCCTTACGCTTAACACCCGTAAGACAAAGGTCCTCCACCAGCCTGTCATTGCCGTACAGCACTGCCCTCCAATCATCAAGATTCATGGCGCGGCCCTCGACAACGTGGTCCATTTCCCATATCTCGGGAGCCTCTCATCAACAAAGGCAGACATTGATGCGGAGATTCAACATCGCCTCCAGTGTGCCAGTGCAGCCTTCGGCCGTCTGAGGAAAAGAGTGTTTGAAGACCAGGCCCTCAAATCTACCACCAAGCTCATGGTCTACAGGGCTGTAGTAATACCCGCCCTCCTGTATGGATCTGAGGCATGGACGATGTATAGAAGGCACCTCAAGTCACTGGAGATATATCACCAACGACGTCTCTGGAAGATCCTGGGAGGACAGGCGAACATCAGTGTCCTCGACCAGGCTAACATCCCCAGTATTGAAGTACTGACTACACTCGATCAGCTTCACTGGGCAGGCCACATAGTTCGCATGCCAGATACGAGACTCCCTAAGCAAATGCTTTATACGGAGCTCCTTCGTGGTAAACGAGCCAAAGGAGGACAGTGGAAACGTTATAAGGACACCCTCAAAGCCTCCCTGGTAAAGTGCGACATCACCACTGACACCTGGGAGACCCTGGCCGAAGACCGCCCGAGGTGGAGAAAGTGCATCCGGGAGGGCGTTGATCTCTTCGAGTCTCAACGCAAAGAGCGTGAAGGGTTAAGCGCAGGCAGTGGAAGGAGCACGCGGCAAACCAGCCCCACCGACCCCTTCCCTCGATGAATGTCTGTCCCACCTGTAACAGGGTCTGTGGCTCTCATATCGGACTGTTCGGCCATCAAAGAGCTCACTTTGGGAGTGAAAGCAAGTCCTCCTCGATTCCGAGGGGCTGCCTATGAGGATGATGCAACCTGCCCTCATAATTTAACCCTTTTAGCCCAGATAACATTCTGGTGAATCTACACTGCACCTTCTCCAAAGCCAATATGTCCTTCCTGAGATGTTGTGACCAGAACTGAATGCAGTACTCTAAATGGAGTCAAACCAGAGCTTTATATAACTGTAACATAACTTTCACTCCTTTGTATTTCAGAATCTTGAGATAAAGGCCAATATTCCTTTAAAACAAATAACGTTTATAAATATATTGAAAAGCTGAGTTCCCAGTGCAGATCCCTGGGGAACATTACTAGTCACATCCTGACAATTTGAATACATACCCATTATCCCTACTTTTTGTCTTCTAACCAATTCCCTACCCATGTCAACAGGTTGCCTCCAATTCCATGTGCTCTCAGTTTTATTGATAGTCCGTTATATGGAACCTTATCGAATGCTTTCTGGAAGTCCATAAATAACATCCATAGAAACTCCCTTATGTACCACATTAGTTACTTCCTCAAAAATTCAACTAAGTTCATTAGACATGACTTACCCTTTACAAATCCATGCTGACTTTCTCTGACCAGTTCATATTTATCCATATAGTGTTCACACTAACTGTATGAATAAAATTACAGTTTAAACAACATTCTCACCTGAATGAGACCAACTGTCAGCCAAATACTATTAGCTATGCCGTATCTCAGAATACGGCTCGATGGTGCAACATTGCTCTCAGCAGTTTTGTTCAAATTAGAATAAGGATCCATTGAAGTCAGATTTTTAAAACCAACAACCTGAAAAGAATAAAACAAAGGAAATGCATTTACAGTTTAATATATGTTATTCCTGGGACTGGCATAAATCTAAAATTTGAGTTTGAGCAAAAAGAACCCTGAATTACATCACTTTACATTATAAAACCAAATCCAGTGCAAAACCTACTCAGTAATATTACAACAAAGGTTCCACCAGTGAAACATAGAAACAGTTCTTTGTAAGTTATAATTTCTTTTCCTGGCCTCAATGCCCAAGGAAGTTCTGTGCAGGCCAGCTAGCCATTTAAAGCCTCAACGATGTGGTTTTTTTGCTTGCTGGTCTATACATACCTTCCCGAGCCATCAAGAAGAAAAAATAACATTTATATTTAGCACTGGTGACACTGCTGCTTTGGAGGAGCCTTAGGACAAAAAGTGACCTCTTGAAATAGTTGCCATTCCTCTGAAGGTAATACACTACAACACTACTGCCAAAGTCACAGCTGCTGTCACTGGTTCAGCGTCTGTTTGCCTGATATGTTTGTGAAATGTCTTGGGATTTAATTCCACATTAAATCACAATATAAAAGCAAATTGTTATTGTTATTAGCTTTACTGGCCAGAAGAAGGATCCAGTTTCAATTTCTGATTACTGCTGTTAGTTGTTCTCAGCCAGTGCAGATCTTGCAATTGGCTTCAGCTACCTTGGGCTAGGCAAAGCGGGGAAAACAATATCATCCATAGTTCTGCTCTCCATTGACATCCAGTGACAATTGTTGGAGTGTGCCTGTGCTGTTGGGTGAGGGCAAGAACAACCATCACTATGATGCCCTCCAGGTTTAAAAGGCTGCCATTTTTCACCGTCCAGGCTCATATATGAAGAATGGCCACTTGAGTGAGGTGAAAGCTGCTGCCATCTGTGGAACCATACCCTGTAAAAATCAGTGCTAATTTTCGGGTTTGTTGCACTAATTGTGTGCCCTTGATTACTGCCTGCAACGTGTATAATGTGCACTTCCGGCCGGCGTTATACACAGTGCAGGAAACTCATTTTCATGTTTTAATGTGGACATCAGATAGATTTTCCCGCTGATTACTGGCTTTCACGCCAATCTGCACAGTCATAAAAACTCTCATTTACTAAACTTGTTAAGGATTGCGAGGCAGCTGTTTTGAGCACTGTTGGGGGAGATGACTCATCAGGGGAAGGCAGCAGCAGCCAAATTCATGGCACCAGGAAAAAGAGTGGGAGAGCTAGAGTGATAGAGGATTCTATTGTAAGAGGAACAGATAGGCGATTCTGCGACCGCAAACGAGACTTCAGGATGGTATGTTGCCTCCCTGGCGCAAGGGTAAAGGATGTCTCGAAGCAGCTACGGTGCATTCTGGAGGGGGAGGGGGAACAGCCAGCTGTCGTGGTGCATATAGGTACCAACGATATAGGTAAAACATGGGATGAGGTCCTAAAAATTGAATTTAGGGAGCTAGGAGTTAAATTAAAAAGTAGGACCTCAAAGGTAGTAATATCAGGATTGCGACCAGTGCCACGTGCTAGTCAGAATAGGAATTGCAGGATAGTTCAGATGAATATGTGGCTTGAGGAAAGATGCAAGGAGGAGGGATTCAAATTTCTGGGGCATTGGAACCGGATGTGGGAGAGGTGGGACCAGTACAAACCGAACGGTCTGCACCTGGGCAGGACCAGAACCAATGTACAAGGGGGGGGTGTTTGTTACTGCTGTTGGGGAGGGTTTGAACTAAAATGGCAGGGGGATCGGAACCTATGCAGGGAGGCAGAGGGAAGTAAAAAGGGGGCAGAAGCAAAAGATAGGAAGGAGAAAAACAAGAGTGGAGGGCAGAGAAATCAAGGGCAAAAATCAAAAAGGGTCACATTACAACATAATTCTAAAAGGACAAAGAGTGCTAAAAAAAACAAGCTTGAAGGCTCTGAGTCTCAATGCAAGGAGCATTCGTAATAAGGTGAACGAATTAACTGCGCAGATAGCTGTTAACGGGTATGATGAAATTGGGATTACAGAGACATGGCTCCAGGGTAACCAAGGATGGGAACTCAACATCCAGGGGTATTCAATATTCAGGAAGGATAGACAGGAAGGAAAAGGAGGTGGGGTAGTGTTAATGGTTAAAGAGGATGTTAACGCAATAGTAAGGAAGGACATCAGCTTGGATGATGTGGAATCTATATGAGTAGAGCTGCGAAACACCAAAGGGCAGAAAACGTTAGTGGGAATTGTGTACAGACCACCAAACAGTAGTAGGAAGGTTAGGGGTGGCATCAAACAGGAAATTAGGGACACGTGCAATAAGGGTACAGCAGTTATCATTTGGTGACTTTAACCTACATATTGGTTCGGCTAACCAAAGTGGTAGCAATACTGTGGAGGAGGATTTCCTGGAGTGTATAAGAGATGGATTTCCAGATCAATATGTTGAGGAACCAACTAGAGAATAGGCCATCCTAGACTGGGTCTTGTGTAACGAGAGAGGATTAATTAGCAATCTGGTCATGCGTGGCCCCTTGGGGAATAGTGACCATAATATGGTAGAATTCTTCATTAAGATGGAGAACGACACAGTTAATTCAGAGACTAGGGTCCTGAACTTAAAGAAAGGAAACTTCGATGGTATGAGGCGTGATTTGACTAGGATAGACTGGCGAATGATACTTAAAGGGTTGACGGTGGATAGGCAATGGCAGACATTTAAAGATCATATGGATGAATTACAACTATTGTACATCCCTGTCTGATGTAAAAATAAAACAGGAAAGGTGGCTCAACCGTGGCTAACAAGGGAAATTAGGGATAGTGTTAAATCCAAGGAAGAGGCATATAAATTGGCCAGAAAAAGCATCAAATCTGATGGCTGGGAGAAATTTAGAATTCAGCAGAGGAGGACTAAGTATTTAATTAGGAGGGGGAAAATAGAGTACGAGACTAAGTTTGCAGGGAACATAAAAACTGACTGCAAAAGCTTCTATAGATATGTGAATAGAAAAAGATTAGTGAAGACAAATGTAGGTCCCTTGCAGTCAGAATCAGGTGAATTCATAATGGAGAACAAGGAAATGGCAGACCAATTGAACGAAGACTTTGGTTCTGTCTTCACTAAGGAAGACACGAAAAACCTCCCAAAAATATTGGGAGACCGAGGGTCTAGTGAGAAGGAGGAACTGAGGGAAATCCTTATTAGCCAGGAAATTGTGTTAGGGAAATTGATGGGCCTGAAGGCCGCTAAATCCCCAGAGCCTGATAGTCTGCATCCCAGAGTACTTAAGGAAGTGGCCCTAGAAATAGTAAATGCATTGGTGGTCATTTTCCAAAATTCCATGGACTCTGGATCAGTACCTATGGATTGGAGGGTAGCTAATGTAACCCCACTTTTTAAAAAAGGAGGGAGAGAGAAAACAGGGAATTATAGACCGGTTAGCCTGACATTGGTGGTGGGGAAAATGCTGGAATCAATTATAAAGATGTAATAGCAGCGCATTTGGAAAGCAGTGACGGGATCGGTCCAAGTCAGCATGGATTTATGAAAAGGAAATCATGCTTGACAAATCTTCCAGAATTTTTTGAGGATGTAACTAGTAGAGTAGATAAGGGAGAACCAGTGGATGTAGTGTATTTGGACTTTCAAAAGGCTTTTGACAAGGTTGCACACAAGAGATTAGTGTGCAAAATTAAGGCACATAGTATTGGGGGTAATGTATTGACGTGGATAGAGAACTGGTTGACAGACAGGAAGCAAAGAGTGGGAATAAACAGGTCCTTTTCAGAATGGCAGGCAGTAACTAGTGGGGTGCCACAAGGTTCAGTGCTGGGACCCCAGATATTTAGAATATACATTAATGATTTGGATGAAGGAATTGAATGTAATATCTCCAAGTTTGCAGATGACACTAAGCTGGGTGGCGGTGTGAGCTGTGAGGAGGATGCCAAGAGGCTGCAGGGTGACTTGGACAGGTTAGGTGAATGGGCAAATGCATGGCGGATGCAGTATAATGTGGATAAATGTGAGGTTATCTACTTTGGTGGCAAAAACAGGAAGGCAGAATATTATCTGAATGGTGACAGATTAGTAAAAGGGGAGGTGCAACGAGACCTGGGTGTCATGGTACATCCGTCACTGAAGGTAGTCATGCAGGTACATAAGAACATAAGAATTAGGAACAGGAGTAGGCCATCTAGCCCCTCGAGCCTGATCCGCCATTCAACAATTGCTGATCTGGCCGTGGACTCAGCTCCACTTACCCGCCCGCTCCCCGTAACCCTTAATTCCCTTATTGGTTAAAAATCTATCGATCTGTGATTTGAATACATTCAATGAGCTAGCCTCAACTGCTTCCTTGGGCAGAGAATTCCACAGATTCACAACCTTATGGGAGAAGAAATTCCTTCTCAACTCGGTTTTAAATTGGCTCCCCCGTATTTTGAGGCTGTGCCCCCTAGTTCTAGTCTCCCCGACCAGTGGAAACAACCTCTCTGCCTCTATCTTGTCTATCCCTTTCATTATTTTATATGTTTCTATAAGATCACCCCTCATCCTTCTGAACTCCAACGAGTAAAGACCCAGTCTGCTCAATCTATCATCATAAGGTAATCCCCTCATCTCCGGAATCAGCCTAGTGAATCGTCTCTGTACCCCCTCCAAAGCTAGTATATCCTTCCTTAAGTAAGGTGAACAAAACTGCACGCAGTACTCCAGGTGCGGCCTCACCAATACCCTATACAGTTGCAGCAGGACCTCCCTGCTTTTGTACTCCATCCCTCGTGCAATGAAGGGCAACATTCCATTCGCCTTCCTGATTACCTGCTGCACCCCGAGGTCCCTCTGCACCGCAGCATGTTGTAATTTCTCCCCATTCAAATAATATTCCCTTTTACTGTTTTTTTTTCCAACGTGGATGACCTCACATTTTCCGACATTGTATTCCATCTGCGAACCCTTAGCCCATTCGCTTAACCTATCTAAATCTCTTTGCAGCCTCTCTGTGTCCTCTACACAACCCGCTTTCCCACTAATCTTTGTGTCATCTGCAAATTTTGTTACACTACACTCTGTCCCCTCTTCCAAGTCATCTATGTATATTGTAAACAGTTGTGGTCCCAGCACCGATCCCTGTGGCACACCACTAACCACCGATTTCCAACCCGAAAAGGACCCATTTATCCCGACTCTCTGCTTTCTGTTAGCCAACCAATTCTCTATCCATGCTAATACATTTCCTCTGACTCCGCGTACCTTTATCTTCTGCAGTAACCTTTTGTGTGGTACCTTATCGAATGCCTTTTGGAAATCTAAATACACCACATCCATCGGTACACCTCTATCCACCATGCTCGTGATATCCTCAAAGAATTCCAGTAAATTAGTTAAATATGATTTCCCCTTCATGAATCCATGTTGCGTCTGCTTGATTGCACTATTCCTATCTAGATGTCCCGCTATTTCTTCCTTAATGATAACTTCAAGCATTTTCCCCACTACAGATGTTAAACTAACCGGCCTATAATTACCTGCTTTTTGTCTGCCCCCTTTTTTAAACAGAGGCGTTACATTAGCTACTTTCCAATCCGCTGGTACCTCCCCAGATGCCAGAGAATTTTGGTAGATTATAACGAATGCATCTGCTATAACTTCCGCCATCTCTTTTAATACCCTGGGATGCATTTCATCAGGACCAGGGGACTTGTCTACCTTGAGTCCCATTAGCCTGTCCAGCACTACCCCCCGAGTGATAGTGATTATCTCAAGGTCCTCCCTTCCCACATTCCCGTGACCAGCAATTTTTGGCATGGTTTTTGTGTCTTCCACTGTGAAGACCGAAGCAAAATAATTGTTTAAGGTCTCAGCCATTTCCACATTTCCCATTATTAAATCCCCCTTTTCATCTTCTAAGGGACCAACATTTACTTTAGTCACTCTTTTCCGTCTTATATATCAGTAAAAGCTTTTACTATCTGTTTTTATGTTTTGCGCAAGTTTACTTTCGTAATCTATCTTTCCTTTCTTTATTGCTTTCTTAGTAATTCTTTGCTGTTGTTTAAAATTTTCCCAATCTTTTAGTTTCCTACTAATCTTTGCCACCTTATACGCATTGGTTTTTAATTTGATACTCTCCTTTATTTCCTTGGTTATCCACGGCTGGTTATCCCTTCTCTTACCGCCCTTCTTTTTCACTGGAATATATTTTTGTTGAGCACTATGAAAGAGCTCCTTAAAAATCCTCCACTGTTCCTCAATTGTGCCACCGTTTAGTCTGTGTTTCCAGTCTACTTTAGCCAAATCTGCCCTCATCCCACTGTAGTCCCCTTTGTTTAAGCATAGTACGCTCGTTTGAGACACTACTTCCTCACCCTCAATCTGTATTACAAATTCAATCATACTGTGATCACTCATTCCGAGAGGATCTTTTACTTGGAGATCGTACAGCAGGCAGTAAAGAAAGCAAATGGCATGCTGGACTTCATAATGAGAGAATTTGAGTATAGGAGCAGGGGAGGTCTTACTGCAGTATTACAGGGCCTTGGTGAGACCACACCTTGAGTATTGTGTGCAGTTTTAGTCTCCTAATCTGAGGAAGGACATGCTTGCTATTGAGGGAATGCAGCGAAGGTTCACCAGACTAATTCCCGGGATGACAGGACTGACATATGAAGAAAGACTGGATCGGCTAGGCTTATACTGACTGGAATTTAGAAGAATGAGAGGGGATCTCATAGAAACATATAAAATTATGACGGAACTGGACAGGTTAGATGCAGGAAGAATGTTCCCGATGTTGGGGATGTCCAGAACCAGGGGTCACAGTCTAAGGATAAGGGGTAAGCCATATAGGATCGTTCTGCTGCATATTTTTTCTGGTCCATCAGGTTAGTGAAAAGGCTTAAGTGGTAATTTGCTGACTGTGCTTTTGGTGCAGCACCTCACCTGCAGGGAGCTCGTATCAAAAATTTTCATGTTGAACACAATTTTCCGGCTATTCTGCTCCTTCAGGGCAGCAGTGTCACCAGTGGCAAATATAAGCATTATTATTTCTTCTTGATGGTTAGGGAAGGTGTTTGTAGACCAGCAAACAGGAGGCCATTTGTCTCCTCACATCTATGCCAGCTCTCTTAAATAGCTATCTATTTAGTTCCATTCCCCTGCTCTTTTGGAAAAAAAAATTAAAACTTTTTCTCCATTTCCCTTTTAAAAGTTCTTATGGATTCTGCTTCTACCACAGTTTAAGGTAGGGCATTCAATGTTCTACCCCTCTGCATATATAAAAATATAATTTCTGCTAGCCTCTCCCTTTGTTCTTCAGGCGATGATGTTAAATTTATGCTCCCTTGTTACCAATTCATCAACTATTTTTTCCTGATTTACCATATCAAAACCCCTCATAATTTTGAACATCTCTATTAGATCACCTGCTAATCTTCTTTGTTTTAATGAAAAGTGGTCCAGTTTCTCTCATCTGTCTTCATAACTAAATTGAGTGAGGCTAAGGTGAGTGATCTCGACAACATGCAAAAGGGAGAAGCAGCAGGTTTGGAGAAGAATGGGAAGGTGCTCTTGTGCAAGTGGCAGCAGTGAAAAAGATGGAAGTGAAAAGCCTTCTAGTTGTGAGCAGTTGAACCCAGACTGCTATTTGTGACTGTTGTGAGGGCATGAGCAGCAGGTGAGTGTCTGTTTGTAATGAGGAAAATTGTTGCTGTGACCTGTGTGTGTGGAGAAGAAGCATGAAGACTGTGAAGCATGCATGGGGAATGGGTGCCTCTTCCTGCACTGAACCCAGGTCCTTGGGGTGATGCTCCACCACTGACAACTTCAGAAATCTCCTTCCTGGAGTTCTGTTGCTTCTGCATTGGGAGCTTGGTGCCATCTCTGGGGAAGAGGACCAGCCTCCGTCTCCACTAGGGCTTCCACTGCAATGTCACTGAACCTTGGAACTATAGTCCTCAACATTCTGCAAATGCTGCATGCAAGAGGAGAAACAGCAGAACGTATTCTTCACAGCTCAGAAATTACACCATTAAACATCGGAAATTGCTCTGCTCAGAGACACTGAATAAATAACAATGGCTGAGAAATCGCTACAAATCAGCAGGACACATTTTCCTCAGGGTGACTTGACACCTCACCCTTTAAATATTGCAAATCTCAGGTGGAAATCCTGCCGCCCAATTGGGTGGGTTGCCAGACAGCGATCCCAATGCCTGAGCAGCCATCAATGGAATGCAAATAAGGCCAGGCCGTCAAAATCGACTGAGCTTTCTTGCCCCGTGATCAGACGGCTAGAATAATCGCTCTGCCCAGCCACTGCCTGTGAGGAAATTCTACCCCAATATTCTAACTGCAGCTTAACCAATGATTTGTGTTTAACATTATCTCTTTTTTTATGCTGTTATTTATAAAACCTTTTTTTCTTAACAGCTTTACCAACATGTCCTCCGTAAGTCTCTCTGCTTCTGCATAAGAACAGGAGTAGGGCATTCAGCCCCTGCAGCCTGCTCTGCCATTCAATTAAATCAGGGCTGATCTGAACTTCAACTCCATTTCCCCACCTCAGTTTCATATCCCTTGATACCCTTAACTAACAAATATCTATCAATCTCAGTCTTGAAAGCTGCAATTGTCACAGCTTTTTGGGGCTCTACCTCTAGAGTTTTATCATTTAATATATCTGTTCTCTCCTGATTCAAAGTCTTTTAGTTCAGGTCCATTCCTTTGCATTAGGTGCCAGCTTGTCATGTTAGCAAGGCAGTTGTGTCCTGACCCCACTCGATCAACTCCGCTTTGTTCGCATGCCAGACACGAGATTCCCAAAGCAAGTGCTCTACGTGGAGCTCCTTCACGGCAAACGAGCCAAAGGTGGGCAGCGGAAACGTTACAAGGACACCCTCAAAGCCTCCCTGATAAAGTGCAACATCCCCACTGACACCTGGGGGTCCCTGGCCTAAGACCGCCCTAAGTGGAGAAAGTACATCTGGGAGGGTGCTGAGCACCTCGAGTCTCAACGCCGAGAGCGTGCAGAAATCAAGCGCAGGCAGCAGAAAGAGCATGTGACAAACCAGTCCCACTCACCCCTTCCCTCAACAACTATCTGTCCCAACTGTGACAGAGTCTGTGGCTCTTGTATTGGACTGTTCAGCCACCAAAGAACTCACTTCAGGAGTGGAAGCAAGTCTTCCTCGATTCCGAGGGACTGCCTATGATGATGATGATGATGATGATGTGTTATACTGTAAGTTGAAAAAAATATACACAGATAGGCATGTGCCAATGTTGTAGACCAACATGGTATCATGAATGGAACATGCAACCTGAAGATAGATTGCTTTATAGTGTTTTTATTTGTGAAGCCCTTTGAAAATGGAATGTATCAAGGCTTTCTATTGTAAGTTACAACTGTAAGGTATGCCTTTGGGCATCCATTGTCACTGGATCCCAGCTCAGCTTTTTGGCCTTCTCCAGAAACGGAAGGAAACAAAATTTTACTAACCAGTCCACATTACAATTTGGTCATATGTAGTCTTTGCCTATAATATTGGAACAGGCCTGCTGTTCAATGTATGCTGTCGTACCGCAGGGAAAGGGTCCACAGCCAGATAGGAAATGGAAGACCAACAGGAAGAGCAGTGCAAGGAAGGTAGTGCAGGAGTCCCCTGTGGTCAACCCCCTGCAAAACAGATACACTGCTTTGGGTACTGTTGAGGGGGATGACTCATCAGGGGAGGGCAGCAGCAGCCAAGTTCATGGCACCGTGGCTGGCTCTGCTGCACAGGAGGGCAGGAAAAAGAGTGGGAGAGCAATAGTGATTGGGGATTCAATGGTGAGGGGAATAGATAGGCGTTTCTGCGGCCGCAACCGAGACTCTAGGATGGTATGTTGCCTCCCTGGTGCAAGAGTCAAGGATGTCTCGGACCGGGTGCAGGACATTCTAAAAAGGGAGGGAGAACAGCCAGTTGTCGTGGTGCACATTGGTACCAACGACATAGGTAAAAAAAGGGATGAGGTACTACGAAACGAATTTAAGGAGCTAGGAGCTAAATTAAAAAGTAGGACCTCAAAAGTAGTAATCTCTGGATTGCTACCAGTGCCACGTGATAGTCAGAGTAGGAATCGCAGGATAGCGCAGATGAATACGTGGCTTGAGCAGTGGTGCAACAGGGAGGGATTCAAATTCCTGGGGCATTGGAACCGGTTCTGGGGGAGGTGGGACCAGTACAAACCGGACGGTCTGCACCTGGGCAGGACCGGAACCAATGTCCTAGGGGGACATTGTTTGCTACTGCTGTTGGGGAGGATTTAAACTGATATGGCAGGGGGATGGGAACCAATGCAGGGAGACAGAGGGAAACAAAAAGGAGGCAAAAGCAAAAGACAGAAAGGAGATGAGGAAAAGTGGAGGGCAGAGAAACCCAAGGCAAAGAACAAAAAGGGCCACTGTACAGCAAAATTCTAAAAGGACAAAGGGTGTTAAAAGAACAAGCCTGAAGGCTTTGTGTCTTAATGCAAGGAGTATCTGCAATAAAGTGGATGAATTAACTGTGCAAATAGATGTTAACAAATATGATGTGATTGGGATTACGGAGACATGGCTCCAAGATGATCAGGGCTGGGAACTCAACATCCAGGGGTATTCAACATTCAGGAAAGATAGAATAAAAGGAAAAGGAGGTGGGGTAGCATTGCTGGTTAAGGAGCAAATTAAGGCAATAGTTCGGAAGGACATTAGCTTGGATGATGTGGAATCTATATGGGTAGAGCTGCAGAATACCAAAGGACAAAAAACGTTAGTGGGAGTTGTGTACAGACCGCCAAACAGTAGTAGTGATGTTGGGGAGGGCATCAAACATGAAATTAGGGGTGCGTGCAATAAAGGTGCAGCAGTTATAATGGGTGACTTTAATATGCACATAATTGGGTTAACCAAACTGGAAGCAATACGGTGGAGGAGGATTTCCTGGAGTGCATAAGGGATGGTTTTTTAGACCAATATGTCGAGGAACCAACTAGGGGGGAGGCCATCTTAGACTGGGTGTTGTGTAATGAGAGAGGATTAATTAGCAATCTCGTTGTGCGAGGCCCCTTGGGGAAGTGTGACCATAATATGGTGGAATTCTGCATTAGGATGGAGAATGAAACAGTTAATTCAGAGACCATGGTCCAGAACTTAAAGAAGGGTAACTTTGAAGGTATGAGGCGTGAATTGGCTAGGATAGATTGGCGAATGATACTGAAGGGGTTGACTGTGGATGGGCAATGGCAGACATTTAGAGACCGCATGGATGAACTACAACAATTGTACATTCCTGTCTGGCGTAAAAATAAAAAAGGGAAGGTGGCTCAACCGTGGCTATCAAATGAAATCAGGGATAGCATTAAAGCCAAGGAAGTGGCATACAAATTGGCCAGAAATAGCAGAGAACCCGGGGACTGGGAGAAATTTAGAACTCAGCAGAGGAGGACAAAGGGTTTGATTAGGGCAGGGAAAATGGAGTACGAGAAGAAGCTTGCAGGGAACATTAAGACGGATTGCAAAAGTTTCTATCGATATGTAAAGAGAAAAAGGTTAGTAAAGACAAACGTAGGTCCCCTGCAGTCAGAATCAGGGGAAGTCATAATGGGGAACAAAGAAATGGCGGACCAATTGAACAAGTACTTTGGTTCGGTATTCACTGAGGAGGACACAAACAACCTTCCGGATATAAAAGGGGTCGGAGGGTCTAGTAAGGAGGAGGAACTGAGGGAAATCCTTATTAGTCGGGAAATTGTGTTGGGGAAATTGATGGGATTGAAGGCTGATAAATCCCCAGGGCCTGATGGACTGTATCCTAGAGTACTTAAGGAGGTGGCCTTGGAAATAGTGGATGCATTGACAGTCATTTTCCAACATTCCATTGACTCTGGATCAGTTCCTATGGAGTGGAGGGTAGCCAATGTAACCCCACTTTTTAAAAAAGGAGGGAAAGAGAAAACAGGGAATTACAGACCGGTCAGCCTGACATCGGTAGTGGGTAAAATGATGGAATCAATTATTAAGGATGTCATCGCAGTGCATTTGGAAAGAGGTAATATGATAGGTCCAAGTCAGCATGGATTTGTGAAAGGGAAATCATGCTTGACAAATCTTCTGGAATTTTTTGAGGATGTTTCCAGTAGAGTGGACAAGGGAGAACCAGTTGATGTGGTATATTTGGACTTTCAGAAGGCTTTCGACAAGGTCCCACACAAGAGATTAATGTGCAAAGTTAAAGCACATGGGATTGGGGGTAGTGTGCTGACATGGATTGAGAACTGGTTGTCAGACAGGAAGCAAAGAGTAGGAGTAAATGGGGACTTTTCAGAATGGCAGGCAGTGACTAGTGGGGTACCGCAAGGTTCTGTGCTGGGGCCCCAGCTGTTTACACTGTACATTAATGATTTAGACGAGGGGATTAAATGTAGTATCTCCAAATTTGCGGATGACACTAAGTTGGGTGGCAGTGTGAGCTGCAAGGAGGATTCTATGAGGCTGCAGAGCGACTTGGATAGGTTAGGTGAGTGGGCAAATGCATGGCAGATGAAGTATAATGTGGATAAATGTGAGGTTATCCACTTTGGTGGTAAAAACAGAGAGACAGACTATTATCTGAATGGTGACAGATTAGGAAAAGGGCAGGTGCAAAGAGACCTGGGTGTCATGGTACATCAGTCATTGAAGGTTGGCATGCAGGTACAGCAGGCGGTTAAGAAAGCAAATGGCATGTTGGCCTTCATTGCGAGGGGATTTGAGTACAAGGGCAGGGAGGTGTTGCTACAATTGTACAGGGCCTTGGTGAGGCCACACCTGGAGTATTGTGTACAGTTTTGGTCTCCTAACCTGAGGAAGGACATTCTTGATATTGAGGGAGTGCAGCGAAGGTTCACCAGACTGATTCCCGGGATGGCGGGACTGACCTATCAAGAAAGACTGGATCAACTGGGCTTGTATTCACTGGAGTTCAGAAGAATGAGAGGGGACCTCATAGAAACGTTTAAAATTCTGACGGGGTTAGACAGGTTAGATGCAGGAAGAATGTTCCCAATGTTGGGGAAGTCCAGAACCAGGGGGCACAGTCTAAGGATAAGGGGGAAGCCATTTAGGACCGAGATGAGGAGGAATTTCTTCACCCAGAGAGTGGTGAACCTGTGGAATTCTCTACCACAGAAAGTTGTTGAGGCCAATTCACTAAATATATTCAAAAAGGAGTTAGATGAAGTCCTTACTACTAGGGGAATCAAGGGGTATGGTGAGAAAGCAGGAATGGGGTACTGAAGTTGCATGTTCAGCCATGAACTCATTGAATGGCGGTGCAGGCTAGAAGAGCCGAATGGCCTACTCCTGCACCTATTTTCTATGTTTCTATGTTTCTATGTTTATGTCAGTGACTATGTGACTGAATAGGATGGAATATAAAGAAATAAACAACTTGCATTTATATACTGGCTTTTACGCCCTCAGGATGTCCCATAACACTTCACAGTCAATTAAATAATTTTGAAATGTAGTCATTGTTGTAATTTGGAAAACACAGCAACCAATTTGTGCACAGCATGGTCTCACAAACAGCGAAAAGACAAATGACCAGATAATCTATCATAGTGATGTTCCTTGAGGAATAAAAGCCTTTAAAGTTCCCAAAATCCTTTGCCAGCAGCTCTTTAACAACTGGTGACACGTGGATTCTGGCTCAGCCCTTTTACCCTTCTGAGTTCTGATGCCTAGCCCAAAAGAGTACAAAAGCTTGTCACCTTTAATTGGACGAGGGCTATTCCTGCTCCACCCACTGAGCCCCAGGCAAGGGCCTGAAAATTAACACATGTGTTTTCAGAAAAGGAGAGAAAACGTGGGGGATGGTGGGCAAAAAGAAAAGCATTGAGTAACAACTATACCTAAATATAAATGAGCTGAGTGAAAATGTACAGTGTGATCTGCTAATCATAGAAGTACAGATCATAAATAGTTAGTGAATGTACATGA
Organism: Pristiophorus japonicus; assembly: GCF_044704955.1. Classification (NCBI taxonomy): domain Eukaryota; kingdom Metazoa; phylum Chordata; class Chondrichthyes; family Pristiophoridae; genus Pristiophorus; species Pristiophorus japonicus. The sequence goes on along the minus strand of NC_091977.1, from coordinate 467,844,807 downwards.
AAAGGCAAGGCACACAGACAATTTAGATGATCATCTTTGTGGCTATGATGATAAATCTCTAAAATAGGTGGCCCAGTGAGAGACTGGTGGCATGTGGTATGGGGAATTTAAGGGACATTGGATACATATTTGCGGGAATGGGCGAATGGGTTTTGTATTTTTGTCTTTGAAATATAAAAAAGTATGGAATTGGAAAAGACAATGAAGTCCCATCTGGCCAGTCCCAAATGCTAATACCTACCCAATCTCTCACTGGGCCACCTATCTTAGAGATTTATCACCATAGCCACAAAGAAGAGCATCTAAATTGTCTGTGTGCCTTCCCTCTTCTAAGCTTGTGCCTTTGTCCCCAGCTTCTAGTGTTTGTAGCAATCTCAAGCATATTACGAGGTTCAATTTATCTACTCCTTTCAGAATCTTGAATACTTACATAAGTTCTTTACTTCCCCTATTAGATATTAAACTTACTTCCAAAAAGAAAAGAACAGCAATAATTTGAAAATTAGGATTAATTTTTCTGATAGTCTGAATGTTATTCCATTCATTTGCTACAAAGTATGTCCTCCAGATGCTCACAGGAGCTGGGGCCGTCTTTATATCACCTCCGCCTACAAATAATGAACAAACAATTTAATGGTATATAAACATTTTTAAAAACTGCAAATACTAGAAATCCAAAACAAAAATAGAAAATGCTAGAAATGCACAGTAGGATCATCAACATCTGTAAAAAGAAAAGATAGGTTAACGTTTCAGGTAAAACCCTTTGTCGGACCAGGTACATCATTTACTTGGGCTCTCTCCAGCTCTCTGGTCTGAACATGGACTTGAGTAATTTCTGGATTTAGCTGCAGCCCCCCATATTCTTTACAGCAGGCAGTGCTGGAGAAGTAGATTGAACCTGTTTTCTGTTTTCATTTCAGGCCTCCTACATCTGCATGCTTTATTTTCACCTTCAATTTACTCATTTATTTTCATGTGTAGGCCTTCCTTTTACCTTTTCACTGTCTTACATCCAGCAAGTGATCAGGAAGGCTAATTATATCTTGACCTTTATTGCAAAGGGGATGGAGTATAAAAGCAGGGAAGTCTTACTACAGCTATACAAGGTATTGGTGAGGCCACACTGGAATACTGCTTGCAGTTTTGGTTTCCATATTTACGAAAGGATATATTTACTTTGGAGGCAGTTCAGAGAAGGTTCACCAGGTTGATTCTGGAGATGAGGGGGTTGACTTATGAGGAAAGGTTGAGTAGATTGGGCCTCTACTCATTGGAATTCAGAAGAATGAGAGGTGATCTTATCGAAATGTATAAGATTATGAGGGGCTTGACAAGGTGGATGCAGAGAGGATGTTTCCACTGATGGGGGAGACTAGAACTAGATGGCACGATCTTAGAATAAGGGGCCGCCCATTTAAAATAGAGATGAGGAGAAATTTCTTCTCTCAGAGAGTTGGAAATCTGTGGAATTCGCTGCCTCGGAGAGCTGTGGAAGCTGGGACATTGAATAAATTTGAGACAGAAATAGACAGTTTCTTAAACGATAAGGGGACAAGGGGTTATGAGGAGCGGGCGGGGAAGTGGAGCTGAGTCCATGATTAGATCAGCCATGATCTTATTGAATGGTGGAGCAGGTTCGAGGGGCTGTATGGCCTACTCCTGTTCCTATTTCTTATGTTCTTACCAATTCACAAATTCTTTTGATGTTTTACTGTATTTTCATTGTGATGCCAAGATAACCTTTCAAATTATCTAATAGTTTCCTACTTTTCTATTAAGCAATTTGCACGTCATTTAAACGATTAACTTCCTTGCTGTGACCTATTATCTTTTCTCCCCTCTTATTTTCCAACTCGACTAAAATGATTCGTCATTTTACAAATTTTAGTTCTGGTGAAGGATTATGCTCAAAATGTGAATGTATCTTTTCTCGTTCGAGGCTAAACTTGTTCCACAGGATAGACAGAGAGACAGAGAGTTTTGTTATGAAGGACTGGCTGGGAGCGGCAGCGGCTGACAAGCGAAGGGCGCATCTACTGACCAGCTGTGGACCTAAGACGTACGCGTTGATGAAAGTCCTGCTCGCACCCAAGAAGCCGTCAGACAAGACCTTCGAGGAGCTCAGCAAACTGATCAGTGAGCACCTCAAACCGGCGCATGGTATACACATGACCCGACACCGATTCTATACGCACCGACGTCGGGAAGGGAAGAGCAGACCGGATTTCGTTGCGGACCTTCGGCGCTTGGCCAGCCTCTGTAAGTTCACAGACGCTTGCAGGGGGGAGATGTTACGGGATTTCTTCATTGAGGACATTGGTCATGCCTGAATTTTTAGGAAGCTAATTGGGACCAAGGACTTGACCTTGGAAGCAGCGGCGTTGATGGCTCAAACCTTCATAGCGGGGGAGGAGGAAACCAAAATCATATACGCGCGTAACTCTGCTCCCAACGTGGCGATGGAGCAGGGAGTTAACATGGTGAATGCGACTCAGAAGCCTGCAGGCAGGCAAGGGCAATCGACACCAACCTTGCAGTAACAGACTCTAGGGTGAGCCCGCAACAGAGACAATGGCAGGTTGAACGGACATTTACACCATCACAAGGGACAATACGTCCCGGGATGGGACCACTGATACCCACAAACAGAGTAATCAAAGAGACAATCAGAGAGGAATGCCTGGTAACAGCTCTTTTGTTCACAACAATCTCAGCTCATGCTGGAGGTGCGGGGGCAAACATGCTGCGAAGACCTGCTGGTTCCAACAATTCATTTGCAGACATTGTAACTTGAATAGACATTTAGTCAGGATGTGCAGGAAGCCGGCAGCGAGGCTGGTTTATGAAGTGGATGAACCACAAGAGGGGTCTGCAAGGCAGCGTTATACCTGGGACACAGCAATAGATGCTGAAGTTCAGCGGGTCCAGGTGGCAAACATCCACAGCTCAAACACAAAAACGCCACGTATGATGATGAGAGTACTGTTAAACGGCATCCCGGTACACATGGAGCTGGACACAGGAGCCAGCCAGTCTCTTATGAATGTCCAACAATTCGAGAAACTGTGGCCACTCAGAGCTAGCAGACCCAAACTAGAACGTATTGACACGCAATTACGGACATACACCAAAGAGATCATCCCAGTGCTAGGCAGTGCAATGTTGGTGGTCACACATAATGGACCTCAGAACTGGCTGCCACTCTGGATTGTCCCGGGAATCGGTCCCGCACTTTTGGGGAGGAGCTGGCTAGCCGTGATGAGCTGGAAATGGGGGGATGTGCATGCCATTTCATCTGTGGAGCGAAGTTCATGCTCACAGGTCCTACTAAAGTTTGAATCATTATTTCAACCTGGCGTCGGGACATTCAAAGGCACCAAAGTAAGCATACGCATCACCCCGGATGCCACACCAGTGCACCACAAAGCCAGAGCTGTGCTGTATGTGATGCGGGAGAAAATTGAGAGTGAGTTGGACAGGTTGCTAAGAGAGGGCATAATTTCGCCCGTTGAATTCAGCGACTGGGCAAGCCCCATCGTCACTGTTCTAAAAACGGATGGCTCGGTCAGGATCTGTGGCGACTACAAGGCCACCATCAACCGAGTGTCCCTTCAGGACCAATACCCACTTCTGAGAGCGGAGGATCTTTTTGCCACGCTGGCAGGCGGCAAGCTGTTCACCAAGTTGGACCTCACTTCGGCCTACATGACCCAGGAACTGGCCGATGAATCCAAGCTACTGACCACCATGACCACACACAAGGGGCTGTTTGTCTACAATAGGTGTCCGTTTGGCATTTGTTCAGCAGCCGCTATCTTTCAGAGGAACATGGAAAGCCTGCCATTGCCCGGTCACATGTATGGTGGCCGGGAATTGATGCAGACCTGGAACACTGTGTTCGCAGATGCACGACGTGTGCCCAGCGGGGGAATGCCCCCAGGGAGGCCCCTCTCAGCCCGTGGCCCTGGCCCACCAAGCCATGGTCACGTATCCACGTAGACTACGCGGGCCCGTTCATGGGAAAAATGTTCCTCATTGTTGTTGATGCGTACTCGAAATGAATCGAGTGCATCATATTGAATTCGTGCATGACATCCACCACAGTGGAGAGTCTGCGTGCAGTCTTTGCGACCCACGGCTTGCCTGACATCCTAGTTAGCGACAATGGCCCATGTTTCACTAGCTATGAATTTCGGGAGTTCATGTCGGGTAGTGGCATCAAACATGTCAGGACAGCACCGTTCAAGCTGGCTTCCAATGGCCAGGCAGAATGTGCGGTCCAAATCATAAAGCAAGGCATGCTCCGGATTCAAGGACCCTCCCTTCAATATCATCTATCGCGCCTCCTGCTGGCCTACAGGTCCCGACCGCACTCGCTCACGGGAGTCCCGCCAGCGGAACTACTCATGAAACGTACACTAAAAACTCGGCTGTCCCTCATTCATCCAGTCTTGTCAGATATTGTTGAGGGCAAGCACCAGTCCCAAAATGAGTGCCATGACCACAACTCAAAGGGGAGATAGATAGAAATCGATGACCCTGTATTGTCCTTAATTAAGCTGTGGGGCCCAAGTGGCTTGAGGGTACTGTAATTGGTAAAGAGGGGAATAGGGTCATAGTGGTCAGACTCAATAATGGGCAGATATGCTGCAAGCATCTGGACCAAGTAAAAAAAAGGTTCAGCATGGACACTGAGGAACCCGAGGAAAATCATGAGATGCTGCCCACACCACTGCCAGTGAACGAGCAACAAGAACAGTCAGCAGCATGCACAGTCCCTGCAGTCAGCCCGGACGAGCCGGAATCACCACAGATGACAGAGACGCACGTCAAGGCTCAACAACCAGAGCCACAACTGAGGCGCTTCACGAGAGAGCGTCGACAGCCTGAAAGACTCAATCTTTGACCCAAAGACATTGGGGGGAGGTGATGTCATGTTTGTAACCTCACATAACTGTAACCTTCATGTAACAACACTGTATACTGTATACACCTGAGTAATGCACACCTTGACCACAGGGGGTGAACTTGTGGGAGATACTCCTCACCTGGTTATCCAGGTATATAAAGGGAGGTCCCATGCAGGGTCATCACTTCTTGGTCCTGTGAATAAAGGTACAGGTCACAGAGTGACCTTGTCTCCAGTATGTGCCTCGTGTTGATTTGCTGTAGTGTGTAAGGACACAACATAAACGATTAGTGCTAGCTGGTGATGCATCTTTGTACGGGATCGGCTGTGTGTTACAGCAAACCAATGTATCGGGCAAACTTCAACTGGTTGCATATGCGTCTAGAAGTCTGTCTAAGGCTGAAAGAGTCTACAATAAGTCCGAGAAAGAGGCGTTAGCATGTGTATATGGGGTTAAGAAAATGCATCAATACCTATTTGGACTTCGGTTTGAGCTTGAAACCGACCATAAACCACTCATTTTGCTGTTTTCAGAAAGCAAAGATATAAACACCAATGCTTCATCCCACATCAAAAGATGGGCACTAACATTGTCCACCTATGACTATGTTATCCGCCACAGACCAGGCACGGAGAACTGTGCTGATGCCCTCAGTCGGCTACCATTGCCCACTACCGGGGTGGAAATGGCGCAGCCCGCAGACTTACTTCTGGTCATGGATGCTTTTGAGAGCGAGGGGTCACCTGTCACTGCTCGCCAGATCAGGACCTGGACCAGCCAGGATCCTGTGCTATCACTTGTAAAACGTTGTGTCCTCAATGGGAGCTGGTCAGCCGTTCCTGCGAAAATGCAAAATGAAACTAATCTGTTTCACCGACGCCAAGATGAAATGTCCATCCAGTCGGATTGTCTCTTATGGGGTAATCGCGTAGTTTTGCCAAAAAAAGACAGGGAAACATTTATACGTGACCTACACAATACCCACCCACGCATAGTCATGATGAAAGCTATAGCCAGGTCGCATGTTTGGTGGCCCGGCATTGACTAGGACTTGGAGTCATGCGTACATCAGTGCAACACTACTCACAATTGAGCAATGCACCAAGGGAGGCTCCATTGAGTCTATGGTCATGGCCTTCCAAAGCGTGGTCCAGGGTCCACGTAGATTTTGCTTGGAAAGATGTTTTTAGTCATAGTGGACATTTACTCTAAATGGATTGAATGCGTAGTCATGTCATCCAGCACATCCACTGCCACCATTGAAAGCCTCCAGGCTATGTTTGCTACCCATGGCTTGCCCGACGTCTTTGTCAGTAACAATGGACCTTCACCAGCTCGGAATTCAACGAGTTTATGACCCGCAATGGCATCAAGCATGTCATGTCTGCGCCGTTTAAGTCCGCATCCAATGGTCAAGTGGAACGGGCAGTCCAAACTCTCAAGCAGAGCTTGAAACGCGTGACGGAAGGCTCCTTGCAGACCCGCTTATCTCGGGTTCTGCTCAGCTACCGGACGCGACCCCACTCGCTCACTGGGGTTCCCCCTGCAGAATTGTTAATGAAAGGAGCACTCAAAACCAGGCTCTCCCTAGTCCACCCGGATCTAAATGATCATCTGGAATCCCGGCGACACCGGCAAAACATGTACCACGATCGCGCGGCTGTATCATGTGACATTGATGTTAACGACCCTGTGTTTGTCCTTAATTACGGTCATGGTCCTAAATGGGTCACTGGCACTGTCTTGGCCAAGGAGGGGAATAGAGTGTTTATAGTCAAACAATTGAATGGACAAACGTGCAGAAAGCATTTGGATCAGACCAAACTGCAGTTCACCGACAACCTGGAACAACCTGAAGAGGACATCACCATCATTGATCCAACAACACACACCCAACCAGTAATCAACCTCGCTGTCAATCAAGAGGATTGACATTCCCAACAGTCCTGTCAGACCAACCGCGCCGCAGTGCAGCAATGGTCCGACCAACTCACCCATGCCAGAGTTTGAACTCAGACGATCAACCAGGGAGCGTAGGGCCCCGGATCGTCTCAACTTGTAAATCATTTGTATCTAAGACTTTTGGGGGGAGTGATGTTATGTATATAAACATTGTAACTGTGAAAGACTTGCCACCAGAGGGCGCAACTGTTGGCAGCCCAAGGGTCATCTGCACACCTCGTGCAAAGGAGTATAGGAGTATATGCTGCTTAGGCACTCTGGAGTTGTAGTAATGATACTAAGGTCAGATCAGTTTTAGCTCACAGTACTCAGTCTTGTGGAGTTCTTCCATACTTAACATCTACAACGACTATCTGTCCCACCTGTGACAGAGACTGTGGTTCTTGTATTGGACTGTATAGCCACCCAAGAACTCATGCTAAGAGTGGAAGTAAGTCTTCCTCGATTCCGAGGGACTGCCTATGATGATGATGATGACTAGGCCTAAGCAGCGGAGCATGCTATCCAATCGTCTTGGATCTCCTTGCCATTGGCCCAAGACCTTGATCTGTTAAGCCGGTGTGGTGGCTGGTGTGCAACGGCCACCTCACATCAAAAGAATCCACGCACAGGCATCTTCCACCCTTTAAAATGAAGTTTGGGACCTGGAACATCAGGACCCTCATGGACAACCCTAACAGCAATAGACTGGAATGGCGTACTGCTATCGTTGCCCGGGAGCTCAAACGATTCAACATAGACATCACCACCCTAAGCGAGACTCGTTGGACAGGGGAAGGCCAGTTCAAGGAACAAGGTGATGGTTATACCTTCTTCTGGAAAGGTAAACCAGAAGAAGAACACCGTCTCCATGGGGTAGGCTTCACCCAGAACCAGTGCGCTACGGTTATCAGTGCATAGGCCCCAACACTGAAAGCAACAGACGAGACCAAAGAGGAATTCTACTCTAACCTTGAACAATTCCTGTCTCGAGTCTCAATGGGCAATAAGCTGATCCTCCTTGGCGACTATAACGCCAGAGTTGGAAAGGACACAGATGTCTGGGGAGGTGGATCGGCAGAGAGGTGGTAGGAAAACCAACTGCAATGGTATCCTCCTCGCGACGAAATGCTGGAACATGTTCTTGTCATAACCAACACCTTGTTTTGTCAAAGAGACAAGTACAAGGCCTCATGGCAATCCCCTCGCTCCAAGCACTGGCATCTGCTAGACTACGTCATCATCCGAGTGAGGGACCACAAGGACGTCTTCATCACCCGCGCAATGACAGGAGCTGACGACTGCTGGACTGAGTACCGCCTAATCCGCTCTGTTGTCACCATCAATGTAGCCCCAAAACAGCGGCGGTAACAGAAACGCTGCCACAGGAAAATCAACGCTGGAGCATTCAAAGACCCTGCTAAGAAAGCCCTATTCAGCCAACGCCTCACAACCAACCTGATGACTTCCAGTGAACTGGAGATGCAGAGTGTCCACAGTGCCTGGTTTGCCTTCAAGGCCTCCATAATTAGCACCTGTGAAGAGACGCTTGCTCACTCCACCAGGAAACATTAAGAATGGTTTGACAAAACGACCAGGAGATTCAGGAGCTAATAAGCCGCAAACGCAAGTCATTCTTGAACTGGAAACAGCAACACAACTCGAGAGCAAGAAAGCAGCTCTATAGATGTCTGAAGGCCGAGGTCCAACATAAAACTCGTGACTTAATGAACAGATGGTGGGTGGGAAAAGCGTGTGAGATCCAGCAACTAGCCGACAATTACAACGTGTGTGGATTCTTTAGCGCAGTCAAGACCACCTAAGGCCCAAGCACCCAAGGTCCTACCTCAGGCGTCTATTGAGGGCCAAGAACGGAGAGGTACTCATCAAGGACAAAGGGGCAGTCAGTGCCCGCTGGAAGGAGCACTTTGAAGATCTCCTTAACCGAGACGTTGTCTTCGACATACGTGTCGTAGACTCCATCCTGCAACATTCTACCCGCCACCACCTCAGCACAACCCCAGCCCGACATGAGGTTGAAAAGGCCATCCAACAACTGAAGAACAACAAGGCCTCAGGAGCAGATGGAATACCCGCCGAAGCAATAAAGCATGGCAGAGGAGTACTATTGGCGTGAAACCATAAATTCATTTCTCTTACTTGGAAGGAGAAGAGCGTGCCAGGGGATCTCAGAGAGGCTATAATCATGACCATCTTCAAGAAAGACGACAAGTCCGATTGTGGTAATTACGGAGAAGTTTCCCTGCTATTTGCCATAGGGAAAGTCATGGCAAGAATCCTCAATTGCCTTCTCCCACTGGCTGAAGAGCTCCTTCCAGATGCAATGCGGATTCTGTCCACTAAGGAGCACAATGGACATGATCTTCACCGCACGTCAAATTCAGGAAAAGTGCAGGCAGCAGCATCAACCTCTGTACATGGCCTTCTTTGACCTCAGAAAGGCCTTCAACACTGTCAACCGTGAGGGATTATGGCGTATCCTCCACAAATTCAGCTGCCCTCAAAAGTTTGTCACCATAGAAACAGTGAAACATAGAAAATAGGTGCAGGAGTAGGCCATTCGGCCCTTCGAGCCTGCACCACCATTCAATAAGATCATGGCTGATCATTCCCTCAGTACCCCTTTCCTGCTTTCTCTCCATACCCCTTGATCCCTTTAGCCGTAAGGGCCATATCTAACTCCTCTTGAATATATCCCATCAACTGGCATCAACAACTCTCTGCGGCACGGAATTCCACAGGTTAACAACTCTCTGAGTGAAGAAGTTTCTCCTCATCTCAGTCCTAAATGGCTTACCCCTTATCCTAAGACTGTATCCCCTGGTTCTGGACTTCCCCATCATCGGGAATATTCTTCCCGCATCTAACCTGTCCAGTCCCGTCAGAATCTTATACGTTTCTGAGATCCCCTCTCATCCTTCTAAACTCCAGTGAATACAGGCCCAGTTGATCCAGTCTCTCCTCATATGTCAGTCCCGCCATTCCGGGAATCAGTCTGGTGAACCTTCGCTGCACTTCCTCAATAGCAAGAACGTCCTTCCTCAGATTAGGAGACCAAAACGGAACACAATATTCCAGGTGAGGCCTCACCAAGGCCCTGTACAACTGCAGTAAGACCTCCCTGCTCCTATACTCAAATCGCCTAGCTATGAGGGCCAACATACCATTTGCATTCTTCACCGTCTGCTGTACCTGCATGGCAACTTTCAATGACTGATGAATCATGACACCCAAGTCTCGTTGCAACTCCCCTTTTCCCAATCTGCCGCCATTCAGATAATATTCTGTCTTTGTGTTTTTGCCCCCAAAGTGGATAACCTCACATTTATCCACATTATACTGAATCTGAAAATGCATTTGCCCACTCACCTAATTTGTCCAAGTCACCCTGCATCCTTTTAGTGACCTCCACACAACTCACACCGCCACCCAGTTTAGTGTCATCTGCAAACTTGGAGATATTACACTCAATTCCTTCATCTAAATCATTAATGTATATTGTAAAGAGCTGGGGTCCCAGCACTGAGCCCAGCGGCACTCCACTAGTCTGCCATTGTAAAAAGGACCCGTTTATCCCAACTCTCTGTTTCCTGTCTGCCAACCAGTTCTCTATCCACGTCAGTACATTACCCCCAATACCATGTGCTTTGATTTTGCACACCAATCTCTCGTGTGGGACCTTGTCAAAAGCCTTTTGAAAGTCCAAATACACCACATCCACTGGTTTTCTCTTATCCACTCTACAAGTTACATCCTCAAAAGATTCCAGAAGGTTTGTCAAGCAGGATTTCCCTTTCATAAATCCATGCTGATTTGGACCGATCCTGTCACTGCTTTCCAAATGCGCTGCTATTTCATCTTTAATAATTGAGTCCAACATTTTCTCCACTACTGATGTCAGGCTAACCGGTCGATAATTGCCCATTTTCTCTCTCCCTCCTTTTTTAAACAGTGGTGTTACCTTAGCTACTCTCCAGTCCATAGGAACTGATCCAGAGTCGATAGACTGTTAGAAAATGATCACCAATGCATCCACTGTTTCTATGGCCACTTCCTTAAGTACTCTGGGATGCAGACTATCAGGCCCCAGGAATTTATCGCCTTCAATCCCATCAATTTCCCCAACACAATTTCCCGCTTTGTAAGGATATCCTTCAGCTCCTCCTTCTCACTAGACCCTTGGTCCCCGAGTATTTCCAGAAGGTTTATTGTGTCTTCCTTCATGAAAACAGAACCAAAGTATTTGTTTAACTGGTCCGCCATTTATTTGTTCCCCATTATAAATTCACCTGAATCTGATTGCAAGGGACTTACGTTTGTTTTCACTAATCTTTTTCTCTTCACATATCTATAGAAGCTTTTGCAGTCAGTTTTTATGTTCCCAGAAAGCGTGGTGCATTGGCAAGAGGCTCGGGAGGTGCGTGGAGAGGCCTATAAAAAGGCCTAGTGTCCGAGAGTTGTCGGGAGTTGTGGTGTGTCGGCGAGAGGCTTGGGAGGTGCGTGGAGAGGCCTATAAAAAGGTCCAGCGTCCGTGAGTCATCGGGAGTTCATGGTCGGTGAGGCGAGAGGCTTTGGAGCTGCGTGGAGAGGCCTATAAAAAGGCCCAGCATCCGTGAGTCATCAGGAGTTCATGGTCGGTGAGGCGAGAGGCTTGGGAGCTGCGTGGAGAGGCGTGCTTGTGCAGCTGCAGGGAGAAGGCAATAAAGAAGTAGAAAGAAATTGAAAGGTGTCGTCACAGTCAAGTGGGTAAGTGATTGGCTGGTGATTGGTGAGTAGCTTTTCTTTTTCTTTCTTTATCAATAAGTAACCTTTAGCATTGTTGTTGCCAACTTAAGTGTATTTAAGGGTTAAGTCATGGCAGGAGAGCTCGGACACGTGTTATGCTCCTCCTGTACTATGTGGGAAGTCAGGGACGCTTCCGGTGTCCCTGACGACTACGTGTGCGGGAATTGTATCCACCTCCAGCTCCTAACAGAGCACATTGCGGTACTGGAGCTGCGGGTGGATTCATTCTGGAGCATCCACGATGCTGAGATTGATGTGAATAGCACGTTTAGCGAGTTGGTCACACCGCAGGTAAAGGGTACTCAGCCAGATAGTAAATGGGTGACCAACAGGAAGAGCAGTGTAAGGAAGGAAGTGCAGGGGTCCCCTGCGGACATCCCCCTGCAAAACAGATACACCGGGTACTGTTGAGGGGGATGACTCATCAGGGGAGGGCAGCACCACATTCTGAAAAGGGAGGGGAAACAGCCAATTGTCGTGGTACACATTGGAACCAACGATATAGGTAAAAAACGGGATGAGGTCCTAAGAGATGAATTTAGGGAGCTAGGAGCTAAATTAAAAAGTAGGACCTCAAAAGTAGTAATCTCAGGATTGCTACCAGTGCCACGTGCTAGTCAGAGTAGGAATCGCAGGATAGCTCAGATGAATATGTGGCTTGAGGAGTGGTGCAGAAGGGAGGGATTCAAATTCCTGGGGCATTGGAACTGGTTCTGGGGGAGGTGGGACCAGTACAAACCGGACGGTCTACACCGGGGCAGGACCGGAACCAATGTCCTAGTGGGAGTGTTTGCTAGTGCTGTTGGGAAGGAGTTAAACTAATTTGGCAGGGGGATGGGAACCAATGCAGGGAGGCAGATGGAAATAAAAGGTAGACAGAGGCAAATGATAGAAGTGGAGGGCAGAGAATCCCAAGGCAAAAAACAAAAAGGGCCACATTACAGCAAAATTCTAAAGGGGCAAGGGGCAAGGTGTGTTAAAAAGACAAGCCTGAAGGCTCTGTGCCTCAATGCGAGGAGTATTCGGAATAAGGTGGACGAATTAACTACGCAGACAGCAGGTAATGGATGCGATGTAATTGGCATCACAGAGACATGGCTCCAGGGTGATCAAGGTGGGAACTCAACATCCAAGGGTATTCAGCATTTAGGAAGGATAGACAGAGAGGAAAAGGAGGCGGGGTGGCGTTGCTGGTCAAAGAAGAAATTAAGGCAATAGTAAGGAAGGACATTAGCTTGGATGATGTGGAATCGGTATGGGTGGAGCTGCGGAATACCAAAAGGGCAGAAAACGCTGGTGGGAGTTGTGTACAGGCCACCAAACAGTAGTAGTGAGGTTCGGGAAAGCATAAAACAAGAAATAAGGGATGTGTGCAATAAAGGTACAGCAGTTATCATGGGTGATTTTAATTTACATAGAGATTGGGTCAACCAAACTGGTAGCAATGCGGTGGAGGAGGATTTCCTGGAGTGTATTAGGGATGGTTTTCTTGACCAATATGTGGAGGAACCGACTAGAGAGCTGGCCATCCTAGACTGGGTTATGTGTAATGAGAAGGGACTAATTAGCAATCTTGTTGTGCGAGGCCCCTTGGGGAAGACTGACCATAATATGGTAGAATTCTTTATTAAGATTCAGCGTGACACAGTTAATTCAGAAACTAGGGTGCTAAACTTAAGGAAAGCTAACTTCGATGGCATGAGGCGTGAATTGGCTAGAATAGACTGGCAAATGATACTTAAAGGGTTGACGGTGGATAGGCAATGGCAAACATTTATCGATCACATGGATGAACTTCAACAGTTCTACATCCCTGTCTGGAGTAAAAAATAAAACAGGACTGTGGCTCAACCATGGCTTACAAGGGAAATTAAGGATAGTGTTAGATCCAAGGAAGAGGCTTAGAAATTGTCCAGAAAAAGTAGCAAACCTGAGGACTGGGAGAAATTTAGAATTCAGCAGAGGAGGACAAAGGGTTTAATTCTAAGGGGGAAAATAGAGTATGAGAGGAAGCTTGCCGGGAACATAAAAACTGACTGCAAAAGCTTCTATAGATATGTGAAGAGAAAAAGATTGGTGAAAACAAACGTAGGTCCCTTGCAGTCGGATTCAGGTGAATTAATAATGGGAAACAAAGAAATGGCAGACCAATTGAACAAATACTTTATTTCTGTCTTCATGAAGGAAGACACAAATGACCTTCCGGATGTACTACGGGACCGAGGTTCTAGTGAGAAGGAGGAACTGAAGGATATCCTTATTAGGCGGGAAATTGTGTTGGGGAAATAGATGGGATTGAAGGCCGATAAATCCCCAGGGCCTGATAGTCTGCATCCCAGAGTACTTAAGGAGGTGGCCCTAGAAATAGTGGATGCATTGGTAATCATTTTCCAACAGTCTATCGACTTTGGATCAGTTCCTGTGGACTGAAGGGTAGCTAATGTAACACCACTTTTTAGAAAAGGAGGGAGAGAGAAAACGCGTAATTATAGACCGGTTAGCCTGACATCAGTAGTGGGGAAAATGTTGGAATCTATTATTAACGATGAAATAGCAGCGTATTTGAAATGCGGTGACAGGATCGGTCCAAGTCAGCATGGATTTATGAAAGAGAAATCCTGCTTAACAAATCTTCTGGAATTTTTTGAGGATGTATCTCGCAGAGTGGACAAGGGAGAACCAGTGGATGTGGTGTATTTGGACTTTCAAAAGGCCTTTGACAAGATACCACATAAGAGATTGGTGATCAAGATCAAGGCACATGGTACTGGGGGTAATGTACTGGCGTGGATAGAGAATTCATTGGCAGGCAGGAAGCAGAGAGTCGGGATAAACGTGTCCTTTTTGGAATGGGAGGCAGTAACTAGTGGAGTACTGCAGGGCTCAGTGCTGGGACCCCAGCTCGTCACAATGATTTGTATGAATGAATTGAGAGTAATATCTCCAAGTTTGCAGATGACACTACACTGGGTGGCGGTGTGAGCTGTGAGGAGGATGCTGAGAGTCTGCAGAGTGATTTGGACAGGTTAGGAGAGTGGGCAAATGCATGGCAGATGCAGTATAGTATGGATAAATGTGATCTGATCCACTTTGGTGGCAAAAACACGAAGGCAGAAATTATCTGAATGGCGGCAGATTAGGAAAAGGGAAGGCGCAACGAGACCTGGGTGTCATGGTTCACCAGTCATTGAAAGTTGGCATGCAGGTACAGCAGGCGGTGAAGAAGACAAATGGCATGTTGGCCTTCATAGCTAGGGGATTTGAGTACAGGAGCAGGGAAGCCTTACTGCAATTGTACAGGGCCTTGGTGAGGCCTCACCTGGAATATTGTGTTCAGTTTTGGTCTCCTAATCTGAAGAAGGACGTTCTTGCTATTGAGGGAGTTCAGCGAAGGTTCACCAGACTGATTCCAGGGATGGCTGGACTGACATATGAGGAGAGACTTGATCAACTGGGCCTTTGTACACTAGAGTTTAGAAGGATGAGAGGGGATCTCATAGAAACGTATAAGATGCTGACGGGACGGGACAGGTTAGATGCGGGAAGAATGTTCCCGATGTTGGGGAAGTCCAGAACCAGGGGACACAGTCTTAGGATAAGGGGTAAGCCATTTAGGTCTGAGATGAGGAGAAACTTCTTCACTCAGAGAGTTGTTAACCTGTGGAATTCCGTGCCACAGAGAGTCGTTGATGCCAGTTCATTGTATATATTGAAGAGGGAGTTAGATGTGGCCCTTACGGCTAAAGGGATCAAGGGGTATGGAGAGAAAGTAGGAAAGGGGTACTGCGGTGAATGATCAGCCATGATCATATTGAATGATGGTGCAGGCTCAAAGGACCGAAGGGCCTACTTCCTGCACCTACTTTCCATGTTTCTGTTTCCTCTCATACTCTATTTTCCCCCTCCTGATTAAACCCATTGTCCTCCTCTGCTGTATTACAAAATTCTCCCAGTCCTCAGGTTTGCTGCTTTTTCTGCCTAATTTATATGCCTCTTCCTTAGATTTAACACTCTCCTTAATTTCCCTTGTTAGCCACGGTTGAGCCACCTTCCCCGTTTTATTTTTACTTCAGACAGGGATGTACAATTATTGAAGTTCATCCATGTGATCTTTAAATGTTTGCCATTGCCTATCCACTGTCAACCCTTTAAGTATCACTCGCCAGTCTATTCTAGCCAATTCACGTCTCATAGAAACATAGAAACATAGAAAATAGGTGCAGGAATCGGCCATTTGGCCCTTCGAGCCTGCACCGCCATTCAATGAGTTCATGGCTGAACTCATACTATCGAAGTTACCTTTCCCCAAGTTAAGGACCCTAGTCTCTGAATTAACTGTGTCACTCTCCATCTTTATGAAAAACTCTACCATATTGTGGTCACGCATCCCCAAGGGGCCTCGCGCAACAAGATTTTTAATTAGTCCTTTCTCACTATCCATCACCCAGTCTAGAATGGCCAGCCCTCTCGTTGGTTCCTCAACATATTGGTCGAGGAAACCATCCCTAATACACTCCAGGAAATCCTCCTCCACCCGCATTGCTAGCAGTTTGGTTAGCCCAGTCAATATGTTGATTAAAGTCGCCCATGATAACTGCTGTACCTTAATTGCACGCATCCCTAATTTCTTGTTTTATGCTGTCTCCATCCCATTACTACTGTTTGGTGGTCTGTACACAACTCCCACTAGCATTTTCTGTCCTTTGGTATTCCGTAGCTCCACCCATACAGATTCCACATCATCCAAGCTAATGTCCTTCCTTACTATTGCATTAATTTCCTCTTTAACCAGCAACGCCACCCCACCTCCTTTTCCTTTCTGTCTATCCTTCCTAACCCCTGGATGTTGAGTTCCCAGCCTTGGTCACCCTGGAGCCATGTCTCCGTGATGCCAATTACATCATATCCGTTAACTGCTATCTGCGCACTTAATTCGTCCACCTTATTCCGAATACTCCTCGCATTGAGGCACAGAGCCTTCAGGCTTGTCTTTTTAACAACCCTTGCCCCTTTAGGATTTTGCTGTAATGTGGCCCTTTTTGTTTTTTGCCTTGGGATTCTCTGCCCTCCAATTTTACTTTTCTTCTTTCTACCTTTTGCTTCTGCCCCCATTCTACTTCCCTCTGTCTCCCTGCATCGGTTCCCATCCCACTACCATATTAATTTAAACCCTCCCCAACAGCACTAACAAACACTCCCCCTCGGACATTGGTTCTGGTCCTGCCCAGGTGCAGACTGTCCGGTTTGTACTGGTCCCACCTCCCCCAGAACCGGTTCCAATGTCCTAGGAATTTGAGCCCCTCCCTTCTGCACCATTCCTCAAGCCACAAATTCATCTGAGCTATCCTGCGATTCCTACTCTGACTAGCTCGTGGCACTGGTAGCAATCCTGAGATTACTACTTTTGAGGTCCTACTTTTTAATTTAGCTCCTAGCTCCTTAAATTCGTCTTGTAGGACCTCATCCCATTTTTTACCGATATTGTTGGTACCTATATGCACCACAGCAACTGGCTGTTTATCCTCCCCCTTCAAAATGTCCTGCACCCGCTCCGAGACATCCTTGACTCTTGCACCAGGGAGGCAACATACCATCCTGGAGTCTCGGTTGCAGCCGCAGAAATGCCTATCTATTCCCCTTACAATAGAATCCCCTGTCAGTATAGCTCTCCCACTTTTTTCCCTGCCCTCCTGTGCAGCAGAGCCACCCACGGTGTCATGGACTTGGCTGCTGCTGCCCTCCCCGATGAGTCATCCCCTCAACAGTACCCAAAGCGATGTATCTGTTTTGCAGGGGGATGACTGCAGGGGACCCCTGCACTATCTTCCTTCCACTGCTCTTCCTGTTGGTCACCCATCCCCTATCTGGCTGTGTAACCTTTATCTGCGGCAAGACCAACTCATTAAACGTGCTATTCACGTCATTCTCAGCATCGTGGATGCTCCAGAATGAATTCACCCACAGCTCCAGTGCCGCAATGCGGTCTGTCAGGAGCTGCAGCCGGATACACTTCCCACATGTGTAGTCGTGAGGAACACTGGAAGTGTCCCTGACTTCCCACATAGTACAGGAGGAGCATAACACGTGTCCGAGCTCTCCTGACATGACTTAACCCCTAGATTTACTTAATTTGGCAACAATAATGTTAAAGGTTACTTACTGATAAAGAGAAGAAAAAGAAAAACTATTCACCAATCACCAGCCAATCACTTACCCCCTTGGCTGTGACGTTCATTTTTGATTTCTTTCTACTTCTTTTTTTCCTTCTCTTCCTGCTGCAGCTGCATCAGTAGGCCTCTCCGACTCACCACGTTGGTCCCCGAATTCCCCGCTGGCCTTTTATAGGCCTCACCAACGCTGCCCCGCCTCTCCGACTCACCACGCTGCTCCCTGGACTCCGCGCTGGCCTTTTATAGGCCTCACCAACGCTGGTCCGCCTTTCCGACTCACCACGCTGGTCCCCAGACTCCCCGCTGGTCTTTTATAGGCCTCACCAATGCTGCTCCACCTCTCCGACTCACCACGCTGGTCCCTGGACTCCCCGCAGGCCTCTACCTGCTTCACGATGACATGCAAGCCTTGATCCTGACCAACGGATCTAACACAGACCCAATACACATGCGGACCAGGGTCAAACGAGGCTGTGTCATCTCACCAATGCTCTTCTAGATCATCCTTGGTGCAATGCTCCATCTCAACCTCAATAAGCCTCCCACTGGAGTGGAGCTAATCTACAGAACAAATGGGAAACTGTTCAACCTCTATCATCTCCAGTCTAGATCCAAGGTCATCCCATCCTCTGTATTGAATTACAGTATGCAGGCAATGCTTGCGTTTACACACACTCGGAGGTCAAACTCCAAACCATCGTCAATATCTTTACTGAAGCGTACAAGAGTATGGACCTTATAGTAAATATCTGTAAGACAAAAGTTCTCAACCAACCTGACCCCGCCACACAGTACTGCCCCCGATTATCAAGATCCCTGATGAGGCCTTGGGCAATGTGGACCATTTTCCATACTTCGGAAGCCTACTGTCAACAAGGGCAGATGTCGATGATAAAGTCTAACACCGCCTTCAGTGTTCCAGTGCAGCTTTCGGTTGCCTGAGGAAGAGGGTGTTTGAAGACCAGGATCTCAAACCTGACACCAAGCTCATGGTCTACAGAGCAGTAGTGATACCTGCCCTCCTATATGCTTCAGAGACATGGACTATGTACAGCAGGTGCCTCAACGCACTGGAGAAGTACCACCAATGCCGCTTCTGCAAGATCCTGCAAATCCATTGGCAGGATAGGTGCACCAACGTCAATGTTCTCGCTCACGCCAACATCGAAGCATTGACCATGCTCGATCAGCTCCGATGGACGGGCCACATCGTCCGCATGCCCGATACTAGACTCCCAAAACAAGCGCTCTACTCAGAGCTCTGACAGGGTAAGTGAATCCCAGGTGGGCAGAGGAAACGCTTCAAGTACACCCTCAAACCCTCCCCGAAAAAGTGCATCCCCACTGACACCTGGTAATCCATGGCCCAAGATCGCTCAAAGTGGAGGAGAAGCATCCGGGAAGGCGCCGAACACCTCGAGTCTTTTCACTGGGAGCACATGGAAGCCAAGCACAAACAGCGGAAGGAGCACACGACAACCCAAGCAACCCACCCACCCGTCCCTTCAACCACTGGTGACAGAGACTGTAGGTCCCGCATTGGACTCATCAGTCACCTGAGAATTCATATTAGTGTGGAAGCAAGTCATCCTCAACTCCGAGGGACTGCCTAAGAAGAAGAGAAGGCTTCATAATGTTGCTGGTGGCAGCATGGCTCTCATTATAGGCCATATTTGCAGCTACGCTTCGGTTCCTGACTTGTTCCTCAGTAAAGTTCAGCTTGGTGAAGTGCTCCCTGAAGACCCTCTGTGGGTATAGCCTCCCGTACAACGCTCTTCTCCTCCCTCTTCTCCTAGCTGCTCCTGTTCATTTTGTGGCTGCTCCCCATTGTCCTACAGCCTCTAAGGGCAGATCAACCATGACTGCAATAAAACTGCATTGAAGGCTGCCAAAAGCTGTCTAGCATCAGTAAAAATTTCTAACCAGAAGTCAGGATTTAATTGTAGAAGTCAGAAAAAAAGCCAAAAAAGACCCAGAGGTTAACTAACAGTTATAGAGGACAAATCAGCAACTAACCTATATGAAGGGGATGAGTTCTTTGAATAACACTGCTGAAGTGTCCTTGGTGCCTATTGGCTCCACGAGTTGTGAGCGAGTTTAGCCCACGGCAAATCAAGCAGTAAGGCTGCCCAATTTCATAAAAGGGTCCTACAACCAACATAGGACTCTTATTTAAATATTATATTGAGCTTCCTGAATTATTTTGACCTGCACCTGGGCGCCAAGGAGGAGCCCAATCCAATATGGCAGGTGGTGCACTTCCAGCCTTGGATGGATGCGCACCATATTGGATGCTTAAGCACCCGTTTTATGCTTCTAAAATGAGCGTGGCACCATTCAATATGTAAGCCGGCCATTTTTCCCAGTAATAATGCTGAGTGTCTCTAACAACTCCTTCTCTATCCAGGTAAGCACATAGAGTGTCTCTCATGATCCCGTCTAGCCTCTTATATGGTTGCCTTTATTGGCCGAGGCATAGAATACAAGAGCAGGAAGGTTATACTTAAATTGTATAATGCGTTGGTTTGGCCATAGCTGGAGTACTGCGTGCAGTTCTGGTCGCCGTATTATAGGAAGGACGTGACTGCACTGGAGAGAGTGCAGTGGAGATTTACTAGGATGCTGCTTGGAATGGAGAATCTTTGCTTTGAGGACAGATTGGATAGGCCGGGTTTGTTCTCATTGGAACAGAGGAGGCTGAGATGACATCTCATTGAGGTGTACAACATTTTGAAGCACTTGGATATAGTGGATAGCAAGGGCCTATTTCCCTGGGTGGAGGGGTCAATTATGAGGTGGGGCATAGTTTTAAGGTGGTTGGTGGAAGGTTCAGAGGGGATTTGAGGGGAGCCTTCTTCAACAAGAGCGTTGTAGGGGTCTGGAACTCACTGCCTGGAAGGGTGGTGGATGCAGAAACCCTCACCACATTTAAAAGGTGCTTGAATGGGCATTTGAAGTGCCGTAACCTGCAGGGTTACGGATCTAGAACTGGTAAGTGGGATTATACTGGATAACCTTTTGTTGGCTGGCGCAGATATGATAGTAAGTACTGTAGCAAATCGAATACGGCCAGGGTGAGCTCCTGGACTAGTTTTGATCACCTGGATGGGTCGGAGAGGAATTTTCCCAGATTTCTTTCCCCAATTGGCCTGGGTTCTTATCTGGTTTTTGCCGCTCACAGGAGATCACATGGCTCCGGTTGGGATGAGGTGTAGAAAGATTCGGTGCAAGGGGAGTCGCAGTTGTGTGGGGTGAACTGGTTGGGCTGAGTGTTCTTTTCCTTTCCGCATTTGTTCATTGTTCATAGGTTTATATATAACCTTAAGGGCTGCTGACTGAGGGCCATGTGGCTCTTTGTTGGCTGGCGCGGACACGATGGGCCAAAATGGCCTCCTTCTGTGCTGTAGATGCCGGGGCACTCAAAGACCCAACTAAGAGAGCCCTATATAATCAGCACCTCACTGCTAAACTGGCGTGCCTTGATGACCCCGAGACGCAGAATGCCCACAACACTTGGTCTGCCCTCCAGGCCTCCACAACCAGTGCCTGCGAAGAGACACTTGGTCCACTCAACCAGGAAACACCAGGACTGATTTGATGAGAATGACCAGGTGTTACATTTGCTATCCTCCAGTCCATAGGGACTGATCCAGAGTTGATAGACTGTTGGAAAATGATCACCAATGCATTCACTATTTCTAGGGCCACTTCCTTAAGTACTCTGGGATGCAGACTATCAGGCCCCGGGGATTTATCGGCCTTCAATCCCAATAATTTCCCTAACACATCAGTTCCTCCTTCTCACTAGACCCACTGTCCCCTAGTTCATTTGGAAGGTTATTTGTGTCTTCCTTCGTGAAGTCAGAACCAAAGTATTGGTTCAATTGGTCTGCCATTTCTATGAGAGTCTATGGTGCATCCTCCTCCATTTCGGCTGCCCCCAAAGGTTCGTCACCATCCTTCGCCTGCTCCATGATGACATGCAGGCCGTGATCCTTACCAATGGATCCATTGCAGACCCAATCCACGTCCGGACTGGGGTCAAGCAGGGCTGCGTCATCACATCATAGACATAGACATGGATAGAGAATTGGTTGGCAGACAGGAAGCAAATAGTAGGAATAAACGTGTCCTTTTCAGAATGGCAGGCAGTAACTAGTGGGGTACCGCAAGGTCAACCCTCTTCTCAATCTTCCTTGCTGCCATGCTCCACCTCAACAAGCTCCCCGCTGGAGTGGAACTAAACTACAGAAACAGTGGGAACCTGTTCAACCTTCGTCGTCTCCACGCCAGATCCAAGATCGTCCCAACTTCCTTCATTGAGCTACAGTACACGGACGACGCCTGTGTCTGCACAAACTCAGAGACTGAACTCCAAGTCAGAGTCAACATATTCACTGAGGCATACAAAAGCATGGGCCTTACACTAAACATCTGTAAGGCAAAGGTCCTCCACCAACCTGTCCCCGCTTCACAGCACTGTCACCCCAGTCATCAAGATCCATGGCGCGACCCTGGACAACATGGACCATTTCCCATACGGCAGGAGCTTCTTATCAACAAGGGCAGATATTGACAACGAGATTCAACACTGTCTCCAGTGCGCCAGTGCAGCCTTCGGCTGCCTGAGGTAAAGGGTGTTCGAAGGGCCACATTACAACATAATTCTAAAAATCAAAGAGTGTTAAAAAATCAAGCCTGAAGGCTCTGTGTCTCAATACGATGAGCATTCATAATAAGGTGAATTAACTACGCAGATAGCTGGTAACAGATATGATGTACCGTATATACTCGCGTATCATGCGACTTTTGAAGACCTAAATTGTAACCTAAATTTGGGGGGTCGCATGATACGCGAGATACAAAATTTGCGGGTGTGAAGTGCTGGCCAAGATTAGGCTGTTAGGCTGTTAAGCAGACCGTATCCACGCTGACTCTCGGCAGGTATCTCCTGGGCTGGATTGCAGCCTCTATTGTCGCTTGTACTGTATCTTTGCTGTGGTCGAGAGATCGCCACCCACAACTCCCTCTGAAGTTTGCTGCATTATTAGAGGCTCCATCTATCTCAGCCCATGCTTCTTTTACCCGCAAACACAGTAGAGGCTGTGGCTGAACGACGCTAGTCAAGCCAGCTGGAATGATTGCTATATCGGTGTTCGATTCGCGAACAGCTTTCACAGCAGAATCCACTCGATTTTTCATGTTAAGGTCTGTATTCGATCTCAAAAAGGTGACTCGCATGATACATGAGATATATGGTAAAATCATGTTTTGGGGACGAAAATTTAGGGGTCGCATGATACGCGAGATCGCAGGATACGCGAGTATATACGGTAATTGGGATTACATAGAAACATAGAAAATAGGTGCAGGAATCGGCTATTCGGCCCTTCGAGACTGCACCACCATTCAATACGATCATGGCTGATCATGAACCCCATTCCTGCTTTCTCTCCATACCCCTTGATCCCTTTAGCCAAAAGGGCCACATCTAACTCCCTTTTGAATATATCTAACGAACTGGCCTCAACAACTTTCTGTGGTAGAGAATTCCACAGGTTCACAATTCTCTGAGTGAAGAAGTTTCTCCACATCTTGGTCCGAAATGGCTTACCCCTTATCCTTAGACAGTGACCTCTGGTTCTGGACTTCCCCAACAACAGGAACATTCTTCCTGCATCTAACCTATCCAATCCCATCAGAATTTTATTTGTTTCGATGAGATCCCCTCTCATTCTTCTAAATTCCAGTGAATATAAACCTAGTCGATCCAGTCTTCATATGTCAGTCCTGCCATCCCAGGAATCAGTCTGGTGAACCTTTGCTGCACACCCTCAATAGCAAGAATGTCCTTCCTCAGATTAGTGGACCAAAACTGTACACAATATTCAAGGTGTGGCCTCACAAAGGCCCTGTACAACTGCAGTAAGACCTCCCTGCTCCTACACTCTTGCTATGAAGGCCAACATGCCATTTGCCTTCTTCACCGCCTGCTGTACCTGCATGCCAAATTTCAATGACTGATGTACCATGACACCCAAGTCTCGTTGCACCTCCTCTTTTCCTAATCTATCACCATTCAGATAATATTCTGCCTCCCTGTTTTTGCCACCAAGGTAGATAACCTCACATTTATCTACATTATACTGCATCTGCCATGCATTTGCACACTCACCTAACCTGTCCAAGTTACCCTGCAGCCTCTTAGCATCCTCCTCACAGCTCACACTGCCACACAGCTTAGTGTCATCTGCAAACTTGTAGATATTACATTCAATTCCTTCGTCCAAATCATTAATGTATATTGCAAGTAGCTAGGGGCCCAGCACTGAACCTTGCGGTACCCCACTAATCACTGCCTGGCATTCTGAAAAGGACCCGCTTACTCCTACTCTTTGCTTCCTGTCTGCCAACCAGTTCTCTTTTCCACGTCAATACATTACCCCCAATAACATGTGCTTTTATTTTGCACACTAATCTCTTGTGTGGGACCTTGTCAAAAGCCTTTTGAAAATCTAAATACACCACATCCACTGGTTCTCCCTTGCCCACTCTACTCGTTACATCCTCAAAAAATTCGATTAGATTTGTCAAGCATGATTTCCCTTTCATAAATCCATACTGACTTGGACCGATCCTGTCGCTGCTTTCCAAATGCGCTGCTATCACGTCTTTAGTAATTGATTCCAACATTTTCCCCACTACTGATGTCAGGCTGACCGGACTATGATTCCTTGTTTTCTCTCTCCCTCCTTTTTTAAAAAGTGGGCTACCCTACATTAGCGACCCGGAACTGATCCAGAGTTTATAGAATATTGGAATATGGCAACCAATGCATCCACTATTTCTAGTGCCACTTCCTTAAGTACTCTGGGATGCAGACCATCCGGCCCTGGAGATTTAGCGACCTTCAATCCCATCAATTTCCCTAACACAATTTGCTGACTAATAAAGATTTTCTTCAGTTCCTCCTTCTCGCTGGACCCTCAGTCCCCTAATATTTCCAGAAGATTATTTGTGTCTTCCTCAGTGAAGACAGAACCAAAGTATTTGTTCAATTGGCCTGCCATTTCTTTGTTCCCCATTATAAATTCACCTGATTCTGACTGCAAGGGACCGACATTTGTCTTCACTAATCGTTTTCTCTTCACGTACTTATAGAAGCTTTTGCAGTCAGTTTTTATGTTCCCTGCAAGCTTACTCTCGTACTCTATTTTCCCCATCCTAATTAAACCCTTTGTCCTCCTCTGCTGTATTCTAAATTTCTCCCAGTTCTCAGGCTTGTTACTTTTTCTGGCCAATTTATATGCCTTTTCCTTGGATTTAACACGATCCCTAATTTCCCTTGTAAGCCACGGTTGAGCCACCTTCCCCGTTTTATTTTTATGCCAGACAGGGATGTACAATTATTAAAGTTCATCCATGTGATCTTTAAATGTCTGCCATTGCCTATCCACTGTCAGCCTTTTAGTATCATTTGCCAGTCTATCCTAGCCAATTCACGTCTCATACCATCGAAGTTACCTTTCTTTAATTTCAGGACCCTAGTCTCTGAATTAACTGTGTCACTCTCCATCTTAATGTAGAATTCTACCATATTATGATCATTCTTCCCTAAGGGGCCTCGCACAACAAGATTACCAATTAATCCTCTCTCATTACACAAGACCCAGTCTGCTCTCTAGTTGGTTCCTCGACATATTGGTCTAGAAAACCATCCCTTATACACTTCAGAAAATCCTCCCCCACCGTATTGCTGCCAGTTTGGTGAGCCCAATCTATATATAGATTAAAGTCACGAATGATAACTGCTGCACCTTTATTGCACGCATCCCTAATTTCCTGTTTGATGCCATCCCCAACCTCACTACCACTGTTTGGTGGTCTGTACACAACTCCCACTAGCGTTTTCTGCCCTTTGGTGTTACACAGCTCTACCTATACAGATTCCACATCATCCAAACGAATGTCCTTCCTTACTATTGTGTTAAACTACTCTTTAACCAGAAACGCTACCCCACCTCCTTTTCCTTTCTTTTTATCCTTCCTGAATATTGAATACCCTTGGATATTGTGTTCCGAGCCTTGGTCACCCTGGAGCCATGTCTCCGTAATCACAATTACATCATATCCAATAGGTGCAGGAGTAGGCCATTCGGCCCTTCGAGCCTGCACCATCATTCAATAAGGTCATGGCTGATCATTCCCTCAGTACCCCTTTCCTGCTTTCTCTCCATACCCCTTGATCTCTTTAGCCGCAAGGGCCATATCTAACTCCCTCTTGAATATATCCAATGAACTGGCATCAACAACTCTCTGCGGTAGGGAATTCCACAGGTTAACAACTCTCTGAGTGAAGAAGTTTCTCCTCATCTCAGTCCTAAATGGCCTACCCCTTATCCTAAGACTGTGTCCCTGGTTCTGGACTTCCCCGTCATCGGGAACATTCTTCCTGCATCTAACCTGTCCAGTCTCGTCAGAATCTTGTAAGTTTCTATGAGATCCCCTCTCATCCTTCTAAACTCCAGTGTATAAGGCCCAGCTGATCCAGTCTCTCCCCATATGTCAGTCCAGCCATCCCGGAAATCAGTCTCGTGAACCTTTACTGCACTCCATCAATAGCAAGAATGTCCTTCCTCAGATTAGGAGACCAAAACTGAACACCAAGGCCCTGTACAACTGCAGCAAGACCTCTCTGCTGCTCTACTCAAATCCCCTAGCTATGAAGGCCAACATACCATTTGCCTTCTTCACCGCCTGCTGTATCTGCATGGCAACTTTCAATGACTGATGAACCATGACACCCAAGTCTCGTTGCACCGCCCCCTTTCCTAATCTGCCGCCATTCAGATAATATTCTGCCTTCGTGTTTTTGTCCCCAAAGTGGATAACCTCATATATATCCACATTATACTGCATCTGACAGGCATTTGCCCACTCACTTAACCTGTCCAAGTCACCCTGCAGCCTTTTAGCGTCCTCCTCTCCTCACAGCTCATACCTCCACCCAGCTTAGTGTCGCCTGCAAACTTGGAGATATTACACTCAATTCCTTGATCTAAATCATTAATGTATATTGTGAAGAGCTGGGGTCCCAGCACTGAGCCCTGCGGTATCCCACTCGTCACTGCCTGCCATTCTGAAAAGCACCCGTTTATCCCAAATCTCTGCTTCCTGTCTGCCAACCAGTTCTCTATCCACGTCAGTACATTACCCCCAATACCATGTGCTTTGATTTTGCACACCAATCTCTTGTGTGGGATCTTGTCAAAAGCCTTTTGAAAGTCCAAATACACCACATCCACTGGTTCTCCCTTGTCCACTCTACTGGTTATATCCTCAAAAAATTCCAGAAGATTTGTCAAGCATGATTTCCCTTTCATAAATCCATGCTGACTTGGACCGATCCTATCACTGCTTTCCAAATGCGCTGCTATTTCATCTTTAATAACTGATTCCAACATTTTCCCCACTACTGATGTCAGACTAACCGGTCTATAATTACCCGTTTTCTCTCTCTCCCTCCTTTTTTAAACAGTGGTGTTACATTAGCTAACCTCCAGTCCATAGGAACCGATCCAGAGTCGATCGACTGTTGGAAAATGATCACCAATGCATCCACTATTTCTATGGCCACTTCCTTAAGTACTCTGGGATGCAGACTATCAGGCCCCAGAGATTTATCGGCCTTCAATCCCATCAATTTCCCTAACACAATTTCCCGCTTTATAAGGATATCCTTCAGTTCCTCCTTCTCACTAGACTCTCAGTCCCCTGGTATTTCCGGAAGGCTATTTGGGTCTTCCTTCGTGAAAACAGAACCAAAGTATTTGTTTAACTTGTCCACCATTTCTTTGTTCCCCATTATAAATTCACCTGAATCTGACTGTAAGGGACCCACGTTTGTTTTCACTAATCTTTTTCTCTTCACATACCTATAGAAGCTTTTGCAGTCAGTTCTTATGTTCCCTGCAAGCTTCCTCTCATATTCTATTTTCCCCCTCCTAATTAACCCCTTTATCCTCCTCTGCTGTATTACAAAATTCTCCGAGTCCTCAGGTTTGCTGCTATTTCTGGCTAATTTATACGCCTCTTCCTTGGATTCAACACTATCCTTAATTTCCCTTGTTAGCCACGGTTGAGCCACCTTCCCCGTTTTATTTTTAATCCAGACAGGGATGTACAATTGTTGAAGTTCATCCATGTGATCTTTAAATGTTTGCCATTGCCTATCCACCGTCAACCCTTGAAGTATCACTCGCCAGTCTATTCTAACCTAGTCACGTCTCATAACACCAAAGTTACCTTTCCCAAACTTCAGGACCCTAGTCTCTGAATTAACTGTTTCACTCTCCATCTTTGTAAAGAGTTCTACCATATTATGGTCACTCTTCCCCAAAGGGCCTCGCACAACAAGATTGTTAATTAGTCCTTTCTCATTACACATCACCCAGTCTAGGATGGCCAGCCCTCTAGTTGGTTCCTTGACATATTAGTCTAGAAAGCTATCCCGAATACACTCTAGGAAATCCTCCTCCACTGCATTGCTAGCAGTTTGGTTAGCCCAGTCAATATGTAGATTAAAGTCGCCCATGATAACTGCTGTACCTTTATTGCATGCATCCCTAATTTCTTGTTTGATGCTGTCCCCATCCTCATTAGTACTGTTTGGTGGTCTGTACACAACTCCCACTAGCGTTTTCTGCCCTTTGATATTGCGTAGCTCCACCCATACAGATTCCACATCATCCAAGCTAATGTCCTTCCTTACTGTTGCATTATGAATGCTGCTCGCATTGAGACACAGAGCCTTCAGGCTTGTTTATTTGACAGTCTTTGTCCTTTTAGAATTATGATGTAATGTGGCTCTTTTTGATTTTTGCCTTTGATTTCTCTGCTCTCCACCTTTCCTTATCTCCTTTCATCTTTTACTTCTGTCCCCATTTTACTTCCATCTGTCTCCCTGCATTCCCCTGCTATATTAGTTTAAACTCTCCCCAACAGCGCGAGCAAACACTCTCCCCAGGATATTGGTTCCAGAGTGACCAAGGCTGGGAACGCACCATTCAAGGGTATTCAATATTCAAGAAAGATAGACTGAAAGGAAAAGGAGGTGGGGTTGCATTGCTGGTTAAAGAGGAAATTAACAAAATAGTAAGGAAGGACAATAGCGTGGATGAGGTGGAATCTGTATGGGTAGAGCTGCGGAACACCAAAGGCAGAAAATGCTAGTGGGAGTTGTGTACAACCACCAAACAGTCATAGTGAGGTTGGGGATGGCATCAAACAGGAAATTAGGGATACGTGCAATAAAGATACAGCAGTCATCATGGGTGACTTCAATCTACATATAGATTGGGCTAAACAAACTGGTGGCAATACGGAGGATGAGGATTTCCTGGAGTGTGTAAGGGATGGTTTTCTAGAAGATTATGTCGAGGAACCAACTAGAGAGCTGGCCATCCTAGACTGGGTGTTGTGCAATGAGGAAGAATTAATTAGCAATCTTGTTGTTCGAAGCCCCTTGGGGAAGAGTGACCATAATATGGTGGAATTCTTTATTAAGATGGAGAGTGACATAGTTAATTCAGAGACTCGAGTCCTGAACTTAAAGAAAGGTAACTTCATAAGAACATAAGAACATAAGAATTAGGAACAGGAGTAGGCCAGCTAGCCCCTCGAGCCTGCTCTGCCATTCAAAAAGATCATGGCTGATCTGACCGTAGACTCAGCTCCACTTAGCCGCCCGCTCCCCGTAACCCTTAATTCCCTTATTGGTTAAAAATCTATCTATCTGTAATTTGAATACATTCAATGAGCTAGCCTTAACTGCTTCCTTGGGCAGAGAATTCCACAGATTCACAACCCTCTGGGAGAAGAAATTCCTTCTCAACTCGGTTTTAAATTGGCTCTCCCGTATTTTGAGGCTGTGCCCCCTAGTTCTGGTCTCCCCGACCAGTGTAAACAACCTCTCTGCCTTTATCTTGTCTATCCCTTTCATTATTTTAAATGTTTCTATAAGATCACCCCTCATCCTTCTGAACTCCAACGAGTAAAGACCCAGTCTACTCAATCTATCATCATAAGGTAACCCCCTCATCTCCGGAATCAGCCTAGTGAATCATCTCTGTACCCCCTCCAAGGCTAGAATATCCTTCCTTAAGTAAGGTGACCAAAACTGCACGCAGTACTCCAGGTGCGGCCTCACCAATACTCTGTACAGTTGCAGTAGGACCTCCCTGCTTTTGTACTCCATCCCTCTCGCAATGAAGGCCAACATTCCATTCGCCTTCCTGATTACCTGCTGCACCTGCAAACTAACTTTTTGGGATTCATGCACAAGGACCCCCAGGTCCCTCTGCACCGCAGCATGTTGTAATTTCTCCCCATTCAAATAATATTCTCTTTTACTGTTTGACGGTATGAGACGTGAATTGGCTAGGATAGACTGGCGAATGATACTTAAAGGGTTGACGGTGGATAGGCAATGGCAGACATTTAAAGATCACATGGATGAACTTCAACAATTGTACATCACTGTCTGGCGTAAAAATAAAATGGGGAAGGTAGCTCAACCATGGCTTACAAGGAAAATTAGGGATAGTGTTAAATCCAAGGAAGAGGCGTATAAATTGTCCAAAGAAAGCAGCAAACCCGAGGACTGGGAGAAATTTAGAATTCAGCGGAGCAGAACAATGGGATTAATTCGGAGGGGGAAAATAGAATATGGGAGTAAGCTTGCAGGGAACAGAAAAACTGACTGCAAAAGCTTCTGCAGATATGTGAAGAGAAAAAGATTAGTGAAGACAAATGTGGGTGCCTTACAGTCAGAATCAGGAGAATTTATAATGGGGAACAAAGAAATGGCAGACCAATTGAACAAATACTTTTGGTTCTGTCTTCATTAAGGAAAACACAAATAACCTTCCGGAAATACTAGGGGACCGAGCATCGAGCGAGAAGGAGGAACTAAAGGAAATCTTTATTAGTCAGCAAATTGTGTTAGGGAAATTGATGTGATTGAAGGCCAATAAATCCCCACTGCCTGATAGTCTGCATCCCAGAGTACTTAAGGAAGTGGCCCTAGAAATAGTGGATGCATTGGTGGTCATTTTCTAACATTCTATAGACTTTGGATCAGTTCCTATGGACCGGAGGGTAGCTAATGTAACACCACTTTTTAAAAAAGGAGGGAGAGAGAAAACAGGGAATTATAGAGCAGTCTGCCTGACTTCGGTGGTGGGGAAAATGTTGGAATCAATTATTAAAGATGTAATAGCAGCGCATTTGGAAAGCAGTGATAGGATCGGTCCAAGTCAGCATGGAGTTATGAAAGGGAAATCATGCTTGACAAATCTTCCAGAATTTTTTGAGAATGTAACTAGTAGAGTGGACAAGGGGGAGGGAGTGGATATAGTGTATTTGGACTTTCAAAAGGCTTTTGACAAGGTCCCACACAAGAGATTAGTGTGCAAAATTAAAGCACATGGTATTGGGGGTAATGTACTAATGTGGATAGAAAACTGGTTGGCAGACAGGAAGCAAAGAGTAGGAATAAGCGGGTTCTTTTCAGAATGGCAGGCAGTGACTAGTGGGGTACTGCAAGGTTTAGTGCTGGTATCCCAGCTATTTACAATATACATTAATGATTTAGACGAAGGCATTGAATGTAATATCACCACGTTTGCAGATGACACTAAGCTGGGTGGCGGTGTGAGCCAAGGGGAGGATGCTAAGAGGCCACTGGGTGACTTGGACAGGTTAGGTGAGTGGGCAAATACATAGCAGATGTGCTATAATATAGATAAATGTGCGGTTATCCACTTGTGATAAAAGCAAGAAGGTAGATTATTATCTGAATGGTGACAGATTAGGAAAAGGGGAGGTGCAACGAGACCTGGGTGTCATGGTACATCAGTCATTAAAAGTTGGCATACAGGTACAGCAGGCAGTGAAGAAGGCAAATGGCATGTCAGCCTTTATAGCTAGAGGATTTGAGTACAGGAGCAGGGAGTCTTACTGCAGTTGTACAGGCCCTTGGTGAGGCCACACCTTGAATATTGTGCATAGTTTTTGTATCCTAATCTGAGGAAGGACATTCTTGCTATTGAGGGAGTGCAGCGAAGGTTCACCAGACTGATTCCTGGGATGACAGGACTGACATTTGAAGAAAGACTGGATCGACTAGGTTTATATTCACTGGAATTTAGAAGAATGAGAGGGGATCTCATAGAAACATATAAAATTCTGACGGGATTGGACAGGTTAGATGCAGGAAGAATGTTTCTGATGTTGGGGAAATCCAGAACCAGGGGTCACAGTCTAAGGATAAGGGTAAGCCATTTAGGACCGAGATGAGGAGAAACTTCTTCACAGAGAGTTGTGAGCATGTGGAATTCTCTACCACAGAAAGTTGTTGAGGCCAGTTTATTTGATATATTTAAAAGGGAGTTAGATGTGGCCCTTATGGCTATAGGGATCAAGGGGTATAGAGAGAAAGCAGGAATGGGGTACTGAAGTGCATGATCAGCCATGATCATGTTGAATGGTGGTGTAGACTCGAAGGACCGAATGGCCTACTCCTGCACCTATTTTCTCTGTTTCTATATTTCTATCAGGCTCTCAAATCTGCCACCAAGTTCATGGTCCAAAGGGCTGTAGTAATACCCGCCCTCCTGTATGGCTCAGAGACGTTATCCATGTACAGTAGACACCACAAGTCACTGGAGATATACCATCAACGATGTCTCCGCAAGATCCTGCAAATCCCCTGGGAGGACAGATGCACCAACTTTAGCGTCCTCGACCAGGCCAACATCCCCAGCATTGAAGCACTGACCACACTCAATCAGTTCCGCTGGGCAGGCCACATTGTTCGCATGCCTGACACGAGACTCCCAAAGCAAGCGCTCTACTCGGAACTCCTTCATGGCAAACGAGCCAAAGGTGGGCAGAGGAAACGTTTCAAGGACACCCTCAAAGCTTTCTTGATAAAGTGCAACATCCCCACTGACACCTGGGAGTCCCTGGCCAAAGACTGCCCTAGGTGGAGGAAGTGCATCGGGGAGGGCGCTGAACACCTCGAGTCTCATCACCAAGAGCATGCAGAAACCAAGCGCAGGCAGCGGAAAAAGAGCTGCGGCAAGCCAGTCCCACCCCACTTTCCCTCAACGACTGTCTGTCCCACCTGTGACAGGACTGTAGTTCTCGTATTGGACTGTTCAATCACCTCAGAACTCATTTTTAGAGTGGGTGCAAGATTTCCTCGATTCCAAGGGATTGCCTATGATGATGAGATTTCTATGTTTCTACATATAAATGATTAAGCTAATGAGCCTATAGTTCCCTGGTTGTGACCACCTGAAAATCGGTATTACATGAGTCTCCTTTCTGGCGTAGGGAACAATCTTCCACGCTAGCAAGCTGTAAATGTTATGAGAAAGTGGTCGCAAAGCATGTGTCCTATTTCTTGAAGCACCTTCCAGTGGATGTCATTCAGTCCAGCAGCCTCATCTAGTTTAAGGATTTGAATTTTTTTAAACAAAAATACCAACATAGACAAAATAATTTACAAATATAACTGTCAAAATATAAATATTTGAAATGAAATAACAGGAAAAAAATGATGAATAAATGCAACATTTACCTGCAACAGACTTGATAATTTTGCCCTTGGGTCTCTCCCAGTCAATAAAAAAGATGTCCACAGTTAACTGGTGTGCTAGTTTATGTAAAAGCTGAAGAAGCTTAAAGAATTGACATTCCCAGTGGTGAAAAGAAAGAAAAATAAATAGTTAGAAGTTAACAGTAATTGAACGGTGTAAACATGGTAATGTGATGAACT
Source organism: Pristiophorus japonicus (assembly GCF_044704955.1). Classification (NCBI taxonomy): domain Eukaryota; kingdom Metazoa; phylum Chordata; class Chondrichthyes; family Pristiophoridae; genus Pristiophorus; species Pristiophorus japonicus. Next base: position 467,811,133 of record NC_091977.1, on the reverse strand, counting down.
ACTAATTTAAAAGAAGCAAAGAACTACAGCAGTATCAGTTTAGAAATGGTATCTGGAATTATGAAAGGTATTATGTCCAGCAATAAATAAAACTAGATTAACTATAGTCTTTATGTTGTTCATGATATGCTATGAACCATTAGTTTATTTTCTGGGCACAAATCAGTGTGATGCTATCACATTAAATCAACACCGAGTATTACTGTAACTTTAAAAAATATTCATGTAGTATTCATCTAATTTGCATATGACATGATTTGGCAAATCATAGCCCAGAAATGTGTCTTCATAGGAATTATTAGATGAAAAAAGACCAGGTTCCATCTAGTTCACTGCTACCATCCTGGCATGATACAATGATAATGGTTTTGTTGACTAATCACAGCAATCAATCTATACTAATTAGTCTACAACAGACCCAGACATGAAGTGAGGAAAACCCCAGAGGTGGCGAGGTTTGGGAACCATCGGTCCAAAGTCACCTGTTCCTCTACACTTATCACGTTATGTCTCAAATTACTCATATACTGTATCCCAAAATGTTATTTTCTGACAGACATTTGCATTTTAATTAATCAATATTGACCGCTTCCACAATCTCTCTCGGTCACTGAAATAATGTTTCCACAGATTAGTTTTGAAGTTACTCTGCTTCAAACGCAAGCTGTGTCCTCTGGTTCTACACTTCTGGATGAGGTGAAATAGCTTGCCATAGTCTATATTATTGAGTCCCTTTAGAATTCCACAAATAGAAATTATCATCTCTCAACCTTCTCTTTTCCAGTGAGAACATGCCCAGTTTACATAATCGCTCCTCGTGATCCAATGCCTCCACCTCCACAATCATTCTGGTTACTTTCTTCTCTATATATTCAATGGGAGTTGTGTACAGACCACCAAACAGTAGTAGTGAGGTTGGGCATCAAACAGGAAATTAGGGATGCGTGCAATAAAAGTACAGCAGTTGGCATGGGTGACTTTAATGTACATATAGATTGGGCTAAACAAACTGGTAGCAATGCGGTGGAGGAGGATTTCCTGGCATGTATAAGGGATGATTTTCTAGACCAATATGTTGAGGAACCAACTAGAGAGCTGGCCATCCTAAAATAGGTGTTGTGTAATGAGAGAGAATTAATTAGCAATCTTGTTGTGCGAGGCCCCTTGGGGAAGAGTGACCATAATATGGTAGAATTGTTCATTAAGATGGAGAGTGACACAGTTAATTCAGAGACTAGAGTCCTGAACTTAAAGAAAGGTAACTTCAACAGTATGAGACGTGAATTGGCTAGGATAGACTGGCAAATGATACTTAAAGGGTTGACGGTGTATAGGCAATGGCAGACATTTAAAGATCGCATGGATGAACTTCAACAATTGTACATCCCTGTCTGGCATAAAAATAAAACGGGGAAGGTGGCTCAACCCTGGCTTACAAGGGAAATTAGGGCTAGTGTTAAATCCAAGGAAGAGGCATATAAATTGGCCAGAAAAAGCAGCAAACCTGAGGACTGGGAGAAATTTAGAATTTAGCAGAGGAGGACAAAGGGTTTAATTCGGAAGGGGAAAATAGAATATGAGAGTAAGCTTGCAGGGAACATAAAAACTGACTGCAAAAGCTTCTACAGATATGTGAAGAGAAAAAGATTAGTGAAGACAAATGTGGGTACCTTACAGTCAGAATCAGGTGAATTTATAATGGGAAACAAAGAAATGGCAGACCAATTGAACAAATACTTTGGTTCTGTCTTCACTAAGGAAGGCACAAATAACCTTCTGGAAATACTAGGGGACCGAGGGTCCATCGAGAAGGAGGAACTGAAGGAAATCTTTATTAGTCAGCAAATTGTGTTAGGGAAATTGATGGGATTGAAGGCCGCTAAATCTCCAGGGCCTGATAGTCTGCATCCCAGAGTACGTAAGGAAGTGGTCCGAGAAATAGTGGATGCATTGGTGGTCATTTTCCAATATTCCATAGACTCTGGATCAGTTCGTATGGACTGGAGGGTAGCTAATGTTACCCCACTTTTTAAAAAGGGAGGGAGAGAGAAAACAGGAAATTATAGACCAGTCAGTCTGACATCGGTGGTGGGGAAAATGTTGGAAACAATTATTAAAGATGTAATAGCAGCGCATTTGGAAAGCAGTGAAAGGATTGGTGCAAGTCAGCATGGATTTATGAAAGGGAAATCATGCTCGACAAATCTTCCAGAACTTTTTGAGGATGTAACTAGTAGAGTGGACAAGGGGGAGCCAGTGGATGTGGTGTATTAGACCTTCAAAAGGCTTTTGACAAGGTCCCACAAAAGAGATTAGTTTGCAAAATTAAACCACGTGGTATTGGGGTAATGTGCTGACGTGGATAGAGAACTGGTTGGCAGACAGGAAGCAAAGAGTAGGAATAAACGGGTCCTTTTCAGAATGGCAGGCAGTGACTAGTGGGGTAACGCAAGGTTCAGTGCTGGGACTCCAGATATTTACAATACACATTAATGATTTAAACGAAGGAATTGAATGTAATATATCCAAGTTTGCAGATGACACTAAGCTGGGTGGAAATGTAAGCTGTGAGGAGGATGCTAAGAGGCTGTAGAGTGACTTGGACAGGTTAGGTCAGTGGGCAAATACATGGCAGATGCAGTATAATGTGGATAACTGTGAGGTTATCCACTTTGATGGTAAAAACAGGAAGGCAGATTATTATCCGAAAGGTGACAGATTAGTAAAAGGGGAGGTGCAACGAGACCTGGGTGTCATGGTACCTCAGACATTGAAAGCTGGCATATAGGTACAGCAGGTGGTGAAGAAGGCAAATGGCATGTTGAGAGGATTTGAGTATAGGAGCAGGGAGGTCTTACTACAATTGTACAGGGCCTTGGTGAGGCCACACCTTGAATATTGTGTACAGTTTTGGTCTCCTAATCTGAGGAAGGACATTCTTGCTATTGAGGGAGTGCAGCGAAGGTTCACCAGACTGATTCCCGGGGTGACAGGACTGACATATGAAGAAAGACTGGATCGACTAGGCTTATATTCAATGGAATTTAGAAGAATGAGAGGGCATCTCATAGAAACATATAAAATTCTGACGGGATTGGACAGGTTAGATGCCGGAAGAATGTTCCTGATGTTGGGGAAGTCCAGAACCAGGGGTCACAGTCTAAGGATAAGAGGTAAGCCATTTAAGACCGAGATGAGGAGAAACCTCTTCACTCAGAGAGTTGTGAGCATGTAGAATTCTCTACCACAGAAAGTTGTTGTGGCCGGTTCGTTAGATATATTCAAAAGAGAGTTAGATGTGGCCCTTACGGCTAAAGGGATCAAAGGGTATGGAGAGAAAACAGGAATGGGGTACTGAAGTGCATGATCAGCCATGATCATATTGAATGGTGGTGCAGGCTTGAAGGGCCGAATGGCCTACTCCTGCACCTATTATCTATGTTTCTATGTTTCGATAGGTGCAATATCCTTTTTGTACTGCAGCAACCAGAACTGTGTACACAATATTGCAAGTGCAGTCACACCAATTATTTATAAAGTGGCAGGCATGGGTGCACGGCCCCTTTAACGGGTTGCATGGCCCATTCAATTTTTTGCACATTTGTGGTTATTTCAATTGTAAAGCCATTGAGCCATTGGGACCTCCAGATCGTTATTAACGGGAACATTGGTGGCAGGATTACCTCACTATTTCGGCTTAATATTGACCTTTTAATATATCCCTACACCTGATTTGCAATACTCACTGCCACCTTGTGATAGCTTCAATATATTGTCGATCAGGACACCCCAATCTCATTCATTTTCCGTGCACATTATTTTGATACTATTGGCATTATCATGAGTTAGAAGGGTTGGTAGGTAAGTCATTACTGGATTGTTTCTTTCACACTATTTAAAAAAAAACTACTTACTTTTAGAAAGGTAGGCGAGTTAGATTTAGTAAAATGGCAAATGCAATTGCAAAACCTATTACGTGTGTGGTATGCATGATGTGGACTTTTGTGAATTCACAAGATATCCAGTAGGAGTATACACGAATGAAGTGTTGGAATGTTATGTTGCTTGAGTTGAAAAATGATGAGCACGAGCTGACCACACTCAACATTACAAAGAAGGAGAAATGGTTTGTAGAAAAGCACAGAGGAGTAGGAAACCTCTGTAAATTTCAAATTGTCCAATCGTTATCCACTACTGAGTGCCTATAATGAGGACAAGATGCAGGGGATGATAATCATCAGCAATGTCACGGCACTGTGGCGCAAGTGTTGATGCAAGTGGTTACCCAGGGGGAGAAAAATAAAGAGAATCGGTGAGTGAAGGTGATGGTGGGAGATTCAATTATTGGTGTGTTGCCTCCTTGATGCCAGTGTGAAAGACATAATGGAGCAGTTGGAAAAACTTTTGCAAAGGAAGGGATATCAGTTAGAAGTTGTGGTTCATGTAGGAACCAATGATATAGGAAAGATTACTATGGTGGTCATGCAGAGGCAGTATGAGGAGTTAGAATCAAGGCTCAAAGCGATACCTCGAAGGTAGTAATTTCATAATTACTTCATGTGCCATGCACTATGCACGTTAGGCTAGGATAGATTAGATTCATTAATGTATAGTTTGACAGATGATGCAGGAGAGAGGGTTTCAGATTCCCAGAAAATTGAGATCAGTTCTGAGACAGAGGGAAGCTGATCAGAAGGAAAAGACTTCACCTGAACCGGAGAGATATTAATGTGCCTGAGAAAGGATAAATAAGGTAGTGCGGGTGAATTTAATATGCCGGGGCGGGGAGGAAAAAGCACAACAGACTGCTGGTACATAATAACAACAACTTGCCTTTAATGTAGTAAAATGTCTCGAGGTGCTTCACAGGAACGTAATGAAACAAAATTTGACACCTAGCCACATAAGTAGCTATTAGCACAGGGAAAGAAGTAGTTTTAAGGAGTGTCTTAAGGAGGAGAGAGAGGTAAAGAGGCAGAGAAGTTTAGTGAGGGAATTCTGGAACTTAGGATCTCAGCAACAATGGTAGAGCGATTAAACTCGGGGCTGCACAAAAGGCCAGAATTGGAGGAGCACAGAGATCTCAGATGGCTGTAGGGCTGAAGAGATAGGGAGGGATGAGGCCATGGAGGAATTTGAAAACAAGGATGAGAATTTTAAAATCAATGGCTTTGCTGGACTGGGAGCCAATGTTGGTTAACGAGCACAGGGGTCTTGGGTGTACAGGACATGGTGCCAGTTAGGATACAGCCAGCAGAGTTTTGGATGAGCTCAGGTTTATGGAGGGTGGAAGATGGGAGGTTGGCCAGGAGAGCATTGGAATTGTCAAGTCTAGAGATAACAACAACATAGATGAGGGTTTCAGCAGCAGATGAGCTGAGGCACAGGTGGAGACGGGAGATGTTAGAGGTTAAAGTAGTCGGTATTAATGATAGAGAGGATATGTAGTTGGAAGGTCATCTCAGGGTCAAATGGGACATTAGGATTTCAAACTATCTGGTTCCATCTCAGACAGTGGCCAGCAAGATGGATAAAGTCGGTGGATAGGGAACAAAGTTTGTGTGGAGGACCAAAGACAATAACTTCGGGCTTCCCAATATTTAGTTGGAGGAAATTTCTGCTCATCCAGTACTGGATGTTGGACAAGCAGCATGATAAATCAGAGACAATAGAAGGGTCGAAAGAGGTGGTGGTGAGGTAGAGCTGGGTGTTGATGCAGGAGTGGGAAAAGAAGCCATTGCATGTAATTCTCTGGCTACGACTGAATCGTTAGGAATTGAACTAGACGAGGGCAGTCCCACACTGCATGATGGAGGAGATGCGTTGAAGGTGGATGATGTGGTCAACTGTGTCAAAAGTTGCAGACAAGTTGAGACGAATGAGGTGAGATAGTTAACCATGGTCACAGTCACATAGGGCCAGACTTTCCACATTGAAAAATAGCTCAGTTTTTTTGGCGTTATTTACGATCAACAGCTGATTTTTTAGGACAAAAAAATAAGGTCTAAGTGTCACCAAAGGACGGAGCTAAATTTTTCGCCTTAAAAATAATGCCCGTTCTGCACATGCAGAACACTCAAGACTTTAGGTTTTCAGGGTAACGTTGTTCAATGAAACGCGATGTACAATTACAACTCAGTGAGTTTGTTCATAAAACGACAGGGCTCTCGGCAATCTTAATACATCCTTAAATTACATTTTCTGTTTGCATTTCGCCCCAGCTCCTTAAACTAATAACAGCTATAGTAGCCTGAAGTAAACAGGAGGGAATTATTCACAAAATCCCGAGTTGGAAGGATTCCCACTGACCCAATTATGGATGGCAGAGATTTCGGCCACCACCAAACTGTTCACGTCCCATCTCCGAAACTTTCATTTGTGTTTTACTATTTCTAATGACCATTGTATATTGGTTATCCCTTTTCAATTAATTTGCTCCAGTAGTTATAATGGTTGATCAATGAATCAATTAATAATCGGATACAGGTCACGATTAACTGACTGCACTATTCATTAATCATCACATCTAAAAATGTCAACACATAGTCCTCCACAATGTCTCAAGCATATCCAGCATTCATAAACAAAATAACAGCATCTAAATACTAGAATCTACAAGCATGTCTCTCTTTAGCTCTGTGTTGTACCAGTTACTCCCTCTCAATAAAGAGTAGCAACTATCTAGAATGCTGGATATACATTTGTAGGAAATGCTGTAAACATTTTTAAGTAGTTTTTATATAAAATATAGGTTTTGTTCCCTCCAAATGCTTTAACTTTTAGCTCCGTTTCCCAAGATGGCCCCATTAATGTTGATTTCGATCGGACTGACTCAACTAGGTGAGGCAAGCTTTTTAAAAATGGTATTTAGCATTGTCCTTAAAAATATCCTTATTGGGGAAACTCGCAAAAATGGCGTTATCGTTGGGTTTGACCCCGAGTGACATCACAAAAATGGTTCTTAAAAAAAACGGCCTTTATTTTTTAATGACGGCGTTATACCATTGGCGAAACTAGCAAAATTACCTTAAATTTATTTAGCTCTCCAAAAAACCTTTTTGCTGCAAAAAATGGAGCTAAATCGATTGTTATGGTGGCCCAAGGATGTAATTTGTGACTTTGATAAGGGCCATTTCAGTACATTGGAAGGACGAAAATCTGAATGAATGGGTTCAAACAGAGAGTTGCAGAAAGGTGGGCACAGATTTGGAAAGCGACCACATGTTCAAGGAATTTGGAGAGGAAAGGGAGGTTGGATGTGGAGTAATAATTTGCAAGAACAGAGCGATCAAGGATAGGTTTTTTTTTTGGGTGGGGGGGGTGATGTAAGCAGATTTGAAAAGGAAAGGGTCAGTCCTGAGGAAAAGGAACCGTTAACAATATCAGCTAACATGCGGCTCAGGAAGGGAAGGAGGGTGGTCAGCAGTTTGGCGGGAATAGGATCGAGGGAGCAGGAGGTGGTATGGACAAGACGAACTCGGAGAGGGCATGAGGGGATATAGAAGAGAAACTAGAGAAAGATGTGAGTTCAGGGCTAGGGCAGGGGAACCATAAGGAAAAAAGTTTTGCTTGGTGGGCTAGGGGAAGAGAGGGAAGTGACAGAAGCAGTTGAATGGGTGGTCTAAATCTTAGTGCCAAAGAAGTCCATGAGTTCCTCGCACTTGTTGTTGGCGGTGAGAGTGAAGGGGAGAGGGGTTTAAAAATACAGTTTGTAGTGGAGAAGAGAAGCTGGGAGGAAATAGATGTCGTGGGGGTGACTGTAACCTGATAAAACCAATTGATGATTGAGAAATTAACTGTCAGGGTCTGCTTGCAAGCAGGGAGTTATTGAAATTGTGATGGATTTGTTTCTAAACGAGTACGTTAAGGAACTCACAAAGGGTAATACAACAGGTTAGATAGAAAGGGACATATTCGAGACACCCAACATGCTTCATAAAAAGGTCATGTCTTACAAATCTAATTGTATTTTTTGAAGAAGTTACAAAGTTGGTATATAAAGGAAATCCATTAGGCATTGTCTACTTAGATTTTCAAAAAGCTTTTGATAAGGTACTGCGCAAGAAGCTTCTCTATAAGATCGAAGCCTCTGGTATTAGTGGTAATATATTGAACTGGCAGGACATAGGCAAAAAGTAGTTATAGATGGATTTGGATCTGTTTGGAGACCGGTCACCAGTAGTGTCTTGCAGGGATTAGTGTTGGGACCGTTGCCCTTTAGTATTTTTATTAATAATCTGGATGTAGGTGTTGGGGGCACAATCTGTAAATTTGCAGATGATACCAAGATCTGTGTGAGTGTTAGAACTATAGATGATGCTTGTATGCTTCACGAAGATCTTAATGATTGGGACATTAGGCTCAAGACTGAAAAATGATGTATAACTTAGAAAAGTGTTATGCATGTGGGCAAAGCAAATGCTCAACATTCATACACCCTCCAGGGTAAAGCATTAAAGATGGTGGAGATTTAAGAGATTTGGGAATTTTAGTGCATACATCCTTAAAGGATGAGTTTTGCCATGTGTAATGATAGCTGGAGCTAATAGAGTGTTGGGGTGTATCCATAGGACAATTGAATACAAGATGAGGTATACTGTTTTGACCTTGTACAAGACCTTAGTCAGACATCACTTGGAATACTATGTCCAGTTTTGGTCTCCTCATATGGTGGGTGATATTGAGGCTCTGGAAAGAGCGACAAGACCTAAAGCATCTTAGTTATCAAGATAGGTTAAAAGAATTGGGACTCTACCTAGAGCAGCGTAGACTTAGGGGGGTTATGATTGAGGTTTATAAGATAATGAAGGGAATAGACGGTGTTCCAGCTGACAGTTTATTTCAATTTAAAAAGTTTGGCAGGACTAGGGAGCACAAATTAAATTGTATAAGGCTAGATCTCGGTTAGATGTCAGGAGATGGTTCTTTTCACAGAGAATAATAGACCTCTGGAACAAGCTGCCCTTTCATGTGGTGGGTGCAGAGTCACTGAATTCCTATAAGCAAAAGCTGGATTTGTTTCTGGCTGCGGCGGAGATTACCTATTACAGAAGGCAGGTACTGCAGGAAATTTAATGGCCAAAGTGATCTTCTGGACTAGTTTTGATTGCCTAGATGGGTCGGAGAGTAATTTCCCAGATTTTTTTCCCCAAATTGGCCTGGGTTTTTTATCTGGGTTTTTTTGCCTCCTCCAGGAGACCCCATGGTTTCGGCTGGGGTGGACTGTATATGTTGTGATACACATGGTATCGAATTGTGCGGGACAGGCTTGATGGACCTTTATCTGTCAGATGGTCTTTACCTGTCTGTCATTTTTTTGTATGATCGTATTTCCCTACATGTGAGCTAGGTAATTATTGTTTGCCACCCAGGTGCTTCCACTTGGTGACTGTGTGATTGACAAGTTGTGGCACTTCTATAGTCACATGGGAGACTGCTATGTATTCGTGAGAGGCTCTTCAGATTGAGCAGGGGGCGGGGGGGAGGGGGGCCTTGACCACTGTGAGCATGTGTTTGAGATGGCCCATCTGCAGATTGTGCCACTTCTGCAGCCTCTGAGCTCTTTCCATGCGACTGGCAAGCCTATTCAAAGAGGAGCAGAGAGCTGGTTGTTTCTTGGAGCATTGGGCTTCTATGACAGCACTCTGAGACCAGTCAGACTGAGAAAGAAAAAAAATTATTGGAGTTGCATTTTATTACGGAATTTCTATTTTTGGGATGCCAAAGATTACCAGAGGGTGGTGGGGGTCTGGAACTCACTGCCTGAAAGGGTGGTAGAGGCAGAAACCCTCACCACATTTAAAAAATATTTGGATGTGTTCTTAAAGTGCCTTAACCTACAGGGCTACCGGACCAAGAGCTGGAAAGTGGGATTAGGCTGGATAGCCCTTGATCGGCCGGCGCAGACATGATGAGCCAAAATGGCCTCCTTTCATGCTGTAAATTTCTATGATTCTATGATTCTATGGTGGTGGCCTTTAAGGACCACCAGTTAGGCTGCATGCAGAATTTGATATCCTTAATATGGCCGGCTGCATTCAGTGCAGGCTAATTTCAGGAATGGGTCCTGAAGCAGGCATCAAGCCCCCTATTTGCATAAGCAAACTTCAAACCCCATATCCTATACATTACCAAAACTGCTTACCTCCACAACCATAATATCTCCAGCATCCATCCTTACTGCATTTCCATTGCTGAAGGCCTTTTGTTACCTTCAAACTTGATTCTCCAATGCCTCCCTTGCCAGTTTCTGAGGTTCCAGACGACACAAATTCTAATTGTCTAAAACTCTGCTACCCACACTCTTTTCTGCTCTACATACCACTTGCTCATCTTCCACTGGCTCCCTGTGCCTCAACACGTAACATTCAAAATCTTCATCTTCATTTACAAATTACTCTGTGTCTCATGCCAGCCTACCTCTGCAACCTCCTCCAGCCCTATATCTGAACCTATGCCTTTTGGTCTTTCAATTCTGGCTCCTTATGAATCTTCTCCTTTCACCCCACTATCAGTACCAGATGGGAAAAGAAGAATGTTAAAACACATTGAACTGAGCATGCATAGCTGTGCTAACCCAATGTTACCAATATTCTGTATACACATCATCATCATAGGCAGTCCCTCGAAATGAGGATGACTTGCTTCCATGCCAAAAAAAGATGAGTTCATAGGTGTTTCAATGAAGGACCTAATATTCCAGGTCCTGAGCTACATCCTGAAGGGTGGAAGATGCCTGTGCGTGGATTTTTTTAACGTTGTACACCGTTGTACACCAGCCACCACACAGAAGTACCACACCAGCCACCACACTTGACAGAGGTAGGTCTTGGTCCAGTGGCAAGGGTAAACCAAGACGACTGGAGACCTGTTCTGCTGCACAGACCTTGTGCGCACACATATCGCAGTGTGGGCTGGCCCGTGCTGCCCCTGGGCCCTCGCCTCTCCTGGCCCCGAAATCGCACCGCTCCTGGGCCCCGATCATGTCCCTCTACAATATCTCGCCGCTTCTTCGCCCCGATCACTTCTATGTCGTCAGGTAAAAAAAAAGGTATGCACATACCTTCAGTGCGAATGCACTCGCCACACAAGAAATAAAGTAGCTCTCCTGGCTTGGTGTGGGCAGAACAACAGAAACAATCTGCTGACCCTAAATGAACAAATAATCCCTAAGCAAATGTCAAAATTATTATAAACCATCTATACAGTAACTAATACCATTTTAAAGAATGTGCAAGGAACTTGACACAAGATATACAACATAGGGAAAGGTGATGTATGTTAAAATAAAAAGAGAGGATATATTGAATAAACTAATCAAACTCAAAGGGGATCAAAGAGGATTACATCCACACATTTTAAAAGAAGCCAGATAAGAGATAGCAGAGGCCTTACTACACATATTTAATAATTTGTTAGAAAAAGGTGTAGTGCCATAGGACTGGCAGATAGCTAACGTCATACCTATATTTAAGAAGGGGGATAAACATGTCCAGGGAATTATAGACCAGTCAGCTTAACACCGGTAGTAGGAAAAATAATAGAATCCCTACTTTAGGAGAAAATAGAAGAACATCTAGAAACCAAAAATATAATAACGAATACTCAGCATGGATTTCAAAAGGAAAAGTCTTCCTTGACCAATCTCATTGAATTTTTTGAAGAGGTAACAGAGAGAGTAGACAATTGTAATGCAGTAGATGTAATTTATCTAGATTTCCAAAAGTCAGAGAATGTGGAGTCAGGGAATAAGTAACAGAATGGATAGCTAGCTGGCTTCAAGTCAGAAAGCAGCGTGTAGGGGTAAAAGATAGCTATTCACAGTGGCAGAAGGAGGGTAGTGGTGTTCAACAAGGATCAGTGCTAGGACCACTATTGTCCACAATTTATATTAATGATTTAGACTTTGGAATCAAAAACACAATTTATAAATTTACAGATACTGAGGAGGACTGAAAAAAATTACAGGAGGACATTAATAAACTTGCAGAATGGGCATATAATTGGCAAATGAAGTTCAACACAGATATATGTGGGATATTACATTTTGGTAAGAAGAATAGGGAAGTCACTTATTACTTGGAGGGTGTGAGTCTAGATGGGGTAAAAGAACAATGGGATCTCGGAGTACAAATACATAAATCGCTAAAAGTTGCGACACAGGTTAGCAAGGCCATAAAAAAGCAAACTAACCACGGGGGTTTATTTCTAGAGGTACAGAATTGAAAAGTAGGGAAGTTATGTTAAACCTGTATCGAACCTTGGTTAGACCACACTTAGAGTACTGTGTACAGTTCTGGTCGCCATATTATAAAAAGGATACAGAGGCACTGGAGAGGGTGCAGAGAAGATTTACAAGGATGATGCCAGAAATGTGAGGGTATACATATCAGGAAAAGATGATCAGGCTGGGTCTCTTTTCTCTTGAAGAAAGAAAGTTGAGGGGTGACCTAATAGAGGTCTTTAAAATTAGGAAAGGATTTGATAGAATTGATACAGAGAGAATGTTTCCACTTGTGGGGAAGAACATAACTAGAGGCCATCAATTTAAAATAGTCACCAAGAAATCCAATAGGGGATTCAGAAGAAAATTCTTTACCCAAGAGTGGTGAGAATGTGAAACTCGCTCCCACAAGGAGTGGTTGAAGCGAATAGTATAGATGCATTTAAGGGGAGGCTAGACAAGCGTATGAGGGAGAATAAAATAGAGGGTTATGCAGATAGATTTAGATGAGGAAAGACGCGGAGTGGAGAATAAATGCCGGCATGGACTGGTTGGGCCGAATAGCCTGTTTCTGTGCTGTTTATCCTATTTAATCCTATGTAATGAACTTGTGTCAAGAATCTGGCCAGAAATGGCATATATAGAGAAATAAATGTATTTTTGTGTAAATATTAAACATATATTAAGTATAACCAAAACAACTTTAGAAATTCCAACAAATTAAAGTAAATGTGATTTGATGTATATTATTATGTTAAACATTTAGCGATACCTTGAAGAATGTAAGCCAGTAAAGGCCGGTTCCAAATGTTACAATAAAGAAGGCATTTGCCAGGTCTCCAGCATAAAACAGCAAGAACTTCCAGACTGTCTAGGTTTAAAAAAAGATACTATTTCACATTTTTGTTTCATCTAAGGCTGTAACTAACTAATAACTATTATTTGTATAACAGTTCTGCAACTAAGCCTTTACACCACTTAGATATTTACATTTCCTTTACAGACAATTTCTATCTTATCTGTATCATGGCAGGCACACATTCAAATTCAATATTGTAATGCAAACACTTTTTGTGATGAAAATAAATGTCCATAATCCTGTTCCAAATCTCTGATGGTACATATCCTATGTGATGCACTGTGAAGAAAATGCAAAAATGTAGCTTCCAGCTGCTAACTGAATCTTCTCAATGAGTTTATCTAGTGAGTTGCTTTGCCTTGTCAATGAGGAAAGTAGCAAGATAAATTCTCAGTCTATGCTGAGTTAGTTGATCTCAGCCATAAGTGGCGTTGGGGGCACTACACGTGATCTCAAAGCCCTTGGATTAGGAAGAGGAAAATCAGCCAGGGTTCCTGATTCCCATCCAGGGATCCTTGTGGGAAGTGCCAAAAGTGGATGCCCAGCAAAAACAGAATTGTGCTTATTTGTGGTGTCCTTCTGTAATCAATACCTTACCAATGTTCACCATTAAAGCTATTCATGATAATGGATATTTGGTTGAGACACCAGAGGGCAACTATTATCTGTGGAAATGCACTGCAGCAAGGAGTCAATTCCTTCAGAACAGGATGTAAAGGGAGGAATTTAGTAGAAAGAAAACAAACAAAAATAAGATTGCCTTAATTAAAAAAACAGATTATCTAGTCATTAACACATTGCTATTTGTGGGAGCTTGCTGTGTGCAGAAAAGCTGTTCCCATTAGCTGATGGTACAAGGACTAGGGAACACAGATTTAAGGTTTTGGGCAAGAGATACAGGAAGAACTTTTTTAAGCAGTGAGTGGTAATGACCTGGAACTCGCTGCCTATGAGGGTGGTGGAAGCGGAGATGATCAATGATTTCAAAAGGAAATTGGATAGGCACTGGAGGGAAATAAACTTGCAGGGCTACGGGGATAGAGTAGGGGAATGGGATTGACTTGATCGCTCTACAGAGAGCTGGCATGGACTCGATGGGCTGAATGGCTTCCTTCTATGCCGTAATGACTCTATGACCACAGGGAGAGAGGGAAATATTGCAGGGTGAATCAACCAAATCACTCAGCAGCCGGGACAAGAATATTACTTGATTTGCATGCCTACCCTCTCAGTTGGGAAATGATACATAGCATTAAAGGAAAACTAGAGGAGGAGGGAAAATATAAGTTAAAAATAGATGAAGAAAAAGAACAAAAACATTTTTTTCATATTAAAGAGATAATTTCCCAATCTTGAGGTCTCACAGGAGCTTGATCTGCCCTAAATACATACTGGAAATTTGGGTAAGTGTTGTGCACAATTTTAGAACTATTTAATTTTATAAAAAGTCATGTACCGCACGTGTCTCCACTTTTAATAGGTTCTCCCATCAGAAGCACAGGACAAATTTGCTGGAGTTTTTTGAGGATGTAATGAACAGGGTGGATAAAGGGGAACCAGTACATGTGGTTTGAACTTCCAGAAGGCATTTGACAAGGTGCCACATAAAAGGTTACTGCACAAGATAAAAATTCACGGGGTTGGGGGTAATATATTAGCATGGATAGAGGATTGGCTAACTAACAGAGAACAGAGAGTTGGGATAAATAGTTAATTCTCTGGTTGGCAACCAATAACTAGTGGGGTGTCGCAGGGATCAGTGCTGGGACCCCAACTATTTACAATCTATAACGACTTGGAAGAAGGGACTGTGTGTAACGTAGCCAAGTTTGCTGATGATACAAAGATGGGAGGAAAAGCAATGAATGAGGAGGACACAAAAAATCTGCAAAAGGACATAGACAGGCTAAGTGAGTGGGAAAAAATTTGGCAGATGGAGTACAATGTTGGCAAGTGTGAGGTCATGCACTTTGGCAGAAAAAATTAAAGAGCAAGTTATTATTTAAATGGAGAAAGATTGCAAAGTGCTGCAGGACCTGGGGGTACTTGTGCATGAAACACAAAAGGATAGTGTACAGGTACAGCAAGTGATCAGGAAAGCCAATGGTAACTTGGCCTTTATTGCAAAGGGGATGGAGTACAAAAGCAGTGAAGTCTTACTACAGCTATATAAGATATTGGTGAGGCCACACCTGGAATACTGTGTGCATATTTGGTTTCCATATTTACAAAAGGATATACTGTACTTGCTTTGGAGGCAGTTCAGAGAAGGTTCACTAGGTTGATTCCGGGGATGAGGGGGTTGACTTATGGGGAAAGGTTGAGTAGGTTGGACCTCTACTCATTGGAATTCAGAAGAATGAGAGGAGATCTTACTGAGACGTATAAGATTATGAGGGGGCTTGACAAGGTGGATGCAGAGAGGATGTTTCTACTGATGGGGGAGACTCAAACTAGAGGACACGATCTTAGAATAAGGGGCCACCCATTTAAAACTGAGATGAGGAGAAATTTCTTCTCTCAGAGGGTTGTGAATCTGTGGAATTCGCTGCCTCAGAGAACTATGGAAGCTGGGACATTGAATAAATTTAAGACAGAAATAGACAGTTTCTTAATCGATAAGGGGATAAGGGGTTACGGGGAGCGGGCAGGGAAGTGGAGCTGAGTCCATGATCAGATCAGCCATGATCTTATTGAATGGCAGAGCAGGCTCGAGGGGCCGTATGGCCTACTCCTGCTCCTATTTCTTATGTTCTTATATAAAAAAAAACACCTCTTAAGTGCACACTTACTGGAATGTCAATCATGGGAGATCCAATTCGTCTTTTCCAACTGGCTGTCTTCAACACAGAGCATATCGCTGATAAACCAGACAGAAAACCCAGTGCAATCTAAAGCAGATGGCAAGAAAACTGTCAAACCTGCATTTTTAATAAATCCAATTATTAAAAGTTTTTTCCTACTTTCTACTTAGCCTCTTGTCATCATATTATTCTCATTGATTTTGAGAGTAGATTGGTCCAGTTTATAGAATCTGGACTTTGCATTTAAGCTGTTATCAAAGTGGATTCATCCTTTCCCCACATGCAAACCTCTGTTCAGTTTTATCTCCCTTTCAATCACATATAAACTGGTCAAGACTGCCAAAATATGCTATTCAGTTGAAGCTGAATTACACAAGAGGAACTTAAATTCAGCACTGTATCTACTCAGCCACTCAAATATCTATTTTAAGTGAGTCTAACGAACAGTATTTGATTATCAACAGAACAACTGTCCATAAAAGAAGGGAACTAGGTGGCACAATGAGAAAATGGCCCTTTTAATTTTGGAATCTTGGTTGAGATTCTATTTCTGATGGATGGCATGAAAGACTGGTTCCTCTGCTGATTACCGTATTTATCTAAGAATTTCCAACATGCCTTCCAACAGGTCCATGTTACTTTTAAATTTAATTGTATTAAACCTCAAACCTGGTACATAAATGTACATTTTGCAACTAACTTTTTTATTGAGATACTTTCATCAGGAATTATGTGCAGCCAACAAAAGGCATTTTACGACTGGTTCTGACATTATGCCCTTATCCTTTAAATATTCATTTAACAAAAATAAACATGTTTACATATGTGTATTGATGTGCAGGTCTTGAGCAAAAGTGCACACATATGAGACTTCAGAACCTGTGATTTCAAAGCAGAAGTCTATCCACCAGCACAGCTCCTAAACAGTACCAGTATCACAACAATATCAACAGAAGCATCAAGGCCAAAAAAATTCTTCCCCCAATAATTATACTTCTTGCATGGTATCCTCACCAATAATTACCCACTAATTGTGATGACTGTCCCCAAGCATCCTAGACACTATTCATGCAAATTTCTTTTGAAACATTTTACTATACTACTCAAAAGTCAGATACAGATAAGTCAAATGGGAAACAATAAATCTGTTGTCATCAAACAAATGTGAAGGAGACATTGATAATTCATTCATAGAATAAGACCTATATGCATCCTTAATTTCAGAATTCAGTTTCCAGCAACTCCCCACAATTATATAAGGCTAGAACCACCACTTTTTTTGCATGCTTAACGCCCACTTTACCGCTGAAATAATGTATAACGCCCATATATGGCCCAATTTTTGCACAAAATGGAAACTGACGGGCATTTTTAGGAAACTTATCGCCGAGCGTTACTTTCCCCATGGGCTTAACGCCGGGAAAAAATATTACCGCCCGCCCACTTTTTTGGGGTGGAATCATCAGAATGGACGAAATCAACGCCCATAATATCGCCCAGCGTTACTTTCCGCAAGGAATTCTCGCCGAGATTCAATAATACCGCCCGTTCACTTCTTTTGTCATAAAGAGCACATTTGGCGAAACTAATGCCCAAGAAATCGGCCACCGTCACTTTCATCACCTCGCACAAATATCGGCCACAATATTGCGCGCCCAAAAAAACATCCAGAAAAAGTGGAACTGTTCTGAACAAACGCCAGCAGTGTGGTTGCCATTTTTTAAATCGCAGATTACTTCATTATAAATGCTGCTTCAACTTCGGGGGAGTTTGCATTGACTTTGGAGTTCTTCTCAGGTGAAGTGAACATCTCAACAGACATATTTTCAGACTTTGGACTATTAGGAGTTTACTCTAGGTGTATTTTAGGGAGGAAATCATTGTTTCTGATCAATCACTATTATACTTTCAATGCAATGGGGCCAGCCATTTCTCAGCCTGCATCGATTAATATGCAGATGCTGCAGAATGCAAATGGCTCAATGTATGATGCACATCATTATGTCCCCAATTTAAGACGTGCAAGAATGAGGAGGTGGGCCAGACCATACACACCCGGCATGTACAGGGAAAAGAGGTCTTACCTCGACGTCTCAACCACACCTGCCTTCGGAGACTGCGCTTCCACAAAGTGGTGATCAATGAAATATGTGAGCTCATCAGGCCACATATGCAGCCTGCCATCAGGACATCAGTGTCGGTCGAGGCACTGTCTTTCTACGCATCCAGTTCCTTTCGGGCCTCCGCGGTCGAGATTTGCCCTCTGTCTCACCATGCAAACCATTGCTGAATTAGACAGGTTACGGAGGCTCTGTACGCGAGGAGGATGGACTTTATCAGCTTCCCTATGATCACGGAGGCTCAGACTGACAGGGCTGGAGCATTCTACCACATTGCTAAGTTCCCCAGGGTGCAGGGAGCTATACAGTGCACTCACATCGCCATGCAGCCACCTTCTTAGGACCCGGAGCGTTTTCGTAACACAAAAGGATTTCACTCCCTGAAGGTCCAACTAGTTGTCGACCACAACCAGATCATCGATCATCATGGCAGTGAATGCCAAATGTCCGGGTACCTTCGATGAGCCTCACATCCTGCGTGAGAGCGCTGTCTCTGACATCTTTAAGAGTCAGCCACAAGGACAATGCTGGATGCTTGGTGATAACCGATATGGCCTAGCCACCTGGCTGATGATCCCCCTGCGTGACACCCACACCAAGGCCGAGAAGCGATACAACTGGAGCCACAGAGACACATGCATTGTGGTCCAGAAAACAATAACTGTGCTTAAGCAGCGCTTCAGATGACTTGACCACTCAGGAGGGGAGCTACAATACAACCCTGAGCAAGTAGGTAAATTCGTGGTCGTGTGCCCGATGCTGCACAACCTGGCTATCAGGAGGGGCCAAGAATTGCCAGAAGGCACTGATGCTCCACCTCAGGAGAAAGAGGAAGAGGATGACAAGGGGCTGGACGCTGACCTAGGGCCAGACAATCAGGCTGACTATGCAACCATGCCCATGACCCCCTCCAGACCGCAGGACAGGGCTCGTGGTGGCTACATAGCTGCAAGATTCTTACATGAGGAGCTGATATCTGACCGATTTGCCTGAAAGAGCGTTGATGTGAGTGACAACGCTAACACACTACTGTGTGTGTGCAGCTCAGACATCAATGGTGCCCATCACCTTGGTGCCAGTTAAAGTTTATGTTGATTGAAGTTAAGTTGTATTTAACCCTTTCATGTTAAGGAATCACCAGTGTGTAACGGTCCAGCTATCTAAGACAATGCGCAACAAGGTTATATTCAATAAAAAAAAATTTATACCAACATTAGTCTGAAATCATAAGTATCACAGGCTAGAACACTCAACCCCCGACCACACCCCGTTTTTTCCACCATTGACATCAATCAAATGTTCAACATGTCCGGCAACACAGAATACAAAGGCAAAGCAGGAGGGTGGTCCCCAGCCCCCATACATTACAACAAATTGCATACACCCAGATGGAGATATAACACAGCCATCACCTGGGGACATGCACCTCACTTTCCTTCTCCCCTCCCTTCTTCTCCCCATCTCTACCCCTTCCCCTCCTCGCTCCACTGCGCCTGGCCGAGGAGTCCTCAGGTGCTGCCTCATTGGGGAAGATGAAGGTGGTTGCACGGGTACGGGAGCGGGGGGTGTCGAGGGGGCCAACATTCTCTGATGCAGAAGCAGGATCTTGGTCCTTGCTCTCATTTATCGTTCGCAGTGGTGGTGTGGTACCTAGGGGTGGAATGCCGTGCTCGGGGACCACTGCGAGGCTTGTTCCAGCAGTGTTTCTGGCTATCGCATCCAGGGCCTCCGCCATCCGCGGAATGTACTCGGTCATGGTGGCCATCTGTTGAGATATGCCCCCCAATGCTTCGATGAGCTGGTCACCAATGTCTGCAGTCCTCCTGGACAACCGCACCATCTCTCTGCTCTCATGTGGCGCTCGTGGAACAGACCTGCTGCATCCACGAGACCTCTGCAGGATCGGCGCTGTCCTGGGGACAAATGGGGTGCCCTGTGGCAAAGTGCTTGGGGCCGGTACCTCCAGAGTGGAGGCGGGAATGACCGGAGGAGTACTAGATGGCCTTGGGGTGGAATGGCTTCTGGAGCGTGGCGATGCAGGTTCCTCGAAGTCCGTGCTCTCATCCGTGAGAACAAACCCAACGGATTGACGGGCAAGAATCGGAGCTCCTCAGCATCAGATGTAGGATCGTCCGGAGAGTCGGGCCCCGCACCCCACCTTCTGGCCTCTGTGGTCTTTCCTTGGGCCGCGCTGCTGGCTAAGCTACAAAACACAAATGAGGTTATTAGTGGAGAAGTGGGTTCTAGGATCACAAGGTGAGTCCAGCGCTACACACAGCATATGCACAAGAAAAGCAACATCGCTCTCAAAATCATCGCAGACATCACATTTCATGACCATCAGCACATTCGCATTGCAATGATTTTTATTAGGCCAGCATTATTTCTATGACAATTTTAGAAATCATCTATTATATATGGCTGGTCGGATATGAGTGGGTGTGACATCTATTCACTTTACATTACGCAATGGTGTAAGCTTTACTCACATGGCATCACTTCAGGGTCTGCAGATGCATCTATGGCTGTCCGGGTGTGCTTCCCTGAGTGCGAGCACCCACTCCTCCATCTCAGTGATGTCGCTGGGGACTCATGGTCCCCCACCCGTTCGCCTCTGCATGGACCTCATCGTCGAGAGCTTCTTCTGTAAAAGGTGACAGGATGACATGGCATGAGATCATTGTGTGATATCATTGATAGTTACTGTCACGGAGACTGATACAACACATAACTGACAGATGCAATCATGATTATTATGAAAATTATCATTCTTTACCTAAAGGCGTGCACCATGACCGCAGGCTTTGAGTAAAACATTCCCGGTAAAAGTGGAAGACCTCACATATGCCGATAGTCACTCATGAGTGTTACAAATCAAATTGTATAAATACATAAGTACATCTAAATCAATGTAATACTTACTCTTGCAGATCCCACAAGGTCGTTCCATTATTTGTGGCATTGGTTGCCCTCATGAACCTCGTTGGTCGCCGATAAGGCCACCTCTGCTATCTCGGTCCATGTCCTCTCGTAGGCCTTTGGGGTGGGCTTCCCACACCCTCCCTGTGTCAAATCACCCCAGTGTGACTCGACCTCCTGCAGGAGGGAGGCATTTGCCTCATCCAAGAACCTCCTGTCTCTTTTGTGCCCTCCAATATGCTCCTCCCACACCTCACTGCTCTCTCCAGCGTCGGTCTCCACAGCGTGCTGTGATGCCTCCCCCTCTCTTTCCATTATAGGCCAAATTTGGACAAATATGTGGCTGGTAACAGCTAATTTTTGTTTCTCTACTTGCTGTGAAGCTCTAAAGTTTCCCTCCTTCCTCCCAAAGCAGCCACAACACACCCAGACACGCCTTCAGTCCCTCTGAGCTCCCTCTCTCTCTGTCTCTTCTATGCATGTCATGATGACCCTTGACCTCCTGAATTGTGGGAATCAAGCGTTGCCATGCCGTTGCTAAGGACAGCGACACTTTACGGCAGAAGGTCATCGAGATTTAACGCTACCGCCCATTTCATATCGCTCGCAGTAGCGCCCATTTTCAAATATAGTGACTAGGTGCTTTGAGAATGGGTGAGAAGCTGGCGATCTGAAAATCCTTTTTTACCGTGCAGGCCAGAAATAACGCCCATTTTTGGGTGATAAGCACAAAAGTGGAAAATCTAGCACTAAAGTTAAAACTGGAATCATCATGCCCAAAGACTAAAAGATTGGAGAGAAAATTCTGTCCCGCCCCGGGGCAGTGCCACTCGTAAGGCGCGAGACTTTGTGTCAGACCCAGAAGTCTCGACTCTCGGGAGAAATTGGGGTTACCATCCCCAAAAGGAAGTGGAGCACAAAATAAAGTGCTCCATTTCCTTTCTGGGGCGGTAATGGGATGGATGTGTTAGTTGAAGGGAAGGACCCAAGCCGCAAACTCTGGAGTAATGTTAGGGTCCTATCTTGACCACCAGGGAGTAGGGCTGCCGTGCCAGCAGCCCAGCACTCAAGCAGAGTGCTGGGCTGACCGATCACGGCACTGACCCCGTGTTCAAAGCACCAAAGCGGCATAATTCTTTTTCTAAATGGACCACAGCTCCCTTTTAAGTTGCGCCCCGTGAGTGGTCGACTGCCTGGTTCACGGCCCCTGAAGCTGACGTTGTCAGCGCCCCAGCATAGCTTCAGAAGGCGATACTCAATTTAGGGCCCGGGCACTAACACGGCGCTGTGCACGGTGATGACATTGTCATTGCCGATGCAGCGGAAGGGGCCGGTACGGGTTACCGCTGCCGCTAAACACCCGACGAATTTACCGGCAGTCGTTAGTGGTGCTGCGCCTGGGAGAAAAGTCGTTTGCGCCCAGTTAGTGCCCCCGTGGGTGCTAACGGGAGGTGCAAACGACCCAATTTCTAGGCCTATATCTTTCAAATGTTCACAAGTTCTGAAGAATCTGACTTAAAACAAGAAATTTAGAGAGCCATGGTTATATTAGGGGTGAACATAGGTAGTAGCCTCACTAATGGCTAAAAGCTCGATTGCATAGCATGCGTTGTTTGGGTGCTATGGGTGCAGTTTTGGGTCAAAAATGTGCTGGACGCCATCTTGGTGAGGGCGTTAACATCAGTGCTGGGAGTGTGCACCAGCGGTATGTAGAACATAAGAACATAAGAAATAGGAGCAGGTGTAGGCCATACGGCCCCTCGAGCCTGCTCTGCCATTTAATACGATCATGGCTGATCCGATCATGGACTCAGGTTCACTTCCCTGCCTGCTCCCCATATCCCCTTATCCCCTTATGATTTAAGAAACTGTCTATTTCTGTCTTAAATTTATTCAATGTCCCAGCTTCCACAGCTTTCTAAGGCAGCGAATTCCACAGATTTACAACCCACTAAGAGAAGAAATTTCTCCTCATCTCAGTTTTAAATGGGCGGCCCCTTATTCTAAGATCATGCCCTCTAGTTTTAGTCTCCCCCATCAGTGGAAACATCCGCTCTGCATCCACCTTGTCAAGCCCCCTCATAATCTTATACGCTTCGATAAGATCACCTCTCATTCTGCTGAATTCCAATGATTAGAGGCCCAACCTACTCAACCTTTCCTCATAAGTGAACCACCTCGTCTCCAGAATCAACCTAGTGAATCTTCTCTGAACTGCCTCCAAACCAAGTATTTCCTTTTGTAAATATGGAAACCAAAACTGCTGCAGTATTCTAGGTGTGGCCTGACCAATACCCTGTATAGCTATAGCAAGACTTCCCTGCTTTTATACTCCATCCCCTTTGCAATAAAGGCCAAGATTCCATTGGCCTTCATGATCACTTGCTGTACCTGCACACTATCCTTTTGTGTTTCATGCACAAGGAACCAATTGTGGAGCAGTGGAGGCGTGTCCTGCTCAGTTGGAGCTGTGAGCAGTGAGGAGAGCAGCTATCAACTTGAGCTCCTGCCTGGAGAGCCCTGAGAACAGCCCAGGAAGAGAAGGAAGGAAGGGGCTTCACCACCAACTTTCACCCAGAGGGAGAGGAGGAAAAAGCAGAAAACTTTTTTACATCTTTACCATTTCTGCAAAGAGTTGGAGAGAGGGGGAAAGACCAACAAACATCCAGTGTGGAAGGAGGGAGACTCTACCATTCAACAGGTGGGTGTATTGGTGCAGTCCCAAAAAGACTTTGTTGAATCGGTGGGGGGAGGAAAGAAGACCACTGAGGGCCGGAACATCGCGGGGGGTGTGTGTGTGTGGAAAGTGTGTGTGGGGGCCTTGCTTACAACTAGGCCCCACACACAACTGAACCACCCCCCGCAATTGCCTAGCCTGGGATAGCTGGAGCTACCAGGCTGAAGATTTTCCTTAATCACCCTATTTAAACATCATTAGGAGTGTGTGCCTGGTGGCTCGAGTTGCCCCAGGTGAAGACATCTTCTCCCCTCACCTGAAGACCACCCCAAAGACTTTGTGTTTTGCCATCTGGGGATTGCACCCACCCACAGCTGCGAGGGGAGACCTGCCCTCACAGTTCACCCCCCCCTTCCCACCCCCCTCTCTCTTTCTCTGTTACTCTGTTTCTCCCCTCTCTCTCTGAGGCCCATTTCTCCTAATTTAAAAAAAAACAATTGAGACAACTGAGCAGCGGGAGCAAGGCCCCTCCCCAATTGCCAACTAGGGGAGAGGTGCCTCGTTAAGGGCTCCTCTGCTCAGTTAATATACGAGGCCAATAAAGACCATTAAGGCCTGTGACTTTGAGGTGGGTGTAGCCCTTAAAGGGACCCCGTGATGGCGACCCCATCCACGCCGGTGGCAGGGCCAGCGAAGACGTATGCGCAGGTGGCAACCGCTTCCATGGCACTTCCTGCGCCACCCGCTGCCCTGCCACCTTTCAGATTAATTACCAGAAAACACGGGGTCAAGAGCTACACTCACCCCACAATGACCATCGAGGAGTGCGTGCGGGCGATGGCTGGGGTAGTCGGCCCCTCGGCCATTGTCGCGGCCTCCAAGATGTCTGGGAAGGCTGTTTTCTTCCTGGGGTCGGAGCGGGCGGTGTCCCTGGCCCTCGAAAAGGGGCTCACGGTGGGCGGGACGTTCCTGGCGGTGGGCCCTCTCGAGGCCACCGCGCAGAGCGTCATCGTTTCAAACGTCCCGCCCTTTGTTCCCGCTGAGCTCCTCCTCCCTCACCTACACCAACTGGGGGAGGTAAGGTCGGGGATCAACCCCATACCGCTCGGCCTCAGGGAGAACAGCCTGCGCCACGTGTTCTCCTTCCGCCGCCAGCTCTTTGTCCGGCTGGCGCGGGAGGAGACGACGGAGGGGAACTTTAATGTGGTGCACGAGGGGACTGCCTACCGCGTCTTTTGGACGTCGGACGGCGTGCGGTGCCATGCCTGCAGGGAGGTGGGGCACGTTCGCAAGAACTGCCCCGCCTCCAAGGCCGCCAAACCATCGAAGGCGGCCAAGGCTGGCGCCGCCGCCACCCCTCCCCCTAGTTGCGTCCGCGTGCCGGGAGCCGTAGGTGCGCGGGCATCGTCGGAGGCCTTTGTTTTCGGGGCCTCCGGCGGGGGGGAGGGAGAGCGTCCGAACGGAAAGAAGGCGCGGAACAAGGAGAAACATCTAGAGGCGGGTCCCCTCAGTGCGCCAGAAAGATTGACCACCGCGCTCGGCCCAACTCAGCCACCGGCGAGCGCGGGGTGCCCTGAGCCCGTGCCCGAGCCCTTGAACAACACCGCAGAGGGGCCCGGGCGCGGGCAAGAAAAGAAAAAGGGGGGGGCGGAGTGGGAGGCCTCGGCAGACATGGAGGTCTCCCTGCCTCAGCGCACCTCCAGCAACAAAAGGAGGCGCCGCTCCGTTGAGGCGGAGGGGGAACAACATCCCTCCGCAGAGGAGTCGGTGCCCGCCGCGTGTCCCGCGTCCCCCACCAGCGCCCCCAAGCAGCGCCGTAGGCGGGAGGAGTCTGTCCCCGGGGAGGGTGAGACAGTCGAGGCTGCCCAGCCTCTGCCTCCCGGGGATGGCGTGGAAGATCTGCCTGTCGTGGGGGGCGTGGGGACCACGGAGGAATGCATTGCCGCCGGGCCGGGCGTCCCGGGGACTGAGGCGGGCGGGGCCGAAAAGGCCGAACCTGAGCCCGCCCAGCCAATACCCAACTTCCCCCGGGAGTCGCTCGACCCGGCAGAAACCGAAACAAATGTTTATAATGACACTGTAGATGCTGGGCCGGGGGGTGGCAGCGGGGAGGGGGAGGAACACCCACCCTCGCCTCTTGCTGTGGAGCTGGAGCACTTGGAGAGCCTGGGGATTTCCTATGGCCGGGTCTCTCCTTGTTCCCCGGTTCCTGGGGCGGAGGGGGAACCCCTTCCGCTGTCATTTCCCGACCCAGCACCATTTTTACAAGAGCCCAGTGGGGACTCCTCTGCCGACGATCCTGGGGGTGGGATCGGGGCAGAGCCAGGGCCGGTTGGAGCGGCCGGTTCATTTGCCGTACCTTGTGCGGTCGATGGGCCGGCTGCTGGCGGCCACCTCCCGGAGGAGGACGGGGACTCGGTGGGGGACGCGGGTGAAGACCTAGAGACCACCGCCAGCGAGGCGGTGGATCTGCTCGCGGCCGCCGCCGAGACCATCCTCATTCCTGCAAAGGAACTCCGGGACTTTTTGGCCCAGAGCCGGGGTCGCTGCAACCAAGCCCGACTGGCCCTGGAAAAATGGTCCGAGCCAGAGCTGATCAAGGGGTCCGTCCGCGCCGCCGTTAAAACCTTGGCCGCGGGCGGGCCCTTGACAAAGGCGCAACACCTTGAGCTGCGCGAGCTCGAGGGACTCCTCGCTGGGCTGCGGAGGGAGCGGAGTTCAACAAAAGACTCCGCTCCCTCCCCCACAATAGGTTAAGGTAGAGGTTGCACTATGCTTTTGCCATGAAGATAACCATAGCCAGCCTCAACATCAACGGCGGCAGAGGGGCACGCCGTAGATTTGACAACTTTTCGCTCCTGCGGGAGGGGAAATATGCGGTGTGCTTCCTGCAAGAAACCCACACCGTTCCGGGAGACGAAGCCACGTGGCTCCTGGAATGTCCGCATGAGCCACCTCACCGCCATTTCTAGTGGGGTGGCCATCTTGCTGGGCCCGCATTTTCAGCCGGAGATCTTGGGGGTCGAGGAGCCCGTGCCAGGCCGCTTGCTGCACGTAACGGTTCGCCTGGGGGACGTGCCGCTCCATCTCGTGAACGTGTACGCCCCTCAGCCCGGCCCGCAGCAAACGCGCTTCTTTGAAGAGGTGTCCGCTCTTCTTGGCTCCGTCGGCGACTGCATTGTCCTCGGGGGGGATTTTAACTGCACCCTCGAGGCGAGGGACCGCTCCGGTGCCCCGCAGTGCATGACGGCGATGGAGAAGTTGAGGGACCTGGTCAGGTCCTTCGACTTGGTGGACATCTGACGAAATCTCCACCCCGACTCCAGCGCCTTTACTTGGGTGAGGCCTGGATTAGGATGGTCGACAGTCGACCGCCTTTACGTGTCTCGGGCGTACGTTTCCTGCGTCCCGGTGGCCTCCATGCGGCCGGTGCCGTGTTCGGACCACCACCTGGTGTGGGCGGAGCTCGCTTCGCTCCGCGCGAGGACGGGGTACGCGTACTGGCACTTTAACAACCGGCTGCTGGAGGACGTGCGGTTCCAGGACTCGTTCCGTCGATTCTGGTCCGACTGGAGAAGGAAGCAGGGGGGCTTCCCCTCCTTGAGGCTATGGTGGGACGTGGGCAAGGCTCACGTCCGCGTCTTCTGTCAAGAGTACGCGAGGGGGTCGACCAAGAGACGGGCGGCCAGAGTCGGGCGCCTAGAAAAAGAGGTGCTCGACCTGGAAGCCCGTCTCGGTCAAGTCGTCCAGGACCCGGCCCTGCGGACAGTGTACGAAGCGAAGAAGGCCGCGCTGAAGGACCTGCAGCTCGTCGTGTCCCGAGGCGCGTTCGTGAGGTCGCGGATCTGGTTCCTGCGGGATCTGGACCGCGGCTCCCCCTTCTTCTACTCGCTGGAAAAAAGGCAGAGTGTCCGTAAGCAGCTCTTGACGCTGCTGGCCGACGACGGCTCTCTCGTCTCGGATCCGGAGGGCGTCAACAACAGGGCCCGTGAATATTACGGGGCTCTGTTCTCTCCGGATCCGTCCAGCGAGGAAGCGCGTCGAGTTTTGTGGGAGGACCTGCCGAAGGTCAGCCCGGAGGGCGCCGAAAATCTGGAAGCTCCGCTAAGCCTGGCGGAGCTGACCGGTGCCCTCGCCCGGCTCTCGAGGGGAAAATCCCCGGCGCTGGACGGGCTGACCGTGGAGTTCCACAGGGCGTTCTGGGACGTCCTGGGGAGCGACTACGCGCGGGTCCTGGGGAAAGTCTGGCGACCGGGGAGATGCCCCTCTCTTGGCACAGGGCAGTCATCGTCCTGCTGCCTAAGAAGGGCGATCTCCGCCTCCTTAAGAACTGGCGCCCGGTCTCCCTCCTCAGCACGGACTATAAAATCTTCGCCAGGGCGATGTCTGCTCGCCTTGGTGCCGTGCTGGACCACATGATCCACCCCGACCAGTCCTACACGGTCCCGGGCCGGACAATCCACGATAACATCCATCTGGTCCGGGACCTCATCCATTGTTCCCAGGAGGCTGGTCTGTCGGTCGCCTTCCTATCCCTCGACCAAGAGAAGGCGTTCGACAGGGTGGATCACGACTATCTGCTCGGAACTCTGCGCGCTTTCGGGTTCGGGACGCATTTCGTCGCCCGGATCCGACTTTTGTACGCCGCCGCGGAGTTTCTGATTAAGGTTAACGGGTCCTTGACGGCGCCCCTTCGCTTTAGGAGAGGGGTGCGCCAGGGATGCCCCATGTCCGGCCAGTTATACGCCGTTTGCGTGGAGCCTTTCCTGCGCCTCTTGCGGACGAGGTTGACGGGACTGGCTCTGCAAGGGCCGGGCGTGGTGGTCATCCTCTCGGCTTACGCCGATGACGTGCTCCTCGCGGTAGAGGATCCCGCTGACCTGCGGAGGATGCATGAGTGCCAGGAGATTTACTCGGCCGCGTCCTCCGCCAGGATCAACTGGGAGAAATGTTCCGGACTCCTGGTGGGTCAGTGGCGGGTGGACTCCCTGCCGGAGGAGCTCAGGCCTTTTGCCTGGAGCACGACCCATCTCCTCTATCTGGGAGTCTATCTTAGCCCCGACGAGGGAGCCTGGCCGGCGAACTGGCAGGAGCTGGAGGCCAAGGTCACCGCTCGCCTAGGGCGCTGGACAGGACTGCTCCGAGTGCTGTCCTACAGGGGTCGAGCGCTAGTCATAAACCAGCTGGTGGCTGCAATGCTGTGGTACCGGCTGGTCACTTTGACCCCTCCCCCTGCGTTTGTCGCCAAGATACAGAAGAAGCTGGTGGACTTCTTCTGGAACAACAGGAAGCACTGGGTCTCTGCTGCGGTCTTGAGTCTCCCGCTTGAGGAGGGCGGTCAGTCGTTGGTGTGCGTCAGCGCCCAGCTCGCGACTTTCCGTCTTCAGACCCTGCAGAGATACCTTTACGTCGAGCCCCCTCCTAGGTGGTGTGCTCTGGCGAGGTATTTCTTCCGCCAGCAGCGCGACCTCAATTATGACACGCAGCTCCTGTTTGTGAACTTGGGGGGTGCCAGGACCGCCCTCTGGGAGCTGCCTGTCTTTTACAGGGAACTCATCAGGGTCTGGAACAAAGTCTCCACCAAGCGCAGCTCTCCGCCGGCTGGAGTGGCGGCCGTCCTGCAGGAACCGCTGCTCGGGAATCCGTACCTCCACGGCCGAGGTTTTATGTGGCGGTCGGAAGAGAGGGCTGTGGCTGGTGAGGTGACCAGGGTCAGGGACCTGCTCGATGGCGGAGGAGCGGGCTGGATGGCGCCAGACACGCTGGCGCGGCGCCTAAATTCTGCCAACGTCCGCCACGCGGCCGATGCCATCGAGTCGCTAAAAACAGCTCTGGGCCCTGACTCCGTTAGGTGCATCGAGGAGGCTCAAGCACGTGGGGAGATCCCGTCCGAACTGACCTCCGTCCGGACGGAATTGCTCATCGGCGCCAAACCCCGGAACCTCCCTCAGGGGCCGGCGCCTCACAACTTGAGCCGCCTAGGGGAAATCCCCTCCGTGCCTTTCAGTTCCGCGCGGAGGGGTTTCCTGTACGGGCTGCTCCTGCACACCCTCAACTTTGCCATCCTCGCCGGCCGTCCGGACACGCCATGGCGTACCATCTTGCCGTCCGGAGGAGGCGGGGGTCCCCGATGGAGGGCACTCTACGCAGGGGTCCTCCCACTGTTCATCGGGGACTTGGCCTGGAGGGTGGTGCACGGAGCAGTGCCGTGCAACAAATTTTTAAGCCGGTTCACGGACTCCCAGGCCGCCTGCAATTTCTGCGGTCTGGAAGAGTCCGTGTTCCATGTTTTTATGGAATGCACAAGGTTGCAGCCCCTGTTTTATTATTTGAAGGGGCTGCTCCTGAAATTCTGGCTGCAATTCAGTCCCACTCTCCTGATCTTTGGGCACCCTGTGCGGAGGGGAGCGGGTAGGTCCGAAGGCCTCCTCGTAGGGCTGCTCCTGGGCACGGCCAAGGGTGCCATCAGCCGGTCCAGGCAGCGGGCGGTCGAGGGGGTCGTTCAACCTGACTGCCTGCCTCTCTTCCGCTCTTACATCCGGTCCAGGGTGTCCTTGGAGATGGAGCACGCGGTGTCCACCGGTACGCTCGCGGCCTTCCGCGAGAGGTGGGCACCGGAGGGACTGGAGTGCATCATCACGCCCGGCAACCAAATTTTAATTTGATTTTACGTTTTTAAGTTTAATTTGTTTTAATTGCCGGTGCTTTTAGTGTCCCCCTTCCCTTTTATAGGGGGCACTGGGGAAAATTGTGATTTTAGTGCCCAAAAAAAAACACAAAAAAAAAAAGGGGGAAAAAAAAAAGGGCCTTGTAAATGTCTGGAGTGTCACCCAGGTCGGGTGGCACCGTTTAATGTTTTATGTTTTTGCTGGTGAACTCCAAAAAGAGTTTCATGCACAAGTACCCCCAGGTCCCGCTGCACTTTGCAATCTTTCTCCATTTAAATAATAACTTGCTCTTTGATTTTTTTCTGCCAAACTTTCCAACATTATACTCCATCTGCCAAATTTTTGCCCACTCACTTAGCCTATGTCCTTTTGCACATTTTTGTGTCCACCTCACACATTGCTTTTCCTCCCATCTTTGTATCGTCAGCAAACTTGGCTACGTTACACTCAGTCCCTCTTCCAAGTCGTTAATATAGATTGTAAATAGTTGGGATCCCAGCACTGATCCCTGTGTCACCCCCTAGTTACTGATTACCAACCAGAGAATGAACCATTTATTCTGACTCTCTGTTTTCCATTAGTTAGCCAATCCTCTATCCATGCTAATATATTACCCCCAATTGTGCAGTCACCTTTTATGTGGCACCTTGCCAAATGCCTTCTGGAAGTCCAAATACACCACATCCACTGATTCCCTTTTATCCACCCTGTTCGTTACATCCTCAAAGAATTCCAGAAAATTTGTCAAACATGATTTCCCCTTCATAAATCCATGCTGACTCTGTCTGATCGAATTTTGCTTTTCCAAATGTCTTGCTACTGCTTCTTTAATAATGGACTCCAATATTTTCCCAGCCACAGATATTAGGCTAACTGGTCTATAGTTTCCTGTTTTTTGTCTGCCTACTTTTTTAAATAATGGCATTACATTTGCAGTTTTCCAATCTGCTGGGACCTCCCCAGAATCCAGGGAATTTTGGTAAATTACAACCAACGCATCCACAATCCCTGCCGCCACATCTCTTAAGATCCTAGGCTGCAAGCCATCAGGTCCAGGGGATTGATCTGCCTTTAGTCCCATTATCTTACTGAGTACCACCCCCTTAGTGATTGTGATTGCGTTAAATTCCTCCCCCCCTATAACCCCTTGACTATCCACTGTTGGAATACTGTCAGTGTCCTCTACCGTAAAGACTGATACAAAATATTTGTTCAGAGTTTCTGCCTAGAGTAGGCAGATCGTGATTTCAATCAGCGTGCAATGCTGATTTGACGCTAGCGTTGCCATTTGCATCCTGAACGCTGGAAGTAACTCACTGTGTTAACCTTGCACCGCTGATCATTCGTTCAGCAGCTGCAAGAACCTCCTACCAGTGATATTTAAAGAAATTATCAACCACTGATTAATTTCCACTGTCTCTGTGTAGGTTTCTGGAAGTTCTTGGAGCTTTCCAGAGTCGTTTAAAGTTGGTGAGGTGACTGGGAGTGGTGCTGCAAGTCTAGAAGGCTTTGCTTCTGACTTCAAGGCTTCTGATCAGACCACTTGCTCTCAGTCATAGATGATCTTGTTTGCATCCCCCTTGGCCTACAGCATGACAGGGAGATGAAATAGAGGCAGCATAGAAGATGACAAGCTGCTCACAGAGGGAGGAGGAGGAAGGGGAGAGGGGCTCTCAGCAGCAGGCCTTACTGACCTAGTGTCTTCTGAGAGCAATTCTCTTACCTCAACCTGAGTGAGGTACAATATGTGAGGTGTCTGCGATTTATGAAGGAGGTGCTCCCAGAACTCTGCTACCTCTAGCAAACAGACCTGCTGCCTCACATGAGGACAGTACTGCCAGTGGCTGTGAAGTTTATCGTGGCTCTGGTGTTATTCATGTTGGGATCCTTCCAGGCTGGAGCAGGTGGCATCTATAACAACTCCCAGTTAGCGTCCTCTGTTGCATGACAGACGCTCTTTATGCCTGGAGAGTGCACTTTATTGTCTTCTCTCTGACCAGAGAGAAGCAGACGGGTATGTGCATGGCTTTGCCAGGATAGCAGACTTCCCCATGCTGCAGGGCGCCATCGACCGCTGAGATGTACCGCAACCGCAATGGTTATTGTTACGTCCATAATAAAGTAATGTGATTGAGTACTGTTGATGTGAGTAAGTGTGACCTTAGTCTCTTTATTCTAACTCCAGAGTGTTGGTACAGCATGGGAGGCCTGCTTATATACAGTGCTCCCAAGGGATGCTGGGATCCCTTGGGATTCCAGCAGATATGCCCTCTGGTGGCGGTAGGATGCTGGTTACAATAGGGTTGCATACATAACAGTTATCACTCGCGGAATGTGCAGTTAGTGTGGAACCATGGTAGCCAAGTAATCAAGAAGGCAAATGAAATTTTGGCCTTTATTGCAAGGGGGATAAAGTAAAAAAGCAGAGAAGTCCTGTTACAACTGTACAGGGTATTGGTGAGGTCACACCTAGAGTACTGCATACAGTTTTGGTCTCCGTATTTAAGGAAGGATGCACTTGCATTGGAGGCTGTTCAAAGAAGGTTCACTAGGTTGATTCCGGAGTTGAGGGGTTGACTTATGAAGATAGGTTGAGTAGGTTGGGCCTATACTCATTGGAGTTCAGAAGAATGAGGTGATCTTATTGAAACATATAAGATAATGAGGGGGCTTGACAAGGTGGATGTGGAGATGATATTTCCACTCATAGGGGAAACTCAAACTAGGGGACATGGGGCTAGATTTTCCATTATTTTTGCATGCATAACGCCCTCTTAACATCCATTTTAACGCTGAAATGAGGTGTAACGCCCAGATATCGCCCATTTAGCCACAAAATGGAAACTGACGGCCATTTCTCGGACACTTATTGCCGACCCCTTTTTCTGAGACTGTGACCTCTGGCTCTAGATCCTCCAGCCAGGGGACACATTATATTCTGCATATTATATTCCATTTGCCATGTTGTTGCTGACTCACTTAGCCTGTCTATATCCCTTTGAAGCCTTTTTGCATCCTCCTCACAACTTACATTCTCACCTAGCTTTGTATCATCAGCAAACTTAGATATATTGCATTTGGTCCCCTCATCGAAATCATATCATTGATGTAGATTGTGAATTGCTGAGGCCCAAGCATTGATCCCTGTGGTACCCCACTAGTTACAGCCTACCAACCTAAAATTAATCATTTTTTCCTACTCTCTGTTTTCTGTCCATTAACCAATCCTCAATCCATGCTAGTATATTACCCTCAATCCCATGAGCCCTAATTTTGTTTAATAACATCTTGTGTGGCACCTTATCGAATGCCCTCTGAAAATCCAAATAATACATTAAATGGTTCCCCTTATCTATTCTGTTAGTTACAACCTCAAAAAACTCTAACAGATTCATCAAACATGATTTCCTTTCATAAATCTGTTTTGACTCTGCCCAATCCTATTAATACTTTCTGTGCCCCGTCCTTAATAATATTTTCTGTAATATTTAGCCCTGACCAACATAACAAAAACAGATTATCTGGTCATTATCAAATTGTTGTTTATGGGATCTTGCTGTGTGGAAATTACGACAAGAAGGAGGCCATTCGGCCCATCGTGTCCATGCCAATCAAAAAAGAGCTAGCCAGTCGAAACCTACCTTCCAGCACTAAGTCCGTAGCCCTGTAGGTTATGGCTCTTTGGGCCCAAATTTGGCCAGTAGAGATTTCTGCCGCATTCACCAGAGGTGTGCCACTTTAGTACACCGATTAGGTTGCCAAAAATCTTCAGGCCAAGTTTGGCTGCTCCCCAGCCTTTCCTCGATGGTGGCGTAGCGTGGCCACTGAAAACAGTGCCGGGACCTCTGCACATGTGCGCTAGAGTGCGCGCACATGTGTAGTAGCTCCTCACCCCCAGAATTTCGGCGTGTGCTCTGCAGGCTATGTGGGAGGGGCCCGAAGTGCGCCGCCCCTATCCCTGGCCGAATGGGCTCTCTCATCGGCGGCCCGCTGAAGGTAGGACTTGTATTTTTTATTTATTTGTTTATTTATTTATTTATTGATTATGTGGTCCATTTTTCATTTTGCTTTTTGGGTTGCACGAGATCTCTTGAGACCCCAGTTTAAGTTCACAAAAGAAATTCTGAGCTTTCTCTGAGTTTCAACTGCACATGCATGCAAGTTGAGTTGCAGTCAGTCGAAGGTTGAGGGTGTATCACCGGAAGCAGATCTACTCAGTGAGAAAGAACTGTTGACAGCTAAATCCACAAGGACTTCTTCAGGTAATTGCTCCTCATCAATAATGCAGGGCTCGGAGTGTCGGCCGGCCGGCAGGGAGCGGAGCGGCGCAGCATCCCCCGGGATTGAGGCCGTTTGGAGCCGGTGGAGCAGCGAATGAAAGCTGCATACATGTAGCTCTCCAACCTCAGGGTCCCGACTCACCGACCTCAGGGCCCCACCGACTCGCTGACCTCGGGACCTTGCCGATTCGCCGACCTTTTTTTTTGTTATTGATTGAGTGCTTATTACTTTGGTGCTTTAGGTGCAGGTTTCCTTCTATTTTTTATTTGTTAATTAATTGCTTATTACTTTTTGTGCTTTGTTTAGTGCTTTGTAAGTCTTGGTGCTAGGTGCAGGTCCTCTCAGCTTCCTTGTGTTACTGAATGCTTATTTTTGTGCTTTAGAAACATAGAAAATAGGTGCAGGAGTAGGCCATTCGGCCCTTCTAGCCTGCACCGCCATTCAATGAGTTCATGGCTGAACATGCAACTTCAGTACCCCATTCCTGCTTTCTCACCATACCCCTTGATTCCCCTAGTAGTAAGGACTTCATCTAACTCCTTTTTGAATATATTTAGTGAATTGGCCTCAACAACTTTCTGTGGTAGAGAATTCCACAGGTTCACCACTCTCTGGGTGAAGAAATTCCTCATCTCGGTCCTAAATGGCTTCCCCCTTATCCTTAGACTGTGTCCCCTGGTTCTGGACTTCCCCAACATTGGGAATATTCTTCCTGCACCTAACCTGTCTAACCCCGTCAGAATTTTAAACGTTTCTATGAGGTCCCCTCTCATTCTTCTGAACTCCAGTGAATACAAGCCCAGTTGATCCAGTCTTTCTTGATAGGTCAGTCCCGCCATCCCGGGAATCAGTCTGGTGAACCTTCGCTGCACTCTCTCAATAGCAAGAATGTCCTTCCTCAGGTTAGGAGACCAAAACTGTACACAATACTCCAGGTGTGGCCTCACCAAGGCCCTGTACAATTGTAGCAACACCTCCCTGCCCCTGTACTCAAATCCCCTCGCTATGAAGGCCAACATGCCATTTGCTTTCTTAACCGCCTGCTGTACCTGCATGCCAACCTTCAATGACTGATGTACCATGACACCCAGGTCTCTTTGCACCTCCCCTTTTCTAATCTGTCACCATTCAGATAATAGTCTGTCTCTCTGTTTTTACCACCAAAGTGGATAACCTCACATTTATCCACATTATACTTCATCTGCCATGCATTTGCCCACTCACCTAACCTATCCAAGTCGCTCTGCAGCCTCATAGCATCCTCCTCGCAGCTCACACTGCCACCCAGCTTAGTGTCATCTGCAAATTTGGAGATACTACATTTAATCCCCTCGTCTAAATCATTAATGTACAGTGTAAACAGCTGGGGCCCCAGCACAGAACCTTGCGGTACCCCACTAGTCACTGCCTGCCATTCTGAAAAGTCCCCATTTACTCCTACTCTTTGCTTCCTGTCTGACAACCAGTTCTCAATCCATGTCAGCACACTACCCCCAATCCCATGTGCTTTAACTTTGCACATTAATCTCTTGTGTGGGACCTTGTCGAAAACCTTCTGAAAGTCCAAATATACCACATCAACTGGTTCTCCCTTGTCCACTCTACTCAAAAAATTCCAGAAGATTTGTCAAGCATGATTTCCCTTTCACAAATCCATGCTGACTTGGACCTGTCATATTACCTCTTTCCAAATGCACTGCTATGACATCCTTAATAATTGATTCCATCATTTTACCCACTACCGATGTCAGGCTGACCGGTCTATAATTCCCTGTTTTCTCTCTCCCTCCTTTTTTAAAAAGTGGGGTTACATTGGCTACCCTCCACTCCATAGGAACTGATCCAGTTATTTAGTGCTTGGTGTTTTAAATGTACTTACCTGCGCTGATTTCTTAACTCTCTGCAAGGTTTTTTTGTGCGGCCACAAGTGGCCACATACGCTGGCCTAAGTTAGTTTGGAGTAACTATTAGCTGTCCAAACTAGCTTAAATAACCAAAACAGGCATAGGTGGCTGGTAACGCCCCCTTTTGAAAAAAAAACGAAACTAAAAAAAATCCTAACTAACTCACTTATACTGGCACAAATTAAATGTGCAGAATTGCGATTTTTAAGATACTCCAAAAAAATCAAGTTGCTCCAAAAAAAAGGAGCAACTCCTGGCCAATTTTGGGCCCTTTAATTGCACAGCGAAATACTTTTTAAATGTGATGACAGTTTCTGCCTCTATCACCTTTTCAGGCGGTGAGTTCCAGGCTACCACCCCCATCTGGGTGAAGAAATGTTTCCTCATCTCCCCTCTAATCCTTCTGCCAACTACCTTAAATCTATGCCCCCTGGTTATTGAACCCTCTGCCAAGGGAAACAGGTCCTTCCTATTCACTCTATCCAGGCCCCTCATAATTTTATACACCTCAATCAGGTCTCCCCTCAGTCTCCTTTGTTCCAAAGAAAAGCGCCCCAACATCTCCAATCTTTCCTCATAGCCAAAATTCTCCAGTCCAGGCAACATCCTTCTCACTGTTCATGATACTTCCAAGTTTTGTGTCATCTGCAAATTTTGAAATTGTGCCTTGCACACCCAAGTCCAAGGCCCCGATATTGGTGGCCTTACCGTCTGCTACCGCCGACTGCTGCCGAGTTTTGCTGCCGTTTTCCTCTCCCTCCCAGTGTTCACTTGAGCTGGAGCGGGTGGGAGGGGAGAACCGCCAAGAAACACCTGCTGACGTCCTCTGGCGGCCAAGTTGCGTAAATGGCTTCCCGCCCACCGAGATGTCAGATTGGTGCGGGCGAAAGTCGGCGGGAGTCGGCGCCAGCAGGGGGAAGGACCGCTGCGTAGAGGCAGGTCCAACCCTGACAGTAGGTATGAAGACCGGCAAGAAAAGGTTAGTCAACATCTTTTTAAAAATTTCACAGCGACTTACTTGGATGTGGTCCCCTGAGGTGTTCCAGTGTTTTTTTTTTTGTACTGTTTTTTGCTTTTCAGGTATTCCACCCTACCTGGGCCTGACTTCATCCTCAGCGGAACTTGGGCGGCAGGCTAATTTGCTGCCGAGATTGAGAGCTCCCGCCAGCTGCTGCCCAGATTGAAGGCATAAGCTGTTATTTGGCCACTGGGCGGTACTGCCACCTCTTTTAGAGGAATCTTTCAGGCAAAGTGCTGCCCGGTCTCTCAGTGGCCATCGGAGTTCCTTTGGGCAACAAATGGGCAGGCCTTGCAGCTCATGAGAACCGGGGTCTAAGTCATTAACATATATATCAAGAAAACCAGTGGTCCTAATATCGACCCCTGGGGAACACCATTGTATACTTTCCCCCAGTCTGAAAAACAACCGTTCACTACTACTCTCTGTTTCCTGTCACTTAGCCAATTTCGTATTCAGGCTGCCACTGTCCCTTTTATTCCATGGGCTTCAACTTTGCTGACAAGTCTATTATGTGGCACTTTATCAAATGCCTTTTGAAAGTTCATGTACACCACATCAACCACATTACCCTCATCAATCCTCTCTGTTACCTCATCGAAAAACTCAATCAAATTAGTTAAACATGATTTGCCTTTAACAAATCCGTGCTGGCTTTCCTTTATTAATCCATACTTGTCCAAGTAACTGTTAATTTTGTCCCGGATTATCATTTCTAAAATCTTCCCCAC
Source organism: Pristiophorus japonicus (assembly GCF_044704955.1). Classification (NCBI taxonomy): domain Eukaryota; kingdom Metazoa; phylum Chordata; class Chondrichthyes; family Pristiophoridae; genus Pristiophorus; species Pristiophorus japonicus. Next base: position 467,772,929 of record NC_091977.1, on the reverse strand, counting down.
TGCTGAGGTTAAACTGACTGGCCTGTAGTTGCTGGGTTTATCATTACACCCTTTTTTGAACAAGGGTGTAACATATACAATTCTCCAGTCCTATGGCACAAGCCCCGTATCCAAGGAGGATTGGAAGATTATGGCCAGTACCTCCGCAATTTCCACATTTACTTTCCTCAGCATCCTAGGATGCATTCCATCTGGTCCTCGTGATTTACCTACTTTACGTACAGCCAGCCTTTCTAGTACCTCCTCCTTATCAATATTTTAGTTTTGAATACCCATCAGCATTCTTCTTTTGGCCGCCCATGTAAGTCCTCATCTGAGTCCTCTGCAGCAGAACTTATGTGCGGCTACACGCTCTAGGGAGCTGGCACCTGCGCTACCATTTCACCCTGCCCTGGCTGCAGCCAACTCGTGCCCAGTGACTCACCACATGCAGATGCCGCCTCTAAGTCACCCTCTAAACTCCGCACAATGCCAATATCTGAATGCTGGCTGGGAATATCAGATTGAGTGATGTTGTTTCTTGGGCTTCATCACTCTCCTCTCCCTCTTTTTCTTGAACCTCTGGATTTTTTTGATCTATGAAATGAGAAAGTCTCAAGGGTACGGTTGTAATGCGGGGAGGGAGGGGAAAACAAAAGGTGCACCATGTGCAGCTTGTAAATCAGAAGAGGTTATGGGATGAGGGGGAAGGGGGATATAAGGAGGATAACATATGAGGATACCAGCAACTTGTACTCTTTCAGCCCCGCCAATGGCCACAGGCCCAGCCGTGCTCGAATCAAGAAAGGCTAGCACCTTCTCCTCCATCAGTTTGAGGCCATTACAGAGACGTGGATGCAAGGTGACCATGGCTGGGAACTGAATATTCAGGGGTATCTGCCATTTCGTAAGGATAGGCATAAAGGAAAAGGAGGTGGGGTAGCTCTGTTAATAAGGGATGAGATCAGTGCAGTAGTGAGAAATGATATTGATTCAGAAGTACAAGATGTAGAATCAGTTTGGTTAAAGATAACAAATAATAAGGGAAATAAGTCACTGGTGGGAGTGGTCTACAGGCCCCTAAACAGTAACTACACTGTAGGACAGAGTATAAATCAAGAAATAATGGAGGCTTCTAAGAAAGGGACGGCAATAATCATGGGCAATTTTAATCTTCATATTGATTGGACAAATCAAATTGGCAAAGGTAGTCTTTGAAGAAGAGTTCATAGAGTGTGTGCAGATGGTTTCTTGGAACAATACATTGTGGAACCAACCAGGGAGCAGACTATTCTAGATCTGGTAATGTGTAACAAATCTGGATTAATTAATGATCTCGTAGTGAAGGAACCTCTTGAGAAGAATGATCATAGCATGATAGAATTTCAAATTCAATTTGAGGGTGAGAAAGCGAGGTCTCAAACTAGTGTCCTGAACTTAAATAAAAGCAATTACAAAGGTATTAAAGCAGAGTTGGTTAAAATGGACTGGGAAAATTGATTAACGGTTAAGACTGTAGAAAAGCAGTGGTAAATATTTAAGGAGATATTTCATAACTCTCAGCAAAGATATATTCCACTGAGAAAGAATGAGTCTAAGAGAAGAATGAACCATCGGTGGCTAACTAAGGAAATAAAGGATGGTATTCAATTGAAAACAAAGGCATACAATGTTGTGAAGAACAGTGGAAGGCCAGAGATTGGGAAATTTTTAGAAGCCAACAAAGGACGACTAAAAAAAATGATGAAGGCAGAGAAGATAGCCTATGAGAGTAAACTTGCAAGAAATATAAAAACAGACAGTAAGAAATTCTACAGGTATATAAAAAGGAAGCAAGCAGCTAAAGTAAACGTTGGTTCCTTAAAGACTGAGACTGGGGAATTATTAATGGGTAACAGGGAAATGGAGACTTTGAACAAATATTTTGTATCGGTCTTCATGGTAGAAGACACTAAAAACATCCTGTTATGTCTGTAATGCACTTATGAATGACTCCACGAGGCAATGTGCTGTACTCAAATTGTAGTGACCTTGGTCCTATATTTTAAACTTCAGAGTGAGGCACAAGCATGCTGAGCAGCCTTTTATATTGGGCCCTGCACACCTATGAAGCTGATCCTCAGGTCTCCCACCGCAGTGCCCTCTGGTGGACAGCCTCTGCCACAGGGGCAGGAAACCCCGGTCTCCACCAGTTGCACCCTCTAGTGGTGCCAGCATAGTATATACACAGTGTAAACCTTATTGACAGTACATCAGGTAACAAGTATCCATCTTATGCAACTATACAGTGACTACACAGAGAGTATATCTATAGTCTGCATATATAACACATCCCAATAACTGATAATCACGGAACTAGTGAAAGGGAAGGGGAATTAAAACAATCACTATCATTAGAGATAAAGTACTAGGCAAACTAATGGGACTAAAGGTGGACAAGTCCCCTGGACCGGATGGCCTGCATCCTAGGTGTTATATATGAAGAAAAGAGTCTGACTGGATACTGTGAGCTCAAAGTAAAGTGTGACCTTAGTCTTCTATTGCAGGTCTCCAGAGTGCCTCTCCAACCTGTGAGGCCTCCTTAAGTACCTGTGCTCCCAAGGGATTATGGGATCCCTTGGGACTCCAGAGGAGGTGCTACATTTTAATTTAGCTCCTAGCTCCCTAAATTCGTCTTGTAGGACCTCATCTTGTTTTTTAACTATATCGTTGGTACATACATGCACCACGACAACTGGCTGTTCACCCTCCCTCTTCAAAATGTCCTGCACCCGCTCCGAGACATCCTTGACCCTTGCACCAGGGAGGCAACATACCATCCTGGAGTCTCGGTTGCGGCCGCAGAAACGCCTATCTATTCCCCTTACAATAGAATCCCCTATCACTATCGCTCTCCCAATCTTTTTCCTGCTCTCCTGTGCAGCAGAGCCACCCACGGTGCCATGAACTTGGCTGCTGCTGCTCTCCCCTGATGAGTTATCCCCCTCAACAGTACCCAAAGCAGTGTATCTGTTTTGCAGGGGGATGACCACAGGGGACCCCTGCACTACCTTCCTTCCACTGCTCTTCCTGTTGGTCACCCATCCCCTATCTGGCTGTGTAACCTTTACCTGTGGTGTGGCCAACTCACTAAATGTGCTTTTCACGACAGCCTCAGCATCGTGGATCCACCCGCAGCTCTGGTGCCGCAATGTTGTCTGTCAGGTGCTGCAGGCGGATGCACTTCCCGCAAATGTAGTCGTCAGGGACATTGGAAGCGTCCCTGACTTCCCACATAGCACAGGAGGAGCATAACACATGTCCGAGCTCTCCTGCCATAACTTAACCCTTAGATAAACTTAATTTGGCAATAGCCATGCTAAAAGGTTACTTACTGATAAAGAAAGAAAAAGAAAAACTACTCACCAATCACCAGCCAATCACTTACCCCCTTGGCTGTGACATCACCTTTCGATTTCTTTCTACTTCTTTTTTGCCTTCTCTCCCTGCTGCAGCTGAACCAGCTGGCCTTTTGTAGGCCTCCTGGCGCTGCTGCTCTGCCTACTCGACTCCTCGCTGTCTCTCCGATGACTGTTGGGCTTTTTGTAGGCCTCCTGATGCTGCTGCTCTGCCTCCTCGCTGCCTGTCCGATGACTGTTCTGCCTTTTGTAGGCCTCCCGGCTCTGCCGCTCCGCCTCCTCGATTCACCGCTGCCTCTCTGATGATGGTTGGGCCATTTGTAGGCCTCCCAATGCCGATGCTCCACCTCCTCGGCTCCCCACTGCCTCTCCGACGACTGTTGGGCCTTTTGTAGGCCTCCCGCTGCTGCCGCTCCGCCTCCTCGACTCCCTTAAAAAGTAGGACCTCGAAAGTAGTCATCTCAGGATTGCTACCAGTGCCACATGCTAGTCAGAGTAGGAATCGCAGGATAGCTCAGATGAATACATGGCTTGAGCAATGGTGCAGAAGGAAGGGTTTCAAATTCCTGGGACATTGGAACCGGTTCTGGTGGAGGTGGGACCAGTACAAACCGGACAGTCTGCACCTGGGCATGACCGGAACCAATGTCCTGGAGGGGTGTTTGCTAGTGCTGTTGGGGAGGGTTTAAACTAATATGGCAGGGGGATGGGAACTTATGCAGGGAGACAGAGGGAAGTAGAATGGGAGCAGAAGCAAAAGATAGAAAGAAGAAAAGTAAAAGTGGAGAGCAGAGAAACCCAAAGTAAAAAGCAAACAGGGCCACTTTACAGCAAAACCCTAGAGGGACAAAGGGTGTTAAAAAGACAAGCCTGAAGGCTCTGTGCCTCAATGCGAGAGTATTCGGAATAAGGTGGATGAATTAACTGTGCAGATAGCAGCTAATGCATATGATGTAATTGGCATCTCGGAGACATGGCTCCAGGGTGACCAAGGCTTTTGAGGATGTTTCCAGTAGAGTGGACAAGGGAGAACCAGTTGATGTGGTATATTTGGACTTTCAGAAGGCTTTCGACAAGGTCCCATGCAAGAGATTAATGTGCAAAGTTAAAGCACATGGGATTGGGGGTAGTGTGCTGACATAGATTGAGAACTGGTTGTCAGACAGGAAGCAAAGAGTAGGAGTAAATGGGTACTTTTCAGAATGGCAGGCAGTGACTAGTGGGGTACCGCAAGGTTCTGTGCTGGGGCCCCAGCTGTTTACACTGTACATTAATGATTTACACGAGGGGATTAAATGTAGTATCTCCAAATTTGCGGATGACATTAAGTTAGCTGGCAGTGTGAGCTGTGAGGAGGATGCTATGAGGCTTCAGAGCGACTTGGATAGGTTAGGTGAGTGGGCAAATGCATGGCAGATGAAGTATAATGTGGATAAATGTGAGGTTATCCACTTTGGTGGTAAAAACTGAGAGACAGACTATTATCTGAATGGTGACAGATTAGGAAAAGGGGAGGTGCAACGAGACCTGGGTGTCATGGTACATCAGTCATTGAAGGTTGGCATGCAGGTACAGCAGGCGATTAAGAAAGCAAATGGCATGTTGGCCTTCATAGCGAGGGGATTTGAGTACAGGGGCAGGGAGGTGTTGCTACAGCTGTACAGGGCCTTGGTGAGGCCACACCTGGAGTATTGTGTACAGTTTTTGTCTCCTAACCTGAGGAAGGACATTCTTGCTATTGAGGGAGTGCAGTGAAGGTTCACCAGACTGATTCTCTGGATGGCGGGACTGACCTATCAAGAAAGACTGGATCAACTGGGCTTGTATTCACTGGAGTTCAGAAGAATGAGAGGGGACCTCATAGAAACGTTTAAAATTCTGATGGGTTTAGACAGGTTAGATGCAGGAAGAATGTTCCCAATGTTGGGGAAGTCCAGAACCAGGGGTCACAGTCTAAGGATGAGGGGTAAGCCATTTAGGACCGAGATGAGGAGAAACTTCTTCACCCAGAGAGTGGTGAACCTGTGGAATTCTCTACCACAGAAAGTTGTTGAGGCCAATTCACTAAATATATTCAAAAAGGAGTTAGATGAAGTCCTTACTACTAGGGGGATCAAGGGGTATGGCGAGAAAGCAGGAATGGGGTACTGAAGTTGCATGTTCAGCCATGAACTCATTGAATGGCGGTGCAGGCTTGAAGGGCCGAATGGCCTACTCCTGCACCTATTTTCTATGTAAGGCTGGAAACTCAACATCCAGGGGTATTCAACATTCAGGAAGGATAGACAGAAAGGAAAAGGAGGTGGGGTGAAGTTGCTGGTTAAAGAGGAAATTAATGCAATAGTAAGGAAGGACATTAGCTTGGATGATATGGCATCTGTATGGGTGGAGCTACGGAATACCAAAGGGCAGAAAACGCTGGTGGGAGTTGTGGACAGACCATCAAACAGTAGTAGTGAGGTTGGGGACAGCATCAAACAAGAAATAAGGGATGCGTGCAATAAAGATACAGCAGTTAACATGGGCGACTTTAATCTACATATTGATTGGGCTAATCAAGCTGGTAGCAATGTGGTGGAGGAAGATTTCCTGGAATGTATTAGGGATGGTTTTTTAGACCAATATGTGGAGGAACCAACTAGAGGGCTGGCCATCCTAGACTGGGTGATGTGTAATGAGAAAGGACTAGTTAACAATCTTGTTGTGCGATGCCCCTTGTGAAAGATTGACCATTATATGGTAGAATTCTTTATTAAGATGGAGAGTGACACAGTTAACTCAGAGACTAGGGTCCTGAACTTAAGGAAAGGTAACTTCGACGGTATGAGGCGTGAATTGGCTAGAATAGACTGGCGAGTGATACTTAAAGGGCTGACGGTGGATAGGCAATGGCAAACCTTTAAAGATCACATGGATGAACTTCAACAATTGTGCATCCCTGTCTGGAGTAAAAATAAACGGGGAAGTTGGCTCAACCGTGGCAAACAAGGGAAATTAAGGATAGTGTTAAATCCAAGGAAGAGGCATATAAATTGGCCAGAAAAAGCAGCAAACCTGAGGACTGGAGAATTTTGTAATACAGCAGAGGAGGACAAAAGGTTTAATTCGGAGGGGGAAAATAGAGTATGAGGAAGCTTGCTGGGAACATAAAAACTGACTGCAAAAGCTTCTATAGATATGTGAAAAGAAAAAGATGAGTGAAAACAAATGTAGGTCCCTTGCAGTCAGATTCTGGTGAATTTATAATGGGGAACAAAGAAATGGCAGACCAGTTAAACAAATATTTTGGTTCTGTCTTCACAAAGGAAGACACAAATAACCTTCCGGAAATACTACGGGACCGAGGGTCTAGTGAGAAGGAGGAACTGAAGGAAATCCTTGTTAGGCAGGAAATTATGTTAGGGAAATTGATGGGATTGAAGGCCGATAAATCCCCGGGGCCTGATAGTCTGCATCCCAGAGTACTTAAGGAAGTAGCCCTAGAAATAAGGGATGCATTGGTGATCATTTTCCAACAGTCTATCGACTCTGGATCAGTTCCTATGGACTGGAGGGTAGCTAATGTACACCACTTTTGAAGAAAGGATAGAGAGAGAGAAAAAATGTAATTATAGACCGGTTAGCCTGACATCAGCAGTGGGGAAAATGTTGGAATCAATTACTAAAGATGAAATAGCAGCACATTTAGAAAGCAATGATGGGATCGGTCCAAGTCAGCATAGATTTATGAAGGGGAAATCATGCTTGATAACTCTTCTAGAATTTTTTGAGGATGTAACTTGTAGAGTGGACAAGGGATAAACGGGTCCTTTTCAGAATGGCAGGTAGTGACTAGTGGGGTGCCGAAGGGCTCAGTGCTGGGACCCCAGCCAATTACAATATACATTAATGATTTGGATGAGGGAATTGAGTGTAATAAGTTTGCAGACGACACTAAGCTGGGTGGCGGTGTGAGCTGTGAGGAGGATGCCAAGAGGCTGCAGGGTGATTGGACAGGTTAGGCGAGTGGGCAAATGCATGGCAGATGCAGTATAATGTGGATAAATGTGAGGATATCCATTTTGGGGGCAAAAACACGAAGGCAGAATATTATGACGGCAGATTAGGAAAAGGGGAGGTGCAGCGAGATCTGGGTGTCATGATTCATCAGTCATTGAAGGTTGGCATGCAGGTACAGCAGGCGGTGAAGAAGGCAAATGGCATGTTGGCCTTCATAGCAAGGGGATTTGAGTATAGGAGCAGGGAAGTCTTACTGCAGTTGTACAGGGCCTTGGTGAGGCCCCAACTGGAATATTGTGTTCAGTTTTGATCTCCTAACCTGAGGAAGGACGTTCTTGCTATTGAGGGAGTGCAGCGGAGGTTCACCAGCCTGATTCCTGAGATGGCAGGACTGACATATGAGGAGAGACTTGATCGTCTGGGCCTGTATTCACTGGAGTTTAGAAGGATGAGAGGGATCTCATATCAACATATAAAATTCCGACGGGACTGGACAGGTTAGATGCAGAAAGAATGTTCCCGATGTTGGGGAAGTCCAGAACCAGGGGACATAATCTTAGGATAAGGGGTAAGCCATTTAGGACTGAGATGAGGAGGAACTTCTTCACTCAGAGAGTTGTTAACCTGTGGAATTCCCTACCGCAGAGAGTTGTTGATGCCAGTTCTTTCATGTATGCAACCTTCATACAACTGTAACCTTCATGTAACTGTAACCTTCATGCAATCACACTGTACACTGTATATATAAGAACATAAGAACTTAAGAATTAGGAACAGGAGTAGGCCATCTAGCCCCTCGAGCCTGCTCCGCCATTCAACAAGATCATGGCTAATCTTGCCTGCCTGCCCACTCCCCGTAACCCTTAATTCCCTTATGTCCTGGAAATGCACACCTTGACCACAGGGGGTGAACTTGTGGGAGACACTCCTCACCTGAGCACTCAGGTACTTAAAGGGAGGTCCCACGCAGGGTCATCACTTCTTGGTCCTGGGAATAAAGGAAGGTCACGCAGTGACCGTGTCTGCAATACATGCCTCGTGTGATTCAGTAGCAAGGTGCAGGGACACCACATTTGACACACAGAAACTGGAATCACCGAACCACGAGGATGGCCACCGGTAGCACAGAGGAACATTACTGTGTGGGTGAGGACTGGGACGACTTCGTTGAGAGACTCCAGAAGAGTTTTGTCACGAAGGACTGGCTGGGAGCGGCCAGCGGCTGACAAGCAGAGGGCGCATCTACTGCCCAGCTGCGGGACACAGACATATGCGCTGATGAAAGACCTGCTCGCACCCGAGAAGCCAGCAGACAAGTCCTTTGAAGAGCTCAGCCAGCTGACCAGCGAGCATCTCAAACCGGTGAGTAGCGTACACATGGCCCGGCACTGGTTCTACACACACCGGTGTCGGGAGGGACAAAACATCTCGGACTTCATTGCGGAGCTGCGGCGCTTGGCCAGTCTCTGTAAGTTCACAGACGCCTGCAGCAGGAGATGTTAAGGGATTTCTTAATTGAGGGCATTAGTCATGCCGGGATTTTCAGGAAACTCATAGAGACCAAGGACTTGACTTTAGAAGGGGCGGCGTTGATAGCTCAGACCTTCATGGCAGGGGAAGAGGAGATCAAGCAAATTTACATGTGCAGCTCTGGTTCCAACATGGTGATGGACCAGGCTCAGGACCCTGCAGGCAGGCAAGGGCATTTTGAAACCGGCCAGGCAGCAACATAGAAACATAGAAACATAGAAAATAGGTGCAGGAGCAGGCCATTCATCCCTTCTAGCCTGCACCGCCATTCAATGAGTTCATGGCTGAACATGAAACTTCAGTACCCCCTTCCTGCTTTCTCACCATAACCCTTGATCCCCCGAGCAGTAAGGACTTCATCTAACTCCCTTTTGAATATATTTAGTGAATTGGCCTCAACTACTTTCTGTGGTAGAGAATTCCACAGGTTTACCACTCTCTGGGTGAAGAAGTTTCTCCTCATCTCGGTCCTCAGGCTTACCCCTTATCCTCAGACTGTGACCCCTGGTTCTGGACTTCCCCAACATTGGGAACATTCTTCCTGCATCTAACCTGTCTAAACCCGTCAGAATTTTAAACGTTTCCATGAGGTCCCATCTCATTTTTCTGAACTCCAGTGAATACAAGCCCAGTTGATCCAGTCTTTCTTGATAGGTCAGTCCCGCCATCCCAGGAATCAGTCTGGTGAATCTTCGCTGCACTCCCTCAATAGCAAGAATGTCCTTCCTCAAGTTAGGAGACCAAAACTGAACACAATACTCCAGGTGTGGCCTCACCAAGGCCCTGTACAACTGTAGCAACACCTCCCTGCCCCTGTATTCAAATCCCCTCGCTATGAAGGCCAACATTCCATTTGCTTTCTTAACCGCCTGCTGTACCTGCATGCTAACCTTCAATGACTGATGTACCATGACACCCAGGTCTCGTTGCACCTTCCCTTTTCCTAATCTGTCACCATTCAGATAATAGTCTGTCTCTCTGTTTTTACCACCAAAGTGGATAACCTCACATTTATCCACATTATACTTCATCTGCCATGCATTTGCCCACTCACCTAACCTATCCAAGTCACTCTGCAGCCTAATAGCATCCTCCTCGCAGCTCACACTGCCACCCAATTTAGTGTCATCCGCAAATTTGGAGATACTGCATTTAATCCCCTCGTCTAAATCATTAATGTACAATGTAAACAGCTGGGGACCCAGCACAGAACCTTGCGGCACCCCACTACTCACTGCCTGCCATTCTGAAAAGTACCCGTTTACTCCTACTCTTTGCTTCCTGTCTGACAACCAGTTCTCAATCCACGTCAGCACACTACCCCCAATCCCATGTGCTTTAACTTTGCACATTAATCTCTTGTGTGGGACCTTGTCGAAAGCCTTCTGAAAGTCCAAATATACCACATCAACTGGTTCTCCTTTGTCCACTTTACTGGAAACATCCTCAAAAAATTCCAGAAGATTTGTCAAGCATGATTTCCCTTTCACAAATCCATGCTGACTTGGACCTATCATGTCACCATTTTCCAGATGCACTGCTATGACATCCTTAATAATTGATTCCATCATTTTACCCACTACTGAGGTCAGGCTGACCGGTCTATAATTCCCTGTTTTCTCTCTCCCTCCTTTTTTAAAAAGTGGGGTTACATTGGCTACCCTCCACTCCATAGGAACTGATCCAGAATCAATGGAATGTTGGAAAATGACTGTCAATGCATCCACTATTTCCAAGGCCACCTCCTTAAGTACTCTGGGATGCAGTCCATCAGGCCCTGGAGATTTATCGGCCTTCAATTCCATCAATTTCCCCAACACAATTTCCCGACTAATAAAGATTTCCCTCAGTTCCCCCTCCTTACTAGACCCTCTGACCCCTTTTATATCCGGAAGGTTGTTTGTATCCTCCTTAGTGAATACCGAACCAAAGTACTTGTTCAATTGGTCTGATATTTCTTTGTTCCCCGTTATGACTTCCCCTGATTCTGACTGCAGGGGACCTACGATTGTCTTTACTAACCTTTTTCTCTTTACATACCTATAGAAACTTTTGCAATCCGCCTTAATGTTCCCTGCAAGCTTCTTCTCGTACTCCATTTTCCCTTCCCTAATCAAACCCTTTGTCCTCCTCTGCTGAGTTCTAAATTTCTCCCAGTCCCCAGGTTCGCTGCTATTTCTGGCCAATTTGTATGCCACTTCCTTGGCTTTAATACTATCCCTGATTTCCCTCGATAGCCACGGTTGAGCCACCTTCCCTTTTTTATTTTTACGCCAGACAGGAATGTACAATTGTTGTAATTCATCCATGCGGTCTCTAAATGTCTGCCATTGCCCATCCACAGTCAACCCCCTAAGTATCATTCGCCAATCTATCCTAGCCAATTCACGCCTCATACCTTCAAAGTTACCCTTCTTTAAGTTCTGGACCATGGTCTCTGAATTTACTGTTTCATTCTCCATCCTAATGCAGAATTCCACCATATTATGGTCACTTTTCCCCAAGGGGCCTCGCACAATGAGATTGGTAATTAATCCTCGCTCATTACACAACACCCAGTCTAAGATGGCCTCCCCCCTAGTTGGTTCCTCAACATATTGGTCTAGAAAACCATCCCTTATGCACTCCAGGAAATCCTCCTCCACCGTATTGCTTCCAGTTTGGCTAGCCCAATCTATGTGAATATTAAAGTCACCCATTATAACTGCTACACCTTTATTGCATGCACCCCTAATTTCCTGTTTGATGCCCTCCCCAACATCCCTATTACTGTTTGGAGGTCTGTACACAACTCCTACTAACGTTTTTTGCCCTTTGGTGTTCTGCAGCTCTACCCATATAGATTCCACATCATCCAAGCTAATGTCTTTCCTAACTATTGCATTAATCTCCTCTTTAACCAGCAATGCTACCCCACCTCCTTTTCCTTTTATTCTATCCTTCCTGAATGTTGAATACCCCTGAATGTTGAGTTCCCAGCCCTGATCATCCTGGAGCCACGTCTCCGTAATCCCAATCACATCATATTTGTTAACATCTATTTGCACAATTAATTCATCCACCTTATTGCGGATACTCCTTGCATTAAGACACAAAGCCTTCAGGCTTGTTTTTTTAACACCCTTTGTCCTTTTAGAATTTTGCTGTACAGTGGCCCTTTTTGTTCTTTGCCTTGGGTTTCTCTGCCCTCCACTTTTCCTCATCTCCTTTCTGTCTTTTGCTTTTGCCTCCTTTTTGTTTCCCTCTATCTCCCTGCATTGGTTCCCATCCCCCTGCCATATTAGTTTAAATCCTCCCCAACAGCACTAGCAAACACTCCCCCTAGGACGTTGGTTCCGGTCCTGCCCAGGTGCAGACCGTCCGGTTTGTACTGGTCCCACCTCCCCCAGAACCGGTCCCAATGCCCCAGGAATTTGAATCCCTCCCTGCTGCACCACTGCTCAAGCCACGTATTCATCTGCGCTATCCTGTGATTCCTACTCTGACTATCACGTGGCACTGGTAGCAATCCCGAGATTACTACTTTTGAGGTCCTACTTTTTAATTTAGCTCCTAGCTCCTTAAATTCGTTTCGTAGGACCTCATCCCTTTTTTTACCTATGTCGTTGGTACCAATGTGCACCACGACAACTGGCTGTTCTCCCTCCCATTTCAGAATGTCCTGCACCCGCTCCGAGACATCCTTGACCCTTGCACCAGGGAGGCAACATACCATCCTGGAGTCTCGGTCGCAGCCGCAGAAACGCCTATCTATTCCCCTCACCATTGAATCCCCTATCACTATTGCTGTCCCACTCTTTTTCTTGCCCTCCTGTGCAGCAGAGCCAGCCACGGTGCCATGAACTTGGCTGCTGCTGCCCTCCCCTGATGAGTCATTCCCCTCAACAGTACTCAAAACGGTGTATCTGTTTTGCAGGGGGATGACCGCAGGGGACCCCTGCACTACCTTCCTTGCACTACTCTTCCTGCTGGTCTTCCATTCCCTCTCTGGCTGTGGACCCTTTCCCTGCGGTAAGACCAACTCACTACACGTGATACTCACGTCATTCTCAGCATCGTGGATGCTCCAGAGTGAATCCACCCTCAGCTCCAATTCCGTAACAGACGTTAGGGTGGGCCCGCAACAGCGACAATGGAAAGGGGATCGGCAATTCACGCCATCTCGAGGAACAATGCGTCCCGTGATGGGACCATTGACACCCACCATCAGAGCGCTTAGAAATAACCAAAGGGATAAACAGAGCGGAATGCCTGGTAACAGCCCTTTTGTTAACAAGCTCAGCTCATGCTGGAGGTGTGGGGGTAGACATACTGCGAAAAGCTGCAGGTTCCAGCAATTTGTCTGTAGGAATTGCAACATCAGTGGACACTTGGCCAGAATGTGCAGGAAGGCTGTAGCGAGGCTTATCTGCGAGACAGAGGAACCAGATGAGGGGTCTGCAATGCAGGATGATGCTTGGAGCAAAGCCATGGATGCTGAAGTTCAGCGGGTTCATGTGGCTGACGTTCACAGCTCATATACCAAAACTCCACCCATGAAAATGAAAGTTTTATTCAATGGCATCCCGGTGCGCATGGAGCTGGACATAGGAGCCAGCCAGTCCCTTATGAGCGCCCAACAATTTGAGAGACTATGGCCACACAGAGCTAGCAGGCCAAAACTGGAACGCATTGACACGCAGCTACCGACGTACACCAAAGAGATCATCCCAGTGCTAGGCAGTGCAAACTTGGTGGTAACACATAATGGATCAGAGAACCGGCTGCCACTCTGGATTGTCCCGGGACACGACCCCACACTTTTGGGGAGGAGCTGGCTAGCCGAGATGAACTGGAAATGGGGGGATGTGCACGCCATTTCATCTGTGGAGCGAAGCTCCTGCTCACAGGTCCTACAGAAATTCGGGGCACTGTTTCAACCAGGTGTCGGGACTTTTAAGGGCACCAAAGTAATGATACGCATCACCCCGGACCTCAGACCAGTGCATCACAAAGCCAGAGCGGTGCCGTATGTGATGCGTGAGAAAATTGAAAGTGAATTGGACAGGCTGCTCAGATAGGGCATAATCTCGGCAGTTGAATTCAGTGACTGGACAAGTCCCATCTTTCCTGTTCTCAAAGCGGATGGCTCGGTCAGGATTTGTGGCGACTACAAGGCCACCATCAACCAAGTGACACTGCAGGACCAATACCCGCTTCCAAGAGTGGAGGACCTCTTTGCCATGCTGGCAGGTGGCAAGCTGTTCACCAAATTGGACCTCACTTCGGCCTACATGACTCAGGAACTGGCTGAAGAATCCAAGCTTCTGACCACCATCACGACGCACAAGGGGCTATTTACCTACAACAGGTGTCCATTTGGCATTCGTTCCGTGGCTGCTATCTTTCAGCAGAACATGGAAAGCTTGCTTAAATCCATTCCTGGAACGATCGTATTCCAAGACGACATCCTAATAACGGGTCGAGACACCGAGGAACACCTCCAAAACCTGGGAGAGGTGCTACGCCGACTGGACCGGGTAGGCTTGTGGTTGAAAAAGGCCAAGTGTGTGTTTTTGGCCCCAGAGGTCGCGTTTTTGGGCAGGAGAGTTGCCGCAGACATGATTCCTTCCACCGTAGCTAAAACGGAGGTGATCCGCTGGGTGTCCAGGCCCGGCAACACATCAGAGTTGCAATCATTCCTGGGACTTTTGAACTATTTTGGGAACTTTCTGCCGAACTTAAGCACATTGTTGGAGCCGTTACACGTACTCTTGCGTAAAGGTTGTGAATGGTTTTTGGGGGGACGGTCAAGAACGGGCTTTCAATAGATCGCGGAACCTCCTTTCTTCTAACAAGCTGTTGATCTTGTACGACCCCTGTAAAAAACTGGTTTTAACGTGTGATGCATCATCCTATGGGTTTGGATGCGTGTTGCAGCAGGGTAATGATGATGGCCGACTCCAACCGGTGGCTTATGCCTCCAGGTAGCTCTCCTAGGCAGAGCGTGGATATGGCATGGTCGAAAAGGAAACACTAGCTTGTGTTTACAGTGTGAAAAAGATGCACCAGTACCTTTTCAGTAGGCGGTTCGAGCTAGTAACGGACCACAAGCCGTTAACATCCCTGTTTTCCGACAGCAAGGCTGTCAATGCCAATGCGTCAGCTCACATACAGTGATGGGTCTCAAGCTGGCTGCGTATGACTACACCATACTGCACCGGCCAGGCACCGAGAATTGCGCTGACGCGCTCAGCAGGCTCCCACTGGCCACCACTGAGGGGGCGTCGGAGCAAAGCGCTGAGATGGTCATGGCCATTGAGGCTTTTGGCACCACAGGCTCCCCCATCACAGCCCGCCAGATCAAAATCTGGACCAAGAGAGACCTCCTCCTGTCCATGATAACGAAATGTGTTCTGACTGGGGATTGGGCACCAGCACACGGGGCGTGTCCCGAGGAGGTCAGACCGTTTCACAGACGGATAGATGAGCTCTCCATCCAAGCCAACTGCCTGCTATGGGGCAGCTGGGTAGTCATGCCCCAGAAAGGAAGAGAAGCATTCATCAGGGAACACCACAGCGAGCACCCTGGCATCATGCTAATGAAGGCCATTGCCCGGTCACATGTATGGTGGCCCGGAATTGACTCAGACCTGGAACACTGGGTTCGCAGGTGCACGACGTGTGCCTAGCTGGGCAATGCCCCCAGGGAGGCCCCCCTCAGTCCGTGGCCCTGGCCCACTAGGCCATGGTCACGCGTTCACGTAGACTACGCGGGCCCGTTCATGGGAAAAATGTTCCTGATCGTTGTCGATGCATACTTGAAATGGATCGAGTACATCATATTAAACTCGTGCACGACATCCATTACAGTGGAGAGTCTGCGCACGGTTTTCGCGACCCATGGCTTGCCGGATATTCTGGTCAGCGACAATGGCCCGTGCTTCCAGGAGTTTATGGCATGAAACACGTTCGGACAGTGCCGTTCAAGCCTGGTTCCAATGGCCAGGCAGAACGTGCAGTCCACGTCATAAAACAGGGCATGCTCCGTATCCAAGGACCCTCCCTTCAGCACGGCCTATCGCGCCTCCTGCTGGCCTACAGGTCCCACCCGCATTTGCTCACGGGAGTTCCGCCAGCGGAACTACTCATGAAATGCACGCTTAAAACGCGGCTGTCCCTTATTCATCCAGCCCTGGTAGACACTGTTGAGGGCAATCGCTAGTCCCAAACCGAGTGCCATGATTGTAACGCAAGGGGGAGGTGTATAGAAATTGATGACCCGGTATTCGTTCTTAACCATGCTTTGGGACCCAAGTGGCTTGAGGGCACTGTAATTGGCAAAGAGGGGAATAGGGTCATATTGGTCAGACTCAACAATGGGCAGATATGCCGAAAACACTTGGACCAAGTAAAGAAAATGTTCAGCATAGACACTGAGGAACCTGAGGAAGAGCATGAGATGTTACTTACACCACTGCCAGTGGACGAGTAACAAGGACATTCACCAACATGCACAGTCCCTGCAGCCAGCCCAGACAGGCTGGAATCACCTCAGGTGACAGAGATGCATGCCAAGGCTCAGCTACCAGAGCCCCAACTGCGGCGCTCCACGAGAGAGCGTAGAGCACCTGAAAGACTTAATCTTTGACACAAAAAGACGTGAGGGGGGAGGTGATGTCATGTATGCAACCTTCATACAACGGTAACCTTCATGCAATCACACTGTACACTGTATATATGTCCTGGAAATGCACACCTTGACCACAGGGGGTGAACTTGTAGGAGACACTCCTCACCTGGGCACTCAGGTACTTCAAGGGAGGTCCCACGCAGGGTCATCACTTCTTGGTCCTGGGAATAAAGGAAGGTCACGCAGTGACCGTGTCTGCAATACATGCCTCGTGTGATTCAGTAGCAAGGTGCAGGGACACCACAGGTTCATTGGATATATTCAAGAGGGAGTTAGATATGGCCGTTGCGGCTAAAGGGATCAAGGGGTATGGAGAGAAAGCAGGAACTGGGTACTGAAGGAATGATCAGCCATCATCTTATTGAATGGTGGTGCAGGCTCGAAGGGTGGGATGGCCTACTCCTGCACCTATTTTCTTTGTTTCTATGTTTCTATTACACATCACCCAGTCTAGGATGGCCAGCCCTCCAGTTGGTTCCTCGACATATTGGTCCAGAAAACCATCCCTAATACACTCCAGGAAATCCTCCTCCACCGTATTGCTACCAGTTTGGTAAGCCCAATCTATATGTAGATTAAAGTCGCCCATGATAAACGCTGTACCTATATTGCATGCATCCCTAATTTCTTGTTTGATGCTGTCCCAACCTCACTACTACTGTTTGGTGGCCTGTACACAACTCCCACTCTCGGTTTCTGCCTTTTGGTATTCTGCTGCTCCACCCATACAGATTCCACATCATCCAAGCTAATGTCCTTCCTTATTATTGCATTAATTTCCTCTTTAACCAGCAATGCTACCCCACCTCCATTTCCCTTCTATCTATCCTTCCTGAATGTTGAATACCCCTGGATGTTGAGTTCCCAGCCTTGGTTATGCTGGAGCCATGTCTCCGTGATGCCAATTATATCATATTCATTAATTGCTGCCTGTGCAGTTAATTCGTCCATCTTATTACGAATACTCCTCGCATTGAGGCACAGAGCCTTCAGGCTTGTCTCTTTAACACACATTCCCCTTTTAGAATTTTGCTGCAATGTGGCCCTTTTTGATTTTTGCCTTGGGTTTCTCTGCCCTCCACTTTTACTTTTCTTCTTTCTATCTTTTGCTTCTGCCCCCATTCTACTTCCCTCTGTCTCCCTGCATAGGTTCCCATCCCCCTGCCATATTAGTTTAACCCCTCCCCAACAGCACGAGCAAACACTTCCCCTAGGACATTGGTTCTGGTCCTGCCCAGCTGCAGACCGTCCGGTTTGTACTGGTCCCACCTCCCCCAGAACCGGTTCCAATATGCCAGGAATTTGAATCCCTCCCTTCTGCATCACTCCTCAAGCCACGTATTCATCTGAGCTATCCTGCGATTCCTACTCTGACTAGCATGTGGCACTGGTAGCAATCCTGAAATTACTACCTAAGTGTGAGGTAATGCATTTGGGGAGGTCTAACAAGGCAAGGGAATAAACATTAAATGGTACGACACTGAAAAGTGTACAGGAACAACGGGACCTTGGAGTGCAGGTTCACAGATCCCTAAAGTAGCAGGCCAGATAGATAAGATGGTTAAGAAGGCATATGGAATACTTGCCTTTATTAGTCGAGGCATGAAATACAAGAGCAGGGAAGTTTTGCTTGAACTGTATAAAACATTGGTTAGGCCGCAGCTGGAGTACTGTGTGCACTTTACAGGAAAGATATGATTGCACTGGAAAGGGTGCAGAGAAGGTTTACTAGAATGTTGCCTGGAATGGAGAACTTTGGCTATGAGGAAAGATTGGAGATGCTGGGTCTGTTTTCTTTGGAACAGAGGAGGCTGAGGGGAGACCTGATTGAGGTGTATGAAATTATGAGGGGCCAAGATAGAGTGGATAGGATGGACCTATTTCCCTTGGCAGAGGGGTCAACAACCAGGGGACATAGACTTAACGTAATTGCGGGGAGGTTTAGAGGAGATATGGGGGGAAATGTCTTCACCCAGAGGGTGGTGGGGGGTCTGGAACTCACTGCCTGAAAGGGTAGTAGCGGCAGACAACCTCACCACATTTTTAAAATACTTGGATGTGCACTTTAAGTGCCGTAACCTACAGGCTACGGACCAAGAGCTGGAAAGTGGGATTAGGCTGGAGAGCTCTTGATTGGCTGGCATGGACAGGATGGGCCAAAATGGCCTCCTTCTGTGCTTTAAATTTCTTTGATCCTATGACCACTCGTGTGAGGTCATTAAACTTGTTCTGGTGCTGGCATTCACCACGGTGCTATCTGCTCCCACTGTAGTTTGCTCTGTTGCCTGAAGGGCCCCCTGCCTTCCTGTGGAAAGAGAAAGTCTCTCCTATTGACCTCCTGTACCAAGGCCTCCAGTAGTGCATCGGAGAAACTCGGTGCACAATCTATCCCTTGTTGTGCCATCATTGTGCCATTCCTTTCCACTGTCTTCCTCAGCCAGTTCAATGATCTATTGCAGGCAGAGTGCACCTCCACTTTAAGAGTGCAGACTAACTTTAATTGGTGCTAACCTTGCACAAATGTGGGCCCCCTGCTGAGCATTTAGCCACTCAGCAGTGCGCTCAGTGCTGGGCTGAACACCACAACCATGGTAATGGTGGAAAGTACGAATTTTGTGTGCTGCCTGCAGCCCTCCAAACGGGCAAGAATTGCTAGCCATTGCAATCACCATTTGAGGGAAAACAAATTTCTAGGCCATGTTTTGGATACACAAAAGAGGAACCTCAATTGGTTTACAATGGTGATCTGACCCTTGAACCTGTTGTAGGATTTTGTAAATCACATATACTGTGAACTTCAAGGCTAGTTCTATTCAGCTTTAAGATTTTTTTTACTTCAATAACCTTCATAGTGAACTCCAGGTTGTTGATGATGAGGTTATGATGAGGTTCATTGTGAACTGCAAATAATTGTGATTATCATGATTAAATTTGCAGTGACTACAACAAACAGATGGTTAGTAAGTTTAATTTTTAATTGGAATAACAAGGTAATTCATTCAAACAGAAACTTACTTTTGTATTCTGATAAGCTGTAGTCAAGTGCATGTTATATTCAACTGAAAAAGATATCTGTTGGATACATGGAAAAAAGTATCAAATAAAGCATATAAAGTTTGGTATAATCTAATTGTTCATAATTTAAAAACCTTAGTATCAACTGTTTGTATTCACATATACAACCGTTGAGGTGGACAGTCAGAATTCTGGGAATGCAGTTTATACATTTCTGCTTGTGGACCAAAACTAACGCGGACCAGGGCTTCTCGTAACACCCGCTCCCAAGCTTCTACCTGATGCCACTTCTATTGTGAATAATGGCACTATAAAAAGTGGGAAGGAGTGGATGTGATATGAGGAATTCCTACTCAGTACAGCATCATCAATAATAATAGCGGCCGGAAGGAGCTCAGGAGTGCTACTTGAGGCAGAGGGAGCATCAGAATGGGCAGAGTGGGAGGGGGAAACCAGGATTTTGGACTTTTTGAATTTCGGGGCGTTAATCGCGGCGGGGCGTTAAAGTTAGCGCCTGAAAGTAGTTTGCGCCTCCGACTGCAAGTTTCGCCGAAAATGTCAGTGAGAGGAGAGTTGGCGTTAAGTCAGACATTACACAATGGACTTTGTGCGCCCGAGCCGAAACTTACTGCAGGAAAGAAGTTTCATTGTTGTTTAGTGTTCTGCAACATAACGTTATATAGTGTATGGTTTTATTTTGGTGGGGGTGTTTTTGTGACCTTGTTGCAGTAACATTTATTACTCATCGTTTGCCATTGGTGTCGTCTGCATCATACCAATGTTCCACTAACTTGACAGTTAGCGCTCCAGGAAAGAAGTGGAGCACTAAATCAAGTGCTAATAACTTCACTAGGGTGCTACAGGGGCTCTACCAGCAGAGCGATAATGAATTTCAGGTGCAATACAATCGGGAATCATCATTCATACTGGCTCCTTCCAGCTCTTAAAGGGGAGATCCATCATTGTGCAGATCCTCATTATCAACATTGCTGGCCGAAGCTTTACCAGGCATGCCTAAAAATGAGGTGCCAACCTGGGGAAGCTGCATCACAGGATTGATTACATGCATGTTAAACAGCATGCTATAGACAAGGCTAAGCGATCCCACAACCAATGGATTAGATTAAAGCTCTATAAAGCTCTAAAAAAAGTCCTGCCATATCCAGTCATGAATGATGGTGGACCATTAAACAACTAACGGGAGGAGGAGGCTCCATGAATATCCCCATCTTTAATGATGGCGGAGCCCAGCACATGAATGCACAAGACAAGGCTGAAGTGTTTACAACCATCTTCAGCCAGAAGTGCCGCGCTGTAGATCTTGATGATGGGGGGGCCGTGCTGTGCAGCGAGGACAGGCTGGTGGAGGACCTTTGTCTGGCGGATGTTTGGCGTAAGGTCCATGCTTTTGTACGTCTCAGTAAATACGTCGACTATATCCTGGAGTTCAGCCTCTGTATGTACGCAGACGCAGGCGTCGTCTGCGTACTGTAGCTCGACGACAGAGGTTGGGGTGGTCTTGGACTTGGGCTGGAGACGGCGAAGGTTGAACAGCTTCCCACTGGCTCTGTAGTTTATTTCCATTCCAGCGGGGAGCTTGTTGACTGTGAGGTGGAGCATGGCAGCAAGGAAGATTGAGAAGAGGGTTGGGGCGATGATGCAGCCCTGTTTGACACCGGTCCAGACGTGGATTGGGTCTGTAATGGATCCGTTGGTAAGGATCACGGCCTGCTTGTCATCGTGAAGCAGGCGGCGGATGTTGACGAACTTTTGGGGACATCTCACAGTTGACAGTGTCAAAGGCCTTTGTAAGGTCGAAGAAGGCCATGTATAAGGGCTGGTGATGTTCCCTACATTTTTACCGCAGCTGTCGCGCTGCAAAAATCATGTCCATTGTGCCCCGTAGGTGACGAAATCCGCACCGTGACTCCGGGAGAAGATGGTTGAGAAGGACTCTAGCGACAACTTTCCCAGTGGCTGATAGCAGGGAGATTCCTCTGTAGTTGCCGCAGTCGGACTTGTCCCCTTTTTCAAAGATAGTCACGATCACTGAATCTCTGAGATCTCTTGGCATGCTTTCCTCCCTCCAAATGAGAGAGATGAGGTCATGCATTCATGCTGACAGTGTCTCTCCGCCATACTTTAGTGCCTCAGCAGGGATTCCATCCGCTCCCGTAGCCTTGTTGTTCTTAAGCTGTCTTATGGCTTTTTCTACCTCGTGCAGTGTTGGGGTTTTACTGAGGTGGTGGCGGGTAGCATGCTGCGGGATGGAGTTGGGAACACTCGAGTCAAAGGCAGAGTCTCGATTGAGGAGATCTTCGAAGTGCTCCTTCCAGCAGACCCTAACTGCCTCGGTGTCCTTGATGAGTGTTTCCCCGTTCTTGGCCAGCAGTGGCATGGAGCCTTGGGAGTTTGGAGCATAGGTGGCCTTGACGGCGATGAAGAATCCTCGCACATCATGGCTGTCGGCCAGCTGCTGTATCTCCTATCCTTTTTCCATCCACCACCTGTACTTTAGGTCCCAGGTTTTTTGTTGAACCTCAGCCTTGAGCCATCTGTAATGCTGCTTTGCTGCTCCCGAGTTGGGTTGTTGCTTACGGCTCAGAAATGCTCTACGCTTCCGATCTATTAGCTCTTGGATCTCCTGATCATTCTCATCAAACCAGCCCTGGTGTTTCCTGGTTGAGTGACTGAGCGTCTCTTCGCAGGCACTGGTTATGGAGGCCTGGAGGGCAGACCAAGCATTGTAGGCATTCTGCATCTCAGGGTCACCAAGGCACGCCAGGTTAGCTGTGAAGCGCTGAGTGTATCGGGCTTTCTTAGCTGGGTCTTTAAGTGCCCCAGCATTGACTTTCTTGCGGCACTGCTTCTGCTGCCTCCTACGCTTTGGGGCTATGTTGATGTCAATGATGGATCGGATTAGGCGATGGTTCATCCAGCAGTCGTCAGCTCCTGTCATGGCGTGGGTGATGCGCACATACTTGCAATGCCTCGGATGATGACATAGTCGAGTAGGTGCCAGTGTTTGAAGTGAGGGTGTTGCCTTGATGCTTTGTATTCGTCCCTCTGGCGGAACAAGGTGTTGGTGATGCCAAGTTCATGTTCTAGACACTTTGTCGGGAGTAGGTTACCGCTGGAGTTGGCTTTCCCTATCCCCTCTTTGCCAATCGCGTCTCCCCAGAGGGCTGTGTCTTTGTCGACCCTGGCGTTGAAGTCACCAAGGAGGTCACGGGACAGGGATTTTTCGAGGTTGGAGTAAAAACCCTCTTTGGTCTCATCTGTTGCATCGAGTGTTGGGGCATATGCACTGATAACTGTGGCGTATTGATTCCAGGATAGGGTGAATCGAAGAGTCATGAGGCGTTCGTTAACCCCGCAGGGAGCAGTCGACCAGCTCGTTTTTGATGGCAACGCCGTGAAGGCGGCGTTCTTCCTCTGGTTTCCCTTTCCAGAAGAAGGTGTAACCTCCACCTTTTTCCTTGAGCTGGCCTTTCCCTGCCCGCCGGGTCTCGCTTAGGTTGGCGATGTCGATATTAAAGCCTCTAAGTTCCCGGGAAACTATGACGGTGCGGCGTTCCGGCCTGTCGCTGTTGAACAGTTGTCCATGAGGGTCCTGACGTTCCAGGTATTGAACTTCATGTTAACGGAGTGGAAGATGCCTGTGTGTGAGTTCTTTTAACGTGGGGTGGCTGCTGTATACCGGCTACCACACGGGCTTAGCTGAGCAAAGTCTTGGTCCAGTGGCAAGGGGGTCCAAGACGACTGGAGACCAGGCACTGCTGTATGAGCCTAGTTGCCTACAGCGAGATGTTGGCTGCAAGCCCGGCACTGAGTAGCGCCCTTGATGGTAGGTGGTCCGAGACTTGGTTGGGGGCAGGCATTGGGAGGGTCAGTGGCCCACTGGAGTTCTGAGTGGAAGGTCACATCCATGATTTAAAACCGAGTTGAGAAGGAATTTCTTCTCCCAGAGGGTTGTGAATCTGTGGAATTCCCTGCCCAAGGAAGCTGTTGAGGCTAGCTCATTGAATGTATTCAAGTCACAGATAGATAGATTTTTAACCAATAAGGGAATTAAGGGTTATGGGGAGCAGGCGGGTAAGTGGAGCTGAGTCCATGGCCAGATCAGCCATGATCTTGTTGAATGGCGGAGCAGGCTCGAGGGGCTAGATGGCCTACTCCTGTTCCTAATTCTTATGTTCTTATGTTTTTATGTTCTTATGATTCTCACCAGTCAGAAGAGGCCAGGTCATCAGTGGGAAAGTAGAGGCCCAGTCGTCTCTGAAGGAGGGGGAAAGGCCAGCCGCCGTCGTGGAGGAGGAGGAGGCCCAAACGCCGTTGTGGAGGAGAGGCACAGCTGTTGCCGCTGGAGGGGATCTAGGAGCCCGAATGCCTGGTCGCCACTGGGAAGAGGCCTGGACGCCGCTGGGGCCCGAACGCCTGGTCGGATGCTCACCTAGCTCATCTGCCGTCGCTGTGGGTCGGGGATCGGGTGGAGCAGCTGGGACGACGTAAGAGAGGAGGTCGTCGAGGGAGGGAGGGGATGACGACGCAAGAAGGGACGACGCTGCAGGAGGATCGGACGTCGCTTGTAGTCCGATCGTCATCAATGGGTGGTTTGGAGCAAAACCTGAGGTAGGCCTAAACCGGATTTTGGGATTTGCAGGATTAGAGTTTAAGGTAGGGATTTATGAGAGATACACACCCTATTAGGGTCTATTAGGGCTAGGAGGAGTTTAGACAGTGGGAACAGGGAGGTTGAGGGTGGATAGTTGTCGGATGGCAAGGGTAAAATTGATTTGGCAGGGGAGCTCCCTCGGGAGCTGCCACCCTGGTGGCCATCTTGTATTTCCAGTACAGCTACAACATTGGCATCTATCCAACAAGGTGGAAAACTGCCCATGTATGTCCTGTTCACAAAAAGCAGGACAAATCCAATCCGGCCAATTACCACCCCATCAGCCTACTCTCATTCATCAGCAAAGTGATGGAAGATGTCGTCAACAGTGCTATCAAGCAGCACTTACTCACCAATAACCTGCTCACCGATGCTCAGTTTAGGTTCCGCCAGGACCACATGGCTCCAGATCTCTTTACAGCCTTGGTCCAAACATGGACAAAAAAGCTGAATTCCAGAGGTGAGGTGAGAGTGACTGCCCTTGACATCAAGGCAGCATTTGACCGAGTGTGACATCAAGGAGCCCTAGTAAAACTGAAGTCAATGGGAATCAGGAGGAAAATTCTCTACTGGCTGGAGTCATACCTAACACAATGGAAGATGGTTGTGGTGGTTTGAGGTCAATCATCACAGCCCCAGGACATTGTGCAGAAGTTCCTCAGGGCAATGTCCTAGACGGAACCAACTTCAGCTGCTTCACCAATGATCTTCTCTCCATCATAAGGTCAGAAGTGGGGTTGTCCGCTGATGACTACACAGTGTTCAGTGCCATTCACAACTCTTCAGATAATGGAGCAGTCCATGCCCGCATACAGCAAGACCTGGACGCCAATCAGGCTTGGCCTGATAAGTGGCAAGTAACATTCGTATCACACAAGTGCTAGGCAATGACAATCTCCAACAAGCGAGAGTCTAACCACCACCCTTTGACATTCAACGGCATTACTATCGCCTAATCCCCCACTATCAACATCCTAGGGGTCACCATTAACCAGAAACTTAACTGGACCAGCCACATAAATACTGTGGCCACAAGAGCAGGTCAGAGGCTGGGTATTGTGCAGCAAGTGTCTCATCTACTGACTCCCCAAAGCTATTCCACCTTCTACAAGGCACAAGTCAGGAGTGTGATAGAATATTCTCCACTTGCTTGGATGAGTGCAGCTCCAACATTCAAGAAGCTCGACACCATCCAAGACAAAGCAGCCCGCTTGATTGGCACCCCATCCACCACCTTAAACATTCACCCCCTCCATCACTGACGAACCGTGGCTGCAGTGTTTACCATCTGCAAGATGCACTGCAGAAACTCACCACAGCTTTTTCGGCAGCATCTCCCAAACCACATAGAAGGACAAGGACAGCAGGCACATGGGAACACCACTATCTCCATGTTCCCCTCTAAGTCACACACTATTCTGACTTGGAAGTATATCACCGTTCTTTCATTGTTGTTAGGTCAAAATCCTGGAACTCCACAACAGCACTGTGAGAGTACCTTCACCACACGGATTGCAGCGGTTCAAGATGGCAGCTCACCACCATCTTCTCATGGGCAATTATAGATGGGCAATAAATGCTGACCTTGCCAGCAATGCTCACATCCCATGAACGAATAAAAAAGCCCACATCTCACTACACTATCAGTGTAATTTCTTGCTTTAATGTCTCATAAAGTTTTTTAAATTCAGGATTGGTTTTTTTTGTTGTCAACTTTTCTGAAATAGATTGTAATTTTTTGCCAATTTTCTAGGTTGGCACGTGTGAGTAATGTTTGCTTATCAAAAGCTGAATGTATATGCACCAGTTTATACTTTTAGCATAATTTGTTTGCTATTTTGTTTTTGAGAAATGGGTTGTTGAGTAATACAATTAAATAGTCCATTTCTAGTATGATGCGTGATGAAATTGATCTTATTATGATAAATAGGGTTCAATTTGCTGATTTACTCCTTGTTCCTTGATTTTGTTTAAAAAAGGGAACCATGCTTACTGAAATAGTTTGTGCATCTGGATTTTGGATCTTAACATTCGTGTAGGCGACAGTTATAAGAGGAGGAAAGATCTGTCCTTGTAGAGAGCCAGGCACAAGGTTGATACTGCAATAATATGTCAATAAGAGAACATTAAAAGCTATTTGGTTATTTTAATTATAATTCAATTATAAATTATTATAATTTTAATAATAATTACAACTATTGTTTCCTTTAAAATTACTGAATAAATTAGTTGACTGAAATCCGAATGGCAGCAACTAATACTCCAACATTTAAGGAAATACTTATGTGTATATATCACCTTGAAAATTGGTTTTCTGACCCTCAGTACATCGAAATCAAAATCCTTGTTCTCATTTATAAATTACTTCATAGCTTCTCTGCAACCTCCTCCAACCCTGCCCCTTGCACCTTGGTCTCTTGACTCCAACTTCTTGTGTATATTCCCTTCCCTAATTAAGGCATAGCCTTGAACTATCTTGTTCCTTCTCTCTGGTACTTCCTTGCTTAACCCTACTGCTTTGCAAATTCTCATCCCATCTTCAAAAGTCTCCTCAAAACTTACCTCTTTGACAACACTTTCAATCATCTCCCCTAACTCTACTATCACTGCACAGTCTATTTTTTCTCTGTGATGTGTCTTGGGATTTTAACTGCATTAAAAGTGCAATATAAATGCAAGTTATTGTTATTGTGTATCAGGAAATGGCATTACACCGATAGTTGCAATTGGTATCAGCATGCAAGCTCCATGTGCAGATCCTGCTCTGACTGAAACTGTGGAAACAGCCATTTCACAACAGTGGCCAAAACTTTGATACAAGCTTTCAATAGATGAACTGTACTTTAAGGAAGTAAATTGATGGGAGCAAAGGAATTTCCTGAAACAGTACTAGTGCCAATGACCTGGCATTATCAGTGCTACATTTAGCGGTTACAAAGGGCTAGAAATTGCATAGTGCCCCTTTTGGGGTGATAACATTTGCATGAGCACAAAAAGTATCGCAAGGCGAAAAAGATTTGCAGCCGACAGGAACCTCCGCTTTAGCGCTCCAAGAGGGAAGTGAAACGTTAAATCAAGCGCTATCACTTCCCTTAGAGCGCTAAAGGGAGTGAGGGGGTGGTAACGGCAGATCGCTGCACAATGTACCAGGCAGAGTTGCCATCTTTGGAGATCCTTTCCCTCACTTAAGGGGAAGGGCCAATGTTGGTTTCATTCAATCTTCATCATATCTCTGTGGGGCTACGGGACCTGTGCTAGAGCATAAGAGTCCCAAGCACTCTTAAGAGATAGCAGGGCTGACGAATCGCGAGGTGCAAAAAAAGACACCTAACTGGGGAAATTTAAAAAAATTTCCCTACCCAACCACTACTGCCTTTAAATAGCACTCCCCAAGCGGCCAGCCAAGGTGACATCGCCTCCTGTAGCTGCGTTGTTGACATCCGGCGATGCTGCAGCGGGGTGGCAGAGAACATTGCATATGGGGCGGTAACAGGGCACTGTGCATCAGATGACTTCACAATCTACAGGGCGCTACAGAGCGAGGCGGTAAGTGTTAGAGCCAACGCAAAACCAACAGGAAAGTTCACGGACGTTGGAGAATTCGCTGCGTCCACTAATGGCGCTAACGGGAGGCGCAAACCAGGCCAATTTATCCCCCTTAGTAAACAACTGCCTAAAGATAGTAGCTGCATCAGTGGCAGTAATATAAGCATGTAAAACTAGTCAAAAACCAGAACACCGTCTGAATCAATACCAACCAGTGCAAGCCAGGGTCCAAACCAGAAGGTTGGACTGATTGTAAGGGACCTTACTCTCACCTCAGCCATGCAAACTGAAATGGGACTGAGCATGATTGTTGGATCTTTAACGTTTCCCACTCATAGTTCATGCTGCACTGAGACAAATTGATGTTGGACATTCTGGTGGCCACAGTTCCCTTTCAGTGATTGAATTTATCACATTAAATCTATTTGCTAAGTCTGGAACACACATGGAAAAATCATGCAACGATAGAAAGCAATAAAGGCAGGTATTAGGCGGGGGGGGGGGGGCGACAAGAAATTTGGCTGCTTTGTGCCTCCTGTTAGGCCTGCGACGGTAACGGTGCACTGAGGGGTGATCAACCCGGCACGGCAAATTCACCGACATCCGTGAACTTCCCTGGAGGTTTTGCGTTGCGCGATTCCTCAGCCCTCCACTCTCTTAGAGTGCTTGGGGCTGTAATGCAAATTACGCAGGTCCCGTGGCCCACAGAGAAAGCAGCAAGAATGTTTCAACCCATCATTGGCCCTTCCCTTTAAGTGAGGGAAGGAGCTCCTAATGCCGGCAGCACTGCATTGAACATTGTTCAGCGCTCTACCGCTACCGCCCCTCTTACTCACTTTAGTAAGATTGCTGACACATTGAACTGATACAGGATGAAGGCATCATGGCTACTGCCAGGATAGCGGGCATTTACCATCAGGAAGCGCTGGGCATGGTTGCACACCAACTGTACATTCACATTACGTGTATGATAGCATTTGCGGTTATCGATCTCAGGATTGTTACACGGCACTCGCAAAACCATGTGGGTGCCTGACACAATGGGGAAGCCATCTATCCTGGTAAAGACACTCGTGCTTGTCCTGCTTCTTTCTGCTCAGAGAGGGAACATAGTCCCTTCTCCTGGTGTAGAGAGGCTCAGTGATGGACAGCGAACTGTGAGATGTTAGCTATGTCTCCTGCTGCAGACTGGAAGGATCCACTGGCAAAGAGATTGAGGGCCATGGTGGCCTTGACTGCCATGAGGAGAGCCGTGTTCATCCTGCTCCCAGGCTGCAGGTTTGGTTGCAGGAGGTGGCAGCGTTCTGTGACCTCCTCCTTGCTAAAGTGTAGCTTCCTAATACACTGCTCCTCACTTAAATGGATAGAAGCGAACATAAGAACATAAGAACTAGGAGCAGGAGTAGGCCATACGGCCCCTCGAGCCTGCTCCGCTATTTAATAAGATCATGGTTGATCTGATCATTGACTCAGCTCCACATCCCCTCTCACTCCCCCTTATCCCCTTATCGTTTAAGAAACTGTATTTCTGTCTTAAATTTATTCAATGTCCCAGCTTCCACAGCTCTCTGAGGCAGCGAATTCGACAGATTAACAACCCTCTGAGAGAATAAATTTCTCCTCATCTCTGTTTTAAATGGGCGGACCCTTATTCTAAGATGATGCCCTCTAATGGAAACATCCTCTCTGCATCCACCTTGTCAAGCCCCCTCATAATCTTATACATTTCGATAAGATCACCTTTCATTCTGCTGAATTCCAATGAGTAGAGATCCAACCTACCCAACCTTTCCTCATATGTCAACCTCCTCATCCCCAGAATCAACCTAGTAAACCTTCTCTGAACTGCCTCCAAAGCAAGTATATCCTTTCGTAAATATGGAAACCAAAACTGTACGCAGTATTCCAGGTGTGGCCTCACCAATACCTTATATAGCTGTAGCAAGACTTCCCTGCTTTTATACTCCATCCCCTATGTAATAAAGGCCTTCCTGATCACTTGCTGTACCTGCATACTATTCTTCTTTGTTTCATGCACAAGTACCCCTAGGTCCTGCTGTACTGCGGCACTTTGCAATTTTTCTCCATTTAAATAATAACTTGCTCTTTGATTTTTTTCTGCCAAAGTGCATGACCTCACACTTTTGAACATTATACTCCATTTGCCAAATTTTTGCCCACTCACTTAGCCTGTCTATGTCCTTTTGCAGATTTTGTGTGTCCTCCTCATACGTTGCTTTTCCTCCCATCTTTGTATCATCAGCAAACTTGGCTACGTTACACTCAGTCCCTTCTTCCAAGTCATTTATATAGATTGTAAATAGTTGGGGTCCCAGCACTGATCCCTGTGGCACCCCACTAGTTACTGGTTGCCAACCAGAGAATGAACCATTTATCCCAGCTCTCTGTTTTCTGTTAGTTAGCCAATCCTCTATCCATATTAATATATTACCCCCAACCCCGTGAACTTTTATCTTGTGCAGTAACCTTTTATGTGGCACCTTGTCAAATACCTTCTGGAAGTCCAAGTACACCACATCCACTGGTTCCCCTTTATCCACCCTGTTCGTTACATCCTCAAAGAGCTCCAGCAAATTTGTCAAACATGACTTCCCCTTCATAAATCCATGCTGACTCTGCCTGACCGAATTTTGCTTTTCCAAATGTCCTGCTACTGCTTCTTTAATAATGGACTCCAATATTTTCCCAACCACAGATGTTAGGCTAACTGGTCTATAGTTTCCTGCTTTTTGTCTGCCTCCTTTTTTAAATAGGGGCATTACATTTGCAGTTTTCCAATCTGCTGGGACCTCCCCAGAATCCAGGGAATTTTGGTAAATTACAACCAATGCATTCACAATTCCTGCTGCTACTTCTCTCAAGACCCTAAGATGCAAGCCATCAGGTCCAAGGGATTTATGTGACTTTAGTCCTATTATCTTACTGAGTACCACCTCCTTAGTGATTGTGATTGTGTTAAGTTCCTCCCCCCACCCGCCCATAGCCCTTGACTATCCACTGTTGGAATATTGCCAGTGTCCTCTACCGTAAAGACTGATACAAAATAGGTGTTCAGAGTTTCTGCCATTTCCACGATACCCATTACTAATTCCCTGGTCACATCGTCTAAGGGACCAACATTTACTCAAACCACCCTTTTCCTTTTTATATACCTATAGAAACTCTTGCTATCTGTTTTTATATTTTGTGCTAGTTTACTTTCATAGTCTATCTTCCCTTTCTTAATCATTTTTT
Organism: Pristiophorus japonicus; assembly: GCF_044704955.1. Lineage (NCBI taxonomy): Eukaryota > Metazoa > Chordata > Chondrichthyes > Pristiophoridae > Pristiophorus > Pristiophorus japonicus. The sequence continues at coordinate 467,741,860 of NC_091977.1, read as the reverse complement.
TAGTCGTTCTTTGCTGGCTTTTAAAAGCTTCCCAATCTTCTGTCCTCGCACTAATTTTGGCCGCTTTGTATACCCTTGCTTTTCATTGGATACCGTCATTTATTTCTTTACTTAGCCACAGATGGCTATCTTTTCTGTTACACCCTTTCCTCCTCACTGGAATATATTTTTCTTGAGAGTTGTGAAATATCTCCTTAAATGTACACCACTGTTCATCAACCGTCCTACACGTTAATCTATTTTCCCAGTCCACTTTACCCAACTTTACCCTCATACCTTCATACTCTCCTTTATTTAAGCTTAGTATGCTGGTTAGAGATCCAACTTTCTCACCCTCCATCTGAATTTGAAATTCAATCATACTATTCTGAGGGAATCCTTTACTAGGGGATTGTTTATTAATCCTGTCTCATTACACAGGACTAGATCTAAGATATTCTGCCCCCTGATTGGTTCCGTTACACACTGCTCAAGGAACCCGTCCCTTATGCCCTCAAGGCTACCCTGACCAATTTGATTTGTCCAATCAATATGGAGGTTAAAATCACCCATGATTATTGCTGATCGCTTTTTACAAGCCCCCACTATTTCCTGGTTTATGCTCCGACCAACAGAGTTGCTACTGTTAGGGGGCCTATAGACTACGGCCACCAGTGACTTTTTCCCCTCATTGTTCCTTATCTCCACCCAAACTGTTTCAATACCCTTATCATTTGAGCCAATATCGTTTCTTACTATTACAGTGATTCCATCCTTTATTAGTAGAGCTATCCCACCTCCTTTTCCTTTCTGTCTGTCCTTCCAGATTGTCAAGTACCCCATAACATTTAATTCTCAGTCCTGGTCACTTTGGAAACACGTCTCTGTAATGGCTATCAGATCATACCCATTTGTCTCAATCTTTGCTGTCAACTCATCTATTTTGTTACAAATGCTATGTTCATTTAGACAAAGTGCCTTTAAGTTTGTTTTTTTACACTTTCTTCCTACTTGTTTCCTCTCTCCTTCAAACTCACTTTCTTTATTTTTGCTTTCAAATTCCAGCTTTACTCCCCTCCCTTCTGAATCTATTTTCAGGTTCCCACCCCCCTGCCAAGCTAGTTTAAACAGCACTAGAAAACCACCGCCCCCCCCGCGAGAATATTGGTGCCGGCTCTGTTGAGGTGCAACCCGTCCGGCTTGTACAGGTCCCACCTCCCCCAGAAGCGGTCCCAATGCCTCAGGAAACTAAAGCCCTCCCACCTGCATTATCTCTCTAGCCAGGAATTCATCTGCTCTATCCTCCTATTTCTGTACTCACTAGCTCATGGCACTGGGCGTAATCCGGAGATTACTACTATTGAGGTCCTGCTTTTTAATCTCTCTCCTAGCTCCCTAAACTCTGCCTGCAGGACCTCATCGCTCTTCCTAACTATGTCATTGGTACCGATGTGGACGACGACCTCTGGCTGTTCACCCTCTCCCCGCAGAATGCCCTGCAGCCGCTCAGTGACCTCCTTGACACCAGAAGGAACATACCATCCTGGAGTCGCATATGCAGCCACAGAACGCCTATTTACTCTCTTGACTATTGAATCCCCTACCACCATAGCTCTTCCATTCTTCTTCGTCACCCCTGTGCAGCTGAGCCACCGGTGATGCCATGGACTAGGCCCTGGCTGCACTCCCCAGAGCCACCATCGCCCCCACATTTCAGTACAGAGTAGCGGTTGGCGAGCAAGAAGCACTCAGTAGACTCCTGCACTACCTGCCCAGTCCTCCTCTTCTGTCTGGCAGTCACTCCCTCTCTGCCTGCACAATCTTCAGCTGTGGGGTGACCGCCTCTAGAAACGCGCTATGCATGTTGCTCTCAGTCTCGCGGATGCATCGCAGAGACCCCAGCTGCCACTCAAGCTCTAAAACACGGAGCTCGAGTTGGTGCAGCTGGAGACATCTCCCGCACACGTGGTCACACCCGAGACTTCCCACATGACACAGAGACGTTCCCAGTGTCCTTGACTGCTATGTGTGCAGGACATGCATCCAGCTGCATCTCCTGACAGACCGTATTGCGCCACTGGAGCTGCGCATGGATTCACTCTGGAGCATCCGCGATGCTGACGATGTCGTGAATAGCACGTTTAGTGAGTTGGTCACACCGCAGATAAAGGTTACTCAGGCAGATAGGGTATGGGTGACCATCAGGCAGAGCAGTGGAAGGAAGGTAGTGCAGGAGTCCCCTGCGGTCATCCCTCTCCAAAACAGATACGCCGTTTTGGGTACTTTTGGGGGAGATGATTCATCAGGGGAAGGCAGCAGCAATCAAGTTCATGGTACCATGGGTGGCTCTGCTGCACAGAAGGGCAGGAAAAAGAGTTGGAGAGCTATAGTAGTAGGGGATTCTATTGTAAGGGGAATAGATAGGCATTTCTGTGGCCGCAATTAAGACTCCAGGAAGGTATGTAGCCTCCTGGGTGCAAGGGTCAAGGGTCAAGGGTCAAGGTTGTCTCGGAGCGGCTGCAGGGCATTTTGGAGGGGGAGGGTGAACAGCCAGTTGTCGTGGTGCATATAGGTACCAACGATATAGGTAAAAAATGGGATGATGTCCTACAAGCTGAATTTAGGGAGCTAGGAGTTAAATTAAAAAGTACGACCTCAAAGGTAGTAATCTCAGGATTGCTACCAGTGCCACGTGCTAATCAGAGTAGAAATAGCAGGATAGTTAAGATGAATTCGTGGCTTGAGGAATGATGCAAGAGGGAGGGATTCAAATTCCTGGGACATTGGAACCGGTTCTGGGGGGAGGTGGGACCAGTACAAACCAGACGGTCTGTACCTGGGCAGTGTTTGCTAGTGCTGTTGGGGAGGGTTTAAACTAATGTGGCAGGGAGATGGGAATCTACACAGGGAGACAGATGGAAGTAAAATGGGGGCAGAAGCAAAAGGTAGAAAGAAGATAAGGAAAGGTGGAGAGCAGAGAAATCAAAGGGAAAAATCAAAAAAGGCCACATTACATCATAATTCTAAAAGGAAAAAAGTGTTAAAAAAACAAGCGTGAAGGCTCTGTGTCTCAATACGAGGAGCGTTCATAATAGGATGGATGAATTAACAGCGCAGATAGCTGTTAACGGATATGATGTAATTGGGATTACGGAGACATGGCTCCAGGGTGACCAAGGCTGGAAACTCAACATCCAAGGGTGTTCCATATTTAGGATGGATAGACAGAAAAGAAAAGGAGGTGGGGTAGCATTGCTGGTTAACGAGGAGATTAGCGCAATAGTAAGGAAGAACATTAGCTTGGATGATATGGAATTTGTATGGGCAGAGCTGCGGAACACCAAAGGGCAGAAAACGCTATTGGGAGTTGTGTACAGACCACCAAACAGTAGTAGTGAGGTTGGGGATGGCATCAAACAGGAAATTAGGGATGCATACAATAAAGGTACAGCAGTTACCATGGGTGACTTTAATCTGCATATAGATTGCGCTAACCAAACTGGTAGCAATATGGTGGAGGAGGATTTCCTGGAGTGTATAAGGGATGGCTTTCTAGACCAATATATCGAGGAACCAACTAGAGAGTAGGCCATCCTAGACTGGGTGATGTGTAATGAGAGAGGATAATTGGCAATCTTGTTGTGCGAGGCCCCTTGGGGAAGAGTGACCATAATATGGGAGAATTCTTCATTAAGATGGAGAATGACACAGTTAACTCAGAGACTAGGGTCCGGAACTTAAAAAATACTAACTTCGATGGTATGAGACGTGAATTGGCTAGGGTAGACTGGCAAATGATACTAAAAGCGTTGATGGTGGATAGGCAATGGCAGACATTTAAAGATCAGATGGATGAACTTCAATAATTGTACATCCCTGTCTGGCGTAAAAATAAAACAGGGAAGGTGGCTCAACCATGGCTAACAAGGGAAATTAGGGATAGTGTTAAATCCAAGGAAGAGGCATATAAATTGGCCAGAAAAAGCAACAAACCTGAGGACTGGGAGAAATTTAGAGTTCAGCAGAGGAGGACAAAGGGTTTAATTAGGAGGGGGAAAATAGAATATGAGAGTAAACTTGCAGTGAACATAAAAACTGATTGTAAAAGCTTCTATAGGTATGTGATGAGAAAACGATTAGTGAAGACAAATGTAGGTCCCTTGCAGTCAGAATCAGGTGAATTTATAATGGGGAACAAAGAAATGGTAGACCAATTGAACAAATACTTTGGTTCTGTCTTCACTGAAGAAGACAGAAATAACCTTCTGGAAATACTAGGGGACTGAGGATCGAGCGAGAAGGAGGAACTGAAGGATATCCTTATTAGTCAGGAAATTGTGTTTGGGAAATTGATGGGATTGAAGGCCAATAAATTCCCAGAGCCTGATAGTCTGCATCCCAGAGTACTTAAGGAAGTGGCCCTAGAAATAGTGGATGAGTTGGTGGTCATTTTCCAAAATTCTATAGCCTCTGGATCAGTTCCTATGGATTGGAGGGTAGCTAATGTAACACCACTTTTTAAAAAAGGAGGGAGAGAGAAAACAGAGAATCATAGACTGGTTAGCCTGACATCGGTAGTGGGGAAAATGTTGGAATCAATTATCAAAGACGTAATAGCAGCACATTTGGAAAGCAGTGACAGGATCAGTCCAAGTCAGCATGGATTTATGAAAGGGAAATCATGCTTGACAAATCTTATAGAATTTTTTGAGGATGTAACTGGCCGAGTGGACAAGGGAGAACCAGTGGATGTGGTGTATTTGGACTTTCAAAAGGCTTTTGACAAGGTCCCATACAAGAGATTAGTGTGCAAAATTAAAGCACATGGTATTGGGGGTAATGTATTGACGTGGATAGAGAACTGGTTGGCAAACAGGAAGCAAAGAGTAGGAATAAACGGGTCCTTTTCAGAATGGCAGGCAGTGACTAGTGGGGTACCACAAGGTTCAGTGTTGAACCCCCAGCTATATACAACATACATTAATGATTTGGACGAAGGAATTGAATGTAATATCTCCAAGTTTCAGATGACACTAAGCTGGGTGGCAGTGTGAACTGTGAGAAGGATGCTAAGAGGCTGCAGGGTGACTTGGACAGGTTTGGTGAGTGAGCAAAAGCATGGCAGATGCAGTATAATGCAGAAAAATGTGCCTCATTGGTGGCAAAAACAGGGAGGCAGAATATTATCTGAATGGTGACAGATTAGGAAAAGAGGAGGTGCAACGAGACCTGGGTATCATGGAACATCAGTCATTGAAAGTTGGCATGCAGGTACAGCAGGCGGTGACGAAGGCAAATGGCATGTTGGCCTTCATAACGAGAGGATTTGAGTATAGGAGTAGGGAGGTCTTACTACAGTTGTACAGGCCCTCGGTGAGGCCACACCTTGAATATTGTGTACAGTTTTGGTCTCCTAATCTGAGGATGGACATTCTTGCTATTGAGGGAGTGCAGCGAAGGTTCACCAGACTGATTCCTGGGATGGCAGGACTGACATATGAATAAAGACTGGATCAACTAGGTTTATATGCACTGGAATTTAGAAGAATGAGAGGAGATCTCATAGAAACATATAAAATTCTGATGGGATTGCACAGGTGATGGGATTGCAGGAAGAATGTTCTCGTTGTTGGGGAAGTCCAGAACCAGGGGTCACAATCTAAGGATAAGGGGTAAGCCATTTAGAACCGAGATGAGGAGAAACTTCTTCACTCAGAGAATTGTGAACCTGTGGAATTCTCTACCACAGAAAGTTGTTGAGGCCAGTTCATTAGATATATTCAAAAGGGAGTTAGATGTGGCCCTTACGGCTAAAGGGATCAAAGGGTATGGAGAGTAAGCAGGAATGGGGTACTGGAGTTGCATGATCAGCCATGATCATATTGAATGGTGGTGCAGGCTCAAAGGGCCGAATGGCCTACTCCTGCACCTGTTTTCTATGTTTCTATGTTTTTATGCCACAGGATGCGCAATCCACGGGACTAAGCTGCCCTGCCATCCCTCTAGTTACACTCGAAACTATCGAGTAGAACTAAATTCTAAACCTTAGAAACATAGAAACATAGAAAATAGGTGCAGGAGTAGGCCATTCGGCCCTTCGAGCCTGCACCACCATTCAATAAGATCATGACTGATCATTCACCTCAGGACCCCTTTCCTGCTTTCTCTCCATACCCCTTGATCCCTTTAGCCGTAAGGGCCATATCTATCTCACTCTTGAATATATCCAATGAACTAGCATCAACAACTCTCTGCAATAGGGAATTCCACAGGTTAACAACTCTCTGAATGAAGAAGTTTCTCCTCATCTCAGTCCTAAATAGCTTACCCCTTATCCTTCGACTGTGTCCCCTGGATTTGGACTTCCCCAACATCGGAGTGAGTGAGTGAGTGAATGGGTGAGTGAGTGAGTGAGTGAGTCTGAATGAGTGAGTCTGAGTGGGTGGGTGGGAGTTGGTGAGTGGGTGGGTGAGTGGGTGGGTGAGTGAGTGAGTGGGTGAGTGTGTGAGTGGGTGAGTGGGTGAGTGAGTACACAACACACCCAGCCGCTACTCAGCAAACAGCCGATTTATTTAACTAGCTCTCCTTAGATAATAAAGATCACATAAATTTACTGGCAGATCCTACTTACAACAATGCCAAAGGTTTCCTACTGAAAAGAAAATGAAAACTACTAATCCACCAGCCATTTACTTATCCGCTTGGCTGTGATGCCACACTTCGAATTTGATTTTTTTAAAAACTTTTTGTCTCTGCACCAGCTGGCTCCTCCCAACTCTCGGGCCCTTTATCTGGCTCTTCCCGCTCCTGCTGCTATGGCTCCTCCCGACTCTCGGGCCCTTTATCTGGGCCTGGCTCCTCCCGCTCCTGCTGCTGTGGCCCCTCCGACTCTCGGGCCCTTTTATCTGGCTCCTCCCGCTCTTGGAAGACCCTAGGTGGGTAAGGTCTCTTGTTGAGAGCCCTCCTGGTTCTCCTCCTGCTCACTCTGCGTGCATCTTCTTCCTTTCTTCGCTGCCTCTGCTCCCTGTCCCAAAGATACTCGAGGAGGACTGTTACTAGAGCCCCATGACTGTGAGCAAGTGTCGTGAGCAGAAGCTTTTAAATAAGAATGAAGGATTTCTCCACTTGCAATCGCACGCATTGTTACCTTAGAACCTTGAAAGACATTTATCAAGCTGCTGGAGTTGTAGAAAATTGCACAGAGCCAGTCAAACTGAATAAACATGTCAGGTGCATCATGTTATGTGCATTATAAAGTAATGTAACTGAGTACTGTAGACAATGAGTAAGTGTGACCTTAGCTCCTTTATTCAAACTCCAGAGTGCAGGTACAGCATGGGAGGCCTGCTTATATACAATACTCCCAAGGGATGCGGGGATCCCTTGGGACTCCAACAGGTATGCCCTCTGGTGGCGGTATGATACAGGTTGCCTTGGGTTGCTTACATAACATCACTTCCTCCCAAAGTCAATAGTACACTTATTTACAAGGTGAGACGATCTGGGGCTTTTCGTTCCCTTATCAATCGTCTTGGTACAAATGCAGGTGTGGGTGAGTTGGTTGGTTCTTCGCTGGGCGGCTGGGCGGCTGGCCTTGCCGGGCTGCTGGGGATGGTGAGTTCAGCTTCGTGGTTCACTGTGATGTCGGTTGCCACTTGTGTGTGTGTTGGAGGGTCGAAGTTGGTGGTGTCCTCATTGAGTTGCTCGTGGCTGTTTGTGAATCGCAGTTTGGTTTGATCCAAATGCTTTATGAAAGTTCGTCCATTAGCAAGTATGACCTGAAACTCCCTACTCCCTTCTTTGGCTATGACGGTTCCAGTGAGCCATTTGGGACCATGTCGATAGTTGAGTACAAATACAGGATCATTGACTTGAATACCACATGACAAGTTTGCGCGATCATGATACATGCTTTGTTGATTCCGCCTGCCCTCGATGTGATCTTGGAGATCAGGGTGGATAAGGGAGAGCTTTGCTTTGAGCGCCCTTTTCATGAGCAGCTCGGCTGGGCAAACCCTGGTGAGCGAGTGGGATTAGGTACGGTAGCTGAGTAGGACTCGGGTCAGGCGGGTCTGCAGGGAGCCTTCCGACACATTTCAAGCTTTGTTTGATGGTTTGGACTGCCTGTTCTGCCTGGCCGTTGGATGCGGGGTTGAATGGGGCAGATGTGATGTGCTTCATCCCTCTGCGGGTCATGAATTCCTTGAATTCAGCACTGGTGAAGCACGGCCCATTGTCGCTGACAAGGACATCAGGCAGGCCGTGCGTGGCGAACATGGCTTGTAGGTGGCAGTGGATGTGCTTACAGGCATTATTACACACTCAATCCATTTTGAATAAGCATCTACAACAATCAAAAATATTTTGCCTAGAAACGGGCCTGCAAAGTCAGTATGGATCCTAGACCACAGTTTGGAGGGCCACGACCACAAACTTAGCGGTGCCTCTCTGGGTGCATTGCTCAGTTGAGAGCAAGTGTTGCATTGGCGCACGCATGACTCCAAATCTGAGTCGATGCCGGGACACCACACATGGGATTTGGCTATCGCTTTCATCATTACTATGCCTGGGTGGGTACTGTGTAGGTCACGTATGAATGTTTCCCTGCCTTTCTTCGGCAAAACCACGTGATTGCCCCACAAAAGACAGTCCACCTGTATGGACATTTCATCTTAGCGCCGCTGGAACGGCTTGATCTCTTCATGCATCTCCGCTGGGACGCTGGACCAGCTCCCATGGAGGACACAGTTTTTTACAAGGGACAGTAAAGGATCCTGGCTGGTCCAGGTCCTGATCTGGCGGGCCGTAATGGGTGACTTTTTGTTTTCAAATGCATCCATCACCAAGAGTGGACAAACTCCAGGACGCATAGGCGACCGGTTGCAATGTTCCCGATTCGTTTGTTTGTTGTAACACACATCCAACCCCGTACGAAGATGCATCGCAAGCTAGCACTAAACATTTACATGGGTTATACAGAACAAGCAGTTTGTTAGAACACAACAGATTTCTGGCTTTCACAAAAGCAGCTTCTTGTGATTTCTCCCATACCCAGTCATCTCCCTTGCGTAGTAGCACATGTAGGGGTTCTAGCAAGATGCTTAACCCGGGTAGGAAATTACTGAAATAGTTGAGGAGTCCCAGGAACGACCGCAGCCCCACCACGTTCTGTGATCTCGGCGCATTCTTGGTGGCCTCCGTCTTGGAGTCGGTGGGTCTGATGACGTCTGCCGCGATTCTTCTCCCTAAGAACTCGACCTCTGGCGCCAGAAAACACACTTCGAGCGTTTCAACCTGAGTCCCACGCGATCTAGCCGACTTAAAATCTCTTCCAGGTTCTTCAAGTGTTCGATGGTGTCCAGACCTGTGACCGGTATGTCGTCCTGGAAAACCACAGTGCGCGGAACTGACTTTAGCAGGCTCTCCATGTTCCTTTGAAAAATTGCTGCGGCCGATCGAATCCCAAATGGGCATCTATTGTAGATGAACAGACCTGTGTGTGTGTTGATGCAGGTGAGGCCTTTTGAAGATTCTGCCAGCTCCTGCATCATGTAGGCCAAAGTCAAGTCTAACTTAGTAAACATCTTTCCTCCAGCTAGGGTCGCAAATAGGTCGTCTGCCTTGGGTAGCGGGTACTGGTCCTGTAGTGAAAAACGATTAATCGTTATTTTATAGTTCCCACAAATTCTGACTGTGCCATCACCTTTGAGAACCGGAACAATAGGACTGGCCCACTCATTGAACTCCACGATGCCTTCTCGCTGCAGTTTGTCCAGCTCAATTTCCACTTTCTCTTGTATCATGTATGGCACCGCGCGTGCCTTGTGGTGAATGGGTCGTGTACCGGGAACCAAGTGGATCTGCACCTTCACCCCAGAGAAACTTCCGATGCCTGGCTCAAATTGCAATGGGAACTTGCTCACAATCTGGGCACATGAGGCGTAGCCGATGGACGAAAGCGTTCAGATGTCGCCCCAGTTCCAGTGGATTTTTCCCAGCCAGCTTCTGCCGAACAATGTGGGGCCATCTCCTGGTACAATCCATAGTGGGAGTTCATGCACTGCTCCATCATAGGAGACTTTTACTGCTGCACTGCCAATAACAGGGTTCAGCTCTTCAGTGTAACTTCTTAGCTTGGTATGAATGGGGCTAAGCTTGGGCCTGTGTGCCTTGGTGCACACCAGCCTCTCGAAGGCCTTTTTGCTCATGATAGACTGACTCGCACCCATGTCCAGTTCCATGGATGCTGGAATTCCATCCAGTTCGACTTTTAGCATGATCAGTGGACCTTTCTTGGTGAAGGTGTGTACCCCTTACACTTCTGACTCCTCGGTTCGAGTCTCTAGTTCAGCCTGATCCGCCATGGATCGATCCTCCTCTGCAATGTGGTGGTTTGCAGAGTTTGCAGCTCGTCTGAACATTCGCTGGAGGTGTCCCATTGTTCCACAGTCTTTGCACACATAGTGTTTGAAGCAGCATTGATGGGCTCGATGATCACCTCCGCAGCGCCAACAAGGTGTTAACTGCCTCGCATTAACATTTGATGGTGGACTCTGGGTCATCTGAGGTCGTGCAGCTGCAGGTGTGTACATTCTGCCATATGCATTCCTGCCTGAAAACAACATTACTTTGTGGACAGTACTTGCCGAAACCTCTTTATGCTGCAAAACTTGTTTGGTGTTATCGCTGGTGGACATAAATGCCTGGGCTATCGTTGTGGCTTTGCTCAGGCTCGGTGTTTCAACAGTTAATAGTTTGCGAAGGATTAGCTCATGGCCAATGCCAAGCACAAAGAAGTCTCTTAGCATTTGCTCAAGGAATCCATCGAATTTGCAATGTCCTGCAAGGCACCTTAGTTCGGCGACGTAGCTTGCCACTTCCTGGCCTTCAGACCGTTGACACGTGTAAAATCGATACCTTGCCATCAGAATGTTTCCTTTGGATTTAGTTGTTTCCGGACCAGCGTACACAGTTCTTCATACGATTTGGTTGTTGGTTTCACCGGAGCTAGAAGATTCTTCATGAGGCCATAGGTTGTTGTCCCGCAGACGGTGAGGAGGATCGCCCTTCGTTTGGCAGCGTTCTCGTCCCCTTCCAGCTCGTTGGTCACGAAGTATTGGTCGAGTCTCTCCACGAAGGCCTCCCAATCATCCCCTTCTGAGAATTTCTCCAGGACACCAACAGTTCTCTGCATTTTCACGTGATTGTTCGATATCTCGTTGCCAGTTGTTATGCTCATAATAAAGTAGTGTAACTGAGTACTGTCGACAATGAGTAAGTGTGACCTTAGCTCCTTTATTCAAATTCCAGAGTGTTGGTACCGCATGGGAGGCCTGCTTATATACAGTGCTCCCAAGGGATGCTGGGATCCCTTGGGACTCCAACAGGTATGCCCTCTGGTGGCGGTATGATACAGATTGCTTCTGGTTGCATACATAACAAATCATCTCCATGATTTTTAATGATAAAGAAGCATCCCGTGTGATTTTGTAATTTGAGGAGCAGGTAAGCATATGTGTGCCTGTGACAGAGCGAGAGACAGTGAGAAAAATTAGAGACTAATTAGAGATAACATAATGCCAGTAGAAAAAAGGGATATGATTAACAGATAGTTAGAAACAGAATTCAAATGGTTTGAAATAAAAGATAAGAAAAGATCGATCACGCTAATAAAGGTATGCTACAGATAAAGGGGAGAAAATCAGTCATTTAAAATCTTTCACCACTGGGCCACCAGGGAGGGTTTTGGCTAGGCCAGCGGCCTGGCACCAAAGAGGGGGTGCCAGGCTGCCGTTGGCGGCCCGGCTGAACCCAAGGGCACTATCTTGCTGACCGATCGGGAAGTTGGCCGGCAAAAATAAATACATGGCGGCCGCGGCGCTGCCGGACCGCACTCACTCCGGATAAGGTGCACCAACAGAAAAAGTTGTCGGGGGCAAGGCGCGGCAGGGCATCGATTTTTTGAGCTAAATTTTGCCATTTTCAGGTGAGGGAGAGCGGTGGTGCGCATTCTGATGACGCGCTTGCAGCGGTTGTCAGCATCGGAGCGGAATCGGGTCCAGGACGAAAAATCTCCCACCTGAATTTGGGTTGGGGCGGCCAGTTGACCACAAAGCAGCGGCCACGGGATTCTGACGCATGGCCATCATAAACGGGCTGTAACGGATCTTTCTGAGACCCTGAATTTCGGTCGCAGGTAGTGCAGAGTGTAAGGAGCTTCCCCTGTACATTAAAGTTCTGCCGCAGAACCTCTGTCGCCTCCACCCAGTCTCCGCTCTCCCAGTGCGTGATGCAGTTTGTACTATGAACACAAGACCCATATTCAAATGATAGCACTGTGGAAAACTGGGATGTTTAGAATACAATGTGAAAACATGGAATGCGGCTGCACTGTTGATGTGCCTTGAACTGAATTTCAGCACGTATCCCCAGTATGCATTGCTGCTGATGTGGAAAATTAGGAAAAATAGTTTTATCTAACGAAACCATATAACATCGTTTTTGTAATAAGAGGAACAAAACAGAAACAATAAATTTTAGTTTGGTTCTTTATGGAACGGGACAAGAATAGATTTTCCTCTTTACTGCACCTGGCAGATTGCCAGTCCTCAGATAGGGGATAGAGGCCTATTCCATTAGGTTTTCACCTCACTGTGTCCAGCCAGAGTGTCCCAAAGGTATATCAGGCAGCCTGCGTCTGAAGTAAGTAAAGGTCTACAGTTCCTGTTGTAATAAAGAAAAGAAGGGCTGTTCCTGGGCTCCCACCTTAGTTTTTTCATCATCAATCCATTGCATGCTCCAATCTAGAGACATGTAACATAAAAGTTGGTGCAGACTGGAAGATCTGCTGTGGCCAGGAGGCCGGTTCAAGATTTGTCTGGCATGGTTATTGGAACTTCACCTCCCCCTCCTAGGTTAACCTTTGGGCCTCAGGGCCTTCAGATTTTTGCTCACCAACAGCTGCCAGAAGGCCTCATGTCAGCAGCCAGGAGCAAAACCTCAGACATGAGAGGACTTTAGCTGCTTTCTGATTTCCTACCACAGTGTTCAGGTGTAGGCCCAGTACACCCAGGTGATGCAGGGCATAAAAACTGGCTCGCCTTCAATGACAAGTGCAGCACCTCAGGCACCACAAAAGAAAATATATCCTATATACTTTGCAATTTAGAAATATGATCCATGAAATGGAAAAACTGAAAAAGATGAAGGCTTCATACTTGCAACAAAATCTGGAACTTGAAATTGCCTTTTCTGTCTGTATTCATGTCAAAGCTCTTTCTCACCTAATTTTTATGCAGCTAGCAACTCTAACCACTTTTGGCTGTTTCTTCAGGTTGATTTCACGACCACTTAAAGTATCCACCAAGAAAATACGTCTGGTTAAATACCAATTATTATTTGTATTATCTGTGATTGAAAAAAATAAATTAACGCTTGAACAACACAAGGTCGAAATCAAACACAAGGTTTTCGGTTAAAATCAGAGCCTGGGGTTTGAGCAATTTCCCAATAACTCAGCAGGCACTAGGAACACTGAAGAAGAAAATCACAGCTAGAGGATTTTATTTTCACTTTCAGAATTATATAAAATAGCCAGATTTATATGAGTTCTTCTAAATTTGCTTATTCAAACTAGTTTTTTTTCTTCACTTCCCCTTATTGGATTTATCTTGTGCTGTACATTTCTGAGTGAGTGCACAGGCTGGAGACCCTGCTGTTCCTAGGATTTTGCTAATTTCATTCAATAACTATCCACTAGGAGATGTCTGGCACTAGTCTGTGAGGTTCACCCTTCAGTTTTTGCTCTTTCCTGTGGGAATCTGTCTGATTTCTGTAGCACCCTTCCCCATAATGGCATTGCTGAGATCAGGGATTCACTGACATTATAATATTTCTGATTCCATGAGACTGACTTCAGAGTCAACTCCCACTGTTCATACTGTTAAATTATACCGGTGCTAGACCTGTAGTCCCTCAAAAATCTACACAGCTTAAATGAGGCATAAAGGGTGCTAACCTGGATAACATCACGTTTGCATTCCAACATGCTACTGCACCATGCTGCCTGTGTTTCTTTTAAAATAGAATTGTTTGTGGTTGAACATTTTAGGGTACTTTTGCAAGGCTCTGCTCCTGGTATAGAGCATTTCCCAATAGGACAGTGGATCAGAGAACTGGCCATGGAGATCAGCACCCTCAATTTGTGGTGCTTCCGATTTTCTGGTTATCAAAATTAATCACCAGAAAATCTAAGCACACAAATCAGATGCACATATCCATGCCTGATTTAACCTACAACATAAGTGTTATGTCTCAAATAAAGCAATGTGACTGAGTACTGTAGACTTGAGTAAGTGTGACCTTAGTCTCTTTATTCTGACTCCAGAGTGCTGGTACAGCATGGGAGGCCTGCTTATATGCAGTGCTCCCAAGGGATGCTGGGATCCCTTGGGACTCCAACAGATGCACCCTCTGGTGGCGGTAGAATGCTGGTTACAAGGTGTTGCATACATAACATCACTCCCCCCCCTACGCAAAGTCAATAATACATTTATTTACAGGATGAGACGATCTAGGGCTTTCCACTCCCTAGTCGATCATCTCAGTACAAAGACAGGTGCAGGTGAGTTGGTTGGGCCTTCGCTGGGCTGCTGCGCAGCTGGCCATGCTGAGCTGCTGGGATGATAAGTTCAGCTTCGTGGTCAACCGTGATGCCGGTTGCCACTTGTGTGTGTATCGGAGGGTCGAAGTTGGTGGTGTCCTCTTCAGGTTGCTCGTGGCTGTCTGTGAATCGCAGTTTGATTTGGTCCAAACACTTTCTGCAAGTTAGTCCATTTGCAAGTTTGACCTCAAACACTCTACTCCCTTCTTTGGTTATGACAGTGCCAGCAAGCCATTTGGGACCATGTCCATAGTTGAGTACAAACACAGTCATTGACTTCAATATTGCATGACAAATTTGCGCGATCATGGTACGTGCTTTGTTGATGCTGCCTGTCCTCGACATGATCATGGAGATCAGGGTGCACTAGACAGAGCCTTGTTTTGAGTGCCCTTTTCATGAGCAGTTCGGCAGGGGGAACCCCGGTGAGCGAGTGGAGTCTTGTGCGGTAGCTGAGCAGGACTCGGGACAGGCGGGTCTGCAGGGAGCCTTCCGACACGCATTTCAAGCTTTGCTTGATGGTTTGGACTGCCCGTTCTGCCTGGCCGTTAGATGCGGGCTTGAACGGGGCAGATGTGACGTGCTTGATCCCATTGCGGGTCATGAATTCCTTGAATTCAGCTCTGGTGAAGCACGGCCTATTGTCGCTGACAAGGTCATCAAGCAGGCCATGCATGGCAAACATGGCTCGTAGGCAGTGGACGTGCTTACAGACATTATTACACACTCAATCCATTTTGAATAAGCATCCACAACAACCAAAAACATTTTACCTAGAAACGGGCCAGCAAAGTCAACATGGATCATAGAACAGGGTTTGGAGGGCCATGGCCACAAACCTAGTGGTGCCTCCCTGGGTGCATTGGTCAGTTGAGAGCAAGTGTTGCATTGGTGCATGCAAGACTCCAAATCTGAGTCGATGCCCGGGCACCACACATGGGATCTGGCTATAGCTTTCATCATTACTATGCCTGGGTGGGTACTGTGTCGGTCGTGTGTGAACATTTCCCTGCCTTTCTTAAGCAAAACCACGCGATTACCCTACAAAAGACAGTCCACCTGTATGGACATTTCGTCTTAGCGCCGCTGGAACGGTTTGATCTCTTCATGCAGCTCTGCTAGGACGCTGGACCAGCTCCCATGGAGGACACAGTTTTTTACAAGGGACAGTAAAGGATCCTGGCTGGTCCAGGTCCTGATCTGGCGGGCCATAATGGGTGACTTTTTGTTTTCAAATGCATCCATCACCAAGAGCAAGTCTGCAGGCTGTGCCATTTCCACCCCAGTGGTGGGCAATGGTAGCCGACTGAGAGCATCAGCGCAGTTCTCTGTGCCTGGCCTGTGGCGAATTACATAGTTATATGCAGACAGCGTGAGCACCCATCTTTGGATGCGAGCAGAGACATTGGTATTAATACCTTTGCTCTCTGAGAATAGCGATATGAACGGCTTATGGTCAGTTTCTAACTCGAACTTAAGCCCAGATACTGGTGCATTGTTTTCACCCCATAAACGCATGCCAGAGCTTCTTTTTCAATCATGCTGTAAGCCCTATCGGCCTTGGACAAACTCCTGGATGCATAAGCAACCAGTTGCAATGTTCGTGATTCATTTGCTTGGTGTAACACACACAGACCCTGTACGAAGACTTATCGCAAGCTAGCACTAAACGTTTAGATGGGTCATACAGAACAAGCAGTTTGTTGGAACATAACAGATTTCTGGATTTCTCAAAAGCAGTCTCTTGTGATATTCCCCCATACCCAGTCATCTCCCTTGAGTAGCAACACATGTAGAGGTTCTAGCAAGGTGCGTAACCCAGGTAGGAAATTACCAAAATAATTGAGGACTCCCAGCAACGACCACAATTCCATCACGTTCTGTGGTCTCGGCGAGTTCTTGATGGCCTCCGTCTTGGCGTCGGTAGGTCTGATTCCCTCTGCCGCGATTCCTCTCCCTAAGAACTCGACCTCTGGTGCCAGGAAAACACACTTCGAGCGTTTCAACCTGAGTCTCACACGATTTAGCCGACTTAGAACCTCTTCCAGGTTCTTCAAGTGTTCGATGGTGTCCTGACCTGTGATCAATATGTTGTCCTGGAAAACCACGGTGCGCGGAACCGACTTTAGCAGACTCTCCATGTTCCTTTGAAAAATAGCCGCAGCTGATCGAATCCCAAATGGGCATCTATTGTAGATGAACAGACCTTTGTGCGTGTTGATGCAGGTGAGGCCTTTCGAAGATTCCGCCAGCTCCTGCGTCATGTACGCCGAGGTCAGGTCCAACTTGGTGAACGTCTTCCCTCCTGCCAGCATTGCAAATAGGTCATCTGCTTTGGGTAGCGGGTACTGGTCTTGCAGTGAAAAATGGTGAATCGTTACTTTATAGTCCCCACAAATTCTGACCGGAACAATCGGACTGGCCCACTCGTTGAACTCAACCAGCGCCGTGATGCCCCCTTGTTGTAGCCTGTCCAGCTCGATCTCCACTTTCTCTCGCATCATGTATGGCACCGCACGTGCCTTGTGGTGGATGGGTTGTGTACCGGGAACCAAGTGGATCTGCACCTTCGCCCCAGAGAAATTTCCGATGCCTGGCTCAAACAACGACGGGAACTTGCTCAAAACCTGGGCACATGCAACGTCGTCGACGGATGAAAGCGCTCAGATCTCGTCCCAGTTCCAGCGCATTTTTCCCAGCCAGCTTCTGCCGAACAGTGTGGGGCCATCTCCTGGTACAATCCATAGTAGTACTTCGTGCACCGCTCCATTATAGGAGACTTTTACGGCTGCACTGCCAATTACAGGGACCAGCTCTTTAGTGTAAGTTTTCAGCTTGGTATGAATAGGGCTCAGCTTGGGCCTTTGTGCCTTGTTGCACCACAGCCTTTTGAAGGCCTTTTTGCTTATGATAGACTGACTCGCACCCATGTCCAATTCCATGGATACTGAAATTCCGTTCAGTTCAACTTTTAACATGATCGGTGGACATTTCGTGATAAAGGTGTGTACCCGGACACTTCTGCCTCCTCGGTTCGTGTCTCTAGTTCAGTTTGATCCACCATGGATCGGTCTTCCTCTGCAACGTGGTGGTTTGCAGCTCGTCTGAACATTCGCTGGAGATGTCCCATTTTTCAACAGCCTTTGCACACATAGTGTTTGAAGCGGCATTGATGGGCTCGATGATCACCTCGCAGCGCCAACAAGGTGTTAATTGCCTCGCATTCACTCTTGATGGCGGACTCTAAGTCATCTGAGGTCATGAAGCTGCAGGCGTGTACATTGTGCCATATGCATTCCTGCCTGAAAACAACTTTGTGTACAGTACTTGCCGATGCATCTTTATGCTGCAAAATTTGTTTGGTGTTATCGCTGGTGGACATAAATGCCTGGGCTATTGTTATGGCTTTGCTCAGGTTAGATGTTTCAACAGTCAATAGTTTGCAAGGGATAACCTCATGGCCAATGCCAAGCACAAAAAAGTCTCTTAGCATTTACTCCAGGAATCCACCGAATTCGCAATGTCCTGCAAGGTGCATTAGTTCGGCGACATGGCTCACCATTCCCAGGCCGTCAGACCATTGACATGTATAAAATCGATACTTTGCCATCAGAGCACTCTCCTTTGGATTTAGAACTAGCGTATATAGTTCTTCATACGATTTGGTTGTTCATTTCACCGGAGCAAGAAGATTCTTCATGAGGCTGTAGGTTGTTGCCCCGCAGACGGTGAGGAGGATCGCCCTTCGTTTGGCAACGTTTTCATTCCGTTCCAGCTCGTTGGCCACGAAATATTGGTCGAGTCACTCCATGAAGGCTTCCCAATCATCACCTTCTGAGAATTTCTCCAGGATACCAACAGTTCTCTGCATTTTCGCATAATGGTTTGTTATCTATTACTCGTTGCCAGTTGTTATGTCTCAAATAAAGCAATGTGACTGAGTACTGTAGACTTGAGTAAGTGTGACATTAGTCTCTTTATTCTGACTCCAGAGTGCTGGCACAGCATGGGAGGCTTGCTTATATGCAGTGAACCCAAGGGATGCTAGGATCCCTTGGGACTCCAACAGATGCACCCTCTGGTGGCGGTAGAATGCTGGTTACAAGGTATTGCATACATAACAATAAGTAATAACCGATGAAATGTCACCGATCTGAAACCTTAACACCGTTTCTCTCGGAAATAGGAACAGGAGTAGGCCATTGAGTAGGGCATTCTGGGGGGAAGAGGGTGAACAGCCAGAGGTCGTGGTCCATAGTGGGACTAATGACATATGTAGAAAGAGGGATGAAGTCCTGCAGGACGAGTTTAGGGAGCTAGGAGAGAGATTAAAAAGCAGGACCTCAAAGGCAGTAATCTCCGGATTACTCCCAGTGCCACGAGCTAGTGAGTACAGAAATAGGAAGATAGAGCAGATGAATACGTGGCTGGAGAGATGGTGCAGGTGGGAAGGCTTTAGTTTCCTGAGTCATTGGGACCACTTCTGGGGGAGGTGGGACCTGTACAAGCCGGACGGGTTGCACCTCAACAGAGCCGGGACCAATATCCTTGTGGTGGGGGGCGGGGGGGGATCCCCTTGAAATGAGTGATCATAGCATGGTTAAATTTCAAATTTAGAGGGTGAGAAAGTTCGATCTCAAAAAAGCGTACTAAGCTTAAATAAAGGAGACTATGAAGGTATGAGGGCAGAGTTGGCTAAAGCGGACTGGGAAAATAGATTTAAAGTGTAGGACAGTTGATGAACAGTGCTGTACATTTAAGGAGATATTTCACAACTCTCAAGAAAAACATATTCCAGTGAGGAGAAAAGGATGTAAAAGAAAAGATAGGCATCTGTGGCTAACTAAAGAAATAAAGGATGGTACCCAATTAAAAACAAGGGCATACAAAGTGGCCAAAACTAGTGGGAGGACAGAAGATTGGGAAGCTTTTAAAAGCCAGCAAAGAATGACTAAAAAAATTATGAAGAAAAGGAAGAAGGACTATGAAAGTAAACTAGCACGAAATATAAAAACAGATAGCAAGAGTTTCTATAGATATATAAAAAGGAAAAGAGTGGCTAAAGTAAATGTTGGTCCCTTAGAGGACAAGAATGGGGAATTAGTAATGGGGAACATGGAGATAGCAGAAACTCTGAACAAATATCTTGTATCAGTCTTTACGGTAGAAGACACTGACAATATTCCAACAATGGATAGTGAAGGAGCTATGGGGGGGGAGGAACTTAACACAATCACAATCATTAAGGAGGTGGTACTCAGAAAGGTAATGGGACTAAAGCAGATAAATCCCCTGGACCTGATGGCTTGCATCCTAGAGTCTGAAGAGAAGTACCGGCAGGGATAATGGATGCATTGGTTGTAATTTACCAAAATTCCCTAGGTTCTGGGGAGGTCCCAGCAGATTTGAAAACTGTAAATGTAATGCCCCTATTTAAAAAAGGAGTCAGACAAAAAGCAAGAAGCTATAGACAAGTTAGCCTGACATCTGTGGTTGGGAAAATGTTGAAGTCCATTATTAAAGAAGCAGTAGCAGGACATTTGGAAAAGCATAATTCGGTCAGGCAGAGTCAGCATGGATTTTTGAAAGTGAAGTCATGTTTGACAAAGTTTCTGGAATTCTTTGAGGATGTAACGAACAGGGTGGATAAAGGGGAACCAGTGGATGTGATGCATTTGGACTTCCAGAAGGCATTTGACCAGGTGCCACATGAAAGGTTACTGCACAAGATAAAAGTTCACGGGGTTGGGGGTAATATATTAGCCTGGATAGAGGATTGGCTAACTAACAGAAAACAGAGAGTCAGGATAAATGGTTCATTCTCTGGTTGGCAACCAGTAACTAGTGGGGTGCCGCAGGGATCAGTGCTGGGACTCCAACTATTTACAATCTATATTAACGACTTGGAAAAAGGGACTGAGTGTAACGTAGCCAAGTTTGCTGATGATACAAAGATGGGAGGAAAAGCAGTGTGTGAGGAGGACATAAAACATCTGCAAAAGAACATAGACAGGCTAAATGAGTGGGCAAAAATTTGGCAGATGGAGTATAATGTTGGAAAGTGCGAGGTCATGCACTTTGGCAGAAAAAAAATCAAAGAGCAAGTTCTTATTTAAACGGAGAAAGATTGCAAAGTGCTGCAGTAAAGCGGGACCTGGAGATACTTGTGCATGAAACACAAAAGGATAGTGTGCAGGTACAGCAAGTAATCAGGAAGGCCAATGGAATCTTGGCCTTTATTGCAAAGGGGATAGAGTATAAAAGCAGGGAAGTCTTGCTACAGCTATACAGAGTATTGGTGAGGCCACACCTGGAATACTGCGTGCAGTTTTGGTTTCCATATTTACGAAAGGATATACTTGCTTTGGAGTCAGTTCAGAGAAAGTTCACTCGGTTGATTCCGGAGATGAGGGGGTTGACTTATGAGGAAAGGTTGAGTAGATTGGGCCTCTACTCATTGGAATTCAGCAGAATGAGAGGTGATCTTATCGAAACGTGTAAGATTATGAGGGGGCTTGACAAGGTGGATGCAGAGAGGATGTTTCCACTGAAGGGGGAGACTAGAACTAGAGGGCATGATCTTAGAATAAGGGGCCGCCCATTTAAAATTAAGATGAAGAGAAATTTCTTTTCTCAGAGGGTTGTAAATCTGTGCAATTCGCTGCCTCAGTGAGCTGTGGAAGCTAGGACATTGAATAAATTTAAGACAGAAATAGACAGTTTCTTAAACGATAAAGGGGTAAGGGGTTATGGGGAGCGGGCAGGGTGGTGGACCTGAGTCCATGATCAGATCAGCAATGATCTTATTGAATGGCGGAGCAGGCTCGAGGGGCAGTATGGCCTACTCCTGTTCCTATTTCTTATGTTCTTATAAATTCTTCTCTCAGAAGGTTGTAAATCTGCGAAATTCGCTGCCTCAGAGAGCTGTGGAAGCCGGGACATTGAATAAATTTAAGACAGAGATAGACAGCTTCTCAACCGATAAGGGATTAAGGGGTTATGAGGAGCGAGCAGGGAAATGGACCTGAGTCCATGATTGGATCAGCCATGATAATATTGAATGGCGAAGCAGGCTCGAGGGGCCATATGGCCTACTCCTGCTCCTATTTCTTATGTTCTTATTGACCCTCTCGAGCCTGTTCAGTCATTCGGTGAGATCATGGCTGACCTGTGACCTAACTCCATATACCTGCTTTTGGGCCATATCCCTTAATATCTTTGGTTGACAAAAATCTATATAGGGCTGGATTTTGCCAGTGCTCAGAGGGCGGGTCCACTGTCAGAAAACGAAAAGATTGACATGCTTAAGACAATTGAAACACTTAAGAAGCTGTTTAAGGGTAGTTAAGTAGCATTTTACCAACCACTAACCATTTTTCCAACTTTTTCACGGAGGTTCCCAATGGTCAGGGATCACATCAGGTATGACAGGTTTTTGTCCATTGCTTTGAATAGTTGACAGCTGCACAGCTGGTATAAAAGTTATTATTTCACAGCTGTTCATTTTCCAATGTTAGAAGCTGGCACCTTCAGTATTTGGAAAATACTTTTCAGCTTTATGCAGTTTGGAAGTGTTTCGAGTAAACTCTCTATTCCCTGTCACCACCTTGGAACAACCGATCTCACCATTGACAGATCGCTTCTATCATCTCAATTTCACCTGCCATCTATTCCATCAGCAACTGTGCCCTTGCAAAAATCTCACCTTGATCCTCCAAATTCCACCACGATCAGCCCCAGCACCAACATCACTAGGCACACCTGAAAAGCCAACAACAACACCAACCTTCTCAGCAATCACCTGATGCTTTACATCAGCATTGGCGATAACTCCCAAGAGCCTACCCTTGCATGTTGTTAGTTGGCATGTTTGGACAAGGATGAGGGTGGGTGTGAGGGGTAGCTAGTGAGATGGGGATGTGATAATGTAGATAGAGAGAGAGGGATGGGTGGAGGTGCAAGGTAAGTTGGTATGAATAAGGATGTGCAGGAGTAGGGTAGAGAAGGCAGAGTGATGGGGATGTGATGAGTGGTCTCGCAGGATGAGGTTGAGTGTGACTCTGCAGGGGGTATAGAAAGAAAGCAGGAAAGGGGTACTGAGGGAATGATTAGCCATGATCTTATTGAATGGTGGTGCACCTATTTTCTATTTCCTATGTAACGTTTCGTGATCCACTGAGATCATTGAAATGTTTGTGCCACTGCAGCCAGGTCCTCCTGACGACATCCCTGCTTGTGCCCTCCTGAACAATGTGCAACCAGGTTGGTGTCCTGGTGTCTCTTCCGCTCATTGGAAGGGAAGAGAACCTCCCTGCGTGCTGTGATTCCCTCCATAAGCATCTGGAGGGAGTGATGGGAGATCCTGGGTGCAGCCGTGCACCTTTGTGCAGTGTTTGTCAGCATTTGCAGCACAACTGTCAAAATGTATGTGGGCGTTATCCCTTTAAAGAAACCGGCTGATGACGCATCATCAGATAGCATTATCAGACCCGCTTCCTTTTAATTGGCCAGGAACCTCGCAGGGTGGGCTTAACAAGCCCCATCAGGGTAAAATCATGTCAGAGGCCCGGATCAACACAGCTGCAGACTTGCCAAGGACGTCGCCCATCCCAAACCTGCCGAGGGTGGTAAAATCCAGCCCTTTGTGTGTAGAAATGTTTCCTAATTTAACTTCTGTTGCTGAGTGTTTGCAGCATTTTCTGTTTTTATTATTAGTAATAAATATGATCACGGCAAGTATAATCAGTTGAGCACAACAGCAGATATCAAGATTTATTCCATTAATAACTCCTATGCCAAAGATTGAAGTATATAATCCAACACAATTTGGTCTCATTTTTAAATGATGGCAGAACATTTTGTTTTTTGTTTTTATGTCTTTGGAATTTAAAATGGAACACAACTTAAATTTAGGAAATTAATACTTTGATTCATTTGCTAAAACCCTTCCAAATGTAGGAAATGATAAACTCATCAGGAGAGGTTGCCTAAGGGTAACATCTGTACACTTATTCATATACCTTATGTCATTTTCCTTTGTGCATTCAACCAAATTACGTATGATCAAATAAAATGTGAGCAGTTTAAAATAGAAAGACCGAATAGTCTCAAAGGGCTGAATAGCCTACTCCTGTTCCTATTCAAACAATAGTGGATTATACCACAATAAAGCTTTTAAGAATATAACAAATGGATGAGTAATCTATTTTAATAAAATGTCAGCTGAGAAAACAGAGTTCTCAGCTACTTTAGTTGCATGGGTAAAAACAGCATGTATTTGAGGGAAATCAAGTGTCACCCAAATGAGAACCAATAATTTTTGATTCTTGCCTCAGAAGAGATTTGCCCGACTGGACTCCCAACAATTTGCAACTGCTTTTTATTAGCTAAATCAGAAGAGTTTGCACATTAAACCTGAGCAATTCAACAAGAAATGGCAAAACAGGAATATAATGTTTACCTTGGTTTACGAATTTTCCATTATATTGAAGGTTTAAATTACGAACTGCAATAGGGCACAGTTTGTCCTCACCATTTTCATCTTTGTAAAGCATGTAAATGTCATAAAAGTGTGTGTCATCATATTCAGATAAAAGCTTGGAAACAGGAAGTGTACACTGTCCAAGAAAGAAAATAAATAAGTAAAACATGGATACAATGTATAGAAATTCTCTTAGAAGGCAAAATAATTGTTGCATGGAATTATAGCACTTGAGTTTCTTTAATAGCATCCATTGCAAGAACTCAAACTAATAGTACAGAAATTGGCACATTGCTTGATCCCCAAGTTCAGCTTCCTCCCCCACACCTGATTTGTCAACAAGAGTTTTATCTTTCGCCTGCACAACTTTGCCTGCCAATGCCCCAATACATGTGTTTATCACCTTGCGACTGGATTTCTCCAATGATCTGCTTGCCAACTTCCCACTTCTGTTCGTCGTATATACTTTCACCCACACGAAGGTCTGCATCACTCCTAAACACACCAAGCTCCACCGACTTCCTGTGTCGCAGAGAATCAACTTTGGAAAGAAAGGATGTGGAATGGCAGATTGCGCAGCATTTGATTTGGTTTGGAAAGAAGGGCAGTAAAATCCCGCAGCAGCCCATCATGTCAGGCATTATGCAAGGAAGCCCCAGATGAAATCGCTATCTTTTAAAGTTGTATACAGTCTCATCTTCACCTTCAAATCAAACAACAGTCTCACCACTCTCAATTTCTATGCATTCCTCCAGCACCACATCCCTGAATGCATCCTCCTGTACTGGGTTACTTCTTGTTTCCCATTCTACCATCAGCAGTTGCTTCTCCAGCTACCTCAACTCCATACTCTGGAACTTCGTTTTGCAGCATCTTTGCCTTTCCACCCCTCCACACCTCATCAAACACCTCTTTAACATCCTTCTTTCAGCTGCATTTTTACCTTCTTGTCAAGGTTACAAAAGCAAAACACTGGATGCTGGAAATCTGTAATAAAAACAGAAAATACTGGAAATTCTCAGGTCAAGCAGCATCTGTGAAGAGAGAAACAGGGTAAACGTTTCAGGTCAAAGAGCTTTCATCAGAATTTATGTCTCACTACTGATGCAGTGGCTAAAATCCAGAACCCTCTGGACCAAGGCCATTCTGGACTTCATGTTTTTCCAGACTTTCAAACGTGTTTCTGATGTCCGAAGTCTGGAAGCGCCCGAGCCCAGGTTCGGGTATTTCCAGATTTTGGAATGCCAGAAGTGTGTCCCGAATCCGGAAATGCCTGGACCCATTTTCCAATATTTCCGTTTTTTGGATGTCATTTTGTAGTTCTTCTCGTCACAGGCCTTATAGAGCTTGCTTCTTCGCAACGCATGGTAAGTCTCCCTCTCTTGATTTTGTACCTGTATGTTTTGGAAGGTAGTCTGATGCCCTGTACCCCTGTACCTGTAGACTGTACAGTACAGTACTTGAATGCAAAGTTCGTAGGAACATCCCCTGGGTTAAAAGAGGCTTCTATTTGTTTTAAACCATACTTAATGTGAGCTTCCCAGCCTATATCTTTTGCTACCATCTTCAAATTTGAAAAGGAATGTACAGTACTCAAAGCATGAACTATAATAAAGGTTTTTATTTGTAAAACAGTAAAGTTATGAAATATAAAACAGTAAATGAAGGCTTTTATTTGGTAAACAGAGTAAAAATAAACAGGTACAGTTATAATTGGCTGAAGGTTGTGCTTGAGGTAGCGGGCTCAGCTATGATGTCTGGGGCTGATGATGGGATAGCAACAGGATTATTAAATGTGGAAATTGCTGGTGTAGGTGCATGCTGTCGGTCTTGGGCCTTCTGATGCGACATCTTTTGAAAGATATTCAATATTGTTGTTTGTTTAAATAATTTGGGCTTTTCTTTCACTAATTTTTCCCAAATTCTGTAGACCTGCAGTATTTCTTCTTCACATGAAGCTTTGTTGTTCTAAGGCGTTAATTAATTCTTGTCAATCGCCGTGGCTGATCACAGGCATCAACATCATCCTCACTGCTATCATTCTTCTGGGTGCAAAACCCTCTGCATGATTTCTTCATCTGTCACTGTATGCACAATGGGAGCATCATTGTCTATGTCTATGACTTCTCGACATCGTCCTCATTCAATTCCTGTGCAGCTTCGTAAGTCAACCTCTTACATAATCTAAAAGTTGAGCAATCATTGCTTTCTCCCTGGACACACTAAAGCCTTGAAAGTCCTGAGGAGCATCATCAGCATCATCTTCAGCAATAGTTGATGGCCAGATGTTATGCCAAGCATTGACCAAGGTGTCCGCAGTTATCAAGTTCCATGCATTTGTAGCTGCCCATATGGCATCCTTGATAGAGAAAGCTTTTGAGAATGCTTTTACTCCCATGCCTATGTTCACAGCATTAAGCAAATACCTCATAAACTTGTTTTTGTAGAGACACTTCATCGATCTCAAAATTCCTTGGTCCACTGGCTGTATCAATGATGTAACATTTGGAGGTAAGTTGATTCCATGGACATTATCCTTTACCAAAAGTTAAGCATCGGGATGTGCTGAACAATTGTTTAGCAGCAAGTATATTTTGTAGTTTTCCTTAAGGTCAGCTTCCGTGCAATGAGCACATGCCTGAGGGACAAAATGTTTCTCAAACCAGTTCAGAAAGATTACCCTGGTTAACTCATGCTTTTATATTGGCATAATAATGCACTGCAATACTCTCAAACCCTTGAAACATCTTGGACGCTGGCTTCTCCCAATAACCATAAGCTTACACTCATGTGTCTCAGCCGCATTTGCAGCAGCAAGCAGTCAACCTATCTTTGGCGTCTTTTACACCGGCTGGCTGCGTTTCTTCTGCTGCTGCTAATGTCTTTCACGATACGTAGCGCCAAAATAGTGCTGTCTCGTCAGCATTGCACATTTGCTCAGGTGAGAGGTTTTCATCAAAAGTTAGTTTGATGAGCTTATCAATGTAATTTTCGGCTGTCTCATGATCTGCTGAGGCTTTCTCACCGTATACTTTCAGTTGTCTGATGCCATGATGCCTTTTAAATTTGGCTAGCCAACCAGAAGAGTACTCGCATGGAGTTTCAATCCCCAGTAGTGCATGGAATATTTTAACTTGTTGCACCACCATTGGGCTGGGCAAAGGAACCTTTTCACTTCGCCTCTATCACCACCATTCCATCACTGCTCGATCCACATCATCACATCTCGGCTTATGCATACTTTTTCTCTTACTCATTTCCTTATGAGCATTACTTTCCGCATAAAACTTCATGAGCTGTTCTTTCTATTTTCTGATATTATAGACGGTGGAGAGTCCAACACCACACTCCTCACTCAATCTTCTCACTGAAGCACCTCTATCTAATTGTCATGTATGTAACCTTTATGTAACAACACTGCAATACTGTATATACATAAGAAATGCACACCTTGACCACAGGGGGTGAATTTGTGGGAGACACTCCTCACCTGGTCACCCAGGTATATAAAAAGGGAGGTCCCACATGAGGCACATTCTGTGGACAAGGTCACTCCATGACCTGAACTTTTATTCACAGGACCAAGAAGTCATGAGCCTGCGTGGGACCTCCCTTTTTATATACCTGGATGACCAGGTGAGGAGTGTCTCCCACAAGTTCACCCCATGGTCAAGGTGTGCATTTCTTACGTATATACAGTATTGCAGTGTTGTTACATAAAGGTTACATACATGACATCACCTCCCCCTCAACATCTTATTGGGACCATTGGTTAAGTCTCTCGGGTGGTCTGCGCTCCCTCATGGAGCGCCGCAGTTGAGGCTCTGGTTGTTGAGTCTTGGTATGCGTGTCTGTCACCTGTGGTGATTCCGGCCTGTCCGGGCTGACTGCAGGGACTGTGCATGCTGCTGAATGTTCTTGTTGCTCGTTCATGTGGTGGTGTAAATATCATCTCATGATCTTCCTCAGGTTTCTCAGTGTCCACGCTGAACCTTTTTTTCACTTGGTCCAGATGCTTGCGGCATATCTGCCCATTGTTAAGTTTAACCACTATGACCCTATTCCCCTCTTTGTCTATTACAGTACCCTCGAGCCATTTGGGCCCCAAAGCGTGATTGAGAACCAATACGGGGTCATCAATTTCTATACATCACCCCCTTGAATTTCGGTCATGGTACTCGTTTTGGGACTGGCGCTTGCCCTCAACAATGTCGGACAGGACTGGATGAATGAGGGACAGCCGAGTTTTGAGTGTTCGTTTCATGAGTAGCTCCGCGGGCGGGACCCCCGTGAGCGAGTGCGGTCGGGACCTATAGGCCAGCAGGAGGCGTGATAGGCGGCATTGAAGGGAGGGTCCTTGAATCCGGAGCATGCCTTGCTTTATGATTTGGACCGCATGTTCCGCCTAGCCATTGGAGGCCGGCTTGAACGGTGCTGTCCTGACATGGTTAATGCCATTACCCGACATGAACTCCCGGAATTCGTAGCTTGTGAAACATGGGCCATTATCGCTAACAAGGATGCAAGCCGTGGGTCACAAAGACCGTGCGCAGACTCTCCACGGTGGTGGATGTCGTGCACGAATTCAAAATGATGCACTTGATCCATTTCGAGTACGCATCAACCACAATGAGAAACATTTTTCCAATGAACGGGCCCGCGTAGTCTACATGAATACGTGACCATGGCCTGGTGGGCCAGGGCCACGGGCTGAGCGGGGCCTCCCTGGGAGCATTACCTAGCTGGGCACACGTCGTGCACCTGTGAACACAGTGTTTTAGGTCTGAATCAATTTCCGGCCACCACACATGTGACCGGGCAATGGCCTTCATCAGCACGATGCCCGAGTGCTCGCTGTGGAGTTCCCTGATGAATGCTTCCCTGCCCCTCGGGATGACTACCGGCTGCCGGCTTGGATGGAGAGCTCATCCATCCATCTGTGAAACTGCCTGACCTCCTCAGGGCATGCTCCGTATGCGGGCGCCCAATCCCCAGTCAGGACACATTTCTTAATCAAGGATAGGAGGGGATCTCTGTTGGTCCAGATTTTGATCTGGCAGGCTGTTATAAACAAACAGTCCCTTGTGCGTGGTGATGGTGGTCAGTAGTTTAGATTAGTCGGCCAGTTCTTGGGTCATGTAGGCTGGGGTGAGGTCCAACTTGGTGAACAGCTTGCCGCCAGCCAGCGTGGCAAAAAGGTCCTCCGCTCGCGGGAGCAGGTATTGGTCCTATCGGGATACCCGGTTGATAGTGGCCTTGTAGTCGTCACAGATCCTGACCGAGCCATCCGCTTTTAGGACGGGACGATGGGGCTTGCCCAGTCGCTGAATTCAATGGGCGAGATAATGCCCTCTCTCAGCAACCGGTCCAACTCGCTCTAAATTTTCTCCCGCACCACATACGGCACAGCTCTGGCTTTGTGGTGCACTGGTCTGGTGTCCGGGGTGATGCGTATCACCACTTTGGTACCTTTGAACGTCCTGACGCCAGGCTGAAATAGTGACTCAAATTGCTGTCGGACCTGTGAGCATGAACTTCGCTCCACAGATGACATGGTGTGCACATCCCCCCATTTACAGTTCATCTCAGCTAACCAGCTCCTCTCCAACAGTGTGGGACCATTGCCCGGGACAATCCAGAGCGGCAGCCGGTTCACCGATCCAGTGTGTGTGACCGCCAACATTGCACTGCCTAGCACTGGAATGATTTCTTTGGTGTACGTCCGTAATTGCGTCTCAATGCATTCTAGTTTGGGTCTGCTGGCTTTGAGTGGCCACAGCTTTTCGAATTGTTGCACACTCATGAGTAACTGGCTGGTCCCCGTGTCCAGCTCCCTGCGTACAGGAATACGGTTTAATAGGACTTTCATCACCATTGTTTTGGTGTATGAGCTGTGAATGTTTGCCACATGCACCCGCTGAACTTCAACGTCCATTGATTTGCCCCAAGCGTCGTCCTGCCTTGTAGACCCCTCATCTGGTTCATCCGCCTCGTATATTCGCCTGGTTACAGGCTTTCTGCACATTCTGGCTAAATGGCCACTGAGGTTACAATTTCTGCAGACGAACTGTTGAAACCTGCAAGTCCTGGCAGCATGTCTGCCCCCACACCTCCAGCATGAACTGAGATTCCCATTGTTGTGAACAAAAGAGCTGTTACCAGGCATTCCTCACTGATTGTCCCTTTGACTGTTCTTGAGCACCCTGTTAGTAGGTGTCAATGGCCCCATTCCTGGCCGCATTGTCCACTGGGGGGGGGCGTAAATGTCCGTTCAGCCTGCCATTGTCTCTGTTGGAGACTTACTTTTGGGTCTATTGCTGCCTGGGGTGTCTCGAACTGCCCTTGCCTGCCTGCGGGGCTCTGAGTCGCGTTTATGATGTTGACTCCCTGATCCATGTTGGAGGCAGAATTGCGCGTGTATATTATCTTGGTTCCCTCCTCCCCCACCAGAAAAGTCTGAGCCATCAACACCGCCGCTTCCAAGGTCAAGTCCTTCGTCTCAATTAGCTTTCTGAAAATCCCAGCATGACCGATGCCCTCAATAAAGAAATCCCTTAGCGTCTCCCCCCTGCAGGCGTCTGTGATCTTACAGAGGCTGGCCAAGCGTCAGAGGTCCGCAACGAAATCCGGTATGCTCTGTCCTTCCCGACGTCAGTGTGTATAGAATCTGTATTGGGCCATGTGTACGCTGCTCGCCGGTTTGAGGTGCTCACCGATTAGTTTGCTGAGCTCTTTGAAGGTTTTGTCCGCCGTCTTCTCGGGTGCTAGCAGGTCTTTCATGAGCGCGTAAGTCTTAGGTCCACAGCTGGTCAGCAGATGAGCCCTTCGCTTGTCGGCCGCTGCGTCTCCCCGCCAGTCCTTTGTGACAAAACTCTGCTGGAGCCTCTCAATGAAATCGTCCCAGTCCTCACCAACACAGTACCTTTCATCTGTGCTACCGGTGGCCATTCTCGTGGGTCGATGATTCCCGTTTCTCGTCGCCAAATGTAAAGTCTTTACACAGTACCACACTAATCTCTGGAGTAACTCCACTTTCTTGGCAATTGAAAGTGAACTATGCTTCTTCTTTCCTTTATCTGAACCCATTGTGGTATCTGTTGGCCTTTTTGACACGTTTGCAATGACACAACACAAATTCACAATCTTTACCCATGCAGATCTTTAAATCGGGAAAAACACCACAGTGATTGAGTCAGGTTGGGTGGGGTCTGATCATGGGATGTAGGTGGTTCAGGTGGGGGTCTCATCATGGGATGTAGGTGGGTCAGCTGGGGTAGCCCTATAATGTTTAATGCCAGTAATTTTTTTTAAATTCTGAATTTAAAAGTGCATGTACAGTACAGGTGCAGGTATTTTTTATTATTGGTATAGGTGTGCAAACTTAAAATCGAAATCTGGTCGGGTGAGCTTGGGTGAGCTCGAGTGAGGTCGGGTCAGCTGCGCTCGGAGTCATGGGCCGTTGCGATCCGATCGCGCGGTTCCTGCTTTGGAGAGCTGCAGTGTGCTGTGCAGAGTTTGATTTTAGCCGGGGACTTGCGTGCGGGAGCTTGGTTGGCTCTGGCTGGGGAATTGCATGCTTTGCAGAGTTGGTTCTGGCTGAAGGGACTTGTGCGGGAGCTTGGTTGGTTCTGGCCGAAGGGACTTGTGCGGGAGCTTGGTTGGTGCTGGCCGAGGAATTGTGTGCTGTGCAGAGTTGGTGCGGACCCAGGAGCAGCGGTGCGATGACGATAAAGACCTGGCTTGGAGTAGGTAGGATTGACGTTTTTAGCCTTGCAATTTTTGTCACTGTACAGTAGTTGGATTTAATTTTTAACTTTTCCTTGGGTCCGGCTGGCGGCAGTAACGGTTTGGCAGGGTGTCCGGATTCCGGAACATTTCACGGATTCTGGACGATCCTGCTATGGATCATCCCAGAATCCGGATTCCGGAACATTCCGGAACTCCGGATTTTCGACACTGCACCTGTATAGTATTCTGAGACATCTCTATACATAATATGGGGCTAAAATTCCGGTTGGAGGCTTCCTTCGGATGAATGCCTCCGACCCGAAAATTCTTTGCAGAAGTACCTGATGGTCCTGGAAGCGCCTTCGATTCCCATCAGAGGCCTTCTTTTGATGTGCAGCGTAAGGGAAGAGGACTTCTCCATCGCATGACAGAGCTGGAGTCAAGTGAGCTTGGACCACCAATCACTCTGCAGTATTCTCATTGATAATAATGGGAACACGACATAATAAATAAATAAAACACCCCACAAATGTATAAGTAATTGGGCTAGAACCTCCACTTTTGTGGTTATATGGGTGATATTTACGGCGTGGGTGGTTAAAAAAGGGTTTTCAGATCACCGGTTTCTCGCCCATTCTCAAACCACCAAGTCTCCATTTTTGAAAATGGGCGTGACCGCGAGCGATATAAAATGGGCGGTAGCATTAAATTTTTCTGGCCTTCTGCCGTATAGTGTGGCCATCCTTAGCAACGGCTTGGCAATGCTTGATTCCCATGATTCTGGAGGTCAAGGGTCACCATGACATGCGCAGAAGAGGAGACCGAGAGAGAGGGAGCTCAAGGGACTGAAGGCGTGGCTGGCTGTGGTGTGGCTGCTTTGGGAGGAAGGAGGGAAACTAGAGCTTCACAGCAAGTAGGCAAACAAAAAGTAGGTGTTACCAGCCACATATTTGACCGAATTTGGCCTATAATGGAGAGAGAGGAGGAGGCACGCAGTGGAGACTGATGCTGGAGAGAGTAGTGAGCTGGGAGAGGAGCACATTGAAGGGCGCAAAAGAGCCAGGAGTGACGACAACCAATGCCGCAAACAATGGAACGACCTTGTGGGATCCGCAAGAGTAAGTATTACATTTATTTACATGTACTTATGTATTTATATAATTTGATTTGTAACAGTCATGAGTGACTATCAGCAGATGTGAGGTCTTCCACTTTTACCGGGAATGTTTTACTCAAAGCCTGTGGTCACGGTGTATGTCTTTCGGTAAAGAATGATAATTATCATAATAATCACGATTACATCTGTCGGTTATGTGTTGTATCAGTCTCTGTGACAGTACCTAGCAATGATATCACGCAATGATCTCATGCCATGTCATCCTGTCACCTTTTACAGAAGAAGCTATCGACGATGAGGTCCGTGCAGAGGCAAATGGGTGGGGGGAGGCGACCAGTCTCCAGCGACATCACTGATATGGAGGAGCGTATATTCGCACTCGTGGGGAAGCACCAGCGGACAGCCACGGAAGCATCTGCGTACCCTGAAGTGATGCCACGTGAGTAAAGCTTACACCATTGTGTCATGTAAAGTCTATAGATGCCACAGCCATTCATATACGAACAATCATATATGATCGATGATTTCTAAAATTGTCATAGAAATAATGCTGGCCTAATGAAAATCATTGCAATGCACAATGTGTTGATGGTCATGAAATGTGATGACTGTGATGATATTGATAGCGGTGGTGCTTTTGTCGTGCATATGCTGTGTGTAGCGCTGAACTCACCTTGTCACCCTAGCACTCCCTTCTCCTCTAATAACCTCATTTGTGTTTTGTAGCTCAGCCAGCAGCGCGGCCCTAGGTAAGACCACAAAGGCCAGAAGGTGGGGGCATGGGGCAGGAGTCGGCAGACGATCCTACTACATCTGGTGCTGAGGAGCTCCAATTGTCGCCCGGCAATCTGCTGGTCTGTTCTCCACGGATGAGAGCACGGACTTGGAAGAATCTGCACCACCACGCTTCAGAAGCCATTCCACCCCAAGGCCATCTTGTGGTCCTCTGGTCATTCCCACCTCCACTGAAGGCCCCAAGCACCTTGCCACAGGGCACCCCATTTGTCCCCAGGACGGCGCCGACCCCGCGGAGGCCTCATGGACGCGGCAGGTCTGTTCCATGAGCGCGACTGTAGGAGGACTGTAGACATTGGTGACCAGCTCATCGAAGCATTTGGGAGCATATCCCGACAGCTGGCCACCATGACCAAGTACATTCCGCGCATGGCGGAGGTCCTGGATGTGATAGCCAGGATCACTGATGCCACAGGCCTTGCAGTGGTCCTCGAGCGCGGCACTCCACCCCTAGGTTCCGCACCATCACTGCGAACGACAGATGGGAGCAAGGACCAAGATTCTGCTTCTGCATCAGAGAATGTTGCCCCCTCAGCACCCCCTGCTACCGTACCCATGCAACCACCACATTTGCCTTCATCCCCCACAATGAGACACCGCCCGAGGTGCTCCTTGGCCAGGTGCCATGGAGCGGGGAAGGGAAGGGATAGAGTTGGAAAGAATAAGGGGAGGGGGGAAGGAAAGTGAGGTGCATGCGTGCAGGTGATGGCACTGTTATATCTCCATCTGGGTGTATGCAATTTGTTGCAATGTATGGGGACTGGGGACCACGCTCCTGCTTTGCCTTTGTATTCTGTGTTGCTGGACATGTTGAACATGTGATTTATGTCAATGGTGGAAAAAGTGGGGTGTGGTCAGGGGTTGGGTGTTATTGCCTGTGATACTTATGATTTCAGACCAATGTTGGTATAAAATGTTTGTTATTGAACATAGCCTTGCGCATTGTCTCAGATAGCTGGACCATTACACATTGGTGATTCATAGAAACATAGAAAATAGGTGCAGGAGTAGGCCATTCAGCCCTTCGAGCCTGCACCACCATTCAATAAGATCATGGCTGATCATTCCCTCAGTACCCCTTTCCTGCTTTCTCTCCGTACCCCTTGATCCCTTCAGCCGTAAGGGGCATATCTAACACCCTCTTGAATATATCCAATGAACTGGCATCAACAACTCTCTGTGATAGGGAATTCCACAAGTTTGCAACTCTCTGAGTGAAGAAGTTTCTCCTCACTTCAGTCCAAAATGGCCTACCCCTTATCCTAAGATTGTGTCCCCTGTTTCTGCAATTCCCCATCATCGGGAACATTCTTCCCGCATCTAACTTGTCCAGTCCTGTCAGAATCTTATATGTTTCTATGAGATACCCTCTCATCCTTCTAAACTCCAGTGTATAAAGACTCAGTTGATCCAGTCTCTCCTCATATGTCAGTCCCGCCATCCCGGGAATCAGTCTGGTGAACCTTCGCTGCACTCCCTCAATAGCAAGAACGTCCTTCCTCAGATTAGGAGACCAAAATTGAACACAATATTCCATGTGAGGCCTCACCAAGGCCCTGTACAACTGCAGTAAGACCTCCCTGCTCCTATACTCAAATCCCCAAGCTATGAAGGCCAACATACCATTTGTCTTCTTCATCACCTGTTGTACCTGTATGCCAACTTTCAGTGACTGATGAACCATGTCACCCAGGTCTCGTTGCACCTTCCCCTTTCCTAATCTGCCGCCATTCAGATGATATTCTGCCTTCGTGTTTTTGCCCCCAAAGTGGATAACGTCACATTCCTTACCATGAAAGGGTTAAATACAACTTAACATCAATCAACATAAACTTTAACTGCACAAAGGAGATGGACATCATTGATGTCTGAGCTGCACACACACAGCAGTGTGTCAGGGTTGTCACTCAGTGCTCTTTCAGGCAAATCTTTCAGATATCAGCTCCTCACGTAAGAGTGGGATTTAACAAATGCCAGCCACACCGCTGGCATTCATTCCGGTTAGTTCCACTTTTTGTGGGCGTTTTTTTGGGCGAGCGATATTGTGGGCGATCTGTGTGCGAGGTGGTGAAATTGACGATGGACGATCTCATGGCCGGTAGTTTGGGTAAATATGCTCTTTACGACAAAAAACAGTGGGCGGGCGTTAATATTAAATCTCAGCGTTAATTTCGTGCGGAAAGTAACATCGGGCGATATAATGGGGCGTTGATTTCGCCCACTCTGCTGGTTCCGCCCAAAAAAAGTGGGCGGGCGGTAATATTTCTTCCCACGTTATGCACATGGGGAAAGTAACGCTCGCCGATAAGTTTCCTAAAAATGCCCATCAGTTTCCATTTTGTGCCAAAATGGGCGATATAGGGCTGTTGTTCGTCATTTCAGCGGTAAAATGGGCATTAAGTGGGTGTTAGGTATGCAAAGAAAAGTGGAGGTTCTAGCCCATTGAAATTAAAGTTAATTAAGTGTTTTAGAAAATGTTTTATTAAACGTGTTTTAATACGGTTTAAAATAAACTTATCTTAATGGTCAAGGTTTTTAACATAAAAATGTGTTTTTAAATTTAATTTATATGTTTTAAAACTCTTATGCTGGTAAAAGTAGGCTGTGCCTGTTTCACCAGGTGTAAGAGTTTGAATGATATTCGCTGGGCAAGAGATGGGCAAATAGCCCAATCTCTGCCTTGCGAATGTCCTTCCTGCGGGAATGCGTTCGATCTGTCAAGAGACAGATCAGAAAAGCCGATTTTCAGCGCATGCGCATTGCGCCCCGACAACCGGCTTTTGTGAGGCTTCGTCGGGTCCGTCCACACTTCGGCAAGGCCAGAACTTTAGCCCCAATAAATGCTATAGAAATGCAAACTTTAGTTGTTGTAAGCTGGGTGTTGAGGAAGGGAAAAGTTTCAAATTAGCTGGCACACTTAACCTCAGAATGTATTTTTTTATACTGACCCAAAATTCATGTTTACTGGTTTCCTCAATTCATCACAGGTAACTTTCAAATAGATTTTATGTAATCTTTTCCTGATCTGCCTCTGTTCAGCAGTAGCGATCTCTTTTCACCACCCCCCTTCTCTCCTTTCTCTCTGAAAGTATTTTCTTTGCAATGGTGACAATGAGGAGAAAATTGCAGTCGGAGGCTTCCTTCGTACGAACGCATCCGACCCGAAAAAAATCTATGAAACTACCTGTTGGTCCTGAAGAAACATAGGATTCCGGTCTGAGGCCTTCATTCACTGCGCAGCATATGGGGATCTATTTTTCACGTACAGGTGTCTATGTTGTAATCACGTGGGCCTGGAACTCCAATCACGAGGTAATATTCTCATTGATAATAATGGGAACTCCGTTAGTACAAGTTCGCATTACTATCAATGAGAATAACCCCCTAAAACAGCGAAACACAGCACAATAAATACAAAAAACCCTCACATATTTAAAATTAATTGAAATTAAATGTAATTAAATGTTTTCGAAAAAATATTTTTTTTTTTGAATTTTTTTTAATGTCTTTTAATAGGTTTAAAAATAAACTTACCTTAATCGGTTTTTAATATAAAAATGTGATTAAATTAAATTTTTCTATGTTTTAAAAGTGTTTCGTTGGTAAAAGTAAGCTATGCGCCTGCTTTTACCGTAAAAGTTTGAAAGACATTCGCTGGACATGAGTTGGGCAAATAGCTCAATCTCTCCCCGTGCAGATATCCTTCGCCCGGGGATGCATTCGATCTGTCTGAAGAAATTTTGACAGATCGGAAAAGACGTTTTTTGGCACATGCGCATTTTGCAAGGCCTCACTGGGTCCGTGCGCACTTCGTACGGACCCAGCGAGTCCGCAATTTTCGGCCCAATATTTTCTTTTCAATTAGTGAACAACCGAAAAACATTGAAACTGCGCATACGCAACTATTTCAACTTCGTTGGCAGTAGTCACGGCCAAAGGAAAATTGTGCCAGAGGACTGAGGTGGGGCAAATGTGACTCTCCTCTTTGAAAAATGAAACCGGGATAATCCAGGAAATTATAGGCCAGTTTGTCTTAATTCAATTGTTAATAAACTAGCCTGCTTGATACAAGATGAAATTAATAAGCACTTAGAAAAATGTGTATTAACTTGAACCAGTCAGCATAGATTTCTAAAAGTGAAATGGGAATCTCACTCCAATTTACCACCCTTCCTGTGGGGAGATATTTGCCTTCCACTTGAAAATTCCCTGGTATTGCAGATGTAAATCTGTGTAAAGCTGCACCATGGTTCCACATATTGGAGCTCGGACTTGCTGTGTCACAATGCAGTGACTTCTTCAGCAGTTTTATGACTGAATTATACAATTGACTACATAAGTTTAACTTTCAAATATATCCAATATGTGGTGGGAGACAGCATATTACCATACCAAGGGCTGGATTTTTGGGACGTCTGCACTCCGCTTTTTGCCATGGAGCGGCAGCAATGCCTGCGGTGAGGTGTTTTAGCCGAGCAATCAACCTCCAACACCGCACAGCGATCCTCGGCTCTGGTTTAGCGGCGGTGCTGAGCAGCACCGCCCGGGAGAGCGGTGTGCAATGCCACTGGTTGCAACACCGGCGTGAATTTGAACATCAGCCCGACCCGTACGCTTTGAGGGTGTCCTTGTTGTATATGCAGACTATGGATGTACACTCTGTGTAGTCACTGTGTGGTTGCATAAGATGGAGACTTGTTTACCTGATGTATTATCAATAAGATTTACATGATGGCTAGAGGGTGCAACTGGTGGAGACCGGGGGTTTCCTGCCCTGGTGGCAGGGCCCAGTATAAAAGGCTGCACACCATGCTTGTGCCTCACTCTGGTGTTTGGAATAAAAGACCAAGGTCACTACAGTTTGAGTACAACACATTGCCTCATGGAATCATTCATAAGTACATCACAGACATTTGTAGGATCTTGCGGCGGCATCGTTGGTGGTATTTCTCCAGCGACTTGTAACACTTCCTCTGTCCACCTTTGGCTTGTTTGCTATGAAGGAGTTCCGAGTAGAGAGCTTGCTTTGGGAGTCTCGTGTCTGGCATGCAGACAATATGGCCTGCCCAGCGGAGCTGATCAAGTGTGGTCAGTGCTTCAATGCTGTGGATGTTGGCCTGGTCGAGGACGCTAATGTTGGTGCATCTGTCCTCCCAGGGGATTTGTAGGATCTTGCAGAGGCATCGTTGGTGGTATTTCTTCAGCGACTTGAGGTGTCTCTGAGCCATACCAGAGGGTGGGTATTACTACAGCCCTGTAGACCATGAGCTTGGTGGTAGATTTGAGGGCCTGGTCTTCGAACACTCTTTTCCTCAGGCAGCCGAAGGTTGCACTGGCTCACTGGAGGCGGTGTTGATTCTCCTCATCAACCCGGAGTCACAGTGCGGATTTCGTCCCCTATGGGGCATGATCTTTGCAGCGCGACAGCTGCAGGAAAAATGCAGGGAACAGCGTCAACCCTTATACATGGCCTTCTTTGACCTTACAAAGGCCTTTGACACTTTCAACCGCGTGGATCTATGGAGTGTCCTCCTCTGTTTCGGATGCCCCCCAAAGTTGTTCAACATCCTCCGTCTGCTCCACGACGACATGCAAGCCGTGATCCTTACCAACGGATCAATTACAGACCCAATGCATGTCCGGACCGGTGTTAAACAGGGCTGCGTCTTCGCCCCAACCCTCTTCTCAATCTTCCTCGCTGCCATGCTCCACCTCACAGTCAACAAGCTCCCCGCTGGAGTGGAACTAAACTACAGAATCAGTGGGAAGCTGTTCAACCTTCGCCGTCTCCAAGTGTACAACATCTCCCTTCACGCTGCACCCCCTGACTCAGGGCCCAGCTGCCCAAACTTACTTACTGAGGCGCAAACCGTTCCCAGGCTCTAACTTTTCTGTCCCGCCGCTATTATTGCTCCCAAAACATCAAAGCCGAATACCCAGGCCCATATATTGCACTTTTGAGATTCTAATTAAATTACACAATTTACTTAGTCTACCTTACTCTCAGACAGATTATAAAATGCTAAGTTGAGGTAACAAAATGTTCATTTTCTTACATGGTTAACTGTTTAATGTTACAGAACAGTGTGAAACAAACATGCTTCGGTTACTATTCCCACAGATGAAATATAGCTTAAGAACTTTGTCATCAATTAATAATAAATACAAGTGGTCACACTCACTCTTTGCTGATATGTGGTTCCAAAGGTATAAGTAGCATTAAGCTTAGTTATGCTATCGGGACACAACTGTAAATAAGAACAATGTATAAATAATGCATAAAATTCCAAAGTAATCACCTGTAGACAAACTGCACACAAACACGCATATAGATATACAATTACCGCCCATTACAATGGGTGCAAATGCAATTTACCCGTTATACTCGATGGCCAGCATAACTTCCCAAACCCACAACCTCTAGCGCCTAGAAGGTCAAGGGCAGTGGGAGCAAAGGGCAGTGGGTGCATGGGAACACCACCACCTCCAAGTTCTACTCTAAGTCACATACCATCCTGACTTGGAAATATATTAGC
This sequence comes from Pristiophorus japonicus, assembly GCF_044704955.1. Taxonomy (NCBI): domain Eukaryota; kingdom Metazoa; phylum Chordata; class Chondrichthyes; family Pristiophoridae; genus Pristiophorus; species Pristiophorus japonicus. The sequence goes on along the minus strand of NC_091977.1, from coordinate 467,701,562 downwards.
ATTCCATCATTGTCACTGGGTCAAAATCTTGGAACTCCCTTCCTAACAACACTATGGGAGTACCTTCATCACACGGATTGCAGCGGTTCAAGAAGGTGGCTCACACCATCTTCTGAAGGGTAATTAGGGATGGGCAATAAATGCTGGCCTTGCCAGCGATGCTCACATCCTGTGAACGATTAAAAAAAAACTGTGGCTATGTTCTTATTGTGGAATCCAGGAAAATACCATTGTTATTTTTCCTAATTTGTCCCTCACTCTTGCTTTTGGATCCTAGATGCTGCTGCTGCTATTCTGAGGTTTGAATTGTGCTGCATTTCATGAGCAGGATCAGGAATTCTCAACAAGAGTGTGCATGAGCTATTATAGCAAGAAGCTTTTGATAAGGTACCACATAAGAGGCTTCGTTATAAGATCGGAGCCTCTGGTATTAGTGGTAATATATTGAGTTGCATTCAGAATTGGCTGGCAGGACACAGGCAAAAAGTAGTTATTGATGAATGTGGATCTGTTTGGAGACGACTGGTGGGACCGTTGCTTTTTACTATTTTTATTAATGACCTGCATTTAGGAGTTGGGGCACAATTTGCAAATTTGCAGCTGATACCAAGATCTGTGCAAGTGTTAGAACTGTAGAAGATGCTTGTCTGCTTCAGGAAGATCTTAATGTGTGGGAGATTGGGCACAAGACTGGAAAATGATGTATAACTTAGATAAGTGCAGAGTTCATAGAGTGTATTTGGGATGGTTTCCTAGAACAATACATTGTGGAACCAACCAGGAGCAGACTATTTTAGATCTGGTAATGTGTAATGCGACTGGAGTAATTAATGATCGCATAGTAAAGGATCCTCTTTGGAAGCATGGTAGAATTTCAAATTTAGCTTGAGGGTGAGAAAGCTAGGTCTCAAACTAGTGTGCTGAACTTAAATAAAGGCAATTACAAAGGTATAAATGCAGATTTGGCTAAAGTGGACTGGGAAAATAGATTAAAGTGTAAGATGGTAAATGAGCAGTGGCAAACATTTAAGGAGATATTTCATAACTCTCAGCAAAGATATATTCCAGTGAGAAAGAAAGACTAAGAGAAGGATGATCCATCCGTGGCTAACTAAGGAATAAAGGATGGTATCAAATTGAAAACAAAGGTATACAATGTTGCAAAGAATAGTGGAAGGCCAGAGGATTTGGGAAATTTTTAGATACCAGCAAAGGACGACTAAAAAAATAATAAAGAGAGAGAAAATAGTTTAGGAGAGTAAACTAGCAAGAAATATAAAAACAGACAATAAGAGCTTCCAGAGGTAGATAAAAAGGAAGAGAGTAGCTAAAGTAAATGTTGACAGGATGAGACTGGGGAATTAATAATGGGAAGCAGGGAAATGGCAGAGACTTTGCACATAGCATTCGTAACAAAATAGATGAGTTGACGGCACAATTAGAGACAAATGGGTGTGATCTGATAGCCATTACAGAGACGTGGTTACAAGGTGACCAGGACTGGGAATTAAATAGTCAGGGGTATTTGACAATCCGGAAGGACAGACAGAAAGGAAAAGGAGGTGGGGTAGCTCTATTTATTGATAAAGGATGGAATCACTGCAACAGTGAGAAACAATATTGGCTCAAATGATCAGGATGTTGAAACAGTTTGGGTGGAGATAAGGAATAATAATGGGAAAAAGTCGCTGGTGGGCGTAGTCTATAGGCCCCCTAACCGTGGCAATTCTGTTGGTCGGAGCATAAACCAGGAAATATTGAGGGCTTGTAAAACGAGAACAGCAATAATCATGGGTGATTTTAACCTCCATATTGATTGGACAAATCAAATTGGTTGGGGTAGCCTTGAGGAAGAGTTCATAGAGTGCATAAGGGATGGGTTCCTTGAGCAGTATGTAACTGAACAAACCAGGGGGTAGGCTATCTTAGACCTGGTCCTGTGTAATGCGACAGGATTAATAAACAATGTCCTAGTAAAGGATCCCCTTGGAATGAGTGATCATAGCATGATTGAATTTCAAATTCAGATGGAGGGTGAGAAAGTTGGATCTCTAACCTGCGTATTAAGCTTAAATAAAGGAGACTATAGAAACATAGATAGAAACATAGAAAATAGGTGCAGGAGTAGGCCATTCGGCCCTTCTAGCCTGCACCGCCATTCAATGAGTTCATGGCTGAACATGCAACTTCAGTACCCCATTCCTGCTTTCTCACCATACCCCTTGGTTCCCCTGGTAGTAAGGACTTCATCTAACTCCTTTTTGAATATATTTAGTGAATTGGCCTCAACAACTTTCTGTGGTAGAGAATTCCACAGGTTCACCACTCTCTGGGTGAAGAAATTCCTCCTCATCTCGGTCCTAAATGGCTTCCACCTTATCCTTAGACTGTGTCCCCTGGTTCTGGACTTCCCCAACATTGGGAACATTCTTCCTGCATCTAACCTGTCTAACCCCGTCAGAATTTTAAACGTTTCTATGAGGTCCCCTCTCATTCTTCTGAACTCCAGTGAATACAAGCCCAGTTGATCCAGTCTTTCTTGATAGGTCAGTCCCGCCATCCCGGGAATCAGTCTGGTGAACCTTCGCTGCACTTCCTCAATAGCAAGAATGTCCTTCCTCAGGTTAGGAGACCAAAACTGTACATAATATTCCAGGTGTGGCCTCACCAAGGCCCTGTACAACTGTAGCAACACCTCCCTGCCCCTGTACTCAAATCCCCTCGCTATGAAGGCCAACATGCTGTACCTTCATGCCAACCTTCAATGACTGATGTACCATGACACCCAGGTCTCTTTGCACCTCCCCTTTTCCTAATCTGTCACCATTCAGATAATAGTCTGTCTCTCTGTTTTTACCACCAAAGCGGATAACCTCACATTTATCCACATTATACTTCAACTGCCATGCATTTGCCCACTCACCTAACCTATCCAAGTCGCTCTGCAGCCTCATAGCATCCTCCTCGCACCTCACACTGCCACCCAACTTAGTGTCATCCGCAAATTTGGAGATACTACATTTAATCCCCTCGTCTAAATCATTAATGTACATTGTAAACAGCTGGGGCCCCAGCACAGAACCTTGCGGTACCCCACTAGTCACTGCCTGCCATTCTGAAAAGTCCCCATTTACTCCTACTCTTTGCTTCCTGTCTGACAACCAGTTCTCAATCCATGTCAGCACACTACCCCCAATCCCATGTGCTTTAACTTTTCACATTAATCTCTTGTGTGGGACCTTGTTGAAAGCCTTCTGAAAGTCCAAATATACCACATCAACTGGTTCTCCCTTGTCCACTCTACTGGAAACATCCTCAAAAAATTCCAGAAGATTTGTCAAGCATGATTTCCCTTTCACAAATCCATGCTGACTTGGACCTATCATATCACCTCTTTCCAAATGCACTGCTATGACATCCTTAATAATTGATTCCATCATTTTACCCACTACCGATGTCAGGCTGACCGGTCTATAATTCCCTGTTTTCTCTCTCCCTCCTTTTTTAAAAAGTGGGGTTACATTGGCTACCCTTCACTCCATAGGAACTGATCCAGAGTCAATGGAATGTTGGAAAATGACTGTCAATGCATCCACTATTTCCAAGGCCACCTCCTTAAGTACTCTGGGATGCAGTCCATCAGGCCCTGGGGATTTATCGGCCTTCAATCCCATCAATTTCCCCAACACAATTTCCCGACTAATAAGGATTTCCCTCAGTTCCTCCTCCTTACTAGACCCTCCGACCCCTTTTATATCCGGAAGGTTGTTTGTGTCCTCCTCAGTGAATACCGAACCAAAGTACTTGTTCAATTGGTCCGCCATTTCTTTGTTCCCCGTTATGACTTCCCCTGATTCTGACTGCAGGGGACCTACGTTTGTCTTTACTAACCTTTTTCTCTTTACATATCTATAGAAACTTTTGCAATCCGTCTTAATGTTCCCTGCAAGCTTCTTCTCGTACTCCATTTTCCCTGCCCTAATCAAACCCTTTGTCCTCCTCTGCTGAGTTCTAAATTTCTCCCAGTCCCCGGGTTCGCTGCTATTTCTGGCCAATTTTGTATGCCACTTCCTTGGCTTTAATACTATCCCTGATTTCCCTTGATAGCCACGGTTGAGCCACCTTCCCTTTTTTATTTTTACGCCAGACAGGAATGTACAATTGTTGTAGTTCATCCATGCGGTCTCTAAATATCTGCCATTGCCCATCCACAGTCAACCCCTTCAGTATCATTCGCCAATCTATCCTAGCCAATTCACACCTCATACCTTCAAAGTTACCCTTCTTTAAGTTCTGGACCATGGTCTCTGAATTAACTGTTTCATTCTCCATCCTAATGCAGAATTCCACCATATTATGGTCACTCTTCCCCAAGGGGCCTCGCACAACGAGATTGCTAATTAATCCTCTCTCATTACACAACACCCAGTCTAAGATGGCCTCCCCACTAGTTGGTTCCTCGACATATTGGTCCAAAAAACCATCCCTTATACACTCCAGGAAATCCTCCTCCACCGTATTGCTTCCAGTTTGGTTAACCCAATCTATGTGCATATTAAAGTCACCCATTATAACTGCTGCACCTTTATTGCACGCACCCCTAATTTCATGTTTGATGCCCTCCCCAACATCACTGCTACTGTTTGGAGGTCTGTACACAACTCCCACTAACGTTTTTTGCCCTTTGGTATTCTGCAGCTCTACCCATATAGATTCCACATCATCCAAGCTAATGTCCTTCCAAACTATTGCCTTCCGAACTGTGAAGGTATGAGGGCAGAGTTGGATGAAGTGTACTGGGAAAATAGATTGAAGTGTAGGACGGTTGATGAACAGTGGTGTACATTTAAGGAGATATTTTACAACTCAAGAAAAATATATTCCAGTGAGGAGGAAAGGATGCAAGAGAAAAGATAGCTATCTGTGGCTAACTAAAGAAATAAAGGACGGTATCCAATTAAAAACAAGGGCATACAAAGTGGATAAAACTAGTGGGAGGACGGAAGATTGGGAAGCTTTTAAAAGCCAGCAAAGAATGACTAAAAAATTGATTAAGAAAGGGAAGATAGACTATGAAAGTAAACTAGCACAAAATATAAAAACAGATAGCAAGAGTTTCTATAGGTATATAAAAAGGAAAAGAGTGGCTAAAGTAAATGTTGGTCCCTTAGAGGACGAGACCGGGGAATTAGTAATGGGGAACATGGAGATGGCAGAAACTCTGAACTTGTATCAGTCTTTACAGTAGAGGACACTAACAATATTCCAACAGTGGATAGTCAAGGGGCTGTGGGGGGTTGGGGGGGGGGGGAGGAACTTAACACAATCACAATCACTAAGGAAGTAGTACTCAGTAAGATAATGAGATTTAAGGCAGATAAATCCCCTGGACCTGATGGCTTGCATTCTAGGGTCTTAAGAGAAGTAGCGGCAGGGATAGTGGATGCACTGGTTGTATTTTACCAAAATTCCCTGGATTCTGGGGAGGGCCCAGCAAATTGGAAAACTGCAAATGTAATACCTCTATTTAAAAAAGGAGGCAGACAAAAAGCAGGAAACTATAGACCAGTTAGCCTAACATCTGTGGTTGGGAAAATGTTGAAGACCATTATTAAAGAAGTAGTAGCAGGACATTTGGAAAAGCATAATTTGGTCAGGCAGAGTCAGCATGGATTTATGAAGGGGAAGTCATGTTTGACAAATTTGCTGGAAGTTCACGGGGTTGGGGAGAATATATTAGCATGGATAGAGGCTTGGCTAACGAACAGAAAAGAGAGAGTCAGGATAAATGGTTCATTCTCGGGTTGGCAATTGGAGTATAATGTTGGAAAGTGTGAGGTCATGCACTTTGGCAGAAAAAAAATCAAAGAGCAAGTGATTATTTAAATGGAGAAAGATTGCAAAGTGCTGCAGTACAGCGGGACCTGGGGGTACTGATGCATGAAACACAAAAGGTTAGTATGCAGGTACAGCAAGTGATCAGGAAGGCCAATGGAATCTTGGCCTTTATTGCAAAGGGGATGGAGTATAAAAGCAGGGAAATCTTGCTACAGTTATACAGGGTATTGGTGAGGCCACACCTGGTATTCTGCGTGCAGTTTTGATTTCCATATTTACGAAAGAATATACGTGCTTTGGAGGCAGTTCAGAGAAGGTTCACTAGGTTGATTCCGGAGATGAGGGGATTGACTTATGAGGACAGGTTGAGTAGGTTGGGCCTCTACTCATTGGAATTCAGAAGACTGAGAGATGATCTGATCGAAACGTAGAAGATTATGAGGGGTCTTGAGAAGGTGGATGCAGCGAGAATGTTTCCACTGATGGGGGAGACAAGAACTAGGGGCCATAATCTTAGAATAAGGGGCCTCCCATTTAAAACTGAGATGAGGAGAAATTTATTTTCTCAGAGGGTTGTAAATCTGTGCAATTCGCTGCCTCAGAGAGCTGTGGAAGCTGGGACATTGAATAAATTTAAGACAGAGATAGACAGTTTCTTAACCGATAAGGGATTAAGGGGTTGTGGGGAGAGGGCAGGGAAGTGGACCCGAGTCCATGATCGGATCAGCCAAGATTATATAAAATGGCAGAGCAGGCTCGAGGGGTCGTATGGCCTACTCCTGCTCTTATTTCTTATGTTCTTATGTAAATATTTTGCTTCGGTCTTCACGGTAGAAGACACAAAAAGCATCCCAATAATTGATAATTAAGGGGCTATTGGGAGGGGGAACTTAAAACAATCACTATCACTCGAGAAAAAGTATTGGCAAACTAATGGGACTAAAGGTAGACGTCCCTTGGACCTGATGGCCTGCATCCTAGGGTCTTAAATGAAGTGGCTGCAGAGATAGTGGATGCATTTGGTTGTAATCTACCAAAATTCCCTGGATTCTGGAGAGTTCCCAGCGGATTGGAAAACCGCAAATGTAACACACCCATTTAAGAAAGGAGGGAGACTGAAAGCGGGAAACTATAGACCAGTTAGCCTAACATTTGTCATTGGGAAAATGCTGGACTCCATTATTAAGGAAGTAGTAGCAGGACATTTAGAAAATCATAATACAGTCAAGCAGATTCAGCATGGTTTTATGAAAGGGAAATCATGTTTGACAAATTTGCTGGAATTCTTTGTGGATGTAACGAGCAGGCTGGATGAAGGGGAACCAGTAGATGTCATGTATATGGATTTTCAGAAGGCATTTGATAAGGTTCCACATAAAAGGTTACTGCAGAAGATAAGAGCTCACGGGATTACGGGTAATATATTAGCATGGATAGAGGATTGGCTAACTATTAGAAAACAGAGAGTCGGGATGAATGGGTCATTTTCAGGTTGGCAAACTGTAACTAGTGGGGTGCCACAGGGGCCGCAACTATTTACAATCTATATTAATAACTTGGATGAAGGGACTGAGTGCAATATAGGCAAATTTGCTGATGATACAAAGATAGGTGGGAAAGCAAGTTGTGAGGAGGATGCAAATAATCTGCAAAGGGATATAGATAGATTAAGTGGGTGGGACAAAAATATTATTTAAGTGTGGAGAGATTACAAAATGCTGATGTACAGAGGGATCTGAGGGCCCTTGTACATGAGGTACAAAAAGTTAGCATGCAGGTGCAGCACATAATTAGGAAGGCAAATGGAATGTTGGCCTTTATTGCAAGCGAGAAGGAGTATAAAAGTAGGGAAATCCTGCCACAACTGTACAGGGCGTTGGTGAGACCAGACCTGAAGTACTGTGTACAGTTGTGGTCTCCTTATTTAAGGAGAGATATACTTGCATTGGAGGCAGTTCAGAGAAGGTTCATGAGGTTGATTCCTGAGAAGAAGGGGTTGTCTTATGATGAAAGGTTGAGCAGGTTGGGCCTATAGAGTTTAGAAAAATGAGAGATCTTATTGAAACGTATAAGACTCTGAGGGGACGTGACAGGGTAGATGCAGAGAGGATGTTTCCTCGCGTGGGGAATCTTGAACTAGGCAGCATAGCTTCAGAATAAGGGGTCGCCCATTTAAAACGGAAATGAGGAGGAATTTCTTCTCTCAGAGGGTCATGAATCTTTGGAATTTTCTACTCCAGAGAGTTGTGGAGGCTAGGTCATTGAATATATTTAAGGTGGAGATAGATAGATCTTTGAATGATAAGGGAGTTAAGGGTTATAGGGAGTGGGCAGGGAAGTTGAGTTGAGGCTAAGATCAGATCAGCCATGATCTTATTGAATGGTGGAGAAGACTCAAGGGGCCAAATGGCCTACTCCTGCTCCTATTTCTTATGTTCTTATGTTATGCATGTGGGCAGGGCAAATGCTCAACATTCATACACCCTTCAGGGAAAGGCATTAAAGATGGTGGAGATAGAAAGAGATTTGGGCATTCTAGTGCATATATCCTTAAAGGTACACGAGCAATGCCGTGCAGCGATAGCTAGAGAAAATAGGATGTTGGGGTGTTTGCATCGGACAATTGAGTATAAGATGAGGCGTACTGTTTTGTTCTTGTATAAGACCTGAGTCAGGCGGCACTTGGAATACTGTGTCCAGTCTTGAACTCTTCACATGGTGGGTGATAGTGAGGCTCTAGAAAGGGTGCAGATGAGGGCCACTAGACTAATTCCAAGTCTAAAGCATCTTAGTTATTAAGATCGGGACTCTATACCTTAGAGCAGCGTAGACGTAGGGAGGATCTGATTGAGGTTTATAAGATAATGAAGGGAATAGACAATGTTCCAGCTGACAGTATATTTCAATTAAATAGGTTAGGCAGGACAAGGGGTCACAAATTTAAGTTGTATAGGTCTAGATCTAGGTTAGATGTCAGGAGGTGGTTCTTTTCCCAGAGAATAGTAGACCTCTGGAACAAGCTGCCATTTCGTGTGGTGGATGCAGACTCGCTGAATTCCTTCAAGAGAAAGCTGGATTTGTTTCTGGCTGGGGCGGGGTAGGTTCTGCAGGGAATTCAATGCCAGAGTGATCTCCTGGACTAGTTTCAATCGCCTAGATGGGTGGGAGAGGAATTTCAGATTTTTCCCCCCCAAATTGGCCTGGGTTTTTTATCTGGGTTTTTGCCTCTCCCAGGAGCTCACTTGGTTTTGGGAGGAGTGGAGTGTGTATGTTGTGATACACAATGTATCAATTGTGTGGAACAGGTTCGATGGACAAATAGTCTTTACCTGTCCGTCATTGTTCATATATTTGTACATTAATTGGGTTACATAGGCCTCATTAACTGACTCGAATAATTTGATAGGATTTAACTAGAGATTATCGAGCTATTAATCAGCTCAGAAATGTTTTGATACATCAATACTTAGGGGCCGAAATTTGGTTGTTTAGCACCACCACTAGCGCCAGAGAGGGGTGCTACAGGGCCGCTAAACACCTACCGTCCGAGCGCACACTGTCAGCTTCTGCCACGAACTTCAGTAGTCGCGTGTTTCGAAAATTCACTTTTTTGCCTGCCGTAGCGCCTGGCACTGACACCGGCAGGGGAAAGCAGTTGGTACAGCGAGGATCACGGGGCGGTGTCATCCGGAGTGAAAGATAAGTCCTGAAATGTAAGTTTTTAAACTTCTATTTCTTTGTGGCAGCAGTGGGGAAATGTGGGTGTAATTCATTGAAATTTTCACAAGGATTTTTTTTTAACTTCTGGAGCGAGGATGCCGGCATCCTAGCGTCAAAAAATTGAGCAGGCCTGCGCTATCGCTCCGTTAGCGCCCTAAGAGGAGTATGGAACGCTTCTCTTAGCGCTCAACTCTCCTCTTGGGGGCGATACAACTGAATACCACGCTTTGAGACGGTATATATTGTCCGGCGCTAAGGGTGGCGCCCCGGCGCCATCACCGCCTCAAAGCGGGTGACACCGAATTTCTACCCCTTAGAATTTGAAATCTAACAGGCTTTTCTTTTGGCAAATACTTTAATTAAAAGAGAAAAGCACTCAAACCGTACTTTATATAATAAATATTTTAGGAAGTTTACCTGTAGAGTACCTCCAATTACTTTTTCCCAATTAAGAAAATAACCACGTGCATCATATTTGGCAATAATGAGCTGTAGTTCCATACGCTGTAAGCAGTAAAACATAAATGATAAGAAACAAGAAATCACAATCACAGTTGACAACACTTGCTTGTATTTAAGTTTAAAGGTATCATGCAATAAAGATTAGCACTTGGACAAGTATCAGCTGATCGAAGTGAACCAGCTTGATTGGTGATGGGGAGGACATGTCTGACTAATGCAGTTGAATATTTAACGAGGCCAATAGCAATGTGGATAGGGACAAGGCTGAGATTATTGCCCTCCAGGCACGTCAGTTCACTGACTAACAGTGTGTGACAGTGATATATGTGTAGAGTCAACACGGGCCCGGAGTCCCTTTGGCCGGTTCAACGCCGGCCCCGGAGTCACTTCAGCCGATTCAACACCGGCCCTGGAGTCTCTTCAGCCAACTTGGAGCCGGCCTCGGCCAGCTGCACAATCTGCCGAGACGAAAGCAACTGAAAGAGCTGCTGTAATGGCGGCGGCCACTCTGTCTTCTCTCAAAACCCCTCTGTCATGTATCCTACATGGCTGCTGTTGGTACTATCACAAGGTGTGCCACCAGAGGGCACAGCAGTGGGAGACTTGTAGGTTACCTGTACAGGTGTGCCTGGCCTAGTATAAAAGGCAGGCCACCAGGTGTAATCCTCACTCTGGAGTTAACTAAAAAGGACTAAGGTCACTACAGTTCAAGTACAACACACTGCCTCGTGGAGTCATTACTAGAGCATCTAAGGACACTACAATTGGCAATGAGATTACGAACTTTCACGCGGAAATGGCTACCCTTCGTACGTTGCAGCAGTTCGCCGATGGTGATGATTAGGACGCCTTTGTGGAGAGGCTAGAACATTTCTTCACAGCAAACGACCTGGCAGTAGACAACCCGGCTGCACTGGCTGACAAGCGCCGCGCTATCTTGCTAACCAGTTGTGGGCCCAACGTCTATGGCCTCGTCAGGGATTTGCTGGCACCAGCGAAGACAACGAACAAGTTGTATAAGGAGCTTGTAACCCTGATCCAGGAGCAACTCAAGCCCAAGGAGAGCATCCTCACAGCCAGACACCAGTTCTACACCCACCGACGGCCCGAAGGCCAGGAAGTCGCGAAGTACGTTGCAGACCTCAGGAGGCTGGCGGCACCGTGCGAGTTCGGAACCCACTTCAACAAAACGCTGCAGGACATTTTTGTCATTGGAATTGGCCCTGAGGGCTTTCTTCACAAGCTACTGTCGGCGGATACCACAGTCACATTGCAGAAGGCCACCTCTGTGAGTCAGTCTTCATGACCTCGACCTGCGGTTCTAGGCAGATGTCTAACCCTTAGGACTCAAACCCGACAGGTAAGAGTGGCGCTGTTTAGAGGCTGGATTGTAGAGTGCGAACCCTCTCAGGGAAGAGAAAACAGGCCCCCGAGTCCCTTAACTCAGAGTCCGCTGAGGGGGGCTAACCGAGTAGTTCCATGCTGGCATTGCGGAGGGAATCACGGGGCTCACCAATGCCGCTTTAAAGACTATGTGTGCAAAGGCTGCAGCACAAAGGGCCACCTCCAGTGAATGTGTAAGAGAAATATGACTCACTGTGTCGATGAAGAGTCTGCAGATGGCCATGAATCCAGCGTGGATTATGAATTGATAGGCAGAGAGGCAGCCCAGTCCCATGGGGAGGTCATAGCATGTTTACCTGCACCACCGAGTGTTCCCCGCTGAAGATGGAAGTTGAGATAGAGGGTCTTCATGGAAGTGGACATGGGGTGAGCCACTCAGTGATGAATCAAGGAGCCTTTGAGAGGCTATGAGACAATCCGGCTGAATGACCCGAGTTGGCCCCAGTTCAGGCAAAGTTGCGCACCTACACCAATGAAATTATCCCAGTCGTTGGTAGTGCGAATGTAAAGCTATTCCATGATGGCACAATGCACAAGTTACCTCTGTGGATTGTTGCAGATGATGGACCAATGCTGCTCGGCAGAAGGTGGATGGAGAAGATTCATTGGAAACGGGAGGATTTCATCCCTCCAGCGATCAACGTCCCCCGCGCTCAGAGGCAAAGCAGGCCCTCACCTGAGAGTGGACCCGGCACCGGAGAGCAGACCAGCACAGCACCCGAGACACAGACCGCTCAGCACGACTACGTGGAGATGATCCAGCTGAGATGACCCGAACGCACCTTCCAGGCTCCAGTGGCAGGACTCCGGAAGAAGAAAATCGGATCCAGAAGCGACTTCCCAACAGCGGAGGCAGAACCCGGGGAGAAGAGGATCACCACAGTCGACATCGTGGATGGAGGAAAGATGGCGCCCAAACCACGAGGTGACGCGCTGAAGACAAAGATGGCCGCGGCCAGACCACAAGGTGCAGCGCTGATGGAGCAACACGTGGCACCAAATAGAGAAGCGGATTGGGGTAAAGCAAGTAAGGCTCTCTTAAATGAGGCCTGCAGCCCATGGCAATTAAAGGGACAGTTCCAAATACTTAAGCAATGTAATAAGAACTGTAAGTCAGAGACAAAATGTGGAACTGATCATGTAAAATGCATAACGGATAATCTATATTGTGTACATTCAACCAGCGAGGAAAAGTCGCGCAATTATGTAAAATGTGTAATTGATGATCCGAACTGTGCACATGTAACCAGTGAGGAAAAGTCACGTGATCATGATTGGACCCACAGAGTGTCCATCATAAGTGAGGAAAAATTGTGCGATGCAGGATTTCTACTGCACGCAGCCAATGCAGTGGGCAGACACCCATTGGCTGCACACAGGTCCAACAAGCTACCCAATTCTGTAGCCTGCGTCCTGGGGACCAGAGTCACGCACCATGAAGTGTGGCCACAAGCAGCCAACACACACGAGCTGCAGAGCAAGCGACCTCAGCAGGGCAACGGCACCGGTATCGATACCATGCCCCGGGTCAGCTCCATCTCTCAGGTAACTGATAGCACCAATGAGCCTGAAGGAGCAGACTGCACCAAGGCCATACCCCTAGATGTAGGGTCACCTGCCACTGTTCCCCAAAAGGAAACGAGCACCAGCCAGGATCCCAAACTAAACGACGCTCAGGCCAGCGAGTCAGCAGTTCCCTGTGCACTGCTAGACGAAAGCTCCTCAGGAAGCAGCTGTGTCCCAGGACGCAAAGAAAGGACAGGGAGGTCACAGACATCTGTGAACAGGCCCGACGCTAGGGACCACGGCAACAGCCCCGAGAGCAGGCTACGCGAGCCAACCGGGTTCCCACTGCCAGTACTGGTCACTGAGCCGCCACCAGACTGCAGGGACACAACCCAGCAGCTCAGGAACTAGCTTGTCCTCACGCACTGGTCACTGCATCGATAAGGCATCTAACGTACTTGTCACACCACGGAACCACACAAAAACAAAAACAAAAAATGCAAAACCCACTTACCTGAACTTGAATGTACATGAATGTTAGGAGCCGCCGCCATAATCAATGTGGGAGGGGGGGAGAATGGAGTGGTCAGGGACACACACACACAAACAGCAATCACCAGTATGCTACCGCACCAACTACTCACCCAAGGTTGAAATGACCCGCCAAGGGTCAATCAGACAGAGACCACATAGAGCTAAGCCCAGAGTACAGTCAATGCAGAGGCGATTTGCACTGAGGGCTCAGGGGGGAGTGATGTCATGCATCCTACATGGCTACTGTTGGTACTATCACAAGGTGTGCCACCAGAGGGCACAACAGTGAGAGACTCGTAGGTTATCTGAGGACACTACACCCTCGAGAAGCTAAAATGGAGCAGGGTGCCAGCATCCCTCATCCCCACCCCTCCTCACACCCCAGATCTCCCACCACCTCTCCTGAAGGCGCTGCTCACCGCCGAGCTTACGGCTCACATTCCACCATAGGCAATTAGGCCCATACAGTAGAGCCTGGTCTCCAGTCATCTTGGACCCCCTTGCCACTGGACCAAGACCTTCTTCTGCTAAGCCCGTGTGGTAGCTGGTTTGCAATGGCCAACCCACGTTAAAAGGATTCATGCACAGGCATCTTTCACCAAAATGAAGTTCGGGATCTGGTCGTGGACTCGGCTCCACTTACCCGCCCGCTCCCCGTAACCCTTAATTCCCTTATTGGTTAAAAATCTATCTATCTGTGATTTGAATACATTCAATGAGCTCGCCTCAACTGCTTCCTTGGGCAGAGAATTCCACAGATTCACAACCCTCTGGGAGAAGAAATTCCTTATATTCAACAACTGAGCATCCACAGCCTTTTGGGGCAGAGAATTCCAAAAATTCACAAGCCTATGAGTGTAAAAGTTCCTCCTCATCTCAGCCTTAAAAGGCTGACCCCTTATCCTGAGACTATGCCCCTTAGTTCTAGACATTCCAGCCATGGGATACAATCTATCCTGTAAATCCCTCTCAGTATCTAATGGCCCCGAAATTGATGGAAGCTAAGTGCAGTCCAAGTGCCGCCCAAAGGACCGCTGAGATACCTGACAGTACTTTGGGCGGGAGTTTCATGGAAAAGTCCTGGAAAGACCGCCTGGCGGCAAAAAAACGACTTATGCCATGAATCAAGGTGGCAGCGGGCAGGACCTCCCAATCTCGGTGCCAAATACAATCCTCGGCAAAGTACCGCCGAGGATTGAGTCGGACCCAGGGAGGGGGAACATGTATAATTTAAAATTTCCCAAAAATAAAAAAAAACACTGGAAAACCTCAGGGGACCCATCCACCAAAATCACTGAAAAAAAAATAAGTAAAAGAAGTTTACTAGTCTTTTTTTGCAGGTCTTCTTACTTACTGATGAGGTTAGATCTGCCTCCATGTGGTGGTCCTTCCCCCTGCTGCAGCAGACTCCCGCCCAGTCCAAACTGGTAGGTCGGCAGGCGGAAGGAATCTTACATGGGACCAGCGGACATCAGCGGGCAGTTCCCAGCGGTCTTCCCTGCCCACCGGCGCGAGGCCTCCACCAAACTGGCTCGGAAGGGAGACCGCCCAGAAAACTCGGCGGCAGCCGACGGCAGCAGTGAGTCCACCAAGTTCAGGGCTTATACGTTTCAATGAGATCACCTCTCATTCTTCTAAATTCCAAAGAGCATAGGTCTAATCTACTCAATCTCTCCTCAGAGGACAACCCTCTCATCCCAGGGATTAGTTTCGTGAACCTTCGTTTTTAAAAATTTGTTCCGGGATGTGGGCGTCACTGGCAAGGCCAACATTTATTGCCCATCCCTAATAGCCCTTGAGAAGGTGGTGGTGAGCCGCCTTCTTGAACCGCTGCAGACCTTGTGGTGAAGGTACTCACACAGTGCTGATAGGGAGGGCGTTCCAGGATTTTGACTCAGCGACGATGAAGGAATGGCGATATACTTCCAAATCAGGAAAGTGCGTAGCTTTGAGGGGAACTTGCAGGTCATGGTGCTCCCATGTGTCTGCTGCCCTTGTCCTTCAAGGTCAGTGGTTTGGGAGTTGCTGCCGAAGAGGCCGTGATGAATTGTTGCAGTGCATCTTATGCAGACACACTGCAGCCACGGTGTTCCAGTGATGGAGGGAGTGAATGTTGAAGATGGTGGATGAGGTGCCAATCAAATGGACTGCTTTGTCCTGAATGGTGTCGAGCTTCTTGAATGTTGTTGGAGCAGCACTCAGCCAGGCAAGTGGAAACTATTCCATCACACTCCTGACATGTGCCTTGTAGATGGTGGAAAGACTTTAGGAAGTCAAGAGGTGAAGCACTTGCTGTAGAATACCCTGCCCCTGACCCGTTCTTGTTGCCACAATATTTATGTGGCTGGTCCAGTAAAGTTTATGGTCGATGGTAACCCCCCAAGATGCTGATGGTGGGGGATTCAGCGATGGTAATGCCGTTGAATATCAAGGAGAGATGGCTAGACTCTTGCTTGTTGGAGATGGTCATTGCCTGGCACTTTTGTGGTGTGAATGTTACTTGCCACTGACTAGCCCAAGCCTGAATGTTGTTCGGGTTTTTGCTGCCTGTGGGCATGGACTGCTTCATTTTCTGAGGAGTTGTGAATGGAACTGAACACTGTGCAACCATCAGTGAACATCCCCACTTCTGACCTTATGATACAGGGAAGGTCATTGATGAAGAAGTTGAAGATGGTTGGACCTAGGACACTGCCCTGAGGAAATTCTGTAGCGATGTCCTTGGGCTGGGATGATTGACCGCCAACCAGCACAACCATCTTCCTTTCTGCTTTCCTTTCCTCTCCAAACTCCTTGAACGTGTTGTCACATCCCAAATCCATGCCCTTCTTTACCGGAATTCCATGTTTGAATCTCTCCAATACAGATTCCGTGCCTGTCACAATACCGAAACAGCTCTCAAAGTCACAAAAGACATTCTTTGTGGCTTTGACTGTTGTGTATCTGTAAAGCATGCACTCCCATGTTCTGCCACCAGGGAGTGCATCCCCTGAAGTCCCAAGGGATCCCAGCATCCCTTGGGAACACTGTATATAGCCCCTAAGACCTGTTCCTCACTCTGGAGTGTCTTAATAAAGACTGAGGTCACTGTTACTTTAACCTCCCTGTGTGCAATCTCATCTGTGTTAGGAACACAATAACTGGCGACGAGAATACGAATCCAATGCAAAGATGCAGCAAACTGTGGGCATTCTAGAGCAGCTCTCAGAAGGTGAGGACTGGGAAGCCTATGTTGAACGGTACTTTGTCGAACGATCAGTACTTTGTAGCCAACGAGCTGGACGGAGAAGGAAGCGCTGCAAAAAGGAGAGCGGTCCTCCTCACGGTCTGCGGGGCACTGACCTACAGCCTCATGAAGAATCTTCTGGCTCCAGTGAAACCCACAGATAAGTCATATGAGGAGCTGTGTACACTGGTTCGTGAGCATCTTAACCCGAGGGAGAGCATGCTGATGGCGAGGTATCAGTTCGACACGTGCCAGTGATCTGAAGGTCAGGAAGTGGCGAGCTACGTCGCTGAGCTAAGACGACTTGCAGGAGAATGTGAGTTTGATAGCTACCTGGAGCAAATGCTCAGAGACTTTTTTGTACTGGGCATTGGCCACGAGACCATCCTACGAAAACTTTTCACTGTAGAGACACTGACCCTCAGTAAGGCCATTGTGATAGCACAGGCGTTTATGTCCACCAGTGATAACACCAAACAAATCTCTCAGCACACAAGTGCTAGCAATGTTCATAAATTAACTGGAACTGTGTTTGCGATCAGAAATGTATAGGGCAGAAACCACGAGTCTGCAACTGCCAGCAGGCCTCAGGTGACCAGATGACTCCGAGTCTGCAACAAAGGATCAATGAAAGGCAATTCACACCTTGTTGGCGTTGTGGAGGCTTCCATCCAGCCTAATCATGCCGCTTCAAAGCGTATGTTTGCAAGAGCTGTGGAACAATGGGGCATCTCCAACGAGTCTGCAGATGAGCTGCAAGCTCTGCAAAACCTGCTAACCACCACGTGGCAGAGGAAGATTGGTCCATGGTGGATCAAAGCAATTTCGAGCCTCAGAGAGAGGAGGCAGATGCTGAAGTACTTGGGGTGCACACATGTTCGACGAAATGTCCACCTATAATGCTAAATGTAAAATTGAATGGCTTACCCATCGCCATGGAACTGGACACTGGCACTAGCCAATCCATCATGAGTAAAAAGATGTTTGAGAGACTGTGGCGCAACAAGTCACACAGACCAGCCCTGAGCCCCATGCACACAAAACTCAGAACGTACACCAAAGAGCTTATCACTGTGCTCCTAACACAGATGAGACTGCACACAGGGAGGTTAAAGTAACAGTGACCTCAGTCTTTATAAAGACACTCCAGAGTGAGGAACAGGCCTTAGAGACCGGCTTATATACAGTGCTCCCACGGCTTGCTGGGAGCCCTTGGGACTTCAGGGGATGCACTCCCTGGTGGCGGAACATGGGAGTGCATGCTTTACAGATACACAACATCACTCCCCCTCCAAAGTCAAAGTGAAAACTATTTACAAGGTGCGGCGGTCGGGAGCCTTTCTTTCCCCGGTGGACCGCCTCGGTAAAAATGTCTATTCTGGTGTGTTGGCTGTGCCCTCGCTGGGCTGGCATGTTGTTGGTCCTGCAGGGCTGTTGGGTGAGCCTGGCCTTGCTGGGTTATTGGGCGTGATAGGCTCGATTTCCTGGTCCGGGGTGGTGCCGTTGATCCTTTGGGTGTTTGTTGTGGGCTCGAAAGAGGTGGTGTCTGCTGTGGGTTGTTCAGGGCAGTCTGTGAACCGCAGCCTCGTTTGGTCCAGGTGCTTTCTGCAAGTTTGTCCATTGTCTAGTTTGACTACAAACACCCTACTCCCTTCTTTAGCTATCACCATGCCCGCGATCCACTTGGGACCATGTCCATAGTTTAGCACATACACAGGGTCATTCAGATCAATTTCCCATGACACAGTGACGCGGCCAACGTTTACATTTTGTTGCTGCCGCCTGCTCTCTACCTGATCATGCAGGTTGGGGTGAACCAGCGAGGGTCTGGTTTTAAGTGTCCTTTTCATGAGTAGCTCAGCCGGGGGCACCTCTGTGAGCGAGTGGGGTCTCGTGCGGTGGCTGAGAAGTACTCGGGACAGGTGGGTTTGGAGTGAGCCTTGTGTGACTCATTTAAGGCTCTGTTTGATTGTTTGTACTGCCCGCTCTGCCTGCCCATTGGAGGCTGGTAAACGAGGCTGACGTGACATGTTTTATCCTATTGTGGTTCATGAATTCTTTAAATTCGGCACTGGTGAAACATGGCCCATTGTCACTGACCAGTATGTCAGGCAGGCCGTGTGTGACAAACATGGCCCTCAGGCTTTCAATGGTGGCGGTGGCAGTGCTTCCCGACATTATTTCACATTCAATCCATTTTGAAAAAGCATCCACCACCACCAGGAACATTTTACCGAGAAATGGGCCTGCATAGTCGACATGGATCCTCGACCATGGTCTGGAGGGCCAGAACCACAAACTTAGTGGTGCCTCTCTGGGCGTGTTGCATTGCCATACACAGGACTCTAAGTCAGAGTCAATATCGGGCCACCACTTGTGGGATCTGGCTATCGCTTTCATCATTACTATACCCGAGTGTGTGCTGTGGAGATTCGAGATGAACGTCTCCCTGCCCTTTTTGGGTAGCACTACGCGGTTACCCCACAACAGGCAGTCCACCTGAATGGACAGCTCGTTCTTTCGCCGCTGGAACGGATTGATTAGCTCTTGCATTTCAACGGGGATGCTGGCCCAGCTTCCATGTATTACACAGTTTTTTTACTAGGGACAGCAGAGGATCTTGGCTGGTCCAAGTCCTAATCTAGCGGGCCGTGACAGGTGATTTATCATTTTCAAACGCTTCCATGACCTTCAAAAGGTCTGCGGGCTGCGCCACCATCAACAAGTGTGCCATTTCCACACCCGTGGTGGGCAATGGTAGCCGAATGAGAGCATCCGCACAGTTCTCGGTGCCTGGCCTGTGGCGGATGGTATAGTTATATGCTGATAGCGCAAGTGCCCACCTTTGTATGCGGGCTGAGGCATTAGTATTTATCCCCTTGTTTTCAGCGAACAGGGATGTGAGGGGCTTGTGATCGGTTTCCAGCTCAAATTTGAGGCCAAACAGGTACTGATGCATTTTCTTTACCCCGAACACACATGCTAATGCCTCTTTCTTAATCATGCTGTAGGCCCTCTCGGCCTTAGACAAACTTCTGGAGGCATAGGCGACAGGTTACAACTTCCTCGCTTGTTGTAATACACACCCGACTCCGTACGACGACGCGTCACATGCTAGCACAAGTCTTTTACACAGGTTATACAATACAAGCAGCTTGTTGGAGCATATAATGTTTCTGGCTTTCTCAAAAGCAATTACTTGTTTTTTTCCCCATACTCAGTTCTCACCTTTACGCAATTACACATGTAGAGGCTCTAAGAGAGTGGTTAACCCTGATAGGATGTTACCAAAATAGTTGAGGAGTCCCAGGAACGACCGCAGCTCCGTGATGTTCTGTGGAGTAGACGCGTTCCTGATAGCCTCTGTCTTGACCTCTGTGGGCTGAATGCTGTCCGCCGCGATCTTTCTCCCCAAAAACTCCACTTCTGTTGCGATGAAGATGCATTTCGACCTCTTCAGCCGCAGCCCTACGTGATCCAGTCGCTGGAGGACCTCCTCCAGGTTTTGTAGGTGTCCCGACCCATGACCAATATGCTGTCCTGAAAAACCACCGTGCGTGGTACCAACTTGAGTAGGCTCTCCATGTTTCTCTGGAAGATCGCTGCAGCCGACCGAATTCCAAACGGGCATCTGTTGTAGATAACCTGTCCCATGTGCGTGTTGATGCAGGTGAGGCCCTTTGAAGACTCCTCCAGCTCCTGCGTCATGTAGGCTGAAGTCAGGTTGAGCTTGGTGAACGTCTTGCCTCCTGCCAGCGTCGCAAATAGGTCATCTGCCTTAGTTAGCGGGTATTGGTCCTGTAGCGAGAAACGATTCATAGTTACTTTATAATCGCCGCACATTCTGACTGTGCCATCACTTTTGAGTACTGGAGCAATCGGGCTGGCCCACTCACTGAATTCCACTGGGGAGATGATGCCCTTGTGTTGCAGCCTGTCCAGCTCGATTTCCACTCTCTCCCTCATCATGTGATGTACCGCTCGCGCCTTGTGGTGAATAGATCGTGCCTCTGGGACCAAGTGGATCCGCACCTTCTGCGGTGCATGTAGCACACAAATCACTGACTCCACACAGTCTGGTGTTGATGTAACTGCAGTGACCTTAGTCCTTTATTGAACAGCTCCAGAGTGGCCTCCATGTGTGGTGGGCAGCCTTTTATACTGCCTCGTGCAGGTACTTTCAGGTCTCCCACCACAGCGCCCTCTGTGATGCACCATTGTACTTATATCATACATTTAATGTACCAGAGCAATACACAACATCTCACTCCCTCCCCAGTTCAAAAAGCCGTTGCTTGAATCCCCTAAATTGAACATCGCATTAGCCCATTGGTAATGTTAGTCACGGATCCATGTCCCTTTTTCTTGAACCTCGTGGTATCAACTCTTCCCATAATTCATATCCATTATTTCAAGCACAGTAACCACTCAGCATTGAAATATTAACTCTTATCATAATTCGCAATTCATATCCATTATTTTAAACACGGTAACCATCCAGCATTAAAATATTAATTCTTATCATAAATCTATCATCCTACATTCACATAGCACATTTAGACTCGCTCTTGCCTTACAAAAGTCTTTACTTGGGGACCGCCAATGGTGTAAGGCCCTTTTAAGACTTCCGGGAGCATTTCCCTTTTAAGACACCATCTTGTGGCTTCCCATGAGGCGCCGCCATCTTAGCTGCGCTGCTGGCCTTTGTCTGCAGGGCTCCATTGCCACGAGGCTCACCGCCATCTTGAGCTCGCTGGCGAAGAAAGAAGAGGGGACAAGGCAGCAGGGAAAGGGAAAAAGAGAAAAAAAAACGGCTCAGCTTGCAGAAGTCGGTCTGGACTCAATCAGTCACAGTCCCTGTGAGTCGCTCTGTGCCTGCTGCTGCATCCGCCGCTCTGGCTCGCGTTCCCCCGAGTCATGCCCACCGCCACCGCAGCCTCCGCTCCCGCCGTTGTCTCCGCACTTGCCCGTCCCTCCTGCTGCCGCCGTGGCCACCTCTCCTGCGGCCGCTGTGGCCACCATCGCAGCCGCTGCCGCCGCCCGACTGTTCCGCTGCGTGGGCCCCCCCGATCCGCCGGCCACCGATGGGCCTCCAGTTTCTCGCCCGCAGCACCCGCAAGCCCGCACCCCAGCAATAGGCCAGCACCTGCAACTTTGTTCTTCCAGGGTCTGCTCATCTGTGGAGACTGTCCTGCAAACCTGTTCTTCCAGGGTCTGTTCGTCTGTGGAGGCTGAGGCTGCAGGATTGCTTCGAGTCAGGAGTTCTGGGCTGCTGTCGCCTGTGTGTGGATTTAGGCTGCAGCTCCAGCTCGGTTGGCGCTGCTCTTTGGGAACCCGGGGAGCAGCAGTCTGTGGAGGAGTGAAGTCTTCCCAGCTCCCACAGACCTTTCCCATCCATCTTCTGCCGAGGAGCATTGGCCCATTGCCTGCAATGATCCATAAAGGTAAACTGTGCGTCTCGCCCCCGTGAGATACCTGCACATCCGCTCTGCCGAGAACAGGTATCAGTTCCTTGGTGTAGGTACGCAGCTTTGCCGTGACCGGGACCAGCTTGGGTCGTGCAGCCGGGTTGTCCCATAGTTTCTCAAAAGTTCTCAGACTCATCAACGACGGACCCGATCCCGTATCCACTGCAATACTCACTGGGACTCCGTCAATTTTTACTTCCATAATCACTGAGGGCGAATCGTCGGTGCACGTATACAGTCCCAGCACCTCATCTTCTTCTGCCTGCTCCTCGCTGAACAGTAGATCATCCCGCATCTCCTCAGCCACATGGTGAGTCTGATTTCTTTTACTCATACGCTGAAGGTAGCCTTTCAGGTGGCAGGTATTGCACGTATACTCCGCAAACCTGCACCGGTGAGCCCCATGGCTTCCTCCGCAGAGCCAGCATGGTGCTGCTTGATTGCTCCCCCTCAGCGGACTCTGAGTTCTAGGACCCCGAGGTCCGTGCTCTCTGCCCCGGGCAGAGCCACGTTCTGCAGTTCTGTCCCTGGTGGGCGCTATCCTGTGGACAGTGCCTGCCGGGTTCGAAACTGTGTGGATCATTTGCTTGGTGCTGCAATTCGAGGTCATATATGCCCGGCTGATGGTGATAACCTTTGTCTGGGTAACTGTGGGTTCCGTGGCTAGCAGCTTGTGAAGAAGGCCCTCATGGCCAATCCCCATGACGAAAACGTCCCGCAATGCCTCGTCAAGGTGTGCGCCAAAATCACACGGCGCTGCGAGTCTCCTGAGGTCCGCAGCATATTTGGTGACGTTCTGGTCCTCGGGTCTTCAGTGATGGTAAAATTTGTATCTAACCGTGAAGATGCTCTCCTTCGGTTTCAACTGGTCACGAATGAGTGCGACCAGCTCCTCATATGACTTGTCCCTGGCTCTTGCGGGTGCCAGCAAATCCCTGACGAGACAGTAAACCTCATCGCCACAACTGGAAAGCAATATCGCCTTACGCTTATCTCTCAGTGCGTCCGTGCTCCCCGTCAGGTCATTTGCTGTGAAGTAGTACTCGAGCCTTTCCGTAAAGGCCTCCCAATCATTGCCAACGGTAAAATACTTTAGCGAGCCCAGAGTAGTCATGGTTGTGTGGAGTTCGTCCGCTTCCTTGTTGCCAATGTGGTGTATGTAGCACATAAATCACTGACTCTACACGGTCTGGTGTTGATCTAACTGCTGTGACCTTTGTCCTTTATTGAACAGCTCCAGAGTGGCCTCCAGGTGTGGTGGGCAGCCTTTTATACTGCCTCATGCAGGTACTTTCAGGTCTCCCACCACAGCACCCTCTGTAGTGCACCATTGTACTTATATCATACATTTAATGTACCAGAGCAATACACAACACCTTCGCCCCGGAAAAGTTTCCAATGCCTGGCTCAAAAAGGGAAGGAAATTTGTTAAGAACCTGGGTACATGAGGCCTCATCGACATGTGATAGCGCTCGGATGTCATCCCAGTTCCAGCGGATTTTGCCCAGCCAGTTCCTTCCAAGCAGTGTGGGGCCATCACCCAGGACAATCCAGAGTGGCAGTTCGTGCACCGTGCCCTCGTAGGTGACTTTGACCATGACGCTGCCCAGGACAGTGATAAGCTCTTTGGTGTATGCTCTCAGTTTCGTGTGGATGGGGCTCAGAGCTGTTCTGAATGCCTTGTTGCACCACAGTCTCTCAAACATCTTTTTACTCATGATGGATTGGCTAGCGCCAGTGTCCAGTTCCATGGCTACGAGTATGCAATTCAATTTTACGTTTAACATTATAGGTGGACACTTTGTCGAAAATGTGTGCACCCCGTGTACTTCAGCATTTGCCTCCTCTCTCTGAGGCTCGAAATTGCTTTGATCCAACATAGGCCAATCTTTCTCTGCCACGTGGTGGTTAGCAGGTGTTGCAGAGCTTGCAGCTCGTTTGCAAGCTTGTTGGAGGTGCCCCATTGTTCCACAGCTTGTTGGCTACAAAGTACTGATGTAGCCGTTCGACATAGGCTTCCCAGTCCTCACCCTCCGAGAACTTCTCCAGGATGCCCACAGTTTACAGCATCTTTGCGTTGGATTCGTATACTCGTCGCCAGTTATTGTGTACCTAACACAGATGAGACTGCACACAGGGAGGTTAAAGTAACAGTGACCTTAGTCTTTATTAAGACACTCCAGAGTGAGGAACAGGACTTAGGGGCCGGCTTATATACAGTGCTCCCAAGGGATGCTTCGGACTTCAGGGGATGCGCTCCCTCGTGGCGGAACATGGGAGTGCATGCTTTACAGATACACAACAGTAATAATCTCTGGATTATCACCCGAACCAGGAGCAAATTTGCATAGGGTAAATAAGATCAAAGAGTTAAACACGTGGCTCAAAGATTGGTGTGGGAGAAATGGATTTTGGTTCATGGGACACTAGCACCATTATTGGGGTAAGGGGGAGCTGTTCCGTTTGGACGGGCTCCACTTAGACCATGCTGGGCTAGGGTCCTGGCAAATCAAATAACTAGGGCTGTCGAGAGGGCTTTAGACTAATTAGTGGGGGGGATGATTCAGGTGAGTGAAAATTTAAAAAGTCAAAAAACAAGAAGGCAATAGAGCAGGGTAGCACTGGGGGAAATGAAAACCAGAGCATGCCAGGAAGGGACAGAATGTATAAACATAAAGGTGAATCAGAAAGTAGGGTCAAAACTGGAAAAAATGGTAAAAAAACAAACTTAAAAGCTCGTTATCTGAATGCACATCGCATTCGTAACAAAATAGATGAGTTGACGGCACAAATACATGCAAATGGGTATGATCTGATAGCCATTACAGAGACGTGGTTGCAAGGTGACCAGGATTGGGAACTAAATATTCAGGGGTATTTGATAATTAGGAAGGACAGACAGAAAGGAAAAGGAGGTGGGGTAGCAATGTTAATAAAGGATGAGATCAGTGCGTTAGTGAGAAACGATATTGGCAGAGGATCAACATGTTAAATCAGTTTGGGTGGACATAAGGAATAATAATGGGAAAAAGTCGCTGGTGGGCGTAATCTATAGGCTCCCTAACAGTAGCTGCACTGTTGGACAGAGTATACATAAGAACATAAGAATTAGGAACAGGAGTAGGCCATCTAGCCCCTCAAGCCTGCTCTGCCATTCAACAAGATCATGGCTGATCTGGCCGTGGACTCAGCTCCACTTACCCGCCCGCTCCCCATAACCCTTAATTCCCTTATTGGTTAAAAATCTATCTATCTGTGATTTGAATACATTCAATGAGCTAGCCTTAACTGCTTCCTTGGGCAGAGAATTCCACAGATTCACAACCCTCTGGGAGAAGAAATTCCTTCTCAACTCGGTTTTAAATTGGCTCCCCCGTATTTTGAGGCTGTGCCCCCTAGTTCTAGTCTCCCCGACCAGTGGAAACAACCTCTCTGCCTTTATCTTGTCTATCCCTTTCATTATTTTAAATGTTTCTATAAGATAACCCCTCATCCTTCTGAACTCCAACGAGTAAAGACACAGTCTACTCAAACTATCATCATAAGGTAACCCCCTCATCTCCAGAATCAGCCTAGTGAATTGTCTCTGTACCCCCTCCAAAGCTAGTATATCCTTCCTTAAGTAAGGTGACCAAAACTGCACGCAATACTCCAGGTGCGGCCTCACCAATACCCTGTAGAGTTGCAGCAGGACCTCCCTGCTTTTGTACCCCATCCCTCTCGCAATGAAGGCCAACATTCCATTCACCTTCCTGATTACCTGCTGCACCTGCAAACTAACTTTTTGGGATTCATGCACAAGGACCCCCAGGTCCCTCTGCACCACGGCATGTTGTAATTTCTCCCCATTCAAATAATATTCCCTTTTACTGTTTTTTTTCCCAAGGTGGATGACGTCACATTTTCCGACATTGTATTCCATCTGCCAAACTTAGCCCATTCACTTAACCTATCTAAATCTCTTTTCAGCCTCTCTGTGTCCTCTACACAACCCGCTTTCCCACTAATCTTTGTGTCATCTGCAAATTTTGTTACTCTACACTCTGTCCCCTTTGTTAGGTCATCAATGTATATTGTAAGCAGTTGTGGTCCCAGCACCGATCCCTGTGGCACACCACTAACCACCGATTTCCAACCTGAAAAGGACCCATTTAACCCGACTCTCTGCTTTCTGTTAGCCAGCCAATTCTCGATCCATGCTAATACATTTCCTCCGACTTCACGTACCTTTATCTTCTGCAGTAACCTTTTGTGTGGCACCTTATCGAATGCCTTTTGGAAATCTAAATACACCACATCCATCGGTACACCTCTATCCACCATGCTCGTTATATCCTCAAAGAATTGCAGTAAATTAGTAAACCATGATTTCCCCTTCATGAATCCATGCTGCGTCTGCTTGATTGCACTACTCCTATCTAAATGTCCCGCTATTTGTTCCTTGATAGCTTCAAGCATTTTCCCCACTACAGATGTTAAACTAACCGGCCGATAGTTACCTGCCTTTTGTCTGCTCCCTTTTTTAAACAGAGGCGTTACATCAGCTGCTTTCCAATCCGCTGGTACCCAACCAGAGTCCAGAGAATTTTGGTTGATTATAACGAATAAATCAAGAAATAATTGAGGCTTGTAATAAAGGAATGGTAATAATTGGCAATTTTAACCTTCATATTGATTGGACAAAGCAAATTGACCAGGGTAGCCTTGAGGAAGCGTTCAAAAATGGCCGTTATTTCCTGCGTGGGCAGCAATAAAGGGTTTTCAGATCACTGGCTGCTCGGCCATTCTCAAAGCACGTAGTCTACATTTTATAAAATGGCCATTTCCGCGATTTGAAATGGGCGTTAGCATTAAATTTTTTTGACCTTCTGCCGTAAAGTGTCATCGTCCTTAGCAACAGCATGGCAACGCTCAATTCCCGCGATTCAGGAGGTCAAGGGTCATCATTACATGCGCAGAAGAGGAGACAGAGAGAGAGGAAGCTCAGAGGCACTGAAAGCGTGTGTGGTTGTGGTGTGTGTTTGTCTGGCTGTTGTGGGAGGCACGGGGGAGATTCATCAGCAGCATTCATGAGAGGGGACCTCATAGAAACGTTTAAAATTCTGACGGGTTTGGACAGGTTGGATGCAGGAAGAATGTTCCCAATGTTGGGGAAGTCCAGAACCAGGGGTCACAGTCTAAGGATAAGGGGTAAGCCATTTAGGACCGAGATGAGGAGAAACTTCTTCACCCAGAGAGTGGTGAAGAGGGTACTGAAGTTTCATGTTCAGCCATGAACTCATTGAATAGCGGTGCAGGCTAGAAGGGCTGAATGGCCTGCTGCTGCACCTATTTTCTATGTTTCTATGTTTTCTAAAAAGCCTACTAAGCACCAAGAACATAGTTGGCACCGAGTTTTTGTCCAACAAATAAAATATAACATGGAAGGGATGGAGGAGGCCCTGGACCTGGTAGCCAGGACCACTGGTGGCAGAGGGTTGCCAGTGGTCCTGGAGCACAGCACTGCACCCCAAGATGCCGCACCCCCATTGCCAACCACACATGAGAGCCAGGAGCAACATCTTGCTTCTGGCTCGGAGCACGTTCCCATCTCCTTTCCCATATCCGTCCAAGCAGCATTTCGGCTGTCACCCCGCACCCTCCCCCCCCTCCCACCGCCCCCCCGCAAATGAAGCTTCGTCTGAGAAGCTCCTTGGCCAGGCGGCTTGGAGTCAGGAGGGGAAAGGGAAGGGGTAGAGGTGGGGAGGTGAAGAGGGACGGGAGGCGGGGGGTGGTGGTGAAGGGTTGGTGGGTTGGTTTGTACAGAAATACAGATGATTTCAGACTAATGTTTGGTTTAAATGTTTTTTATTTAACAAAACCTTGTAGTGCATTGGCTCAGATAGTTGCACCGTTACACGCTGGTGATTCCTTAGCATCAAAGCGTACAATTATACTTAATTTCAATCAACTTAAACTTTAACTGTCACCAAGGTGATGCCCACCATTGATGTATGACCTACACACACAGCAATGTGTCAGCCTTGTAAATACCACCAAAGTTTTTTCAGTCAAAGCGATCATTGATGAGTTCCTGACGTAATGCAGCTATCATGCCACCACGGGCCTTTCATACAGGGGGGCGGGAGCATGGTTTCAGCATCAGCCTGATTATCTGGGCTGATGTCAGCATCCGCCTCCTCGTCCTCCTCTTCCTCTCTCTGGTGAGGTGTGTTATGTATGTATGTAAACCTTACCAAAATGTAAGATGAGTACTTTGTGGCCAATGAATTGTACACGGCTGAAATAGAGATCAAGCGCAGGGCGATTCTCCTCACCGTATGTGCGTCATCGGTATGTGGCCTCCTTAAAAATTTGCTGGCACCGGTCAAACTAATGGACAAATCTTACGCAGAGCTGTGTACGCTGGCTAAGGAACACCTCAAGCCAAAGGAGACACCCTGATGGCCAGGTACCACTTTTACACGCACCGTCGCTCTGAGGGCCAGAACGTGGCGAGTTTTGTCGCCGACCTAAGACACCTTGTGGGGCAGTGCGACTTTGCAGGATCCTTCGGGGAAATGTTGCGGGACTTTTTCGTGCTTGGCATTGGCCACGAGGTCATCCTTCGCAAACTGCTGTCTGCCGAATCCCTAGATCTGAGCAAGGCCATCTTGATTGCCCAAGCCTTCCTATCCACGAGTGATAACATGAAACAGATATCTTCACAGAATCGAAGCTCGCCGGCAAGCACCGTGCACAAAATAATGTTTTCAGCAGGCAGAACGGCACAGGGCAGGGCCCACACGATTGCAGAGGCCAGACCTAGGCCTAAAGTGACTCATAGAGTCTGCCATGGGGCGTGAATGCGTATCCATTTGCACCATGTTGGCGCTGCAGGGGTAGCCATAGAGCTCATCAATGTCGATTCAAGACTATGTGTGCAAGAGCTGTGGAACAATGGGGCACCTCCAGCGAATGTGCAAAGGATCTCTGACTCACCACCTGGCAGAGTCAGGAGAAGATGACCAATCCAGCGAGGATCATGATGAACGAGCAGGAGAGGCAACTGAAACTGAGGATGAAGAGGAAGTATATGGGATACACACCTTCACCACCAAAAGCCCTCCGATAATGTTAAAAGTTGAACTTAACGACACTCCAGTCTCCATGGAACTAGACACGGGGGCAAGTCAATCAGTTATGAGCCAGAAGGCATTCGAGAGGCTATGGGGCAACAAAGCACAACAACCCAAGCTGATCCCAATTCAGGCAAAGCTGCGCACCTACACCAAGGAACTGATACCAGTTATTGGTAGTGCGGACATAAGAGTATTCCATGAGGGAGCAGTGCACGATTTACCACAGTGGATTATTTCAGATGATGGGCCAACGCTGCTTGGTAGGAGGTGGATGGGGAAGATTCATTGGAACTGGGAAGACCTCTGCGTACCTTCTCCAACGAACGAGATCTCCTTTTCTCAACGGTGGAGCAAACCCCCACCTTCAGCTGAACCAGGCATCGAAGTGCAGATCCATTTGCGGATCCCCGAGGCACAGGCCACTCATCACAACCACGAGGAGGTAAAGTTCAACCGAGCAGAGGTACAGGGGTGGTACCCACCACCCGAAGCCGACGACCTCTTCGCGATAGTGGAAGAGGCTCCAGGTCGACCATGCGGAGTGGGACATCGGCCGAAACGATCCGAATACGTCTTCCCCAGAAGCAAAATACCTGGGGAGGAAGATCACGGCAGTCAGCATCATGGACATGGACGAGAGGGCGTCCAGACCACGGGATGAGAGTGCGTCCAGACCACGAGATGAGAGAGCGTCCAGACCACGGGAGGAGAGAACTTCCAGACCACGGGAGGTCACCGCAACGGAATTGAGAAATGCGTCGC
This sequence comes from Pristiophorus japonicus, assembly GCF_044704955.1. NCBI lineage: Eukaryota > Metazoa > Chordata > Chondrichthyes > Pristiophoridae > Pristiophorus > Pristiophorus japonicus. The sequence continues at coordinate 467,671,521 of NC_091977.1, read as the reverse complement.
CTAGCAAGGAAGACAACTGGGTTTGGGGCAAAGGTAAAGGGGCGGCCGCTGCGAAGGCCAGGAACCTACTACGCACCAATAAATTGTGTGCACTGTGTGACCCTTATCAGCGGTCTATTACGCCATCGATGTACCATTATATGGGGTTGGGGGTACCTTACAACAAGCCAAAGTAGTGGGTGAACACCAACCGGTCGTATATGTATCTGACAAAGCACTTGTAACAAGTGATGTGTTATCACACGGGGTCGGGTATGTTGTACAGCAAGCCAAAGTATGGGGGGAACCCCAACCAGTTGTACATGTATCTAACAAAGTATTCGTAGCAAGTGAAATGTTACCACACGGGGTCGGGAATGTAGTGCAGCAAGCAATAGTAGCCCCAAACGATTGAACATGTATCCAATAAGTTAAACAAAACAGCAGCCTGTGTTCGCAGGACTAAAGAGACGTACCAAAGAGTGTCACAATGTGCGTACAAGTCAGGCAAACTGCTCATCCCACAAGCTTGGGAGAGCAGAGGCACCACTATCAATGCATTGTTTCGAGAATGTCTAACACTATCTGTGCACTGTAACATGATCCATCACGGGCCAGGCACTGAGAACAGTATTAATGCCCTCAGTTGGCTACCATTGCCCACCACCAGGGTGGAAACGACGCAGTCTGCAGACCCACTCATGGTCGTGGAAGTGCTAGAAAGCGAGGGGTCAACCGTAACGGCCCTCCAGCTCAGGACCTGGTCCAGCCAGGATCCCACGTTACCGCCTGCCTAAGGTGAACTGCTAGACGGGATGTGGCAACCTATCCGTCGCAGAGACGAAAGGCCCATCCCAACTTTGCAATGCAAAGCAGGACGGCTACACACAATTGGTGGTCCGGGGCCCCCATACCACAGCCAAAGGTCCACGGGGACCACTAAGTCCACTGCCGAAAGTCTCAAGGCCTTTGCGGCCATCCTGGGCTTGCCAAGCCTCAATAGCCCGGAGCAGGCAGCCCAAATCACTAAACCAAGCACCACGCGTGTCACGGTAGACTCCCTACAGATCTGGCCATCCTGGGTGCTATGCAGTCACCAGACCGAATCACTCAGAACCGAGCCTTCCGTATGCCATCAGCAGAGAATGCACCATAATTGCACGGCCTCTCCACGCGACATCAGAATAAGTGATGTAGACCATGTTCAGGGCCCCAGTTGGGCCACTAGCACCGCATTAGCCAAAGGGGGAATGGAGTGTATGTGATGAAAACGGAGCGTTTGATTGTGAAACCATGTACCAGGCTAACGAGTAAAGCATTTGGACAAGACCAAAGTGCGAACTAGATAACCAGGAACCACTGTGAAAGGACCTGGCCCCCAGCGACTCACTAACATGATCAACTTCGCCGTCAACCATGAGGATGAACCCACCATGTCAGGACTTCAACCCAAGCGATCGACCCGGGGGCGCGGAGCGCCAGATCGCCTCAACTTGCAAATAACATGCACATAAGATGTTGGGGGGGGGGGGGAGTGATGTTATGTATATATGTAAATCTTACCAAAGTGTAAGACTTGCCACTAGAGGGCACATCGGTGGGAGACCTAAGGGTCACCTGTGCACCCTGGAGCAAGCAGGTATAAAAGGGGATTTACAATGCTGCTTCCTCACTCTGGAGTCTGAATAAAGAGACCAAGGTCACAACAGTTTGAACTTGTGATATAGTCCTGTGGATTTATTCTGAACATAAAAAGGTGGACTGTCAGACTCATCAGACAATTCTTGTCCCCTCCTGATAGCCAAGCTGTGCAGCATGCAGCACACCACCACAAATTGAGCTACCTGTTCAGGGTGGTATTGAAGCTCGCCTCCTGAGTGGTCCAAGCATCTAAAGCGCTGCTTCGGCACTCCAATGGTTTTCTCCACGATATTGCGAGTGGCTATGTGGCTCTCGTTGTATCGCCTCTCGGCTTCAGTGTGAGTGTCACGTAGGGGGGGTCATTAGCCAGATGGCGAGGCCATATCTTTTGTCACCAAGCATCCAGCATTGACCTTGTGGCTGATTGTTAAACAAGTCCAATATAGTGCTCTCACGCAGGATGCTTCCCGGAAATTGAGTATTCACTGCTAGTATAATTTGCTGGTGGTCGACAACCAGTTGGACATTCAGGGAGTGGAATCCCTTGCGGTTCCTGAAAACCTCTGCATCCAGAAAAAGTGCCCACATCGCGATGTGCGTACAGTCTATTGCTCCCTGCACCTTGGGGAAGTTTGCAATTCTGGAGAATCCTAGAGCTTGCTCACTCTGAGCCTCCCTGGTCATAGGGAAGATGATCAAGTCCCTCCTCCATGCATACAGGGCTTCAGTGACCTGTCTAATGCAATGATGTGTGATATGCTGAGAAAGTCCACAAACGTCACCAGCTGTGGCCTGAAAAGAACCCGAGGCGTTAAACGTCAGTGCCGTGGTGACCTTGACCTTGATGGGCAGTGCAGTACTGATGGTGCTGCAGGCTGCAGATCTGCCTTTATCAGCTAGCATACTTCAGTGATAACCTCTTTGTGGAAGTGCAGTCTCCGAAGGCAGGTGGTGTCAGGCAAGTCGAGGTAAGAATGCTGCTCCTTGTACTTGCTGGAGGTGTAACGTCTGGTCCTCCTCATCAGTCAGGCACATCTTACATTGGGCACATAATACAGTGGAGCGTACCTTTGACGATCTTGAGTCTGCTGCATGTAATTGGTCACCAAAAGAGAGTGAGAAAGGACAGGCCCCATTGCAGTAGCTCTCTGTTTTCCACCGATTGGTCACAAACAAAGTATGTCCCGACGAAGACACCTATTCAATTCCAATCGGTCACAGTATGGTCAAGATGTTTGTAGAGATGTTCACATCAACTCCAACGACCTGCAGAGTACATCCGAACTCCGCCGAGGTTGAAGCACAGCAGCCTTTTAAAGGATGCGACATGTGATCTAGAACATGGTGTCCATAACTCTGTGATTAGTTCCAGTTAGTTCCACTTTTTCTGGCGTTTTTTTGGGTGAGCGATATTGTGGCCGATATGTGTGCGAAAGTGACGCTGGGTGATCTCATGGCCGCTAGTTTCGGTAAATATGTACTTTACGACAAAAAAACGTGGGCGGGCGGTATTATTGAATCTTGGCGTTAAATCAGTGTGGAAATTAACGCTGGGCGATATTATGGGCGTTGATCTCGCCCATTCTGATGATTCTGCCCCAAAAAAGTGGGCAGGTGGTAATATTTTTTCCCGGCGTTAAATACATGGGGAAAGTAACACTAGCCGATAGGTTTCCTAAAAATGCCGATCAGTTACCCTTTTCTGCCAAAATGGGCGATATATGGGCATTATACGTCATTTCAGTGGTAAAATGGGCGATAAGTGGGCGTTAAGCATGCAAAAAAAGTGGAGGTTCTGGCCCCATAACATGGCTGAATTTCAAATTCAGTTGGAGGGTAAGAAAGTTGGTTCTCAAACCAGTGTCCAAAGCTTAAATAAAGGAGACTACAAAGTTATGAGGGCAGAGTTGGCTAAAGTGGACTGGGAAACTAGATTAAAGTATGGGATGGTTGCTGAGCAGTGGCAGACATTTAAGGAGATACTTCATAACTCGCAACCAAAATATATCCCAGTGAGAAGGAAAGACTAAGAGAAAGGATAACTATACATGGCTAACGAAGGAAATAAGGGAAGGTATCAAATTGAAAACATAAAATGAGGCCAAGACTAGTGGGAGGCCAGAGGATTGGGAAACTTTTAAAAGCCAGCAAAGAACGACTAAAAAAATGATAAAGAGAGGGAAAATAAATTATAAAAGTAAACTATCACGAAATATAAAAACAGGTAGTAAGAGTTTCTACAGGCACATAAAAAGGAAAAGAGTGGCTAAAGTAAATGTTAGTCCCCTAGAGGATGAGACTGGGGAATTAATAATGGAGAACAGGAAGGCAGAGTATTATCTGTATGGTGACAGATTAGGAAAAGGGGTGGTGCAACGAGACCTGGATGTCATGGTACATCAGTCATTGAAGGTAGGCATGCAGGTACAGCAGGCAGTAAAGAAAGCAAATGGCATGCTAGCTTTCATAGCGAGGGGTTTTGAGTATAGGAGCAGGGAGGTCTTACTGCAGTTGTACAGGGCCTTGGTGAGACCACACCTTGAGTATTGTGTACAGTTTTGGTCTCCTAATCTGAGGAAGGACATTCTTGGGAGTGCAGCGAAGGTTCACCAGACTGATTCCCGGGATGGTAGGACTGACATATGTAGAAAGACTGGATAGACTAGGCTTATATTCACTGGAATTTAGAAGAATGCGAGGGGATCTCATAGAAACATATAAAATTCTGACGGGATTGGACAGGTTAGATGCAGGAAGAATGTTCCCGATGTTGGGGAAGTCCAGAACCAGGGGTCACAGTCTAAGGATAAGGGGTAAGCCATTTAGGACCGAGATGAGGAGAAACTTCTTCACTCAGAGAATTGTGAACCTGTGGAATTCTCTACCACAGAAAGTTGTTGAGGCCAGTTCGTTAGATATATTCAAAAGGGAGTTAGATGTGGCCCTTACGGCTAAGGGGATCAAGGGATATGGAGAAAAAGCAGGAATGGGGTACTGAAGTTGCATGATCAGCCATGATCATATTGAATGGTGGTACAGGCGCAAAGGGCTGAATGGCCTACTCCTGCACCTACTTTCTATGGCAGAGACATTGAACAAATATTTTGTATCGGTCTTCACGGTAGTAGACACTAAAAACATCCCAATAGTGGATAATCAAGGGGCTATAGGGAGGGTGGAACTTAATACAATCACTATCACTAATGAAGTAGGACTCGGTAAAATAATGGGACAAAAGGCGGACAAGTCCCCTGGACCTGATAGCTTAACATCCTAGGGTCTTAAAAGAAGTGGCTGCAGAGATAGTGGATGCATTGGTTGTAATCTACCAAAATTCCCTAGATTCTGGGGAGGTCCCAGCGGATTGGAAAACTGCGAATATAACCACTCTATTTAAAAAAGGAGGCAGACAGTAAGCAGGAAACTACAGACCAGTTAGCCTAACATCTGTTGTTGGGAAAATGCTGGAATCCATTATTAAGGAAGCAGTAGCAGGATATTTGGAAAAGCATAATTCAATTAAGCAGAGTCAGCATGGTTTTATGAAAGGGAAATCATGTTTGACAAATTTGCTGGTGTTCTTTGAGGATGTAACGAGCAGGGTGGATAAGGGGGACCCAGTGGATGTGGTGTATTTGGATTTCCAGAAGGCATTCGATAAGGTGACACATAAAAGGTTACTGCACAAGATTGGGGGTAATATATTAGCATGGATAGAGGATTGGCTAACTAACAGAAAACAGAGAGTCGGGATAAATGGGTTATTTTCCGGTTGGCAAACAGTGACTAGTGGGGTGCCGCAGGGATCGGTACTGGATCCTCAACTATTTACAATCTATATTAATGAATTGTATGAAGGGACCGACTGTAATGTTGCCAAGTTTGCTGATGATGCAAAGATGGGTGGGAAAGCAAATTGTGAGGAGAACACAAGAAATCTGCAAAGGGATATAGACAGGTTAAATGTATGGGCAAAGATTTGACAGATGGGAGTATAACGTGGGAAAATGTGAGGTTATCCACTTTGGAAGAAAAAATAGAAAAGCAAATTACAATTTAAATTGAGAAAAATTGCAAAGTGCTGCAGTGCAGAGGGACCTAGGGGTCCTTGTGCATGAAACACAAAAATGATAGTATGCAGGTACAGCAAGTAATCAGGAAGGCAAATGGAATGGTGGCCTTTATTGCAAGGGGGATGGAGTATAAAAGCAGAGAAGTCCTGCTACAACTGTACAGGGTATTGGTGAGGCCACACCTCGAGTACTGCATACCGTTTTGGACTCTGTATTTAAGGAAGGATATGCTTGCATTGGAAACTATTCAGAGAAGGTTCACTAGGTTGATTCCGGAGATGAGGGGGTTGACTTATGAAGATAGGTTGCGTAGGTTTGGCCTATACACATTGTAGTTCAGAAGAATGAGAGGTGATCTTATCGAAACATATAAGATAATGAGGGGGCTTGACAAGGTGGATGCAGAGATGGTATTTCCACTCATAGGGGAAACTAAAACTAGGGGACATAGTCTCAGAATAAGGGGCTACCCATTTAAAACTAAGATGAGGAAGTATTTCTTCACAGAGAGGGTTGTAAATCTATGGAATTCTCTGCCCCAGAGAGCTGTGGAGGCTGGGTCATTGAATATATTTAAGGCAGAATTTCGAGCAATAAAGGAGTAAAGGGTTATGTGGAACAGGCAGGGAAATGGAGCTGATTAGATCTGCCATGATTTTATTGAATAGCGGAGCAGGCTCGAGGGACCACATGGCCTACTCCTGCTCCTATTTCTTATGTTCTCTTATGTTCTTAATACCACTTCTCTCGACCCGTCCACTGTCTCTAAATTGTCAGACTGCTTGTTCGACATCCAGTTCTGGATGAGCAGAAATTTTCTCCAATTGAAATTGGCAAGACCGAAGCCATTGTTTCGGGTTCCCTTGCCACTAACTCCATCCCTGTCCCCAACTTCTGCCTGAGGCTGATCCAGACTGTTCACAACCGAGATATATTTGACCCTGAAATTAGCTTTTGACCACATGTCCGCAGCATAACTAAGACTGCCTATTTCCACCTCCGTAACATCGCCCGTCTCTGCCTTTGCCTCAGCTCATCTGCTCCTGAAGCCCTCATCCATCTCTTTATTACCTATCGACTTGACTATTCTAACGCACTCCTGGCTGGCCTCCCGTGTTCTACACTATGTAAACTAGAGGTGATCCAAAACTCAGCTGCCCAAGTTCTAACTCGCACTAAATCCTTCTCTCCCATCATGCTTGCTGACCTACATTGGCTTCCAGTTAAACCTCGATTTCAAAATTCTTATCCTTATTTTCAAATCCCTTCATGACCTTGCCCCTCCATATCTCTGTAATCTCCTTCAGCCACCAATGATTGAGCGATTATAATCTGGAATGCTCAAGAGGACAGAGATGGTGGGGGGGGGGGGGGGTGGGGGGGAAGGGAAGTGAGAGGACATTGCAAAGCACTAAACACCTTCACAACAACATTAAAGAAGCATAAGTACATTTAAAGCACCAAGCACTAAACAAAGCACAAAAATAAGCATTCAATAACAAATAAAAAATACAAGGAAGCTGAGAGGACCTGCACCTAACACCAAGGAGCGCAGAAATCTCAGGGGATTGTGGGGCTGGAGGAGACTTCACGGGGTTCGGAGTTAATGTTGAGGACTCCCATGGCCACTGCCTCCCGACTGTATACCACTGTGCTGCCGCCCTCGTGTGGGTCTGTCCTGCAGGTGGGACACAACATTCCAAGGGATGGTGATCGAGGAGTCTGGGACATTGGCTGAAAGTTAGGATTCTGTGAGTATGACTATGTCTGGCTGTTTGCTTTACTCGTCTGTGGGACAGCTGTCCCAGATGATAGTGAGGAGGACTTTGCAGGGTCAACTGGGCTGGGTGTGCCATTGTCCAGTCTGAAGCCAGTGCCAAGGTCGATACCGGGTGGTCCATCCTGTTTTATTCTTATTATTGTTTCTTGTAGCGGTTTGTTACAACTGAGTGGCTTGCTAGGCCATTTTAGAGGGCAATTAAGAGTCAACCACGTTGCTGTGGGTCTGGAGTCACATATAGACCTGGTCAGTTAAGAACAGCAAATCTCCTTCATAAAAGGACATTAGTGAACCAGATTATGACAATCCAGTAATTTCATGGTCACCATTACTGACACTAGTTTTTTATTCCAGATTTATTTAATTAACTGAATTTAAATCCCACAGCTGCCATGGTGGGATTTGAATTTATGTCTCTGGATTACCAATCCCCTAACTTAACCACTATGCTACAATCCCCATTGAACTGTCTCTAAGGCTAGTATATCCTTATTTTGATAAGAAGACCAAAACTGTACACAATACTCCAGGTGTAGCCTCACCAAAGCCCTGTACAATTATAGAACGACTTCCTTCTCTTGTACGCTAACCCCCTAGTAATAAAGGCCATCATGCCATTTGCCTTCCTAATTGCTTGCTAAACCTGCATGCTAACTCTCTGTGTTTCCTGTACGAGGACACGTAAATCTCTCTGAATATCAACATTTGATAGTTTCTCAATGCTTGAAAAATATTGTGTTTTTCTAATCTTCCTACCAAAGTGAATAACCTCACATTTCCCCATATTATACTCGTCTTCCACCTTATTGCCCAATCACTTAACCTGTCTATATCCCTTTGCAGATTCTTGATGCCCTCCCCACAGCTTACTTTCCCACCTAGCTTTGAATCATCAGAAAACTTGGATACATTACACTCTGTCCCTTCATCTAAGTAATTAACATAGATTGTAAATAGCTGAGGCCCAAGCACTGATCCTTGCAGCACCTCACTAGTTATAGCCTGCCAATCTGAAAATTACTCGTTTGTCCCAACTCTCTGCTTTCTGTCCATTAACCAATTCTCTGTCCCTGCTAATACATTACCTCCAATCCCATGAGTCATTATCTTGTGTAACGTTTTATGTGGCACCTTTATCAAATACCTTTTGGATATCCAAATATGCTTCATCCACTGGTTCCCCTTCATCTACCCTGCTAGTTACATCCTCAAAAAACTCTAATAATTTTGTCAAACACAATTTCCCTTCATAATCTACGTTGACTCTATCTCAGGTAATAAGGCAAGGAAAGGGAATACACAAGAGCCCTGTTACCATTTCCTTAATAATGGATTGCAGCATTTTCCCAATGACTGATGTCAGGTTAACTGGTCTGGAGTTTCCTCTCTCCCTCATTTCTTGAATAGCAGGGTTACATTAGCTACCTTCCAATCCATTCGGACTTTACAGAATCTAGGGTATTTTGGAAGATCACAAGCGATAAATCCACTATCTCTGCAGCCACCTCTTTTAGAACCCTGGGATGTAGTCCATCAGGTCCAGGGGATTTGTCGGCTTTTAGCCTCATTAGTTCTCCAAGTACTTTTTCTCTACTGGTATTAATTACTTTAAGTTCCTCAGTCTCATTAGCCCCTCGGTTTCCCACTATTTTTGGTATATATTTTGTGTCTTCTACTATGAAGACAGTTACAAAATATTTAGTTGAGATCACTGCCATTTCCTTGTTTCCCAATATAGGTTGTCCTGTCTCAGCCACTAAGGGACCAATGCTTGCTTTTGCTTTCTCTTTGTTTTCACATACTTGTAGAAGCTCTTACAATATGTTCTTATATTTCTTGCTAATTTACTCATGTTATATTTTCTCCCTTTTTATAAATTTTTTGGTCATCCTTTGCTGGTTTCTGAAGCTCTCCAATCATCAGGTTTACTATTATTCTTTGCAACATTATAAGCCGCTTCTTTTAATTGAAGAATATCCTTAACTTCTTCAGTTAGCCACGGTTGGATCACTTTTCCTGGGGATTTTTAAATTTCTCAATGGAATGTATATTTGTTCAGAATATTGGAATTGTTCTTTAAATGTTTTCCACTGTTTATCTACCGTCATATCCTTTAATCTACTTTCCCAATCAATTCGCCACTCATATCTATGTAATTGGCTTTATTTAAGCTTAAGACTCTAGTTTCGGACTTAAGAATATCACTCTCAAACATAACTTGAAATTCTATCATATTATGATCCCTGGAGGGTCCTTTTCTATTAGATTACAACTAAACCCTATCTCATTACAAACCTAGATCTAAAATAGCCTGTTCCCTGGTTGGTTCCATGATATGTTGTGCGCCGGAGCCGAAACTTCCGCTCTGAAAAAAAAATCGGACCTTCTGTGCATGCGGGAATTTTCTTTTTTGTTTCTTCCCGCGCTTCTGGTCAGCTGTCCGTTCACAAACACTAATGCGCTGTACATCCAGGGCTGAATCAGCCATTTTACTTTTGGATGTTGATGATGGAGGACTCAAGACAGCATGCCAGGAGATTTACCTCAGAGGTTCTAGTTGGGGCTGTGGAGTGGAGATGGCCTGAGTTGTACAGGATGGGTGGATCTAGACCCCTCCCATCCCCTTTTAACAAAATCTGGAGGGAAATTGCAGAGGAGGTCTCTGCCTCCGACACTGTGGTGAGGACTAGCACAGTGCCACAAGAAATTTAACAATCTCACCAGGATCGTCCGAGTGAGTACCATTTTTATTCATGCACTCCTTCATTACTTAAATTATAAATCTGACACACTATTTGTTCTCATGCTGTTGCTGGCTCTCAGCACTCTGTGGGTTGCCTCCTAAAATGCATGATACGCAGGTAGACTTAGTTTGGCACCCTATTTGCCATGAATAATCTTTACACATTGAGATTGCTTTCTGAGATCTCATAAGATGTTTCGGCACTTCGATGTTGTCCTGATCAACCACGTGCAACTACCAAGGATATTAAACAGAGGACTGTATTACATTCACACAGTATGGTATAAGTGCTTTGGTGGCTATCTCTGTGTGCCACAAGAGCAGATGGACCCTCTGGTAACCATTCCCATTTTCATCTTTGCAAGCAAAGAAGTCACACGATCGCCAGAGCAGCGATGGACAGGCGGTTGTCCGCCACACACCCTGCCAGTCACCGACGTCGAGGAGTGAGTGGCAGGCCTCATCGGCATCTCGGGCCGGGCAACTGCCTGTGGGGTTGTTGACCCCAACTTGGAAACTGAGGATAAGTCCTGCACACTCCCTGTGCTGAGTTGGAGCAATGTGTTCATGTCTGTGGACTTGGGTTGGGGCAATGTGATGCAGTGTTTCTGGACTGCGTATAATGGAGCAGCAGTGGTCCTTCAAATGAACCCGTGCTATGTGCCGTTCCTCATGTCACCCTGCCCCCTCCCCTGCTGCTAACCACTCATCTGTTGCTTTCTACTTGCAGATGACCAGTCACAGGCGCCGCATCCCTCTCATCAACTCTCCACGTCAAGCCATCATGTGGGGGAGAAGGAGGAGGAAGAGGAGTTCAGTAATGACCCGACTCCAGGAGGGGGCAGATGCACTCGACACCTCTTTTGCCACCGGCAAACACCTCATCCGAGGATGATCTTTATATTCTCAGGCTTTGAGACCTCAGGTTCCTGGAACAAGTGACATGCAGCAACGCAGTTCGGGGTCGAATCCCGTATGCCATTTCTCCAGAGGATGAGTTGGAAAAGTCGGTCTGCAGACAGACAGGCAGATGCGGGACTGTCCAGGGAGAACGTCCAGCTCACTCATCAGCTCCTTGATGTCCTGGGTAGGATTCCCACGAGCATTGAGAAGCTCACTGCGACCATAACGGAGGTAGGGTTGCAGATTGTTGGTGCGAGCCACGAAACCTGTGAGGCCAGGCTGATGGCCTCCACCAGTGACACTGGAGTCCCCGGTGTCACACCCAGACCCACACTACCTGTTACTGGCGACGCCAATCAAGAGGCTCACCAGTCAGAAGCCAGGCCTTCCATGCCACGAGCTGATCCAGTGCATTCTTAGATGGTGTCTCCAATGTCTCTCCCCCCAACACAGCAGGACTCTGGCTGCCTTGCTGCACGAACTCTTGGTGCCACTTTGGGCATCAGGTGAGGGAGGGGGATAAGGGTGAGGGGCGTGGGGGGAGGAAGAGCTGGTGGTAAAAGACAGTGGGGCAAGGGTTGTTCTGTTTTATTAAAGTTTTCCAATTATGTTCATATAAAGTTATAAAAGTTTAGAATGTTTATTAAAGTTTCAAAATTATGTTAACAAAGTTACAAAAATGTAAATTTTTCATAAAATCTTTTGTTCACCTTAACCATTCCTGTGTAGTGTCTCATTTGCAAAATAAGAGGGGGAACAGTCAATATGGTGGAATAGAGTGGCCAGGCAACGGTCAAACATGCCGCTTAATTATGAGCTGCTGACGTAAGGCTTTTGCAGCAGCGAAAGCTCCACGAGGCCTCCCCTGTGGTGGTGGTGGTGGTGGCATGGGTTCCTCGCCAGGCTCGTCTTCCTCCTCTCCTTTCTCACCCCCCCCCTCCGCCTCCTGAGGTGGTCCTGCAATCCCCATTGGCAAATCCTGTCCCCTCATGATAGCTAAGTTGTGTAGCATGCAGCACATCACAATGAACTCCTAGACCTGCTGAGGGGAGGATTGTAGGCAACCTCCAGAGTGGTCCAGGCATCGGAAGCACTGTTTGAGCACTCCAATTGTCTGTTCGACAATGTTGCGTGTGGCTGCATGGCTCTCATTATAGCGGTGCTCGGCTTCTGTCTGAGGGCCGTAACCTTTGTCCCCCAACATCCAGCTCTGGCCTTGTGGTTGACACTGGAACATGCCTGAGACAGTGCTCTCACGCAAGATGAAAGCATCACGGATGCTCCCTGGATATTGGGCATTGACTGCCATGATGCGCTAAGTATGGTCACAGACGATCTGTACGTTCATGGAGTGGAATCACTTTCGGTTTCAGTAAACCTCTGGATTGAGTAAAGGTGCTCGCAGGGTGACGTGCGTATAATCAAGGGCACCCTGAACCTTGGGGAAGCCAGCAAATCATCCAAAACCTACAGCCCTCTCATTCTGGGTCTCCTTGGTCATTAGGAAGTTTATGAAGTCCATCCTGCGTACGTACAGTGCAATAGTCACTGGCGAATGTGTAGCGTGCTGCGAGATGGCGCATATGTTCCCCGCTGATGCCTGAAAGCCAGAGGCATAGAAGGCAAGTGCCGCAGTGACCTTCACCTCGACGGACAGTGCAGTCCTGTTGGCGCTGGTAGGCTGCAGGCCTGCCTTTATGAGCTGGCGTACCTGTGTCAGAACTTATTTTCAGAAGCGCAGCCTTCTAATGCACTGTGCCTCAGAGAGCTGCAGGTATGAGCGATATTCCCTGTAAACTCGTGGCAGGTATGGCTTCCTCACAATACGTCTGCGACCTCTTCAAGTACGTTGAAAATGCTCAGCAATAAGCCTTTTTCCAGCTTGACACAGTATAAATATTGCAGCCAGCATCAATGGCTGACATAGTATAGCCCCCATCTTTTTAAAATGTCCTCTTACAACGAGCTATAAATTCACACAAAACTTCACTATGAAAAACACAACTGTCTTCTCCCAATCCTTAAATGCATTCAACTTCTCTGTTTTAAAGATTACACTGTTATCACTGGTTGCGATTGCTTTTTGCTAGCGGGTTCCCAGGCAGGCGATATCGCTGAAAGTTCTGCCCAGGGCACTATCGCAGTGTTGCACGCTGATTGACATCATCCAAATGCTGAAAACATCAGGCGGGCGCTTTAGTGCCGCCGCAAATCCACTGCCGAAAGTTTCACCCGGGCGCAAAATGTTGTGTGCTTCGTTTTACGGCCCCAAAAAATCGTTTTTGCGCCCCGTCCAGGTGCAAATGAGCCGAAAATCCAGCCCCATATGTCTGCATTGCGTCTTCATGTATTTTTTTTTAATTATATTTTATGGATTCACACATTTGTGGTGGCGAATGGAAGACTTTTCTGCTTTTGTCACACAATGTTTGCATGAAGGACTTCCAGGTCGAGTAAAGAAGCTCGCAATGCATGATTTAACCCCACTCTCAGAAGAGCATCTTCTATTGCACCTTTGTGAATCTTTCCATTTCCACATTGGTTCTAATTTTATTGCACAGAAAGAAATTGGACCTTGCGTTAGCTGCACATGTAATTAGGAAGCCAACCTAATATTTTAGAATTGGATTTGGAGGACTGTATAATCTGAACGTTCGGGCGCTAAATCATTACTTACATACAGATGACCTGGCTGAGATTGGTTAACTCCCACAAATCCTGGGCCAGACTGAAACCTGGCTTGCGTGCTGTCAATAAATTTATTTGACCCATGCTGTTACTCTGTATAGTGTTTCTTTGGATATTTTCCATCTCACCGAGGCTTCTCCATCTGGCTACGCTATTTGGAAACTGGCTGCAGCAAGATGAATAAAGTTGTTAAACTATTCTGATCTTCACCCTGAAGGAGTGGCATGTTACCACTCTGAAATTCATGAACCTCAGCCCGTTGGACACTCACGAAGCACTGTAAATGGTGCAGGTGTCTCCCACTTCATGGATGGGTTTGGGGTCCAGTGTCAGGCAGACTGGTGGTCAAAGTCCTGCCTTGCCACACTTCTCCATGAATTTCAGGCTCCTTGTAATTTAGAGTTTCCCACAGTATTAAGATCTGGTTAAATCTGGACAATAGGTACTATATTGTATAATAAAAACAGAAAATTTTGGAAATACAACATCTGTGGAGAGAAAAACAGAGTTAACGTTTCAGGTCAATGACTTTTCATCGGAACTATAGTAGGTAATATATTGTGCCTGTTGTAAATGCAGGCTGCCTAAGAGAATGGGAGACCAGTGCCGGAGAGTATTGGAGAGTAATACTGTGCCAAGAGCAGAAATCTACATTTATCAGAGTCCTAATACGTGGTGTTTTTAACCAGTCCACTTGGACTTTATCAAGACTTTACTGTGTAAGGTTTTACAGCATGGGGAGCAAAGTTCTATATCAAATGCCCGTTTTAGCATTGAATTTCTTTCGTCTTTGAAAGAGGACAACCATTGGAAAGCACCCACAAAACTGAAAGTTGTGCTTTATTATGAGGTAAACAGTGTTATGGTGGACACCGAAGGCCTATATATTTTTAGAAGTTTTAACTTTGTGGATGAGTCTCAATAGATAATAGATTTACAAAAATAAGTTCCACAAATAGTTCTAATCAAGGTGATTAATGTCAGTAGGTGGTTACTGTTTTGGTTTCTTATGAAAAAGGTGTCAATGGGGAATAAAATAATCCCTAGATTTTTCCACCAATTGACAAAATCGAGTCAACTATGAAAAGATTATAGAAGTCTTGCGATAAAATTTCTAATTTAATGCTTCTGCTGCAGAGCTTTGCATGATGTGAGAGCTTTCAGACATCGAGGTTAATGTGTCTGATTTGCAGCTCACCCAGTTTTCAAGTTATTGCTAGGAACTAATATAATTTACTCCAGTTAGCCAACCATGTTTCTTGAATCATTCCTTTCCTGCTCTGTTGCTAGCCTTGCTTCCTGCTTTATCACATTCAGTTGCTGGTCCACCTTGTCTTTGCACATGCTTGTTCCAATTGTGTTTGTTATCTGGAAAGCCAATGCTTCAGCCCTCACACTCGCACAAATAAAAATAATTCCAACAAACATCCTAGAATATAGCATTTAATGTGGATGTATAACTTGGATGGGGAGATCTCAAACTTGGGTAGGACCACTGAGTTATTTGAAAAATCTTTTGTCAAAGAAATATGAATTTGTGTAGACTGAGGATTTGAGCTGCAAGAGGTAGGAAGAGGTAGAAACGTGGTTGCAGAGGGGCCAAGACTGGGAATTAAACACACAGGGGTATCTGACGATTCAGAAAGATAGACAAGAAGGGAAAGGAGTTGGCGTAGCTCTGTTAATAAAGGATGATATCAGGGCAGTTGTGAGAGACGATATTGGCTCTAATGAACAAAATGTTGAATCATTGTGGGTGGAGATTAGAGAGAGTAAGGGGAAAAAGTCACTGGTGGGCGTAGTTTATAGGCCCCCAAATAATAACTTCACGGTGGGGCGGGCAATAATCAAGGGAATAATGGAGGCATGTGAAAAAGGAACGGCAGTAATCATGGGGGATTTTAACCTACATATCGATTGGTCAAATCAAATCGCACGGGGTAGCCTGGAGGAGGAATGCATAGACTGCATACGGGATTGTTTCTTAGAACAGTATGTT
This sequence comes from Pristiophorus japonicus, assembly GCF_044704955.1. Classification (NCBI taxonomy): domain Eukaryota; kingdom Metazoa; phylum Chordata; class Chondrichthyes; family Pristiophoridae; genus Pristiophorus; species Pristiophorus japonicus. Next base: position 467,655,715 of record NC_091977.1, on the reverse strand, counting down.
ACAGAACCTACAAGAGAGCAAGCTATCTTAGATCTGGTCCTGTGTAATGAGACAGGAATAATAAACGATCTCCGAGTAAAAGATCCTCTCGGAATGAGTGATCACAGTATGGTTGAATTTGTAATACAGATTGAGGGTGAGGAAGTAGTGTCTCAAACGAGTGTACTATGCTTAAACAAAGGGGACTACAGTGGGATGAGGGCAGAGTTGGCTAAAGTAGACTGGAAACACAGACTAAACGGTGGCACAATTGAGGAACAGTGGAGGACTTTTAAAGAGCTCTTTCATAGTGCTCAACAAAAATATATTCCAGTGAAAAAGAAGGGCGGTAAGAGAAGGGATAACCAGCCGTGGATAACCAAGGAAATAAAGGAGAGTATCAAATTAAAAACCAACGCGTATAAGGTAGCCAAGGTTAGTGGGAAAATAGAAGATTGGGAAAATTTTAAACGACAGCAAAGAATTACTAAGAAAGCAATAAAGAAAGGAAAGATAGATTACGAAAGTAAACTTGCGCAAAGCATAAAAACGGATAGTAAAAGCTTTTACAGATATATAAAACGGAAAAGAGTGACTAAAGTAAATGTTGGTCCCTTAGAAGATGAGAAGGGGGATTTAATAATGGGAAATGTGGAAATGGCTGAGACCTTAAACAATTATTTTGCTTCAGTCTTCACAGTGGAAGACACAGAAACCATGCCAGAAATTGCTGGTCACAGGAATGTGGGAAGGGAGGACCTTGAGACAATCACTATCACTAGGGGGGCAGTGCTGGACAGGCTAATGGGACTCAAGGTAGACAAGTCCCCTGGTCCTGATGAAATGCATCTCAGGGTATTTAAAGAGATGACGGAAGTTACAGCAGATTATTCATTATAATCTACCAAAATTCTCTGGACTCTGGGGAGGTACCAGCAGTTTGGAAAGCAGCTAATGTAATGCCTCTGTTTATAAAAGGGGGCAGACAAAAGGCAGGTAATTATAGGCCGGTTAGTTTAACATCTGTAGTGGGGAAAATGCTTGAAACTATCATTAAGGAAGAAATAGTGGGACATCTAGATAGGAATAGTGCAATCAAGCAGACGCAGCATGGATTCATGAAGGGGAAATCATGTTTAGCTAATTTACTGGAATTCTTTGAGGATATAACGAGCATGGTGGATAGAGGTGTACCGATAGATGTGGTGTATTTAGACTTCCAAAAGGCATTCGATAAGGTGCCACACAAAAGGCTACTGCAGAAGATAAAGTTACGCGGAGTCAGTGGAAATGTATTAGCATGGATAGAGAATTGGTTGGCTAACAGAAAGCAGAGAGTCGGGATAAATGGGTCCTTTTCGGGTTGGAAATCAGTGGTTAGTGGTGTGCCACAGGGATCGGTGCTGGGACCACAACTGTTTACAATATACATAGATGACCTGGAAGAGGGGACAGAGTGTAGTGTAACAAAATTTGCAGATGACACAAAGATAGTGGGAAAGCGGGTTGTGTAGAGGACATAGAGAGGCTGCAAAGAGATTTAGATAGATTAAGCGAATGGGCTAAGGTTTGGCAGATGGAATACAATGTCGGCAAGTGTGAGGTCATCCACCTTGGGGGGAAAAAAAACAGTAAAAGGGAATATTATTTGAATGGGGAGAAATTACAACATGCTGCGGTGCAGAGGGACCTGGGGGTCCTTGTGCATGAAACTCTTTTTGGAGTTTATCTGCAAAACAAAACACATTAAACCGTGCCACCCGACCTGGGTGACACACCAGACATTTACAAGGCCCTTTTTTTTCCTTTTTTTGTTTTCTTTTTTGTTTTTTTTTTCTTTTCTTTTTTTTGGTTTTTTTTGGGCACTAAAATCACAATTTTTCCCCAGTGCCCCCTATAAAAGGGAAGGGGACACTAAAAACACCGGCAATTAAAACAAATTAAACTTTAAAACGTAAAATCAAATTAAAATTTGGTTGCCCAAAAAGTTAGTTTGCAGGTGCAACGGGTAATCAGGAAGGTGAATGAAATGTTGGCCTTCATTGTGAGAGGGATGGAGTACAAAAGCAGGGAGGTCCTTCTGCAACTGTATAGGGTATTGGTGAGGCCGCACCTGGAGTACTGCATACAGTTTTGGTCACCTTACTTAAGGAAGGATATACTAGCTTTGGAGGGGGTACAGAGACGATTCACTAGGCTGATTCCGGAGATGAGGGGGTTACCTATTGATGATAGATTGAGTAGACTGGGTCTTTACTTGTTGGAGTTCAGAAGGATGAGGGGTGATCTTACAGAAACATTTAAAATAATGAAAGGGATAGACAAGATAGAGGCAGAGAGGTTGTTTCCACTGGTCGGGGAGACTAGAACTAGGGAGCACAGCCTCAAAATACGGGGGAGCCAATTTAAAACCGAGTTGAGAAGGAATTTCTTCTCCCAGAGGGTTGTGAATCTGTGGAATTCTCTGCCCAAGGAAGCAGTTGAGGCTATCTCATTGAATGTATTCAAGTCACAGATAGATAGATTTTTAACCAATAAGGAAATTAAGGGTTATGGGGAGCGGGCGGGTAAGTGGAGCTGAGTCCACGGCCAGATCAGCCATGATCTTGTTGAATGGCGGAGCAGGCTCGAGGGGCTAGATGGCCTACTCCTGTTCCTAATTCTTATGTTCTTATGTTCTTATATTGTTCTGGGAAACTGTCTCGAATGCAGTTTATGAACTTGTCCTCCAGACTACCATTGCTAATTTGATTTGCCCAATCTATATTATGATTAAATTTCCACATGATTATTAACCTGTTACAAGCTCCTATTATTTCTCGATTAATACTCTGTCCTATGGTTTACCTACTGTTGGGTGGCCTATAAACTACTCCCACCACTGTTTTCTGCCGCTTGTTATTTTTTTATCTCCATCCATATTGATTCTACTTCCCGATCTTCCAAGCCAAGATACTTTTGTGCTACTGTCCTTAAGTCATCCTTAATTATCAGAGCTACCCAACCTCTTGTTCTAGACTGCCTGTCTTTCTAAACATCAAATACCCTGGAATATTTAATTCCCAACCTTAGAACATAAGAAATAGGAGCAGGAGTAGGCCATACGGCCCCTTGAGTCTGCTCCGCCATTTAATACGATCATGGCTGATCTGACCATGGACTCAGTTCCACTTCCCTGCCTGCTCCCCATAACCCCTTATTTCCTTTTTGGTTTAGAAACTGTCTATTTCTGTCTTAAATTTATTCAATGACACTGATTCCACAGTTCTCTGAGGCAGCGAATTCCATAGATTTACAACGCTCTGAGAGAAGAAATCCCTCCTCATCTCAGTTTTAAATGGACAGCCCCTTATTCTAAGATTGTGCCCCCTAGTTCTAGTCTCCCCTATCAGTGGAAACATCCTCTCTGCATCCATCTTGTCAAGCCCCCTCATTATCTTATACGTTTCGATAAGATCACCTCTCATTCTTCTGAATTCCAATGAGCAGAGGTACAACCTACTCAACCTTTCCTCATCTCCGGAATCAACCTAGTGAACCTTCTCTGAACTGCCTTCAAAGCAAGTATATCCTTTCTTAAAAATGGAAACCAAAACTGCACGTAGTATTCCAGGTGTGGCCTCACCAATACCCTGTATAACTGTAGCAAGACTTCCTTGCTTTTATACTCCATCCCCTTTGCAATAAAGGCCAATATTTCATTGGCCTTCCTGATCACTTGCTGTACCTGCATACTATCCTTTTGTGTTTCATACATCAGGACCCCCAGGTCCCGCTGTACTGCAGTATTTTGCAATTTTTCTCCATTTAAATAATAACTTGCTCTTCGATTTTTTTCTGCCAAAGTGCATGACCTCACACTTTCCAACATTATACTCCATCTGTCAAAAATTTGCCCATTCACTCAGCCTGTCTATGTCCTTTTGCAGATTTTTTGTGTCCTCCTCACACATTGCTTTTACTCCCATCTTTGTAACATCAGCAAACTTGGCTACATTACACTCGGTCCCTTCATCCAAGTCATTAATATTGATTGTAAATAGTTGGGGTCCCAGCACTGATCCTTGCAGCACCACACTGGTTACTGATTGCCAACCCGAGAATGAACCATTTATCCCGACTCTCTGTTTTCTGTTAGTTAGCCAATCCTCTATCCATGCTAATATATATATATTATGAACTTTTATCTTGTGCAGTAACCTTTTATTGGCACCTTGTCAAATGCTTTCTGGAATACACTACATCCACTGGTTCCCCTTTATCCATCCTATTCATTACATCCTCAAAGAAGTCCAGCAAATTTGTCAAACATGACTTCCCCTTCATAAATCCATGCTGACTCTGCCTGACTGAATTATGTTTTTCCAAATGTCCTGCTACTGCTTCTTTAATAATGGACTCCAACATTATCACAACCACAGATGTTAGGCCAACTGGTCGATAGTTTCCTGCTTTTTGTATGCCTCCCTTTTAAAAAATCTTGGTCACCTTACAACCATGTCTCTGTAATGGTTATTATATCAAAGCTGCTTATCTCTATTTGTACTACTAATTTGTCTACCTTGTTATAGATGCTTTGTGCATTCAGATAACCGGCCTTTAATTTTAACCTTTTACCAGTATTCCCTGCTTTGACCTTATTCGCTGATGCACTATTGCCTTTAAAGACTCTGGGGGAGAAATTTGTGTAGTTTGCGCCTCCCGTAAGCGCCCCTGAGAGATGCTAACGGGGTGTAAACGACTTCTTGCCCGGGGCGCAGGACCTCTACCGCCTCCCGCGAAATTCCACAGGAGTTAGCAGAGACGCAAACCAGTAGCGCCCTGCTCCTGCCGGTAGCGCCCATGTAGCGTGGGAAATTCCCGCAGTTAGCGCCCCACTCCCGCCCCCGACAGAAAGTGGAGCACGCAACATTGTGCTCCACTTCCTCTCGGGGTCGGTAACCCCATTTTCACTGCCAGTGCGGGACTTCTGTGCCTGGCACAAGAAGTCCAGCCTCGCCTCAGTTACTGCCCCCAAATGGGGTTGTACTGAATTTCAGCCCTTCTGTCCCACATTGCTTATTTTTACCCAATTCACTGCTCTATTTAGTTGACTTTTTCTTAAGATTACTAAATTTCCTCTCTCCTGCTCCTTCCCACCATCTTTTTAGTTTAAAGACCTATCTACAGTTTAGTTATTCAATTCGCCAGGACACTGGTCTCAGCCGGGTTTAAATGGAGCTCGTCCCCACGGAACAGCTCCCTCTTTCCCCAGTACTGGTGCTAATGCCCCATGAATCAAAACCTCTTCCACACTACTCTTTGAGCATACGCAGTTAAAGCTCTACGGGTGGAAATTCGATATTGCCCGCTTTGAGGCGGGCGATGTTTACTTCCTCCAACTTTTAGTGTTCCAAGAGGGGAGTGGAGCACTAAGAGAAGTGTTCCACACCCCTCTTATGGCGCTAATCCCGATTCCTGGGCCGCTATCGCGGGAGCGCTGCTGAAATTCTGGTGCTAGGAAACCGGCATCCTAGCACCTAAAGGGGAGTTCAGCTGGACCACCTGAAAGGTTAAGGAAAAGCCAATACAGCTAAACAACAGTGTCCAGCATCTAGGAGAGATGCATTAATGGTAAAAAATGTCATTTCAATTGCCCACCTGCTCCCCCTTGGACATATCGCCCCAGCAGCTTCTCCATGACGCCTGCTTTTTCTGTCAGTAGTAGCACCAGGCGGGATGGCAGGTGAAAGTAGTCAAGTTCGCAACTGTTACTGGGGCGTTCCACACTTGGTGACCTCACCGAGTGGGCGGCGCTAGTGAGCACAGCGCAAACTGACAGCGGCGCGTCTAAACCTTCACTGAAGTTCGCGGCAGGCGCTGACAGCGTGGCGCTCAGTCAAGAGATTCTTAGCACCCCATTAGCAACTCTCTGGGAAGCTAACGGGTGTCGGTAAGCAACCGAATTTCGGCCCCCTAATCTGTTTGTCGCTATACTCATTTGTGCGTGGCTCCGTTAACAATCCAGAGATTATTACCTTTGAGCTTCTGCTTATTAATTTAGACCCTAGCTCCTCAACCTCCCTCAGCAGAGCCTTGTTCCTCATTCTACCCATGTCATTAGTTCCTACATGGACCAAGTGTGTCTACTGTACATGGTCCATGTCTCTGAGCCATACAGGAGGGTGTGTACTACTACAGCCCTGTAGACCATGAGTTTGGTGGTAGATTTGACGGCCTGGTCTTCGAACACTCTTTTCCTCAGGTGGCCGAAGGCTGCACTGGCGCACTGGAGGTGGTGTTGAATCTCCTCATCAATGTCTGCTCTTGTTGACAAGAGGCTCCCGAGGTATGGGAAATGGTCCACGTTGTCCAGGGCCGCGCCGTGGATGTTGATGACTGGGGTGCAGTGCTGTGCGGTGAGGACAGGCTGGTCTTACAGATGTTTAGCGAATGGCCCATGCTTTCGTACGCCTCAGTAAATACGTCAACTATGTCCTGGAGTTCAGCCTCTGTATATGTGCAGGCGCAGGTGGCATCCACGTACTGTAGCTCGACGACAGAGGTTGGGGTGGTGTTGGACCTGGCCTGGAGAGTGCGAAGGTTGAACACCTTTCCGCTGGTTCTGTAGTTTAGTTCCACTCCAGCGGGGAGCTTGATGACTGTGAGGTGGAGCATGGCAGTGACGAAGATTGAGATTACCCTCAACGACTATCTGTCCCACTTGAGACAGGGACTGTGGCTCTCGTATTGGACTGTTCAGCCACCTAAGGACTCATTTTAAGAGTGGAAGTAAGTCTTCCTTGATTCCAAGGGACTGCCTATGATGAAGATATGGACCACAATGATTGGATCCTCCCCACCCATTTCTTCTCCAGCCCAAGCCTGTATGCTGTCCATGTCTTGCTGCATGTTTCATTTAGCGATTAAAATTGGGGATGTGCAAGTGGGAAAAATTGGAAGAGCGCAGAGATCTCAAAGGCTTGTAGGGCTGGAGAAGATTATTGAGATAGGGAGGGACCACAGAGGGAATTTGAAAACAAAAACGAGTATTTTTAAATTGAGGCACTGTCAGTATTTAACGCTATTAATATACTACAAACTGCCCTATTCTGACATTGCTCATGAATAAAAATAATTATGCATCTTTTTGTAACTGTGTTTCTGCTTGTATTGGTGTTCTTTCAAATCATTGGCCGGAATTTTTATCGCTGCCATGCGTATGGATTGAAGGCGGGTCGGCAGTAAAAGTTGGAGAAAAAGGGAGCATGTCGGTAATTTGCAGTCTTCCCACCTCCTCGTGCCTTTAACTTGGGCATGATATGGACCCGAACAGCAGAGGCGGGCGACCTAAGTTATCTTGTTAATACCTTGATGTCAGACCCTTAACAGTGTTTTTAAATAGATCTTTTGAATTTCACTGGATGACCACGAGAATCACACAGCTCGGGAACGTCTGTCAACCTGAGGCAGAAGTTCAGTGGCCATTGTGCGAGGTCATTAATGCAGAGCATGGAAATCCCAATAAATACTCCCACGTGACACCTCATTACGTCTGATGAAGGGTCACAGACCTAAAACATAAACTCTGTTTCTCTCCACAGATGTTGCCTGACCTGCTGAGATTTCCAGCATTTTCTGTTTTTATTTCAGATTCCAACACCCACACTATTTTGCTTTTGTTTTGATTTAGGTGTCTAGAGTTTGCAAATATTTTCTGCAACTTCGGAACCACTCTCACCTCATCACTACTATCACACCATTGACAGATTGCTTCTCTAATCTCGACTTGATCTGCCATCTATTACATCAGAATGGGTGCCTCAGAATCGGACCAGAGTGAGAGCCCCAACAGCAGCAGCAGCCACACCAGCAGAGAGCAGCAACAGCAACAGCAACAGCCTTCTCCTCAATGACTTGATGCTCCACAGGGAAGAGGGCATTAGCGCAGGGCTGCACTGCGCTGGAAGCGATATCCCCAACACAGGTTATACAGGCAAAGGATGAACTTTCTCAACATGACTGAGCAGCAGTGCCAAAGGAGGCTCAGGCTACCATGCCAGATTGTCGCAGACATTTGTAACTTGCTGGGACAAGACTTGAAGCCCATGGGACCTGGTGGATACTCATTACCAATGGCTGTCAAAGTCACCAGTGCCCTCAACTTCTTTGCTTCAGGCTCTTTCCCAGGATCTGCAGCAGACATTTGTACCATCTTGCAGTCAGCGGCCCACAGATGCATCACACAGGTCACTGATGCCATGTTTGACAAGTCAGCCAATCATATCAACTTTGCCACTGATAACAGCAGTGTTACCAAGTGGGCACACGGCTTTGCCGTTATGGCTGGCTTCCCACGTGTGCAGGGCATCATCGACTGCATACATGTGGCCATCTTGGCACCCCATCATCACCCAGGAGTGTTTGTGAATTGCAAGGGTTCCCATTCCCTCAATGTGCAGCTGGTCTGCAACCATATTCCTATCATGCATGTGTGCACCAAATTCCCTGGCAGCTGTTATGACGCTTTTGTCCTGCGCCAGTCCACCCTCCCTCAGCTCTTCGCACCACCAAACACACATATCGGTTGGCTGCTTGGAGACACTGAAGCCGCAGCTTATGAAACCCTTGAGGAGACCAAGTACTGAGACCCAGGATTGCTATAATGAAAGTCACATGTCCACCAGATATGCCATAGGGCAAACAATAGGTGTTATATATGTAAACTTGTATTTACTCTGCCCAGCCACCAGAAGGCTCATCCCCTGGAGTCCCAAGATATCCCATAATTCCTTGGGAGCACAGGTATTTAAGGAGGCTTCACAGTTTGGAGAGGCACTTTGGAGACCTGCAATAAAAAAACTTTGAGCTCACAGTGTTCAGTCTGACTCTTTCTCCAGACACAACAACTGGCGACGAGATACAGATAGCGAACTGAAAGATGCAGAGAACAGTGGGCATCCTGCAGAAATTTTCAGAGGGAGATGATTGGGAAACTTTTTTGGAGTGACTCGACCAATGAGCTAAATGGGTAAGAGAGCGCTACCAAACGAAGGACAATCCACCTCCCCGTCTGTATGGCCTCATGAAGAATCTGCTCACTCCAGCGAAACCCACAAGGAAATCGTACGACGATTTATGCACACTGGTCCGAGAGCATTTGAACCTGAAGGAAAGCGTTCTGATGGCGAGGTACCGGTTCTACACCTACAAAAGGTCTGAAGGCCAGGAAGTGGCGAGTTATGTCGCCGAGCTGAGACGCCTTGCAGGACATTGCGAATTTGAAGGACATTTGGAGCACATGCTCAGAGACTTTTTCGTACTTGGCATTGGCCACGAAACCATACTTCGCAAACTTTTGACTGCAGAATTCCCAACCTTGAGTAAGGCCATAGCGATAGCCCAGGCGTTCATTGCCACCAGTGACAATACGAAGCAAATCTCTCAGCACACAAGTGTTGCTACAAGTACTGTGAAAAAAGTGATGTTATTTTCGAATCATAACCTGCTGATTATACTGAGGGGGCATCTGCTGTTGCTGTTGGTATTGCATTCCTCCCATGCTACTTTGACTCCTGCCCTGCATGCTCATTGGATAGCGCTGTGGTGTGGTTGCCCAGGGTAAGGTCCACTCTGTTGTTGCTGCTGCTGTTGCTGTGAATAAGAGCAGGTCACACATGTCTGCAGCTGCATGTCCGCAGATGTCTCAGAGTCCATCATCAAGGGTGATGAATGCAAGGCCATTAACACCTTGTTGGCGCTACGGGGGTGATCATCGTTTCCATTCATGCCGATTCAAAGAGTACGATTGCAAGGGCTATGGAACAAAGGGACATCTCCAACGAGTGTGCAGACGAGCTGCAAAGCCTGTTAACCTTGCAAACCATCACATTGCAGAGGGAGACAGATCCATGGAGGATCACAACAAACCAGAGCCTCAGCTCGAGGAGGGAGAGGTACATGGGGTGCACACATTCACTACGAATTGTCCCCTGATAATGCTGAATATTGAACTAAATGGACTCCCGGTGTCAATGGAGCTGGACACGGGTGCGAGCCAGTCCATCATGGGCAAAAAGACTTTCGAAAAGTTGTGGTGCAACAAGGCCTCAAGGCCAGTCTTAACTCCAGTTCGCACGAAACTAAGAACTTACACAAAAGAACTGATTCCTGTAATTGGCAGTGCTACCGTAAAGGTCTCCTACGATAGAGCGGTGCACAAGCTACCACTCTGGGTGGTACCGGGCGATGGTCCCACGCTGCTCGGCAGGAGCTGGCTGGGAAAGATACGCTGGAACTGGGACAACGTCCGAGTGCTATCCCCCGCTGACGACACTTCCTGTGCCTAGGTCTTAAACAAATTTCCTTTGCTGTTTCCATTCAAACCAGGCATCGGGAAATTCCAAGGAACAAAAGTGCAGATCCACTTCATTCCGCGGGTGTGACCCATCCATCACAAGGCGAGAGCAATACCATACATGATGAGAGAAAGGGTAGCGATCAAGCTAAACCGGCTGTAAAGAGAGGGCATCATTTCACCGATCGAGTTCAGCAAGTGGGCCAGTCCTATTGTCCCAGTCCTCAAGGGAGATGGCACCATAAGAATCTGTGGCGATTACAAAGTAACTATCAATCGTTTCTCCCTTCAGGACCAATACCCACTACCAAAGGCTGACGATCTCTTTGCAACACTGGCGGGAGGAAAGACGTGCACGAAGCTGGATCTGACTTCAGCCTATATGACGCAGGAACTGGAGGAATCATCGAAGGCCCTCACCTGCATCAACACGCACAAAGGTTTTTTGTTTATAACAGATGCCCATTTGGAATCCGATCAGCGGCGGCGATATTCCAGAGAAACATGGAAAGTTTACTGAAGTCGGTCCCGCACACCGTAGTCTTCCAGGACGATATCTTGGTCACAGGTCGGAACACAGTCGATCATCTGCAGAACCCGGAGGAGATTTTTAGTCAAGTCAACCGCGTGGGGCTCAGGTTAAAATGCTCCAAGTGCATTTCCTGGCACCTGAAATAGAGTTCTTGGGAAGGACAATTGTGGCAGATGGCATCAAGTCCACCAATGCGAAGAAGGAGGCAATCGAGAATGTGACGGAGCTGCGGTTGTTTCTGGGACTCTTGAACTACTTTGGTAACTTCTTACCCGATCTCAGCACACTGCTAGAACCACTGCATGTCTTACTACGAAAAGGGGGCGAATGGGTTTGGGGCAAAAGCCAAGAAAATGCCTTTATAAAAGCGAGAAAATTGTTATGCTCAAACAAGTTGCTTGTGTTGTATGATCCACGTAAGTGTTTGGTACTAGCATGTGATGCATCGTCATATGGTGTCTGGTGTGTATTGCAACAAGCTAATGATTTTGGGAATCTGCAACCAGTTGCTTATGCATCCAGGGATCTGTCTAAGGCTGAGAGAGCCTACAGCATGATTGAGAAAGAAGCATTAGCGTATGTCTATGGGGTAAAGAAAATGCATCAATACCTGTTTGGCTAAAATTCGAATTGGAAACTGACCAGAAGCCACTTATATCCCTGTTTTCTGAAAGTAAAGGGATGAATACCAATGCATCGGCCCGCATCCAGAGATGGGCGCTCACGTTGTCCGCATACAACTACGCCATCTGCCACAGGCCAGGCACAAAAAACTGGGTTGATGCTCTCAGTAGACTGCCATTGCCCACCACGGGGGTGGAAATGGCGCAGCCCACAGATCTAGCCATGGTTATGGAATCATTTGAGAGTGAGCAATCACCCGTCACTGCCTGGCAGATCAAAACCTGGACAAGCCAGGACACCTAATTATCTCTAGTCAAAAGTTGTGTACTTCACGGGAGCTGGTCCAGTGTCCCAGTGGAAATGCAGGAAGAGCTAAAGCCGTTCCAGTGGCGCAAAGATGAAATGTCTATACAGGCAGACTGCCTTCTGTGAGGCAATCGAGTAGTGGTCCCCAAGAAGGGCAGAGACACCTTCATCAATAACCTCCACAGTACCCACCCAGGCATCGTAATAATGAAAGCGATAGCCAGATCCCACGTATGGTGGCCCGGTATCGATGCTTAAGCAATACATGCTCGTAGTTAAGCAATGTATCCGGGGAGGTGCCGCTAAGTTTATGGTCTTGGCCCTCCAAACCGTGGTCTAGGGTACATGTTGACTATGCAGGCCCACTCTTGGGAAAAATATTCCTTGTGGTTGTAGACGCGTATTCCAAGTGGATTCAATGTGAGATAATGTCGGCTAGCACGTCCGCTGCCACTACTGAAAGCCTGCGGGCCATGTTTGCCACTCACGGCTTACCCGATGGCCTGGTGAGCGACAACGGGCCATGTTTTACCAGTACTGAGTTCAAAGAATTCATGATTCGTAACGGGATCAAACCTGTCACATCTGCCTCATTTAAACCAGAGTCCAATGGTCAGGCAGAGAGAGCAGTGCAAACCATTAAGCAAGGCTTGAAGAGGGTAACTGAAGGCTCACTTCAGACTTGCCTATCCCAAGTCCTGCTGAGCTACTGCACGAGACCCCACTTACTCACTGGATTCCCACCTGCTGAACTGCTCATGAAAAGAGCACTTAAGACAAGGCTCTCGTTAGTTCACCCTGATCTAGACGAACAGGTAGAGAGCAGGAGGCTTCAACAAATTGCATACCATGATAGCGCAAATGTGTCATGCGAGATTGAAATCAATGATCCTGTATTTGTGTTGAATTATGGACAAGGTCCCAAGTGACTTCCCGGCACTGTCATGGCCAAAGAGGGAAGCAGGGTGTTTCGGGTCAAACTTTCAAATGGACTCATTCACCAGAAACACTTGGACCAAATCAAACTTAGATTCCCGGACTATCCTGAGCAACCCACCTTGGACCCTACCCTTTTTTGATCCCCCAACATACACACCAGTGGCAACTGGCACCACAGTTGACCACGAAGCAGAACCCATCATCCACAGCAGCCCAGCAGGGCCCAACACACCAGGCAGCCCAGCAAGGCCAGCTGCACAGCAGCCCAGCGAGGGCCCAACAAATAATTCAACAACACCAGCTTTCACACCGAGACAATCAACCAGGGCAAGAAGGGCCCCAGATCAACTCACATTGTAAATAGTTACACTATTGACTTTGGGGGGGTGGGGGGGGAGAGTGTTGTTAAATATGTAAACTTGTATTTACTCTGTACAGCCACCAGAGGGCTCATCCCTTGGAGTCCTAAGGAATCCCATAATCACTTGGGAGCACAGGTATTTAAGGAGGCTTCACAGGTTGGAGAGGCACTCTGTAGACCTGCAATAAAAGACTAAGGTCACACTTTCACTTTGAGCTCATAGTGTTCAGTCTGATTCTTTCTCCATACACAACAATAGGCATGCTGAAAAAGTGCTTCAGGTGACCTTGCAGATCTGGAGAAGCCTTTCGGTACACACCAGCCAGAGTATCCAGAATCATCATTGTCTGTTGCGCCCTGCACAACACAGCGCACCTACAAGGATTAGCACTGCATGAGGAGCAAGGTGCAGAGAGCACAGCCTCTTCAGAGGAGGAGGAAGAGGCGCATCAGCTGGAAGACGAGCAGGAGGAGCAAGAGGAACCCGAGGTCCAGATGTTAGCAGCACCAGATTTCGTAGCCAGATTTCCTTAACTTCCTGCATTAAAAACCCATACGGCTGCCACATGCTGTGTCAGATTCACCCCCAACAACACCATAAAGCATTCCCACAAGGACCAAGCCATTCCTTTCACCCTGACCCCCATTGCTAGAGGTAACGTTATGTATCACCATTCACTCCAACTCACTAAGTTATTTCTAAAAGTTTCATACAAAAATGGGCATGACCGAAAAGTGGTGAAGATAAAGGGCTGGATTTTCAGTTCATTTGCACCTTGGTTAGCGCCTAGTGGGGCGTTAAATGTTGTTTATGGGCATTATGCCGAGCGTTCAGGAAAAGAACTTACCGCCCCACCTTGTTTTCAGCGTGATTATGAAGTCAATCGTCGTGCAACGCTGCGTTAGCACCCCGGATGGAATTTTTGGCCTTAATGCCTCATTTAATACCCGCCCCAGGAAACGCCTGAAAAAATAGAGTTGGTCCCAGGATGCAGTAGGCAATATTGGCAACATTTTAAAATGGAGGGATGAGGATCCTACATCGCAGGTGATATTAACTATAATGGTTGCGCACATAACAGAGCGTGAAGCTCCAACTTACAAACTTCACTTTTATCTGCCATTACAGTGTCCTTACAACTTCAGTGAGAACATTTAATGGGGGCTGTTATGTATGTAAACCTGTAAATACCATGTCTAACCACCAGAGGGCTTATGCCCAGGAGTCCCAAGGGATCCCACAATCCCTTGGGAGCACCTGTATATAAGGATCCTCACAGGCTGGAGAGGCACTCAGATCAGTAATAAAGGACTAAGGTCACACCTTACTTTGAGCTTGCAGTATGTAGTCTGACTCTTCATTCAAGACTTAATAACTGGGGGCGAGATACAGATGATAAACCCCACCGCAAAAATGCAGAGAACTGTGGGCATCCTGGAGAAATTTTCGGAGGGTGAAGATTGGGAAACCTTCGTGGAGCGACTCGACCAACACTTCGTGGCCAACGAGCTGGAAGGCAAAGCGAACGCTGCCAAATGAAGGGCGATCCTCCTCACCATTTGCGGGGCACCAATGTATGGCCTCATGAAAACTCTGCTCACTCCAGTGAAACCCACAGACAAGTCGTACGATGAGTTGTGCACACTGGTCCGGGAGCAGTTAAACCCGAAGCATCTAATGGCGAGGTATCGGTTCTACACGTACAAGAGGTTTGAAGGCCAGGAAGTGGCGAACTACGTCGCCGAGCTTAAGGCGCCTTGCAGGACATTGCGAATTTGAAGGACACTTGGAGCACATGCTCAGGGACTTCTTTGTCCTTGGCATTGGCCATGAAGTAATACTTTGCAAACTTTTGACTGTAGAGACCCCAACTTTGAGTAAAGCCAGAGCGATAGCCCAGGCGTTTATCACCACCAGTGACAATACCAAACAAATTTCTCAGCACACTAGTGCTGCAACAAGTACTGTGAACAAAGTAATGTTGTTTTCGAATCGAAATGTACATGGCAGAACTTACACGCCTGCAGCTGCACGTCCGCAGATGTCTCAGAGTCCAACATCAAGGGTGGTGAATACAAGGCCATTAGTACCTTGTTGGCGCTGCAGGGGTGATCATCATTTCCATTCATGCCGCTTCAAAGGATACGTTTGCAGGGACTGTAGAACAATGGGACACCTCCAACATATGTGCAGGCGAGCTGCAAACCCTGCTAATCCTGCAAACCACCATGTTGCAGATCCATGAACCAGAGCCTCAGACCGAGGAGGCAGAGGTATATGGGGTGCACACATTTACCACAAAGTGTCCCCCGATAATGCTGAAGGTTGAATTAAATGAATGCCCAGTGTCCATAGAGCAGGACACGAGAGCAAGCCTGTCCATAATGAGCAAAAAGACTTTTAATAAATTGTGGTGCAGCGAGGTTTCAAGGCCGGTCCTGACGCCCATTCGTACTAAACTGAGAACGTACACAAAGGAACTGATTCCCATAATTGGCAGTGATACCGTAAAGATCTCCTACGATGGAGCGGTGCATGAGTTACCGGGCGATGGCCCCATGCTACTCGGCAGGAGCTTGCTGGGAAAGTTAACCTGGAACTGGGACGACGTCCGAGTGCTTTCGTCCGTCAACAATACCTCATGTGCCCAGGTCCTAAGCAAGTTCCCCTCGCTGTTCGAACCAGGCATCGGGAAGTTCCAAGGAGCAGAAGTGCAGATCCATTTGATTCCGGGGGCGCGACCCATCCATCACAAGGCGAGAGTGGTACCTTACATGATGAGAGAGGGGTTGGAGATCGAGCTGGACAGGCTGTAACAAGAGGGCATCATTTCGCCGATCGAATTCAATGAGTGGGCCAGTCTGATTGTTCCAGTCCTCAAGGGAGAGGGCACTGTCAGAATCTGTGGTGATTATAAAGTAACTATCACTGCAGGATCAATACCCGCTACCAAAGGCAGACGACCTATTTGCAACGCTGGCGGGAGGGAAAATGTTCACGAAGCTGGACTTGACCTCGGCCTACATGACGCAGGAGGCTGGAGGAATCATTGAAAGGCCTCACCTGCATCAACACGCACAAAGGTCTCTTTATTTACAACAGATGCCAATTTGGTATTCGATCGGCCCCAGCGATATTCCAGAGAAACATGGAAAGTTTGCTGAAGTCGATCCCGCGCACCGTGGTCTTCCAGTACGACATCTTGGTTACAGGTCAGGATACCGTTGAGCATCTGCAGAACCCGGAGGAGATTCTTAGTCGCCTTAATCGTGTGGGGCTCAGGTTAAAATGCTTGAAGTGCGTTTTCCTGGCACCAGAAGTGGAGTTCCTGGGGAGAAGAATCGTGGCAGATGGCATCAGACCCACCGATTCGAAGACGGAGGCAATCAAGAACGCACCGAGACCACAGAACATGACGGAACTGCGGTAGTTTCTGGGACTCCTGAACTACTTTGGTGACTTCTTACTGGGTCTTAGCACATTGTTAGAACCAGTGCACTCTTTATTGTGTAAAGGAGATGAATGGGTATGGGGTAAAAGCCAAAAAAGTGCATTTGAGAAAGCTAGGAAGCTGTTATGTTCAAACAAATTGCTTGTGTTGTACGATCCAAGTAAGCGTTTGGTACTAGCATGTGATGCGTCGTCATACGGGGTCGGGTGTGTGTATTGCAACAAGCTAATGAATTTGGGAAATTGCAACCGGTTGCTTATGCATCCTGAAGTCTATGGCTGAGAACGCCTACAGTATGATCGAAAAAGAAGCATTAGCGTGTGTTTACGGGGTAAAGAAAATGCATCAATATCTGTTCAGGATGAAATTTCAATTGGAAATCGACCATAAGCCGCTCATATCACTCTTTTCTGAAAGGGGATAAATACGAATGCATCGGCCCGCATCCAGAAATGAGCGTTCACGTTGTCCGCATACAACTACGCCATCCGCCACAGGCCAGGCGCAGAAAACTGTGTCAATGCTGTCAGTCGGCTGCCATTGCCTACCACAGGGGTGGAGATGGCATAGCCCGCAGATTTAGTTATAGTAATGGAAGCATTCGAGAGTGAGCAATCACCTGTTACTGCCCAACAGATTAGAACCTGGACGAGCCAGGATCCCTTACTGTCCATAGTAAAAAACTGTATGCTCCACGGGAGTTGGCCTAGTGTCCCGTTAGCGATGCAGGAAGAAATAAAGCTGTACCAGCAGTGCAAAGTTGAAATGTCTATACAGGCAGGCTGCCTCCTATGGGGTAATCAGGTAGTGGTGCCAAAAAAAGGCAGGGACACCTTCATCAGTGATCTCCACAGCACCTACCCAGGCATCGTAATGATGAAAGCGATAGCCAGATCCCACGTGTAGTGGCCCGGTATCGATGCACAGAGTCCTGCGTGCACAAATGTACTATATGTTCCCAGTTAAGCAATGCACTCAAGGAGACACCACTAAGTTTATGGTCCTGGCCCTCCAAAGCGTGGTCCAGGGTCCATGTCGACTATGCAGGCCCATTCTTGGGAAAAATGTTTTTAGTGGTTGTAGATGCGTACTCCAAATGAATTGAATGTGTGATAATGTCGGCAAGCACGTCCGCTGCCACCATTAAAAGCCTACGGGCCATGTTTGCCATACACGGCCTGCCTGATGTCCTTATAAGTGACAATGGGCCGTGCTTTACCAGTGCCGAATTCAATGAGTTCATGACCCGCAATGGGATCAACATGTCACGTCTGCCCCGTTTAAACCAGCGTCCAACGGTCAGGCAGAATGAGCAGTTCAAACAATCAAGCAGTGCTTGAAGAAGGTAACTGAAGGCTCACTGCAGACTCGCTTATCCCGAGTCCTGCTTGGTTACCACACAAGACACCACTCGCTCACTGGGTTCCTCCTGCTGAACTGCTCATGAAAAGGGCACTTAAGACAAGACTCTCATTAATCCACCCTGATCTACACGAACAGGTAGAGAGCAGGCAGCTTCAACAGAATACATATCATGATCGCGTAAATGTGTGTCACCCGAAATCGAGATTCATGATCCCATATTTATGTTAAACTATGTACAAGGTCCCAAGTGGCTTGCTGGCACCGTTTTGGCCAAAGAAGGGAGTAGGGTGTTAGTGGTCAAACTCTCAAATCGACTCACCTGCAGGAAACACTTGGACCAAACTAAACTCAGATTTACGGACTATCCAGAACAACCCACAATAGACGCTACCTTTTTCGACCCTCCAACACACACGCAAGTGGCAACCGACCCAGCGGTTGACCACAAAGCAGAACCCATCACCGGCAGCAGCCCAGCAAGACTCACCCCCCCCCGCCCCCCCAGCAGCCCAGCAAGGCCAGCTGTGTAGCAGCCCAGCGACAGCCCAACAAACGACTCACCAACACCAGCATTTGCACTGAGACGATCGACCAGGAAAAGGAAGGCCCCAGATCGACTCACATTGTAAATAGTTACACTATTGACTTTGCGGGTAATGTTGTTATGTATGTAAACCTGTAAATCCCACTTCTGACCACCAGAGGGCTTTTCCCCTGGAGTCCCAAGGGATCCCACAATCCCTTGGGAGCACCTGTATTTAAGGAGGCCTCACAGGCTGGAGAGGCACTCTGAGATCTGTAATAAAGGACTACAGTCACACCTTACTTTGAGCTTGCAGTATCTAGTCTGACTCTTTATTCAAAACTTAACAGGGGCATTACTAGTTCTCCAGCGAATCATGCTCCATGCTATTGCCGTGTGGTGTCAAGCTAGAGGAAGATCTATTGGTCATGTCAGCCCATGGATGAGGAGAGGCTGAAGACATGTGTTTAAAGGCACCAACGCTCATACCTCCAGCTCTCTGATGAGCAATGTGTGAGAAGGCTGCGCTTCCGAAAGGAAGTGCTGACAGAGATATGCCATCTCCTACAGGCAAACCGATGCCTGGACCGCTCTGGAGGTAACCTTCAATACTCCCCTCAACAGATATCCATATTCATTGTGGTGTAATGCATGTTGCACAGCTTGGCCATCATGAGGGGGGTTGGGCATTGCCAGTGGGGATTGCATGCCCACATCAGGAGGAAAGAGGAGCCTTGCCATGCCCCTATTGGATAGCCACCCCATCCATGGGGGAGGCAGCATGGAGATGCCGCCGGAGCAAAACTCACACGTCGCCAGCTCGTAATGGACCGGCTCTCCTAAATGGAGGAAACTGAGGGATGGAGCTAATACTATACACGCTATGTGCCCCCATGAAGGCACATCTCCGGTGAATGATGCACAAGATACCAATGGAAAAAGATGAGTCATAAATTTTACTGCAACAAAGTCACAAAAGCTCCCCCTACCAAAATAAAACCATATGATATGCAATTTTATGGTTGCAGGGTAGTAAACAATGAAACTTCTTTACTGCCGCAAATTTCGGCTTGGGTACACAAAGTACGTTGTGTAACACCTGACTTAACGCCAACGCTCCTCCAACTTATATTTTCGGCGAAACTTGCACTCAAAGGCACAAACTATTATCAAGCACTAACTTTAATGCTCTGACACAATTAACGCCCCGAAATCCAAAAAGTCCCAAATCCAGCCCGAATAGTTTTATATGTTTCATAACAGTAATTAAATCTTAACAATAACACCTCTTTAAACACCCATGTGCTGACCCTTGTGCATCTACTTCTGTGCATCTGGGGCTCTGACTGTGGGGGGGGGGGGGGGGGGGCGGTGGGGGGGGAGGGTGCAGGGGGGAGGGCAACGAGGTTGAAGTGTGAGCAATTTGAAAGGAGCCCCCACATCCATGTCCTCTCTCACCATCATCCCTCTCATGGGCCACTCAAACCTCCTTGCTAGCAAGGAGCCATGAGAATCCAAATCTATGCTTACATCCCTCCTGGAGAGGAGGCCCAAGAGCCTCTGCCATCTGGTGTCCATAGATAGCATGTGCTTTGTGAGTGACGCATTGGCTGCTCCATGCAGGTGGCATTCTTTCCATGGAATATCGTACGTCCCCATCGCCGACGACATGGCGGTGCTCATGTTGGAGATGGATTCCTCCATTTTCTATGTGGCTTTGCACTCACATTTTTCTGATCTCATGAGATCATTGAAACGCTTCCGGCACTGCACCCAGGTCCGCCTCATCACATCCCTGCTTTTAACCTCCTCTGCAATTTAGAGTCAGACTTTCTTTCTCTCCTGGGAAGGTCTCTTCAGCCCATCAGCAGGAAAGAGGACCTCCCTGTGTGCTCTGACTCGCTCCACAAGAATATGTAGAGAGTCATCTGAAAACCTTGGTGCAGTCCTCTGTCTTTGTGATGCCATCTTTGCAAGTCTGAGCAATAACCAGAACGTGAGATAGCATTCCTGCAGATTCCTAGATGAAATTTCAAATGGGATGTGGCCAAGGCTGCTTTAAATATCCGCCTAGAAATGGGTCATCGATGATGTCATCAGACCCGTAAAATTTAATAGGGCAGGGAAATGTGCAGGCCTGCCTTAATAGGCATCATTAACTGAAAGTCCCTCTGAAGAGTGGGATGATAAGAACGAGGTTCTGAGCCGCCACATGGACTGCACGCATCCGACTCGCCTAGGTAAGGAAAATTCCGGCCATTGTGTGTGACTGACTATCTTGCAATAAGGAATAATTGTCAATAATTGTACAAAATATGATTTTGTAATTTAGGTCAATTAGTGCACTTATTTATGTGTTTTATAATCAGGTAGAGGGAATGTTATGCAGGAGGAATTGTTTTAATTACTTGATTTCCCTGGATGCTTATGGAAAATTACATGATATACTGTTTTATGTTACGTAATGTACAATATTACAAGGTACGCGGAGTCAGAGGAAATGTATTAGCATAGATCGAGAATTGGTTGGCTAACAGAAATCGGGTTGGAAATCGGTGGTTAGTGGTGTGCCACAGGGATCGGTGCTGGGACCACAACTGTTTACAATATACATAGATGACCTGGAAGAGGGGACAGAGTGTAGTGTAACAAAATTTGCAGATGACACAAAGATAATGGGAAAGCGGGTTATGTAGAGGACACAGAGAGGCTGCAAAGAGATTTAGATAGGTTAAGCGAATGGGCTAAGTTATGGCAGATGGAATACAATGTCGGAAAATGTGAGGTCATCCACCTTGGGGGAAAAAACAGTAAAAGGGAATATTATTTGAATGGGGAGAAATTACAACATGCTGCGGTGCAGAGGGACCTGGGGGACCTTGTGCATGAATCCCAAAAAGTTAGTTTGCAGGTGCAGCAGATAATCAGGAAGGCGAATGAAATGTTGGCCTTCATTGCAAGAGGGATGGAGTACAAAAGCAGGGAGGTCCTGCTGCAACTGTACAGGGTATTGGTGAGGCCGCACCTGGAGTACTGTGTGCAGTTTTGGTCACCTTACTTAAGGAAGGATATACTAGCTTTGGAGGGGGTACAGAGACGATTCACGAGGCTGATTCCGGAGATGAGGGGGTTACCTTATGATGATAGATTGAGTAGACTGGGTCTTTCCTCATTGGTGTTCAGAAGGGTGAGGGGTGATCTTATAGAAACATTTAAAATAATGAAAGGGATAGACAAGATAGAGACAGAGAGGTTGTTTCCACTGGTCGGGGAGACTAGAACTAGGGGGCACAGCCTCAAAATAGCGGGGAGCCAATTTAAAACCGAGTTGAGAAGGAATTTCTTCTCCCAGAGGGTTGTGAATCTGTGGAATTCTCTGCCCAAGAAAGCAGTTGAGGCTAGCTCATTGAATGTATTCAAATCACAGATAGATAGATTTTTAACCAATAAGGGAATTAAGGGTTATGGGGAGCGGGCGGGTAAGTGGAGCTGAGTCCACGGCCAGATCAGCCATGATCTTGTTGAATGGCGGAGCAGGCTCGAGGGGCTAGATGGCCTACTCCTGTTCCTAATTCTTATGTTCTTATGTCCCACTCTGTCCAGACGACGTAGAACCTCTTCCAGGTTGTGCAGGTGTTCGGTGGCGTCGCATCCGGTGATCAGAATGTCATCTTGGAACACGATGGTTCTTGGGACGGACTTCAGAAAACTCTCCATGTTCCTCTGATGTATGGCTGCCGCCGAGCGAATTCCGAAAAGTCATGTGTGGTATATAAACAGTCCTTTGTGCGTGTTGATGCACGTCAGTTTTTTCGAAGATTCGACCAGCTCCTGTGGCATGTAAGCGGAGGTCAGGTCCAATTTGGTTAGCGTTGCAAACAGGTCGTCAGACTTGGGTAACGGGTACTGATCCTGTATCGAGACTTGGTTGATCGTTACCTTGTAGTCGCCGCAGATCCTGACTGTGCCATCACTTTTCAACACCGGGACAACTGGACGAGCCCATTCGCTGAATTCGACTGGTGATATGATTCCTTTCCATTGAAGTCTGTCCGGTTCGATCTTGGCCTTCTCCCTCATCATGTACAGAACCGCGTGAGCCTTGTGCTGGACAGGTCTTGTATCCGGGCCTAGGTGGATCTACATCTTGGCTCCCGTGAAGTTGCTGTTGCCTGGTTCGAACAACGAGGGAAACTTGCTCAGCACTTGAGCACATGAAGCGTTATCCACTGATGATAAGGCTTTAATATCGTTCCAGTTCCATTTAAT
The DNA here is from genome assembly GCF_044704955.1 of Pristiophorus japonicus. NCBI lineage: Eukaryota > Metazoa > Chordata > Chondrichthyes > Pristiophoridae > Pristiophorus > Pristiophorus japonicus. Next base: position 467,633,029 of record NC_091977.1, on the reverse strand, counting down.
TTTCTCAAGCCAACTCCTGCCAAACAGGGTTGGGCCATTGCCTGGAAGGATCCACAATGATAAATCATGCACAGCTCCATCGTACGATACCTTTACTGCCGCGCTGCCAATGACTGGTACGAGCTCTTTGGTGTAGGTACACAGCTTCGCATTGATTGGGTTCAGTTTGGGTCTTTTTGCCTTAGTCTCCCACAGCTTTTCGAAAGCCCTCTGGCTCATTATTGACTGACTCGCACCTATGTCCAATTCCATGGATACTGGAACCCCATTTAATTTAACTTCCAGCATTATCGGAGAACTTTTGGTAAAAGAATGTACCCCATACACTTCTTCATCCTGCACCTCAGGTTGAGTTGCCTGTGCCGCTTGATCCATGCTGGATCGATCACCCTCAGCCATGTGGTGTGTCGCAGCACGTTTACTCAGTTGCGGACACATTCGCTGAAGGTGCCCCATTGTTGCACAGCCTTTGAACACGTATTGCTTGAATCGGCATTGATAGGCCCGATGATAGCCCCTGCAATGCCAACAAGGCGAAATTTGATTCATCCCCGATGGCTGACTTTGAGCAGTTACAGGTCATACAAACGCGGATAAGTAGGCCCTGCCATGTGCAGCTCTGCCTGCCGACGATAGGATATTATTTTATACACAGTACTTGCCAGTGAGTTTCAATGCTGGGAAAATATCTGTTTCAAGTTTTCATCGGTGGACATGCATGCCTGGACGATCGTGATGGCCCTGCTCAGGTCTAGATATTCAGCAGCCAGCAGCTTTCAAAGGATGACCTCGTGGCCAATGCCAAGCACGAAAAAGTCCTGCAGCATTTCCTCCAACGCAGCTCCAAAGTTGCATGGCCCAGAGCGACGTCTCAGGTCGGCGACAAATTCCGCCACGTCCTGGCCCTCGGAGCGATTGTGTGTATAGAAACGATACCTCGCCATGATGATGCTTTCCTTCCGTTTAAAGTGGTTCCGAACCAGTGTATACAATTCATTGTAAGTCTTATCCATTGGTCGAGTCGGTAAGAGTAGATTCTTGATAAGCCCATAAATTTTTGACCCACAAATGGTGAGGAGAACCACCCTATGCTTAGATGCGTTATCAGTTCCTTCCAATCCATTGGCTACGAAGTACTGGTTGAGGCGATCAGTGAAATCCTCCCAGACTTCCCCTTCCACAAATCTCTCCAAAATTCCAACAGACATGGTTGCGTGAAAGTTCGTATTTTTAACTCGTCGCCAATTGTTAAGTATCGAATAACTCCACGAGGCTAACTACAGTGAGTTAGTTCAGGCATGACCTTACTCCAGTTTATTTATTCTCAAAGTGAGGATTCAACATGGCTGCCAACATTATATACACGGCTTGCACGAGTCTGCCAGTGACCATTCAGACTCCGACAGTCGCGCTCTCCAGTGGCAGGTAAAACCCAGTTAACATACATAACACTTTTGGTCATCATTCCTGGTATCTCCTTCTGTGGCTTTGTCAAAAAATGTTGGGCCGAAAGTTGCGGCCTCACTGGGTGTGTACGAAGTGCACACATACCCGGCTTTTCTAATCTGTCAGAATTTCTTTAGACAGATTCTATGCATCCCCGCAGGAAGGACATCCACAGGGCAGAGACTGGGCTTTTTTGCCCAACTGTTGCCCAGCAAATGTCCTTCAAACTTTTACGCCTGGTAAAAGCACGTGATTCCAATCAAGACTTACATACATGGAAGACATTTTCCCGTGCGCTGTGCAGTGAATGAAGGCCTCAGACCGGAATCCTACATTCCCCCGGGACCAACAGGTATTTTTGTAGATTTTTTTCGGGTCAGAGGCGTTCATACGAAGGAAGCCTCCGACTGCAATTTTTGTCCCGTTATTTTATTGATAGCATTCTTGTTAAGCACGTTGAAACGTTTTACCATGTTAAATGCACTATATAAATGTAAGTTGTTGTCTTTTGTGCCGTCTTTCAGATGAGATGTTAAACTGAGGCCATGTCTGCCCTCTCCGATGGACATAAAAGATCCCATGGCACTAATTTGAAGAAGAGCAGTTGTCTTGGGGTGTGAAAGCACTGTGATGTTGGTGATGGGATTTGGAGGATGATTGCTGAGTGATGGAGTGCTAGAGTTGTGGGGGGTGGGGGGGTAACACTCTGACCAGGAAAGAGAGTGTGGAGGAAAGGGGGAGAGAGAGGGGAAAGAGAGAGGAGGAAGAGTGGGGAAATCGCCTCACCTCTCCAGGCTCCAACTGTTGGTCAATCAGCTCAGTATATGATCTGGCCGATAGTCTTTCCTCCACAACCGGCTGCATGTAAATGAGCCCAAGCATCAAAATGGCTCAGGCCTCATAGCAGTAACAATGGGCGGGCGACAGACGCAGTCTGGCCACCAACCGCCCGTTGTACACTTCGAGTTAAAATCCCCCCATAAGCCTTCCCTAATTACTTCTTCCACACAAAATATTCAAAAAAAGGACTTCTCCAGTCATGAGTTGGGGAAGCCTCTGTTATTTAAAGTACTGTACTGACAAAATACTGCATTGACATATGTGCTGTGTTTTGGATCAGATGTTAGCCCGAGACCACGTCACCCTCTCAGGTGGACGTAAAAGAACTCATGGAACTATCTGAAGATGACCAGGCAATTGTGCCATGTTTTGGCCAACAATGATTCCTCAATGAACACAACCAAAAACAGATTAACTGGACACTGATCTTATTGTGGGACCTTGCTGTGTGCAAATTGGCTGTCATGCTTGACTACAAAATAATGCTTCAAAAGTAATTAATTGACCGTAATAGTTTTGGGAACCATAGAAAGTGCAAGGAGATGCTGTTGTAAGAAAGGGGGAAATCTTCATTTCTGAGTCTCCCTACTAACTAACGCCCAAGTTGAGAAAGCAATAAGTAGATTGGGGGACTACGAGTGGTCCAGCCAGCATCCCTGGGCATGAATGGTATCAGCGGGATAACTTAGAACTAGCTAAATTAGTCAAAAGCCGATTGTGAGAAGTCAGTAAGGATATTTCCTTCTCAAGGTGGGGAGTTGTAAGAAATCGTGGATTGGAAGAAACAACTAGAGACAAAAAAGTCTCCAGACTGGTGTTAGAATTGAAGGATTCATTCCATGGTATAATAACTAAAATTACTTGAACAGCATGAACATAAATAACTGATAACAGGCAGCTACAACATCTGAAGGCCAAAAATGGCATGACTGACTCCAACGTTGGGAGGATAAGGACAGGAGAAATGGGCCTTCAGAAGATATAAACAGGAAAGACATGCGGAGAGGAGGGTTTCACCTAAGAGTTGAGACAAAGAACTAGACACGTCATAGGTTAAATGGTCATGTCCATTATTTTACACCAGGCCCACTCCTAAAAAGATATCGAAAGAGCTTTTCAGGGCAGACGGTGCAGAGAAGAGCTGTTCATGCCACCAGCCATCTGTCCAATCAGGACCAATACCAACTACTTGTCATGGTCGTATGTCTACTGTCTATCTTGATTGTGTGTTGTGTTTGACTATATTTGAACTACTGCTCCTTAATAAAATGCCTTATGACTCCAAAGACAACTACTACAATAACTACTTTTATTTACATAGCGCCTTTAATGTAGTAAAACACAACAGATAAATTTGACACCGAGCCACGTAAGAAGAAATTACAGCAGGTGACCAAAAGCTTAGTTAAAGAGGTAAGTTTTAAGGAGTGTCTTAAAGGAGGAAAGAAAGGTAGCGAGGCGGAGAGGTTTAGGGAGTGAATTCCAGAGCTTAGGGCACAAGCAGCTGAAGGCACGGCCATCGATGGTTGAGCAGTTATAATCAGGGATCCTCAAGAGGGCAGAATTTGAGGAGTGCAGACATCTTGTGATGCTGAAATAGATTACAGAGATAACGGGGTCAAAATGTGGTACCACCATTTTTGATGCGGTATCACCGCATGAGAGAACTTTTTAATACATCGCTTCAGATGCACTTCCCAAATGTGAAATTCAGTGTGGATGCCTAAAGAATTGATATGTGCGTTAAATCATGGCGTTGCACACGTACCTGGATGTGCTATGCTGCGCTAAGTGGGCTGTTAGGCGTGGGCTCAACATCCGGGACTTAGGCATCATTTGGAGCTGCGCCACAGATATTGTGGTGCCACCTGGATTGAATTGAAATGTTGATTGGCTGGCTCAATGCCTCGTGGCTATATTCACTTTCTACGCACTCACTCAGACCGTGAACATGGCAGAACTAGCACCAGCAGCTCGTCAGCGTGCCCATTGCTTCACGGATGCCGCAGTCGATGCACTCCTTGATGCCCTGGAGACATGTTGGCAGGTGCTGAGAACAGAGGCTGGGAAGAGACCCCAACCCCAAACACACCAAAGACTATGGAGGGAGATAGTGGAGCATGTGTTTGCGAGTGATAACTTGATACAATGTCGCAAAAAGAGGAACGACCTGACATGGATAGTGCGGGTGAGTATCTTTAATTTCAAACTTCAACACGCTACGCTCTGACCTCAATGTGCACATTCTGCTCAATGTAGTGTTTGGAAAGCCATGCTCTAAGTGGGTGAGGCCACAGTCAAGGTTCCCATTTCCAACCTCATCCATTGCAAGGGCCTACATGCGCTGTTAACCTTGCTGCTCGGCTCTGCAGATATGTTGTTTACTCCTCATTTTTCATATGCATGCCCAAGACGGTCGGCTGCCCATTACTGTGAGGTCCTCTCACCCTAATTCAAGCATTGGCACAGCAAATCGTAGTTACATTGAGCTGTGAAGACTGTCATAGAATAAATGGTACTAAAGTATGTAAGGCGTTTGGGGCACACTGATAGAAGGCCTCTCATTCAGACTTTGTGTTAAATGTTACAGGTGAAGCTGGCCCACAACCGACAGGAGCAAATGCAAACTGGTGGAGGGGAGCCTGACCTCCAAGTGCTCACTCCATTAGAGGAATGGATAACTGTCCTAACGGGCGTGCAAGTTGAAGCGATGGCAATGGATGCGGCCGGCCCTCCTCGGGACAGTGAGGTATGTTGAGTTCCTTTGCAGCGACCTGCAGGACACTTGGCCCTGACAAGATCAACAAGCAGCTATTTCTACGAGACTGGCATTCACAAATGTCTTTCCCGCTCCTGACCCCCTCCTCTGCAGGTAACCGCTATTCCGTGTTTGTGCTTTCAGGTGATCAGCCAGATCCACCGGGGCCTTTTCGGGCACCTTCCACGGGTGCAAATGCTGCCGACGATCCAGAGGATGAGGCGAGCAGGAGGAAGACACGTCCTTCGACCTCACACAAGAGGCTCTGCCTTGGGTGAGTGGGGCCAGCAGTGCTGCTGACCAAGGTGTGTTGGAGGAGGCCGAGGTGGGGCCCAGTGGCCTCCAGCAATGCCACTGGGGAGCGGAAGCCCGGGGACCAGCTCCCCAGAGGGTTAGTGTGCACCTAAGAGATGCTCAGCAGCATTCTGACAATGAGCCCAACCTAGAGGTCCAGCAAGGGTGCCACAGAGTCGTGATGCACTAGCTTTGAGGATGGAGGAGTCTGCCTTAACTGTTGTTCATGCCTCTCAGCAGCTCACCAAGCCCATCCTTGGTAGATATCAACTGATGCTGGATGCAAACAGTGACCATGGGGTCCCAGACATGGTGGCACGGGCTATGGCTGATGTTGCAGTAGCCATTGAGCACCAGGCCAATGCTTTTGTAGGCCTCTATACGCAAATGTCATCAGTGCGTGGTGTCCTGAGTCAGCTCTCTGGTGTACTGCAGTCGCAGACACTCTGGATGAAGAGGCACATCAATTCAATGGACGCACTGACCGCTGCCATCCGGTCTGTGGCCCCATTAGTTGGACTGGGACCTAACCTTGCCGACCCACCACAGGATTCTCACCTCACCCAGATTTCTGCTCGTGATGATGCTCTGCCCCGGGGGAGTATCAGCCTGTTGGGCCAATTGGACCGTGGTGTCCTTTCTCATGATGACATCATTCTGCCTTCGCAGCTGCTGCTCTTCACACCCATTCACAACAGAGTACTTCCAGCCTTGCTAAGCCAATGCAGTTTGCAGCTGGGTCTTCCAGGGCCTGAGCTGGTCATGGACATCTTGCAAGACCATCATGTGTGGCTGAGGATCGAAGTCAGCAACCGACTACCAGCTTTGCTGAATGCCCTGAGATCCCATTGCGGAGGAGCCATAGGCGTGGGAGGGGGGGATAAGAGAAGGGGTCGTAAAGCTCTCTCTAAGACAAGGTAAAGACCTTTGTGAAGGTGGCCACATATGCTGACGTTGTGAAGATATGAGCTTTTAACATTAGTTGCACTTGTATGAGGCACCAGACACTTGATTCATAGTCAACTGAGAAGGGTAGATTGTTGCAATGTGGACTCATGTAAATTGTTGCATGTTGAACGATCTGACAATTGTTTGGTTCTTGCCAGAGATGGCTTACCTTGTTACGTGTTGGGGGTGAAGTTGTTGTCTTGTGGATGTTTTCACCAAACATGATTTACGTTTGTAAAAAAAGAAGTTTGAATTGTTCAAATGATGACGCACTGATTATTTAACGGAAGGCTGCAGGGTGTGTAGCAATGTGTTGAGTTTGTGCCCAGGTGCATAGGCTGGCCATTGGGCATGTCAAGACTCATTCATTGGAATTGATGAGCGATGAGTCTCCGACAAGCAGCCCTTCCAGCCGCAGCTGTGTCAGGCTGCCTCCTCCTTCGGTGAGGATCCTCGTCATCGTCGTCCTCCTCCTGAGGTGGGTCATGCATCCCTGATGGTAATGGCTAGGCCCTCATAATGGCCAGGTTGTGCAGCATACAGCAGACAACAGTGATCATGGAGACTTTATCAGGTGAGTAATGAAATGCCCCTCCTGAGCGGTTAAGACAGCAGAAACGGTGCTTCAGAACTCCAATAGTTTGCTCGATAGTTTGCCAACAGCCATGCTGTGCGATGATTCTTCATCGCAGTCAAGGCCATCTATGGTCCAAACACCCAAGGCTCCATCCCATTGCTGGCCAAGAACAGGGAAACACTCATCAAAGACACCGATGCAGTCAGGGCCCGCTGGAAAGAGCACTTTGAAGATCTCCTCAATCGAGACTCTGCCTTTGACTTGAGTGTTCTCAATTCCATCCCGCAGCATGCTACATTTTCTATGCATAGAAACATTTTCTATGTTTTTACCCGCCACCACCTCAGAAAGACCCCAACACTGTACAAGGTAGAAAAAGTCATAAGACAGCTTAAAAACAAGGCTACGGGTGCGGATGGAATCCCTGCTGAGGCACTGAAGTATAGCCGAGAGGCACTGTTGGCGCGAATACATGACCTCATCTCTCTCATCCGGAGGGAGGAGAGCATGCCGGGAGATCTCAGAGATGCAGTGATCGTGACTGTTGTGTATGGAGAAAGAGTCAGACTGAACACTGTGAGCTAAAAGTAAAGTGTGCCCTTAGTCTTTTATTGCAGGTCTCCAGAGTGTCTCTCCAACCTGTAAATCCTTCTTAAATACCTGTGCTCCCAAGGGATTATGGGATCCCTTGGGACTCTGGGTAATGAGCCCTCTGGTGGCTGTACAGAGTAAATACAAGTCCACATATATAACAACATTTCCCCGCAAAAGTCAATCGTGTAACTATTTACAATGTGAGTCGATCTGGGGCCCTTCTTGCCCTGGTTGATCGTCTCAGTGTGAAAGCTGGTGTTGCTGAATCATTTGTTGGGCCCTCACTGGGCTGCTGTGCGGCTGGCCTTGCTGGGCTGCCTGGTGTGTTGGGCCCTGCAGGGCTGCTGCGGATGATGGGTTCTGCTTCGTGGTCAACCATGGTGTCGGTTGCCACTGATGTGTGATTTGGGGGATCAAGAAAGGTAGGGTGCAAGGTGGGTTGCTCAGGGTAGTCCGTGAATCTGAGTTTGATTTGGTCCAAGTGTTTCAGGTGAATGAGTCCATTTGAAAGCTTGACCCGAAACACCCTACTCTCCTCCTTGGCTATGACAGTGTCAGGAAGCCACTTGGGACATTGTCCATAATTTAATACAAATACAGGATCATTGACTTCAATCTCGCGTGACACATTTGCGCCATCATGGTATGCACTTTGTTGAAGCTGCCTACTCGCTACCTGTTCATGTAGATCAGGGTGAACTAACGATAGCCTTGTCTTAAATACTCTTTTCTTGAGCAGTTCAGCAGGTGGGATCCCAGTGAGTGAGTGTGGTCTCGTGTGGTAGCGAAGCAGGACTCGGGATAGGCGAGTCTGCAGTGAGCCTTCAGTTACCCTCTTCAAGCCTTGCTTGATGGTTTGCACTGCTCTCTCTGCCTGACCATTGGACGCTGGTTTAAACGGGGCAGATGTGACAGGCTTGATCCTGTTACAGGTCATGAATTCTTTGAATTCAGCACTGGTAAAACATAATCCATTGTCGCTCACCAGGACATCGGGTAAGCTGTGTGTGGCAAACATGGCCACCAGGCTTTCAGTGGTGGCAGCGGACATGCTAGCCGACATTCTCTCACATTCAATTCACTTGGAGTATGTGTTTACAACCACAAGGAACATTTTACCCAAGGTGGGGCCTACATAATCGACGTGTACCCTAGACCACAGTTTGGAGGGCCAAGTCCATAAACTTAGCGGCACCTCTCTGGGTACATTGCTTAACTGCGAGCATGTATTACATCTGTGAACGCAGGACTCTAAGGCCGCATCGATACCGGGCCATCACACGTGGGATCTGGCTATTGCTTTCATCATTACGATGCCGGGTGGGTACTGTAGAGGTCATTGATGAAGGTGTCTCTGCCCTTCTTGGGGACCACTACTCGTCTGCCCCACAGAAGACATTTCATCTTTGTGCCGCTGGAATGGCTTTATCTCTTCCTGAATTTCCACTGGGTCACTGGACCAGCTCCCGTGAAGCACACAGCTTTTGACGAGAGGTAATAAGGGGTCCTAGCTTGTCCAAGTCTTGATCTGCCGGGCAGTGACGGGTGATTGCTCACTCTCAAATGCTTTCATAACCATGGCTAGATCAGCAGACTGCGCCATTTCCACCCCCGTGGAGGGCAATGGCAGCCTACTGAGAGCATCGGCGCAGTTTTCTGTGCCTGGCCTGGATGCGGGCCGATGCGTTGGTATTCATCCCTTTACTCTCGGAAAACAGGGTCAGTTTCCAATTCGAATTTCAGCCCAAACAGGTATTGATGCATTTTCTTTACCCCATAGACACGCGCTAACGCTTCTTTTTCAATCATGCTGTACCCTCTCTCGGCCTTAGACAGATTCCTGGATGCATAAGCAACCGGTTGCAGTTTCCCGAAATCATTAGCTTGTTGCAACACACCTGACGCCATATGATGACCCATCACATGCTAGTACCAAACACTTACATGGATCATACAACACAAGCAATTTGTTTGAGCATAACAATTTTCTCGCTTTTACAAAGGCATTTTCTTGGCTTTTGCCCCAAACCCATTCGCCCTCTTTTCATAGTAAGACATGAAGTGGTTCTAGTAGGGTGCTGAGACCCGGTAAGAAGTTACCAAAGTAGTTCAAGAGTCCCAGAAACGACCGCAGCTCGGTTACGTTCTGTGGCCTTGATGCGTTCTCGATTGCCTCCGTCTTCACGTTGGTGGACCTGATGCCATCCGCCGCAATCCTCCTTCCCAGGAACTCCACTTCAGGCACCAGGAAAATGCACTTCGAGCATTTTAACCTGAGCCCCACGCGGTTTAGTCGACTAAGAACCTCCTCCAGGTTCTGCAGGCGCTTGACTGTGTTCCGACCTGTGACCAAGATGTCGTCCCGGAAGACCACGGTGTACGGGACCGACTTCAGTAAACTTTCCATGTTTCTCTGGAATATCGCCGCCGCTGATCAGATTCCAAATGGGCATCTGTTATAAACAAAAAGACCTTTTTGCGTGTTGATGCAGGTGAGGGCCTTCGATGATTCCTCCAGTTCCTGCGTCATGTAGGCTGAAGTCAGATCCAGCTTCGTGAACATCTTTCCTCCCGCCAGTGTTGCAAAGAGGTCGGTGGCCTTTGGTAATGGGTATTGGTCCTGCAGGGAGAAACGATTGATAGTCACTTTGTAATCGCCACAGATCCTGACGGTGCCCTCTCCCTTGAGGACTGGGACAATAGGACTGGCCCACTCGCTGAACTCGATCGGTGAAATGATGCCCTCTCATTGCAGCCAGTCTAGCTCGATCTCTACCCTTTCTCTCATCATGTACGGTACTGCTCTCGTCTTGTGATGGATGGGTCGCGTCCCCGGAATTAGGTGGATCTGCACTTTTGCTCTTGGAATTTCCCAATGCCTGGTTTGAACAGCGAAGGAAATTTGTTTAAGACCTGGGCACACGAAGTGTTGTCAGCGGACGATAGCACTCGGACGTCGTCCCAGTTCCAGTGTATCTTTCCCAGCCAACTCCTGCTGAGCAGCGTGGGACTATCGCCTGGTACCACCCAGAGTGGTAGCTTGTGCACCGCTCCATCGTAGGAGACCTTTATGGTAGCACTGCCGAGTACAGGAATCAGTTCTTTAGTGTAAGTTCTTAGTCTCGTGCGAACTGGAGTTAAGACTGGTCTTGAGGCCTTGTTGCACCACAACCTTTCGAAAGTCTTTTTGCCCATGATGGACTGCCTTGCGCCCGTGTCCAGCTCTATTGACACCGGGAGTCTATTTAGTTCAACATTCAGCATTATCGGGGGACAATTCATGGTGAATGTGTGCACTCCATGTATCTCTGCCTCCTCGATCTGAGGCTCTGGTTCGTAGTGATCCTCCATGGATCCGCCTCCTCTGCAATGTGGTGGTTTGCAGGTTTAACAGGCTTAGCAGCTCACCTGCACACTCGTTGGAGGTGTCCCATTGTTCCACAGCCCTTGCAAACGTATCCTTTGAATCGGCATGAATGAAAACGATGATCACCCCCGCAGCGCCAACAAGGTGTTAATGGCCTTGCATTCATCACCCTTGATGGTGGACTCTGAGACATCTGCGGACGTGTAGCTGCAGGTATGTGTGACCTGCCCTGTACATTACGATTCGAAAACAACATAATTTTGTTCACAGTACTTGTAGCAGCACTTGTGTGCCGCGAGATTTGTTTAGTATTGTCACTGGTGGCAATGAACGCCTGGGCGATTGCTATAGCCTTACTCAGGTTAGGGTCTCTACAGTCAAAAGTTTGCGAAATATGGTTTCGTGGCCAATGCCAAGTACGAAAAAGTCTCTGAGCATGTGCTCCAAATGTCCTTCAAATTCGCAATGTCCTGTAAGGCGTCTCAGCTCGGCGACATAACTCGCCATTTCCTGCCCATCAGACCTTTTGTAGGTGTAGAACCGGTACCTTGCCATCAGAACGCTTTCCTTCGGGTTCAAATGCTCTTGGACCAGTGTGCACAAATTGTCGAATGATTTCTCCGTGGGTTTCGCTGGAGTGAGCAGTTTCTTCATGAGGCCATACGATGGTGCCCCACAGATGGTGAGGAGGATCGCTCTGCGTTTGGCAGAGCTCTCTTCCCCATCTAGCCCGTTGGCCACGAAGTATTGGTCGAGTTGCTCCACAAAAGTTTCCCAATCATCTCCCTCTGAGAATTTCTCCAGGATGTCCACTGTTCTCTGCATTTTTGGGTTCGCTTTCTGTATCTCATCACCAGTTGTTGTGTATGGAGAAAGAGTCAGGCTGAACACTGTGAGCTCAAAAGTAAAGTGTGACCTTAGACTTTTATTGCAGGTCTCCAGAGTGTCTCTCCAACCTGTGAAGCCTTCTTAAATACCTGTGCTCCCAAGGAATTATGGGATCCCTTGGGACTCTGCGGAATGAGCCCTCTTGTGGCTGTACAGAGTAAATACAAGTCCACATATATAACAGTGACCATCTTTAAAAAAGGGGACAAGTCCCACTGCGGCAACTACAAAGGAATCTCCCTGCTATCAGCCACTGGGAAAGTCATCGCAAGAGTCCTCTTCAACCGTCTTCTTCCTGTGGCCGAGGAGCTCGTCCCGGAGTCACAGTGCAGATTTCGTCCCCAATGGGGCTCAACGGACATGATTTTTGTAGCGCAACAGCTACAGGAAAAATGCAGGGAACAGTGCCAGCCCTTATTCATGGCCTTCTTCAACTTTACAAAGGCGTTTGACACTGTCAACCACGAGGGTCTATGGAACGTCCTCCTCCATTTCAGATGCCCCCAAAGGTTCGTCACCAGCCTCCGCTTGCTCCACGACGACCTGCAGGCCGTGATCCTTACCAACGGATCCATCACAGACACAATCCACGTCCGGACTGGGGTCAAACAGGGCTGCGTTAGCGCCCAATCCTCTTCTCATTCTTCCTCGCCACCGTGCTCCACCTCACAGTCAACAAGCTCCCCGTTGGAGTGGAACTAAACTACAGAACCAGTGAGAGAACCTGTTCTACCTTCGCCATCTTCAGGCCAGGTCCAAGACCACCCCAACCTCTGGTGTCGAGCTACAGTACACGGATGACTCCTGTGTCTGCGCACATACAGAGGCTGAACTCCAGGACATAGTTGACGTATTTACTGAGGAGTACGAAAGCATGGGCCTTACTCTAAACATCCGTAAGACAAAGGTCCTCCACCAGCCTGAACTCGTCGCACAGCACTGCCCCCCAGTCATCAAGATCCACAATGCGGCCGTATACAACATGGACCACTTTCCACATCTTGCGAGCCTCCTATCAACAAGAGCAGGCATTGACGACGAGTTCCAACACTGCCTCAAGTGCGCCAGTGCAGCCTTCGGCCACCTGAGGAAAAGAGTGTTCGAAGACCAGGCCCTCAAAACTGCCACCAAGCTCATGGTCTACAGGGCTGTAGTAGTATCTGCCCGCCTGTATGGCTCAGACAGATGGATCATGTACAGTAGACACCTCAAGTCGCTGGAGGAATACCACCAACAATTTCTCCGCAAGATCCTACAAATCCCCTGGGAGGACAGATGAGCCAACATTAGCGTCCTCAACCAGGCCAATATCCCCAGCATTGAAGCACTGACTACACTTGATCAGCTCCACTGGGCAGGCCACATAGTTCGCATGCTAGGCACAAGACTCCCAAAGCAAGTGCTCTACTCGGAACTCCTTCACGGCAAACGAGCCAAACGTAGGCAGCGGAAGCATTACAAGCATTACAAAGCCTCCCTGATAAAGTGCGACATCCCTACTGACACCTGGGAGTCCATGGCCAAAGACTGCCCTAAGTGGTGAAAGTGCATCCGGGAGAGCGCTGAGCACCTCGAGTCTCATCGCCGAAAGCATGCAGAACTCAAGCGCAGGCAGCGGAAAGAGCGTCCTGCCCACCCCTTCCCTCAACGACTATCTTGGACTGATCAGCCACTTAAGAACTCATTTTGAGAGTGGAAGCAAGTCTTCCTCGATTCTGAGGGACTGCCTATGATGATGAGTTTGCTCGATAATGGCCCGGGTTGTGGTATGGCTGGATTTGTAGAGCTGCTCAGCAGGGATGGTGGGATTGCAGAGGAGTGTCATCAGCCAAAGGGCAACACCATATCCTTTCTCACCCAGGGGCCAGCCACGGCCTTCATGTGGTGGCTTGAAAAGTCGTGGCACACTGGTCTCCCACAGGATGAAGGCATCATGGCAGCTGCAAGGATATCGGCAGAGGATCATCTGCCTGTGATTGCAGACCAGTTGTATGTTGAGGGAGTGGAATCCCTTGCAATTCCGAAATATCTCTCCATTGTGGAGCGGGGCCCTCAATGCCAAATGCGTACAATCAATGGCTCCTTGAACACTGGGGAAGCACTCGAGCCTGGCAAAAGCTAGCCTGCGCTAATCCTGGTCTTGCCCCGACATGCTGAACTTGATATAGTCGAATCATTTGCAGTAGAGAGCATTGGTCATCTACTGAGAACTGACATCAGCTACAGGAAACTGGAAGGAGCCAGTAGCATATAAGTTCAGTGCTAAGTGCTACTGTCACTTTCACTGCCACTGACAGCAAGGTCCGAGTGTCGATGTCAGCTGCCAGGTATGTCTGCAGAAGGTGGCAAAGATCTGTGACCACCTCCCTATGGAACCTCAGCCTTCTTAAGAACTGCTTCTCCGACATCTCAAGAGTAATGCAGAAAGTAAATCCTGCATGTATACGGCTTCCTGCCCCGTTATCTGGGATCTCTCCTCTGGGAAGGATCCACATTTGGCCTAAGCTGACTCTGCGGCCGGCGCCTTTCAAGTCGGCACCGCTGAAAGGCGTGGTGTGCCATCGCTGCCCCCCATCCCTTGGCACAAGTCACAGCGCGATAGAGATTTGAATTTTTTCTGAGATGGCAGCCAATTTGTCCCAGATACTAGTAGTCAATCTGACGAGTCCGCAGCAGTGCAAGGCCAACACCCGACTGTCTGTGTGAGCATCAAACGCAGCACTGACCGAGACCTCTGAGCTTTGGCTGCAACTCTGTTTAAATAATGCAGCCGATTTTTTTCACCGCCTTGTGCAGTCCAACTTTTTCAGGCGACATGGACGCCAGCCGTTACATAAGGAGGCAAAAGTGAATGTGGTGAGAGAGGATCCAAGGAGACGTTGCACGCGTACTGACGTCATGATTTCCATGGCGATAGACAGCGGTACGTTAAGTGTTTACACCCCTAAAAAATTTGAAGCGAATTCCGCATCAGACGTGAACAGCACCGAGTGCCACTCCTACGTGCCTAACTCCCAGTTACCACGAGCATTATCAGCATACATTATTAACTGAAGTTCGACCCCATGGAGAGGCAAGGCCATGGAGGCATTTGTAAACAAGGATGAGAATTTTGAAATCAAGGTGTTGTTTAACCGGCGAGCGCAGGGGTGATAGGTGATCGTGACTTTGTGCGAGTTAGGACACGGGCTGCCGTGTTTGGATGACCTCAAGTTTACATTGTAGAGAATGTGCGAGGCCAGCCAGGAGCGCATTGGAGTAGTCAAGTCTATTGGTAACAAAGGCATAAATGAGGGTTTCAGCAGCAGAAGAGCTGAGGCAGAGACGGCGGCAGGCAATGTAATGGAGGTGGAACTAAGCAGTTTTAGTTATGCCTCGGATGTATGGCCGGAAGCTCATTTCAGGGTCAAAAATGATGCCTAGGTTGTGAATAGTCTAGTTTAACATCTGATAAATGCTAGGGAGAGGGATGGAGTCTGTGGCTAGGGAACGCAGTTTGGTGGGAACTAAAGACAATGACTTCGGTCTTTCCAATATTTAATTGGAGAAAATTTCTGCTCGTCCAGTACTGGTGTCAGACAAGCAGTCAATTTAGAGACCATGGAGGGGTCGAGAGAGGTGGTGGAGAGGTAGAGCTGGGTCTCGTCAGTGTACATGTGTAAACTAACTCCCTGTTTTTGGATGATATCACCAAGAGGCAGCATAGAGATGAGATATAAGAGGGACACCAGAGGTAATGATGCAGAAGTGGGAAGAGAAGCCGTTGGGTAATCTGTGCGTCACCTGTGATCGTAATGTTACAATTGTAGTTGCCCGTTATCAGCTATTTATGTTCATGCTGTTCAAGTAGCTTTAGCTATTGCCACATAAGGCTCGAACCCGTATCATGTTCCTGTGCTATGTGGGAAGTCAGGGACGCTTCCAGTGTCCCTGACTACTATGTGTGCAGGAAGTGTGTCCAACTACAGCTCCTGACAGACCGCATTGCGGCACTGGGGCTGCGCATGTAGCACGTTTTCTGAGTTGGTCACACCGCAGGTAAAGGTTACACAGGTAGATAGGGAATGGGTGACCATCAGGCAGAGCAGTGGAAGGAAGGTGTTGCAGCGGTTCCCTGCGGTCATCTCGCTCCAAAACAGATATACCGTTTTGGGTACTGTTGTGGGAGATGATTCATCAGGAGAAGGAGCAGCATAGAAACATAGAAAATAAATGCAGGAGTAGGCCATTCGGCCTTTCGAGCCTGCACCACCATTCAATAAGATCATGGCTGATCATTCCCTCAGTACCCCTTTCATGCTTTCTCTCCATACCCCTTGATCCCTTTAGCCGTAAGGGCCATATCTAACTCTCTCTTGAATATATCCAATGAACTGGCATCAACAACTCTCTGTGACAGGGAATTCCACAGTTTAACAACTCTGAGTGAAGAAGTTTCTCCTCATCTCAGTCCTAAATGGCCCATCGCTTATCCTAAGACTGTGTCCCCGGCTCTGGACTTCTCCAACATCGGGAACATTCTTCCTGCATCTAACCTGTCCAGTCCCGTCAGAAGCTTATATGTTTCTATGAGATCCTCTCTCATCCGTCTAAACTCCAGTGTATAAAGGCCCAGTTGATCCAGTCTCTCCTCATATGTCAGACCAGCCATCCCGGGAATCAGTCTGTTGAACCTTCGCTGCACTCCCTCAATAGCAAGAACGTCCTTCCTCAGATTAGAAGACCAAACCTGAATGCAATATTCCAGGTGCGACCTCACCAAGCCTTGCACAACTGCAGTAAGACCTCCCTGCTCCTAAACTCAAATCCCCTAGCTATGAAGGCCAACATACCATTTGCCTTCTTCACCGCCTGCTGTACCTGCATGCCAACTTTCAATGACTGATGATGTAACATGACACCCAGGTCTCGTTGCACCTCCCCTTTTCCTAATCTGCCGCCATTGAGATAATATTCTGCCTTCGTGTTTTTGCCCCCAAAGTGGATAACCTGACATTTATCCACATTATACTGCATCTACCATGCATTTACCCACTCACCCACCTGCAGCCTCTTAGCATCCTCCTCACAGCTCACACCGCCTCCCAGTTTAGTGTCATCAGCAAACTTGGAGATACTACACTCAATTCCTTCATCTAAATCATTAATGTATATAATAAAGAGCTGGGGTGCCAGCACTGACCCCTGCGGCACCCCACAAGTCACTGCCTGCCATTCTGAAAAGGACACATTTATCCCGACTCTCTGCTTCTTGTCTGCCAACCAGTTCTTTTTCCACGTCAGTACATTACCCCCAATTCCATGTGCTTTGATTATGCACACCAATCTCTTGTGTGGGACCTTGTCAAAAGCTGTTTGAAAGTCCTAATACACCATATCAACTGGTTCTCCCTTGTCCACTCTACTAGTTACATCCTCAAAAAATTCTAGAAGATTTGTCAAGCATAAATCCATGTTGACTTGCACCGATCCTGTCACTGCCACTGCTTTCCAAATGTGCTGCTATTTCACCCTTATTAAGTGATTCCAACATTTTCCCCACTATTGATGTCAGGCTAACCGGTCTATAATTACCCGTTTTCTCTCTTCCTCCCTTTTTAAAAAGTAGTGTTACATTAGCTACCCTCCAGTCCATAGGAACTGATCCAGACTCAATAGATTGTTGGAAAATGATCACCAATGCATCCACTATTTCTAGGGCCACTTCCTTAAGTACTCTGGAATGCAGACTATCAGGCCCAGGGGATTTATCAGCCTTCAATCCAATCAATTTCCCTAACACAATTTCTCGCCTAATAAGGATATCCTTCAGTTCCTCCTTCTCATGAGACCCTCGATCCCCTAGTACTTCTCAAAGGTTATTTGTGTTTTCCTTCGTGAAGACAGAACCAAAGTATTTGTTCAATTGGTCTGCCATTTCTTTGTTCCCCATTTTAAATTCACCTGAATCCGACTGCAAGGGACCTCTGTTTGTCTTCATGAATCTTTTTCTCTTCACATATCTATAGAAGCTTTTGCGGTCAGTTTTTATGTTCCCAGCAAGCTTCCTCTCGTACTCTATATTCCCCCTCTTAATTAAATCCTTTGTCCTCCTCTGCTCAATTTTAAATTTCTCCCAGTCCTCAGGTTTTCTGCTTTTTCTGGCCAATTTATATGCCTCTTCCTTTGATTTAACACTATCCTTATTTCCCTTGTAAGCCACGGTTGAGCCACCTTCCCCGTTTTATTTTTACTCCAGACAGGGATGTACAATTGCTGAAGTTCATCCATGTGATCTTTAAATGTTTGCCATTGTCTATCCACCGTCAACCCTTTTAAGTATCATATGCCAGTCTATTCTAGCCGATTCACGCTTCAAACCATTGAAGTGACCTTTCCTTAAGTTCAGGACCCTAGTTTCTGAATTAACTGTGTCACGCTCCATCTTAATAAAGAATTCTACCATGTTATGGTCACTCTTCCTCAAGGTGCCTCGCACAACAAGATTGCTAATTAGTCCTTGGTAAGTAGTTTTTCTTTGTCTTTTCTTTATCAGTCGATAACCTTTCGCATTGTTGTTGCCAAATTAAGTTTATCTAAGGGTTAAGTCATGGCAGGAGAGCTCGGACACATGTTATGCTCCTCCTGTACTATGTGGGAAGTCAGGGACGCTTCCTGACAATTACGTGTGTAGAAAGTGCATCTGCCTGCAGCTCCTGACGGACCGCATTGTGGCACTGGACCTGCGGGTGGATGAACTCTGGAGCATCCATGATGCTGAGAATGGCGTGAATAGCACGTTTAGTGAGTTAGTCTTACCGCAGGTAAAGAGTACACAGCCAGATAGGGAATGGGTGACCACCAGGAAGAGCAGTGCAAGGAAGGTAGTGCAGGGGTCCCCTGCAGTCATCCCCTTGCAAAACAGATACACCGCTTTGGGTAATGTTGAGGGGGGATGACTCATCAGGGGAGGGCAGCAGCAGCCAAGTTCATGGCACCATGGGTGGCTCTGCTGCACAGGAGGGCAGGAAAAAGAGTGCAAGAGCTCTTGTGATAGGGGATTCAATTGTAAGGGGAATAGATAGACGTTTCTGCGGCTGCAACCAAGACTCCAGGATGGTATGTTGCCTCCCTGGTGCAAGGGTCAAGGAAGTCTCGGAGTGGGTGCAGGGCATTCTGAAAAGGGAGAGTGAACAGCCAGGTGCATATAGGTACCAAAGATATAGGTAAAAAATGGGACAAGGTCCTACAAGACTAATTTAGGGAGCTAGGAGCTAAACTAAAAAGTAGGACCTCAAAAGTAGTAATCTCAGGATTGCCACCCGTGCCACGTGCTAGTCAGAGTAGGAATCGCAGGATAGCTCAGATGAATATGTGGCTTGAGGAGTAGTGCAGAAGGGAGAGATTCAAATTCCTGGGACATTGGAACCGGTTCTGGGGAAGGTGGGACCAGAACAAACTGGACAATCTGCACCTGGGCAGGACTGGAACCAATGGCCTCGGGAGAATGTTTGCTAGTGCTGTTGGGAAGGAGTTAAACTAATATGGCAGGGGGATGGGAACCTATGCAGGGAGACAGAGGGAAGTAGAATGGGGGCAGAAGCAAAAGATAAAAAGAATTAAAGTAAAATTGGAGGGCAGAGAAACCTAAGGCAAACAGCAAAAAGGGCCATATTACAGCAAAATTCCAAAGGGGCAAAGTGTGTTAGAAAGACAAACCTGAAGGTTCTGTGCCTCAATGCGAGGAGTATTCGTAATAAGGTGGACGAATTAACTGCGCACATAGCAGCTAACAGGTATGATGTAATTGGCATCACGGAGACATTGCTCCAGGGTGAGGAAGGATAGACAGAAAGGAAAAGGAGGCGGGGTGGCATTGCTAGTTAAAGAGGAAATTAATGCAATAGTATGAAAGGACATTAGCTTGGATGATGTGGAATCAGTATGGGTGGAGCTACAGAATACCAAAGGGCAGAAAACGCTAGTGGGAGTTGTGTACAGACCACCAAACAATAAGAGTGAGGTTGGGGACATCAACAAACAAGAAATTAGGGATCCACGCAATAAAGGTACAGCAGATATCATGGGTGACTTTAATCTACATATTGATTGGGCTAACCAAACTGGTCACAATGCGGTGGAGGAGGATTTCCTGGAGTGTATTAGGGATGGTTTTCTAGACCAATATGTCGAGGAACCAACTAGGGAGCTGGCTATCCTAGACTGGGTGATGTGTAATGAGCAAAGATTAATTAGCAATCTTGTTGTGCGAGGCCCCTTGGGGAAGAGTGACCATAACATGGTAGAATTCTTTATTAAGATGGAGAGTGACACAGTTAATTCAGAAACTAAGGTCCTGAACTTAAGGAAAGGTAACTTCGATGGTTTGAAGCGTGAATTGGCTAGAATAGACTTGCAAATGATACTTAAAGGGTTGACGGTGGATAGGCAATGGCAAACATTTAAAGATCACATGGATGAACTTCAGCAATTGTACATCCCTGTCTGGAGTAAAAATAAAAAGGGGAAGGTGGCTCAACCATGGCTAACAAAGAAAATTAAGGATAGTGTTAAATCCAAGGAAGAGGCATATAAATTGGCCAGAAAAAGCAGCAAACCTGAGGACTGGGAGAAATTTAGAATTCAGCAGAGGAGGACAAGGGATTTAATTCAGAGAGGGAAAATAGAGTACGAGAAGAAGCTTGCCGGGAACATAAAAACTGACTGCAAAAGCTTCTACAGATATGTGAAGAGAAAAAGATTCGTGAAGTCAAACTTAGGTTCCTTGCAGTTGGATTCTAGTGAATTTATAATGGGGAACAAAGAAATGGCAGACCAATTGAACAAATACGTTGGTTCTGTCTTCACGAAAGAAGACACAAATAACCTTCCGGAAATATTAGTGTAAAGGAGGAACTGAAGGATATCCTTATCAGGCGGGAAATTGTGTTAGGGAAATTGATGGGATTGAAGGCCGATAAATCCCCTGGGCCTGATAGTCTGCATCCCAGAGTACTTAAGGAAGTGGCCCTAGAAATAGTGGATGCATTGGTGATCATTTTCCAACAGGCTAACAACTCTGGGTCAGTTAGCCGGAGAAGGTACACAGAGGTCTTCCCAGTTCCATCGAATCTTCCCCATCCACCTTCTATCAAGCATCGTTGGCCCATCACCTGAAATAATCCACAGTGGTAAATCATACACCTCTCCCTCATGGGATATTCTTATGTCCGCACTACCTATAACTGGTATCAGTTCCTTGGTGTAGGTGCGCAGCTTTGCCTGAATCGGGATCAGCTTGGGTCGTTGTGCTCTGTTGCCCCACAGCCTCTCGAATGCCTTCTGGTTCATTAGTGATTGACTCGCCCCCGGGTCCAATTCCATGGAGACTGGAGTGCCGTTGAGTTTAACTTTTAACATTATCGGAGGGATTTTTGGTGGTGAAGGTGTGTATCCCATATACTTCCTCTTCATCCTCAGGTTGAGTTGCCTCTCCCGTTCGTTCAGCATGATCCTCACTGGATCGGTCATCCTCTCCTGACTCTGCGAGTGAGTCGCAGGTCGTTTGCACATTCACTGGAGGTGCCCCATTGTTCCACAGCCCTTGCACACATAGTGCTTGAATCGACATTGATGGGCTCTATGACTGCCCCCGCAGCGCCAACGTGGTGTTAATGGATATGCATTCACGTCTCACGGTGGACTCTGAGTTAACCTAGGTCTGGCCTCTGTGGTCGTGTAGGTCCTGCCATGTACAGTTCTGCCTGCTGAAAGCATTATTTTATGCACAGTACTTGCCAGTGAGCTTCGATTCTGTGAAGATATCTGTTTCGTGTTGTCGCTCGTGGATATGAAAGCCTGGGCTATCGTGATGGCCTTGCTCAGATCGAGGGATTCGGCAGTCAGCAGTTTGCGAAGAATGACTTCGTGGCCGATTCCAAGCACGAAAAAGTCCTGCAACATTTCCCCCAAAGATCTGGCAAATTCGCACTGTCCTGCAAGGCATCTTAGGTCAGCGACAAAGCTCGCCACGTTCTGGCCCTCGGAGCGATGGTGCATGTAAAATCGATACCTGGCCATAAAGATGATATCCTTCAGCTTGAGGTGTTCCCGAACTAGCGTGCACAGCTCTGTGTAAGTCTTGTCCGTTGGTTTGTCCGGTGCCAGCAGATTTTTGAGGAGGCCATATATCGAAGACCCACATACGGTGAGGAGAATCGCCCTGCGCTTGACCACCGTCTCAGCCTTGTCCAATTCGTTGGCCATGAAGTACTGGTCGAGACGCTCAACGAAGGCCTCCCAATCATCACCCTCAACAAATCTCTCAAGAATACCAACGGCAGCCATTACCGTGTGAAAGTTTGTGATCCGTTACTCGTTATGTTCAGTATAACTCCACAAGACAATATTGTAAGCTCAAACTGTTGTGACCTTGGTCTCTTTATTCAGACTCCAGAGTGAGGAAGCAGCATGGTAGATTACCTTTTATACCTGCTTGCCCAGGATACACAGGTGACCCTTAAGTCTCCCACAGACATGCCCCCTGGTGGCAAGTCTTACATATTGGTGAGGTTTACATGCATACATAACATTGGGATAAATGGGTAATTTTCCGGTTGGCAGGCTAAACTAGTGAGGTGCCATGAGGATCAGTGCTTGAGCCTCAGCTATTTACAACCCATATTAATGACTTAGTTCAAGTGACTGAGTGCAATGTATCTAAGTTTGCTGATGATACAAAGCTCGGTGGAAAAGTAAGCTTTGAGGAAGACACAAAGAGGGTGAAAGTGGGGAGCGCCCCAGTTGGGGCAGTAACTTTTAAAAGTTTGAAAAATCAATGGCAGGCGCTAATGATTTCAAACTTTAAAAACATTTGGTGTTTGCGCTCCAAGAAGGAAGTGGAACGCTAAATCAAGCAATCCACTTCCTTCCTGGACCACAATCGGCAGCAGGCGGCTGCCACGTTGAAAGGCCCCTTCCCTTCGTTAAAGGGAAGGGCCATCGCTGCAGGCTCTGCAAAGGAAACAAAGACTTACCTGCCCCGATGGCAGCCGTGATTCCGCCCAATCAGTCCGGCGCTCAAGCAGAGTGCCAGGCTGATCGATCACAGACAGGCACCCGCAAAAAAACCTGCAAGAGAGAAGGTAATTTCTTTTTACTTACCTCGGCCACCTTGTCTTTAAGCAGAGCCCCCGAAGCAGCCGGCCGCCTGATGCACGCCTCCTGTAGCTGTCGGTGTTTTCGCCCAGCAGTGCTGGACGGACGGACGATATTTCAGGTCCGGGTCGCTACTGGGGCAATGTGCACAGCGATTACGTCATGGTCTCCAGCGAAGGAGATTGGAGTGCAATGCCCTACCACTGCCACAAAACTCCTGCCGAATTTAGCAGGAGTTGCTGATCGTGCCGTTCCCACTTGCAAACCCAGAGTCGCTAATGGGAGGTGCAAAGGAGCCCAATTTCGACTCCTAAGAGCCTGCAAAGGAATATAGACAGGTTAAGTGAGTGGGCAATAAGGTGGTAGATGGGTATAATATGGGTAAATGTGAGGTTAAACACTTTGGTACGAAGAATATAAAAACTGAATATTTTTAAAATGTTGAGAAACTATTAAATGTTGGTGTTCAGCTAGATTTAGGTGTCCTTGTACAGAAAACATAGAAAGTTAGCATGCAGATACAGCAAGCAATTAGGAAGGCAAATGCCATGTTGGCCTTTATTGCAAGGGGGTAAGGGTACAAGAGTAAGGCAGTCTTACTACAATTGTACAGGGCTTTGGTGAGACCACATCTGGAGAACTGTGCACAGTTTTGGCCTCCTTATCTGAGGAAGGACATACTTGCCGTAGAGGCTGTGCAACAAAGGTTCACTAGATTGATTTGTGGGATGAGAGGGTTGTCCTATGAGGAGAGATCGAGTAGATTGGGCCAATACTCTCTGGAGTTTAGAAGTATGAGAGGTGATCTCACTGAAACAAATAACATTCAGAGCGGGATTGACTGGGTAGATGCTAAGAGATGGTTTCCCCTGGCTGTAGCATCTAGGACTAGGGGGCATAGGGCTGGAAATTCGTAAAATACCGCTATCACCAGTTTTTCGGCGGTATTTGAAAATATAGATTTTTTTTTAGTGCCGAAATACCACTATGACGGAAGTTGGTAAAAAGATGACGGCAGATGTGGTAGTGGTAAAATCGGCCTTGCACGATGGGGTTTTTTTGCGCCGAAAAAAAACGGACCTTCTGCACATGTGCAAATTTTTTTTTCACCAATTTTTTTACCCCCCGCGATTCTGATCAGGGTCAGGGTGTGCCCACGCAAGTACAGTACACCCAGCTCTCAGTCATCGATTTTTCAAAGAAAGGAGAAGATGCAGCACATCGATCTGAGCAGGCGGAGGATGAGGAAATTTAGTCTTGATGCCAATGAGGCACTTGTGGCTGCCATTGAGAGTAGATGGGGGGAGTTTAGCAGGAGGGGTCGAGATAAACCCTCCCCAGCCCTTGTAAAGAGGTTATGGACTGTTGTTGCTGAGGACGTGTCCTCAGTGGATGATATCCCCAGCGACATCCAACAATGCAGGAAGAGATGGAATGACTGTTGCGGGGTCGTGGGAATAATATTTTTATTTATGCACTCCTTGATTACTTACATTGTAAATCTGACACATGTGGTTGTAGGTAGGCTTAGTGTTGCACCTTATTTGCCATGAATGATCGTTAGACATTATTAAGACTTCTTTTTGACATCTTAAAAGATGTTTCTGATGTGTTCCTCATGAACCAGGTGCAACTACCAGGGCTATTAAACAGAAAGCTGTATTAAATGCATGCAGTATAGTATATAAGTGCTTTGATAGCTATCTGTGTGTGCCACAAGAGCATAAGAGCACTCTGGTAACTACTGCTATTGTAATTTTTGCAGAAAAAGCTTGCACACAATCGGAGAGAACAGCGACAGACAGGTGGTGGTCCATCCAATAATTATCCTCTGACTGACCTGGAGGAACGGTTGGCAGCCTTAATTGGTGTCCATGGCAGATCAACTACCCGTGCGGGTGCTGATCCTATGGTCACAACTGAGAGTCAGGCCTGCAAATTCCCCGGGCTGGTTGGGGTCATGTTATGTAGCTACGACATATAATGCAGTAGCGGTGGTCCTTCAAATAAGTCTGCGCAATGTGACCGTACTCATGTCACCCTGCCCCTTCCCTGCTGCTAACCACTCGTCTGTTGTTTTCTATTTTGCAGATGAGGAGTCGCATATATTGTAAAGTCCTGTCCCTGCAGTACAGATTCACACGAGGCACATACTGAAGTCAAGGTCACTCAGGACCTGCACCTTTATTACACAGCTCTCGAATTCCACACTTGCCTGAGACCTGTCCTTATATACCTGTCTGGGACAGGTATCCAGTGTCTCCTGCAAGTGCACCCCTGGTGATAAGGTAAGCTTGTGGTTACAGGTCATCTCTAGTTACAGTCATGTATAGCATGGTAAGATACAGTTATGTACAGTACTGTGAGATACATGACATCACCCTCCTCCAAGGTCTTATTGTCTTTATAGGTTCAGTCTCTCAGGTGGTCTATGCTCTCGTGTGGAGCATCTTAGTTGTGGTTCAGTTGTTTGCCTTGGTGTCTGTTTTTTTTTCGGTGTGATTGCTGGTATCTCGCCTGGGCTGTCTGTTTCATTCAGTATGATTGTTGGTGTCTCACCTGGGCTGTCTGTGGGGATTGCCCTTTCCTCAGGTTGTTCCCTCTGTCTGTCCACCAGGTGTGGTGTGAGTTCCACATTGTAGTCTGCCTCTGGTTCAGCAGTGTTGTTGGTAAATCTACTTTTGACTTGGTCTACATGCCTCCGGCAGGTTTGGCTATTGTCCATTTGTACCACCAGCAGCCTGTTTCCTTCCTTGCCTGTTACTGTCCCTGCAAGCCATTTGGGATCCCTGCCATAGTTTAGCACAAACACTTTGTCCCCTATCTCATTCCACCTCCCCCTCGAATTTCGGTCATGGTACTCGGTTAGCTTAGGCACTTTGCCTCAACGATTTCATGCATGTCTGGGAGGATTAATGAGAGCCTTGTCTTTAAGGTCCGTTTCATTAATAGTTGCGCGGGGGGAACTCCAGTCAATGAATGCGGACGAGATCTGTATGCCAGCAGCAGTCGCGACAGGCGGCCCTGCAGCGTGGGACCTTGGATTTTGAGCATGCCTTGTTTAATGATCTGCACTGCTCGCTCCGCCTGGCCGTTGGAGGCCGGCTTGAACGGTGCCGTTTTAATGTGATTTATGCCGTGGTCACTTATAAAATCTTGGAATTCTGCGCTGGTGAAGCACGGACCATTATCACTGACCAATATGTCAGGAATGCCGTGCGTAGCGAACATGGTTCCAAGGCTCTCCACAGTGGTGGAGGTGGTGCTCAAGTTTAAAATGGTGCATTCGATCCACTTAGAAAATGCATCTACAACCACAAGGAACATTTTGCCCATGAATGGGCCCACATAGTCTATGTGCACCCGCGACCACGGTTTGGTGGGCCAGGGCCAGGGGCTCAGGGGAGCCTCCCTGGGTGCATTACTGAGTTGGGCACAAATGGTGCACCGTCGGACGCAGAGCTCCAAGTCCGCGTCAATGCCAGGCCACCAGACGTGGGATCTGGTTATGGCCTTCATGAGAACGATCCCCGGGTACTCGCGGTGGAGCTCCCGTACAAATGCCTCTCTGCCTCGCAGAGGCATAACTACTCGGCTGCCCCACATCAGGCAGTTTGCTTGTAGTGACAGCTCATGCATGCGCCTGTGGACAGGTTTGATCTCCTCGGGGCACGCATCGCGAGCCTCTGCCCAGTCACCAGTTAGGACACATCTTTTTACTAGGGATAATGTGGGGTCGTTGGTCATCCAGGCTCTGATTTGGCGACCCGTCATGGGCGAACCTGTGGACTCAAAGGCATTGATTGCCATGACTATCTCACAGTCCTGTTCGTCAGACCCTTCCGTGGTCGCCAGGAGTAGCCTGCTAAGCGTGTCGGCACAGTTGTCTGTGCCTGGTCTGTGCCTTATGGTGTAATCGTAAGACGCCAGCATGAATGCTCACTGTTGAATGCGCGCCGAGCCGTTGGCGTTTATTGCCTTGCTCTCGGATAGATGTGAAGGGCTTGTGATCGGTTTCTAACGCGAACTTTGCCCCGAAAAGGTATTGGTGCATCTTTTTGACACCGTACACGCACGCGAGCGCCTCCTTCTCCACCATTCCATACCCGCGCTCCGCCCGCGAAAGTGACCTGGAGGCATAAGCTGTGGGTTGTAATTTACCCGCACTATTGACATGTTGTAAAATGCACCCAACCCCATACGCTGACGCATCGCATGTGAGAACTAGCTTTTTACCTGAATCAAAGAAAGCCAAAACACTGTTGGAACACAGAAGGTTGCGTGCCTTATTGAAGGCGCGTTCCTGGGCGTCCCCCCAAAACCAATCGCACCCCTTTCTGAGGAGCATGTGGCGAGGCTTCAGCAGCGTGCTTAAGTTCTGCATAAAGTTTCCAAAGTAATTGAGTAGCCCGAGAAAGGCGCGCAGTTCTGAGACATTCCGGGGCCTGGGTGCCAGGCGATTGTTTCAGTTTTGGACACTGTTGGGCGGATTCCATCAGCGGCAATCCTTCTGCCCTAAAATTCAATTTCGGGTGCGAGAAACAGGCACTTGGATTTCTTAACTCTTAGGCCTATTCGATCCAACTGCTTTAGTACTTCCTTCAAATTGCAGAGATGGGAGTCGGTGTCCCTGCCCGTGATAAGTATGTCATCTTGAAATACAACAGTCCCTGGGATGGACTTGAGCAGACTCTCCATGTTGCGCTGGAATATAGCAGCTGCTGACCTGATGCCGAATGGGCATCGATTGTACATGAAAAGGCCTCGATGTGTGTTGATGGTGGTGAGTGGCTTGGACTCGTCGGTCAATTCTTGCGTCATATACGCAGATGTGAGATCCAGTTTTGAGAAAAGTTTTCCTCCAGCCAATATGGCAAATAAGTCCCCTGATGCAGCCTGGAAGGAGCCGGAGGCATAGAAGGTGAGTGCCACCGTGACCTTCACTGCAGGAGAAGGCAGGATTTCGGAAGTGCAGCCGTCTTGCACACTGTTCCGCTGACAGGTCCAGCAGGAGCATTGCTGCCGGTAAAGCCGTGGGGAGTAAGACCTCCTGCCTTACTGCCTTTTTGAGGATGTAACTAGTAGAGTGGATAAGGGGGAACCAGTGGATGTGGTGTATTTAGATTTTCAAAAGGCTTTTGACAAGATCCCACATAAGAGATTAGTGTGCAAAATTAAAGCACATGGTATTGGGGGTAATGTACTGACGTGGATAGAGAACTGGTTGACAGACAGGAAGCAGAGAGTAGGAATAAACGGGTCCTTTTCAGAATGGCAGGCAGTGGCGAGTGTGGTACCGCAAGGTTCAGTGCTGGGACCCCAGCTATTTACAATATATATTAATGATTTAGACGAAGGAATTGAGTGTAATATCTCCAAGTTTGCAGATGACACTAAGCTGGGTGGCATGGGTGAGCTGTGAGGGGGATGCTCGGAGGCTGCAGGGTGATTTGGACAGGCTAGGTGAGTGGGCAAATACATGGCAGATGCGGTATAATGTGGATAAATGTGAGGTTATCCACTTTGGTGGCAAAAACAGGAGAATGGTGACAGGTTGGTAAAGGGGGAGGTGCAACGAGACCTGTGTGTCATAGTACATCAGTCATTGAAGGTTGGCAGCAGGCGGTGAAGAAGGCAAATGGCATGTTGGCCTTCATAGCGAGAGGATTCGAGTATAGGAGCAGGGAGGTCTTACTGCAGTTGTACAGGGTCTTGGTGAGGCCACACCGTGAATATTGTGTACAGTTTTGGTCTCCTAATCTGAGGAAGGACATTCTTGCTATTGAGGGAGTGCAGCGAAGGTTCACCAGACTGATTCCCGGGGTGACAGAACTGACATATGAAGAAAGACTGGATCGACTGGGCTTGTATTCAATAGAATTTAGAAGAATGAGAGATGATCTCACAGAAACATATAAAATTCTGACGGGATTGGACAAGTTAGATGCAGGAAGAATGTTCTCGATGTTGGGGAAGTCCAGAACCAGGGGTCACAGTCTAAGGATAAGGGGTAAGCCATTTAGGACCGAGATGAGGAGAAATTTCTTCACTCAGAGAGTTGTGGGCATGTGGAATTCTCTACCACAGAAAGTTGTTGGGGCCAGTTCGTGAGATATATTCAAAAGGGAGTTAGATGTGGACCTCACGGCTAAAGGGATCAAGGGGTATGGAGAGAAAGCAGGAATGGGTTACTGAAATGCATGATCAGCCATGATCATATTGAATGGTGGTGCAGGCTCGAAGGGCCGAATGGCCTACTCCTGCATCTATTTTCTATGTTTCTATGTTTCTGCCCTGACATCTAGGGGCTCTCCTCCTTCGCCTGCTGACATGGCCAACCGCCCTCCGATCTTGACGCCGCCTTACTAGAACATGTAGAATGCAACGTTGGTGGCATTGTAAAGCATCTATTAAAGTTTTCAACTTCAGTTGTTAGCAAGCTGGTAATGTTAGGTCTGTCGCTGCAAACTCGGAGGCTCATGCACCGTGTTCTTTGTAAACGTTGCACTAACTGTAACCTCCGAGGGAAGTGCTTCCTCATCCCTTTAAGTAGCCACCAGTTAATGACTATGGAAGGTTGTACTGACTGTTTTGTCAGTTGTGATTAGGGGCGGTGGCTAAATGAGGCGCCCGCACCTCATTTAGCGAGCAGGGCGCTCGCGTGGTCGTTGCACCAGGACTGACATCATGATCTGACTGAAAGTCAGTAGCCAGGCACTAAATTTTACGGTGGGGCGCAGAAAGCTGCATGCCCGGTCGGTAAGCTATTATGCTCGCATTAACGCCCCTCCGGGCCGCTAACTAAGGCGCTAGACAACCAAATATCCATCCCTTTCTTTCTTTATACTGCACGAGCTGGGGAGCTGTTTGGACAAACCAGCTCTGATAATTATCCGTGATCCTGGCCATGTTTAAGTGCTAAAATCCTGATACCTTTGGCATGGAAGGTTTTAAGTGACATTTGCTTTGCAAATAACCAAGCTTTGGAGCCTCTGAAACCTTAAGACTTGCTGGTAAGTCCATAAACAATATTAATTTAATTTATATGCACTCTAGGTCGGCTCATCAATGAGTCAATGTACTAAAATGATGTACTTACGTGAGAGGATTTGAAATGAAATACTTTTGGAAATGGTATTTGATCAAGATTCCTAGATGCTAAACCATATTGACTATCATAATACAACCAGGGCAAATTCTTTCGCCTGAAATAAAAGTAAATTTTCAGCATATTTGATATAAATAATGACTGTTGTTGATCAATAGGTACACAAGAATGTGAGAATAAGAAAAGAGCATTCAGTCTGTCCAGTTCAAAATGAAATAATTTTTCAACTTATTCTTATATTATTTCTATTCCAAATACATATCGCTCTATGCATTGCTGAATTCCCTTTTGATTGCTTTGGTGGAGTCAGTAGATAAGAACATATTTGTTTTAAATGGGCGACCCCTAAGTCCCTAGTTCTAGATTCCTCCACGAGGGGAAACATCCTCTCTGTATCTACCCTGTCAAGCCCTCTCATAATCTTATATGTTTTAATAAGATCACCTCTCATTCTTCTAAACTTCAATGAGTGGCAATTTGTAGCAGTCTATTCTAGAAGTCAAAGAGTAATTATGAAGAATTATTATTTAAAGGGGAAGTCTGACTATTGCAAAGAATTGAATAATATGCTTGTGTTTTGTTCTATCTACTGTGTTGCATTTTTAAAATACTGCACGTGTTACAAGTGTGGATTCTCATTCCTTAAGCTTTTAATTGATGTTGGAGGTTAAAAAATATTTAATAATTTTTTTTAAACAATTTCTGTCTCTTTTTTCTCTCTCTCTCTCTTAATCCAATCTTTCTTCCCCTCTCTTTATTTTGGTTTCTGTACCTGATTTGAGACTGAATTCACTATTCTACCTTACACTTCCTCTTCAATGCAGAAAGTATTGGCCCAAAAATCCCTGATTCTTCTTTCCGCGGACGTTCGAATAAAAATAGGAGAAAAGATGCGCACCTAACTTTTGGTTTAATGCCCGCCAGAGATCCTGGACATGAGGCCTTCTCTTCTTGCGCAATGGAGCATGTTCACGTTGGGACGTCTGCAGGAATCACGTGGGCCTGGACATCCAATCACGGTAAAGTATTTTCTCATTCATAGTAATAGGAGCTTCATAGGTCTGAAACTCCTATTACTATGAATGAGAAACACCCCCCAAATACCCAAACATAAAACAACTGAGACTCTGCCTTTGACTCGAGTGTTCTCAACTCCATCCCGCAGCATGCGACCCGCCACCACCTCAGTGAAACATCAACGTTTCACGAGGCAGGAAAAGCCATAGACAGTTCAAGAACAACAAGGCTAGGGGAGCGGATGGAATCCCTGCTGAGGTGCTAAAGTATGGCGGAGAGGTGCTAAAGTATTACCTCATCTCTCTCATCTGGAGGGAGGAGAGCATGCCGGGAGATCTCAGAGATGCAGTGATTGTGACCATCTTTTAAAAAAGGGGCAAGTCTGACTGCAGCAATACTGGGAAAGTTGTCACTAGAGTCCTCCTCAACCGTCTTCTCACTGTGGCCGGGGAGCTCCTCCCGGAGTCACAGTACGGATTTCGTCCCCTACAGGGTACAACGGACATGATATTTGCAGCGCGACAGCTGAGGAAAGCACTTATACATGGCCTTTTTCGACCTTACCAAGGCCTTTGACACTGTCAACAGCGAGGGTCTATGGAGCGTCCTCCCCCATTTCGGATGCCCCCAAAAGTTTGTCAACATCATTCGTCTGCTCCACGACGACATGCAGGCCGTTATCCTTACCAACGGATCCATTACAGACCTAATCCACATCCGGACAAAGGTCAAACATGGCTGCTTCATCGCTCCAACCCTCTTCTCAATCTTCCTCGCTGCCATGCTCCACCTCACAGTCAACAAGCTCTCCGCTGGAGTGGAACTAAACTACAGAACCAGTGGGATGCTTTTTAAACCTTCGCCACCTCCTGGCCAGGTCCAAGACCACCCCAACCTCTGTCGTTGAGCTACAGTACTCGGACGATGCCTGCGTCTGCGCACATTCTGAGGCTGAACTCCAGGATATAGTCGACGTATTTACTGAGGCATATGAAAGCATGGGCCTTATGCTAAACATCCGTAAGACAAAGGTCCTCCACCAGCCTGTCCTCGCCACACAGTACCGCCCCCCAATCATCAAGATCCACGGCGCGGCCCTCGACAACGTGGACCATTTCCTATATCTAGGGAATCTCTTATCAACAAAAGCAGACATTGATAAGGAGATTCAACACCGCCTCCAGTGCACCAGTGCAGCCTTCGGTCGCCTGAGGAAAAGAGTGTTCGAAGACCAGGCCCTCAAATCTACCACCAAGCTCATGGTCTGCAGGGCTGTAGTAATACCCGCCCTCCTGTATGGCTCAGAGGCGTGGACCATGTACAGTAGACACCTCAAGTTGCTGAAGATAGATCACCAACGATGTCTCCGCAAGATCCTACAAATCCCCTGAGAGCATAGCCGCACCAACATCAATGTCCTCATCCAGACCAACATCCCCAGCACTGAAGCACTGACCACACTTGATCAGCTCCGCTGGGCAGGCCACATAGTTCGCATGCCAGACACGAGAATCCCAAAGCAAGTGCTTTATGCAGAGCTCCTTCACGGCAAACGAGCCAAAGGTGGGCAGCAGAAACATTACAAGGACACCCTTAAAGCCTCCCTGATAAAGTGCGACATCCCCACTGACACCTG
Organism: Pristiophorus japonicus; assembly: GCF_044704955.1. Classification (NCBI taxonomy): domain Eukaryota; kingdom Metazoa; phylum Chordata; class Chondrichthyes; family Pristiophoridae; genus Pristiophorus; species Pristiophorus japonicus. The sequence goes on along the minus strand of NC_091977.1, from coordinate 467,600,420 downwards.
GAAGTCCCTGGCCAAAGACCGCCCTAAGTGGAGAAAGTGCATCCGGGAGGGCGCTGAGCACTTCGAGTCTCAACGCCAAGAGCGTGCGGCAAACCAGTCCCACCCACCCCTCCCCTCAACGACTATCTGTCCCACCTGTGACAGAGTCTGTGGCTCTTGTATTGGACTGTTCAGCCACCAAAGAACTCACTTCAGGAGTGGAAGCAAGTCTTCCTCGATTCCGAGAGACTGCCTATGATGATGACATAAAAGATTAAAAAAACACCTCACATAAATATACTATAGAAATTAAAGTTGATAGAAATGTTTTTCAAAGAAAAAAAATTTGCCGATTTAAAAAAAGTTTTAATTATGGTTTAAAATAAAATTTCCTGAGTGGGCAGGGTTTTAACATATACATGTTTTTTAAAATGTTATTTTAATCATGCTTTTGATATGTTTTTAAACTCTTACACCTGTAAAAGTAGGCTATGCGCCTGCTTTTATCAGGCGCAAAAGTTTTGAGGACACTTGTGGGCAAGATATGCGTAAATCCCGCAATCTTGCCTTTGCAAATGTCCTCGCTCCCGATATGCGCGAGATCTGACAAGCCAGAAACTTGACAGATCGGAAAAGCCGGTTTTCGGCGCATGCACATTGCATGCTGAAGATCGTCTTTTCTAATGCCTTCTCGGGTCTGTAGAAACTCTGTACGGATCCGGGGAGACCAGGATTTCCACGCCATTATCTTCAACAGACTGGGATGTGCTTTCTTTGGTCAAAGAAAGATAATTCACAAAATAATTTATAAGTACATCCACTTAGTATTCTCCTAAATTGAGAAATTCTGTGCATCTCTCCACAAATACCATGGAAAAGTTTAATTGCACCTTCTTGTGAAAGTCAATGAAGTCACCATCTTTGATGAGCATCTTATTAAGAAGTGTTGGATTTTCAAGAACAATCTAGTTTCAAAGTAGTTATCATCAGTGGACCTTTGTCTCCTACAAACTTGAACCTATACTAAACAATCGTCCTATCGTAATAATCTGTGTACCGAATTAAACATTGCCTCATGCTATGTAATCAGATACAGTATATTAGATAAAAGTCAAATTTATTTATAAATTAGATAAGAGACATACAAATTGAGCAGATACTGGAAGATATACATAAGGTAGGAAACTCCAAAATGGGTTAAGTATCTTTAGTGAGGACTATAAAATATAATAGCCTTTTCCATTTTGAAAAGCAAAATTTTGGCTGCTGAATTCAGTGTTCACAGATGCTGCCTAACCTGCTGACTATTTCCAGCATTTTGTGTTTATATTGTTGAATACTTACTTTGTGTCAGTCTTCACAATAAAGCAAGAGGATAATATACCTGATATTCCAGGGAAATTAATAATGAATCAAAGACTGGAACTCACTGAAGTTAACAAAAGCAAGGAAACAGTAGTAGAAAGAATAGCAGCACGAAAGACTGACAAATCCCCAGGACCTGATGGTTTACACCCCGGGGTTTTAAAGGAAGTAGGTGAGGAAATTGCAGATGCTTTAGCTATAATCTTCCAAAGCTCTCTCAATTCAGGAATTGTCCCTTTAGATTGGATAATTGCAAATGTAACTCCATTATTTAAGAAAGGTAGGAGAGAAAGAAACCAGGAAATTATAGACCTGTCAGTCTGAAATCTGTTGTGGAGAAGTTATTGGAATCTGTAATTAAGGACAGAGTGACTGAGTACTTACAGAAATTTGAGCTGATTGGAGAGAGCCAACATGGATTTGTAAAGGGTAGATCATGTCTAAGGAACCTAATGGAATTTTTGGAGGAATTAACTAAAGTAGTAGACAGGGGAATGTTTATGGATGTAGTTTATATGGATGTGCAGAAGACATTCGATAAGGTTCCATATGTGAGATTGTTAGCTAAAATTAAAGCTCATGGCTTTGAAGGAAAATTATTCACCTAGTTAGGAGATTGGTTAGATGGTAGAAGACAGAGAGTAGGGATAATGGGTATATACTCGAATTGGAAGGAAGTGACTAGTGGTGTCCTATCAGGATCTGTGCTGAGGCCTCAACTATTGACTATATTTATTAATGACTTAGATAACAGAATAGAGGTTCATATATCCAAGAAAAGAATAGATTTGCATTTATACAGTGTCTTTCCATGATCTCAGGATGTCCCAAAGCACTTTACAGCCAATGAAATACTTTTGAAGTGTAGTCACTGTTGTAATGTAGGCAATGAAGGATGGCATAAAGATTGGTTGTTTAATAGTGTAGATGGGAGAATAAAATTACAAAGTGAAATTGATAGATTAAGTGACTGGGCAAAATTGAGGCAGATAGATTTCAACATATGTAAGTCTGAGGTGATCCATTTTGGACCAAAAAAGAATAGATGCGAGTGTTATTTAAATCGTGAAAAGCTTGGAACAGTGCAGGTCCAAAGAGATTTAGGGGTCCATGTACACAGATCACTAAAATGTACCAGTCAGGTACAAAAAATAATCAAAAAGGCTAATGGAATGTTTGCTTTTATAACTAGAGGGCTAGAATACAAAGGAGAAGAAGTTTTGCTACATCTATACAAAGCCCCGGTTAAACCACATTTGGAGTAGAGTGTACAGTTTTGGGCATGCACCTTAGAAAGGATATATTGGCCTTGGAATGAGTGCCGCGCAGATTTTACACTTTTGTGCAGAATCCCAAAAATGAGCGTTATTTCCAGCATAGGCGGTAAAAATGGGTTTTCAAATCGCTGGCTTGTCGCCCATTCTCAAAGCCCCTAGTCTTCATTTTTTTAATTGGGCATTACCACGAACGAGATGAAATGTGCGTTAGTGTTAAATCTCTCTGACCTTCTGCCGTAAAGTGTCGCGTCCTTAGCAACGGCATGGCAACGCATGTTTCCTGCGATTCAGGAGGTCGGGGTCATCATTACATGCGCAGGGGACAGAGAGAGAGGGAGCAGAGAGGGACTGAAAGCGTGTGTGGATGTGGTGTGTGCTTGTTTGGCTGTTGTGGAAGGCACGAGGGACATTCGCCAGCAGTAAAAAGCCTACTAAACACCAAGAATATAGTTGGCACTGAGTTTTTCTCCAACAAATAATATATAACATGGAAGGGATGGAGAAGACCCTGGAGCTGTTAGCCAGGAACACTGGTGGCAGAGGCTCCCAGTGGTCCCAGAGTGCGGCACAGCACCCCAAGGTGCCGCACCCCCATTGCCAACGACACATGAGAGCCAGGAGCAACATCTTGTTTCTGGCTCGGAGCACATTCCCACCTCAGAACTGTCCTCTCCCGTATCCGTCCAAGCAGCGGTTCGGCTGTCATCCGCCCCACCCCCCCGCCCCCCCAATGAAGCAGTGCCTGAGGAGCTCCTCAGCCAGGCGGCTTGGAGTCAGGAGGGGAAGGGGAAGAGGTAGAGGTGGGTATGAGAAGCGGCGGGGGGAAGGTTTGGTTTTTACAGAAATACTTAGGATTTCAGACAAATGTTCGGTTTAAATGTTTTTTATTTAACAAAACCTTGTTGTGCATTGGCTCAGATAGCTGCACTGTTACACACTGGTGATTCCTTAACATCAAAGGATATAATTACAATTATCTTCAATCAACTTAAACTTTAACTGTCACCAAGGTGATGCCCACCATTGATGTATGACCTGCACACCCAGCAGCATGTCAGCCTTGTAAATACCACTAAAGTTCTTTCAGGCAAAGCGCTCATTTATGAGCTCCTGATGTAAGAGTCTTGCAGCTATGATGCCACCACGGGCCCTTTCATGCGGTCTACAGGGGGACAGGGGCATGGCTTCAGCGTCAGCCTGATTGGTCTGATGTCAGCGTCCACCTCCTCATCCTCCTCTTCCTCTCTCTGCTGAGGTGGACTGTCAGACCCTTCTGGCAATTCTTGCCCCTCCCGATAGCCAAGTTGTGCAGCATGGAGCACACCACCATGAATTGAGCTACCTGCTCAGGGTGGTATTGGAGCTCGCCTCTTGAGTGGTCCAGGCATCTAAAGTGCTGCTTAAGCACTCCAATGGTTTTCTCCACGATATTGCAAATGGCGCTGTGGCTCTCATTGTATCATCTCTCGGCTTCGGTGTGGGTGTCGCGCAGGGGGGTCATCAGCCAGGTGGCGAGGCCATATCCTTTGTCACCAAGCATCCAACATTGACCTTGTGGCTGATTGTTAAACAAGTCAGATACAGTGCTCTCACACAGGATGTGAGCATCATGGATGTTGCCCGGAAATTTAACATTCACTGCCATAATAATTTTCTGGTGGTCGACAATGAGTTGCACATTCAGGGAGTGGAATCCCTTGCGGTTCCTGAAAATCTCTGCATCCTGAAAAGGTGCCCGCATCGCGATGCGTACACAGTCTATTGCTCCCTGCACCTTGGGAAAGTTAGTTATTCGGTAGAATACTAGAGCCCTCTCAGTCTGAGCCTCCGTGGTCATAGGAAAGCTGATAAAGTCCATCCTGAGTGCATACAGGGCTTCAGTGACCTGTCTGATGCAGCAATGTGTGGCATGCTGAGACATATGCAAATGTCACCAGCTGAGGCCTGAAAAGAACCCAACGCGTAGAACTACAGTGCCGCAGTGACTTTGACCTCGACGGACAATGCAGTATTGATTGTGCTGGCAGGCTGCAGATCTCCCCGAATGAGCTGGCATACCTCAGTGATAACTCTTTGTGGAAGCGCAGTCTCCGAAGGCAAGTGATGTCGGGCAAGTTGAGGTAAGAATGATTCTCTTTGTACTTGCGGGGAGTGTAACTTCGGGTCCTCTTCAGTCTGGCACGTCTTGTATTGGGCACATAATGCTGTGGAGCGTACCTTCTGCCATCTCGAGTCTGCAGCATGTAATTGGTCATCAAGAGAGGGTGAGAAAGGACAGGCCCCATTCCAATAGCTATCTGTTTTCCACCAATTGCTCACAAAGAATGAATGACCCGACGAAGACACCTATTAAATTCCAATCGTCCACAGTATGATAAAGATATTTGTTCAGATGTTCATATCACCTCCAAAGACCTCCAGAGTACATCCGAACTCCCCAGAGGTTGAAGCAGAGCAGCCTTTTAAATGATGCGACATGTGATTTAGAACATAGCATCCATACTGCTGTGAGTAGTTCCGGTTAGTTCCACTTTTTCCTGCCGTTTTTTTGGGCGAGCGATATTGTGGGCGAGATGTGTGTGAGGTGGTGACGCTGGGCAATCTCCTGGGTGTTCGTTTCAGCAAATGTGGTCTTTACGACAAAATAAAGTGGGCGGTCGGTATTATTGAATCTCGGCGTTAATTACATGCGGAAAGTAACGCTGGGTGATATTATGGCCGTTGGTTTCGCCCATTCTGATGATACTGCCCAAAAAAAGTGGGCGGACGGTATTATTTTTTTCCGGCGTTACGCACATGTGGAAAGTAACGCTCGCCGATAAGTGTCCGAGGAATGTCAGTTTCCATTTTGTGGCTAAATGGGTGATATCTGGGCATTATTCATCATTTCAGCAGTAAAATGGATGTTAAGTGGGCGTTATGCATGCAAAAAAAGTGTAAAATCTAGCCCCAGGTCTCCATGGGTTAGATTATGAGGAGAGATTACATAAACAAAGTTTGTATTCCCTGGAATATAATAGGCTAGAAATTCAGTAGCACCCCAGTTTGGGCACTAAATGTTGAAAAGTGGAAAAAGTAGCAGCAGGCGCTAATCATTCTGACCTCCTGGTAAATTGTTTGTTAGCACTCCAAGAAAGAACTGGAGGGCTAAATCAAGTGCTAATGACCTCACTAGGGCACTACAGGAGCTCTACCAGCAGAGCAATAATGAATTTCAGGTGCATTGCAATCGGAAATCATCATTCACACTGGCTTTTTCCAGCTCTTAAAGGGGAGGTTCCATCATTCTGCAAACTCTCATTCTCAATATTGCTGGCTCTGAAGGTGACCTGGAAGCAACGCAACCTGTTATTGTCATGGCTGATCCCAGTCTCAGGGAGACAGCTCGCCATTTCATTGGAGGCATTGGTCGCAGGAGTGGAACTAAGGAGGGCAGTGCTGTTCCTGGCCACTGGAAGGAGGCCATTGCCCAAGGTCTTCAGGGCAATGTGGAGGGAAGTGGCCCAGGAGGTCTCGGCCAGCACAATGCGGTCATCAGGAGCCTCACAGTGTCGTAAAAAATTCAATGACCTCACTCGGATGGTTAGGATGAATACATGCTTCAATAGGTCCTACATACTAGCATCTGAACCTCAGCCTGTACACACTGCACAAACCACCACACCTCCACCACTCACCCACCAAGCATCTCCAACCACTAAAACTCACATCCACATTTCATGCCTTGCCTACAATCACACCTATTCAACTATGGCAGCCACATCTCCCAAACACATAGCTGCACTCTCACTCACACACTTTCCTTTCCCTTGCAGGCCAAGATGGCTCACAATAGGAGGAGCAGCAAAGAACAGGCGGAAATGATACAGACAACCAGCATCTTGCAGACCTGGAGAGGCGTTGCCCAGTCATTGGGCACCAGGTAGTGGTCGCCGTGGCCGTTGGCGACATTGACCCTCTTTGGGGCAACAATGGTATGTTCACCCCTCTCCTTCTCTCATCCCACTTCCCCCTCACACCACAAGCATTTCCCACTTTCCAGATCCTGATACTGTCTGCATTCCTTGCTCAGTGTCTGCACCTTGCCCTCACCTTAACGCGAGTCTTGTGCCTTCATGAATTCAGGTAATCAGCAACCAGATGACCAGTGAGAGTGAGGCGGGAGAAGAGGTGGAAGAACAAAGCACTGCGTCACTGCTTGTCTCACCTGCAGGCACCAGCTCAGATACTTGCACTACGCAATCTTTAGAAGCAAGTTTAGTAGAAGGATCTGCACTGAGTGATCCACCAAGGACGAGCGGGCAGCAGCAAGGCCAGGGGGAAAGGTAGCTTGGAAGTCAGTTCCCCGGAGGGCGAGTTCTGCTGCATAGGACTCCGATGAGGACCTCAATGAGCAGGCGTTCACAGGAAGAGTAATAGACGTGCACATGGAGATCATGGGTACAAAGGCAAGGGTGCCCGAGAGCCTCTTGGAAATGGTAAGGAGCATGGAGGGGTCTGCCTCCAACATTGCACAGAGCTCTGCGCACAATATGGAGCCCATCATTTCCACTCTGCAAAGAATGGTGGGCTCCCAGAGAGACCGTGAGGATCCAGACCTCATGACACGTGCCATGGGCGATGTGGCAGTATCCAATCCAGCACAGACGGAAGCCACCAAAGTCTTACGGACCGAAATTGTGGCAGTAACAGCCGGGAGGCGGCAATTCCTGCGGCAAGCATGGAAGTCCCGCCCCGTGACCTATATTTGGCTTTTCGTCCCGAAGAGCAAGTGGAGCGCAAAATATTGCCCTGTGGAGCACGAACGGGGCAGAAGGTCTCGGCGAAGGGTGCAGCGCTACGTGGTGGGATGCGTAGCGTTGCCGCGTAGACAGGGCTCCACCCTTCATTAAAGAGGAGGGCCAAGCTGCTGACTCTGCAGGTGGCATTTGGGACCATCCCTGGACCACTAGGGAGTGGGGTGCCATGGCAGTAGCCCGGCACACAAGCGGAGTGCCAGGCTGCAAGATTGTGGCACGGACCACGTGATCAAAGAGGACATAAGTCGCCCATTTTTAAAATTTTGAACTCGGCAACTCCCCTTTAATTTTCTCCCCGCAAACGGCCTGTTTCGGGCAGCTTCAGCGGTTGCTACCAAATTTTTGACCCGGGGTGAAAATGAGTCACTGCGCACGATGTCATTGTCATCACCGGCGCAGCAGAGCGGGGAGCTACCAGTTGGAACAGGGCGTTACCAGTTACCGCTGCCGCTAAACTCCCACGCAATTTCTCAGGAGTCAGTAGCAGCGACTCAGGAGAAAAGTCGTTTGTACCCCGAGTTTCTCCCCCTCAGTGCTGTAATGCAGACAATGGTTGGTGTCATCGAGTCTCAGTCTGCTCTCATGCAGTCTCAATTTAATGCCACGCTGGGTCCACCACAGTCCACTGGGGATCTCACGGTGTCGCAGCAGGCTGTGCTCCAGCAGATTGGTAGGGATGCTGAGGTGCTGTCCCGGGGAGTGCCATTGTGTCAGTCGAGCAGGAACTTGCTGTGCTCTCTCAGGATGACAGCATTCCTGATCCCACCACCATCACTCCGCCATTGCCCTTGTCACTGCCTGTCATTCAGCCAGGCCCAGAGCTGGTCGAAGGTGTCCTCAAGGCCATCTGTAGTCTCTGGCACCGACACTCAGCAGCCTTCCACCAGCCCTGCTGGAGCCATTGGGGACACACTACGTAGGAGCAGTAAATTAGGAAAAGGCACTGTTAAAAGGGGAAGTAAGGGTTTGCACAAGGGTTACACTGCAGTGTGAGCTATGGCTCAGTGGGTAGCACTCTCTAGCTGGGAGGGGCGAAGAGTGAGCAGGTACTGCTGATTACTGCAAGGGTTGGAGTGAGTTTGTACAAAGTTGGTGGTGGGTTTTGGGTTGCTTTTTTTCAAATTTTAGGGCATTTTTGGCCCATAATCCATCATCATCAAAGGCAGTCCCTCGAAATCGAGGAAGACTTGCTTCCACTCTTAAAGTGAGTTCTCAGGTGACTGTACAGTCCAATATGGGAATGACAGTCACTGTCACAAGTGGGACAGACAGTGGTTGAAGGAAGGGGTGGGTGGGGAGTCTGGTTGCCGTACGCTCCTTCCGCTGTTTGCGTTTGATTTCTGCATGCTCTCGGTGACGAGACTCGAGGTGCTTAGCGCCCTCCCGGATGCTCTTCCTCCACTTAGGGCTGTCTTGGGCCAGGGATTCAGTGGGGATGTTGTACTTTATCAAGGAGGCATTGAGGGTGTACTTGAAGCGTTTCCTCTGCCCACCTGGGGTTCACTTGTCGTGTAGGAATTCCGAGTAGAGCGCTTGCTTTGGGAGTCTCGTGTCGGGCATGCGGACGATGTGGCCCGCCCAACGCAGCTGGTCAAGTGTGGTCAGTGATTCGATGCTGGGGATGTTGGCCTGAGCGAGAACACTGATGTTGGTGCATCTATCCTCCTATAAACAGCAACCAGATGGCTGGAGTGCTGGGCCCCTCGGAGGACAATGCTCCTATGATGAATTTAATCAGGGGAGAAAATATTTTGAGAAGGGAGAATAACAGGCCCCAAGACTTGTGTTGGGACCCCAGGAGGTTTGGAAAAGAAAACATGATGGTGGTTCACTGTCAGGATAAAGAGATACGAGCTTGGGATATCATCCAGGCAGTACATTAGGAATGCAGTGAGGGAAGTTGCTTGGCTTGCCGACTAAAGCCAAATGTTAGATTCTAAGTGACAGTCAGTGGCTGAGAAGAGGCGGAAGGACTTTTACTGAGCCTGAAGGTTGGTGAGAAATACTTGGATGTATCTCTGCTGTATTCTGAAGAGGTGGTGGGCTCATTCTTAAACCTGCCGGTTTATGTTGCGAACCCAGATGGAACCCATTATGTAAAGGTGTGGTTCCCAGAGGGGGTGAAGTCATTACCCTACAGTATGAAATTCGAGACAATGGAAGGAGTGCAGTACTGCATGATAACCAGGTGAAGGTTTGCTATTACTGTCTTGGGCATGACCATCTTTAAAGAAGTTGTTCAGACCTGTACTGTTATAACTGTGGCGAGTCTGGACACATTGCTCGGAACTGCAAGGCAGAGAGCTGTGCAGTTTGTCACAAAGGCCCCACCAGCTGTGAGTGTGATCAGAAGAAAGCCCCTTGAGTGACGAGGAGATGGGAGAAAGAGCAGGTGCGAGTAGAATGGCTAGTAGAGTGAGCAGGCAGAGGACACAGCCACCGAATGGAATGAGAAAAGAGTGGAAGAAGAGGCAGAAAATTGCAGAGCAGAAAACAGGGTCAAGGACAGAGTTGAGCCATAATATGGCTCGCCGTCTCTCTAAAGAATCAGGTATCCATAGGGGAGTGGAGGCGGGAGTGGGGTGCGAGGTAAGTGTAAGTACTCCAAAGAAAGACGGGGCGTCGTACATCTCAGAGACCAGGAGGGGACAAGACAAGGAGAGGGTGCAAGAGGCAGGAGCCTTAAAGAGGCAGCAGGTTGGGAGCAGGGAGACAAAGGCACCAAAAGGGAGCAAGATTGGTGGAGACGTGCCATTGTCCCAGAGAGAGAAGAAATGGAGAGTAAGAGTCAGCGGTGATGAGACCGAAGGGAGTGGCACTGTAGGAGAAACCATGTTAGCAGGAAGACTCTCTAAGGGAGATTACGTATCTGACGGGGAACAGGGATGGGAGATTATAGAAGAGTTTGCGAATAAGGAGTCATAGGAGGATAGAGACATGGAATGGGGGGCATCATGTAGAAAGGAAAAGGTTAGTGAGGGGCAGAAGGAAGGAGAAGGAGCAGCTCCGCAGCCTAAATCCAATGTAAGAAAGACGCTGAAACGGCAGGGGAAGTTCAAAGAGGAGGTGAAAAAGAGCCGGAGGCTGCAGTGGAAAGTAACAGCTGGCCAAAATGTTGGGATGGAGAATGAGAGGAGGGCAGGGCCAGAGATTAAATGATGGGAGGATGAGCAGGCACACTTCTTTTATTAGGAGCAATGATTACAATGGTCTCGATCAATATGAACGGACTGAGCGGGGCAGCAGAAATTGCAGCAGTTGTTGTAGTATTTTAAAGGCACTGACCTGTTGTGTCTGCAAGAAACCTTTTGGGATGAGGATATCCTAGAAAAAGTTCGGAAGGTTTGGAAGGGAGAAGTGTTTACAAGTTGCGCAAATAATAACCGTAAAGGGATGGCTGTTTTAGTGAGTTCGTCCATCAAAGAGAACGTTGCCTTGGTGGACAAGGAAACTGAGGGGAGATTTTTACAGCTAAAGGTAAAAATGGAGGAATTGAATTGTGATCTCTTTAATATCTATTTCCCAAATGACCTTTGCAAGCGGTGTGAGTTTTTTCAATGGTATTCGATGGTAGCAGAGGCAGAAAACACTTGTGTAGTGGGGGATTTTAATGTAGTTTCATCTTGGCCCAGATGACCTTTTAAAGATGATAACTCCAGATGGATGATTGTAAAAATGATGGCAAATTTAAATTTGAGTGACTTATGGAAGGATCGGAACCCCATAAAAAGGGAGTTCTCCGGAAGAGGTTGTGTGAGTGATGTTTTAAAACAGAGCTGAATAGATGTGTGTTAATGCGGGAAGGGTTAAGTTCTGAGATGATGGAGATTAATTATAAAAAGTATTTTTTAGTGACCACTCGGCTTTGGTTCAGAGTTAAGATCGGTCCAGGGGTGTGGTGTTTAAACAATCAATACCTGAAAGAAATTGCTTATAAAAAAGGGATTTAAAATATAATAAAGAATGCTCGGAAGGAACCTTTATTTGTGAAAGAAAAAAAGAGTTTGGTGGAACAATTTCAAATATGAGGTCAAAGTTTTTTCGGTATGTCATGGGAAAGAAAGAGCAACAGCTAACCAGCGTCAAGAAGAAAATATAAACAGAAGGTTTACAGATATCTGTAAAGCAGTTGACAGAGGGGATAAGGGGGAAGAGACTAAGTGGAAGGTTTCAAAGTAAGAGTGGGAATTCTTGCAAGCTGAAAAATGCAAGGGGGCCATTCTCCATGCAAAGTCTAAAGATGCATTGGAGGGAGAAAGGTGCACTAGATATTTTCTAGAGCAAGAGAAGTTGCATCAAAGGTTATCATTAATTGAAGAGTTGAAGGTTGGGGAAAAGATCATTAATGAAAGTGAGGAGATTATGGAGGTGGCTAATAGCTTTAGTCAAGAGTTATATACAAAAGACAATTCCAAATTGGCGATGGAGAAGGTTAATGCTTTTATTGAAGAGGGTTTTAAAGGAGGATGAGAGAAGCATGTGTGACAAAAAAGTAGGATTAGCGGAAATAAAAGTAGCCATGTGGAATGAAGAGGGGGGAAAGCCCAGGGTCCGAAGGACTAAGTGCAGAATTTTATAAAGAATTTTTAGAGATTTTAAGTCCATGGGTCTTAGAGATTTTTAAGATTAAAGCCGAGGAAAACCTGGATCTATCAATGAGGAGTCGTATCAAAAGCTTAGCTTATAAAAATAAAGGGAATAGAAGGGATCTGAAGAATTGGAGGCCCATCACATTATTAAATGTGGATTATAAGATCTTTGGCGAGGGTTATGGCAAATCATATGAAGGACTTGATGCCGCAGATAGTTTTGCCCTCTCAGTCCTATGGAGTCGTAGGCCGGGACATCGCAGACTCTGTGATCTCAATCCGAGATACGATAAAGCTCATGGAAGAGAGTGGGAGGGAAGCTTATGTGCTAAAGATAGATCATAAGAAAGCCTTTGATAGAGTTTCTCATGAGTTTTTATTGATGGTTTTAGTTTCAGGAAAAATTTAATTGAGTGGGTAAAGATTTTTTATTCAAACATATTTAGCTGTGTTTAATGTAATGTTTTTTTATCCAAGTATTTTCCAATACAGAGATCAGTGAGACAGGGTTGTCCCCTGTCCCCATTGTTATACACATTGGTAGCAGAACCATTAGGTTACATGATGAGAAAAGAGCAAGGTGTAGTCGGGATTGCAGTTCCCAGTTTCGGGCCAGTGTCTATGATACACCAATATGCAGATGACACAACCTTAACGTTAAGAGCTGAAGAGTCAGTGAGGAAAGTTATGGGAGTAGCGGAGGAGTATTGTAGAGCTTCATGAGCCAGAGTGAATTATAATAAGTCCCAATGTCTGACTGCGGGAAGGAGTAGTGGGGAGTGATTGGGGGAAAGCCCTTTTAAGGTGGTGGAGGTATTGGAAGTTTTGAGGGTGCATATGGGATACAAGGATAGGGATGAAGTGGATTGATTAAATTGGGAACCGAAGGTTATGAAAATTAAAAAGATTTTGGGAAGATGGGAAAGAATGTGGTTGAAAGTGCAAGGAAGAGCGATAGTGGTGTCAGCTCTCCTGCTATCTAAACTATGGTACTTATTGACGGTGGATGATATTCTGAGTGGGCAGAAAAGTCCATCCAAGGGGCTTGTGTAAGGTTTTTATGGATGGGAAACCATCCTTGGTTGCTCACAATACAATCTGGTTAACAAGGGAAATTAGGGATAGTGTTAAATTCAACGAAGAGGCATATAAATTAGCTAGAAAAAGCAGCAAACCTGAAGACTGGAAGAAATTTAGAATTCAGCAGAGGAGGACAAAGGGTTTAATTAGGAGGGGGGAAATAGAGTATGAGAGGTAGCTTGCTGGGAACATAAAAACTGACTGCAAAAGCTTCTATAGATGTGAAGAGAAAAAATTAGTGAAGACAAACGTAGGTCCCTTGCAGTCAGAATCAGGTGAATTTATAATGGGGAACAAAGAAATGGCAGACCAAAGAAATGGTATTGGGATAATGTATTGACATGGATAGGCAACTGGTTGGCAGACAGGAAGCAAAGAGTAGGAATAAACGGGAGCTTTTCAGAATGGCAGGCAGTGACTAGTGGGGTGCCGCAGGGTTCAGTGCTGGGACACCAGCTATTTACAATATACATTAATGATTTAGACAAAGGAATTGAATGTAATATTTCCAAGTTTGCAGATGACACTAAGCTGGGTAGCAGTGTGAGCTGTGAGGAGGATGCTAAGAGGCTGCAGGGTGACTTGGACAGATTAGGTGAGTGGGAAAATACATGGCAGATGCAGTATAATGTAGACAAATGTGAGGATATCCACTTTGGTGGCAAAAACAGGAAGGCAGAATATTATCTGAATGGTGACAGATTAGGAAAAGGGGAGGTGTCATGGTGCATCAGTCATTGAAAGTTGGCATGCAGGTACAGCAGGCGGTAAAGAAGGCAAATGGCATGTTGGCCTTCATAGCGAGAAGATTTGAGTATAGGAGCAGGGAGTCTTACTGCAGTTGTACAGGGCCTTGGTGAGGCCACACCTTGAATATTGTGTACAGTTTTGGTCTCCTAATCTGGGGAAGGACATTCTTGCTATTGAGGGAGTGCAGCGAAGGTTCACCAGACTGATTCCCGGGATGGCAGGACTGACATATGAAGAAAGAGTGGATCAACTAGGCTTATATTCACTGGAGTTTCGAAGAATGAGAGGGGATCTCATAGAAACATATAAATTTTTGACGGGATTGGACAGGTTAGATGCAGGAAGAATGCTCCCGATCTTGGGGAAGTCCAGAACCAGGGGTCACAGTCTAAGGATAAGGGGTAAGCCATTTAGGAGCGAGATAAGGAGAAACTTCTTCACTCAGAGAATTGTGAACCTGTGGAATTCTCTACCACAGAAAGTTGTTGAGGCCAGTTCGTTAGATATATTCAAAAGGGAGTTAGATGTGATCCTTACGGCTAAAGGGATCAAGGGGTATGGAGAGAAAGCAGGAAAGGGGCACTGAAGTTGCATGATCAGCCATGATCATATTGAATGGTGGTGCAAGCTCGAAGGGCCGAATGGCCGACTCCTGCACCTATTTTCTATGTTTCTATGTGACAGTGTTGTGACTTCTGGATTGGAAGAAACTCTCTCCCCTCCGATACCGCCCCCCACAACCTGTGTCTCTCTCTTCCCCCCCGCCATGTGTCTCTCCCCACTCCCCCAAGATTCTCTCTCTCCGCCCACACCCCCGCCCCCCTCAGGCTCTCGTTCTCTCTCTCTCTCCACCCCAGACTCCCTCTCTCTTTCTCCCTGCCACAGCCACGGCTCAGCGGGAGGCTTGGGACCCGGTCGGAGGCTCGGGGGCTTGCGGTTCACCTCTCTCTCCCTGTCCCGCTGCTTCTCTCCCCACCACTTCATGCAGGCTCGAGGAAGATCAGCAGCCACAATCCATGGAGGGATCAACAAAGTGGTCGGAATGATTGTAGGGTCCCACTTCCAGGTCAGGGCCCCACTTCCGGTTCCGGTTTCGGGCAGGAGGCATCGGGGGCAGAGTCTCGAGGGGATGCAGGCGCAGAAGGACCAAAAAAGGGCAGTACAAATAGTCAGTTCCATAAATGGATATGGAGGCAAGGCAGGTGGATGGAGTGACGATACAGATCTACCATGATCGCGCTGAATGGTGGAACAGACCGAGGGGCTGAATGATCTATTTCTGTTCCTAAAAGTGGAATTCAAAGTGAAATATGACTTCAGTGCTGAAAGGCTTTGAAGAATACCTTCTCTGAATGATAGGTCTTGCAGATAATCTTACTCCAACAACAACCAAGTCTGAGCACGAAGAAATCAGTGTTTTGACAACTTGTTTCATTTCATTGTGTCGGTAAAAAAGAAACAAAGGGCTAGATTTTCCACTTTTTTTGCATGCACAATGCCCACTTAACGACCATTTTACCGCTGAAATGACGTATAACGCTGGGATATCGTGCATTTAGCCACAAAATGAAAACTGACGCCCATTTTTCAGACACGTATCGCCGAGCGTTACTTTCCTCATGTGCGTAACGCTGGTAAAAAATAATGCCGCCCGCCCACTTTTTTTGGGCGGAATCATCAGAATGGGTGAAATCAACGCCCATAATATTGCTCAGCGTTAGTTTCTGCACATAATTAACGTCGAGATTCAATAATACCGACCGCCCACTTTTTTTTGTCGTAAAGATCACATTTGCCAAAATTAACTCCCAGGAGATTGCCCAACATCACTCTCACCACCTCACACATATCGCCCACAATATCGCTCGCCCAAAACACCGCTCAGAAAAAGTGGAACTATTCTGAACGAATCACAGCGGTGTGGGCGCCATTTTTTAAATCGCAGGTTGCTTCATTCAAAAGGCTGCTTCAACTTCGGGGGAGTTTGGATTGACTCTGGAGTTCTTCTCAGGTGAAGTGACCATCTCAACAGACATCTTTTCAGACTCTGGACTATTGGGGGGTTTACTCTAGGTGTATTTTAGTGAGGAAATTATTGCTTCTGATCAATTGCTATTATACTTTAATTGCAATGGGGCCAGTCATTTCTCAGCCTGCATCGATTAATATGCAGATGCTGCAGTGTGCAAATGGCTCAATGTCTGATGCACATCATTATGTGCCCAAGTTAAGATGTGCAAGAATGAGGTGGAGATCCAGACCATACACACCCTGCACTTACAGGGATAAGAGGTCTTACCTCGACGTGTCCAAGTACACCTGCCTTCAGAGACTGCGCTTCCACAAGGTGGTGATCAATGAAATATGTGAGCTTATCAGGCTACATATGCAGCCTGCCATCAGGACATCAGTGTCGGTCGAGGTCAAGGTCACCGCGGCATTGTCTTTCTATGCGTCCGGTTCCTTTCGGGCCTCCGCGGTCGAGATTTGCTCCCTGTCTCACCATGCCACCCATCACTGCATTAGACAGGTCATGGAGGCCCTGTACGCGGGAAGAATGGACTTTATCAGTTTCCCCATGCCCACAGAGGCTCAGACTGACAGGGCTGGAGCATTCTACCGCATTGCTAAGTTCCCCAGGGTGCAGGGAGCAATACAGTGCACTTAAATCGCCATGCGGGCACCTTCTCAGGACCCAGAGCTTTTTTGTAACAGAAAAGGATTTCACTCCCTGAAGGTCCAACTAGTTGTCAACCACAACCAGATCATCATGGCAGTGAATGCCAAATGTCCGGGGACCTTCGATGAAGCTCACATCTTGTGTGAGAGCACTGTCTCTTAAAAGTTTAAGAGTCAGCCTCAAGGACAATGCTGGGTGCTTGGTGACAACCGATATGGTCTAGCCACCTGGCTGATGAGCCCCCTGCATGACACCCACACCAAGGCCGAGAAGCGATATAACCAGAGCCACAGAGACACACGCAATGTGGTCCAGAAAACAATAACTGTGCTTAAGCAGCGCTTCAGATGCCTGGACCACTCAGGAGGGGAGCTACAATACAACCTTGACCAAGTAGCTAAATTCATGGTTGTGTGCTCCATGCTGCACAACCTGGCTATCAGGTGGGGCCAAGAATTGCCAGAAGGCACTGATGCTCCACCTCAGGAGAGAGAGGAAAAGAAGGACGAGGGGCTGGATGCTGACCTCGGGCCAGACAATCAGGCTGGCTATGCAACCATGTCCATGCCCCCCTCCAGACCGCAGGAAAGGGCCCGTGGTGGCTACATAGCTGCAAAAATCTTACGTGAGGAGCTGATATCTGAACGATTTGCCTGAAAGAACGTTACTGTGAGTGATAACGCTGATACACTGCTGTGTGTGTGCAGCTCAATGGTGGCCATCACCTTGGTGCCAGTTAAAGTTTACGTTGATTGAAGTTAAGTTTTATTTAACCCTTTTATGTTAAGGAATTACCAGTGTGTAAAGGTCCAGCTATCTGAGACAATGCGCAACAAGGCTATGTTCAATAAAAAAAATGTTATACCAACATTAGTCTGAATCATAAGTATCATGGGCAAAAACATCCCATCCCCACCCACAACCCACTTTTTCCACCATTGACATCAATCAAATGGTCAAAATGTCCAGCAACACAGAATACAAATGCAAAGTTGGAGGGTGGCGCCCTCCCCCCATACATTACAATAAATTGCATACACCCAGATGGAGATATAACACAGCCATCATCTGCGGACATGCACCTCACTTTCCTTCCCCCATCCTCTTTTTCTCCCCACCTCTACCCCTTCCCCTCCTCGCTCCATGCCGCCTGGCCGAAGAGCTCATCAGGCGGTGCCTCACTGGGGGGGATGAAGGCAGAGGCGGTGGTTGGACGGGCACGGGAGCGGGGAGTGGGGGGTGTGGGGGGGGGGTGCCAAGGGGGGAACATTCTCTGATCCAGAAGCAGGATCTTGGTCCTGCCTCTTATAATGCTCATAATAAAGGATGAAACTGAGTACTGTGTGCAATGGGATCCCTTGGGACTCCAACAGGTAGGCTGTCTGGTGGTGGTGTGAAACAGGTTGCCAAGGGTTACACACATAACATCACTCCCTTGTAAAGTCAATAGTACACTTATTTACAGGGTGAGACGATCTGGGGCTTTTTGCTCCCTTGTCGATCGTCTCGGTACAAATGCAGGTGTGGGTGAGTTGGTTGGTTCTTCACTGGGCTGCTGGGCAGCTGGCCTTGCCGGGATGCTGGGGATGGTGAGTTCAGCTTCGTGGTCAACCGTGATGTCGGTTGCCACTTGTGTGTGTGTTGGAGGGTCGAAGTTGGTGGTGTCCTCGTCGGGTTGCTCATAGCTGTTAGTGAACCGCAATTTGGTTTGGTCCAAATGCTTTCTTCACGTTCGTCCACTGGCCAATTTGACCTGAAACACCCTACTCCCTTCTTTGGCTATGACTGTGCCAGCAAGCTATTTGGGACCATGTCCATAATTGAGTACAAACACAGGGTCATTGACCTCAATATCACGTGACAAGTTTGCGCGATCATGGTGCATGCTTTGTTGATGCCGCCTTCCCTCGACATGATCATGGAGGTCAGGGTGGACAAGGGAGAGCCTTGTTATGAGCGCTCTTTTCATGAGCAGCTCAGCTGGGGGAACCCCGGTGAGCGAGTGGGGTCTGGTGCGGTAGCTGAGCAGGACTCAGGACAGTCGGGTCTGCACGGAGCCTTCCGACATGCGTTTCAAGCAATGCTTGATAGTTTGACCTGCCCGTTCTGCATGGCTGTTGGATGCGGGCTTCAACGGAGCAGATGTGAAGTACTTGATCCCATCGCGATTCATGAATTCCTTGAATTCAGCACTGGTGAAACACGGCCCATTGTCGCTGACTAGGACATCAGCCAGGCCGTGTGTGGCAAACATGGCTCGTAGGCTTTCGATGGTTGCAGTGGACGTGCTTACAGACATTACACATTC
This sequence comes from Pristiophorus japonicus, assembly GCF_044704955.1. NCBI lineage: Eukaryota > Metazoa > Chordata > Chondrichthyes > Pristiophoridae > Pristiophorus > Pristiophorus japonicus. Next base: position 467,581,593 of record NC_091977.1, on the reverse strand, counting down.
AATCCATTTTGAATAAGCATCCACAACAACCAAGAACATTTTGCCTAGAAATGGGCGCGCATAGTCAACGTGGATCCTAGACCACGGTTTGGAGGGCCATGACCACAAACTTAGCGGTGCCTCTCTTGGTGCATTGCTCAGTTGAGAGCAAGTGTTACACTGGTGCATGCATGACTCTAAACCTGAGTCAATGGCGGGCCACCACACATGGGATCTGGCTATGGCTTTCATCATTACAATGCCTGGGTGAGTGCTGTGTAGGTCACGTATGAACGTTTCTCTGCCTTTCTTGGGCAAGACCACATGGTTACCCCACAAAAGACAGCCTGTAAGGGCATTTTATCTTTGCACCTGTGGAACGGCTTAATCGCCTCCTGCATCTCCACTGGGACGCTGAACCAGCTCCCATAGAGGATACAGTTTTTTACCAGGGCCAGTAAAGGATCCGGGCCATAACGAGTGACTTTTCGAATGCATCCATCACCATGAGCAAGTCTGCAGGCTATGCCATTTCCACCCCGGTGGTGGGCAATGGTAGCCGACTGAGAGCATCAGCAGAGTTCTCTGTGCCCGATCTGTGGCGGATTACATCGTTGTATGCCGACAGCGTGAGCGCCCATCTTTGGATGTGGACAGAGGCATTGGTGTTAATCCCTTTGCTCTCTGAGAATAGCGATATGAGCAGCTTATGGTCAGTTTCTAGCTCAAATTTGAGACCAAACAAATACTGCTGCATTTTTTTCACCCCGTAAACGCACGCCAGAGCTTCTTTTTCTATCATGCCATAGGTTCTTTCGGCCTTGGACAAACTCTTGGATGCATAGGCGACCAGTTGCAATGTTCCCAATTCGTTAGCCTGTTGTAACACACACCCGACACCGTATGACGACACATCGCAAGCTAGCACTAATATTTTACATGGGTTATACAGAACAAGCAGTTTATTTGAACATAACAGATTTCTGGCTTTCTCAAAGGCAGCCTCTTGTGAATTCCCCCATACCTAGTCATCTCCCCTGCGCAGTAGCACATGTTGGGGTTCTAGCAAGGTGCTTAACCTGGGTAGGAAATTACCGAAATTGTTGAGGAGTCCCAGGAACAACCGCAGCTCCGTCACGTTCTATGATCTCGGCGCGTTCTTGATGGCCTCCATCTTGGCGTTGGTGGGTCTGATGCCATCTGCTGCAATTCTTCTTCCCAAGAACTCGACCTCTGGCACCAGGAAAACACACTTCAAGTGTTTCAACCTGAGTCCCACGCGATCTAGCTGACTAAGAACCTCTTCCAGATTCTTCAAGTGTTCAATGGTGTCCTGACCTGTGACCAGTATATCGTCCTGGAAAACCAGTGTGTGGAGCCGACTTTAGCAGGCTCTCCATGTTCCGCCGGAAAATTGCCGCGTCTGAACTAATCCCGAACGGGCATCTGTTATAGATGAACAGACCTTTCTGCATGTTGATGCAGGTGAGGCCTTTCGAAGATTCCTCCAGCTCCTGCGTCATGAAGGTCGAGGTCAGGTCCAACTTGGTGAACGTCTTTCCACCAGCCAGGGTCGCAACTAGGTCGTCTGCCTTGGGTAGTGGGTACTGGTCCTGTAGCGAAAAACAGTTAATCGTTACTTTATAGTCCCCAGAAATTCTGACCGTGCCGTCACCTTTGAGTACCAGGACAATCGGACTGGCCCACTCGTTGAATTCCACCGGCGCGATGATGCCTTCTCGCTGCAGCCTGTCCTGCTCAATTTCCACTTTCTCTCGCATCATATATAGTACTGCCCGTGCATTGTGGTGGATGGGTCATGTACCGGTAACCAAGTGGATCTGCACTTTCGCCCAGAGAAACTTCCAATGCCTGGCTCGAACAACGATGCGAATCTGCTCAGAACCTGGGCACATGAGGCGTCGTCGACGGACGAAAGCGGCGGATGTTGTCCCAGTTCCAGCAGATTTTTCCCAGCCAGCTTCTGCCGAACAGTGTGGGGCCATCCCGTGGCACAATCCACAGCGGGAGTTCGTGGCGCAATTACAGGTGTCAGTCCTTAATTTGGTGTGAATCGGGCTGAGTTTGGGTCTGTGTGCCTTGTTGCACCACAGCCTGTCGATGGACTTTTTGCTCATTATGGACTCGTGTCCAGTTCCATGGATACTGGAATTCCATTCAGTTCAACTTCTAACATAATCGGTGGGCATTTCGTGGTGAAGGTGTGTACCCCGTACACTTCTACCTGCTCAGTTCAAGTCTCTAGTTCAGCCTGATCCACCGTGGATCAATCTTCCTCTGGTTTGCAGGGTTTGCAACTCGCCTCACATTCACTGGAGGTGTTCCATTGTTCTGCAGCTGTTGCACGCATAGTGCTTGAAGCGGCATTGATGGGCCCGATTTTCACCTCCACAATACCAACAAGGTGTTAACTGCCTTGTATTAACAATTAATAGCAGACTCTGGGTCATCTGAGGTCATGCTGCAGCCGGCAGCGAGAGGCGGCGGCAGTCCAAGAGGCGGGACTGCGTGGTGTCGGAGCGGCCTATAAAAGGCCCAGCGGCAGCAAGAGGCATACCTGTGCAGCTGTTGCGGGGAGAGAAGGCAAAAAAGAAGTAGAAAGAAATCAAAAGGTGACGTCACAGCCAAGGGGGTGAGTGATTGGTGAGTAGTTTTTCTTTTTTCTCTTCTATAACAGTCGAAAGATAAGGGGTAAGCTATTTAGGAGCGAGATGAGGAGGAACTTCTTCACTCAGAGAGTTGTTAACCTGTGGAATTCTCTACCGCAGAGTTGTTGATGCCAGTTCATTGATATATTCAAGAGGGAGTTAGATATGGTCCTTACGGCTAAAGGGATCAAGGAGTATGGAGAGAAAGCGGGAAAGAGGTACTGAGGTGAATAATCAGCCATGATTTTATTGAATGATGGTGCAGACTCGAAGGGCCGAATGGCCTGCTCCTGCACCTATTTTCTATGTTTCTATGTTTAGCTCGTAATTTGGGGGCTAATTGATGATTGCCATGATTTAAATGTGCCTACAGGTGCTAAAATAGACAACTGCAGGTTTAACACTCAAGCGTTGTTTTCGTGGAGCAGTATATGTGGGCTCCATGCACCCACTTCCACTGAAGGTGTGGAGTGGCCTGACTGACACACAGCAGCAGGTTTCAGCATGGCTAAGGGACTGAGGGAGAGGGCACACTAGTCCTCAGACGCGACATTTGAGGTCCTGGTGGAGGAGGTCCAGAGGATGAGGGATGTTCTGTATCCACAGGGAGGAAGGAGTTCACCTCACCCTCTCTCCTGCAGCAGCTGGTGCTGCTCTGCCTGGCCTCATGTTCTGCTCTCATTCCTCCTGCAGACCCGGGGGGGATGGGTCCCCTAGCAAAATGTCGATGACTAATCATTCCTTTTCTCCTGGTGACAGCTATAAGATGTCCAATAAAATAGAGTAGCACAGCACTTACTCTTGTAAAGTGATGTCCTCTGAGAATTTCATGAATAAATATTAATAGAGTGTTGGTGAAGTCTTGGCAAAGTGTCCTAGAAAGTCTCCTGATGTGTTTTAAATGTCCTCTTCAAACTTCCAGCAGTAAATGAACAGTAAAAGGTGATATACCTTTAAGTAGCACTCAATCCTCTGCAGCAACTTGTTTATTCCCAATCAACTGGTTGTTGTTAGGAGAGGGCGTTAGCCAGCAAAATGCCATGCAGTCTTGTTAATGAGCAGAGCAGGCAATTTAAGTGGCAAACAGCCCTTAACAATCATCAAGCGCAAGCTTCAACTCCTTTACTAAGATGGTGTCCTGCGCTAAACACAGGCTCAATCTAGTGTTAGCTGTGGCTCAGTGGGTAGCACTCTCATCTTCTGAGTCAGATGGTTGTGGGTTCACAGTCGCACTCCAGGGACTTACACACAAAAAATCTAGGCTGACACTCCAGTGCAGTGCACTGTCAGAAATGCTGTCTTTCGGATGAGATGTTAAACCGAGGCCCCGTCTGCTCTCTCAGTTGGAAGTAAAAGATCCCATGCCACTGTTTTGAAGAAGAGCCGGGGAATTATCCCCAGTGACCTGGCCAATATTTATCCCTCAATCAACATAACAAAAAAATAGATTATCTGGTCATTATCACATTGCCATTTGTGGGTGCTTGCTTGTGCTCAAATTGGCTGCCGCGTTTCCTACATTACAACAGTGACTACACTTCAAAAGTACTTCATTGGCTGTAAAGCGCTTTGAGACATCCGGTGGTTGTGAAAGGTGCTATATAAATCCCAAGTTTTTCTTTCTTTAAACCAGCAATTCAACTTAAGACCCCACCGTGGCCACCTCGGAGGCTCTTTAGTGCCTAAAAGTATCTGGGGAAAATCCTCCCTCATTATCTAGGCTGACACTATAGTGCATTAGTAAGGAAGTGCCACCAATGGGTGTAGAAAAACATGTAAGGATTTATTGATAAGGACTGGATTATGAACTTAAGGCATTTTGGGGATGGTGAGCCAATACAGATCAGCAAGGATGGGGTGACAGGTAATAGACATGGTTGGTGTCAGGATAGTGCAAGCTTCAACTCCTTTACCAAGATGGTGTCTTGTGCTATACACAGGCTAAACTGATGTTACAGCTTAAGACCCCATCTTGGCCACCTCAAAGGCTCTTCAGTGCCGAAAATATCAGGGGAAAATCCAATCAGTCCCCATGCAGGATTTTGGACAAGTTAGAGTTTATGAAGGGTTGTGGATCGGAGGCCAACACTGAAAGTTTTAAGCAAGTAAGGAGGTAACAGAAGCATGCACAAGAGTTTCAGCAGTGATGGACGCTTCCAATACTGCAAAGGTGGAAATGAGTAGTTTTGATCATGGATAGAATGTGGGATTTAAGCTCAAGATAAACAGGACACCAAGGTTGCAAATTACATGGTTCAGCCTGAGAGAGAGGCTGGAAAAGAGGATGGAGTTAGTGGCAAGGATGCAGTTTGTAGTGGGGACATAAGATGATGTATTTAGTCCTCCCAGTGTTGAGCTAAAGGAATTCATCCAGAACTTGATGTCTGACAAGTAATCTGACAGCATGGAATGAAGTGGTGAAGAGCTAGATATCAGCTGTGTAACCCGTGCATGCTAACCCCCATGTCTGTGGATTATGTCACCAAGGGACAGTGTGTAAAAACAGATTTATCCCACTGGCAGTGCTGACATCAGTATTTTTATCTAATATTACACCCGTGTCTAAAACTGAGTAGATAATTTCTGAAGCTGAGCATACTGAAAAAAAATACTTGTTTTAACATGTCATTTTACCTGATGATCAACATATCAAAATGCTGGCTATCAAGAAGGAAATTCAGATTGCCTTCAGCCAATAGCAAGTACTTTATAACTTACCAAGAGGATATTGAATGGGTAATTCCAAGGTTTATAGTCTTCATAAATATGATTTTATGAAGTGTGCAAGCATCATTTGGTACTATCGCTTTGTCTATCGAATTCATGATCATGACACACATGTTGCCTAGGGCCTGGCAAGCAGTAAGATTTGCAAATCTCTGAAAATAAAAAGAATTACAAATTTGAACTAAAACAATAAATTTGCTATGAAGGTGGAGCACAATTAATATATCCAACTTAATAATAAAATTCCTCTTACTTCATAAGACTAATTAATGACCCAGTAAATAAGATGCAAATTTAGCATTTACTGTTTGTGATGTTAGCGCATGAGCACTTAGTGCATTTTATGGAATTCTTTATTCTGCTATTTTAACCAGTTTATTTTAAACATATTAATGCCTCTGTTAAAATAGCAAACTGAGCAATGTTATATAAAGCATTCACAGGCTAATATTGCAAGCAGTAATTCCTACACTACAGATTAGCTTCTACTTGGTCAGAATTTATCATGAGTGTCCATCTCAATTACTTTTTTTCAACAAAAGTTTAAAGATTTCAATCGCATGATGATAATCACATTGAACTCAAAGACCTTGATATTTAATCAGGGCCGTGAAGAGAGCAGTGGGGTACGCGGGGAGGGAGTGGGAGTGAAGATTTTCAGATGGAAAACCCATTATATCCTGCTAAAATTAACAACAGGACGTCGTTTAAATTTTTTCAGCAGGTTTCTTGCCTAACAGCCAGCTTGATTGATTGGCTGGCTGCCTTTTGGGCAGGAAAGCCTGCAACACAAGGTCATAGCCGAGGTTCAGAGAGGAGGGAGGAAGGGAGAGATTGCGGGGGGGGCGGGGGGGGAGCTGGAGCGGGGGACAGATATTGGGGGGAGTGGTGGGAGATCAAGGTCGGACATGATCAGGCTCTTCAGATTCAGGTCGAGGGGGAGATTGTGGAGGTCAGAGGTGGGGGGGGAGTCGGAGATCGGGGGGGCCAGGTAGTCAGGGATCACAGAGGAGCGTGGGGAGTCGGAGAATGCGGGGGTTGGGGAGTCAAAGATTATGGGGATTGCAAAAAAATCGGAGATCGCGGGGAGTTGGGGGAAGTCGGAGATCAGGGGATGGGGGAGTTGCAGATCGTAGGAGGGGTGGGGAGAGTCGAAGATCACGGGTTTAGGGGTCAGAGATTGTGTGGGGGTGGAGGGTGTCGGAGATTGCTGGGGTGATGGGAGTCGGAAATCATGGGGGGGGTTGGGGAGTCGGAGATCCCGGGGGATGGGAGAGTCGGAGACTGTGGGGGGTGAGGGTGGAGTTGGGAATCGGAAATCGTGGCGGGGGGTGGATGAGGGTTGAGCCAATCACTGGGTCTGTAATGAGGTAAGCTTGTTGGGCCTGGAGGAAACACTCCTGCCCCCTGCTGGCCACACGCAGTGCTTTAAATGCACTTACCTTATGGATCCGGCCCTTTCTGCCTCCTTTTACCTTCCGGGTTTCCCGAACACCGGGTTAAAAATAAAATCCTGTTGAAGTGTAGGCACGACCCTGCTTAAAAGCTTTTACTGACTTACCCATCTCCTGAGAGCGGATTGGTTGCCTGCCTAACGACCTGCCTTTGCTAAAACCAGAAGTGGAGGCAGATTGGGGTCGGGTTTGAGAGTTTAAAATTGTTTATTTCCCACCCGCTTGTCCTTGAGGGTTAAAAGTCCCCCACCCGCCAAATGTTTCCCTAAAACTTACCAAACATGCAATTGCTGATGCTTTCAAATGGGTCGCGAACCAAGCAGATGACACCTGTAAACCCTGCAAAGATGAGGAAATAGTCTTAGTAGAAACTTGGAACTATTGCTTCACAATTTCCAAGTAAATGCATTTATGCAGTTTATAACTACCAAGTAATGTCCAAGGTTGTATCAATAGTTTGACATAAACTTCTTAAATCAGGTTTTACATTATACATCAACACAGTACACACACAATAACATCCTTTCTAAATTTGTAGCTATTTAATGTTACAATTTTTCATGCTGACGTTGTTTACTGGGAAATATGCTTCATAAAGGAAGAATTATAACAGCAACAGAACACAAAATTTAAACTTCAGCGACATCATTGTGAGAAAATTGAGGGAGCACTGGTGCCTTTGCTTGCGTCGAGAACAAGCTATAGAGGTGGGTTTCGGCAGCAGCTACAGAGCCATCAGCAATTCTGTTGTAGGAGGTAGGCACCTTTAGAATATACCAGAATACTAGGCATTAGGCACCTGCTAGATATATCTAAACGCATATAAGTTTAAAGTGGCCACACATAAAATGGCTGCCCAGGCATGATGGGAAATCAGGTAGTCAAGCTGTGAACTGTTGAATGTTCAATGACCGAGCAATAACCCTGTGAGGCCCACTATAGGAATGCCTTGGATGCAGGATAAGAATAATGAGGAGAGAACCCATCTCCCGTATTCAAGGCCATAAACCAATTAATTCCCCAGGAAGAAAGAGATAAGAGAACCCATCTCCTGTAAACAAGGTTATAAACAAATTATTTCTCCAAGAAGAAAGAACTAGTGAGAAAACCTATATCAATCAGCCCAAGTTGACAAGAGACGAACACATGGTTCCTGAGACATAAGGGGAATTCTATTGGATTAAAAGAACCTATATGTAATCTATAATCGTTGTGATTGGCTTGTGTCCAGCCGTGATGGGCTGTGTAACTGTAGTAAACTGTTTGTAACTGTTGTGAAACATATAAAAGTGAATGTAATCCTTTGTTCTGTGGAGAGAAGCCTGGACTCAGTCTTGTGATTTCCTCCCCGCTAAGCGTAATAAAGGCCGCATCAGCATTGGAACCGACTCTGAGTGTTGAGTGATTCTTCTAAGAAAACACTAACGCTAACAAATTCCAACAACAAATTGATATTAAATTGATAAGGAGAAGAGAGCCAATATGCATACAGGAGTAAAAGCAATGAGATATTTTCATATATGAGCAAGATTTCCCAATATGGGCTGCCCATGCAACTGGCATAAATCAAGTGGCTGGCAGTAGAAAATGGGCAGAAATTCTATTCCACCAGAACTCTGCCCACTTTGCGCCACAGCATAGCATTCAAGTGGCAGAGACCAGCAGGATCGGAAGCAGCTTTCTCAGTCAGGCACTTTATTCAAGTGTTAATTCTGCGGCGGAGCATCCTGGGCACTATTTCCTCTGTGCTGGTTGGTATACAGGACCACAGATGTAAATCACATCCATATGAAATGGATGTCCAGATTTAATGGTCAGCAGTTAATGTATGGAAACTCATAGAAAAGACTGAAAGGTCAAGTGTATTTCAACCATATCTTAACTAATTTTCTCCATTTATTTTTCCTGCTGGTATTTTGTTCTTCATGAGTGTTTGTGTCAATTGTTGTAAAAATACTTTTTTGCCCCAGCACCAATGGGTTTCCCAATTTTAGGCCCTCATATTGATGGCCTTACCGCCCACTGCTGCCTGCTGCTGCCAAGTTTTCCTGCCGTTTTCCTCTCGCTCCCAATTTCTATTTGGGCTGGAGCGTGCAGGAGGGGAGTACCGCCGGGAACCGCCCACTGATGTCCTCTGGTGGCCAAGTCGCGTAAGTGGCCTCCCGCCTGCTGAGATGCCAGATTGGTGCGGGCGGGAGTCGGCGCCAGCAGGGGGAAGGACCGCTGCGTGGAAGCAGTTCTTACCCCGACGGTAGGGATGAAGACCTGCAAAAGAAGATTAGTGAACATCTTTTAATTTTTTACAGCGACTTACCTGGATGGGGTCCCCTGAAGGTGTTCATGTGAGTTTTTTTTGGTGCTGTTTTTACTTTTCAGGTCTTCCACCCTCCCTGGGCCCGACTCCATCCTCGGCGGCATTGGGCGGCAAGAATCTTTGCCGCCAAGATTGAAGGCTCCCACCCACTGTTACCCAGATTGATGGTGTAAGCCTTTATTTTGCCTCCGAACGGTACTGCCACCTCTTTTAGAGGAATCTTTCAGGCAAAGTATATGATGCTTTCAGCAGCACTGCAGGAAAGAAGGCATGCCACATCGGCCAACAGCCAGTGCACAGATTGTCCATAACTGCCAAGTTGGCACCAACCAGATTTACCGAGCCTGACACACCAAGTTGGCAATGATCATGTGGAATATAATCTCATAGATTCTGGGACATTAAATAGTCAGATGCAAAGTTCTGCCAGCCGCTGCAAGGACATCTTGATCATAAAAATTTTACAACACAGAAGGGCCCCCAACTTGATTAGTTCAATGGGCCTACTGAACCAATCACGCCTGTGCTGGTCCTCTTAGAGATATCCACTTTATCCTGTTCTGTTGCCCTTTCATCAAATCCTTTTAATTTTTTTTCAAATATTCATCCACTTCCCTTTTAAAAGATATGGGGCTAGACTTTCCATTATTGTCCAGATCGCCCAAAAGTGGCTAGTTTCCACTTTATAATTTGGGCGTTGGCGGAAGCGATGTGAAATGGGCGTTAGCGGTTTTTTCAGTTTTTTTCTGTCGTAAGAGGCCGGTGTCCATAGCAACGCCATAGCAACAGTCTTTTCCCGCGTTTCAGGAGGTCAGGGGTCATCAGCACATGCACAGAACATAGAGAAAGAGAGAGAGAGAGAGAGAGATAGAGGAGAAAGCTCGTGGAGATTGTAGTGGTGGTGTATTGGATTACTTATTGGGCAGTATTTGGAGTTTTTGTGAAAAATAGCTACAGTTAGTGAGTGAGAGAGTGATTGATTAGTAGTGATAGATAACATATCTGACAGAAAAAACAAAACAATGGAGAACATGGAGGAGGTGCTGGTTGATGCTTGTGGAGGCGGAAGAGGTGGGTGAGGGCAGTGATGTTGGTGAGGCGGGAGAGGAGATGGTTGGAAGAAAGCAAGCCAAGCGGTTTTCAGATGAGGCCAATGCTGCCCTCCTCCAAGAGGTGAAAACTTGTTGGGCCCAATTGATCCGGGGTGGCCGTGGCAAATCAACCCCAAAAGTCTCCCAGAGAATTTGGACTGAGATCGCTGAAGTGGTGTCATCGACGATACATGAGGTCCATGAGGCCACCCAGTGCCGCAAGCGCTGGAACAACCTTGTTGGTTCCGGAAGAGTAAGTATTACATTTATTTATATATATTTATATAATTGCAATTATAAGTGTAATGAGGCAATGATGAATTTAAATTCAGATCTGATGTACTGCAGTTAGACCGGTAATCATTTAATCCAAACCTACATTTGCGGTGGACTACCATGTGTGTTGTGTAGCGTAATAAAAATAATAATAATATTAATTATAACATGATATCTGTCAGTAATGTGCTATGTAACAGTACCTAGCAATGATCTTACGCCATGCCATGCTGTTGTCACTTTTTGCAGAAGAAATTTTCGAAGAATAAGGCTGAGCAGCGGCGCATGGGTGGCGGCCCACCGGTCCTTTGTGAGCTTACTGATATCGATAAATGGGCGCTGGCACTTGTGGGCATCCACAACCGGTCGGCCACGCGTGCAGCATCGGAACTAGTCCTCATGCCACGTGAGTAAAATATAAACCATTGGGTGATGTAAAGCACTCATATCCATATAATATGATTGATGATATGATAATTTTAGTGATGCAATGTTATGTAATGTTACGTAATTAATGATGGGACCATGAAAATCATTGTAATGCAGATTTTGTACTATCATGATGTTCATTAAATGTGATGTCTGTGATTATTTTTATAGCAGTAGTGTTGCTCTTGTGCATATGCTATGTGTATCATTTGCATTCCCATGTGACCCTAGCATCCACTTCTCCTCTAATTACCTCAGTTATGTTTTCTAGCTCAGCTAAGAGCGCAGGCCTTTCAATTGGAACTGCAGCAAGCTATGGATCCGGTACCGGTGGATCTTGTTTCTGGGGGCGAGGAGCCCCGAATCTCACCCGTCCTGCTGCAGGTCCTCCTCTACACTGAGGACAGTGAAGGGGTGGAGGAGGAGTCTGCAGCAGCAACAGCAGTACCTTCAAGTGCTCCTGCGGCCATGTCCTCCTCAACCGTGGAGGTAGCGGGGCCAAGCACTTTGCCGCAGGGCACCCCAAGGGACTCCATGCCGGCGCCGACCCTGCAGAGGTTGGTTCGGCACAGTTGGACTGCTCCACGATCGGCAGATCTGAGCGTGGACATGGTAAATTTGTCTGGGAAGAGCTCTGAAATTGGTCAAGAGCTCCTTCAGGCAATGGGCGGACTATCTGAACAGATGGCCACCCTAGCTGCGAACATGAATGAAAAGATGACACGGATAGCGGTGACCCTGGAGATAATCGGCAGGAACACTGGTGACAGAGGGCTATCAGTGTTTCTGGAATCCCTACTGCACCCCAAGGTGCTGCACCCCCCTTGCCAGAGGCACATGTGAGCCATGAGGAAGCTGTTGCTTCTGGCTCGGAGGACCTTTCCTCGGAAACCTCCTCTCCATCATCGGGCCAAACAACGGATCTGCCGTCATCCCCCCAAACGAAGCAGCACTTAAGGAGCACTGCGGCAAAGCAGCTTGGAGTTGGTAAGGGAAGAGGAAGAAGTGGGGTAAAGACCCGGGGGGGGAAAGGAAAGGGGGGGGCATGGCCACAGGTAGGGATGGAAGGAGAGAGGGAGTTGTAACGTTTGCTTTAAAAAATTGTTTGTTGTTTTCAAGTTTCTCAATGTTGGGATGGTTTGGGGGAGGGGTTGCTTTTTATAATCTTTGTTGTATTTGTTATTGTTAAAAAGTTCAAATTTGTTCTTGGGGGGTCTGTTATGTTTTTTGAATAAGAAAAAATTCCTTGCTAATATTAAAAAATATATTTAACATAACATTGTTGTGAATTGTCTCAGATAGCTGTAACGTTAAACACTGGTGAGTCCATACCATGAAAGGGGATCATTAAACGTAACGTAAATCAACTTTAACTGTAACTATCACCAAGATAATATACACCATTCATGTATGAGCTGCAGACATAACAGTCTTGCAGCTGTGTAACTACCACCAACGTTATTTCAAGCAAACGCTCATTTATGAGCTGCTGAAGTAACAGTCTTGCAGCTGTGTAGCCACCACGGGCCCTTTCATGCGGTCTAAAGGGGGGTGGGGCATGGTTTCAAAGTCAGCCTGATTGTCTGCCCCGTGGTCATCGGCCACCTTATCTTCTTCCTCTTCTCCTCTCTCCTGAGGTGGATTGGCAGTCCCATCTGGCAATTCTTGACCCCTCCTGATAGCCAAGTTAGGCAGTATGCAGCACACCATAATGAATTGAGCTACCTGCTCAGGCTGGTATTGTAACTCACTTCCTGAGTGATCCAGGCATCTAAAGCACTGCTTAAGTACTCCAATTGTCTTTCTGACGATATTGCATGTGGCTTTCATTGTATCGCTTCTCGGTTTCTGTCTGGGTCTTACACGGGGGCGGGGTGGGGGGGGTCATCAGCCAGGTGGCAAGGCCATGTCCTTTGTCACCAAGCATCCAACATTGACCTTGTGGCTGACTCATAAACAGGTCAGATACAGTGCTCTCACGCAAGATGTGAGCATCATGGATGCTGCCTGGAAATTTTGCATTTACTGCCATGATTATTTGCTTGTGGTCAACACCGAGTTGCACATTCAGGGAGTGGAATCCTTTTTGGTTCCGAAAAACCTCTGCATCCTGAAAAGGTGCTTGCATGGCAATGTGCATACAGTCTATTGCTTCCTGCATCTTGGGGAAGTTTGCTACTCTCGAGAATCCTAGAGCCCTCTCAGTCTGTGCCTCCCTGGTCATTGGGAAGCCTATAAAGTCCATCCTGCGTGCGTAAAGAGCTTCAGTCACCTGTCGAATGCAGCAATGTGTGGCATGCTGAGAGATAGCACAAATATCACCAGCTGAGGCCTGAAAGGAGCCCGATGCATAAAAAGAAAGTGCCGAAGTTACCTTGACCTCAAAGGACAGTACGGTCCTGATGGTGCTGTTAGGCTGCAGATCTACCCTAATGAGCTGTCATATCTCACCAATGACCTCCTTTTGGAAACACAGTCTCCTAAGGCACATGTTCTCGGACAAGTTCAGGTAAGACCGCTTCTCCCTGTATGTTCGTCGGGTGTAAGTTCTCCTCCTCCTCAGTCTGCCACCTCTTTGATTGGGCACATAATGCTCTTCAATATACCTGCTCCCATCTCTAGTCTGCAGCATGTGAGTAGTCATCAATACAGGCTGAGAAATTACAGGCCCCATTACAATTACAATTACTATTATACCTATTCTTCACAAACAGTAAATTTTCCTACTAAAACTCCTAAAATAAATTCAATTCATCCACAATATGATAAGATGTAACGAACAGGGTGGATAAAGGGGAACCAGTGAATGTGGTGTATTTGGACTTCCAGTGGCATTTGACAAGGTGCCACATAGGAGGTTACTGCACAAGATAAAAAGTTCATGGGGTTGGGGGTAATATATTAGCATGAATAGAGGATTGGCTAACGAACAGAAAACAGAGAGTAGGGATAAATGGTTCATTCTCAGATTGGCAATCAGTAACCAGTGGGGTGCCACAGGGATCAATGCTGGGACCCTAACTATTTACAATCTATATTAACGACTTGGAAGAAGGGACTGAGTGTAACGTAGCCAAGTTTGCCGATGATACAAAGATGGGAGGAAAAGCAATGTGTGAGGAGGACACACAAAATCTGCGAAAGGACTTAGACAGGCTAAGTGAGTGGGCAAAAATTTGGCAGATGGAGTATAACGTTGGAAAGTGTGAGGTCATGCACTTTGGCAGAAAAAAATCAATGAGCAAGTTATTATTTAAATGGAGAAAGATTGCAAAGTGTTGCAGTACAGTGGGATCTGGGAGTACTTGTGCATGAAACACAAAAGGTTAATATGCAGATACATCAAGTGATCAGGAAAGCAAATGGAATGTTGACCTTTATTGCAAGGGGCGATAGAGTATAAAAGCAGAGAAGTCTTGCTTCAGTTGTACAGGGTATTGGTGAGGCCACACCTAGAACACTGCGTGCAGTTTTGATTTCCATATTTACGAAAGGATATACTTGCTTTGGAGGCAGTTTAGAGAAGGTTCACAAGGTTGATTCCGGAGATGAGGGGGTTGACTTATGAGGAAAGGTTGAGTAGGTTGGGCCTCTACTCATTGGAATTCAGAAGAATGAGAGGTGATCTTATCGAAACGTATAAGATTATGAGGGGGCTTGACAAGGTGGATGCAGAGAGGATGTTTCCACTGATGGGGGAGACTAGAACTAGAGGGCATGATCTTAGAATAAGGGGCCGCCCATTTAAAACTGAGATGGGGAGAAATTTCTTCTCTCAGAGGGTTGTAGATCTGTGGAATTTGCTGCCTCAGAGAGCTGTGGAAGCTGGGACATTAAATAAATTTAAAACAGAAATAGATAGTTTCTTCAACAATAAGGGAATAAGGAGCTATGGAGAGCGGGCAGGGAAGTGGACCTGAGTCCATGATCGGATCAGCCATGATCGTATTAAATGGCGGAGCAGGCTCGAGGGGCCGTATGGCCTTCTCCTGCTCCTATTTCTGATGTTCTTATGTTTATTCAGATTTTAAAATCACCTTAAAACAACTCACAGATTAAATCAAAACTCCCCAGAACTTGAAGCAGCCTTTTATATGAAAAGTCCTCCAATTTACAAAATGGTATCATACCAGTGGGTTAAGGTCAGGTGAGTGCAGCTTTTTTGCAGCGTTTTTTTGGGCGAACGATATTTTCGGCGATATATGGGCGATATGCCGAAAGTAATGCTTGCCGATATTATGGGCGGTTTCTGAGCGTTAGTTTAGTTTATAAACTGTATTCTGAGCCTTTACGGCAATAAAATATGGGCGGGCGATTTAATTAATTTTTGGTATTAACCTGATGCCGAAACTAATGCTGCCGATAAATGGGTGATAAAAGTGCGATAAATGGGCGTTAGTTTCCATTTTGGGGAGAAATGGGTGATAAATGGGCGTTATACTTCATCTCAGCGTTAAAATGGGCGGTAAGTGGGCTCGAGCGAAGCAAAACTGATGGAAAGTCTAGCCTATGTGGTATTCTATAACCTCACAACTTCTGTGAAAAATTAATTCCTTTAACATCGTCCTTTGTTCTTTTGGCGATGATGTTAAATTGATGTCCTCTGGTTAACAATTCACAGACCAGTGGAAATAGTTTTTACCTTTTTACCTCATAAAAGACTTACATTTATATAGCGCCTTTCACAACAGCAGGATGTCCCAAAGCAGTTTACAGCCAATGAAGTACATTTGAAGTCACTGTTGTAATGTAGGAACTGCGGCAGCCAATATACGCACAGCAAGCTCCCAAAACCAGCAATATGATAATGATCAGATAATCTGTTTTAGTGATGTTGATTAAAGGATATTAGCCATGACACTGGGGATAACTCCCCTGCTGTTGTTTGAAATAGTGCAATGGGATATTTTACGTCCAACTGAGAGAGGTTTAAAGGCCCCAAGTTTCCACATGATTTGCTCCTGATTTTTAGGAGCAACTGGTGGAGAACGGAGTATCTTAGAAATCGCAGTTCTCCACATTTAAGTTTTCTGCAGTTCTAGTCATGTAGAACAGTTTCACTTTTGAACAGAATTTTTTTTCAAAAGGGGGCGTGTCCAGCCACTGACGCCTGATTTGAAAGTTTCCACAGTGAAAACGTACTCCAAACTAACTTAGAATGGAGCAAGTGAAGATTTTTGTAGGCCTGAAAAAACCTTGTCTACACATAAAACAATCAGGCACAGGTTACAAATTAGGTGTCCGGAACGAGGTTGGGGGGGCGGGGGGGTGGGAAGGGAAGTCATTACATTCTACAATAAATCCTTAGTTATACTTATACAAATATTATACAAATAATTCCAACCTGAATAAAAATTTATAAGCAAAGAAAAGATTAAATAAACCATGTTCCTACCTGTGTGAAAGTGCTTCAGTCAGGCCTTTCAGGCAGGGAGAAGGCTGCAGGAAGCCTCACAAGTTGAGGCAGCCGTTCCCGACGGCAGGGAGGGGGGAGGCAGTGAGGGCCCGACCGACGGCAGCAGTCGTTCCCGACGGCAGGGGAGGGGAGGCGGTGAGGGCCCGACCGACGGCAGCGGGGGGGGAGGCAGTGAGGGCCCGACCGACGGCAGCAGCCATTCCCGACGGCAGGGGGGGGAGGCGGTGAGGGCCCGACCGACGGCAGCAGCCGTTCCCGACGGCAGGGGAGGGGAGGCGGTGAGGGCCCGACCGACGGCAGCAGCCGTTCCCGACGGCAGGCGGAGGGGAGGCAGTGAGGGCCCGACCGACGGCAGCAGCCATTCCCGACGGCAGGGGAGGGGAGGCGGTGAGGGCCCGACCGACGGCAGCAGCCGTTCCCGACGGCAGGCGGAGGGGAGGCAGTGAGGGCCCGACCGACGGCAGCAGCCGTTCCCGACGGCAGGGGGGGGGAGGCAGTGAGGGCCCGACCGACGGCAGCAGCCGTTCCCGACGGCAGGAGGGGGGAGGCAGTGAGGGCCCGACCGACGGCAGCAGCCGTTCCCGACGGCAGGGGGGGGAGGCGGTGAGGGCCCGACCGACGGCAGCAGCCGTTCCCGACGGCAGGGGAGGGGAGGCGGTGAGGGCCCGACCGACGCCAGCGGGGGGGGAGGCAGTGAGGGCCCGACCGACGGCAGCGGGGGGGGAGGCAGGGAGAAGGCTGCAGAAAGCCTCACAAGTTGAGGTAGCCATTCCCGACGGCGGGGTGGGGGGAGACCCCCCTACCGTCGGTCGGGCCCGTCGGGAAACGGCTGCCTCAACTTCTGAGGCTTCCTGCAGCCTTCTCACTGCTGCAAGAAGCCTCAGTGCTGATCATGGAAGGGCAATGTGGTTTTATAAAAAAATGTTAAAAATTGAACAGCTACAAAGAACTACAAAAATGGCCGAGTGCCAATGTTTCCTTCACACTGCGCGTGCGCGAACGCTCCAACGCGCACGCGCAGGGTTGCCGGCATGAAAAAAACTCATTTAAATGGTACCCGCCCCCTCCTACTTACACAATCGGCGCGAGTGGTAGGCTCCGCCCCCTGGGCGCCGTGCCAAGCAGACATCGAGCTGCAAAGCGCTCGAGAATAGCGTGGTTATTTTCAGGCGCCGTTTTCGGCGCGAAAAACGGGCGCCCAGCTCGGAGGGGTGCCTCTTTTGCCGCGTGTGGAAACTTGGGGCCATAGTCTCATCCAAAAGACGGCACCTCCGACAGTGCAGACCCCCTGAGTGCTGCACTGGAGTGTAAACGTAGACTTTTTTGCTCAAGTCCGTGGAGTGCGACTTAAACCCATAACCTTCTGACTCTGAGCCACAGTTGACACTGAAGGAAACCATGGAACCTGTTATGTATTTAACCCTTTGTATCCTGCATCACACCTGACCACCAAAGGGCCCACCTGTTGGAGTCCCAAGGGATCCCAGCATCCCTTGGGAGCACAGTATATAAGCAGGCCACCTACAAGGTACCTGCACTCTGGAATTGTAATAAAGGAGCTAAGGTCACACTTGCTCATTACACACAGCACTCAGTCTAACCATTTATTATGAGTGTAACAATTGACGGCGAGGTAATGAACAACCGTGCGAAAATTAAAAGAACAGTCGGCATCCTGGAGAAGTTCTCAGAAGGGGACGATTGGGAGGCCTTCGTGGAGAGACTCGACCAATACTTTGTGGCCAACGAGCTAGAAGGGGCCGAGAACGCCACCAAACGAAGGGCGATCCTCCTAAATGTTTGTGGGGCAACAACCTATGGCCTCATGAAGAATCTCCTGGCCCCGGCAAAACCAACAGAGAAATACTACGAAGAATTGTGTACGTTGGTCAGGGAGCACCTAAATTCTAAGGAAAGTGTTTTGATGGCGACATATTGGTTCTACATGTGTCAACGATCAGAGGGCCAGGAAGTAGCGAGCTATGTCGCCGAATTAAGGCACCTCGCAGGATATTGTGAGTTTGAGGGATTCCTAGAACAAATGCTCAGAGATGTTTTTGCACTGGACATCGGACATGAGACAATCCTTCGCAAACTGTTGACTGTAGAAACTCCGAATCTGAGTAAACCCATAACAATAGTCCAGGCATTTATGTCCACCAGCGACAACACCCAGCAGATTTCGCAGAACAAAGAAGTTTCGGCCAGTACTGTGCATAAAGTAACATCGGTTTTGAGCAAAAATGTACACGGCAGAATGTATACGCCGGCTGCTGTGGCTCAACCTCAACTGACCCAGAGTCCGCCATCATCTGTTAACCACGTTGCAAAGGAAGATCGATCCACAGTGGATCAGACTGAATTCGAAACTCGTACTCAGGAGGCAGAAGTGTACGGGGCATACACGTTCACAAAGAAATACCCACCAATAATGTTGAAAGTTGAACTGAATGGCATTCCAGTATCCATGGAGTTGGACACAGGGGCAAGTCAGTCCATAATGAGTACAAAGGCCTTCGACAGGCTATGGGGAAATAAGGCACACAGGCCCAAGCTCAGCCCCATTCACACCAAACTAAGGACTTACACCAAAGAACTAATCTGTGTAATTGGCAGCGCTGAAGCCAAAGTCTCCTATGATGGAGCAGTATACGAACTCCCGCTGTGGATTGTGCCAGGGGATGACCCCCATGTTGTTTGGCAGAAGCTGGCTGGGAAAAATCTGCTGGAACTGGGACGACATCCGAGCGCTTTCGTCCGTAGACAATGCCTCATGCACCCAGGTTCTAAGCAAGTTCCCATCGTTATTCGAGCCAGGTATTGGAAGCTTCTCGGGGGCGAAAGTGCACATCCATTTGCTTCCTGGTACACGACCCATCCACCACAAGGCATGGGCGGTACTGTACATGATGCGTGAAAAAGTGGAAATTGAGCTGGACAGGCTGCAACGTGAAGGCATCATCGCGCCGTGGAATTCAACGACTGGGCCAGTCCGATTGTCCCGGTACTCAAGGAGGACGGTACGGTTAGAATTTGCGGGGACTATAAAGTAACAATGAACTGTTTTCGCTGCAGGACCAGTACCTGCTACCCAAGGCAGACGACGTATCTGCGACCCTGGCTGGAGGGAAGACGTTCACCAAGCTGGACCTGACCTCGGCCTACATGACGCAGGAGCTGGAGGAGTCTTCGAAAGGCCTCACCTGCATCAACACGCACAAAGGTCTGTTTATCTATAGCCGGTGCCGTTCGGGATTCGGTCGGCTGCAGTGATCTTCCAGCAGAACATGGAGAGCCTGCTAAAGTCGGTTCCTTGCACAGTGGTTTTCCAGGACGATATTGGTTACAGGTCAGGACACTGTGGAGCAGTTGAACAATCTGGAGGAGGTTCTTAATCAGTTAGATCGCGTGGGGCTCAAATTGAAACGCTCGAAGTGCGTTTTCCTGGCACAGGACGTTGAATTCTTAGGAAGGAGAATCGCTGCAGACAGCATCAGACCCACTGACGCCAAGACGGAGTCCATCAAGAACGCGCCGTGACCACAGAACGTAACGGAGCTACGGTCGTTCCTGGGACTCCTGAACTATTTCAGTAATTTCCGACCTGGGTTAAGCACCCTGCTAGAACTCCTACATGCGCTACTGCACGAGGGAGATGACTGGGTATGGGGGAATTCACAAGAGGCTGCCTTTAAGAAACCCAGAAACTTATTGTATTCTAACAAACTGCTTATCCTGTATAACCCATGTAAATGATTACTGTTAGCTTGCGATGCGTCGTCATACAGGAATGGGTGTGTGTTACAACAGGCTAATGAATCGGGGATTTTGCAATCAGTTGCGTATGCATCCAGGAGTTTGTCCAAGGCCGAAAGGGCCTACAGCATGGTTGAAAAAGAGGCTCTGGCGTGCGTTTACGGTGTAAAAAAAATGTACCAGTACTTATTTGGCCTCAACATTTAAAGATCACATGCATGAACTTCAACAATTGTACATCCCTGTCTGGAGTAAAAATAAAACGGGGATGGTGGCTCAACCGTGGCTAACAAGGGAAATTAAGGATAGTGTTAAATCCAAGGATGAGGCATATAAATTGGAAGAAAAAGCAGCAAACCTGAGGACTGGGAGAAATTTAGAATTCAGCAGAGGAGGACAAAGGGTTTAATTAGCAGGGAGAAAATAGAGTATGAGAGGAAGCTTGTTGGGAACATAAAAACTGACTGCAAAAGCTTCTATAGATATGTGAAGAGAAAAAGATTAGTGAAGACAAACGTAGGTCCCTTGCAGTCAGATTCAGGTGAATTTATAATGGGGAACAAAGAAATGGCAGACCAATTGAACAAATACTTTGGTTCTGTCTTCACGGAGGAAGACACAAATAACCTTCCGGAAGTACTAGGGGACCGAGGGTCGAGTGAGAAGGAGGAACTGAAGGATATCCTTATTAGGTGGGAAATTGTGTGAGGGAAATTGATGGGATTGAAGGCCGATAAATTCGCAGGACCTGATGGTCTACATCCCAGAGTAATTAGGGAAGTGGCCCTAGAAATAGTGGATGCATTGGTGATCATTTTCCAACAGTCTATTGACTCTGGATCAGTTCCTATGGACTGAAGAGTAGCTAATGTAACACCACTTTTTAAGAAAGGAGAGAGAGAGAAAACGGGTTAGCCTGACATCAGTAGTGGGGAAAATGTTGGAATCAATTATTAAAGATGAAATAACAGCACATTTGGAAAGCAGTGACAAGATTGGTCCAAGTCAGCATGAATTTATGAAAGGGAAATCATACTTGACAAATCTTCTGGAATTTTTTGAGGATGTAACTATTGTGTTCCAACACAGATGAGGCTGCACACAGGGTGATTAAAGTAACAGTAACCTCAGTCTTTATTAAGACACTTCAGAGTGAGGAACAGGCCTTAGGGGCCGGCTTATATACAGTGCTCCCAAGGGTTGCTGGGACCTCTTGGGACTTCAGGGGATGAGCTCCCTGGTGGCGGAACATGGGAGTGCATGCTTTACAGATACACAACAGTAACAAGTAGATTGGACAAGAGAGAACCAGTGGATGCAGTGTATTTGGACTTTCAAAAGGCTTTTGACAAGGTTCCATACAAGAGATTGGTATGCAAAATTAAAGCACATGGTATTGGGGTAATGTACTGACGTGGATAGAGAACTTGTTGGCAGACAGGAAGCAGAGAGTCGGGATAAACGGGTCCTTTTCAGAATGGCAGGCAGTGACTAGTGGGGAGCCGCAAGGCTCAGTGCTGGAACCCCAGCTATTTACAATATACAGTAATGATTTAGACAAAGGAATTGAATGTAATATCTGCAAGTTTGCAGATGACACTAAACTGGGTGGCGGTGTTAGCTGTGAGGAGGATGCTAAGAGGCTGCAGAGTTAGGTGAATGGGCAAATGCATGGCAGATGCAGTATAATGTGGATAAATGTGAGGTTATCCACTTTGGGGGCAAAAACACGAAGGCAGAATATTATCTGAATGGCAGCAGATTAGGAAAAGGGGAGGTGCAACGAGACCTGGGTGTCATGGTACATCAGTCATTGAAAGTTGGCATGCAGGTACAACAGGCGGTGAAGAAGGCATATGGTATGTTGGCCTTCAAAGCTACGGGATTTGAGTACAGGAGCAGGGAGGTCTTACTGCAGTTGTACAGGGCCTTAGTGAGGCCTCACCTGGAATATTGTGCTCAGTTTTGGTCTCCTTGAGGAAGGACGTTCTTGCTCTTGAGGGAGTGCAGCGAAGGTTCACCAGACTGGTTCCCGGAATGGCTGGACTGACATACGAGGAGAGACTGGATCGACTGGACCTTTATTCACTGGAGTTTAGAAGGATGAGAGGGGATCTCATAGAAATATAGAAAATTCTGACGGGACTTTAGATGCAGGAAGAATGTTCCTAATGTTGGGGAAGTCCAGAACCAGGGGACATAGTCTAAGGATAAGGTGTAGGCCATTTAGGACTGAGATGAGGAGAAACTTCTTCACTCAGAGAGTTGTTAACTTGTGGAATTCCCTACCGCAGAGAGTTGTTGATGCCAGTTCATTGGATATATTCAAGAGGGAGTTAGATATGGCTCTTACGGCTAAAGGGATCAAGGGATATGGATAGAAAGCAGGAAAGGGGTACTGAGGTGAATGACCAGCCATGATTTTATTGAATTGTGGTGCAGGCTCGAAGGGCCGAATGGCCTACTCCTGCACCTATTTTCTATGTTTCTATGTTTAAGTTCGAGCTTGAAACTGACCACAAGTCGCTCATATTGCTATTCTTGGAGAGCAAAGGGATTAATACCAATGCCTCTGTCCACATCCAAAGATGGGCGGTGACGCTATCGGCATACAACTATGTAATCCGCCACAGACCAGGCACAGACAACTGCGCAGATGCTCTCAATTGGCTACCATTGCCCACTACCGGGGTGGAAATGGCACAGCCAGCAGACTTGCTCATGGTCATGGAGGAATTTGAGAACGAGAATTCCCCTGTTATGGCCCGTCAGATCAGGACATGGACCAGCCAGGATCCGTTACTGTCCTTGGTAAAAAACTGTGTCATAAGAACATAAGAAACATAAGAATTAGGAACAGGAGTAGGCCATCTAGCCCCTCGAGCCTGCTCCGCCATTCAACAAGATCATGGCTGATCTGGCCGTGGACTCACCTCTGCACCGCAGCATGTTGTAATTTCTCCCCATTCAAATAATATTCCCTTTTACTGTTTTTTTTTTCCAAGGTGGATGACCTCACATTTTCCGACATTGTATTCTATCTGCCAAACCTTAGTGCATTCGCTTAACATTTCTAAATCTCTTTGCAGCCTCTCTGTGTCCTCTACACAACCCGCTTTCCCACTAATCTTTGTGTCATCTGCAAATTTTGTTACACGACACTATGTCCCCTCTTCCAGGTCATCTATGTATATTGTAAACAGTTGTGGTCCCAGCACCGATCCCTGTGGCACACCACTAACCACTGATTTCCAACCCGAAAAGGACCCATTTATCCCGACTCTCTGCTTTCTGTTAGCCAGCCAATTCTCGATCCATGCTAATACATTTCCTCTGACTCCGCGTACATTTATCTTTTGTGTGGCACCTTATCGAATGCTTTTTGGAAATCTAAATACACCACATCCATCGGTACAACTCTATCCACCATGCTCGTTATATCCTCAAAGAATTCCAGTAAATTAGTTAAACATGATTTCCCCTTCATGAATGCATGTTGCGTCTGCTTGATTGCACTATTCCTATCTAGATGTCCCGCTATTTCTTCCTTAATGATAGTTTCAAGCATTTTCCCCACGACAGATGTTAAACTAACCGGCCTATAGTTACCTGCCTTTTGTCTGCCCGCTTTTTTAAACAGAGGCGTTACATTAGCTGCTTTCCAATCCGCTGGTACCTCCCCAGAGTCCAGAGAATTTTGGTAGATTATAACGAATGCATCTGCTATAACTTCCGCCATCTCTTTTAATACCCTGGGATGCATTTCATCAGGACCAGGGGTCTTGTCTACCTTGAGTCCCATTAGCCTGTCCAGCACTACCCACCTCGTGATTATCTCAAGGTCCTCCCTTCCCACATTCCCGTGACCAGCAATTTTTGGCATGGTTTTTGTGTCTTCCACTGTGAAGACCGAAGCAAAATAATTGTTTAAGGTCTCAGCCATTTCCACATTTCCCATTATTAAATCCCCCTTCTCATCTTCTAAGGGACCAACATTTACTTTCGTCACTCTTTTCCGTTTTATATATCGGTAAAAGCTTTTATTATCTGTTTTTATGTTTTGCGCAAGTTTACTTTCGTAATCTATCTTTCCTTTCTTTATTGCTTTCTTAGTCATTATTTGCTGTTGTTCAAAATTTTCCCAATCTTCTAGTTTCCCACTAACCTTGGCCACCTTATACGCATTGGTTTTTAATTTCATACTCTCCTTTATTTCCTTGGTTATCCACGGCTGGTTATCCCTTCTCTTACCACCCTTCTTTTTCACTGGAATATATTTTTGTTGAGCACTATGAAAGAGCTCCTTAAAAGTCCTCCACTGTTCCTCAATTGTGCCACCATTTAGTCTGTGTTTCCAGTCTACTTTAGCCAACTCTGCCCTCATCCCACTGTAGTCCCCTTTGTTTTAGCATAGTACGCTCCTTTGAGACACTACTTCCTCACCCTCAATCTGTATTACAAATTCAACCATACTGTGATCACTCATTCCGAGAGGATCTTTTACTCGGAGATCGTTTATTATTCCTGTCTCATTACACAGGACCAGATCTAAGATAGCTTGCTCAATTATAGGTTCTGTAACATACTGTTCTAAGAAACAATCCCGTATGCATTCTATGAATTCCTCCTCAAGGCTACCCCGTGCGATTTGATTTGACCAATCGATATGTAGTTTAAAATCCCCCATGATTACTGCCATTCCTTTTTCACATGCCTCCATTATTCCCTTGATTATTGTCCGCCCCACCGTGAAGTTATTATTTGGGGGCCTATAAACTACGCCCACCAGTGACTTTTTCCCCTTACTATCTCTAATCTCCACCCACAATGATTCAACATTTTGTTCATTAGAGCCAATATCGTCTCTCACAACTGCCCTGATATCATCCTTTATTAACAGAGCTACCCCACTTCCTTCCCCTTCTTGTCTATCTTTCCGAATTGTCAGATACCCCTGTATGTTTAATTCCCAGTCTTGGCCACCCTGCAGCCACGTTTCTGCAATGACCACCAAATCATACCCATTTGTAATGATTTGTGCCGTCAACTCATTTACTTTATTTCGAATGCTGCGTGCGTTTAGGTAGAGTGTTTTAATACTGGTTTTTAAACCATGATTTTTAGTTTTGACCCCTCCTGCAGCCATTTTATATTCATACATATTGTCCCTTCCTATCACCTTGTGGTTTACACTTACCCCAGTGCTACTCTGCTCTGTTGCCTCCTGCCTTTTGCATTCTTTCTTGGGGTCCTGTTCATCTGAGCTCTCACCCACTCTAACTAGCTCACAGCCCTCTCCTGGGTTCGGAATACTCCTTGCATTGAGGCACCGAGCTTTCAGGCTTGCCTTTTTATTACACTTTGACCCTTTAGAATTTTGCTGTACAGTGGCCCTTTTTGGTTTTTGCCTTGGGTTTCTCTGCCCTCCACTTTTACTCATCTCCTTTCTGTCTTTTGCTTCTGTCTCCATTTTGTTTCCCTCTGTCTCCCTGCAGTGGTTCCCATCCCCCTGCCATATTAGTTTAACTCCTCCCCAACAGCACTAGCAAACACTCCCCCGAGGACATTGCTTCCGGTCCTGCCTAGGTGCAGACCGTCCAGTTTGTACTGGTCCCACCTCCCCCAGAACCGGTCCCAATGCCCCAGGAATTTGAATCCCTCCCTGCTGCACCACTGCTCAAGCCACGTATTCATCTGAGCTATCCTGAAATTCCTACTCTGACTAGCACATGGCACTGATAGCAATCTCGAGATTACTACTTTTGAGGTCCTACTTTTTAATTTAGCTCCTAGCTCCTTAAATTCATCTCGTAGGTCCTCATCCCTTTTTTTACCTATATCGTTGGTACCAATGTACACCACGACAACTGGCTGTTCACCCTCCCTTTTCAGAATGTCCTGCACCCGTTCCGAGACATCCTTGACCCTTGCACCAGGGAGGCAACATACCATCCTGGAGTCTCGGTTGCGGCCGCAGAAACGCCTATCTATTCCCCTTACAATCGAATCCCCGATCACTATCGCTGTGACGTCACCTTTTGATTTCTTTCTACTTCTTTTTTGCTTTTTCTCCCGGCTGGAACTGCACAAGCTGGGCCTTTTGTAGGCCTCACCAACACCACAAATTCTCGCTTCTGACTGCCGCCGCCTCTCGCTGCCGCTGGGCCTTTTGTAGGCCTCACCAACGCCATGAACTCCCGCTTCTGACTGCCGCCGCCTCTTGCTGCCGCTGGGCCTTTTGTAGGCCTCACCAACGCCATGAACTCCCGCCTCCGACTCAGAAACCACTCAGAATTTTTAACACCTTTATTGGATCTCCTCTTAACCTTTTCTTTTCTCATGAGAAGAGCTCCAATTTCTCTAGTAATTCCCAACAAGCAAAGCTTCTCATCTGTGATATCATCTTAATAAATTTCTTCTATACCTTCTCTAAGACCTTGACAATGATTCTTAGAAATCGGCCCAAAACTGAGCACAATATTTAAATTGCTGCCGAATCAATGATTTGTATAAATTTAAGCATCTTTTCTTTTGTACTCTATGTCCATATTTATATAAGACCTCGGACCCAAAACTTCTCTTACAATTATATCAACTTGTTCTTCCTCTTTTAAAGATTTGCATATCTCAACCCCTAAGTATCTTTGATCTTCAGCTCCTTTTAGTCTTACCATGACCTCTCCTTATTTTTTCCTCCCCAAATATATCAGTTCACATCTTTTTGCATTCAATTTCATCCAAGAACTGCAGCTACTATGCAGAATAGAGCAGGTCCATCCAGTGATAGTAACAGTTAGCTTTATGGGGATGGTGCTTTATGGAGTGGAACAGAAGACTATACTCCTTGCAAGCCCATCATGCAACACCACCTCCACTTCAAAAGACATCAAACAGGGCATCAGGTATCGGGCTGCTCTATTTCTTGACTGCAAACTCGAGCAGACTCTTTCGGCTTCCTTTGCCTTCATTTTGTCTGTCCCCTCAAGTTGAGCCTTGGTAAAGGCTGTTGGTGGATTGAGATGCCTTCTGAACCTTTCCAAAGGCTTTGGAATCTTTGTTCCCCTGTTCAAACACCATCTTTTAATTTTTCGGTTCCTTTTAAATTTCACATATATGTAATTCTTCACACACAAAATTAAGGTGCTTCATGCATCTGTTGAAATGTAAACCTGCAGCTATGTAAATTAGGCCATTTAAAAAAAAATCTGGGTGCAAATAACCATTTGAGTCTGCCTAAATCTACCATTAAACATTCAGGTCTAAACTATGCCAATAGCAGGAAATCTAACCCATGGAGTTGACGAGTACATCATTGCCATTTATCTTGACTCCTAATTGATTAAGTTGTGATGCATGTCCCAGACTCCTCTATCATCATGCCTGGGTATGTCCTGTCCTACCAGCAGGACAGACCCACCCAAGGTGCGACACAGTCGGGAGGGAGTCCTGGGAGTCCTCAACATTGATTCTGGACCCCATGAAGTCTCACGGCTTCAGGTGAAGCATGGGTATGGAAACCTTCTACTGATTACCACCCAATGGCCTCCCTCAACCATAGCGCCACCCATCCTCATGTGATTGAAAAATCCTCCAAAGTGTAGAAAGTAAACTCAACAAAAGTACTGTGAACAAACCCTTTCCCATGAGCAGGTAAGAAAGCAGCTGTGAGTACTGAGTATTCATTGCAGTATTTCTTTGAGTTTGATTCAGCCCCCTCAATTGCAGCTGTGTTCTCATCTTGTCTTCAATGATGACTTTCAGGAAGTCCGGGAACCCGTGGACGCGACATTAAATTTGAAAGTGAGTTGAAATATCGCTCTTATTGAGCAATTATTATATGTTGTGGGGGTGGTGCCAGAGAACTGGAGAATTGCAAATGTTACACCCTAGTTCAAAAAAGGGTGTAAGGATAAGCCCAGCAACTACAGGCCAGTTAGTTTAACTTTGATAGTGGGAAAGCTTTTAGAAATTATAATCTGGGACAAAATTAATAGTTACTTGGAAAAGTGTAGATTAATTAAGGAAAGCCAGCACAGACTTGTTAAAGGCAAATGTCATGTATGTAACACCACCGTATTACTGTATACACTCAACCTTGATGTACACCTTGACCACAAGGGGTGAACTTGTGGGAGACACTCCTTATCTGGTCACACAGGTATAAAAAGGGAGGTCCCTCGCAAGGTCATTTGTCTTTGGAGTCCTGTAAATAAAGAGAGCAGGTCACACAGTGACCTTGTCCCCAGAATGTGCCTCGTGTGGTTTCATGCTGCAGAGTAAGGGCTTTACATTGGCAACGAGAAATGGGAATTCACGACCCACGAGAATGGCCACCGGTAGCACAGAGGAACGGTACTGTGTTGGGGAAGTCTGGGACGATTTTGTCAAGAGGCTTCAGCAAAGCTTTGTTACGAAAGAATGGCCGGGGGATGCAGCGGCTGACAAGCGAAGGGCTCATCTTTTGACCAGCTGCGGACCAAAGACTTATGCGCTCATGAAGGACTTACTGGCACCCGAAAAGCCGGCGGACAAAATCTTTGAAGAACTTACCAAATTGATCGGGGAGCATCTCAAACCAGCGAGTAGCATACATACGGCCTGACACAGATTCTACACCCACCGACGTCGTGAAGGACAGAGCATACCGGACTTTGTAGCGGACCTCCGGCGTTTGGCCAGCCCCTGTAAGTTCACAGACGCCTGGAAGGGGGAGATGCTAAGGGACTTCTTTATCGAGGGCATCGGTCATGCGGGAATTTTCCACAAATTAATTGAGACCAAAGATTTGACCTTGGAAGCGGCGGCGTTGATGGCTCAAACTTTCATGGCGGGGGAGGAAGAGACGAAAATAATATACGTGCGCAATTCTGCCTCTAACGCAGCGATGGATCAGGGAGTCAATATCATCAATGTGACTCAGAGCCCCGTAGGCAGGCAGGGGCAGTCAGACGTTCCCCAGGCAGTAATAGACCCCAGAGTAGGACTGCAACAGAGACAATGGCAGGCTGAACGGACATTCACGCCATCACAGTGGACAATGCAGCCTGGGATGGGGCCATTGACACCCACTAATAGGGTACTTAAGAGCAGTCAAAGGGGCAGTCAGCGCGGAATGCCTGGCCATAGTCCCTTTGTTCCCAACAATGGAAACTTTAACGCCTGCTGGAGGTGTGGGGGAAAACACCCAGCTAGAGCTTGCAGATTTCAACAGTTTGTCTGCAGGAACTGCAATCTCAGTGGCCATTTAGCTCGAATGTGCAGGAATCTGTAGCCAGACTAATATATGAGGCGCATGGACCAGAAGAGGGTTCTTTGAGGCAGGATGACTTTTGGGGCAAATTGATGGATGCTTTGATTCAGCGGGTCCATGTGGCGAACATTCACAGTTCATACACCAGAACACCACCAATGAAGATGAGGGTTTTATTAAACGGTATCCCTGTATGCATGGAGCTGGACACTGGGGCCAGCCAGTCACTCATGGGAGTTCAGCAATTTGAGAAGCTATGGCCACTTAAAGCCAGTAGACCCAAATTAGCACATATCGAGACACAATTACGGACTTACACTAAAGAAATCATTCTGGTGCTAGGCAGTGCAATGTTGGCTGTCACACACAATGGATTAGTGAATCGGCTGCCGCTCTGGATTGTCCCGGGCAATGGTCCCGCACTGTTGGGGAGGAGCTGGTTAGCTGAGATGAACTGGAAATGGGGGGATGTTCACACAATGTCATCTGTGGAGCGAATTCGTGCTCACAAGTCCTACAACAATTTGATTCACTATTCCAACCTGGCGTCGGGACTTTCAAAGGCACTAAGGTAGTGATCCACATCACCCCGGGTGCCAGGCCAGTGCACCACAAAGCCAGAGTGGTGCCATATGTGATGCGGGAAAAGATCGAGAGCGAATTGGACTGGCTGTTGAGAGAGGGCATCATCTCGCCTGTTGAATTCAGTGACTGGGCGAGCCCCATCGTTACCGTCCTAAAAGAGGATGGCTCTGTCAGGATCTGTGGTGACTACAAGGCCACCATCAGTCGAGTGTCCCTACAAGATCAATACCCGCTCCCAAGAGCGGAGGACCTCTTTCCCATGCTGGCAGGCGGCAAGCTGTTCACCAAGTTGGACCTCACTTCAGCCTATTTGATCCAGGAATTAGCCAACGAATCTAAACTACTGACCACCATCACCACGCACAAGGGACTGTTCGTTTATAACAGATGCCCGTTTGGCATTCGATCATCGGCCGCAATTTTTGAACAAAACATGGAAAGCCTGCTTAAATCCATTCCTGGAATGATCGTATTCCAGGACAACATCCTCATCACGGGTCGAGACACCGAGGAACACCTCCACAACCTGGAGGGGGTGCTACGCCGACTGGACCGAGTAGGCCTGCGACTCAAGAAGTCTAAATGTGTATTCTTAGCTCCTGAGGTTGAGTTTTTGGGCAGGAGGGTTGCTGCAGATGGGACTTGGCCCATCGAATCCAAAACAGAAGCGATTCAACGAGCATCCAGGCTCTGAAACACATCGCAGTTGCATTCATTCCTGGGACTGTTGAACTATTTCGGGAACTTTCTGCTGAACTTGAGCACATTGTTGGAGCCGCTACACGTGCTCCTGCGTAAGGGTTGTAATTGGTTTTGGGGGGACTGTCAGGAACGGGCTTTTGATTGGGCGCGAAACCTATTTTGTTCAAAGTTGTTGATCCTGTACGACCCCTGTAAAAAGTTGGTCCTGACATGTGATGCATCGTCCTATGGGGTTGGGTGTGTGTTGCAGCAGGGTAATGCTGAGGGTCAATTACAACCTGTGGCTTATGCCTCCAGGTCGCTCTCTCAAGCAGAACGGGGATATGGGATGGTCGAGAAAGAAGCGCTTGCATGTGTCTATGGTGTAAAAAAAATGCATCAGTACCTCTTTGGTAGGAAGTTTGAATTAGAAACGGACCACAAGCCACTAACATCCCTGCTGTCAGAAAGCAAGACTATCAATGCCAATGCATCAGTTCGCATACAGCAATGGGCTCTCACGCTGGCTGCTTATGACTACTCCATCCGGCACCAGCCCGGCACTGAAAATTGCGCTGACGCGCTCAGCAGGCTCCCACTGAGGGGGCAGCGGAGCAAAGCGCCGAGATGGTCATGGCTGTCAATGCTTTTGACAGCGCAGGCTCCCCCATCACAGCCCACCAGATCAAAATCTGGACAAACAGAGATCTCCTCCTATCCCTGATTAAGAAATGTGTCCAGATTGGGGATTGGGCGCCCGCACACGGAGCATGCCCTGAGGAGATCAGACCGTTCCACAGACGGATGAATAAGCTCTCCATCTAAGCCAACTGCCTGCTATGCGGCAGCCGGGTAGTTATGCCCCAGAAGGGCAGGGAGGCATTCATCAGGGAACTCCACAGCGAGCACCCAGGCATTGTGCTGATGAAGGCCATTGCCCGGTCACACATTTGGTGGCCTGGAATTGATTCGGACCTGGAACACTGTGTTCGCAGGTGCACAACGTGTGCCCAGCTGGGCAATGCCCCAGGGAGGCTCCGCTCAGCCCGTGGCCCTGGCCCACCAGGCCATGGTCACGCATTCATGTTGACTGCGCGGGCCCATTCATGGGTAAGATGTTCCTTATTGTGGTAGATGCGTACTCGAAATGGATCGAGTGTATAATTCTGAATTCATGCACGTCATCCACCACCGTGGAAAGCCTTTGAGCGATCTTTGCAACCCATGGCTTGCCGGACATCCTGGTTAGTGATAACGGCCCATGTTTCACAAGCTACGAATTCCAAGAGTTTATGTCGGGCAATGGCATCATCCACGTCAGGACTGCGCCGTTCAAGCCGGCCTCCAATGGCCAGGAGGAACGTGCGGTCCAAATCATTAAGCAAGAGTTGCTCAGGATCCAAGGACCTCCTGCTGGCCTATAGATCCCGACCGCACTCGCTCACAGAGGTCTCGCCCGCAGAGCTACTAATGAAACGGACACTCAAAACTCGGTTGTCCCTCATTCACCCAATCCTGACCGACATAGTTGAGGGCAAGCTCAAGTCACAAAACGAGTACCATGACCGTAATACGAGAGGGAGATGTACAGAAATAAATTATCCTGTATTCATCCTCAATCACGCCATGGGGCCCAAATGGCTTGAGGGCACTGTAATTGACAAAGAGGGGAATAGTGGTAAAACTCAACAATGGTCAGATATGCCGTAAGCATCTGGACCAAGTAAAGAAAAGGTTCAGCATCGACACGGAGGAACCTGAAGAAGACCATGAGATGGATTTCACAACACCACCAGTGAACGAGCAACAAGAGCAATCAGAAGAATGCACAGTCCCTGCGGTCAGCCCGGACAGGCCGGAATCACCACAGGTGACAGATACTCACGTCAGTGTCCAACAACCAGAGCCCCAACTGCGGCGCTCCACGAGGGAGCGTAGACCACCTGAAAGACTAAATCTATGATCCCAATAAGACTTTGCGGGGGGGGCGGGGGGGAAGGTGATGTCATGTATGTAACACCACCGTATTACTGTATACACTCAACCTTGATGCACACCTTGACCCCTTGACCACAAGGGGTGAACTTGTGGGAGACACTCCTTACCTGGTCGCACAGGTATAAAAAGGGAGGTCCCTCACAGGGTCATTTGTCTTTGGAGTCCTGTAAATAAAGAGAGCAGGTCACAGAGTGACCTTGTTCCCAGAATGTGCCTCGTGTGGTTTCATGCTGAAGAGTAAGGACTTTACAGCAAATCGTGTTGAACTAACTTGATTGAGTTTTTTGATGAGGTAATAGAGAGGGTTGATTAGGTCAATATGGTTGATGTGGTGTACAGGGTCTTCCAAAAGGCATTTGTTCAAGTGCCACATAATAGGCTTGCCAGCAAAGTTGAAGCCCATGGAATAATAGGGACAGTTGCAGCATGGATACAAAATTGGCTAAGTGACAGGAAACAGAGAGTAATGGTGAAGGTTTGTTTTTCCGATTGGAGGAAGGTATATAGTGGAGTTTCCCAGGGACCACTGCTTTTCTTGAAATATATTACTGACTTGGACTTGGGTGCACCGGGCACAATTTCAAAATTTCCAGATGACACAAACCTTGGAAGTATAGTGAACAGTGAGGAGGATAGTGATAGACTTCAAGAGGACATAGTCAGGCCGGTGGACTGGGCGGACATGTGGCAGATGAAATTTAACACAGAAAAGTGCAAAGTGATACATTTTGGTCGGAAGAACGAGGGAAGGTAAAATAAATTAAAGGGTATAATTCTAAAGGGCGTAGTTCAGAGAGGCAGCGGGAGATCGAGCAGCATCGGAGAGACGAGCGTGGAGAGGCCTATAAAAGGCCCAGCGTCGTTCGGAGAGGCAGCGGGACATCGAGCAGCGTCGGAAAGCCGAGCGTGAGGAGGCCTATAAAGACCAGCGGGTGCAGCTGCAGTAGGGGCAGAAGGCAAAAAAGTGGAAAGAAATCGAAAGGTGATATGAGAGCCAAGGGGTAAGTGATTGGCTGGTGATTGGTAAGTAGTTTTTCTTTTTCTTTTCCTCAACAGTAATTAACCTTTCAGCATTATTGTTGCCAATTAAGTTAATCCAGGGGTTAAGTCATGGCAGGAGAGCTCGGACACGTGTTATGCTCCTCCTGTAATATGTGGGAAGTCAGGGACACTTTCAGTGTCCCTGACGACTACATATGCGGGAAGTGCATCCGCCTGCAGCACCTGATAAACCGCATTGCAGTACTGGAGCTGCAGGTGGATTTACTCTGGAGCATCCACGATGCTGAGGATGACGTGAATAGCACGTTTAGTGAGTTGGTCTTACCGCAGGTTAAAGGTACACAGCCAGATAGTAAATGGGTGAACAACAGGAAGAGCAGTGCAAGGAAGGTAGTGCAGGAGTCCCCTGCGGTCAGCCCCCTGCAAAGCAGATCCACCGCTTTGGGTACTGTTGAGGGGGATGACTCATCACGGGAGAGCAGCAGTAGCCATGTTCATGGCACTGTGGGTGGCTCTGCTGCACAGGAGGGCAGGAAAAAGAGTGGAAGAGCTATAGTGATAGGGGATTCGATTGTAAGGGGAATACATAGGCGTTTCAGCGGCCACAACCGAGACGCCAGAATGGTATGTTGCCTCCCTGGTGCAAGGGTCAAGGATGTCGCGGAGCAGGTGCAGGACATTCTGAAAAGGGATGGTGAACAGCCAGTTGTCATGGTACATATAGGTACCAAAGATATAGGAAAAAACGGGATGAGGTCCTACAAGACGAATTTAGGGAGCTTGGAGCTAAATTAAAAATTTGGACCTCAAAAGTAGTAATCTCAGGATTGCTACCAGTGTCACGTGCTAGTCAGAGCAGGAATCGCAGGACAGCTCAGATGAATACGTGGCTTGAGGAGTGGTGCAGAAGGGAGGGATTCAAATTCATGGGACATTGGAACCGTTTCTGGGGGAGGTGGGACCAGTACAAACCGAACGGTCTGCACCTGGGCAGGATCGGAACCAATGTCCTAGCGGGAGTGTTTGTTAGTGCTGTTAGGGAGGAGTTAAACTAATATGGCAGGGGGATGGGAACCTATGCAAGGAGACAGAGGGAAATAAAATGGAGGCAGAAGCAAAAAATAGAAAGGAGAATAGTAAAAGTGGAGGGCAGAGAAACCCAAGGCAAAAATCAAAAAGGCCACATTACACCAAAATTCAAAAGGAGCAAAGTATGTTAAAAAGTCAAGCCTGAAGGCTCTGTGCCTCAATGCGAGGAGTATTCAGAATAAGGTAGATGAATTAACTGCGCTGATAGCAGTTAACAGATATGATGTAATTGGCAGAACGGAGACATGGCTCCAGGATGACCAAGGCTGGGAACTCAACATCCAGAGATATTCAACATTTAGGAAGGATAGACAGAACGGAAAAGGAGGCGGGGTGGCGTTGCTGGTTAAAGAGAAAATTAATGCAATAGTAAGGAAGGACATTAGCTTGGATGATGTGGAATCGGTATGGGTGGAACTGTGGAATACCAAAGGGCAGAAAATGCTAGAGGGAGTTGTGTACTGACCACCAAACAGTAGTAGTGAGGTTGGGGACAGCATCAAACAAGAAATAAGGGATGCGTGCAATAAAGGTAAGCAGTTATCATAGGCGACTTTAATCTACATATTGATTGGGCTAACCAAACTGGTAGCAATGCGGTGGAGGAGGATTTCCTGGAGTGTATAAGGGATGGTTTTCTCAACCAATATGTCGAGGAACCAACTAGAGAACTGGCCATCCTAGACTGGGTGATGTGTAATGAGAAGGGACTAATTAGCAATCTTGTTGTGAGAGGTCCCTTGGGGAAGAGTAACCATAATATGGTAGAATTCTACATTAAGATGGAGAGTGACACAGTTAATTCAGAAACTAGGGTCCTGAACTTAAGGAAAGGTAACTTCGACTGTATGAGGCATGAATTGGCTAGAATAGACTGGCAAATGATACTTAAAGGGTTGATGGTGGATAGGCAATGGCAAAGATTTAAAGATCGCATGGATGAACTTCAACAATTGTACATCCCTGTCTGGAGTAAAAATAAAACGGGGAAGGTGGCTCAACCGTGGCTAACATGGGAAATTAAGGATAGTGTTAAATTCAAGAAAGAGGCATATAAATTGGCCAGAAAAAGCAGCAAACCTGAGGACTGGGAGAAATTTAGAAATCAGCAGAGGAGGACAAAGGGTTTAATTAGGAGGGGGAAAATAGAGTACGAGAGGAAACTTGCCGGGAACATAAAAACTGACTGAAAAAGCTTTTATAGATACGTGAAGAGAAAAAGATTAATGAAGACAAACGTAGGTCCCTTGCAGTCGGATTCAGGTGAATTTATATTGGGGAACAAAGAAATGGCAGACCAATTGAACAAATACTTTGGTTCTGTTTTTACGAAGGAAGACACAAATAACCTTTCGGAGGTACGAGGGGACCGAAGGTCTAGTGAGATGGAGGAACTGAAGGATATCCTTATTAGGTGGGAAATTGCATTAGGGTAATTGATGGGATTGAAGGCTGATAAATCCCCGGGGCCTGATAGTCTGCATCCCAGAGTACTTAAGGAAGTGGCCCTAGAAATCATGGATGCATCAGTGATCATTTTCCAACAGTCTATCGACTCTGGATCAGTTCCTATGGACTGGAGGATAGCTAATGTAACACCACTTTTTAAAAAAGGAGGGAGAGAGAAAACGGGTAATTATAGACCGGTTAGCCTGACATCAGTAGTGGGGAAAATGTTGGAATCAATCATTGAGGATGAAATAACAGCGCATTTGGAAAGCAGTGACAGGATTGGTCCAAGTCAACATGGATTTGTGAAAGAGAAATCAT
The DNA here is from genome assembly GCF_044704955.1 of Pristiophorus japonicus. NCBI lineage: Eukaryota > Metazoa > Chordata > Chondrichthyes > Pristiophoridae > Pristiophorus > Pristiophorus japonicus. Next base: position 467,545,107 of record NC_091977.1, on the reverse strand, counting down.
GCTTGACAAATCTTCTGGAGTTTTTTGAGGATGAAATTAGCAGAGTGGACAAGGGAGAACCAGTGGATGTGGTGTATTTGGTCTTTCAAAAGGCTTTTGACAAGGTCCCACACAAAAGATTGGTGCGCAAAATCAAAGCACATGATATTGGGGGTAATGTACTGACGTGGATAGAGAACTGGTTGGCAGACTGGAAGCAGAGAGTCGGGATAAACGGGTCCTTTTCAGAATGGCAGGCAGTGACTAGTGGAGTGCCGCAGGGCTCAGTGCTGGGACCCCAGCTATTTACAATATACATTAATGATTTAGATGAAGGAATTGAGTGTAATATCTCCAAGTTTGCAGATGACACTAAACTGGGTGGAGGTGTGAGCTGTGAGGAGGACGCTAAGAGGCTGCAGGGTGACTTGGACAGGTTCGGTAAGTGGGCAAATACATGGCAGATGCAGTATAATGTGGATAAATGTGAGGTTATCCACTTTGGGAGCAAAAACACAAAGGCAGAATATTATCTGAATGGCGGCAGATTAGGAAAAGGGGAGGTGCAACGAGACCTGGGTGTCATGGTTCACCAGTCATTGAAAGTTGGCATGCCGGTACAGCAGGCGGTGAAGAAGGCAAATGGTATGTTGGCCTTCATAGCTCGGGGATTTGAGTATAGGAGCAGGAAGGTCTTACTGCAGTTGTACAGGTCCTTGGTGAGACCTCATCTGGAATATTGTGTTCAGTTTTGGTCTCCTAATCTGAGGAAGGACATTCTTGCTACTGAGGGAGTGCAGCAAAGGTTCACCAGATTGATTACAGGGATGGCTGGACTGACATATGAGGAGAGACTGGATCAACTGGGCCTTTATACACTGGAGTTTAGAAGGATGAGAGGGGATCTCATAGAAATGTATAACATTTGACGGACTGGACAAGTTAGAAGCGGGAAGAATGTTCCCGATGTTGGGGAAGTCCAGAATCAGGGGACATAGTCTTAGGATAAGGGGTAGGCCATTTAGGACTGAGATGAGGAGAAACTTCTTCTCACAGAGAGTTGTTAACCTGTGGAATTCCCTACCGCAGAGAGTTGTTGATGCCAGTTCATTGGATATATTCAAGAGGGAGTTAGATATGGCCCTTGCGGCTAAAGGGATCAAGGGGTATGGCAAGAAAGTGGGAAAGGGCTATTGAGGGAATGATCAGCCTGATCTTATTGAATGGTGGTGCATGCTCGAAGGTCCGAATGGCCTACTCCTGCACCTATTTTTCTATGTTTCTATTTTTCTATTAACAGAGAGATATGGGGGTCTGTGTGCACAAATTATTTAAGATGGCAGGGCATGTTGAGATAGCGGTTAAAAAAGCATACGATATCCTGGATTTCATAAATAAAGGCATAGAGTATAACACTGCTTTAAAACACTGCTCCGACCTCAACTGGAGTATTGTGTCCAATTCTGGGCATTGCACTTTAGGAAGGATGTGAAGGCATTAGAGAGGGTTCAGAAAAGATTTCCAAAAATGGTTCCAGGGATGAGGGACTTCAGTTATGTGAATGGACTGGAGAAGCTGCGGTTGTTGACTTGGAACCGAGAAAGTGGAAAGAGATTTGATAGAGGTGTTCGAAATCACGAGGGGTCTTGACAGAGTAGATAGAGAGAAACTGTTCCCATTGGTGGAAGAGTCGAGAACCAGAAGACACAGATTTAAGGTGATTAGCAGAAGAAGTAATGGCGACATGAGAAAGAACTTTTTTACACAGCAAGTGGTTAGGATCTGGAATGCACTACCTGCGAGGGTGGTAGAGGCACATTCAATCGTGGCTTTCAAAAGAGAATTGGATAAGTACCTGAAAGAAAAAAAAATTGCAGGGCTACAGGGAAAGGGCGGGGGAGTGGGACTCACCGAAGTGCTCTTACAGAGAGCCGGCATGGGCTCAACGGGCCGAATGCCGAATCGCTCCTACTGTGCTGCAATCAGTCTATGACTCCATATTAATTGGCAATACGCCTCTCCGATGAGGTTGCGCGAAAGCAGCCTAACATGCTCGAGTTATACCCGGTAGTCGGCGGTTGGCGCCAGCTGCCCAACGTGATGACATTTTTGCCGGTTTAACTCCCACCCGCACCCAAATCCACGCGTTCCCCCATATTAAAATTCTCCTCAATTATATTTTTAAAAGATACATACTACAAAATAGAGTGCATGCCACTGTATGAAGAGTTCACTACATGCAGGTTGTAAGGAAACTACAAACTATTTGAGAAAATATGCAGCCAATGCTGCTGAACAATACTTATCCACAAATTATTTTTTTCATTAAAGACATTTATAAAAGTGCACTTCCTGATAATACATGTGCAGAAAAATACATCAGAAATTAGACATTCTGAATTTCATCTAAATTAACAATATTTTCTTCTGAATTATTTCTAAAATAATTAAGTAGCCAACCATACCTAACTATACAGTTCCAATAAAGAAGCTGGACTAGATTAAGTATTGGCCACCATTTATTAGGCTTCATTTGACTTACTTGTTCATAGATTATATTTGTAACAACTGAGGAGGTCAAGCCCAGTGGATAACGAAGAAAGCATAATCCTCCCGTCTAGAAAGAAACAGAAGCAGTGGTAGTCGTAGTTCAAATTATTGTAGGTTCTTCTCTCAGATTTTTTCCGCAGCTAAGCGTATTATTTTAAATATTCATATCCTGAATTGAAAACCACACCATACTGCAATAGAACCAAAAATAACATAGAAATTTTAAGAGCTTTTACTCTTGTGCCGAGGATGTTACTGTGCATAGATATTTAAGCATGTGTGCACAACCGACAATGTCACTTTGCTTATTATGTGAATAGCTAATCCACCACTTGACACATGGCATGAATACACAGAAAGACACATAGAAGTAAACTTTACCTCTGTTAGTTATAATAGTGTATAACACACTTGTTAAGTATGTAATAACTCGATAGACTGAATACTGTAAACTAACACAGGTACAAACCTGGCTCTGCTTTATTAAGGCCCAAAGTGATTACATTACAGATGACTTGCCTTTTATACCTGGGCTGCACATACGTGCGTACAGCCCAATGACCTCGACAGGGCACCACCTGATGGCTAATAACACCAAGCATACATACATGACAATATCCCCCTTTAAGATATTAGTAACAGTCTTTTTACAAATTGAGATGCTCCGGGGCTTTCCGCTCCCGAGTTGATCGTCTCAGTTCAACTCCAGCTTTGGGCGAGCGTTCTGAGTCTGTTATGACTGGGGACTGGGTAGCCAATCTGATGGGATTGGCAATGACCATGTCAGGGATTGAAAGTCTGGATTCATTGATAACAGCGGAGTCCTCTGATGACTGAGGGTAGGTTGGTTGGTCACTGATTGTGTCTTCCTCAGACTGTTCCGCTTCATCTGTGTGCCGCAGCTTTATCTGACCAACCTGTTTCCTGCATGTTTGCCCATCCTTGAGCTTGACGATAAACTCTCTGTTACCCTCCTTGGCCCTAACAGTACCGGCGATCCATTTGGGAACTTGACCATAATTTAGTACATACACAAGATCGTTAACAGAAATGTCGCATGACACAGTAGCGCGATCATGATACCACTGCTGACTTTGACGTCTGTATTCAACATGATCATTCAAGTCAGGGTGAACAAGAGAGAGCCTGGTCTTGAGACCTCTCTTCATCAATAGTTCAGCAGGGGGGACCCCGGTAAGCGTGTGGGGTCTTGTCCTGTAACTAAGCAATATGCGTGTCAAGCGAGTCTGCAGTGAACCTTGAGTTACACATTTCATACTCTGCTTGATGGTTTGGATAGCACGCTCTGCTTGACCATTAGATGTGGGTTTGAATGGTGCTGACCTCACATGTTTGATACCATTGCGTTTCATGAACTCTTGAAACTCCAGACTAGTGAATCAAGGTCCGTTATCGCTTACAACGATGTAGGGCAGACCATGAGTGGCAAACATGACACGAAGGCTCTCAATGGTAGCTGTGGATGTACTGGATGACATGATTATACACTCTATCCACTTGGAATAAGCATCCACCACAACTAAAAACATCTTTCCCAGGAAGGTACCTGCAAAGTCGATGTGGATCCTGGACCATGGTTTCGATGGCCACGACCACAGACTCAGCAGCGATTCCGCTGGTGCTTTACTTAGCTGCATGCAAGTGTTGCACTGATGCACACATGATTCCAGATCAGAGTCAATTCCAGGCCACCATACATGAGACCTGGCAATGGCTTTCATCATGACAATACCGGGATGAGTGCTATGTAGGTCATGTACACATTTCTCTCTGCCTTTCTTCGGCATAACAACACGATTACCCCACAGTGAACAATCTGACTGAATGGATAGTTCGTCTTTGCGTTGTTGTAAGGTTTGGTCTCATCACCCATTTGTTTGGGTATGGCAGACCAATCACCATTAAGGACACAACGTTTCACAACCGATAATATAGAGTCCTGGCTGGTCCAGGTCTTAACTTGTTGAGCTGTGACAGGGGTTCCTTCACTTTCAAAAGCATCCATGACTAACAGTAGGTCTGCAGGTAGGGGCGTCTCCACCTCCGGTGTGGGCAACGGCAGACGGCTCAGTGCATCGACACAATTCTCGGTGCCAGGTCTATGGCAAATGACATAATCATAGGCAGATAATGTCAGCGCCCACCTCTAGATATGGAACGATGCATTGGTCCCTTTGTTTTCCGAAAACAATGAAATGAGTGGCTTGTGATCTGATTCCAGTTCAAACCGAAGACCAAACAGGTACTGATGCATTTTTCTGACCACATACACACAGGTTAATGCTTCTTTTTCTACCATGCTGTAGGCTCTTTCCGTCTTTGACAAACTTTTAGAAGCATACGCAACAGGTTGTAGTTTACCCGACTCATTAGCTTGCTGGGGCACGCAACCAACTCCATATGATGAAGCATCATAGGCCAATACTAGACGCTTACACAGATCATAACGTACCAGCAGCTTGTTAGAGCAAAGCAGATTAGTAGCCTTCTCAAAAGCTCGGTCTTGAGTCACACCCCAAACCCAGTTGTCGTCTTTTCTTAGCAGCATGTGTAGTGGCTCTAATAAAGTGCTCAATCTAGGTAGGAAATTACCAAAGTAGTTGAGTAGACCAAGGAATGAACGCAGCTCCGTCACATTCTGAGGCTTGGGTGCATTTTTGATGGCCTTGGTTTTCGAGTCCGTAGGCCTGATGCCATCAGCAGCAATTTTCCTCCCCAGAAATTCGACTTCCGGTGCCATGAAGACGCACTTCGAACATTTCAGTCTGAGTCCCACTTTGTCCAGACGATGTAGAACCTCTTCAGTTGTTCAGATATTCAGCGGTGTCACAACCTGTGACCAGGATGTCATCTTGGAACACGACGGTTCTAGGGATGGACTTCAGTAGACTCTCCATGTTCCTCTGAAATATGGCTGCAGCCGAGCGAATTCCGAAAGGACACCTGTTGTAGATAAATAGTCCTTTATGAATGTTGATGCACTAAGTTTCTTCGACATCTCGACCAGCTCCTGTGTCATGTAGGCCGATGTCAGATCCAGTTTAGTGAACAACTTCCCCCCAGCTAGCAATGCAAACAGATCATCAGCCATCGGTAATGGATATTGATCCTGTTTTGAAACTTGGTTGATTGTAACCTTGTACTCTCCACAAATCCTGACAGTGCCATCATTCTTCAACACAGGAACAATGGGGCTGGCCCATTCGTTAAATTCGACCGGTGATATGACCCCTTCACACTGGAGTCTGTCCAGTTTGATTTTGACCTTCTTCCTCATCATGTACGGAACCGCCTGAGATTTATGATGGACGGGTCTTGCATTCTAGTCCACGTGGATCTGCACCTTGGCTTCCATGAATTTGCCGATGCCTGGTTCAAACAGCGAGGGGAACTTGCTCAGCACTTGAGCATATGGAGTATCATCCTCTGACGACAACATTTTGATATCGTTCCAATTCCATTTGATTTTTTCTAGCCAATTCCTGGCGAACAGCATTGGATCATTGCTTGGAACAATCCATAACGGTAAATCATGAACCGCATCATTATATCACCTGCCAATCACATTATGAGTTCTTTAGTATACGTATGCAACTTGGCATTGACTGGACTCAGCTTAGGCCTCACAGCCTTAGTATCCCACAGCTTGTTGAATGTTCTCTGGCTCATTGTTGATTGACTCGTACCCATGCCCAATTCCATCGGAACCGGCACACCATTAAGTTTCACATTAATCATTATCGGTTGGCTCTTTGTTAGGAACAAATACAGTCCATACACTTCTTTCTCTGGTATCTCGGATTGCATACCAGGATCCGCGCTACACTGGTCATCATCCTCCACGTGGTGTGTCACAGCACGCTTGCTCAGTTGCGAACGTGTTTTCGAACTTACACGGTCCAGCTAGATGTCTTAGGTCGGCAATGAATTCCGACACCCTGGCCCTCAGAACGAACGTGCTTGTAGAATCGATATCGTGAGATGATGATGTCTTCTTCTGGTTAATATGGTCACATACCAGAGCACACAATTCCTCATAGTCCTTGTCCGTTGGATTTGAAGGCGAGAGAAGATTCTTTATGAGTCCATAGATTTCCGCAAACCATGAGTAAGACCACCCTGCGCCTAACTGCGTCAGTGGGTTCCTCCATTTTGTTTGCCACGAAGTACTGGCCCAGGCGAGCGACAAAATCTGTCCAGTCTTCTCCCTCCACAAATCTCTCCAAAATTCCAACTGTGCTCATTTTTGCATGCGAAGGTTCTTAAGTTACCTCGTTGCCAAATGTTAAGTATGTAATAACTCGATAGACTGAATACTGTAAACTAACACAGGTACAAACCTGGCTCTGCTTTATAAGGGCCCAAAGTGATTACATTACATGATGGCTTGCCTTTTATACCTGGTCTGCATACACTTGCGTACAGCCTAATAACCTCCAACAGTTGCGCCACCTGGTGGCTAATAACCCCAAGCATACATGCATGACAACACTTATGAACTAATTTTAGAGTAACATTTGCTTACCAAAATATTTGTCTGGCAATCACAAGATTGTGTGGTATTGATGAATGTTTCATGACATCTGATGCAGCTGATGGGAAGAGTAAGAACAATTAATATTATTTTAAGGAAATACACTGCCCTCCCTCCCGCACCCCTCTGGACAGACACTACATCAAGTTTAGATTGCTTGTTATCCAATGCTCTATTGCAGAAAACTGACTTCCGTTAATTCCCAAACATATATTGCATAATTTACAACGGCAACAAAAAGATCCAAATACAAAAATAAAATGAGTTGGGTGTGCTCTTCCAGTAAGTGTAAAGCAAATATACTCAGGAGCTTATAGAAAGCCAGAAATTCTTAATCTTGAACTTTAATTTATCAAACGTGCATAGTGTCTCCTCTCACATATATGCATTGCTAGTAAAATTAATTTATAGAAGAGATACATTCACACTTCCATTTACAATTGGTGGATCATTAATGGCCCATCCATATAGTAGAAACATTTCTTGAAGTGGTCCTCCAACACCAGCTTCCAGTCTCACTGCAGGACAATTGCTAAAGCAGCTAAACCAACATTTAAACTCTCACCTGTGCCTCTGACTGCATGTCACTGCGACAACTAGATTGAAAGCCGTGTTGGAGGCATGAGTAAAAATATTTGTTATGGTGGTGCTCCTTACCTCCAAAGGCAAGTGCACTGTTGTAATTAAAATATATCATACTGCTAAATGTGCCAATGCTGGCAAATATACAATATAAATTGGCCTTTTGTGGTAAACAAAGGCATCATTGTGTTCCAGCTATGTAGTTTCTGTAAGCTTATTAATATTTTTAAAACTCCAATAAATATTTAAGTCTAGGCTAATTGTATGGAGAATGTTATTTTATGGATAGGGTGTGGTAAATGGGAAGGATTCTTCTCTTGCTTTTTGATGGTGATGTGCAGACTAGCAAAATATTGTTTATCCATATGTAGATTATCTTTTCATGGATAAATGGCAGAAAATGTTGCAAGATAAATATATCACCCAAAATTTCTCTCAACTGAAGTAACATGTGGACAGTACGTACATCTACTTTTTCTGCACCGTGATTGAGGAGGAAGTGGTCAAAAAGGAACTCCTATTTTCCTAACATTATTGGAGATCCACTGGCCCTGCCAAAGCCCTCCCTGTTGGTCCAGTGAGTGCCAAGGGGGCCTCACAGCGTCCCTCCCCTTTAAGTGAAGGGAAGGAACGTTGCTACACGTCAGCGCGACGCGGCACATACGCGTCGTGCTGACATCATCATGATATATTCAGAACAGATCTAGCAGCTCAAAACTGGGCTTCCATGAGGCACTGTGGGGCATCAGTGGCAGCAGAATTATGTTGCACCACAATCTGTAACCTCATGGCCCAGCATGTCCCTCACTTTTCTATTACAATCAAGCCAGGTGACCAACCCTAGTTCAATGAGGAGTGTAGAAGAGCATACCAGGAGCAGCACCAGATGTACCTGAAAAGGAGTTGCTAACCTGGTGACAGAACAAAGCAGGACCACATGTATGCTAAACAGCGGAAGCAGCATGCTAAGTGATCCCACAACCAACGGATCAGATCTCTGCAGTTCTGCCACGTCCAGTCATGAATGGTGGTGGACAATTAACAACTAACGGGACGAGGGGGCTCCATGAACATACCCATTCTCACCGATGGAGGAGCCCAGCAAAAGACAAACCTGAAGCATTCACGACCAGCTTCAGCCAGAAGTGCCGAGTGAATGATCCATCTTGGCCTCCACCTGAGGTTCCCTCTATCACAGATTCGAGTCTTCAGTCAATTAGATTCTCTCCATGAGATATCAAGAATTGGCTGAGCGCACTGGATACAGCAAAGCCTATGGGCACCAACAAAATCCTGGCTGCAGTGCTGAAGACCTGTGCTCCAGCCAAGTGTACCTAAACAGCTACAACATGTAGGATTGCAAAATTCATGGGAAACCACCCCCCCAGTGTTTGGACTCATTGGAAAGGGAATTTAATTTGGAACTGTCAACCAGAAAGTTTGGGATCCTAAAGCGCACATGGAAGAAACTACGAGTTTTTATCGAATTTGAGATTTTTACAAGGCAGATTGGGTCCGTGTGGAAATCATTCTGAGCAGGAAACCCATCCAGCGCATACATAATGACAATGGCCCATCCAGCCCGCATGGAAAACCCAGGCCCAAGCGGACATTGCAAATACCAAAGCTAATTTTTCCCAATCAAGGAACAAATTCGAAAGAGCGACACATCCGAGACAGGTTACCATTAATGGGCCTGCCAAAATATGACAAAGAGATATCGAGCCTGCCAAAATGAAAACAAAGAATCGGGGCTGATTTGGCACGCAGATTAGAACGGCTCCCAAAGTATAACTGGGGCCCGGTGTTTAACGAAAAAGGGGCAGGCATTCATTTATTCGAAGAGGGGAAGGACGGAGAGAGACCACCGCAGCAGTTTATGCAGCTCTTCTGAGCACCAACATCTCCAACCTCGACGACACTCCTGGGCCACACTGCCCTGCTATCGAAAGAAGAAGGAAGAACATCATTATGGCAGAGAAAGCAGTTCCCAGTAACTTCGGACTTTGCCATCGCGGCAGCAACTGGCCACAGCCAACATGGTAGCATCGAAAGCACTGCGATCGACCAATTCCAAAACCAAAACTCCTCAAGAAGAAACCGAAGATTCGAAAGTTTCCACTCTACAATCTAGTCCTAGCTACCAACAGGTGAAACATTACCTCAAAAGACTTTAAAACCTACTGCTGATGGAAGAAAGTGGGTACTCACTCCATAAATCCAATACGCGCCCTACCGCATCAGTGGACACCACCCAACTAAAGACTACGCAGTAAGAAGTCTTCTACGACGTTCAGAGTACGGCAAGCAGAACCTACAGAGTCCCGCGAACCCCGAAATCGTGAACCACCGCCAACTGATAATAAAGGATTGGTGAGCATAATCCCTGTTTGCCTTGGAGTTTATCCTAGTCAGAGTTAGGCATTGGGAGGTGGGAGGTGTACCATTTTCTGTAACCCCTTTTGAATGTGTGATGAAGTGTTCTTTATTCTAGTTATTACAAACTTGACATTGCACTTTTCTTGTCCGTAATAAAATTGAAGTTCTTTGCACCAAAACCAATTGTCTCTTGCACTTTGTCACATCCCCAAATAAATCCAAAGTCTAGAACCCAGGGAGTGGGAGCGACTCGAACCGCTCAGAAGATCAGAGGTGAATCTGACCCCACAGACCACCCCCTACAAACACTGGCATCAATCGGAAATAGTTGGAAATAGCCCAGGTATGTCCTGTCCACAAAATGGAGGAAAAATCCAACCTGATCAATTACCGCCCCATCAGCCTATTCTTAATCATCAGCAAAGTGATGGAAGGTGTCGTCGATAGTGCGATCAAGCAACATTTAATAATATCTTGCTCACTGATAGGTTCTGCCAGGATCACACGGCTCCAGACCACATTACAGCCTTGCTCCAAACATGGACAAAAAAGCTAAATTCCAGAAGTGTGGTGAGTGACTGCCCTTGACATCAAAGCAGCATTTGAAATCAAGGAGCCCTAGTAAAACTGAAGTCAGTGGGGATCAGGGGGAAGACTCTCCACTGGTCTGGAAAGAGATGCAGTGGTTGCTGTCGAGGTTCATCCCAAGCAGCTCCGTAACACAGGACTCTGTGCTCTACGGGCTGTTCCCAGGGACACACACCGAGACAGACATCACCTGCTGCTGGAGGCCATCAACTCGGTCAAAGACGCTCTTTGGTCTTGCCGAAACTTGCTGGTCTTCCAGAACAAGGAGATGACCACGTCCGCATGTTGCAGACTGGCGCAATCCAAGATCCAGGAATACGTGCTGAGGGACGCACTTAAAATTGGTGCAGTCGCCGCAAAGGCACAGTGGGGAAGGGCCACAGTCTAAAGCCCTTCTGTCACGGAAAACCCGGGGGCAGAAATCAGCACCAAACTCCCTCGGGCTGTATTTGTAATTTACACTTTGTGTACAGAGAGCACCAAATCTGTAAACATCAATGTAGTGCCATGTACAATGCAAGGTGTGTTATGAAATGCATGTTTGAAAAGAAAAAAATGTAAATGTACCGTCACCCATTCCGGGCACTGTATTGTAACACACGAAATGTAATTTGTGTAAATGTACCACAATGTACCCTGTTTATTGTACTGAATCGCGTTTGAACAGAAAAACGAGAAATGTAACGAACGGAACTGCCGTCAGCACCCAGATGTATTGTATGGGATTGCTGACCGCAGCGAAATGTAATGAAATGCCATTGAATGTACTGTACAGATTCTTTTTATGAATAAAGTATATTTTGAAATTAAAAAAAAAAGAGGTTATGCTTGAACTGTATAAAACACTGGTTAGGCCGTAGCTGGTATACTGTGTGCAGTTCTGGTCACATTACAGGAGAGATGTAATTTCACTGGAAAGGGTACAGAGGAGATTTACAAGAATGTTGCCTGGACTGGAGAATTTAGGCTATGAGGAAAGATTGGAGATCCTGGGTCTGTTTTCTTTGGAACAGAGGAGGCTGAGGGGAGAACTGATTGAGGTGTATAAAATTATGGGGGGCCTGGATAGAGTGGATAGTAAGGACCTGTTTACCTTGGCAGAGGGGTCAACAATCAGGGGGCATCATCCCCATCATAGGCGGTCCTTCGAAGCGAGGATGACTTGCTTCCACGCCAAAAAAGGATGAGTTCACAGGTGTTTCAATGAAGGACCTAATATTCCAGGTTCTGAACTACATCCTGAAGGGTGGAAGATGCCTGTGCGTGGATTTTTTTAATGTGGGATGGCCGTTGCACACCAGCCACCACACCAGTTTGACAGAGCTAGGTCTTGGTCCAGTGGCAAGGGTTATCCAAAATGACTGGAGACCTGCTCTGCTGCACACATATCACAGTGTGGCCTGGCCCGTGCTGCCCCTGGGCCCCTGGCCCCAAACTCCCACCTCTCCTGGGCCCCGATCACGTCCCTCTACAGTCTCTCACTGCTCCTCCGCCCCGATCTCGCCACTTCTGCTTTATCTGCACACGCTCCAATCACTGACCTAGACCTTGATGACGTCACTCTTTGCTGCAGCCCTCCTGCAACAGCTCGTGCTGCTCTCGAGGTCGCACGCCGCTCCTTTTATGGACCTGACCTGCCGCTGGTGTTCTCACACAGGTTGGGGCCTCCATCAGGGAGCATAGATTTAAAGTAATTGGGGGAGGTGTAGAGGAGATATGAGGGGAAATTTAGGGGCCTGGAACTCACTGCCTGGAAGGGTGATAGAGGCAGAAAGCCTCACCACATTTTAAAAATATTTGCATGTTCACTTAAGTGCTGTAACCTACAGGGCTACAGACTAAGAGCTCGAAAGTGGGATTAGGCTGGATAGCTATTGGTTAGCTGGTACGGACACGATGGGTCGAAATGGCCTCCTTCCGTGCTGTAAATTTCTATGATTGCACAGTGTTCAGTTACATCTGAAATTCCTCAGATAATTAAGTAGTCAGTGCATGCATGCAGCAACACCTTGTCAACATCCAGGCTTAGGCTGATGAGTGATAAGTAATACTCCCGCTACACAATGTTAGGCAATGACTACCTCAAACAAGAGAGAGTCTAATCATCTCCCCTTGACATCCTGGGGGTCACCATTGACCAGAAACTTAACTGGACCAGCCACATAAATACAATGGCTACAAGAGCAAGTCTAAAGTTGGATATTCTGTGACGAGTGACTCACCTCCTGAAGCCATTCCATCACCAACAAGACACAAGTCAGGGGTGTGATGGAATACTTCCCATTTGCCTAGATAAGCGCAGCTCCTGCAACACTCAAGATGCTCTGCACAATCCAGGATAAAGCAGTCTTCTTGATCGGCACCCCATCCGCCACCTTAAACATTCCTTCCCTTCACCACCGGTGCAACAAGATGCACTGCAGCAACTCGCCGAGACTTCTTCAACAGCACCTCCTAATTTGGCGACTTCTACCTCCTAGAAGAACAAGGTCAGCAGGCGCAAGAGAACACCATCACCTCCATGTTCTCCACCAAGTCACACACCATCCTGACTTGGAAATATATCATCGTTCCTTTATTGTCACAGGGTCAAAATCCGAGAACTCCCTGCCGAACAGCACTGTGGGAGTACTTTTACCAATGGTTCAAGAAGGTAGCTCACCACGACCTTCTCAAGGGCAAGTGGGGATGGGAAATAAATAATGGCCTTGCCAGCGATGATCATCTCCCGTGAATGAATTAAAAAAAAGATACCTACCTCTGGGGAACACCACTGTATACTTCCCTCCAGTCCAAAAAAACAACCATTCTCCAACACTCTGTTTTCTGTCCCATGGTAAAATTTATATCTACGCTGCACTGTCCCTTTAATCCAACAGATTTAATTTTGCTTACAAGTCTATTGTGTGGTACTTTATCAATTGCCTTTTGAAAGTTCATATACACAACATCAACCGTACTAACCTCATCAACTCTTTCTATTACTTGATCAACAACAGTTTGTCTTTATATAGCGCCTTTAACGTAGTGAAACATCCTAAGGCGCGTCACAGGAGCATTATCAAGCAAAATGGGTTCTGTAGCACTAGGGTAGTGGAATGCAGGGTTTGGTATATTGAGCGATCGCTGCGATCAAATAACTCAATCAAGTTAGTCAAATATAATTTCCACTCTATTTAAAAGTGAAAAGCACATCAAATAATTATTTGCCTGCATAGTTAGCAAATACAGTAACAGCGGACTTCGTAAAAAAAAGGGGCTTCAGGACAGGATTGAACTTATACTGGAGAAGGTTGGATCATATTTTGTTAGGCCTATCCATTCCCTCATGCTCTCATATCTGAGCCCTCAACAATGCCGAACCCTTGAATTCACCAATACTACCAGACACTTATCAACTCCCCCATCCAGCACTAACAGATCCTGGCAGATCCCCTGCTCCAGTGCTACCCTGTTACTTCCCACAGTGCTTTCGCTAGTCCCTCTTTCCTGTCCCCAGTGCTGACTAACTGGTGCTATCAAATCCAATGACACCACCCCCACTTCTGCCAGATCGCAGCGATAAATCAAACCCTACATTCCACCACCCCAGTGCTACGGAACCCAGATTCCTTCTCCACCTATTATGCATCCTATCTGGTCTGAGTGACTCTCTGCCTTGAGTACTTCCAACCTCCTCGCTATCTATTTTTATCCTATCCAATATTGCGAATAGCTCCTCCTTACTGTTAGATTGGCAACACCCTCTTCTCTAGTGAAGACCGACGTGAAGTATTCATGTAAAACCTCAGCCATACCCGCTGGCTCAACAAGATCGCCTTGTCTGTCCCTAATCTTCTTTTGACTACATTTTCACTATTTATATGTTGATAAAAGACTCTTGGAGTGGTCTGGGAAAGGTGGCATTTTGGAGAAGGAATCTGGGTTCCGTGGAATGTAGGGTTTGATTTATTGAGCAATCGCTGCGATTTGGCAGAAGTGGGGGTGGTGTCATTGGATTTGATAGCACCAGTTAGTCAGCACTGGGGACAGGAAAGAGGGACCAGCGAAAGCACTGTGGGAAGTAACAGGGTAGCACTGGAGCAGGGGATCTGCCAGGGTCTGTTAGTGCTGGATGGGGGAGTTGTCTGGTAGTATTGGTGAATTCAAGGGGGTCCGGCATTGTTGAGGGCTCAGATATGAGAGCATGAGGGAATGGACAGGCCTAACAAAATATGATCCGACCTTCTCCAGTATAAGTTCAATCCTTTCCTGAAGCCCCTTTTTTTTACGAAGTCCGCTGTTACTGTATTTGCTAACTATGCAGGCAAATAATTATTTGATGTGCTTTTCACTTTTAAAATAAGCTTTAGGCTGGGGCCTGAGCTATTGCCCTGGAATCTTGCCAGGGTAGCGGTATTTGAAGACTAGGAATTGGTTAGGCAACATGACAGGTAAGTATAGGCTGGCAACCTGGGGATGGGGTGTGGGTGTGTGAAAGAGGACCGCGTGCCTGCTCACACACTCTATTTCTCGATCTATGGAGATAATAATAGTGAGATTAAATAAGGTTCTGGGCAATAAGGGTTTCAGGTTTGTAGACCATAATTAGAGCATGCAGTGAAAATTTTGCGAAGTATTTTCACTCTATGGAAAATGTCAATTTCCCTTTTAAATGTAATAATAGCTACAGCACAAGGTTAATTTTGTAACAAGAAGTATTCAGTCTTGATAAGACAGGCAAAGCCTGACAACACTATATTTTCTGTGGTTAATGGACATGACACTCAAAGAACAAATGTGCTTAATAGATCAAAGGACACGCGCAATGAAATAATTCTGTAATCCTGTTTAACAATGTTATATACAAAAAGGAAGAGGGAAGGATACAAATTACAGATAGCATAATATGTGCTGACTATATCATCACACTGCACTGGCTACAAACATGCCAGTGAATAAATAATGACAGCTTATTTCAAATATTTTGAAGAATGGAAAGACGAGTGTGAAAGGAAAGACAGTGAAAGAATTACAGTTCATAATGTAAATTATTCTCTTTATGCCCAAGTTACATTAGATAATTGTAAAGGAAGACCTGAATTTCCTACTCCAGACACAAATTGACGAATTATTCACCTATTACATTCTGTATCAGGTTTTAAATTTGACATAATATATTTTACTGAAAAATTTAGTTTGAGCACAAAACCAGAAACTCTGTTTTGTACTCAACTATGTTTTCAGTTACATCAATAGTCGTTAGTTTATTTCCAATATTATTCTTTTCAAAAGCACAGATCACTTATTAATTTTCAATCTATAATAGTCACAATAAACATATTCATTTGTATATGTCAGATAAAGATTTGCATTATTTATAGGAAGGGGGTACTGAAGTTTCATGTTCAGCCATGAACTCATTGAATGGCGGTGCAGGCTAGAAGGGCTGAATGGCCTGCTCCTGCACCTATTTTCTATGTTTCTATGTTTCTATATACAAGAATCAAATGTTGATAATGATTACATACCGGTTTGCTAAAAGGTCTGGACTGGAGAAAGATGGGCCAGTAACATCGCAGGTCACGCAGATTGCTTCTCTCAATAATGTTCCAGTAATAGTCCTTTCCACTTAAGAAAATCAAAAACTCCATATTTAGCAACTTTCATTTCAATATACTCTTAAGTAGTAATGTTTCTGAATCATCAATCAGACCAAGTTCATCCAAATGATTTAAAAATGCCTAATTTCTATCAAAGTTGCAAATTAATAGTTTAAACACACATCCAAAATACAGTATCCCGTTTAAATAATACAATACCCCTTCAATGCAATAGCCAGAGCTTTAAACAGTTTCAATTGTCAGCAGAACACAATAACTCGCTGGTTTTATATTGAAGAACAGTTCTTCTCACCAATGCTTTAATATTTTTTTTTAATTCGTTCCTGGGACGTGATTGTCGCTGGCAAGCCCAGCATTTATTGCCCAGCGACTATGATGGAACGGTGATATATTTTCAAGTCTGGATAGTGTGTGACTTAGAGGGTAACTTGCAGGTGATGGTGCTCATGCACTTGCTGCCCTTGTCCTTCTAGGTTGTAGAGGTTGTGGGTTTGGGAGGTGCTGTTGAAGAAGCCTTGGCAAGTTGCTGCAGTGCATCTTATAGATGGTACACAATGCAGCTGTGCAGGACATCAAGACTCCACATTAAACTGTTTAAATGCTCCCAGTTTAAAACAATCCAATGTTTCCTAATTCTGCTGCTCAACCTCTCTATTCAGTGCATTGCTCAACCTTTTAAAGTGCCAATGAGCAAAATGTATAAAGTTATGAGAAGTCTAGATAGAGCGGTAGGTAGGAAGGACCCATCTCCCTTAGCAGAGAAGTCAATAACCAGGGGGCATAGATTTAAAGTAAATGGTAGAAGAATAAGAGAGGAGTTGAGGAGATTTGGGAGCCTCCTGGGAGTGGGTTGGCTGCCCACCCCATGCCTCGCCGGAGTAAAGACTAGAAGTCGGCAGGTTGGAGCCGGCTTCCCGTCATGCTTCCAGTTTTTGCCCATTTAAGCCTCCACCTGGACCCAATCCTACATGCTCATCCATGTTAAAAATCCATCCGTTCTTCCTCATCACAGAATGGATACATAACATATTCCATTGAATATTGGTTCTATCAGTTGGAGGTGTGGAGTTTCAGCAGCAACTCCTACCCAGATGGTAGGTTCAAATTTAAGATATTTAAGCACATTATCTGATGTCAGTGTAGTGGAAGTATCTATGTTGGACAGCTTGCAATTTGCTCGGCAATCACCAACTGATTAATCCAACTCTTCATTCAAGGGTTTTTGGAAAAGAGGCTTGCCATTAGAATGCCCACAACCAGGTGTGTTGAGGAGTAGGCTGGAGTAGGCCAGAGCATTCCCCTCAAAGGAATCATTTCCCCCTTTTCCACAAATTTGCCTCATCGCTTGTTGCTGGACCTCACACATGGGCTAATGGAACCTCTTCCACTGCATGCCTAGAAATTCCAGACAATGAAGGAGAATTGTTTGGAAAGTCCTTTTATACGCCACAAGCTGAAACTAAAATGGAGCTGAACTACTCTGTAGCAGATCACTGAAAGAGCAAATGAGGTTAACTTGTGGTCCATTTTTTTCTTCTTCCATGTAGAGAAACACATTGACTCCATTCAGTTGAAACCCAAGAATTTGCTGCATATGGGAACACAGTATTCAAGAACTCTAGGTGAAATTAGTTTGACCAGTCACAAAAGTAATGAGCAGAACAGGCTCGAGAGGTTCAATGCCTATTCCTAAGTTCCTATTTTGAGACAACAGTTGATGTGGTATATTTGGACTTTCAGAAGGCGTTCGACAAGGTCCCACACAAGAGATTGATGTGCAAAGTTAGAGCACATGGGATTGGGGGTAGTGTACTGACATGGATTGAGAACTGGTTGTCAGACAGGAAGCAAAGAGTAGGAGTAAATGGGTACTTTTCAGAATGGCAGGCAGTGACTAGTGGGGTACCGCAAGGTTCTGTGCTGGGGCCCCAGCTGTTTACACTGTACATTAATGATTTAGATGAGGGGATTAAATGTAGTATCTCCAAATTTGCGGATGACACTAAGTTGGGTGGCAGTGTGAGCTGCGAGGAGGATGCTGTGAGGCTGCAGAGCGACTTGGATAGGTTAGGTGAGTGGGCAAATGCATGGCAGATGAAGTATAATGTGGATAAATGTGAGGTTATCCACTTTGGTGGTAAAAACAGAGAGACAGACTATTATCTGAATGGTGACAGATTAGGAAAAGGGGAGGTGCAAAGAGACCTGGGTGTCATGGTACATCAGTCATTGAAGGTTGGCATGCAGGTGCAGCAGGCGGTTAAGAAAGCAAATGGCATGTTGGCCTTCATAGCAAGGGGATTT
Source organism: Pristiophorus japonicus (assembly GCF_044704955.1). Classification (NCBI taxonomy): domain Eukaryota; kingdom Metazoa; phylum Chordata; class Chondrichthyes; family Pristiophoridae; genus Pristiophorus; species Pristiophorus japonicus. Next base: position 467,526,567 of record NC_091977.1, on the reverse strand, counting down.
GAGTACAGGGGCAGGGAGGTGTTGCTACAGTTGTACAGGGCATTGGTGAGGCCACACCTGGAGTATTGTGTACAGTTTTGGTCTCCTAACCTGAGGAAGGACATTCTTGCTATTGAGGGAGTGCAGCGAAGGTTCACCAGACTGATTCCCGGGATGGCGGGACTGACCTATCAAGAAAGACTGGATCAACTGGGCTTGTATTCACTGGAGTTCAGAAGAATGAGAGGGGACCTCATAGAAACATATAAAATTCTGACGGGGTTAGACAGGTTAGATGCAGGAAGAATGTTCCCAATATTGGGGAAGTCCAGAACCAGGGGTCACAGTCTAAGGATAAGGGGTAAGCCATTTAGGACCGAGATGCGGAGGAACTTCTTCACCCAGAGAGTGGTGAACCTGTGGAATTCTCTACCACAGAAAGTTGTTGAGGCCAATTCACTAAATATATTCAAAAAGGAGTTAGATGAGGTCCTTACTGCTAGGGGGATCAAGGGGTATGGCGAGAAAGCAGGAATGGGGTACTGAAGTTGAATGTTCAGCCATGAACTCATTGAATGGCGGTGCAGGCTAGAAGGGCCGAATGGCCTACTCCTGCACCTATTTTCTATGTTTCTATGTTTCTATGTTTCTAACACAAAAACTGTCCAAAATATACTAATTGGCAGCCTCAATATCTAAATGACGATTGATGTGGGGACTAGAGAATTCATAGTCATGCAGAACATGTTTTTTTTAGGACAATGTTGTTGCTTCCCAATTGCTCCAATTCTACTGTATGAAGTGCTTGTGTCAACACTGGGCTCTTAGAACTGCTGGAGTTCTAGTTCACAATCACGAGAAGTCCCAACTTCATTACCACAACATTCTGCAAATTGTTTCCTTTAAAGAAAAAAAAAGTAAATCATGTGTTAGTTCACAATAGTAGCACATATTAGCACGTCTATAAAACATCCCTGACCCACAGCACCACTGTGCAGTACATACCCAGAATGTGGCCTGTTGGACACTGACATTTTCCATGATTATCCATAATGGCATTTGAAGGACATCTAATACAGTTCCATCCATCTTGGGTGACAGCCTTGAAAACAAGGAATTATAAGAAAATGTTTCAAAAGTTACACAATAGCGGAAAAATATGGACAAACAACAGTGAAAGTGCATTTGTATATCAATTATATAAATTTAAGCCATTTAGGCCCTTTGCTCCAGATTTCCCTCTCGAAACCTCTCTCCTCCTAACCTCTCTCTCCTCCTTTAAGATGCTCTTTGTTGCGTATGCAATAACCCAATAGGCATAGTACCATGAACTCAATCAGGTGCGACCTGACTCTACTTTATTAGCTCTCAAAGTGAGGATTAAACATGGAGGCTTTCTTTATATACAAGGGCTGCATATGTGTGTCTGTGGCCCAATGACCTCTGACGGTCGCTCCCCCTGGTGGCAGGTAAATGCAGGCATACATACATTACATCATTCCACCCCCAAGATCTTGGTATCAGTCCAATGCAGCAGGTAATCAGGAAGGCGAATGGAATGTTGGCCTTCATTGCGAGAGGGATGGAGTACAAAAGCAGGGAGGTCCTGCTGCAACTGTACAGGGTATTGGTGAGGCCGCACCTGGAGTACTGCGTGCAGTTTTAGTCACCTTACTTAAGGAAGGATATACTGGCTTTGGAGGGGGTACAGAGACAATTCACGAGGCTGATTCCGGAGTTGAGGGGGTTACCTTATGATGATAGATTGAGTAGACTGAGTCTTTACTCGTTGGAGTTCAGAAGGATGAGGGGTGATCTTACAGAAACATTTAAAATAATGAAAGGGATAGACAAGATAGAGGCAGAGAGGTTGTTTACACTGGTCGGGGAGACTAGAAGTAGGGGGCACAGCCTCAAAATATGGGGGAGCCAATTTAAAACCGAGTTGAGAAGGAATTTCTTCTCCCAGAGGGTTGTGAATCTGTGGAATTCTCTGCCCAGGGAAGCAGTTGAGGCTAGCTCATTGAATGTATTCAAATCACAGATAGATAGATTTTTAACCAATAAGGGAATTAAGGGTTATGGGGAGCGGGCGGGTAAGTGGAGCTGAGTCCACGGCAAGATCAGCCATGATCTTGTTGAGTGGCGGAGCAGGCTCGAGGGGCTAGATGGACTACTCCTGTTCCTAATTCTTATGTTCTTATGTTCTTACAAATTGAGATGGTCTGGGGATTTCCACTCCCTAGTTGTTCGTCTCAGTTCAATTCCAGATCGGTGAGCTCTCTGAGTCATTTATGACTTGAGGCTGGGCAGCCGATCTAATGGGAGTGGCAGTGTCCATGTCGGGGATCGAAGGTCCAGATTCAATGACAACAGCAGGGTCTTCTGATGGCTGATTATGAATCGGTTGGTCATTTATGGTGTCTTCTTCAAGCTGTTCTGGTTCGTCTGTGTGCCGCAATTTCGCCTGATCAATGTGCCTCCTGCATGTTTGCCCATTGGTGAGCCTGACAATAAGCATCCTGTTACCCTCCTTGGATGTAATAGTGTCAGTGACCACTTGGGGCCTTGACCATAATTGAGCACATACACATGATCATTAATAGAGATGCCGCGTGACACAGCAGTGCGATCATGATACCACTGCTGATGTTGACGTCTGTTTTCGACATGATCGTTAAGTTCAGGGAGGACAAGTAAGAGCCTGGTCTTGAGACCTCTCTTCATCAACAGTTCAGCAGGGGGGACCCCAGTAAGCGTGTAGGGTCTCATCCTGTAACTAAGCAGTATGCGTGACAAGCGAGTCTGTTAAGAACCGTGAGTTACGTGTTTCAGGCTCTGCTTGATGGTTTGAACGACCCGCTCCGCTTAACCACTGGATGCGGGTTTGAATGGTGCTGACCTTACGTGCTTGATACCACTGAGTCTCATAAACTCTTGAAACTTCAAACTCGTGAAGCACGATCTGTTGTCGTTCACAATGATGTCGGGCAGACCATGAGTGGCGAACATGGCACGAAGGCTCTCAATGATGGCTGTGGATGTGCTGGATGACATGATTATACACTCTATCCACTTGGAATATGCATCCACCACCACCAAAAACATTTTGTGCAGGAAAGGACCCGCATAGTGGATGTGGATCCTCGACCATGGTTTGGATGGCCACGACCACAGACTTAGCAGAGATTCCACTGGTGCATTGCTTAACTGCATGCAAGTGTTGCACTGATGCACACATGACTCCAAATCAGAATCAATGCCAGGCCACCAACCGTGAGACCTAGCAATGACCTTCATCATCACAATACCAGAATGGGTACTGTGTAAATCCCATACAAATCTCTCCCTGCCTTTCTCGGGCATAACAACATGATTACCCCATAGCAAACAATCAGATTGAATGGATAGTTCGTCTTTGCGACGGTTGTAAGGTTTGGTCTCATCATACACTTCCCTGGGAATGGCCGACCAATCACCACTAAGGACACAACGTTTTACAACCGATATGATCGGATCCTGGCTGGTCGAGGTTCTAACTTGTTGAGCAGTGACAGGCGACCCTTCACTCTCAAAGCCATCCATGACCAACTATGTCTGCGGGCTGTAGCGTTTCCACCTCCGGCGTGGGCAACGGTAAACGGCTCAATGCATTGGCACAATTCTCGGTGCCAGATCTATGGCGAATGACATAATCATAGGCAGATAATGTCAGCACCCACCTCTGCATGCGGGACGATGCGTTGGTATTGATACCTCTATGCTCGGAAAACAAAGATATGAGCGGCTTGTGATCGGTTTCAAGCTCGAAACGAAGCCCAGATACAAGTGCATCTTTTTAACCCCATATATGCAGGCTAAAGCTTCTTTTTCTACCATGTCGTAGGCTCTTTCCACTTTAGACATGCTTCTCGGCACATCCGCAATGGGTTGTAGTTTGTCCAACTCATTGGATTGTTGGAGCACGCAACCAACCCCATGTGTTGAAGCGTCACAGGCTAATACTAAACGCTTGCACGGGTCATAATGTACCAGCAATTTGTTGGAACAAAGCAGATTTCTAGCCTTCTCGAAGGCCCTGCCTTGAGATGCACCCCAAACCCAGTTGTCACCTTTTCTGAGCAGCATGTGCAGTGGCTCTAATAATGTGCTCAATTTAGGTAAGAAATTACCGAAGTAGCTGAGAAGACCAAGGAACGAACGCAGCTCTGTCACATTCTGGGGTCTGGGTGCATTTTTGATGGCCTCTGTTTTCGAGTCCGTAGGCCTGGTGCCGTCTGCAGCAATCTTCCTTCCCAGGAATTCGACTTCCAGTGCCATAAAGACGCACTTTGAACGTTTCAGCCTGAGCCCCACTTTGTCCAGATGATGTAGAACCTCTTCCAAGTTGTGCAAGTGTTCAGCAGTGTCATGACCTGTGACCAGAATGTCGTCTTGGAACACCACAGTTCTAGGGACGGACATCAGTAAACTCTCCATGTTTCTCTGAAATACGGCCGCAGTTGAACGAATTCCAAAAGGACACCTGTTGTAAATGAACAGCCCTTTATGCGTATTGATGCATGTAAGTTTCTTCGACGATTCGATAAGCTCCTGTGTCATAGAGGCTGACATCAGATCTAATTTGGTGAACGACTTTCCCCCGGCTAGCGTTGCAAACAGGTCATCAGCCTTTGGTAACGGGTACTGATCCTGTTTCAAAATTCGGTTGATCATAACCTTGTAGTCTCCACAAATCCTGACAGTGCCATCACTCTTCAGCACAGGAACAATGGGACTAGCCCATTCGTTAAATTCGATCGGTGAAATGACCACTTCATGTTGGAGTCTATACAGTTCGATTTTGACCTTCTCTTTCATCATGTACGGGACCGCCCAAGTTTTGTGATGGACGGGTCTTGTATCCGAGTCCAGGTGGATCTGCACCTTGGCTCCCATGAAGTTGCCGATGCCCAGTTCAAGCAGCGAAGGAAATTTGCTCAGCAATTGAGCACATGAAGCGTCATCCACCGATGACAAAGCTATAATATCATTCCAGTTCCACTTTACTTTTTCGAGCCAACTCCTGCAGAACAGCGTTGGACCATTGCCTGGAACAATCCACAGTGATAGATCATGAACCGCCCCATCATACGACACCTTGACTGTTGCACTGCCAATCACTGGTATGAGCTCTTTGGTGTAGGTACGCAATTTTGCATTTACTGGACTCAGCTTGGGTTTCACGGCCTTGATGTCTCACAGCTTTTCGAAAGCCCTTTGGCTCATAATTGACTGACTCGCACCTGTGTCTAATTCCATAGATACCGGCACGCCATTGAATTTTACTTCAATCATTGTCGGTTGGCTCTTTGTCAGGAACGAATGTACACTATACACTTCCTCCTCGGGTATCTCAGGTTGCATTGCCGGATCCGCTCCGGATTGGTCATCATCATCCACGTGGTGTGTCGCAGCACGCTTGCTGAGCTGCAGACACATCCGCTGAAGGTGCCCCATTTTCGCACAGCCTCTATAAATATACTGTCTGAAACGGCACTGATGAGGCCGATGATTGCCCCCACAACGCCGACAGGGTGAAATCGGATTCGTGCCCAATGACGGACTTCGAGCAGCTACAGGTTTTGCAAACACAGTCGAGTAGGCCCTGCCAGGTACAGCTCTGCCAACCAACGACACAATCTGGTGCACAGTACTTGCTGTGGAGTTCCGACTCTGCGAGGATATCTGCTTTGTACTATCGATCGTGGTCAGGCCAGCCTGGGCGATCGTGATGGCCCTGCTCAGATCCAGCGTCTCCGCAGCCAGCAGCTTCCACAGGATCACCTCGTGGTTTATGTCTATTACAAAGACGCCGCGCAGCATGTCTTCCAACACGGTTCCAAACTTACACGGCCCAGCGAGACGTCTCAGGTCGGCAACAAATTCTGCCACGTCCTGGCCCTCAGAACGAACATGCTTGTAAAAGCTATATCTCAAGATAATGATGCCTTCTTTAGGTTTGAGATGGTCCCGAATCAGAGCACACAATTCCTCATAGGTTTTTTCCATTGGATGTGCAGGTGAGAGCAGATTCTTTATGAGGCCATAGATTTTTGGACCACAAACTGTAAGGAAAACCGCCCTGCCCCTTACTGCATCAGCGTCTTCAGCCAGCTTGTTGGCACGAAGTACTGGTCGAAGCGATCTGTAAAATTCTCCTAGTCTTCTCCCTCCATGAATCGCTCCAGGATTCCAATGGTGCTCATTTTTTTTGTGTGTGTGTGAAAGTTCATTTTGTACCTCGTCGCCAAATGTTGCGTATGCAATAACTCAATATGCTTAGTACCGTGAACTCAATCACGTGCGACCTAACTCTACTTTATTAGCTCTCAAAGTGAGGATTAAACATGGAAACTTTCTTTATATACAAGGGCTGCACGTGTGTGTCTGGGGCCCAATGACCTCTGACGGTCGCTCCCCCTGGTGACAGGTAAACCCAGGCTTACATACATTACACTCTTTAAAGCCTATTGGGAGGGGGGTGAAATTGGGCTCTGTTGCACCTGTTTTTTTGGGTGCTATGAGGCCTATTCAACTACCAAAATGGCGTCCTTGACACATGCAAACATCCAATGGGAAATGCGTCGGACAACATGGCCAAGAATTTGGATTAGGCCCGAAAATGGGTAGCGTCAAGGCCCAGCGCTATTTGCCTGCGCCTGTTGAAAGTGCTCTAGGCAGCACGCAACATTCTAATGATTGTGCTTATCACAGCACTAAGCACGCTGCTGATTGGCTTAGTGCTGAATAGGTGGGCCAATATCGGGTGCAATCTTATGGTCAGTAATGTTTGGCCTTGGCTCTCTGCACTCCTTAAAGGAGAGGAGCTTTGTTGCAGCAGCACCTCATTGTCAGTCAGGACGAAGATGTGGCTCAGCAACCTAGAGAGCGAGCACAAAGGTTGTCAGGTGCTGCACTGGAGGCCTTAGTCATGGCCATTCAAATAAAGTGGGTTGTACTGTTCCTGCAAGGTAGCAGAAAGCTCTGGAAGGAGATAGCTAACTCTGTCACAGCCACCAGTATGGTCCCAAGGATGTGGATCTAGTGCCGAAAAAAGTTTAATGACCTCACACGGAAGTTCAAGGTGAATGAAGGCTTCAGCAAATGCCATATCCCACCATCTGCACCACAAGCCTCGTACACTGCTCAATGAACCACACCCCAATCATTCATCTATCAACAATCTCTACCTATCACCACTCATACCTCACAATCATGGCTTCACTTCACCCTCACAACCTTAGCACTGCTGCAACACTCACATCTTGCACACACTGACAGCTATTTAACTATGGCAGGCACATCATCCAAGCACATTGCACTACACTCTCTGACAAACTTGTAGGCAAAGGTGGCACAGAACAGGAGGGAGCAGAGGCAGACAGGAGGCAGCCAAGCTGCTATACAGAACCACAGCAACTTGGATGAATCCATGTTTAATATAATTGGAGGGGCAGTGAATGGAGGCTGTGGCAATGGGAGAAGTTGAAGCCGTTGCTGACAATGACGGTATGGTCACTCCTAATCCTTCTTCTCACATCCAACTTCTCCCTCATCCCAAAATCTCTTCTCACTTACAAGCTGCTGATGCTGTATGCATGGATATCTTGCTCCCCCCGCCCTCTACCACCTCATCATAACCCGACCCTTGAGTCTTTCGCAGACACCAGCTCAGAAAATGGCACTGCGTGAAATTTAGAGGGTAGTAAAGAGGCAGGATCTGCAAGTGGTAATGCATCGGGTACGTGGGCTGCAGCAAAGCCGGGGGGGGGGGGGGGAAAGTGGCTCTGGGGCCAGCTCCCCAGAGGGCAAATTCTTATGAGTTCTGCTGCACAGGACTCAGATGAAGACCTCGATGGGGTGACCTTCAAAAGAAGGGCGATGGGTATGCACATGGAAATGCTAGATGCAATGGCAAGCCTGCCAGAGAGACTCTTGTCAATGGAGCAGTCAGGGTCCAAGATTGGACGGGGCTTTGCACAGAGCTTGAAGCCTATGATTTCTAGGCGGAAAATAAGGGACAACTCCAAGGGAGCCATTGTGGACCTAACCATGATGCTACGTATGATTGGTGATGTTGCAGCTTCCATTGCAGCACAGGCGGAAGCGACCCAAAGTCTCAGTGCTGCAGTGGAAGCGGTGACTACTTTCCTGCAGACTCCGTTTGCTGCAACGCAAGCTCAGACTGCTGCCATCATCGCTGGGTTTACAAGTGTCACAAGGGGCTGGCAGGGTGTCGCAGCAATCTGTCCTCGAGCAAATTGCTAAAAATGCTGAGGCGCTACCCTGGGGGAGTGGCAGTAGGTCTGTGCAGCAAGAACCTGCTGTCCTCTCTCAGGATGACAGCAATTCATACTCCTACCACTGCCACTCTGCCATTATCTATCAGCCAAGACTGCTGCCGCCCTAATTACATCTGAAACACTCGCTCCGTAAAAAAGTTTTTTCTCATGTCGCCTTTGGTTCTCTTGCCAATCATCTTAAATCTGTGTCCTCTGGTTCTCGACCCTTCTGCCAATGGGAACAGTTTCTCTCTACCTACTCTATTCAGACCTCTATCAAATCTCCTCTCATGCTTCTCTGCTCTAAGGAGAACAACCCCAGCTTTTCCAGTCTATCCACGTAACTGAAGTCCCTCATCCCTGGAAACATACTCGTAAATTTTTTCTGCACACTCTCTAAGGCCTTCACATCTTTCCTAAAGTGCAGTCCCCAGAACTGGATACAATACTCCAGTTGAGGTCGACACAATGTTTCAGACAGGTTCATCATAATTTCCACACTGTTGGGCTCTATACTTCAATGGATTCAATGGTAAGGGGAATAGATAGGCTTTTCTGCGGCCGCAACCGAGACTCCAGGATATGTTGCCTCCCTGGTGCAAGGCTCAAGGATGTCTCGGAGCGGGTGCAGGACATTCTGAAAAGGGAGGGTGAACAGCCAGTTGTCGTGGTGCACATTGGTACCAATGATATAGGTAAAAAAAGAGATGAGGCCCTACGAGACGAATTTAAGGAGCTAGGAGCTAAATTAAAACGTAGGACCTCAAAAGTAGTAATCTCAGGATTGCTACCAGTGCCACGTGCTAGTCAGAGTAGGAATCGCAGGATAGCTCAGATGAATACATGGCTTGAGCAGTGGTGCAACAGGGAGGGATTCAAATTCCTGGGGCATTGGAACCGGTTCTGGGGGAGGTGGGACCAGTACAAACCGGACGGTCTGCACCAGGGCAGGACCGAAACCAATGTCCTAGGGGGAGTGTTTGCTAGTGCTGTTGGGGAGGAGTTAAACTAATATGGCAGGGGGATGGGAACCAATGCAGGGAGACAGAGGGAAACAAAATGGAGACAAAACCAAAAGACAGAAAGGAGATGAGTAAAAGTGGAGGGCAGAGAAACCTAAGGCAAAAAACAAAAAGGGCCACTGTACAGCAAAATTCTAAAGGGTCAAAGTGTAATGAAAAGGCAAGCATGAAAGTTTGGTGCCTCAATGCAAGGAGTATTTGGAACCCAGGAGAGGGCTGTGAGCTAGTTAGAGTGGGTGAGAGCTCAGATGAACAGGACCCCAAGAAAGAATGCAAAAGGCAGGAGGCAACAGAGCAGAGTAGCACTGGGGTAAGTGTAAACCACAAGGTGATAGGAAGGGACAATATATATGAATATAAAGGGGCTGCAGGAGGGGTCAAAACTAAAAATCATGGTTTAAATACTAGTATTAAAACACTCCACCTAAACACACGCAGCATTCGAAATAAAGTAAATGAGTTGACGGCACAAATCATTACAAATAGGTATGATTTGGTGGCCATTACAGAAACGTGGTTGCAGGGGGGCCAAGACTGGGAATTAAACATACAGGGGTATCTGACAATTAGGAAAGATAGACAAGAAGGGAAAGGAGGTGGGGTAGCTCTGTTAATAAAGGATGATATCAGGGCAGTTGTGAGAGACGATATTGGCTCTAATGAACAAAATGTTGAATCATTATGGGTGGAGATTAGAGATAGTAAGGGGAAAAAGTCACTGGTGGGCGTAGTTTATAGGCCCCCAAATAATAACTTCACGGTGGGGCGGACAATAATCAAGGGAATAATGGAGGCATGTGAAAAAGGAACGGCAGTAATCATGGGGGATTTTAACCTACATATCGATTGGTCAAATCAAATCGCACGGGGTAGCCTTGAGGAGGAATTCATAGAATGCATACGGGATTGTTTCTTAGAACAGTATGTTACAGAACCTACAAGGGAGCAAGCTATCTTAGATCTGGTCCTGTGTAACGAGACAGGAATAATAAACGATCTCCGAGTAAAAGATCCTCTCGGAATGAGTGATCACAGTATGGTTGAATTTGTAATACAGATTGAGGATGAGGAAGTAGTGTCTCAAACGAGCGTACTATGCTTAAACAAAGGGGACTACAGTGGGATGAGGGCAGTGTTGGCTAAAGTAGACTGGAAACAAAGACTAAACGGTGGCACAATTGAGGAACAGTGGAGGACTTTTAAGGAGCTCTTTCATAGTGCTCAACAAAAATATATTCCAGTGAAAAAGAAGGGCGGTAAGAGAAGGGATAACTAGCCGTGGATAACCAAGGAAATAAGGGAGAGTATCAAATCAAAAACCAATGCGTATAAGGTGGCCAAGGTTAGTGGGAAACTAGAAGATTGGGAAAATTTTAAACGACAGCAAAGAATGACTAAGAAAGCAATAAAGAAAGGTAAGATAGATTACGAAAGTAAACTTGCGCAAAACATAAAAACAGATCGTAAAAGCTTTTACAGATATATAAAACGGAAAAGAGTGACTAAAGTAAATGTTGGTCCCTTAGAAGATGAGAAGGGAGATTGAATAATGGGAAATGTGAAAATGGCTGAGACCTTAAACAATTATTTTGCTTCGGTCTTCACAGTGGAAGACACAAAAACCATGCAAAAAATTGTTGGTCACAGGAATGTGGGAAGGGAGGACCTTGAGATAATCACTATCACTCGGGGGGGGGTAGTGCTGCACAGGCTAATGGGACTCAAGGTAGACAAGTCCCCTGGTCCTGATGAAATGCATCCCAGGGTATTAAAAGAGATGATGGAAGTTATAGCAGATGCATTCGTTATAATCTACCAAAATTCTCTGGACTCTGGGGAGGTACCAGCGGATTGGAAAGCAGCTAATGTAACGCCTCTGTTTAAAAAAGGGGGCAGACAAAAGGCAGGTAACTATAGGCTGGTTAGTTTAACATCTATAGTGGGGAAAATGCTTGAAGCTATCATTAAGGAAGAAATAGCGGGACATCTAGATAGGAATAGTGCAATCAAGCAGACGCAACATGGATTCAGGAAGGGGAAATCATGTTTAACTAATTTACTGGAATTCTTTGAGGATATAAGGAGCATGGTGGATAGAGGTGTACCGATGGATGTGGTGTATTTAGATTTCCAAAAGGCATTCGATAAGGTGCCGCACAAAAGGTTACTGCAGAAGATAAAGGTACGCGGAGTCAGAGGAAATGTATTAGCATGGATCGAGAATTGGCTGGCTAACAGAAAGCAGAGCATCGGGATAAATGGGTCCTTTTCGGGTTGGAAATCGGTGGTTAGTGGTGTGCCACAGGGATCGGTGCTGGGACCACAACTGTTTACAATATACATAGATGACCTGGAAGAGGGGCAGAATGTAGTGTAACAAAATTTGCAGTTGACACAAAGTTTAGTGGGAAAGCGGGTTGTGTAGAGGACACAGAGAGGCTGCAAAGAGATTTAGATAGGTTAAGCGAATGGGCTAAGGTTTGGCAGATGGAATACAATGTCGGAAAATGTGAGGTCATCCACCTTGGAAAAAAAAACAGTAAAGGGGAATATTATTTGAATGGGGAGAAATTACAACATGCTGCGGTGCAGAGGGACCTGGGGGTCCTTGTGCATGAATCCCAAAAAGTTAGTTTGTAGGTGCAGCAGGTAATCAGGAAGGCGAATGGAATGTTGGCCTTCATTGCGAGAGGGATAGAGTACAAAAGCAGGGAGGTCCTGCTGCAACTGTATAGGGTATTAGTGAGGCCGCACCTGAAGTACTGCGTGCAGTTTTGGTCACCTTTCTTAAGGAAGGATATACTAGCTTTGGAGGGGGTACAGAGACGATTCACTCGGCTGATTCCGGCGATGAGAGGGTTACCTTATGATGATAGATTGAGCAGACTGGGTCTTTACTCGTTGGAGTTCAGAAGAATGAGGGGTGATCTTATAGAAACATTTAAAATAATGAAAGGGATAGACAAGATAGAGGCAGAGAGGTTGTTTCCACTGGTCGGGGAGACTAGTACTAGGGGGCACAGCCTCAAAATACGGGTGAGCCAATTTAAAACCAAGTTGAGAAGGAATTTCTTCTCCCAGAGGGTTGTGAATCTATGGAATTCTCTGCCCAAGGAAGCAGTTGAGGCTAGCTCATTGAATGTATTCAAATCAGATAGATAGATTTTTAAACAATAAGGGAATTAAGGGTTAGGGGGAGAGGGCGGGTAAGTGGAGCTGAGTCCACGGCCAGATCAGCCATGATCTTGTTGAATGTCGGAGCAAGCTCGAGGGGCTAGATTGCCGACTCCTGTTCCTAATTGTTATGTTCTTATGTTCTTATGTTCATGAAGCACAGGATCCCATAAGCTTTTTTAACTGCTTTCTCAACCTGCCCTGCTACCTTCAATGGTTTGTGCACATATACGCCAAGGTCTCTCTGTTCATATACCCCCTTTAGGATTGTATCCTTTTGTTTATATTTCCTCTCCTTATTCTTTTTACTAAAGTGTATCACTTCACACTTTTCTGTGTTAAATTTAATCTGCCATGTGTCTGCCCATTCCATCAGCCTGTCTATGTCCTCTTACTATCACTATCCTCTTACTATCACTATCCTCCCCACTGTTCATAGAAACATAGAAAATAGATGCAGGAGTAGGCCATTCGGCCCTTTGAGCCTGCACCACCATTCAATATGATCATGGTTGATCGTACAACTTCAGTACCCTATTCCTACTTTCTCTCCATACCCCTTGATCCCTTTAGCCATAAGGGCCACATCTAATTCCCTTTTGAATATATCTAACGAACTGGCCTCAACAACTTTCTGTGGTAGAGAATTCCACAGGCTCACCACTCTCTGGGTGAAGAAGTTTCTCCTCATCTCGGTCCTAAATGGAGTACCCCTTATCCTTAGACTTTGACCCCTGGTTCTGGACTTCCCCAACATCGGGAACATTCTTCCTGCATCTAACCTGTCCAATCCTGTCAGAATTTTATATGTTTCTATGAGATCCCCTCTCATTCTTCTAAATTCCAGTGAATATAAGCCTAGTCGATCCAGTCTTTCATCATATGTCAGTCCTGCCATCTCGGGAATCAGTCTGTTGAACCTTCGCTGCACTCCCTCAATAGCAAGAATGTCCTTCCTCAGATTAGGAGACCAAAACTGTACACAATATTCAAAGTGTGACCTCACCAAGGCCCTGTACAACTGCAGAAAGTTGTCATGCAGGTACAGCAGGCGGTGAAGACGGCGAGTGGCATGTTAGCCTTCGTAGCTAGGGGATTTGAGTATAGGAGCAGGGAGGTCTTACTGCAGTTGTACAGGACCTTGGTGAGGCCTCACCTGGAATATTGTGTTTAGTTTTGGTCTCCTAATCTGAGGAAGGACGTTCTTGCTATTGAGGGAGTGCAGCGAAGGTTCACCAAACTGATTCCCTAGATGGCAGGACTGACATATGAGGAGAGACTGATTGACTGGGCCTGTAGTTACTGGAGTTTAGAAGAATGAGAGGGGATCTCATAGAAACATATAAAATTCTGACGGGACTGGACAAGTTAGATGCAGGAAGAATGTTCCCGATGTTGGGGAACTCCAGAACCAGGGGTCACAGTCTAAGGATAAGGGGTAAGCCGTTTAGGTCCGAGATGAGGAGAAATTTCTTCACTCAGAGAGTTGTTAACCTGTGGAATTCTCTACCACAGAGAGTTGATGATGCTAATTCGTTAGATATATTCAAGAGAAAGTTAGATCTGGCCCTTACGGCTAAAGAGATCAAGGGGTATGGGGAGAAAGCAGAAAATGGGTACTGAGGTGAATGATCAGCCATGATCTTATTGAATGGTGGTGCAGGCTCGAAGGGCCAAATGGCCGACTCATGCACCTATTTTCTATGTTTCAATGCCTTTTCCTTGGATTTAACACTATCCCTAATTTCCCTTGCTAGCCACGGTTGAGCCACCTTCCCTGTTTTATTTTTAGGCCAAACAAGGATGTACAATTGTTGAAGTTCATCCATGTGATCTTTAAATGTCTGCCATTGCCTAACCACCGTCAATCCTTTATGTATCATTTGTCAGTCTATCCTAGCCAATTCACGTCTCATACCATCGAAGTTACCTTTCTTTAAGTTCAAGACCCTAGTCTCTGAGTTAACTGTGTCACTCTCCATCTTAATGAAGAATTCTACCATATTATGGTCTTCCCCAAGGGGCCTCGCACAACAAGATTGTTAATTGATCCTCTCTCATTACACAACACCCAGTCTAGGATGGCCAGCTCTCTAGTTGGTTCCTCGACATATTGATCCAGAAAACCATCCCTTGTTCAGTCCAGGAAATCCTCCTCCACCGTATTGCTACCAGTTTGGTTCGCCCAATCTATATGTAGATTAAAGTCACCCATGATAACTGCTGTACCTTTATTGCACACATCCTAATTTCCTGTTTGATGCCATCCACAACCTCACTACTACTGTTTGGTGGTCTGTACACAACTTTCACTATCGTTTTCTGGCCTTTGGAGCCATGTCTCCGTAATCCCAATTACATCATATCCGTTAACAGCTATCGGCGCAGTTAATTCATCCATCTTATTACGAATGCTCCTCGCATTGAGACACAGAGCCTTCAGGCTTGTTTTTTTTAACATTCTTTGTCCTTTTAGAATTATGTTGTAATGTGGCCCTTTTTGATTTTTGCCTTGGATTTCTCTGCCCTCCACTTTTCCTTATCTCCTTTCTACCTTTTGCTTCTGCCCCCATTTTACTTCTCTCTGTCTCCCTGCATAGATTCCCATCCCCTTGCCATATTAGTTTAAACCCTCCCCAACAGCACTAGCAAACACTCCCCCTGGGACATCGGTTCTGGTCCTGCCCAGGTGCAGACCGGCCGGTTTGTACTGGTTCCACCTCTCCCAGAACCGGTTCCAATGTCCCAGGAATTTGAATCCCTCCATCTTGCACCATTCCTTAAGCCACGTGTACATCTTAACTATCCTGCTATTCCTACTCTGACTAAGACGTGGCACTGGTAGCAATCCTGAGAGTACTACCTTTGAGGTCCTATTTTTTAATTTAACTCCGAGCTCCCTAAATTCAGCTTGTTGGACCTCATCCAGTTTTTTACCTATATCGTTGGTACCTGTATGGACCACGACAACTGGCTGTTCACCCTCCCCCTCCAGAATACCCAGCAGCAGCTCCGAGATATCCTTGACCCTTGCACCAGGGAAGCAACGTACCATCCTGGAGTCCCGATTATGGCCGCAGAAACGCCTATCTATTCCCCTTACAATAGAATCCCCTACCACTATAGCTCTCCCACTCTTTTTCCTGCCCTCCTGTGCAGCATAGCCACTTCCAAGTTTTGTGTCATCTGCAAATTATGAAATTATGCCGTGTATACCCACATCCAAGTCATTAATATGTATCAAGAAAAGCAGTGGTCTTAGAACCGACCCTTGGGGAACACCACTGTATACATTTATCCAGTCTGAAAAACAACGTTCACCATTCATCTCTGGTTCCTGTCATTTAGCTAATTTCGAATCCATGCTGCCAGTCCTTTTTATTAAATGAGCTTCAATTCTGCTGGCAATTTTGTTGGCAAGCCTATTATGTGGCACTTTGTCCAACACCTTTTGGAAATCAATGTACACCACGTCAACTGCATTGCCCTCATCAACCCTCTCTGTTTACCTCATCAAAAAACTCGATCATGTTGGTTAAACACGATTAGCTTTTAATAAATCTGTGCTAGCTTTCCTTAATTAATCCACACTTGTCCAAGTGATTGTTAATTTTATCCCTGATTATTGTTTCTAAAAGCTTCCCCACTACCGAGGTTAGACTGACTGGCATGTAGTTGCTGGGTTTATCTTCACACATTTTTTGAACAAGGGTGTATCATTTGCAATTCTTCAGTTCTCTGGCACCCTATTTCTAAGGAGCATGGGAAGATTATGGCCAATACCTCTGCGATTTCTTCCTTCACTTCCCTCAGCGTCCTAGCATGCATTCCATCTGGTCCTGGTGACTTATCTACTTTAAGTACAGCTAGCCTTTCTTGTAACTCTTCTTTTATCAATTTTTATCCCATCCAGTATCTCCTCAACCTCCTCCTTCACTATGCCTATGTCAGGATCTTCTTCCTTGATAAAGACAAGTGCAAAGTACTCATTTAGTGCCTCAGCCATATCCTCTGCCTTCATGCTTTGGTCTCCTTTTTGGTTCCCAATGGGCCCCACCCCTTCTCTTACTACTTGTTTACTATTTATATGCCTATAGAAGACTTTTGGATTCCCTTTTATGTTAGCTGCGAGTCTATTCTCATACACTCTCTTTGCCTCATTTCTTTTTCACTTCTCCTCTGAACTTTCTATATTTAGCCTGATTCTCAGATGCATTCTCGACCTGACATATGTCATATGCGGCTTTTTCTGTTGAAGGAAAATAAATTGCAGGGCTACGGGAAAAGGGCGGGCGATTAGGACTAGCTGAAGTGCTCTTGCAGAGAGCTGGCATGGGCTCAAATGGTATCATTCTGTGCTGTAACGATTCTATGATTCTTCTATGATTTTATGATAGGGAAGTGGTGAGCAACGGGGCCTAGGGTTTCATTCACTGGAATCCGAGTCTAATGAGGTGTTCATGGACAGCCTGCTCAGAACGTGGATTTGCTGTCTGCCTCCTCCTCCTCTCCCTTCTCCTCAAGTGGTCCTGCAATCCCTGATGGCAATGGCTATGCACTCATGATGACCAAGTTGTGATGCATACAGCAGACCAGCACGAAATGCGAGTTCTGGAAGGCTCCTCCCAAGTGGTCAAGGCAGAGAACCATTGCTTCAGTACCCCAATGGTCTGCTCAATGATGTTGCTGGTGGCAGCATAGCTGTCTTCATTTGAGTGCTGGGCACAAGTGGTGGGATTGCGGAGGGAAGTCACCAGCTAGGAACAAAGCAAATAGCCCTTATCACTGAGCAGCTACCCTCGGGTTTGATGTGGTGACTGGAAGATTGCTGGCACACCAGACTGGCTCAGCGTTGCACTCACTGACATCCCGATCTGACTTATTTCCATTTTTACAGCAAGCACAGGCAACGGCAGCACAACCAACTTTCCTACATTCAAAGGATCATCCTCTACTGTTTCTGCTACATCGAGTGTGATCCCACCACTGAACACATCTTCCGCTCCCCTTTCAGTATTCCGAAGGGACCGCTCCCTCTGCGACACACTGGTCCACTGCTTAATCACCCTTCCTGTAAAGTCCTGTCCCTGCAGTACAGACTCACACGACGCACATACTGAAGTCAAGGTCACTCAGGACCTGTACCTTTATTTCACAGCTCTCGAATGCCGCACTTGCCTGAGACCTGCCTTTAGATACCTGTGTGGAACAGGTATGCAGTGTCTCCTGCAAGTGCACCCCTAGTGGTAAAGTATGCTTGTGGTTACAGGTCATATCTAGTTGCAGTCATGTATAGCATGTTAAGATACAGTTATGTACAGTAGTGTGAGATACAGGACATCACCCTCCCCCAAGGTCTTATTGTCTTTATAGATTCAATCTCTCAGATGGTCTACGCTCTCACGTGGAGCGTCTTAGTTGTGGTTCAGTTGTTTGCCTTGGTGCCTGTTTTTCTTTCGGTGTGATTGCTGGTATCTCACCTGGGCTGTCTGTTTCGTTCAGTATTATTGTTGGTATCTCGCCTGGGCTGTCTGTTGAGATTGCCCTTTCCTCAGGTTGTTCCCTCTGTCTGTCCACCAGGTGTGGTGTGAGTTCCACATTGTAGTCTGCCTCTGGTTCTGCAGTGTTGTTGGTGAATCTACGTTTTACTTGGTCTACATGCCTCCGGCAGGTTTGGCCATTGTCCATTTGTACCAAAAGTAGCCTGTTTCCTTCCTTGCCTGTTACCGTCCCTGCAAGCCATTTGGGACCCCTGCCATAGTTTAGCACAAACACTTTGTCCCCTATCTCATTCCACCTCCCCGTCGAATTTTGGTCATGGTACTCAGTTAGCTTCCTGCGCTTTGCCTCAATGATTTCATGCATATCTGGGAGAATTAACGAGAGCCTTGTCTTCAAGGTCCATTTCATCAATAGTTGCGCGGGGGGAACCCCAGTCAGCGAATGCGGACGAGATCTGTATGCCAGCAGCAGTCGCGACAGGCGGCCCTGCAGCGTTGAACCTTGGATTTTAAGCATGCCTTGTTTAACGATTTGTACTGCTTGCTCCGCCTGGCCATTGGAGGCTGGCTTGAACGGTGCCGTCTTAACGTCATTTATGCCGTGGTCAACCATAAAATCTTGGAATTCTGCACTGGTGAAGCATAGACCATTATCACTGACCAATATGTCAGGAATTCCGTGCGTTGCAAACATGGTTCCAAGGCTCTGCACAGTGGTAGAGGTGGTGCTCGAATTTAAAATGGTGCATTCGATCCACTTTGAAAATGCATCGACGACTACGAGGAACATTTTGCCCATGAATGGGCCCGCATATTCTACGTGCACCCGCGACCACGGTTTGGTGAGCCAGGGCCACCCAGGGGGCATTACTGAGTTGGGCACAAATGGTGCACCGTCGGACACAGAGCTCCAAGTCCGCGTCAATGCCAGGCCACCAGACGTGGGATCTGGCTATGGCCTTCATAACGATCCCCAGGTGCTCACGGTGGAGCTCCCGGACAAACGCCTCTCTGCCTCGCAGAGGCATAACTACTTGGCTGCCCCACATCAGGCAGTCTGCCTGTAGTGATAGTTCATGCATGAGCCTATGGAAAGGTTTGATCTCCTCGGGACAGGCATCGCGAGCCTCTGCCCAGTCACCGGTTAAGACACATCTTTTGATTAAGGATAACGTAGGGTCGCTGGTCATCTAGGCTCTGATTTGGTGAGCCGTCATGGGCGAACCTGTGGACTCAAAAGCATTGATTGCCATGACTATCTCACAGTCCTATTCGTCAGACCCTTCCGTGGTCGCCAGGGGTAGCCTGCTAAGCGCGTCGGCACAGTTGTCTGTGCCTGGTCTGTGCCTTATTGTGTTGTCGTAAGAGTGCCCACCGTTGAATGCGCACCGAGGCGTTGGCGTTTATTGCCTTGCTCTCGGATAGCAGGGACGTGAGGGGCTTGTGGTCGGTTTCTAGCGTGAACTTGGCCCCGAAAAGGTATTGGTGCATCTTTTTGACACCATACATGCACGCGAGCGCCTCCTTCTGCACCATACCGTACCCACGCTCCGCCCGCGAAAGTGACCTGGAGGCATAAGCAATGGTTTGTAATTTACCCTCACCATTGACATGCTGTAAAACGCACCCGGCCCCGTATGCTGACGCATCACATGTAAGAATTAGCTTTTTACCTGGATCAAAAAAAGCCAAAACACTGTTGGAACATAGAAGGTTGCGTGCCTTATTGAAGGCGCATTCCTGGGCGTCCCCCCAAAACCAATCGCACCCCTTTCTGAGGAGCACGTGCAGAGGCGCCCAGCAGCGTGCTCAAGTTCTGCATAAAGTCCTCAAAGTAATTGAGTAGCCCGAGAAAGGCGCGCAGTTCCGAGACATTCCGGGGCCTGGGTGCCAGACAAATTGCTTCAATTTTGGATTCTGTTGGGCGGATTCCATCAGCGGCAATCCTTCTGCCCAAAAATTCAACCTCGGGCGCGAGAAACAGACACTTGGATTTCTTAACTCTTAGGCCTACCCGATCCAACCGCTTTAGTACTTCCTCCAAATTGCGTAGATGGGAGTCGGTGTCCCTGCCCGTGATGAATATGATGTCTTGAAACACAACCGTCCCCGGAATGGACTTGAGCAGACTCTCCATGTTGCGCTGGAATATAGCAGCTGCCAACCTGATGCTGAATGGGCATCGATTGTACATGAAAAGGCCTCGATGTGTGTTGATGGTGGTGAGTAGCTTAGACTCTTTGGTCAGTTCTTGCATCATATACGCAGATATGAGATCTAGTTTCGAGAAAAACTTTCCTCCAGCCAATGTGGCAAATAAGTCCTCTGCTCTGGGCAGTGGATATTGGTCCTGTAGGGAGACTCCGTTTATGGTAGATTTGTAATCCCACAGATTTGTACGGATCCATCAGGCTTCATGACTGGGACGATGGGACTTGCCCAGTCGCTAAATTCCACGGGTGAGATAATGCCTTCCCGCAGAAGCCTGTCCAGTTCATGTTCAATTTTTTCCCTCATCACATAGGGCACAGCTCTAGCCTTGTGATGGACCGGTCTAGCATCCTGTGTGATGTAGATTTTAACTTTAGCTCCTTTGAAGGTGCCCACACCTGGCTGAAAGAGATGTTCAAATCGACTTAGAACTGTTGAGCAGGAGGTCCGTTCCTCTGATGACATGGCATGAACATCATCCCATTTCCAATTTAGTTTTGACAGCCAGCTTCTCCCCAACAGTGCTGGGAGATCTCCGGGGATAATCCACAGGGAAAGTCGGTTCACCGTCCCTTTGTGTGTGACTGAGAGCATGGCGCTGCCATGGACTGGGACGATTTCTTTGGTCTCGGTCCTTAATTTGGTGTCGACCCTTGTGAGTTTTGGTCTGTTACTTTTGTGCGGCCACAGCTGTTCAAATTGTTGAATGCTCATGAGAGATTGACTCGCTCCCGTATCCAGTTCCATGTTGACGGGTATCCCGTTGAGTAGGACCCTCATCATTATTGGAGGCGTCTTGTTGTAAGAACAGTGGCCATTGATCATGTTGACCCGTTGTACCTCGGTGTCCCGGGCACTGTCCCCACCGTCTTCTGGTCCGCTTTCCGACCCTCCCGATTCGTATACCAGCCAAGCTGTTGTTTTTCTGCACATGCGGGCCAGATGCCCTGTATAGTTGCAGTTTCTGCAAATGGCATGCTGAAATCGACACCCCCTTGATGAGTGCCTTCCCCCACATCTCCAGCACAGACCGCTTCCATTGTTTCCGAAGGATGAGCTGCGTCTGGCTGATCTGTCTTGAGCTTCTCTCAGTTTGTAGTTGATTGCTCGCATTGTGGGTTGATGAGTTGTGAACGGCCGTTCATGTGGCCGTTGATGGCTTCTGGCGTCACTGCCTGCTGTTGAGGGCCTGCTCTCCTGCCTTTGTCTGTGTGTGGGGGTAGCGGCTTGTTTCACGCTGTGAACCCCTTGTTCCGATGTTTCGTTAGTTGTCGTACCCGCAGTATAGATCAACCTCGTTTCTTCTTCTCCTACCAAGAATGTCTGTGCGACCAGTGCTGCTGCCTCTAGGGTCAAGTTCTTGGTCTCTATGAGCTTTCAAAATATGCCTGCGTGGCCTATTCCTTCAATAAAAAAGTCTCTCAATACTTCTCTCCTTAGTTCATCGGAGAACTCACATAAGCTAGCCAACCTCCGAAGTTCTGCCATGAAGTCGGGTATGCTCTGGCCCACACAGCGTCTGTAGTTGTAGAACCTGTGTCTGGCCATGTGTAGGCTGCTCGCTGGCTTCAGGTGGTCTCTTACCAGTGTGCTCAACTCTTCAAATGACTTGCTTGCTGGTTTCTTGGGTGCCAGCAGGTCCTTCATTAAGGCGTATGTTTTCGAGCCACAGCTGGTCAAGAGATGGGCTCTTCTCTTGTCTGCCTTATCGTCGCCCAACCAGTCTTTGGTTACAAAGCTTTGCTGGAGCCTTTCTATAAAGTCCTCCCAATTATCTCCAGCATTGTATTTTTCATCTGAGCTGTTGGTCGCCATTCCGTGGATTCTGTGATCCCGTAACACGTCGCCACTGTAAAGTGCTGTCCCTGCAGTACAGACTCACACGAGGCACATGCTGAAGTCAAGGTCACTCAGGACCTGCACCTTTATTTCACAGCTCTTGAATGCCGCACTTGCCTGAGACCTGCCTTTATATACCTGTGTGGAACAGGTATGCAGTGTCCCCTGCAAGTGCACCCCTGATGTTAAGGTATGTTTGTGGTTACAGATCATATCTAGTTGCAGTCATGTATAGCATGGTAAGATACAGTTATGTACAATCGTGTGAGATACATGACACTACACACAACTTCCGTGCATACGTAGGAGATACAACACCTGCCCTTTTACCTCTTCCCTTTCCACCATCCAGGGCCCCAAACATTCCTTCCAGGTGAAACAGCGTTTTACTTGTACTTCTTGCAATTTAGTAAACTGTATTTTCTGTTCACGATGCGATCTCCTCTACATTGGGGAAACCAAACGCAGATTGAGAGACCACTTGGGACTCAACATTGAGTTCAACAATTTCAGACCATAATCTCTGCTCCCATTTTTCAGGAAACTACAATCTACGAGCCAAGAGAGCCTTGCTACTTTGACTGGGAGGCTGATCTTGAGACTGGACTTGAATACCACAGTTTGGTACGGACCCAGAAGATACGCCTCATCGGGAGAAGCAGCGAGTAAGCCAGAGGGGTAATTGTGAGCATTTATCCCAGCCCATGGATCTTTAAGACCACCGCATAGTATGAAAGGATGTCGTGTGCCCCAGCCAAGCTTTAGAGGTTTTAGTGGGGAGGGTTTTGCAAGGATCATAAGCGTACGCACATTTCTGTTGGACAGATTTAGTGGTGCAATTTTGATTCCGAGCAGGGGTGTTTTAGACATGGGTACTTCACGATAGGGGCCTGTTTAGATAGGCCAGACTGTGTATTGTACTGCATTTGTTTGTTTGGTTTTACTGGGTGTGTGTTTTAACTTTAATAAAAGCATTGCCATTACTCAGACCAAGGTACCCGTCCCTGACTCATTCATCTGTTCAGTACAGTAATCACTTCCAGCGTTAGAACGATTGTAAAATAGGGATGCTTCGAAAACACCTAAGGGAAACCACTTACAAACGTTCCCTATAAGGTGCGAGGCCGTGCACCTCTCTGCTGGTCCCACGCAGTCCGGACTGGCTTTATCAATGTATTGTTTTGTGCATAAAGGGGCCACTCAACCAGAAAAAAGAGGGAATATTGCCGCTGAATTTCATGAAAGGTGACTGCATATGGCTTTGGTGGACGACCTCAAGCAGCTCTGCGCCTAAAAGGCCCGGCAGTCGACTGCACCATCCTCCGCATGGGCGGCAGCAGTCTGGGCGGGCTGGCTGACAGGCAACAGCAACAGGGTGGGAGGACGAGTGCTGTCTACCTGAGAGAGGAGAACAGGTTCTTGCTCCATGGTGCCACTGCCACTCCCCTCGGGCAGCAACTCAAAAATCCTAGTAATCTATTGGAGGACAGATTGCTGGACTATTGTGACATCCATAGCCAAGATGGCAGCAGTCTAAGCTTCCATGGCAGCAAGCTGACTTTGCATGTCAGGAGCCTGAGCTTACACTGCAGCATTCAGACATCGGCTGGATGCTGCTTGTGCTGCAATGGAAGCTGAGACATCGGTCATCAGATGCTGTATCATGTTGGTTCCACCGGTGTGTTGATGGAGGTGGCCATCAGTTCCATGTTGGAAAGGATGGGCTCCAAGCTCTGTACAAAGCCCTGTGCCAAATTGGTGCTGAATTCCTCCAAGCTGCTTGACATTGAAGGCAGGCTTTCTGGCAGGCACCAAGCATTTGGGTGTGTACATCCATCAGTCTTCCGCAATAGCCTGGCCCATCAAAGTCCTCATCTGAGTCCTCTGTAGCGGAACCCATGAGCAACCTCACACTCCAGGGAGCTGACATCTGCACTAGCCTTGCCCTCTGCCCTTGCTGCAGACCACTCATGCCTAGTGTCTCACCAAATACAGCAGATCCCGCCTCTAATCTATTCTCTGAGATACGTGCAGTTTCAGTATCTGAGATGGTGGCTTCGAGTGTGAAATCAAGTGACTGTGTTTTTACCATCACTCTCTTCTTTGTGTTCCTCCACTGTCTGGTCAAGTTGCTCCTCTTGGATATCTGAAAGGAAAAAGGCACAAGGATAAGGTTGTGGCGCGGGGAGGGGCGGGGGGAAGTAAGAGGTGCATACTTACACCATATGCAGCTTGTAAATCAGAAGAGAATGTCAGATGATTGGCAAGTGGGTTGTGAGAAGGAGGATTAGGGTTGAGGATACTGTCATCTTCGATGGTTTCAGCCCTGCCACTGGCCACGGCCTCAGCAATGGCCATCCCAATAATGGCCAGAACGATCTCCTCCGTGGGTGTTATGACATGCAGGTGCGCCTGTCCCCCTCCGGTTAGCTCCTGCTGCCTTCGCTGTGCGTCACCATGTCCTGTAAGATAGAGGGAAGTGTATCAGTGAGTGTCGTGCAATCTGTTTGGCTGATGTGGCTGTCATGATTGAATAGCTGACAATGTGTACAAGCTATGAGATGTGGTGTGCAGCTTGCAGCAGTGCCAAATGAGTGAGGGTGAAGTGAAACATATGAATGATAGGTATGAGGCCTAATTGTTAGAAATTGTTGCTAGGTGAGTGATGGGGGTGTGGTGATTTGATCAGTGGCTGAGGCTATTGGTGCAGTTGGTAGGATATGGCATTTGAGGATGCATTCACTGATTTTGACCACTCGTGTCAGGTCAATGAACATCTTGCGGCACTACATCCAGATCCTCAGGGTTTGACTCCTGGCATTGACCTCCACGGCTGTCTGCTTTTGATCGTGTGTCTGGAGGGCCTCCTTCCCCCTATGGATACATGACGTCTCTCCTCCTTTCCACCTCTACCACCAAGATTTGTAGTGCAGCGTTCAAAACCCATGGAGCCCTGTTGTGCCATTCCTCACTCATTTTCCCAGGTCAGATTGTCTTCAACCATGATCCCTTGCACCTGCTCCAGCTACGGTGCACCTCCCCTTTATGTGATGCAGGCTAGCTTTAAGTAGTGCAGGCTAGCTTTTAGTGCAGACTAGCTTTAAGTCATTCTCACCTCCCAGGATATTGCCCCCTGCTGATGCATCTGGCCAATGAACAATGCGGTTAGCATTGGCTGGACACAGAGATCATTCAAATGAGTAAGCAGGATGAAGTTGGCATTGTAATCAACCCTCGCCTGTTTTCGGGGGCCATCAAATTTGGCTCTTCCCCCTGCCCTTGTTTTCTAATTGTATAAGTTTGTTGATGGTACTAAATTAGAGGGCATGGCAAACTGTAAAGAAGAATGCAAGGTTCTCCAGGTGGAGACTCCTCTTTCAGCATTCCAAAGGGATTGGTCACTCCACGACCCTCTGGTCCACTCCTCTATTACCCCCAACACCTCCTCCACTTCCCACAGCACCTTCCCGTGCAAGCGCAGGAGATGCAACACCTGCCCTTTTACTTCCTTCCTTCCCACTGTCCAGGGCCTCAACACTCCTTCCAGGTGAAACAGTGATTTACTTGTACTCCTTTCAATTTATACAGAATTCGCTGCTCACGATGCAGTCTCCTTTACATTGGGGAGACCAAACGCAGATTGGGTGACCACTTTGTGGAACTCCTCCGCATGTTTAACCCAGAGTTTCCGGTCACTTTAATTCTCCGCTCCACTCCCATTCTGACCTCTCTGTCCTCGGCCTCCTACACTGTTCCAATGAAGCTCAATGTAAGCTCCAGGAACAGCACTTCATCTTTCGATTAGGCATTTTACAGCCTTCTACACTCAACACTGAGTTCAACAATTACAGATCATAACCTCTGCCCCCCACTTTTTCGGGCAGCAGCTGTTGCTGATTCTGCTAGTCCCATTTACACCTCTTCTAGACCCATCTTTCGTTTTTTTGCTTGACCCATTACCATCACCTTTTGCCTCACACCAGCATCCCTTTTGTCTTTTAATCTCTCCTGCCTTCCACCCTATCATATGTTCTATGCTCCCCTCTCTCTTTCCCTGCATCTGCACTTGCTTGAAACCTATTGGGCTGGATTTTCGGGACCTTTGCGATTCGGGTCTTGCCCCGGAGCGGCGTGAAATGGTCGGGGGGGGCGGCAGGTCTCCTGTGCCCCGTCGCGAGCTTCGAGTCGGGTTTTGCTGGGAAGAGCCGCGCTGGGTGTGCAAAGCCTCTCGTTACGACACCTGTGCAAGTTTCGACTTGCACCCTATTTATATGCCCCGAAGCGTGCCCCGCGATGACCTCCAGATAAACCAGAGCGGTCCAGCCATGCTGGCAGCGCTAAGGTACGTAAAGTGCCGAAACGGTAAGTGCGAGTGTTTATTCTTTTATTTTTTTTGTGATTTGTGTTGTGGTGGCATGGGCAATGTTTTGGGAATGTTTTTGTGGCGTTTTTTAGGTTCCCACCCCAACCCCCGCCCCCCCGCCCCCCAAGACCTTTCTCGGAGGTCCGGCACGTTAATTGTTGAGGTTCCCATTTTTGCACCACTAAAGTAGTACAATGCCTCCCTTCATGCTGCGCACTCTGGCGCAGGGCCCGGATGACAAAAATTTCTCACGAGAGCGCAATCTATTCCCAGCCAGTAACTTTACCGCCCTGCCTTCGTTTTCGCCCCAAAAATTACAAAACTGAAAATCCAGCCCATTATATTTCTAACTTTTTAGTTCTGACAAAATATCATAGACCCCAAACGGTGAATCAGCAGGCGTGATCAGTGGCGGGTCGGGTGAAAAAGTGTTTATTTTCCCTAGCGGGTTGGAACCCCGGTATAAACCTGCCACCACATGCCTTTACCACGTGTCGGGTCTGTCAGCGCTGAGCAGACCTGACACGCAGTGGCGGGGGAGGCAATTAAAATCATTAATGGCCTGTTTACAGCCACTTAACAATGTTTTTTTTCCAGCTTTTTGAATTTGACACATCAGTCACCGGTTTCACGCTGTGCCGTGAGCATGTCTGTGAAGCTGACTAGCCATTGTTTCAGCTGATGAATTGATAACTTCAAATGTCAAGTCAAAGCTCCCAGCTGATTAATAAATAGTCCCTTAACTACTAGCTTCTCGAAACTGCATTTCCACTACAGATTCAGAATGCTGCAAGGGGTAAGCCATTTAGGACCGAGATGAGAAGAAACTTCTTCACTCAGAGAATTGTGAACCTGTGAAATTCTATACAACAAAAAGTTGTTGAGGCCAGTTCATTAGATATATTTCAAAAGGGAGTTAGATGTGGCCCTTGCAGCTAAAGGGATCATGGGGTATGGAGAGAAAGCAGGAATGGGGTTCTGAAGTTGCATGATCAGCCATGATCATATTGAATGGTGGTGCAGGCTTGAAGGGCCGAATGGCCTACTCCTGCATCTATTTTCTATGTTTCTATGTTTACACACATCTCCAACCAGTCTGACCTCATTACCCCTCCCACCATTGACAGATTGCTTCTGACATCTCTACTCACCTGCTATCTATTCCATCAGCACGGATGCTGTTGAAACTCTCTCATCTTGGTCCTCAGAATCCCACCACGATCAGCCCCAACACCAGCATCACCAGGCACACCAGCATCACCAGGCACACCAGCAACACCAGGCACACCAGCAGCATCAAGAACAATACTAAGCTTCTCCGCAATATACAGGCATAGGGCATCAGCACCCGAGCACATTGCTGCCTGGGAGGCCAGAGATGGCCTCACCATGGCCAGATTTACTGCATCTGACGCTGTACACCCTGGCTGCCACATGATGCAGCAGGTTGGCACCACCCCACACCAATTCCATAAGGCATCCCTACAATGCCCAAGCCATTTCTTTCACAATTATCAACGTTGCGGGGGTACCGTTATGTCTCACCATTCACTGCAACTCACTAAGCCACTTCCAAAGGTGCACACAAATCTGTCCAACAAGGTAAAGTTTTGAAAATAAAGGTTTCAATCTTTGATAACACATTAACAGAAACTTTACATGAACATTGGACAAGACACCCAAGTGCCTAACCTTGTGTATTGCTGGTCGATATGATTGCATTAGAAGGAGGGTGAGCGTGAGGGGTGGCTAGTGAGATGGGGATGGGTGGAGGTGCAAGGTAAGTTGGTGTGAGTAAGGATGTGCAGGAGTAGGGTAGTGAAGCCAGAGTGCATTTAGGGTTAGGGTTGGATGAGTGGCACAGCAGGATGAGGCCAAGAATTAACGTTTTGTGATCTACTGAGATAATTGAAACGGTGGTTGCGGCACTGTAGCCTGCTCCTCCTGACCACATCCGTTTGTGCCTTCCTCTGCAATGTGCAACCAGGCTGTGTTCATCTCCTAGGGAGGTCTTCTCCACCCATGGGAAGGGAAGAGGACCTCTCTGCAGCCGTGACTCCTCCATAAGTATATAGAGGGGGTCATGGGAGAGCCTGGGTGCAATCTCTGTGCAGTACTTGTCAGTGTTTGAAGCACCTCAATGTTGTAGAACACTGACAGCACAAATGGCAAATTAAAGTTGGCCATAGTCCCTTTCAGGAAACTGACTGATGACGCGTCACCAAATGACTTCGCCAGACCCGCTTCTTCTAATTGCCCAGGAAACGTATTGGGTAGGCTTAACAAGCTCCATCAAGGAAAATTTATTCTACACAGCGGCCTGGAACCGGCAGCGGAGCCGGGTCCTGCCACCGACGTCGCCCCCAAGGGCCAGTGAGGTTCGTAAAATCCAGCCGGTTAACTCTGTTTCTCTTTCCACAGATGCTGCATGACCTGCTGAGTATGTCCAGCATTTTCTGTTTTTATCCAAGAGGAGAGTTAGTAGAGAACATAGATGGGTGGCAGCACAGGGATCTAGGGATGCGCATACATAGATCTTTAAAGGTTAAAAATTGCCATAAATTAGATTCTGGGCTATATGTAGAGGGTCATTGAATATGAAAGCAAGAAAATTACATTGAATTTGTATAAGACATTAGTGAGGCCACACCTGGAAGATTGGATGACTTTCTGGGCACACTATCTCAGGAAGGGTATTACAGCCAATGCAGGGGGAATTTTTTTTTAAATTCATTATCAGAATCGCTAGCAAGGCCAGAATTTATTGCCCAACTCTAGTTGCCCTGAGAAGGTGGTGGAAGGCCTTCTTCTTGAGCTGCTGCAGTCTGTATGGTGTAAGTATTCCCACAATTTTGCAGTCCTTTGTAGCTGTTTGATACAAATGAGTGGCTTGCTAGGCCACTTCACAAGGCAGTTAAGAGTCAACCACATTGATGTGGATCTGGTGCATATTGGCCAGACCGGGTAAGGACAGTAGGTTTCCTTCCTTAAAGGACTAACTTGATTGAATTTTTTGAGGAGGTAACAAGGAGGGTCGATGAAGACAGTGCGTTTGATGTAGTGTATATGGATTTTCGCAAGGCTTTTGATAAGATCCCATATGGCAGACTGGTCACAAAAGTAAAAGCCCATTGGATTCACAGAAAAGTGGCAAGTTGGATCCAAAATTGGCTCAGAGGTAGGAAGCAAAGGGTAATTGTCGATGGGTGGTTGTGTGATTGGAAGGCTGTTTCCAGTGGGGTTCCGCAGGGCTCAATGCTAGGTCTATAGCAATGAGTTAGACTTGAATTTAGGGGATATGATTAAGAAGTTTGCAGATGATACACAAATTGGCCATGTGGTTGATAATGAAGCAGAAAGCTGTAGACTGCAGGAAGATATCAATGGACTGGTCAGGTGAGCAGAACAGTGGCAAATAGAATTCAATTCGGAGAAGTGTGAGGTAATGCATATTGGAAGGGCTAACAAGTTAAGGGAATACACAATAAATGGTAAGAACATAAGAACTTAAGAATTAGGAACAGGAGTAGGCCAGCTAGCCCCTCGAGCCTGCTCCACCATTCAACAAGATCATGGCTGATCTGGCCGTGGACTCAGCTCCACTTACCCGCCCGCTCCCCGTAACCCTTAATTCCCTTATTGGTTAAAAATCTATCTATCTGTGATTTGAATACATTCAATGAGCTAGCCTCAACTGCTTCCTTGAGCAGAGAATTCCACAGATTCACAAACCTCTGGGAGAAGAAATTCCTTCTCAACTCGGTTTTAAATTGGCTCCCCCGTATTTTGAGGCTGTGCCCCCTAGTTCTGGTCTCCCCGACCAGTGTAAACAACCTCTCTGCCTCTATCTTGTCTATCCCTTTCATTATTTTAAATGTTTCTATAAGATCACCCCTCATCCTTCTGAACTCCAACGAGTAAAGACCCAGTCTACTCAATCTATCATCATAAGGTAACTCCCTCATTTCCAGAATCAGCCTAGTGAATCGTCTCTGTATCCCCTCCAAAGCTAGTATATCCTTCCTTAAGTAAGGTGACCAAAACTGCACGCAGTACTCCAGGTGCGGCCTCACCAATACCCTATACAGTTGCAGCAGGACCTCCCTGTTTTTGTACACCATCCCTCTCGCAATGAAGGCCAACATTCCATTTGCCTTCCTGATTACCTGCTGCACCTGTAAAATAACTTTTTGGGATTCATGCACAAGGACCCCCAGGTCCCTCTGCACCGCAGCATGTTGTAATTTCTCCCCATTCAAATAATATTCCCTTTTACTATTTTTTTTCCCAAGGTGGATGACCTCACATTTTCCGACATTGTATTCCATCTGCCAAACCTTAGCCCATTCGCTTAACCTATCCAAATCTCTTTGGAGCCTCTCTGTGTCCTCTACACAACCCGCTTTCCCACTAATCTTTGTGTCATCTGCAAATTTTGTTACACTACACTCTGTCAACTCTTCCAGGTCATCTATGTATATTGCAAACAGTTGTGGTCCCAGCACCGATCCCTGTGGCACACCATTAACCACCGATTTCCAACCCAAAAAGGACCCATTTATCCCAACTCCCTGCTTTCTGTTAGCCAGCCAATTCTCTATCCATGCTAACACATTTCCTCTGACTCTGCGCACCTTTATCATCTACAGTAACCTTTTGTGTGGCACCTTATAGGACACTGAGAATTGTAGAGGAACAGAGGGACCTTGGAGTGCATGTCCACAGATCCCTGAAAGTAGCAGGATAGGTAGATAAGGTGGTTAAGCAGGCATTCAGAATACTTTCCTTTACTAGCCAAGGCACAGAATATAAGAACAGGGAGATTATGTATGAAAAACTAGTTAGGCCACAGCTAGAGTATTGTTTACCATTCTGGTCACCACATTGCAGGAAAGATGTGATTGAACTAGAGAGGATACAGAGGAGATTTTCAAGGACATTCATAGAATCATAGAAATTTACAGCACGGAAGGAGGCCATTTCAGCCCATCGTGTCCGCGCCGGCCAACCAACAGCTACACACCCTAATCCCACTTTTCAGCTCTTGGTCCATAGCCCTATAGTTACGGAACTTTAAGAGCACATCTAAGTATTTTAAAAATGTGGTGAGGGTTTCTGACTCTACCACCCTTTCAGGCAGTGAGTTCCAGACCTCCGCCACCCTCTGGGTGAAGACATTTATCCTCATTGCTCCTCTAAACCTCCCAACAATTACTTTAAATCAAAATTCTTGTAAACCTTCTTGTAAATCTCCTCTGCACCCTTTCCAGTGCAATCATATCTTTCCTGTAATATAATGACCAGAACTGCACACAGTTCCCTAACCAGTGTGTTATACAGTTCAAGCATAACATAGAAACATAGAAAATATGTGCAGGAGTAGGCCATTCGGCCCTTCGAGCCTGCACCACCATTCAATAAGATCATGGCTGATCATTCACCTCAATACCCTTTTCCTGCTTTCTTGCCATACTCCTTGATCCCTTTAACCGTAAGGGCCATATCTAACTCACTCTTGAATATATCCAATGAACTGGCATCAACAACTCTCTGCGGTAGGGAATTCCACAGGTTAACAATTCTCTGAGTGAAGAAGTTTCTCCTCATCTCAGTCTTAAATGGCTTACCCCTTAACCTTAGACTGTGTCCCCTGGTTCTGGACCTCCCCAACATCGGGAACATTCTTCCTGCATCTAACCTGTCCAGTCCCGTCAGAATTTTAGATGTTTCTATGAGATCCCCTCTCATTCTTCTAAACTCCAGTGAATACAGGCCCAGTCGATCCAGTCTCTCCTCATATGTCAGTCCTGCCATCCCGGGAATCAGCCTGGTGAACCTTTGCTGCACTCCCTCAATAGCAAGAACGTCCTTCTTCAGATTAGGAGACCAAAACCGAACAGAAGGCCCTGTACAACTGTAGTAAGACCTCCCTGCTCCTATACTTAAATCCCCTAGCTATGAAGGCCAACATACCATTTGCCTTCTTCACTGCCTGCTGTAACTGCATGCTAACCTTCAATGACTGATATACCATGACACCCAGGTCTCGTTGCACCTCCCCTTTTCCAAATCTGCTGCCCTTCAGGTAATATTCTGCCTTCGTGTTTTTGCCCCCAAAGTGGATAACCTCACATTTATCCACTTAATACTGCATCTGCCATGCATTTGCCCACTTACCTAACCTGTCCAAGTCACCCTGCAGCCACTTAGCGTCGTCCTCACAGCTCACACCGCCACCCAGCTTAGTGTCATCTGCAAACTTGGAGATATTACACTCAATTCCTTCATCTAAATCATTAATGTATATTGTAAATAGCTGGGGTCCCAGCACTGAGCCCTGCGGCACCCCACTAGTCACTGCCTGCCATTCTGAAAAGCACCCGTTTATCCTAACTCTCTGCTTCTTGTCTGCCAACCAGTTCTCTATCTACATTACCCCCAATACCATGTGTTTTAATTTTGCACACCAATTTCTTGTGTGGGACCTTGTCAAAAGCCTTTTGAAAGTCCAAATACACCACATCCACTGGTTCTCCCTTGTCCACTCTACTAGTTATATCCTCAAAAAATTCTTGAAGATAACATCCTTGCTCTTCTATTCCATGCCTCGAACAATAAAGGCAAGTATTCCATATGCCTTCTTAACCACCTTATCTACCTGGCCTGCTATCTTCAGGGACCTGCACTCCAAGGTCCCTTTGTTCCTCTACACTTATCAGTGTTGTACCATTTAATGTGTATTCCCTTGCCTTCTTAGACCTCCCCAAATGTATTACCTCACACTTATCCGGATTGAATTCCATTTGCCACTGTTCGGACCAGTACATTGATAGCTTCCTGCAGTCAACAGCTTTATTCTTCATTATCAACCACACAGCCTATTTTAGTGTCATCTGCAAACTTCTTAATCATACCCCCAACATTCATTGATAAATACAGGTTGTACCTCTCCAGACCGGGACTCTTTAGGCCGGAAACATCCCTGGTCCGGGATCAGTCCTGGCGTGGACTGCCCCTTTAAACAGTGTTGCTGCGTGCGGGCTAGGCAGGGGTGCTGCTGCGGTGTGCATTTGCGGCGATTGACTGGAGCAACCGTTAGTCAGCAAATCTTCTATTGGTGCTGGAGACAACACCCACAGGCTGCAAGCAAGAGCCACAGACACAAAGCATGTTACACAATGGTACTTCCCGCAGCTTGCTGTCTCTATCTCTTTCTTGGGGCGGGCGGGGGGGCAGGGTCTGCGTCTGTGCATTATGCATTGTGCATTGTGCAAGGCACTCTGACCTACCCGGGGTGGGCTGGGGGGTCGGCGAGGGAGGCAAGCTCTTATTCTCCATATTAGAATCCATTGCACACTCCACGGTGCAAGAACCGTTGTGTGTGTGTGTGGGCCGCCGTGGTCTCGGGGGGTTGTTGTGTGTGTGTCTCGGCGCGAGGAGGCTGCCGCTTCCATCAATCAGGCTCTGCTCGTGGTTTACACACAGACTGGCGCCGGGAGTAGGATCGTGGATAAGGGTTGGCGTCTTTCCTTGACCTCATCCTCCACTTTATCTCTGATCTCCAGTTTTTTTTCTGTGTATGTTCGTGGTTTTTGAGGTGTTGGTGTTCATTGAGGTGAGCGGGCCGGGCAAGGAAAGGGAAGGGAAGGGAAAGGCAGGCGGCTGACTGAGGTGCCGAAGCTGGGCCTGAGGATTTTAAAAAACAGAGTGATCCTGGACGACTAAATGCTATGCAGTAGGCTTCTGCACAGCGCATGCGCAGAACGTGTCTGGGTCGTTGTCAGCAGCGTTGTCACCAGTTGACCTCCCGTGGTTCGGAAAATTCTCTGGTTCAGCACCGGTCAGGTTCCAAGGGTGCCGGACCAGAGAGGTCCAACCTGTGCCACAATAAAACAAGGGACCCAGCACTGAGCCCTGCAGAACCCCACTAGATACAGTCTTCCAGTCATAAAAACAATCATCAACCATTACCCTTTGCTTCCTGCCTCTGAGCCAATCTTGAATCCAACGTGCCACTTTGCCCTGGATCCCATGGACTTTTACTTTCTTGACCAGTCTGCCATGTGTGACCTTATCAAAAGCTTTGCTAGAATCCATATATGCTACATCATACGCATTACCCTCATCGACCCTCCTGGTTACCTCCTCGAGAAATTCAATCAAGTTTGTCAGATATGACCTTCCCTTAACAAATCCATGCTGACTGTCCCTGATTAATCCATGTCTTTCCAAATGAAGATTTATCCTGTCCTATACAATTTTTTCCAATCATTTTCCCACCACTGAGGTTAGGCTGGTTGGCCTGTAATTACTCAGTCTATCCCTTTCTTCCTTTTTAAACAAAGGTACAACATTAGCAGTCCTCCAGTCCTCTGACACCACACCTGTAGCCAGAGAGGACTGGAAAATTGTCAGAGCTTCTGCTATTTCCTCTTTTGCTTCTCTTAACAGCGTGGAATACATTTCATCCGGGCCTGAGGATTTATCCACTTTCAAAGCTGCTAAGCCCTTTAATACTTCCTCTCTCACTGTGGTTATCTCATTTAATATTTCACACACCTCCTCCCTCATTGCAATGTCTGCATCACCCCTCTCTTTTGTGAAAACAGATGCAAAGTATTCATTATACCCACGTTTTCTGCCTCCGCACACAAATTTCCTTTATGGTCTCTAATAGGGCCCACTCTTTATTTATCCTCTTGCCAGGACTGCAGAATTTTAGCTATGAGGAGAGTTTGTATAGCCCAGGGTCATTGGAACAGAAGAGGCTGAGGAGAGATTTAATTGAAGTGTATAAAATTATGAGGGGCCTGTTTCCCTTGGCAAAGAGGCATACACTCAGTACATGGACATCAGGGGAGAGCATGACAAGAAAGAATATGAAGAGAATAGAAGATAAGACAAAAAAAAACTATAAGAAAGGCAAAAGGAACTATGAAATTAAATGATCAAAGAACATAAAACAAAATAATAAAATATCTTACAGGCTCATAAATAAAAAAAGGAAAGTCGGAATGGGAATAGGGCCATTAAGGGATGGACTGGATAATATCACAGGTAGCAATAGAGAGATGGCAGAAATATTAAATAATTACTTTGTTTCAGTATTTAACAGGGAGACAGAACAGGTGGAGATGACATTAGATGATGAGGTTAGAAATGAGATAACTGCATTTAAAATAAAGAGGAGAAATATTAAATAAACTAATCAAACACAAAGAACCAAAAATATAATAATGAATAGATTTCAAAAGGGAAAGTCTTGCTTGACTAACCCCATATAATTTTTTAAAGAGGCAACAGAGGAAGTAGAAGTGGGTAATGCAGTAGATGTAATTTATCTAGATTTTCAAAAGGCCTTTGATAAAGTACCATTGATTTTGCTGCAAATACTGAGAAGCACTACACAAAGGTGCACAGCTGCACCCAGGCTCTCCCATGACTCCCTCCTGATGCTTATGCAGGGAGTCACAGCACACAGGGAGGTTTTCTTCCCTTCTAATGGGCGGAAGAGACCTTCCCAGGACTCTTGCAGCTGGTTGCACATTGCACAGGATGTCATCAGGAGGAACTGGCTATAGAGGCACAAACCGTTCACTGATCTTAGTAGATCACGAAACATTATTGCAAAATCACACTCAGCCTCATCCTGCTGTGCCACTCATCACATCCCCATCACTCTGCCTTCCCTACCCTACTCCTGCACATCTTTACTCACACCAACTTATCTTGCACCACCCTTCCTCCCTTAATCTCTCCTTTCATGTCAGTTCCCCCATCCATATACATGACCAGGCCCTTGATCTTATCATCTCTTGTAGCCTCGCTATCCCCTCCGTAACCATTATTGATAATGCAAACTCCAACAATTTCCTTATATCACTCTCTACTCATATTCCGTTCCCCCTTCTAAACCCACTTCTTTTTATATCCGCCCCTGGAAAAATCCTGGAAAAGTCCCTTACCCCTGCACTTTCTAATTCCCAACTACCTAGCCTTGGGCCTACTATTCATCTCTACAGCTACTGACTTACTAAATCACATCCTCTCCAACATCTTTGATGCCCCTGTCCCCACTAAAATCATTACACTCTCTCACTCGAGTCATTCCTCCTGGTATACTTCTCATCTCCACTCCCTTATGTCCAAAGTCCACCAAACGTCTTTGGTGGTCAACTGGTCTAATCATTCATCACCAAATTTGTCGAGATCAAATAAATCACTTCCGTGTCCTGATCCCCATCACCAAAACCGCCCAATATTCTATTATCATCCAGGATGACAAAAATAGCGCCATGCTTCTCATCTCCACCACTAACAGTCTTCTCAAATCTCTCTCCACTGCAACAATAAATGTGAGAAGTTCATGGACTTCTTTGTTAAAAGATTGACAACATCCATTCAATGGCTTCTGCTTTCAATTACCTCCCTCTCCCAGCCCATCAGACCTTATTTCCTCTCCATTTTCCCCTTGCCCAAACCCGAAATTTGCATATTTCTCTAATTTCCTGTAATCGGAGGAGCAGCCCATAATAGGGCGCGACCGTCGGGGAGCAGCCAGCGGGAGTCGGAGGAGATAGCTGGTGCAGGTGCAGAAGCAGAAAGTAAACAAAGAAGTAGAAAGAAATTGAAAGGTGACGTCACAGCCAAGCGGGTAAGTGATTGGCTGGTGGATTGGTGAGTATTTAATCTTTTTTTCTTCTTTTCATTTCCTTGTCAGGAGGTAAACTTTGACATTGTTGCCAAATTAAGTTAATCTAAGGGTTAAGTCATGACAGGATAGCTCAGATACATGTCATGCTCCTCCTGTGCAATGTGGGAAGTCAGGGACGCTTCCAGTGTCCCTGACGACTACATGTGCAGGAAGTGTATCCTGCTGTAGGTCCTGACAGACCGCATTGCGGGACAGCAGCTGTGCACGGACTCACTCTGGAGCATCCGCGATGCTGAGGATGTTGTGAATAGCACGTTTAGTGAGTTGGTCACACCGCAGGCAAACATTACTCAGGCAGATAAGGAATGGGTGAACATCAGGCAGAGCAGTGGAAGGAAGGCAGTGCAGGGGTCCCCTGTGGTCATCCCCCTCCAAAACAGATATATCATTTTGGGGACTGTTGGGGGGGATGACTCATCAGGGGAAGGCAGCAGCAGCCAAGTTCATGGCGCCATGGGAGACTCTGCTGCACAGGAGGGCAGGAAGAAGAGTGGGAGAGCTATAGTGGTAGGGGATTCTATGGTAAGGGGAATAGACAGACGTTTCTATGGCCGCAATCGAGACTCCAGGATGGTATGTTGCCTCCCTGGTGCAAGGGTCAAGGATGTCTTGGAGCGGCTGCAGGACATTTTGGAGGGGGAGGGTGAACAGCCAGTTATCGTGGTGCATATAGGTACAAACGATATAGGTAAAAAATGGGATGAGGTCCTACAAGCTTAATTTAGGGAGCTAGGAGTTAAATTAAAAAGCAGGACCTCAAAGGTAGTAATCTCAGGATTGCTACCAGTGCCATGTGCTAGTCAGAGTAGGAATTGCAGGATAGCTAAGATGAAAACGTGGCTTGAAGAGTGGTGCAGGGGCAAGGGATTCAAATTCCTGGGACATTGGAACTGGTTCTGGGGGAGGTGGATCAGTACAAACCAGACGGTCTGCATCTGGGCAGGACAGGAAGCAATGTCATAGGGGAAGTGTTTGCTAGTGCTGTTGGGGAGGGGCTAAACTAATATGGAAGGAGGATGGGAACCTATGCAGGGAGACAGAGGGAAGAAAAATGGGGGCAGAAGCAAAAGATAGAAAGAAGAAAAGTAAAAGTGGAGGGCAGAGAAACCCAAGGCAAAAATCAAAAAGGGTCACATTACAGCAAAAGTCTAAAGGGACAAAGTGTGTTAAAAAGACAAGCCTGAAGGCTTTGTGCCTCACTGCGAGGAGTATTCGTAATAAGGTGGATGAATTAACTGCGCAGGCAGCTATTAACGTATATGATATAATTGGGATTACGGAGACATGGCTCCAGGGTGACCAAGGCTGAGAACTCAACATCCAGGGGTATTCAACATTCAGGAAGGGTAGACAGAAAGGAAAAGGAGTTGGGGTAGCGTTGCTGGTTAGAGAAGAAATTAACACAATAGTTAGGAAGGACATTAGCTTGGACGATGTGGAATCTGTATGGGTAGAGCTGCGGAATACCAAAGGGCAGGAAACTCCAGTTGTGAGTTGTGTACAGGCCACCAAACAGTAGCAGTGAGGTTGGGGACCGCACAAAACAAGAAATTAGGGACGGTGCAATAAAGGTACTGCAGTTATCATGGGCGACTTTAATCTACATATAGATTGGGCTAACCAAACTGGTAGCAATACGGTGGAGGAGGAGTTCCTGGAATGTATTAGGGATGGTTTTCTAGACCAATATATCGAGGAACCAGCTAGAGGGCTGGCCATCCTAGACTGGGTGATGTGTAATGAGAAAGGACTAATAAGCAATCTTGTTGTGCGAGGCCCCTTCAGGAAGAATGACCATAATATGGTAGAATTATTTATTAAGATGGAGAGTGACACAGTTCATTCAGAAACTAGGGTCCTGAACTTAAGGAAAGGTAACTTCGATGATATAAGACGTGAATTGGCTAGAATAGACTGGAAAATTATACTTAAAGGGTTGACTGTGGATAGGCAATGATAAACATTTAAAGAGCACATGGATGAACTTCAACAATTGTACATCCCTGTCTGGAGTAAAAATAAAACAGGGAAGGTGGCTCAACCATGGCTAACAAGGGAAATTAGGGCTAGTGTTAAATCCAAGGAAGCGGCATATAAATTGGCCAGAAAAAGCAGCAAACCTGAGGACTGGGAGAAATTTAGCAGAGGAGGACAAAGGGTTTAATTAGGAGGGGGAAAATAGAGTATGAGAGGAAGCTTGCTGGGAACATAAAAACTGACTGCAAAAGCTTCTACAAATATGTGAAGAGAAAAAGATTCGTGAAGTCAAATGTAGGTCTCTTGCAGTCAGAATCAGGTGAATTTATAATGGGGAACAAAGAAATGGCAGACCAATTGAACAAATACTTTGGTCTGTCTTCACGAAGGAAGACACAAATAATCTTCCGGAAATACTACGGGACCGAGGGTCTAGTGAGAAGGAGGAACTGAAGGAAATCCTTATTAGGCGGGAAATTGTATTAGGGAAATTGATGGGATTGAAGGCCGATAAATCCCCTGGACCTGATGGTCTGCATCCCCGAGTATTTAAGGAAGTGGCCCTAGAAATAGTGGATGGATTGGTGATCATTTTCAAAAATCTATCGACTCTGGATCAGTTCCTGTGGACTGGAGGGTAGCTAATGTAACACCACTTTTTAAGAAAGGAGGGAGAGAGGAAACCAATAATTATAGCCTGACATCAGTAATGGGGAAAATGTTGGAATCAATTATTAAAGATGAAATAGCAGCGCATTTGGAAAGCAGTGACAGGATCGGTCCAAGTCAGCATGGATTTATGAAGGGGAAATCATGCTTGACAAATCTTCTGGAGTTTTTTGAGGATAGAAACATAGAAACATAGAAAATAGGTGCAGGAGTAGGCCATTTGGCCCTTCGAGCCTGCACCGCCATTCAATGAGTTCATGGCTGAACATGCAACTTCAGTACCCCATTCCTGCTTTCTCACCATACCCCTTGATCCCCCTAGTAGTAAGGACTACATATAACTTCTTTTTGAATATATTTAGTGAATTGGCCTCAACAACTTTCTGTGGTAGAGAATTCCACAGGTTCACCACTCTCTGGGTGAAGAAGTTTCTCCTCATCTCGGTCCTAAATGGCTTACCCCTTATCCTTAGACTCTGACCCCTGGTTCTGGACTTCCCCAACATTGGGAACATTCTTTCTGTCTAAACCCATCAGAATTTTAAACGTTTCTATGAGATCCCCTCTCATTCTTCTGAACTCCAGTAAATACAAGCCCAGTTGATCCAGTCTTTCTTGATATGTCAGTCCAAACATCCCGGGAATCAGTCTGGTGAACCTTCGCTGCACTCCCTCAATAGCAAGAATGTCCTTCCTGAAGTTAGGAGACCAAAACTGTACACAATACTCCAGGTGTGGCCTCACCAAGGCCCTGTACAACTGTAGTAACACCTCCCTGCCCCTGTACTCAGGTTTACTGTTTTATTTTTACTTCAGACAGGAATGTACAATTGTTGAAGTTCATCCATGTGATCTTTAAATGTTTGCCATTAACTATCCACCGTCAACCCTTTAAGTATCATTCGCCAGTCTATTCTAGCCAATTCACATCTCATACCATTGAAGTTACCTTTCCTTAAGTTCAGGACCCTAGTTTCTGAATTAACTGTGTCACTCGCCATCTTAATAAAGAATTCTACCATATTATGGTCGCTCTCCCCCAAGGGGCCTCGCACAACAAGATTGCTAATTAATCCTTTCTCATTGCACATCACCCAGTCTAGGATGGCCAGCCCTCACGTTGGTTCCGCGACATATTGGTCTGGAAAACCATCCCTAATACACTCAAAGAAATCCTCCTCCACCATACTGCTACCAGTTTGTTTAGCCCAATCTATATGTAGATTAAAGTCGCCCATGACAACTGCAGTACCTTTATTGCATCGTCCCTAATTTCTTGTTTGATGCTGTCCCCAACCTCACTACTACTGTTTGGTGGTCTGTACACAACTCCCACTGGAGTTTTCTGTCCTTTAGTATTCCGCAGCTCCACCCATACAGAT
Source organism: Pristiophorus japonicus (assembly GCF_044704955.1). NCBI lineage: Eukaryota > Metazoa > Chordata > Chondrichthyes > Pristiophoridae > Pristiophorus > Pristiophorus japonicus. Next base: position 467,485,412 of record NC_091977.1, on the reverse strand, counting down.
TCCACATCACCCAAGCTAATGTCCTTCCTTACTATTGCGTTAATTTCCTCTTTAACCAGCAACGCTACCCACCTCTTTTTCCTTTCTGTCTATCCTTCCTGAATGTTGAATACCTCTGATGTTGAGTTCCCAACCTTGGTCACCCTGGAGCTATGTCTTCGTGATGCCAGTTATATCATATTCGTTAATTGCGCAGTTAATTCGTCCACCTTATTACGAATACTCCTCGCATTGAGGCACAGAGCCTTCAGGCTTGTTTTTTTAACACACTTTGCCCCTTTAGAATTTTGCTGTAATGTGGCCCTTTTTGATTTTGGCCTTGGGTTTCTCTGCCTTCCACTTTTACTTTTCTTCTTTCTATCTTTTGCTTCTGCCCCCATTCTACTTCCCTCTGTCTCCCTGCATAGGTTCCCATTCCCCTGCCTGCAGAGGCAGACTGAGTTAACACTAGGTTCCTAAGCTTCTTTATTCCTCAGTAGATGAAACATACAAAACAGTGAGTATGATTAAATTAATTTGGTGCAATCATTATAATTTCTGTTTGAATATTGTTACAAAATAAAGAACATGCATTTGACTAACCTACTTTGGAGAATCTTATCCTAATATAAAAAGGATAGTGCCTTTCTCTCTGTCTGTTACCTGTCCTGACAATCAGGACACTGATTCCTTCTTCCCTGCAGTCTTTCTGCTGTGCCTTCTTGTGTGCATGTTGATTTTGTGTTAATGGTGTGCTGGTTTAGGGTATTCTTCCTTTCATTGTTCTTTTACCCCCAAATTTACTATTTTACATTTCTATCCATCAACACAATAACCATAATACTGTGCCATTCAATGACTAGGATGCAGATCTAAAATTTGTACTATGCATCACTGTTCAGATAAAATACAAAAGCAATTTACTTACTGGATATTGGCCAGGACATTTTTTGCAGGTAATAGAAGGGCCACCTTTGTTAGACGTTAGGTGGTAACCAGGCAGGCACACACATGATGTACCTGAAAGAAGATAATATATGACTTTGAGTCAAACCAAAACAGCACATACAAGTCAAAGTTCTGCGACATTGCATATGGTTTACTCTTCAGGAGAAGAGGGGTTAGAGAGCAGGGGATAACTGGAGTACAGTATACAAACATAATTCTGTCCCCATTTTAAAGTTATATATTGTCTCCTTATTTTTATATAATAATTTGATTTTATATTATTGGGCCTGAATTCGCGGCCCCTATGGGCGCGCAGGAAGTGCGCACGAACCCATAAGGGCCGCGCAAGTTCCAGGTTTAGGTATGTGAAGCGCATGTGCCTAAACCCGGAACTTGCAATCTGTCAAGAATCCTCTAGTGAGCAAGAAGAATTAAAGGAAATAATTATTGGGAAGAAAATAGTGCTGGAGAAACTAATGGCACTAAAGGCCAATAAATCCGCAGGGCCTGATGATCTGCATCCCAGAGTACTAAAAGAGGTAGCCATGGAAATAGTAGATGCATTGGTTGTCATCTTCCAAAATTCTATAGATTATGGAACAATTCCTGCAGTGTGGCAAATGTAACCCCACTATTTAAAAAAGGAGGGAAGAGAGAAAATGGGGAACTACAGACTGGTTAGCCTAACTTCAGTAGTAGGGAAAATGCTAGAGTCTATTATAAAGGATGTGATAACGACACACTTAGATAATATCAATGGGATTAAACAAAGTCAACATGGATTTATGAAAGGAAAATCATGTTTGACAAACCTACTGGAGTTTTTTGAGGATGCAACTGATAGAATAGATAAGGGAGAACCAGTGGATGTAGTGTATTTGGATTTTCAGAATGCCTTTGATAAAGTCCCACATAAGAGGTATTGTGCAAAATTAAAACACGTGGGATTGGGGGTAATGTATTGGCATGGATTGAAAATGGGTTAACTGACAGGAAACAGAGAGTAGGAATAAACAGGTCTTTTTTGGGGTGGTGGGCAGTGACTAGTGGGGTATCACAGGGATCAGATTTGAGGGCCTGGTGTTCAAACACTCTTTCCCTCTGGCGGCCGAAGGCGGTGTTGAATCTCATCGTCAATGTCTGCTCTTGTATACTCAATATCATCATCATCATAGGCAGTCCCTCGGAATCGAGGAAGACCTGCTTCCACTCTTAACATGACTTCTTGGGTGGCTGTACAGTCCAATACGAGAACCATAGTCTCTGAAACAGGTGGGGCAGATAGTCGTTAAGGGAAGGGATGGGTGGCACTGGTTTGCCGCACGCTCTTTCCGCTGCCTGCGCTTGATTTCTGCACGCTCTCAGCAAATCTGCCACCAAGCTCATGGTCTACAGGACTGTTGTAATACCCGCCCTCCTGTATGGCTCAGAGACGTGGACCATGTACAGTAGACACCTCAAGTCGCGGGAGAAATACCACCAATGTTGTCTCTGCAAGTTCCTACAAATCTCCCGTGTAAGATACGGCGAAAACATCGGTGTGAACTTTTGGACTTATAAGTGTTGAACATTGCTGGGACATATTCACGGTACAGCAGAAAAGCTGACCTGGAGCACGTCCAAACATGTTTAAGTTGAATACACATCAAGTGCGCAGGAATAAGAATGGCTGAATGCAGTAACATCATGGTTGATGAGCGCCTTTTGTCATGGAATTGGAACCCATCAGTGACATTAAGTAAAGTGGCCGAGGTTTCAGGCCATCGAAAGACAAAGGAAAGCTATTTTGACCACAGACTCATTGGAACCACCCATCGAGGGACAGCCCAGTTGACAAAGGGGCAGGCAAAGACATAATTTTTGTTTTTCAGTTGGACAGCTTCAGGCGGGAAGGACAGTTGGATTTTAAGCAGCCTTGCAGGTATAAGAACGGCAGTTGGAAGCCATTTCTCTCTCTCCCATCTTCTACGCCTGCTTGCAACGCACAAGCACCGAGCACTCCCTCTGGAACGGAGAGAAGAAATCACCATCTACGAGCCAAGAGAGCCTTGCTACTTCGACTGGGAGGCTGATCTTGAGACTGGACTTGAATACCACAGTTGGTACAGACCCAGAAGGTACGCCTCATTGGGAGAAGCAGCGAGTAAGCCAGAGAGGTAATTGGTGACCATTTATCCCAGCCCACGGATCTTTAAGACCACCACATAGTGTGAAAGGATGCTGTGTGTCCCAACCAAGCTTTAGGGGTTTTCAGGGGAGGTGTTTTAGACATGGGTACTTCACGTCAGGGGCCTGTTTAGACAGGCCATATTGTGTATTGTACTGCATTTGTTTGTTTTACACACCAGGGTGTGTGTGGTTTTTCTGGGTACAGGTATTTGTTTTAACTTTAATAAAGCATTGCCAGTTGAGACTGAAGTATTTGTCTGTGACTCGTCATCTGTTCCGTACAGTAATAATCCCCAGCATTAGAACTATTGTAAAGTGGGGGTGCTTCAAAAACACCTATGAGAAACCACTTACAGAATCTGGTGACCGTGGCAGGATGCTGGGTGTACTGAACAGAGAGTTATGGAGGATATTAAGGCTAAGACATCGGCAATGAGGGCTAGGATTTCTTCATATATCTTTGGGAAAGTTAATGTAACACAATAGTGGGTACTAGACCTTTTGCGGGCTGAGAGTCCGGAGGACAAAGCTGCTGAGTGGATGGGGAGTAAGGAGCATAGAAAGGCAAAGAAAAGGCCATCTGGCTCCTGTGTCTGCAGAAACAAGTCCAACTGCTTAGGGAGCAGGTTGGTAGGCTTCAGGCAGAGCTCAAAGAGTCTGAGGAGCAGTCAGCCGCAAGGGCCATGGTAGGAACGAGGCTTTTAGATGAGTTGAGCGAAGAAAAACAGGAGAGGCACACTCAGGTGGAAACCTCCCGTAACAAAAGGGAGTACCTGCAGTGTCAGGTAACAGGCCAAGCTCAAGGACAGGTCGCACGGGAGGAAACCGCTCGTTTAGCGGGCAAAGTAAACGGGCTGGAGGGGCAACTGAAGGATATTAAGACAGCTTACAGGGTAGCTAGTAGTAGGGGGTTTGAGAGTGGGAATCACAGGCCCTGCCAAGAAAACATTCATAGCTTGACTCACCTCAGGCTTTTGCGGACCGGCTCTGGCCGGTCTATAATAAAGCATGCAATGGAGTGCTGGACCGAGCGCAGTTGCAGAGGGAGCCCAGGAACCATTGGCTCAGGACCCTAGTGTCAAAGAGTTTGCCCCGGATTAGGGTAAAGTCCGAGAATTGGTTTGACGTTGAGAATCTCCAGAACACGGACGCCAATGTACTCTGTCACATGAGTCTGGCATTTGAGGCCAGCGTGGAAGAGGAGATCAAACCAGTTCAAGGAAAGGTTCACGAGTTAAAGGCCAGTGAGGGTAATAAAAAGGAATGGCATCAGGAAGGGGGTAGCTCAGAGAGGGCTAGGACGTGTTTCGGGTGTGGGAAAATGGGACACTGAAGGAGAGACCGCCCGGCCACGAGGAGGGGGCAAGGCAAAGGGGATCCTCCAGTGCCTAAGACAAAACCTGTCGAGGCGAAGGGACAATTTGATGTTCTGGTGGTCGCCCTTCGGACAGTTTTTGTGCCACAGCAGGGAAGGGTAGACACTGCCGTGAGCAGGGAAATCCCGACCGCTCCAGTAAGCCCACTTCCCTGACTAGCACGCACCCAGTCTGAGTACCTGTGTTCGCTCACGTACGATGAATGGAGTAGACCATGCGTGAAGATGGGGGTGGAGAAGGTAGTGGGGAAGTATTTGTTGGACACCGGGGCTTACAGTACGGTGATTCACGCAAATAATCCGATTACCTCACCTTGGTCTAGCAAGGTTCCACACAGTCTGGTGGGGTTCACAGGGAACGAGCAGGCGGAGTCGATCTCCAGGCCGCTAGCCATCGATTTAGGATCACTCCACGCAAAATGAAAGTGCGTTCTGCTGAAATGGGAGCAGCCGGGGTCAGAAGTCCTAGGGGCCAAACTTACGTTAGCCCACAGAATCATAGTGGATTTGAGGAATCACTGCCTTTGGGGAGCAGTGGGTTCCGATAAGGAGGAAGAAGTTGTGATCCCAGGGAAAGGGGAAGGAAAAGGCACAGTGTGTACGATGAACCGAAGGGTAGTTACGACCTCGAGCAATTGGTTAATACTACCCCGGCCGAGTACCAGGCTTACGTGCGGGACAATCTCGCATTGTTCGCCACACACAAACACGACTGCGGTAGGGTGACGGGGGTAGAAGTCAGGGTACAAGGAAACCCTATGTCCCAGCCGCAGAAACAGTATAATTTCCCCAGAGAGGTAGAGGCCGACTTAGAGACAGCACTGGGATCCCTGGTAGCCCAAGAGGTGTTGAAGCCCATAGCCACACACGTGAACCAGCCTTTCCCTCAACGATTATCTGTCCCACCTGTGAGAGGGACTGTGTTTCTCATATTGGACTGTTCAGCCACCTAAGGACTAATTTTTAGAGTGGAAGCCTGTCTTCCTCGATTCCAAGGGACCGCCTATAATGATGATGATGACCACAGGGATCAGTGCTTGGGCCCCAGCTATTCACAATATATATAAATGATTTGGATGAGGGAACCAAATGTAATATTTCCAAGTTTGCTGACAACACAAAACTAGGTGGGATTGTGAGTTGTGAGGAGGATGCAAAGACGCTGCAAGGCGTTTTAGATAGGTTGAGTGAGTGGACAAACACATGGCAGATGCAATATAATGTGGATAAATGTGAGGTTATTCACTATGGTAGGAAAAACATAAGGACAAAGTATTATTTAAATGGTGATGGCTTGGGAAGTGTCAATGTACAGAGAGACCTGGGTGTCCTTGTACATCAGTTATTGAAAGCAAACATGCAGGTGCAGCAAGCAGTTAGGAAGGCAAATGGTATATTGGCCTTCATTGCAAGAGGATTTGAGTACAGGAGCAAGGATGTCTTACTAAAGTTATACAGGGCCTTGGTGAGACCACACCTGGAGTACTGTGTGCAGTTTTGGTCTGCTTAGCTCAGAAAGGATATACTTGCCATAGAGGGAGTACAGTGAAGGTTCACCAGACTGATTCCTGGGATGGCCAGGACTGTCGTATGAGGAGAGATTGGGTCGACTCAGCCTGTATTCACTAGAGTTTAGAAGAATGAGACGGGATCTCATTGAAACATATAAAATTCTGACTGGACTGGATAGACTGGATGCGGGGAGGATGTTTACCCTGGCTGGGAAATCTAGAACAAGGGGTCACAGTCTCAGGATACGGAGAAGGAAATTTAGGACCGAGATGAGGAGAAATTTTTTCACTCAAAAGGGTGGTGAACCTGTGGAATTCTCTATCACAGAAGGCTGTGGAGGCCAAGTCACTGAATATATTTAAGAGGGAGATAGATAGATTTCTAGAAACAAAAGGCATCATTGGGTATGGGGAAAAAGCGGGAATATGGTGCTGAGATAAAGGATCAGCCATGATCATATTGAATGGCACGAAAGGCCTAATGGCCTACTACTGCTCCTATTTTCTTTGTTTCTATGTTTCTAAAAAGAGTTAAAAAATATATTTTTTGTATAAAATATTTAATTAAATTGCATTTTAAATATGTAATGTATTCTATTTATTTATTTATTTAATGTGTTTGTGTGTTTCTGGGGGTATTCTCATTCATACTTATAGCAGCTCTGTAGAAATGGAGTAGGAATGGGATTATCCCCATTTTGATTGGTTGGGCCAGCCAACGTGATCCCAGGGACGCGTATGAAGTACATAAACTCTTGGAATACATGGGCCACTATGCAGGCCTTCGGGTAGAGGCTTAGGACCACAAGTCTCCGAAATTCCACGTACTTCCGTAGAAATTTTGGGGGTCGGAGACATCGGGCCACGGGAAGCCTCCGACCGCGAATTCTGTATATAGAAAAACTTAGGGCAATTTGGGAAGCTGAAAAGTAGAGTTGGTTGGAACATGGGATTTTCTCTATGGTACAGGCCAAAGAGCTGGGGTCCCAAAGCTGAGGTGCTACAGTGCTGCCACTGGTGTGAGATATAATTATAGTATGACAATTCTATACATTTAGATTCCATTATAAATTTGGAGATGGAAATTTATAATAGGAAAAAGTTGGTAAAAAATATGACAACAGCAAGTGAGGTTTTGTAGACAAGAAATGTGCCCAGACATAAGACTTATTGGGCTAGAAATTTGGCAGCTTTGCGCCCCTTTTTCCGCCATGACGAAATGGAAAAAGTCATTTTTATTGGCACTAAACGAGTCGCACAAAATTTAGCACCATGGCAGAAAATTCGTCAGCGGTTTTGCGACGGCACTAAAAATGATCTCCCGCCCATTTTTTATGATGTCAATCGGCGTGCAACGCTCCGCTATCGCCGGCGGCGGAAAATTCGCCAATATCGCCATTTTTATCGCCTGCCCAAAAACATGCCCGAAAAAATAAAATTTTACCAGGTCGGACTCAAGGTGCACCCAGCGCTATCTTTAAAAACGGAGCAGAAGTTCAGTGCATAAAAGGATTTGGAGGGAAGGCTGCATTTTACACAGTGAGCTTTTTGTGAGTTTATTGTTCATTTTTAAGGATATTTAAGGACATTTAAAATAATGGGGGCTATACTATCTCTGCCATTATTGCCGGCTGCTTTTTCTATGCAGCATCGAGCTGGAAGGCTTATTCAAGAGTATTTTGAGCATAATCAAAGAACTTGCAGACGTATGCGGAGTAGGCCTTACCACCCCCCCCCCCCCCCCCCGAGTTTACAGGGAACAGCGCTCTTACCTGCACCTGTCTGAGGCATAGTGCATTAGAAGACTGCGCTTCTGAAGAGATATGCCAGCTCATAAAGGCAGACCCACAGCCTACAGCCTACCAGCGACAACAGGACTGCACTGCACTACCCATGGTGTGAAGGTGACTGTGGCACTTGCCTTCCATGCTTCCGGCTTCTTTCAGGCATCGACAGGGAACAGATGCTCCATTTTGCAGTTCGCTGCATTCGCCAGGTGACTACTGCACTGTACGCACGCAGGATGGACGTTATAAAGTTCCCAATTACCAAGGAGACACAGAATGAGAGAGCTATAGGTATTGCACGAATTGCTGGCTTCCCCAAGGTTCAGGTTGCCATTGACTGTACGCACATCGCCCTGTAAGCACCTTTACTCAATCCAGAGATTTATCGAAACCGAAAAGGATTCCACTCCTTGAACGTACAGATCGTTTGCGACCATACTCAGCGCATCATGGCAGTAAATGCCCAATTTCCAGGGAGCATCCATGATGCTTTCATCTCGTGTGAGAGCAGTGTCTCATACCTGTTTGAGCGTTAGCCACAAGGCCAGAGCTGGATAAAGGTTACGGGCTCGCCACCTGGCTCATGAACCCCCTTCCGGAAGCCTCAGACAGAAGCCGAGCAATTCTATAAGGACAACTATCTAGCCACACACAACATCATCGAAAAGGCAATTGGAGTGCTCAAGCAGCGCTTCCGATGCCTGGACCACTCTGGAAGCTGCCTGCAATACTCCCCTCAGCAGGTTGCTGAGTTCATTGTGGTGTGCTGCATGCTACACAACTTAGCCATCATGAGGGGGACAGGATTTTCCACTGGGAACTATAGGACCACCTCATAAGAGAGGGGAGGAGGAGGGGGACAATGAAGACGAGGAGGAGAAGGAGGACGAGGGGCATGGTGATGCACCCATGCAACCGCCCCCACCACCACCACAGGGGAGGCCTCGTAGAGCTTTACATCAGCAGCTTATAATTCAACGCTTTGCTTGAAGAGTGAACGGCACGTTTGACCGTTGCCTGCCCACTCGATCCCACCATGTTGACCGTTCCTCCTCTTATTCTGCAAATGAGACACTGCACAAGAATGGTTAAGGTGAACAAAACAATTTATTAAACATTTGTAAATTTATTAAACATTTGTAAATTTATAAAACTTTGTCAATTTTAATTTTAAATAAACTTAAATAAAATTTTAACTTGGACAAAATTTGTTAAACTAAAAAATTTTATAAAACAGCAAAACAGCAACAAAACAAGAACTCTTGCACCAAATGTCTTTTAACTGCAGTCACTCCGTCTCCCCCCCCATCTTAACTCCACCCCCCCCCACTCACTTCTTGCCCCTATCCGAGTTGAGACCAAGACAGTGTGCAGCAAGGCAGGCAGAGTGCTGCTTTTGTTGGGGGAGAGACAATGGAGACGCCTGTGGGTCCCCTGGAGAAGCTCGGGGTATGGAAGGGCCGGCTTCTGAGTGTCAAGGCTGTTGCTCGGCCTCACCACTCACAGATGCTGTCGGTCTGGGTGGTATGACACCGGGGACTGCAGTGCCAAAAGTTGAGACCATCAATTGTCCGTGGGCATTGACAGCGTCGGTATTCTCACAGCTATAATCTGCGACATGCCCTCCCTCATATCCGCAGATAGTGCTGCAATGTTTCCGAAAATGCCACCTAAAACCTCCAGGTGCTGTCGCCTGAGCTGGATGCTCTCCCTGGATAGTCGCACCATGTCCAGGTGTGCATCTGCCTGTCTGTCAGCAGACCGGCTTTGCCGACTCACCCTCCAGAGAGATGGCATACGGGATTCAACCCCGGGAGTGCGTTGCTGCACGCCACTTGGACCCGGTGCCTCGGATGACTCAAAGCCCGAGAATGTTTCTTCCCCCAAAGAACTAGTGGCCGCAGCAAAAAGATGTGTTGACTACATCGACCCCTCCCACCCACTCCCTCCGCAATGGCTTCACCACATTTTTCCTCCCGTGGAGGTTCCTCGTCCTTGGCATGGCTCTCGTCTGCCTCCTCCACCCCCATATTATGGGCTGAACTGGAGGCTTAGATTGGAGGATGCGGCGCCTCCTCATCTGGAAATAGAAAACAACAGACAAGTGGTTAGCAGCAGGAGAGCGGGCAGGGTGACATGAGTACGGTCACATAGCGCAGACTTATTTGAAGGACCACCGCTACTGCATTATATGTCGTTGAGAGACACTGCATCACATTGCCCGAACCCTAGTCCAGAGACAGTACATCACATTGCCCCAGCTCTAGTCCACAGACACCACATCAAATTGCCCCAACCCTAGTACAGAGACGGTACATCACATTGCCCCAACCCTAGTCCACAGACACCACATCACATTACCTCAACCCAGACAGTGGATTTTTCAGGACTTACCCTCACTTTCGAACAGAGGCTCAGCACCCGCACGGGTAGTTGACCTCCCTGAGGCACCATACTCTCTCCTCGAGGTCCGTTAATGGCAGTGTCTAGGGTGGACCACCGCCTGTGCACCGCTGCTTCAGGCAGTTGTGCAACAACTTTCTCTGCAAAGATGACAATGGGAATGGTTACCAGAGGGCCCTTCTGCTCTTGTGGCACACACAGATAGCCATCAAAGCACTTATAACATACTGTGTGCCTTTAATACAGTCCTCTCTTTAACTGCCCTGGTAGTTGCACGTGATTCATGAGGAAGACATCGAAGTGCAGAAACATCTTTTAAGATGTCAAAATGCAGTCTTAATAATGTGTAACGATCATTCATGGCAAATAAGGTGTATTACCTATACCATTTGTCAGATTTACAATTTAAATAATGAAGGAGTGCATCAATAAAAATATTACTTACTCTTGACGACCTGCAATGGCCATTCCACCTTTTACGACACTGTTTATGGTCCCTCCTAATGTTGTCGACTGAGGAAACCTCCTCGGCAACGCTGGCCATAGACGCCTTATAACAGCTGGAGGGAGGGGGGGTTTACTTCTACCCATCCTATTAAAATCCCCCCCCATCTACTTTCCAGAGCTGTTATGAGGGCCTTTTTGCTCTCTGCCTGTTAAAGTCTCCCTGCATGGTGGCTGCTCTGTGAAAAATGGCTGATTCAGCTCTGGGTGTACTGCACAACTCTTTTTGGGGAGTACAAAATAAACATTAGATCGAGTGCCCCCCGATCTGGGGGACACTCCAGACACTTATAACTGCCCTCTTTTTTTTGTTTTTTTTGTGTTTTTTTTTCCTTTTGTGATTTTTTTTTTGGGCATTAAAATCATATAATTTACAAGTGCCCCCTATAAAAGGGGAGGGGGGTGTACTGCACATGCATGGGTGCACCCTGACAGCTGACCAGAATCACGGCGGGGGGGGGGGGGGGGGGGTAATCGGGGGGAAAAAATTGTGCATGCACAGAACATTCGTTTTTTTAATATCGGTAAATTCAGCTCCGGCGCACAAATGCAGTTGTGCCACGCCGGATTTACTGCTATCGCTGGTCACTGTTTGGCAAATTTTGCGACGTCCAGCGATAGCTATATACTGGTGCTAAAAAAAACAGGCCGCAATTATCACAAATAAAATGGTGACAGCGCCAATTTCCGAATTTCTAGCCCATTATATTACCAGTTGAGTTCCTGTTGCATTGTACACAGAGAGTGTGTGGGCGGGGGGACGGGTCAAGACCAAGTGTAGTCTTAAGGTGAAGTGGGGCTATAGAGCAGGGGATAATTGGATCAAGCATACAGACATAATTCAGTTCCCATTTTGAAGTTATTCATTCTCTCCTAATTTTTATATTTTTGTTATAAATTTGTATCTCCACATTCAATATTGGAAACTGCCTACATAAAGTTGTGTATGTAATTTAACTTTTCCACCAATTCATCATCATCAAAGGCAGTCCCTCGAAATCGAGGAAGACTTGCTACCACTCTAAAAGTGAGGTCTCAGGTGACTGCACAGTCCAATATGGGAATTACAGTCTCTGTCACAGGTGGGACAGGCAGTGTTTGAAGGAAAGGGTGGGTGGGTAGTCTGGTTTTCCGCACGCTCCTTCCGCTGTCTGCGTTTGGTTTCTACATGTTCTCGGCGACGAGACCCGAGGTGCTCAGCGCCCTCCTGGATGCTCTTCCTCCACTTAGGGCGGTCTTGGGCCAGGGATTCCCAGATGCCTGTGAGGATGTTGCACCTTATCAAGGAGGCTTTGAGGGTGACCTTGAATCATTTCCTCTGACCACCTGGGGTTCACTTGCGGTGTAGGAGTTCTGAGTAGAGCGCTTGCTTTGGGAGTCTCGTGTCGGGCAAGCAGACGACGTGGCCTGCCTAACGGAGCTGGTCGAGTGTTTTTCCACCAATTGGGGCAAGGCCTGAATCCTTTATTATTCAAAATTTGGCTTCCTATACATCCCCCTGTCCCTTCACCCCATTACTTGAAGTTGAACCTTCAGTCATCTTGGTTTTCTTTTCTGCAACTCCCTCCCTTAAAAACCTTCTCAAAACCCATCTCTTCAACCAAGGTACACTTCCTAATTTATCAACCTGGCTTGGCCAGCAACTTTCAGGATTATTTTTCTGGTGCTAGCCAAATTTCACAATTTGTCATGGTGGGATCTGAACTCATGACTCCTGAGTTGCAAGCCTAGCACCATCACCAATAGGCTAATCTGTGAAGTGCCTTCTTTACGTTAAAGGTATATAAACATAACTGGCTATAATCTTTAAAAAAACTTTAGAGGGACCGAACATGGTGGACTTACCGTCCGCAGGTGCCTGCTGCTGCCGGGTTTTCTGGGCGGTCTCCCCTCCGAGCGAGTTTGGTGGAGGCCTCCCGCCTGCAGGCAGGGAAGACCGCTGCGGACTGCCTGCTGGCGTGCAACGTGCGTTAGTGTCCTCCCGCCCACCGAGCTGCCAGTTTGGTCTGGGCGGGAGTCCACTGCAGCAGGGGAAAAGACTGCCGCGTGAAGGCAGGTCTAACCTCAATGGTAAGTAAGAAGACCTGCAAAAAAAGGTTAGTAAACTTCTTTCTTTATTTTATTTCCAGCGATTCAGGTGGATGGGGTCCCCTAACGGTTCGCCAGTATTTTTTTGGGGGGAAATTTTTAATTTTATCTGTTCCCCCCTCCCTGGGCCCGACTCAATCCTCAGCGGTATTTTGCCAAGGATTGCATTTGCTGCCGAGATTGGGAGCTCCTGTGCACTGCTGCCCAGATTCATGGCGTAAGTTCTTTTTTTTGCCGCTGGGAGGTCTTTCCAGGACTTTTTCATGTAAGTTCTGCCCAAAGTACCGCCAGGATCTCAGCGGTCCTTTGGGCGGCATTGGCTGGAACTTAGCTTCCACCAAGTTCGGGGCCTAGATGACCTAAAATGTAAAACAAATAGCTCCCTTAAGTCATGTAAAATCGTTCTAAAATCACATCATCATCATAGGCGGTCCCTCGAACGAGGATGACCTGCTTCCACATGAGTTCACAGATGTTTCAATGAAGGACCCGATGTTCCAGTCCTGAACTCCAATTGAGGGGGTGGAAGATGTCTGCATGGATTTTTTTTTTTGCACACCAGCCACCACATGGGCTTGACAAAGCTAGGCCTGTATTTAGTGGCAAGGGTTAACCAGGATAACTGGAGACCTGCTCTGCTAAAATGACAGTATCTACAGTACAAAGGGGGATCAGCCAGGTGTTATTTTCTGCGGGCATTAGTTTTCTCAGCCAGTCTTTCTCTAAGTGCTCAAATAATCTGTGTGATTTAGGTAGTAGAACAGAGTTTTAACTTCAGACATAGTTGTTAGGTTCTAGTTTTCCAATATCAACATTATAATTTCTTGCATTAAATTCAAATTTTCAATGATTATCTTGGATTTATTGCTTACTTGCAAGTGGAATTACACATTCTTAATAGATTGAAAAGTGAAAACAAACACAATGTGTGGGCATTTCACAGTTCTATTTTCCTATGTTGTTTATTTTTATTGTTGGCATTTTCCAGCAAGAAACAAAAAACAATAAGAAATTTAGTACAAGACTAATAAGGGCCATTAATACAAGGAAGGACTTCAGAGCAAGTATGTTCCCTTAAAGAAAAAGGGTGGGATTAACACATCTAGAGACCCCTGGATGTCATGGGGCACACAGGGTAGGATAAAGAAAAAAAGAGAAGCTTATGACTGATACTGAGGACTCAATACTGCAGAACCCTAGAGAAGTATAGAAAGTACAGGGGTGAAATTAAAAAGGAAATTAGGAAACCAAAAGAGGGCATCAAAAAAGATTGGCAAGTAAAATCAAGGAAAACCCAAAAATGTTTTATAAATACATTAAGAGCAAGAGAATAACTAAAGAGTAGAGCCTGTTAAGAGACCATAAAGGTAACCTGTGTGTGGATGCGGAAGACATGGGTATGATTCTCAATGAATACTTTGCGTGTTTTCACAAGAGAGGATTATACAGCAAGGAGGAGTGTGAAATATTAGAAGAAATAAACATAATGAGAGAGGAAGTATTAAGGGGTCTAGCATTTTGAAAGTGCATAAATCCCCAGGCCCAGATGACATGTATCCTAGGCTGTAAAGAGAAGCAGGGGAGGAAATAGCAGAGGGAGCGATCATCAGTTTCCAATCCTCTCTGGCTACAGGTGTGGTGCTGGAGGACTGTTAATGTTGTACCATTGTTTAAAAAGGGAGAAAGGGATAGACCGAATAATTACAGGCCACTGAACGTAAACTCAGTGGTGGGAGGAGGTAATAAGGAGGTTCGATGAAGATTAGTGCGTTGATGTAGTGTATATGGATTTTCGCAAGGCTTTTGATAAGGTCCCACATGGCAGACTGGTTACAAAAGTAAAAGGCCTGCGAGATCAGGAGTTCGGGCAGCGTCGAAGAGGCAGGAGTCCGGGGAGTCGGAGGCCTATAAAAGGCCCGCGAGATCAGGAGTTCGGGCAGCATCGAGGAGGCCAGCTGGTGCAGGGGCAGAAGATAAACAAAGAAGTAGAAGGAAATCAAATGGTGACGTCACAGCCAAGGGGGTAAGTGAATGGCTGGTGATTGGTGAGTAGTTTTTCTTTATCTTTTCCTTTATCAGTAGGTAACCTTTATCATTATTGTTGCCAAATTAAGTTAATCTAGGGGTTAAGTCATAGCAGGAGAGCTCGGACACGTGTCATGCTCCTCCTGTGCTATATGGGAACTCAGGGATGCTTCCAGCGTCCCTGACGGCTACATATGAGGGAAGTGTATCCTGTTGCAGCTCCTGACAGACCACATTGCAGCACTGGAGCTGCGGGTGGATTCATTCTGGAGCATCCGCGATGCTGAGGATGCCGTGAATAGCACGTTTAGTGAGTTGGTCAAACCGTAGGTAAAGGTTACACAGACAGATAGGGGAAGGGTGACCAACAGGAAGAGCAGTAGAAGGAAGGTAGTACAGAGGTCCCCTGCGGTCATCCCCCTGCAAAACAGATGAATACGTGGCTTGAGGAGGGGTGCAGCAGGAGGGATTCAAATTCCTGGGGCATTGGATCCGGTTATGGGGGAGGTGGGACCAGTACAAACCGGACGGTCTACACCTGGGCAGGACCGGAACCAATGTCCTTGGGGGAGTGTTTGCTAGTGCTGTTGGGGAGGAGTTAAACTAATATGGCAGGGGGATGGGAACCTATGCAGGGAGGCAGAGGGAAATAAAAGGAAGACAGAGGCAAAAGATAGAAAGGAGAATAGTAAAAGTGGAGGGCAGAGAATCCCAAGGCAACAAACAAAAAGGGCCACATTACAGCAAAATTCTAAAGGGACAAGGTGTGTCAAAAAGACAAGCCTGAAGACTCTGTGTCTTAATGCAAGGAGTATCCGTAATAAGGTGGATGAATTAACTATGCAAATAGATGTTAACAGATATGATGTGATTGGGATTACAGAGACGTGACTCCAGGATGATCAGGGCTGGGAACTCAACATCCAAGAGTATTCAACATTCAGGAAGGATAGAATAAAAGAAAAAGGAGGTACCAAAAGGCAGAAAACGCTAGTGGGAGTTGTGTACAGACCTCCAAACAGTAGTAGTGATGTTGGGGAGGGCATCAAACAGGAAATTAGGGATGCATGCAATAAAGGTGCAGCAGTTATCATGGGTGACTTTAATATGGATATAGATTGGGCTAACCAAACTGGAAGTAATACGATGGAGGAGGATTTCCTGGAGTGCATAAGGGATGGTTTTTTAGACCAATATGTCGAGGAACCAACTAGGGGGGAGGCCATCTTAGACTGGGTGTTGTGTAATGAGAGAGGATTAATTAGCAATCTCGTTGTGCGAGGCCCTTTGGGAAAGAGTGACCATAATATGGTGGAATTCTACATTAGGATGGAGAATGAAACAGTTAATTCAGATACCATGGTCCAGAACTTAAAGAAGGGTAACTTTGAAGGTATGAGGCGTGACTTGGCTAGGATAGATTGCCGAATGATACTTGAGGCGTTGACAGTGGATGGGCAATGGCAGACATTTAGAGACCGTATGGATGAACGACAACAATTGTACATCCCTGTCTGGCGTAAAAATAAAAAAGGGAAGGTGGCTCAACCGTGGCTATCAAGGGAAATCAGAGATAGTATTAAAGCCAAGGAAGTGGCATACAAATTGGCCAGAAATAGCAGTGAACCCGGGGACTGGGAGAAATTTAGAACTCAGCAGAGGAGGACAAAGGATTTGATTATGGCAGGGAAAATAGAGTATGACAGGAAGCTTGCAGGGAACATTAAGACGGACTGGAAAAGCTTCTATAGATATGCAAAGAGAAAAAGGTTAGTAAAGACAAACGTAGGTCCCCTGCAGTCAGAATGAGGGGAAGTCATAACGGGGAACAAAGAAATGGCAGACCATTGAACAAGTACTTTGGTTCGGTATTCACTAAGGAGGACACAAACAACCTTCCGGATATAAAAGGGGTCAGAGGGTCCAGTAAGAAGAAGGAACTGAGGGAAATCCTTATTAGTCGGGAAATTGTGTTGGGGAAATTGATGGGATTGAAGGCCAATAAATCCTCAGGGCCTGATGGTCTGCATCCCAGAGTACTTAAGGAGGTGGCCTTGGAAATAACAGATGCATTGACAGTCATTTTCCAACATTCCACAGACTCTGGATTAGTTCCTATGGAGTGGAGGGTAGCCAATGTAACCCCACTTTTTAAAAAAGGAGAGAGAAAACAGGGAATTTTTGACCGGTCAGCCTGACATCGGTAGTGGGTAAAATGATGGAATCAATTATTAAGGATGTTATAGCAGCGCATTTGGAAAGAGGTGACATGATAGGTCCAAGCCAGCATGGATTTGTGAAAGGGAAATCATGCTTGACAAATCTTCTGGAATTTTTTGAGGATGTATCCACTAGAGTGAACAAGGGAGAACCAGTTGATGTGGTGTGTTTGGGCTTTCAGAAGGCTTTTGACAAGGTCCCACACAAGAGATTAATGTGCAAAGTTAAAGCACATGGGATTGGGGGTAGTGTGCTGACGTGGATTGAGAACTGGTTGGCAGACAGGAAGCAAAGAGTAGGAGTAAATGGGTACTTTTCAGAATGGCAGGCAGTGACTAGTGGGGTACCGCAAGGTTCTGTGCTGGGGCCCCAGCTGTTTACATTGTACATTAATGATTTAGACGAGGGGATTAAATGTAGTATCTCCAAATTTGCGGATGACACTAAGTTGGGTGGCAGTGTGAGCTGCGAGGAGGATGCTATGAGGCTGCAGAGTGACTTGGATAGGTTAGGTGAGTGGGCAAATGCATGGCAGATGAAGTATAATGTGGATAAATGTGAGGTTATCCACTTTGGTGGTAAAAACAGAGACAGACTATTATCTGAATGGTGACAGATTAGGAAAAGGGGAGGTGCAACGAGACCTGGGTGTCATGTCATTGAAGGTTGGCATGCAGGTACAGCAGGCGTTTAAGAAAGCAAATGGCATGTTGGCTTTCATAGCGAGGGGATTTGAGTACAGGGGCAGGGAGGTGTTACTACAGTTGTACAGGGCCTTGGTGAGGCCACACCTGGTGTATTGTGTACAGTTTTGGTCTCCTAACTTGAGGAAGGACGTTCTTGCTATTGAGGGAGTGCAGCGAAGGTTCACCAGACTGATTCCCGGGATGGCAGGACTGACAAATCAAGAAAGACTGGATCAACTGGGCTTGTATTCACTAGAGTTCAGAAGAATGAGAGGGGATCTCATAGAAACGTTTAAAATTCTGACGGGTTTAGACAGGTTAGATGCAGGAAGAATGTTCCCAATGTTGGGGAAGTCCAGAACCAGTGGTCACAATCTAAAGGATAAGGGGTAAGCCATTTAGGACCGAGATGAGGAGAAACTTCTTCACCCAGAGAGTGGTGAACCTGTGGAATTCTCTCCCACAGAAAGTTGTTGAGGCCAATTCACTAAATGTATTCAAAAAGGAGTTAGATGTCGTCCTTACTACTAGTGAGATCAAGGGGTATGGCGAGAAAGCAGGAATGGTGTACTGAAATTGCATGTTCAGCCATGAACTCATTGAATGGTGGTGCAGGCTCAAAGGGCCGAATGGCCTACTCCTGTATCTATTTTCTATGTTTCTATGTTTTGGGTACTGCTGGGGGGGATGATTCATCAGGGCAGGACAGCAGCAGCCACGGCCATGGCACCGTGGGTGGCTTTGCTGCACAGGAGGGCAGCAAAAAGAATGGGAGAGCTATAGTGATAGGGGATTCTATTGTAAGGGGAATAGATAAGACGTTTTTGCTGCCGCAATCGAGACTCCAGGATGGTATGTTGCCTCCTTGGTGCAAGGGTCAAGGATGTCTCGGAGTGGTTGCAGGGCATTTTGGAGGGGGAGGGTGAACAGCCAGTTGTCGTGGTACATATAGATACCAACGATATAGGTAAAAAAATGGGATGGGGTCCTACAAGCTTTATTTAGGAAGCTAGGATTTAAATTTAAAAAATAGGACCTCAAAAGTAGTAATCTCAGGATTGCTACCAATGCCACTTGCTCGTCAGAGTAGTAATCGCAGGATAGCTCAGATGAATACGTGGCTTGAGGAGTGGTGCAGAAGGGAGAGATTCAAATTCCAGGGACATTGGAACTGGTTCTGGGGGAGGTGGGACCAGTGCAAACCAGATGATCTGCACCTGGGCAGGACCGAACCAATGTCCTAGGTGGAGTGTTTGCTAGTGCTGTTGGGGAGGGATAAAACTAATATGGCAGGGGAATGGGAACCTATGCAGGGAGACAGAGGGAAGTAGAATGGAGTCAGAAGCAAAAGATAGAAAGAAGAAAAGTAAAAGTGGAGGGCAGAGAAACCCAAGGCAAAAATCAAAAAGGGCCACATTGCAGCAAAATTCTAAAGGGGCAAAGTGTGTTAAAAAGACAAGCCTGAAGACTCTGTGCCTCAATGCGAGGAGTATTCGGAATAAGATGGACGAATTAACTGCACAGGGAGCAATTAATGAATATGATATAATTGGCATCACTGAGACATGGCTCCATGGTGACCAAGGCTGAGAACTCAACATCCAGGGGTATTCAATATTCAGGAAGGATAGACAGAAAGGAAAAGGAGGTGGGGTAGCGTTGCTGGTTAAAGAGGAAATTAATGCAATAGTAAAGAAGGACATTGGCTTGGATGATGTGGAATCTGTATGGGTGGAGCTGCGGAATACCAAAGGGCAGAAAATGCTAGTGGGAGTTGTGCACAGACCACCAAACAGCAGTAGTGAGATTGGGGACAGCATCAAACAAGAAATTAGAGATGCATGCAATAAAGGTACAGCAGTTATCATGGGCGACTTTAATCTACATATAGATTGGGCTTACCAAACTGGTAGCAATACAGTGGAGGAGGAGTTCCTGGAGTGTATTACGGATGGTTTTCTCGACCAATATATCGAGGAACCAACTAGATGGCTGGCCATACGAGACTGGGTGATTTGTAATGAGAAAGGACCAATTAGCAATCTTGTTGTGCGAGGCCCCTTGGGGAAGAGTGGCCATAATATTCTTTATTAAAATGGAGAGTGACACAATTAATTCAGAGACTCGGGTCCTGAACTTAAGGAAAGTTAACTTCGATGGTATGAGACGTGATTTGGCTCGAATAGACTGCGAATGATACTTAAAGGGTTGACGGTGGATAGGCAATGACAAACATTTAAAGAGCACATGTATGAACTTCAACAATTGTACATCCCTGTCTGGAATAAAAATAAAACGGGGAAGGTGGCTCAACCGTGGCTAACAAGGGAAATTAAGGATAGTGTTAAATCCAAGGAAGAGACATATAAATTGGCCAGAAAAAGCAGCAAACCTGAGGACTGGGAGAAATTTAGAATTCAGCACAGGAGGACAAAGAGTTTAAATAGGAGGGGGACAATAGAATATGAGAGGAAGCTTGCCGGGAACATAAAAACTGACTGCAAAAGCTTCTATAGATATGTGAAGAGAAAAAGATTAGTGAAGACAAACATACGTCTCTTGCAGTCAGATTCAGGTGAAGTTATATTGGAAAACAAAGAAATGGCAGACCAGTTGAACAAATACTTTGGTTCTGTCTTCATGAAGGAAGACACAAATAACCTTCCAGAAATACCAGGGGACCGAGGGTCTAGTGAGAAGGAGGAACTGAAGGAAATCCTTATTAGGCGGGAAATTGAGTTAGGGAAATTGATGGGATTGAAGGTCGATAAATCCCCAGAGCCTGATATTCTGCATCCCAAAGTACTTAAGGAAGTGGCCCTAGAAATAGTGGATGCATTGATGATCATATTCCAACAGTCTATCGACTCTGGATCAGTTCCCATGGATTGGAGGGTAGCTAATGTAACACCTCTTTTTAAAAAAGCAGAGAAAATGGGTAATTATAGACCGGTTAGCCTGACATCAGTAGTGGGGAAAATGTTGGAATCAATTATTAAAGATGAAATAGCAGCGCATTTGGAAATCAGTAACAGGATCAGTCCAAGTCAGCATGGATTTATGAAAGGGAAATCATGCTTGACAAATCTTCTGGAAATTTTTGAGGATGTAACTAGTAGAGTGGACAAGGGAGAACCAGTGGATGTGGTGTATTTGGACTTTCAAAAGGCTTTTGACAAGGTCCCACACAAGAGATTGGTGTGCAAAATTAAAGCACATGGTATTGGGGGTAATGTACTGACGTGGATAGAGAACTGGTTGGCAAACAGGAAGTAGAGTCGGGATAAACGGGTCCTTTTCAGAATGGCAGGCAGTGACTAGTGGGGTGTCGCAGGGCTCAGTGCTGGGACCCCAGCTATTTACAATATACATTAATGATTTAGATGAAGGAATTGAGTGTAATATCTCCAAGTTTGCAGATGACGCTAAGCTGGGTGGCGGTGTGAGCTGTGAGGAGGACGCCAAGAGGCTGCAGGGTGACTTGAACAGTTTATGTGAGTGGGCAAATGCATGGCAGATGCAGTATAATGTGGATAAATGTGAGGTTATCCACTTTGGGGGCAAAAACACGAAGGCAGAATATTATCTGAATGGCGGCAGATTAGGAAAAGGGGAGGTGCAACGAGACCTGCGTGTCATGGTTCATCAGTCATTGAAAGTTGGCATACAGGTACAGCAGGCGGTGAAGAAGGCAAATGGTATGTTGGCCTTCATAGCTAGGGGATTTGAGTATAGGGGCAGGGAGGTCTTACTACAGTTGTACAGGGCCTTGGTGAGGCCTCATCTGGAATATTGTGTTCAGTTTTGGTCTCCTAATCTGAGGAAGGACGTTCTTGCTATTAAGGGAGTGCAGCGAAGGTTCACCTGACTGATTCCCGGGATGGCAGGACTGACATATAAGGAGAGACTGGATCGACTGGGCCTGCATTCACTGGAGTTTAGAAGGATGAGAGGGGATTTCATAGAAACATATAAAATTCTGATGAGACTGGACAGGTTAGATGCAGGAAGAATGTTCCCGATGTTGGGGAAGTCCAGAACCAGGGGACATAGTCTTAGGATAAGGGGTAGGCCATTTAGGACTGAGATGAGGAGAAAGTTCTTCACTCAGAGAGTTGTTAACCTGTGGAATCCTCTGCCGCAGAGAGTTGTTGATGCCAGTTCACTGGTATATTCAAGAGGGAGTTAGATATGGCTCTTACGGTTAAGGGGATCAAGGGGTATGGAGAGAAAGCAGGAAAGGGGTACTGAAGGAATGATCACCCATGATCTTATTGAATGGCGGTGCATGCTCGAAGGGCCGAATGGCCTACTCCTGCACCTATTTTTCTATGTTTCTATATCAATGGACTGGTCAGGTGGGCAGAACAGTGGCAAATGGAATTCAATCCGGAGAAGTCTGAGGTAATGCATTTGCGGGGCTAACAAAGCTAGGATACACAATAACTGGTGGAACACTGAGAAGTGTAGAGGAACAGAGTGCATGTCCACAGATCCCTGAAGGTAGCAGCCAGGTAGATAAGGTGGTTAAGAAGGCATACGGAATACTTGCCTTTATTAGCCAAGGCATAGATTATAAGAGGTTATGCTTGAACTGTATGAAACAATAGTTAGGGCACAGCTGGAGTACTGCATGCCGTTCTGGTCACCACATTACAGGAAAGATGTGATTGCACAAGAGAGGGTAGAAAGGAGATTTACGAGGATGTTGCCTGGACTGGGGAATTTTAGCTATGAGCAAAGATTGGATAGGCTGGGGTTGTTTTCTTTGGAACAGAGTAGGCTGAGGGGAGACTTAATTGAGGTGTTTAAAATTATGAGGGGCCTACATAGAATGGATAGGAAGGACCTATTTCCCTTAGCAGAGGGGTCAATACTCTGGGGGAATAGATTTAAAGTAATTGGTAGGTTTAGTGGGAATTTGAGGAGAACTTATTTCACCCAGAGGGTGGTGGGGGTCTGGAACTCTCTGCCTGAAAGGATGGTAGAGGCAGAAACCCTCATAGCATTTAAAAAGTGCTTGGATATTCACTACAAGGCTACGGACCAAGAGCTGGAAAGTGGGATTAGGCTGGATAGCTTTGTCTATCGGCACAAACACGATGGGCTAAATGGCTTCCTGAGTTGTAAATTTGTATGATTCTTTATGACTTGCATTTATATAGCACTTTTCACGACCTCAGGACATCCCAAAGTGCTTTACAGCCAATTAAGTACTTTTGAAGTATTGTAATGAAGGAAACACAGCAACCAATGTGCACACAGCAAGGTCCACAAAACAATAATGACCAGATAATCTGTTTTTCTAATGATGTTGGTTGAGGGATAAATGTTGGCTAGGGTACCAAATTCTTCTTTGAATAGTGCAATGAGCTTTTTTTTTACATCTACCGGAGAGGGCAGACAAGGCTTTGGTTTAAGGTCTCATCCAAAAGTCGGCACACCTCTGGTAGTGCTGCACTGGAGCGTCAGCCCAGACTTTGTGCTCAAGTCTCTGTGGAGTGGGACTTGAACCCACAGACTTAACTCAGAGACAAGAGTGCTACCAACTGAGCCATGGCTGACAATGGCAACGGATGATTTGAATTCCTGCTTATGGAAGCCAGTCATGTAAACCAAACTGTAACTGGGTTTTAAGTGCCGTGTGAACTTGCAGTGGACAGCAGCAGCTCCCTACACACGTCTGACAATCATTTACCCACCATCGCTACTTGTCTGCTGCTGGGCGCCACACCGCGCGCATGTCACCTGGGCAATATCAAAATACTGTTTCTTTGTGCAATTCTGAACTGTTTGGAAAGGAAACGAAATTATGTTGGAGCGGATCAGGGACGGGAATATCACCAGCACCACCAGCGGGCCCCAGAGTAACTGCATCGTCTCAGTCGCCATGGTCCGAGCCAACCGACCTTTCCCCGGCTGCCATCCCACAATCCTCCGGGCCCCGGCAGGTCCTAGCAGCTGCGCGCTGCACAATATTTTATTTCTAAAGACGAATAATCCCAGCGCCATTACAAAACATGCCGATTAGCTTTTGAGTTGAGACTAACGATGTTATGGGATTTTAAAGTTCGTTAATCGTCCACTCAGTTTAAAGATAATGTGTTGTTTTCAATTTAAAATATAAAGCTGTCAGGACCCTGCTTTCCTTCCCACTCTTCCGGCGAGCGCTGCTACGGAAGCTCTATCGTGTTGGTGGCCGGGCTGCGAGAGGGTGAAGAGCGGTTCGTGGTTGGGTATGGAGTCGTCTCTTCCTCCTTCTAGCTCTCTTTAACCTCCCCCCCCCCCTCCTTCCCCCCGCTCTCTCTGTGTCTCTCTCTCTTTTCTTACACAGGGCGGGTCAAGTGGAATGTGAGGCCGAGCCGTGTGGGGAGCTGTGTGAGTATGACGAGGCGCACCCAGAGCTCTGTGGGTGGTGATGGTGGCGGCCGCCGTTGCCTCCTTGGATCGGAGACGTATCGAGATGGTGGAGTGCGAGGCCTCACCACGAGCTGTGATGTGCAGGGAGTTTCGCAGCAACGGTCTCTGCCGAGATATTCTTGCCGTTTGATTTTGCGCAGTATTTTAGCCCAGTGATGGTCACCGTAGACTGATGTGTGGTCCATGAGGGCGAAGCTGAGCATTGTAAAGGTGTCCGTCCGTGTGTACGCGCCCGATCCACCCCATCACAAACACTCGGGCCTGATTCTTACAGACGTTACCCCCGCCCTTCCCCGGTTGGAGTTGAATTGGACTTTGACTCGTCAAACGTGATCTGGACTTTTGAAAGAAATGATTACAAATTTAAGGGGAAAAAAAACAAGAGGCCAAATGACATTTTATACGAGGGATGGTTGTATTATAGGTTTGTTTCTTCGGCCGATCAGATCGTGTACGTTTGAAGTGACCGCCGATATGGTTTTCCTTGCGGTTTCTCCAACCAAATGATTGTTACCTAGATCAGAAATAGTCTTTTGGAGGAAGAGGGCACCATTACACATTGAATTACATCGTGTTCAGGTCTTTGGTTAATTCAACTTCCAATGACTGAAAGGAATGCGAACGTTTGGAATCACCAATTTTACAGTCCGGATTTTGAATTGTCAAGCCGATATATTCTTTCTGCTTTACCTCCTTTTTTTTCATCCACTGTTTTATCCGGTGCTAACCTCTGGAATTCCCTCTCTAAATCTCTCTGCCTCTCTATTTCCCCCCCCCCCCCCCCAAAATGCTCCTTAAAACCTTCTTCTTTGACCAAGATTTTGGTCAATATTTCCTTATGTGGCTTGGTGTCCCATTTTGTTTAATAATGCGCCTTGAGATGTTTTATTACATTAAAGGTGCTTTATAAATGCAAGTTGTTTCGAAGAGTTTCATGCTTGTATCTGATTTCCACTTGTTAATATTTGGGTGTTTTCGAGTTATTTTTATCTTGCCTGGCGCAGGTGAACTGAGTTTAACATTTTTGAAGACGTTTATCAACTTCTAAAGAAGCACTTGGCTAATTCTGTTATATGGGCAACATAGGAATGTGGGGAACTCGCGTTCTTCAAGTTGGCAGAACTGTGTCTCATGTAGATGGAAGATTTTTTTTTATTTCAGAAAGGTTTAAAAATAATTGTTAGGATGAGGATACACACCCAAAACAACATAATGGTGGCTATTTATTTTGGTGTGTTCAGTCAATCCAGATTTATTTTAAATTGGTTTTGGTAATGCAGTTTTAATATGGAACACATCAAGAATTTGCTCATTTAAAATGTTTCTAATTTTATAGTAGGAATAAACGGGTCTTTTTTGGGGTGGCTGACAGTGACTAGTGGGGCTCCACAGGGATCAGTGCTTGGGCCCCAGCTATTCACAATATATATAAATGATTTGGATGAGGGAACCAAATTAATATTTCCAAGTTTGCTGATGACACAAAACTAGGTGGGATTGTGAGTTGTGAGGAGAATGCAAAGACGCTGCAAGGCAATTTTAGATAGGTTGAGTGAGTGGGCAAACACATGGCGGATGCACTATAACATGGATAAATGTGAAGTTATCCACTTTGGTAGGAAAAACATAAGGACAAAGTATTATTTAAATGGTGATGGCTTAGGAGGTGTTGATGTACAGAGGGTGTCCTTGTTCACCAGTCATTGAAAGCAAACATGCAGGTGCAGCAAGCAGTTAGGAAGGCAAATGGTATGTTGGCCTTCATTGCAAGAGGATTTGAGTACAGGAGCAAGGATGTCTTCCTACAGTTATACAGAGCCTTGATGAGACTGCACCTGGAGTATTGTGTGCAGTTTTGGTCTTGCCTAAGAAAGTATATATTTTTTTTTAAAAAGAGGGAGTGCAGCGAAGGTTCACCAGACTGATTCCTGGGATGGCAGGACAATCGTATGCGGAGAGATTGGGTCGACTAGAATTTAGAAGAATGAGAAGTGATCTCATTGAAACGTATAAAATTCTGACTGGGCTGGATAGACTGGATGTGGGGAGGATGTTTCCCCTGGCTGGGAAGTCTAGAACAAGTGGTCACAGTCTCAGGATACGGGGCAGGAAATTTAGGACCGAGATGAGGAAAAATTGTTTCACTGAGGGTGGTGAACCTGTGGCATTCTCTACCACAGAAGGCTGTGGAGGCCAAGTCACTGAATATATTTAAGCGGGAGATAGATAGATTTCTAGACACAAAAGACATCAAGGGGTATGGGAAAAAAGCGGGAATATGGTGTTGAGATAGCGGATCAGCCATGATATTGAATGGCGGTGCAGACTCGAAAGGGCCGAATGGCCTACTACTACTCCTATTTTCTTTGACGTTCGTTTCATTCCAGTTGATTGAAATTCTTATATTGAGAATCCCAACATTATCTTGATTCTAATTGCTTGTTACAAGTTTGACCTTGTTCAATTATTTTTTTGCAGTCTGTAAAGTTGTTTTTAACCCTTGTCCGAGTGGTCTTCTGGTTCTTAAAGGAAACTCCCATTTACAGGTAAGTGCCTTGAGGATGGTAGATGACTGAAAATCCCCTCCTAACTGGGATAAAGCATCAATTTTGTTATCGTCACATAAACCATCCAATGACACTTGCTTTGAATTTTTTTTAAGGAAATATTATGGTTGTTATGAAATGACTTTGCCTTTTAAAGATTTGTCATTTTGAAAGGAGCTGTGTTTGGGTAGGAACTTATTGTTGTGCACATCTAGCTACAGAGCACTTGCATTTCCTATGCTTCACAATTCCATATTTCTTTTTATGCAGGGTTTCTTTACATAGTGAGGCAATAATCAGGAAATAGGCAGTTTCACTATTTCTCAAATACATTTAGAGAATTTCACCAAGTATCTTCATATCAAATATATTTCACAATGCAGGGCTAGATTTTAACTGTCTCCAGCAGCATTTTTTTTTTGGGGGGGGGGGTGTTATTTTCCTGCTTTACCTGAAAACTGATAACAGAAATATTTGTCAGCAAAACTTTGGCGAATCTGACTTTTGATTCTTAGAATTTGAGTTGCTTTGCCCTTTTACTACTATTTAGTCCAATATATGGGAGTAATCTAGGATTCTGCCCAAAATGTATTGAGTTTTTGTTTTTGCAATTGTTGCCAGTCAAAAAACTAAAATTATAATTGAATACAGGTAGGATTGATCATTTAAATCTACCAGCTCATTGCTGTCTTTTAAGTATCATTTTAGAAACCTGTGCAAATTATACCTATTTCCTGTGTTGCTAATTTTGCAATTCTAATGTTTTTAGATCAAAAATCTGTTCTCTCGAGTATATAGTAACACAGTCTGCATGGTCCATCAGGTCAGGTCAAAAATTGATACATTTCAGAGCCCAAAGATGTCACCTTTATGTTCAAAGTATTTGGGAGCAAATAATCATCAAAAATCATAAACTTAAGGACAATGATTTCAAAAGGATTAGAATTTGAGTAATTAAAAAAATAATTAAATATTCTAGATTTAAGGAATAGAAATTCTACAACCGAATTTGCCTTGGAGTTGCTACAGAATCCGATCTACAGTATCTGATATTTTCACTAAAAGATTCTTTTATGATCTACCTGAACGAGCCATCCATTAGACCTAATCATTTGTTTCAGAGGGGTGCTGAATTATGTGCAATGGTGGATTTCTCAATGTCTGGAATTATTTAAGACGTTTTGAAAATGGCAGAGTTATGGATTTTACGATTTGTGGTGTTGCTTTATATCTGATTTTGTTTGGTTCATGCAGAGTTAGCGGATTGCTTGGAAGGACAAAAATCAGGTTACTGGCTTGAGATAACTTGTACACCTCTAGATTGAAGTTACTTGGTAGGGGTGGACTTCAATGCGGGATAAAAGATATGATGGACTTTCTAAATTGAGGGCCTAGGGTGCAGTTGGTAAATTAAGCTCATATTTTGTTTTATGTCTAATATCAGTGGAATTTTAAATCATGGGTCCTTTTTATAATTCTTGTTTGGAGAAAGAAGAATGCAGTGGTAGTAAGCTGCAATTGGCTCGACAGCAGGTTTGATGTGCGAATGAAACCATCAGCAATTTGATCGATCACATTATTTTAGGATGAACTGCATTCCACTGAGGTACTACTGCTGAATTACAATATTTATATCAATTTTTTTCACATTAAATACAATTTCAGTCGTTTATCAGACTTTGAGGGGGATATGGCATTGTGGACATCTTCAGCATTTTCAAAAACAACTCTCGTGCATTTGGTGGTGTTTAATGAGTTGGGAGCTTTTGAGATTTAATGGTTATATTTTTGGAGTGATAACTCAATATAAAAAAATCTTATTTTGTGCAAAGTAAGAAGAATCTGTTTTATTCTTAAAATGAGCATTTCTGACTTATTTATATTGTATTTGGAAGTTAATGAAGTATCCAGAACCTTTTTTAAATAATTTGATATCATCCTGTGTGCCTTTCTTGCCTGCAGGTGACTTTTTCTATTGATAGAGCTCAGCATGGCTGTGATCATCCGCTTGCAGGGGCTCCCAGTTTCTGCAGGAACCTTGGATATTCGTCACTTCTTCTCTAGATTAACCATTCCTGATGGAGGGGTGCACATTATTGGTGGTGAACAGGGAGAGGCATTCATTGTATTTGCCACAGATGAAGATGCACGGCTTGCTTTGATGAGGTCGGGTGAAATTCTTAATGGGAGCAGAGCAAAGCTAACACTAAGTAGCAGAAATGAAATGCAGAATACAATTGAAATGAGTCGTAAGCGATATACACGCTCGAGTGGAGAACCGTCCGGTTCTAGAAGGTCAGGATCCAGCAATTCTGGCACAGGTGGGTTAGGTAGCATACCTTCTACACTAGCTGCAAACTTAGTTGCAGCTATGCAACATGGAATAAGTACATGGAGTGACATTGGAAGTTCCGGTATGAACAACTATGGCTCTCGCAACGATCCCATGATGAGTGGTAATATGTCCACAATGGCTTTATCTTCTCCACAGAACCATCCAGTTACTCCTGCTTCCTCCATGTCTGCATACTTTGGAATGTCTTCTAGAGCAATGAGTGGTAGCTTGGATAAATTTAATGGCTCTGGGTCAATGGATCCCTCTGCTGATTCAGTTTACAATCAAATGAGAGAACGAGGAGCATCTTTTAATCCTGATGTTTACGTGCACCTGCAAGGCATGCCGTATTCTGCAACAGAGCTTCAAGTAATTGAATTCTTCCACGGTTTACAAGTTGAAGAAGTTCATCTAGTAAAGAATAATTGGGGTCTGAGTAATGGAGAGGGTTTTGTTCGGTTTGCCAGTGCTTGGGATGCAACTGAAGGACTAAAACATCACAAAAAATACATGGGGCAGAGATTTGTAGAAGTGTATCGAGCTACAGAGCGGGAGTGGCTTTCCGCGATAACTGATTCGTTGATAGAAGATAGGCATTCAGATCTAAACCGAGGAAATCGTGGCCGCTCCCCACATCGTGAAGGAAAATATTTCCATACTCGAACTCGATCAAGATCACCTCGAAGGCGCAGATCGCGATCTCATTCCCCTCGTGATCAAGATTATTGTGTGCAGCTGAAAAATATGCCCTATGGCATCTCAAAAAAAGATATACGGAATTTCTTTGATGCGCTGAACGTAGCAGATGACCAGATTTACCTTGTATATGTCAATGGTAGAAATGTAAAGGAAGCTTTTGTGAAATTTAAAAACTCTGCCGAGCATCGTAAAGCTCTAAAGTACCATAAGCAATGCATCAGACACCGTGCAGTTTATGTTTATCCCATTGCTAAAAAAAACATGTTCGAGTTGGTGGACTCTGTCAAGAACCAAAAATCGAGAGAAAGATCTCCCTATAAAATTGAAGAAAAAAGATACCAGTCAAGAGAAGATCATTCCTCATCAAGATTATATATTTATGTTCGTAACCTTCCATTTGATATCTCCAAATCTGAGGTCTATAAATTCTTTGAGGGATTTGGTGTGGCTGATTATGGGATCCACATACTTGTTGATGATAATGGCATTGGACTAGGAGAGGCTCTGGTCAAGTTCAAATCTGAGGATGACGTACTAAGGGCTGAGTGCTTGTATGGTAAAAAGCTTGGAGGAAGAGAAGTTTTGCTAAAACTGGTTACTCCAGAAGAGGTGCTTGAACTTGGTATTGGTTCTGTGCATGAAAGAACCATAGGTCAAAAGGAGCATGACTATTTTGGTTCATATGGTAGTGGTGGTGATCACTCATTATCTCTTGATATGCATGAATTAGCTGAGCCTTTCTTTGAACATCCTGGTAGTTTGGGTTCTGTATCCATGCAAGGACCAAGGTATGGCCATGAAGAAGGACTTTATGGAGGATTTGACGCTGGAAACAGCAATTTTGGAGGCTACAGTGGAGGTGGATCTGGATATGATTCGGGCTACCGAGGTAATATGGGAGTGTCCAGTGGCATGGCTGTTGTGAAGGCTTTCAACCTGCCTTTCAAAATCTCCGTTGATGAAATACTGGACTTCTTCTATGGCTATCGTGTTGTTCCAGAGTCTGTCAGTGTGCGGTACAATGACAAGGGGCTACCGGCAGGCGATGCTGTAATTACATTTGAAACAGTTGATGAAGCAATGGCTGCTGTTCGGGAACTGAATGAGAAACCGATTGGAAAAAGAAATGTCAAACTCAGTTTGTTATAAGTACAGTGGAACCTGCATTTTAATTTTTAATGAACAAACTTTAGGTTCTCTGAAGTAAAAAAACAGTTGCTATGTGGCCACTGGTTCTGCTGAACTGAATAAATAACTTAATTGAGTTGTTGTCATTTGTGACTTTCAGGCAAACATGATTCCTGTTGAAATTGTTTTTTGTTTTAAGTGTTTCCAGAAAATAGTTAGCTCTAGTGTACTGCTTTGGGGTATCTTATATTCTGTCTTAATTCAATTGATATAGTTTACAAGATTGTATTCTAACTTTGTTCAGTTTCTTAATTTGATGGGGTTTGAAAGTTAAATGCTGTTGTCGTCTAGATGGTTTGAAAGTAAACTTGAGTAGTTGAACTTCAGCATGCAGAAGTTCTGCATTAATTTTATTTTTTCACTGTAAAAGGATGATTGAGTGAAACCTTTTAAACTACTCAATATCCTGTATAATACTGTGTGTAACTTTTTTTTAACTGGTATTTTTTTCCATTTACCCCAATTCTATTTAAGGAAACTAGTGGTCATGAAGTAGACTTGTGCTGACCAAAGTTTGCTTTGAACATAGTGATGTGCACAATAGAAGTGCACACATACTTTTCCAATAAGCAAAAATTTGCTTGGAAGTGCAAATGCACTGTTGCAATAAGCAAAATCCAGCCCAAATCAGCAGGTAGAAGTTATTAGACCACAGGGAAACCAACTAACTGACCACATTACAAAAATTAAAATTTTATTTACCCCATACATGTCTATTGAAGGAACATTTTTCTTAAAATGACATTTCTGAATAAGACTCAAATTACTTGATGCTCAAAAGAGTGGATTTTTGTTCAGTCTCTTGTCTAATAGGGGTATTCGTGTTACAGAAAGATAATCAAAAGAAAGTTGCGACATAATTCCCATTTGTTAAAAACATAGGAAGTTATTTACAAAATGCCTGTTTAAGGTTCTGGAGTATGGCAGTGCAATTCCATAACTAAATATTTGAATGCTTACATGGTCCAGTTACCCTCTCTTTCTTTAAATGTACCAGATTTGTCCAGTTTAATCCTTGTCTAGAATGACACCAGGAATTTGATTTTTGCATTTGTAGGCCTGTTAACCCTTTTAATTAAAAAATCTTACAACTTCAATGCATTTGTGTTTGTTGGAAAACCTACATTGTGTGTTGTGTTTGACAGTTAAGACAACTAATTGCCATTGTGCAGTAAGCATTTTTCTTTGTACAATAATAGCAAATGGTTTGTCATGCCAGAGAATATGTTTAAAAGCCACTTACATTTTTTTTTTGTGAAGGTCTTACTAAAGGTATCTTTTTATCTGCGATTTATTCTGCATAAGTTTTCTGCTTCATAGTTACCCTTCAAAATGGAACAGTTAACGTGTTGTGCATTTTTTGATATATAGTAGTATTGAAGCACCTAGCTAATTATTTGAGATTTTCATCTCGCACGTCTACAAATATGGATGTGAATTCTTGCTAGGCCAGAATATCCAGTTCTGAATAGTTTCTGTTTAAATTATGGAATTCAGCACCTCCATTTTAAATTCTAACTACAGGTTTTTAAAAATTGACACAAGCAGTTTAAAAGCTAGTTTCAAAAGTAATGCCTTCTATCTCATTGCAACCTTTTTGCCCTTGAGGAAAATCAATAACAGACTGGTGTCAGGAAACCAACTGTTAGCTCAAATGCAGTGAAGCGTGTTCAAATATAGCTTGGTTGAATTAAAGTTTGTGTGTGTGTATATTGGGTCGTCATGATGTCGAGTGATGCCAGAATAATCAGCGATGCTTAGCCATATTAATGTAGGCTATACATTAATATATCTTTTAAACAGTGAAAATGATGACAAATATTTTGCGATACAAATGGCTTTTTTATGACAAACTAGCAGTCTTTTTTATAGAGGTTTGTAAGTTTTTTTTAATCACTCTTCGGGTTATGGGTGTTGCTGGCAAGGCTGGCATTTATTGCTCATCCCTGGTTGCCCTTGAGAAGGTGGTGGTGGGTTGCTTTAAGTCACTGCAGTAAGATATTCCCACAATGTTATGTAGAGAGTTCTATGATTTTGACCCAGTGACCATAAAGGAACGATGATGTATGTCCAAGTCGGGATGGTATGTGACTTGGAGGTGATGGTGTTCCCAAGCACTTGCTGCTTCTGTGCTTTTTAGATGATGGAGGTCGTTGGTTTGGGAGGTGCTACAGGCAAAGCCTTGGCAACTTGCTGTAGTGCATCTTATAGATCGTACACATGGCAGCAATGGTATGCCAGTGATGTAGGGAGTGGTTGTTCGAGCTAGCGGATGGGATGCCGATCAAGTGGATTGCTTTGTCCTGACTGATGCCAGGCTTTTTGAGTGCTGTTGCAGCTGTACCCAACCAGGCAAGCGGAGAGTATGCCATCACATTCCTGATTTGTGCCTTGGTAGGTGGAGGCTTTGGGGAGTCAGAGTATGAGCCATTTGCTGCAGAATACCACGACTCTGACTTGCTCTCGTCGTCACAGCATTTATGTGGCTGTTCCCTTGAGTTTCTGGTCAATGGTGACCCTTGGGATGGTGGGGGACTCAGCGATGGTAATGTCAACAAAAGGTGGTTAGGTTCTCTTTGGAAATGGTCATTGTCTGGCACTTGTGTGCTGTGACTGTTACTTTCCCTTTATCATTTACAAATCTGTTTTTTGTGAAGGTCTTTTTGTATGTTGGCATGGGACTGCATTATCTGAGGAATTGCAAATAGAGCCGAACACTGCAATTACCAGCAAACAACCCCACTTCTGACCATTTTATGGAGGGAAAATCATCGATGGAGCAGATAGTAGGCCTTAGGGCGCTGCCTTGAGAAATTCATGCAGCAATGTCCTGGGCGAGATAATTGACCTCCAACAACCATCTTCCTTTGTGCCAAAAACGATTCCAAGCACGGGAGTTTTTCGCCCTGATCCCATTAGATTCACTTTTACTAGGGCTCCTTGTGCCACACTCGGTCAATGCTGCCTTGAAGTGAAGGGCAGTTATTCTGACATGACCTCTGGAACTCAGCTCTTGCTTCCATCTTTTGACCAAAGTTGTAATGAGGTCTGGAGTTGTGGTCCTGGCGGAACCCAAACTGAGCATCAGTGAGCAGGTTATTGATGAGTTAGTGCTGCCTGATAGCACTATTAATGACTCCTTCCATCACTTTGCTGATGGGGTGGTAATTGGCTGTGTAGAATTTGTCCTGCTTTTGTGGACAGGGCATACCTGGGCAATTTTCATAGTCAGTCGATACCAGTGATGCTATACTGGAACAGCTTGGCTCGGAGCGCGGCTAGTTCTGGAGCACAAGTCTTTAGCCCATCATCTGGAATGTTGTCAGTGCCCATAGCCTTTGCTGTTTCCAGTGCACTTGGCTGTTTCTTGATGTCTGTTTCTTGTTGCGTTGTGTTTTGAATTGGCTGAAGACTGACATCTGTGAAGGTCGTGACCTCTGGAGGAGGCCAAGAAGGATCATCCACTTGGCAGTTCTGGCAGAAAATGGTTGCAAATGCTTGAGTCATCTTTTGAACTCGTGTGCTGGACTCTGCATGGTTGCAGATGTTAATATAGGTTCCTCCTTCCATTCGTTGCTTAATTGTCTGCCACCAATCATGACTGGATGTGGAAGGATTGCAGAGCTTTAACCTGATTGAGTGTGGGATTGCTTATCTCTGTCTATAGCATGCTGCTTTTGTTGTTTAACATGCATATAGTCCTATGTTGTAGCTTTACAAGATTGACATTTCATTTTCGGGAATGCCTGGTGCTGCTTTGAGTATGCTCTTCTATAGTCCTCATTGAACCAGGGTTGATCACCTACCTTGATGGTGTTGGAGGAGTGAGGGATATTGTATAAAATCTAGTCACACTCAAGTGCAACTTAAACTTGGGTGGCTTTGATGGAAAAAGTCTTTCCATTAAATTGATGCTGAAAATAGAGCTTTTAAGGAATGATGCTGCAAAACAATACTTGGTAACATTCACATTTTAGATTTTTTTTAAAGCCTTTAAATAGATTTTATTAATGTTGGGTTGTCTCCACTCTTTAATAAATCTAATAAATTATGAATAGCTTTCCCTGCTGACCAGTTGTTTTAAATTAAATTTATAAAAAGGCACAGGCCGACCAAGTCTCATTCATTTTGGATACAACCTCTTTTTATTCAAAAGTAAACCTAGCTCACTGGGATGATTTTAGAGAAAATTGGCATGAGGACAACATTTTAGTACATATTTTTTCTTAAATTGATGAAATTCTCTGCCAATTTATGTTGGTTTGTGATCTGACTTGGATGACAAATTTCACTTTAAACATAGGTTGGGGCCTCACGAGGCTTATGATTACCTTCAAGGGGTTCGAGAGGAATTTTTGACAGTAGTATGTTGAATTGGCTGCAGGTCTCTTTGGAAGAGAGGAAGGAATAGGTGGGAAAGCAGCGAAGTCCATTAATAAGTGGAACAATTATGTATTGGCCTGATCTTTTCTTCTGAGTACATAACAAATTGAACATTTCTTCAGGAAAATACAATTTTTGACCAGCTGCAGAAACTTAATTTTGAATTGGTATTTGCAAAATTATACATTCCACCATTCAGAATGTGCATCTGATTTGTTTTGTGCTAAGACAGACAAGTTAGGTCATGTCCTGTCTTCAGACATTTTGAGCTAAATTATGAACACGACTATGCAGGCACCTACAAACTTAGTACATTAACCAATCATTTTTGCTGATGGTGCAAATGAATGCACTCATGTTCACGGAACTGTAGGCCAATGAGTTGGAGGTAGGGCAGGACTTACGGCAAACAGTCTATTTTACAGCAAACAAATGAGTCTTGTAAAAGGCGTCTCTACGAACTGGAGAACTCTGAACTTGCAACACCTCTGCAGCAAAATGCAGTGCGTGGAGGATTATGTCACTTAATGTAATGTGGTCTCCAGGTGTGATTGGCCGGGGAATTATCCATGTCCATTCTGGTCAAGAATAGTGGTGTCACGATATGTAGCCATTGATGTTGGCCTAGGGTATGTCTCGTCTTTTTCCCTTTAGCCTCCCCACCCCCCCGCCAACCCCAAATAACCTAATTGTAATAACTGCCACGATCTTCAGCCGATTGTACTATATATCTGTGTGTGTGTGTGTGTGTATATATATATATATATGTATGTATGTTTCATTTGGTCTTGGTAATGAAGGATAGATCAGAAAATAGAATCAGTATGGGTGGTGATATGGAATAACAAGGGGCAGAAAATACTGGTGGGGGTAGTATATAGGCCCCCTAACAGTAGCTGTAGCGTTGGACGTAATATTAATCAAGAAATGGAAGGAGCTTGCAACAAAGGTAATGCAATAATCGTGGGGGACTTTAATCGTTATATAGACTGGGCAAATCAAATTGCCAAAGGTAGTCTGGAGTACAAGTTAATGGAATGCATTCAGGACAGTTTCCTAGAACAATAGGTCATGAAACCAACCAGGGAACAGGCTATTTTAGATCTTGTATAATGAGACAGGGTTAATTAGCAATCTCATTAAAAGATCCTCTGGGGCAGAGTGATCATAATACAATACTTTTTAGAGTGAGTTGCCCAAGTCCTAAACTAGAGTCTTAAACTTAAATAAAGCCAGTTCCATTGGTATGAAGGGCGACTTGGCTAAAGTAGATTGGGGGAAAAAAAGATTAATAAGCAGTGGCTAACATTTAAAGAAATATTTCATAATTCTCAACAAAAATACATTCCATTGAGAAGCAAAAACTACACTGGAAAAGTGATCCATCCGTGGCTAACTAAAGAAATTAAGGATAGCATTAAATTGAAAGAAGGAACTTATAATGAGAATAGTATGTAGCTTGAGGATTGGGAGAGTTTCAGAAACCAGCAAAGGATGACCAAAAAATTGATAAGGGAAAAAATAGACTGACAAAACTAGCAAGAAATATAAAAAAATATAAGCTTCTACAAGTATGTAAAAAGGAAGTGAGTAGTAAAAGTAAACATTGGTCCATTAGAGGATGAGGCAGGAGAAATTATTATGGGGAATAAGGAAATGTTTAAACAAATATTTTGTATCTGTCTTCACAGTAGAAGATGCAAAATGCATACCTAAAATAGTGGGGAACCAAGGGTCTAATGAAGGCGAGGAACTTAATGTAATTCATATAAGTAGAGAAAAAGTATGAGAGAAACTAATGGGACTAAAAGCTGATAAATCCCCTGGACCTGACGGTCTACATCCTAGGGTGCTAAAAGAGATGGCTACAGAGATGGTGGATGCATTGGTTTTGATCTTTCAAAATTCCCTAGATTCTAGAATGGTCCCAGCAGATTGGAAGGTAGCAAACGTAACACTGCTATTCAAGAAAGTAGGGAGGGAGAGAGAAAACAGGGAGCTACCAGCCAGTTAGCCTGCCATCAGTCTTCATGAAAATGCTGGAATCTATTGATAAGGAAGTGATATCAAGGCACTTAGAAAATCATAATATAATTAGGCAGAGACAACATGGTTTTATGAAGGAAAAATCGTGTTTGACAAATTTATTAGAGGTTTTTGAGGATGTAACTAGCCGGGCAGATAAAGGGGAACTAGTGGATGTGGTATATTTGGATTAACAAAAGGCATTCAATAAGGTGCCACAAAAGATGATTACACAAGGTAAGGACTCATGGGATTGGAGGTAATGTATTAGCATGGATAGAGGATTGGTTAATGGACAGAAAACAGAGTAGGGATAAACAGGTCTTTTTCAGGTTGGCAGGCTAACTAGTAGGGTGCCACTAAGGCCATGGCTATTTACAATCTATTTTAATGACCTAGATGAAGGGACCAAGTGTAATGTATCCTACGTTTGCTGACGAGAACACAGTTTCTGCAAAGGGATATAGATAGACTAAGTGAGTGGGCAGTAAGGTGGCAGATAGAGTATAATGTAGGGAAATGTGAGATTATTCACTTTGGAAAGAAGAATAGAAAAACAGAATATTTTTTAAATGGTGAGAAACTTTTAAATATTAGTGTTTGGAGAGATTTTGATGTCCTTGAGCAAGGAACACAAAACTAGCATGCAGGTACAGCAAGCAATAAGGAAGGCAAATGGCATGTTGTCCTTTTTATTGCAAGGGGGTTGGAGTATAAGAGTAAGGAAGTCTTGCGACAAGTGTACAGGGCCTTGGTGAGACCATACCTGGAGTACCATGCAGAGTGTT
Source organism: Pristiophorus japonicus (assembly GCF_044704955.1). Taxonomy (NCBI): domain Eukaryota; kingdom Metazoa; phylum Chordata; class Chondrichthyes; family Pristiophoridae; genus Pristiophorus; species Pristiophorus japonicus. Next base: position 467,447,333 of record NC_091977.1, on the reverse strand, counting down.
GGTCTCCTTATCTAAGAAAGGATATACTTGGAGGTGTTGCAACTGAGGTTCACGAGATTGATTCCTAGGATGAGAGGGTTGTCCTAAGATGAGAGATTGTGTAGAATGAGCCTATACTCTGGAGTTTAGAAGAATGAAATGTGACCTCATTGAAACATACAAGATTCTGAAGGGGATTGATAGGGTAGATGCTGAGAGTTTGTTTCGCATGGCTAGGGTATCTAGAACTAGGGGGCACAGTCTCAGGATAAGGGGTAGGCCATTTAAGACCAAGATGAGGAATTTCTTCACTGAGGGTTGTGAATCTTTTTGGAATTCTTTGTCCCTTAGATCTCTGGATGCTGAGTCTCTGAATATATTCAAGGCTGATATAGATAGATTTTTGGAGTCTGGGGGAATCAAGGAATATGGAGATCGGGTGGGTAAGTGGAGTTGAGGTTGATGATCAGCCATGATATTGAATAGCGGAACAGGCTCGAGGCGCCGTATGGCCTACTCTTATTTCTTATGTTCTTGTAGTGCAATATGAACATTTGTTGGCTGTGCATTTATGAAACACAGTTTTATTGGTGCCTGAACTCAGTTGGTACTTAGTTTTAGGACCAGTTCTTTCTAAAAATCAAGTGACAGTAATAGTAAAATTGCAAGGTTTTTCTATAATGTGAAGTATACACATTGAAATGCATTTGGGCAATTTCTGTGGATTTCCTGTTGGATGTGGGGCCCCAAAATACCTAATGCAGCATTTAATTATCGTTTTTTTTTTCCCGAGGCCATCGGATGACTGCTATGGAATTTGTCGTGGGTGGGGGGGGGGGGGGGTTGCTCTGAGGTTTGGAGCATAAGTCGGGTTTTATTCTGTAGCCAACCTGTGAGTATTTGATGCTGGGTTACTGAAAAGGAGTATTCCATTTCCCAACTTCAGCATAATTTAAATCTTAGTACAGAATTTACAAAAAATCTCTCATGCATTGGTTCTGGAGAATTGTAACCTTGTTTGCTAAACGTGTGATGGGTTCGGTGTACTTTTTAAATGAAAAATTAAGGTTCTTTCAGAGCCATCTATCTTTTGAACGTTTTTGTTCACACGTTTTAAAGTAATTCAATAAATGATCCCCAATGTTTATACTTAACATTTTGAATTAAAATATTTTACAAGTCGTTTAACTAGATTCATACATCATGCAAAATATCGCACTTAAATCTTGAAGTATAATTCTGGTGTAGCTGCTTATCTGTTTGTGTTGTCTAGTTCCAATATTAAAGGCTTCAATCATGGTTATTATTCCTGTGGTGGAATTAAAGGTCCCAGTCAAGGATGCAATCTAGTGTTCTGCTATGCTCATTAATGTTATGCTATTCCAAATTAGTTATAATTGACTTTCTGAAACTATTCCTAATTCATGTAAAGCACTTTCCCACTATATATGATACTACAGTGCATAAAAAATATACAGGATGCACATTATCAATTGCATAATCTTTTTTTAAATCTCCTGTTTTCTAGTCATATTTATCAGTTAATCCTTCTCATCGCCCTAAAGCTTGCTCTTCTGGTCAAGCATTTTTATGGTTTTTGTCTCGCGTATATAAATCTGATTTCACTGTCTACCTATTTACCTTCGACTGAGAATCCTTATTAAAGAAAAGAGCTTGCATTTATAGAACACCTGTCACGATTGTAGGTGTCCCAAAGGGTTTTACAGCCAATGAAGTAGTTTTGAAGTGCAGTCACTGTTTTAATGTAAGAAACACAGCAGTCAATTTACGCACAGCAAGGTCTCTCAAACAGCAATTAAATAAATGATCAGATTTTTCTTCAGTGTTGGTTGAGGCATAAGTGTAGGCCAGGACACCGGGAGAATTTTGCTTTCCTTCAGATCTTTTACGTCCACCTGAGAGGGCAGACGGGACCTCGGTTTAACATCTCATCGGAAAGACGGCACCTCTGACAGTGTAGCACTGAAGATGCAGCAGTGAAGTGCCAGCCTAGATTATGTGCTCAAGTCTCTGGAGTGGAACTTCAACCACAACCTTCTGACTCAGGTGAGCATGCTAACACTGAGCCAAGACTGATGCCTATTAATTTCTGCCCACATTTCTCGCACCTCTGGCTACTTTGGGGATTCGCCCATCATGGTTATTATCCCCAATCAATAATACCACTCTCACACAAGTTTAATTGGTCTCATTTTGAAAAATTGTGACATCTTGGCTAGATTGCTACTCCATCTTCAAACTTTTCTGATTCATTTAGATGAATGAAGAAAATAGTTGGATATTCTGTTCTGGGAAAATCTGGTTTATGGTTTGAAACTTTTGGTATATAGACCTTGAGAGCAGACCTAGCAATATCGCAAATCTCCCCAGAGTTATGGTCCTATCCTGAGGGAGTGGCTCACTGAAATGAAGTGATTAAACTTCATTCATGGATCTCTATGTACAAGTGAGATTGTCATTTTTCATTGGTGCAACATCTGGAGATGGCCCTTTTAACAATTTTGAGGAAACCTCTAGTGTCCTAGGACATCGTTGTAGAAAAATCATCTGAGGGCTACAAAAGATGCATCTAACAGTGAAGTATAAAGATCATGTACAGTGGACACCAAGTCGCTGGAGAAATACCACCAGCGATGGCTCTGCAAGTTCCTGCAAATCCCCTGGGAGGACAGATGCACAAACATTAGTGTCGTCCAGGCCAACATCCCCAGCATTGAAGCACTGCCCACACTTGATCAGCTCCACTGGGCAGGCCACATAGTCCGCATGCCAGACACGAGACTCCCAAAGCAAGTGCTCTACTCTGAACTCGTTCACGGCAGAGGAACCTTTACAAGGACACCCTCAAAGCCTCCCTGATAAAGTGCGATTTCTCCACTGACAGCTGGGAGTCCTTGGCCATAGACCACCCTAAGTGGAGGGAGTGCATTCGGGAGGGCGCTGAGCTCCTCGAGTATTGTCGCCGAGAGCATGCAGAAATCAAGCGCAGGCAGTGGAAGGAGTGTGTGGCAAACCAGGCTCCCTGCCCACCCTTTCCCTCAACGACTATCTGTCCGACTTGTGACAGAGACTGGTTCTCGTATTGGACTGTACAGCCACCTAAGAACTCATGCTAAGGGTGGAAGCAAGTCTTCCTCGATTCCTATGATGATAATGAATGCCAGGAATTGACCATGTGGTGCATATAGTATTGGAGTCCTTCTCAGTGTATGGACTTGCATCGATTGATAAATATTTGAAAAGCTGAAGTGGTCTATTCACTGTTGGGAGCTCCAACTGACCGTTCATAAAATTTGACGTACAAAACACTGAAAATAATTTGTGAAAGCTGCAAAGGAGGTCATTTTCATGTGTCTTGCAGTTTATTGGGTTAGGTACCTTCCATGCTGGATGAAGTAGACTCTCAAACAGCTTCGCATGATTTAAAAAAAATGACTAGTTCATGAGATGTGTTGCCTGTTATGTATGTAATAACTCGATAGACTGAATACTGTTAACTAACACCGGTACAAACCTGGCTCTGCTTTATAAGGGCCCAAAGTGATTACATTACATGATGGCTTGTCTTTTATACCTGGGCCACACATGGACCAGTGACCTCTGACAATGGCGCCACCTGGTGGCTAGTAACCCCAAGCATACATACATGACAATATCCCTCTAAGATATTAGTAACAGTCTTTATAAATTGAGCCGGTCCGGGGCTTTCCGCTCCCGAGTTGATTATCTCAGTTCAACTCCAACCTTGGGCGAGCGTTCTGAGTCTGTTATGACTGGGGATGGGTAGCTGATCTGGTAGGGGTGGCAATGACCATGTCAGGGATCGAAAGTCTAGATTCATTGATGACTGAGGGTAGGTTGGTTGGTCACTGATTGTGTCTTCCTCAGACTGTTCGGTTCATCAGTGTGCTGCAGCTTTATCTGATCAACATGTTTCCTGCATGTTTTCCCATTCTTGAGCTTCACAATAACCACTCTTACCCTCCTTGGACGTAACAGTACCGATGATCCACTTGGGACTTTGACCATAATTGAGTATATACACAGAATCGTTAACAGAAATGTCGCGTGACACAGCAGCGCGATCATAATACCACTGCTGACTTTTGACGTCTGCATTCAAGTCAGGGTGGACAAGAGAGAGCTTGGTCTTGAGACCTCCATCAATAGTTCAGCAGGGGGGACAGGGGTTGCTTCACTTTCAAAAGCATCAATAACTAACAGTAGGTCTGCAGGTTGTGGTGTCTCCACCTCTGGTGTGGGCAAAGGCAGACGGCTCAGTGCATTGGCACAATTCTCGGTGCCAGGTCTATGGCAAATGACAATTATAGGCAGATAATGTCAGCGCCCATCTCTGGATGCGGGACGATACATTGGTATTGATACCTTTGTTTTCGGAAAACAATGAAATAAGTGCCTTGTGATCTGCTTCCAGTTTAAACCGAAGACCAAACAGGTACTGATGCATCTTTTTAACCCCATACACACAGACTAATGCTGCTTTTTCTACCATGCTGTAGGCTCTTTCCGCCTTTAACAAACTTTTAGAAGCATACACAACAGGTTGTAGTTTACCCGCCTCATTAGCTTGTTGGAGCACGTAACCAATTCCACATGACACAGCATTACAGGCCAATACTAGATGATTACACGGATCATAATGTACCAGCAGCTTGTTAGAGCAAAGCAGATTAGTAGCTTTCTCAAAAGCGCTATCTTGAGACGCACCCCAAACAAAGTTGTCGCCTTTTCTTAGCAGCACGTGCAGTGGCTCTAATGAAGTGCGCAATCTAGGTAGGAAATTACCGAAGTAATTGAGTAGACCAAGGAACAAACGCAGCTCCGTCATATTCTGAGGCTTGTGTGCCTTTTTGATAACCTTGGTTTTCGAGTCCGTAGGCCTGATGCAGTCAGCAGCAATTTTCCTCCCCAGGAATTTGACTTCCAGTGCCATGAAGACGCACTTTGAATGTTGCAATCTGAGTCCCACTTTGTCCAGACGATGTAGAACCTCTTCCAGGTTGTTCAGATGTTCGGTGGTGTCACAACCTGTAACCAGGATGTCATCTTGGAAACAATGGTTCCAGGGATGGACTTCAGTAGACTCTCCATGTTCCTCTGAAATATGGCTGCAGCCGAGCGAATTCCAAAAGGACACCTGTTGTAGATAAACAGTACTTTGAGTGTTGATGCACGCAAGTTTCTTCGTCTTGTCAAGCTCCTGTGTCATGTAGGCTGACGTCAGATCCAATTTAATGATCGACTTTCGCCCCCTGCTAGCATTGCAAACAGGTCATCAGCCTTCAGTAACGGGTATTGATCCTGTTTTGAAACTCGGTTCATCGTAACCTTGTCTCCATAAATCCTGACCGTGCCATCACTCTTCAACACGGGAACAATGGGGCTGGCCCATTTATTAAATTCGACCGGTGATATGACCCCTTCACGCTGGAGTCTGTCCAATTTGATTTCTACCTTCTCCCTCATGTACGGAACCGCCCGAGCTTTATGATGGATGGGTCTTGCATCCGAGTTCACGTGGATCTGCACCTTGGCTCCTGTGAAATTGCCAATGCTTGGTTCAAACAGCAAGGGGAACTTGCTCAGCACTTGAACATATGGAGTATCATCCTCCGATGACAACGCTTTGATATTGTTCCAATTCCATTTCATTTTTTCTAACCAGTTCCTACCGAAACAGCATTGGACCATTGCCTGGAACAATCCATAACAGTAGATCATGAACCGCACCATTATACAACACCTTGACTACTGCATTGCCAATTAGTGTACGTATGCAACTTGGCATTGCCTGGACTCCGCTTAGGCCGCAGCCTTAGTATCCCACAGATTGTTGAATGTCCTCTGGCTCATTTATTGATTGACTGACTCGCACCTATGTCCAAATTCCATCAGTACCAGCACACCGTTAAGTTTCACAATCATTATTGGTTGGCTCTTTGTTAGGAACGAATACAGTCCATACACTTCCTCCCGCTGGTATCTCGGATTGCATATCCGGATCCGTGCTATACTGGTCATCATCTTCCACGTGGTGTGTCGCAGCACACTTGCTCAGTTGCGGGCACGTGCTGCAGATGCCCCAGTCTCGAACAGCCTTTACAAATGTACTGTTTAAACCAACACTTATGAGGCCGATTGCCCCCACAACGCCAACACTGTGAACTCGGATTCATTCCTGTTGCCGGACTTTGGGCAGCCACAGGTTTTGCATACACAGTCGAGTAGGCCCTGCCATATGCAGCTTGCCAAACGACGATACAATCTTGTTTACAGTACTTGCCGAGTTCTGATTTTTTGATATCTGCTATAAGTTTTTGTCCATCGTCATGCATGCCTGGGCAATCGTGATGGCCTTGCTCAAATCCAGCATCTCTGCCGCCAGTAGCTTACGTAGGATCACCTTGTGGTTGATTACAAAGAAATCCCGCAGCATGTCTTCCAACGCGTTTTCGAACTTACATGGTCCAGCTAGACGTCTTGGGTCGGCAACGAATTCCAACACTTCCTGGCCCTCAGAGCGTGTAGAATCGATTATCGTGAGATGATGATGCCGCCTTCTGGTTTGTGATGGTCACATAACAGAGCACACAATTCCTCATAGTCCTTGTCCGTTGGACTTGCAGGCGAGAGAAGATTCCTTGTTTGTGGCCCGAAAATCTGTGGACTCAATGAGGAAGACTGCCCTGCGCCTAACTGCGTCAGTGGGTTCCTCCATTTTGTTGGCCACGGAGTACTGGTCCAGGCGAGCTGCAAAATCTGCCCAGTCCCCTCCCTCCACGAATCTCTCCAGAATTCCAATTGTGCTCATTTTTGCATGCGAAGGTTCTTAATTTGCCTCGTCGGCAAATATTTGTAATAACTCGATAGTTTACAGTATTCAGTCTAACGCTGGTACAAACCTGGCTGTGCTTTATTAGGGCCTAAAGTGATTACAGTACATGATGGCTTGCCTTTTATACCTGGGCTGCATCCACGTGTGTACAGCCCAATGACCTCCAACAGTGGCGCCACCTGGTGGCTAGTAACCCCAAGCATACATACATGACATGCCCATTGCTAACTGCCCTTGAAGGTGGCAAGTGCTGCCTTGAACTGTTGCTGTTTGTGTGCTGTTGGGTAGTAAGTTCCACGATTTTGACCCAGTGATTGATGAAGGAACAGTGATAAAGTTCCTAGTCAGAATGGTGTGTGACTTAGAGCTGGTGGTGTTCCAATGAGCCTGCTGCCCTAATACACAAACAGTAAATAATGTGGAAATGTTGATGGTCTGAGTTATGATCAGGCAAAATTTTTCCTTGACCTATATAGGTCAATTAATAGTAAAACTATTCTTGCATTGTGTAGAACTAGATTACTTTTCCCACTTTTGTCAAATAAATCATTATTTATTTTTTTTGTAAAGCTCAAGATAGATTTGTTACTTTTTACTATTTTCTTGGCGCAGATTACAAAGGGACAAAAGCACATGAAGATTAAATGTACCAGTCGTAGTTTATGTAGACGAAGAGTGTTCTAATGTTTGCTTTTGATCGAGTAATTAGAAAGTTTATTTGGCAAAATTTAATCCAAATATTTAGGATATTAGATTATCTTTTCCCAGAACCATGAACAGATTCACAGCAGAAAAAGGTTTGCTTCCACCCAAACATGAGGCAGGTGGGGTTTGCTTAAAGGTCGGCATGTTTTTTTTCTTCTTTCCTCTCCCTGAATGGAAAATATTGCACGTAGAATTGTATGTATTGGTGGGGTGTCACTTTTTAATCGCTCACTGGCATGTATTAACTTTGTTGATCTTAGGTGGTGTGAGCATAAGGGCCTTAGTGCCATTAGTTAAGGAGGGGAAATCGGGCAAGATTCCAGGGAGCTTTGATGATATGTCCTCAATTGGGTGATTGGCTGGGGAATTGTCTAAAACAAGTTCATGAAAGTTGGGTAATTTCTGTAGGTGAAACCTGAGGCTTTTAACTGAAGCAAAGCAAGCCATTGGATATTTAGAGTGCTGTCCTTGGAAGTTAAAAATTTGACCATTCATGTATTGAGAAACAGACTGAAGTTCTCTACAAGACAAATCCAGGTGAAGAAGACCACTTATCTTAAAATATGGATGATGCTTTCAAGCAATGACAATAGAAATAATTGGAAGCCGAGTTAGAAGTGTTCCTTCATAGCACATTCCTGTACCCATTTTATGAAGTGGAAGTGGAGAATTGCTTTTTTTTTTGTTCATAATGTGGTCATTATTCTGTTTCAGGCAGTTCTTCTGGATGTGTCTGGATGGATGATCTGCCCTTCCCAAAGAAAAGGGTAGCTTGGAAACATGAGGACAGAAGATTTTATTTATCTTGTTTACCTTCTATTCATATCCTGGAAGGGTGACATATTTTACATTTTTGGCTGGTTAATTTCAGCTTGAATATAGTCAGTCCTTTGAAAGGCCTTAACCCTGAGTTTTTGGCCACACCAGGGAAATCTGAGAAGCTTTATCAACCATTTTTTTAAGCATTTTTATTTTAAAAATGTATTTAATCTAATACTGTACAACATTAGCTTTATTACTACTGCAATATTATACATTTAAAATGGGCTCCCTAGATGGCTGTGGGTATATTCAATGTCTAGATTGATGTGGCACTGAGCAAGATGGACAAGAAAAGCACAGAATTCAAGTTTCTTTTTGGTTGCAAGTTACTGAGCATCCTTTACAGAAAAATGGATTGACCAATATGGCATGTACACTCTTCGTGGGAATGCATATGATTTACCTAACAACATCAGGAGAAGACCATTTGGTCCCGGGAGCCTGAAATAGATCATGGCTTATCTGTATCTCAACTCCAGTTACCTGCCTTTGCTCCATATCCATTGATGCCCATAGCTAACAAAATTCTATCAAGCTCAGTTTTGAAAATTTCAATTGACCCAGTATCCATAGTGTTGTGGGGAAGATCGTTCTAGATTTTCACTCTGATGTTTGTTTGAAAAATCCAGATATGGTAAAAGGAAATTTAGCAGTGTGGATAGGAAGTTGGTTGACTGATAGGAAACATAATTGGGATAAATGGGTTTTGCTTGGATTGGAGAAGAGTTAAAAATAGTGTACCCATGGGACATTGTTAGCTCTACTTTTGTGTTCTCCATGCCTTGATAAAGTGAAAGTGGCAAGTTTAGCAAATGGTGAGAACTGTCGAAGACATAACCAGGTCAGCAGAATGGGCAGACAGCTGCCAGATGCAATTTAATGTGGCTGAATGACCTGTACTGCAAACATTTGATTGACCAGTGAGCATGGAGAAGTTAATCAATATGTTGTATTGCAGATCTGTCCAGTTTCAGCTTGGAATAGTACATCAAATGCAAAAGGTTGACATGGTTCTGAATTTCCAGTGCTGTGTGAGCTTAGCACTCCCTCAACTCGAAAGAGACCCTATTTACCTGCTATCCTTGCCCACTGTGCACAGAGCACAGTCACTAATCATTTGTTAGAATGTTAACACATGGTATGAGTCTTCCCTAGGTGGACAGTTGGTACTATAATCTCCTATGTGCAGCATAGTGAGCAGCATAATTCACTAAAATGTCAGTTTATTGCCACCATCCTTCAAATTGCATGATCAAACTGGTTCCACCTGTTGGAGATGCACAACTCTGCTTCCAAAACATGGTAGGTACTGAATCCAAGATATATGGCCTACATACAGGTTTTTATTCTTTAAACCTGCAAAATGCTTCCTAGTCAATGTTGGTTGAAGTCTTGAGTTTTGTCTTCAGTGTAGTAGAAGGACCTATATAAAGTGGTTTGCATTGTGCAGCCATCTTATTGTTCTAAACATTCAAGTTCAGAATATGAAGGGTTTTGGCAAAGATGCATACCTACTGTGTGGCTGACTTCCCCCTCCAGTGTGCACATGTCCTGCATAGGATTAACTTGCATTGGCACTTTGGGTGTCATTAAAGAGAAATATACCAGTGTTACTTTCTGCTTCTCACCATTGTCCTGAAGGACTGTCCCCAGATACTGAGATGAATCAGCAATTGGAGTAGATGCAACATGTAGCCAGCATTGAATGCTTTTAAGTTCCCCACTTGAGGCATACAAAGCTATAATGCTACACCTGCTGGTACCCACCTCGTATCTTGCTGGATTGCCCATTGTTTAAGATAACAGGATGCATACACACTAGATGAGATCCCTAGAGACATGCCAATAACAAAATAGTATCTCCATACAAGCGAAGAAGTGCCTGAAATAAGTAAGACCTTCACATGATGCTATCAATACATGATAAAGGCAATAAAAAGGATGGGTGACAATCGACGACGTTTCACTTCGCTCGAGCAAGAGAGTTGTGTTCAGTGAGCCCGTCATCTATTCTTACAAATGTATTGCAGCTCAATAAAATCCAAGATTTGGCCTTGCACTTCTAAAATTGATGAAAGTTGAGTTTTGCCAGAGCCAAGTAAGACTTTGATCTCAAAACAACACCATGATTCTCAAGAGCAAAATCCAGTCTTTTAGAAACCACTACGGGTGGATGTGCCTCAACCAGAATACTGATCATTGGCTTCAATATGGCTGCACTAAGGCTGGTAGTAACTGACACTGTTCTCCCAAAATCATTATCATTCTTTCACTTAGAGCAACTTTTAGAAATTTGGAATGAATACCGTATATGGTAGTTGCCTTACTTTTTGCTGCAGCAGAATCCATTTCTTCCTATTGATCTGGTCCATTTGATGTTCTCTGTGTAGCATTGGTGCAGCCCCTAAATGTTTGTTAACATCCTTCACCTGCTCCACGACGACATGCAAGCTGTGATCCTTGCCAACGGATCCATTACAGACCCAATTCACATTCAGACTTGGGTCTAACAGGGCTGTATCATCATTCCAACCCTCTTAATTTTCCTCAGTCATGCTCCACCTCGCAGTCAACAAGCTCCGCGCTTAAGTGGAACTAAATTATAGGACCAGTGGGAAGCTGTTTAACCTACGTCGCCTCCAGGCCAGGTCCAAGATCACCCCAACCTCTGTCGTTGAGTTACAATACACAGACGGCGCTTGTGTCTGCACACATTCTGAGGCTGAACTCCAGGATATAGTCGATGCATTCACCAAGGCATATGAAAGCATAGGCCTTGCACTTAACATCTGTAAGACAAAGATCTTCTACCAGCCTGTCCTCGCCGCACAATACTGTCCCCCAGTCATCAAGATCCACGGTGCAGCCCTCGACAACATGGACCATTTCCCATAGCTCGGGAGCCTCTTATCAACAAGAGCAGACATTGATGCGGAGGTTCAACACCACCTCCAGTGCAGCCTTTGGCTGCCTGAGGAAAAGAGTGTTTGAAGACCAGGCCCCCAAATCTACCACCAAGCTCATGGTCTACAGGGCTGTAGTAATACCCGTCCTCCTGTATGGATCAGAGACATGGACGATGTATAGAAGACACAAAGTCACTGGAGATATATCACCAACGATGTCTCCGCAAGATCCTGCAAATCCCCTGGGAGGACAAGCATACTAGGATCAGTGTCCTCATCCAGGCCAACATCCCCAGCATTGAAGCACTGACCACACTCAATCAGCTTCGCTGGGGAGGCCACATAGTTCGCATGCGAGAGACATGAGACCACCTAAGCAAATGCTCTAATTAGAGCTCCATCACGGCAAACGAGCCAAATGTGGGCAGCGGAAACGTCAAAGACACCCTCAAAGCCTCGTTGATAAAGTGCGACATCACCACTGACACATGGGAGTCCTTGGCCGAAGACTGTTCTAGGTGGAGAAAGTGCATCCGGGGGTACGTTGAGCTCTTCGAATCTCAACGCCGTGAGCGTGAAGAGGTCAAGCGCAGGCAGCAGAAGAAGCGTGCGGCAAACCAATCCCACACACCCCTTCCCTCAGCTAATATTTGTCCCACCTGTGACAGAGTTTGTGGCTCTCGTATTGGATTGTTCAGCCACCAGAGAACTCGCTTCAGGAGTGAAAGCAAGTCTTCCTCGATTCCGAGGGACTGCCTATGATGATGAGCATAACCTACCAGTTTTCCCAAGCTCTGCAGATAGCTCCTTGCTGCATGTTGTGCCAGATACCAAATCTGTATAGCCATCTCTCCAGACTCCAAAAAATAACCTTGTTCATCAATTTCTGATCAGTGCTGAGTTGGTTGATCTCGACTGAGATACTACAAGTGCCTCATTTTTCAGGGAGGAATAAGCTGGAGTTTGATGTCCGATTGTAACTTGTACCTGTAATAACTATTAACTCTCAAAATAAATGCATTTTATGACTCCTGCAACTATTCTAAATCTGAGCCCCCAAGTGTTTTTTTTAGATAGACTTTGCCTCTGAGGTTTCTCAATCATGTAGAGCATCACTAACGTTGAAAAGAATAGAAGAGATGAGGTAAAGTGGGAAGTATAGATTAGGGGACACCAATGTTTTGAAAACCTCAGGATTGAAGGAAGAAGGGAAGTTTAAAGGATGAGTCCCAAAGTTTGAAGCATCTGTGATTTACAATAATGAATAATGTAATGCGTTTTCAGAATGGGATCATCATAGGCGGTCCCTTGAATGAGGATGACTTGCTTCCACACCAAAAGGCATGAGTTTGCAGATGTTTCAATGAAGGACCCAAATATTCCAGTCCTGAACTCCAGGGATGGAAGATGCCTGTGCGTGAATTTTTTTAACGCGTGGTGACCGATGCACATCAGCCACCACACGGGCTTGACAGAGCTAGGCCTTTATCCAGTGGCAAGGGTTAACCAGGATGACTGGAGACCTGCTCTGCTGCACTGACCTAGTGCGCGCACATATCGCAGTGTGGGCTGGCCCATGCTGCCCCTGGGTTCTCGGCTCTTCTGGGCCCTGTATCCCCATTTGTCACACCTCCGCCACGATATCTCACTGTACCAAACATTCGCCGCACCTCTGCCACGATCTCTCTCCGCCCCGATCATCCGCTGCATTTCTGCCTCGATGTCTCACCGCTTATCCGCCCCAATCATCTGTCACATCTCCAAATGGGATAAAGCGGATATAGCAGTTGTTTGACCAGTGTAACCTGTTGGTTGAAATTGGGTTTTATAGATAAGGGGTTTCTGCTAGGTTGTGCTGTTGTTTTTTCAACGCAGTTCACACCAAATCAGCCAAACTACTGCAAAAGATAGAGGAATTTCAAATGCAAATTACATCCAACTAAAATTGAGTTTCTGTGATCTTTTGCGCTAGTTTACAAAAACACGCTGAAGCTGGCCCCACCCACATAACTGGTCATGCCCCCAGATCAAATTAGTCATCATGGCGAGTTTCCACTAATTTGCGCCTGTTTGCAAGCATTCGAGGAGGCTTGTAAAATGAATCTTGTTTGATTAGCTACTAATAGGCATCTTTTTAAATATTTAATTTACTAAGAAACTGACTACTGTGAAAATTACTTTCATAATCATTTAAAATCTGTTTATTCACAGGTAGTGGACTAGATGTTTATTAAAAATGCGTTTTTTATGGTAAACACTTTTCAGCTGTATTAATAAAACTGCATCAGATTACCAGTCAAATATATCAGAATATTTTTTAATGCAAACACAAATTAAGTTCTGAAACATTGCCCGTTTGCGCTGGTTCATGGAATTTTACATTCAGCTATTTTGTTATGATAGCATAGTGATTATGTTAGTGAACAAATGATCCAGAGTCGTGAGTTCAAATCCCACCATGGTAGCTGGGGAATTTAAATTCAGTTAATTATAATAAATCTGGAATAAAAAATTAGTATCAGTAATGGTGCCCATGAAACGATCGGATTGTGGTTAAAACCCCATCTGGTTCACTAATGTCCTTTCGGGAAGGAAATCTGCCATATTTACCTAGTCTGGCCTATATGTGACTCCAAACCCCCAGCAATGTGGTTGATTCTTAACTGCTCTCTGAAATTGCCTAGCAAGCCACTGAGTTGTACAAAACTGCTACTAAAACAATATCAATAAAACTGGACAGAACGCCCTGTATTGACCTAGGCACCAGCTTTGGACATGACAATAGAGCACCCAGCCCAGTCGACCCTGCAAAGTCCTCCTTATCTGGAAACTTGTGCCAAAATTGGGAGAGCTGTCCCACAGATTAGGCAAGCAACAGCCTGACATACTCACAGAATCATACCTCTCAGCCAATGTCCCAGACATCTCCGTCACAATCACTGGGTATTTCCTGTCCCGCTGGCAGGACAGACCCACCAGAGGTGGCTGTACAGTGGTATACTGTCAGGAGGGAGCTCCTGACTGTATACCACTGTACCGTCTTAGGAGTTCTCAACATTGACTCCAGACCCCATGAAGACCTATGGCTTCAGGTCAAGCTTGGACAAGGAAACCTGCTGTTACCTCCCTCGCTCAGCTGATGATTCAGTACTCCTTGATGTTGAACACATGGAAGAAGCACTGAGGGGAGCAAGGGCACAAAATGGGGGACTTCAATGGCCATCATGAAGAGTAGCTCGGTAGCGCCACTCATGACTGAGCTAGCCAATTCCTGAAGGACATAGCTGCCAGACTGGGCCTGCAGTAGGTGGTGAGAGAACCAACATGAGGGGAAAAACCTAGTTGACCTCGTCCTCGCCAATCTACCTGTTGCAGATGCATCTGTCCATGACAGTATTGGTAGTAGCGACTATTGCACAGTCCTTGCAGACCAGTAGCTGAGTGAGAGTAGAGAAAAATAAAGAGTGCGGCAGCAGAGGAGGCCCAAGACAAGAAGCAGCGGGAGCTGAGCGACAGCGGAGCAACAAAGAGCATGGCGGCAGAGTAGGACTGAGACCAGAAGCAGCAGGAGCTGAGACCAACTCAAACACAGGCAGAAATTGAAAGGGTGACATCAGAGTAAAAAACACTGAAAGTGATGTCAGCACAAGGGAAGTGGCAGATTGGTGAGTCACTGGTAGGTGTTTTTTAAAGAGCCATTTAACTTTTTTTCCCAGTGCTGAGTGTAGAAAAAGAAAAAAATTAGAAAGTAGATAATATAAATAATCTAGACTAAGACATGGCAGAGCAGGTTGTGTGTCTGGACTGCAGTATGTGGGGGCTTGTGGACAGCAAGACTGTCTCAAGCGAACACATTTGCAGTAGGTCTCACTATCTCAAATCTCTCTGTCTCAGAGTCATTTGGCTGGAGTGCGAGTTGGAGACACTCCCAACGCATGAGTGGAGGAGGAGTATCTGGACTGTTTGCTCCAGATTCGTAGAGAGGTGCAGGTTCAGAATGGTGTTGGTGTGACTGATAATGTGCAGAGTAAGGGATCCCAGGTGAGATAGAGAACAAGGATCCACTGAAACTGATCCTATTCAACAGGTACAATGTACTTGCTACCTGTGAGGATAAGGATAAAAACTGTTGGAAGGACAGCCATAATGCGGACCATGGCACTTTGGAGCAAAAGGCTGCCCTGGGGGTGGGGGTAGATGGGAAGCAGAATCATAGAATCATAGAAATTTACAACACAGAAGGAAGCCATTTCGGCCCATCGTGTGCCGCGTCGGCTGACCAAGAGCTATCCAGCCTCATCCCACTTTCCAGCTCTTGGTCTGTAGCTCTGTTGGTTACACCACTTTCTGTGCACATCCAAGTATTTTTAAAATGTGGTAAGGGTTTCTGCTTCTACCACCCTTTCAGGCAGCGAGTTCCAGACCACCACTACCCTCTGGGGGAAGACATTTCCCCTCATATCTCCTCTAAACCCCGCCCCCCCCCCCCCAATTACTTTAAATCTATGTCCCCTGGTTGTTGACACCTCTGCCAAGAGAAACAGGTCCTTCCTATCCACTCTATCCAGGTCCCTCATAATGTTATTCACCTCAATCAGGTCTCCCCTCAGCCTCCTCTGTTCCAAAGAAAACAGACCCAGCATCTCCAATCTTTCCTCATAGCCAAAATTTTCCAGTCTAGGCAACATTCTTGTAAATCTCCTCTGCACCCTTTCCAGTGCAATCACATCTTTCCTGTAATGTGGTGACCAGAACTGCACAGTACTTCAACTGCGACCTAACCAGTGTTTTATACAGTTCAAGCATAACGTCCTTGCTCTTGTATTCCATGCCTCGACTAATAAAGGCAAGTGTTCCATATGCCTTAACCACCTTATTTACCTGGCCTGCTACCTTTAGGGATCTGTGGACCTGCACTCCAAGGTCCCTTTGTTCCTCTACACTTTTCAGTGTCGTACCATTTAATGTGCCTTCCCTTGCCTTGTTAGACCTCCCCAAATGCATTATCTCATGCTTATCCAGATTGAATTCCATTTGTCACTATTCCGCCCACCTGACCAGTGCATTGATACCTTCCTGCAATTCGCAGCTTTCTTCTTCATTATCATCCACACAGCCTATTTTAGTGTCATCTGAAAACTTCTTAATAATACCCCAATATTCAAGTCCAAGTCATTGATATATACCACAAAAAGCAAGGGACCTAGCACTGAGCCCTGTGGAACCCCACCTGATACAGCTTTCCAATCACAAAAACACCCATCAGCCATTACCCTTTGCTTCCTGCCTCTGAGCTAATTTTGCATCTAACTTGCCACTTTGCCCTGGATCCTAAGCATTTTTATTTTCATGACCAGTTTGCCATGTGGGATCTTATCAAAAGCTTTGCTAAAATCCATATACACTACATCACATGCACTGCCCTCATCAACCCTCCTGGTTACTTCCTCAAAATTCAATCAAGTTAGTCAGACACGACCTTCCCTTAACAAATCCATGCTGACTCCTTGATTAATCCATGTCTTTCCAAATGAAGATTTATCTTGTCCCTCAGGATTTTTTCCAATAATTTTCCCATCACTGAAGTTAGGCTGACTGGCCTATAATTACTCAGCTGAAAAATGCAGGGAACAGCACCAGCCCTTATACATGGCCGCCTTCGTCCTTACAAAGGCCTTTGACACTGTCAACCGCGAGGATCTATGGATCGTCGTCCTCCATTTCGGATGCCCCCAAAAGTTCATCAACATCCTCCGCCTGCTCCAAGACGACATGCAATCCGTGATCCTTACCAAAGGATCCATTACAGACCCAATCCACGTCCGGACAGGGGTCAAATAGGGCTGCGTCAATGCCCCAATCCTCTTCTCAATCTTCCTTGCTGCCATGCTCTACCTCACAGTCAACAAGCTCCCCGCTGGAGTGGAACTAAACTACAGAACGAGTGGGAACCTATTCAACCTTCGTCGTCTTCAGGCCAAGTCCAAGACCACCCCAACCTCTGTCGTCGAGCTACAGTACGCGGACGACACCTGCATCTGAGTGCATACAGAGGCTGAACTCCAAATCATAGTCAACGTATTTACTGAGGCATACGAAAGCATAGGCCTTATGCTAAACATCCATAAGACAAAGGTCCTCCACCAAACTGTCCCTGCCGTACAACACTGCCCCCAGTCATCAAGATCCATGGCGCGGCCCTGGACAAGGTGGATCATATCCCATACCTCGGGAGCCTCCCATCAACAAGAGCAGACATTGACGACGAGATTCAACACTGCCTCTAGTGTGCCAGTGCAACCTTCGGCCACCTGAGGAAAAAAGTGTTTGAAGACCAGGCCCTCAAATCTGCCACCAAGCTCATGGTCTACAGGGCCGTAGTAATACCTGCCCTCCTGCATGGCTCCAAGACATGGACCATGTACAGTAGACACCTCAAGTCGCTGGAGAAATCCCCTGCCAGGACAGACGCACCAACGTTAGTGTCTGTAAGGGAAAATGGGAAGGCTTCTCCTCCCACGAGCGGGCCCCCTGATATAGAGGGTCGACGCTCGCCCCATCCCACGTAACAGCCCCCGGAGTTAGCAGGCAGAGACAGATTGCAAGATATAACGATCTTTTATTACGAACGTCCGGGAACACCTCTCATCACAACTGCCTGTGAGTGGAGATGCTCCCCGAACAGCACAATCATATAACTTTTATACATTTCAAAAATCCCTCCGTTCCCTGGTAAGACTTCCCTAGATCTCTAATTGGACTACCTTATCAGTGCTACTTCTCTAATTGGACTCTCTTATTAGTGCTACTTTGGATTGACAGGCCAAGACCCTCATGACCACCTTAGGCCGTGACTAGAATGACTTCATTAGGTCAGAATTTGTTGATTCTCCTCAGTGCCAGTGAGTCCGCCTTGAGCCTCTTCACAAGGTCTTATCAATGTCTGTTTAGGTTCTCACATCGTACCCTGTCAGTATATTATTGAATTGATAACTTCTGGAGCCTTTGATACAAGGCCGAAGAGAGGCCTTTTACCTCCTTATGGGTCGGTGCAGGAACCAGCACTTTAACTCTTGTCCCGCTGGCACCCCTAATGCCAAATTTCTCTTACAATTCCCCCCTTTTGGCCCTTGGCTATACGCCAAGCTGGCCTTTTTCCCAATAACTATCTCCCTGTAGGCAAGTTCCAGATAGGTCCGTTCACCTGGGTGGCCATCTCCCAAGCTTCGGGACCTCCTGAGACCTTTCCAGCAGAGTTATATAAGTCAAGTCCTTCCTGTAGGACTGCTTAAATTTCGAAAATCCTTTTGGCCTTGATCATAGTGCGTGCCCTGACGTATCGTTTGGCCTGTTTAATTTGTGCACATGTTAATCCCATCATGACCATCAGAACCAGGCCCTGTATTACTATAAGTACATGTGATATTGTTCTTATCCATGGGTGAATTTGAATATCAAGTCCAATGTCCCACAGCTTTGAGTACCAGAGCTGATCAGCCAGCATCACGTTATTGTCTCTCTGTAGGTTGTCTACTTCTTCCATCAGCTGGATATATTGTCGTCTTTGATTCTGGATTCCTTACACCAAACGTAATTGTTCCTCATTTAATTCCGGTGCCTTGCGGTTCCCATACCGCCTCCTTGTACCCCTCTCGGAGGGTATCCGTGACCGTTCCGTGGATGATTTCCGTTGTCTTGGGATGTATGTGGTATCCATTTATGTCTATTTTTCCTATGGGCCTGAAACAGAAGTTGGGGTTGGTGATGACACAGGGGTGACTCCTCCCCTGGTCTTAATCGTCGGGTTGGCTGCTCCTGTGCTCATGCACCAAATCTCCATTCCCTGGAGCAGCGATTGTTTCGGAATCGTGTTCAAGAGGAGTGATACTCAGCATGCATCCGTTTGTTTGGTGGAATCTGCAATCATCATTCGTCATTCGTGGCGTACCTCGACATAAAACCACTTTATTAATTTTATAGCAGTCGGTTATGTCAATGCCTTTGGTACTATTATTAATTTTAATCACCCGTCTGGCAGGCTGATGGTAACGCAACCGAGTTTGGTTTCTTACTTCACCGATATTACCAATCTGATATAAAGGGTCTCCCTTTGTTACATCATACTGTGGTATGGATAACACAAATCCAATCATATTCACCCGCCCAGTAATACATCTGAAATTTGGCACCCATGCGTAACTATTCCTTCGTACCTCACATGTGTTATTCATTTTTTTATCTAGAGTCCAATTGTTAAGTATGCTGTTTGGGATCCAGTTTGGTATGTCCCCATTCTGGAGTTGCTCCAAGTTATGTTGTACTTTACTTAGTCCAGGCCCCATACCCAGAGCAAACTATCTCAGCTTGTAATCGTTTACTTATGTCATTCCCCATTGCGTGGATCAAATTTATTGTCTTGGCATACTTCTGTAATGTATGGGCCACCTGTAACAGTTCCCCTTCCGCGCCATCTCCCAACCGCGCTTGTTGGGCTTGGTTATCCATGTCCCTTCCCAGTAAACCCCTCAAGATTTACGTTAAGTTGTTAACCCGGTCGTCTATTGCATACAGGTCTATGGAATTCATCGTCGTAACCCCTGCCGCATAACCCGTGCCTAGTGTTTCCAGTATTCCCCTTTTTGTTCGACCTTGCCCTGTTCCCTTTCTGACATTAAATCTCAGGGTAATGGATTCCAGGCCATCGAGGATCCATTGTGTCAGGTTCTGGTATTTTCATTCCCACAGAAGCTAGGAAGAATCCATTAGATTTAGGTTAAGTAGTTGCTGACGCACCCCAAATTATATCCTTTCTTTAGATTCTTTTATTACTAGTCCCCCTTTGGCTCCAGTCTTTATGGGGGGCTTGCATGGTTGTGCTGGGAAAAGTTGTTGTCCCCAGGGTGGTTGTCGGGGCAGTGGTAGGGCTTCCCAGGGTCCCTTTGGGCGTGTTTGGTGTCCCAGCCGGACCTTTATTGTCATCTTTCTTCCACATTCCATCCGCCCCCCTTTTTAGGTTGTATTCCTTCTTGTTTGCGCTGCGCATGATCAATACCGGCTTCTCCGTGTTATAACCGTGTCACGCTTCAGGACATACACCTTATATTCCAGAGATCTCCCTTGGTCTTCATTTTATCCCACTGGCCAGTTTTCCTAAACATCCTGGGGTCCCACCCCCCTTTTTGCTCCGTTCTGTTCCCACCCTTCTGTTTCTCTTGCGGGGTGGATTTGGCTGCTTGATTTGCAGCTTCGTCCGCCCAGGCATGAGCTTCTGGAACTGAAATTTCATCCAGTTGTATTTCTGCACCCTTCCCCTTTCGGTTCTATGAACTTGCTCCTGTCCTCGGAATCTACTGCGCCCATGGCATCGGCAGCCTGCTGCATTACAACCTTACTTTATACACTATACATAGCCATGCGTTAAAATAAGTTCTGTCCTTGCTCCAGTCCTTGGCTGCTGGGATACATATTTCGGCAGTTAAATTAAACAAAGCTAGTTCATGAAGTTGTGTCTTTCCTGCGTGTGCTATATCTCGTGTCCATCTGTATTATCCAGTGCTTGCGTGGGCCTCAAGGTTCCCAGTATCCTGAGTCTCCAGAGTCGAAGTAGCCGCTGCAGTCCCATCTCGGTGAGTGTTTTACCTGCAAATTTTAAACAGATAGCCTGGTCGTCACCAGGTGTTAGGTTCTGGTCTACTCATCTTTTATCCATACATGTCGAGGTCACTCTGTGAAATCGGAGGTAAGGGTTAGGTTGGGTTTGTGGGCTACACTTACCCACCATGAGGTACATTGGCTCTATTGCCACAGGTGATGGTGCTATGGCTGCGCACTGCACTATCCGTCTGGTCCCGTTTTTAAAAAATCTCTTCCAGCTTATTTATCTTATCCTTTAACTCTTGAATTTGTTTTGTTTGAGTATCTTTCTTTTATTTGTATCAGGCGAGTATTATTACATAGGCTAGTTCTGTTTTATTTTTATTCTGACTATCGCACCATTTCCTCTATCTGTCAGATGAGTCTTTTTTTTATTCTATTTAGAAATCCAAATTAATAATGTCCAGTATAAAACAGCTGTCAATGGAAAGGGTTAACTCCTTTACAGGTTTGTAAGAAGGCCTGATGTCATTACGTGACTTCGCGTAATCATCCAAAAAATTCTTTTTTAAGTCTTTGTGCCTTCAAAACTTGCTTAGAAATTAGGAATCTGTTAAAACAGCAGAAATCATTAGTAAAGCCGTCATAATAAATGTCTTCTCATCAGGAAAGATGGCATTTTAGATTAAACTCCAATTTTTTTACAGTTCCATTCACTGGGCACACCTTGTGTTTTATTTCTCTCAGCACAAAATCTAAACTTCCATGCCAGTTCCATTTTCTATAAGAATTTTAAAATTCAGTAAGGTTCTCTAATTCCCAGTTTTTTCTTTCTGTGCTGAGTTCGCATAGCTTAGAACTTTTCTCCTCATTATTTTCAAAACCCTCCTGCTTGTTTAGACTGTTCGGGACTTTTCTTGATAAACAACGTTCATTTTGGAAATCTTTCAAACTGCAGTGAAACTTTCTCGTAATTTAAAATCATTAATCAAAATCTTTTCACAGCCGATATCAACTAGTATTTAGTAAGTTATGTCTTTTTCCATCGCAAACACCCTTTTTTGTCAGCACCTATTTAGTACATTACATCTTTTTTTGTCCAGATCTCCTTTCTTCAAATTAGATTTTGTATTTTACACTGAGGGCTCGTGTCTCTGTAAATTTGTTAATTTAAAATCATCAGACAATCGAAGACACTTTTTCTTTCAAATTCATTCAATTTGTTTTCTTTCAAAGTTGCGTCTTTATCTTTTTTCTTTTCTCCATAACTAGAACGGAGTCTAGCACGTAGGCTTTGAGGGCTGCTTTTCATGATCTCAAATTCCAGTTTCAAGGTCGTTACAATGACTTTTTTCTAAACTGCTAAAGCTTGCCATTTTAACATTTTTCAAAACTCCCTTTTACACCTTCGCAGATAGCTCACCACTCGCCCAGGAGTTTGACCTGATCCATGAAGGTATTTCTAGATTGTTTCCAAACCTTTTAGTTTTATTTCCTCCTTTTTTCTTTTAGAGATCAGATTTAATTTAATATTTTTTTTAGTTTGAATCCATCTCAGTATTTTGCTGTGCCTTCTCTGAATATCTCAAAATCCCACTTCAAATTTTGTAATGCAAATCTTTATTTAAAACTCTTTTTACTGAGCTAGAAGCTTTCGCGTCAAGGTTTTACACAAAGGAAAATGGGAGCGTACTTCCGCAGCCCGCAGCCTCGAGAGACCCTCACAGACCTTTTTTAAAAGGCATTCTTTATCTCATTCCTAGACTAAATTTATGTCTTTCAATCCAATGTAATCAATGATTGCGTGTTTTCTGTCGACCAGTAAGTGAGCGTGTCAAATAAATTCTTTTTTTTAACCACCGGGACCATGTATTTTTTTATCTTTTGCTCAACAAACCTATCCTTTGTGCATTTCCTAGCTCCGTAACTTATCATCCAAATAAATCCACACCTGCGTTTCTAACTTAAAATATCTTAAAACTTCCCACATACAGGACAACACTATAAAGGGTTTAAAAAAAACTTTCACCCTGTTTGGAAAAGTGGGTGGAGCTGCACTATTTTTCCAAACAAGCTTTCAGAAACATGAAAAATTCATTCCGCAGTCAAAAAAAATCACAAACAGACTCTCACTCAATGACAGATATTCACAAAAGTCTCTCTTCATTCAACAAAGCTTATTAATTGTTTGGCCGGCTCTATTTTTGGATCTATATGTCACTTAAGATAGTCACTATCAGCTTTTTTATGGCATTACGTAGTTACGCAAGTTACAATTAATGATTGGTGTTATTCGCCTTTTTAATAGCCGTGTTACCCATCTTCTTCAGGGCTATCTTGGGCACTCCCTTTAATTCGTGTTAGGTATGCAGGACGTTATCTATAGTCTTCCCTTGGCGCCGTACACTTGTACAAAATGTTGAATCGTTGTGGGTGGAGATCAGAGATAGTAAGGGGAAAAAGTCACTGGTGGGCATAGTTTATAGGCCCCCAAATAATAACTTCATGGTGGGGAGGGCAATAATCAAGGGAATAATGGAGGCATGTGAAAAAGGAACGGCAGTAATCATGGGGGATTTTAACCTACATATCAATTGATCAAATCGCATGGGGTAGCCTTGAGGAGGAATTCATAGAATGCATATGGGATTGTTTCTGAGAACAGTATGTTACAGAACCTACAAGGGAGCAAGCGATCTTAGATCTGGTCCTGTGTAATGAGACAAGAATAATAAACGATCTCCTAGTAAAAATCCTCTCGGAATGAGTGATTACAGTATGGTTGAATTTGTAATACAGATTGAGGGTGAGGAAGTAGTGTCTCAAACGAGCGTACTATGCTTAAACAAAGGGGACTACAGTGGGATGAGGGCAGAGTTGGCTAAAGTAGACTGGAAACACAGACTAAACGGTGGCACAATTGAAGAACAGTGGAGGACTTTTAAGGAGCTCTTTCATAGTGCTCAACAAAAATATATTCCAGTGAAAAAGAAGGGCGGTAAGAGAAGGGATAACCAGCCGTGGATAACCAAGGAAATAAAAGAGAGTGTCAATTTCAAAACCAATGCGTATAAGGTGGCCAAGGTTAGTGGGAAACGAGAAGATTGGGAAAATTTTAAACGACAGCAAAGAATGACTGAGAAAGCAATAAAGAAAGTAAAGATAGATTACGAAAGTAAACTTGCGCAAAACATAAAAACAGATAGTAAAAGCTTTTACAGATATATAAAACGGAAAAGAGTGACTAAAGTAAATGTTGGTCCCTTAGAAGATGAGAAGGGGGATTTAATAATGGGAAATATGGAAATGGCTGAGACCTTAAACAATTATTTTGCTTCGGTCTTCACAGTGGAAGACACAAAAACCATGCCAAAAATTGCTGGTCACAGGAGTGTGGGAAGGGAAGACCTTGAGACAATCACTATCACTAGGCGGGTAGTGCTGGACAGGCCAATGGGACCCAAGGTAGACAAGTCCCCTGGTCCTGATGAAATATATCCCAGGGTATTAAAAGAGATGGCGGAAGTTATAGCAGATGCATTCGTTATAATCTACCAAAATTCTCTGGACTCTGGGGAGGTACCAGCGGATTGGAAAGCAGCTAATGTAACGCCTCTGTTTAAAAAAGGGGGCAGACAAAAGGCAGGTAACTATAGGCCGGTTAGTTTCACATCTGTAGTGGGGAAAATGCTTGAAGTTATCATTAAGGAATAGCAGGACATCTAGATAGTGCAATCAAGCAGATGGAACATGGATTCATGAAGGGGAAATCATGTTTAACTAATTTACTGGAATTCTTTGAGGATATAACGAGCATGGTGGATAGAGGTGTACCGATGGATGTGGTGTATTTAGATTTCCAAAAGGCATTCGATAAGGTGCCACACAAAAGGTTACTGCAGAAGATAAAGGTACACGGAGTCAGAGAAAATGTATTAGCATGGATCGAGAATTGGCTGGCTAGCAGAAAGCAGAGAGTCGGGATAAATGGGTCATTTTCGGGTTGGAAATCGGTGGTTAGTGGTGTGCCACAGGGATCGGTGCTGGGACCACAACTGTTTACAATATACATAGATGACCTGGAAGAGGGGACAGAGTGTAGTGTAACAAAATTTGCAGATGACACAAAGATTAGTGGGAAAGCAGGTTGTGTAGAGAACACAGAGAGGCTGCAAAGAGATTTAGATAGGTTAAGCGAATGGGCTAAGGTTTGGCAGATGGAATACAATGTCGGAAAGTGTGAGGTCATCCACCTTGGGGGAAAAAAAACAGTAAAAGGGAATATTATTTGAATGGAGAGAAATTACAACATGCTGCGGTGCAGAGGGACCTGGGGGTCCTTGTGCATGAATCCCAAAAAGTTAGTTTGCAGGTGCAGCAGGTAATCAGGAAGGCGAATGGAATGTTGGCCTTCATTGCGAGAGGGATGGAGTACAAAAGCAGGGAGGTCCTGCTGCAACTGTATAGGGTATTGGTGAGGCCGCACCTGGAGTACTGCATGCAGTTTTGGTCACCTTACTTAAGGAAGGATATACTAGCTTTGGAGGGGGTACAGAGATGATGCACTAGGCTGATTCCGGAGATGAGGGGGTTACCTTATGATGATAGATTGAGTAGACTGGGTCTTTACTCGTTGGAGTTCAGAAGGATGAGAGGTGATCTTATAGAAACATTTAAAATAATGAAAGGGATAGACAAGATAGAGGTAGAGAGGTTGTTTCCACTGGTCGGGGAAACTAGAATTAGGGGGCACAGCCTCAAAATACGGGGGAGCCAATTTAAAACTGAGTTGAGAAGGAATTTCTTCTCCCAAAGGGTTGTGAATCTGTGGAATTCTCTGCCCAAGGAAGCAGTTGAGGGTAGCTCATTGAATGTATTCAAGTCACAGATGGATAGATTTTTAACCAATAAGGGAATTAAGGGTTACGGGGAACGGGCGGGTAAGTGGAGCTGAGTCCACGGCCAGATCAGCCATGATCTTGTTGAATGGCAGAGCAGGCTCGAGGGGCTAGATGGCCTACTCCTGTTCCTAATTCTTATGTTCTTATGTTCTTATGCCACGCTTTGGGTCAATATGTCTCGTCCCTGCAGCGTGGGCTTGTAGCGCTTCGGGTCAATAGACCTTCCTCTATATCTTCCCTTGCGTCCTACCCTCGCACTGCCGTGCTACCTCCATGCGCACGTTTTAGGATGCACCTTTTGACCCCCTTCTACCCCTAGATCGTCCCTGTCCTGCATCTCCGTCCCTCCTGGACCTGCTACAAATGGTTCTTTGTACAGATGTCCTTCCCTTGCAGTTTACAATGCCACATCTCTAACTTGAAGGTGGTAAATTAAAACATACTCACCCCAACAGCTGGGTCATTGTTCCGTTCGGGAAGTCCGTACTCTGCTCGCAGCGCCAAATGTAAGGCGAAAATGGGAAGGCTTCTCCTCCCACGAGCGGGCCCCCTGATATAGAGGGTCGACGCTCGCCCCAACCCGCGTAACAGCCCCCGGAGTTGGCAGACAGAGACGAATGGCAAGGTATAACGATCTTTTATTACTAACGTCCAGGAGCATCTCCACTCACAGGCGGTTGTGATGAGTGATGTTCCCGGACGTTCGTAATAAAAGATCGTTATACCTTGCCATTCGTCTCTGTCTGCTAACTCCAGGGGCAGTTACGCGGGTTGGGGCGAGCGTCGACCCTCTATATTAGGGGGCCCGCTTGTGGGAGGAGAAGCCTTCCCATTTTCCCCTTACAGTGTCCTTGACCAGGCCAACATCCCCAGCATTGAAGCACTGACCACACTCGATCAGCTCCGTTGCGCAGGCCATATAATTCACATGCCAGAGACAAGACTCCCAAAGTAAGCACTCTATTCCGATCTCCTTCACGGCAAATGAGCCAAAGGTGGGCAGAGGAAACATTACAAGGACACCCTCAAAGCCTCCCTAACAAAGTGCAACATCCCACTGATAGCTGGGAGTCCCTGGCCAAAGACCATCCTAAGTGGAGGAAGTGCATCCGGGAGGGCGCTGAGCACCTCGCGTCTCATCGCCGAGAGCATGCAGAAATCAAGCGCAGGCAGCGGAAAGAGCATGTGGCAAACCAGTCCCACCCACCCTTTCCCACAACAACTATCTGTCCCACCTGTGACAGGGACTGTGGCTCTCATATTGGACTGTTCAGCTAACTAAGGACTCATTTTTAGAGTGGGAGCAAGTCTTCCTCAATTCCGAGGGACTGCCTATGATGATGATGATGAATTACTCAGTCTATCCCTTTCTCCCTTTTGAAACAAACATATAACATTAGCAGTCCTTCAGTTCTCTGGCATCACACCTGTAGCCAGGGAGGACTGAAAAATGATGATCAGAGCCTCTGCTATTTCCTCTTTTGCTTCTCTTAACCGCCTGGGATACATTTCATTCGGGCGTGGGGATTTATCCACTTTCAAAGTTGCTAAGCCCCTTAATACTTTCTCTCTCACTGTTTATCTCATCTAATATTTTACACTTCCCCCATCCTCATTGCAAAGTCTGCAACACCCCTCTCTTTTGTGAAAACAGATGCAAAGTATTCATTAAGAATCATATCTACATCTTCTGCCTCCACACATACATTTCCTTTGTGGTCTCTATATTGGCCACTCTTTCTCTAGTTATCCTCTTGTTCTTAATGTATTTGTACAACATCTTTGGGTTTTTCCTGATTTTACTTGCCAATATTCTTTCATGCTCTCTCTTTGCTTTCCTGATACATTTTTTAATTGCACCCCTGCACTTCTTATACTTTTCTAGAGTCTTTGCAGTATTGAGTTCTTGGAGTCTGTCATAAGCTTCTCTTTTTTCTTTATGTCCCTTGACATCCAGGGGGCTCTAGATTTGTTAGCCCCACCCCTTTTTTTTAAGGGAACATACTTGCTCTGTACCCTCAGGATCTCCTCCTTGAATGCTTCCCACTGCTCTGACACTGATTTACCATCAAGTAGCCGTTTCCAGTCCACCTTGGCCAAATCCCACCTCAGCTCAGCAAACTTGGCTTTACCCCAGTTGAGATCTTTTTTTCCTGGTCCACCTTTGTCCACATAATGTGGTAGTTGTAGGGTATTCAATAATCAGGGGGATATCATCCTTTGTAAGCAAGAGCGAGGGTCCCACATGGTATGTTATCTACCTGGTGCCAGGATGAGGGACATCTCGAACTGGCTTGATAGGATAATGGAGAAGAATGGGGGGATCCAATTGTTATGGCCCATGTTGAGACCAACAACATAGGGTAGAGTAGCGAAGAGTAGGCAAGAAGTCCTGTTTGGGGAGTATCAGGAACTAAGAGCTAAATTAAAAAACAGGACCTCAAAAGTTTTAATCTCTGGATTATTACCTGAGCCTCATGCAAATTGGCAGAGGGGTAAGCTGATTAGGGAGGTGAACATGTGGCTGAAGGAGTGATGAGGCAAAGAGGGGTTCCATTTCTGGGGTACTGGCACCAGTACTGGAACAGGAAGGAACTATACCGTTGGGACAGGCTCCACCTGAACTAGTCTGGGACCAGGGTCCGAGCGGAAAGGATAAATATGGCAGTCACAAGGACTTTAAACTAGTACATGGGAGAAGAGGGCTCAAGTGGAAATTGTAGTACAAATAATAGTTCACAAACAAAAAGGAAGAAACTGGAATTACAGTCAGAAATTGTGTTTTAGGCACTGACAGGCAAAGGGAAAAGTAAAAGATGTAAAGTGATTAAACCAAGAGACAGAAATAAGAAACAGATGAGTAAAACATTACAGCTGAAGGACAGGCTAGGATGTGTGGCCCAAATAAGCATTCTTTATTTACATGGAGTATAAGGAATAAATTGAATGAACTGCAGGCGCAAATTCAACTTGGAGGTATGACATTGTAGCCATTACTGAGATATGGCTGCAAGACGGTCAGGACTGGGAACTAAATATACCAGGTAATAAGGTCTTCAGGAAAGATAGAGAAAATAGTGGAGGGAAGGAGTAGCTTTAGTGATTAAGGATGAAATCACTTCAATAATAAGAGGATATACTGAGATAAGCAGGCAGTGGAGACTTTATGGGTAGAATTAATAGGAAAGGATTTAAGACTAGTGGGAGTTGTGTCATCATCATCTTCATAGGCGGTCCCTCGAACGAGGATGACTTGCTTCTACATGAGTTCACAAATGTTTCGATGAAGGACCCGATGTTCCAGTCCTGAACTCCAATTGAAGGGTGGAAGATGTCTGTGCATTGATTTTTCTTAACGTGTGGTGACCATTGCACATCAGCCACCACACAGGCTTGACAGAGCTAGGCCTTTATTAGTGGCAAGGGTTAACCAGGACGACTAGAGACCTGCTGTGCTGCACGGACCTAGTGCACACACATTATCGCAGTGTGGACTGGCCCGTGCTGCCCCTGGACCCTCGGCTCTTCTGGGCCACGTGCCCTCATTCGCCGCACCTCCGCTATGATCACTCACCAAATCTCAGCCACGATCCTTCATCACTCCTCCACCTCGATCACTTGTCACAAGTCTGCCATGACCTTCCTGCTCCTCCGCTGTATCAGAGCCCCGCCGATGCTTCTGCCCACGCTCCAAACGCCGACCTGGGTCCTACTGACGTCACCCAGTCGCCCTCCGCACATTTGTGTCTGCTCACGCTGGAAGCTGCAGTGGCATTCTCCAGTTCTTAAACTCTCGACCTTCGGAGGTGTCCTCTCGCAGGTCTGGGTGGCCCACGATGTTGCAGCTCTTATACTCCCGACCTGCAGTGGTGTCCTCTCAGAGGTCAGAGTATCCCACAATGTTGCAGGGGCCTGGCGCTCCAGCTCTTATACTCCCGACCTGCGGTGGTGTCCTCTCGCAGGTCGGGGTGGCACCATCCAACAGGTTGCTAACTCACGGGAGTTGTGTATAGGCCCCCTGGTAGCAGTTGTGAAGTGCTAGATTGTATAAATGCAGAGATTAGACAAGCGTGTAGCAAAGACAGAGTGGTTTTAATAGGGAATTCTAACTTTGATATAGATTGGGATAAGCAGACTAGCAGAAGTTAGTGAATTTCTTGAGTGTGTCTGGGATAGTTTTCGATAACAATATGTCCTAGGACCAACAGGGAGCTGCAATATTAGATTTAGTAATGAGTAATGAGCCAGATTTAGTTAACAGCCTAATGGTGCATGAACATTTATCTAATAGCGATCATAACATGATCGAGTTCAGAGTAGTGTTTGACAGAAAGTAATGCGAAACGGCTACTAAGATTGCAGATTTAGGTAAAGTCGACTTCAACAGGATGAGATAGAGACTGTCCACAGTAAACTGGGCAAATCTGTTAATGGGTAAAATGACAGATCAATGGGAGGTGTTCAAAAAATAATTTAATGTGATACAGACCAGTTTATACTCCTGAGGGGCAAGAGCTCTACTTGCCCAAAAAAAAACAGCCATGGATGACTAAAGAGGTAAGAGACAGCATAAAATTAAAAGAAAAAGTATACAAAAATGCAAAAAATAGCACAGATCCTGATGAATGGGAAATATACAATGAACAGAAAAGGGTGACAAAACAGATCGTAAGATCTACAAAAGGCGAGTTTGAAAAGTAACTTGCAAGGGGTATCAATATCAGCACAAAGAATTTTTACAATTATATTGGGAAAAAGAGGGTGGTCAGGAGCAATGTTGGAATCCCCAAGGAAACTAATATTAAATAAGGGATACAATAAAACTAAAGTAAGCAAAATAGCAACAATGAAGAAATAATGGCACTAAAGAGTGACAAATCCCCAGGACCCGATGGTTTCCATCCCAGGGGTTTTAAAGGAAGTAGGTGAGCACATTGCTGATGCCCCAACTATAATCTTCCAAAGTTCTCGCGATTCAGATTGGAAAATTGCGCATGTCACTCTGCTATAAAAGAATGGTGAGAGGGAAACCAGGAAATTATAGACCAGTTAGTCTAACATTTGTTGTCGGAAATTACTAAAATCTATAATTAAGGATAGGATGACTTTTCAGCTGATCAGAGAGTCAACATAGATTTGTGAAAGGTAGATCATGTCTGACAAACCTGATTGCATTTTTTGAAGAGGTAACTATAGTAGTGGACAGGGCAATGCCTATGGATGTTATTTATGTGGACTTCCAGAAGGTATTTCATTAAGTCTCACAAAAGTGACTTAACTAAGGTCGAAGCCCATGGAATTGAAGGCAAATTATTGAACTGGTGAGGAAATTGGCTGAGCGAGACAGGCAGTAGGGATAATGGGTAGGTACTCAAATTGGCAGGAGGTGACTAGTGGTGTCCTACAGGGATCTGTGTTGAGGCATCAACAATTCACCGTATTTATTAACGACTTAGATGATGGCATAGAAAGCCATATATTCAAATTTGACTGACACAAAGGTTGTCATAAAATTACAAAGGGATATTGATAGATAAATGGGCAAAACTGGAAAATATGAAGTGATCCACTTTGGACCTTAAAAGGATAGAACAGGGTACTTTCTAAATGATGAAAAGCTAAAAGCAGTGGAAGTCCAAAGAGACTTGATGTGTCCAGTACATACATTAAAATGTCATGAACGGGTACAGAAAATAATCAAAAAGTCTAATGGAAAGCAAGCCTTTATATCTTGAAGACTAAGGGTAGAAGTTATGCTGCAGCTTTACAATACCCTGGTTAGACCACACCTGGAGTACTGTGAGCAGTTTTGGGCATCACACCTTGGGAAGGATATATTGGCCTTGGAGGGATTGCATTGTAGGTTTACCAGAATGATACCTGGACTCCAGGGATTAAATTATGAGAGATTACACAAACTAGGGTTGTATTCCCTAGAATTTAGAAGGTTAATGGTGATTTGATTGAAGTTTTCAAGATATTAAATGGAACAGATAGGGTAGACAGAAACTATTTCTGCTGGTTGGGGATTCTAGGACTAGGGAGCATAGACTAAAAATTAGAGCCAGACCATTCAGGAGTGAAATTAGGAAACACTTCTACACACAAAGGGTGGTAGATGTTTGGAACTCTCTTCTGCAAATGGCAATTGATGCTAGATCAATTGTTAATTTTAAATCTGAGATTGATAGATTTTTGCTAAAGGTATTGAGGGATATGGGCCAAAGGCAAGTATATGGAATAAGGTCATATATCAGCCATGATCTCATTGAATGGCGGAACAGGCATGAGGGGCTAAATGGCAATTGTATGTTCCTAGTGGAGACAAAGTTCTGTCTTTACATTGTGTTGTGTGGCACTAACATGCTAAATGGGATAGATTCAGAACAGATCTAGCAGCTCAAAATTGGACATCCGTGAGGCGCTGTGAGCCATCAGCAGCAGCAGAATTATATTCCACTACAATCTGTAACATCAACCTTTAATTATATAGCGCCTTTAAGGTAATGAAACATCCCAAAGCGCTTCATAAGAGTATTATGAGACAAAAAAATTGACCTCATGGCCTGGCATATTACATAGCCATTACAGAAATGTGGTTGCAAGGTGACCAGGACTGGGAATTAAATATTCAGGGGTACTTGACAATCCAGAAGGACAGACAGAAAGGAAAAGGAGGTAGGGTAGCTCTATTGATAAAGGATGGAATCACTGCAATAGTAAGAAACAATATTGGCTCAAATGATAAGGGCGTTGAAACAGTGGAGATAAGGAACAATAAGAAAAAAAGTCACTGGTGGGCGTAGTCTATAGGCCCCCTAACAGTAGCAACTCTGTTGGTCGGAGCATAAACCAGGAAATAGTGGGGGCTTGTAAAAAGGGAACAGCGATAATCACGGGTGATTTTAACCTCCATATTGATTGGACAAATCAAATTGGTCAGGGTAGCCTTGAGGAGGTGTTCAGAGAGTGCATAAGGGATGGGTTCCTTGAGCAGTATGTAACAGAACCAAACAGGGGGCAGGCTATCTTAGATCTGGTCCTGTGTAATGAGGCAGGATTAATAAAGAATCTCCTAGTAAAGGATCCCCTTGTAATGAGTGATCATAGCATGATTGAATTTCAAATTCAGATGGAGGGTGAGAAAGTTGGATCTCTAACCAGCGTACCATTAAGGTATGAGGGCAGAGTTGGGTAAAGTGGACTAGGAAAATAGATTAAAGTGTAGGATGTTTGATGAACAGTGGTGTACATTTAAGGAGATATTTCACAACTCTCAAGAAAAATATATTTCAGTGAGGAGATGCAAGAGAAAAGATAGCCATCCGTGACTAACTAAAGAAATAAAGGACGGTATCCAATTAAAAACAAGGGCATACAAAGTGGCCAAAACTAGTGGGAGGACAGAAGTCTGGGAAGTTTTTAAAAGCCAGCAAAGAATGACTAAAAAATAATTAAGAAAGGGAAGATATGAAAGTAAACTAGCACAAAATATAAAAACAGATAGCAAAAGTTTCTACAGGTATATAAAAAGGAAAAGGGTGGCTAAAGTAAATGTTGGTCCCTTAGAGGACGATGCCGGGGAATTAGTTAATGGGGAACATGGACATGGCAGAAATTCTGAACAAATATTTTGTATCAGTCTTTACGGTAGAGGACACTAACAATATTCCGACAGTGGATAGTCAAGGGGGGGGAATAGTACATCCCCTGGACCTGATGTCTTGCATCCCAGGGATTTAAGAGAAGTAGCGGCAGAATTGTGGATGCATTGGTTGTAATTTACCAAAATTCTCTGGATTCTGGGGAGGTCCCAGCAGATTGGAAAACTGCAAATGTAACGCCCCTATTTTAAAAAAGGAGGCAGACAAAAAGCAGGAAACTATAGGCCAGTTAGCCTAACAGCTGTAGTTGGGAAAATGTTGGAGTCCATTATTAAAGAAGCAGTAGCAGGACATTTGGAATAGCAAAATTCAGTCAGGTAGAGTCAGCATGAATTTATGAAGGGAAAGTCATGTTTGACAAATCTGCTGGAATTCTTTGAAGATGTAACGAACAGGGTGGCTAAAGGGGAACCAGTGGATGTGGTGTATTTGGACTTCCAGAAGGCATTTGACAAGGTGCTACATAAAAGCTAACTGCACAAGATAAAAGTTCACAGGGTTGGGGGTAATATATTAGCATGGATAGAGGATTCGCTAACTAACAGAAAACAGAGTCGGGATAAATAGTTCATTCTCTGGTTGGCAATCAGTAACTAGTGGGGTGCTGCAAGGATCGGTGCTGGGACCCCAACTATTTACAATCTATATAAACGATTTGGAAGAAAGGACTGAGTGCAACGTAGCCAAGTTTGCTGACGATACAAAGGTGGGAGGAAAAGCAATGTGCGAGGACACAAAAAATCTGCAAAAGGACAAAGTGAGTGGGCCAAAATTTGGCAGATGGAGTATAATGTTGGAAAGTATGAGGTCATGCACTTTGGCAGAAAAAAAATCGAAGAGCAAGTTATTATTTAAATGGAGAAAAATTGCAAAGTGCCGCAGTACAGCGGGACCTGGGGATACTTGTGCATGAAACTCAAAAGGATAGTATGCAGGTACAGCAAGTGATCAGGAAGACCAATGGTATTTTAGCCTTTATTGCAAAGGGGATGGAGTATAAAAGCAGCGAAGTCTTGCTACAGCTATATAAAGGTATTGGTGAGGCCACACCTGGAATACATAAAAACATAGAAAATAGATGCAGGAGTAGGCCCTTCGAGCCTGCACCACCATTCAATAAGATCATGGCTGATCATTCCCTCAGTACCCCATTCCTGCTTTCTCTCCATACCCCTTGATTCGCTTAGCCGTAAGGGCCATATCTAACTCCCTCTTGAATATATCCAATGAACTGGCATCAACAATTCTCTGCGGCAGGAAATTCCACAGGTTAACAACTCTCTGAGTGAAGAAGTTTCTCCTCATCTCAGTCCTAAATGGCCTACCCCTTATCCTAAGACTGTGTCCCCTGGTTCTGGACTTTCCCAATATCGGGAACATTCTACCCGCATCTAACCTGTCCCGTCCCATCAGAATCTTATGTGTTTCTATGAGATCCCCTCTCATCTTTCTAAACTCCAATGAATAAAGGCCCAGTTGATCCAGTCTCTCCTCATATGTCAGTCCTGCATTCCCAGGAATCAGTCAGGTGAACCTTCGCTGCATTCCATCAATAGCAAGAACAACCTTCCTCAGATTAGGAGACCAAAACTGAACACAATATTCCAGGTGAGGCCTCACCAAGGCCCTGTACAACTGCAGTAAGACTTCCCTGCTCCTATACTCAAATCCCCTAGCTATGAAGGCCAACATAACATTTGCCTTCTTCACTGCCTGCTGTACCTGTATGCCAACTTTCAATGACTGATGAAGCATGACTCGCAGGTCTCGTTTCACCTCCCCTTTTGCTAATCTGCCGCCATTCAAATAATATTGTCTTCGCATTTTTGCCCCCAAAGTGGGTAGCCTCACATTTATCCACATTATACTGCATCTGCCATGCACTTGCCACTCACCTAACCTGTCCAAGTCACCCTGCAGCCTCCTAGCGTCCTCTACACAGCTCACAGCGCCACCTGCAAACCTGGAGATATTACACTCAATTCCTTCATCCAAATCATTGATGCATATTGTAAATAGCTGGGGTCCCAGCACTGAGCCCTGCGGCACCCCACTAGTCACTGCCTGCCATTCTGAAAAGGAACCATTTGTCCCGACTCTCTGCTTCCTGTCTGCCAACCTGTTCTCTATTCACGTCAGTACATTACCCCCAATACTATGTGCTTTGATTTTGCACACCAATCTCTTGTGTGGGACCTTGTCAAAAGCCTTTTGAAAGTCCAAATACACCACATTCACTGGTTCTCCCTTGTCCACTCTACTAGTTACAGCCTCAAAAAATTCCAGAAGATTTGTCAAGCATGATTTCCCTTTCATAAATCCATGCTGGTTTGGACCGATCTTGTCACTGCTTTCCAAATGCGCTCCTATTTCATCCTTAATAATTGATTCCAACATTTTCCCCACTACTGATGTCAGGCTAACCTATCTATAATTACCCACTTTCTCTCTCCCACCCTTTTTAAAAAGTGGTGTTACATTAGCTACCCTCCAGTCCAGAGGAACTGATCCAGAGTCGATAGACTTTTGGAAAATGATCACCAATGCATCTACTATTTCTAGGGCCACTTCCTTAAGTACTCTGGGATGCTGACTATAAGGCCCCGGGGATTTATCGGCCTTCAATCCCATCAATTTCCCTACCACAATTTCCCGCCTAATAAGGATATTCTTCAGTTCCTCCTTCTCACTAGACCCTCGGTCCCCTAGTACTTCCGGAAGGTTATTTGTGTCTTCCTTCGTAAAGATAGAAGTGAAGTATTTGTTCAATTGGTCTGCCATTTCTTTGTTCCCCATTATAAATTCACCTGAATCGGACGGCAAGGGACCTATGTTTGTCTTCACTAATCTTTTTCTCTTCACATATCTATAGAAGCTTTTGCAGTTAGTTTTTATGTTCCCGGCAAGCTTCTTCTCGTACTCTATTTTCCCACTCTTAATTAAACCCTTTGTCCTCTTCTGCTGAATTCTAAATTTCTCCCAGTCCTCAGATTTGTTGCTTTTTCTGGCCAATTTATATGCCTCTTCCTTGGATTTAACACTATCCTTAATTTCTCTTGTTAGCCACGGTTTATTTTTACTCCAGACAGGGATGTACAATTGCTGAAGTTCATCCATGTGATCTTTAAATGTTTTCCATTGCCTATCCACCGTCAACTCTTTAAGTATCATTTGCCAGTCTATTCTAGCAATTCATGACTCAAACCATCGAAGTTACCTTTCTTTAAGTGCAGGACCCTAGTTTCTGAATTAACTGTGTCACTCTCCATCTTAATAAAGAATTCTACCAAGTTATGGTCACTCTTCCCCAAGGGGCCTCGCACAACAAGATTGCTAATTAGTTCTTTCTCATTACACAACACCCAGTCTCGGTTGGCCAGCTCCCTAGCTGGTTCCTCGACATATTGGTCTAGAAAACCATCCCCAATACACTCCAGGAAATCCTCCTCCACCACATTGCTACCAGTTTGGTTAGCCCAATCAATATGTAGATTAAAGTCACCCATGATAACTGCTGTACCTTTATTGCATGCATCCCTAATTTTTTGTTTGATGCTGTCCCCAGCCTTACTACTACTGTTTGGTGGTCTGTACACAACTCCAACTGGCGTTTTCTGCCCCTTGGTATTCCGTAACTCCACCCATACCGATTCCACATCATCCAAGCTAATGTCCTTTCTTATTATTACATTAATTTCCTCTTTAACCAGCAATGCCACCCCGCCTCCTTTTCCTGTCTATCCTTCCTAAATGTTGAATACCCCTGGATATTGAGTTCCCAGCCTTGGTCATCCTGGAGCCATGTCTCCGTGATGCCAGTTACATCTTACCCATTAACTGCTATCTGCACAGCTAATTCGTCCACCTTACTCCGAATACTCCTCGCATTGAGGCACAGAGCCTTCAGGCTTGTTTTTCTAACACACTTTGCCCCTTTAGAATTTTGCTGTAATGTGGCCCTTTTTGCTTTTTGCCTTGGGTTTGTTGCCCTCCACTTTTACTTTCTTTCTTTCTATCTTTTGCTTCTGACCCCATTCTACTTCCCTCTGTCTCCCTGCATAGGTTCCCATCCCCCTGCCATTTTAGTTTAACTCCTCCCCAACAGCACTAGCAAACATTACCCCTCGGACATTGGTTCCAGTCCTGCCCAGGTGCAGACCGTCCGGTTTGTACTGGTCCCATCTCCCCCAGAACCGGTTCCAATGTCCCAGGAATTGAATCCCTCCCTTATGCACCACTCCTCAAGCCACGTATTCATCTGAGCTATCCTACGATTCCTACTCTGACTAGCAATCTTGAGATTACTACTTTTGAGGTCCTACTTTTTAATTTAGCTCCTAGCTCCCTAAACTCATCTTGTAGGACCTCATCCCGTTTTTTATCTATATCGTTGTTACCTATATGCACCACGACAACTGGCTGTTCACCCTACCTTTTCAGAATGCCCTGCACCCGCTTCGAGACATCCTTGACCCTTGCACCAGGGAGGCAATATACCATCCTGGAGTCTCGGTTGCAGCTGCAGAAACGTCTATTCCCTTACAATTGAATCCCCTATCACTATAGCTCTCGCACTCTTTTTCCTGCCCTCATGTGCAGCAGAGCCACCCACGGTGTCATGAACTTGGCTGCTGCTGCCCTCCCCTGATTAGTCATTCCCCCCCCCCCCCCCAACAGTACCCAAAGCGGTGTATCTGTTTTGGAGGGGGATGACCGCAAGGGACCCCTGCACTACCTTCCTTCCACTGCTCTTCCTGTTGGTCATCCATTCCCTATCTGGCTATGCACCCTTTACCTGCGGTAAGACCAACTCACTAAACGTGCTATTCACGTCATTCTCAGCATCGTGGATGTTACAGAGTGAATCCACCCGCAGCTCCAGTGCCGCAATGCGGTCCGTCAGGAGCTGCAGGCGGATACACTTCCTGCACACAAAGTCGTCAGGGACACCGGAAGCGTCCCTGACTTCCCACATAGTACAGGAGGAGCATAACACGTGTCTGAGCTGTCCTGCCATTACTTAACCCTTAGATAAACTTAAATTGGCAACAACAATGCTAAATATAGAAAAGAAAAACTACTGACCAATCACTTATCCCCTTGGCTGTGATGTCACCTTTTGATTTCTTTCTACTTCTTTTTTGTCTTCTCACCCTGCTGCAGCTATGCCGGCTGGGCCTCTTCAACGTCCCACTCCGCCTCCTGACTCCCCGCTGGCCTCTCGAACTGCCGACGCTCCTGTTGGGCCTCGTCAACGTCCCACTCCGCCTCCTGACTCCCCGCTGGCCTCTCGAACTGCCGATGCTCCTGTTGGGCCTCTTCTCGGCCTCTCCGACGTCCCACTCTGCCTCCTGACTCCCCGCTGGCCAACTGCGTGCAGTTTTGGTTTCCATATTTACGAAAGGATACACTTGCTTTGGAGGCAGTTCAGAGAAGGTTCACGAGGTTGTTTCGGGGATTGATTTATGAGGAAAGGTTGAGTAGGTTGGGCCTCTATTCATTGCAATTCAGAAGAAT
The DNA here is from genome assembly GCF_044704955.1 of Pristiophorus japonicus. Lineage (NCBI taxonomy): Eukaryota > Metazoa > Chordata > Chondrichthyes > Pristiophoridae > Pristiophorus > Pristiophorus japonicus. Next base: position 467,408,368 of record NC_091977.1, on the reverse strand, counting down.
GAGAGGTGATCTTATCGAAATGTATAAGATTATGAGGGGACTTGACAGGATGGATGCAGAGAGGATGTTTCCACTGATGGGGGAGACTTGAACTAGAGGGCATGATCTTAGAATAAGGGGTCGCCCATTTAAAACTTCTTCTCTCAGAGGGTTATAAATCTGTGGAATTCGCTGCCTCAGAGAGCTGTGGAAGCCAGGACATTGAATAAATTTAAGACAGAAATAGACAGTTTCTTAAACGATAAGGGGTTGTAGGGAGCGGGTGGGGAAACGGAGCTGAATCCATGATCAGATCAGCCATGATCTTATTAAATGGTGGAGCAGGCTGGAGGGGCCGTATGGTCTACTCCTGCTCCTATTTCTTATGTTCTTATATCCCTCACTCTACCATTACCATGAAGCCAGGAGACTAACCCAGGTTCAATGAAGAGTGCATAAGAGCAGCACAAGGCATAGCTAAAAATGAGGTGCCAACCTGGGGAAGTTGCAACACAGAACGAGCATGCTAAACAGCGGAAGCATCGTGTTTTAGAGCTATGCTCAACTGCTTCCTTGGGCAGAGAATTCCAGATTCACAACCCTCAAGGAGAAGAAATTCCTTCTCAACTCGGTTTTAAATTGGCTCCCCGCTATTTTGAGGCTGTGCCCGCTAGTTCTAGTCTCCCAGACCAGAGGAAACAACCTCACTGCCTCTATCTTGTCTATCCCTTTCATTATTTTAAATGTTTCTATAAGATCACCCCTCATCCTTCTGAACTCCAACGAGTAAAGACCCAGTCTACTCAATCTATCATCATAAGGTAACCCCCTCATCTCCGGAATCAGCCTAGTGAATCGTCTCTGTACCCCCTCCAAAGCCAGTATATCCTTCTTTAAATAAGGTGACCAAAACTGCATGCAGTACTCAAGGTGCTGCCTCACCAATACCCTGTACAGTTGCAGCAGAACCTCTCTGCTTTTGTACTCCATCCCTCTTGCAATAAAGGCCAACATTCCATTCACCTTCCTGATTACCTGCTGTACCTGCAAACTAACTTTTTGGGATTCATGCACAAGGACCCCCAGGTCCCTCTGCACCGCAGCATGTTGTAATTTCTCCCCATTCAAATAATATTCCCTTTTACTGTTTTTTTTCACCCAAGGTGGATGACCTCACATTTTCCGACATTGTATTCCATCTGCCAAACCTTAGCCCATTCGCTTAACCTATCTAAATCTCTTTGCAGCCTCTCCGTGTCCTCTGCACAACCCGCTTTCCCACTAATCTTTGGGTCATCTGCAAATTTTGTTACACTACACTCTGTCCCCTCTTCCAGGTCATCTATGTATATTGTAAACAGTTGTGGACCCAGCACCGATCCCTGTGGCACACCACTAACCACCGTTTTCCAACCCGAAAAGGACCGATTTATCCCGACTCTCTGCTTTCTGTTAGCCAGCCAATTCTCGATCCATGCTAATATATTTCCTCTGACTCCGCATACCTTTGTCTTCTGCAGTAACCTTTTGTGTGGCACCTTATTGAATGCCTTTTGGAAATCTAAACGAGCTTATGAATGTCTATCGTAAACACCAAGCATTTAAGATGCATAATAGAGGAAGGAGAAATTGTGATACAAGTAAAGTCACATATAGATTTCCATAGTCAGCTGAAGTATTGGATAGTGATCTTGATGGAAAACTGTTACACAGCTCAGCTAACAACTCCCAATGAAGTTAGGAAAGCAGAAAAGTTTAGATTGTAATTCTCTGAAGTTTCAATTAATCCATTTTGTACACTATCATTCAAACAGGAGGGTATGGTAGCTTAGTGGTTATGTTACTGAAGTAGTAATCCAGAGGCCTGGACTAATAATCCAGAGAATGTGAGTTCACGGCCATTTGATAATTTGAATTCAGTTGTTTAATAATTGAAAAAAACTTATATTGGCTTTTTAGTTCCTTAAGTGTCAATGAAGCTAATCGGATTGTTGTAAAAACACAATTGGGTCATCAATCCCCTTTAGGGAAGGAAACTTGTCATCTTTACCCAGTCTGGCCTACATACCAACACACCACACCAAAGTGGTTGATTCTTAACTTCCCTCTGAAGCAAGCCACTCAGTTGTATCAAACCGCTACGATGATTATCACCTTCGCAGGACAATTATGGATGTGCAATAAATGCTGGGCTTGCCATTGATGCTTACGTCCAGAATTAATAAAAAAATAAATGATGGTCATGATTTTCCATCCATTGATTAATAAAAAGGCAAGTAATGTGCTCGCTTTCATCATCAATGTAGACTTAGAAAACAAGTTTACGTGTACTACATGTACATGCAATTTTTGGATAGCTGACTGGCAGATCGCCAGTACCTTTGTGATTCAAAATGCATATCAACTTTAGAATGTAAACAATTGCACATTGTGCACTATAAACATTAATTATGTTGCACAATCAAATGAACTTTCACACACCTGCTGTGTATAAAGTAACATGTCCCCTTAAATCTTTAATGAGTTAAAACTACTCAACTGTTTACATATAAAATTTTGGCATACATAACAGTAGAAAATGAAGAGTGTTTGGCAATGTCAAAAGTTTCAAAGCAATTCTGAAATTTCTTGCAAGGCCGGACAAGTTTACATCAATGAAAATTATAAAATAAATGTACCACAAACAAAAATAACTATTTAATTGTCCAAAAAAAAAGGTTGTGTAGCATTGTCATCTTCCTCAGTCATCATCCTCCTCCTCGTTGTCCTCATCCTCCTCCTCGTTGTCCTCATCCTCCTCCTCGTCGTCCTCATCCTCCTCCTCGTCATCTTCTACCTCTGCTTTCCTACATAGTGGTGTGTGGTGCTAGATCAAAAAAACAATTGGATTTGAGAACAAAGCTAAACATCACTGATACTGCATCACAATTTTACAAACCATCATGACCGAGGTGCCCAAGTATTATTAGAGTTTATAGAGTTCCTACCCCAAGAGAAAGGCAGGTATTACTGGCTCCATGGTGTCAACCTAGTTATGCAGCAGTGAAACAAAAATTGAATACCACATTTGCAAAAAGTGTCACCATGTTTTTAGAGTGTTAAATAACTCTTTGGTAAAGAGTGGTTCAGAATTCAGAAAATACACTTTATATCTCATTTTGTCTTTAGGCAACAGATAGTCGAACTTAGTCTCTGCACGTACTTAGCAATCACCATCATCATCATAGGCAGTCCCTCGAAATCGAAAACGACTTGCTTCCACTCTTAAAAAAATTAGTTCTTCGGTGACTGAACAGACCAATACAGGAATTACAGTCTCCATCATAGGTGGAAAGGATGGGTGACAAAAATCAAAACCTACACATTTCAGTAAACACCCAGCAATACAGGTCGATGTGATTGCAGCAGTCACTTACAGCACTGACTTTAAATAGCAAGTATGGAATGCTAATGGCAAAATAGAATTTTTCTGAGACGACAAAGAATTAAATGAATATATCTTCGATATTTTCTCTTGCCTCCTCCGCCCCCTCCTTCATAAGAACATAAGAAATAGAAGCTGGAATAGGCCATTTGGCCCCTCGAGCCTGCTCTGCCATTTAATAAGATCATGGCTAATCTGATCATGGACTCAGCTCCATGTCCCTGCCCGCTCCCCATAACCCTTTATTCCCTTATCGCTCAAAAATCTGTCTATCTCCGCCTTAAATATATTCAATGAACCAGCCTCAACAGCTCTCTGGGGCAGAGAATTCCATAGATTTAAAAGCCTGAGAGAAGAAATTCCACCTCATCTCAGTTTTAAATGGGCGGACCCTTATTCTGAGACTATATCCCCTAATTTTAGTTTCCCCTATGAGTGGAAATATCCTCTCTGCATCTATCTTGTCGAGCAACCCCCCCGCCTCATTATTTTATATGTTTTGATAAGATCACCCCTCATTCTTCTGAACTCCAATGGAGTAGAGGCCCAACCTACTCAACCTTTCATAAGTCAACCCCCTCATCTCCGGAATAAAACATAGAAACATAGAAAATAGGTGCAGGAGTAGGCCATTTGGCACTGCGAGCCTGCACCGCCATTCAATGAGTTCATGGCTGAACATGCAACTTCAGTACCCCATTCCTGCTTTCTCGCCATACCACTTGATCCCCCTAGTAGTAAGGACTATATCTAACTCCTTTTTGAATATATTTAGTGAATTGGCCTCAACAACTTTCTGTGGTAGAGAATTCCACAGGTTCACCACTCTCTGGGTGAAGAAGTTTCTCCTCATCTCGGTCCTAAATGGCTTACCCCTTATCCTTAGACTGTGACCCCTGGTTCTGGACGACTTCCCCAACATTGGGAACATTCTTCCTGCATCTAACCTGTCTAAACCCATCAGAATTTTAAACGTTTCTATGAGGTCCCCTCTCATTCTTCTGAACTCCAGTGAACACAAGCCCAGTTGATCCAGTCTTTCTTGATATGTCAGTCCCGCCATCCCAGGAATCAGTCTGGTGAACCTTCGCTGCACTCCCTCAATAGCAAGAATGTCCTTCCTCAAGTTAGGAGACCAAAACTGTACACAATACTCCAGGTGTGGCCTCCCCAAGGCCCTGTACAACTCCCTGCCCCTGTACTCAAATCCCCTCGCTATGAAGGCCAACATGACATTTGCTTTCTTAACCGCCTGCTGTACCTGCATGCCAACCTTCAATGACTGATGTATCATGACACCCAGGTCTCGTTGCACCTCCCCTTTTCCTTATCTGTCACCATTCAGATAATAGTCTGTCTCTCTGTTTTACCACCAAAGTGGATAACCTCACATTTATCCACATTATACTTCATCTGCCATGCATTTGCACACTCACCTAACCTATCCAAGTCACTCTGCACCCTCATAGTATCCTGCTCGCAGCTCACACTGCCACCCAACTTAGTGTCATCCGCAAATTTGGAGATACTACCTTTAATCCCCTCGTCTAAATCATTAATGTACAATGTAAACAGCTGGGGCCCCAGCACAGAACCTTCGGTACCCCACTAGTCACTGCCTGCCATTCTGACAAGTACCCATTTACTCCTACTCTTTGCTTCCTGTCTGACAACCAATTCAAATCCACGTCAGCATACTACCCCCAATCCCATGTGCTTTAACTTTGCACATTAATCTCTTGTGTGGGACCTTGTCGAAAACCTTCTGAAAGTCCAAATACACCACATCAACTGGTTCTCCCTTCTCCACTCTGCTGGAAACCTCCTCAAAAAATTTCAGAAGATTTGTCAAGCATGATTTCCCTTTCACAAATCCATGCTGACTTGGACCTATCATATCACCTCTTTCCAAATGCGCTGCTATGACATCCTTAATAATTGATTCCATCATTTTACCCACTACCGATGTCAGGCTGACCGGTCTATAATTCCCTGTTTTCTCTTTCCCTCCTTTTTTTTTTTAAAAAAAAGTGGGGTTACATTGGCTACCCTCCACTCCATAGGAACTGATCCAGAGTCTATGGAATGTTGGAAAATGACTGTCAATGCATCTGCTATTTCCAAGGCCACCTCTTTAAGTACTCTGAGATGCAGACCATCAGGCCCTGGGGATTTATCGGCCTTCAATCCCATCAATTTCCCCAACACAATTTCCCGACTAATAAGGATTTCCCTCAGTTCCTCCTTCTTACTAGACCCTCTGACCCCTTTTATATCCAGAAGGTTGTTTGTGTTGTCCTTAGTGAATACCGAACCAAAGTACTTGTTCAATTGGTCTGCCATTTCTTTGTTCCCTGTTATGACTTCCACTGATTCTGACTGCAGGGGCCCGACGTTTGTCTTTACTAACCTTTTTCTCTTTACATATCTATAGAAGCTTTTGCAGTCCATCTTAATGTTCCCTGCAAGCTTCCTCTCGTACTCTATTTTCCCTGCCCTAATCAAACCCTTTGTCCTCCTCTGCTGAGTTCTAAATTTCTCCCAGTCCCCGGGTTCGCTGCTATTTCTGGTCAATTTGTATGCCACTTCCTTTGCTTTAATACTATCCCTGATTTCCCTTGATAGCCACAGTTGAGCCACCTTCTCTTTTTTATTTTTACGCCAGACAGGGATGTACAATTGTTGTAGTTCATCCATGTGGTCTCTAAATGTCTGCCATTGCCCATCCACTGTCAACCCCTTAAGTATCATTCGCCAATCTATCCTAGCCAATTTACGCTTCATACCTTCAAAGTTACCCTTCTTTAAGTTCTGGACCATGGTCTCTGAATTAACTGTTTCATTCTCCATCCTAATGTAGAATTCCACCATATTATGGTCACTCTTTCCCAAGGGGCCTCGCACAACGAGATTGCTAATTAATCCTCTCTCATTACACAACACCCAGTCTAAGATGGCCTCCCCCCTAGTTGGTTCCTCGACATATTGGTCTGGAAAACCATCCCTTATGCACTCCAGGAAATCCTCCTCCACCGTATTGCTTCCAGTTTGGTTAGCCCAATCTATATGCATATTGAAGTCACCCATGATAACTGCTGCACCTTTATTGCATGCACCCCTAATTTCCTGTTTGATGCCCTCCCCAACATCACTGCGACTGTTTGGAGGTCTGTACACAACTCCCACTAACGTTTTTTGCCCTTTGGTGTTCTGCAGCTCTACCCATATAGATTCCACATCATCCAAGCTAATGTCCTTCCTAACTATTGCATTAATCTCCTCTTTAACCAGCAATGCTACCCCACCTCCTTTTCCTTTTATTCTATCCTTCCTGAATGTTGAATACCCTTGGATGTTGAGTTCCCAGTCCTGATCATCCTGGAGCCACGTCTCTGCAATCCCAATCACATCATATCTGTTAACACCTATTAGCACAGTTAATTCATCCATCTTATTACGGATATTCCTTGCATTAAGACACAAAGCCTTAAGTGAAGAAATTTCTCCTCATCACAGTCCCAAATGGCTGACCCCTTATTCTGAAACTGCGAATCCATGTTCTCGATTCCTCAACCAGGGGAAGCATTTTCTCAGCCCGTCAAGCCCCTTAAGAATTTTGGTGCCGCCCGCATTAAGGCAGTGACACCACCTGGCAGCAAACTTTAGTGCCGGGCGGTGTCTACCGCCTCAAAGTACGAAATTCAGTAGTTTTCCCCAAAGAGGAGAGTGGAGCGCTAAGAGAAGCATTTCACACTCGTCCTCGGGCGGCAATGGAGTGGTAGCGCAGAAGGCCTACTCAATTTTTTGCCACTCGGATGAGAAAAAATTTTTTATTGGAAATTTCAACGACTTACACCTACACTTCCCCAATGCTGCCATAAATAAATAGAAGTTAAATAAATTAACTTTAACAAATTATCTTGCTCTCCGTTGATACCACCCCAGGATTACCGATGTACCGACTGCTTTCCCTGTCAGGAACAGCGCCTGCAGATAAAGCAGGTGATCCAATTCAATTTTTCCACTGCGGCGCCAAGGGTTGCACGCCCGATGATGTCACCATGTGGGTGGCGCTAGAGAGCACAGCGCTACCTCTTAGCGCTGCCCCCATTGCTTCATTGAAGTTTTCCGGAGGCGAGGACAGCGTGCCGCTAGGGTGTTTAGCAGCCCATTAGCGGCCCTCTCTGGCGCGAACGGTGGCGCAAACCACAGAATTTCAGCCCCTATATGTTTCAATTAGCTCATCTCTCATTCTTCTAGCTAGGGAATATAGGCATAGTCTACTCAATCTCCCATCATAGGGCAATCCTATCAACCAGTCTAGTGAACCTTCGTGCACTTCCTCTAAGGTAAGGAGACCAGAACTGTACAGAGTACTCCAGGTATGGCCTCATCAATGCCCTATATAACTATAGTAAGAGGGTCGAAATTGCCCTCCCCCAGAAATGGGGCGCACCTATCACAATTTAGCGTACCTTACCGCTGATATGGATGCAGCAATGTTAAGAGCGAAAATCTGCTTTTTTGGCGGCTAAACGGAGCGGAGTGGTAATGACTGGGGTAATGCGCTGGTTTCAGTGGTGTGGCAGCGGAGTGGTATTTAGATCGTGAAATTCCACCCCTAACCAATTGATCCTAACGATGCAGTTGCTCGCTGACCTTCTTAAAAGGCAGATTTTGCAGCTGTGGCTTGACTTCAGTCTGAGTTGCTTCAGAGGAAATGGCTGCCACTTCAACAACGCTGAGCTGAAAAGCCTGATGCAAGCTGTGGAGGGAAGGAGGCGGCTACTCTTCCGAGACTGGTGGGTGACCAATTAGGAGCGACTTCCTAAATGCCTAGATGGAGATGGCAGAGGAGGTTTCAGAGATCTCCATTCACCAGCGCACCACAACCCAATGCAGGAAAAGGCTCACCAACCTTATTTGACTGATGAAAGTGAGTACATGTTCTCCTAACTCCTCACATTACATTTGCAAGACTCTCCTTCACCTTAACTTCTTTCTCACCAACACTACATTGTAGCTGAATTCACATTTGAGAATCAACCTAGCGAACAAATAGTCGGGATAAACGGGTCATTTTCTGGTTGGCAAACTGTGACTAGTGGGGTACTGCAGGGATCGGTGCTGGGTCTTTAACTATTTACAATCTATATTAATGGCTGGATGAAGGGACCGAGTGTACCATAGCCAAGTTTGATGATGATACAAAGATGGGTGGGAAAGGAAATTGTGAGGAGGGTTGTGGGGATCTGGAACTCACTGCCTGGAAGAGTGGTGGATGCAGAAACCCTCACCACTTTTAAGAGATGGTTGGATGGGCAATTAAATTGCCGTAATCTGCATGGTTACGTACCTAGAGCTGGTAATTGGGATTAGACTGGATGACCTTTTGTTGGGCGGCAGAGATATAATGGTAAGTACTACAGGGAATTGAATACGGTCAGGGTAATCTCCTGGACTAGTTTCGATCGCTTGGATGGGTCGGAGAGGAATTTTCCGAGATTTTTTCTCCCTAAATTTGCCTGGGTTTTTATTTGATTTTTTGCCTCTCCCAGGAGATCACATGGCTCCGATTGGGGTGGAGTGTAGAATGTTTCAGTATAAGGGGAGTCGCAGTTGTGTGAGGCGGACTGGTTGGGCTGGGTGCTCTTTGTCTTTCCGTCATTGTTCATAGGTTTATATGTAACTTTCAGCGATGCTGACCAAGGGTCTGCGGCGTAGACACGATGGGCCGAAATGGCCTCCTTCTGCGTTCTAAATTTCTGTGTTTCTAGATGACACAAAAAAACTGCAAAGGGATATAGACAGGCTAAGTGGGTGGGCAAAAATTTGGCAGATGGAGTATAATGTGGGATTATTCACTTTGGCAGAAATAATAGAAAAGCAAATTATAATTTAAATGGAGAAAAATTGCAAAGTGCTGCAGTAGAGAGACACCCGGGGGTCCTTGTGCATGAAACACAAAAAGTTACAATGCAGGTACAGCAAGTAATCAGGAAGACAAATTGAATGTTGGACTTTATTGTAAGGGGGATAGAGTATAAAAGCAGAGAAGTCCTGCTACAACTGTACAGGGTATTGGTAAGGCCACAACTGGAGTACTGTGTATAGTTTTGGTCTCCGTATTTAAGGAAGGATATACTTGCATTGGAGACTGTTCATAGAAGATTCACATGAAGATAGGTTGAGTAGGTTGGGCCTATTCACATTGGAGTTCAGACGAATGAGAGGTGATCTTATCGAAAAGATAATGAGGAGGCTCGACAAGGTGGATGCAGAGGATATTTCCACTCATAGGGGAAACTAAAACTGGGGGACATAGTCTCAGAATAAGAGGCTGCCCATTTAAAACTGAGATGAGGAGGAATTTCTTCTCTCAGAGGGTTGGAAATCTATGAAATTCTCTGCCCCAGAGAGCTGTGGAGACTGGGTCATTGAATATATTTCAGGCGGAGATAGACGGATTTGAGAGCGATAAGGGTTATGGGGAGAGGGCAGGGAAGTGGAGCCGAATCCATGATCAGATCACTCATGATTTTATTGAATGGCAGAGTAGGTTTGAGGGTCCAAATGGCCTACTCCTGCTCCTATTTCTTATGTTCTTATGTTCTCTGAACAGCCTCCAATGCAAGTATATCCTTCCTTAAATAGAGACCAAAACTGTACACAGTACTCTAGGTGTGGCCTCACCAATACCCTGTACAGTTGTAGCAGGACTTCCTTGCTTTTATACTCTATCCCCCTTGCAATAAAGGCCAACATTCCATTTGCCTTCCTGATTACTTGCTGTACCTGTATACTAACTTTTTGTGTTTCATGTGCAAGGACCCCCAGGTCCCACTGTACTGCAGTTCTTTGCCATTTTTCTCCATTTAAATTATAATTTGCTTTTCTATTTTTTCTGCCAAAGTAGATTACCTCAAATTTTCCTACATTATACTCCATTTGCCAAATTTTTGCCCACTCACTTAGCCGGTCTATATCCCTTTGCAGATTTTTTGTGTCCTCCTCACATTTTGCTTTCCCACCCATCTTTGTATCATCAGCAAACTTGGCTACATTACACTCGGTCCCTTCATCCAAGTCATTAATATAGATTGTAAATAGCTGAGGACCCAGCACCGATCCCTGCGACACCCCACTAGTTACTGTTTGCCAACTGGAAAATGACCCATTTATCCCGACTCTCTGTTTTCAGTTAGTTAGCCAATCCTCTATCCATGCTAATATATTACCCTCAACCCAGTGAACTTTTATCTTGTGCAGTAACCCTTTATGTGGCATCTTATCGAATGCCTTCTGGAAACCCAAATACACCACATCCACTGGTTCCCCCTCATCCACCTTGCTTGTTACATCCTCAAAGAACTCCAGCAAATTTGTCAAACATGATTTCCCTTTCATAAATCCATGCTGGCTCTGGTTGATTGAATTATGCTTTTCCAAATGTCCTGCTACTGCTTCCTTAATAATGGATTCCAGCATTTTTCCAACGACCGATGTTAGGCTAACTGGTCTATAGTTTCCTGCTTTCTGTCTGCCTCCTTTTTTTAAATAGGGGCGTTACTTTTGCGATTTTCCAATCCGCTGAGACCTCCCCAGAATCCAGGGAATTTTGGTAGATTACAACCAATGCATCCACCATCTCTGTAGCCACTTCTTTTAAGACCCTAGGACGCACGCCATCAGTTCCAGGGGACTTGTCCGCCTTTAGTCTCATTATTTTACCGAGTACTACTTTTTTTAGTGATAGTGATTGTAAGTTCCTCTCCCCTTATAGCCCCTTGATTATCCACGATTGGAATGTTTTTAGTGTCTTCTACCGTGAAGAAAGATACAAAATATTTGTTCAATGTCTCTGCCATTTCCCTGCTCTCCATTATTAATTCCTCAGTCTCATCCTCTAGGGGACCAACATTTACTTTAGCCACTCTTTTACTTTTTATGTACCTGTAGAAACTCTTACGATCTATTTTTATATTTCATGCTAGTTTCATTTCATAATCCCTCTCATTATTTTTTTTTAAAGTCGTTCTTTGCTGGCTTTTAAAAGTTTCCCAATCCTCTGGCCTCCCACTGGTCTTGGCCACATTGTATGCCCTTGTTTTCAATTTGATGCCATCCCTTATTTCCTTAGATAGCCACGGATGGTAATCCCTTCTCTTAGTCTTTCCTTCTTATTGGGATATATTTTTATTGCGAGTTATGAAATATCTCCTTAAATGTCTGCCACTGCTCATCAACCATTCCACACTTTAATCTATTTTCCCAGTCCACTTTAGCCAGCTCTTAATTTTTCTGCAACAACACTGCTATTAAAATGTTCACTAAATGAAGTTAGACAGAGGATGAAAGGGCAACGAGACTCGAACAGATCTCGACTTTAGTTTATCCTGAACAATACTATAAACCAGAAATTATTAGCATAAAGGATATGTTGCAAAATTTATGCTACTTTTGTGGCAAATACCAGAAATTTAAATTTGCATTAGATCTGAACTCTGTCCTTGCTGACCTAAATTGGCTCCCAACGGCACAAATTTTAAATTCTCATCTTTGTGCTTAAATCCCTACATGGCTGTGTTCCATCTCATCTCTAACTTCCTCCGGCCCGAGAATTCCTCCCCTCCCTCAAAACTCTATTCCTCAGATTCTGAACTCTTGTGCATCTCTCCCATTCCCCCATTCCCCTCTCCCATTCCCCCCTCCCCCCCCACCACCAAATCATCTTTGCTCCACCTTTGCCTTCAACTGCTTAGGCCCCAAGCTCTGCAATTCTCTCCATAAATCCTTCTGCCACTCCACCTCCCTCTCCTTTAAAAGATCAAGCTTTTAGTCAACTCTACAAATATTTCCTTCAACACAGTATCCATTTTTATTTTAAATTATGTCTCTGTGACATGCCCTGGGAATTTTTTTAACATTAAGAGGTGCTATATAAATGAAAGTTGTTAAGAGTTTGATCATCAAAACTTTCCCCAACTTATTATACACTGGCAGCACTAAAAAAAAAGTCAGGAAAACAACTACTTCCAATTCTCTCAAGTAATAATACAAACGTGGACAGCCAAGGTACGTCTGGCACAGCATCATGTTACCTACCTCTTGGTCAACTGCACTGAAACAAGAGTGAGCCTATTAAGTCTGAATACTGCCTGAGGAATGAATTTAAGACTGCAAGAGAACAGGAGTACACAGCTGCAGTGTAGTTTTGCAGAATTAATGGCATGCAGTTTCATTTTCATAATTTAATCTTAATGGTTGTTGGTGACACTACGAGCAATTTGACTGCCAATTCAGACATATTGGCCCCAAGTTTCGTCCCGCGGCGAAAACGGCGCACCTCCGAGCTGGGCGCCTGTTTTTCGCGCCGAAAACTGCGCTTAAAAAAAAACTCCCATATTCTCGAGCTCCTTAGAGCTCGATGTCTGCTTGGCGCGGCGCGCTCTTCGCAGCAGGGGGCGGAGCCTAACACTCGCGCCGATTTTCTAAGTAGCAGGGGGCGGGTACAATTTAAATTAGCCTTCGTGGTGCCGGCAACCCTGCACGTGCGCGTTGGAGCGTACGCGCATGCGTAGTCTCACACAAACATTGGCACTCGGTCATTTTTAAAAGGATTGCAGAAAAAGTGAAGGTTTGTTTCTTGGACCCCTGCAAAGGCTTGTAATTTAATTTTTTTGATATTTCTGTGTGTGAGGGAGTGCTTTTAGCAGCACTGCTGAATAAATCACCTGCTGAAATCAGTGAGTTCAACTTTTCACTGCTAAACAATGCAGCACCCATTCTGCAAATTTAAATATAAAACTGTCGATGTGGCTGCCTCTCCCTGTCCAAATGGCCACAGTCCCCCTCACAACTTGAAGGCTGCTGCTGTATCTTCGGCTGCCGTCGAGCCACTGACGCCGCCCCTAAAGCGTGGCCGAATGGCCTCAAGCACCATAAAGAGCTGCGTGCGTCAGGTGTTGATTCTTCGGCTGCCGGCCAACCACTGATGCCGCTGATATCCTATGGCCGAATGGCCTCACGTCCGTCCGCTGCTGATTCTTTGGCTGCCGGCCAGCCACTGACATCCTATGGCCGAATGGCCTCGGGTCTGTCCGGTGCTGCTTCTTCATGGCCAGCCACGAAGAGAATGAAGGCCTGCCTCAAGCACTGCAGCTCAGCTCGAAGCTTGCTGCCGCTGCCGTCGAGACACTGATACCACACCCCTGCCTGTCTCCAACATGAAAGGCCTGCCTGAAGCACAGCAGCTCGAAGGCTGATGCTATTTCACACAGGTAGGAACATGGTTTATTTAATCTTTTCTTTGCTTATAAATTTTTATTCAGGTTGGATTTATTTGTATATTTGTATAAGTATAACTAAGGATTGATTAGAATTTAATGACTTGCCTTCCCCCCCCCCACCCCCACCTCGTTCCCTACGCCTAATTTGTAACCTACGCCTGATTTTCTAAAGTGTAGACAAGGTGTTTGAGCGTACAAAAATCTTCACTTACTCCATTCTAAGTTAGTTTGGAGTAAGTTTTCACTGACGAAACTTTGAAAACAGGCGTAAGTGGCCGGACATGCCCCCTTTTGAAAAAAAAATTCTGTTCCAAAGTGAAACTGTTCGAACTGACTAGAACTGGAGCAAACTAAATGGCGAGAATTCCGATTTCTAAGATACTCCGTTCTACACCAGTGGCTCCTAAAAATCAGGAGCAAATCATGTCGAAACTTGGGGCCATAGGATGGGCACCAGCGTGGGGATTATGTTGGGTTTTTGAAAAACTCCACACATTAAAGTACTAAGTGTCAGTTGCAGTTCTCTTGGGTGGAGCCAAGTGAAGACAGCACCCTTCTACAGGAGAGGAACACTTCCTGAAGCTGTTCTTTGGGCACTGTCGGTTAGAACAGCTCAAGTAACTGCCTCGAAGCAGATTGCCACATATCGTCATAGCAGCCCAGAAAGAGAACAGTGCAGAAAAAACATTCCATAATAGAAAAAATTCTGTACTGCTTGGGAAATGCAAGATGCTCAGATTGGCAATAATGATGGACTATCAGACTGGTCTTAGGTGCTAAAGAAAGTGCAGTTGTGAAATGTCATTTTGCTTCTTCCCAACAGTTGATATTTGTACTTTACATAAAACCCAGCTCTGGTATAGGATGCTAAATTCAGATACATTATTTTGATTGGAAGGTAATTGAACAGATGAACCCATGATCACAAAGCAAAGAGATTAGAAGCAACTTTTTCATGCAGTTAGTTGAATGTAGAAATCATTGCCACAAGTAGCTGAATCGATTACAGCATTCAAAGAGGTACTAGATAATTTAAAAGTATATAGATGAGGAGAAAGAAAAATAGGATTAGCTTAGGGAAAACACAGAAAAATAGTGCTATGCAAATTAGCCCAGAAGTCCTAAATTCAGTGCAGCCAAGAAAAGCCAAATGGCCTCCATCTAGCTTAGTTTCCAGATCAGTCACTAATTATTTTAAGTGCTCCCTTGCACATTGTTATACAAGTTCAAAAAAAGTACAGAAACTAACAACGTTACGATGCATTTTAACGACACGTCCACCTCGAGGTGTTGTGCTCCAATGATAACTCAGTGTCCTGCTAATCTGGAAAACAACCACAATATATTGCGCGATGTATTTTGTAACTCTGCAGCTGAAAATCTCTACAGGGAGTTATTTCTACCAGTGTAACTATTTGTACTGCACTTTTTTGATAGACATGTGGGGGGAGCGAAGGGGAGAGGCTGGGGGTGAGCGAGAGAGGGGAGGGGGGGGGGTGAGCGAGAGAGGGGAGGGGGGGGGTGAGCGAGAGAGGGGAGGGGGGGGGTGAGCGAGAGAGGGGAGGGGGGGGGGTGAGCGAGAGAGGGGAGGGGGGGGGTGAGCGAGAGAGGGGAGGGGGGGGTGAGCGAGAGAGGGGAGGGGGGGGGGTGAGCGAGAGAGGGGAGGGGGGGGGTGAGCGAGAGAGGGGAGGGGGGGGGTGAGCGAGGGGGGGAGGGGGGGGTGAGCGAGAGAGGGGAGGGGGGGGTGAGAGAGAGAGGGGAGGGGGGGGTGAGAGAGAGAGGGGAGGGGGGGGTGAGAGAGAGGGGGGAGGGGGGGGTGAGAGAGGGTGGAGGGGGAGGGTGAGAGAGAGAGGGGAGGGAGGGTGAGAGAGAGAGGGGAGGGGGGTGAGAGAGAGAGGGGAGGGGGGGTGAGAGAGAGAGGGGAGGGGGGGTGAGAGAGAGAGGGGAGGGGGGGGGTGAGAGAGAGAGGGGAGGGGGGGTGAGAGAGAGAGAGGGGAGGGGGGGGTGAGAGAGAGAGGGGAGGGGGGGGTGAGAGAGAGAGAGAGGGGAGGGGGGGGTGAGAGAGAGGGGGGAGGGGGGGTGAGAGAGGGTGGAGGGGGAGGGTGAGAGAGAGAGGGGAGGGAGGGTGAGAGAGAGAGGGGAGGGGGGGTGAGAGAGAGAGGGGAGGGGGGGTGAGAGAGAGAGGGGAGGGGGGGGTGAGAGAGAGAGAGGGGAGGGGGGGGTGAGAGAGAGAGAGGGGAGGGGGGGGTGAGAGAGAGAGGGGAGGGGGGGGTGAGAGAGAGAGAGAGGGGAGGGGGGGGTGAGAGAGAGAGGGGAGGGGGGGGTGAGAGAGAGAGGGGAGGGGGGGGTGAGAGAGAGAGAGGGGGGGGGGGTGAGAGAGAGAGGGGAGGGGGGGGTGAGAGAGAGAGGAGAGGGGAGGGGGGGGTGAGAGAGAGAGGGGAGGGGGGGGGTGAGAGAGAGGGGAGGGGGGGGTGAGAGAGAGAGAGGAGGGGGGGGGGTGAGAGAGGGGAGGGGGGGGTGAGAGAGAGAGAGGGGAGGGGGTGTGAGAGAGAGAGAGGGGAGGGGGGGGTGAGAGAGAGGGGAGGGGGGTGAGAGAGAGAGGGGAGGGGGGTGAGAGAGAGAGGGGAGGGGGAGGGTGAGAGAGAGAGGGGAGGGGGGGTGAGAGAGAGAGGGGAGGGGGGGTGAGAGAGAGAGGGGAGGGGGGGTGAGAGAGAGAGAGGGGAGGGGGGGGTGAGAGAGAGAGAGGGGAGGGGGGGGTGAGAGAGAGAGGGGGGAGGGGGGGGTGAGAGAGAGAGGGGGGGGGTGAGAGAGAGAGGGGGGGGGTGAGAGAGAGAGAGAGAGAGAGGGGAGGGGGGGGTGAGAGAGAGAGGGGGGGGGGGGTGAGAGAGAGAGGGGAGGGGGGGGTGAGCGAGAGAGGGGAGGGGGGGGTGAGAGAGAGGGGGGAGGGGGGGTGAGAGAGAGGGGGGAGGGGGGGGTGAGAGAGGGTGGAGGGGGAGGGTGAGAGAGGGTGGAGGGGGAGGGTGAGAGAGAGAGGGGAGGGGGGGTGAGAGAGAGAGGGGAGGGGGGGTGAGAGAGAGAGGGGAGGGGGGGTGAGAGAGAGAGAGGGGAGGGGGGGGTGAGAGAGAGAGAGGGGAGGGGGGGGTGAGAGAGAGAGAGGGGAGGGGGGGTGAGAGAGAGAGGGGGGGGGTGAGAGAGAGAGAGAGGGGAGGGGGGGGGGTGAGAGAGAGAGGGGAGGGGGGGGGTGAGAGAGAGGGGAGGGGGGGGTGAGAGAGGGGGGGAGGGGGGGGGTGAGAGAGAGAGGGGAGGGGGGGGTGAGAGAGAGAGGAGAGGGGAGGGGGGGGTGAGAGAGAGAGGGGAGGGGGGGTGAGAGAGAGGGGAGGGGGGGTGAGAGAGAGAGAGGGGAGGGGGGGGTGAGAGAGAGAGAGGGGAGGGGGGGGTGAGAGAGAGAGAGGGGAGGGGGGGGTGAGAGAGAGGGGAGGGGGGTGAGAGAGAGGGGAGGGGGGTGAGAGAGAGAGGGGAGGGGGGTGAGAGAGAGAGGGGAGGGGGGAGGGGGGGGTGAGAGAGAGAGGGGAGGGGGGAGTGAGAGAGAGAGGGGAGGGGGGGGTGAGAGAGAGAGAGGGGAGGGGGGGGTGAGAGAGAGAGGGGAGGGGGGGGTGAGAGAGAGAGGGGAGGGGGGGGTGAGAGAGAGAGGGGAGGGGGGGGTGAGAGAGAGAGGGGAGGGGGGGGTGAGAGAAGAGGGGAGGGGGGGTGAGAGAGAGAGGGGAGGGGGGGTGAGAGAGAGAGGGGAGGGGGGGGTGAGAGAGAGAGGGGAGGGGGGGTGAGAGAGAGAGGGGAGGGGGGGTGAGAGAGAGAGGGGAGGGGGGGGTGAGAGAGAGAGGGGAGGGGGGGTGAGAGAGAGAGGGGAGGGGGGGTGAGAGAGAGAGGGGAGGGGGGGTGAGAGAGAGAGGGGAGGGGGGGTGAGAAGAGAGGGGGGGGGGTGAGAGAGAGAGGGGGGGGGGGTGAGAGAGAGAGGGGAGGGGGGGTGAGAGAGAGAGGGGAGGGGGGGGTGAGAGAGAGAGGGGAGGGGGGTGAGAGAGAGAGGGGAGGGGGGGTGAGAGAGAGAGGAGAGGGGGGGGTGAGAGAGAGGGGAGGGGGGGTGAGAGAGAGGGGGGGGGGAAGAGTGAGTACGGGAGAGACGGGCGGGGTGGGGAAGAGTGAGTACGGGAGAAACGGGCAGGGTGGGTGTTGGGGGAAGGGGACAGATGGAGGGTACACCAGGGGGGGGAGGGACCAGAAGAAAGACAGGGGCGTGGGGGGGGGGGGGGGGGAGGGGTGATGGTAGAAACACGGGGGCATGGGGGTGGGGAAATCGATGGGGAGAGGGGGAACTCAGGGAAGATGGATTACATTCATCCAACTACGTACAAGTAGCGTTGTTGGAGTGGATGATATCCAGAAGTCACGACACTGTCAGCATAAACCGGTTAACAATCCGTACACAATACCTTCCCCATCTATGATGGGGTGGGGTGGTTGGGGCGGGGGAAAGAGAGGGAAAGGGAGGGAAGAGAGAGGAATTCACGTACTGGGGTAAAGCACTTTGGCTGGGGAGGGATGAGCTTGGACTGTGTTAAGGCACTTCGGCTGTGGTAGAGCACTTTGTCTGGCCCTTGCTAGTTTCTGGGGTGCCCTGTCCTCTTGTCACTTCAGGAAGTCAAAGTGGATCGAGTTACAATTTGCAAAGTCAGAGAGACCTTGATGGGCGGTTCAAGTTGCACATTCCTGTGAAACTTCACGGTGTGGCTTATCCTCCAAGGGAACCAATCATCGACAAAGGGTGGAGCATGGTGGCCATTTTTGCAGTACAAATAAGCACATCCTATTTCTACACTACAAATATACACATCGTATTTCTACACTGTGATTCATGACTTTGTTCCTGGCAGTTTTGCTTTGCCAGGGTGGTTGGCAAAGTATATACGGGGCCAGTGAGTGCAATACACACTTCATTGGCTTTTAACAGGTAAGTTACCTCCGCTGTTGATGCTTCTCCCATTAGCACGGCCCCTTGATTATCCACTATTGGGATGATTTTAGTGTCTTCCACCGTGAAGAAAATATTTGTTCATCCAAGGCAATTATTGAGTCATAAGGTTGTGGGTTCAAGTCCACTCTAGGGACTAGAGCACATAAAATCTAGGCTGATACTCCAGTGCAGTGATGAGGGAATGCTGGACTGTCGGAGGTGCCGTCTTTTGGATGAGACATTAAACAGAGGCCCTGTCTGCTCTCTTGGGTAGACGTAAAAGATCCCATGGCACTATTTCAAAGAAGAGCAAGGGAGTTCCTGGTGTCTTAGCCAATATTTATCTCAATCAACATAACAAAAACAGATTATCTGGTCATTATCACATTGCCGTTTGTGGGAGCTTGCTGTGCGCAAATTGGCTGCCGCGTTTCCCACAGGAACTACACTCAAAGTACTTAATTGGCTGTAAAGTGTTTTGAGACATGAAAGGCGCTATATAAACACAAGTCTTTATTTCTTTTCACTTGATTCTGTCTCTAATTTCATTTGTTGACCCTGATCACTTAACTGAACAAGCAAAGTTTTTGTCTTTTATGGACATGTACTGGTTTTGTATTGTACCAAAAAGCTGGGCACAGGGAATGATACCTACGCCGGAACGGTAGGTCCAAGACGCACCTGATACTGGGCTTCAAGCCTCATTTACATGAGGCCAGCGAGCAGCTCGCCAGCAAAGAGGATTTTAATCTTGGGTCGCTGAGATGCCGGCAGCAGTCCTCAGGTCGGACCTGGGGGGAGGTGGGAGGGGAAGGGCGGGGTGCTGATGGAAGCGATCAGGAGGAAGGGGAGGATCGAGAGGGAGAGTCCAATTGGAAGGGGATGGGGGGGGGGGGGGGGAAGAGAGATGGGGGGGGGGAAGGAAAGAGATCACACAGTACATAGAATATACAGCACAGAAACAAGCCATTCAACCCAACCAGTCCATGCCAACGTTGTGCTCCACTAGAGCCTTCTCCAATCCTTCCTCATCTAACTCTCAGCATAACCCTCTATTCCCTTCTCCATCTTATGCTTACCTAGCCTCCCCTTAAATGCATCGATACCATTCATTTCAACCACTCCCTGTTGTAGAGAGTTCCATATTCTCACCACTCTGGGTAAAGAAGTTTCTTCTAAATTCCCTATTTGATTTCTTGGTGACTATCTTGTATTGATCTTTTCCCCCCCCCAAGTGGAAACAGGCTCTATGTCATCTATCAAAACCCCTCATAATTTTATTAAGAACTATTAGGTCAACCCTCAGCTCACAGAGGATGGAAGCAACCAGCAGGGAAGGGGCAATGGATGGCTGGCTGGCACGCGTCTTTGGCACTGACTTGGGAGGAGTGCTCCTACTACTCCAGTTCTACATTCAGTTAAGTATTTTTTTTATAAACGTATCTTCTTGGTGATAACCTCCACATGGGCTATGTTTGCCTGAACGTAGCTGGTCCGATTTTGCAAATGGGCCTCAAAGAGGCATAAGGCCCTCTATTTTCACATGCAAGGGGCCTATCAACTGTTTCAGGCACGTGCCCTGGACCTATGTTCCTCCCATTAATTGCGAGGTCTCGTGCAGGTCGCTCACCAGCTGCTGCTGCTGCTGCTGGAAGAGATACTGCGCATGCGCAGCCATGCTGCAAATTTAAAGGGCCTGCACGGGAAAAACAATGAGGGGGAACATAGCCCCGGATTCTCCTTTTTCTGCCTTTAC
Source organism: Pristiophorus japonicus (assembly GCF_044704955.1). NCBI lineage: Eukaryota > Metazoa > Chordata > Chondrichthyes > Pristiophoridae > Pristiophorus > Pristiophorus japonicus. The sequence continues at coordinate 467,387,915 of NC_091977.1, read as the reverse complement.
CAATATGGTGGACACACTTCCGGCATGTAACAAACATATGTACGGCAACATGCTTAAGTGATCGTTTTGCACTTGATAAATGGGCACAGCACCAGCAAATTTCTAGACTGACACTCCAGTGCTGAGGGAGTGCTGCATTGTCAGAGGTGCCGTCTTTCAGATGAGACGTTAAACTGAGGCTCCGTCTGCTCTCAGGTGGACATAAAAAATCCCATGGCACTATTTCGAAGAAGAGCAGGGGAGTTATCCCTGGTGTCCTGGCCAATATTTATCCCTCAATCAACATAACAAAGAGAGATTATCTGGTCATTATCACATTGCTGTATGTGGGAGATTGTTGTGTGCAAATTGGCTGCCACGCTTCCCTCATTACAACAGTGTTTACATTCCAAAAGTACTTTATTGGTTGTAAAGCATTTTGAGACATCTGGTGGTCGTGAAAGCCGTTATATAAATGCAAGCCTTTCTTTCTTTACCACCCTTCCTCAGCTGATGAATCAGTACTCTTCCATGTTGAACACCACTTGGAAGAAGCATTGAGGATAGCAAGGGCACAGAATGTACTCTGAGTGGGGGACTTCAATCTCCCATCACCAAGAGTGCTCAGTAGCACCACTACTGACCGAGCTGGTAGAGTCCTGAAGAACATAGCTGCCAGATTGGGCCTGCGGCAGGTGGTGAGAGAACCAACACGAGGGAAAAACCTACTTGAACTCGTCCTCACCAATCTACCCATCGCAGATGCATCTGTCCATGACAGCATTGGTCGCAGAGACCACCGCACAGTCCTTGTGGAGACGACGTCCCGTCTTCGCACTGAGGACCCCTCCATCGTGCTGAGTGGCACTACCATCTTGCTAAATGGCAGATTCAGAACAGATCTAGTAGCTCAAAAGTGGCAATCCATGAGGCACTGTGGGCCATCAGCAGCAGCAGAATTTATTCCACCACAATCTGTAACCTTATGGCCCGGCACATCCCTCACCCTACCATTACCATCAAGCCACGGGGACCATCCCTGGTTCAACGAGGAGTGCAGAAGAACATGCCAGGAGCAGCACCAGGCAAACCTAAAAATTATCCTTATCACCTACCTCCTGAGGTCCCCATCACAGAAGCCAGTCTTTAGCCAATTCTATTCACTCCCAAGTGATATCAAGAAGCGGCTGAACACATTGGATATAGCAACATTCCGGCGGTAGTGCTGAAGATGTGCTCCAGAACTAGCCATGCCTCTAGCCAAGCTGTTCCAGTATAGCTACAACGCTGGCATCTACCCGACAATGGGGAAAACTGCCCAGGTATGTCCTATCCACAAAAAGCTGGACAAATCCAATCCGGCCAATTACCGCCCCATCAGTCTACGCTCAATCATCAGCAAAGCGATGGAAGGTGTCATCAACAGTGCTATGAAGCGGTACTTGCTCACCAATAACCTGCTCACCAAAGTCAATGGTGGAGTCATACCTAGCACAAAGGAAGATGGTTGTGGATGTTGGAGGTCAATCATCTCAGTCCCAGGACATTGCTGCAGGAGTTCCTCAGGACAGTGTCCTAGGCCCAACCATCTTCAGCTGCTTTATCAATGACCTTCCCTCCATCAGAAGGTCAGAAGTGCTGATGATTGCACAGCGTTCAGTTCCATTCGCAACTCCTCAGATAATGAAGCAGTCCATACCCGCATGCAGCAAGACCTGGACAACATTCAGGCTTCAGCTTGTAAGTGGCAAGCAACATTTGTGCCACACAAGTGCCAAGCAATGATTATCTCCAACAAGCGAGAGACGAACCACCATTTAACGCGATTACCATCGCCGAATCCCCCACCATCAACATCCTGGGGGTAACCATTGGCTAGACACTTAACTGGACCAACGCAACAAGAGCAGTTCAGAGGCTGATTATTCTGCGGCGAGTGACTCCTGCAGTAACTCCCCAAAGCCTTTCCACCATTTTCAAGGCACAAGTCAGGAGTGTGATGGAATACCGTCCACTTGATTGGATGAATATAGCGGCAACAACACTGAAGAAGCTCGACACCATCCAGGACAAAGCAGCCCACTTGATTGGCACCTCATCCACCACCTCAAACAGTAGCTCCCTCCACCACGGTCACACCGTGCTACAGTTTGCACCATCTACAAGATGCACTGCAGCAACTCGCCTAGGCTTCTTCGGCAGCACCTCCCAAACCTGCAACCTCTATAACTGAGAAGGACAAGGGCAGCAGGCGTATAGGAATACCATCACCTGCAAGTTTCCCTTCAAGTTACACACCATCCTGACTTGGAAATATATCACCGTTCCCTCAGTCGTTGGGTCAAAATCCTGGGAGTACCTTCACCTCTGAGACTTCACCGGTTCAAGGCAGCAGCTTACTGCCACATTCTTAAGGGATGGATAATAAATGGTAGCATTTCCAGCGGCGCTCACATTGCATGAATGAATTTTTAAAAATCATTCCTGCTTTATTTTAAACAGATTTTTTTTTTTTTTAATTACTTCCTATAAACTTTTCTGTTCTGCGTATTTATACTGGCCCAAACATTGCAGTCTGCGGCATAGCTCCAGAGTACGCCGCAGACTGCGGAAAGAATAGGCACCTACCTGATGGAGACCCTCCTTTATAAACTTGCTCTCTGACGCTGCGTACTAGAAAGCAGTGTAAAGGCACACGGATCCCAAGGACGCAGCCCATGCGGAAGCGTACCTGGGATCATGTGGGCCTGGTTCTCCAATCAGTAAACAGAATTAAGATTTTAAATAATTTTAGAAGGGAATCCCGTAATCCGATTTAATTACAATTGCTTTACACAACTGGAATTTAAGTTTATTACATCTTAGTGCGGTTAGTAAAAATTTAATTTTGCTGATAATTATCGACATCATTAAAACTCCAATCTTTGTTGAAAAAAGAAAAACTCATTTGATACAATTAAACAACTGTAAAGTTTCTGTACACAATTGCTTGGCAGCAATTGTTTTTTCTTGAGTCGTGCGGATGATCTGTCAGCGCATACGTTGACAGATCGTAAGTTCGGGATTCAGTACATATGCAAGCGGAAATCTCGAACTTGCGGTCCATTTCAAAAGGTGATACGAATACGCTGTCATATCAATCTCAAATTCTGGCTCATTATCTTTATCTCTTTTGCTACGCTAATCTTTTCTCTTATCCCATCTATTTCTTATCTTTAGTTTATTTATATTTACACCTTTCCTGCAGTCCTATTTATCCTTTCTGCCAGGATAGAGTGGATAAGTGGAGAAGTCCACTACCCACATCTACAACACAATGCAGGAAGCTTGCCAGTCTATGAAGAACACATTGGAAAATGTGGCAATCTAGGACATGTCTGCAATAGGAATGCGTCAGGAGGAGGATCTGTGTTGTAGATACAACTACTTTAATAGATTCTTTATAGCACCATGGGTCAAGGTTTTCAAGACTATTAGGACTATTCAATCTGTTAGCCCAAATGAGTCTGTGGCCAGTAGCAGTGGCTACAAGGAACGGTAACAATATCTCTGTCTCTCAGGATAGTGACACTACTGTACTTTCATTCCAGCCTGTTCGGATGCCAGCACAAAAGAGCTTTAGGCTATGGCTCGGCAAACGCAAGGAAGGTTCAGCTGGAAGCTGGTCTTTCGAGGATGGAAATCTCATTGAGGAAAGTTTGCGTGATCTAATAATGGCGGTCCTCCTCCTTCACTCACCTCCTCGTTCTTCTCACCATCACCTGGGAGGCTTAACCCCTTCTGAGTTGCATAATTGTTCTATATGAAGGTGACAATTATTCTGGCAATCATGTTGTATTGCAAGGATCTTCCAGATTTCTGAGGTGCCTGAAGCTGGATTTCCAATATGCTGACTGCTTACTCTATAACAATTCAGATGGATGCAAGGGCCACATTATATCTGTTCTCTGCAGCGGAGGTTAGATGTGTTAGAAAGGGTTAATCAGATGGCACTGCTATTGATTTCCTTTAAAATATTTAAATTAGCTGCGTCCAGGAGCTTTTCAATTGTAGCTGATCTCACTAGCAGTTTAATTATCCCTTTGATATAAATATATCTTGTAAACTTCGAACAAGACCACAACAGTTTATAGGCCCGAGTGTGTGTGTAGACAACATGGCATCTTGTAGACCATAGGGGGGCAAAAATCAGCCACCCAATAAGGCCCCTAGCCGTCAGAAAGTGGCGGCCTCACGGCAATGTTGAATGGCTGCCAATTTTTCGTCAAATGGACGCCACTCGCAAAATTCTCAAGGATTTTTCCAGCGGTGACCATATCCGCCCTGCTCCCCCCATTTCCGCCCCAACTGTAGTAAGACCTCTCTGCTCCTATACTCAAATCCTCTCGCTATGAAGGCAAACATCCCATTTGCCTTTCATAAATCCATGCTGACTTGGACCGATCCTGTCACTGCTTTCCAAATGTGCTGCTATTACATCTTTGATAATTGATTCCAACATTTTCCCCACTACCGATGTCAGGCTACAATTCCCCATTTTCTCTCCTACCTTTTTTAAAAAGTGGGGTTACATTAGCTACCCTCCAATCCATAGGAACTGATCCAGAGTTTATAGAATGTTGGAAAATGACCACCAATGCATCCACTATTTCTCGGGCCACTTCCTTAAGTACACATGCATCAATGCAACTTCTTGAGTAACAAGCATTCACGTGCAAGATCATGTGGTTGACATCATACTCTAGCTACACATTAATAGAACAACATCTATTTCTGTTGATAAAATAAAGAGGATTCTTACACTAGACCTTTAATGCAACACAAGTTCTATCAATCACAAACCTGTACCATGATATTTATTCTATGACAAAGTTGTGCAATTTGCTACAATGATCCTTGGTCATGGAGCAGCCATCAGTCTAGTCTTCCTCCCTCATAAATGGCACCTCATTTATGAAGTTGACCCCAACACCGGAATTCAGGTCAGGATCAACATTGGGATAGATTGGTGGCGGGATGTTCCACAACACATCACTTCTAGCAGCAGAGAGAATCTCAAGAATTTCAGGCCTGTATACTTTGAGACAATTCTAAATGCTATAATATATTAAAAATCTTACCTCTATGTAAATTTTTGATGCTGTCATTACACCCTCCCGTCAGCGATGGCACCATACACCTCAGATTTCTATCTCTGGCTCCTCAGCTGATATTGGAGAGAAACCCCTATGCCACAACTAACTCCACTTCTCTGCTTCCCAAAATATGGTTGTACCATGGAGGAGGATTGACAAGTTGACAAGTTTACTTTCTTTTTTTAATACAAATACTCAGTTCTTTTTTACCCAATAAAGTATGTAATTGCTCACAACCATTTTTCAAATATATATGCAGTCAGGAAAAAAATTAAAAACAGAAGATTTAAATATATTCAAGGATAATCTTGGTTCAGCTTGGACATACATTTAAAACAATTTATGATGCACTGTAAAAGTCAGTTATCCCTCTTACCTTAGAAGATCCTGACATACGTAGAGCTGAATCAGTTCCATTCATAGTGTTTATAGAATTTGCAGATACTATGCTTAGGCGAGGCTGGTTGTCTTGTAAATGAAGTGTGTTCCTGAAAATCTACCAAAACAACATGAACTGCTACATTAGTCCATTACTGCTGTATAGAAAATAGATCACACTGATGGTACATTCTTAGTTATTTTCCAAATGTTAAAAAAAAAACTTTAGCTTGTGATTATGGACATAATTCAAACAAAGGAAACAATGTCAGTACTGCATTAACAGTGGAAAAGTATTAATACACAGATTCAGGCTCCAAAAATATTTTATCAAACATTTTCAATCAGATATTGTGAATGATGGCTCTAGGTAGTAAGGTTACAGAGTCAAAGGCACAGAAAGAGGCCATTCGGCCCACCAAGTTCATGCCGGCTCTCTGTAGAGCAATCCAGTCAGTCCCATTCCCCCACTCTATCCCCGTAGACCTGGAAGTTTATTTCACTCAAGCGCTATCCAATTTCCTTTTGAAATCAATGATCGGTCTCCGCTTCTACCACCCTCGTCGGCAGCGAGTTCCAGGTCATTCCCACTTGCTGCTTAAAAAAGTTCTCTCACACATGCCCCCTGTATCTCTTGTCCAAATCCTTAAATCTGTGTCCCTTAGTCCTTGTATCATCAGCTTCTCAAACCTAACCTTGTAGCCAAAATCCCTTATCCCTGGAACCATTCTGGTAAATCACCTCTGCACCCTCTCAAGGACCTTCACATTCTTCCTAAATGATGGTGATCAGAACTGGACACAATACTCTAGTTGTGGCCTAACCAGAGTTTTATAAAGGTGCAGCATAACTTCCCTGCTTTTATACTCAATACCTCTATTTATGAAGCCCAAGATCTCAAAAGCTTTGCTAACTACTCTCTCTCAATATGTCCTACCACCTTCAAAGATCTATGCACATGAACCCCCAGATCCCTCTATCCCTGCACATTCTTTAGAACTGTACCATTGAGTCATAGAAACATAGAAAATAGATGCAGGAGTAGGCCATTCGGCCCTTCTAGCCTGCACCGCCATTCAATGAGTTCATGGCTGAACATTCAACTTCAGTACCCCATTCCTGCTTTCTCGCCATACCCCTTGATCCCCCTAGCAGTAAGGACCTCATCTAACTCCTTTTTGAATATATTTAGTGAATTGGCCTCAACAACTTTCTGTGGTAGAGAATTCCACAGGTTCACCACTCTCTGGGTGAAGAAGTTCCTCCGCATCTCGGTCCTAAATGGCTTACCCCTTATCCTTAGACTGTGACCCCTGGTTCTGGACTTCCCCAACATTGGGAACATTCTTCCTGCATCTAACCTGTCTAACCCCGTCAGAATTTTATATGTTTCTATGAGGTCCCCTCTCATTCTTCTGAACTCCAGTGAATACAAGCCCAGTTGATCCAGTCTTTCTTGATAGGTCAGTCCCGCCATCCCGGGAATCAGTCTGGTGAACCTTCGCTGCACTCCCTCAATAGCAAGAATGTCCTTCCTCAGGTTAGGAGACCAAAACTGTACACAATACTCCAGGTGTGGCCTCACCAATGCCCTGTACAACTGTAGCAACACCTCCCTGCCCCTGTACTCAAATCCCCTTGCTATGAAGGCCAACATGCCATTTGCTTTCTTAACTTTCTTAACCGCCTGCTGCACCTGCATGCCAACCTTCAATGACTGATGTACCATGACACCCAGGTCTCTTTGCACCTCCCCTTTTCCTAATCTGTCACCATTCAGATAATAGTCTGTCTCTCTGTTTTTACCACCAAAGTGGATAACCTCACATTTATCCACATTATACTTCATCTGCCATGCATTTGCCCACTCACCTAACCTATCCAAGTCGCTCTGCAGCCTCACAGCATCCTCCTCGCAGCTCACACTGCCACCCAACTTAGTGTCATCCGCAAATTTGGAGATACTACATTTAATCCCCTCATCTAAATCATTAATGTACAGTGTAAACAGCTGGGGCCCCAGCACAGAACCTTGCGGTACCCCACTAGTCACTGCCTGCCATTCTGAAAAGTACCCATTTACTCCTACTCTTTGCTTCCTGTCTGACAACCAGTTCTCAATCCATGTCAGTACACTACCCCCAATCCCATGTGCTCTAACTTTGCACATCAATCTCTTGTGTGGGACCTTGTCGAACGCCTTCTGAAAGTCCAAATATACCACATCAACTGGTTCTCCCTTATCCACTCTACTGGAAACATCCTCAAAAAATTCCAGAAGATTTGTCAAGCATGATTTCCCTTTCACAAATCCATGCTGACTTGGACCTATCATGTCACCTCTTTCCAAATGCACTGCTATGACATCCTTAATAATTGATTCCATCATTTTACCCACTACTGATGTCAGGCTGACCGGTCTATAATTCCCTGTTTTCTCTCTCCCTCCTTTTTTAAAAAGTGGGGTTACATTGGCTACCCTCCACTCCATAGGAACTGATCCAGAGTCAATGGAATGTTGGAAAATGACTGTCAACACATCCACTATTTCCAAGGCCACCTCCTTAAGTACTCTGACCCCCGTGTTGTCTCTCCTTATTCCTTCTGCCAAAGTGCACCACCTCACACTTTTGTATTAAATTCCATCTGTCACTTGTCTACCCATTCTGCTAGCCTATATCCTGCTGTAGTCGATTGGTATCATCCTCACTGTACGCCACACCTCCAAGTTTGATATCATTGGTAAATTTTGAAATTTTACTCTTTATTCCAATATCCAAGTCATTTATATATATCAAAAAAAGCAGTGGTCCTAGCACTAATCCTTCGGGAACACCACTGTCTACCATCCTCCAGTCTGAAAAACAACTATTTACCATGACTCGCTGTTTTCTGTCCTTGTCAATTTCTTATCCAAGCTGACACTGACCCTCTTATTCCATGAGTCTCAATTTTATTAACCAGCCTTTTATGTGGTACTTTGTCAAATGCTTTCTTAAAATCCATATAAACAACATCTACTGCATTCCCTCCTTCAACCTTCTCCATTACTTACAGCGCAGAAGGAAGCCATTTCGGCCCATCGTGTCTGCGCCGGCCGACAAAGAGCCTCACGGCCCTCGGTCAGCAGCCCTGAAGGTTGCGTATAAACCAATGATTACTTCATCAAAAAATTCAATTAGGTTAATCTGCATTTTACAAATCCATGCTGGCTCTCCTTAATTAACTTATACCTCTCTAAGTGCCCGTTAATCTTTTCCCTGATTATTGTTTGTAAAACTGTACCCACCACTGATGTTAAACTGATCACCGGCCTGTAGTTACTAGGATTGTCCTTACACTCTTTCTTGAACATTCTCCACTTTCCAATCTTTTGGCACCTCCCCACCAGCCCCCGCATTTAGGGAAGATTGGATAATTATGGCAAGCCCTTCCGCTATCTCCACCCCCACTTCCCTTAGCAACCTGGGATGCAAGCCATCTGTACCAGGCAACTTATCCACTCTAAGCATATCCAGCCTTTCCAGTACATCCTGCCTATCAATTTTGACCTCATCCATTATCTCTCCCATCTCCACTTCTACCGATATTTTGTCAACTTCCTCTTCCTTAGTAAACACCGATACAAAATACTCATTATATATTCTAGCCTTGCCCTGCACCTCTAAACATCTATCACTTTCTTTGTCCCCAATAGGCCCTACTTACTATTTACATACCTGTAGAAGATTTTTGGGTTCAGTTTGCCAGTCTTATTTTCCTCTTTACTTCCCTTCTCAACAGGAGAAGGGGCGGGGAGGGGGAAAGGAGAAGGGGCCGGGGGGGGGGGGAAGAAAGGAGAAGGGGCCGGGGGGGGGGGGGGAGAAAGGAGAAGGAGCCGGGGGGGGGGAAGGAGAAGGGGCTGGGGGAAGGAGAAGGGGGCTGAACGGGCCGGGCCCAAGACTTCGGGAAGGGCCCGTCCCCAAGACTTCGGGAAGGGCCCGTCCCCAGCACCAGATTTACAGGTTGGTGGCGTTGGGTCGGGTCGGGGGGGCTGGTGGGAGGGAGGGAAGGAGGTTCGGGTCGGGGGGGAAGAGGGAGGGAGGGAGGGAGAGGGAGGTCAGGTCGGGTGGGGGAGAGTCGAGTCAGGTTGGGAGGAAGCAGGAGCTGGGTGTGGGAGGCAGCCTTATGCACGCAGCCCCAGTGAGGCCATTCGGCCAGGGCTAGGGGCTGCGTGCTTCGGGCCCCTCCCACACAGTTTTGGGCGCCTGGAGCTACTGCACATGCGCGTCCACTGTAGCGCGCATGTGCGGAGGTCCCGGCACTGTTTTCAGCGCAGGGACCTAGCTCCGCCCCCTACAGCTCATGCTGTGCCGCGCCCGGCTCCAGAGGACCAGCAGGGAGCCGGAGAATCTAAGTTTTTTTTAGGCGCACTTTGAGGCGCGTAAAACGGGCGTCCAGGTCGGGGCTGCGCCGTTCTAGGCGCGGCCCGAAACTTGGGCCCTTTAAGTGCACATCCACGTATCTTTTAAATGTGGTGAGGATTCCTGCCACTACCACCCTTTCAGGCAGTGAGTTCCAGACCCCACCACCCTCTGGTGAAGAAAATTCCCCATATATTTCCTCTGAACCTCCCCCTCAATTACTTTAAATCTATAACCCCTGGTTGTTGACCCCTCTGCCAAGGGAAACATGTCCTTCCTAGCCACTGTGTTCCTGAGACGAGATGGTGTTGAGCCACAGGTTGGGTTTTCATACAATGCAAGCTCAGATGTACAAATAAGTCTGAAGGTGAGATTTATAATATATTTGTAATGTTACAGTTCTACATCTATAATGTTTATTCCTGGAACAGTGGACTGTATTTATAGGAACCTGAGGAATTTGTAGAAAAGATTCCACGCATGCAAATCTTACTTCTAGTCAGAAGAAATAAATAATAATCCTTTAAGGTGTAAAGAACATACAGGAAACATTTTTAACAATTCTAAATTAATTTTTTTCATATTAATATTTCTGTGATTTACTTTTTTAATATATCAAATAATACTAAAATGTTGCTTTATAGTAAGACTTAGCATCATATTATACAATTGTAGAAGCCGTACCATGCACCTGAACAAGAAGCCAGAAAAAAGAACAAAGCAGTAATATTTTTAAAATCAAAATTATGTGGTGGATTGCCTTCATGGTCAATTTGGATATCCATATATATTTGGATTTCCAAAAGGCATTCGATAAGGTGCCACATAAAAAGTTGCTACACAAGATAAGGGCTCGTGGGGTTGGGGGTAATATATTAACATGGATAGAGCATTGGTTAACGGACAGAAAACAGAGAGTAGGGATAAATGGGTCATTTTCCAGTTGGCAGGCTGTAACTAGTGGGTGCTGCAAAGATCAGTGCTGGGGCCTCAACTATTTATAATCTACATTGATGACTTAGATCAAGGGACTGAGTGCAATGTATCCAAGTTTGCTAACAATACAAAACTTGGTGGGAAAGCAAGCTGTGAAGATGACACAAAGAGCCCGCAAAGGGATAGACAGGTTAAGTGAGCGAGCAATAAGGTGACAGGTGAAGTATAATGTGGGAAAATGTGAGGTTATTCAATTTGGTAGGAAGAATAGAAAAACAGGCAGCTTATTGAGCTGACACACTTTCCTATTTGAGGTATTAAAGCAGAGAATTATTGTTCCATGGCTTGCTGAGATCAGATTCCCACTCTCCTCTATGGACTCCCAGTACTCGGGTCCAATATTTTGACCAAATATTTTAAATCCCTGCACCTAGAAATAATGATCATTGCACATACGATCATTCTCATATGCGAAAGATGAATGATCATGCCCTCCCGCTCTCCGCATAAAGGAATATCTTCTATGGCAGACCTACTCAGTGGTATCTCAGTGCTCAGGTGAAGTCTGCTGTTCCATGCCTGTTCTTCTATTGTTCATGAAATTGTTAGCAACTCCATCTGCTAGTACAATTCCTACCTGGCCCATGGTGTAGAAATTGTGGCAAGTATCTGAAACAGTGTTACCTTCTCAACTATCCTGATCACTGAGATAATAATCGAGGCCTCCAAAAAGGATAGAGATGGGGGTTTAAGCAGTAGAGGGTGCTGGACCACCTGACTGATTCCCGGGATGGCGGGACTGACACATCAAGAAAGACTGGATCAACTGGGCTTGTATTCACTGGAGTTCAGAAGAATGAGATGGGATCTCATAGAAACGTTTAAAATTTTGACGGGTTTAGACAGGTTAGATGCAGGAAGAATGTTTACAATGTTGGGGAAGTCCAGAACCAGGGGTCACAGTCTAAGGATAAGGGGTAAGCCATTTAGGACCGAGATGAGGAGAAACTTCTTCACCCAGAGAGTGGTGAACCTGTGGAATTCTCTACCACAGAAAGTTATTGAGGCCAATTCACTAAATATATTCAAAAAGGAGTTAGATGTAGTCCTTACTACGAGGGGGATCAAGGGGTATGGCGAGAAAGCAGGAATGGGGTACTGAAGTTTAATGTTCAGCCATGAATTCATTGAATGGCGGTGCAGGCTCGAAGGGCCGAATGGCCTACTCCTGCACCTATTTTCTATGTTTCTATGGAGGAAGAGGACTGGCAGAGGAGGGGGACTGATGAGAAATTGCAAGAGGAGAGGAGAGGAAAGGATAGTGGGAGAGGAATGGAGAATCGGGAGAGAGAATAATAATAACTTGGATTTATAAAATTTCTTTAACGTAGAAGAATGTCCAAGGTGTTTTCACAGAGATGTAATTAGAAGAAAAAGTTCACCAAGCCAAAAAAGGAAAGGTGGCCAAAAGCTTGGTCAAAGAGGTAGTTTAAACAGGGTCTTAAAAGGAAGAGAAGGAGGTAGAAAGGCAGAAAGATTTTGGGAGGAATTCCAGAGCGAGAGGTCTAGGCAGCTGAATATATTTTTAAATGGTGAGAAACTATTAAATGGTGTTCAGAGAGATTTAGGTGTCCTCGTACAGGAAACACAGAAAGTTAGCATGCAGGTACAGCAAGCAATTAGGAAGGCAAATGGCATGCTGGCTTTTATTACAAGGGGATTGGAGTGCAAGAGTAAGGAAGTCTTACTACAATTGCACAGGGCACACCTGGAGTACTGTGCACAGTATTGGTCTCCTTATCTGAGGAAGGATATACTTGCCTTAGAGGCAGTGCAACAAAGGTTCACTAGATTGATCCCTGGGATGAGAGGGTTGTTTTATGAGGAGAGATTGAGTAGATTCATCTTACACTCTGAGGTTTAGAAGAATGAGGTGTGATCTCATGAAATGTACAAGAGATAATGAGGGGGATTGACAGGATAGATGCTGAAAGTTTGTTTCCCCTGGTTGGAGAGTCTAGAACTAGGGGGCATTGTCTCAAGTTAAGGGGTCGATCATTTAAGACTGAGATGAGGAGGAACCTTTTCACTCAGATGGTTGTGAATTTATAGAATTCTCTACCCCAAAGGGCTGTGGATGCTGAGGCATTGAGTATATTGAAGGCGGAGATATAAATTTTTGGACTTTAGGGGAATCATGGGATATGGAGTTGAGGTCAAACATTAGCCATTCTTATTGAACAGCGGAGCAGGCTCAAGGAGCCGTACAGCCTACAGAATTAGACCTACATTATTAGCCTATAGCTCCTAATTCTTATGTTCTTATGTAATCATTATAGCCTTAAAAACCTCAAAAATACAGCTTACCTCCATATCTGCATCTTCATCAATATTCTGTATATGCTGATATGCTTTGCTATAAACTTCCAAAGCTTTTGCATGGAAGGCCAGTTCAACTGTAATGAAGTCTCCAAAAATCTTCTATTTTAAGTGAATAAAAAATAACTTGAAAAATCAATTCACCAAAGAGAAGCATAGTTTGATGTATAAAACAGATCTGCTATATGATGTCAAAACAATATTCCTGTATTAAAACAATAAAATGTTGTCTAATTCAAGTTGTCCCATAAAATGTGCAATAGACATTCATACATAAAAACTATTTTAACATTTTGGCATTTGTCTCACAAATCAACATATATGGCTGAAAACAAGGCTAAGTTTAAATTAAATAAAATTTATGCATGGTGTGTTTGAGACATTCCCAATTATATAACTTAATACAATGTATGTGGCCCTGAACAGCATAGGATACATTTCTGTATAGTCATAAACAGTGAAACCTGGATCATTTGCATTCCCATTATCGGTATTAATTATTGCATGCAATGAGACACTATCTGGATTTGGGACTGCCAAACATTGTTTTTGTTTCAGAGCAAGGTCTATAAAATTAACCTAACACTAATTACTTTTCCACAAACCAGTGGCAGTTCAAAGAGGAATCAAAAATGTAATGCTTATTAAATATTTCAGAAATTTTTAACAATAATAATTCTGTAGCCACAAATGCTCCCAAGCATTCTGCAAGAACAATGCAAAAATGATTACTCACTCAAACTACCCAAATGAGCCACTGAAAGTCTTCCAATAAAAAGTAGAAACAAATAATCCTTCCAAGACCACATCACAATAATCACTTCATTCATTTACGTCTTGTTCAACTAAACAAACTGATGTCATTCTGAATAGATCAATAAGAACTGCATCCAAGCATGGAAGTACTAAACACTACTCTGCACTATGCCAAAATCAAAAACTGACCATCTGTTGATCTTTCACATTCAATTAAATTTTGCCATAATGGCATCAAAACAAAATAAGAGTTGCTTTTAAAGCTCATTGCACAATCTGTATTTAGATAAATCTAAGAAAGAGAGTAGAAATTGCTTTACATAACTGTCATATGCTCAGGCAACTATTTTGCTATTGGCTCAAAGTGGTAAAAGTGGAGGTGAAACAACTTTGACTTTACTCAGCAGTTCTTCATCAGTCAACTGATAAAGATATACATTAGTTGACTTATTAGCATGGTTAGAAATTATTTACTTCACTTTATAGTAAATCTTGATCCTACAAACAGTATTTTCAATAACTTTAGAATGTAAAATTAGTCAGTCTTTCAGGGATGAAATGCCAGGCAAAAATGTCACCACTTTTAAGGGAAAGGTGAGATTTTGAAAATTTCACGCAAAACTTGGGATGCTTTACTGCATTAAAGGCGCTACATAAATGAAAGTGGTTGTTTTTGTTGGGATGGAAGACCAAATCCAACATCAGTAACTGAGAACTTGGCGAGGGTCAGGGTTTTGGATGAGCTGAAGTTTACAGAGATTGCTCAGGAGGTTATTGGAGTAATTGAGTTTGAAGGTTTGACCTGGGAGGAGAATGAAGTTGGTGGCCACGATATAGAGTTTGTCGTGGGTGCTATGGGGAACAGCATGGTAAACCTTGTCAAAGACTAGAGAGAGATCGAGCAGGACAAGGAGCGATAATGCACTATGGTCAGTCATTGAGAATGCCGTTCATGACATTGTGTAGGGCTGTTTTGGGGCTATAGAAAATCGATGCAGGAGTAGGCCATTCGGCCCTACGAGCTTGCATCACCATTCAATAATATCATGGATGATCATTCCCTCAGTACCCCTTTCCCGCTTTCTCTCCATACCCCTTGATCCCTTTAGCCGTAAGAGCCATATCCAACTCCCTCTTAAATATATCCAATGAACTGGCATCAACAACTCTCTGCGGTAGGGAATTCCACTGTTTAACAACTCTCTGAGTGAAGAAGTTTCTCCTCATCTCAGTCCTAAATGGCTTACCCCTTATCCTTAGATTATGTCCCCTGGTTCTGGACTTCCCCAACATCGGGAACATTCTTCCGACATCTAACCTGTCCAGTCCCGTTAGAATCTTATATGTTTCTATGAGATTCCCTCTCATCCTTCTAAACTCCAGTGTATAAAGGCCCAGTTGATGAAGTCTCTCCTCCTATGTCAGTCCAGTCATCCCGGGAATCAGTCACTCCCTCAATAGCAAGAATGTCCTTCCTTAGATTAGGAGACCAAAACTGGACACAATATTCCAGGTGAGACCTCACCAGGGCCCTGTACAAACTGCAATAAGACCTCCCTGCTCCTATACTCAAATTCCCTAGCTATGAATGCCAACATACCATTTGCCTTCTTCACTGCCTGCTGTACCTGCATGCCAACTTTCAATCACTGATGAAGCATGACACCCAGGTCTTGTTGCACCTCCCCTTTTCCAAATCTGCTGCCATTCAAATAATATTCTGCATTCATGTTTTTGCCCCAAAGTGGATAACCTCACATTTATCCACATTATACTGCATCTGCCATGTATTTGCCCATTCACCTAACCTGTCCAAGTCACCCTGCAGCCTCTTAGCGTCCTCCTCACAGCTCACACCGCCAACCAGTTTAGTGTCATCTGCAAACTTGGAGACATTACACTCAATTCCTTCATCTAAATCATTAATGTATATTATAAAGAGCTGGGGTCCCAACATTGAGCCCTGCGGCACCCCACTAGTCACTGCCTGCCATTCTGAAAAGGACCTGTTTATCCCGACTCTCTGCCAACCAGTTCTCTATCCACGTCAATACATTACCGCCAATATCATGTGCTTTGATTTTGCACACCAATCTCTTGTGTGGGACCTTGTCAAAAGCCCTTTGAAAGTCCAAATACAGCACAACCACTGGTTCTCCCTTGTCCATTCTACTAGTTACATCCTCAAAAAATTCCAGAAGATTTGTTAAGCAGGATTTCCCTTTCATTAATCCATGCTGATTTGGACCGATCCTATCACTGCTTTCCAAATGTGCTGCTATTTCATCTTTAATAATTGATTCCAACATTTTCCCCACTACTGATGTCAGACTAACCTATAATTACCCGTTTTCTCTCTCCCTCCTTTTTTAATAAGTGGCGTTACATTTCCTACCCTCCAGTCCATAGGAACTGATCCAGAGCCGATAGACTGTTGGAAAATGATCACCATTGCATCCACTATTTCTAGGGCCACTTCCTTGAGTACTCTGGGATGCAGACTCAGGCCCCGGGGATTTATCGGCCTTTAATCCCATCAATTTCCCAAACACAATTTCCCGCCTAATAAGGATATCCTTCAGTTCTCAGACTCTATTTTCCCTCTCCAAATTAAATCCTTTGTCCTCTTCTGCTGAATTCTAAGTTTCTCCCAGTCCTCAGATTTGCTGCTTTTTCTGACCAAGTTATATGCCTCTTCCTTGAATTTAACACTATCCTTAATTTCCCTTGTTAGCCACGGTTGAGCCACCTTCCCCGTTTTATTTTTACTCCAGACAGGGATGTACAATTGTTGAAGTTCATCCATGTGATCTTTAAATGTTTGCCATTGCCTATCCACCGTCAACCCTTTAAGTATAATTTGCCAGTCTATTCTAGCCAATTCACGCCTCATACCATCGAAGTTACCTTTCCTTAAGTTCAGGACCCTAGTCTCTGAATTAACTGTGTCACTCTCCATCTTAATAAAGAATTCTACCATATTATGGTCACTCTTCCCCAAGAGGCCTCACACAACAAGATTGCTAATTAGTCCTTTCTCATTACACATCACCCAGTCTAGGATGGCCAGCCCTCTAGTTGGTTCCTCAACATATTGGTCAAGAAAACCATCCCGAATACACAGGAAATCCTCCTTCACCGTATTGCTACCAGTTTGGTTAGCCCAATCTATATGTAGATTAAAGTCGCCCATGATAACTGCTGTATCTTTATTGCACGCATCCCTAATGTCTTGTTTGATGCTGTCCCCAACCTCACTACTACTGCTTGGTGGTCTGTACACAACTCCCACTAGCGTTTTCTGCCCTTTGGTATTCCGCAGCTCCACCCATACAGATTCCACATCATCCAAGCTAATGTCCTTCCTTACTATTGCGTTAATTTCCTCTTTAACCAGCAACGCTACCCCACCTCCTTTTCCTTTCTGTCTGTTCTTCCTGAATGTTGAATACCCCTGGATGTTGAGTTTCCAGCCTTGGTCATCCTGGAACCACGTCTCCGTGATGCCAATTATATCATATTCATTAATTGCTGCCTGTGCAGTTAATTCGTCCACCTTATTACGAATACTCCTCGCATTGATGCACAGAGCCTTCAGGCTTGTCTTTTTAACACACTTTGCCCTTTTGGAATTTTGCTGTAATGTGCCACTTTTTGATTCTGCCCTCCACTTTTACTTTTCTTCTTTCTATCTTTTGCTTCTGCCCCCATTCTACTTCCCTCTGTTTCCCTGCATACGTTCCCATCCCCCTGCCATATTACTTTAACTCCTCCCCAACAGCACTACAAACACTCCTCCGAGGACATTGGTTCCGGTCTTGCCCAGGTGCAGACCGTCTGGTTTGTACTGGTTCCACCTCCTCCAGAACCGGTTCCAATGTCCCAGGAATTTGAATCCCTCCCTTCTGCATGACTTCTCAAGCCACGTATTCATCTGAGCTATCCTGCGATTCCTACTCTGACTAACACGTGGCACGGGTAGAAATCCTGAGATCACTACCTTTGAGGTCCTACTTTTTAATTTAACTCCTAAGCTCCCTAAATTCATTTTGTAGGACCTCATCCTGTTTTTTTACCTATATCGTTGGTACCTATATGCACCACTACAACTGGCTGTTCACCCTCTCGCTCCAAAATGTCCTGCAAAT
Organism: Pristiophorus japonicus; assembly: GCF_044704955.1. Lineage (NCBI taxonomy): Eukaryota > Metazoa > Chordata > Chondrichthyes > Pristiophoridae > Pristiophorus > Pristiophorus japonicus. Next base: position 467,369,801 of record NC_091977.1, on the reverse strand, counting down.
GCTCCGAGACATCCTTGACCTTTGCACCAGGGAGGGAACATACCATCCTGGAGTCTCGATTGTGGCCGCAGAAATGTCTATCTATTCCCCTTACAATAGAATCCCCTACCACTATAGCTCTCTCACTCTTTTTCCTGCCCTCCTGTGCAGCAGAGCCACCCACAGTGCCATGGACTTAGCTGCTGCTGCCCTCCCCTGATGAGTCATCGCCAAAACAGTGTATCTGTTTTGGGGGAGGAAATGACCGCAGGGGACCTCTGCACTACCTTCCTTCCACTGCTCTTCCTGTTGGTCATCCATTCCCTATCTGTCTGTGTAACCTTTACCTATGAGAGGGGGTGAAATCTGATTGGAGGGATTTAAATGGAGTTAGAGTAGAGGGGCACAAATCAGTGAGAAAACAGCGTATTAAAGGACTTCAATTAGGAAAGGGAGGTAGGAAAGTATTTTACTTTGACAGAGGGGTCAAGAATGTTTTTTTTAAATAAAAGGATGAAAAGGAATAATTTACAATGTCAACGAGCATGTAAGGTTACACACTTTTCCAGAAGGCAGAGAAAAAGAGGCCGCAAACTAAATATTGATTAAATTGATTTAATATAAGCTTTTGGAATTAACTGGACAAACGGAGAAAAAGGGCACCAGCCCTGGGCAGGTGGTGACTCATCACCAATTAAGGACAATCTCTGCGGTCAAGAACCAGGCTGGGTTTATGCATAACAACAATGAGGTTGTTACATTTGATATAAACCTGCTGAAGAGGCCCTGAACTGATTGGCCAGAGGGGGAAAAACAATTCTCTGGGAAGAAAACAGAACAAAAAGGACCCCACAAGGTGTACATTTTTGGAATACAAGGTACTTAAGATAAGGAGTTATAGAAACATAGAAAATTGTTGCAGAAGTAGCCCATTCGGCACTTCGAGCCTGCACCACCATTCAATATCATGGCTGATCATGCACTTGAGTACCCCATTCCTGCTTTCTCTCCATACCCCTTGATCCCTTTAGCCGTAAGGACCACATCTAACTTCCTTTTGAATATATTTAACGAACTGGCCACAACAGGTAGGGAATTCCACATGCCCACAACTCTGAGTGAAGAAGTTTCTCCTCATCTTGGTCCTAAATGGCTTACCCCTTATCCTTAGACTCTGACCCCTGGTTCCCCCAACAGCGGGAACATTCTTCCTGCATCTAACCTGTCCAATCCCATCAAAATTTTATATGTTTCTATGAGATCCCCTCTCATTCTTCTAAATTCCAGTGAATAGAAGCCTAGTTGATCCAGTTTTTCTTCATGTCAGTCCTGCCCTCCCGGAAATCAGTCTGGTGAACCTTCGCTGCACTCCCTCAATAGCAAGAATGTCCTTCCTCAGATTAGGAGACCAAAACTGTACACAATATTCAAGGTGTGGCCTCACCAAGGCCCTGTACAACTGCAGTAAGACCTCCCTGCTCCTATACTCAAATCCTCTCGCTATGAAGGCAAACATGCCATTTGCCTTCTTCACCGCCTGCTGTACCTGTATGCCAACTTTCAATGACTGATGTACCATGACACCCAGGTCTCGTTGCACCTCCCCTTTCACTAATCTGTCACCATTCAGATAATCTGCCTTCCGGTTTTAACCTCACATTTATCTACATTATACCGCATCTGCCATATATTTGCCCACTCACCTAACCTGTCCAAGTCACCCTCGAGCCTCTGAGCATCCTCCTCAAAGCTCACACTGCCACCCAGCTTAGTGTCATCTGCAAACTTGGAGATATTACATTCAATTACTTAGTCTAATTCATTAATGTAAATAGCTGGGTTCCCAGCACTGAACCTTGCGGTACCCCACTAGTCACTGCCTGCCATTCTGAAAAGGACCCATTTATTCCTACTCTTTGCTTCCTGTCTGCCAACCAGTTCTCTATCCATGTCAGTACATTACCCCCAATCCCATGTGCTTTAATCTTGCACACTAATCTCGTGTGGGACCTTGTCAAAAACATTTTGAAATTCTAAATACACCACATCCACTGGCTCTCCCTTGTCCACTCTACTAGTTACATCTTCAAAAAATTCTAGAAGATTTGTCAAGCATGATTTCCTTTTCATAAATCCATGCTGACTTGGATCGATCCTGTCACTGCTTTCCAAATGCACTGCTATTATATCTTTAATGGCTGGTGATTGGTGAGTAGCTTTTCTTTTTCTTTTTTATATCAGTAAGTAACCTGTTAACATTGTTGTCGCCAAATTAAGTGTATCTCAGGGTTAAGTCATGGCAGGAGAGCTCGGACACGTGATATGCTCCTCCTGTACTATGTGGGAAGTCAGGGACACTTCCGGTGTCCCTGACGATAACGTGTGCGGGAAGTATATCCGCCTCCAGCTCCTGACGGACCGCGCTGTGGAATTGGAGCCGAGGGTGGATTCACTCTGGAGCATCTACAATGCTGAGAATGACGTGAATAGCACATTTAGTGAGCTGGTCTTACCGCAGGTAAAGGGTCCACAGCCAGATAGGGAATGGAAGACCAACAGTAAGAGCAGTGCAAGGAAGGTAATGCAGGGGTCCCCTGTGGTCATCCCCCTGCAAAACAGATACACCGCTTTGAGTACGGTTGGGGGGGGGGATGACTCATCAGGGGAGGGCAGCAGCAGCCAAGTTCAAGGCACCGTGGCTGGCTCTGCTGCACAGGAGGGCAGGAAAAAGAGTGGGAGAGCGATAGTGATAGGGGATTCAATTGTAAGGGGAATAGATAGGCGTTTCTGCGGCCGCAACCGAGACTCCAGGATAGTATGTTGCCTCCCTGGTGCAAGGGTCAAGGATGTCTCGGAGCAGGTGCAGGGCATTCTGAAAAGGGAGGGTGAACAGCCAGTTGTCGTGGTGCACATTGGTACCAACGATATAGGTAAAAAAAACGGGATGAGGTCCTCCGAGACGGATTTAAGGAGCTAAGAGCTAAATTAAAAAGTAGGACCTCAAAAGTAGTAATCCCGGGAAAGCTACCAGTGCCACGTGCTAGTCAAGAGTAGGAATCGCAGGATAGCTCCGATAAATACGAGGCTTGAGCAGCAGGGAGGGATTCAAATTCCTGGGGCATTGGAACCGGTTCTGGGGGAGGTGGGACCAGTACAAACCGGACGGTCTGCACCGAGGCAGGACCGGAACCAATGTCCTAGGGGGAGTGTTTGCTAATGCTGTTGGGGAGGAGTTAAACTAATATGGCAGGGGGATGGGAAACAATGCAGGGAGTCAGAGGGAAGCAAAATGGAGACAGAAGCAAAAGACAGAAAGGAGATGAGTAAAAGGGGAGGGCAGAGAAACCCACGGCAAAAAACAAAAAGGACCACTTTACAGCAAAATTCTAAAGGGTCAAAGTGAAATAAAAAGGCAAGCCTGAAAGTTCTGTGCCTCAATGCGAGGAGTATTCGGAATAAGGTGGAAGAATTAACTGTGCAGATAGCAGTTAACTGATACGATGTGGTTGGCATCACGGAGGCATGGCTCCAGGGTGACCAAGGCTGGGAATTCAACATCTAGGGTATTCAACATTTAGGAAAGATATACAGAAAGGAAAAGGAGGCGGGGTGGCGTTGCTGGTTAAAGAGGAAATTAATGCAATTGTAAGAAAGGACATTAGCTTGGATGATGTGAAATCGGTATGGGTGGAGCTACGGAATACCAAAGTGCAGAAAACGCGAGTGGGAGTTGTGTACAGACCTCCAAACAGTAGTAGTGATGTTGGGGAGGGCATCAAACAGGAAATTAGGGGTGCATGCAATAAAAGTGCAGCAGTTATCATGGGTGACTTTAATATGTATATAGATTGGGCTAACCAAACTAGAAACAATACGGTGGAGGAGGATTTCCTGGAGTGCATAAAGGATGGTTTTCCAGACCAATATGTCAAGGAACGAACTAGGGGGGAGGCCATCTTAGACTGGGTGTTGTGTAATGAGAGAGGATTTATTAGCAAACTCGTTGTGCGAGGCCCTTTGGGGAAGAGTGACCATAATATGGTGGAATTCTACATTAGGATGGAGAAGGAAACAATTAATTCAGAGACCATGGTCCTGAACTTAAAGAAGGGTAACTTTGAAGGTATGAAGCGTGAATTGGCTAGGATAGATTGGCGAATGATACTTGAGGGGTTGACAGTGGATGGGCAGTGGCAGACATTTAGAGACCGCATGGATGAACTACAACAATTGTACATCCCTGTCTGGCGTAAAAATAAAAAAGGGAAGGTGGCTCAACCGCGGGTATCAAGGGAAATCAGGGATAGTATTAAAGCCAAGGAAGTTGCATACAAATTGGCCAGAAATAGCAGCGAACCTGGGGACTGGGAGAAATTTAGAACTCAGCAGAGGAGGACAATGGGTTTGATTAGGGCAGAGAAAATAGAGTACGAGAGGAAGCTTGCAGGGAACATTAAAATGGACTGCAAAAGCTTCTATAGATATGTAAAGAGAAAAAGGTTAGTAAAGACAAACATAGGTCCCCTGCAGTCAGAATCAGGGGAAGTCATAACTGGGAACAAAGAAATGGCAGACCTTTTGAACAAATACTTTGGTTCGATATTCACTAAAGGAGGACACAAACAACCTTCCGGATATAAAAGGGGTCAGAGGGTCTAGTAAGAAGGAGGAACTGAGGGAAGTCCTTATTAGTCCGGAAATTGTGTTGGGGAAATTGATGGGATTGAAGGCCGATAAATCCCCAGGTCCTGATGGTCTGCATCCCAGAGTACTTAAGGAGGTGGCCTTGGAAATAGCGGATGCATTGACAGTCATTTTCCAACATTCCATGGACTCTGGATCAGTTCCTATGGAGTGGAGGGTAGCCAATGTAACTCCACTTTTTAAAAAAGAAGGGAGAGAGAAAACACGGAATTATAGACCGGTCAGCCTGTCATCGGTAGTGAGTAAAATGATGGAATCAATTATTAAGGATGTCATAGCAGCGCATTTGGAAAGAGGTGACATGATAGGTCCAAGTCAGCATGGATTTGTGAAAGGGAAATCATGCTCGACAAATCTTCTGGAATTTTTTGAGGATGTTTCCAGTAGAGTGGACAAGGGAGAACCAGTTGATGTGGTGTATTTGGACTTTGAGAAGGCGTTCGACAAGGTCCCACACAAGAGATTAAAGTGCAAAGTTAAAGCACATGGGATTGGGGGTAGTGTGCTGACGTGGATTGAGAATTGGTTGGCAGACAGGAAGCAAAGAGTAGGAGTAAATGGGTACTTTTCAGAATGGCAGGCAGTGACTCGTGGGGTATCGCAAGGTTTTGTGCTGGGACCCCAGCTGTTTACATTGTACATTAATGATTTAGATGAGGGGATTAAATGTAGTATCTCCAAATTTGCGGATGACACTAAGTTAGCTGGCAGTGTGAGCTGCGAGGAGGATGCTATGAGGCTGCAGAGTGACTTGGATAGGTTAGGTGAGTGGGCAAATGCATGGCAGATGAAGTATAATGTGGATAAATGTGAGGTTATCCACTTTGGTTGTAAAAACAGAGAGACAGACTATTATCTGAATGGTGACAGATTAGGAAAAGGGGAGGTGCACAAGACCTGGATGTCATGGTACATCCGTCATTGAAGGTTGGCATGCAGGTACAGCAGGCGATTAAGAAGGCAAATGGCATGTTGGCCTTCATAACGAGGGGATTAGAGTACAGGGGCAGGGAGGTGTTGCTACAGTTGTACAGGGCCTTGGTGAGGCCACACCTGGAGTATTGTGTACAGTTTTAGTCTCCTAACTTGAGGAAGGACATTCTTGCTATTGAGGGAGTGCAGTGAAGGTTCACCAGACTGATTCCCGGGATGGCGGGACTGACATATCAAGAAAGACTGGATCAACTGGGCTTGTATTCACTGGGAGTTCAGAAGAATGAGAGGGGATCTCATAGAAACGTTTAAAATTCTGACGGGTTTCGACAGGTTAGATGCAGGAAGAATGTTCCCAATGTTGGGGAAGTCCAGAACCAGGGGTCACAGTCGAAGGATAAGAGGTAAGCCATTTAGGACCGAGATGAGGAGAAACATCTTCACCCAGAGAGTGGTGAATCTGTAGAATTCTCTACCACAGAAAGTTGTTTAAGCCAATTCACTAAATATATTCAAAAAGGAGTTCGATGTAGTCCTTACTATTAGGGGGATCAAGGGGTATGGCGAGAAAGCAGGAATGGGGTACTGAAGTCGCATGTTCAGCCATGAACTCATTATATGGCGGTGCAGGCTCGAAGGGCCGAATGGCCTACTCCTGCACCTATTTTCTATGTTTCTATGTCTGTTTCTATAATTGATTCCACATTTTCCCCACCACCGATGTCAGGCTGACTTGTCTATAATTCAGTTTTCTTTCTCCCTCCTTTTTTAAAAAGTGGGGTTACATTAGCTACCCTCCAGTCCAAAGGAACTGATCCAGAATCTATAGAATGTTGGAAAATGACACCAATGCACCACTATTTCTAGGGCCACTTCCTTAAGTACTCTGGGATGCAGACTATCGGGCCCTGGGGATTTATCGGCCTTCAATGCCATCAATTTCCCTAACACAATTTGCTGACTAATAAGGATTTCCTTTAGTTCCTCCTTCTCACTCGACCCTCGGTCCCCTAGTATTTCCGGAAGGTTATTGGTGTCTTCCTTGGTGAAGACAGAACCAAAATATTTGTTCAATGGGTCTGCCATTTCTTTGTTCCCCATTATAAATTCACCTGATTCGGACTGTAAGGGACCTACATTTATCTTCACTAATCTTTTTCTATTCACGTATCTGTAGAAGCTTTTGCAGTCAGTTTTTATGTTCCCTGCAAGCTTACTTTCATATTCTATTTTCCCCCTCCTAATTAAACCCTTTGACCTCTTTTGCTGAATTCTAAATTTGTCCCAGTCCTCAGGTTTGTTGCTTTTTTTGGCTAATTGATATGCCTCTTCCTTGGATTTAACAATATCCTTAATTTCCCTTGTTAGCCACGGTTGAGCCACCTTCCGAGTTTTATTTTTACGCCTTGTTGAAGTTCATCCATGTGATCTTTAAATGTCTGCCATTGCCTATCCACTGTCAACCCTTTAATTATCACACGCCAGTATTTCCTAGCCAATTCACGCCTCATACCATCGTAGTTACATTTCTTTAAGTTCAGGATCCTAGTCTCTGAATTAACTGTGTCTCTCTCCATCTTAATGAAGAATTCTACCATATTATGGTCACTCTTCCCCAAGTGGCCTCGCACAACAAAATTGCTAATTAATCGTCTCTCGTTACACAAGATCCAGTCTAGGATGACCTGCTCTCTAGTTGGATCCTCGACATATTGGTCTCGAAAACCATCCCTTATGCACTCCAGGAAATCCTCCTCCACCATATTGCTACCAGTTTGTTTAGCCCAATCTATATGTAGATGAAAGTCACCCATGATAACTGCTGTACCTTTATTGCACGCATCCCTAATTTCCAATTTGATGCCATCCCCAACCTCACTATGACTGTTTGGTGGTCTGTACACAACTCCCACTAGCATTTTCTGCCCTTTGGTGTTCCGCAGCTTTACCCATATCGATTCCACCTCATCTATGCTAATGTCCTTCCTTACTATTGCGTTAATCTCCTCTTTAACCAGCAACACTACCCCACCTCCTTTTGCTTTCAGTCTATCTTTTCTGAATATTGAATACCCTTGGATGTTGAGTTCTCAGCCTTGGTCACCCTGGAGTCATGTCACCAGAGAAGATTTACTAGGATGCGGCCTGGAATGGAGAATCTTAGTTGTGAGGACAGATTGGATAGGCTGGGTTTGTTCCCACTGGAACAGAGGAGGTTGAGAGGAGACCTCATCGAGGTATACAAAATATTGAGGGGCCTGGACATAGTAGATAGTAGGTGTCTATTTCCATTGGTGGAAGGGGCTATTACGAGGGGGCACAGTTTTAAGTGGTTGGTGGAAGGTTTAGAGGGGATTTGAGGGGGGCTTCTTTGCACAGAGGGTTGTGGGGATCTGGAACTCGCTGCCTGGAAGAGTGTGGATGCAGAAACCCTCATCACTTTTAAGAGACGGTTGGATGGGCACTTAACGTAACCCTGCAGGGTTACGGACCTAGATGACCTTTTGTTGGTCGGTGCAGATATAATGGTAAGTACTGCAGGGAACAGAATACGGCCAGGGTGATCTCCTGGACTAGTTTTGATCGCCTGGATGGGTCGGAGAGGAATTTTCCCAGATTTTTTCTCCCTAAATTGACCTGGGTTTTTATTTCTTTTTTTGCCTCTCCCAGGAGATCACATGGCTCCAGTTGGGGTGGAGTGTAGATGTTTTTAGTATAAAGGGTGTTGCAGTGGTGTGGGTGGTCTGGTTGGGCTGGATGCTCTTTGTCTTTCTGTTATTGTTCATGGGTTTGTGTGTAACCTTTCGGACTGCTGACGAAGAGCCGTGCGGCTCTTTGTCGGCCGGCGCAAACACGATGGGCCGAAATGGCCTCCTTCTGCGCTGTAAATATCTTTGTTTCTATGATCGCAATTACATCATATCCATTAACAGCTATCTGCGCAGTTAATTCATCCACCTTATTCCGAATGCTCCTTGCATGGAGACACAGAGCCTTCAGGCTTGTTTTTTTTTTAAAAACACTTTTTGTCCTTTTAGAATTATGTTGTAGTGTGGCCCTTTTTGATTTTTGTCTTTGATTTTTCTGCCCTCCACTTTTACTTTTCTCCTTTATACCTTTTGCTTCTGACCCCATTTTACTTCACTCTGTCTCCCTGCATAGGTTCCCATCCCCCTGCCCTATATTTTGCCTTGTAGAATCCGTGTGCAAATTGGGGACATCCAGGTCCATCATCGCAGTCAGTCAAACAAATCACCACAAACAACGTATCGATCCAAACACATTATCGGGAACCGTAGCTCAACAGGGGTATTATTCATAAAATGGATATAAATATACGAGCTAGGAGTAGCTCAGAGGAAGTACGGAAGCAAACGGAAAGAATACGGAAGGAACAACCAGAAGAGGAAACAATTGGTCAAGGAACCAACGACTACGAACCTACAATCCACGATTACAGCTACATACTGGAAGGATGGTTGTATGTCTTCAGTCAATTCTCTCAGAAGTCTAGTTCTGTAGTTTTTAGTTAGTTTTTATTTAATAAACCTGACAACTGGGTTAAGGCTAATTTTTGTGCCACGTGTTGTCCTTTCCCTGTAATTCCCAGGTCTACGAATCAAGGTAGAGTGAAAAACAAACACCCTACAGGGGACAGAAAGGGAAGTTGAGTGGTCAGATATTTAATGTGAATGAGATTAAGGGTGGAAGGTGCAAGTCTCATGGACGAGAGGAGTTTGGATGGGTGAAAGCAGAGATGGTTGGGAAACTACAGAGTCGCGGTTCAGGGCTAGTGTAGGAGGAAATTGGCAATATTAATGTTTGGTTTGGCGCGCAAGGGAGAGGCAGTTGAACGGATGGTCTCTACTTTAGTGACCAAAAAATAACCACGAGCTCCTCCCACTTGTTAGTGATGAGAGTTGAGGAGATAAAGGATAGGGTTTAAAGAGGCAACTGGTAATGGAGAAAAGGAATTTGCTCTTATCTTTACCCTCCAGGATTATCCTGGAAAAGTGCGGTTTTAGCAAGAGAGTGAGGTTCAGTAGAGCTCAATGACATCATTTGTGACTGTGACAAAGGTAAACTATCCCTCCTCTGGACCTGTCTGCAGCCTTTGACACAGGTGACCACTCCATCATTCTCCTCCAACGCCTCTCCACCAATGTCCAGCTAGGTGGGACTGCACTCGCCTGGTTTCATTCTTATCTATCTAATTGTAGTCAGAAAATCTCCAGCAATGGCTTCTCTTCCCACTCCTGCATCATTACCTCTGGTGTCCCCCCCCCCCAAGGATCTGTCCTTGGTCCCCTCCTATTTCTCATTTATATGCTGCCCCTTGGCAATATCATCCGAAAACACAGTCAGTTTCCACATGTACGCAGACGACATCCAGCTCTACCTCTCCTTAACCACCAGTGCGTCCAAGAGCAAGTAAAGCGGACAGGATTTAATCTAATAAGCCAAAGGCTCTTTTAAGAGCCACCCACAGTGTCTGAAAGGGCTCCTTAATGTTCGATGGATCTCATGTGTCCGTGAATCTCTGGATCATAATTATCCCAGATCTCGTTTAATATACTGAATCTCGGCAATTAAGCTGGGCGTTTCCTGATCTCGGTTATAAACCAGTCACTGTCTGTCGAACATGTAGAAATCTAGATCGACAAACACTGCCGCAGGTTTGCTGTTAGCGGATATTCAGATCAATGATTCAATAGAGAGAGAGACTGACTTCAAAGAAATACAAAATAGACAGAACCTAAACGCGAGACAGGCCATCATGGAACACGTTCTGTGAGCCGCATATAAACGGATGTTAAGAGCAGAGTATAAAGGGAATGAGCGATTGATGGGCCCAACATTTCTGACTGAGAATTCATTTGTTGGTTCAAAGTCCTTTTTAATGCCATGGGAGACGCACATGAATGATTTATCAACATTCATTTCATTGACAATTATTTGTACTGCACTTTTTTTTTGACAGACAGGCATTTGTGAAGCCCCACCCCCGCACTGTTTTGACAGACATGCGACACGCCCACCCCCCCCCACCCCGCCAGAATTATTCCAGGCACGTGGTGCCGAGAAGCAGGATCTGAAGCTCCAACTCACTCCCCCTGGGGCTGCTCAGTCCTTATAAAAGCAGTATGCGGTGGCCCGGCCAAGAAATCGGCACGGTCCCACCCTGCAGGACCATCAGCAGGCCGGGGCCATTGGAGGGAGCAGCGTGCAGCGGCCTGGTCCGGAAATCGGCGCAGTCCCGGCCTGCAAGATCTTCAGCATGGTGGAGCCATTGGAGGGAGCAGTGTGCGGCAGCATACCACTGCAGGGAGCAGTGCATGCTGCTGCAGGAGGGAGACGGCTACGAAGCCAGGTCACTGATTGCAGTGCGGGCAGACACAGCAAGAGGGGCGAAGGAGAGGCAAGAGTCCATAGAGGGAAATGACCGGGGCCCAGGAGAGGCGTGAATCTGGGGCCCAGAAGAGTTGAGGGCCCAGGGGCAGCACAGACCAGCCCACACTGCGATATGTATGTGCATTCGGTCTGTGCAGCAGAGCTGGTCTCCAGTTAGTCTTGGGTAATCCTTGCCACTGGACCAAGACCTAACTCTGTCAAGCCCGTGTGGTGGCTGGTGTGCAACGGCCACCACTCGTTAAAAAAATCCAAGCACAGGCATCTTCCACCCTTCACGATGTAATTTGCGATCTGGAATATTAGGTCCTTCATTGAAACACCTGTGAATTCATCCATTTCTGGCGTGGAAACAAGTCATCCTCACTTTGAGGGACTGCCTATGATGATGACTACCTCTCCACCACTTCTGTCGACCCCTGCTTGGTATCTAAATTGTCAGCTTGCATGTCCAACATCCAGTACTGGATGAACAGAAATTTTCTCCAATTAAATATTGGGAAGATCAAAGCCATTATCTTTGATCCCCGCCACAAATTAAGTTCCCTAACCACTGATTCCATCCCTCTCCCTAGCATCAATCGGAGGGTGAACAAGACTGTTCGCAACCTAGGTGTCATAAAATGAGTTTCCAGCCACATATCTGCAGCATAACTAAAACCGCCTTGTTCAACCTCCGTAACATTGCCCGCCTCCGCTCTTCTGCTGCTGAAACCCTCATTCATGCCTTTGTTACCTCTAGACTGGACGACTCCAACTCACTCCTGGCCGGCCTTCCATATTCCACACTACATAAACTTGGTCATCCAAAACTCAACAGCCCGTGTACTAACCCGCACCAAGTCAAGGTCACCCATCACCCATGTGCTTTCTGACCTACATTGGCTCCCAGTTAAACAATGCCTCGATTTCAAAATTCTCATCCTTGTTTACAAATCATTCCATGGACTTGCCCCTCCCTAGCTCTGTAATCTTTTTCAGCCTCACAATCCCATAAGATGTCTGCGCTCCTCAAATTCTGCCCTCTTGAGCATCCCTCATTATAACTGTTCAATCATCGGTGGACGTGCCTTAAGCTGCCTGGGCCCCAAGCTCTGGAACTCCCTCCCTAAATCTCTATGCCTCTCTACCTCTCTTTCCTCCTTTAAGATGCTCGTTAAAACGTACCTCTTTAAACAAGCTTTTGTTCATCTGCCTTAATTTCTTCTGTGGCTCGGTGTCAAATTTATCTGTTTGTCTGCAACACTGTTGTGAAGCGCCTTGGGATGTTTTACTACGTTAAAGACGCTATATAATTAAGAGTTATAATATGCTTAACATTTATTGCAGTTATTCTGGCATTGACTGAAATTACTTACCGAGAAGCAGTAGAGAAGAGGATCAGTTATCAATCAGGATATGATTTTCTTGACAATACCCCAGGATTTCCAATTTATGATGATGATCTACATCCTTATTGTTTGTGGAGGATGAACAAATGAGGAATTTTTTTTATATGCTACATTTACCTTAAGGTCCTTAATTTTATCTTCTTGAAAATCATCAATGGTTTCTTCCAGCTGTCGCGAAATTCGAGTGGCATCCATTGTGACCCTCTGTAATTCAGTCTCGGCCTGTCAGAGAAGAGCAAATTTATAAACTGAAATATTTTAGTAAATCAATAACTTGTTTTGCATAATAGATTCTAGCATGGAAATTTCTAACAATTATCCGAGAACACTACTAGCAGACTTACAATTTAAACTTGTATGTACCCAGAAAGCATTAAGATGCAAGTGCTGGATCCTTTGGATGGGATGAGAAGATGTATTTAAAGTAAATAAACAAACTCTTAAGATAGTGCAAGAAACAAATGCCATTCAAATCTTTCCACAAAAGGTCCCAAAACCACATTCTAATCCTCAGATATTTATTAACACCAAGTACCTAATCTTAGATAATGGGCAACATAAAATAAGTTCTTTTATAGATGCCGGACTTCATTAAATTAGGATTTTGGCACGATTGCTTTATTGGCCCAGAAATTCCATTCGACCTCTTCCCACAAGCAAACAACCTAAAAACAGAAAAAAAGATACGCATTTACCTGCTGTTGCTGCGCTCATTGGGACTTCCATGTCAGAGGCCTGCCCTGACTGCCAGCCGCAGCACGTGCACGTCGACGCATGCGCAGGCCTACAGTTGGAGTCACATGGCCCTGGCAGCCAATCAGGTAAAGTATCATAGTAATAGGAATTCCACAGGGTCCTAAACTCCTATTACTATGATTGTGATAGAGCCCAAAACACAGCCCCAAACACCCAAAACACTAATAAAAAAATAGAAAATATTTACACTACATTAATTTAAATTAAAGTTATTAATGTCTTAAAAAAAATAATTACCCGATTTTTAAAATAAACTTACCGTTGTGGGGAGGATTTTTAATGATAAAATAATAAAAATAAAGTAAAAAAACACAAACCTGTTTTAATAAAACACTTGCTCCTGTAAAAGTAGGCTATGCGCCTGCTTTTTCAGGCGCAAGATTTTTGAGGATATTTCCACTTACAAATGTCCTCGCTCTCGAGATGCGGCCATCTGCCAAGCCAGAAACTTGACAAATCAGAAATGCCGGTTTCCAGCGCATGCGCATTGCGCACTGGTAACCGGCATTTCCGATGCCTTCCCGGGTCTGTAGGAACTCCGTACGGACCCGGGGAGGCTGGAATTGTTGGCTCATTAATTCTGTAAATGACGCACGAGCTCCAATTCTGGCCGACTCCACTGGATGCCTGATTCTATTCATTTCATCTAGCTCACAACACAGTAAAAATGTGCACAGGAAGATGAGTATGTCTATTTTTGTAATTGAGGAAGTTTAATTCTCGATTTACACAGTAATTTCTGTTCCTCTGTTTGTGAAATTATCAAAAGAATGAAATGGCAGTACTGAGGAACAGAATATTCTTTCCCTGGTTATACCCACTATAAATTAGAGGCAGAGTAAAGCTTCCTCTAAACAGCTAAAACAATACCTTGATCCAAATCTAGTTAACACCAAACAGCATGCTGGTGTGATTTATTTATAATCCTACACCAGACATTTTTATGGCCTCCTGAAAATACATTTGAGTTATGTATGGCAAAATGATGGACTGAAACCAATGACACTTAGGACTCTTTCACCTCATATCTTCAGACTGGCCTGGAATCAAACCTTGGACCCACAGGTGAAAGGACAATATTCTAATTCATTGTGCTGTTCGATTCCTCATTTCTTTACAAAATGGATTTCATCCTTTATGTGAGGATTCACCATATTTGCTGGTGACCGTATAATGCTGTAATTCCTAAATTTTAAAGAGGCTATAATTTCTCTGCTGTATAATTGAAATTCCACACAAATTGCAGTTGATATTCAGTCACAAACCTGTGTCTGTCTGATTGTCAAGGAACTAATTTTCTCAAAGTTCTTATCAACAATATTTCAAGACATCAATGTCAGAATTCTCCTCTTTGGAGCAGAGTTCCAGTGGAGTGGGACTTCCGACCTCAGCCCCTTCCAACCCATTTTCCTGGGTCGACGTAATTTCATATGCATGGGGTGTTTCTGGTGGGATTCCTGCTGCCAAGAGGAAACCTGTCAGTGCAAAGAACACAAAATCCTGACAGTGCTGCAGCGAGGATTAAGAGGTGGCAAGGAAGCTTGACAGGGCAGAAGTGCCTCAAAGATTGCATCAAGATGCCCACCGAAGGCTTTGGCCTAGACCTAGTTTTAGGCCTGATTTGGAGGGAGAGGAGGCCCCTCCGAAGCCCTCTTATAATTCTAATGAATCTGCGCTGCACTTCCTCCAAGGCTGTTATATCAATAACAAGCTGTATTTATACAGCACCTTTAACATAGTAGCATTATCATACAAAATTTGACACAAGAGCCACAAAAGGAGATATTAGGGCAAATAACAAAAAGCTTGAACAAAGAGGTAGGTTTTAAGCAGTTCTTAAAAGGAGGAAAGAGAGGCAGAGGTGGAAAGATTTAGAAAGGGAATTCCAGAGATTAGGGCCTCGGCAGCTGAAGGCATGGTCGCCAATGGTTGAGCGATTAAAATCGGGGATGCCAAGGCCTTCGGTGGGTGTCTTGATGCAATCTTTGATGCATTTCTGCCCCTTTAAACTTCCTTGCCACCTCTTCTGATTTTGCAATGGCATCCTCGCTGCAGTACTGTCAGGATTTTGGCTCAACAGGGAAAAAAAAAGATTAAGCAGATTTTCTGATGCAGCACTGGAGGCTTTGGTCCTGGGGGTGCACAGAAGTCAGGTCCTCTACCTGCAAGGGGGCAGGAGGCCTTCCACACAGAATACCAGAAGGCAGTGAGAGTAGATAGCAGAGCTGACAGTGCCATCAGTGTTGCCCCCAGGACCTGGATCCAGTGCCACAAGAAGTTTAATGGCCTCACACGAGTGGTCAAGGTGAGTGAATGCATCTTCAAAGGCCATATTCCACTAGCTGCATCACTAGCCTCACTCACTGCTCAATACACCATAACCCCACCACTCACCTACCAACAATCTCTAGCAAACACGACTCATACCTCAGTCATAGCTTCACCTCACCCTCACACACTTCCCACTGCTGCAAGCCTCACACCTTGCACACACTGTCAGCTATTCAACCATAACACATTACTCAAACATGATGCACCACTCACTGACACACTTTCCTTTTTCTTGCAGGCTAAGTGGCATATAACGTGAGCAGCAATAGACAGGCAGAAGGAAAGCACGTCTTCAAAACCTCACTGGAGGAGATGGTGCTGGAGATAATTTAAGGGCAGTCACTGAGGCCATGGTAAGTGGCAAGGTGAGCATTGCTGATGACAGTATACTCATAGCTAATCCTTCTTCTCACATCCACATCCCCCTTATGGCACAATCTCTTCTCACAAGCTGTTGATGGCATAACCATGCACATCTTGCTTCCCCACCCCCTTCCCTCCCCTCATCACAACCCAACCCTTGTGCCTTTCTCCTTTCAGATACCCTAGAACTGCCAGCAGCCCAGCCTGTCCCCGACCTAGTAGAGGTGGTGAGTGAAGAGACAGTGCAGAAAATGGCACTGCATGTACGTTAAAGGGTAGTATAGAGGTGGGTAGAAGGAGGCGGCTGCCAGTTTTTTGCTGAAATCGCAGTTGGCACTTATGTGCCGAATTTCACGCCTTACATTTCTAACTGTTCAGAGAAAACACTGTGCATGTGTGTATACAAACACTAAGTTTTCTTCTTGGTTGCACAACTAGACATAGACAGCAGCAATATAAATATAAACAAGGTTCTAATTGGCTGAAACCCTAACTGCAGTGATCAATGTCAATCTGGTAGCTGCAGTGTAAACATGCCTTCAGTCATCATTAAGTTCTGGAAGAGGACAGTTTTCAAGGAATCAAAGATCAATGTAACTAAAATAACAAATGATTTCTGCTGGTGAAAAGAATGATTAAAGGCCATTTGTGACTTTAATGGATGTGTGTATAAGAATATTGTCTAATCTTAATCCTGATATTTTGTGCATTAAAATTATGAATAAATATCGTAGCAATTTTAGCCTAGAAATGTTGAAAAACAAGGTATGAGATCCTATGCAAGTTCAATGTGCAATTTATCACAATTGATTTTTTTTGCTACACCTACACTGCAATTCTGTGAGACCAAAATGTGCCGCCTTGTTTATGGGGGGAAAGGCCACTCAGAATGCACTGGTGAAAGAGGAAATTATGATTTAAAAGCACAAATCATAAAAGGTTCCTGAAATTATCCAGCAGGCCATAGTCACCCTGCTCACCACTTATAGTGTAACAGTGCTTTGTACAGATACATATATACAACCACTGTATATTAAGGATACAACAATCTGTCGATCAGAAGGATTTCTCAGGCGCATTTTCTCCACGTGGGCAATTTGCTTTGATTCACGTTTTATAGCACCTAAAGCAACCTTGAGGTCTTCCTGTGAAAGAGAGATTTTAAAATATTAAACAAGTTGACAAGGAGTTATATCTAGCACAGAACCATTTGCTTGACTTCAAATGAGAGGTTCAAAATTAAAGTTACATTGTACATCTACAATCAGTTTTGAAATGAACATAGAAGCTATGTTTTTTGTTTCCCCCCCCAACCTCACACACATGTCTGGCCTCTGGTAGCGATCATATAAATAACCTGTAAAACCAGTTTTCTATATTACAATACTACAAGAGGCCGGAGTTGAAGGAACAGAGACTGTCCGTAATTAGTGGCACAAGGACATGATCAAATGGAGCATCCAAGTTGTTACAAGCACCTGTCTGGCATGCATCCTCTTCCAAACCTGCATTTATGACCATATGAATACTTATATCTGGGCACAAATAAGGACACAAACATTGATAAAAGATGCAGTATAATTTTAAGTGGTTGTCAGGAAGGTTCCAAGAAATGTCCCCAATTTCCTTTGTTGAACAAGCCTAAAATGATGGAGAGCTGCTGCGATATACAGCTTTAATAGTAACATACCTAATTGAGGGGTGTAGGCCTCTCTTGAAAGGCCTATTTGATACAGGAACTGTTCAAGCTTCCAGATCACATTGAGAAATAATAATTTGTTGCTCCTTAAATGAACCTTGTTCACAATTTGTGTGCATGCTCCCATCAGTCAAAATGCTTCCCAATTGATTTGTTGGTGTCAGATCTCCAAGCGTGATAATATATAGGTTTAGTGCCTGAAACACTGAGACAGCACAGGCACTTTCCATCACCTGGTCACCTCCATTAGTAACCTTCTTTGTGCAAACCTAAACAATCGTGTCAGAAGATCTAATTTTCTCAAATTTAACACACTATGTTGAAAAGATGGAAACATACGGTCAACTATGTAATATTAGGGCTCCATCTAGTAGCAGCATCAAGTAATGAAATAATATAATTTACATAATCATATACGAGGACAAAAAGTATCAAAGATGAGAACTACTGAGGCCACGACTGTTCATTCCTTAGCTTTCTATAAGGAGAAAGTGGAAAACCAAAATTATTCCTATAATCTATTAAATCGCAGCTAAAGACAAACCAATATACAAAGTTAATATACTTCAACAACTGATGGGCAAAAATCTCAAATAAGAATGCCGCTGCGGTATTTGATGAGTCCAGTTAAACCATTTTTGAATGTTTTCAAATCAATGCTCATTTTTTCAAAAGATTAGCATACATGCCAACCGTCAGCATTTCCCACTTACGTCTGCTCTTCAGTGTTTCCTCACAAACATCAACAACAACTTGCATGCATATAGCACTTTTAAAGTAGTAAAACATGCCAAGGTGCTTCACAGGAGCGTTATCAAACAAAATTTAGCACAGAGCCATGTAGGGAATTCTAGGGCAGATGAGTTAGGTTTTAAGGAGCATCTTAAAAGGGGGAAAAAAAAAAAGAGGTAGAGAGGCAGATAAGTTTAGGGCGGGAATTCCAGAGCTTATGGCCTGCGCAGCTTAAGGCACGGCGTCATTGGTGGAGCGATTAAAAGCGGGGATGCGCAAGAGGCCAAAATTGGCGGAGTGCAGATATCCCGAACGGTTGTAGGGCTGGAGGAGGTTACAGAAATTCGGAGGGGCAAGGCCATGGAGGGATTTGAAAACAAGGATGAGAATTTTAAAATCAAGGTGTTGCTTAACCAGGCGCAAATGTAGGCCAGCGAGCACAGGGGTGATGGGTGAACAGGATTTATTGCAAGTAAGGATACGGGCAGCAGAGTTTCGGATGAGCTTAAGTATAGAGGGTGGAAGATGGGAGGCCGGCCAGGTGTGCATTGGGCTGGACAGGTCTAGAGATCATAGCCAGTCCCTTGGAATCGAGGAAGACTTGCTTCCATTTTTAATATGAGTCCTTAGATGGCTAACCAGTCCAATACGAGAATCACAGTCGCTGTCACAGGTGGGACAGATAGTCATTGAGCGGAAGGATGGGTGGGACAGGTTTGCTGCACGCTCTTTCCGCTGCCTGCGCTTGATTTCTGCATGCTCTCGGCGATGAGATTCGAGGTGCTCAGCGCCCTCCCGGATGCACTTCCTCCACTTAGGGCGGTCTTTGGCCAGGGACTCCCAGGTGTCAGTGGGGATGTTGCACTTTATCAGAGAGGCTTTGAGGGTGTCCTTGTAACGTTTCCTCTGCCCACCTTTGCCGTGAAGGAGTTCCGAGTAGAACGCTTGCTTTGGGAGTCTCGTGTCTGGCATGTGGACATGTGGCCTGCCCAGCGGAGCTGATCAAGTGTGGCCAGTGCTTCAATGCTGGGGATGTTGGCCTGGTCAAGGATGCTAATGTTGGTGTGTCTGTCCTCCCAGGGGATTTGTAGGATCTTGCGGCAACATCGTTGGTGGTATTTCTCCAACGACTTGAGGTGTCTAATGTATATGTAACAAACGCATAGATGAAGATTTCAGCAGCAGATAAGCTGAGGCGATGTCAGGCAATGTTAGAGAGGTAGAAATAGGCGGCCTTAGTGATGGCATGGATATGTGGTCGGAAGCACATCTTGGGGTCAAGTTCAACACCAAGGTTGCGAACATAGAAACATAGAAAATAGGTGCAGGAGTAGGCCATTCGGCCCTTCTAGCCTGCACCGCCATTCAATGAGTTCATGGCTGAACATGCAACTTCAGTACCCCATTCCTGCTTTCTCACCATACCCCTTGATTCCCCTATTAGTAAGGACTTCATCTAACTCCTTTTTGAATATATTCAGTGAACTGGCCTCAACAACTTTCTGTGGCAGAGAATTCCACAGGTTCACCACTCTCTGGGTGAAGAAATTCCTCCTCATCTCGGTCCTAAATGGCTTACCCCTTATCCTTAGACTGTGTCCCCTGGTTCTGGACTTCCCCAACATTGGGAACATTCTTCCTGCATCTAACCTGTCTAACCCCATCAGAATTTTAAACGTTTCTATGAGGTCTCCTCTCATTCTTCTGAACTCCAGTGAATACAAGCCCAGTTGATCCAGTCTTTCTTGATAGGTCAGTCCCGCCATCCCGGGAATCAGTCTGGTGAACCTTCGCTGCACTCCCTCAATAGCAAGAATGTCCTTCCTCAGGTTAGGAGACCAAAACTGTACACAATACTCCAGGTGTGGCCTCACCAAGGCCCTGCACAACTGTAGCAACACCTCCCTGCCCCTGTAATCAAATCCCCTCGCTATGAAGGTCAACATGCCATTTGCTTTCTTAACCGCCTGCTGTACCTGCATGCCAACCTTCAATGACTGATGTACCATGACACCCAGGTCTCTTTGCATCTCCCCTTTTCCTAATCTGTCACCATTCAGATAATAGTCTGTTTCTCTGTTTTTACGACCAAAGTGGATAACCTCACATTTATCCACATTATACTTCATCTGCCATGCATTTGCCCACACACCTAACCTATCCAAGTCGCTCTGCAGCCTCATAGCATCCGCCTCGCAGCTCACACTGCCACCCAACTTAGTGTCATCCGCAAATTTGGAGATACTACATTTAGTCCCCTCGTCTAAATCATTAATGTACAGAGTAAACAGCTGGGGCCCCAGCACAGAACCTTGCGGTACCCCACTAGTCACTGCCTGCCATTCTGAAAAGTCCCCATTTACTCCTACTCTTTGCTTCCTGTCTGACAACCAGTTCTCAATCCATGTCAGCACATTACCCCCAATCCCATGTGCTTTAACTTTGCACATTAATCTCTTGTGTGGGACCTTGTCGAAAGCCTTCTGAAAGTCCAAATATACCACATCAACTGGTTCTCCCTTGTCCACTCTACTGGAAACATCCTCAAAAAATTCCAGAAGATTTGTCAAGCATGATTTCCTTTTCTCAAATCCATGCTGACTTGGACCTATCATATCACCTCTTTCCAAATGCACTGCTATGACATCCTTAATAATTGATTCCATCATTTTACCCACTACCGGTCAGGCTGACCGGTCTATAATTCCGTTTTCTCTCTCCCTCCTTTTTTAAAAAGTGGGGTTACATTGGCTACCCTCCACTCCATAGGAACTGATCCAGAGTCAATGGAATGTTGGAAAATGACTGTCAATGCATCCACTATTTCCAAGGCCACTTCCTTAAGTACTCTGGGATGCAGTCCATCAGGCCCTGGGGATTTATCGGCCTTCAATCCCATCAGTTTCTCGACTAAAAAGGATTTTCCTCAGTTCCTCCTCCTTACTAGACCCTCCGACCCCTTTTATACCCGGAAGGTTGTTTGTGTCCTCCTCAGTGAATACCGAACCAAAGTACTTGTTCAATTGGTCTGCCATTTCTTTGTTCCCCGTTATGACTTCCCCTGATTCTGACTGCAGGGGACCTACGTTTGTCTTTACTAACCTTTTGCTCTTTACATATCTATGGAAACTTTTGCAATCCGTCTTAATGTTCCCTGCAAGCTTCTTCTCGTACTCCATTTTCCCTGCCCTAATCAAACCCTGAACAGTGTGGTTCAGCCCCAGACTGTTGCTAGGGAGAGGGATGGAGTCAGTGACTAGGGAACGAATTTTGTGCGGGGGACCAAAGACAATGGCTTTGGTCTTCCGAATATCTAGTCGGAGGAAATTTCTGCTCATCCAGTACTAGATGTCGGACAAGCAGCATGCCAATTTAGAGGTAGGGGAGGGGTCGAGAGAGATGGTGGTGAGGTAGAGCTGCATGTCATCAGTGTATATGTGAAACCTGACATGTTTTCAGATGGTGTCACCCAGATGTAGTATGTAAATAACAAATAGAAGGGGAAACCAAGAACAGATCATTGGGGGGACACCAGAGGTAACGATGCGGGAGCAGGAAGAGAAGCCATTGAAGGTGATTCTCTGGCTATGACTAGATAGATAATGGAACCAGGCGAGTGTAGCCCCATCCAGCTAGACGACTGAGCAGAGGTGATAGAGGAGCATGGGATGATCACCCGTGTCAAAGGGTGCAGATAGGTTGAGAAGGGATAGTTTAACACGGTTACAGTCACCCTATTGTGATTTTGATAAGAGCATTTCGGTACTGTGGCAGGGCAGAAATCTGATTGGAGGGATTCAAGCATGAAGCTCAGGGAAAGGGAACCAGCAGAGGCAGCTGAGCGGATGATCTCAATCTTCATGGCAAAGAAGTCCATGAGATCCTCACACTTGTTGGAGGCGAGTGTGTAGGAGGCCGGGGAGAGGGGTTTAAGAAGATGGTTTGCAGTAGGAAAAAGAAGCTGGGGGTTATCTTTGTATTCTAGGAATATCCTAGAAAAGTGAACAGCTTTGGCAGACAACAGCAGGACCAGATAGTGCTTTATATGGTCAATCTAGATTGGCGATGAATGGCTAAACCATTTGCCTGCTATATACGTTCAACTCTGGGTCCCCTGGACTTAAGGGACCAAAGATGAGGGACATATCGGAGGAACGACCAGATTGAGAGTAAAGGTTTTAATGGGGAAGAGGACATCAAAGGTGGAGGTTAGGTTGTTGTTGAGCAGATTGGTAGTACATCAAAGGTGGAGGTTAGGGTGTTGTTGAGCAGATTGGTAGTTGTAGAAATGTTGTGGTGAATGGAGGGCCAAAGCTAGACACTTGGGATTTTGAAAATGCAGTTGTAAGTGAATTGGGAGAGTTTTTTTTTCTAGGGACAGACACAAAAGTAGGGTTGGAAGGAGATGTCCACAGGGTCAGCATTGGGAGGGGCGAGTGGTACGGAAAGGAGATAGGAAAAATTAGCCCCCAGCAGCCACGCAAGGTGGTAAGGTCAGAGAGGTGTCAATACCCCTAATGATGTTGTAAATACAAAAAAGGATATTTCCCGCAAAGCAGTTCGAAATGAAAATGTTTTCAGTTGGGTCTTCCATTCTTACAAGTTATGAATGCCTTCTTAGTTGGGGCACTGCATTTGAAAATAACATTGCGCCGTCCTTAAATCAGTAAAAGCTCCTGTTCATGGGATGCCATTACTGAAGTACTAAGGGGGAGAAATTCGGTTGCGGCGTTAATCCAGGCGGAGCGGTACTTTTAGCGACTTGAAAAAGTTTGCGCCTCCCACCCAGAAATTCATCAGAATCAGTTGAAGAGCTGACAGGGACAATAAATTGGGCTGTGGGGGGGGGGGGGAAGAAAACACGTTAACAAAAGTTTGGTCGGTACATTTTGCAGACCTACTGCACATGCGCGGAACTCCGAATCAGATCCCAGGATAAGCCAAGTCTTAAAAGGCGCGGCATAGTAATGCACCCATTAAGGTTTTCAAAATCGCTTGTTTTCAACCTGTATTGATATGTCTGTCTGCCACTGCAACTCGGAGGCTCACGCACTGTGCTCTGTATAAACGTTACACTGACTGACCTCCGAGGGAAGCGCTTCCTCATCCTTTCTAAGTGGCCACCAGTTAACGACTCTGCAAGCCTGTACCGACTGTTTTTCCAGACATTGTTATTGGCGGGCACTCAATCAAGTGTACGCACCGAATTTACTGACCAGGGCACAAGCGTGCGTGTTGCACCAGGAATATGTCATGATCAGAGTGATCGCCAGCAGCCAGACGCTAATGGTTTGCGCTCCCAGTGACCCTCCAATGAATTTTCCGTCGGGGCGCTAAAAGCTGCGTGCCCGGTTACTAAGCTCCAACGCTCATATTAAACCCCCCCCCCCCCGGCCGCTAATTGAGGCTATAGACAACGGAAAATCCAGCCCAACGTGTTTGATAAATTAGATATTCACAGTATTTCTAAAAATCTGCTTCACTGGTGCTCATTTCAAATACAGAGATCACAGACTGTCAACTGCTCTCCACTTGTAGATGCCAAAGCAGCACTCCGTGCAGCAGCTTTGCACTGAACTTTCCAGCCAATGTTTCGAACGCGGTGTCCACTTGTCTGTAGTTGACAAACTTCCCATGCTCTTTCATGGTTGTTCATGAGCCAACATTGTTCAGTTCTTCTGTGCATGCCCTATTGGCCTCAGTAGAAAAGATTATTATAGAGAAAGAGTTCCAGGAGTTTTGCTGGGCTCCAACCAAAGCTTCTGGGAGATAAAAGCATTGAGTTGTTAAAAGTATCACAGGACATACTTTAATTACCAGTTAAGAAACCTCATTCCCAGCTCACTCCAGCCCCCCACTCCCTAAGTTTGTTTGCACTTTCATATTCACAGGCTTGAAACTGCCTTTCTGCTACTGGTGCACTCACCAGGGCAGGGGAAACACTGACACCTGACAGCAGCCAGTATCAGACCCACATTTTCAATAATCCATTAAACACTGACATCGCATGCAACATTCTTGAGAATGAAAAAGGAGGCACACACTGCGGAACAAGCAGCAAAGGAAATTAAGGCTAGTGTTAAAGCCAAGGAAGAGGCATATAAATTGGCTAGAAAAAGCAACAAACCTGAGGACTGGGAGAAATTTAGAATTCAACAGAGGAGGACTAAGGGTTTAATTAGGAGGGGGAAAATAGAGTACAAGAGGAAGCTTGCAGGGAATATAAACACTGACTGCAAAAGCTTCCATTAATATTGAAGAGAAAAAGATTAGTAAAGACAATCATAGGTCCCTTGCAGTCAGATTCAGGTGAATTTATAATGGCGAACAAAGAGATGGCAGACCAACTGAACCAATACTTCGGTTCTATCTTCACGAAGGAAGATACAAATAACCTTCCGAAGGTACTAGGGGACAGTGGGTCTAGTCAGAAGGAGGAACTGAAGGATATCCTTATTAGGCGGGAAATTGTGTTAAGGAAATTGGTGGGATTGAAGGCCGATAAATCCCCAGGGCCTGATAGTCTGCATCCCAGAGTACTCAAGGAAGTGGCCCTAGAAATAGTGGATGCATTGGTGATCATTTTCCAACAGTCTATCGACTCTGGATCAGTTCCTATGGATTGGAGGGTAGCTAATGTAACACCACTTTTCAAAAAAGGAGGGAGAGAGAAAACAGGTAATTATAGACCGGTTAGTCTGACATCAGTAGTGGGGAAAATGTTGGAATCAATCATTAAGGATGAAATAGCAGCGCATTCGGAAAGCAGTGACAGGATCGGTCCAAGTCAGCATGGATTTATGAAAGGGAAATCATGCTTGACGAATCTTCTGTAATTTTTTTGAGGATGTAACTAGCAGAATGGACAAGGGAGAACAAGTGGATGTGGTATATTTGGACTTTCAAAAGGCTTTTGACAAGGTCCCGCACAAGAGATTGGTGTGTAAAATCAAAGTGCATGGTATCGGGGGTAATGTGCTGGCGTGGATAGAGAACTGGTTGGCAGACAGGAAGCAGAGGTTCGGGATAAACGGGTCCTTTTCAGAATGGCAGGCAGTGACTAGTGGAGTGCCGCAGGACTCAGTGCTGGGACCCCAGCTCTTTACAATATACATTAACGATTTAGATAAAGGAATAGAGTGTAATATCTCCAAGTTTGTGGATGACACTAAACTGGGTGGCGGTGTGAGTTGTGAGGAGGACGCTAAGAGGCTGCAGGGTGACTTGGACAGGTTAGGTGAGTGGGCAAATGCATGGCAGATGCAGTATAATGTGGATAAATGTGAGGTTACCCATTTTGGGGGCAAAAACACAAAGACAGATTATCTGAATGGCAGCAGATTAGGAAAAGGGGAGGTGTAACGAGACCTGGGTGTCATGGCTCATCAGTCACTGAAAGTGGGCACACAGATACAGCAGGCGGTAAAGAAGGCAAATGGTATGTTGGCCTTCATAGCTAGGGGAGTGGAGTATAGGAGCAGGGAGGTCTTAATACAGTTGTACAGGGCCTTAGTGAGGCCTCACCTGGAAAATTGTGTTCAGTTTTGGTCTCCTAGTCTGAGGAAGGACATTCTTGCTATTGAGGGAGTGCAGCGAAGGTTCACCAGACTGATTCCAGGGATGGCTGGGCTGTCATGAGGAGAGACTGGATCAATTGGGCCTTTATTCACTGGAGTTTAGAAGGATGAGAGGGGATCTCATAGAAACATATAAGATTCTGACGGGACTGGACAGGTTAGATGCGGGAAGAATGTTCCCGATGTTGGGGAAGTCCAGAACCAAGGGACATAGTCTTAGGATAAGTGGTAGACGATTTAGGACTGAGATGAGGAGAAACTTCTTCACTCAGAGTTGTTAACCTGTGGAATTCCCTACCGCAGAGAGTTGTGGAGGCCAGTTCATTGGATATATTCAAGAGGGAGTTAGATATGGCCCTTACGGCTAAAGGGATCAAGGGGTATGGAGAGAAAGCAGGAAAGGGGTACTGAAGGAATGCTCAGCCATGATCTTATTGAATGGAGGTGCAGGCTCGAAGGGCCGAATGGCCTACCCCTGCACCTATTTTCTATGTTTCTATAGCTAGTCACTGTGAGCCATTATCACCCTTGCTAACAATAATAGATGATTAAAATATATTTTGCTATAATGCAATTAAAGACGCAAAATTTTAATGTAGTAATAAATTCACTAACATGTAACGCAGTGAAAAAAAGTTATTGTAGTAAATGAAAATTTGTCATGCGAGGGGCGTCAATTATGCGGAGAAACTTCACAAAAAAAACACGAGGCTGAAGCATTTGCAACCACTTTCAGCTAGAAGTACCGAGTGCATGATCCCTCCTCCAGAGGTCCCCACCATCACAGAAGCCAGTCTTCAGCCAATTCAATTCACTCCACATAATATCAAGAAACAGCTGAGCATACTGGATACAGCAAAGACTATGGCCCCCGACAACATCCCAGCTGTTGTGCTGAAAACTTATGCCCCAGAACTAGCCGCACCTCTAGTCAAGCTGTTCCAGTACAGTTGCAGCACTGGCATCTATCCAACAATATGGGAAACTGCCCAGGTATGTCCTGTCCACAAAAAGCAGGACAAATCCAAATCTGGCCAATTACCGCCCCATCAGTCTATTCTCAATCAGCAGCAAAGTAATGGAAGGTGTCGTCGACAGTGCTATCAAACGGCACTTACTCACCAATAACCTGCTCACCGATGCCCAGTTTGGGTTCCGCCAGGACCACTCAGCACCAGACCTCATTACGGTCTTGGTAGAAACATTGACAAAAGAGCTGAATTCCAGAGGTGAGGTGAGAGTGACTTCTCTTGACATCAGTGCTATCATTTGACCGAGTGTGGTATCAAGGAGGCCTAGTAAAATTGAAGTCAATGGGAGTCAGGGGGAAACTCTCCACTGGCTGGAATCATACTTCGCACAAAGGAAGATGGTTGTGGTGATTGGAGGTCTATCATCCCAGCCCCAGGACATGCTGCAGAAGTTCCTCAGGGCAGTATCCTAGGCCAACCGCTTTGTCAATGGGGGAGGAACTTAACACAATCACAATCACTAAGGAGTGGTACTCAGTAAGATAATGGGACTATTCAGAAAATACCTGAACCTAGGCCCAGGCGCTTCCGGATTTCGGAACATCATCCGAACCTTGGCCCAGCCGTTTCCAGATTCGGGACGTCGGAAATACATTCTGAAATCCGGAATGGCCTCGGTCCCGACGTTTCCGGATTTGGGAGGTCGAACTTGTACTTGCCGGTCATATTTAGAGCTAATTTTGCGATGTCAGCATTTCTGGGGCTGTGTCAGCATTTTAGAAGCTGTTCAGCTTTTACTCATTTGTCATGTAAATAAGATCAGTTGTTCAGTCCAGTATGAATTAGAGTTTTCTCTACAGGTCAAAGACTAAAAGAATTACCTTGTCAACATTGGACCAAAGTAATTTGTAGCTCTTGTGCAATTATGAAGTAAAAATACCAATTAAAAAAAAATGTAGTACAAACTCAAATAGATTTGAATGGTGCATATCTATTTTAGTTCCTAAAATCCATTTTTAAAATATGAGATATATTAGCGCTCAGTTTTACAATGACAAAATGTCAGTAATTGCGCATAAATGCAAAGTTACCATGGTAATTGCAGAAAAATGTGCCTAATGCATTTTTACTTTAGTGGAAAGTTAACGATTTATATTAATGGTTTAGACTTTGGAATCAAACACAATTTCTAAATTTGCGGATGACACCAAATTGGGGGGGTGGGGGGTGGGGGCGGTGGAATAGTCAAATTAGAAGACATTAATGAACTTACAAAATTTTCATATAATTGGAAAATGAATTTGAACACAGATAAATGTGAGGTATTACATTTTGGCAAGAAAAATAGGGAAGTCACATATTATTTGGAAAATATGAATCTAAATCACTAAAAGTAGTGACAACAGGTTATTAAGGCCATAAAAAAAGCAAACCAAGCACTAGGGTTTATTTCTCAAGGGATTAAATTGAAAAGTAGGGAAGTTATGCTAAACTTGTATCGAACCTTGGTTAGACCACACTTGGTGTACTGCATACAATTCTGGTTGCCATATTATAAAAAAGGATAGAGGGGCTCTGGAAAGAGTGCAAAAAAGATTTACAAGGATGATACCAGAAAAGCAAGGGTATAACCATCAGGAAAGGATGAACAGGCTGGGTCTCTTTTCCCTTGAAAAAAAAATGCTGATGGGTGACCCAATAGAGGTCTTTAAAATTATGAAAGGTTTGATAGAATAGATACAGAGAGTGCTTTTACTTGTGGGGAAGAGTATAACAAGAGGCCATCAATATAAGATATCCAATAGGGAATTCAGAAGAAACTTCTTTACCTAGAGAGTGGTGAGAATGTAGAACTCGCTATCACATGGAATGGTTGAAACAAATAGTTTAGATACATTTAAGGGGAGGCTAGATAAGCATATGAGGGAGAAAGGATTAGGGGATTATGCGGATAGAGTTAGATGAGGAAAGACGGGAGGCGGCTCGAGTGAAGCATAAAAGCTGGCATGGACTACTTGGAACGGACATCCTGTTTCTGTGCTGTACATTCTATGTAATCCTATGTAAAGTGGCTCTCTGGCAGTACTAATCACCATTATTTTTTGAATCATTTTTGTTTGTGAAATCCCGTAAGTATCCATAACAGATAGCCGAATCCTCTTCTGCATATCTTCAGCCAATATTATTTGTGATGCAAGACGCAGTGGAACTAATAGGCTTTCTTTTTTTTTTCAAGATTGTAAAAATCTGCGCATTAAAAGAGACCTGCAGCAGATATGATGAAAGGGATTTACTACTTGATATCACTAGCACACTTTTTCCATATATGCTAGAAAAGGGAACATAGAGGATGGGGTCGAAGCCATTTAATCATGTTTCTGAAAGTATTGAAATGACATTTCATCAGATATGTGAAGGAGCCACGAAGCAATCCAAGATTAGTGATATATATCTATAAAACACTGTCTGAGCATGCTTATGAAGTCTGGTAAGAATCTGATTTAGTCCTTACAAGTTACTAAGTTGACATTATTGTTCATACAAACAGATAGTTTCAAAGAGAGTTAAAAAATCTTAAATGCAGGGAACTGAATTTAATCAAGTTTTCTTACAGAATATGTAATTAGAACTTGTTATGCTCCAACACAACCACCTTTGTATTACATGTTGAAAACAAAATCAATATTAGAAATATACTGTTACTATAATATTTTGTGTGTACATATTTTAAAATTAACTCCCGATTGTTCTTGCTACAATGCATGCTAGACTTACCTTTTTCAGCTTGGTAATTGAACCATATTTCTTCAAAGGTTCTACAATTTTAGCTTCTAGCCTTTCAACCTACACAACCAAACAGTAAATAGTAAATTGCTAGAAACAGTAAGTGAAATGGCAGTTATTAGAGGCAGTAGGCAATTTCACAAATAAGAGATTAGCAACTAGCAAAAGTAATTTACAGAATATTGCTAGTATTTTTCCATGAAAGTAGTAATGAATTGTAAACAGCCATTATATATTTTTATTCTAAACCCCCAAAATCATTAGTTTGGGCAGTTCACCTCCAATTAATCATTAAACAAAACAATCACTCATTACTTTCGGCTATACATCCTGGAGATTCATTTGACTAAGTTAACTGTACTCACAGGTCAACAAAGCTGAGTCTGTCCAGAACCAATAACCATTCCAAAATTCACATTGCTACCTACTAACAAGTTAATTAAACGCAATGCACTACTCAGTATAGCAAATGAAAATAAAATTTTTTTTAAAGTTCATGGAACTGATGGCTCATTCTCTGCGTCCTAGGTACTTCTTTTCAATATACTTTAACATATCACCATTTTTCTAGTCAACTTTCGAAACTGATGATGAGGGAAGCATGTCTACTTTCTAACATTGATGTAATGTGATTGGTTTGTTTAATTACTATATAAATAAAATTATATATATATATAATATATATATAGATAAAAAATTACCGTTTAAACTGATATTCAATCACACTAACAACAATGTAAAGAAGCGGATGTGCACCCAGGGTCCCCTTGGCTAGCTAGTTCTGGAGGTTCACTGCACTATAGGTGATAGGGTGAGATGAAGAGGGGTGGGAGGAGGCTCATGTGGAGCATAAAGCCCAGCATAAACCAGTTGGGCTATATGGCCGGTTTCTGTGCTGCAAATTCTATGTATGTACTTCAAATTTAGAATCCTTAAGTCATCTCTAGATATGAACATTTAAATTGTGAATATTTCAATTATTGGTATTACATTTTTCAGAGACAAGCCATCTGGTCATTCAAGCCTTTAAGATTAGCAATATCAGGGCTAGAAATGGAACACAGTCTACTTTTTTCACCTAATCACTCTAGGTGAGGTATGGCATAGGTATTCTGATGAACAATATTCTCTCAACACTGGCCCAAAGTGCCTTAACCATTCCCACTTCAGAAGAGCACTCTCCAGTGTCCCATTTTCAGTTCCCACTTTTGCAATCCTTATGCTTCTCTGAGCGAGGCTGCCAGTTGGTGCTGAATCACGAACAGTTTGTTGCTTTAGAGTTACATCCACTAAGAATTTTAATTCCATTATAGTGGACTTCATTCAAATTCAAATCTCAGAAGTGAAAATACAGTGTTGTAACATGATATACTGCTAAATGTAACAATGTTGAGAATGCATTTAAACAAATAATTTCAGCTGCTCACCTCTGCGTGTCGATAATCTTGAACTAAAGCATAGTGATCTGCAAAGCTATTCAGACCATATTTTAAATTAGGAGTTTCTGTATTGGCATACTCTCGGAGTTCTTTAACCAGGATGTCAGACTTATCGCGTAGTCTTGCGGTTTTTCGTGCATAGGCTGCAAATAAACAGCACAATACACCAAAGTGTTTTTCCACATTTGCAACAGTGTTCTGAATATACTTGGTTTGACTGTCCCTGAAAAAAAAATTGTGATTTTATTTTGAATTCAAAGAAAATTATGAAGCAATTAGAGAATTAATTTGTCATAGAGGATCTCATGACAATAATAAAATGTAGTTTGCAGTGTGGTGTGGAGTGATACGCACTTGTAGGCCACGATTTCGCCTATGTCGGCGGGTTCGGTGCGGGCGGGGTAGGTGGCGGGTGCTGGACACACCGCTGGCTCCAGCCCATTCTATAGAAATGATTTTCCATTGATTGGGCTTGGTAAGCCCGCCTAGCACATTTCCCGGGCCAACTGAAGGAAGCGAGTCTGATGACGTCATTTGATGACGCGTCATCAGCCGGTTTCCTTAAAGGAACCATGTTAAATTGATTTTCACAATTGTGCTATCAGTGTTCTACAGCAGAGGTTCTGCAAACATTGACAAGCACTGCACAAAGGTGCTCGGCTGCACTCAGGTTCTCCCAGATGCTTATGGAGGGAGTCACAACACGCAGGGAGATCTCTTCCCTTCTAATAGGCGGAAGAGACCTCCCCAGGAGATCAACGCAGCACATTGCACAGGAGGACACTAGTAGGGATGTCGTCAGGAGGACCAGGCTGCAGCAGCACAAACCTTTCAATGATCTCAGTGGATTACAAAACGTCACTGCAAAGCCACACTCAAACTCATCCTGCTGTGCCACTCATCACATCCCCATCACTCTGCCTTTCCTACCCTAATCCTGCACATTCTTACTCACACCCAATTACCTTTCACCTCCACCCATCTCTCTCGATCTATAATTTGAGGATGTTTCCAGTAAAGTGGACAAAGGAGAACCAGTTGATGTGGTATATTTGGACTTTCAGAAGGCTTTCGACAAGGTCCCACACAAGAGATTAATGTGCAAAGTTAAAGCACATGGGATTGGGGGTAGTGTGCTGACGTGGATTGAGAACTGGTTGTCAGACAGGAAGCAAAGAGTAGGAGTAAATGGGTACTTTTCAGAATGGCAGGCAGTGACTAGTGGGGTACCGCAAGGTTCTGTGCTGGGGCCCCAGCTGTTTACATTGTACATTAATGATTTAGACGAGGGGATTAAATGTAGTATCTCCAAATTTGCGGATGACACTAAGTTGGGTGGCAGTGTGAGCTGCAAGGAGGATGCTATGAGGCTGCAGAGTGACTTGGATAGGTTAGGTGAGTGGGCAAATGAATGGCAGATGAAGTATAATGTGGATAAATGTGAGGTTATCCACTTTGGTGGTTAAAAACAGAGAGACAGACTATTATCTGAATGGTGACAGATTAGGAAAAGGGAAGGTGCAACGAGACCTGGGTGTCATGGTACATCAGTCATTGAAGGTTGGCATGCAGGTACAGCAGGCGGTTAAGAAAGCAAATGGCATGTTGGCCTTCATAGCGAGGGGATTTGAGTACAGGGGCAGGGAGGTGTTGCTACAGTTGTACAGGGCCTTGGTGAGGCCACACCTGGAGTATTGTGTACAGTTTTGGTCTCTTAACTTGAGGAAGGACATTCTTGCTATTGAGGGAGTGCAGCGAAGATTCACCAGACTGATTCCCGGGATGGTGGGACTGACCGATCAAGAAAGACTGGATCAACTGGGCTTGTATTCACTGGAGTTCAGAAGAATGAGAGGAGACCTCATAGAAACGTTTAAAATTCTGACGGGTTTAGACAGGTTAGATGCAGGAAGAATGTTCCCAATGTTGGGGAAGTCCAGAACCAGGGGTCAGAGTCTAAGGATAAGGGGTAAGCCATTTAGGACCGAGATGAGGAGAAACTTCTTCACCCAGAGAGTGGTGAACCTGTGGAATTCTCTACCACAGAAAGTAGTTGAGGCCAATTCACTAAATATATTCAAAAGAGAGTTAGATGAAGTCCTTACTACTCGGGGGATCAAGGGGTATGGCGAGAAAGCAGGAAGGGGGTACTGAAGTTTCATGTTCAGCCATGAACTCATTGAATGGCGGTGCAGGCTAGAAGGGCTGAATGGCCTGCTCCTGCACCTATTTAAAAAAAAAAATTTCATTTCCCCATCTCACTAGCCACCCCTCACACTCACCCTAGTCCAATCATACCAACTAACAACACACAAGGGTAGGCACTTGCGTGTTTTAGCCAATGTTCATGCAAAGTTTGTTAATGTGCTATCAAACACTGAAATCTTTATTTTCAACACTTTACATTGTTGGACAGATTTGTGTGCACTTTTGGAAGTGGCTTCGTGAGTACCTTTGGAAGTGACTTAGTGAGTTGCAGTGAATGATGAGACATAATGGTACCCCTAAAATGGCGATGAGTGTGAAAGGAATGGCTTGGGTGTTGTAGGGGTGCTTTATGGTTTTGGTGTGGGGTGATGCCAACCTGACACATCATGTGGCAGCCAGGTTGTACAGCATCAAGTGAAGTAAATCTGGCCATAGTGAGGACATTGCTGGTGTCCCGGATACTGATGCCCGCTGTACTGTGCAGCATCAGTTGATTGCGGAGAAGGTTGGTGTTGTTGTTGGCGATGCTGGTGTGCCTGGTGTTGGGGCTGATCATGGTGGGATCCTGAGGACCAAGGTGAGTTAGTTTCAAGTGCAATGATGCTTGAAATGACAAAAGCAATCTGTCATTGGTGAGCGAGGTTGTTCCAATGAGGTGACACTGGATATAGATTGCTCCAAAGACTTGCAACCTGCATAAAGCTCAATGTGCCTTCCAAAGGCAGTAAGCAACAGCTTTTGATCTTGGAAAGTGAACAGCTGTGAGATGGGAGCTTTTATAGCACAATTGCAGCTGTCAGGTAAAGAAATGAATTCACGGTTACACAACTCCCGATGTCCTTACCCAAAGTGATCCCCGAGCAGCGGGAACCTCTTGGAAAACCTGGTAAAATGGTAAGTTCAGCTCAAAATTCTTTTTAATGGGCTCTTAACAAGGTCATAATGACCTAAATAGCCTCCCCCGCCACTGCGCGTTGAGTCTGTTAGCGTTGACAGACCCGACATCTGGGAAAGTAGTGTGGCAGCGGGATGCCGACACACTGTCAATCATTTTAAATTTAACAGCTGACACATCGCAGATCCCATCCTATGAGCGCTGTCAAAATTCCAGCCGTAATGTCTATCTGTCAACTTTGTGTCACTGCTTGCAGTACTTACTGTGCAAATCCATGTAATTGTAGTCTTATAAATTAGTGAAGTGGGGGAGGGGAAATTTAGAAGAAAGCAAATCATGCTAATTTTTCCCCCCTCCTCCACAACTCCGTCCATGGTCAGTTTAGCAGGGATCAACTTTCTGTACCACACCATTTAGCATTGAGTCATCAGGGAAGCCAGCCCAAGACATTTTGGCCTGAATTTCCACAGGGTTCTCCCGATCTCTTGCTCTAACTTTGGAAGAACTAGAGAAATGGCAAAAATGGTTGATATAACTGTTTCTCCAGGGATGTCACAATCTCCCACTAGAGCACCACCACAGAAATTCCAGGGTTTCATTTTTATCTTGTACAACATTAGATGCATTGACTGCATCACCTTAGATCAGAAAATTGGCCTTATTTGCAGTTTTAAAAATGACACTAGAAATTCATTCGGCCTAAAGCTACGCTACACACCATTGGGGGAAAGTGTTCATGAATTGCAGTCGGAGGCGTACCTCCGGAGTACACCTCCGACCCTCAAACGAATTGCACACCCACCTGATGGTGGTGAGGCTGCAAAAACTTGCAGTCTGAGGATACGAGGTGGAGGGCAGTGCAACGGCCCATGGATCCCAGGGATGCAGGTGGTACAGTAGTGTACCCGAGATCAGGTGGGCCTGGTCCTCCAATCACAAAGCAGAATTCAATCTTAATAATTTACGAAGGGAATCCCGTAATGAGATATAATGGAATCCCGAAATCTGATCTAATTACAATTTACAGAATTGGAATTTAAATTGTAATTAGCTTTATTCCACCAACCTCACAAAATTAAATTTTTTGATAAATTTCTACATCATTAAAATTCTAATACAGAATATTTGCGAAAACTCATTTGATAGTGTGTGTGTATTATTTCCGATATGAAAATGTTCCAACCATGCCTGAAAAATCCCCTTGCGCTGTCGCAACAAGCAACCGTAACTTTCTGTGCGAAATTGTTTGCCAGTCAGTAATTCTGCGCCAGCAATTGCTTTTTCGTGGCCCACACGATGGCCTGTCAACGCTTACGTTGACAGACCGCAAGTTACGTATTTCAAGAATTTAGAAATCCCGAACTTGCAGTGGATTTCATAGAATCATAGAATATTACAACAGTGGCCCATCGTATCTGACGAAATAGGGCTACCCCAGCCTAATCCTACCTTCCAGCACTAGGTCCGTCGCCTTGTAGGTCACAGCTCTTTGGGCCCAATTTTGGCCATGACTTGCTCCAATTTTTTTTTTAAAGAGTAAGTTGGTTTTTCTGGCGCAAGTTAAAAAATGCCATTTTCCCCAATCAACTTGCTCCAGAGTAACTCAGTTATGTACGATTTACTTTAGTTCAGGTTGGGGGGGAGGGGGGAGGAAAAAGAGGCTTGGCTGGGCTCGGCAAATTATCGGGAGGTTGAAGAGAAGAGTGGGGGGCGGAGGGAGAGGCTGGGCTGGCTGGGCTCGACAGAAACGCGGCAAAGTATCGGGAGGCTGAAAGGGGACGACTCAATTCTCTGATACAAAACAGAAGACCCGCTAGATCTGATAAACAATAAGCTGCAATGTTGCTTTTTGATTCTGTCTGGCAGGGGTCAGGGTGGCAGCGATTGTGTTGTGCTTATTAATTTTCCTAACTTCTCTACTACCGGCAGCCCGATTCTACTGCGCATGCCCGGTCAGTTGAAACTGCAGCTCTCTCACTCACCCACTGACCCGATTCTACTGTGCATACGCGATCACGGCAATCCCAATCCTACTGTGCATGTCCAGCGTCCTGGCAC
The DNA here is from genome assembly GCF_044704955.1 of Pristiophorus japonicus. Classification (NCBI taxonomy): domain Eukaryota; kingdom Metazoa; phylum Chordata; class Chondrichthyes; family Pristiophoridae; genus Pristiophorus; species Pristiophorus japonicus. The sequence goes on along the minus strand of NC_091977.1, from coordinate 467,333,572 downwards.
TGTTTCCAGCGCAGGACACTGGCTCCGCCTACAGACCCAGTCGCCACGCCACGCCAGCAGCTGGAAGACCCAGGACAGTGGCCAAAATCGGCCTAAAGATTTTTTGGCGCACTTCCACATGTGGAAAACTGCCGCACCTCTGGTAAGTACACCAGAAATCTCTAGTGGCCAAAATTGAGCCCTTTAAGTGCACATTCAAATATTTTTTAAGTGTGATGATGGTTTCTGCCTCTACCACCGTTTCAGGCAGCGAGTTCCAGACCCCCCTGCTCCCCAGAAACACCTTCTGGGTGAAATTTCTTTCCCTCATCTCCCCTCCAATCCTTCGACCAACTACTTTAAATCTATGCCCCCTGGTTATTGACCTCTCTGCTAAAAGAAACAGGTCCTTCCAATCCACTATCTAGGCCCCTCATCATTTTATACACTTCAATTAAATTTCCCCTCAGCCTCCTCTGTTCCAAAGAAAACAACCCTAGCCTATGCAATCTTTTCTCATCGCTAAAATTTTCCAGTCCAGGCCACATCCTCGGAAATCTCCTCTGCACCCGTTCAAGTGCAATCACACGCTTCCTGTAATGTGGTGACAGAACTGCACGCAGTACTCAAGTTGTGGCCTAACTACTGCTGTATACAGTTCTAGCATAACTTCCCTGCTCTTATATTCTATGCCTCGGCTAATAAAGGAAAGCATTCCGTATGCCTTTTTAACTATCTTAAATCGATCTCTCCTGCTACCTTTAAGGATCTGTGGACATGCACTCCAAGGTCACTTTGTTCCTCCACACCTCTCAGAATCCTCCCATTTATTGTGTATTTCCTTGCCTTGTTGCCCCTCCCCAAATGCATTAACTCACACTTTTCCAGATTGAATTCTATTTTCCACTTTTCTGCCCAACTGACCAGTTCATCGATATTTTCCTAGTCTAAAGCTCCTCTCCTCACGCAACCACACAGCCAATTTTTGTATCATCTGCAAATTTCTTTATCATACCCCCTACATTTAAGTCTAAATCATTAATATATACTACAAAACGCAAGGGACCGAATACTGAGCCCTGTGGAACCCCACTGGCAACAGCCTTCCAGTCACAAAAACACCTGTCAACCATTACCCTTTGCTTCCTGCCACTGAGCCAATTTTGGATCCAATTTGGATCCCATGGGCTTTTACTTTTTTGATCAGCCTGCTACGTGGGACATTGTCAAAAGCCTTTCTAAAATCCATGTAGACTACATCAAATGCATTGCCTTCGTCGAACCTCCTTGTTACCTCAAAATATTCAATCAAGTTAGTCAGACACTTGTGTCTTTCTAAATGAAGATTTATACTGTCCCTCAGAATTGATTCCAATAATTTGCTCACCACCAAGGTTAAACTAACCGGCCTGTAATTACTCAGTTTATCCCTTCCTCTCTTTTTAAACAATTGTACAACGTTCTCTAATCCTCTGGCACCACTCCTGTAGCCTGGGAGGATTGGAAAATGATGATTTCAAAGGAGGTGAAAGTACAACTACCATAGTGACTGCAAAATTCGGGCCATAATAGCAACATCTTGCACCTTTCAAGGTTCACAACAACATTATATATGTCTGTCATAATTACAATCAGGGGAAGAGATGACAATAACTATACCAGACCCATTCAGGAAGAGGTCTTAGACTCATCATCATAGGCAGTCCCTCAGGAATCGAGGAAGACTTACTTCCACTCTTAAAATGAGTGTTTAGGTGGCTGGACATTCCAATAGTCTGTCCTCCCAGGGGATTTGTTGGATCTTGCTCTAGACTATAACTATATTAGCCCCCCTTCACGGAGGAATGGTCTCACGATATAACTACACGAGCATCAGACCCTGCTTCCAGTGGGACGCCTCGCTTATTGGAAGCCCATTATCGGAAATCGAGGAGTCCTGCACCCACGATTTCTGGCTATTAAAATGAACGGGCAGAAAATTCTGGGCACTGCATTTCCAAATTTCTTACTTGCGCCCTCAGGAGCGAGGCTCCGCGCCGGAAACAGAGACACTAAATTACCCCCGGAACCGGGTAGGGATTTCAAATTATTGCCATATTAGGCACTATTACTGCGCCCCTTTTGTAAACAAACGATTGCGCTTATTTATTTTTGCAGGTTCCCGAACCCCCGGACCTACTCTGCAGCAGCAGCAGGAGGAGGGATTCAAGGCCTTTTCATGGAACCTCGCACTTTCCTGTAGACGGAGACCGGTCCGCGGCACAGTGAGGGCAGTCTTTACCTGGCTCGCGTTTCCTGGTCACGGGCCTGGAACATGACGGCTGCCCCTGGAGAAGGTGCGAGAGGAGCGGAGGCCGGAGCCTGTCCGATCAGTCGGAGCCGGGACGAGCCTGCGCCATGGATCGCCCGCTCAGCCAGTGAGCAGTCGCCCCGTTACCATAGCACCCGCCTCGCGCCACACCCCAGGCCCCGCCAACTGAAGCGCGCGCCCACCGCACCAGCACGTGCGGGGGACCGGGGAGAGGGGCGGGTGATAGCTGGTATGGCATGATCAAGAAGAATGCAATCTTTCACTGTAATCTCCTTATCAACAACTGCAGTGGTGAAATACCGCAAAATAGGTTATAGCTCTCAATCAGACTGGCCAATGCTTAACATAAGAAATAGGAGCAGGAGTAGGCCATATGGCCCCATGAACCTGCTCCGCATTTAATACGATCATGGCTGATCTGATCATGGACTCAGGTCCACTTCCCTGCCCGCTCACCATAACCCCTTATTCCCTTATCATTTAAGAAACTGTCTATTTCTATCTTAAATTTATTCAATGTCCTAGCTTCCACAGCTCTCTGAGGTAGTGAATTCCACAGATCCACAACTCTCTGAGAGAAGAAATTTCTCCTCATCTCAATTTTAAATGGGCGGCCCCTTATTCTAAGATCGTGCCCTCTAGTTCTAGTCTCTCCATCAATGGAAACATCCTCTCTGCAGCCACCTTGTCAAGCCCCTTCATAATCTTATACGTTTCGATAAGATCACCTCTCATTCTTCTGAACTCCAATGAGTAGAGGTCCAACCTACTCAACTTTTCCTCAGAAGTCAACCCCCTCATCTCCGGAATCAACCTCGTGAACCTTCTCTGAACTGCCTCCAAAGCAAATATATCCTTTCGTAAATATGGAAACCAAAACTGTTATGTATCATACCATCACCAGAGGGCCGACCTGTTGGAGTCCCAAGGGATCCCAGCATCCCTTGGGAGCACTGTATATAAGCAGGCCTCCCATGCTGTATGAACACTCTGGAGTTTAATTAAAGAAGCTAAGGTCACACTTACTCATTGCACATAGTACTTAGTTGTATCACTTTATTATGAGCGCAAAATTGGCGATGAGAAAATTAACAACCACGTGAAAATGCAAAGAACTGTTGGTATCCTGGAGAAATTCTCAGAAGGGGACGATTGGGAGGCCTTCGTGGAGTGACTCGACCAATACTTCGTGGTCAACGAGCTGGAAGGGGATGAGAATGCTGCCAAATGAAGGGCGATCCTCCTTACCATCTGCGGGACAACAACCTATGGCCTCATGAAGAATCTTCTAGCTCTGGTGAAACCAACAACCAAATCCTATGAAGAACTGTGTACGTTTGTCCGGGAGCACCTAAATCCGAAGGAAAGCGTTTTGATGGCAAGGTATCAGTTCTACACGTGTCAATGGTCTGAAGGCCAGGAAGTGGCGAGCTACGTCGCTGAACTAAGGCGCCTTGCAGGACATTGCGAATTCGATGGATTCCTTGAGCAAATGCTAAGAGACATTTTTGTGCTTGGCATTGGCCATGAGGTCATCCTTCGCAAATTATTGACTGTTGAAACACCGAATCTGAGCACAGCCCAGATAGCTCAGGCATTTATGTCCACCAGCAATAACAACAAACAAATTTCGCAGCATAAAGAGGTTTTGGCGAGAACTGTACACAAAGTAACGTCATTTTCAGGCAGGAATGCATATGGCAGAACGTACACACTGGCAGCTGCACGACCTCAGATGACCCAGAGTCCGCCATCAATCATTAATGCGAGGTAATTAACACCTTGTTGGCGCTGGTGGAGGTAATCATCGAGCCCATCAATGCCACTTCAAACACTATGCGTGCAAAGGCTGTGGAACAATGGGACACCTCCAGCGAATGCGCAGACGAGCTGCAAACCACCACGTTGCAGAGGAAGATCGATCCATGGTGGATCAGGCTGAACTAGAGACTCGAACCGAGGAGGCAGAAGTGTACGGGGTACACACCTTCACCACGAAATGTCCACCGATCATGTTAAAAGTTGAACTGAACGGAATTACAGTATCCATGGAACTGGCCACGGGTGTGAGTCAGTCTATCATGAGCAAAAAGACCTTCGACAGGCTGTGGTGCAACAAGGCACATAGGCCCAAGCTTAGCCCCATTCACACCAAGCTAAGAACTTACACCAAAGAGCTGATCTCTGTTATGGGCAGCGCAGAAGTAAAAGTCTCCTATGATGGAACAGTGCACGAAATCCCACTATGGATTGTGCCAGGAGATGGTCCCACACTGTTCGGCAGAACCTGGCTGGGAAAAATCTGCTGGAACTGGGACGACATCCGAGCGCTTTCGTCCATTGACGACGCCTCATGTGCCCAGGTTCTGAGTCGTTGTGTGAGCCAGGCATTGGAAGTTTCTTGGGGGCAAAGGTGCAGATCCACTTGGTTTCCGGTACATGGCCCATCCACCACAAGGGATGGGCGGTGCCATATATGATGCGAGAGAAAGTGGAAATTGAGCTGAACAGGCTGCAGTGAGAAGGCATAGTTGCGCCGGTGGAGTTTAACGAGTGGACCAGTCCGATTGTTCCGGTTCTCAAAGGCGACGGCACGGTCAGAATTTGTGGGGACTATAAAGTAACGATTAACCGTTTTTCGCTACAGGACCAGTACCCGCTACCAAAGGCAGATGACCTATTTGCGACCCTGGCTGGAGGAAAGACGTTCACCAAGGCGGACCTGACCTCAGCCTACATGATGCAGGAGCTGGAGGAATCTTCGAAAGGCCTCACCCGCATCAACACGCACAAAGGTCTGTTCATCCACAACAGATGCCCGTTTGGGATTTGTTCGGCCGCAGCAATTTTCCAACGCAACGTGGAGAGTCTGCTAAAGTCAGTTCTGTGCACCTTGGTCTTCCAGGACGACATACTGGTCACAGGTGGGGACACCTTCGAACACTTGAATAACCTGGAAGAGTTTCTAAGTCGGCTAGATCGTGTGGGACTCAGGTTGAAATGCTCGAAGTTCTTAGGAAGAACTCGACCACCGACGCCAAGATGTAGGCCATCAAGAACGCGCCAAGACCACAGAACATGATGGAGCTGCAGTCCTCAACTATTTTGGTAATTTCCTATCTGGGTTAAGCACCTTGCTAGAACCCCTACATGTGCTACTGCACAAGGGGGATGATTGGGTATGGGGGAAATCACAAGAGGCTGCTTTTGAAAAAGCCAGAAATCTATTATGTTCCAACAAACTGCTTGTTCTGTATAACCCATGTAAATGATTAGTGCTAGCTGGCGATGCATCATCATACGGGGTCGGGTGTGTGTTACAACAGGCGAACGAATCGGGAACATTGCAACCGATCGCCTATGCGTCCAGGAGTTTGTCCAAGGCCAAAAGGGCTTACAGCATGATTGAAAAAGAAGCTCCGGCATGCATTTACGGGGTGAAAAAAATGCACCAGTATCTGTTTGGTCTCAAGTTTGAGCTAGAAACTGACCATAAGCCGCTCATATCGCTATTCTCAGAGAGCAAAGGGATTAATACTAATGCTTCTGCCCACATCCAAAGATGGGCGCTCACGCTGTCTGCATACAACTATGTAATCCGCCACAGACCAGGCACAGAGAACTGTGCTGATGCTCTCAGTCGGGGTGGAAATGGCACAGCCTGCAGACTTGCTCTTAGTGATAGATGCATTCGAAAATGAAAAGTCACTCGCTATGGCCCGCCAGATCAGGACCTGGGCCAGCAAGGATCCTTTGCTGTCCCTGGTAAAAAACTGTCCTCCATGGGAGCTGGTCCAGTGTCCCAGCGGAGATGCATGAAGAGATCAAGCGGTTCCAGTGGCACAGAGACGAAATGTCCATACAGACGGACTGTCTTTTGTGGGGTAATCGCGTGGTTTTGCCTAAGAAAGGCAGAGAAATGTTCATACGCGACCTACACAGTACCCACCCAGGCTTAGTAATGATGAAAGCTATAGCCAGATCCCATGTGTGGTGGCCCGGCATCGACTCAGACTTAGAGTCATGCGTGCGTCAATGCAAGACTTGCTCTTAACTGAGCAATGTACCCAGACAGGCACCGCTAAGTTTGTGGTCATGACCCTCCAAACCGTGGTCTAGGATCCACGTTGACTTTGCGGGCCCATTCCTAGGAAAAATGTTATTGTTGTGGATGCTTATTCAAAATGGATTGAATTTGTAATAATGTCGGGAAGCACGTCCACTGCCACCATCGAAAGCCTAAGAGCCATGTTTGCCACACATGGCCTGCCTGATGTTCTTGTCAGCGACAATGGGTCATGTTTTACCAGTGCTGAATTCAAGGAATTCATGACCCGCAATGGGATCAAGCACGTCACAACTGCCCCGTTCAAGCCCGCATCCAACGGCCAGGTAGAACGAGCAGTCGAAACCATCAAGCAAAGCTTGAAACGTGTCGGAAGGCTCCCTGCAGACCCGCCTGTCCCGAGTCCTGCTCAGCTACCGCACCAAACCCCACTCGCTCACTGGGGATCCCCCAGCCGAGCTGCTCACGAAAAAGGCGCTCAAAACAAGGCTCTCTCTTGTCCACCCTGATCTCTATGATCATGTCGAGGGCAGGCGGCATCAACAAAGCATGTACCATGATCGTGCAAATTTGTCACGCGATATTAAAGTCAATGACCCTTTATTTGTACTCAACTATGGACATGGTCCCAAATGGCTTGCTGGCATAGCCAAAGAAGGGAGTAAGGTGTTTCAGGTTAAACTGGCCAATGGACTAACGTACAGAAAGCATTTGGACCAAATCAAATTGCAATTCACAAACAGCCACGAGCAACCTGAAGAGAACACCACCAACTTCGACCCTCCAACACACACACAAGTGGCAATCGACATCACGGTTGACCACGAAGCTGAACTCACCATCCCCAGCAAGGCCAGCCGCCCAGCAGCCCAGTGAAGAACCAACCAACTCACCCACACCTGCATTTGTACCGAGACGATTGACAAGGGAGCGAAAAGCCCCAGATCGGCACAACCTGTAAATAAGTGTACTATTGACTTTGGGAGGGAGTGATGTTATGTATGTAATCCTTGGCAACCTGTATCATACCACCACCAGAGGGCCCACCTGTTGGAATCCCAAAGGATCCCAGCATCCCTTGGGAGCACTGTATATAAGCAGGCATCCTATGCTGTACGAACACTCTGGAGTTTAATTAAAGGAGCTAAGGTCACACTTACTCATTGCACACAGTACTTAGTTTTATCACTTTATTATCAGCATAACAAAAACTGCATGCCGTATTCCAGGTGTGGCCTCACCAATACCCTGTACAACTATAGCAAGACTTCCCTGCTTTTATATTCCATCCCCTTTGCAATAAAGGCCAAGATTCCATTGGCCTTCCTGATCACTTGCTGTACCTGCATACTAACATTTTATGTTTCATGCACAAGTACCCCCAGGTCCTGCTGTATTGCAGCACTTTGCAATCTTTCTCCATTTAAATAATAACTTGCTCTTTGATTTTTTTTCTGTCAAAGTGCATGACCTCACACTTTCCAACATTATACTCCATCTGCCAATTTTTTCCCACTCACTTAGCCTGTCTGCTTCTGACAGGTCTTTAGCTATCTTTTATGCTTTTCACGAATATTGGATGAATTGGCTTTATTTTGTAGAATTTAAGGTCCCAAATTATAACGTAAGCACTTTGCATGTGAACACTCTGCGGAATATGAATTGTTAAATAGAGGAAAGAGGCCACAGGACTCATAATAATTATGCTTTGTTTGACATCCTATGTGACTGGTAAACTATCCCTCCTTGTCCTTCTCGACCTGTCTGCTGATTTGACACGGTTGACCACATCATCCTCCTCCAATGCCTCTCGTCCGTCTTCGAACTGGGTGGGACTACCCTTGCCTGGTTCCATTCTTCATAGACAGACCTGCAATGATTTTTCTTCCGGCTCCCTCACTGTTACCTCTGGAGTCCCCCAAGGATCTCTTCTTAGCCCCCTCCTATTTCTCATCTACATACTGCCCCTGGGCGACATTATCCAAAAACATGTCATCAGGTTCCAGATGTACGCTGACAACACCTGGCTCTATCTCACCACCATCTCTCTCGACTGCTCCACTGTCTCTAATTTGTCACACTGCTTGTCCAACATCCTGTACTGGTTGAGCAGAAAGTTCCTCCAACTAAATCTTGGGAAGACCGAAGCCATTGTCTTCGGTCCCCGCCACAAACTCCATTCTCTAGCCACCGACTCCATCCCTCTCCCTGGCAACTGTCTAAAGTTGAACCTGACTGTTCGCAACCTAGGTGTCGTATTTGACCCCGAGATGAGCTTCTAACCACATACCCACTCCACCACCAAGACCGTCTATTTACACCTCCGTAACATTGGCTGACTCCACTCCTGCCTCAGCTCATCTGCTGCTGAAATCCTCGTTCATGCCTTTGTTACCTCTAGACTTGTCTATTCCAATGCAGTTCTGGCCGGCCTCCCATCTTCCACCCTACATAAACTTAAGTTAATCTGATATTTGCTGCCCGTATCCTAACTCGCACCAAGTCCTGTTCACCCTTGTGCTCACTGACCTCCATTGGCTCCCGGTCCAGCAACGCCTCAATTTTAAAATTATCTTCCCTCCATGGCCTCGCCACTCCTTGTCTCTGTCATCTCCAGCCCTACAACCCTCCGAGATATCAAGGGGAGGTGGTTAGACTCTCGCTTGTTGGAGATGGTCATTGCCTGGTACTTGTGTGGTGTGAATATTACTTGCTACATTTCAGCCCAAGCTTGGATGTCGTCCAGGTCTTGCGTGCGGTCATGGACTGCTTCATTTTCTGAGGAGTTACAAATGGAACTGAACATTGCGATCATCAGCAAACATCCCCACTTCTGACCTTATGGTGGAGGGAAGGTCATTGATGATCCAACTGAAGATGGTTGGGCCAAGGACACTGTCCTGAGGTACTCCTGCAATGATGACCTAGAGCTGGGATGATTGACTTCCAACAACCACAACCATCTTTCTTTGTGCTAGGTTAGCATGCAGGTACAGCAGGCGGTTAAGAAAGCAAATGGCATGTTGGCCTTCATAGCGAGGGGATTTGAATACAGGGGCAGGGAGGTGTTGCTACAGTTGTACAGGGCCTTGGTGAGGCCACACCTGGAGTATTGTGTACAGTTTTGGTCTCCTAACTTGAGGAAGGACATTCTTGCTATTGAGGGAGTGCAGCGAAGGTTCACCAGACTGATTCCCGGGATGGCGGGACTGACCTATCAAGAAAGATTGGATCAACTGGGCTTGTATTCACTGGAGTTCAGAAGAATGAGAGGGGACCTCATAGAAACGTTTAAAATTCTGACGGGTTTAGACAGGTTAGATGCAGAAAGAATGTTCCCAATGTTGGGGAAGTCCAGAACCAGGGGTCACAGTCTGAGGATAAGGGGTAAGCCATTTAGGACCGAGATGAGGAGAAACTTCTTCACCCAGAGAGTGGTGAACCTGTGGAATTCTCTACCACAGAAAGTAGTTAAGGCCAATTCACTAAATATATTCAAAAGGGAGTTAGATGAAGTCCTTACTACTCGGGGGATCAAGGGTTATGGCGAGAAAGCAGGAAGGGGGTACTGAAGTTTCATGTTCAGCCATGAACTCATTGAATGGCGGTGCAGGCTAGAAGGGCTGAATGGCCTGCTCCTGCACCTATTTTCTATGTTTCTATGTTTCTATGTATGACTCCAGCCAGAAATGAGTTTACCCCTGATTCCCATTGACTTCAGTCTTACTAGGGCTCCTTGATGCTACACGGAGTCAAACACTGCCTTGATGTCAAGGGCAGTCACTCTCACCTCACCTCTGGAATTCAGCTCTTTAGTCCATGTTTGTCCAAGACCAATGAGGTCTGGAGCCGAGTGGTCCTGATGAAACCCAAACTAAGCATCGGTGACCAGGTTATTCGTGAGTAAGTGCTGCTTGATAGCACTATTGATGTCACCTTCCATCACTTTGCTAATGATTGAGAGTAGACTGATGGGGCGGTAATTGGTTGGATTGGATTTGGCCTGCTTTTTGTGGACAGGACATACCTGGGAAGTTTTCCACATTGTCAGGTATATGTCAGTCTTGTAGCTGTACTGGAACAGCTTGGTTAGAAATGCGGCTAGTTCTGGAGCACAAGTTTTCAGCTCTACAGCAGGATGTTGTCAGGTCCCATAGCCTTTGCTGTTTTCAGTACGCTCAGCCATTTCTTGATATCACGTGGGTATCTAAAAGGAAAAAGGGACAAGGATAGGGTTGTGATGAGAGGAGAGAAGAAAGTAAGAAGTGCATGCTTACATCATCATCAGTTCTTAGAAGAGATTGTGGAATGAGGAAAAAGTGGGATGGGAGAAGGAGGATTAGGTTTGGGAATACCTTTACCTTCAATCTCTTCAGCCCCACCAGTGGCCACATCCTCAGCAATGCCCTTTCCCATAATGGCCACCACCGTCTCCTTCATGGGGGTTAGAACATGCAGGTGAGTCTCTCCCCTTCTGGTTCATTCCTACTCCATCTGGTTGTGCATCACTTCTGCAATAGAGAGGGAAGTGTGTCAGTGAGTGTTGTGCCACCTGTTTAGGTGATGTGACTGTCCTGGGTGAATAGCTGCCAGTCATCATCATCATAGGCAGTCCCTTGAGATTGAGGAAGACTTGCTTCCACTCTAAAAGTGAGTTCTTAGGTGACTGGACAGTCCAATACGGGAATTACAGTCTTTGTCACAGGTGGGACAGAAAGTCGTTGAAGGAAAAGGTGGATGGGACTGATTTGCTGCATGCTCCTTCCGCTGCCTGCGCTTGTTTTCTGCATGCTCTCATCCGCCCTCCTGGATGCTCTTCCTCCACTTAGGGCAGTCTTTGGCCAGGGACTCCCAGGTGTCGGTGGATTTTATCAAGGAGGCTTTGAGGGTGTCCTTGAAAAGTTTCCTCTGCCCACCTGGGGCTTGGGGGCTTGCCGTGTAGGAGTTCCAAGTAGAGCGCTTGCTTTGGGAGTCTTGTGTCAGGCATGCGAACAATGTGGCCCACCCAGCAGAGCTGGTCGAGTGTGGCTAGTGCTTCGATGCTGAGGATGTTGACCTGATCGAGGACGCTAACGTTGGTGCATCTGTCCTCTCAGGGAATTTGCAGGATCTTGCGGAGACATCATTAGTAGTATTTCTCCAGCGATTTGACGTGTCTACTGTATATGGTCCATGTCTCTGAGCCATACAGGAGGGCGCGTATCACTACAGCCCTGTAGACCATGGGCTTAGTGCCAGATTTGAGGGCCTGATCTTCGAACATGCTCTGCCTCAGGCGGCCGAAGGCTGCGCTGGCGCACTGGAGGCGGTGTTGAACCTCGTCATCGATGTCTGCCCTTGCTGATAATAGGCTCCAGGGGTATGGAAAGTGGTCCATGTTGGCCAGGGCCACGCCGTGGATCTTGATGACTGGGGGGCAGTGCTGTGTGGCGGAGTCAGGTTGGTGGAGGACCTTTGTCTTACGGATGTTTAGTGTAAGGACCATGCTTTCGTGTGCCTCAGTGAAGATGTTGACTATGACTTGGAGATCAGCCTCTGAATGTGCGCAGACACAAGCATCATCTGCGTACTGTAGTTCGATGATAGGGGTTGGGACGGTCTTGGACCTGGCCTGGAGAAGACGAAGGTTGATCAGGTTTCCACTGGTTTTGTAGTTTAGTTCCACTCCAGCGGGGAGTTTGTTGAGTGTGAGGTGGAACATTGCAGCGAGGAAGATTGAGAAGAGGGTTGGCGCGATGATGCATCCCTGCCTGGCCCCGGTCCAGACATGGATTGGGTCTGTGATGGATCCGTTGGTCAGGATCACGGCTTGCATGTCATCATGGAGCAGGCGGAGGATGGTGACAAACCTTTGGGGGCAGCCGAAACGGAGGAGGACGCTCCATAGTCCCTCGCAGTTGACAGTGTCAAAGGCCTTTGTAAGGTCAAAGAAGGCCATGTACAAGGGTTGGTGCTGTTCCCTGCATTTTTCTTGCAGTTGTCGCGCCGTAAAGATCATGTCCGTTGTGCCCCGTTAGGGACGAAATTCACACTGTGACTCCGGGAGGAACTCCTCCGCCACAGGGAGAAGACGGTTGAGGAGGACTCTAGCGATGATCTTCCCAGTGACTGATTACAGGAAGATTCCTCTATAGTTGCTGCAGTCGGACTTGTCCCCTTTTTTAAAGATGGTTACGATCACTGCATCTCTGAGATCTCCCGGCATGCTCTCCTCCTTCCAAATGAGAGAGATGAGGTCATGCATTTGTGCCAATAGTGCCTCTCTGCCATACTTTAGTGCCTCAGCGGAGATTCCATCTGCTCCCGATGCCTTGTTGTTCTTGAGCTGGCTGATGACCTTTACTACCTCGGGCAAGACTGGGGTTTTGCTGAGATGGTGGCGGGTAGCATGCTGCGGGATGGAGTCGAGGACACTCAAGTCAAAGGCAGAGTCTCGGTTAAGGAGATCTTCGAAGTGCTCCTTCCAGCGGGTCTTGACTGCTTCGGTGTCCTTGATGAGTGTCTCCCCGTTCTTGGCCAGCAGTGGGGTGGGACCTTGGGTGTTTGGGCTGTGGGTGGCCTTGACTCTGGTGAAGAATCCTCACACATCATGGCTGTCGGCCAGCTGCTGAATCGCCTGTGCTTTCTCCACCCACAATCTATTCTTTAGGTCATAGGTTTTTTATTGGACCTCGGCCTTAAGCCATCTGTAATGCTGCTTTGCTGCGCCCCAGTTGGGTTTTAGGTTCAGAAATGCCCTGCGCTTGCGATTTATTCGCTCTTGGATCTTCTCCACAGTTGCCTCTGCCATAGTTGCCCGGGAACTTAGACGCTTCGATGTCGACATCGACGCCTTAAGCAAGACCAGGCAGGCAGGGGAAGGCCAGCTCAAGAAACAAGGTGGAGGTTACACCTTCTTCTGCAAAGGCAAACCAGAGGAAAAACGCTGCCTCCACAGAGTCAGTTTTGCTACTAAGAACGAGCTGATAGACCGCCTCAGAGACTCCCGCTGCGTGATTAACGAAAGTCTCATGACTCACCCTATCCCGGAACCAGTACGCCACAGTCATCAGTGCGTACGCCCCAACACTCGATGCAACAGATGTGACCAAAGAGGGTTTTTACTCCAGCCTCGAACAATCCCTGTCCCGCGTCCCTACGGACGACAATCTGATCCTTCTCGGCAACTTCAATGCCAGGGTCGGCAAGGACACAGACTTCTGGGGAGGCGTGATCGGCAGAGAGGAGGGAGGGAAAAACAACTCCAACGGTACCTTGCTCCTGACAAAATGCCTAGAACACGACCTTGTCATCACTAGCACCTTGTTTTGCCAGAGGGACGAGTACAAGGCATTGTGGCAAGACCCTCGCTCCAAACACTGGCACCTGCTTGACTATGTTATTGTTCGAGCCAGGGCTTGCAATGATGTGTGCATCACCCGCACCATGACAGGAGCTGATGACTGCTGGATGGACCACCGCCTAATCCATTCCATCATCAACATCAATATAGCCCAAAGCAGCAACGACAGCAGAATCAGTGCTGGGGCACTCAAAGACCCAGCTAGGAGAGCCCTATACAGCCAGCGCCTCATTGCTAACCTGGCGACGCTTGATGACCTCGAGACGCAGAATGCCCACAGTGCTTGGTCTGCCCTCCAGGCCTCCATAACCTGTGCCTGCGAAGAGACGCTTGGTCACTCAACCAGGAAACACCAGGACTGGTTTGATGAGAATATTCAGGAGATCCAATAGCTGCCAATGTGTGCAAGCTGTGAGATGTGGCTTTGAGGCTCGAAACAGTGCTAAGTATGAAATGGGAGGTGAAGCCTATGAATGTTAGGTATGAGTCCTGATTGATAGGAATTGTTGGGCAGACATCGATGACGAGGTCCAACATCGCCTCCAGTGTGCCTTTGGTCGCCTGAGGAAGAGAGTGTTTGAAGACCAGGATCTCAAATCTGGCACCAAGTTTATAGTGATATCCGCCCTCCTATATGGCTCAGAGACGTGGACCATGTACAGCAGACATTGCAAAGCGCTGGAGAATACCACCAATGCTGCTTCTGCAAGATCCTGCAAATCCACTTGGAGGATAGACACACCAATGTCAGTGTTCTCGTTCAGGTCAAAATCCCCAGCATCGAAGCACTGACCACGCTTGACCAGCTCCGTTGGGCGGGCCACATCGTCTGCATGCCCGACACGAGACTCCCAAAGCAAGCGCTCTACTCGGGACTCCTACACGGCAAGCGAGCCTCAGGTGTGCAGAGGAAATGTTTGAAGGACACCCTCAAAGCCTCCTTGATAAATTGCAAAATCCCCACCAGCAAATTGGAAATCCCTGGCCCAAGACAGGCCAAAATGGAGGAAGAGCATCCGGGAGGACACTGAGCACCTCGAGTTTCGTCGCCGAGAGCATGCAGAAATCAAGCACAGACAGCGGAAGGAGCATGCGGCAAACCAGACTCCCCACCCACCCCTTCCATTCAACCACTGTCTGCCCCATTTGTGACAGAGACTGTAATTCCTGCATTGGACTGTAGAGCCACCTGAGAATGCACTTTTAGAGTGGAAGCAAGTCTTCCTCGATTTCAAACGGCTGCCTATGATGATGATTGAATTGAGCAGTGGCTGAGGCAAGTGATGTAATTGGTAGGTTATGACTTTTGAAGCTGCATTCACTGATCTTGACCACTCATGTGAGATCTTAAACTTTTCCTGCACTGCATCCATGTTCTTGGAGCTATACTCATGGCATTGACTCCCGCGGTTATCCCTTACCATTGCCTTCTGAGCAAGAGCCTAGAGGGCATCCTGTCCCCTCCTGGGGATACAACATATTTCTCCTCCATTCCATCTCTTCAACCAAGACCTCCAGTGCAACGTTTGAAAACCTTGGTTCCCGGTCTCTCCCATGGTCAGCCATTCTTCACTCTTTCCCAGGTCAGATTCACTTGTACATTGACTTCCAGCACTTATTCCAGCCACAATGCACCACCCCCCTTTAAGAGGTACAGGCTAGCTTTAAGTACTGCAGGCTAACTTTAAGTACAGTTAGGCGCTCATGCTATTGGGTTCCCTGCTGAGGCATGCAGCCAATGAACAGCACAGGAGTGCTGGCTGCACGCAGCAATCATGATAATGCGCAGGGAGCACGAAGTTGGTGAACTGCTTGCATTACACTGGCGTGGGATCCTCATGCTTGTTTTTCAGGGGGGGGGGAAGCTAACCAATTTAATCCCCTAAAGACGCTATATGAATGCAAGTTATTGTTGTTGTTGCTTTCACAATTCACAAATATAAGACAATCACTGATAAATCCAGTAAGGAATTCAGGAAAAACTTCTTTACCCAGAAAGTTGTTAGAATGTCGAACTTGCTACTGAATGGAGTAGTCGAGGTAAATAGCATTTGAGCAGCAGCTAGATAAGGACACGAGGGAGAAAGGAATTGAAGAATATGCTCATAGGGTTCGATAAAGTAGGATGGTTGGTTGGGGGCTGGTGTGGAACATAAACATTGGCTTAGACCTGTTGGACCGAATGGGCTGTTCTGTCCTGTAAATTCCATGTAAATTGCCATCCACTTGCAATGTCACATATTTTGATCATCCAGCTGTGGAATGTACAAAGCTTAATCATAGTAGCCAACTACCTACTTTCTGAATGGATATTGATTTATCGTGGGTTATATGCAGTTTTGCACAGTTCATGATTTTCTGGAGTTTAAAAAGTTTTCAAGCTATATACAGTGTGCAATGTTTTGTGGGGGCATTAGTTGATCCTTGGGGTTGCCAGGGAAATGAGCTGGAATGTCTCATATTAGTCTTGGGTCAACAATAGCACTCTGAAGGCAGTGCGTTCAAGCCCCACTTCAGAGACGACCACATAATCTAGGATGCTGCAATGTTGAAAGTGCTGCCTTTTACATGAAGCATTAAAATAGATGCAACCTCTTCATTCTCATAGAGACGCAAATGTTTCAAAGAAGAGCAATGGTGCTTTCCTAGTGTTCTGGCCAATATGTATGCTCCACCTTCCTCCCAGAAATAGATTTTGCATCAGCAAAGATTATTTCCTCTTCAAAAATTTCTAAATTCACTACTGTAAAAATTACACTTTTATGTACTAGTTTTTTCTGTATGGAATACTGCTAATGAAATGTTGGGCATCGCTGAAGTGTAATCCACAACAAATTCAAGTCCTATTGCACTCCCATTGTCATACTTGTTTTGATGTTTCATACTTCAGGCCATTGGGTTTTTATTTTCACACAGAAACAAATTGAATTATGGAATGTGATCATAAAACATTAATAAAAATCTTGAAATCCAATGGAATAAAAAAGGAATTTAACTTATTTGGTTACCTTGAAGCAGTGGTTTGGTCACAGGGCTTTGTTCAGGGCTGTCTTTCAGTTTTATATTGATTTTCGAGTTATCAGCTTTTTGGGGTCTGTCTCAACCTTTTTGAAGCTATCTGTCAGCTTTTCTGAGTTTTGTAGATTGGTATGTATGCAAATTGGCCCAAAATGTTGCAGTGCTTGTTTACAGATAAGAACATAAAGGTCTTATTCGATAATGTGATCAAAATGTGTGATCTCATTTTTAATTATTAATTATTATTAATTCAAACCATGGTGAACGTTGTCAGCTTATTTTGTAATGATGTTTTCTCTTTTTATATGTGGTTTGTTTGTGACATGTAATGCCAAATCTACTATTTCTCTTAAATGCTTAAATGATTTTGTATTGGTATCATGGGGGAGGGGGTGCAGAAGGCATTTACACTGTCCTCTATAAAACTGGGCATTTCCACATTGACATTCTGCATTGTGGTTCTGCAGCTGTTTAATTACTTTTTCTTTTGAGTACACAAACGTAGCTCTCTCGCTCTCTCTCTCATTCTTTCTTCCTTTCCCCTCTCTGTCTTTCTGTCTCATGGGTAATTAAGCAAGGAAGTCGTTTTGGTGTTCAGCCAAGAGGTGGCTTCATTGAAGCTCGGCGAACAACCTCAATCGGCGTAAATTGACATTGGTAAATTGGCAAACAAATGGGTGTAAAATCAGGCGTAACTTCCCAAAATCGGGCAGCGAATATTACTGATAGCTTATCGGCCACCAACTGTTTTCCGCCTCTGCCAAAGTTGAAAAATAGCCCCACTAGATTTTTCAACAGTAGCTATAGCTCCTTGTTCCAATTGAAGAATTGAAGGTCTCACGAGAGAGTAGAACTCAGTCCCTAGAAAGAGACAGTCCTGTATGGGAGAAACTTCTTGGAAGCATTTCTAATATTACAATGAATAATGCCCTTTTCTGAATTATGTAATTTGCATTTATTGTAGTATAAATTTAACTTTTATGTAATGTACCTGGTATTTGAAAAAAAACTGTTTAAAGAAAACTGATTGAGGAAATTGGTTGTTTGATTTTTGTGGTACTTGCTGATTTGTGAATCATAGCTTTTCTTATCTAAGGAGCAAATTGAACTTGTCTTTGGTTAGATTTACATTTAGTCAATGGAATTTTTAGGCTAATCAGCATGAGTGACTTAGCATATATTGTCCAGTTGAGCTAATCATGACATGTTGCCCTAATTATGTGTGACACTTTTGAAGTGTGCCATTTTTCTGATGCGCCCTCGATAGAACACTTAATTATATAGAAAATAGAACAAAAATATAAGGGAAGAAATGTTGCATAAAGTAGTTGATTCATATCTGCTAATTTCTAGTGCTGATTATGCTTGCTTTATAGATGTACATATTTGAACAAAGGAATCTTGGGAATTTTACATTTGGTACCTTTTATGCAGTCATATGCTCTAATCATTTGACCCCATTGAGGAAATACTGGAACATATTTGCAGAGACAGATCCAACACACAAATTAAAATTAATTATTTTTAGAAAAAGTATGCCTGTGTATTTTTTTCTGTAATAAATACAGCACAATATGTCAGTGGTGCTTTAATTATAGTGTTTGTTTGGAAAAGTATAAACTTAGCTCAGCTGGTACAACTGTCACCTTTTGAGTCTGAAGATTGTGAATTCCAGTACTTGAATACATGGATTAGGCTGATATTCAATTGCAGTATTCAGGGATGCTATCCTTTAGATACTAACCCTCTGTCTGTGCCAGTTATTCAAATATTAAAGATTCCATAGCACTACTCAAAGAAAATTCCTAGGAAGTAATTTTGACTTTGTGCGGTAGGGTAAATTGAGTGATAGCAAATCGGCAGCCCAATTTGTTGTCGCCCATTTTACACTATATCAAAGTCTAAATTACTGCCCCCCCAGTAACGAGGCTAACATTCCACCCTCAACCACAACAGATTAACTGGTCATTCATCTCATTGCTATTTATGATGGTCTTACTATATGCAAAATGTGTGCTGTTTTTGATAACATGACAGACACTGGATTTCAAAATAATTCATTGTATATGAAACATTTTATGACAATTTTGAGAGGTGCTATATAAATGTAAGCTTTTCTTTATTAAACTGCAATAGCTGCAATCAACACAATGACCAAGAGATGGTGGTATTGTATTTACTAAAAGGCAGATTTTACAGGCATTCTCTGGTTATTGAAATACTATGTATTATCATGATTTACTTTTGTATAAGGCAATTATTTTGGTATATATTGTAGATATTTTATCAGATAGAGTATTTCATCTAATATTTTTTAAAGGTATCTTTGTGATGAATCAGAGATCTATTTTATTTCATTTTGTAAAAAACTCTATAGGCTAAACCTGCAATCCCGGAGTTCCAGTGAAGAATCAAACTTCTAAAAAAAAACATTGGGTCAGAGAATTAGGACTACAATGTTGTAACATTATCTCCGACCCACGCTCCCATTCGAGCACAACTTTTCTGCTGGGAGCAAGGAAACGTGGAATTGCCGGAATGCGGATATAATAATTTACCGCCAAAAACTGCCGGTGGTAAATTCGTCATTGGTTATCTGCCAGCGGTACAAAATACTGCCGGCCCTTTTTGTTCACCGTTTTTATGACGTAAATAGATGTGCAATGCCCAAAAATAACTGCCGGTGGTAATTTCGTCGCCAGCCTAAAAAACCGGCGTGTAAACTGAAGTCTTACCTGCTCGGACCCACAACGCCATTTTAAAAAACAGAGCAGAAGTTCAGTGCATTAAAGGATTTTGAGAGAGGGCTGAGTTTTACACATTGAGCTTTATGTGAGTTTATAGTTTGTTTTAAAGGCTATTTGAGCATGTTGGAGGAAATTTGAGGACATTTAAAAGAATGACACCTATAATATCTCTGCCAATAATGCTGGCTACTTTTTCTTTGCAGAATAGAGCTGGAAGAAGGTTTATTCAAGAGCATTATGTGAGCGTAATCAAAGAGCTCGTAGACTTATGGGGAGGAGGCCTTGCCTCCAATGAGCTTTTAGGGAACAGCGCTCATACCTGCACCCGTCTGAGGTACAGTGCATTAGAAGGCTGTGCTTTTGAAAAGAGGTGGTCACAGAGATATGCCAGACCTACAGCCCACCACCAACAGGACTGCACTGCCCGTCAACGTGAAGGTGACTGTGGCACTTGCCTTCTATTTCTCCGGCTCCTTTCAGGCATCAGCACGGGACATATGCTGCATCTCGCAGCACGCTACACATCGCTGCATTCATCAGGTAACTACTGCACTGTACGCACGCAGGATGGGCTTTATAAACTTCCCAATGACCAGGAGGCACAGAATGAGATAGCTGTGGGTTTTACACGAATTCTGGCTACCCCAAGGTTCAGGGTGCCATTGATGTACGCACATCGCCCTGCGAGCACCTTTACAGGAGCCAGAGGTTTACCGAACCGGAAGGGATTCCACTCCCTCAACGTACAGATCGTCTGCAACTATACGCAGTGCATCATGGCAGTCAATGCAGAGTTTCCAGGGAGCATCCATGATGCTGTCATCTTGCGTGAGAGCACTGTCTCTGACCTGTTTGAGCATCAGCCACAAGACCACAGCTGGATACTGGGGGACAAATGTTATGGCCTCACCACCTGGCTCATGACCCTCGGACATCGCTACAATAACAGCCACACGCAATATCATCAAAAAGACAATTGGAGTGCCAAGCAACACTTCCGATGCCTGGACCACTCTGGAGGCAGCCTGCAATACCACCCTCATCAGGTCGCTAAGTTCATTGTGGTGTGCTGCATGCTACACAACTTAGCCATCATGAGGGGACAGGAATTACCACTGGGGACTGCAGGACCACCTGAGGAGAGAGATAAGGAGGACGAGGAGCCTGGCGATGAACTCATGCCACCACCCCCCCCACCACGACAGGGGAGGCCTCGTGGAGTTTTTGCCACTGCAAAAGTCTTACATCAGCAGCTCATTAATCAATGCTTTGCTTGAACAGTGAAAGTTACGTTTCACCTTTACCTGCCCACTCTATCCCACCATGTTCAATATTACCCCTCTTATTCTAAAAATGAGTCAGTGCACAAGAATGGTTAAGTTGAACAAAAGGATTTATAAAACATCGTTACATTTTTGAAACATTTAAACATTTGAATATTGTTGAAACTTTACTTTTGATAGTGAAATAAATAAATTTTGTTCTTCGAATAATGTTTAACTTTTTATCAAATAACCATAACAAACAACAAAACAACAACAACCCCCCCCCCCACCCCCTGCATCAAATTTCTTTAGAATTGCAACCACCTCTCCCACCCCCTCACCCCACTGGTCTTAACCTCACCCCCTTGGTTCTTCCCTCTCCCCCTACCTGCATTGGAACCATGATGTTGTGCAGCAAGGCGTACAGAGCGCTGCTGTTGTCGGGGGATAGACGATGGAGATGCCATGTGTGGTCCACTGGAAAAGCTCGGGGTATGGAAGGCCCGGCCTCTGAGTTGGAAGGCTCTTGTTCCGCCTCTCCACTCACAGATGCTGTCGGTCTGGGTGGTATGACACTGGGGGCTGCAGTGTCAAAAGTCAAGACCATCAATTACACAGGGCATTGACAGCCTCGGTGTTCTCCCGGATCGCAGCAACCATCTGTGACATGTCCGTAGCTTGTCTCTCAGATTGTGTGGCGATGTTGCCGGAAATGCCACCCAGGGCTTGGAGGAGCTCTCAACCTAGTTCGATGCTCTCAAATGACAGTCCCACCATGTCCAGGTTTGCGTCTGCCTGTCTTTCTGCAGACTGGCATTGCCGACTCAACCTCTGTAGACATGGCATATGGGGTTCTACCCTGGGGGTGAGTTGCTGCACACCACTTGGTCCCGCTGCCTCGAAAGCAGTGAAGCCTCGAAATGTGGCTTCCTCTGAGGAAGTTGTGGCCGCAGCTAAAACAGGTGCTGACTCCTCCATCCTCTCCAGCCCCTCCTCCACCTCCAACTCCTCCTCCACCTCCACCTCCCCCTCCACTGACAACAACCCCCCCCCCCCGCCCCCCGCAACAGCTTGACCATATTGTCCCTCTAATGGGTCCTCTAGGCACCCATCATCCTCATCTTCATCTTCCTCTTGGACCCACGTATGCTGGAATGAGGTGGAGGCTTGCATCTGGCGATGAGGCATATGCGACTCCTCACCTGCAAAATAGAAAACAACAGATGAATGGTTAGTAGCAGGGGAGGGGCAGGGTGACATGAGTTCGGTTACATAGTGCAGGCTTATTTGATGGATCACCACTAATGCATTATATGTCGTTGAGCGACACTATATGAAATTAGCCGAACCCGAGTCCACAGACACTACATGACCTCAACCCAGCCCGGGGATTTTGCAGGACTTACCCTCAGTTCCAGTCATGGGATCAGCACCCGCACGGGTAGTTGATCTTCTGTGGGTAAAACCATGGCTGCCACGCGTTCCTCCACATCAGTCAGCGGCAACGTGTTAGCTGGACCACCACCAGTCAGTTGTGTACTTTTCGACAGCTTTTTCTGCAAAAATGACAATAGCAATAGTTAACCGAATTGCCCTTCTGCACTTGTGGGACACACAGATAGCCATCAAAGCAGTTATAACATACTGTGTGCATTTAATACAGTCATATGTTTAATGCCCCATTAAGCTGCACGTGGTTAATGAGGAAGACATCTAAGTGCAGAAACATCTTTTAAGATCTCAGAAAACCATCGTAATAACATGTAAAGGTCATTCATGGCAAATAAGGTGCAACACTAAGTCTACCTACAGCAACATGTGTCAGATTTACAATGCAAGTAATCAAGGAGTGCATGAATAAAAATATTACTTACTCTTGCAGACGTGCAAAAGTCATTCCACCTCTTCCTACATTGCTGGAAGTCCCTGTGGATATCGCCTGCTGAGGACAACGTCTCAGCAACAGCAGTCCATAACCTTCTTGCAATGGCTGGGGGAGGTTTACCTTGACCACGCCTACTAAACTGCCTCCATCTACTTTTCTATGGCTGCCACAAGTGCCGCTTGGGCATCCAAATTAACTTGCTGGCCCTCTGCGCTGCGAGCTCTACCTGCTGCATCTTCTCCTTTTAAAATTATTTCAAAAGTGGATGACAAATAAACGGACCTTCTGCGCATGCGCGGGTGCACTCTAACCCTGACCAGAATTGCGGGAAAAAGTAAATCAGAAATAGAAAATTGCGCAAGCACAGAAGGTCTGTTTGTTTTCAGTGACAAAAAACGAATCATGTAAGGCTAAAAAAAACACTACCGCTACCGCCGGTCAACGTTTGCCAAACTAGCGGCCTTCAGTCATAGCGGTATTTCGGAGGTAAAAAAAAACTCAATCCGCAAATACAGGTGTGACATCCGAAATCCGGAAACCTCGGGACCGAGGCCGTTCCGGATATTTCCGGATTTTGTAACGTCTTTGCCTGGGCCGAGGTAGGTAGGTAGTGTGGCAGCGGGAGGGGTGCGGTCGGACCGAGGCTGGGGGAATCGGTCGGACCAAGGCTGGTGGGAGTTGGTCGGGCTGAGGCCAGGAGGCGGGGTTGGTTGTGCTGCCAGCGGCCGAGGGGGGGGGGGACGGGGGGCGCGGGCCGAGGCCGGGAGGGGAGGTCGGGCCGAGGCCGGGGTTGGGGGCGGAAAATTGGTCGGGCTGCCGGAGGTCGGGCTGGCAGAGGTCGGGGGGGGGGGTGTCGGTCGGGCTGAGGTGCGGGGGGGTGGGGTGGGTGGTTGGTCAGGCCGAGGCCGGGGGTGAGGTCGGTCGCTTGGGCCGAGGCCAGCAGGGAGGTCGGACGGGCCGAGGCTAGTGGGGTCGGTCGGTTGGGTTGAAACTGGTCGGGCCGCCAGAACTCGGGGGGGGTCAGTCAGGCCGAGGCCGGGGGAAGTGACCAGTCAGGCTGAGGCCGGGGCTGGCGGGGTTGGAAGTCTGTCGGGCTGAGGCCAGGTGGGAGGTTGGGCCGGGTGTGGTCAGGCCGAGGCCGGGGGGAGGCGGGTCAAGGCCGGGGGAGTTCGGGCAGCCGGAGGTTGGATCGGGGGAGCCAGAGGTCGGGCTGAGGCGCGGGGAGGTTGGGCGGCCAGAAGCTTTTGGAGGTCAGGCCGAGGCCGAGGGAGGTCGGGCCAAGGCCGGGGGAGGTCGGGCGGCCGGAGGTAGGGTCAAGGTCAGGCGGCCCTAGCAGAGGGGCCGAAGTGGGGGAGTTCAGATTGTAGAACATTTTCCAGTTTCCGGATGACCCCGCCACGAATCGGCCCGGTATCTGGATTACGGATCATTCTGGATTCCGGAACTCCAGATTTTGGACGTCACATCCGTACCGCCGAAAAAACAGTGTTAGCGGTTTTTGATGAATTTCCAGCCTAATATTTCTTCATGAGAGCTGGTCTCTGTGATCACATCAATTTTGTTACTGCTTTGATGGTAGCACTCTTGCCTCTGAGTCAGATGGTTGTGGGTTCAATTCCCACTCCAGGGACTTGAGCACAAAAAAATCTAGGCTGACACTCTAATGTAGTGTTGAGGGAGCATTGCACTGTCGGAGGTGCCGTTTTTCGGATGAGGCGTTAAACCGAGGCCCTGTCTGCTCTCTCAAGTGGACATAAAAGATCCCATGGAGCAGGGAAATTATCACTGGTGTCCTAGCCAATATTTATCCCTCAATCAACATAACAAAAAAACTCAGATTATCTGGTCATTATCACTTTGCTGTTTGTGGGAGCTTGTGCACAAATTGGCTGCCGCGTTTCCTACATTACAACAGTGACTACACTCCAAAAGTACATCATTGGTTGTAAAGCTCTTTGAGACATCCGGTGGTCGTGCTATATAATCTTTCTTTCTTTACAGGCTTGGCAGGAGGATTATACACATTCTCTGGCTCATAACTATGGGCCCAAGTTTTGACCGACTCCGAGAGGCCCGCCGACTTTCTAGAACTAAAATTTACCTCGATATTCTCCACGATGATCAGGCCTGCTTTGGACTCGGTGCAGCGCAGCAGAAGCAGCGGGGGACGGAACTACAGCCCTGCACTGAAAAGTGCCGGCAGCTGCGTGCATGCGCAGTGGAGTCTGCACGCGTGCGCAGTAGCTCTTGGCCCTCCCAGCGCGTCCTTTCTCCGGACGACCCTATCCCTGACCGAAGGGATGATGCGATGTTCATCTCCCCTATCCCAGGCCGAGTGGCCTGCCACACAGGCCAGCCGCTGCCTTCCCGTGCTCCCTGAACAGTTCCCATGGCAACATGGCAGTATGGAGCATGTGCACAGGAAGATTTAGGCTACTTTGTTTGCAGTGCTAAGGAAATAATGTTGGCAGTCTATATAATATACTCCAGTACATAAACTTAATTACTTTGAGCATTCATATATGACATATTTACCTAGCACTCTTTTCAGGAGGCAGGACCCTTTGTTCTTGGATTAGCAGCATTTTACACGACTAAGTAAGCTGCAGTAGGTGAGGTAGGAACTTTTAATTTTTTATTGATTGATTTTTTATTTTAATTTTTATATTTTTTACTGATTTATTTATTAATTTATTGATTTGTTTATCATTTATTATTGATGATGGTTCTTTATTTTTAAAAGTGGTGTTTAATGCTTTGAAAAATCATCTAACTTCCCTCTAACTTCCCTTCCGCCCCGCCATCTCTGGCTACCTGCGCCTTATCTCTAAAGTGTCCGCAAGGTTTTTATGAGCATACACAAGTGGATACTTACTCTTGCCTAAGTTAGTTTGGAGCAACTTTTCACTGTCTAAACTTGCTTAAATGGCCAAAATAGACATAAGTGGCTGGTAACGCCCCCTTTTGAAAAAGAAAACGGAACTATAAAGAAGCTGAAATAACTGACTGAAACTGGAGCAAAATAAATGTAGAGAATTGCCATTTTTAGGATACTCCAAAAAAAACTAGTTGCTCCAAAAAAATAGGAGCAACTCCTGTCGAAACTTGGCCCCTATGTAACTAGGATGACTTTGAGTTCTTTTTCTTCACCGATCTCTTTAATTTGTGGAAACTATGCATGGCTGTAGCTTAGATAGGAGAAGGATGCTTTCATCGGTTATTATTACAGTAGGGTTGGCTAAAACGGTCTGTTTCATCTGGTAATTAATTAGTCAAGGGATAAAATATTAACACGTAGCCTTCCATGGTCTCTCTGTCTATAAAGATGTAATTGTTTAAAAGACTTATTACCAAACTAGTAGAAGGAAATATTGATATTTCTTGAGATTAGTAACTTCTAAATTTATTACAACAGGCATTTCATCCAGGATGCTGATTGACAGCTCCCTACTCATGGTCTAACTACAACAACAATTTGCATTTATATAGTGCCTTTGACGGAGGAAAACATCCCATGGTGCATCATAGAAACGCAATGAGTGACATCAAGCTAAAGAAGGAAATATACCGAGCGGGTGACCAAAAGCTTGGTTTTACTGATAGCCGTAAAGAGAGGTGGAGAGGCTATAGTTTGAGGAAAGGAATTCCAGAACTTAGATCCTAGACGGCTGAAGGCACAGCCACAATGGTGCAGTGAAGGGAGTGGGGATGGATAAGAGACCAGAGTTGGAGGATTGCAAAGTTTTTGGAAGGTTGTAGAGCTGTAGGAGGTTACAGAAGTAAGGAGGGGTGAGGCCATGGAGGGATTTGTCAATGAGAATTTTAAATTTGAAGCATTGGTGGACGAAGAGCTGATGCAGGTCAGCGAGCACAGGGGTGATGGATGAGGTGAGCAGGACTTGGTGCTGGTTAGGATATGGGCAGCAGAGTTTTGGATGAGCTCAATTTTATGCAGGGTGGAAGCCTGCCAGGACAGCATTAGAATAGTCAAGCTCAGCGGTAAGAAAATGCACGGATGAGGGTTTCAGTAACAGACGGGCTGAGGCAGGGGCAGAGACAGGCACAGTTACGGTGGTGGAAATAAGCGATCTTTGAGATGAAGAGTATATGGTCGGAAGCTCGGCTTGAGATCAAATAGGATGCCAGGGTTGTGAATAGTCTGGTTCAGTCTGGGACAGTGATGGGGAGAGGGATGGAAATGGTGGCTAGGAAATAGATACTTTAGATGGGAGGTCAAAGACAATCCCTTCAGTCTTCCCAATCTTTAATTGGGGACAATTGCGGCTCAACCAGGACCAGAAGTTGGACAAGCAAGCTGTCAACACAAAGGTAGTGGAGGGATTGAGAGAGGCAATGCTGAGATATAGCTAGGTGTTGTCAGTGTACATGTGGAACCTCACATGTCTTTGGATGATGTTGCCGAGGGCCAGCATGTACATGAGCAATAGGAGGGGACCAACAGTAGATACTTGAGATACTCCAGAGGTAACGATGCAGTGGTGGAAAGAGAAGCCATTATAGGAGGTTAGAATCATAGAATGATACACCACAGAAGGAGGCCATTTGGCCTATCATGCATGTGCTGGCTCTTTGAAAGAGCTATCCAATTAATCCTACTACCCTGCGCTTTCCCCATAGCCCTGTGAAAAAAAAGTTCCCTTCAAGTGAATATCTAATTCCGTGCATTCCGGATCACAACAACTCGCTATGTAAAATAAAAATTCCTCATATTGTCTCTGGTTCTTTTGCCTATCACCTTAAATATGTGGCATTTGATTACTGACCCTTCTGCCACTGGAAACACTTATTCCTTATTTACTCTATTAAAACCCTTCATGATTTTGAACACCTTTATCAAATCTTCTCTTAACCTTCTGTTCTAAGGAGAATGCGCCCAGCTTCTCCAGTCTCTCCTCATACCTAAAATCCTTCATCCCTGGTACCATTCTAGGAAATCTCTTCTACACACTCTCTAAATCCATGACATCCTTCCGAAAGTGTGGTGTCGAGAATTACACATTATACTCCAAGTAAGGCCTAACCAGTGCATTATAAAGGTTCAGCATAACTTATTTGCTTTTGTACTCTATGCCTCTATTAATAAAACCAAGGATACCATATGCTTCTTTAACTACTTTCTCAACATATCCTGACACCTTCAAAGATTTGTGTATATACAGGTCTCCGTGTTCTGTATCCCCCTTTAAAATTGTAACATTCAGCTTATATAGCCTCTCCCATTCTTGCAATTAAAATGTACCACTTCTCTGCATTAAATTTCATCTGCCATGTATCTGCCCATTCCACAAATCTGTTACTATCCTTATTATTTACCACATTTCCAAATTTGGAGTCATTTGCAAACTTTGAAATTATGTCCTGTATATCCAAGTCCAGGTCATTAAGATATATCAAAAAAAGCAGTGGTCCTAATAGGGGACACCACTGTATACTTCTGTCCAGTCTGAAAAACAACCAGTAATCACTACCCTCTGCTTTCTGTCCCTTAGCCAATTTCATATCCACGATGCCACCAGTTTTAATTTTGCTTACAAGTCTATTATTTGGTAGTTTGTCAAATGCCTTTAGAAAGTCCATATACACAACATCAACCGCACGACCCTCTTCTATCCTTTCAGTTACTTCTGACTACAATTGCTTAAGCAAGACTGAAACCAAGCAGGGTCAGTCACACACAGCTGAACAATAAAGGAGAGGCATTGGAGGAGGATGGTGTGGTTGACCATATCAAAAGCTGCAGAGAAGTCAAGAAGGATGAGCTATTTCTCTCTTGCTTAAATTTAACCTCAGTGAAGACAGAACCAAAGTATTTGTTCAATTGGTCCGCCATTTCTTTGTTCCCCCTTATAAATTTGCCTGATTCAAACTGTAAGGCACCCACAATGTCTTCACTAATCTTTTTCTCTTCACATACCTGTAGAAGCTTTTGCAGTCAATTTTTATGTTCCCTGCAAGCTTACTCTCATATCCTATTTTCCCCTTCCTAATTAAACCCTTTGTCTTCCTCTGCTGAATTCTAAATTTCTCCCAGTCCTCAGGTTTGCTGCTTTTTTGGCCACTTTATATGCCTCTTCCTTGGATTTAACACCATCTCTAATTTCCCTTGTAAGCCACGGTTGAGCCACCTTCCCCGTTTTATTTTTACACCAGACAGGGATGTACAATTGTTGAAGTTCATTCATGTGATCGTTAAATTTCTGCCATTGCCTATCCACCGTCAACCCTTGAAGTATTATTCGCCAGTCTATCCTAGCCAATTCACGTCTCATACCATCGAAGTTACCTTTCTTTAAGTTCAGGACCCTAGTCGCTGAATTCTCCATCTTAATGAAGAATTCTATCATATTATGGTCACTCTTCCCCAAGGGGCCTCGCACAACAAGATTGCTAATGAATCCTCTCTCATTATACAAGATCGAGTCTATGGTGGCCAGCCTTCTAGTTGGTTCCTCGACATATTGGTCTGGAAAACCATCCCTAATACACTCCAAGAAATCCTCCTCCACCATATTGCTACCAGTTTGTTTAGCCCAATCTATACGTAGATTAATGTCACCTATGATAACAGCTGTACCTTTATTGCACGCATCCCTAGTTTCCTGTTTGATGCCATCCCCAATTTCACTATGACTGTTTGGTGGTCTGTACACAACTCCCACTAGTGTTTTCTGCCCTGCGATGTTCCGCAGCTCTACCCATAGAGATTCCACCTCATCCATACTAATGTCCTTTCTTACTATTGCGTTAATCTCCTCTTTAACCAGCAACGCAACTCCACCTCCTTTTCTTTTCAGTCTATCTTTCCTGAATATTGAATTTAATGCAGTGTGTATGGATTTTAGCAAGGCTTTTGATAAGATTCTGCATGGCAAATTGTTCACGAAAGTAAAAGCCCATGGGATCCTAGGCAAAGTGACAAGTTGGACCCAAAATTGGCTCGAGGCAGGAAACAAATGGGAATAGTTTATGGGTATTTTTGTGACTGGAAGGCTATTTGCAGTGGGGATCCACAGGGCTCAGTACTAGGTCCCTTGCTTTTTGTGGTACATATCAATGATTTGAACTTGAATGTCTGGGGTATGATTAAGAAGTTTGCAGATGATACAAAAATTGGCCGTGTGGTTGATAATGAAGAAGAAAGCTGTAGACTGCAGGAAGATAGCAATGGACTGGTCAGGTGGGCAGAACAGTGGCAAATGAAATTCAGTCTGGAGAAGTGTGAGGTAATGCATTTGGGGAAGGCGAACAAAGCAAGGGAATACAGAATAAATGACAGGACACTGAGAAGTGTGGAGGAACAGAAGGACCTAGAAGTGTATGTCCACAGATCCCTGAAGGTAGCAGGACATGTAGATAAGGTGGTTAAGAAGGCATATGGGATACTTACTTTTATTAGCCGAAGCATAGAATCCAAGAGCAGGATGGTTATGCTTGAATTGTATAAAACACTAGTTAGGCCACAGCTAGAGTTCTGCATGCGGTTCTGGTCATCACTTTACAGGAAGGATGTGATTGCACTAGAGCGGGTGCAGAGGAGATTTACATGGATGTTGCATGGAGTGGAGAATTTAAACTATGAGCAAAGTTTGGATAGGCTGAGTTATTTTTTTTGGAATGGAGGAGGCTGAGGGGAGACCTAATTGAGGTGTATAAAATGATGAGGTGCCTAGATAGAGTGGATAGGAAGGACCTATTTCCCTTAGCAGAAGCATCAATAACCAGGGAGCATAGATTTAAAGTAAGTGGTAGGAGGTTTAGAAGGGATTTGAAGAGCAATCTTTTCTCCCAGAGGATGGTGGGGGTCTGCAACTCACTGCCTGAAAGGGTGGTAGAGGCAGAAATCCTCATAGTATTTAAAAAGTACTTGGATATGCACTTGAAGTGCCATAACCTACAATGTTATGGACCAAGAACTGCAAAGTGGGATGAGGCTGGATAGCTCGATGTCAGCCGGCACAGACATGATGGGCCAAAATGGCTTCCTTCTGTGCTGTAAATTTCTATGATTCTATGATTCAAGGGTGGATCGTGCACCATGGTCACAGTCACAGAGGATGTCATTTGTGACTTTGATTGGGGCTGTATCAGTGCTGTGGCAGGGGTAGAAACCTGGTTAGTGACTTTCAAACATGAAGTTGTGGGAAAAATGGAACTGATTTGGGAGGCAATAGCACATTCAAGAACCTTGGAGAAGAAAGGGAGTTTGGAGATGAGGCAGTAGTTCGCAAGGGTGATGTTATATATGTAAACTTGTATATACCTTGTACAGCCATCAGAGGGCTCATTCCCTGGAGGCCCGAGGGATCCCACAATCCCTTGGCAGCACAGGTTCTTAAGGAGGCCTCACAGGCTGGAGAGGTGCTCTGGAGACCTGCAATAAAAGCCTAAGGTCACACTTTACTTTGAGCTCACAGTATCCAGTCAGACTCTTTAGTCATACATAACAATTGGCGACGAGATACAGATGACGACCCCAATGATGCAGAGAACAGTGGGCATCCTGGAGAAATTCGCGGAGGGAGATGATTGGGAAACCTTCGTGGAGTGACTCAACTAATACTTCGTGGCCAACGAGCTGGAAGGAGAAGCAAACGCTGCCAAACAAAGGGCGATTCTCCTCACTGTATGCGGGGAACCAATGTATGGCCTCATGAAAACTCTGCTTGCTCCAGCGAAACCCACAAAGAACTCATACGATGATTTGTGCACACTGGTCCAGAAGCATCTGAACCCGAAGGAAAGCGTTCTGATGGCGAGGTACCGGTTCTACACCTACAAAAGGTCTGAAGGCCAGGAAGTGGTGAGTTATGTCGCCGAGCTAAGGTGCCTTGCAGGACATTGTGAATTTGAAGGACATTTAGAGCACATGCTCAGAGACTTTTTCATACTTGTGAAGTGATACTTCACAAACCTTTGACTGTAAAGACCCCAACTTTGAGTAAGGCCATAGCGATAGCCCACGTGTTCATTGCCACCAGTGACAATACTAAGCAAATCTCTCAGCATACGAGTGCTGCTACAAGTGATGTTGCTTTCAAATCAAAACATACGGGGCAGGCCCCACATGCCTGTAGCTGCACGTACGCAGATGTCTGCAAGGCCATTAACACCTTGTTGGCGCTGCGGGGGGTGATCATCGTTTCCATTCATGCCATTTCAAAGGGTACGTTTGTAAGGGCTGTGGAACAATGGGACACCTCCAACGTATGTGCAGGCGAGCTGCAAACCCTGTTAATCCTGCAAACCACCATGTTACAGAGGAGGACAGATCCACGGCGGATCACAACGAACCAGAGCCTCAGACCGAGGAAGCAGAAATATATGGGATGCACACATTTACCTCAAAGTGTCCCCCGATAATGCTGAAGGTTGAACTAAATGACACTCCCGGTGTCAATGGAGCTGGACACGGGCACGAGCCAGTCCATTATGAGCAAAAAGACTTTTGAAAAATTGTAGTGCAGCAAGGCCTCAAGGCCTCAAGGCCAGTCTTGACTCCCATCGGCAGTGCTACTGAAAAGGTCTCTTACGATGGAGCAGTGCACAAGCTACCACTCTGGGTGGTACTGGGCGATGGTCCCACGCTGCTCGGCAGGAGCTGGCTGGGAAAGATATGCTGGAACTGGGACGATGTCTGAGCGCTCTCATCCGGTGACGACACTTCGTGTGCCCAGGTCTTAAACAAGCTCTCTTCACTGTTTGAACCAGGCATTGGGAAGTTCCAAGGAGCAAAAGTGCAGATCCACCTAATTCCGAGGGCGTGACCCATCCATCACAAGGCGAGAGCTGTACCGTACATGATGAGAGAAAGGGTAGAGATCGAACTGGACTGGCTGCAAAGAGAGGGCATAATTTCGCTGATCGAATTCAACAAGTGGGCCAGTCCGATTCTTCCAGTCCTCAAGGTATGAGGCGTGAATTGGCTAGGATAGATTGGCGAATGATACTTAAGGGGTTGACAGTAAAAAAGGGAAGGTGGCTCAACCGTGACTATCAAGGGAAATCAGGGATAGTATTAAAGCCAAGGAAGTGGCATACAAATTGGCCAGAAATAGCAGTGAACCCGAGGACTGGGAGAAATTTAGAACTCTGCAGAAGAGGACAATGGGTTTGATTAGGGCAGGGAAAATAGAGTACGAGAGGAAGCTTGCAGGGAACATTAAGACGGACATGCAAAAGTTTATATAGATATGTAAAGAGAAAATGGTTAGTAAAGACAAACGTAGGTCCTCTGCAGTCAGAATCAGGGGAAGTCATAACAGAGAACAAAGAAATGGCAGACCAATTGAACAAGTACTTTGGTTCGATATTCACTAAGGAGGACACAAACAACCTTCTGGATATAAAAGGGGTCAGAGGGTCTAGTAAGAAGGAGGAACTGAGGGAAATCCTTATTAGTCAGGAAATTGCGTTGGGGAAATTGATGGGATTGAAGGCCGATAAATCCCCAGGGCCTGATGGACTGCATCCCAGAGTACTTAAGGAGGTGGCCTTGGAAATAGCGGATGCATTGACAGTTATTTTCCAACATTCTATAGACTCTGGATCAGTTCCTATGGAGTGGAGGGTAGCCAATGTAACCCCACTTTATTAAAAGGAGTGAGAGAGAAAACAGGGAATTATAGACCGGTCAGCCTGACCTCGGTAGTGGGTAAAATGATGGAATCAATTATTAAGGATGTCATAGCAGCGCATTTGGAAAGAGATGACATGATAGGTCCAAGTCAGCATGGATTTGTGAAAGGAAAATCATGCTTGACAAATCTTCTGGAATTTTTTGAGGATGTTTCAAGTAGAGTGGACAAGGGAGAACCAGTTGATGTGGTGTATTTGGACTTTGAGAAGGCTTTTGACAAGGTCCCACACAAGATATTAACGTGCAAAGTTAAAGCACATGGGATTGGGGGTAGTGTGCTGACGTGGCTTGAGAACTGGTTGGCAGACAGGAAGCAAAGAGTAGGAGTAAATGGATACTTTTCAGAATGGCAGGCAGTGACTAGTGGGGTACCGCAAGGTTCTGTGCTGGGGCCCCAGCTGTTTACATTGTACATTAATGATTTAGACAATGGGATTAAATGTAGTATCTCCAAATTTGCGGATGACACTAAGTTGGGTGGCAGTGTGAGCTGCGAGGAGGATGCTATGAGGCTGCAGAGTGACTTGGATAGGTTAGGTGAGTGGGCAAATGCATGGCAGATGAAGTATAACGTGGATAAATGTGAGGTTATCCACTTTGGTGGTAAAAACAGAGACAGACTATTATCTGAATGGTGACAAATTAGGAAAAGGGGAGGTGCAATGAGACCTGGGTGTCATGGTACATCAGTCATTGAAGGTTGGCAAGCAGGTACAGCAGGCGGTTAAGAAAGCAAATGGCATGTTGGCCTTCATAGCGAGGGGATTTGAGTACAGGGACAGGGAGGTGTTACTACAGTTGTACAGGGCCTTGGTGAGGCCACACCTGGAGTATTGTGTACAGTTTTGGTCTCCTAACTTGAGGAAGAACATTCTCGCTATTGAGGGAGTGCAACGAAGGTTCACCAGACTGATTCCCGGGACGGCGGGACTGACATATCAAGAAAGACTGGATCGACTGGGCTTGTATTCACTGGAGTTCAGAAGAATGAGAGGGGATCTCATAGAAACATTTAAAATTCTGATGGGTTTAGGTGCAGGAAGAATGTTCCCAATGTTGGGGAAAGTCCAGAACCAGGGGTCAGAGTCTAAGGATAAGGGGTAAGCCATTTAGGACCGAGATGAGGAGAAACTTCTTCACCCTGAGAGTGGTGAACCTGTGGAATTCTCTACCACAGAAAGTAGTTGAGGCCAATTCACTAAATATATTCAAAAAGGAGTTAGATGTAGTCCTTACTACTCGGGGGATCAAGGGGTATGGCGAGAAAGCAGGAACGAAGTACTGAATTTGCATGTTCAGCCATGAACTCATTGAATGGCGGTGCAGGCTCGAAGGGCCGAATGGCCTCCTCCTGCACCTATTTTCTATGTTTCTATGTTTCAAGGGAGACAGCATTGTCAGAATCTGTGGTGATTACAAAGTAACTATCAATCATTTCTCCCTGCATGATCGATGCCCACTACCAAAGGCTGACGACCTTTTTGCTACGCTGGCGGGAGGAAAGCCGTTCGCGAAGCTAGACTTGACCATGGCCTACATGACACAGGAGCTGGAGGAATCATCGAAGGGCCTCACCTGCATCAACACGCACAAAGGTCTCTTCATTTATAACAGATGCCTGTTTGGAAATCGATCAGCCGTGGCGATATTCCAGGGAAACATGGAAAGCTTATTGAAGTCGGTCCCGCGCACGGTGGTCTTCCAGGACTACATCTTGGTTACAGGTCGGGACACAGTCGAGCATCTGCAGAACCTGGAGGAGGTTCTTAGTCGACTCAACCACATGGGGCTCAGGTTAAAACGGTCGAAGTGCATTTTCCTGGTGCCTGAAGTGGAGCTCCTGGGGAGAAGAATCGCGGCGGTTGGCATCAGGCCCACCGATTCGAAGATGGAGGCAATTGAGAATGCACCAAGGCTACAGAACATGACGGAGCTCCGGTCATTTCTAGGACTCCTGAACTACTTTGGTAACTTCTTACCGGGTCTCAGCACACTGTTAGAACCACTGCACACCTTACTGCATAAAGGAGATGAATGGGTATGGGGCAAAAGCCAAGAAAATGCCTTTGTACAAGCTCGAAAATTGTTATGCTCAAAGAAATTGCTTGTGTTGTATGATCCATATAAGCATTTGATACCAACATGTGATGTGTCGTCATATGGCGTCGGGTGTGTATTACAACAAGCTAATGATTCTGGGAAATTGCAACTGGTTGCTTATGCATCCAGAAGTCTGTCTAAGGCTGAAAGAGCCTACAGTATGATTGAAAAAGAAGCGTTAGCGTGTGTCTATGGGGTAAAGAAAATGCATCAATATCTGTTTGGGCTAAAATTTGAATTGGAAACTGACCATAAGCCACTAATATCCCTCTTTTCCGAAAGTAAGGGGATCAATACGAATGTATTGGCCCGCATCCAGAGATGGGCGCTCACATTGTCCACATACAACTACGCCATCCACCACAAACCAGGCACAGAAAACTGTGCCGATGCTCTCAGTAGGCTACTGTTGCCCACCACGGGAGTGGAAATGGTGTAGCCCGCAGATTTAGTCATGGTCATGGAAGCATTCGAGAGTGAGCAATCACCCGTCACAGCCCGACATATTAAAACCTGGATGAGCCAGGACCCCTTACTGTCCCAATAAAAAATTGTATGCTTCACGGGAGCTGGTCCAGTGTCCCAGTGGAAAGGCAGGAAGAGATAAAGCTGTACCAGCGGCGCAAAGATGAAATGTCTATATAGGCAGACTGCCTTCTGTGGGACAATCGGGTAGTGGTTTCATCAGTGACCACCACAGTACCCACCCAGGCATCGTAATGATGAAAGCGATAGCCAGATCCCACATGTGGTGGCCCGGTAGAGTCCTGCATGTACATATGTAACACATGCTCGCAGTTAAGCAATGCACCCAGGAAGGCGCCACTAAGTTTATGATCTTGGCCCTTCAAACCATGGTACAGGGTCCATGTCGACTATGCAGGCCCGTTTTTGGGTAAAATGTTCCTGTGGTTGTAAATGCGTACTCCAAATGAATTGAATGTGAGATAATGTCGGCAAGCATGTCCGCTGCCACCACTGAAAGCGATGTTTGCCTCGCACGGACTACCTGATGTCCTTGTGAGCGACAACGGGCCATGTTTTACCAGTATCGAGTTCAAAGAGTTCATGACCTGCAATGGGATTAAACATGTTACATCTGCCCCGTTCAAACCAGCATCCAATGGTCAGGCAGAGAGAGCAGTGCAAACCGTCAAGCAGGATTTGAAGAGGGTAACTGAAGGTTCACTGCAGACTTGCCTGTCCCGAGTCCTGCTTAGCTACCACACGAGACCCCACTCACTCACTGGGATTCCACCTACTGAACTGCTCATGAAAAGGGCACTTAAGACAAGGCTCTTGTTAGTTCACCCTGATCTACATGAACAGGTAGAGATCAGGCGGCTTCAACAAAGTGCATATCATGATAGCGTAAATGTGTCACGCGAAATTGAAATCAATGATACTGTATTTGCATTGAATTATGGACAAGGCCCCAAGTGGCTTCCCGGCACTGTCGTGGCCAAAGAGAGGAGCAGGGTGTTTTGGGTCAAACTTTCAAATGGACTCAATCACCGGAAACACTTGGACCAAATCAAACTCAGATTCACGGGCTATCCAGAGCAACCCACTTTGGACCCTATCTTCTTTGACCCCCCAACATACACACCAGTGGTAACCGACACCGCGGTTGGTCACAAAGCAGAACCCATCACCCGCAGCAGCCCAGCCGGACTCACCACATCAGGCAACCCAGCAAGTCCAGCTGCACAGCAGCCCAGCAAGAGCCTAACAAACGATTCACCAAAACCAGCATTTGCACCGAGACGATCAACCAGGGTAAGAAAGGCCCCAGATTGACTCACCTTGTAAATAGTTACACTGTTGACTTTGAAGGGGAGTGTTATTATATATGTAAACTTGTATATACCTTGTACAGCCACCAGAGAGCTCATCCCCTGGAGTCCCAAGGGATCCCACAATCCTTTGGGAGCACAAGTACTTAAGGAGGCCTCACAGGCTGGAGCGCCACTCTGGAAACCACCAATAAAAGATTAAGGTCACACTTTACTTTGAGCTCACAGTATCCAGTCAGACTCTTTATTCATACAAACAGGTGAGTTTTTTGAGAAGGGGGTGATAATGGCAGTTTTGAAAGATATGAAGGAAAGTACCCGAGGAGAGGAAACTGTTTGCAATGTCAGCTAGCATGGGGGCCAGGAAGGGAAATTGAGTCGTCACCAGTTTAGTGGGAATAGGGTTGAGAGAGCAGGAGATGGGTCTCATGGATAAGATAAGATTAGAGAGGGCATGTCAGAGAGATATAAACTCGTTCCCTTTTTTCCCCTACTTTTGCTTGTGTGAAGCATACTTCGGACTTTACAAATTTGTCTTTCTCACATAAAAGTGTTTCATCAAGACTGTAAGTTGTTTAAATAGATACAGAGAACTACTAAAATTTTATTGACTTTTATTGTTTTAAAAGGGATACCTGGGATTATGTGAGGTATTATGATCTAGTGAAATCTGTTCAGTTTGCTTTTGCTTCTGTTTAATTTTACTTCTTAATAAACCTGATTTGCAGTTTATAGTCTCGGGTATGTGGTCTGCCAAAGTGTTATTAGTCCATCAATCACAGAGACCAGAGACAGAGAGTCTTGCTAATTTCCAGTGAGGCAAGGCATCTCTTGCTAATTTCTAATAAGGTTATCAGTAACATGAAGAGTTTAGTAGGCATGCTAACTCCCAGATTACTTCGTACTTAAGATCATGTTTCAGGTTGATAGGAAGCATGGGCTTGCCTAATTATGTGTTCCTTTGTGTTGGGTGCAAGAGAAAACATCCGGACAGCAGCCAAA
The DNA here is from genome assembly GCF_044704955.1 of Pristiophorus japonicus. NCBI lineage: Eukaryota > Metazoa > Chordata > Chondrichthyes > Pristiophoridae > Pristiophorus > Pristiophorus japonicus. The sequence goes on along the minus strand of NC_091977.1, from coordinate 467,295,404 downwards.
TCTAAACAAATTGTGCAAGTATTTTTATCTCCACTCTCTTAATAGCCTGTTCCAACTACAAAGATGGGGAGATGACTGTAAATATTTGCTACCAGGTGGTGCACCTAAAGTGATATCTCAGATGCAACTTCTGCCAAGATGACCTACCTGCTGTTGGCTAGGCACCTCTGTTGGTGCTATGACTGATGATTCACAGATTACCATCTAGGGAAAGCTAAAGTGCAAATGTCAGTTGAGACAAGGATGTAGACTTGAGTTGCCCAGCCTTTGGAGCAGCTGTTAAACGTCAAAAATTCACCCTTAGTTAAAAATAAGTCTGTGAAGTGAAAAATTCACGTAACAACATGTCTATTTTATGTAGATTTCATGGCTCCAGTAGAGGGGCAGGACTTCCAGCTGCCTTGATGTGCATCACTGACCTTGCCGGAATTTGCAGTGTCAGCTCATCTGCATATTATGCAGCAGACTAGACACGAATCCCATGTGAGCTGGGAGTAGAGAGCTTGGGATGGGAGTAGGGCTGGGGAAGAAACTTGTTTCTGTAGGATTTTAAAAGTTTTTACAATTGCACTGATTTCTTATTAGGGGATTTCTGTGCCTTTTCAAGGGTATAAGAGTCATAGGGCTAGACTTTCCACTTAGATCACTAGGGCCCAAAAAATGGGCGATGTTCAAGCCTCAGCTCTCAGGATCGCCGGAAGATTGCCCATTTTTCCGATCGCAACTTTCGGCATTTTTTTTTTCCGGTGATAGCTCAACGATGTGGATTGGGCCTTAACGATGCAAAATGGGCCCCAGCGATGTGGAAGGCAAAGCGTCCCTAGCAACGGCCTTTCTGTGCATGCAAAAAATGTTTTCCGCGATTCGGGAGTTCAGGGGTCATCTGAGCAAGTGCAGAAGGTAAGGGGGGGGGGAGAGAGAGAGAGAAAGAGAGAGAGAGGAGAGGAGAGTCAGAGAGGAGAGAGAAAGAAAGAGAGAGAGAGAGAGAGAGAAAAAGATTAATATTACAATAATAATACAATATTACAAAGATGTCTGAAATAGACTCAGATCACAGTATCCATGATGTGGAGGGGAGGAGGAGAGCCAAGCCATTCTCAGATGAAGCAAACGAAGCACTGGTCAGCGAGGTCCACTCGAGGGTGGGGTCAATTAACCCGGGGTAGTTGTGGGAAACCTCCTCCCTGGGCATACCTTAAAATATAGGGCGAGATCGCCAATGTCATCTCGTTGGTGTCCCACGAGACCAGGGGATCAGACCAGTGCTGCAAGCGCTGGAACAGCCTTGATGCAAGAGTAAGTATTAAATAGTTTTTACATTGTAATGATCGACATAATATGTAAATCTCTCGGATTGAAAGTAAACTGGTTATTCTTGCATAGATTCCCTGCTTAGATCTGGACAGGGCTTGGAACCTGCAGCCTTTTTTAAATCTAATTTTGGCACCGTCTCCTTTTGGGTTACGTTGGTGGATGGGGCACGATTGAGCAATGAGTGATCAGTCACCTTCTCCCAGATTGTTTCATTCTCTCTGGCCTGAAGATTGTATTCGAGATGTTTGTGTCGAGCATTAGAACCTAACACGATCTTGGTTATAAGCATGCACCAATTGCGGATACAAACCATATTAGCATATAACGTTGGAAAGTGTTGTCTTTCCATGACAGTACCTAGTCAATTAGCTTATGCCATGCTCTTGTCCCGTTTGCAGAGGAAGATTTCTAAGAATCGCAGTGATCAGAGACACCAGAGGAGGCCTTGCTCACTTAAATACGCTCACGGACCTCGAGGATTGGGCTGCGGCCCTGGTGGGCAGCCACAGTCGCTTGGCCACCCGTGGTGGTGCAGATCCCGTAGTTGCGCCATGTGAGTAATGCATAAAGCAGTGCGAATTCAAAGTAATAGAATTCCACATAGATGTATTACCATATGATGTAATAATATGTAACGTCTCTCGGTTCCCAATTTATTGCAGTACTGTTGCTCCTCCTACGTATGCCCACGTAGCACAAGAATCATGTGTACCCTTCTGTTCTAATAAGCTCAATAAACTCAACTGTGTTTTGCAGGTCCCACAACTCCGATGGCACAAAGGGAGGCTGCACCTGCCCCCCTACAGGTAATAATCACCATGGGTGCCGAGGACACCGACATAATGGAGCCCAAGCTGGAAGAGCAGGAGTAGGAGAGCGCAGAGGCTGAGAGCAAGGAGGATGCTCCTTGCATCCCGGCCAAAGTAGCTGCGGCCACTTGGTCGTCGTCATTTTCGACAGAAGAAGTAGCGGGCCCGAGCGGCTTGCAGCAGGCGACACCAATGCATCCAATAGTGCCCATGCTGACCCCACGGAGGTTGAGTCAGCGCGGTTGGCAAGCGCTGCAGCAGGCAGGCCCTAAGGAGGACATGGCTGCACTGTGCAACGAGAGCGTCGACCTGAGTCGACATTGCCACAATGTCCGCTCGCATATCTGAGGGTATCAAGTGCATGGTTGTGGCAATGGGCCAGCAGACCGCCGCCATCAATGCCATCCAGCATGCAGTAGTGACGGGAGACGGCACCAAACGCCAGCACAGGTGCGAGTCAGGAGGAAGAACTTCCTTCTGTCTCGGATGTAGTTTCGTCAGAAACGTCATCTCCTCCACCACCCCCTGAGAGGATCCTGCCACAGTCACCCCCACCCCCGCCCCCCACCACAGCAGGTCTTGGGGTCGCCTACTGCAAATCGTCCAGGCGCGGTTACTCGGGGATTAAAATGGGGGCCTAGGACAGGGGGGGGGGGGGTAAAGGATCTGGAGGGAAGCGTGGCCGCAGGTAAGGAGGGGGGATTGTAATTACTGTTATTATTAATGTTGGTTCTGTTGCTGTTATTGTTGTTATTAAAAATGTGTTTGTTGAATTTTATTGTTGGCTCACTGCTGGGGGGCAGGCGGTGGTGTTATTTAAAAAACATTTTTTACAATTTGGTAAATTATTTAAAAAATGTATTTGAAATTTTACAATTGTCGTGCACTGTCTTCTAATTCCGTAAGGTAAAACATGAATACAATTCTTGGAAAATTATAACTGTCACCAAAGCGTTCATTTCTGAGCTGCTGACGCAAGAGTTTTGCAGCTGCGTAACTCCCACGGTGTTATGTATGTATGCTTGTATTGTTATATGATGTCTGTAACACTGAATGTACCTTACACTGTACACACCTTATTATACACAAAAAGGTGCTGCTGCTGGAGACCTAAGGGTTACCTACACACTGGGGGTAACCCAGTATAAAAGAGAGCTCACAGCTTGGTGTGTCCTCACTCGAGGAGCTGAAAATAAAGGACGACAGTTTACACAGTTTAAGTACCATATCCTGCCTCGTGGAGTCATTACCAAAGGTGCCTGCATACACTACATCTGGCGATGAGGTCACGAACTACACGCTCAGCATGTCGAATCTCAGCAACTTTCAGCAATTTACCGATGGGGAAGGTTGGGATGCTTTTGTAGAAAGTTTGGAACATTTCTTCATAGCCAACGACTGGGGACACACCGGCTACACTACCAAACAAGCGCAGGGCCATCCTGCTTCGCCGTTGTGGGCCCACCATCCATTGTCTCGTCAGGGACTTGCTAGCCCCCGAGAAGACAACCACCAAGAGCTATGAGGAACTTGTAACACTAATACAGAAGCAACTAAAACCAAAGAAAGCATCCTCACAGCCAAGCACTTACCAGCGACCCGAAGGCCAAGAAATTACTAAGTATGCTGCACATTTAGGAAAACCATGTGATTTTGGAAACCACCTTAATGAAGTACTAAGGGACACATTTGTCATCGGAATTGGCCACGAGGGCCTCCTACACAAATTGCTCACGGCTGACATCATGGTCACCCTGCAGAAAGCAATTCAAGTGAGCCAGGCCTACATGGTTTCAGCCGGCAACTCCAGGCGAATACTGACCCAGGACTCTAAACCGACGAATGCAGTGTACTGCATGGCTACTTCTAAAGGCAGAAATGCTGCCCCGAGTCCCGCAACCCTGAGTCCACCACATGGAGCAAACTGGATGGCACCGTGCTGGCGCTGTGGAGGAAACCACAGGGCCCACCAGTGCCGCTACAAAGACTATACATGCAAAGGCTGCAAAGAAAAAGGGCACCTTCAGAAAATGTGCAGAAAAAGCTTCACTCACCGCGTCACCGAAGAGTTGGCTGATCACCGGGGCTCCGACACAGATGAAGATGAAGCTGCTCAACCCCTGGAAGAAGAGTATGGAGTTTATACCTGCTCCACCGAAAGTTCTCCATGGACGATGGAAGTAGACATCGACGGGGTCCCAGTTTCCATGGAGATCGACACAGGGGCAAGCCAGTCTGTGATGAGCTAAACGGCCTCTGAAAAAATTTGGATGAATGCCGCCACTCGACCAAAACTGTCTCCTGTCCAGGCATAGCTGCTCATCGACACCAAAGGCAAAATCCAAATCGTTGGCAGCGTGGACGTCCAGGTCTCCCAGGGCGGCGTGTTGAATAAACACCCCCTGTGGATCATTGCCGGGGATGGTCCCACGCTGCTGGGAAGGAATTGGATGAACCCGGTCCAAATCAATCGAAGTGGCGACGGCCTCTGGGCTCCAGCAATCGACATCGAACATAGATCCATTGCTGCATTTAGAGATCCCATTGTCCAGCTCGACTGCGCAGCAAAATCTCCAGGACCACACCACGGCGAAACCTCCAGGACTAAAAACCCAAACTCCACCTTCCGGGCTGGGGCAGGACTCCAAGTGGCAAATATCATCGAAAGAAGAGGATTCTCGACGTCCATGGCCGAACCTGAGGAAGGAAAGATCACCACAGCCTACCTGGAGGAGAGCCAGAAGATGGCGGTTGCACCAAAACAAAAATGTTTTCCCAGCCCTATGGAGGTATCTCATTAAAGCTGTGTTGAAGAGCCATCTTCTGGCTCTTCAACACGCCGCCTTGGGAGACCTGGACGTCCACGAGGAGAAGAACCTAAAATCAAAATGGCCGCGACCAGACCACGAGGGGCAGCATTGGAGGAGCGACACATGACACCGAGTGGCCAATCGGATTTGAAGGCTCCCTTAAAGGAGACCGGTAAACAAAAAAATTTAAAGGGACAGTTTCAACTTAAAAATTACAGGGACTTTAAAGCTAAAAATGCAGTAAAAGGGTGCAAGTGTGATAATGTAACCATGAATTATGATGCTGGTGTAACTAATGTGAAAAATGAAATGAATGCTTGTGTAAGTAAGGTTAAGAACAAGCTTGTTATGTGTGATGAATATGACAGAGAGTTTGAAATGCCTAATGTAACCATGTCTGGTGAGACCATGATATCAAGAAGTGATGCAAATGCTGTTATTAACAATGTAAAGGCAGTCAATAATATAGACTCGACTATGTATGACCAGAGCCATGATGTCAGGTAGAACACTGTTAAAGGAAACTGAGTTCTACAGGGACCATGCAAATGCAAGAGGATTCCTCCCGTGGGTGCAGCTGGCTACCAAACCATGTAGCCTGGACCTTTGGAACTAGTGTGATACCCCAGGAAGGACACACACACACCCAGTGGGAGCAGACCCACTACAGGGACAGTGGTCAATGGGCAGCACAGCCACCATCATTGGCAACCTGCCTCAGACCAGCCCTACACCCCCTGGCCATGAGGGCCAACACCAGGAGCGAGAGGACAATACCCTCCAGTTTTCCTGACAAACCCTGGGGTGGACATGGGCATGGGTTCATCACCAGGCTGATTGCCCTCCCCAAGGTCCTCGTCATCCTCCTTCTCCTCGTCTTCCTCTTCCGCCTCCACTCTCTCCTAAGGTGGACCGGCAGTCCCATTTGGCAATTGTTGTCCTCTTCTTTGGCTCAAGTTTCTCCCTCCTGTAAAAACGGCTCACCTCTGTGAGTTGCACCGACTTTCTAGAATAAAAAGGGTGCTAAAAAGTTACCTTCTAATTGTTCCCGCTCTTCAGGACGACTTCGGCCTCGGCATAGCGCAGCACATCCAGTGGGGGGGCGGAGCCGGGTCCCGGCGCTGAAAACAGTGCCGGGACCTCTGCACATGCACGCTAGAGTGTGCACGCATGTGCAGTAGCTCCTCGCAGTCGAATCTCTGCGACACTCTGCAGGCTGTGTGGGAGGGGCCCAAAGCACGCCACCCCTAGCCCTGGCCGAATGGGCTCCCCGCCGTGACCTGTCAAGGAACAGGGCTTAAATGCAGCGAGGAGAGTGGGGTTGCAGATTATGCTGTGCTCTGTTCACAAGGTGGCCAGGACCAAGCAGACAGCGCGCAAATCGACCAGAGGGAAAGCTCCTCGGAAGAGCGCTCCAGCCACGGGCAGAGTGAAGTAGCCTCATCGTTACAGACCCGGCACCGTGGCTCTGAGAGAGATCCGTCGCTACCAGAAATCCACCAAGCGGCTGATCCGCAAGCTACCCTTCCAGCACATGGTGCGGGAGATCGCTCAGGACTTCAAGACCGACCTGCGCATCCACAGGGAGCGTGCCTAGACTCTCTCTGCCCGGGCTCGAAGCTTTAACACCAAGTGCTGCAATGTGCAATGGTGAGGCAGAAATTAATGTGATGTGGCAGTGTGATGGGTGTCCATGGGCCGAGGAAGCCAGCGACCAATTGCCTTACATACAGAGGTCTCTCCCAGCCTCCCACCCCTAGCTCTGGTCGAAGGGCTTTGCCAGTGCGTGCTCCAGTCGGCAAGGTCGGACTTCTAATTTATTATTACTTGATTTAATATTCATTTATTGTTATTTAAAAATTATGATGGTTTCTATGCATTTTTATGGTTAAAAGTGAAGCGTTTAATGTTGTGGACGATATCTAACTTCCCTCCCCCCCCCTCCCATCTCTGGCTGCCTGCGCTGATTTCTTAATCATCGCAAAGTTTTTCTGAACGTACAAAAGTGCCCACTTACGCTGGCCTAAGTTAGTTTGGAGTAAGTTTTAGCTGGCTAAACCTGCTTAAATGGACAAAACAGGTGTAAGTGGCTGGTAACGCCTCCTTTTGAAAAAAAAACTGAACTAAAAAAAAACATAACTAACTCACTTACACTGAAGCAACTTAAATGGGGAGAATTGTGATTTTTAAGTTACTCCAAAAAAATCTAGTTGCTCCAAAAAAATCGGAGCAACCCCTGGGGAAACTTGGGCCCAAGCTTATAGCTAGGTTATGCAACATGGAGTACACCACAGTAAACCCAGCGACCTGGTCAGGGTGGTATTGTAGGCTGCCTCCAGAGTGGTCCAGGCATCTGAAGCGCTGCTTCAGCACTCCAATTGTCTTTTCGACGATATTGCGTGTAGTATATGGCTTTCATTGTAACGCTTCTCAGCTTCCGTCAGGGGATTATGCAGGGGGGTCATGAGCCAACTGGCAAGGCCATATTCTTTATCCCCGAGCACCCAGCCATGACCTTGTGGCTGACGCTTAAACAGGTCAGAGAAAGTGCTGTCACACAAGATGTGCGCGTCATGGATGCTGCCTGGAAAATTAGCATCTACTACCATGATTATTTGGTTGTGGTCAACAACGAGCTGCACATTCAGGGAGTGAAATCCCTTTCAGTTCCAAAGCACCTCCGCATTCTTTGAAGGTGCTCTCAGGGCGATGTGCACACAGTCTATTGCTCCCTGCACCTTGGGAAAGTTTGCTATTCTCGAGAAACCCAGAGCCTTCTCGGTCTGTGCCTCCCTGGTCATAGGGAAGCTTATAAAGTCCATCCTGCAGCGTAAAGGGCTTTAGTCATCTGTCGAATGGAGCAATGTGTGGCATGCTGAGAGATAGCGCAAATGTCACCAGCTGAGGCCTGAAAGGAGCCCGATGTGTAGAAGGAAAATGGCGCAGTAACCTTAAGCTCAACGGGCAGTGCAGTCCTGATGGTGCTGGTAGGCTGCAGATCTCCCTTGATGAGCTGGCATATCTCAGCACTAAGGCACGTTTTATCGGACAAGTTCAGGTATGATCGCTTTTCCCTGTAACTGCGTCGGGTGTAAGGTCTCCTCCTCTGCAGCTTTCTGCCTTCTTCAATATACTTTCTCCCATCTTCAGTCTGCAGCATGTGATTAGTGACCAATACTGGTAGAGAAGCTACAGACCCCATCACTATCGCTATAAATGCCCTAAATATGTCCTCAACAAATAAAAATGTGATCAGATGATTGCCAAAGAGTCAATAAAATAACTCACAAATTAATTCTCCTCATAAGCCCCTTCTTGAAGCAGCCTCTCAGTTCCTCCGACATTCAAAATGGGGTCTGTAGTGCTGAGTAGTGCCAGGTGGGAGCAGCTTTTCTCCAGCGATCTTCTCGGCGAGCGTCAGTCCGCGATGTGTGGGTGATGTGGCGAAAGTTGCGGTGGCCGATCACCTCTGCGATGTCAAAATCTTGTGTACCGAAAGTTGGGCCGGCAATCTTTGGGCGATGTTCCGGTCCAACTTTCCACTTTTAAGGTGAAATGGCCGATAGCCTGCCTATTTGGGCGATAGATGGGCGATAGCCCAGCGATCATCAGTGGAACATCTAGCCGAGTCATTATGGCACAGAAGGAAGCTATTTGGCCCATCGAGTCCATGCCAGCTCTCTGTAGAGCAATCCAGTCAGTCCTATTCCCCTGCTCGATCCCCGTAGCCTTGCAAGTTTATTTACCTCAAGTGCCTATCCAAATGCCTTTTGAAATCATTGATCGTCTCCGCTTCTACCATCCTCGTCAGCAGCGAGTTCCAGGTCATTATCATTTGCTGCATAAAAAAAGTTCTTCCTCACATCCCTCCCTGTATCTCTTACCCAAAACCTTAAATCTGTCCCCTAGTCTTTGTACCAGCAGCTAATGGGAACAGCCTTTCTCTGTCTACCTTATCCAAACCCGTCATAATCTTGTGCACCTCTATCAAATATCCTCTCAACCTCCTTTGCTTCGAGGAGAACAACCCCAGCTTCTCCAACCTAATCTTGTAGCTAAAGTCCCTTATCCCTAGAACCATTCTGGCAAATTTCCTCTGCACCCTCACAAGGATCTTCACATCCTTCCTAAAGTGTGGTGACCAGAACTGGATGCAATACTCTAGTTATGGCCTAACCAAAGTTTTATAAAGCACCAGCATAACTTCCCTGCTTTTACTCAATACCGCTACTTATGAAGCCCAAGATTCCATATGCTTTGCTAACTACTCTTTCAATATGTCCTGCTACCTTCAAAGATCTATGCACATGAACCCTCCAGGTCCCTCTGTCCCTGCACACTCTTTAGAAGTGTGCAATTAACTCTATATTGTCTCTCCTTATTGTGGTATATTCTCAACAACATCACAAACACACTCAGACTACAAGATGACACCATTCCTTTTTATTATTATAAACAGCAATGGCTGCATTACCACAGTAGTCCATTAGGTGGAGCAGTAGTCCACTAGGTGGAGCTGTATATTATTCTTCTCCTCTCCTTAATGAAGAAGTAATTATAACAAAATAATCATCATACATAACTTGCATGGTTATACATAACACAAGATATGGACTTATTTTGCCATATTTACAAATCAAACTTAACCTCTGGTTTTCTGTTTCGACGAGGATACCTTTGCTCTCGAACAGAACTTTCCAAACATGGTATCGAACTTAGACTCATTCTAAGCTGAGCCTGAGGAAAATTTTCCTTCAAGGGATGCCCTTGATCTACATTTTAGCTCTCTACAACTTCAGACTGTTTGTCTGCCTGACTCGGACTCAGACTTAAATTCTGACTTGGACTTGTTTCTAGTACATTTGATGTAGGATATGCTACTGGTACTGTACTTGTAATAAGACTATTTGATGAGTCAAAAATAATCGAATCATTGCAACTTTCAACTCCTGCCACATCTGTAGGTAAAATATGATCAAGGTGAACAAACCTAACCTGTCCATGATCAAACATCTTGACCAAATATGTGCGAGGACCATATATCTTAACCACTTTAACCATTTACGGTGATGGTTCTTCAGTCTCACCTTCTGGTTTAATTTCATACTTCTCTCTCTTACTCTACCTTCATCGTGATTCTCTTTGTCTTAATTGTTTCTCTTCTACGGACTGGCTTTAACAACGAGAACCTGGTTCATGGCTGTCGTTTGAGAAACAACTCTGCTGGTTTTACCAGTAGTTGTATGAGAAGTATTACGATAAGTAATTAGAAAATTAGCCAATTTGTGGTCCAATGACAACTGTCGTTTCTTTGGATTTGGATCCAACATTTGTTTGATGAAGGCACGTTTTACAATTTGTACTGTGCGCTCTGCTGCACCATTTGACTTAGGTACAACAACAATAGATCTATCTTAGAGATAATGTTCTCAGTCTCTAGTCTTTTGAGTTCTTGCTCAACTCTCTCCTTGAGTGCATATGGTACGGGACGTGGCTTGCAGTAAACTGGTCTAGCGACCTTCTGTACCCTGACACTCACCTTGAAGCCTTGGATCGGACTGCCCGTTTCGCAGAACACTTTTGGCTACTTCTTGATGACATCATCCTTCAAAGCAAATCTTATTTTAACACAAAAAATCTCCAATCCAGCTTTAGTGATCCCAACCAATTTCTACCGAGAAAGGCAGGCTTGTCTCCTTCCACCACTAAGAGAGTGAACTTAATCCTTGGAGTTCACTGGTACGGTGATATGACCTACCACAGGAATTTGCTCTCCTGAGTAGCCTTGCAGCTCTACCTTGGATTTCTCCAATGAGAAATCACGCAATTTGTCGAGACATAGCGATTCTGGTACTACGCTCACGGATTCGCCAGTGCCAATTTCCATGGGTATCCTGGTTCCTGCGACATCTACTTAGATGATGACACTTTTTGAATCATGGTTAGATACCCTCGAGCTCCTGATGACGTGTATCTTGTCATCCAATTGCTTTTGTTCCATGCTATGTAGTCTCTGGGGATTTCTACTTATAGCCTTGAAAGTTGGTTTACTCTTCAGCCAGCATGCCTTTGCAAGATGCCCAGTTTTCCTGCAGAAGAAACACTCTGTCTTCACATATGGACAACTTTGAGCAATGTGTTGTCCCAGACACTGATAGCATGACTTCAATGTATTGTTACTTAGCCAGTTACTGAGGCCTTGGAACCCAACTGCCCTTTTCTTTTAACCTGCAGGCAATTCACCTCGGTTATCTGATGACTGGAAATGGCTCAAAATTCATGGTAATACTCATCGGCCATATCCGTTGACATAGCTGTCTGATACGCTAAATCAAAAGTCAAGTTAGGGGTTGTCAACAACTTTTTTCTGATCGCTTCGTTCTTCATCCCACAAACAAAGTGGTCACGCATTGCTCGGTCCTGAAAGTTTCCGAAATGACAGTGAATGGATAGCTTTTTTAATGCTACAATGTACTCACTGATACTCTTGTCAGGTAATTGATTTTGTATTCCAAAATGAAAACTTTCAGCAATTTCCAGGGGCTCAGGACTGTAGTGCTGTTCTAACTTGCTTAGAATCTCCGTAAGTGATGTGTCCTTTGGCTTGATGGGAACAAGCACATTTTTCAGGATTTCATATACCTCAGGGCCTGCACTAGCCAGGAAAATAGCCCATTTGCTTTCTAAAACCACCTGATTACTATCTTCATCATCGGGCTCTTCGATGCTACTATTCGCGGTGAAAAATATGTCTAGCCGCTCCACATACATTCCGAATGTCTCTCGGTCACGTTGGAATTCACTCAGGCATGCTATTATTCCCATAGGCATGGCCATCTGGACTCTGGTAGTTCAGCCATGTGTGCTTGTAATTTACCTTCGATTTTTAGCTGTTCTGCAACATAAAGGAACTCTCTAGTCTCTCTGTTCTTTGGCTGGAATCATCCACCAACAAAAATTTTAGCTAGGGAATCCAATTATCCTATCCTTCATCGCCAAATGTGGTATATTCTCTCCGACATCACAAGTGCAGTCAGACTACAAGATGGCTCCATTCCTTTTTATTCTTGTAAACAGCAATGGCTGCATTACCACAGTAGTCCATAGGTGGACCAGTAGTCCACTAGGTGGAGCTGTTTATTCCACCTATCCCTTCTGCCAAAATGCATTATCTCACATTTCTCTGTTTTAAATTCCATCTGCCAAATGTCTGCCCATTCTGCTAGCCTATCTATGTCCTGTTTCAGTCGATTGGTATCATCCTCACTGTTTGCCACAGCTCCAAGTTTGGTATCATTGCCAAATTTTGAAATTTTACTCTGTACTCCAATATCCAAGTCCTTAAATTACATACATCAAAAAAAGCAGTGATCCTCGCACTGACCGTTGGGAAACACCACTGTCTACCATCCTCCAGTCTGAAAAACAACCATTTACCATGACTCACTGTTTTCTGTTCTGAAGCCAATTTCTTATCCAAGCTGACACTGACCCTCCCAGTCCATGAGCCTCAATTTTGTTAACCGGCCTTTTATGTGATACTTTGACAAATGCTTTCTTAAAATCAATATAGACAACATCCACTGCATTCCCTTCATCAAACTTCCCTGTTACTTCATCAAAAAATTCAATTAGATTAGTCAAACATGATCTGCCTTTTACAAATCCGTGCTGGTTCTCCTTAATTAACTTAAACCTCTCCAAGTGCCTGTTAATTTTTCCCGGATTATTGTTTCTAAAACCTTACCCACCACTGATATTAAACTGACCGTCCTGTAGTTACTAGGATTGTCCTTACACCCTTTATTGAACAATGGTGTCACATTTGCCACTTTCCAATCCTCTGGCACGGCCTCCCCCCCACCACCCCCCGCATCTAGAGAAGATTGGAAGATTATGGCAAGCCATTCTGCTATCTCCACCCCCACATCCCTTAGCAACCTGGGATGCAAGCCAAGCAACTTATTTGATCGAAGCATATCCAGCCTTTCCAGTACATCCTGCCTATCAATTTTCATCCCATCCATTATCTCTACCATCTCTGCTTCTATTGATATTTTGTCAGCATCCTCTTCCTTAGTAAAACGTGGTTAGTAAACGTGCTCATTAAGTATTGTAGCCTTGCCCTGTGCCTCTAAGCATATATCACCTTCTTTGTCCCTAATATGCCGCACCCCACCTCTTATTACTATTTACATGCCGGTAGAAGATTTTTGGGTTCCCTTTTATGTTAACTGCCATTCTATTTTCATATTCTCTCATTCCAAGTCTTATTTTCCTCTTCACTTCCCCTCTTAACTAATTATATTTGGCCTGTGTAATGTATTTGCTTCACGGGTTCTTTGCTTAAGAATTCATAGCAACTCATTGCTATTAAGAACTTTTTGGTTGATTAGTAAAGGTTTAACAATCACACTACACATTACCAGTTCAACTATTTTAGTTATGCACTTTAAACAAATGCTCCCCTGCAAGGGGGGGGTCACACTCCAAAATACATTTTTTCCAGTGCCCCCTTGTTTTTTGGGTTTATTTTGTTTTTTTTTATGAGGGCACAAAAACACAAATTATACAAGTGCCCCCTGTCTGAAAGTGGTGGTTGTGGGGGGGGGGGGGGGCGCGGGGGGTGCACACTAAAACCGGCAAATTAAACAAATTAAACTTTGGACATTTAAAATCAAATAAAAATTTGGTTGCCGGGAGTGATGATGCATTCCAGTCCCTCTGGTGCCCACCTCTCGCGGAAGGCCGCGAGCGTACCGGTGGACCCGCATGCTTTATCTCCTGGGACACTCTGGCTCGGATGTAACCGTGGAAGAGAGGCAGGCGGTCAGTCTGAACGACCCCCTTGACCGCCCGCTGCCTGGACCGGCTGATGGCCCCCTTGGCCATGCCCAGGAGCAGTCCTACGAGGAGGCCTTCCGACCTGCCCGCTCCTCTCCGCAAAGGGTGCCCAAAGATCAGGAGTGTGGGACTGAAGTACAACCAGAATTTGAGGAGCAGCCCCTTCAAATAATGGAATAGGGGCTGCAACCTCGCACATTCCATAAAAACATGGAACATGGACTCTTCCAGACCGCAGAAATTGCAGGCGGCCTGGGAGCCCATGAACCAACTTAAAAACGTATTGCACGGGACTGCTCCGTGCAACACTCTCCAGGCCAAGTCCCCAATAAATAGAGGGAGGACTCCCGCATAGAGTGCACTCCATTGGGGACCCCCGCCTCCTCTGGATGGCAAGATGGTGCGCCATGGCATGTCTGCATGGCAGACAAGGATGGCAAGGTGGAGGTTTGCAAGTGCAGCCCGTACAGGAAACCCCTCCGTGCAGAACTGAAGGGGAAGGAGGGGATTTCCCCAAGGAGGCTCAAGTTGTGAGGCGCCGGCTCCCGAGGGAGGTTTCTTGGGCTTGGCGCCGATGAGGCATTTCGTCCGGACGGGGATCAGTTCGGACGGGATCTCCCCAGGTGCTTGAGCCTCCTCGACACACCTAACGGAGTCAGGGCCTAGCGCTATTTTTAGTGACTCGATGGCATTGGCCGCGCGCCGGACGTCGGCCCAGTTTAGGCACCATGCCAGCACGTCTGGCACCATCCAGCCCGCTTCTCCGCCATCGAGCAGATCTCTGACCCTGGTCACCTTGCCAGCCACAGCCCTCTTGTCCGCCTGCCACCTAAAACCATGGTTGTGGAGGTGCGGATTCCTGAGCAGCGGCTCCTGCAGGTCAGCCGCCACTCCAGACGGGGGAGAGCTGCACTTGGTGGCGACTCCGTTCCAGACCCTGATGAGTTCCTGGTAAAAGACAGGCAGCCCCCGCATGACGGTCCTGACGCCTCCCAGGCTCACAAACAGGAGCTGCGACTCATAATTGAGGCTGTACTGCTGGCGGAAGAAATACGTCGCCAGCGCACGCCACCTAGGAGGGGGCTCAATATAGAGGTATCTCTGCAGGGTCTGAAGACGGAAAGTCGCAAGCTGGGTGCTGGCGCACACCAATGCCTGATCGCCTTCCCTAAGTGGGAGACTCAAAACTGCAGCAGAGACCCAGTGCTTCCTGTTGTTCCAGAAGAAGTCCACCAGCTTCTTCTGTATCTTGGCGACAAACGCAGTGGGAGGGATCAAAGTAACCAGCCAGCCGGTATCACAGCATAGCGGCCACCAGCTGGTTTATGACTCGCTCTCAACCCCTGTAGGACAACACTCGGAGCAGTCCTGTCGAGCGCCCTTGGCGAGCGGCGACCTTTGCCTCCAGCTTCTGCCAGTTTGCCGGTCAGGCTTCCTCATCAGGGCTAAGATAGAGCCCCAGATAGAGGAGATGGGTTGTGCTCCAGGCAAAAGGCATGAGCTCCTCTGGCAGGTGAGTCCACCCGCCACTGACCCACCAGGAGTCCGGAACATTTCTCCCAGTTGATCCTGGCGGAGGATGCAGCCGAGTAAATCTCCTGACACTCACACATGCCCCGCAGGGCAATGGGATCCTCGACCATGAGGAGCACATCATCGGCGTAAGCTCTCCCTTGCAGAGCCAGTCCTGTCAACCTCTTCTGCAAGAGGCGCAGGAAAGGCTCCACGCAGGTGGCATATAACTGGCCGGACATGGGGCATCCCTGGCGCACCCCTCTCCCAAAGTGAAAGGGCGCCGTCGAAGACCCGTTAACCTTAATCAGACACTCTGCGGCGGCGTACAAAAGTAGGATCCAGGTGACGAAATGCATCCCGAACCCGAAAGCGCGCAGAGTTCCGAACAGATACTCGTGATCCACCCTGTCGAACGCCTTCTCCTGGTCTAGGGAAAGGAAGGCGACCGACAAACCAGCCTCCTGGGAATGGTGGACCAGGTCCCGGACGAGATGGATGTTGTCATGGATTGTCCGGCTTGGGACCATGTCGGACTGGTTGGGGTGGATCATGTGGTCCAGCACGGCGCCAAGGCGAGCAGACATCACCCTGGCAAAGATTTTGTCATTTGTGCTGAGGAGGAAGACCAGGCGCCAGTTCTTAAGTAGGCGGAGATTGCCCTTCTTAGGCAGTAGGTCGATGACTGCCCTGCAGCAAGAGAGGGAACTCTTGGTCGACCCCCTCACATAATCTTGACAGAAGACGCGGACGTGAGCCTTGCCCTCGTCCCACCATAACCTCAAGGAGAGGAAGCCCCTCTGCTTCCTTCTCCAGTCGGCCCAGAAGCGACGGAACGAATCCTGGAACCACTCGTCCTCCAGCAGCAGGTTGTTAAAGTGCAGGTACGTGAACCCTGCCTGCGCGCAGAGTGAAGCGAGCTCCGCCCACACCAGGTGGTGGTCCGAGCACGGCACCGGCCGCATGGAAGCCGCCAGAACGCAGGAGATGTACGCCGAGACACGTAAAGGAAGTCGATTCTGGACCATCCCACTCCATGCCTCAGCCAAGTAAAGGCGCTGGAGTCGGGATGGAGATTTCGCCAGACGTCCACCAAGTCAAAGGACCCGACCAGGTCCCTCAACTTCTCCATCACCGTCATGTTCTGCGGGGCACCGGGATGGTCCCTCACCTCGAGGGTGCAGTTAAAATCCCCCCCGAGGACAATGCAGTCGCTGATGTCGACGGAGTCAAGAAGAGTGGACACTTCTTCGAAGAAGCGCACTTGCTGCGGGCCGGGCTGGAGGGCGTACACGTTCACGAGATGGAGCGGCACATTCCCCCAGGCGAACTGTGACATGAAGCATGCGGCCTGGCACAGGCTCCTTGACCCCCAAGATCTCTGGATGAAATGTGGGGTCAGCAAGGTAGCCACCCCTTGAACAAAATGTTGAATCATTGTGGGTGGAGATTAGAGATAGTAAGGGGAAAAAGTCACTGGTGGGTGTAGTTTATAGGCCCCCAAATAATAACTTCACGGTGGGGAGGGCAATAATCAAGGGAATAATGGAGGCATGTGAAAAAGGAACGGCAGTAATCATGGGGGATTTTAACCTACATATCGATTGGTCAAATCAAATCGCACGGGGTAGCCTGGAGGAGGAATTCATAGAATGCATACGGGATTGTTTCTTAGAACAGTATGTTACAGAACCTACAAGGGAGCAAGCTATTTTAGATCTGTTCCTGTGTAATGAAACAGGAATAATAAACGATCTCCTAGTAAAAGATCCTCTCGGAATGAGTGATCACAGTATGGTTGAATTTGTAATACAGATTGAGGATGAGGAAGTAGTGTCTCAAACGAGTGTACTATGTTTAAACAAAGGGGACTACAGTGGGATGAGGGCAGAGTTGGCTAAGGTAGACTGGAAACACAGACTAAACGGTGGCACAATTGAGGAACAGTGGAGGACTTTTAAGGAGCTCTTTCATAGTGCTCAACAAAAATATATTCCAGTGAAAAAGAAGGGTGGTAAGAGAAGGGATAACCAGTCGTGGATAACCAAGGAAATAAAGGAGAGTATCAAGTTAAAAACCAATGCATATAAGGTGGCCAAGGTTAGTGGGAAAATAGAAGATTGGAAAAATTTTAAACGACAGCAAAGAATGACTCAGAAAGCAATAAAGAAAGGAAAGATAGATTATGAAGGTAAACTTGCGCAAAACATAAAAACGGATAGTAAAAGCTTTTACAGATATATAAAACGGAAAAGAGTGACTAAAGTAAATGTTTGTCCCTTAGAAGATGAGAAGGGGGATTTAAAAATGGGAAATGTGGAAATGGCTGAGACCGTAAACAATTATTTTGCTTCGGTCTTCACAGTGGAAGACACAAAAACCATGCCAAAAATTGCTGGTCACAGGAATGTGGGAGGGGAGGACCTTGAGACAATCACTATGACTAAGGGGGTAGTGCTGGACAGGCTAATGGGACTCAAGGTAGACAAGTCCCCTGGTCCTGATGAAATGCATCCCAGGATATTAAAAGAGATGGCGGAAGTTATAGCAGATGCATTCGTTATAATCAACCAAAAGTCTCTGGATTCTGGGGAGGTACCAGTGGATTGGAAAACAGCTAATTTAACGCCTCTGTTTAAAAAAAGGGGCAGACAAAAGGCAGGTAACTATAGGCTGGTTAGTTTAACATCTGTAGTGGGGAAAATGCTTGAAACTGTCATTAAGGAAGAAATAGCGGGACATCTCGATAGGAATAGTGCAACCAAACAGACGCAGCATGGATTCATGAAGGGGAAATCATGTTTAACTAATTTACTGGAATTCTTTGAGGATATAACGAGCATGGTGGATAGAGGTGTACCGATGGGTGTGGTGTATTTAGATTTTCAAAAGGCATTCGATAAGGTGCCATACAAAAGGTTACTGCAGAAGATAAGGGTACGCGGAGTCAGAGGAAATGTATTAGCATGGATAGAGAATTGGCTGGCGAACAGAAAGCAGAGAGTCGGGATAAATGGGTCCTTTTCGGGTTGGAAATTAGTGGTTAGTGGTGTGCCACAGGGATCGGTGCTGGGACCACAAATGTTTACAATATACATAGATGACCTGGAAGAGGGGACAGAATGTAGTGTAACAAAATTGGCAAATGACACAAAGATTAGTGGGAAAGCAGGTTGTGTAGAGGACACAGAAAGGCTGCAAAGAGATTTAGATAGGTTAAGGGAATGGGCTAATGTTTGGCAGATGGAATACAATGTCGGAAAGTGTGAGGTCATCCACCTTGGGAAAAAAAACAGTAAAAGGGAATATTATTTGAATGGGGAGAAATTACAACATGCTGCGGTGCAGAGGGACCTGGGGGTCCTTGTGCATGAATCCCAAAAAGTTAGTTTGCAGGTGCAGCAGGTAATCAGGAAGGCAAATGGAATGTTGGCCTTCATTGCGAGAGGGATGGAGTACAAAAGCAGGGAGGTCCTTCTGCAACTGTATAGGTTATTGGTGAGGCCTCACCTGGAGTACTGTATGCAGTATTTGTCACCTTACTTAAGGAAGGATATACTAGCTTTGGAGGGGGTACAGAGACGATTCACGAGGCTGATTCCGGAGATGAGGGGGTTACCTTATGATGCTAGATTGAGTGGACTGGGTCTTTACACGTTGGAGTTCAGAAGGATGAGGGGGAATCTTATAGAAACATTTAAAATAATGAAAGGGATAGACAAGATAAAGGCAGAGAGGTTGTTTCCACTGGTCGGGGAGACTCGAACTAGGAGGCACAACCTCAAAATACGGGGGAGCCAATTTAAAACCGAGTTGAGAAGGAATTTCTTCCCCCAGAGGGTTGTGAATCTGTGGAATTCTCTGCCCAAGGAAGCTGTTGAGGCTAGCTCATTGAATGTATTCAAATCACAGATAGATAGATTTTTAACCAATAAGAGAATTAAGGGTTACGGGGAGCGGGCGGGTAAGTGGAGCTGAGTCCACGGCCAGATCAGCCATGATCTTGTTGAATGGCGGAGCAGGCTCGAGGGGCTAGATGGCCTACTCCTGTTCCTAATTCTTATGTTCTTATGTTCTTATGGTCACCCCACAAGAAGTGACAGTGAGATGGCTCATGCGGACCTCTCCTTGCCATTCCAGGAGCCACGTGGCCTCGTCTCCCTGAACGGTGTGGGTTTCTTGCAGGAAGCATACCGCATATTTCCCTCCCATAGGAACGAAAAATTGTTAAATCTACGGCGTGCCTCTCTGCCGCCGTTGAGGCAGGCTATGATTACCTTCATGGCAAAAGCATAGTGCAACCTCTAACTTAATCTTCTGTTGGGAGGGGAGCAAAGTCGTTTGATGACCTCTGCTCCTTAAGCCACCCAGCAAGGAACGTTCTGAGCTGGCGCAGTTCAAGGCTTTCTGGTTTTGATAAGGCCCCGAACTGCAGCCATGGTTTTGATGGCGGCACGGACAGACCTGATGAGCAGCGCCAGCTCAGACCATTTGTCCAGGACCAGATGGGCTCGATTGCGGCGACCCTGGCATTGGGCCAGAAAGTCCCAGAGTTCCTTTGCAAGAATGAGGGGGTCTCAGCGGCGGGCATGAGGAGATCCACTACCTCACTGGTGATGGACTCCAGATCTTCTCCCGCGCCCTCCACCGAGTCCCCGTTCCCCTTCGGGAAGTCACCACCAGCAGCCGGTCCGTTGACCACAAGGGGTACGGTGAGCAGCCTGGCCACACCATCCGGCTCTACCTCTGTCCCGATCTCACCCCCAGGATCGTCGGCAGAGGAGTCCTCCCTGGGCTCCCCCTTGCATGCCGGTTCGGAAAGCGGCAGCAGACGGGGGTCCCCCTCCGCCCCAGGCACTGGGGAACACGGAGAAACCGGGCCGAAAAACAGCTCCAGTTCCTCCAAATCCCGCAGCTCCAATGTGAGGGATGAAGATTGGGGTTCCTCACCCTCCCTGCCATCACCCCCTGGCCTAGCGGGTGGATGTTTAGGATATTCATGCCATTTTTCTTTTTCTTTTCCTGCCAGGTCGAGCAGATCCTGGGGATGTCAATATTTGGCTGGGCAGGCTTAGATTCGGCCTTTTCGGCCTCGCCCACCTCAGTCCCCAGGCCACTCGACCTGGCAGCGACACATTCTTGTGGTGGCCCCGCGCTCCCTGCAACAGGCAGGTCTTTTTCCCCATCCCCGAGAGGCAGAGGCTGGGCAGCTCGGCTGTCTCATCATCCCCAGGGACAGACCCCACTCGCCTTCGGCACGATTTTGGAGCGCTGGTGGGGGACGCGGGACACGCGACAGGCACCAACTCCTCCATGGAGATATTTTGTTCATCCTCTGCTTCCTTGGAGTGGTGCCTCCTTTTTTGTCTGGGGGGGTGGGGGGGCGCGGAGGCAAGGAGACCTCCATGTCTGCCGAGGCCTCCAGCTCTGCTCACCCCTTTGATTTGTCTTTCCCACTCCCGAGCCCAACCGCGGGTGGTAAACTCTCCGCAATAGCGGTCAAGGGCTCGAGCACGGACTCGGGATACCCCGCGCTCGCCGGTGACAGTGGTTGGCTGAGCGCAGTGATGGGGCTGTCTGGCCCACTGAGGGGACTCGCCTGAAGGTGTTTGGTTTTGCACCATGACTTCATTCCGATCAGACGCACTCTCTCCCCCCCACTGGAGGCCGCAAAGACAAAGGCCTCTGACAATGCCCACGTACCTACGGCTCCCGGCACACGGATGGTACTAGAGGGAGGAGTGGCGGTGGTGCCAGCCTTAGCCGCTTTGGCTGTTTTATTGGCCTTGTAGGCAGGGCGGGTCTTGCGAACGTGCCCTACCTCCCTACAAGTGTCGCATCGCACGCCGTCTGACACCCAGAAGACACAGTAGGCTGTCCCCTTGTGGACCACACTAAATGTTCCCTCCTTACCTCCTCCCGCGCCAGCTGAAGGAAGAGCTGGTGGCGGAAGGAGAACACATGACAGAGGCTGGCCCCCCTGAGGCCGAGCGGTATGGGGTTTATCTCCGACGTTACCACCCCCAGTTGACGTAGGTGGGGGAGGAGGAGCCTGCTGGGAACGAAGGGCGGGACGTTCGAGATAACAACCCTCTGCGCGGTGGCCTTGAGGGTCCACCGGCAGGAAGGTCCCACCCACTGTGAGCCCCTCACTGAGGGCCGGGGACACTGCCCGCTCCAACCCTAGGAAGAACACAGCCTTGCCGGACATCTTGGAGGCGGCGACAATGGCTGAGGGGCCGACTACCCCAGCCATTGCCCTCACACACTCCTCGATGGTCGTGTTGGGGTGAGGGAGGCTGTGGTATCAGGCACTCCTCACAGCGTTAGGTGGGTGCTTGCAGGGGGTGCACTCCCCGGATCAAAGACTTTATATTCTTCTGGCGGGGGGAGAAGATGTCTTCACCTGGGATTGCTGGAACCACCCAGGCACAGTCCTCCAAACGATGTTAAATAGTTAATTGGAAAAGGAAAAAAAAGCACCCAGGTAGCTCCAGCCAACCCGGGCCAGGCAATTGGGGAGGGGTGGTTCCAGTGGTGTGTGCGGCCTAGTTGTTCGCAAGAACCCCACACACTTGCACGCACACACACCCCCACGATGTTCCTATTAATCTTGTTTCCTCCCCCCACCGATTAAGCAAAGTCTTCTCTTGGGGAGCGCACCAAAACACACCCACCTGTTGATGCCGACGACGGCTCACCCTCCCTCCACACAGCTGGTGAGCAGTCGAATGCTCCTTCCCCCTCTCTCAAACTCTGCAGCAGTAACAGGAGTATTGTCAGCTCTCCCTCCTCTCCCCTCTCCAGGCAGCAGGCCTCCTCCTCCTCCCACAGGGTCCCGAGCCCAGTCCAACCCCCAATGCAGCTGCAGCAGCACCAGCAAAGGTTCAACCATCACACCGCACACCACCAGTTCAACTATTTCAGTTGTGCACTTTAAACAAATGACCCCTGCAAGTGGGGGGGGGTCGAAAACATTTCAACTATTTTAGTTCTGCACTTTAAAAAATGTCCACTACAAGGGGGCTCACACTCCAAAATAAATATCTTTTCCAGTGCCACTTTAATTGTTTGCTTTTTTTTGAGGGCACCAACACACAAATTATACAAGTGCCCCCTGGCTAAAAGTGGGGGCGGGGGGGGGGCACTAAAACTGGCAAATTAAACAAATTAAACTTTAGACAATAAAATCAAATTAAAATTTGGTTGCCGGGGGTAATGATGCATTCCAGTCCCTCCGGTGCCCATCTCTTGCAGAAGGCCGCGAGCGTATCGGTGGACACCGCGTGCTCCATCTCCAGGGACACCCTGGTTCGGATGTAACCATGAAAGAGAGGCAGGCAGTCGCGCTGAACGACCCCCTCGACCGCCCGCTGCCTGAACCAGCTGATGGCCCCCTTGGCCATGCCCAGGAGCAGTCCTACAAGGAGGCCTTCCGACCGGCCCGCGCCCCTCCACACAGGTTGCCCAAAGATCAGGAGTGTGGGACTGAAGTGCAACCAGAATTTGAGGAGAAACCCCTTCAGATATTGGAAAAGGGGCTGCAACTTCGCACACTCAACATACACATGGAACACGGACTCCTCTAGGCCGCAGAATTTACAGGCAGCATTGGAGCCCGTGAACCGACTTAAAAACTATTGCACGGGACTGCTCCCTGCAACACACTCCAGGCCAAGTCCCCAATAAATAAAGGGAGGACTCCCGCATAGAGTGCACTCCATTGGGGACCCCCGCCTCCTCCAGATGACAAGATGGTGTGTCTGGATGGCAGATGAGGATGGCAACACGAAGAGTGTGCAAAAGCAGCCCATACAGGAATCCCCTCCACGCAGAACTGAAAGGCACGGAGGGGATTTCCCAGAGGAGGCTCAAGTTGTGAGGCGCCGGCTCTCAAGGGAGGTTTCGGGGCTTGGCACCGATGAGGAATTCCATCCGGAAGGGGGTCAGTTCGAATGGGATTGCCCCACGTGCTTGAGCCTCCTTGACACACCTAACGGAGTCAGGGCCCAGTGCTGCTTTTAGCAACTCGATGGCATCGGCCGCGCGCCGGATGTCGGCCCAGGATATGCATCGTGCCAGCTCGTCTGACGCCATCCAGACCGCTCCTCCGCCATCGAGCAGGTCCCTGACCCTGGTCACCTTGCTAGACACAGCCCTCTCGTCCGCCTGCCACCTAAGACTGTGGTTGTGGAGGTACGGATTCCTGAGCAGCGGCTCCCGAAGGACAGCCGCCACTCCAGATATGGGAGAACTGCGCTTGGTGGCGACTCTGTTCTAGACCCTGATGAGTTCCTGGTAAAAGACAGGCAGCCCCCGCATGGCGGTCCTGACGCCCCCCAGGCTCACAAACAGGAGATGCATGTCATAATTGAGGCAGTACTGCTGGCGGAAGAAATATGTCACCAGCGCACATCATCTAGGAGGGGGCTCAATGTACAGGTATCTCTGCAGGGTGTGAAGACGGAAAGTCGCAGCCTGGGTGCTAACGCACACCAACGACTGACCGCCCACCCAAGCGGGAGACTCAGAACCGCAGCAGAGACCCAGTGCTTCCTGTTGTTCCAGAAGAAGTTGACCAGTTTCTTCTGTATTGTCATGTATCTTACATTATTATATATAACTGTATCCTATCATGCTATACATGACTGTAATAAGATATGACCTATAACCACCAGCATACCTTACCACCAGGGGTGCATTCGCAAGAGACAGGTATATAAGGACAGGTCTCAGGCAAGTGCGGCATTCCAGAGCTGTGAAATAAAGGTGTAGGTCCAGAGTGACCTTGACTTCACTACATGCCTCGTGTGAATCTGTACTGAGGGGACAGGGCTTTACAGTGGCGACGAGTTACGGGATTACAGAATCCACAGAATGGCGAACAACGGATCAGATGAAAAGTACAATGCGAGAGACAATTGGGAGGACTTTATAGAAAGGCTCCAGCAAAGCTTTGTGACCAAAGACTGGTTAGGAGATGACAAAGCAGACAAGAGAAGAGCCCATCTCTTGACCAGCTGTGTCTCGAAAACATACGCTTTAATGAAGGATCTGCTGGCACCCGAGAAACCAGCAAGCAAGTCGTTTGAAGAATTGAGCACACTGGTAAGAGACCACCTGAAGCCAGCGAGCAGCCTACACATGGCCAGATACAGGTTCTACAACTACAGACGCTGTGTGGGCCAGAGTATACCCGACTTCGTGGCGGAACTTCGGAGGTTGGCTAGTTTATGTGAGTTCTCCAATGAACTGAGGAGAGAAATGCTGAGAGACTTTTTCATTGAAGGAATAGGCCACGCAGGCATATTCCAAAAGCTCATAGAGACCAAGAACCTGACCTTAGAGGTAGCAGCACTGGTTGCACAGACATTCTTGGCAGGGGAAGAAGAAACAAGGTTGATTTACAATGCAGGTACGACAACTAATGAAATATCGGAACAAGGAGTTCACAGCATGAAACAAGCTGCTACCCCCACACACAGACAAAAGCGAGAGAGCAGACCCTCAACATCAGGCAGTGGCGCCAGAAGCCATCAAGGGCCACAGGAACGGCCGTTCACACCTCATCAACCCACAATGCGAGCAATCAAATACAAACTGAGAGAAGCTCAAGAGAGATCAGCCAGACATAGTTCATTCTTTGGAAACAATGGAAGTGGTCTGTGCTGGAGGTGTGGGGGTGGGCACTCGTCAAGGGGACGTCGATTTCAGCAGGCTGTTTGCAGGAACTGTGAATATACAGGGCATTTGGCCCGCATGTGCAAATAAACGGCAGCTCGGCTGGTATACGAATCGGATGGGTCGGAAAATGGACCAGAAGACGGTGGGGACAGTACCCGGGACACCGATGTACAGCGGGTCAACACGATCGATGGCCGCTGCTCCTACAACAGGACGCCTCCTATAATGATGAGGGTCCTACTCAACGGGATACCAGTCAACATGGAACTAGAAACGGGAGCGAGTCAATCTCTCATGGGCGCTCAACAATTTGAACAACTGTGGCCGCATAAAAGAGACAGACCAAAACTCACAAGGGTCGACACCAAACTAAGGACCTATACCAAAGAAATCGTACCAGTCCTCGGCAGCGCCATGCTCTCCGTCACACACAAAGGGACAGTGAACCGACTTCCCCTGTGGATTGTCCCCGGAGATGCCCCAGCACTGATGGGGAGAAGCTGGCTGGCAAAACTAAACTGGAAATGGGATGATGTCCATGCCATGTCGTTAGAAGAACGGATCTCCTGCTCAACAGTTATAAAGCGATTTGAACATCTCTTTCAGCCAGGTGTGGGCACTTTCAAAGAGGCCAAAGTCAAAATCTACATCACACAGGATGCTAGACCGATCCATCACAAGGCCAGAGCTGTACCCTATGTGATGAGGGAAAAAATTGAACACGAACTAGACAGGCTTCTGCGGGAAGGCATTATATCACCTGTAGAATTTAGCGACTGGGCAAGTCCCATCGTCCCAGTCATGAAGCATGATGGATCCGTACGAATCTGTGGGGACTACAAATCTACCATAAACAGAGTCTCCCGACAGGACCAGTACCCGCTGCCCAGAGCGGAGGACTTATTTGCCACATTGGCTGGAGGTAAACTTTTCTCAAAACTAGACCTCACATCTCCGTATATGACGCAAGAATTGACTGAGGAATCCAAGCCACTCACCACCATCAACACACATCGAGGCCTTTTCATGTACAATCGATGCCCATTTGGCATCAGGTCGGCAGCTGCCATATTCCAGCGCAACATGGAGAGTCTGCTCAAGTCCATCCCGGGGATGGTTGTATTTCAAGACGACATACTTGTCACGGGCAGGGACACCGACTCCCATCTCTGTAATTTGGAGGAAGTACTAAAGGGGTTGGATCGGGTAGGCCTACGAGTTAAGAAATCCAAGTGCCTGTTTCTCACACCCGAGGTTGAATTTTTGGGCAGAAGGATTGCCGCTGATGGAATCCGCCCAACAGAGTCCAAAACAGAAGCAATTAGCCTGGCACCCAGGCCCCGGAATGTCTCAGAACTGCGCGCCTTTCTCGGGCTACTTAATTACTTTGGGAACTTTATGCAGAACTTAAGCACGCTGCTGGAAGGGGTGCGATTGGTTTTGGGGGGACGCCCAGGAACGCGCCTTCTATAAGGCACGCAACCTTCTGTGTTCCAACAGTGTTTTGACTTTCTTTGATCCAGGTAAAAAGCTAGTTCTCACATGCGATGCGTCAGCGTATGGGGTCGGGTGCGTTTTACAACATGTCAATAGTGCGGGCAAATTACAACCCATAGCTTATGCATCCAGGTCACTTTCGCAGGCGGAGCGCGGGTACGGAATGGTAGAGAAGGAGGCGCTCGCGTGCGTGTACGGTGTCAAAAAGATGCACCAATACATTTTCGGGGCCAAGTTCGCGTTAGAAACCGACCACAAGCCCCTCATGTCCCTCCTATCCGAGAGCAAGACAATAAACGGCAACGCCTCGGCATGAATTCAACGGTGGGCACTCATGCTGGCGTCCTACGACTATACCATGAGGCACAGACCAGGCACAGACAACTGTGCCGACGTGCTCAGCAGGCTACCCCTGGCAACCATGGAAGGGTCTGATGAACAGGACT
Organism: Pristiophorus japonicus; assembly: GCF_044704955.1. Lineage (NCBI taxonomy): Eukaryota > Metazoa > Chordata > Chondrichthyes > Pristiophoridae > Pristiophorus > Pristiophorus japonicus. The sequence goes on along the minus strand of NC_091977.1, from coordinate 467,268,488 downwards.
GTGAGATAGTCATGGCAATCAATGCCTTTGAGTCCACAGGTTCGCCCATGACGGCTCGCCAAATCAGAGCCTGGATGGCCAGCGACCCCATGTTATCCTTAGTAAAAAGATATGTCCTAACCGGTGACTGGGCAGAGGCTCGCGATGTCTGCCCCGAGAAATTCAAACCTTTTCACAGGCACATGCATGACCTATCACTACAAGGCGACTGCCTGATGTGGGGCAGCCGAGTAGTCATGCCTCTGCGAGGCAGAGAGGCATTTGTCCGGGAGCTCCACCGCGAGCACCCGGGGATCATTCTCATGAAGGCCATAGCCAGATCCCACGTCTGGTGGCCTGGTATTGACGCGGACTTGGAGCTCTGCGTCCGACGGTGCATCATTTGTGCCCAACTCAGCAATGCCCCCAGGGAGGCTCCCCTGAGCCCCTGGTCCTGGCCTACCAAACCGTGGTCGCAGGTGCACGTAGACTATGCGGGCCCATTCATGTGCAAAATGTTCCTCGTAGTTGTAGATGCATTTTCAAAGTGGATCGAATGCACCATTTTAAACTCGAGCACAACCTCCACCACTGTGGAGAGCCTCGCAACCAAGATTTGCAATGCACGGAATCCCTGACATATTGGTCAGTGACAATGGTCCGTGCTTCTCCAGCGCAGAATTCCAAGATTTTATAATTGACCATGGCATAAATCATGTCAAGACGGCACCGTTCAAGCCGGCCTCCAACGGCCAAGTGGAGAGAGCAGTGCAAATCATTAAACAAGGCATGCTTAAAATCCAAGGCCCCACGCTGCAGGGTCGCCTGTCGCGACTGCTGCTGGCATACAGATCTCATCCACACTCATTGACTGGGATTCCCCCCGCGAAACTGTTGATGAAAAGGACTTTAAAAACAAGGCTCTCATTAATCCTCCCAGACATGCACGAAATCGTTGAGGCAAAGCACCGTAAACTGACTGAGTACCATGACAGAAATTCGAGGGGGTGATGGAATGAGATAGGGGACAAAGTGTTTGTATTAAACTATGGCAGAGGTCCCAAATGGCTTGCAGGGACAGTAACGGGCAAGGAAGAAACAGGCTACTGGTAGTACAAATGGACAATGGCCAAACCTGCCGGAGGCATGTAGACCAAGTCAAAAGCAGATACACCAACAACACTGCAGAACCAGAGGCAGACTACAATGTGGAACTCGCACCACACCTGGTGGACAGACAGAGGGAACAACCTGAGGAAAGGGCAATCCCAACAGACAGCCCAGACGAGTCAACAACAATCACACCAATCGAAACAGATAGCCCAGGCGAGATACCAGCAGCCACACCCAAAGAAAAACAGACACCAAGGCAAACAACTGAACCACAACTCAGACGTTCCACATGAGAGCGTAGACCACCTGAGAGACTGAACCTATAAAGACAATAAGACCTTGGGGGAGGGTGATGTCATGTATCTTACATTATTATATATAACTGTATCCTAACATGCTATACATGACTGTAATAAGATATGACATGTAACCACCAGCATACCTTACCACCAGGGGTGCACTTGCAAGAGACAGATATATAAGGACAGGTCTCAGGCAAGTGCGGCATTCCAGAGCTGTGAAATAAAGGTGCAGGTGCAGAGTGACCTTGACTTCACTATATGCCTCATGTGAATCTGTACTGAGGGGACAGGACTTTACATGTATCTTGGCAACAAACTCAGGGGTAGGGGTCAAAGTGGCCAACCGGTACCACAGCATAGCGGCCACCAGCTGGTTTATGACGAGCTCAACAGTTCTACAACTATTTTGTTGAAGACAATAAACAAGTGCCCCCTGCTTTGGTAAGCATTGCACATGATTTTCTCAAGTCAGAAGATTCAGTATGAGGGGAAGATTAGCATGGATAAAGGATTGGCTAACTAACAAAGAACAGAGAGTCGGGATAAATGGTTCATTCTCTGGTTAGCAACCAGTAACTAGTAGGGTGCCGCAGGAATCAGTGCTGGGACCCCAACTATTTACAATCTATGTTAATGACTTGGAAGAAGGGACTTAGTGTATCATAGCCGAGTTTGCTGACAATACAAAGATGGGAGGAAAAGCAATGTGTGAGGAGGACACAGACAATCTGCAAAAGGACATAGACAGGCTAAGTGAGTGGGCAAAAACATGGCAGTTGGAGTATAATGTTGGAAAGTGTGAGGTCATGCACTTTGGAAGAAAAAAAATCAAAGAGCAAGTTATTATTTGAATGGAGAAAGATTGCAAAGTGCTGCAGTACAGCGGGACCTGGGGGTACTTGTGCATGAAACACAAAAGGATATTATGCAGGTACTGCAAGTAATCAGGAAGGCCAATGCTATCTTGGCCTTTATTGCAAAGGGGATAGAATATAAAAGCAGGAAAGTCTTGCTACAGCTATATAAGGTATTGGTGAGGCCACAGCTGGACTACTGCGTGCAGTTTTGGTTTCCATATTTATGAAAGGATATAATTGCTTTGGAGGCAGTTCAGAGAAGGTTCACTAGGTTGATTCTGGGGATGAGGGGGTTGACTTGTGAGGAAAGGTTGAGTACTTTGGGCCTCTACTCATTGGAATTCAGCAGAATGAGAGGTGAGCTTCTCGAATTGTATAAGATTATGAGGGGGCTTGACAAGGTGGATACAGAGAGGATGTTTCCACTAATGGGGGAGACTAGAACTAGAGGGCATGATCTTAGAATAAGGGGCCACCCATTTAAAACAGAGATGAGGAAAAAGATGAGTTATAAATCTGTGGAATTCACTGCCTCAGAGAACTGTGGAAGCTGGGACATTGAATAAATTTAAGACAGAAATAGACAGTTTCTTAAATGATAAGGGGATAAGGGGTTATGGGGAGTGGGCGGGGAAGTCCATGATCAGATCAGCCATGATCTTATTGAATGGCGGAGCAGGCTCGAGGGGCCATATGGCCTACTCCTGTTCCTATTTCTTATGTTCTTATGTTCTTATATTAGCATTTAGGAGTGTGCCAAGGAACATGGGAGAACATAAACAATGTTGGAATAGCAGTCTGGAAGTGGAGGAAGAGGTTTTAGGGTTGCGGTTGTAAGTAATTGCATTTAATGTTGTTGGTTAGTCATAGTGATAGATGCCAATTTGGAGCCCCCTTAACCAGAGTGCTTTGTGAAGGATTAGTTGTACAAGTGTTGCTTTAAGAGGGTGAAGAGTATGCTGGTGTCCAGGATGGTCAAAGAATAAAATGAAGAGTATGATACCTTGCCTGTCCTGGTGAGGTGGTTGTACCTTTTATGACACTGTCCTGCAGTCCAGGGGGTGAGGTAATTGGTACTCAGTGCTAGTGCTACCCTCCTGCAGGTGGCATGAGTGTCATTCCATGACTTGCTAGCATGGACACCCAGGTATCTGTGCCTTCTTATTTTAATTTCCTCCAGAAGGGCTTTGAGGTCAAAGTCAAAAAAATACTTCTTCCCTGGTTTTGTGCCATGCCCTGTGTATTGACTAGCCGTTTGGTGCACATGGTCCTACTTGTTAGAAATGATAGTACCTAAAATGTATATGGTTATGCGAACGAAACTGTGACGTGAATATCCTTAGATGATTGTATTAGAGCTTGAGGCAAGAAAGGGGTTAATGTATAAGTTATGTTTTGCTGCAACTGCTTAAGTTTAATTTTCCTGGAAAATTAGTATGAGATAAGAGACCCTAGATTTGGAAGGCCAGGGCCAGATGAGATAAGGGGAAGACAGTCCCCAGCCTGCTGTAAGGCCGTGATTGGTTATGTACAGAAAGCCTCTGAAAGGTGGGAGATAACAGGAGGGTTGGCCTTTTCCCATGGCTTAAGCAAAGAACTCCACATATCATTGGGCACCTTGTTTTAAGGTGCACCTCTATAGATTAAATGGTCTTGCCAATATTCTACCCCAGGTCCACCCCTAAAAAGGGTATAAAAGAAAGACCTGAAAAGCCCCTATCACAAGCAGTGGAGGGAAGCACTCCCGAGGGTGGATACCATGCTGATTCTGGTCTAACACACTTGGGTAATTCACGAAAAGAGAGAGCGACACGTGAGACAAAAAAGAAAGCTATTTGCACTGGCCAGCCATCTGTCCGATCAGGGCTGGTACTCGTTACTTGTCACAGTCGTATGATTTTGCTGTATAACTGGTGTGTTATATTCTGTCTTAAACTCCAATTAAACACAATGTACACACTATATTGGTTTGCCTCAATCCTGATTATTTGAAAGACCAGAAATAAGTTCATCTCAACATACTGTATACATATTCTTGAAAAGTATGATAAAAACACATTGCGGAAATTTTCAGTGAAGTTATCAAGTGAGTGAGCCAAGCACAGTTCCTTCCTTACCTTGTATAAATGCAACTTGTTATTTTCCAGTAGTCTGCTGTTGAATTGTGCAGGCAGAACTGCCTTTTCATAGGCTGCACTTAGATTGAACACCAATGACTATTCCATGAGTATGCAAATAAACTTACCCAGAAAATTCTTGTGTAACCTCCACCTCCAAGTTCTACTCCAAGGCACATACCACACTGACTTGGAAATACATCGCCGTTCCTTCATCGTCACTGGGTCAAAATCCTGGAACTCCCTCCCTAACAGTACTGTGGGAGTACCTTCACATCACTGACTACAGCGATTCAAGAAAGTGACTCACCACTACCTTCTCAAGGGCAATTAGGGATGAGGTGGGAGGTGGGAGGTGGGAGGTGGGAGGTGGGAGGTGGGAGGTGGGAGGTGGGAGGTGGGAGGTGGGAGGTGGGAGGTGGGAGGTGGGAGGTGGGAGGTGGGAGGTGTCTATGGCATGAACCTGGTATTGCAGTACTTCCAGGAACGGTGCTTTGGCTCTAGGCCTTTTGGCTAAGAGCAAAAACATCGGCGCAGAGTGATCCTTGAATGGGCCCAAGGTGACCTTTGGCGTTTATGATCTGACAAGTTGATCTGACAAAGAATTGGAAAGATCGGCAACGAATAAAATATTTTAAAAAAATACTGGCATTGTGTGTTGTATCGAGCCCTTTGCCGAGTCCATCAGGAAAGATGCAGGCATTAGAGGGGTGACGATCCCAGGCAGCGAAAGCGCTCAGGTCAAGACCTCCCTGTACATGGACGACGTCGCCGTCTTTTGCTCAGATCCGCAGTCGGTCCGCAGATTGCTCGCAATCTGCGACCAGTTTGAACTGGCCTCAGGAGCAAAGGTCAATTGCACCAAGAGCAAGGCCATGCTCTTTGGCCACTGGACCGACCGAGCCTCCATTCCCTTCACCGTCAAGCCAGATTTCCTGAAGGTGTTGGGAATATGGTTCGGAGCGGACGGGGCGTGCGCCAAAAACTGGGACGAGCGTATCGCCAAGGTCAAACAGAAACTGGCATTGTGGGAGCAGCGCTCCCTTTCCATCACAGGCAAGAACCTGGTCATCAGGAGTGAGGTGCTCTTGGTGTTGTTGTACATGGCGCAGGTCTGGCCCATCTCACGCTCCTGCACCGCGGCAGTCACCCACTTTGTCTGGAGGTCCAAAATGGACCGTGTCCGCAGAGACACGATGTACAAATCTCTGGACAGTGGAGGAAAGGACGTTCCGAACGTGGCCCTCATCCTGATGGCCACTTTTGTGTGTGGCTGCATCAAGCTATGCACAGCCCCCCAGTACGCAAACACCAAGTGTCACTACGTGCTGAGGTTCTACCTGTCCCCATTGTTGAGAAGGATGGGTCTGGCCACGCTGCCGCGAAACGCCCCCACCAGTTGGACCATGCCTGTCCACCTGTCCTTCATGGAAAAGTTTCTCAAAAGAAACCCCTTTGACCACAAGGCCATCAAACAGTGGTCAGCACGTAAGGTCCTGGACGCCCTACGAAAGAAGGGGATGGTGGACCCTGTCGGGTGGCTCCCTGAGTGGGCTGTCGAACTTATTTGGAAGAACGTCTCATCGCCAGAGCTTTCACACAAGCACCAAGACGTAGCTTGGTTGGCGGTGAGGGGGGCCCTACCTGTCAGAGTGTTCATGCACAGCCGATGCCTCAGCAGCATGGCACGGTGCCCCCGGGCCGGCTGCGGGGCGGACGAGACTGTCACCCATCTCCTTCAGGATTGCGCCTTTGCAACGCAGGTTTGGAAAGAGATGCAGTGGTTGCTGTCGAGGTTCATCCCGAGCAGCTCCGTAACACAGGACTCTGTGCTCTACGGGCTGTTCCCAGGGACACACACCGAGACAGACATCACCTGCTGCTGGAGGGCCATCAACTCGGTCAAAGACACTCTTTGGTCTTGCCGAAACTTGCTAGTTTTCCAGAACAAGGAGATGACCACGTCTGCATGTTGCAGACTGGCGCAATCCAAGATCCAGGAATACGTGCTGAGGGACGCACTGAAAATTGGTGCAGTCGCCGCAAAGGCACGGTGGGGAAGGGCCACAGTTTAAAGCCCTTCCGCCACGGAAAACCCGGGGGCAGGAATCAGTACAAAAGCCCCCTCGGGCTGTATTTGTAATTTACTTTTTGTGTACATAGAGCACCAAATCTGTAAACACCAATGTCGTGCCATGTACAATGCAAGGTGTGTTGCGAAATGCATGTTTGAAAAGAAAAATGTAAATGTACCGTCACCCATTCTGTGCACTGTATTGTAACACATGATACGTAATTTGTGTGAATGTACCACAATGTATCCCGTTTATTGTACCGAATTGCACTTGAACTGAAAAACAAGAAATGTAACGAACGGAACTGCCGTCAGCACCCAGATGTATTGTATGGGATTGCTGACCGCAGCTAAATGTACTCAAATGCCATTGAATGTACTGTACAGATTTTTTTTATGAATAAAGTATATTTTGAAATTTAAAAAAAAATGCTGGCATTGCTTCTCGGCCTTTTGGCTACGATCAAGTGTAGTATCTGTTCTTATCAGTTTAATATCCCCGATCTGGGGACCAAATATTAAATTGTTTTTTGGAACAGGGAGATGGAACAGGGGCTTGCTCCATCCACTCCATGCATCGACCTGGTATTGCAGTGTTTCCAGGAACGGTGCAGCTTCCCCTCTCGGCCTTTTGGCTAAGATCAAGTGTATTAGCGCAAAGTGATCTTTGGCGCTGGAGTTGATCTGACAAGAATGAACAAAAAAAAATGCTGGCATTGCCAACAACGCCCACATCTCATGAACAAATTAAAAGAAACAGCTTCTCAAGACACCAGTGGGTGCAAACCTTTTCATTGGTGCAACTCACTGCGTGACAATTCAACCCCATGATGTTTAGTGATAGGGACTGTCAACATAAGATTTTGTTGCATTAATTAAATTGGAGGATGACAGGAAGGCACAAATAAGATTCAACTATTCTGGAGAAACTGGTAAACCTTTTGGGCTCGATTTTCGGCTTTTGTGATTTCGGGGCGGTAATGTCGGTGGGACGGTCCTGATACTGCCTGGAAAATATTTGTGCCCCTATCTGCAAAATTCAGCAAAAATGTGGTTCCATGATCGGGGGCGCAAAATCAGGCATTGCACAAGGAAGATTTTGCGCTCCAGCCAAAAATCAAAGCATTAATAAAAGTTTTGATTTAAGGCACTTCATTGTTGTTCAGTGCCCTGCAAGATAACATTGTATATTGTATGGTTTTATTTTGGTGGGGGGAGTTTCTGTTACTTTGTTGTAATAAAATTTATGATTCATCCTTTGCCATTGTCTTGTGTATAAGTCCAACGTTCACCGAAGATATGCCTTTATGGGGGCACATAGCTTGTCCAGTATTAGCTCCATCCCTCAGTTTCCTCCATTTAAGAGAACCGATCCATTATGAGCTGGCGACGTGCGACTCTTGGTCCAGCAGCATCTCCTCTGCCTCCCCCGTGGATGGTATGGCTATCCAATGGGGACCTCGCCAGGCTCTTCTTCATCGTCCTCCTCCTCCTGAGGTGGGAATGCAATCCCCACTGGCAATGCCTGGCCTCTCATGATGGCCATGATAGCAGTACACTGCAATGAATTCGGATACCTGTTGAAGGGAGTATTGAAGGCTGCCTCCAGAGCGGTCCAGGCATAGGTCTGCCTGTAGGAGATGGCATTTCTCTGTCAGCACTTCCTTTCGGAAGCGCAGCCTTCTCACACACACTGTCCTCAGAGAGCTGGAGGTATAAGCGTTGGTGCCTGTAAACCCGTGGGGGGGCGGGGGTGTAGGCCCTCCTCCCCAGACAACTTCGGCCTCTCCTGGTTAAAGAGGAGATTAATGCAATAGTTAGGAAGGATGATGTGGAATCTATATGGGTAGAGCTGCAGAACACCAAAGGGCAAAAAACGTTAGTGGGAGTTGTGTGTAGTCCTCCAAACAGTAGTAGTGATGTTGGGGAGGGCACCAAATAGGAAATTAGGGGTGCATGCAATAAAGGTGCAGCTGTTATCATGGGTGACTTTAATATGCATATAGATTGGGCTAAACAAACTGGAAGCACTACGGTGGAGGAGGATTTCCTGGAGTGCATAAGGGATGGTTTTCTAGACCAATATGTCGAGGAACCAACTAGAATGGAGGCCATCTTAGACTGGGTGTTCTGTAATGAGAGAGGATTAATTAGCAATCTCGTTGTGCGAGGCCCATTGGGGAAGAGTGATCATAATATGGTGGAATTCTACATTAGGATGGAGAATGAAACAGTTAATTCAGAGACCATGGTCCAGAACTTAAAGAAGGGTAACTTTGAAGGTATGAGGCGTGAATTGGCTAGGATAGATTGGCGAATGATACTTGAGGGGTTGACAGTGGATGAGCAATGGCAGACATTTAGAGACCGCATGGATGAACTACAACAATTGTACATACCTGTCTGGCGTAAAAATAAAAAAAGCTCAACCGTGGCTATCAAGGGAAATCAGGGATAGTATTAAAGCCAAGGAAGTGGCATACAAATTGGCCAGAAATAGCAGCGAACCCAGGGATTGGGAGAAATTTAGAACTCAGCAGAGGAGGACAAAGGGTTTGATTAGGGCAGGGAAAATAGAGTACAAGAGGAAGCTTGCAGGGAACATTAAGACGGACTGCAAAAGCTTCGATAGATATGTAAAGAGAAAAAGGTCAGTAAAGACAAACATAGATCCCCTGCAGTCAGAATCAGGGGAAGTCATAACAGGGAACAAAGAAATGGCAGACCAATTGAACAAGTACTTTGGTTCGATATTCACTAAGGAGGACACAAACAATCTTCCGGATATAAAAGGGGTCAGAGGGTCTAGTAAGAAGGAGGAACTGAGGGAAATCCTTATTAGTTGGGAAATTGTGTTGGGGTAATTGATGGGATTGAAGGCTGATAAATCCCCAGGGCCTGGTGGACTGCATCCCAGAGTACTTAAGGAGGTGGCCTTGGAAATTGCAGATGCATTGTCAGTCATTTTCCAACATTCCACAGACTCTGGATCAGTTCCTATGGAGTGGAGGGTAGCCAATGTCACCCCACTTTTTAAAAAAGGAGGGAGAGTGAAAACAGGAAATTATAGACCGGTCAGCCTGACATCGGTAGTGGGTAAAATGATGGAATCAATTATTAAGGATGTCATAGCAGCGCATTTGGAAAGAGGTGACATGATAGGTCCAAGTCAGCATGGATTTGTGAAAGGGAAATCATGCTTGACAAATCTTCTGGAATTTTTTGAGGATGTTTCCAGGAGTGTAGACAAAAGAGAACCAGTTGATGTGGTGTATTTGGATTTTCAGAAGGCTTTCGACAAGTTCCCACACAAGAGATTAATGTGCAAAGTTAAAGCACATGGGATTGGGGGTAATGTGCTGACGTGGATTGAGAACTGGTTGGCAGACAGGAAGCAAAGAGTAGGAGTAAATGGGTACTTTTCAGAATGGCAGGCAGTGACTAGTGGGGTACCGCAAGGTTCTGTGCTGGGGCCCCAGCTGGTTACATTGTACATTAATGATTTAGACGAGGGGATTAAATGTAGTATCTCCAAATTTGCAGATGACACGTAGTTGGGTGGCAGTGTGAGCTGCGAGGAGGATGCTATGAGGCTGCAGAGTGACTTGGATAGGTTAGGTGACTGGGCAAATGCATGGCAGATGAAGTATAATGTGGATAAATGTGAGGTTATCCACTTTGTTGGTAAAAATAGAGAAACAGACTATTATCTGAATGGTGACAGATTAGGAAAAGGGGAGGTGCAACGAGACCTGGGTGTCATGGTACATCAGTCATTGAAGGTTGGCATGCAGGTACAGCAGGCGGTTAAGAAATCAAATGGCATGTTGGCCTTCATAGCGAGGGGATTTGAGTACGGGGCAGGGAGGTGTTACTACAGTTGTACAGGGCCTTGGTGAGGCCACACCTGGAGTATTGTGTACAGTTTTGGTCTCCTAACTTGAGGAAGGACATTCTTGCCATTGAGGAAGTGCAGCGAAGGTTCACCACACTGATTCCCGCGATGGTGGGACTGACATATCAAGAAAGACTGGATCAACTGGGCTTGTATTCACTGGAGTTCAGAAGAATGAGAGGGGATCTCATAGAAACGTTTAAAATTCTGATGGGTTTAGACAGGTTAGATGCAGGAAGAATGTTCCCAATGTTGGAGAAATCCAGAACCAGGGGTCAGAGTCTAAGGATAAGGGGTAAGCCATTTAGGACCGAGATGAGGAGAAACTTCTTCACCCAGAGAGTGGTGAACCTGTGGAATTCTCTGCCACAGAAAGTTGTTGAGGCCAATTCACTAAATATATTCAAAAAGAAGTTAGATGTAGTCCTTACTAATAGGAGGATTAATGAATATCGCGAGAAAGCAGGAATGGGGTACAGAAGTTGCATGTTCAGCCATGAACTCATTGAATGGCGGTGCAGGCTTGAAGGGCCAAATAATCTACTCCTGCACCTATTTTCTATGTCTATGTTTCTATGTTTCATCTGTGGGCCGATATGGCCAAGAGCCCTTCTTCTAGCTGGATGCCACCTGGCAATAGCATAGAGCATGATATGCTGTCGAACTAGTAATGCCCCCATTAAATTCTCTCACTGAAGTTGTAAGGGCACTGTAATGGCAGATAGAAGAGCCGTTTGCAAGTCGGAGCCTCACGCAGCGTGATGTGTGCAACCGTTGCAGTGAATGTGACTTGTGATGTAGGAGCCTCATCCCTCCATTTAAATACGCTGCCAATGCCACCTGCTACACCCTGGGAATGCCTGGTTTTTCAGGCGTTTCCTGGGGCATGCATTAAATGAGGCGTTAGGGCCGAATTTTGCATTCGGGGTGATAGCGGAGCATTGCACGACCATTGACATCATGAACGCAGCAAAACTAGAGGGCGGGGCGGTAGGTTTTTGCACCGCCCCAAACTATGAACCGAATTTGCCAGCCAGGCAAGGCGGTAAAAGCTGGACACCCGGCGTTACCTCTAGAAACACCATTCACCGCCCCTCTGTTGGTGCAACTGAGCCGAAAATCCAACCCATTAATTTTCAATAATAGTGGGACAAAGAAAAACACTCGTCCCAACATATCTGTCATGATAGTATAACTGAATGCTTTTTTTATTTACATAAGGTGACCCATATATAAGGCAAATTGGCCCAACAAAGAAAATCTATGACCAGGTTATAAAATGGTCAACATGACAATAGTACCATAGGCCCTACTTTTCCAACTCCTGCTGCGCTACTCTCTATCTCACAAGCTCATGGTCTGCTGCTCTCTTCTCCATTCTACAGATTAATTAAAATAATTTAATCCTGGCCCTGGCCTCCTGCTCCCCGATTGCGTTACTGCACAGTGCTGATAGAGCATGGAACATTCAGTGTGCATTAAAATCAAATTTTCTGCTCTCTGGGGAGCCATGGTGATTTATGGGATGACTTCTAGAGAGCGGGAAATCTGATTTTAATGTGCATTGTCTGCTGCCATGCACTGCTGCCCCTGCACACAATACAATCAGAGAGTGGGAGAGCAGGATACTGGGAATTAAATTATTTTAGTTAATATTTAGAATCAAAATTAGAACTATTATTTTCAGCACAGTGACTTGTAACCAAAAGTAGTGGTACTAAGCTGGATAGCATTTTAAACATATCACGATATTTGGGGTGAGGTGGATGAGGCTATAAGCCAGGGACAGAGAGAGCCCACCTAAGAGTGGAAATCCTGAGTACATATTCATGTGCTGCTGTTGCATGGCACAGTGCATTGGAAGGCATGGTTCTGTACTGATGCTTTGGTTAATATAAAGAGTTTAATTCTGGTTCAAGAATGAATGCAGAGCTGGCTGGGGTGAAGCAAAAGAAGACTTAAGCGGAAAGATGTAAGGCCAAATTTTAATTGTAGAGGTATGAGCGGAGGGTTAAATAGCAGATGAGCAACCCCTGCTGCGTTCCCAACACGTTTGCATCTGCCACCATTTTAACTGCTGGGTTTACAGCAGCATAGGGGCACAGCATGTTACAACCAGACGGGGCCTCATTGAAAGTCGGGGTCTAATGACATCATTCAGATCCCAATGCGATTTTAACCCTAGGTCATACAACAACAACATCAACTTGTATTTATATAGCGCCTTTAGCTTGTTGAAAGAGATAGGTTGTAATGAGTGTCTTAAAGGAGGAAAGAGAGGTAGAGAGGTTTAGGCAGGGAATTCCAGAGCTAAGGAACTAGGCAATATCTACCAATGGTTGAGTGATTATAATCAGGAATGTTCAAGAAGGCAGAATTAGAGGAGTGCAGATATCTCGGGGGGTTGTGGGGTTGGAGGAGATTACAGAGATAGGGAGGGGTGAGGCCATGGAGGGATTTGAAAACAAGGATGAGAATTTTGAAATTGAGACATTGCTTAAATGGGAGCTAATGTAGGTCAGGGAGCACAGGGGTGATTGGTGAACAGGACTTGGTGTGTTAGGACACGGGCATCTGAGTTTTGGATGACCTCAAGTTTATGTAGGGTTGAATGTGGGAGGCCAGCCAAGAGTACATTGGAATAGTCAAGTCTAGAGATATCAAAGGCATGGATGAGGGCTTCAGCAGTGGATGAGCTGAGGCAAGGGTGGAGACGGGCGATGTTACAGAGGTGGAAGTAGGCGGTCTTAGTTATGCCGTGGTCGGAAGCTCATTTCAGGGTCAAATATGACACCAAGATTGTGAACAGTGTGTTTCAGCCTTAGGCAAATGTTAGGGGGAGGAATGGAGTTAGTGGCTAGGGAATGGAGATTGTGGCGGATCTAATGCAGGAAGTGATTCAATTACCTTAGCAGGGCAGGAAAGGTGAGAGCAATGGCACATTGCCCTTCATCCTAATGTGTGTATCACCTTAACCCCCTCACTTTGTGTTCCCAAACCTACTTCAGCACATCACTCCTCACACCAATTTATCTTGCAGGTGCACCCATCCCTCTCTGTGTATCCATTTCCTCACAACCCCATCTATCCATTCACCATTGACACAAGGTCCCTTGCTTTTTGTGGTCTATATCAATTAATTAGACTTGAATGTTATGAGCTATGATTGAGAAGTTTGCAGATGATACTAATATCGGCTGTGTGGTTGATAATGAAGAAGAAAGCTGTAGACTGCAGGAAGATATCAATGAACTGGTCAGGTGGGCAAAACAGTGGCAAATGGAATTCAATTTGGAAAAGTGTGAGGTAATGAATTTGAGGAGGTCTAACAAGGCAAGGGAATACACATTAAATGGTAGGACACTGAGAAGTGTAGAGGAACAGAGGGCCCTTAGAGTGCATGTCCACAGATCCTTGAAGGTAGCAGACCAGGTAGATAAGGTGGTTGAGAAGGCATACGGAATACTTGCCTTTATTCGCCGAGGCATAGAATACTAGAGCTGGGAGGCCATGCTTCAACTATAAAAACACTAGTTAGGCCACAGCTAGAGTACTGCGTGCAGTTCTGGTCACCACATTACAGGAAAGATGTGATTGCACCAGAGAGGATACAGAGGAGATTTACGAGGATGTTGCCTGAACAGGAAAATATTAGCTATGAGGAAAGATTGGATAGACTGTATTTGTTTTCTTTAGAACAGAGGAGGCTGAGGGGAGACCCTATTGAGGTACTAGATAGAGTGGATAAGACGTACCTATTTCCCTTAGCAGAGAGGTCAACAACCAGGGGGCACAGATTTAAAGTAATTGCTAGAAGGTTTAGAGGCGATTTGAGGGGAAATTTCTTCACCCAGAGGGTGATGGGGGTCTGGAACTCACTGCCTGAAAGAGTGGTAGAGGCAGAATCCCTCACCGTATTTAGGTCCCTTAGAGGAAGAAACTGGGAAATTAATAATGGGAAACAGGGAAATGTCAGAGACTTTGAACAAATATACTGTACCAGTCTTCACATTGGAGGACACTAAAAGCACCCCAATAATAATAGATAATCAAGGGGCTATAGGGAGGGGGAAACTTAAAACAATCACTATCATTGGAGAAAAAGTACTCGGCAAACTAATGAGACTAAAGGTGGACAAGTCCCCTGGACCTGATGGCTTGCATCCTCGGGTTTTAAAAGAAGTGGCTGCAGAGATAGTGGATGCATTGGTTGTAATCTACCAAAATTCCCTAGATTCTGGGGAGGTCCCAACAGATTGGAAAGCTGCAAATGTAACGCCCCTATTCAAGAAAGGAGGGAGGCAGAAAGCAGGAAACTATAGACCAGTTAGCTTAACATCTGTCATTGGGAAAATATTGGAGTCCATTATTAAGGAAGTAGTAGCAGGAAATTTAGAAAATCATAATACAATCAAGCAGAGTCAGCATGGTTATGAAAGGGAAATCATTTTTGACAAATTTGCTGGAGTTTTTTGAGGATGTTACGAGCAGGGTGGATAAGGGGGAATCAATAGATGTCGTGTATTTGGATTTCCAGAATACATAAAAGGTTACTGCACAAGATAAGAGCTCAGGGGGTTGTGGGTAATATATTAGCATGGATAAAAGATTGACTAACTAGCAGAAAACAGAGAGCCCGGATAAATGGGTCATTTTCAGGTTGGCAAACTGTAACTAACGGGGTGTCAGAGGATCAGTGCTGGGACTTCAGCTATTTACAATCTATATTAATGACTTGGATGAAGGGACTGAGTGTAATGTAGCCAAATTTGCTGATGATACAAAGATAAGTGGGAAAGCATGTTGTGAAGAGGACACAAAGAATCTGCAAAGGGATATAGACACGTTAAGTAAGTGGCCAAAAATTGGGCAAATGGAGTAATGTGGGAAAATGTGAGGTAATCCACTTTATTAGGACTAATAAAAGAGCAAATTATTATTTAAATGGAGAGAGACTACAAAATGCTGTGGTACAGGGGGATCTGGTGGTCCTTGCACATGAAACACAAAATATTAGTATGCAGGTACAGCAAGTAATTAGGAAGGCAAATTAAATGTTGGCCTTTATTGCAAGAGGAATGGAATATAAAAGTAAGAAAGTCCTGTTACAACTGTACAGGGTATTGGTGAGACCACACCTGGAGTAATGCATACAGTTTTGGTCTCCGTATTTAAGGAGGGATATACTTGCTGTGGAGGCAGTTCAGAGAAGGTTGATTCTTGAGATGAAGGGTTTGTCTTATGAAGAAAGGTTGAGTAGGTTGGGTCTATACTCATTGGAGTTGAGAAGAATGAGAGGTGATCTTATTGAAACATATAAGATACTGAGGGTGCTGGAAAGGGTAAATACAGGAAGCATGTTTTCTCTTGTGGGGCATAGTTTCAGAATAAGGGGTCGCCCATTTAAAACGGAGATGAGGAGGAATTCCTTCTCTCAGAGGGTTGTGAATCTTTGGAATTCTCTACCCCAGAAAGCTGTGGAGACTGGGACATTGAATATATTTAAGGTGGAGATAGACAGATTTTTGAATGAGAGGGAAGTAAAGAGTTATGGGGAGTGGGCAGGAAAGTGGAGTTGACGCCAAGATCAGATCAGCCATGATCTCTTTGAATGGTGGAGCAGGCTTGAGGGGCAAAATGGCCTAGTCCTGCTCCTATTTCTTATGTTCTTATGTTAAAAAGTACTTGAATGTGCACTTGAAGTGCTGTAACCTACAGGACTATGGACCAAGAGCCGGAAAGTGTGATTAAACTGGATAGTTCTTTGTTGGCCGGCACGGACACAATGGGCCAAAATGATCTTCTTCCGTGCTGTAAATTTCAAAGATGTTATGATCCATCATCATTATGCAATGTCATTCTTATTCCTCAAAATCACCCTCAACAAATATCTCTATTCATCGGGTGAACACATGCCATTACTTTCACTCAGAGGTCTTTTCTTTCGCTCTTTGCAGAAGAGAGCACAGAATACCAGGGAGAGGCAGAGAACCGGAGGTGGCCCTCCACAGATCTCTCAATTAATACCTGGAGAGGAGGAGGCACTGGAGAGCAGCAGAGTCTCAGCATGCCTAGCCGTCGGAGATGCCGAGATGGGGGTCTGCCAGCTACCATGTGGCAGAATTAAGTATCAGGTAATCAGATGGCATACAACAGTCAGTCATGTTGACTTGATGTCAACAACGACTGAAATATGATCATGTACATAATGATAACTTAAAGCATTCTTACCTTGTCAGTACTCATTAATGCCTTTTATTTTCCACAGTGCCTTCACACATCCATCAGGAGGTGGTCGTGGTCGCCCACGAAGACAAATCCTCAGAGGAGCTCACTCCCTCTGAGGCTGCACCATCACAGGACTTATGCAGACCCTACACTGGATCAGATACTTGCAGTAATGGCAGTGGTTACAGAGATAATTGGGTTCTCACATGGTGACTTGCACTTCACAAGTGAGCAAGACCAGATGGCGGAGTCAGGGACAGCAGTGGAGAGTTTGCGCCAGAGGGCGCAGGACTGTCCAAGCTCTGTTGAGCTGGATGCAGATGCTGTGACCCCGGGCGGGGGGGCTGACATTGAATTGGATACTTCTTGTGCAGCAGCAGAGAATGTGCAATGAATGAATGAGCAATGTGCGCTGCTGGTGGTGCATTGCCTGCGTCACCTTCTGCCTCCTTGTCTTCGTTGTCCTCCTCCTCAAAATCCTACAAAGAAACTCTGCACTTTGCACCTTGTTCGTTCTGCTGGTCTAAATCTTGCTGCTGGGCAATGTTATGCAGAGCGCAGCACACCACGACCATTCTGGAGACCCTTGCTGATGCATAATGAATGGCACCTCCAGATCTGTCCAGGCACCTGAAGCATGTTCATCTGGCATGCTCCTGGGCCTCACTCCTCAGATTTCTGAGATGTGTCATTAGCCACATTTTAAGTGGGTATCCTTTGTCTCTGAGCAGCCAGCTGGTAACTCTGCTTCAGGTGCAAAGACGTTTGGGAGAGTGGGCTGCTGCAGGATGAAAGCACCATGGCAGTTGCCTGGGAATCTTGCGCACTCCCACATAAATATCTTTTTGTGGTTTCACACCAGCTGCACACTGATGGAGTTAAAGCCCTTGCAGTTGACGAACACTCCTGTGTGCCATAATTGCCATATATGTTCAGTCGATGATGCCCTGCACCTGTGGGAAGCCAACAAGAGTCGCAAACCTGAGTGGCCATTCATTCTGACTTGCGTAATCGCAGGAAAAATTGACATAATTGGCAGCCCTGGCAAACAAGCCATCAGTCACCTGACTTATGCATTTTGGTGCTGCTGACTGTGAGATCCAACAAATATCTCCGGCAGAGCCCTGGAAGGATCCAAAGGCAAAAGATTTGAGGACGGTGGTGACTTTGACACCCACTGGTAAAGTGTGGCCACCAGGTCCAGTTGGCATCAGGTCTTGTTCCAGCAGCCTGCAAATGTCTGCAACCACCTAACATGACATTCTGAGGCTCCTGCGACACTGGTGTTCAGACATGTGAGGAAGCTTATCCTCTGACTGTAGACACTGTGTGCAGTGAATCACCTCCTGTGAGCTGCACCTCTCTGCTGATCGCCTCTCTTCTGTGGAACTGTAGCAGTAGGCCTGTGAGCAGTATCCTGTTCTTGGTGCTGCTGCTGCTACTGGTGCTGATATTTTCATCCTCATCTGAGGTCCAATATAAGGCAGCATAAGTGGCACCTATGCTGATCTGATAGATCAGAGCTCCAAAGTAAAAATCAGACCTCAAAATTTCCAAAGAGTGGATGACACGTCCAAATTGAAAATGACACCTCCAAAGTGATACGCTCATAATAAAGGATGAAACTGAGTACTGTGAACATTGAGTAAGTATTACCTTAACTCCTTTAATAAGACCCCATAGTGCAGGTATCTCGTGGGGGGCCTGCTTATATACCGTGCTCCCAAGGGATGCTGGGATCCCTTGGGACTCCAACAGGTAGGCCCTCTGGTGATGGTGTGATACAGGTTGCAAGGGGTTAAAAACATAACATCACTCCCTCGTAAAGTTAATAGTGCACTTATTTACAGGGTGAGACGATCTGGGGCTTTTCGCTCCCTTGTTGATCATCTTGATACAAATGCGGGTGTGGGTGAGTTGGTTAGTTCTTCATTGAGCTGCTGGGCAGCTGGCCTTGCTGGGCTGCTCGGGATGGTGAGTTCGGCTTCGTGGTCAACCATGATGTAGGTTGCCACTTGTGCGTGTGTTGGGAGGGTCAAAGTTGGTAGTGTCTTTGTCGGGTTGTTTGTAGCTGTTGGTGAACCGCAACTTGATTTGGTCCAAATGTTTTCTGCAAGTTAGTCCATTGGCCAATTTGACCTGAAACATCCTACTCCCCTCTTTGGCTATGACCATGCCAGCGAGCCATTTGGGACCATGTCCATAATTGAGTAAAACACATGGTCATTGACCTCAATATCGCGTGACAAATTTGCACGCTCATGTTACATGCTTTGTTGATGCTGCCTGCCCTCCATGTGATCATGGAGATCAGGGTGGACTAGAGAGAGCCTCGTTTTGAGCGCCCTTTTCATGAGCAGCTCGGCTGGGGGATCCCCAGTGAGTGAGTGGGGTCTGGTGCGGTAGCTGAGCAGCACTTGGGACAGCCGGATCTGCAGGGAGCCTTCCGACACACGTTTCAAGCTTTGCTTGATGGTCTGAACTGCTTGTTCTGCCTGGCCGTTGGATGCGGGCTTGAACGGGGCAGATGTGACATGCTTGATCCCATTGCGGGTCATGAATTCCTTGAATTCAGTACTGGTGAAACACGGCCCATTGTCATTGACTAGGACATCAGGAAGGCCGTGCGTGGCAAACATGGCTAGTAGGCTTTTGATGGTGGCCCTGGACGTGCTTACAGACATTATTGCACATTCAATCCATTTTGAATAAGCATCCACAACAACCAAGAACATTTTACCTAGAAATGGGCCCGCATAGTCCACGTGGATCCTCGACCACGGTTTGGAGGGCCACGACCACAAACTTAGCAGTGCCTCTCTGGGTGCATTGCTCAGCTGAAAGCAAGTGTTGCACTGGCGCACGCATGACTCTAAATCTGAGTCGATGCCGGGCCACCACACATGGGATCTGGCTATGGCTTTCATCATTTCAATGCCTGGATGGGTGCTGTGTAGCTCACAAATGAATGTTTCTCTGCCTTTCTTGGGCAAGACCACGTGATTACCCTACAACAGACAGTTTGCCTGCAAGGACATTTCGTCTTTGCGCCTGTTGAATTACTTAATCGCCTCCTGCATCTCCGCTGGGACGCTGGACCAGCTCCTGTGGAGGACACAGTTTTTTACCAAGGACAGTAAAGGATCCTGGCTGGTCCAGGTCCTGATCTGGCGAGCCATAACGGGTGATTTTCGTTTTTGAATGCATCCATTACCATGAGCAAGTCCGCAGGCTGTGCCATTTGCACCCCGGTGGTGGGCAATGGTAGCCAATTGAGAGCATCAGCGCAGTTCTCTATGCCTGGTCTGTGGCGGATTACATAGTTGTATGCCGACAGCATGGATGTGGGCAGAAGCATTGGTGTTAATCCCTTTGCTCTCAGCGAACAACGATATGAGCGGCTTGTGGTCAGTTTCAAGCTCAAACTTGAGGCCAAACAAGTACTGGTGCATTTTTTTTACCCTGTAAACACACGCCAGAGCCTCTTTTTTAATCATGCTGTAGGCCCTTTTGGCTTTGGACAGACTCCTGGATGCATAAGCGACCGGTTGCAAAATCTCCGATTCGTTAGCCTGTTGTAACACACACCCGATCCCATATGACGACGCATCGCAAGCTAGCACTAATCGTTTACAAGGGTTATACAGGACAAGCAATTTGTTTGAACACAACAGATTTCTGGCTTTCTCAAAGGCTGCCTCTTGTGAATTCCCCCATACCCAGTCGTCTCCCTTGCGCAGAAGCACATGTAGGGGTTCTAGCAGGGTGCTTAACTCGGGTTGGAAATTACCGAAGTAGTTAAGGAGTCCCAGGAACAACCGCAGCTCTGTCACGGTCTGTGGTCGCGGCGCGTTCTTGATGGCCTCCGTCTTGGTGTCGGTGGGTCTGATGCCATCTGCTGTGATTCTTCTTCCCAAGAACTCCACGTCCTGTGCCAGGAAAACACACTTCGCGCTTTTCAACCTGAGCCCCATGCGATCGAACCGACTAAGAACCTCTTCCAAATTCTTCAACTGTTCGATGGTGTCCCGACCTGTAATCAGTATTTTGTCCTGGAAAACCACGATGCGAGGAACTGATTTTAGCAGGCTCTCCATGTTCCGTTTGAAGATTGCCGTGGTCGACCGAATCCCGAACGGGCATCTGTAATAGATGAACAGACCTTTGTGCGTGTTGATGCAGGTGAGACTGTTCGAAGACTCCTCCAGCTCCTGCGTCATGTAGGCCGAGGTCAGGTCCAACTTGGTGAACATCTTCCCTCCAGCCAGGGTCGCAAATAGGTCGTCTGCCTTGGGTAGCGGGTACTGGCCCTGTAGCGAAAAACGGTTAGTCGTTACTTTACAGTCCCCACAAATTCTGACCGTGCCGTCACCTTTAAGTACCGGGGCAATCCGACTGGCCCACTCGTTGAATTCCACCGGGGCGATGATGCCTTCTCGCTGCAGCCTGTCTAGCTCAATTTCCACTTTATCACGCATCATATGTGGTACCGCCCAAGCCTTGTGGTGGATGGGTCGCTTACCGGGAACCAAATGGATCTGCACTTTCGCCCCCGAGAAGTTTCCAATGCCTGGCTTGAACAATGATGGAAATCTGCTCAGAATCTGGGCACATGAGGCATCGTCGACGGACGAAAGTGGTCGGATGTCGTCGCAGTTCCAGAGGATTTTCCCCAACCAGCTTCTGCCAACGGTATGGGGCCATCCCCTGGCACGATCCACGGCGGGAGTTCGTGCACTGCTCCATCACAGGAGACATTGACTTCCTCACTGCCAATTACAGGGATCAGTTCCTTGATGTAATTTCTTAGTTTGGTGTGAATGGGGCTGAGCTTGGGTCTGTGTGCCTTGTTGCACCACAGCCTGTCGAAGGCCTTTTTGCTTATTATGGACTGACTCGCACCCGTGTCCAGTTCCATGGATACTGGAATTCCGTTCAGTTCAACTTTCAACATTATTGGTGGACATTTCGTGGTGAAGGTGTGTACCATGTATACTTTTGTCTCCTTGATGCGAGTCTCCAATTTAGCCTGATCCACAGTGGGTCGATTTTGCTCTGCAACGTGGTGGTTTGCAGGTTTTGCAGGATTTGCAGCTCGCCTGCACATTCGCTGGATATGTCCCATTGTTCTGCAGTCGTTGCACGCATAGTGCTTGAAGCAGTATTGATGGGCCCGATGATCACCTCCACATCGCCAACAGGGTATTAACTGCCTCGCATTAACGATTGATGGTGGTCTCTGGGTCATCTGAGGTCGTGCAGCAGCAGCCGGTGTGTACATTCTGCCACGTATATTCCTGCTCGAAAATGACGTTACTTTGTGCACAGTACTGGCCAAAACCTCTTTGTTCTGTGAATTTTTTTGGTGTTGTCCCTGGTGGACATAAATGCCTGGGCTATCGTTATGGCTTTGCTTAGATTCGGAGTTTCAACAGTCGACAGTTTGCGAAGGATTACCTCATGGCCAATGCCCAGTACAAAAATGTCTCTCAGCATTTGTTCTCGGAATCCCTCAAATTCGCAATGTCCTGCGAGCCGCCTTAGTTCGGCGACATAGCTCGCCACTTCCTGGCCCTCTTACCGTTGACACGTGTAGAACCGATACCGTGTCATCAAAACGCTTTCCTTAGGATTTAGGTGCTCTCGGACCAGGGTGCACAATTCTTCATAGGATTTAATTGTTGGTTTTACCGGAGCTAGAACATTCTTCATGAGGCCATAGGTTGTTACCCCACAGGCAGTAAGGAGGATCGCCCTTCGTTTGGCAGTGTTCTCGTCCCCTTCCAGCTCGTTGGCCACAAAGTATTGGTCGAGTCTCTCCACAAAGGCCTCCCAATTGTCCCGTTTTGAGAACTTTTCCAGGATACCAATTGTTCTTTGCATTTTCGCGCGGTTGTTCGTTACCTCGTCGCCAATTGATACACTCATAATAAAGGATGAAACTGAGTACTGTGAACAATGAGTAAGTGTGACTTTAGCTCCTTTAATTAGACTCCAGAGTGCAGGTACCTCGTGGGTGGCCTGCTTATATACCGTGTGGCAAGGGATGCTGGGATCCCTTGGGACTCCAACAGGTAGGCCCTCTAGTGGTGGTGTGATACAGGTTGCAAAGGGTTAAATACATAACACAAAGTATTGAAGAAACCTCCAAATTGTGTAAAGTAACCTCTCAGCACAAGTACTGTGAACAAACGCTGTCCCACCAGCAGGTAAGAAAGCAGCTGTGAGCACTGAGTACTTATTGGCATAATTCCGACATGGCTCCAGCCCCCTCAATTGCTGCTATGTTCTCGCCTTGCTTTCACTGGCGAGTTCCAGGAAGCCCGGGAAACCCACAGACCCAAAATTAAAGTGTAAAACACATGTCAATATCGCTCTAATCGTAAATTAACATATCTTAAGTAGCAACCCACCCCTCAGAATAACTTAAAGGGGTTGGATTTTAGGTTGTATTGCGCCTTTGTTCATGCCCCGGAGGAACGATAAAGGGTGCCGAAATGCTGACCGCCCGCTGGGAAATTCGGTGCTGGTTTTGCAGTGGCAAAAAATGCTACTGCCTCATAAGAACATAAGAAATAAGAGCAGGAGTAGGCCATTTCCCTTCCACAAGTCTGCTCCGCCATTTAATAAGATCATGGCCTCAGCTCCACTTCCTTGCCCGCTCCCCGTAACCCTTGACTCCCTTCTTGTTCAAAAATCTGCCTCTCTCCATCTTAGATATATTCAATGACCCATCCTCCACAGCTCTCTGGGGTAGAGAATTTTAAAGATTCACCACCCTCTGAAAGAAGAAATTCCTCCTCATCTCCGTTTTAAATGGGCGACCCCTCATTCTGAAACTATGCCCGCTAGTTCTAGATTCCCCCACGAGGGGAGACATCCTCTCTGCATCTATCCTGTCAAGCCCCCTCACTATCATATGTTTCAATAAGATCACCTCTCATTCTTCTAAATTCCAATGCATGTAGGCCCAACCAGCTCAACCTTTCTTCAGAAGACAACCCCTTCATCTCAGGAATCAACCTCGTGAACCTTCTCTGAACTGCCTCCAATGCAAGTATAGCCCTCCTTAAATAAGGAGACCAAAACTTTACGCAGTACTCCACGTGTGGTCTCACCAACAGTTGTAGCAGGATTCCCTACTTTTATACTCCATCCCCCTTGCAATAAAGGACAACGTTCCATTTGCCTTCCTAATTACTTGCTGTACCTGCATGCTAACTTTTGTGTTTCACATACAAGAACCCCAGATCCCTCTGTACTGTAGCAATTTGTAATTTCTCCCCATTTAAATAATAATTTGCTTTTTTATTTTTCCTACCAAAGTGGATAACCTCACATTTTTCCACAACATACTCCATCTGCTAAATTTTTGGCCACACACTTAACCTATCTATATCCCTTTGCAGATTTTTTTGGCTAAATGTATTTTCACCACTGGGTTACCGTTACTGCCAGAGCTCGCAAAATTTGGCAAATGGTGAAGATCGTTAGCGATAGCAATAAATCCGGCATTGCACAACAGAATTTGTGCGCCAGTGCCGAAATTTGCGACCAAAAGAAGAAATCGGATCTTCTGCACGTGCGCAATTTTTTTTTTTTCATTTTTTTTCTTCTTCCCGTACTTCTGGGTAGCTGTCAGGGGGCACCCACACATGCGCAGCACACCCAGGGCTAAATCAGATTTCATTCACAATGGAAGGAGATAGGAGCAGGTAGAGAGCTAGAAAGTTCAGCAGTGAGTCAATCGAGTCCCTTGTCACTGCTGTTGAAAGGAGATAGACTGAATTAAACAGGAGTGTGCAAGTAGACCCCTCCCAGTGGTTTTACATAGAATTTGGACCAGCATAGCTGAGGAGGTCTCCTATATTGATGCCATCCGAAGGAGCCACACACAATGCCGCAAGAGGTTTAATGACCATTGCAGGATCATTAAAGTAAGTAATATTTTTATTGTTGCACTCCTTCATGACTTAAATTATAAATCTGACACACTATTTGTTCCCATGCTGTTGGTGTAGTAGGCTTAGTGTTGCACCTTATTTGCCATGAATTATCTTTACACATTATTAAGATTGCTTTCTAATATCTTAAAAGATGTTTCTGCACTTCGATGTCTTCCTCATGAACCACGTGCAACTTCCAGGGCCATTAAACAGAGGACTGTATTAAATGCACACAGTATGGTATAAGTGTGTGCCACAAGAGCAGATGGGCCCTCTAGTAACCATTCCTATTGTCATCTTTGCAGGGAAAGATGTCCCATAACCGCCAAGAGCAGCGGCGGACAAGCGGCGGGCCACCCAGAACCATGCCTCTGACAGACATCGAGGAGAGAGTGGCTTGTCTGATCGGTGTCTCAGGGAGGGCAATTGCCCATGGGGGTGCTGAACCCTCTCCCGTGATCGATAGTGAGGGTAAGTCCTGCACACTCCCTGGGCTGGGTAGGGGCAATGTTATGTAGTGTCTGTGGACTAGGGTTGGGGCAATATCATGCAGTGTCTCTGGACGACATATAATGGAGTAGCAGCGGTAATTCAAATGAGCCTGTGCTATGTGAACTTACTCATGTCACCCTGCTCTCTCCTCTGCTGCTAATCACTCATCTGTTGTTTTCTATTTCCATGCGCCAAATCCTTCAATGGAAGCCTCCACCTCAGGCCATTATGTGGGGGGGAGGGGAGGAGGAGGACGAGGATGAGGAACTTGAAGCAGAAGAGTGGATGGAACAACATTATTCCAGGGGGGTTGTGGGAGCCTATGCACTCAAAACTCTTATACCACTGGTCCGAAGAAGGAAAATTCCAGGGCTTTGAGCTATCCAAGGCCCCGAATACTAGTAGCGTGCAGCAACGCACTCCTGGGGTTGAATCCTGTATGCTGTCTCTCCGGAGGGTAAGTCAGAAAAGCCAGTCTGCTGACCGACAGGTGGACGCACAACTGGACATGGTGTGACTATCCAGGGAGAGCATCTGGCTCACCCGACAGCTCCTAGAGGTATTGAGTAGGATTCCCTATCCGAGACACTATCCGCGAAAGTGATGGAGGTCAGGTCACAGATTGTCCGTGCGAGCCGCGAAACCTGCGAGGCTGTCAATGCCCACACGCAATTGATGGCCTCCACCTGTGACACTGCAGTCCCCAGTGTCAGACCCAGACCCACATCAGCTGTGAGTGGCGAGGCCGAGCAAGAGGCTTGCCGCTCAGAAGCCGGGCTTTCCATACCCAGAGCTTCTCCAGTGGATCCACACATGGCATCTCCATTGTCTCTCTCCCCCCAATACAGCAGGACTCTGGCCAACTTGGGTAAGATCATGACGCGAGGGGGGGGTTAGGGTGACGGGGGGAAAGAGCCGGAGATAAAGGATGTTCAGTTCAGGGGTTGTTGTTTTGTTGATTTGTTGTGATTTTATTGTTGTTTTGTTTTTGTTATTTTAGAAATGTTTGAAAAGTTTACAAATTTTGTTCAAGTTCAAATTTTATTTAAGTTTCAAAATTATGTTTAACAAATTTACAATGTTTATTAAATTATTTTGTTCACTTTAACCATTCCTGTGTAGTGTCCTCCTCCTCGTCCTTCTCTTCCTCCTCCTCCTCTCTCTCATGAGGTGGTTCTGCAATCCCCATTGCAAATCCTGTCCCCTCATGATGGCTAAATTGTGCAGCATGCAGCACACCACAATGAACTCAGAGACCTGCTAAGGGGAGTATTGCAGTCAGCCTCCAGAGCGGTCCAGGCATCGGAAGCGCTGCTTTCGCAATCCAATTGTCTGTTCGACGCTGTTGCATGTGGCTATATGGGTCTCATTTTAGCAATGCTCGGCTTCTGTCTCAGGGTTCCAGAGGGGGAGTCTTGAGCCAGGTGGCGAGGCCGCAACCTTTGTACCCCAGCGTCCAGCTCTGGCCTTGTGGTTGACCCTTAAACAGGCATTAGACACAGCTCTCATGCAAGATGAAAGCATCATGGATGCTCCCTGGATATTGTGCATTAACTGCCATGATGCGCTGAGTATGGTCACAGAAGATCTGTACGCTCATGGAGTGGAATCCCTTTCGGTTTCTGTAAACCTCTGGATTGAGTAAAGGTGCTCGCAGGGCAATGTGTGTACAGTCAATGGCAGCCTGAACCTTGGGGAAGTCAGCAATTCATCCAAAACCTACAGCCCTCTCATTCTGTGCCTCCTTGGTCATTGGGAAGTTTATGACGTCCATCCTGCGTGCGTACAATACAGTAGTCACCTGCTGCAATGTGTAGCGTACTGCGAGATGGAACATATGTCCTCTGCTGATGCCTGAAAGGAGCCGGAGGCATAGAAAGCAAGTGCTGCAGTCACCTTCACCTCAATGGGCAGTGCAGTCCTGTTGCCACTGGTAGGCTGTAGATCTGCCTTTATGAGCTGGCATATCTCTATGATCACCTCTTTTCGGAAGCGCCGCTTTCTAATGCACTGTGCCTCAGAGAGCTGCAGGTATGAATGCTGTTCGCTGTAAACTTATACATCTGTGATATCTTCGATTATGCTCAAAAGGCTCAAAAATAAGACTTCTTGCAGCTCGACGCTGTATAAATACAGCAGCTATGAATTATGGCTGACATAGTACAGCCCCCATTTTTTAAAATGTCCTTAAATATCCTTTAAAATGAACAAAAACTCACATAAAACTTCACTATATAAAACGCAACCTTCTTCTCCAAATCCTTTTATGCACTGAACTTCTGCTCCGTTTTCAGCATTGGGTGCGCCTTGGGTCTGACCTGAGTTCAACTGGTTTTTGCTGGCGGGTTTCCGGGCGGACAGTAAAACGGGCGATATCGCCGAATTTTCCACCCAGGGTGATAGCGCAGTGTTGCACGCCGATTGACTTCATCCAAACGGTGAAAACATCGGGCGGGTGCTAAGTTTTAGCACTGCTGCAAAAGCACTGCTGAAATTTCCGCCCGGTGCAAAATGTTGTGTGATTCGTTTAGCGGCAAAAAAAGTCGTTTTTGCGATTCACCCAGGCGAAAAATCGGTTGCAAACTTGTCAAAAATCTAGCCCCAAGCGTCCTCCTCACAACTTGCTTTCCCACCCATCTTTGTATCATCAGCATATTTGGCTACATTACACTCAGTCCCTTTGTAATGTATTTAACCCTTTATAACCTGCATGACACCTGACCACCTGTTGAAGTCCCAAGGGATCCCAGCATTCCTTGGGAGCACACAGTATATAAACAGGCCATCCATGAGGTACTATAAAGGACAATATTACTCCTGTTGCAGTCAGTCTGTTTATTTATGTACACAACAGGGAATACCGAAGCCAATGTCTTCAGTTCTACCACAAACTCTGTTCCCTACTCACCAACTCCATTCCTTTCCCTAGCATCAGTCTGAGGCTGAACCAGACTGTTCGCAACTTTGGTGTTATATTTGACTCTGACATGAGCTTCCGATCATATATCCGCACCATAACTAAGACCGATATTTTCCCCTCTGTAACATCAACCAACTCTGTCACACCTCAGCTCATAGAATCAGAGAATCAGAGAAATTTACAGCACAGAAGGAGGCCATTTCGGCCCATCATGGCCCGGCCAACCAAGAGCTATCTAGCCTAATCCCATTTTTCAGATCTTGGTCTGTAGCCCTGTAGGTTACACCACTTTAAGTGTACATTCAAGTATCTTTTAAATGTGGTGAGGGTTTCTGCCTCTACCACCTTTTCAGGCAATGAGTTCCAGACCCTCACCATCCTCTGGCTAAAGATATTTCCCCTCATATCTCCATTATGTATGCATGTAGACCTTACCCAAATGTAGGAAACAGATATTTTCACAGAATCGAAGCTCACCGGTGAGCACCATGCACAAAATAATGTTTGCAGCAGGCAGAACGGCACAGGGCAGGGCCCACACGGTTGCAGAGGCCAGACCTAGTCCTAGAGTGACTCAGAGTCCACTGTGGGGCGTGAATGCATATTATTTAGCACCATGTTGGCGCTGCGGGGACAGCCATAGAGTTTATCAATGTCGATTCAAGCCCTATGTGTGCAAGGGCTGTGGAACAATGGGGCACCTCCAGTGAATGTGCAAATGATTTCTGACTCACCACGTGGCAGAGTCAGGAGAGGATGACCGATCCAGCGAGGATCACGATGAACGAGCAGAAGAGGCAATTGAACCTGAGGATGAAGAGGAAGTATATGGGATACAGACCTTCACCACCAAAAGCCCTCCGATCATGTGAAAAGTTGAACTTAACGGCACTCCAGTCTCCATGGAACTAGATACGGGGGCAAGTCAATCAGTCATGAGCCAGAAGGGTCTCGAGAGGCTGTGGAGCGACGAAGCCAAGTGACCCGAGCTGATCCCGATTCAGGCAAAGCTGCGCACCTACACCAAGGAACTGATACCAGTTATTGGTAGTGAGGACATAAGAGTATTCCAGTGCACGAATTACCACTGTGGATTGTTTCAGGTGATGGGCCAACGCTTGGCAGGAGGTGGATGGGGAAGATACGATGGAACTGGGAAGACCTCTGCGTGTTCTCTCCGGCAAACAAGGCCTCCCTTTCCCAAAGGCCGAGCAAACCCCCTCTTCCAGCTGAACCAGGCATCGAAGTGCAGATCCATTTGCAGATCCCCGAGGTACAGACCGCTCATCACAACCATGAGGAGGTAAACTTCAACCGAGCAGAGGTACAGGCGCGGTACCCACCACCCGAAGCCGACGATGGAAGAGGCTGCAGGTCGACCATGCGGAGTGGGACTCCGGCCGAAATGATCCGAATGCGTCTTCCCAACACCAGAGGCAAAATACCTGGGGAGGAAGATCACGGCAGTCGGCATCACGGACAGGGCGAGAGGGCGCCCAGACCATGGGACAAGAAAGCATCCCAACCACGGGATGAAGGTGCGTCCAGACCACGAGACGAGAGAGCATCCAGGCCATGGGATGAGAGAGCGTCCAGACGACGGGACGAGAGAGCGTCCAGGCCATGGGACGAAGGTGCGTCCAGGCCACGGGACGAGAGAGCATCCAGGCCATGGGATGAGAGAGCATCCAGACGACGGGACGAGAGAGCGTCCAGGCCATGGGACGAAGGTGCGTCCAGGCCATGGGACAAAGGTGCGTCCAGATCACGGGACGAGAGAGTGTCCAGACCACGTAAAGTCGCCGCAACAGAACGGAGGAATGTGTTGCCCAGCAAGGAAGACGACTGGGTTTGGGGCAAAGGTAAAGGGGCAGCCGCGGTGAAGGCCAGGAACCCACTACTCTCAAATAAATTGTGTGCACCATGTAACCCGTGTGAGTGGTCTTTCGCGGCCAATGATGTACCATCGTATGGGGTTGGGTGTACCTTACAACAAGCCAAAGTAGCGGGCGAACACCAACCATTTTTTAATGTATCTGACAAAGTACTTGTAACAAGTGATGTGTTATCACACGGGGTCGGGTGTGTTGTACAGCAAGCCAAAGTAGCGGGCGAACCCCAACCAATTGTATATGTATCTAACAAAGCATTCGTAGCAAGTGAGATGTTACCGCACGGGGTCAGGAGAGTTGTGCAGCAAGCAAAAGTAGCGGGCGAGCCTCAAACGATTGAACATGTATCAAATAAGTTAAACAGGGCAGCAGCCTGTGTTCACGTGACGAAAGAGACGTACCAAAGAGTGTCCCAATATGTGCTCAAGTCAGACAAGCCGCTCAGCCCACGAGCTTGGGAGAGCAGAGGCACCACTATCGATGCGTTGTTTCGAGAATGTCCAACATTGTCTGTGCACTGTAACATGATCCGCCACGGGCCAAGCACAGAAAGCGGCACTCAGGCTCACAGTTGGCTACCGTTGCCCACTCCCGGGGTGGAAACGGCGCAACCTGCAGACCCACTCGCAATCATGGAAGTGCTAGAGAGCTAGGGGTCAACTGTAACAGCCCCCCAGCTTAGGACCTGGACCAGCCAGGATCCCATGTTACCGCCTGCCAAAGGTGAACTGCTCGACGGGATGTGGCAACCTATCTGCCAAAAAGGCGATAGACCCATCCCAACGTTGCAAAGCAAAACAGGGTGGCTACACGCAGTCGGTGGTCCGGAGCCCCCATACTACGGCCCAATATCCACGGGGACCACTAGGCCTCCTGCCACTAGCGAAGGTATCAAGGCCATTGCGGCCATCCTGGGTTTGCCAGACATCTGGGCCAGCACCCAAATCACTAAACCTAGCACCACGCACGCCATGGTAGACTCCCTACAGACCCGGCTATCCTGGGTGTTAATCAATCACCTCAATCAGGTCTCCCCTTCGCCTCCACTGTTCCAAAGAAAACAGACCCAGCATCTCCAATCTTTCCTCATAACCAAAATTCTCCAGTCCAGGCAACATTCTTGTAAATCTCCTCTGCACCCTTTCCAGTGCAATCACATATTTCCTGTAATAAGAATTAGGAACAGGAGTAGGCCATCTTGCCCCTCGAGCCTGCTCCGCTACTCAACAAGGTCATGGCTGATCTGGCCGTGGACTCAGCTCCGCTTACCCGCCCGCTCCCCATAACCCTTAATTCCCTTATTGGTTAAAAATCTATCTATCTGTGATTTGAATACATTCAATGAGCTAGCCTCAACTGCTTCCCTGGGCAGAGAATTCCACAGATTCACAACCCTCTGGGAGAAGAAATTCCTTCTCAACTCGGTTTTAAATTGGCTCCCCTGTATTTTGAGGCTGTGCACCCTAGTTCTAGGCCCCCCGACCAGTGCAAACAACCTCTCTGCCTCTATCTTGTCTATCCCTTTCATTATTTTAAATGTTTCTGTAAGATCACCCCTCATCCTTCTGAACTCCAACGAGTAAAGACCCAGTTTACTCAATCTATCATCATAAGGTAATCCCCTCATCTCTGGAATCAGCCTAGTGAATCGTCTCTGTACTCCCTCCAAAGCTAGTATATCCTTCCTTAAGTAAGGTGACCAAAATTGCACGCAGTACCCCAGGTGCGGCCTCAACAATACCCTATACAGTTGCAGCAGGACCTCCCTGCTTTTGTACTCCATCCCTCTCGCAATGAAGGCCAACATTCCATTCGCCTTCCTGATTACCTGCTGCACCTGCAAACTAATTTTTTGCAGATTCATGCACAAGGACCCCCAGGTCCCTCTGCACCGCAGCATGATGCAATTTCTCCCCATTCAAATAATATTCCCTTTTCCTGTTTTTTTTACCAAGGTGGATGATCACACATTTTCCGACATTGTATTCCATCTGCCAAACCTTAGCCCATTCGCTTAACCTATCTAAATCTCTTTGCAACCTCTCTGTGTCCTCTACACAACCTGCTTTCTCACTAATCTTTGTGTCATCTGCAAATTTTGTTACACGAAACTCTGTCTCCTCTTCCAGATCATCTAAGTATATTGTAAACAGTTGTGGTCCCAGCACCTGTGGCAAACCACTAACCACCAATTTCCAACCTGAAAAGGACCCATTTATCCCGACTCTCTGCTTTCTGTTCGCCAGCCAATTCTCTATCCATGCTAATACATTTCCTCTGACCCCACGTACCTTTATCTTCTGCAGTAACCTTTTGTGTGGCACCTTATCGAATGCCTTTTGGAAATCTAAATGCACCACATCCATCGGTACACCTCTACCCACCATGTTCGTTATATCCTCAAATAATTCCAGTAAGTTAAACATGATTTCCCCTTCATGAATCCATGTTGCGTCTGCTTGATTGCACTATTCCTATCGAGATGTCCCGCTATTTCTTCCTTAATGATAGCTTCAAGCATTTTCCCCACTACAGATGTTAAACTAACCGGCCTATAATTACCTGCCTTTTGTCTGCCCCCTTTTTTAAACAGAGGCATTACATTAGCTGCTTTCCAATCCGCTGGTACCTCCCCAGAGTCCAGTGAATTTTGGTAGATTATAACGAATGCATCTGCTATAACTTCCGCCATCTCTTTTAGTACCCTGGGATGCATTTCATCAGGACCAGGGCACTTGTCCACCTTGAGTCCCATTAGCCTGTCCAGCACTACCCCCCTAGTGATAGTGATTATCTCAAGGTCCTCCCTTCCCACATTCCCGTGACCAGCAATTTTTGGCATGGTTTTTGTGTCTTCCACTGTGAAGACCGAAGCAAAATAATTGTTTAAGGTCTCAGCCATTTCCACATTTCCCATTATTAAATCCCCCTTCTCATCTTCTAAGGGACCAACATTTACTTTAGTCACACTTTTCCGTTTTATATATCGGTAAAAGCTTTTACTATCTGTTTTTATGTTTTGCGCAAGTTTACTTTCGTACTCTATCTTTCCTTTCTTTATTGATTTTTTAGTCATTCTTTGCTGTCGTTTAAAATTTTCCCAATGATCTAGAATTCCACTAACCTTGGCCACCTTATACGCATTGGTTTTTAATTTGATACTCTCCTTTATTTCCTTGGTTATCCACGGCTGGTTATCCCTTCTCTTACCGCCCTTCTTTTTCACTGGAATATATTTTTGTTGAGCACTATGAAAGAGCTCCTTAAAAGTCCTCCACTGTTCCTCAATTGTGCCACCATTTAGTCTGTGTTCCCAGTCTACTTTAGCCAACTCTGTCCTCATCCCACTGTAGTCTCCTTTGTTTAAGCATAATACGCTCGTTTGAGACACTACTTCCACACCCTCAATCTGTATTACAAATTCAACCATACTGCGATTACTCATTCCGAGAGGATCTTTTACTAGGAGATCGTTTATTATTCCTGTCTCATTACACAGGACCAGATCTAAGATAGCTTGCTCCCTTGTAGGTTCTGTAACATACTGTTCTAAGAAACAATCCCGTATGCATTCTATGAATTCCTCCTCAAGGCTACCCCGTGCGATTTGATTTGACCAATCGATATGTAGGTTAAAATCCCCCATGATTACTGCCGTTCCTTTTTCACATGCCTCCATTATTCTCTTGATTATTGTCTGCCTCACCGTGAAGTTATTATTTGGTGGCCTATAAACTACGCCCACCAGTGACTTTTTCCCCTTACTATCTCTAATCTCCACCCACAATGATTCAACATTTTGTTCATTAGAGCCAATATCATCTCTCACAACTGTCCTGATATCATCCTTTATTAACAGAGCTACCCCACCTCCTTTCCCTTCTTGTCTATCTTTCCGAATTGTCAGATACCCCTGTATGTTTAATTCCCAGTCTTGGCCACACTGCAACCACGTTTCTGTAATGGCCACCAAATCATACCCATTTGTAATGATTTGTGCCGTCAGCTCATTTACTTTGTTTCGAATGCTGCGTGTGTTTAGGTAAAGTGTTTTAATACTAGTTTTTAAACCATGATTTTTAGTTTTGACCCCTCCTGCAGCCTTTTTATATTCATACATATTGTCCCTTCCTGTCACCTTTTGGTTTACACTTACCCCAGTGCTATTCTGCTCTGTTGCCTCCTGCTTTTTGCATCCTTTATTGGGGTTCTGTTCATGTGGTGACCAGAATTGCACACAGTACTCCAGCTGCGGCCTAACCAGTGTTTTACACAGTTTAGGCATAACGTCCTTGCTCTTGTATTCTATGCCTTGAATAATAAAGACAAGTATTCCATATGCCTTCTTAATCGCCTTATCTACCTGGCCTGCTACCTTCAGCGATCTGTGGACCTGCACTCCAAGGTCCTATTGTTCCGCTACACTTTTCAGTGTCATACCATTTAATGTGTATTGCCTTGTCTTGATAGAATTACCCAAATGGATTACCTCACACTTATCCGGATTGAATTCCATTTGCCACTGTTCTGCCCACCAGACCTGTAGATTGATTTCTTCCTGCAATCCGCAGCTTTCATCTTCATTATCAACCACACAGCCTATTTTAGTGTCATCTGCAAACTTCTTAATCATACCCCCAACATTTAAGTCCAAGTCGTTGATATGTACCACAAAAAACAAGGGACACAGCCTGAGCCCTGCAGAATTCCACTGGTTACAGCCTTCCAGTCACAAAAACGCCCATCAGCCATTACTCTTTGCTTCCTGCCTCTGAGCCAATTTTGGATCCAACTTGCTACCTTGCCCTGGATCCCATGGACATTTACTTTCATGACCAGTCTGCCATGTGGGACCTTATAGAAACATAGAAACATAGAAAATAGGTGCAGGAGTAGGCCATTCGGCCCTTCTAGCCTGCACCGCCATTCAATGAGTTCATGGCTGAACATGCAACTTCAGTACCCCATTCCTGCTTTCTCACCATACCCCTTGATTCCCCTAGTAGTAAGGACTTCATCTAACTCCTTTTTGAATATATTTAGTGAATTGGCCTCAACAACTTTCTGTGGTAGAGAATTCCACAGGTTCACCACTCTCTGGGTGAAGAAATTCCTCCTCATCTCGGTCCTAAATGGCTTCCCCCTTATCCTTAGACTGTGTCCCCTGGTTCTGGACTTCCCCAACATTGGGAACATTCTTCCTGCATCTAACCTGTCTAACCCCGTCAGAATTTTAAACGTTTCTATGAGGTCCCCTCTCATTCTTCTGAACTCCAGTGAATACAAGCCCAGTTGATCCAGTCTTTCTTGATAGGTCAGTCCCGCCATCCCGGGAATCAGTCTGGTGAACCTTCGCTGCACTCCCTCAATAGCAAGAATGTCCTTCCTCAGGTTAGGAGACCAAAACTGTACACAATACTCCAGGTGTGGCCTCACCAAGGCCCTGTACAATTGTAGCAACACCTCCCTGCCCCTGTACTCAAATCCCCTCGCTATGAAGGCCAACATGCCATTTGCTTTCTTAACCGCCTGCTGTACCTGCATGCCAACCTTCAATGACTGATGTACCATGACACCCAGGTCTCTTTGCAGCTCCCCTTTTCCTAATCTGTCACCGTTCAGATAATAGTCTGTCTCTCTGTTTTTACGACCAAAGTGGATAACCTCACATTTATCCACATTATACTTCATCTGCCATGCATTTGCCCACTCACCTAACCTATCCAAGTCGCTCTGCAGCCTCATAGCATCCTCCTCGCAGCTCACACTGCCACCCAACTTAGTGTCATCCGCAAATTTGGAGATACTACATTTAATCCCCTCGTCTAAATCATTAATGTACAGTGTAAACAGCTGGAGCCCCAGCACAGAACCTTGCGGTACCCCACTAGTCACTGCCTGCCATTCTGAAAAGTCCCCATTTACTCCTACTCTTTGCTTCCTGTCTGACAACCAGTTCTCAATCCACATTAGCACACTACCCCCAATCCCATGTGCTTTAACTTTGCACATTAATCTCTTGTGTGGGACCTTGTCGAAAGCCTTCTGAAAGTCCAAATATACCACATCAACTGGTTCTCCCTTGTCCACTCTACTGGAAACATCCTCAAAAAATTCCAGAAGATTTGTCAAGCATGATTTCCCTTTCACAAATCCATGCTGACTTGGACCTATCATATTACCTCTTTCCAAATGCACTGCTATGACATCCTTAATAATTGATTCCATCATTTTACCCACTACCGATGTCAGGCTGACCGGTCTATAATTCCCTGTTTTCTCTCTCCCTCCTTTTTTAAAAAGTGGGGTTACATTGGCTACCCTCCACTCCATAGGAACTGATCCAGAGTCAATGGAATGTTGGAAAATGACTGTCAATGCATCCACTATTTCCAAGGCCACCTCCTTAAGTACTCTGGGATGCAGTCCATCAGGCCCTGGGGATTTATCGGCCTTCAAGTCCATCAATTCCTCAGTTCCTCCTCCTTACTAGACCCTCCGACCCCTTTTATATCCGGAAGGTTGTTTGTGTCCTCCTCAGTGAATACCGAACCAAAGTACTTGTTCAATTGGTCCGCCATTTCTTTGTTCCCCGTTATGACTTCCCCTGATTCTGACTGCAGGGGACCTACGTTTGTCTTTACTAACCTTTTTCTCTTCACATATCTATAGAAACTTTTGCAATCCGTCTTAATGTTCCCTGCAAGCTTCTTCTCATACTCCATTTTCCCTTCCCTAATCAAACCCTTTGTCCTCCTCTGCTGAGTTCTAAATTTCTCCCAGTCCCCGGGTTCGCTGCTATTTCTGGCCAATTTGTATGCCACTTCCTTGGCTTTAATGCTATCCCTGATTTCCCTTGATAGCCACGGTTGAGCCACCTTCCCTTTTTTATTTTTACGCCAGACAGGAATCTACAATTGTTGTAGTTCATCCATGCGGCCTCTAAATGTCTGCCATTGCCCATCCACAGTCAACCCCTTTAGTATCATTCACCAATCTATCCTAGCCAATTCACGCCTCATACCTTCAAAGTTACCCTTCTTTAAGTTCTGGACCATGGTCTCTGAATTAACTGTTTCATTCTCCATCCTAATGCAGAATTCCACCATATTATGGTCACTCTTCCCCAAGGGGCCTCGCACAACGAGATTGCTAATTAATCCTCTCTCATTACACAACACCCAGTCTAAGATGGCCTCCCCACTAGTTGGTTCCTCGACATATTGGTCTAAAAAACCATCCCTTATGCACTCCAGGAAATCCTCCTCCACCGTATTGCTTCCAGTTTGGTTAACCCAATCTATGTGCATATTAAAGTCACCCATTATAACTGCTGCACCTTTATTGCACGCACCCCTAATTTCATGTTTGATGCCCTCCCCAACATCACTACTACTGTTTGGAGGTCTGTACACAACTCCCACTAACGTTTTTTGCCCTTTGGTATTCTGCAGCTCTACCCATATAGATTCCACATCATCCAAGCTAATGTCCTTCCGAACTATTGCCTTAATTTGCTCCTTAACCAGCAATGCTACCCCACCTCCTTTTCCTTTTATTCTATCTTTCCTGAATGTTGAATACCTCTGGATGTTGAGTTCCCAGCCCTGATCATCCTGGAGCCACGTCTCCGTAATCCCAATCACATCATATTTGTTAACATCTATTTGCACAGTTAATTCATCCACCTTATTGCGGATACTCCTTGCATTAAGACACAAAGCCTTCAGGCTTGTTTTTTTAACACCCTTTGTCCTTTTAGAATTTTGCTGTACAGTGGCCCTTTTTGTTCTTTGCCTTTGGTTTCTCTGCCCTCCACTTTTCCTCATCTCCTTTCTGTCTTTTGCTTTTGCCTCCTTTTTGTTTCCCTCTGTCTCCCTGCATTGGTTCCCATCCCCCTGCCATATTAGTTTAAATCCTCCCCAACAGCACTAGCAAACACTCCCCCTAGGACATTGGTTCCGGTCCTGCCCAGGTGCAGACCGTCCGGTTTGTACTGGTCCCACCTCCCCCAGAATCGGTTCCAATGCCCCAGGAATTTGAATCCCTCCCTGCTGCACCACTGCTCAAGCCACGTATTCATCTGCGCTATCCTGCGATTCCTACTCTGACTATCACGTGGCACTGGTATCAAAAGCTTTGCTAAAATCCATATACAATACATCATACGCACTGCCCTCATCGACCCTCCTGGTTACCTCCTCGAAAAATTCCATCAATTTAGTCAGACATGACCTTCCCTTAATAAATCCATACTGACTGTCCTTGATTAATCCATGTCTTTCCAAATGAAGATTTATGCCCTCAGGATTTTTTCCAATAATTTTCCCACCACTGCGGTTAAGCTGACTGGCCTATAATTACTCGGTTTATCCCTTTCTCTCTTTTGAAACAAAGGTACAACATTTGCAGTCCTCCAGTCCTTTGGCACCACACCTGTAGCCAGAGAAGATTGGAAAATGATGGTCAGAGCCTCTGCTATTTCCTCTTTTGCTTCTCTTAACAGCCTGGGATACATTTCATCCAGGCCTGGGTATTTATCCACTTTCAAAGCTGCTAATACTTCCTCTCTCATTATGTTTATCTCGTCTAATATTTCACACTCCTCCTCCCTCATTGCAATGTCTGCATCGGCCCTCTCTTTTTTTTTAAAGCGGATGCAAAGTATTCAATAAGAATCCTATCCACATCTTCCGCCTCCACACACAAATTTCCTTTATGGTCTCTAATAGGCCCCATTCTTTCTCTAGTCATCCTCTTGTATTTATAAAACATATTTGGGTATTTCCTGATTTTAGTTGCCAACATTCTTTCATGCTCTCTCTTTGCTTTCCTGATATCTTTTTTAATTGCATCCATGCACTTCTTATACTCCTCTCGAGTTTCTGCAGTGTTGAGTTCTCGGTATCATCTTGTTGTAAGCTTCCTTTTTTTCTTATTTGTTGCTGAAACCCTCTTCCATGTTACCTCTGGACTTGACTATTCCAACTCACTCCTGGCTAGCCTCCCACGTTTTACCATCTGTTAACTTGAGTTTAGCCAAAACTCGGCTGCCCGTATCCTAACTCGGAGCAAGTCCCTGTGCTCACTGGCCTACATTGGCTCCCAGTTAATCAACATCTTGATTTTAAAATTTTTATCCTTGTTTTCAAATCTCTCTATGGCCTCGCCCCTCCCTATGTCTGTAATCTCCACCTGCCCCACAACACTTCAAGATTTCTGCACTGCTCTAATTCTGGCTCCTTGAATTTAATCGCTCAACCATGTCTTCAGCTGCCAAGGTGCTTAGCTCTGGAATTCCATCCCAAAATCTCTCCACTTCTCTACCTCTCTTTCCTCGTTTAAGCTCCTCCTTGAAACCTACCTCTTTGACCAAGCTTTTAGTCATCAGTCTTAATTTCTCTTTACGTGGACTACACAGAGTGGTCCTGAATGAAGTGATTCTAAACATTGTTAAATTTGGGAATTTGAAGAGAGTGGGAATTTGATGCTCTTCGCCTCCAATACTTGTAGTACTTTGGGTTACAAGTAAATATTTTATTTAATTGACCTATTGCTTAAATTAGATTTTGTTAAACTCCAAGCTAAGTTAATTATATTCATAAACATTAAATAAATAAAACACGGTTATATAGGTATGCATTTGGAAGTTTATGGACAACATAACAATCCTGGATAGGCATATCCGCAGTAAGTATCTATATCTCAAGGAACTTCAGCTCAGAGTTGTTGAGCTGGAGTCTGAGCTGCAGACTTTACGGGGCGTCAGGGAGGGGGAGAGATACCTGGACACTTTGATTCAGGAGGCAGTCACAGGAGGGTGTGACTGCAACTCAGACTGGTAAGGGGACCCCAGGTACAGTGCTGGAGGAACTTCGACCATTGCCCTTATACAACAGTTATGAGATTCTTGCTGCCTGTTTGCATCAGGACAGAGTCTGCAGGGTGGATGAGCAAACTAAACATGGCACCGTGGTACAGGAGTCAACATTCCTACTGTAAATGCATTCATAGCAAATTATGACCCTAAAATTCATTAACTTATTGGACAATCTGAATCTGAGCGTAGAAAGTATAATATATGGTTGTAGTACCATTCTTCCAAACTAGGATGTATTTCTGAGGTTTTCACTATGTTATTGTAAAAAAGCATGAGGAGAACTTAGATCCTGGATCAGCCTGCAGCAGCCTGCTTTCAAAAATCCTCGGCAGAGCTCCTATTGAGAGAGAGATAGCATATTATGAGGAAAAAGATGTGAAGATCTATTTTCAGCTGCCAGCCGCTGTTTTTCACCTGAAAATTGGGGCAGTGGGTGGTGGGTGGTGGGGCACCTCAGCCACTCCATTGATGTCCAAGCTCCATCTGATATAATTTTAAGGCAGGCCTGTAAATGGGCGAGCGGCCCACCTGCGAGAAATAGGTGTGAGGTTGCTTAAATATGCAAGTTGGACCCTTTGCCAACTTGGATGACAGTCGAAGATTCAGAGTTTAAAATCCTTGAACATTACTATTAAAGATAAAAGCAATACATTTTCAGTGCTCGAAATGATCATTGATCGAATGATATTGCGTTAATCATGTTATTGCTCTATTCT
This sequence comes from Pristiophorus japonicus, assembly GCF_044704955.1. NCBI lineage: Eukaryota > Metazoa > Chordata > Chondrichthyes > Pristiophoridae > Pristiophorus > Pristiophorus japonicus. The sequence continues at coordinate 467,228,077 of NC_091977.1, read as the reverse complement.
TCAATTTTTGTGAGACAATTTACCAGATGAGAATATCCAAATGTTCATTTATTCTGAACATCCATCCCATAATATTACATTCTAACAACAATAACAATTATTTATGTAACACCTTTAACATAGTGAAACGTCTCAGGGCGTTTAGAGGAGTATTATGAGATAAATATTTGACACCGAGCCGCATAAGTAGAAATTAGCGCTGGTGACCAAAAGCTTGGTCAAAGAGGTAGGTTTTAAGGAGCATCTTGAAGGAAGAAAGCGTGGAAAAGAGGCAGAGAAGTTTGGCAGGGATTTCCAGAGCTTGGGGCCTAGGCAACATAGAAACATAGAAACATAGAAAATAGGTGCAGGAGTAGGCCATTCCGCCCTTTGAGCCTGCACCGCCATTCAATTAGTTCATGGCTGAACATGCAACTTCAGTATCCTATTTCTGCTTTCTCACCATATCCCTTGATCCCCCTAGTAGTAAGGACTATATCTAACTCCTTTTTGAATATATTTAGTGAATTGGCCTCAACAACTTTCTGTGGTAGAGAATTCCACAGGTTCACCACTCTCTGGGTGAAGAAGTTTCTCCTCATCTCGGTCCTAAATGGCTTACCCTTTATCCTTAGACTGTGACCCCTGGTTCTAGACTTCCCCAACATTGGGAACATTCTTCCTGCATCTAACCTGTCTAAACCCATCAGAATTTTAAACGTTTCTATGAGATCCCCTCTCATTCTTCTGAACTCCAGTGAATACAAGCCCAGTTGATCCAGTCTTTCTTGATATATCAGTCCCACCATCGCGGGAATCAGTCTGGTGAACCTTCACTGCACTCCCTCAATAGCAAGAATGTCCTTCCTCAAGTTAGGAGAACAAAACTGTACACAATACTCCAGGTGTGGCCTCACCAAGGCCCTGTACAACTGTAGTAACACCTCCCTGCCCCTGTACACAAATCCCCTCGCTATGAAGGCCAACATGCCATTTGCTTTCTTAACCGCCTGCTGTACCTGCATGCCAACCTTCAATGACTGATGTACCATGACACCCAGGTCTCATTGCACCTCCCCTTTTCCTAATCTGTCACCATTCAGATAATAGTCTGTCTCTCTGTTTTTACCACCAAAGTGGATAACCTCACATTTATCCACATTATACTTCATCTGCCATGCATTTGCCCACTCACCTAACCTATCCAAGTCACTCTGCAGCCTCATAGCATCCTCCTCGCAGCTCACACTGCCACCCAACTACGTGTCATCTGCAAATTTGGAGATACTACATTTAATCCCCTCATCTAAATCATTAATGTACAATGTAAACAGCTGGGGACCCAGCACAGAACCTTGCGGAACCCCACTAGTCACTGTCTGCCATTCTGAAAAGTCCCCATTTACTCCTACTCTTTGCTTCCTGTCTGACAACCAGTTCTCAATCCACATTAGCACACTACCCCCAATCCCATGTGCTTTAACTTTGCACATTAATCTCTTGTGTGGGACCTTGTCGAAAGCCTTCTGAAAGTCCAAATATACCACATCAACTGGTTCTCCCTTGTCCACTCTACTGGAAACATCCTCAAAAAATTCCAGAAGATTTGTCAAGCATGATTTCCCTTTCACAAATCCATGCTGACTTGGACCTATCATGTCACCTCTTTCCAAATGCGCTGATATGACATCCTTAATAATTGATTCCATCATTTTACCTACGACAGAAGGCATGGCCATCAATGGTTGAGCGATTATAATCAGGGATGCTCGAGAGTGCAGAATTAGAGAAGCGCAGACATCCCGGGGGGATTGTGGGACTGGAGGAGGCCATGGAGAAATTTGAAAATAAGGATGAGAATTTTGAAATCGAGGCATTGCTTAACCGGAAGCCAATGTAGGTCAGCGAGCACAGGGGTGATGGGTGAACGGGACTTGGTGCGAGTTAGGGCACAGGCAGCCATGTTTTGTATCACCTCTAGTTTATGGAGGGGAGAATGTAGGAGGCCAGCCAGGAGTGCATTGGAATAGTCAAGTCTAGAGGTAACAAAGGCATGGATGAGGGCTTTAGCAGCAGATGAGCTGAGGCAAGGGCAGAGGCAGGCGATGTTATGGATGTGGAAATAGTCTGCGGATATGTGGTTGAAGCTTATTTCAGGGTCAAATATTGACACCAAGGTTGCAAACAGTCTGGTTCAGCCTTAGACAGAAGTTGGGAAAAGGGATGGAGTCAGTGGCTAGGGAATGGGGTTTGTGGCGGGGACCGAAAACAGTGACCGAAAACAATTAATTCACAATGGTAATATGAAACTTGGTTCCAGTCATCATCACTTTATTATACTGTTGAATTTGAAATTACAATTAAGCCCAAGGTCAAAAATAATCATTACAGTAGAGAAAGACTTCAGAAGAACAATTTTGGGGCTGTGAAATGATCTCATTTTCCTTTGGATGAGATGCGAAACCAAGGCATCATCTGCTCATTCAGATAGATGTTGAAGACCCCTGGGATAAAAATTTATGGCCATCTAGCGCACTCCTGCTGTCACTCCAGTGCGAATGAGGCAGAAAGGTGGAATTTAAGAAAGAAAGACTTTCACTTATATATCGCCATTCATGGCCTCAGGGCATCCCAAAGCGTTTTACAAACAATGAAGTACTTTTGAAGTGCAGTTACTGGTGTAATCAGGAAACACGGCAACCAATTTATGCACATCAAAGTCCTGCAAACAGCAATGAGATAATGACCAAATAATCTGTTTTAGTAGTGTTGGTTGAAGGATAGGTATTGACTAGGACACCTGGGAGAACTCCCCAGCTCTTCTCTGGAAATGCCAGGCTTGGCATGCATCCAAGACCACTGAGGATTTTTCAATGGTAGGATTATTTCGCCTTCTTACAAACAGACTGAACGATAGCTACAATTTTGACTCTGGGCTGTTCCTGGCATCCCCACCAAGCAGGTCAACTTCATAAGAACCGAAGAAATAGGAACAGGAGTAGGCCATTCACCCTTTGAGTCTGCTCTGCCATTCAATAAGATTATGGTTGATCTTCTACCTCAACTCCACTTTCGTGCACTATCCCCATATCCCTTGATTCCCTTAATATCCAAAAATCTATCAATTTTGAATATAATCAATGACTGAGCATCCATAGCCCACTAGGGTAGAACATTCTGAAGATTCACTACCCTCTGTCTACTCTGTGTAGACAAAGATGGTTTATATCCGACCAAGGAAAAACTCCACTGAGTACTCCACTGAGTTTTTACATAACTCACACTTACTCGTACTCTGTGCTTCTCTAGCCATTTGAGGATTTTGTTCAATATGTTATTATGAATTTGCCTATTTGGTGCTGAAATTAGTATGTCATCCAAATAACATACTACCCCTTCAATACCTTGCAAAATCTGGTTCATCACCCCTTGGAATATGACAGGGGCGGAAGACACTCCAAATGGTATCCTATTAAATTGATATAGGCCGAGTGGGACCAAAGGGTTTTTCAGTGGTGACTTGGGGCAGATGTTAAATGCAGCGTTACTACCTAATTTAGCGACTGCTAGCGGGGACGTTGCATAACGACTGACGTCATGATCTGAAGGAAACTACAGAGCGAAGCGGGAGAATCCGGAAGTACAAAAGGAGCACCGACCAGCACCAAGAGTGGGAGAATCTGGGAGTATAAAAGGTGCGCTGACCAGCACTGCCATCATCAACACCTTCACTGAAGCGTACGAGAGCATGGGCCTTACACTAAATATCCGTAGGATAAAGATCCTCTATCAACCTGCCCCCGCCACACAACACTCCCCACCCAGTTATCAAAATCCACGACGAGGCCTTGGACAAAGTGGATCATTTTTCATACCTCGGGAGTCTACTGTCAACAAGGGCAAACATCGACGACGAGGTCCAACACCGCATTCAGTGTGCCAGTGCAGCCTTCAGTCACCTGAGGAAGAGAGTGTTTGAAGACCAGGACCTCAAACCCGGCACCAAGCTCATGGTCTCCAGAGCAGTAGTGATACCCGCCCTCCTATATGGCTCAGACACAATTGACTATTTATAGCAGGCACCTCAAAACACTGGATAAGTCATCATAATCATAGGCAGTCCCTCGGAATCGAGGAAGACTTGCTTCCACTCCCAAAATGGAGTTGCAAAACCAGCACGAACCAGAATATTTACAGCAACTGTGAATAGCTCCCACTGGATCCTAAAGCCTGCCTCGTGAGGTGTAACAAACAAATATAGTGTGAACACAACATATTTCCCCCCTTTAGAAAACACAGTCTATGAACAGACAAAGTCCTTGAGATAGCCAGGCCGTGTTCTGATACCTGAGACCGGCGTTTGATCAAGTGAAACAGAACGGTGCCTTTGTTCCATCCTGCTGGTCTGTTGGACTGTGAGTTAGGATCAGTCTATGAACGTTCCATCGAGTTCCATCACTGAGCTCGTAGGTGTGAGGGCTGAACTTTCGCCCGATCTGTTTTGTCGGCGAAAGTGAAGATGCGAGCTTATGACAACAGATTGGGCGCTTAACTCTGACCCAATCTCCCTTCTTCAGTTGGGGCTTTTGAGCGTGTCGTTTTGTTTCAGTGTATGACTTCGCTTTTTGTTGGTGTTCCAAAATCTGGGATGGGAGTGTGGTTATCTTCACACTAGGTTTGGCTGGGGGTTTGAGAATGTCCAGTAGCCAGCGAAGATTCCGTAAACCATGAGCTCAGCGGGTGTCTTCCCGTTAGCGAGTGCTTTGTGAACGGTATGTGCGGAGAATGGTTTAAACCGCTTCGTCGAATGTTTGGCCTGCTGCAAGGTTGGCTTTCAAACTCTCCTTGATGATGCGGTTAAAACACTCAACACCTCCGTTGCTTTGAGGATTGTACCGAGCAGTAAGGCGATGCTCGATAGCATGATGAGTGAGTGTAATGTCTGTAAGCTTGTAATGTTTGTAGCTCCACACTGTGGATGTGGACGTATTGTGTACTGCACTGCAGAGTTAATAATTAACCAGACAGATTCCGAGGCTTCCGAGAGAGCTGCCTGCCATGTTAGGAGCTGTGTGTGCTGTGTTCTGTGAATATATCATATTTGGCGATGAGATGGGATTTTTCGGATGATTTAAACCTTAAATTTTGTTGGGGAAGGATTCAGCCAGCCGACAGATAGACTTGGGAAGTTTCTGTCGTTGGAAAAAAGCTACAAAATCTGAGGTAAAATACAGCACATGGTGTGAAGAGCTAGAGATTAAAATGGCATGTGTATTGGAACATTTGGATGAATATAGTCACGACCGGGAACGTTTTAAAGCATATGTGGATCGGCTAGAAATGTATTTCACTGCAAATAACATAATCGAAGTTCCAGACAATGCAGTCCAGAACTGGGTATGTTGGAACGTAAGAAAGCAATCTTCTTATCGGAGGCACGTCCAGCATTGTACGAAACCCTTATAAATCTGCTTGTGCCTGACGAGCCAAAGGACAAAACACTTAAAGAGATTTTAACGAAGCTGGAGCAGCACTATAACCCCAAACAGTTAGAAATTGTTGAAAGCTATAGTTTTGGGATTCGGAATCAAAAGTCTGATGAAAGTACCAATGATTACATTGTAGCATTAAAAAAGCAATCGATGCACTGTAATTTTGGAAACTTTCAAAACTGAGCATTACGGGATCGTTTTGTTTGTGGGGTGAAAAATGATGCGATCAGAAGGAAGTTATTGATGACAGATGACTTGACTTTTGAGATTGCTTGTCAGACAGCAAGTTCGATGGGCATGGCCGAACAATATTCCCGAGAATTAAATAATAATTACGGTCGTCAGTCAACCGAGGTAAACACCTGCAGGTTCAAATAAAAGATGGTGGGGGCCCAAAGTCTCAGAAATTGGAAATTCTAACAGAGCGTCGAAGTCGTGCTATAGGTGCCTGGGACAACACATTGCTCAAAGTTGTCCAGACGTGATGGCAGAGTGTTTCTTCTGAAGAAAGACTGGGCATCTTGCGAAGGCATGCCGACTGAAAGGTAAACCAGCTTTCAAAGCTATGAGTCCAGCGTTCAAAGCTATGAGTAGAAATCCCAAGAGTACATAGCATGGAAGAACAACAACAGGACGAGGAGATGTTAGAATTACACGTCATCAGGAGCACGAGGTTAACGGACAGCAATTTGGAAAGTTTCAAAATCCACATAGATGTTGCGGTATTCAAGATACCAATGGAAATCAACATGGGTGCATCTGTGAGTGTAGTACCGGAATCACTGTACCTCGACAAATTGCATGATTTCCAACTGGAGAAATCCAAGATAGAGCTGCGAGGCTATTCGGGAGAGAAAATTCTTGTGGTAGGTCGTATCACCGTACCGGTGAAATATAAAGATCAATTTCAGAACTTGCCTCGAATAGTAGTGAAAGGAGATAAGTCTGCCTTACTAGGAAGAAATTGGTTAAGCTCACTGAAGCTGGATTGGAGTGAAGTTTCTGTGTGGAAGCGAGATTTTCATCAACGGATGAGGTTATCAAGAAGTATCCGAAGGTGTTCTGCAAAATGGGCAATCCGATCCACGGCTTCAAGGCGGGTGTCAGGGTACAGAAGGACGCTAGATCGGTTTACTACAAGCCACGTTCCGTACCATATGCACTCAAGGAGAAAGTTGAGCAAGAACTCAAAAGACTAGAGACTGAGAACATTATTTGTAAGATAAATCGTTGTAATTGGGCTGCACCCATTGTTGTTGTACCTAAGTCTGATGGTCAGGTAAGATTGTGTGGTGATTATAAAGTAACCGTAAACCAGGTTCTAGAGGGTAATGTCCCCAATACATTGCCGAATATAGAAGATTTGTTCACAACACAGGAGTTGGGAGTCCATTAGTTTGGCGAGAGGCCTATAAAGGCCGCAAGGTCGGGAGGTGCGTCACTGAGTCGGGAGTCCGTGAGTTCGGCGAGAGGCCTATAAACACCGCGAGGTCGGGAAGTGTGTTGCTGAGTCAGGAGTCCATGAGTTTGGCGAGAGGCCTATAAACACTGCGAGGTCGGGAGGTGCGTTGCTGAGTCAGGAGTCCGTGAGTTTGGCGAGAGGCCGATAAACACCGCGAAGTCGGGAGGTGCGTTGCTGAGTCGGGAGTCCGTGAGTTCGGCGAGAGGCCTATAAAGGTCGGGAGGTGCGTCGCTGAGTCGGGAGTCCGTGACTTCGGCGAGAGGCCTATAAAGGCCGCGAGGTCGGGAGGTGCGTCGCTGAGTCAGGAGTATGTGGTCGAGGGGGAGAGAGTGCGGGGTCAGAGGTGTGCTTGTGCAACTACAGGGAGAAGGCAAAAAAGAAGTAGAAAGAAATGGAAAGGTGACATCACAGCCAAGGGGTAAGTGATTGGCTGGTGATTGGTAAGTAGTTTTTCTTTTTTCTCTTCTATATCAGTGAGTAACTTTTAGCACTGTTGTTGCCAATTTAATCTAAGGGTTAAGTCATGGCAGGAGAGCTTGGACATGTGTTTGCTCCTCCTGTACTATTTGGGAAATCAGGGACGCGTGGGGGAAGTGTATCCGCCTCAAGCTCCTGACGGACCGCGTTATGGAATTGGAGCTGAAGGTGGATTCACTCTGGAGCATCTACGATGCTGAGAATGACATGAATAGCACGTTTAGTGAGTTGGTCTTACCGCAGGTAAAGGGTACACAGCCAGATAGGGAATGGAAGACCAACAGGAAGAGCAGTGCAAGAAAGGTAGTGCAGGGATCCCCTGCGGTCATCCCCCTGCAAAACAGATACACTGCTTTGAGTACTGTTGAGGGGGTTGACTCATCAGGGGAGGGCAGCAGCAGCCAAGTTCATGGCACCATGGCTGGCTCTGCTGCACCCGAGGGCAGGAAACAGAGTGGGAGAGCTTTAGTGATAGGGGATTCAATTGTAAGGGGAATAGATAGGCGTTTCTGCGGCTGCAACCGAGACTCCAGGATGGTATGTTGCCTCCCTGGTGCAAGGGTCAAGGATGTCTCGGAGCGGGTGCAGGACATTCTGAAAAGGGAGGGTGAACAGCCAGTTGTCGTGCTGCACATTGGTACCAACGATATAGGTAAAAACGGGATGAAGTCCTACGAGACGAATTTAAGGAGCTAGGAGCTAAATTAAAAAGTGGGACCTCAAAAGTAGTAATCTCGGGATTGCTACCAGTGCCACGTGCTAGTCAGAGTAGGAATCGCAGGATAGTTCAGTTGAATACATGGCTTGAGCAGTGGTGCAGCAGGGAGGGATTCAAATTCCTGGGGCATTGGAACCGGTTCTGGGGGAGGTGGGACCAGTACAAACCAGACGGTCTGCACCGAGGCAGGACCGGAATCAATGTCCGAGGAAGAGTGTTTGCTAATGCTGTTGGGGAGGAGTTAAACTAATATGGCAGGGGGATGGGAACCAATGCAGGGAGACAGAGGGAAACAAAATGGAGACAGAAGCAAAAGACAGAAAGGAGATGAGTAAAAGGGGAGGGCAGAGAAACCCAAGGCAAAAAACAAAAAGGGCCACTTTGCAGCAAAATTCTAAAGGTCTAAGTGTTAAAAAGGCAAGCCTGAAGGCTCTGTGCCTCAATGCGAGGAGTATTCAGAATAAGGTGGAAGAATTAACTGTGCAGATAGCAGTTAATGGATACGATGTGGTTGCTATCACGGAAACATGGCTCCAGGGTGACCAAGGCTGGGAACTCAACATCCAAGGGTATTCAACATTTAGGAAGGATAGACAGAAAGGAAAAGGAGGAGGGGTGGCATTGTTGGTTAAAGAGGAAATTAATGCAATTGTAAGGAAAGGCATTAGCTTGGATGATGTGGAATCGGTATGGGTGTAGCTGCGGAATGCCAAGGGGCAGAAAACGCTAGTGGGAGTTGTGTACAGACCTCCAAACAGTAGTAGTGATGTTGGGGAGGGCATCAAACAGGAAATTAGGGGTGCATGCAAGAAAGGTGCAGCAGTTATCATGGGTGACTTTAATATGCATATAGATTGGGCTAACCCAACTGGAAATAATACGGTGGAGGAGGATTTCCTGGAGTGCATCAGGGATGGTTTTCTAGACCAATATGTCAAGGAACCAACTAGGGGGGAGGCCATCTTAGACTGGGTGTTGTGTAATGAGGGAGGATTAATTAGCAATCTTGTTGTGCGAGGCCCCTTGGGGAAGAGTGACCATAATATGGTGGAATTCTACATTAGGATGGAGAATGAAACAGTTAATTCAGAGACCATGGTCCAGAACTTAAAGAAGGGTAACTTTGAAGGTATGAGGCGTAAATTGGCTAGGATAGATTGGCGAATGGTACTTGAGGGGTTGACAGTGGATGGGCAGTGGCAGACATTTAGAGACCGCATGGATGAACTACAACAATTGTACATCCCTGTCTGGCGTAAAAATAAAAAAGGGAAGGTGGCTCAACCGTGGCTATCAAGGGAAATCAGGGATAGTATTAAAGCCAGGGAAGTGGCATACAAATTGGTCAGAAATAGCAGCGAACCTGGGGACTGGGAGAAATTTAGAACTCAGCAGAGGAGGACAAAGGGTTTGATTAGGGCAGAGAAAATAGAGTACAAGAGGAAGCTTGCAGGGAACATTAAAATGGACTGAAAAAGCTTCTATAGATATGTAAAGAGAAAAAGGTTATTAAAGACAAATGTTGGTCCCCTGCAGTCAGAATCAGGGGAAGTCATAACTGGGAACAAAGAAATGGCAGACCAATCGAACAAGTACTTTGGTTCGGTATTCACTAAGGAGGACACAAACAACCTTTCGGATATAAAAGGGGTCAGAGGGTCTAGTAAGAAGGAGGAACTGAGGGAAATCTTTATTAGTCGGGAAATTGTGTTGGGGAAATTGGTGGGATTGAAGGCCGATAAATCCCCAGTTCTGATGGTCTGCATCCCAGAGTACTTAAGGAGGTGGCCTTGGAAATAGCGGATGCATTGACAGTCATTTTCCAACATTCCATAGACTCTGGATCAGTTCCTATCGAGTGGAGGGTAGCCAATGTAACCCCACTTTTTAAAAAAGGAGGGAGAGAGAAAACAGGGAATTATAGACCGGTCAGCCTGACATTGGTATTGGGTAAAATGATGGAATCAATTATTAAGGATGTCATAGCAGCGCATTTGGAAATAGGTGACATGATAGGTCCAAGTCAGCATGGATTTGTGAAATGGAAATCATGCTTGACAAATCTTCTGGAATTTTTTGAGGATGTTTCCAGTAGAATGGACAAGGGAGAACCAGTTGATGTGATGTATTTGGACTTTCAGAAGGCAAAGAGTAGGAGTAAATGGGTACTTTTCAGAATGGCACGCAGTGACTAGTGGGGTACTGCAAGGTTCTGTGCTGGGGCCCCAGCTGTTTACATTGCACATTAATGATTTAGATGAGGGGATTAAATGTAGTATCTCCAAATTTGCGGATGACACTAAGTTGGGTGGCAGTGTGAATTGCGAGGAGGATGCTATGAGGCTGCAGAGTGACTTGGATAGGTTAGGTGAGTGGGCAAATGCATGGCAGATGAAGTATAATGTGGATAAATGTGAGGTTATCCACTTTGGTTGTAAAAACAGAGAGACAGACTATTATCTGAATGGTGACAGATTAGGAAAAGGGGATGTGCAACAAGACCTGGGTGTCATGGTACATCAGTCATTGAAGGTTGGCATGCAGGTACAGCAGGCGGTTCAGAAAGCAAATGGCATGTTGGCCTTCATGGCGAGGGGATTTGAGTACAGGGGCAGGGAGATGTTCCTACAATTGTACAGGGCCTTGGTGAGGCCACACCTGGAGTATTGTGTACAGTTTTGGTCTCCTAACTTGAGGAAGGACATCCTTGCTATTGAGGGAGTGCAGCGAAGATTCACCAGACTGATTCCCGGGATGGCGGGACTGACATATCAAGAAAGACTGGATCAACTGGGCTTGTATTCACTGGAGTTCAGAAGAATGAGAGGGGATCTCATAGAAACGTTTAAAATTCTGATGGGTTTAGACAGGTTCGTGCAGGAAGAATGTTCCCAATGTTGGGGATGTCCAGAACCAGGGGTCACAGTCTAAGGATAAAGGGTAAGCCATTTAGGACCGAGATGAGGAGAAACTTCTTCATCCAGAGAGTGGTGAACCTATGGAATTCTCTACCACAGAAAGTTGTTGAGGCCAATTCACTAAATATATTCAAAAAGGAGTTAGATGTAGTCCTTACTACCAGGGGGATCAAGGGGTATGGCGAGAAAGCAGGAATGGGGTACTGAAGTTGCATGTTCAGCCATGAACTCATTGAATGGCGGTGCAGGCTCGAAGGGCCGAATGGCTGACTCCTGCACCTATTTTCTATCTATGTTTCTATGTAACACTGACAGGTTGTCAGATCTTCTCAAAACTGGATCTTGCAAATGCCTACTTACAACTTGAACTAGATGAGGAGTCCAAGTCATGTTTGACTATAAATACTCATCTAGGCCTATATCAATTTAATAGGCTACCGTTTGGAGTGTCTTCCGCCCCTGCCATATTCCAAGGTGTGATGAACCAGATTTTGCAAGGTATTGAATGGGCAGTTTGTTATTTGGATGACATACTAATTTCAGCACCAAATAGGCAAATGCATAATAACGTATTGAGTAAAGTCCTCAAACGGCTAGAGAAGCACAGAGTACGAGTGTCTGCTCGTAAGTGTGAGTAATTTAAAAACTCAGTGGAGTACTTAGGATACAGAGTAGACAGAGATGGTTTACATCCGACCATGGAAAAATTGGATTCAATTAGAAATGCACCCACTCCCAGGAATGTCACTGAACTTCGTTCATTCTTGGGTCTTTTGTACTATTATGGGAAGTTCCTACCAAATTTGGCTGCAGTATTACATCCACTGAATGAACTTTTGAAAAAACAGGTCCATTGGAAGTGGTCAAAAGAATGCGATCCAGCATTCAAGGAGTGTAAAAACAAATTGGTAGAGAGCACCATGTTAGTTCACTATGACATATCTAAGCAGATTAAGCTATCATGTGTTGCCTCTCCGTATGGAGTTGGGAAAATGATCTCTCATGTGTCACTTTGTGGGGAGGAGAGACCAATTGCTTTTGCTTCACGCACTCTCAGTGCCAGTGAGAGTAATTATGCGCAAATTGAAAGGGAAGCTTTGGCATAAATTTTTGGGTTCAAGAAGTTTCACAAATACTTGTATGGTTGTAAGTTTACCATTGTTACGGAACATAAGCCCCGAACAGCAATCCTCCATCCAAAGTCCCCAGTTCCAACATTAGCTGCAGCCCGAATGCAGAGATGAGCTTTGATTTTGTCAGCATATACATATGATGTTGAATACAGACGATCAGCTGATCACAGTAATGCTGATGCAATGTCTAGATTGCCTTCCCCATCACAAGTTACACCCGATCGGGAAGAAGTGTTTTATTTTTCATACTTTGATGAATTGCCAGTCACAGCTGAAGAGATTGGTAGAGCAACCAAACGTGACCCAGTGATGTCAAAGGTGTTTGATTATATTGCAAATGGATGGCCAAACCAGGTAACAGACAAAGATACAGATCCATTCTTCATTCGTAGGAATGAATTATCAGTCGATAAAGATTGTATCATGTGGGATACAAGAGTGGTTATACCAAATAAATTCAGGTCTAAATTATTAGGAGACCTCCATGACCAGCACCTGGGAATGTGCTTGACCAAGAGTTTTGCACACAGTTATTTATGGTGGCCAGTTCTTGATAAAGTTATAGAGTACATCGTGAGTCAGTGTACGACATGTCAATCAGTGAGCAAGCAACCACCATCAGTACTATCACAGCCATGGAAATGGCCTCCCAGGGTGTGGCAAAAGCTACATATTGATTTTGCTGAGTTAGAAGGACAACAATTGTTCATTGTGATTGATAGCCATTCGAAGTGGGTTGAGGTGTTCCCAATGTGGAAAATAACACCAAGTAAAACATTGGACATTTGGCCTCCCTGAAGAAATTGTTTTGGATAATGGACCACAATTTCGTTCAGAAGAATTTGCACAATTCACGAGCAAAAATAGTGTGAAACATACCAAGGCTCCACCATACCATCCTGCTTCGAATGGTGCAGCACAGCGCACTGTACAAATTGTAAAACGTACCCTCATAAAACAAATATTAGATCCAAATCCAAGGAAACGACAGTTGTCATTGGATCACAAATTGGCTAATTTTTTGATTACATATTGAAATACTCCTCATACAACTACTGGTAGGACACCAGCAGAGTTGTTTCTCAAACAACAGCCACGAACCAGATTCTCGTTGTTAATTCCAAATTTTGCACAGTCAGTAGAAAAGATACAATTAAGACAGAAAGGGAATCATGATAGAGTAAAAGAGAGAAGTGTGAAATTAAACCAGAAGGTGAGAGTGAAGAACCATCAGTATAAATGGTTAAAGTGGTTACTAGGAAGAGTGGTGAAGTTATGTGCTCCTCGCACATATTTGGTAAAGATGTTTGGTAATGGACAGGTTAGGTTTGTTCATATTGATCAAATTTTACCTACAGACATGGAAGGAGTTGAACGTGGGAATGAGTCAATTATTTCTGACTCATCAGATAGGTTTGATACACCAGTAGCAAATCCTAAATCCAATGTACTGGAAACAAATCCAGGAGAGAATCAGAATGAAAGTCAGAGCCCGAGTCAGGAAAACAAAGAACCTGAGTTCAAATGAAAATCAAGGAAATTCTGTGGAGGAAAACGTTCCTCAGGATGAGCCTCGAATGATTATGAATTTGACACCATGTTTGGAAGGTTCTGTTTGAGAGCGAAGGTATCCTCTTCGAAACAGAAAACAAGTGGTGAAGTTAAATTTGTAAATATGGAAAAAAAAATAAGTCTATATCCTGTGTTATGTATAAAAATGAAAGTTATGTCTGATGTTTGTATAATAACTTCTTCATTAAGGAGGGAGAAGTGTAATGTCTGTAAGCTTGTAATCTTTGTAGCTCCACACTGTGGATGTGGACATATTGTGTACTGCAACTGTAGAGTTAATAATAAACAGAACCAGGCTGTTCCGGAGGCTTCCGGCAGAGTTGCCTGCCATATTAGGAGCTGTGTTTGCTGTGTTCTGTGAGTATTTATAGTCAAACATGACTTGGACTCCTCATCTAGTTCAAACTGTATGTAGGCATTCGTAAGATCCAGTTTTGAGAAGATCTGACCACCTGTCAGTGTTGTGAACAAATCTTCTATATTCAGTAATGTATTAGGGACATTACCCTCTAGAACCTGGTTTACGGTTACTTTATAATCACCACACAATCTTACCTTACCATTGGACTTAGGTACAACAACAGTGGGTATAGCTCATTTACATCGATCTATCTTACAAATAATGTTCTCAGTCTCTAGTCTTTTAAGTTCTTGCTCAACTTTTTCCTTGAGTGCATATGGTACGGAACATGACTTGTAGTAAACCGATCTAACATCCTTCTGTTCCCTGACACTTGCCTTGAAGCCTTGGATCGGATTGCCCGTTTTGCAGAACACCTTCGGATACTTCTTGATAACCTCATCCGTTGATGAAAATCTCGCTTCCACACAGAAAATCTCACTCCAATCCAGCTTCAGTGAGCTCAACCAATTTCTTCTGAGTAAGGCAGGCTTGTCTCCTTTCACTACTTTTAGAGGCAAGTTCTGAAATTGATCTTTATATTTCACTGGTACGGTGATACGACCTACCACAGGAATTTTCTCTCCCAAGTAGCCTCGCAGCTCTATCTTGGATTTCTCCAGTTAAAAATCATACAATTTGTCGAGGTACAGCAACTCCGGTACTAGACTCACAGATGCACTCGTGTCGATTTCCATTGGTATCTTGAATCCCACAACAGCTATTTAGATTTTGATACTTTCCGAATCGCTGTCCGTTAACCTCGTGCTCCTGATGAGGTGTAACTCTAACATCTCCTCGTCCTGTTGTTGTTCTTCCATGCTATGTAGTCTCTTGGGATTTCTACTCATAGCTTTGAACACTGGAGTCATAGCTTTGAATTACCCTTCAGTCGGCATGCCTTCGCAAGATGCCCAGTCTTCCTGCAGAAGAAACGCTCTGCCTTCACGTATGGACAACTTTGAGCAATGTGTTGTCCCAGACACCTATAGCATGACTTCACCGCTCTGTTAGAATTTCCAGTTTCTGAGACTTTGGGCCCCCACGGTCTTTTATTTGAACCTGCAGGTGATTTACCTCGGTTGACTGATGACCGTAATTATTATTTAATTCTCGGGAATATTATTCGGCCATGCCCATCGACCTCGCTGTCTGACAAGCAATCTCAAAAGTCAAGTCATCTGTCGTCAATAACTTCCTTCTGATCGTATCATTTTTCACCCCACAAACAAAACGATCCCGTAATGCTCGGATTTGAAAGTTTCCAAAATTACAGTGCATCGATAGCTTTTTTAATGCTACGATATAATCATTGGTACTTTCATCAGACCTTTGATTCCGAATCCAGAAACAATAGTTTTCAGCAATTTCTAATGGTTTGGGGTTATAATGCTGCTCCAGCTTCATTAAAATCTCTTTAAGTGTTGTGTCCTTTGGCTTGTCAGGCACAAGCAGATTTACCAGCGTTTCATACAATGCCGGACCTGCCTCTGATAAGAAGATCGCTCTCTTACGTTCCAACACAGCCCAGTTCTGGACTGCATTGTCTGGAACTTCGATTATGTTATTTGCAGTGAAATACATTTCTAGCCGATCCACATATGCTTTAACACGTTCCCGGTCGTGTCTATATTCATCCAAATGTCCCATTACACCTGCCATTTTAATCTCTAGCTCTTCACACCGTGTGCTGTATTTTACCTCAGATTTTTGTAGCCTTTGGGGGGACAGCCAGGAAAGGGCTTTTGATTGAGCACGAAATTTGTTATGCTCCAACAATCTGTTTACACTATATGACCCATGTAAGAATCTCGTTTTAACGTGCGACGCATCGTTCTATGGGGTCGGGTGAGTGTTGCAGCATGTTAATGCCAAAGGTCAGTTACGGCCGGTAGCTTATGCCTCCAGAAGTCTGTCCCAGGCAAAACGGGACTACAGGATGGTCGACAAGGAAGCGCTTGCATGTGTATATGCAGTAAAAAAAATGCACCAGTACCTGTTTGGCAGGAAATTTGAGCTGGAGACAGATCACAAACCCCTAACGTCCCTTTTGGCCGACAACAAGGCCATAAATGCGAATGCATCGACCCGCATACAGAGGTGGGCACTCACGTTAGCCGCCTATGACTATACCATTTGGCATAGACCGGGCACTGAAAACTGCGCCGATGCACTCAGCAGGCTCCCACTAGCCACCACCGAGGGGGCAACCAAGCAAGCTGCTGAGATGGTCATGGCTGTTGAAGTTTTCGAAAGCGAAGTCTCACCCGTGACAGCCCGTCAGATTAAAGTCTGGACAAATAGAGACCCGCTACTGTCTTTAGTCAAGAAATGTGTCCTGAATGGGGACTGGGCAGCCACGTACGGGGCATGCCCTGAGGAATTCAAACCATTTCACAGGCGCAAGGATGAACTCTCGATTCAGGCCGATTGCCTACTATGGGGAAACCGAGTAGTCATGCCTCAGATGGGCAGAGAGATGTTCATCAGAGAACTCCACAATGAGCACCCGGGCATTGTCATGATGAAGGCAATTGCCAGGTCACACGTTTGGTGGCCAGGGATAGATGCAGACCTGGAACTTTGTGTTCGCAGGTGCAACATGTGTGCTCAGCTGGGCAATGTGCCCAGGGAAGCCCCCCTTAGCCCTTGGTCCTGGCCCGTCAAGCCATGGTCATGCATCCATGTGGACTACTCAGGTCCTTTCATGGGAAAAATGTTTTTGGTTGTAGTAGACGCCTACTCCAAATGGATCGAGTGTGACATTCTCAATTCAAGCACATCCTCTGCCATGGTAGAAAGTCTACGGGCAATGTTCGCTGCCCATGGTCTATTGGACGTCTTGGTCAGCGACAATGGCCCGTGCTTTATAAGCATTGAATTCCAGGACTTCATGGCAGGAAAAGGTATCAACCATGTCAGAACGGCACCGTTCAAGCCGGCCTCAAATGGCCAGGTGGAACGAGCAGTGCAGATAATCAAACAGGGGATGCTCAGAATCCAAGGGAGTTCCCTACAAAGCCGCTTATCATGCCTCCTGTTGGCCAACTACACTCACTCACAGGGGTCCCACCCGTAGAGCTGCTAATGAAAAGGATGCTCAAAACCAGGTTATCCCTTATACACCCCACCATGAAAGAAATTGTTGAGAGCAGGCGCCAGTCACAATGTGACTACCATGACGGGAATGCGAGGGCGCGATGTATTGATGTCAATGACCCTGTCTTTGTCCTCAACTATGCTGCAGGGCCTAAATGGCTCGCAGGCACTGTGATTGCCAAAGAGGGGAATAGGATTCTGGTAGTTAAACTTACCAATGGACAAATCTTTCGCAAACACGTGGATCAAACAAAAAGGAGATTCAGCAACCCCATAGAAGAAGCAGAGGAAGAACATGATGTAGAGTTCACTCCTCCACAGGTGACCGAACACGGGAACCAAGTGGAGGAGAGCCCAGTCACTGTGGGCAGTCTGGACAGGCCTGAGGCTCCGCAAACAGCAGACACTCAGGCCAGCGCCCAACAACCGGAGCCCCAACTTAGGCGCTCTACAAAGGAGCGTAAACCACCAGAGAGACTTAACCTGTGATCCCATTAAGACTTTGGGGGTGAGGTGATATCATGTATTTAACTGTCATTGTAACCCATGTATAAACTGATCTAAGTTGTACACTGTGAGAACATTGACCACTAGGTGGTGAACTTGTGGGAGACACTCCTAACCTGGACTTTCAGGTATAAAAGGGGAAGCTCCACCCACCTTCATCACTTCAGTGCTGGCTAATAAAGGTAACTGGTCACAGAGTGACCGTCACTCAAGTATGGGCCTCGTGTGCATTTATACTGTATAGTAAGGACATATCAAACTGGACATTCAGTGAGTGGTAGCCCTTGTGGTTATGGAAGATCTCAGGATTGTGATCCGGTGCCCTCAAAGCGACGTGGGTGCAGTTAATGGCGCCCTGCACCATGGGGAAGCCCACTGTCCTGGCAAAGCCACATGCACGCTTGTGCTGCTTCTCTCTGCTCACAGGGAAGGAATGTAGTCCCTCCTTCTTCTTTACACGGCGTATGTGATGTCACAGATGGAGCAATGACGGCAAACTGGGAGATGTCGGAGATGTCTCCTGTTGCTCCCTGGAAAATCCATTGGCGTAGAAATTGAGTGCGATGGTGACTTGGACTGCCGCTGAGCGAGCCGCCCTCACCCTGGTCTGAGGCTCGAGGTCTGGTTGCAGCAGATGGCAGAGCTCTGTGACCACATCCTTGCTGAAACGCAGCCTTCACACACCCTGCTCCTCAGTGAAATTGATGTAGGAGAACTGCTGCCAGAATACCCTGGGAGAGTAAGGACTCCTGTTGCCAGTCCTGCAGTGCCTTCTTGCTCTGGCAACATGTTGATGTGGTTCTCCCTGTGCTGCTGCCTGTATTTGTCCCTGTGCTGCTGCCTGTGTTTGTCCCTGTGCTGCTGTCTGTATTTGTCCCTGTGCTGCTGCCTATATTTGTCCCTGTGCTGCTGCCTGTGTTTGTTCCTGTGCTGCTGCTTGTGTTTGTCCCTGTGCTGCTGCCTGTGTTTGTCTGTGCCTGTCCCTTTGCCTCTCCCTTTCCCTCTCCATGTGCCTCTCCCTGTGGTGTGTTCCATGGTCTTCTCCATCGGCTTCACCCTGTGGTGCTTCCTCTCTTTGTCGTTGCCTTTCTTTCTCCCTCTCTCTAAGCCTTTCCCTCTGTAATTGGTGCCACCTTTGTCTTCATCGAAGCATCCTCTGACGGTGACGTCGGAGCAGGAGGTCGAGAGCCAGTACAGCCCTCCATAAAGTGATAGAAATGGTTGAACTTCGAAACTGCCCTGAGTTATACAGGGGAAAAGTTAAGAGGCAGAAGACTCTTCGATGGAAAAATCTCTGCTATCAGTCCACCAACCACTCTGCATAACAGTTGGAAAGCAGAAAAAAATAATGGCCGACAGAAAATAGTTTCCAAAGTGGCGTATTTAAATAGCGCTGCTGCATCCTGTTCCCGACTGCAACTCAACAGCTCAAGCTGTCGTTCTCATCGCCAGGCGCTAAGGTAGGTTGCACGGGACAATTTAACTTCTGGGGCCGTAAGGGGGCGAATCGCACGGCGTTGATGTCATCATTGCCATGTGTAACCCAGTGGGGCGCTGCCGGCAGCCTCTGCAAAAGCCCCGCCAATTCCATGGGGGGGGGGGGTGCTGGGGACTTTTGCACTGTTACTGGACGAAATCCATTTTTCGCCCCATTGGCGCCTCCCGCTAATAGTTGTCGATAAAAGGAGCAATTTTTCCACCTATATTTTCTCTTGCAATGATGTGTTTGGGACTCACGTTGTGTTTGGCTCCATATGTAGGTTGAGCATTGTACTTACTGATTAACTTGTGATAATGTTGTGAAATGCAATATTGCAAATACTGTCTGCAAGTACAGTGCTGCACCCAGAAATGAAACAGTGAATTCTAACCACAGCTTAACATAATAACATAAGAACATAAGAAATAGGAACAGGAGTAGCCCATCTAGCCCCTTGAGCCTGCTCCGCCATTCAACAAGATCATGGCTGATCTGGCCGTGGACTCAGCTCCACTTACCCGCCCGCTCCCCATAACCCTTAATTCCCTTATTAGTTAAAAATCTATCTATCTGTGACTTGAATATATTCAATGAGCTAGCCTCAACTGCTTCCTTGGGCAGAGAATTCCACAGATTCACAACCCTCTGGGAGAAGAAATTCCTTCTCAACTCGGTTTTAAATTGGCTCCCCCGTATTTTGAGGCTGTGCCCCCTAGTTCTAGTCTTCCTGACCAGTGGAAACAACATCTCTGCCTCTATCTTGTCTATCCCTTTCATTATTTTAAATGTTTCTACAAGATTCCCCCTCATCCTTCTGAACTCCGAGTAAAGACCCAGTCTACTCAATCTATCATCATAAGGTAAACCTCTCATCTCCGGAATCAGCCTCGTGAATCATCTCTGTACCCTCTCCAAAGCTAGTATATCCTTCCTTAAGTAAGGTGACCAAAACTGCATGCAGCACTCCAGGTACGGCCTCACCAATACTTATACAGTTGCAGCAGGACCTCCCTGCTTTTGTACTCCATCCCTCTCGCAATGAAGGCCAACATTCCATCTGCCTTCCTGATTACCTGCTGCACCTGCAAACTAACTTTTTGGGATTCATGCACAAGGGTTCACCATCTTGCCGTCCGGAGGAGGCGGGGGTCCCCGATGGAGGGCACTCTACGCAGGGGTCCTCCCACTATTCATCGGGGACTTGGCCTGGAGGGTGGTGCACGGAGCAGTGCCGTGCAACAAATTTTTAAGCCGGTTCACGGACTCCCAGGCCGCCTGCAATTTCTGCGGTCTGGAGGAGTCCGTGTTCCATGTTTTTATTGAGTGCACGAGGTTGCAGCCCCTGTTCCATTATTTGAAGGGGCTGCTCCTGAAATTCTGGCTGCACTTCAGTCCCACTCTCCTGATCTTTGGGCACCCTGTGCGGAGGGGAGCGGGTAGGTCCGAAGGCCTCCTCGTAGGACTGCTCCTGGGCACGGCCAAGGGTGCCATCAGCCGGTCCAGGCAGCGGGCGGTCGAGGGGGTCGTTCAACCTGACTGCCTGCCTCTCTTCCGCTCTTACATCCGGTCCAGGGTGTCCTTGGAGATGGAGCACGCGGTGTCCACCGGTACGCTCGCGGCCTTCCGCGAGAGGTGGGCACCGGAGGGACTGGAGTGCATCATCACGCCCGGCAACCAAATTTTAATTTGATTTTACGTTTTAAAGTTAATTTGTTTTAATTGCCGGTGCTTTTAGTGTCCCCTTCCCTTTTATAGGGGGCACTGGGGAAAAATTGTGATTTTAGTGCCCAAAAAAAAAACAAAAAAAAAAAAAGAAAAAACACAAAAAAAAACACAAAAAAGGGGGGAAAAAAAATGGGCCTTGTAAATGTCTGGAGTGTCACCCAGGTCGGGTGGCACCGTTTAATGTTTTATGTTTTCACAGATAAACTCAAAAGAGTTTCATGCACAAGGGACCAATCGTGAAGCAGTAGAGGCGTGTCCTGCTCAGTAGGAGCTGTGAGCAGTGAGTGGAGCTGCTAGCAACTTGAGCTCCTGCCTGTAGAGCCCTGAGACCAGCCCAGGAGGAGAAGGAAGGAAGGGGCTTCACCACAACTTTCATCCAGAGGGAGAGGAGGAGAACAGAAAACTTTTACATCTTTATTACCATTCTGCAAGGAGTTGGAGAGAGGGGGAAAAGACCAACAATATCCAGTGTGGAAGGAGGGAGACCCAACATTCTACAGGTGGGTGTGGGTGCATTTCCGCAAACAGACTTTGTTGTATCGGTGGGGGGAGGAAAGAAGACCACTGAGGGCCGGAACATCGCGGGGGGTGTGTGTGTGTGTGGTAGTGTGCGTGGGGGCCGTGCTTACAACTAGGCCCCCCCCACAATTGGAACCCCCCCCACCCCCCACATTTGCCTAGCCTGGGATAGCTGGAGCTACCAGGCTGAAGATTCTTTAATCACCCAATTGGAGATCGTTTGGGATTGTGTGCCTGGTGGCTCCAGCTACCCCAGGTGAAGACGTCTTCTCCCCCCACCTGAAGACCACCCCAAAGACTTTGTTTTTTGTGTGTTTTGCCATCTGGGGAGTGCACCCACCCACAGCTGCGAGGGGAGACCTGCCCTCGCAGCCCCCCCCCCTTCCCACCCCCCTCTCTCTTTCTCTGCTACTCTGTTTCTCCCCTCTCTCTCTGAGAACCCTTTCCTTCCAAATTAAAAAAAAACCCAATTAAGACAACTGAGCAGAGGGAGCAAGGCCTCTCCCCAATTGTCAACGAGGGGAGAGGTGCCTCGTTAAGGGCTCCTCTGCTCAGTTAAATACACGAGGCCATTAAAGACCATTAAGGCCTGTGACTTTGGGGTGGGTGTAGCCCTTAAAGGGACCCCGTGATGGCGACCCCATCCACGCCGGTGGCAGGGCCAGCAAGGACGTATGCGCAGGTGGCAACCGCTTCCACAGCACCTCCTGCGCCACCCGCTGCCCTGCCACCATTTACACTTATAACAAAAAAACACGGGGTCAAGAGCTACACTCACCCCACAATGAGCATCGAGGAGTGCGTGCGGGCGATGGCTGGGGTAGTCGGCCCCTCGGCCATTGTCGCAGCCTCCAAGATGTCTGGGAAGGCTGTTTTCTTCCTGGGGTCGGAGCGGGCGGTGTCCCTGGCCCTCGAAAAGGGGCTCACGGTGGGCGGGACGTTCCTGCCGGTGGATCCTCTCGAGGCCACCGCGCAGAGGGTCATCGTGTCGAACGTCCCGCCCTTTGTTCCCGCTGGGCTCCTCCTCCCTCACCTACAACAACTGGGGGAGGTAAGGTCAGGGATCAACCCCATACCGCTCGGCCTCAGGGAGAACAGCCTGCGCCACGTGTTCTCCTTCCGCCGCCAGCTCTTTGTCCGGCTGGCGCGGGAGGACATGACAGAAGGGCACTTTAATGTGGTGCACGAGGGGACTGCCTACCGCGTCTTCTGGACGTCGGACGGCGTGCGGTGCCATGCCTGCAGGGAGGTGGGGCATGTTCGCAAGAACTGCCCCGCCTCCAAGGCCGCCAAACCACCGAAGGCGGCCAAGGCTGGCGCTGCCGCCACCCCTCCCCCTAGTTGCGTCCGCGTGCCGGGAGCCATGGGTGCGCGGGCATCGTCGGAGGCCTTTGTTTTCGGGGCCTCCGGCGGGGGGGAGGGAGAGCGTCCGACCGGAAAGAAGGCGTGGAAGAAGACAAAACATCAAGAGGCGGGTCCCCTCGGTGCGCCGGATAATTTGACCACCGCGCTCAGCCCAACCCCGTCACCGGCGAGCGCGGGGTGCCCCGAGCCCGTGCCCGAGCCCTTGAACAACACCACAGAGGGGCCCGGGCGCGGGCAAGAAAAGGAAAAGGGGGGGGCGGAGCGGGAGGCCTCGGCAGACATGGAGGTCTCCCTGACTCCGCGCGCCCCCAGGAACAAAAAGAGGCACCGCCCCAATGACGCGGAGGGGGAACAATATCCCTCCGCGGAGGAGTCGGTGCCCGCCGCGTGTCCCGCGTCCCCCACCAGCGCCCCCAAATTGCGCTGCAGGCGCGAGGAGTCTTTCCCCGGGGAGGGTGAGACAGTTGAGGCTGCCCAGCCTCTGCCTCCCGGGGATGGAGTGGAAGATCTGCCTGTCGTGGGGGGCGTGGGGACCGCGGAGGAATGCGTAGCCGCCGGGCCGGGCGTCCCGGGGACTGAGGCGGGCGAGGCCGAAAAGGCCGAACCTGAGCCCGCCCAGCTATTACCCAACTTCCCCCGGGAGTTGCTCGACCCGGCAGAAACAAAATATATTGATTTTAATGAAACTGTAGACGCTGGGCCGGGGGGTGGCAGCGGGGAGGGGGAGGAACACCCACCCTCGCCCCTTACTTTGGAGCTGGGGCACTTGGAGGGCCTGGGGATTTCCTATGGCCGGGTCTCTCCTTGTTCTCCGGTTCCTGGGGCGGAGGGGGAACCCCTTCCGCTGTCATTTCCCGACCCAGCACCATTTTTAAAAGAGCCCAGTGGGGACTCCTCTGCCGACGATCCTGGGGGTGGGATCGGGGCAGTGCCAGGGCCGGTTGGAGCGGCCGGTTCATTTGCCGTACCTTGTGCGGTCGATGGGCCGGCTGCTGGCGGCCACCTCCCGGAGGAGGACGGGGACTCGGTGGGGGACGCGGGTGAAGACCTAGAGACCACCGCCAGTGAGGCGGTGGATCTGCTCGCGGCCGCCGCTGAGGCCCTCCTCGTTCCTGCAAAGGAACTCCGGGACTTTTTGGCCCAGAGCCGGGGTCGCCGCGACCAAGCCCGACTGGCCCTGGAAAAATGGTCCGAGCCGGAGCTGATCAAGGGGTCCGTCCGCGCCGCCGTTAAAACCTTGGCCGCGGGCGGGCCCTTGACAAAGGAGCAGCACCTTGAGCTGCGCAAGCTCGAGGGACTCCTCGCTGGGCTGCGGAGGGAGCGGAGTTCAACAAAAGACTCCGCTCCCTCCCCCACAATAGGTTAAGGTAGAGGTTGCACTATGCTTTTGCCATGAAGATAACCATAGCCAGCCTCAACATCAACGGCGGCAGAGGGGCACGCCGTAGATTTGACAATTTTTCGCTCCTGCGGGAGGGGAAATATGCGGTGTGCTTCCTGCAAGAAACCCACACCGTTCCGGGAGACGAAGCCACGTGGCTCCTGGAATGGCAAGGAGAGGTCCGCATGAGCCACCTCACCGCCATTTCTAGTGGGGTGGCCATCTTGCTGGGCCCGCATTTTCAGCCGGAGATCTTGGGGGTCGAGGAGCCCGTGCCAGGCCGCTTGCTGCACGTAACGGTTCGCCTGGGGGACGTGCCGCTCCATCTCGTGAACGTGTACGCCCCTCATCCCGGCCCGCAGCAAACGCGCTTCTTTGAAGAGGTGTCCGCTCTTCTTGGCTCCGTCGACGTCGGCGACTGCATTGTCCTCGGGGGGGATTTTAACTGCACCCTCGAGGCGAGGGACCGCTCCGGTGCCCCGCAGTGCATGACGGCGATGGAGAAGTTGAGGGACCTGGTCGGGTCCTTCGACTTGGTGGACGTCTGGCGAAATCTCCACCCCGACTCCAGCGCCTTTACTTGGGTGAGGCCTGGAGTTGGATGGTCTAGAGTCGACCGCCTTTACGTGTCTCGGGCGTACGTTTCCTGCGTCCCGGCGGCCTCCATGCGGCCGGTGCCGTGTTCGGACCACCACCTGGTGTGGGCGGAGCTCGCTTCGCTCCGCGCGAGGACGGGGTCCGCGTACTGGCACTTTAACAACCGGCTGCTGGAGGACGTGCGGTTCCAGGACTCGTTCCGTCGATTCTGGTCCGACTGGAGAAGGAAGCAGGGGGGCTTCCCCTCCTTGAGGCTATGGTGGGACGTGGGCAAGGCTCACGTCCGCGTCTTCTGTCAAGAGTACGCGAGGGGGTCGACCAAGAGGCGGGCGGCCAGAGTCGGGCGCCTAGAAAAAGAGGTGCTCGACCTGGAAGCCCGTCTCGGTCAAGTCGTCCAGGGCCCGGCCCTGCGGACGGTGTACGAAGCGAAGAAGGCCGCGCTGAAGGACCTGCAGCTCGTCGGGTCCCGAGGCGCGTTCGTGAGGTCGCGGATCCGGTTCCTGCGGGATCTGGACCGCGGCTCCCCCTTCTTCTACTCGCTGGAAAAAAGGCAGAGTGTCCGTAAGCAGCTCTTGACGCTGCTGGCCGACGACGGCTCTCTCGTCTCGGATCCGGAGGGCGTCAACAACAGGGTCCGTGAATATTACGGGGCTCTGTTCTCTCCGGATCCGTCCAGCGAGGAAGCGCGTAGAGTTTTGTGGGAGGACCTGCCGAAGGTCGGCCCGGAGGGCGCCGAAAATCTGGAAGCTCCGCTAAGCCTGGCGGAGCTGACCGGTGCCCTCGCCCGGCTCTCGAGGGGAAAATCCCCGGGGCTGGACGGGCTGACCGTGGAGTTCCACAGGGCGTTCTGGGACGTCCTGGGGAGCGACTACGCGCGGGTCCTGGGGGAAAGTCTGGCGACCGGGGAGATGCCCCTCTCTTGGCGCAGGGCAGTCATCGTCCTGCTGCCTAAGAAGGGCGATCTCCGCCTCCTTAAGAACTGGCGCCCGGTCTCCCTCCTCAGCACGGACTACAAAATCTTCGCCAGGGCGATGTCTGCTCGCCTTGGTGCCGTGCTGGACCACATGATCCACCCCGACCAGTCATACACGGTCCCGGGCCGGACGATCCACGACAACATCCATCTGGTCCGGGACCTCATCCATTGTTCCCAGGAGGCTGGTCTGTCGGTCGCCTTCCTATCCCTCGACCAAGAGAAGGCGTTCGACAGGGTGGATCACGACTATCTGCTCGGAACTCTGCGCGCTTTCGGGTTCGGGACGCATTTTGTCGCCCGGATCCGACTTTTGTACGCCGCCGCGGAGTGTCTGATTAAGGTTAACGGGTCCTTGACGGCGCCCCTTCGCTTTAGGAGAGGGGTGCGCCAGGGATGCCCCATGTCCGGCCAGTTATACGCCGTTTGCGTGGAGCCTTTCCTGCGCCTCTTGCGGACGAGGTTGACGGGACTGGCTCTGCAAGGGCCGGGCGTGGAGGTCGTCCTCTCGGCTTACGCCGATGACGTGCTCCTCGCGGTAGAGGATCCCGCTGACCTGCGGAGGATGCGTGAGTGCCAGGAGATTTACTCGGCCGCGTCCTCCGCCAGGATCAACTGGGAGAAATGTTCCGGACTCCTGGTGGGTCAGTGGCGGGTGGACTCCCTGCCGGAGGAGCTCAGGCCTTTTGCCTGGAGCACGACCCATCTCCTCTATCTGGGAGTCTACCTTAGCCCCGACGAGGAAGCCTGGCCGGCGAACTGGCAGGAGCTGGAGGCCAAGGTCGCCGCTCGCCTAGGGCGCTGGACAGGACTGCTCCGAGTGCTGTCCTACAGGGGTCGAGCGCTAGTCATAAACCAGCTGGTGGCCGCAATGCTGTGGTACCGGCTGGTCACTTTGACCCCTCCCCCTGCGTTTGTCGCCAAGATACAGAAGAAGCTGGTGGACTTCTTCTGGAACAACAGGAAGCACTGGGTCTCTGTCGCGGTCTTGAGTCTCCCGCTTGAGGAGGGCGGTCAGTCGTTGGTGTGCGTCAGCGCCCAGCTCGCGACTTTCCGTCTTCAGACCCTGCAGAGATACCTTTACGTCGAGCCCCCTCCTAGGTGGTGTGCTCTGGCGAGGTATTTCTTCCGCCAGCAGCTCGACCTCAATTATGACACGCAGCTCCTGTTTGTGAACTTGGGGGGTGCCAGGACCGCCCTCCGGGAGCTGCCTGTCTTTTACAGGGAACTCATCAGGGTCTGGAACAAAGTCTCCACCAAGCGCAGCTCTCCGCCGGCTGGAGTGGCGGCCGTCCTGCAGGAGCCGCTGCTCGGGAATCCGTACCTCCACGGCCGAGGCTTCATGTGGCGGTCGGAAGAGAGGGCTGTGGCTGGTGAGGTGACCAGGGTCAGGGACCTGCTCGATGGCGGAGGAGCGGGCTGGATGGCGCCAGTCACGCTGGCGCGGCGCCTAAATTCTGCCAACGTCCGCCGCGCGGCCGATGCCATCGAGTCGCTAAAAACAGCTCTGGGCCCTGACTCCGTTAGGTGTATCGAGGAGGCTCAAGCACGTGGGGAGATCCCGTCCGAACTGACCCCCGTCCGGACGGAATTCCTCATCGGCGCCAAACCCCGGAACCTCCCTCGGGGGCCGGCGCCTCACAACTTGAGCCGCCTCGGGGAAATCCCCTCCGTGCCTTTCAGTTCCGCGCGGAGGGGTTTCCTGTACGGGCTGCTCCTGCACACCCTCAACTTTGCCATCCTCGCCGGCCGTCCGGACACGCCATGGCGCACCATCTTGCCGTCCGGAGGAGGCGGGGGTCCCCGATGGAGGGCACTCTACGCAGGGGTCCTCCCACTATTCATCGGGGACTTGGCCTGGAGGGTGGTGCACGGTGCAGTGCCGTGCAACAAATTTTTAAGCCGGTTCACGGACTCCCAGGCCGCCTGCAATTTCTGCGGTCTGGAGGAGTCCGTGTTCCATGTTTTTATTGAGTGCACAAGGTTGCAGCCCCTGTTCCATTATTTGAAGGGGCTGCTCCTGAAATTCTGGCTGCACTTCAGTCCCACTCTCCTGATCTTTGGGCACCCTGTGCGGAGGGGAGCGGGTAGGTCCGAAGGCCTCCTCGTAGGACTGCTCCTGGGCACGGCCAAGGGTGCCATCAGCCGGTCCAGGCAGCGGGCGGTCGAGGGGGTCGTTCAACCTGACTGCCTGCCTCTCTTCCGCTCTTACATCCGGTCCAGGGTGTCCTTGGAGATGGAGCACGCGGTGTCCACCGGTACGCTCGCGGCCTTCCGCGAGAGGTGGGCACCGGAGGGACTGGAGTGCATCATCACGCCCGGCAACCAAATTTTAATTTGATTTTACGTTTTAAAGTTAATTTGTTTTAATTGCCGGTGCTTTTAGTGTCCCCTTCCCTTTTATAGGGGGCACTGGGGAAAAATTGTGATTTTAGTGCCCAAAAAAAAAAACCAAAAAAAGAAAAACACAAAAAAAAAAACAAAAAAAAAAAGGGGGGGAAAAAAAGGGCCTTGTAAATGTCTGGAGTGTCACCCAGGTCGGGTGGCACTCTTTAATGTTTATGTTTTCGCAGGTAAACTCAAAAGAGTTTCATGCACAAGGGACCAATCGTGAAGCAGTAGAGGCGTGTCCTGCTCAGTAGGAGCTGTGAGCAGTGAGTGGAGCTGCTAGCAACTTGAGCTCCTGCCTGTAGAGCCCTGAGACCAGCCCAGGAGGAGAAGGAAGGAAGGGGCTTCACCACAACTTTCATCCAGAGGGAGAGGAGGAGAACAGAAAACTTTTACATCTTTATTACCATTCTGCAAGGAGTTGGAGAGAGGGGGAAAAGACCAACAATATCCAGTGTGGAAGGAGGGAGACCCAACATTCTACAGGTGGGTGTGGGTGCATTTCCGCAAACAGACTTTGTTGTATCGGTGGGGGGAGGAAAGAAGACCACTGAGGGCCGGAACATCGCGGGGGGTGTGTGTGTGTGTGGTAGTGTGCGTGGGGGCCGTGCTTACAACTAGGCCCCCCCCACAATTGGAACCCCCCCCACCCCCCACATTTGCCTAGCCTGGGATAGCTGGAGCTACCAGGCTGAAGATTCTTTAATCACCCAATTGGAGATCGTTTGGGATTGTGTGCCTGGTGGCTCCAGCTACCCCAGGTGAAGACGTCTTCTCCCCCCACCTGAAGACCACCCCAAAGACTTTGTTTTTTGTGTGTTTTGCCATCTGGGGAGTGCACCCACCCACAGCTGCGAGGGGAGACCTGCCCTCGCAGCCCCCCCCCCTTCCCACCCCCCTCTCTCTTTCTCTGCTACTCTGTTTCTCCCCTCTCTCTCTGAGAACCCTTTCCTTCCAAATTAAAAAAAAACCCAATTAAGACAACTGAGCAGAGGGAGCAAGGCCTCTCCCCAATTGTCAACGAGGGGAGAGGTGCCTCGTTAAGGGCTCCTCTGCTCAGTTAAATACACGAGGCCATTAAAGACCATTAAGGCCTGTGACTTTGGGGTGGGTGTAGCCCTTAAAGGGACCCCGTGATGGCGACCCCATCCACGCCGGTGGCAGGGCCAGCAAGGACGTATGCGCAGGTGGCAACCGCTTCCACAGCACCTCCTGCGCCACCCGCTGCCCTGCCACCATTTACACTTATAACAAAAAAACACGGGGTCAAGAGCTACACTCACCCCACAATGAGCATCGAGGAGTGCGTGCGGGCGATGGCTGGGGTAGTCGGCCCCTCGGCCATTGTCGCAGCCTCCAAGATGTCTGGGAAGGCTGTTTTCTTCCTGGGGTCGGAGCGGGCGGTGTCCCTGGCCCTCGAAAAGGGGCTCACGGTGGGCGGGACGTTCCTGCCGGTGGATCCTCTCGAGGCCACCGCGCAGAGGGTCATCGTGTCGAACGTCCCGCCCTTTGTTCCCGCTGGGCTCCTCCTCCCTCACCTACAACAACTGGGGGAGGTAAGGTCAGGGATCAACCCCATACCGCTCGGCCTCAGGGAGAACAGCCTGCGCCACGTGTTCTCCTTCCGCCGCCAGCTCTTTGTCCGGCTGGCGCGGGAGGACATGACAGAAGGGCACTTTAATGTGGTGCACGAGGGGACTGCCTACCGCGTCTTCTGGACGTCGGACGGCGTGCGGTGCCATGCCTGCAGGGAGGTGGGGCATGTTCGCAAGAACTGCCCCGCCTCCAAGGCCGCCAAACCACCGAAGGCGGCCAAGGCTGGCGCTGCCGCCACCCCTCCCCCTAGTTGCGTCCGCGTGCCGGGAGCCATGGGTGCGCGGGCATCGTCGGAGGCCTTTGTTTTCGGGGCCTCCGGCGGGGGGGAGGGAGAGCGTCCGACCGGAAAGAAGGCGTGGAAGAAGACAAAACATCAAGAGGCGGGTCCCCTCGGTGCGCCGGATAATTTGACCACCGCGCTCAGCCCAACCCCGTCACCGGCGAGCGCGGGGTGCCCCGAGCCCGTGCCCGAGCCCTTGAACAACACCACAGAGGGGCCCGGGCGCGGGCAAGAAAAGGAAAAGGGGGGGGCGGAGCGGGAGGCCTCGGCAGACATGGAGGTCTCCCTGACTCCGCGCGCCCCCAGGAACAAAAAGAGGCACCGCCCCAATGACGCGGAGGGGGAACAATATCCCTCCGCGGAGGAGTCGGTGCCCGCCGCGTGTCCCGCGTCCCCCACCAGCGCCCCCAAATTGCGCTGCAGGCGCGAGGAGTCTTTCCCCGGGGAGGGTGAGACAGTTGAGGCTGCCCAGCCTCTGCCTCCCGGGGATGGAGTGGAAGATCTGCCTGTCGTGGGGGGCGTGGGGACCGCGGAGGAATGCGTAGCCGCCGGGCCGGGCGTCCCGGGGACTGAGGCGGGCGAGGCCGAAAAGGCCGAACCTGAGCCCGCCCAGCTATTACCCAACTTCCCCCGGGAGTTGCTCGACCCGGCAGAAACAAAATATATTGATTTTAATGAAACTGTAGACGCTGGGCCGGGGGGTGGCAGCGGGGAGGGGGAGGAACACCCACCCTCGCCCCTTACTTTGGAGCTGGGGCACTTGGAGGGCCTGGGGATTTCCTATGGCCGGGTCTCTCCTTGTTCTCCGGTTCCTGGGGCGGAGGGGGAACCCCTTCCGCTGTCATTTCCCGACCCAGCACCATTTTTAAAAGAGCCCAGTGGGGACTCCTCTGCCGACGATCCTGGGGGTGGGATCGGGGCAGAGCCAGGGCCGGTTGGAGCGGCCGGTTCATTTGCCGTACCTTGTGCGGTCGATGGGCCGGCTGCTGGCGGCCACCTCCCGGAGGAGGACGGGGACTCGGTGGGGGACGCGGGTGAAGACCTAGAGACCACCGCCAGTGAGGCGGTGGATCTGCTCGCGGCCGCCGCTGAGGCCCTCCTCGTTCCTGCAAAGGAACTCCGGGACTTTTTGGCCCAGAGCCGGGGTCGCCGCGACCAAGCCCGACTGGCCCTGGAAAAATGGTCCGAGCCGGAGCTGATCAAGGGGTCCGTCCGCGCCGCCGTTAAAACCTTGGCCGCGGGCGGGCCCTTGACAAAGGAGCAGCACCTTGAGCTGCGCAAGCTCGAGGGACTCCTCGCTGGGCTGCGGAGGGAGCGGAGTTCAACAAAAGACTCCGCTCCCTCCCCCACAATAGGTTAAGGTAGAGGTTGCACTATGCTTTTGCCATGAAGATAACCATAGCCAGCCTCAACATCAACGGCGGCAGAGGGGCACGCCGTAGATTTGACAATTTTTCGCTCCTGCGGGAGGGGAAATATGCGGTGTGCTTCCTGCAAGAAACCCACACCGTTCCGGGAGACGAAGCCACGTGGCTCCTGGAATGGCAAGGAGAGGTCCGCATGAGCCACCTCACCGCCATTTCTAGTGGGGTGGCCATCTTGCTGGGCCCGCATTTTCAGCCGGAGATCTTGGGGGTCGAGGAGCCCGTGCCAGGCCGCTTGCTGCACGTAACGGTTCGCCTGGGGGACGTGCCGCTCCATCTCGTGAACGTGTACGCCCCTCATCCCGGCCCGCAGCAAACGCGCTTCTTTGAAGAGGTGTCCGCTCTTCTTGGCTCCGTCGACGTCGGCGACTGCATTGTCCTCGGGGGGGATTTTAACTGCACCCTCGAGGCGAGGGACCGCTCCGGTGCCCCGCAGTGCATGACGGCGATGGAGAAGTTGAGGGACCTGGTCGGGTCCTTCGACTTGGTGGACGTCTGGCGAAATCTCCACCCCGACTCCAGCGCCTTTACTTGGGTGAGGCCTGGAGTTGGATGGTCTAGAGTCGACCGCCTTTACGTGTCTCGGGCGTACGTTTCCTGCGTCCCGGCGGCCTCCATGCGGCCGGTGCCGTGTTCGGACCACCACCTGGTGTGGGCGGAGCTCGCTTCGCTCCGCGCGAGGACGGGGTCCGCGTACTGGCACTTTAACAACCGGCTGCTGGAGGACGTGCGGTTCCAGGACTCGTTCCGTCGATTCTGGTCCGACTGGAGAAGGAAGCAGGGGGGCTTCCCCTCCTTGAGGCTATGGTGGGACGTGGGCAAGGCTCACGTCCGCGTCTTCTGTCAAGAGTACGCGAGGGGGTCGACCAAGAGGCGGGCGGCCAGAGTCGGGCGCCTAGAAAAAGAGGTGCTCGACCTGGAAGCCCGTCTCGGTCAAGTCGTCCAGGGCCCGGCCCTGCGGACGGTGTACGAAGCGAAGAAGGCCGCGCTGAAGGACCTGCAGCTCGTCGGGTCCCGAGGCGCGTTCGTGAGGTCGCGGATCCGGTTCCTGCGGGATCTGGACCGCGGCTCCCCCTTCTTCTACTCGCTGGAAAAAAGGCAGAGTGTCCGTAAGCAGCTCTTGACGCTGCTGGCCGACGACGGCTCTCTCGTCTCGGATCCGGAGGGCGTCAACAACAGGGTCCGTGAATATTACGGGGCTCTGTTCTCTCCGGATCCGTCCAGCGAGGAAGCGCGTAGAGTTTTGTGGGAGGACCTGCCGAAGGTCAGCCCGGAGGGCGCCGAAAATCTGGAAGCTCCGCTAAGCCTGGCGGAGCTGACCGGTGCCCTCGCCCGGCTCTCGAGGGGAAAATCCCCGGGGCTGGACGGGCTGACCGTGGAGTTCCACAGGGCGTTCTGGGACGTCCTGGGGGGCGACTACGCGCGGGTCCTGGGGGAAAGTCTGGCGACCGGGGAGATGCCCCTCTCTTGGCGCAGGGCAGTCATCGTCCTGCTGCCTAAGAAGGGCGATCTCCGCCTCCTTAAGAACTGGCGCCCGGTCTCCCTCCTCAGCACGGACTACAAAATCTTCGCCAGGGCGATGTCTGCTCGCCTTGGTGCCGTGCTGGACCACATGATCCACCCCGACCAGTCATACACGGTCCCGGGCCGGACAATCCACGACAACATCCATCTGGTCCGGGACCTCATCCATTGTTCCCAGGAGGCTGGTCTGTCGGTCGCCTTCCTATCCCTCGACCAAGAGAAGGCGTTCGACAGGGTGGATCACGACTATCTGCTCGGAACTCTGCGCGCTTTCGGGTTCGGGACGCATTTCGTCGCCCGGATCCGACTTTTGTACGCCGCCGCGGAGTGTCTGATTAAGGTTAACGGGTCCTTGACGGCGCCCCTTCGCTTTAGGAGAGGGGTGCGCCAGGGATGCCCCATGTCCGGCCAGTTATACGCCGTTTGCGTGGAGCCTTTCCTGCGCCTCTTGCGGACGAGGTTGACGGGACTGGCTCTGCAAGGGCCGGGCGTGGAGGTCGTCCTCTCGGCTTACGCCGATGACGTGCTCCTCGCGGTAGAGGATCCCGCTGACCTGCGGAGGATGCGTGAGTGCCAGGAGATTTACTCGGCCGCGTCCTCCGCCAGGATCAACTGGGAGAAATGTTCCGGACTCCTGGTGGGTCAGTGGCGGGTGGACTCCCTGCCGGAGGAGCTCAGGCCTTTTGCCTGGAGCACGACCCATCTCCTCTATCTGGGAGTCTACCTTAGCCCCGACGAGGGAGCCTGGCCGGCGAACTGGCAGGAGCTGGAGGCCAAGGTCGCCGCTCGCCTAGGGCGCTGGACAGGACTGCTCCGAGTGCTGTCCTACAGGGGTCGAGCGCTAGTCATAAACCAGCTGGTGGCCGCAATGCTGTGGTACCGGCTGGTCACTTTGACCCCTCCCCCTGCGTTTGTCGCCAAGATACAGAAGAAGCTGGTGGACTTCTTCTGGAACAACAGGAAGCACTGGGTCTCTGCCGCGGTCTTGAGTCTCCCGCTTGAGGAGGGCGGTCAGTCGTTGGTGTGCATCAGCGCCCAGCTCGCGACTTTCCGTCTTCAGACCCTGCAGAGATACCTTTACGTCGAGCCCCCTCCTAGGTGGTGTGCTCTGGCGAGGTATTTCTTCCGCCAGCAGCTCGACCTCAATTATGACACGCAGCTCCTGTTTGTGAACTTGGGGGGTGCCAGGACCGCCCTCCGGGAGCTGCCTGTCTTTTACAGGGAACTCATCAGGGTCTGGAACAAAGTCTCCACCAAGCGCAGCTCTCCGCCGGCTGGAGTGGCGGCCGTCCTGCAGGAACCGCTGCTCGGGAATCCGTACCTCCACGGCCGAGGCTTTATGTGGCGGTCGGAAGAGAGGGCTGTGGCTGGTGAGGTGACCAGGGTCAGGGACCTGCTCGATGGCGGAGGAGCGGGCTGGATGGCGCCAGACACGCTGGCGCGGCGCCTAAATTCTGCCAACGTCCGCCACGCGGCCGATGCCATCGAGTCGCTAAAAACAGCTCTGGGCCCTGACTCCGTTAGGTGCATCGAGGAGGCTCAAGCACGTGGGGAGATCCCGTCCGAACTGACCCCCGTCCGGACGGAATTCCTCATCGGCGCCAAACCCCGGAACCTCCCTCGGGGGCCGGCGCCTCACAACTTGAGCCGCCTCGGGGAAATCCCCTCCGTGCCTTTCAGTTCCGCGCGGAGGGGTTTCCTGTACGGGCTGCTCCTGCACACCCTCAACTTTGCCATCCTCGCCGGCCGTCCGGACACGCCATGGCGTACCATCTTGCCGTCCGGAGGAGGCGGGGGTCCCCGATGGAGGGCACTCTACGCAGGGGTCCTCCCACTATTCATCGGGGACTTGGCCTGGAGGGTGGTGCACGGAGCAGTGCCGTGCAACAAATTTTTAAGCCGGTTCATGGACTCCCAGGCCGCCTGCAATTTCTGCGGTCTGGAGGAGTCCGTGTTCCATGTTTTTATTCAATGCACGAGGTTGCAGCCCCTGTTCCACTATTTGAAGGGGCTGCTCCTGAAATTCTGGCTGCACTTCAGTCCCACTCTCCTGATCTTTGGGCACCCTGTGCGGAGGGGAGCGGGTAGGTCCGAAGGCCTCCTCGTAGGACTGCTCCTGGGCACGGCCAAGGGTGCCATCAGCCGGTCCAGGCAGCGGGCGGTCGAGGGGGTCGTTCAACCTGACTGCCTGCCTCTCTTCCGCTCTT
This sequence comes from Pristiophorus japonicus, assembly GCF_044704955.1. Taxonomy (NCBI): domain Eukaryota; kingdom Metazoa; phylum Chordata; class Chondrichthyes; family Pristiophoridae; genus Pristiophorus; species Pristiophorus japonicus. Next base: position 467,192,861 of record NC_091977.1, on the reverse strand, counting down.
ACATCCGGTCCAGGGTGTCCTTGGAGATGGAGCACGCGGTGTCCACCGGTACGCTCGCGGCCTTCCGCGAGAGGTGGGCACCGGAGGGACTGGAGTGCATCATCACGCCCGGCAACCAAATTTTAATTTGATTTTACGTTTTAAAGTTAATTTGTTTTAATTGCCGGTGCTTTTAGTGTCCCCTTCCCTTTTATAGGGGGCACTGGGGAAAAATTGTGATTTTAGTGCCCAAAAAAAAAACAAAAAAAAAGAAAAAACACAAAAAAAAAACACAAAAAATGGGGGAAAAAAAAAAAAAAAATGGGCCTTGTAAATGTCTGGAGTGTCACCCAGGTCGGGTGGCACCGTTTAATGTTTTATGTTTTCACAGATAAACTCAAAAGAGTTTCATGCACAAGGGACCAATCGTGAAGCAGTAGAGGCGTGTCCTGCTCAGTAGGAGCTGTGAGCAGTGAGTGGAGCAGCCATCAACTTGAGCTCCTGCCTGGAGAGCCCTGAGACCAGCCCAGGAAGAGAAGGAAGGAAGGGGCTTCACCACCACTTTAACCCAGAGGGAGAGGAGAGAAAAGAAATCATGACAACATCTTTATTACCATTCTGCAAGGAGTTGGAGAGAGGGGGAAAAACCAACAACAAACCAGTGTGGAAGGAGGGAGACCCAACATTCTACAGGTGGGTGTGGGTGCATTTCCCCAAACAGACTTTGTTGTATCGGTGGGGGGAGGAAAGAAGACCACTGAGGGCCGGAACATCGCGGGGGGTGTGTGTGTGTGTGTGGTAGTGTGCGTGGGGGCCGTGCTTACAACTAGGCCCCCCCCCACAATTGGAACCCCCCCCACCCCCCACATTTGCCTAGCCTGGGATAGCTGGAGCTACCAGGCTGAAGATTGTTGTTTTTCTCAATCACCCAATTAAAGATCGTTGGGAGTGCCTGGTGGCTCCAGCTACCCCAGGTGAAGACATCTTCTCCCCCCACCTGAAGACCACCTCAAAGACTTTTGTGTTTTGCCATCTGGGGAGTGCACCCACCCACAGCTGCGAGGAGAGACCTGCCCTCGCAGCCCCCCCCCCCTTCCCACCCCCCTCTCTCTTTCTCTGCTACTCTGTTTCTCCCCTCTCTCTCTGAGAACCCTTTCCTTCCAAATTTAAAAAAAAAAACAATTAAGACAACTGAGCAGAGGGAGCAAGGCCTCTCCCCAATTGTCAACGAGGGGAGAGGTGCCTCGTTAAGGGCTCCTCTGCTCAGTTAAATACACGAGGCCATTAAAGACCATTAAGGCCTGTGACTTTGGGGTGGGTGTAGCCCTTAAAGGGACCCCGTGATGGCGACCCCATCCACGCCGGTGGCAGGGCCAGCAAGGACGTATGCGCAGGTGGCAACCGCTTCCACAGCACCTCCTGCGCCACCCGCTGCCCTGCCACCATTTACACTTATAACAAAAAAACACGGGGTCAAGAGCTACACTCACCCCACAATGAGCATCGAGGAGTGCGTGCGGGCGATGGCTGGGGTAGTCGGCCCCTCGGCCATTGTCGCAGCCTCCAAGATGTCTGGGAAGGCTGTTTTCTTCCTGGGGTCGGAGCGGGCGGTGTCCCTGGCCCTCGAAAAGGGGCTCACGGTGGGCGGGACGTTCCTGCCGGTGGATCCTCTCGAGGCCACCGCGCAGAGGGTCATCGTGTCGAACGTCCCGCCCTTTGTTCCCGCTGGGCTCCTCCTCCCTCACCTACAACAACTGGGGGAGGTAAGGTCAGGGATCAACCCCATACCGCTCGGCCTCAGGGAGAACAGCCTGCGCCACGTGTTCTCCTTCCGCCGCCAGCTCTTTGTCCGGCTGGCGCGGGAGGACATGACAGAAGGGCACTTTAATGTGGTGCACGAGGGGACTGCCTACCGCGTCTTCTGGACGTCGGACGGCGTGCGGTGCCATGCCTGCAGGGAGGTGGGGCATGTTCGCAAGAACTGCCCCGCCTCCAAGGCCGCCAAACCACCGAAGGCGGCCAAGGCTGGCGCTGCCGCCACCCCTCCCCCTAGTTGCGTCCGCGTGCCGGGAGCCATGGGTGCGCGGGCATCGTCGGAGGCCTTTGTTTTCAGGGCCTCCGGCGGGGGGGAGGGAGAGCGTCCGAGCGGAAAGAAGGCGCGGAAGAAGGAGAAACATCTAGAGGCGGGTCCCCTCGGTGCGCCGGAAAGTCTGACCACCGCGCTCAGCCCAACCCAGTCACCGGCGAGCGCGGGGTGCCCCGAGCCCGTGCCCGGGCCCTTGAATACCACCACAGAGGGGCCCAGGCGCGGGCAAGAAAAGGAAAAGGGGGGGGCGGAGCGGGAGGCCTCGGCAGACATGGAGGTCTCCCTGACTCCGCGCGCCCCCAGGAACAAAAAGAGGCACCGCCCCAATGAGGCGGAGGGGGAACAACATCCCTCCGCGGAGGAGGCGGTGCCCGCCGCGTGTCCCGCGTCCCCCACCAGCGCCCCCAAATTGCGCTGCAGGCGCGAGGAGTCTTTCCCCGGGGAGGGTGAGGCAGTCGAGGCTGCCCAGCCTCTGCCTCCCGGGGATGGAGTGGAAGATCTGCCTGTCGTGGGGGGCGTGGGGACCGCGGAGGAATGCGTAGCCGCCGGGCCGGGCGTCCCGGGGACTGAGGCGGGCGAGGCCGAAAAGGCCGAACCTGAGCCCGCCCAGCTATTACCCAACTTCCCCCGGGAGTTGCTCGACCCGGCAGAAACAAAATATATTGATTTTAATGAAACTGTAGACGCTGGGCCGGGGGGTGGCAGCGGGGAGGGGGAGGAACACCCACCCTCGCCCCTTACTTTGGAGCTGGAGCACTTGGAGGGCCTGGGGATTTCCTATGGCCGGGTCTCTCCTTGTTCTCCGGTTCCTGGGGCGGAGGGGGAACCCCTTCCGCTGTCATTTCCCGACCCAGCACCATTTTTAAAAGAGCCCAGTGGGGACTCCTCTGCCGACGATCCTGGGGGTGGGATCGGGGCAGTGCCAGGGCCGGTTGGAGCGGCCGGTTCATTTGCCGTACCTTGTGCGGTCGATGGGCCGGCTGCTGGCGGCCACCTCCCGGAGGAGGACGGGGACTCGGTGGGGGACGCGGGTGAAGACCTAGAGACCACCGCCAGTGAGGCGGTGGATCTGCTCGCGGCCGCCGCTGAGGCCCTCCTCGTTCCTGCAAAGGAACTCCGGGACTTTTTGGCCCAGAGCCGGGGTCGCCACGACCAAGCCCGACTGGCCCTGGAAAAATGGTCCGAGCCGGAGCTGATCAAGGGGTCCGTCCGCGCCGCCGTTAAAACCTTGGCCGCGGGCGGGCCTTTGACAAAGGAGCAGCACCTTGAGCTGCGCGAGCTCGAGGGACTCCTCGCTGGGCTGCGGAGGGAGCGGAGTTCAACAAAAGACTCCGCTCCCTCCCCCACAATAGGTTAAGGTAGAGGTTGCACTATGCTTTTGCCATGAAGATAACCATAGCCAGCCTCAACATCAACGGCGGCAGAGGGGCACGCCGTAGATTTGACAATTTTTCGCTCCTGCGGGAGGGGAAATATGCGGTGTGCTTCCTGCAAGAAACCCACACCGTTCCGGGAGACGAAGCCACGTGGCTCCTGGAATGGCAAGGAGAGATCCGCATGAGCCACCTCACCGCCATTTCTAGTGGGGTGGCCATCTTGCTGGGCCCGCATTTTCAGCCGGAGATCTTGGGGGTCGAGGAGCCCGTGCCAGGCCGCTTGCTGCACGTAACGGTTCGCCTGGGGGACGTGCCGCTCCATCTCGTGAACGTGTACGCCCCTCATCCCGGCCCGCAGCAAACGCGCTTCTTTGAAGAGGTGTCCGCTCTTCTTGGCTCCGTCGACGTCGGCGACTGCATTGTCCTCGGGGGGGATTTTAACTGCACCCTCGAGGCGAGGGACCGCTCCGGTGCCCCGCAGTGCATGACGGCGATGGAGAAGTTGAGGGACCTGGTCGGGTCCTTCGACTTGGTGGACGTCTGGCGAAATCTCCACCCCGACTCCAGCGCCTTTACTTGGGTGAGGCCTGGAGTTGGATGGTCTAGAGTCGACCGCCTTTACGTGTCTCGGGCGTACGTTTCCTGCGTCCCGGCGGCCTCCATGCGGCCGGTGCCGTGTTCGGACCACCACCTGGTGTGGGCGGAGCTCGCTTCGCTCCGCGCGAGGGCGGGGTCCGCGTACTGGCACTTTAACAACCGGCTGCTGGAGGACGTGCGGTTCCAGGACTCGTTCCGTCGATTCTGGTCCGACTGGAGAAGGAAGCAGGGGGGCTTCCCCTCCTTGAGGCTATGGTGGGACGTGGGCAAGGCTCACGTCCGCGTCTTCTGTCAAGAGTACGCGAGGGGGTCGACCAAGAGGCGGGCGGCCAGAGTCGGGCGCCTAGAAAAAGAGGTGCTCGACCTGGAAGCCCGTCTCGGTCAAGTCGTCCAGGGCCCGGCCCTGCGGACGGTGTACGAAGCGAAGAAGGCCGCGCTGAAGGACCTGCAGCTCGTCGGGTCCCGAGGCGCGTTCGTGAGGTCGCGGATCCGGTTCCTGCGGGATCTGGACCGCGGCTCCCCCTTCTTCTACTCGCTGGAAAAAAGGCAGAGTGTCCGTAAGCAGCTCTTGACGCTGCTGGCCGACGACGGCTCTCTCGTCTCGGATCCGGAGGGCGTCAACAACAGGGTCCGTGAATATTACGGGGCTCTGTTCTCTCCGGATCCGTCCAGCGAGGAAGCGCGTAGAGTTTTGTGGGAGGACCTGCCGAAGGTCGGCCCGGAGGGCGCCGAAAATCTGGAAGCTCCGCTAAGCCTGGCGGAGCTGACCGGTGCCCTCGCCCGGCTCTCGAGGGGAAAATCCCCGGGGCTGGACGGGCTGACCGTGGAGTTCCACAGGGCGTTCTGGGACGTCCTGGGGAGCGACTACGCGCGGGTCCTGGGGGAAAGTCTGGCGACCGGGGAGATGCCCCTCTCTTGGCGCAGGGCAGTCATCGTCCTGCTGCCTAAGAAGGGCGATCTCCGCCTCCTTAAGAACTGGCGCCCGGTCTCCCTCCTCAGCACGGACTACAAAATCTTCGCCAGGGCGATGTCTGCTCGCCTTGGTGCCGTGCTGGACCACATGATCCACCCCGACCAGTCATACACGGTCCCGGGCCGGACAATCCACGACAACATCCATCTGGTCCGGGACCTCATCCATTGTTCCCAGGAGGCTGGTCTGTCGGTCGCCTTCCTATCCCTCGACCAAGAGAAGGCGTTCGACAGGGTGGATCACGACTATCTGCTCGGAACTCTGCGCGCTTTCGGGTTCGGGACGCATTTCGTCGCCCGGATCCGACTTTTGTACGCCGCCGCGGAGTGTCTGATTAAGGTTAACGGGTCCTTGACGGCGCCCCTTCGCTTTAGGAGAGGGGTGCGCCAGGGATGCCCCATGTCCGGCCAGTTATACGCCGTTTGCGTGGAGCCTTTCCTGCGCCTCTTGCGGACGAGGTTGACGGGACTGGCTCTGCAAGGGCCGGGCGTGGAGGTCGTCCTCTCGGCTTACGCCGATGACGTGCTCCTCGCGGTAGAGGATCCCGCTGACCTGCGGAGGATGCATGAGTGCCAGGAGATTTACTCGGCCGCGTCCTCCGCCAGGATCAACTGGGAGAAATGTTCCGGACTCCTGGTGGGTCAGTGGCGGGTGGACTCCCTGCCGGAGGAGCTCAGGCCTTTTGCCTGGAGCACGACCCATCTCCTCTATCTGGGAGTCTACCTTAGCCCCGACGAGGAAGCCTGGCCGGCGAACTGGCAGGAGCTGGAGGCCAAGGTCGCTGCTCGCTTAGGGCGCTGGACAGGACTGCTCCGAGTGCTGTCCTACAGGGGTCGAGCGCTAGTCATAAACCAGCTGGTGGCCGCAATGCTGTGGTACCGGCTGGTCACTTTGACCCCTCCCCCTGCGTTTGTCGCCAAGATACAGAAGAAGCTGGTGGACTTCTTCTGGAACAACAGGAAGCACTGGGTCTCTGTCGCGGTCTTGAGTCTCCCGCTTGAGGAGGGCGGTCAGTCGTTGGTGTGCGTCAGCGCCCAGCTCGCGACTTTCCGTCTTCAGACCCTGCAGAGATACCTTTACGTCGAGCCCCCTCCTAGGTGGTGTGCTCTGGCGAGGTATTTCTTCCGCCAGCAGCTCGACCTCAATTATGACACGCAGCTCCTGTTTGTGAACTTGGGGGGTGCCAGGACCGCCCTCCGGGAGCTGCCTGTCTTTTACAGGGAACTCATCAGGGTCTGGAACAAAGTCTCCACCAAGCGCAGCTCTCCGCCGGCTGGAGTGGCGGCCGTCCTGCAGGAGCCGCTGCTCGGGAATCCGTACCTCCACGGCCGAGGCTTCATGTGGCGGTCGGAAGAGAGGGCTGTGGCTGGTGAGGTGACCAGGGTCAGGGACCTGCTCGATGGCGGAGGAGCGGGCTGGATGGCGCCAGTCACGCTGGCGCGGCGCCTAAATTCTGCCAACGTCCGCCGCGCGGCCGATGCCATCGAGTCGCTAAAAACAGCTCTGGGCCCTGACTCCGTTAGGTGTATCGAGGAGGCTCAAGCACGTGGGGAGATCCCGTCCGAACTGACCCCCGTCCGGACGGAATTCCTCATCGGCGCCAAACCCCGGAACCTCCCTCGGGGGCCGGCGCCTCACAACTTGAGCCGCCTCGGGGAAATCCCCTCCGTGCCTTTCAGTTCCGCGCGGAGGGGTTTCCTGTACGGGCTGCTCCTGCACACCCTCAACTTTGCCATCCTCGCCGGCCGTCCGGACACGCCATGGCGCACCATCTTGCCGTCCGGAGGAGGCGGGGGTCCCCGATGGAGGGCACTCTACGCAGGGGTCCTCCCACTATTCATCGGGGACTTGGCCTGGAGGGTGGTGCACGGAGCAGTGCCGTGCAACAAATTTTTAAGCCGGTTCACGGACTCCCAGGCCGCCTGCAATTTCTGCGGTCTGGAGGAGTCCGTGTTCCATGTTTTTATTGAGTGCACAAGGTTGCAGCCCCTGTTCCATTATTTGAAGGGGCTGCTCCTGAAATTCTGGCTGCACTTCAGTCCCACTCTCCTGATCTTTGGGCACCCTGTGCGGAGGGGAGCGGGTAGGTCCGAAGGCCTCCTCGTAGGACTGCTCCTGGGCACGGCCAAGGGTGCCATCAGCCGGTCCAGGCAGCGGGCGGTCGAGGGGGTCGTTCAACCTGACTGCCTGCCTCTCTTCCGCTCTTACATCCGGTCCAGGGTGTCCTTGGAGATGGAGCACGCGGTGTCCACCGGTACGCTCGCGGCCTTCCGCGAGAGGTGGGCACCGGAGGGACTGGAGTGCATCATCACGCCCGGCAACCAAATTTTAATTTGATTTTACGTTTTAAAGTTAATTTGTTTTAATTGCCGGTGCTTTTAGTGTCCCCTTCCCTTTTATAGGGGGCACGGGGGAAAAATTGTGATTTTAGTGCCAAAAAAAAAAAAAAAAAAAAAAAAAAAAAAAAAAAAAAAGAAAAAACAAAAAAAAAAACACAAAAAAGGGGGAAAAAAAAAATGGGCCTTGTAAATGTCTGGAGTGTCACCCAGGTCGGGTGGCACCGTTTAATGTTTTATGTTTTCACAGATAAACTCAAAAGAGTTTCATGCACAAGGGACCAATCGTGAAGCAGTAGAGGCGTGTCCTGCTCAGTAGGAGCTGTGAGCAGTGAGTGGAGCTGCTAGCAACTTGAGCTCCTGCCTGTAGAGCCCTGAGACCAGCCCAGGAGGAGAAGGAAGGAAGGGGCTTCACCACCAACTTTCATCCAGAGGGAGAGGAGGAGAACAGAAAACTTTTACATCTTTATTACCATTCTGCAAGGAGTTGGAGAGAGGGGGAAAAGACCAACAATATCCAGTGTGGAAGGAGGGAGACCCAACATTCTACAGGTGGGTGTGGGTGCATTTCCCCAAACAGACTTTGTTGTATCGGTGGGGGGAGGAAAGAAGACCACTGAGGGCCGGAACATCGCGGGGGGTGTGTGTGTGTGTGGTAGTGTGCGTGGGGGCCGTGCTTACAACTAGGCCCCCCCCACAATTGGAACCCCCCCCACCCCCCACATTTGCCTAGCCTGGGATAGCTGGAGCTACCAGGCTGAAGATTCTTTAATCACCCAATTGGAGATCGTTTGGGATTGTGTGCCTGGTGGCTCTAGCTACCCCAGGTGAAGACGTCTTCTCCCCCCACCTGAAGACCACCCCAAAGACTTTGTTTTTTGTGTGTTTTGCCATCTGGGGAGTGCACACACCCACAGCTGCGAGGGGAGACCTGCCCTCGCAGCCCCCCCCCCCTTCCCACCCCCCTCTCTCTTTCTCTGCTACTCTGTTTCTCCCCTCTCTCTCTGAGAACCCTTTCCTTCCAAATTTAAAAAAAACCCAATTAAGACAACTGAGCAGAGGGAGCAAGGCCTCTCCCCAATTGTCAACGAGGGGAGAGGTGCCTCGTTAAGGGCTCCTCTGCTCAGTTAAATACACGAGGCCATTAAAGACCATTAAGGCCTGTGACTTTGGGGTGGGTGTAGCCCTTAAAGGGACCCCGTGATGGCGACCCCATCCACGCCGGTGGCAGGGCCAGCAAGGACGTATGCGCAGGTGGCAACCGCTTCCACAGCACCTCCTGCGCCACCCGCTGCCCTGCCACCATTTACACTTATAACAAAAAAACACAGGGTCAAGAGCTACACTCACCCCACAATGAGCATCGAGGAGTGCGTGCGGGCGATGGCTGGGGTAGTCGGCCCCTCGGCCATTGTCGCAGCCTCCAAGATGTCTGGGAAGGCTGTTTTCTTCCTGGGGTCGGAGCGGGCGGTGTCCCTGGCCCTCGAAAAGGGGCTCACGGTGGGCGGGACGTTCCTGCCGGTGGATCCTCTCGAGGCCACCGCGCAGAGGGTCATCGTGTCGAACGTCCCGCCCTTTGTTCCCGCTGGGCTCCTCCTCCCTCACCTACAACAACTGGGGGAGGTAAGGTCAGGGATCAACCCCATACCGCTCGGCCTCAGGGAGAACAGCCTGCGCCACGTGTTCTCCTTCCGCCGCCAGCTCTTTGTCCGGCTGGCGCGGGAGGACATGACAGAAGGGCACTTTAATGTGGTGCACGAGGGGACTGCCTACCGCGTCTTCTGGACGTCGGACGGCGTACGGTGCCATGCCTGCAGGGAGGTGGGGCATGTTCGCAAGAACTGCCCCGCCTCCAAGGCCGCCAAACCACCGAAGGCGGCCAAGGCTGGCGCTGCCGCCACCCCTCCCCCTAGTTGCGTCCGCGTGCCGGGAGCCATGGGTGCGCGGGCATCGTCGGAGGCCTTTGTTTTCGGGGCCTCCGGCGGGGGGGAGGGAGAGCGTCCGACCGGAAAGAAGGCGCGGAAGAAGACAAAACATCAAGAGGCGGGTCCCCTCGGTGCGCCGGATAATTTGACCACCGCGCTCAGCCCAACCCCGTCACCGGCGAGCGCGGGGTGCCCCGAGCCCGTGCCCGAGCCCTTGAACAACACCACAGAGGGGCCCGGGCGCGGGCAAGAAAAGGAAAAGGGGGGGGCGGAGCGGGAGGCCTCGGCAGACATGGAGGTCTCCCTGACTCCGCGCGCCCCCAGGAACAAAAAGAGGCACCGCCCCAATGACGCGGAGGGGGAACAATATCCCTCCGCGGAGGAGTCGGTGCCCGCCGCGTGTCCCGCGTCCCCCACCAGCGCCCCCAAATTGCGCTGCAGGCGCGAGGAGTCTTTCCCCGGGGAGGGTGAGACAGTTGAGGCTGCCCAGCCTCTGCCTCCCGGGGATGGAGTGGAAGATCTGCCTGTCGTGGGGGGCGTGGGGACCGCGGAGGAATGCGTAGCCGCCGGGCCGGGCGTCCCGGGGACTGAGGCGGGCGAGGCCGAAAAGGCCGAACCTGAGCCCGCCCAGCTATTACCCAACTTCCCCCGGGAGTTGCTCGACCCGGCAGAAACAAAATATATTGATTTTAATGAAACTGTAGACGCTGGGCCGGGGGGTGGCAGCGGGGAGGGGGAGGAACACCCACCCTCGCCCCTTACTTTGGAGCTGGGGCACTTGGAGGGCCTGGGGATTTCCTATGGCCGGGTCTCTCCTTGTTCTCCGGTTCCTGGGGCGGAGGGGGAACCCCTTCCGCTGTCATTTCCCGACCCAGCACCATTTTTAAAAGAGCCCAGTGGGGACTCCTCTGCCGACGATCCTGGGGGTGGGATCGGGGCAGTGCCAGGGCCGGTTGGAGCGGCCGGTTCATTTGCCGTACCTTGTGCGGTCGATGGGCCGGCTGCTGGCGGCCACCTCCCGGAGGAGGACGGGGACTCGGTGGGGGACGCGGGTGAAGACCTAGAGACCACCGCCAGTGAGGCGGTGGATCTGCTCGCGGCCGCCGCTGAGGCCCTCCTCGTTCCTGCAAAGGAACTCCGGGACTTTTTGGCCCAGAGCCGGGGTCGCCGCGACCAAGCCCGACTGGCCCTGGAAAAATGGTCCGAGCCGGAGCTGATCAAGGGGTCCGTCCGCGCCGCCGTTAAAACCTTGGCCGCGGGCGGGCCCTTGACAAAGGAGCAGCACCTTGAGCTGCGCAAGCTCGAGGGACTCCTCGCTGGGCTGCGGAGGGAGCGGAGTTCAACAAAAGACTCCGCTCCCTCCCCCACAATAGGTTAAGGTAGAGGTTGCACTATGCTTTTGCCATGAAGATAACCATAGCCAGCCTCAACATCAACGGCGGCAGAGGGGCACGCCGTAGATTTGACAATTTTTCGCTCCTGCGGGAGGGGAAATATGCGGTGTGCTTCCTGCAAGAAACCCACACCGTTCCGGGAGACGAAGCCACGTGGCTCCTGGAATGGCAAGGAGAGGTCCGCATGAGCCACCTCACCGCCATTTCTAGTGGGGTGGCCATCTTGCTGGGCCCGCATTTTCAGCCAGTGATCTTGGGGGTCGAGGAGCCCGTGCCAGGCCGCTTGCTGCACGTAACGGTTCGCCTGGGGGACGTGCCGCTCCATCTCGTGAACGTGTACGCCCCTCATCCCGGCCCGCAGCAAACGCGCTTCTTTGAAGAGGTGTCCGCTCTTCTTGGCTCCGTCGACGTCGGCGACTGCATTGTCCTCGGGGGGGATTTTAACTGCACCCTCGAGGCGAGGGACCGCTCCGGTGCCCCGCAGTGCATGACGGCGATGGAGAAGTTGAGGGACCTGGTCGGGTCCTTCGACTTGGTGGACGTCTGGCGAAATCTCCACCCCGACTCCAGCGCCTTTACTTGGGTGAGGCCTGGAGTTGGATGGTCTAGAGTCGACCGCCTTTACGTGTCTCGGGCGTACGTTTCCTGCGTCCCGGCGGCCTCCATGCGGCCGGTGCCGTGTTCGGACCACCACCTGGTGTGGGCGGAGCTCGCTTCGCTCCGCGCGAGGACGGGGTCCGCGTACTGGCACTTTAACAACCGGCTGCTGGAGGACGTGCGGTTCCAGGACTCGTTCCGTCGATTCTGGTCCGACTGGAGAAGGAAGCAGGGGGGCTTCCCCTCCTTGAGGCTATGGTGGGACGTGGGCAAGGCTCACGTCCGCGTCTTCTGTCAAGAGTACGCGAGGGGGTCGACCAAGAGGCGGGCGGCCAGAGTCGGGCGCCTAGAAAAAGAGGTGCTCGACCTGGAAGCCCGTCTCGGTCAAGTCGTCCAGGGCCCGGCCCTGCGGACGGTGTACGAAGCGAAGAAGGCCGCGCTGAAGGACCTGCAGCTCGTCGGGTCCCGAGGCGCGTTCGTGAGGTCGCGGATCCGGTTCCTGCGGGATCTGGACCGCGGCTCCCCCTTCTTCTACTCGCTGGAAAAAAGGCAGAGTGTCCGTAAGCAGCTCTTGACGCTGCTGGCCGACGACGGCTCTCTCGTCTCGGATCCGGAGGGCGTCAACAACAGGGTCCGTGAATATTACGGGGCTCTGTTCTCTCCGGATCCGTCCAGCGAGGAAGTGCGTAGAGTTTTGTGGGAGGACCTGCCGAAGGTCGGCCCGGAGGGCGCCGAAAATCTGGAAGCTCCGCTAAGCCTGGCGGAGCTGACCGGTGCCCTCGCCCGGCTCTCGAGGGGAAAATCCCCGGGGCTGGACGGGCTGACCGTGGAGTTCCACAGGGCGTTCTGGGACGTCCTGGGGAGCGACTACGCGCGGGTCCTGGGGGAAAGTCTGGCGACCGGGGAGATGCCCCTCTCTTGGCGCAGGGCAGTCATCGTCCTGCTGCCTAAGAAGGGCGATCTCCGCCTCCTTAAGAACTGGCGCCCGGTCTCCCTCCTCAGCACGGACTACAAAATCTTCGCCAGGGCGATGTCTGCTCGCCTTGGTGCCGTGCTGGACCACATGATCCACCCCGACCAGTCATACACGGTCCCGGGCCGGACAATCCACGACAACATCCATCTGGTCCGGGACCTCATCCATTGTTCCCAGGAGGCTGGTCTGTCGGTCGCCTTCCTATCCCTCGACCAAGAGAAGGCGTTCGACAGGGTGGATCACGACTATCTGCTCGGAACTCTGCGCGCTTTCGGGTTCGGGACGCATTTCGTCGCCCGGATCCGACTTTTGTACGCCGCCGCGGAGTGTCTGATTAAGGTTAACGGGTCCTTGACGGCGCCCCTTCGCTTTAGGAGAGGGGTGCGCCAGGGATGCCCCATGTCCGGCCAGTTATACGCCGTTTGCGTGGAGCCTTTCCTGCGCCTCTTGCGGACGAGGTTGACGGGACTGGCTCTGCAAGGGCCGGGCGTGGAGGTCGTCCTCTCGGCTTACGCCGATGACGTGCTCCTCGCGGTAGAGGATCCCGCTGACCTGCGGAGGATGCGTGAGTGCCAGGAGATTTACTCGGCCGCGTCCTCCGCCAGGATCAACTGGGAGAAATGTTCCGGACTCCTGGTGGGTCAGTGGCGGGTGGACTCCCTGCCGGAGGAGCTCAGGCCTTTTGCCTGGAGCACGACCCATCTCCTCTATCTGGGAGTCTACCTTAGCCCCGACGAGGAAGCCTGGCCGGCGAACTGGCAGGAGCTGGAGGCCAAGGTCGCTGCTCGCTTAGGGCGCTGGACAGGACTGCTCCGAGTGCTGTCCTACAGGGGTCGAGCGCTAGTCATAAACCAGCTGGTGGCCGCAATGCTGTGGTACCGGCTGGTCACTTTGACCCCTCCCCCTGCGTTTGTCGCCAAGATACAGAAGAAGCTGGTGGACTTCTTCTGGAACAACAGGAAGCACTGGGTCTCTGTCGCGGTCTTGAGTCTCCCGCTTGAGGAGGGCGGTCAGTCGTTGGTGTGCGTCAGCGCCCAGCTCGCGACTTTCCGTCTTCAGACCCTGCAGAGATACCTTTACGTCGAGCCCCCTCCTAGGTGGTGTGCTCTGGCGAGGTATTTCTTCCGCCAGCAGCTCGACCTCAATTATGACACGCAGCTCCTGTTTGTGAACTTGGGGGGTGCCAGGACCGCCCTCCGGGAGCTGCCTGTCTTTTACAGGGAACTCATCAGGGTCTGGAACAAAGTCTCCACCAAGCGCAGCTCTCCGCCGGCTGGAGTGGCGGCCGTCCTGCAGGAGCCGCTGCTCGGGAATCCGTACCTCCACGGCCGAGGCTTCATGTGGCGGTCGGAAGAGAGGGCTGTGGCTGGTGAGGTGACCAGGGTCAGGGACCTGCTCGATGGCGGAGGAGCGGGCTGGATGGCGCCAGTCACGCTGGCGCGGCGCCTAAATTCTGCCAACGTCCGCCGCGCGGCCGATGCCATCGAGTCGCTAAAAACAGCTCTGGGCCCTGACTCCGTTAGGTGTATCGAGGAGGCTCAAGCACGTGGGGAGATCCCGTCCGAACTGACCCCCGTCCGGACGGAATTCCTCATCGGCGCCAAACCCCGGAACCTCCCTCGGGGGCCGGCGCCTCACAACTTGAGCCGCCTCGGGGAAATCCCCTCCGTGCCTTTCAGTTCCGCGCGGAGGGGTTTCCTGTACGGGCTGCTCCTGCACACCCTCAACTTTGCCATCCTCGCCGGCCGTCCGGACACGCCATGGCGCACCATCTTGCCGTCCGGAGGAGGCGGGGGTCCCCGATGGAGGGCACTCTACGCAGGGGTCCTCCCACTATTCATCGGGGACTTGGCCTGGAGGGTGGTGCACGGAGCAGTGCCGTGCAACAAATTTTTAAGCCGGTTCACGGACTCCCAGGCCGCCTGCAATTTCTGCGGTCTGGAGGAGTCCGTGTTCCATGTTTTTATTGAGTGCACAAGGTTGCAGCCCCTGTTCCATTATTTGAAGGGGCTGCTCCTGAAATTCTGGCTGCACTTCAGTCCCACTCTCCTGATCTTTGGGCACCCTGTGCGGAGGGGAGCGGGTAGGTCCGAAGGCCTCCTCGTAGGACTGCTCCTGGGCACGGCCAAGGGTGCCATCAGCCGGTCCAGGCAGCGGGCGGTCGAGGGGGTCGTTCAACCTGACTGCCTGCCTCTCTTCCGCTCTTACATCCGGTCCAGGGTGTCCTTGGAGATGGAGCACGCGGTGTCCACCGGTACGCTCGCGGCCTTCCGCGAGAGGTGGGCACCGGAGGGACTGGAGTGCATCATCACGCCCGGCAACCAAATTTTAATTTGATTTTACGTTTTAAAGTTAATTTGTTTTAATTGCCGGTGCTTTTAGTGTCCCCTTCCCTTTTATAGGGGGCACGGGGGAAAAATTGTGATTTTAGTGCAAAAAAAAAAAAAAAAAAGAAAAAAAAAAAAAAAAAGAAAAAACAAAAAAAAAAACACAAAAAAGGGGGAAAAAAAAAATGGGCCTTGTAAATGTCTGGAGTGTCACCCAGGTCGGGTGGCACCGTTTAATGTTTTATGTTTTCACAGATAAACTCAAAAGAGTTTCATGCACAAGGGACCAATCGTGAAGCAGTAGAGGCGTGTCCTGCTCAGTAGGAGCTGTGAGCAGTGAGTGGAGCTGCTAGCAACTTGAGCTCCTGCCTGTAGAGCCCTGAGACCAGCCCAGGAGGAGAAGGAAGGAAGGGGCTTCACCACCAACTTTCATCCAGAGGGAGAGGAGGAGAACAGAAAACTTTTACATCTTTATTACCATTCTGCAAGGAGTTGGAGAGAGGGGGAAAAGACCAACAATATCCAGTGTGGAAGGAGGGAGACCCAACATTCTACAGGTGGGTGTGGGTGCATTTCCCCAAACAGACTTTGTTGTATCGGTGGGGGGAGGAAAGAAGACCACTGAGGGCCGGAACATCGCGGGGGGTGTGTGTGTGTGTGGTAGTGTGCGTGGGGGCCGTGCTTACAACTAGGCCCCCCCCACAATTGGAACCCCCCCCACCCCCCACATTTGCCTAGCCTGGGATAGCTGGAGCTACCAGGCTGAAGATTCTTTAATCACCCAATTGGAGATCGTTTGGGATTGTGTGCCTGGTGGCTCTAGCTACCCCAGGTGAAGACGTCTTCTCCCCCCACCTGAAGACCACCCCAAAGACTTTGTTTTTTGTGTGTTTTGCCATCTGGGGAGTGCACACACCCACAGCTGCGAGGGGAGACCTGCCCTCGCAGCCCCCCCCCCCTTCCCACCCCCCTCTCTCTTTCTCTGCTACTCTGTTTCTCCCCTCTCTCTCTGAGAACCCTTTCCTTCCAAATTTAAAAAAAACCCAATTAAGACAACTGAGCAGAGGGAGCAAGGCCTCTCCCCAATTGTCAACGAGGGGAGAGGTGCCTCGTTAAGGGCTCCTCTGCTCAGTTAAATACACGAGGCCATTAAAGACCATTAAGGCCTGTGACTTTGGGGTGGGTGTAGCCCTTAAAGGGACCCCGTGATGGCGACCCCATCCACGCCGGTGGCAGGGCCAGCAAGGACGTATGCGCAGGTGGCAACCGCTTCCACAGCACCTCCTGCGCCACCCGCTGCCCTGCCACCATTTACACTTATAACAAAAAAACACAGGGTCAAGAGCTACACTCACCCCACAATGAGCATCGAGGAGTGCGTGCGGGCGATGGCTGGGGTAGTCGGCCCCTCGGCCATTGTCGCAGCCTCCAAGATGTCTGGGAAGGCTGTTTTCTTCCTGGGGTCGGAGCGGGCGGTGTCCCTGGCCCTCGAAAAGGGGCTCACGGTGGGCGGGACGTTCCTGCCGGTGGATCCTCTCGAGGCCACCGCGCAGAGGGTCATCGTGTCGAACGTCCCGCCCTTTGTTCCCGCTGGGCTCCTCCTCCCTCACCTACAACAACTGGGGGAGGTAAGGTCAGGGATCAACCCCATACCGCTCGGCCTCAGGGAGAACAGCCTGCGCCACGTGTTCTCCTTCCGCCGCCAGCTCTTTGTCCGGCTGGCGCGGGAGGACATGACAGAAGGGCACTTTAATGTGGTGCACGAGGGGACTGCCTACCGCGTCTTCTGGACGTCGGACGGCGTGCGGTGCCATGCCTGCAGGGAGGTGGGGCATGTTCGCAAGAACTGCCCCGCCTCCAAGGCCGCCAAACCACCGAAGGCGGCCAAGGCTGGCGCTGCCGCCACCCCTCCCCCTAGTTGCGTCCGCGTGCCGGGAGCCATGGGTGCGCGGGCATCGTCGGAGGCCTTTGTTTTCGGGGCCTCCGGCGGGGGGGAGGGAGAGCGTCCGACCGGAAAGAAGGCGCGGAAGAAGACAAAACATCAAGAGGCGGGTCCCCTCGGTGCGCCGGATAATTTGACCACCGCGCTCAGCCCAACCCCGTCACCGGCGAGCGCGGGGTGCCCCGAGCCCGTGCCCGAGCCCTTGAACAACACCACAGAGGGGCCCGGGCGCGGGCAAGAAAAGGAAAAGGGGGGGGCGGAGCGGGAGGCCTCGGCAGACATGGAGGTCTCCCTGACTCCGCGCGCCCCCAGGAACAAAAAGAGGCACCGCCCCAATGACGCGGAGGGGGAACAATATCCCTCCGCGGAGGAGTCGGTGCCCGCCGCGTGTCCCGCGTCCCCCACCAGCGCCCCCAAATTGCGCTGCAGGCGCGAGGAGTCTTTCCCCGGGGAGGGTGAGACAGTTGAGGCTGCCCAGCCTCTGCCTCCCGGGGATGGAGTGGAAGATCTGCCTGTCGTGGGGGGCGTGGGGACCGCGGAGGAATGCGTAGCCGCCGGGCCGGGCGTCCCGGGGACTGAGGCGGGCGAGGCCGAAAAGGCCGAACCTGAGCCCGCCCAGCTATTACCCAACTTCCCCCGGGAGTTGCTCGACCCGGCAGAAACAAAATATATTGATTTTAATGAAACTGTAGACGCTGGGCCGGGGGGTGGCAGCGGGGAGGGGGAGGAACACCCACCCTCGCCCCTTACTTTGGAGCTGGGGCACTTGGAGGGCCTGGGGATTTCCTATGGCCGGGTCTCTCCTTGTTCTCCGGTTCCTGGGGCGGAGGGGGAACCCCTTCCGCTGTCATTTCCCGACCCAGCACCATTTTTAAAAGAGCCCAGTGGGGACTCCTCTGCCGACGATCCTGGGGGTGGGATCGGGGCAGTGCCAGGGCCGGTTGGAGCGGCCGGTTCATTTGCCGTACCTTGTGCGGTCGATGGGCCGGCTGCTGGCGGCCACCTCCCGGAGGAGGACGGGGACTCGGTGGGGGACGCGGGTGAAGACCTAGAGACCACCGCCAGTGAGGCGGTGGATCTGCTCGCGGCCGCCGCTGAGGCCCTCCTCGTTCCTGCAAAGGAACTCCGGGACTTTTTGGCCCAGAGCCGGGGTCGCCGCGACCAAGCCCGACTGGCCCTGGAAAAATGGTCCGAGCCGGAGCTGATCAAGGGGTCCGTCCGCGCCGCCGTTAAAACCTTGGCCGCGGGCGGGCCCTTGACAAAGGAGCAGCACCTTGAGCTGCGCAAGCTCGAGGGACTCCTCGCTGGGCTGCGGAGGGAGCGGAGTTCAACAAAAGACTCCGCTCCCTCCCCCACAATAGGTTAAGGTAGAGGTTGCACTATGCTTTTGCCATGAAGATAACCATAGCCAGCCTCAACATCAACGGCGGCAGAGGGGCACGCCGTAGATTTGACAATTTTTCGCTCCTGCGGGAGGGGAAATATGCGGTGTGCTTCCTGCAAGAAACCCACACCGTTCCGGGAGACGAAGCCACGTGGCTCCTGGAATGGCAAGGAGAGGTCCGCATGAGCCACCTCACCGCCATTTCTAGTGGGGTGGCCATCTTGCTGGGCCCGCATTTTCAGCCAGAGATCTTGGGGGTCGAGGAGCCCGTGCCAGGCCGCTTGCTGCACGTAACGGTTCGCCTGGGGGACGTGCCGCTCCATCTCGTGAACGTGTACGCCCCTCATCCCGGCCCGCAGCAAACGCGCTTCTTTGAAGAGGTGTCCGCTCTTCTTGGCTCCGTCGACGTCGGCGACTGCATTGTCCTCGGGGGGGATTTTAACTGCACCCTCGAGGCGAGGGACCGCTCCGGTGCCCCGCAGTGCATGACGGCGATGGAGAAGTTGAGGGACCTGGTCGGGTCCTTCGACTTGGTGGACGTCTGGCGAAATCTCCACCCCGACTCCAGCGCCTTTACTTGGGTGAGGCCTGGAGTTGGATGGTCTAGAGTCGACCGCCTTTACGTGTCTCGGGCGTACGTTTCCTGCGTCCCGGCGGCCTCCATGCGGCCGGTGCCGTGTTCGGACCACCACCTGGTGTGGGCGGAGCTCGCTTCGCTCCGCGCGAGGACGGGGTCCGCGTACTGGCACTTTAACAACCGGCTGCTGGAGGACGTGCGGTTCCAGGACTCGTTCCGTCGATTCTGGTCCGACTGGAGAAGGAAGCAGGGGGGCTTCCCCTCCTTGAGGCTATGGTGGGACGTGGGCAAGGCTCACGTCCGCGTCTTCTGTCAAGAGTACGCGAGGGGGTCGACCAAGAGGCGGGCGGCCAGAGTCGGGCGCCTAGAAAAAGAGGTGCTCGACCTGGAAGCCCGTCTCGGTCAAGTCGTCCAGGGCCCGGCCCTGCGGACGGTGTACGAAGCGAAGAAGGCCGCGCTGAAGGACCTGCAGCTCGTCGGGTCCCGAGGCGCGTTCGTGAGGTCGCGGATCCGGTTCCTGCGGGATCTGGACCGCGGCTCCCCCTTCTTCTACTCGCTGGAAAAAAGGCAGAGTGTCCGTAAGCAGCTCTTGACGCTGCTGGCCGACGACGGCTCTCTCGTCTCGGATCCGGAGGGCGTCAACAACAGGGTCCGTGAATATTACGGGGCTCTGTTCTCTCCGGATCCGTCCAGCGAGGAAGCGCGTAGAGTTTTGTGGGAGGACCTGCCGAAGGTCAGCCCGGAGGGCGCCGAAAATCTGGAAGCTCCGCTAAGCCTGGCGGAGCTGACCGGTGCCCTCGCCCGGCTCTCGAGGGGAAAATCCCCGGGGCTGGACGGGCTGACCGTGGAGTTCCACAGGGCGTTCTGGGACGTCCTGGGGGGCGACTACGCGCGGGTCCTGGGGGAAAGTCTGGCGACCGGGGAGATGCCCCTCTCTTGGCGCAGGGCAGTCATCGTCCTGCTGCCTAAGAAGGGCGATCTCCGCCTCCTTAAGAACTGGCGCCCGGTCTCCCTCCTCAGCACGGACTACAAAATCTTCGCCAGGGCGATGTCTGCTCGCCTTGGTGCCGTGCTGGACCACATGATCCACCCCGACCAGTCATACACGGTCCCGGGCCGGACGATCCACGACAACATCCATCTGGTCCGGGACCTCATCCATTGTTCCCAGGAGGCTGGTCTGTCGGTCGCCTTCCTATCCCTCGACCAAGAGAAGGCGTTCGACAGGGTGGATCACGACTATCTGCTCGGAACTCTGCGCGCTTTCGGGTTCGGGACGCATTTCGTCGCCCGGATCCGACTTTTGTACGCCGCCGCGGAGTGTCTGATTAAGGTTAACGGGTCCTTGACGGCGCCCCTTCGCTTTAGGAGAGGGGTGCGCCAGGGATGCCCCATGTCCGGCCAGTTATACGCCGTTTGCGTGGAGCCTTTCCTGCGCCTCTTGCGGACGAGGTTGACGGGACTGGCTCTGCAAGGGCCGGGCGTGGAGGTCGTCCTCTCGGCTTACGCCGATGACGTGCTCCTCACGGTAGAGGATCCCGCTGACCTGCGGAGGATGCGTGAGTGCCAGGAGATTTACTCGGCCGCGTCCTCCGCCAGGATCAACTGGGAGAAATGTTCCGGACTCCTGGTGGGTCAGTGGCGGGTGGACTCCCTGCCGGAGGAGCTCAGGCCTTTTGCCTGGAGCACGACCCATCTCCTCTATCTGGGAGTCTACCTTAGCCCCGACGAGGGAGCCTGGCCGGCGAACTGGCAGGAGCTGGAGGCCAAGGTCGCCGCTCGCCTAGGGCGCTGGACAGGACTGCTCCGAGTGCTGTCCTACAGGGGTCGAGCGCTAGTCATAAACCAGCTGGTGGCCGCAATGCTGTGGTACCGGCTGGTCACTTTGACCCCTCCCCCTGCGTTTGTCGCCAAGATACAGAAGAAGCTGGTGGACTTCTTCTGGAACAACAGGAAGCACTGGGTCTCTGCCGCGGTCTTGAGTCTCCCGCTTGAGGAGGGCGGTCAGTCGTTGGTGTGCATCAGCGCCCAGCTCGCGACTTTCCGTCTTCAGACCCTGCAGAGATACCTTTACGTCGAGCCCCCTCCTAGGTGGTGTGCTCTGGCGAGGTATTTCTTCCGCCAGCAGCTCGACCTCAATTATGACACGCAGCTCCTGTTTGTGAACTTGGGGGGTGCCAGGACCGCCCTCCGGGAGCTGCCTGTCTTTTACAGGGAACTCATCAGGGTCTGGAACAAAGTCTCCACCAAGCGCAGCTCTCCGCCGGCTGGAGTGGCGGCCGTCCTGCAGGAACCGCTGCTCGGGAATCCGTACCTCCACGGCCGAGGCTTTATGTGGCGGTCGGAAGAGAGGGCTGTGGCTGGTGAGGTGACCAGGGTCAGGGACCTGCTCGATGGCGGAGGAGCGGGCTGGATGGCGCCAGACACGCTGGCGCGGCGCCTAAATTCTGCCCACGTCCGCCACGCGGCCGATGCCATCGAGTCGCTAAAAACAGCTCTGGGCCCTGACTCCGTTAGGTGCATCGAGGAGGCTCAAGCACGTGGGGAGATCCCGTCCGAACTGACCCCCGTCCGGACGGAATTCCTCATCGGCGCCAAACCCCGGAACCTCCCTCGGGGGCCGGCGCCTCACAACTTGAGCCGCCTCGGGGAAATCCCCTCCGTGCCTTTCAGTTCCGCGCGGAGGGGTTTCCTGTACGGGCTGCTCCTGCACACCCTCAAATTTGCCATCCTCGCCGGCCGTCCGGACACGCCATGGCGTACCATCTTGCCGTCCGGAGGAGGCGGGGGTCCCCGATGGAGGGCACTCTACGCAGGGGTCCTCCCACTATTCATCGGGGACTTGGCCTGGAGGGTGGTGCACGGAGCAGTGCCGTGCAACAAATTTTTAAGCCGGTTCACGGACTCCCAGGCCGCCTGCAATTTCTGCGGTCTGGAGGAGTCCGTGTTCCATGTTTTTATTCAATGCACGAGGTTGCAGCCCCTGTTCCACTATTTGAAGGGGCTGCTCCTGAAATTCTGGCTGCACTTCAGTCCCACTCTCCTGATCTTTGGGCACCCTGTGCGGAGGGGAGCGGGTAGGTCCGAAGGCCTCCTCGTAGGACTGCTCCTGGGCACGGCCAAGGGTGCCATCAGCCGGTCCAGGCAGCGGGCGGTCGAGGGGGTCGTTCAACCTGACTGCCTGCCTCTCTTCCGCTCTTACATCCGGTCCAGGGTGTCCTTGGAGATGGAGCACGCGGTGTCCACCGGTACGCTCGCGGCCTTCCGCGAGAGGTGGGCACCGGAGGGACTGGAGTGCATCATCACGCCCGGCAACCAAATTTTAATTTGATTTTACGTTTTAAAGTTAATTTGTTTTAATTGCCGGTGCTTTTAGTGTCCCCTTCCCTTTTATAGGGGGCACTGGGGAAAAATTGTGATTTTAGTGCCCAAAAAAAAAACAAAAAAAAAGAAAAAACACAAAAAAAAAACACAAAAAAGGGGGAAAAAAAAAAAAAAAAATGGGCCTTGTAAATGTCTGGAGTGTCACCCAGGTCGGGTGGCACCGTTTAATGTTTTATGTTTTCACAGATAAACTCAAAAGAGTTTCATGCACAAGGGACCAATCGTGAAGCAGTAGAGGCGTGTCCTGCTCAGTAGGAGCTGTGAGCAGTGAGTGGAGCTGCTAGCAACTTGAGCTCCTGCCTGTAGAGCCCTGAGACCAGCCCAGGAGGAGAAGGAAGGAAGGGGCTTCACCACAACTTTCATCCAGAGGGAGAGGAGGAGAACAGAAAACTTTTACATCTTTATTACCATTCTGCAAGGAGTTGGAGAGAGGGGGAAAAGACCAACAATATCCAGTGTGGAAGGAGGGAGACCCAACATTCTACAGGTGGGTGTGGGTGCATTTCCCCAAACAGACTTTGTTGTATCGGTGGGGGGAGGAAAGAAGACCACTGAGGGCCGGAACATCGCGGGGGGTGTGTGTGTGTGTGGTAGTGTGCGTGGGGGCCGTGCTTACAACTAGGCCCCCCCCACAATTGGAACCCCCCCCACCCCCCACATTTGCCTAGCCTGGGATAGCTGGAGCTACCAGGCTGAAGATTCTTTAATCACCCAATTGGAGATCGTTTGGGATTGTGTGCCTGGTGGCTCTAGCTACCCCAGGTGAAGACGTCTTCTCCCCCCACCTGAAGACCAACCCAAAGACTGTGTTTTTTGTGTGTTTTGCCATCTGGGGAGTGCACCCACCCACAGCTGCGAGGGGAGACCTGCCCTCGCAGCCCCCCCCCCCTTCCCACCCCCCTCTCTCTTTCTCCGTTACTCTCTGTTTCTCCCCTCTCTCTCTGAGAGCCCTTTTCTTCCGAAATTTAAAAAAAAACCCAATTAAGACAACTGAGCAGAGGGAGCAAGGCCTCTCCCCAATTGTCAACGAGGGGAGAGGTGCCTCGTTAAGGGCTCCTCTGCTCAGTTAACATACGAGGCCATTAAAGACCATTAAGGCCTGTGACTCTGGGGTGGGTGTAGCCCTTAAAGGGACCCCGTGATGGCGACCCCATCCACGCCGGTGGCAGGGCCAGCAAGGACGTATGCGCAGGCGGTGTCCACATCCACGGCACCTCCTGCGCCACCCGCTGCCCTGCCACCGTTCAGACTTATAACCAGGAAACACGGGGTCAAGAGCTACACTCACCCCACAATGACCATCGAGGAGTGCGTGCGGGCGATGGCTGGGGTAGTCGGCCCCTCGGCCATTGTCGCAGCCTCCAAGATGTCTGGGAAGGCCGTGTTCTTCCTGGGGTCGGAGCGGGCGGTGTCCCTGGCCCTTGAAAAGGGGCTCACGGTGGGCGGGACGTTCCTGCCGGTGGACCCTCTCGAGGCCACCGCGCAGAGGGTCATCGTGTCAAACGTCCCGCCCTTTGTTTCCGCTGAGCTCCTCCTCCCTCACCTACACCAACTGGGGGAGGTAAGGTCGGGGATCAACCCCATACCGCTCGGCCTCAGGGAGAACAGCCTGCGCCACGTGTTCTCCTTCCGCCGCCAGCTCTTTGTCCGGCTGGCGCGGGAGGACATGACAGAAGGGCACTTTAATGTGGTGCACGAGGGGACTGCCTACCGCGTCTTCTGGACGTCGGACGGCGTGCGGTGCCATGCCTGCAGGGAGGTGGGGCACGTTCGTAAGAGCTGCCCCGCATCCAAGGCCGCCAAACCACCGAAGGCGGCCATAGCTGGCGCCGCCGCCACCCCTCCCCCTAGTTGCGTCCGCGTGCCGGGAGCCATGGGTACGCGGGCATCGTCGGAGGCCTTTGTTTTCAGGGCCCCCGGCGGGGGGGAGGGAGAGCGTCCGACCGGAAAGAAGGCGCGGAAGAAGACAAAACATCAAGAGGCGGGTCCCCTCAGTGCGCCGGATAATTTGACCACCGCGCTCAGCCCAACCCAGTCACCGGCGAGCGCGGGGTGCCCCGAGCCCGTGCCCGGGCCCTTGAACAACACCACAGAGGGGCCCGGGCGCGGGCAAGAAAAGGAAAAGGGGGGGGCGGAGCGGGAGGCCTCGGCAGACATGGAGGTCTCCCTGACTCCGCGCGCCCCCAGGAACAAAAAGAGGCACCGGCCCAATGAGGCGGAGGGGGAACAACATCCCTCCGCGGAGGAGTCGGTGCCCGCCGCGTGTCCCGCGTCCCCCACCAGCGCCCCCAAATTGCGCTGCAGGCGCGAGGAGTCTTTCCCCGGGGAGGGTGAGGCAGTCGAGGCTGCCCAGCCGCTGCCTCCTGGGGAGGGCGTGGAAGATCTGCCTGTCGTGGGGGGCGTGGGGCCAGTGGAAGAATGCGTAGCCGCCGGGTCGAGCGTCCCGGGGACCGAGGCGGGCGGGGCCGAAAAGGCCGAACCTGAGCCCGCCCAGCTATTATCCAACTTCCCCCGGGAGTCGCTCGCCCCGGCAGAAAAACAATTTAGTGCTTTTAATGACACTGTAGATGCTGGGCCGGGGGGTGGCAGCGGGGAGGGGGAGGAACACCCACCCTCGCCTCTTGCTGTGGGGCTGGAGCACTTGGAGAGCCTGGGGATTTCCTATGGCCGGGTCTCTCCTTGTTCTCCGGTTCCTGGGGCGGAGGGGGAACCCCTTCCGCTGTCATTTCCCGACCCAGCACCATTTTTAAAAGAGCCCAGTGGGGACTCCTCTGCCGACGATCCTGGGGGTGGGATCGGGGCAGTGCCAGGGCCGGTTGGAGCGGCCGGTTCATTTGCCGTACCTTGTGCGGTCGATGGGCCGGCTGCTGGCGGCCACCTCCCGGAGGAGGACGGGGACTCGGTGGGGGACGCGGGAGAAGAACTCGAGACCACCGCCAGGGAGGCGGTGGATCTGCTCGCGGCCGCCGCTGAGGCCCTCCTCATTCCTGCAAAGGAACTCCGGGACTTTTTGGCCCAGAGCCGGGGTCGCCGCGACCAAGCCCGACTGGCCCTGGAAAAATGGTCCGAGCCGGAACTGATCAAGGGGTCCGTCCGCGCCGCCGTCAAAACCTTGGCCGCGGGCGGGCCCTTGACAAAGGAGCAGCACCTTGAGCTGCGCGAGCTCGAGGGACTCCTCGCTGGGCTGCGGAGGGAGCGGAGTTCAACAAAAGACTCCGCTCCCTCCCCCACAATAGGTTAAGGTAGAGGTTGCACTATGCTTTTGCCATGAAGATAACCATAGCCAGCCTCAACATCAACGGCGGCAGAGGGGCACGCCGTAGATTTGACAATTTTTCGCTCCTGCGGGAGGGGAAATATGCGGTGTGCTTCCTGCAAGAAACCCACACCGTTCCGGGAGACGAAGCCACGTGGCTCCTGGAATGGCAAGGAGAGGTCCGCATGAGCCACCTCACCGCCATTTCTAGTGGGGTGGCCATCTTGCTGGGCCCGCATTTTCAGCCGGAGATCTTGGGGGTCGAGGAGCCCGTGCCAGGCCGCTTGCTGCACGTAACGGTTCGCCTGGGGGACGTGCCGCTCCATCTCGTGAACGTGTACGCCCCTCATCCCGGCCCGCAGCAAACGCGCTTCTTTGAAGAGGTGTCCGCTCTTCTTGGCTCCGTCGACGTCGGCGACTGCATTGTCCTCGGGGGGGATTTTAACTGCACCCTCGAGGCGAGGGACCGCTCCGGTGCCCCGCAGTGCATGACGGCGATGGAGAAGTTGAGGGACCTGGTCGGGTCCTTCGACTTGGTGGACGTCTGGCGAAATCTCCACCCCGACTCCAGCGCCTTTACTTGGGTGAGGCCTGGAGTTGGATGGTCTAGAGTCGACCGCCTTTACGTGTCTCGGGCGTACGTTTCCTGCGTCCCGGCGGCCTCCATGCGGCCGGTGCCGTGTTCGGACCACCACCTGGTGTGGGCGGAGCTCGCTTCGCTCCGCGCGAGGACGGGGTCCGCGTACTGGCACTTTAACAACCGGCTGCTGGAGGACGTGCGGTTCCAGGACTCGTTCCGTCGATTCTGGTCCGACTGGAGAAGGAAGCAGGGGGGCTTCCCCTCCTTGAGGCTATGGTGGGACGTGGGCAAGGCTCACGTCCGCGTCTTCTGTCAAGAGTACGCGAGGGGGTCGACCAAGAGGCGGGCGGCCAGAGTCGGGCGCCTAGAAAAAGAGGTGCTCGACCTGGAAGCCCGTCTCGGTCAAGTCGTCCAGGACCCGGCCCTGCGGACGGTGTACGAAGCGAAGAAGGCCGCGCTGAAGGACCTGCAGCTCGTCGGGTCCCGAGGCGCGTTCGTGAGGTCGCGGATCCGGTTCCTGCGGGATCTGGACCGCGGCTCCCCCTTCTTCTACTCGCTGGAAAAAAGGCAGAGTGTCCGTAAGCAGCTCTTGACGCTGCTGGCCGACGACGGCTCTCTCGTCTCGGATCCGGAGGGCGTCAACAACAGGGTCCGTGAATATTACGGGGCTCTGTTCTCTCCGGATCCGTCCAGCGAGGAAGCGCGTAGAGTTTTGTGGGAGGACCTGCCGAAGGTCGGCCCGGAGGGCGCCGAAAATCTGGAAGCTCCGCTAAGCCTGGCGGAGCTGACCGGTGCCCTCGCCCGGCTCTCGAGGGGAAAATCCCCGGGGCTGGACGGGCTGACCGTGGAGTTCCACAGGGCGTTCTGGGACGTCCTGGGGAGCGACTACGCGCGGGTCCTGGGGGAAAGTCTGGCGACCGGGGAGATGCCCCTCTCTTGGCGCAGGGCAGTCATCGTCCTGCTGCCTAAGAAGGGCGATCTCCGCCTCCTTAAGAACTGGCGCCCGGTCTCCCTCCTCAGCACGGACTACAAAATCTTCGCCAGGGCGATGTCTGCTCGCCTTGGTGCCGTGCTGGACCACATGATCCACCCCGACCAGTCATACACGGTCCCGGGCCGGACAATCCACGATAACATCCATCTGGTCCGGGACCTCATCCATTGTTCCCAGGAGGCTGGTCTGTCGGTCGCCTTCCTATCCCTCGACCAAGAGAAGGCGTTCGACAGGGTGGATCACGACTATCTGCTCGGAACTCTGCGCGCTTTCGGGTTCGGGACGCATTTCGTCGCCCGGATCCGACTTTTGTACGCCGCCGCGGAGTGTCTGATTAAGGTTAACGGGTCCTTGACGGCGCCCCTTCGCTTTAGGAGAGGGGTGCGCCAGGGATGCCCCATGTCCGGCCAGTTATACGCCGTTTGCGTGGAGCCTTTCCTGCGCCTCTTGCGGACGAGGTTGACGGGACTGGCTCTGCAAGGGCCGGGCGTGGAGGTCGTCCTCTCGGCTTACGCCGATGACGTGCTCCTCGCGATAGAGGATCCCGCTGACCTGCGGAGGATGCGTGAGTGCCAGGAGATTTACTCGGCCGCGTCCTCCGCCAGGATCAACTGGGAGAAATGTTCCGGACTCCTGGTGGGTCAGTGGCGGGTGGACTCCCTGCCGGAGGAGCTCAGGCCTTTTGCCTGGAGCACGACCCATCTCCTCTATCTGGGAGTCTACCTTAGCCCCGACGAGGGAGCCTGGCCGGCGAACTGGCAGGAGCTGGAGGCCAAGGTCGCCGCTCGCCTAGGGCGCTGGACAGGACTGCTCCGAGTGTTGTCCTACAGGGGTCGAGCGCTAGTCATAAACCAGCTGGTGGCCGCAATGCTGTGGTACCGGCTGGTCACTTTGACCCCTCCCCCTGCGTTTGTCGCCAAGATACAGAAGAAGCTGGTGGACTTCTTCTGGAACAACAGGAAGCACTGGGTCTCTGCCGCGGTCTTGAGTCTCCCGCTTGAGGAGGGCGGTCAGTCGTTGGTGTGCGTCAGCGCCCAGCTCGCGACTTTCCGTCTTCAGACCCTGCAGAGATACCTTTACGTCGAGCCCCCTCCTAGGTGGTGTGCTCTGGCGAGGTATTTCTTCCGCCAGCAGCTCGACCTCAATTATGACACGCAGCTCCTGTTTGTGAACTTGGGGGGTGCCAGGACCGCCCTCCGGGAGCTGCCTGTCTTTTACAGGGAACTCATCAGGGTCTGGAACAAAGTCTCCACCAAGCGCAGCTCTCCGCCGGCTGGAGTGGCGGCCGTCCTGCAGGAACCGCTGCTCGGGAATCCGTACCTCCACGGCCGAGGCTTTATGTGGCGGTCGGAAGAGAGGGCTGTGGCTGGTGAGGTGACCAGGGTCAGGGACCTGCTCGATGGCGGAGGAGCGGGCTGGATGGCGCCAGACACGCTGGCGCGGCGCCTAAATTCTGCCAACGTCCGCCACGCGGCCGATGCCATCGAGTCGCTAAAAACAGCTCTGGGCCCTGACTCTGTTAGGTGCATCGAGGAGGCTCAAGCACGTGGGGAGATCCCGTCCGAACTGACCCCCGTCCGGACGGAATTCCTCATCGGCGCCAAACCCCGGAACCTCCCTCGGGGGCCGGCGCCTCACAACTTGAGCCGCCTCCGGGAAATCCCCTCCGTGCCTTTCAGTTCCGCGCGGAGGGGTTTCCTGTACGGGCTGCTCCTGCACACCCTCAACTTTGCCATCCTCGCCGGCCGTCCGGACACGCCATGGCGTACCATCTTGCCGTCCGGAGGAGGCGGGGGTCCCCGATGGAGGGCACTCTACGCAGGGGTCCTCCCACTATTCATCGGGGACTTGGCCTGGAGGGTGGTGCACGGAGCAGTGCCGTGCAACAAATTTTTAAGCCGGTTCACGGACTCCCAGGCTGCCTGCAATTTCTGCGGTCTGGAGGAGTCCGTGTTCCATGTTTTTATTGAATGCACGAGGTTGCAGCCCCTGTTCCATTATTTGAAGGGGCTGCTCCTGAAATTCTGGCTGCACTTCAGTCCCACTCTCCTGATCTTTGGGCACCCTGTGCGGAGGGGAGCGGGTAGGTCCGAAGGCCTCCTCGTAGGACTGCTCCTGGGCACGGCCAAGGGTGCCATCAGCCGGTCCAGGCAGCGGGCGGTCGAGGGGGTCGTTCAACCTGACTGCCTGCCTCTCTTCCGCTCTTACATCCGGTCCAGGGTGTCCTTGGAGATGGAGCACGCGGTGTCCACCGGTACGCTCGCGGCCTTCCGCGAGAGGTGGGCACCGGAGGGACTGGAGTGCATCATCACGCCCGGCAACCAAATTTTAATTTGATTTTACGTTTTAAAGTTAATTTGTTTTAATTGCCGGTGCTTTTAGTGTCCCCTTCCCTTTTATAGGGGGCACTGGGGAAAAATTGTGATTTTAGTGCCAAAAAAAAAAAAAAAAAAAAAAAAAAAAAAAAAAAAAAAAAAAAAAAAAAAAAAAAAAAAAAAAAACGGGGAAAAAAAGGGCCTTGTAAATGTCTGGAGTGTCACCCAGGTCGGGTGGCACTCTTTAATGTTTTATGTTTTCGCAGGTAAACTCAAAAGAGTTTCATGCACAAGGGACCAATCGTGAAGCAGTAGAGGCGTGTCCTGCTCAGTAGGAGCTGTGAGCAGTGAGTGGAGCTGCTAGCAACTTGAGCTCCTGCCTGTAGAGCCCTGAGACCAGCCCAGGAGGAGAAGGAAGGAAGGGGCTTCACCATCACTCTAACCAGAGGGAGAGGAGGAGAACAGAAAACATTAACAACTTTTACCATTCTGCAAAGAGTTGGAGAGAGGGGGAAAAGACAAACAACATCCAGTGTGGAAGGAGGGAGACTCAACATTCTACAGGTGGGTGTGGGTGCATTTCCCCAAACAGACTTTGTTGTATCGGTGGGGGGAGGAAAGAAGACCACTGAGGGCCGGAACATCGCGGGGGGTGTGTGTGAGTGTGGTAGTGTGTGTGGGGGCCTTGCTTACAACTAGGCCCCCCCCACAATTGGAACCCCCCCCACCCCCCACATTTGCCTAGCCTGGGATAGCTGGAGCTACCAGGCTGAAGATTCTTTAAATCACCCTATTAAAGATCGTTTGGGATTGTGTGCCTGGTGGCTCTAGCTACCCCAGGTGAAGACGTCTTCTCCCCCCACCTGAAGACCAACCCAAAGACTGTGTTTTTTGTGTGTTTTGCCATCTGGGGAGTGCACCCACCCACAGCTGCGAGGGGAGACCTGCCCTCGCAGCCCCCCCCCCCCTTCCCACCCCCCTCTCTCTTTCTCTGCTACTCTGTTTCTCCCCTCTCTCTCTGAGGCCCCTTTTCTTCCTAATTTAAAAAAAAAACAATTAAGACAACTGAGCAGAGGGAGCAAGGCCTCTCCCCAATTGTCAACGAGGGGAGAGGTGCCTCGTTAAGGGCTCCTCTGCTCAGTTAAATACACGAGGCCATTAAAGACCATTAAGGCCTGTGACTTTGGGGTGGGTGTAGCCCTTAAAGGGACCCCGTGATGGCGACCCCATCCACGCCGGTGGCAGGGCCAGCAAGGACGTATGCGCAGGTGGCAACCGCTTCCACGGCCCCTCCTGCGCCACCCGCTGCCCTGCCACCTTTCAGACTCATTACTAAAAAACACGGGGTCAAGAGCTACACTCACCCCACAATGACCATCGAGGAGTGCGTGCGGGCGATGGCTGGGGTAGTCGGCCCCTCGGCCATTGTCGCAGCCTCCAAGATGTCTGGGAAGGCCGTGTTCTTCCTGGGGTCGGAGCGGGCGGTGTCCCTGGCCCTTGAAAAGGGGCTCACGGTGGGCGGGACGTTCCTGCCGGTGGACCCTCTCGAGGCCACCGCGCAGAGGGTCATCGTGTCAAACGTCCCGCCCTTTGTTTCCGCTGAGCTCCTCCTCCCTCACCTACACCAACTGGGGGAGGTAAGGTCGGGGATCAACCCCATACCGCTCGGCCTCAGGGAGAACAGCCTGCGCCACGTGTTCTCCTTCCGCCGCCAGCTCTTTGTCCGGCTGGCGCGGGAGGACATGACAGAAGGGCACTTTAATGTGGTGCACGAGGGGACTGCCTACCGCGTCTTCTGGACGTCGGACGGCGTGCGGTGCCATGCCTGCAGAGAGGTGGGGCACGTTCGCAAGAACTGCCCCGCCTCCAAGGCCGCCAAACCACCAAAGGCGGCCATAGCTGGCGCCGCCGCCACCCCTCCCCCTAGTTGCGTCCGCGTGCCGGGAGCCATGGGTGCGCGGGCATCGTCGGAGGCCTTTGTTTTCAGGGCCTCCGGCGGGGGGGAGGGAGAGCGTCCGAGCGGAAAGAAGGCGCGGAAGAAGGAGAAACATCTAGAGGCGGGTCCCCTCGGTGCGCCGGAAAGTTTGACCACCGCGCTCAGCCCAACCCAGTCACCGGCGAGCGCGGGGTGCCCCGAGCCCGTGCCCGGGCCCTTGAATAACACCACAGAGGGGCCCAGGCGCGGGCAAGTAAAGAAAAAGGGGGGGGCGGAGCGGGAGGCCTCGGCAGACATGGGGGTCTCCCTGCCTCCGCGCGCCCCCAGGAACAAAAGGAGGCGCGGCTCCGATGAGACGGAGGGGGAACAACATCCCTCCGCGGAGGAGTCGGTGCCCGCCGCGTGTCCCGCGTCCCCCACCAGCGCTCCCAAATTGCGCTGCAGGCGCGAGGAGTCTGTCCCCGGGGAGGGTGAGGCAGTCGAGGCTGCCCAGCCGCTGCCTCCTGGGGAGGGCATGGAAGATCTGCCTGTCGTGGGGGGCGTGGGGCCAGTGGAAGAATGCGTAGCCGTTGGGTCGAGCGTTCCGGGGATTGAGGCGGGCGGGGCCGAAAAGGTCGAACCTGAGCCCGCCCAGCTATTATCCAACTTCCCCCGGGAGTCGCTCGACCCGGCAGAAAAACAATTTATTGGTTTTAATGACACTGTAGATGCTGGGCCGGGGGGTGGCAGCGGGGAGGGGGAGGAACACCCACCCTCGCCCCTTACTTTGGAGCTGGAGCACTTGGAGGGCCTGGGGATTTCCTATGGCCGGGTCTCTCCTTGTTCTCCGGTTCCTGGGGCGGAGGGGGAACCCCTTCCGCTGTCATTTCCCGACCCAGCACCATTTTTAAAAGAGCCCAGTGGGGACTCCTCTGCCGACGATCCTGGGGGTGGGATCGGGGCAGTGCCAGGGCCGGTTGGAGCGGCCGGTTCATTTGCCGTACCTTGTGCGGTCGATGGGCCGGCTGCTGGCGGCCACCTCCCGGAGGAGGACGGGGACTCGGTGGGGGACGCGGGTGAAGACCTAGAGACCACCGCCAGTGAGGCGGTGGATCTGCTCGCGGCCGCCGCTGAGGCCCTCCTCATTCCTGCAAAGGAACTCCGGGACTTTTTGGCCCAGAGCCGGGGTCGCCGCGACCAAGCCCGACTGGCCCTGGAAAAATGGTCCGAGCCAGAGCTGATCAAGGGGTCCATCCGCGCCGCCGTTAAAACCTTGGCCGCGGGCGGGCCCTTGACAAAGGAGCAGCACCTTGAGCTGCGCGAGCTCGAGGGACTCCTCGCTGGGCTGCGGAGGGAGCGGAGTTCAACAAAAGACTCCGCTCCCTCCCCCACAATAGGTTAAGGTAGAGGTTGCACTATGCTTTTGCCATGAAGATAACCATAGCCAGCCTCAACATCAACGGCGGCAGAGGGGCACGCCGTAGATTTGACAATTTTTCGCTCCTGCGGGAGGGGAAATATGCGGTGTGCTTCCTGCAAGAAACCCACACCGTTCCGGGAGACGAAGCCACGTGGCTCCTGGAATGGCAAGGAGAGGTCCGCATGAGCCACCTCACCGCCATTTCTAGTGGGGTGGCCATCTTGCTGGGCCCGCATTTTCAGCCGGAGATCTTGGGGGTCGAGGAGCCCGTGCCAGGCCGCTTGCTGCACGTAACGGTTCGCCTGGGGGACGTGCCGCTCCATCTCGTGAACGTGTACGCCCCTCATCCCGGCCCGCAGCAGACGCGCTTCTTTGAAGAGGTGTCCGCTCTTCTTGGCTCCGTCGACGTCGGCGACTGCATTGTCCTCGGGGGGGATTTTAACTGCACCCTCGAGGCGAGGGACCGCTCCGGTGCCCCGCAGTGCATGACGGCGATGGAGAAGTTGAGGGACCTGGTCGGGTCCTTCGACTTGGTGGACGTCTGGCGAAATCTCCACCCCGACTCCAGCGCCTTTACTTGGGTGAGGCCTGGAGTTGGATGGTCTAGAGTCGACCGCCTTTACGTGTCTCGGGCGTACGTTTCCTGCGTCCCGGCGGCCTCCATGCGGCCGGTGCCGTGTTCGGACCACCACCTGGTGTGGGCGGAGCTCGCTTCGATCCGCGCGAGGACGGGGTCCGCGTACTGGCACTTTAACAACCGGCTGCTGGAGGACGTGCGGTTCCAGGACTCGTTCCGTCGATTCTGGTCCGACTGGAGAAGGAAGCAGGGGGGCTTCCCCTCCTTGAGGCTATGGTGGGACGTGGGCAAGGCTCACGTCCGCGTCTTCTGTCAAGAGTACGCGAGGGGGTCGACCAAGAGGCGGGCGGCCAGAGTCGGGCGCCTAGAAAAAGAGGTGCTCGACCTGGAAGCCCGTCTCGGTCAAGTCGTCCAGGACCCGGCCCTGCGGACGGTGTACGAAGCGAAGAAGGCCGCGCTGAAGGACCTGCAGCTCGTCGGGTCCCGAGGCGCGTTCGTGAGGTCGCGGATCCGGTTCCTGCGGGATCTGGACCGCGGCTCCCCCTTCTTCTACTCGCTGGAAAAAAGGCAGAGTGTCCGTAAGCAGCTCTTGACGCTGCTGGCCGACGACGGCTCTCTCGTCTCGGATCCGGAGGGCGTCAACAACAGGGTCCGTGAATATTACGGGGCTCTGTTCTCTCCGGATCCGTCCAGCGAGGAAGCGCGTAGAGTTTTGTGGGAGGACCTGCCGAAGGTCGGCCCGGAGGGCGCCGAAAATCTGGAAGCTCCGCTAAGCCTGGCGGAGCTGACCGGTGCCCTCGCCCGGCTCTCGAGGGGAAAATCCCCGGGGCTGGACGGGCTGACCGTGGAGTTCCACAGGGCGTTCTGGGACGTCCTGGGGAGCGACTACGCGCGGGTCCTGGGGGAAAGTCTGGCGACCGGGGAGATGCCCCTCTCTTGGCGCAGGGCAGTCATCGTCCTGCTGCCTAAGAAGGGCGATCTCCGCCTCCTTAAGAACTGGCGCCCGGTCTCCCTCCTCAGCACGGACTACAAAATCTTCGCCAGGGCGATGTCTGCTCGCCTTGGTGCCGTGCTGGACCACATGATCCACCCCGACCAGTCATACACGGTCCCGGGCCGGACAATCCACGATAACATCCATCTGGTCCGGGACCTCATCCATTGTTCCCAGGAGGCTGGTCTGTCGGTCGCCTTCCTATCCCTCGACCAAGAGAAGGCGTTCGACAGGGTGGATCACGACTATCTGCTCGGAACTCTGCGCGCTTTCGGGTTCGGGACGCATTTCGTCGCCCGGATCCGACTTTTGTACGCCGCCGCGGAGTGTCTGATTAAGGTTAACGGGTCCTTGACGGCGCCCCTTCGCTTTAGGAGAGGGGTGCGCCAGGGATGCCCCATGTCCGGCCAGTTATACGCCGTTTGCGTGGAGCCTTTCCTGCGCCTCTTGCGGACGAGGTTGACGGGACTGGCTCTGCAAGGGCCGGGCGTGGAGGTCGTCCTCTCGGCTTACGCCGATGACGTGCTCCTCGCGATAGAGGATCCCGCTGACCTGCGGAGGATGCGTGAGTGCCAGGAGATTTACTCGGCCGCGTCCTCCGCCAGGATCAACTGGGAGAAATGTTCCGGACTCCTGGTGGGTCAGTGGCGGGTGGACTCCCTGCCGGAGGAGCTCAGGCCTTTTGCCTGGAGCACGACCCATCTCCTCTATCTGGGAGTCTACCTTAGCCCCGACGAGGGAGCCTGGCCGGCGAACTGGCAGGAGCTGGAGGCCAAGGTCGCCGCTCGCCTAGGGCGCTGGACAGGACTGCTCCGAGTGCTGTCCTACAGGGGTCGAGCGCTAGTCATAAACCAGCTGGTGGCCGCAATGCTGTGGTACCGGCTGGTCACTTTGACCCCTCCCCCTGCGTTTGTCGCCAAGATACAGAAGAAGCTGGTGGACTTCTTCTGGAATAACAGGAAGCACTGGGTCTCTGCCGCGGTCTTGAGTCTCCCGCTTGAGGAGGGCGGTCAGTCGTTGGTGTGCGTCAGCGCCCAGCTCGCGACTTTCCGTCTTCAGACCCTGCAGAGATACCTTTACGTCGAGCCCCCTCCTAGGTGGTGTGCTCTGGCGAGGTATTTCTTCCGCCAGCAGCTCGACCTCAATTATGACACGCAGCTCCTGTTTGTGAACTTGGGGGGTGCCAGGACCGCCCTCCGGGAGCTGCCTGTCTTTTACAGGGAACTCATCAGGGTCTGGAACAAAGTCTCCACCAAGCGCAGCTCTCCGCCGGCTGGAGTGGCGGCCGTCCTGCAGGAACCGCTGCTCGGGAATCCGTACCTCCACGGCCGAGGCTTTATGTGGCGGTCGGAAGAGAGGGCTGTGGCTGGTGAGGTGACCAGGGTCAGGGACCTGCTCGATGGCGGAGGAGCGGGCTGGATGGCGCCAGACACGCTGGCGCGGCGCCTAAATTCTGCCAACGTCCGCCACGCGGCCGATGCCATCGAGTCGCTAAAAACAGCTCTGGGCCCTGACTCCGTTAGGTGCATCGAGGAGGCTCAAGCACGTGGGGAGATCCCGTCCGAACTGACCCCCGTCCGGACGGAATTCCTCATCGGCGCCAAACCCCGGAACCTCCCTCGGGGGCCGGCGCCTCACAACTTGAGCCGCCTCCGGGAAATCCCCTCCGTGCCTTTCAGTTCCGCGCGGAGGGGTTTCCTGTACGGGCTGCTCCTGCACACCCTCAACTTTGCCATCCTCGCCGGCCGTCCGGACACGCCATGGCGTACCATCTTGCCGTCCGGAGGAGGCGGGGGTCCCCGATGGAGGGCACTCTACGCAGGGGTCCTCCCACTATTCATCGGGGACTTGGCCTGGAGGGTGGTGCACGGAGCAGTGCCGTGCAACAAATTTTTAAGCCGGTTCACGGACTCCCAGGCCGCCTGCAATTTCTGCGGTCTGGAGGAGTCCGTGTTCCATGTTTTTATTGAATGCACGAGGTTGCAGCCCCTGTTCCACTATTTGAAGGGGCTGCTCCTGAAATTCTGGCTGCACTTCAGTCCCACTCTCCTGATCTTTGGGCACCCTGTGCGGAGGGGAGCGGGTAGGTCCGAAGGCCTCCTCGTAGGACTGCTCCTGGGCACGGCCAAGGGTGCCATCAGCCGGTCCAGGCAGCGGGCGGTCGAGGGGGTCGTTCAACCTGACTGCCTGCCTCTCTTCCGCTCTTACATCCGGTCCAGGGTGTCCTTGGAGATGGAGCACGCGGTGTCCACCGGTACGCTCGCGGCCTTCCGCGAGAGGTGGGCACCGGAGGGACTGGAGTGCATCATCACGCCCGGCAACCAAATTTTAATTTGATTTTACGTTTTAAAGTTAATTTGTTTTAATTGCCGGTGCTTTTAGTGTCCCCTTCCCTTTTATAGGGGGCACTGGGGAAAAATTGTGATTTTAGTGCCCAAAAAAAAAACCAAAAAAAGAAAAATACAAAAAAAAACAAAAAAAAGGGGGTAAAAAAAAAAAGGGCCTTGTAAATGTCTGGAGTGTCACCCAGGTCGGGTGGCACCGTTTAATGTTTTTATGTTTTGCAGGTAAACTCAAAAGAGTTTCATGCACAAGGACCCCCAGGTCCCTCTGCACTGCAGCATGTTGTAATTTCTCCCCATTCAAATAATATTCCCTTTTACTGTTTTTTTTCCCAAGGTGGATGACCTCACATTTTCCAACATTGTATTCCATCTGCCAAACCTTAGCCCATTCACTTAACCTATCTAAATCACTTTGCAGCCTCTCTGTGTCCTCTACACAACCCGCTTTTCCACTAATCTTTGTGTCATCTGCAAATTTTGTTACACTACACTCCATCCCCTCTTCCAGGTCACCTATGTATATTGTAAACAGTTATGGTCCCAGCACCGATCCCTGTGGCACACCACTAACCACCGAATTCCAACTCGAAAAGGACTCATTTATCCCGACTCTCTGCTTTCTGTTCGCCAGCCAATTCTCTATCCATGCTAATACATTTCCTCTGACTCCGCATACCTTTATCTTCTGCAGTAACCTTTTGTGTGGCACCTTATCGAATGCCTTTTGGAAATCTAAATACACCACATCCATCGGTACACCTCTATCCACCATGCTCGTTATATCCTCAAAGAATTCCAGTAAATTAGTTAAATGTGATTTCCCCTTCATGAATCCATGTTGTATCTACTTGATTGCACTATTCCTATCTTGATTTCCCGCTATTCTTCCTTAATGATAGCTTCAAGCATTTTCCCCACTTCAAATGTTAAACTAACCGGCCTATAATTACCTGCCTTTTGTCTGCCCCCTTTTTTAAACAGAGGCGGTACATTAGCTGTTTTCTAATCCGCTGGTACCTCCCCAGAGTCCAGAGAATTTTGGTAGATTATAACGAATGCATCTGCTATAACTTCTGCCATCTCTTTTAATACCCTGGGATGCATTTCATCAGGACCAGGGGACTTGTCTACCTTGAGTCCCATTAGCCTGTCCAGCACTACCCCCCGAGTGACAGTGATTATCTCAAGGTCCTCCCTTCCCACATTCCCGTGACTAGCAATTTTTGCCATGGTTTTTGTTGTCTTCCACTGTGAAGACCGAAGCAAAATAATTGTTTAAGGTCTCAGCCATTTCCACATTTCCCATTATTAAATCCCCCTTCTCATCTTCTAAGGGACCAACATTTACTTTAGTCACTCTTTTCCGTTTTATACATCGGTAAAAGCTTTTACTATCTGTTTTTATGTTTTGCGCAAGTTTACTTTCGTAATCTATCTTTCCTTTCTTTATTGCTTTCATTCTTTGCTATCGTATAAAATTTTCCCAATCTTCTAGTTTCCCACTAACCTTGGCCACCTTATACGCATTGGTTTTTAATTTGATACTCTCCTTTATTTCCTTGGTTATCCACGGCTGGTTATTCCTTCTCTTACCACCCTTCTTTTTCACTGGAATATATTTTTGTTAAGCACTATGAAAGAGCTCCTTCAAAGTCCTCCACTGTTCCTCAATTGTGTCACCGTTTAGTCTGTGTTCCCAGTCTACTTTAGCCAACTCTGCCCTCATCCCACTGTAGTCCCCTTTGTTTAAGCATAGTACGCTCGTTTCAGACACTACTTCCTCACCCTCAATCTGTATTACAAATTCAACCATACTGTGATCACTCATTCCGAGAGGATCTTTTACTAGGAGATCGTTTATTATTCCTGTCTCATTACACAGGACCAGATCTAAGATCGCTTGCTCCCTTGTAGGTTCTGTAACATACTGTTCTATGAAATAATCCCATATGCATTCTATGAATTCCTCCTCAAGGCTACCCCGTGCGATTTGATTTGACCAATCGATATGTAGGTTAAAATCCCCCATGATTACTGCCGTTCCTTTTTCACATGCCTCCATTATTCCCTTGATTATTGCCCGCCCCACCAGTTATTATATGGGGGCCTATAAACTACGCCCACCAGTGACTTTTTCCCCTTACTAACTCTAATCTCCACCCACAATGATTCAACATTTTGTTCATTCGAGCCAATATCATCTCTCACAACTGCCCTGATATCATCCTTTATTAACAGAGCTACCCCACCTCCTTTCCCTTCTTGTCTATCTTTCCGAATTGTCAGATACCCCTGTATGTTTAATTCCCAGTCTTGGCCCCCCTGCAATCACGTTTCTGTAATGGCCACCAAATCATACCCATTTGTAATGATTTGTGCCGTCAACTCATTTACTTTGTTTTGAATGCTGCGTGCGTTTAGGTAGAGTGTTTTAATACTAGTTTTTAAACCATGATTTTTTGTTTTGACCCCTCATGCAGCCCCTTTGTATTCATACATATTGTCCCTTCCTATCACCTTGTGGTTTACACTTACCCCAGTGCTACTCTGCTCTGTTCCTCCTGCCTTTTGCATTCTTTCTTGGGGTCCTGTTCATCTGAGCTCTCACCCACTCTAACTAGCTCACAGCCCTCTCCTGGGTTCCAAATACTCCTTGCATTGAGGCACCGAGCTTTCATGCTTGCCTTTTTATTATACTTTGACCCTTTAGAATTTTGCTGTACAGTGGCCCTTTTTGTTTTTTGCCTTGGGTTTCTCTGCCCTCAACTTTTACTCATCTCTTTTCTGTCTTTTGCTTTTGTCTCCATTTTGTTTCCCTCTGTCTCTCTGCATTGGTTCCCATCCCCCTGCCATATTAGTTTAACTCCCCCCCAACAGCACTAGCAAACACTCCCCCTAGGACATTGGTTCCGGTCCTGCCCAGGTGCAGACCGTCCGGTTAGTACTAGTCCCACCTCCCCCAGAACCGGTTCCAATGCCCCAGGAATTTGAATCTCTCCCTGCTGCACTGCTGCTCAAGCCACGTATTCACCTGAGCTATCCTGCGATTCCTACTCTGACTAGCTCGTGGCACTGGTAGCAATCCTGAGATTACTACTTTTGAGGTCTTATGTTTTAATTTAGCTCCTAGCTCCTTAAATTCGTCTCGTAGGACATCATCCCTTTTTTTACCTATATCATTGGTACCAATGTGCACCACGACAACTGGCTGTTCACCCTCCCTTTTCAGAATGTCCTGCACCCGCTCCGAGACATCTTTGACCCTTGCACCAGGGAGGCAACATACCATCCTGGAGTCTCGGTTGCGGCCGCAGAAACGGCTATCTATTCCCCTTACCATTGAATCTCCTATCACTATTGCTCTGCTACTCTTTTTCCTGACCTCCTGTGCAGCAAAGCCAGCCACGGTGCCATGAACTTGGCTGCTGCTGCCCTCCCCTGATGAGCCATCCCCCTCAACATTACTCAAAGCGGTGTATATGTTTTGCAGGGGGATGACCGCAGGGGACCCCTGCATTACCTTCCTTGCACTGCTCTTCCTGCTGGTCTTCCACTCCCTATCTGCCTGTGGACCCTTCACCTGCGGTAAGACCAACTTGCTACACGTGCTACCCACATCATTCTCAGCATCGTGGATGCTCCAGAGTAAATCCACCCTCAGCTCCAATTCCGCAACGCAGACCGCCAGGAGTTGGAGGCGGATACACTTCCCACACACGTAGTCGTCAGGGACACTGGAAGTGTCCCTGAGTTCCCACATGGTACAGGAGGAGCATATCACGTGACCGAGCTCTCCTGCCATGACTTAACCCTTAGATACACTTAAATTGGCAACAACAATACTAAAATTTACTCACTGTTATAGAAGAGAAAAAAGAAAAACAACTCACCAAATTGAGACCAAATTGCATTTTATTTCTAACCTGCAGGCGATTTACCTCAGTTCGCTGATGACTGGAAATGGCGCAAAATTCTCGGGTATATTAATCGGCCATATCCATCGACATAGCAGTCTGACAAGCCAAATCAAAAGTCAAGTTCGGGGTTGTCAACAACTTTCTTCTGATTGCTTCATTGTTCATCGCACAAACAAAGTGCTCATGCAATGTTCGGTCCTGAAAGTTTCCAAAATTACGTGAATGGATAGTTTTTTTAAAACTACAATATATTCACTGATGCTCTCATTATTCAACTGATTTTGTGTTCTAAAACAATAACTTTTAGCAGTATCCAGAGGCTCAGGACTGTAGTGCTGTTCTAGAATCTCCATCAGTGGCTTGTCCTTTGATGGGACCAAGCAAAGTTTCAGGATTTCATCTCGGGGCCTGCTTCAGTCAGAAAAATAGCTTATTTTCTTTCAAACAGCACCCAGTTACGGTTTTCATCATCGGGTCCTTCGACGATACTATTTGGCATGAAAAACATTTCTAGCCACTCCCCATATGCTCCAAAAGTCTCTCGGTCATGATGGAACTCACTCTTACACACTATTATTCCCATAGGCGTGGCCATCTGGACTCTTCAGTTCAGCCAAGTGTGCTTGTAATTTACCTTGGATTTTTAGCTGTGCTGCAAAATAAAGAACCTTTCAAAGTCACTCTGTTGGTTGGCTGGATCATTCACCAACAAAAATTTCAGCTGGTATATCCAGAAATCCTACCCTATGTTGCCAATGTGATATATTCGTACAACATCACTAAAGCACACACACGCACACAAGATGGCTCTTATTGGGAACTTGTCATCAAGTGACTTGTCACATGACTCTTTTATTGTATTTAGATCAGCAGTTATATTACCATAGTAGTCAACTAGGTGGAGCAGTAAAATGCAATTTGGCCCCAAGGCAACAGCAACAGCACATTGAAGTCATGTTGTTACTTGTTTATAGGCTGTTTGTTTCTTCGCTCCTCTGTGTTTAGTTTTACAAACCATACATTTCAGGAATCCATTGACTATGAGTAGACCCAGAGAATATCACAGTCACAGGAATGTATGCTATCTGGCCTCTAATTTGATAAGTATCATATTTAATGGTCGCCTGACATATTTTCTCTTTTTCGCCAATTGGCTATTTTAAGGTAGGTTTCTCAATTTTTCTTTATTTTTATTAAACAAGAGAATAACATGTTTTATGTACAAAACAATACATTATTAAAGATGAATTATCACCCTCAAGGAAAGTCTTCATTGAGTTTGGTCTTGTACATGCACACATATTTCTCTAATTCCTATAATTACTG
Source organism: Pristiophorus japonicus (assembly GCF_044704955.1). Classification (NCBI taxonomy): domain Eukaryota; kingdom Metazoa; phylum Chordata; class Chondrichthyes; family Pristiophoridae; genus Pristiophorus; species Pristiophorus japonicus. The sequence goes on along the minus strand of NC_091977.1, from coordinate 467,151,369 downwards.
GTCCAAAACCAATATAAGACTTTAGAGTTATTAATAATTCATCACTGTCCATTTGATACTACTACTTTATATTTGCTTCATACTGAAAATAATATACAAGTATAATTCACAGTTACAAGGTAGTTTACCTAGAGAAATGTCACAGCTCTTGTGGTGGTATTTACAGAGCAAGGCCGATGGGGATTGGAACCGTAACTTTATTGTGCAGTAATCTGTTCCACTATCATACAAGATAGTGAATGAACTTTAGCTATGAAACACATTTGGGTTGAATGTTAAAACTTTTAAAATCTCAAACCTAAGCCCAACCCGTCTTGAACCTGGAAACTTCCGGTTTTAACGGAGACAGGATGGGGAGCGGACGAGAAACAAAGGAAGACATTTCGGAAGCACTAGTATGGAAGGTGGCATCGTCAGAACAGATGCGACAGAGACGGAGAAATTGGGAGAATGGAATAGAGTTTCTACAGGATGCAGGTCGGAGGAAATATAGTCCAGGTAGCTGTGGGAGTCAGTGGGCTTATCGTGGACTTTGTCGATAGCCTATCCCCAGAAATGGAGACAGAGAAGCCGAGGAGGGGAAAGGAAGAATTAGAGATGGACCAGTGAAGGTGACAGAACGATGGAAATTGGAAGCAAAGTGAATGAAATTTTCTAGTTCAGGGCAAGAGCAGGAAATGGCACCGATATAGTCATTGATGTGTCAGAAAAAGAGGTGAGAGAGGGAACCTGAGTAGGACTGGAACAAAGAATGTTCCACATATCCCACAAAAAGGCAGGCATAGCTAGGACCCATGAGAGTTTTCATAGCAACACCTTTGAGTAAGTGGAGTCAAAGGAGAAGTTATTCAATGCGAGAACAAATTCAGCCAAGCAGAGGAGGTGGTGGTGGATGGAGACTGATTGGAAAGTAGCGGAGTGCCCTCAGGCTGTCCTGGTGGGGATGGAGGTGTAGAGGGGTTGAACGTCCACAGTGAAAAGGAGATGGTTGGGGGCAGAAAACTGGAAAATGTTAAAGTGGCGGAGGGTGTCAGTTGTGGATGTAAGTGGGAAGAAACTGGACAAGGGGAGGAAAACAGAGTTGAGATAGGAAGGAATCAGTTCGTGGGGCAAGAACAGGCTGAAACAATGGGTCTAACAGGGGAGTCCTGTTTGTGTATCTTGGGGTTAGGGGACTATGTGGTTGGCAGTCATGGAAGGAAGGTGTCTAGAGGAGACGAGGTCAGTGACAGTCTTAGAAATGATGGCTTGATGTTAGGTAGTGGGGTCACATTTGGGACTCATGTGTCAATAATAAATGATCTCATAATAAAGGATCCTCTAGGAAAGAATGATCATAGCATGGTTGAATTTCAAATTCAGTTGGAGGGTGAGAAAGTTGGGTCTCAAACCAATGTCCTGATCTTAAATAAAGGCAATACAAATGTATGAAGGCAGAGTTGGCCAAAGTGGACTGGGAAAATAGATTAAAGTGTAAAACGGTTGATAAGCAATAGCAGTAATTTAAGGAGCTATTTCATAACTCTCAACAAAAATATATTCCAGTGAGAAGGAAAGACTTTAAGAGAAGGGAGAACCATCTGTGGATAACTAAAGAAGTAATGGATGGGATCAAATTGAAAACAATGGAATACAATGTTGCCAATATTATTGCCAGAGGATTGGGAAATTTTATTAAACCAGCAAAGGACGACTAAAAAAACAATAAAGAGAGAAAAGATGGATTAGATGGAGAGTAAACTAGCAAGAAATATACAAACAGATCATAAGAGCTTCTTCAGGTATATAAAAAGGAAGAGAGTAGCTTAAGTATTTATTGGTTCCTTGGAGGATGAGACTGGGGAATTAATAATGGGGAGCAGGGAAATGGCAGAGACTTTGAATTAATATTTTGTATCAGTCTTCATTGTAGAAGATACTAAAAACATCCCAAAACTAGATAACCAAGGGACTATTGGGAGGGGGAAACTTAAAACAATCACTATTACTAAAGAGAACGTACTCAGTAAAATAATGGGACTAAAGGTGGACTTACATCCTAGGGTCTTAAAAGAAGTGGCTGCAGAGATAGTGGATGCATTGGTTGCAATCTCAAAATTCCCTGAATTCTGGGGAGGTCCCAGCAGATTGGAAATCCGCAAATATAACGTCCCTATTTAAAAAAGGAGGGAGGCAGAAAGCAGGAAACTATAGACCAGTTAGCCTAACATTTGTTCTTGGGAAAATGCTGGAGTCCAATATTAAGCACTAGCAGGATATTTGGAAAAGCATAATACAGTCAAGCAGAGTCAGCATGATTTTATGAAGGGGAAATTATGTTTGACAAATTTTCTGGAGTTCTTTGAGGATGTAACGAGCAGGGTGGATAATGGGGAACCAGTAGATGTGGTGTATTTGGATTTCCAGAAGGCATTCGATAAGGTGCCACATAAAAGGTTACTGCATGAGGTAAGAACTCACGGTGTTGGGGGTAATATATTAGCATTGATAGAGGATTGGCTAACTAACAGAAAACAGAGAGTCAGGATAAATGGGTCTTTTTCTGGTTGGGAAACTGTGACTAGTGAGGTGCCACAGGGATTGGTGCTGGGGCCTCAACTATTTACAATCTATATTAATGACTTGGATGAAGGGACTGAGTGTAATGTAACAAGTTTGCTGATGATACAAAGGTGAATGGGAATGCAAGTTGTGAGGAGGACACAAAGAATCTGCAAGGCTAAGTGAGTGGGAAAACATTTGGCACATGGAATATAATGCGGGAATGTGTGAGGTTATCCACTTTGTCAGAAAAAAAAAGCAAATTATCATTTAAATGGAGAGTGATTAAAAAATGCTGCAGTACAGAAATGCTGCAGTTCCTTGTGCATGAAGCACAAAAGGTTAATATACAGATACAGCAAGTAATCAGGAAGGCAAATGGAATGTTGGCCTTTATTGCAATGGGGATGGAGTATAAAAGCAGGGAAGTCCTGCTACAACTGTACAGGTATTGGTGAGGCCACACCGAGAGTACTGCGTACAGTTTTGTTCTCCTTATTTAAGGAGGGATATATTTGCATTGGAGGCAGTTCAGAGAAGGTTCACTAGGTTGATTCCTGAGATGAAGGGGTTGACATGAAGAAAGGTTAAGCAGGTTGGGCCTATACTCATTGGAGTTTAGAATAATGAGAGGTGATCTTATTGAAGCATATAAGATATCGAGGGGGCTCGACAAGGTGGGTGCAGAGAGGATGTTTCCACTCCTGGTGTGAATCTAGAACTAGGAGGCATAGTTTAAGAATAAGGGGTCGCCCATTTAGAACTGAGATGAGGTGGAATTTCTTCTCTCAGAGGTCATAAATCTGTGGAATTCTCTACCCCAGAGAGCTGTGGAGGCTGGGTCATTGAATATATTTAAGGTGGAGATAGACAGATTTTTGAATGATAAGGAAGTGAATGGTTATGGGGAGCGGGCAGGGAAATGGAGCTGAGCCCAAGATCAGATCAGCCATGATCTTATTAAATGGCGGAGTAGGCTCGAGGAACCAAATGGCCTACTCCTGCTCCTATTTCTAATGTTCTTATGTTTTTATGTTCTTAACCCTCTTCCAGGAGGTGGGTCACTCATTTAAATATTTTAAAGAGGCTGCGTGCCTCAGATTTTATCTCTTTTCCAGCTTTACTGCTGACTGGAGGGAGGCAAGGACTGCTGCTTGGAAGAGTTAAGTGCTTTTCTACCTCTGCTTGTGGGCCAGGAGGAGCTGGAGTGCTTCATTCCAATCCCTCAAGCTAACTTGCTTTCCTCACCGCGAATGGATCCCCCGCGATCAAACCCCTCATGATCAAACCCCCACCGCGATCACCGACACTCCCCGCGATGACTGGACACCCCCACGATCATTGACCCTTCCCACCACCATCACTTCCCCAATTACTCTCCGGCCCCTCACGATCACCCCCCCCCCCCCACCCCCCACAACACTCCAAGCCACGCTGTACCCACCCGTCCACCCCCTTGATCTCTACCCTGAGGAGCAGGAAACCTAGCTGCCTCTGGGCTGCAGCCTTCTCTGCAGTGTTTCCTGCCCGACAGAAGCCAAGCCAGTCAATCAGGCTGGCTTTGGGGCATGAATATGTTTGAAAAAAAAGCACGCCTGTGGGGGACCCGGCCAGAACTCCTCCCCCTCGCTTGGAAATCCCGCCTCAGTAAATATTGGATCATTGGTTCAGAATTATTTATTTCACCTCATTGAAAGTGCCTGGCAATCAATCCAAAAATATTCTCGAAATGCTGTCACAGAAGTAAAATATTTTCCTGTGTCTATGGCTATGTTTAGATTTCTGCTCAAAAGTTTGATAAAAGCAACCCAATAAAGACTAGTTATCTGGGGAACATGGATCCGCATCTTTTCCACCTTCTACTCAGTTAGATAAGTTTTCAATTGTTTGTTATGTGCTCTGTATTAATCTTCCCTGGATGAATAAATATTCTCTTGCACCCATCAGTCTTTCAGTACATTTACTAAGCAAATATGCATAGCATGCAGACAAGGCTATTCTCTGATTCTTAAACACGGAGCTATTTTGAAATAGCCCTAATTACTGTAACATTACTGTCTCTAATTTACATATACGTGTTTTATTTAATGTCCCACACTGGAAATACAAAACTCTCACCACGACTTACAGAAATAACACTTCCAATGAGGAATATTAAATAAAAGATGTACCTTTGTTCAATCAGAGACCGTAATGTTACAGTAATTAGGGTTATTTCCAACAATGGGGATGGATAAAATAATAAAGGAACATGATACTTTTGTTCCCAATTAAAATAATTGGCTTATCCTGTTTTTTAGCCACTTAATGATGGTTTCTGCGTCAACCTCCTTAGGTGTGGGGTTGTGATATGTCCAGAGATACTGTCATTGCTATTCATTGGGCAGTCCAGTTTGAGCCAGGCTGCAGCATTGTTAGGAAAGGATCCTTCTTCTGCTCAGTGCTCACAATTTTGCTTTCTGGGGCAGGTTTAATTGGGAACATCAATCAAGATTGAGATATAAATTCAGGTCTCCTAGGCAAAAATCCACTACTCTGCAATTATAGGATTCTTAATAATAGGTTTTCTGCATATTGACGATGATTATGTGAAAAATGTTGCCAATTATCTTCTAGTCAAAGATTTTCAAATATAAGGCAGAACATTCAGCAGGAGCCTAAAACAGGATCGACCATCCATTAAACACTCTGCCTGATTTTCCTTTCCGTTGATGGTGTACAATGAATGGACAATTCGCTACCGCCCATTTTACATCCCTGTCGAAATTGCAAGTTCTACTCATTGGGGTATATTTTCCTCCTGAGCAGACTTCAGGCAGCAGGCCTGCAGAGCACACTAGCCGGCTGCCTGATAGTCCCAGCGGAAGGCCCAGTCCATTTTGAGGGCTTATTAGCATTGGGCCGGCAGGCTGTAGGCAGAAAACGAGTGCCCCAGGCCAGCCCGCTAGCTTGGTGCCACCGCAATATCAGGCAACCTTCCCAGAAGAAGGTAGTTCCATCGGGATTGGCCCGATCCCGGGATAGTGGGCAGCAACCCAGACTGGTTATGTGGAGACCAGAGGAGCCACAAAAATAAACACAAACTTACCTATGTGCTTCTCTTTGGATGGCCCACCAGCTGCTAATGGAAGGGGCATGGCCAGCACATGTTCCACCCAGCACTATCCTAAAATGCATTCCTATATACATCATAGAACCCTTATTTAGATTTTAAACTGGGGATGTGTGCACCATTTCTCAACATGCAACACATATCTGCATTCGACAGGTGACTGCTGCACTATATGCCTGGAGGAATGACGACATAAAGTTCCTCATGACCGCCCAGGCAATGCGTGACAGGGCTGTGGGCTTCTCCAGGATTGCTGGCTTCCCAAAGGTACAGAGCTGCATTGATTGTACCCACATTGCCTTGCGAGCACCTTTGGAGGATTCTGAGATGTACAGGAACAGAAAAGGCTACCACTCCGTGAATGTGCAGCTTGTGAGAGATGACATGCATTGCATCATGTGATCTTATTGAAATGTATTAGGTTATGAGGGGGTTTGACAAGGTGGATGCAGGGAGGCTGTTTCCACTGATGAGGGAGACTAGAACGAGAGGGCATGATCTTAGAATAAGGGGCCTCCCATTTAAAACAGAGATGAGGAAGAATTTCTTCTCTCAGAGGGATGTAAATCTGTGGCATTTTCTGCTCGGAGAGCTGTGGAAGCTGGGACATTGAATAAATTTAAGACAGAAATAGACAGTTTCTTGAGTGATTAGGGGATAAGTGGTTATGGGGAGCGGGCGGGGAAGTGGAGCTGAGTCCATGATCAGATCAGCCATGATCTTATTGAATGGCGGAGCAGGCTCGAGGGCCCATATGGCCTACTCCTGTTCCGATTTCTTATGTTCTTATGTTCTTATGTCAATTGATGCGAGTTACCCTGGGAGCATTCATCCTATGCGAGAGCGCTGTATCAGCCATGTTTCAGCAGCAACCAGAAGGGCAGAGCTTGCTGCTGGGAATCAAAGGGTACGGCCTCACCACCTGGCTAAAATTGGCTGTATGGTTAATAATGAAGAGGAAAGTCATGGGCTGCAGGAGGATACCAATCTACTGGTCAGGTGGGCAGAGCAGTGACAAATGGAATTTAATTCAGAGAAGTATGAGGTGATGCGCTTTGGGAGGGCTAATAAGGAAAGGGTATACACATTAAGCGGTAGGCCACTTAATAGTGTAGCTGGACAAAGGGACCTTGGAGTGCTTGTTCACTGATCCCTGAAAGTAGCAGGCCAGGTGGATAAGGTGGTTAAGAAGACATACGGAATGCTTGCCTTTATTGGCCGAGGCATAGAATATAACAGCAGGGAGGTTATGCTTAAATTATATAATACTTTGGTTAGGACACAGCTGGAGTACTGCGAATAGTTCTGGTCGCTGTATTATAGGAAGGATGTGATTGCACTAGAGAGGGTGCAGAGCAGATTTACGAGGATGCTGCCTGAAATGGAGAATCTTAGTTATGAGGACAGATTGGATAGGCTGGGTTTGTTCTCATTGGAACAGAGGAAATTGAGAGGAGACCTTATTGAGGTGTGCAAAATATTAAGGGGCCTGGACATAGTGGATAGTAAGGGCCTATTACCATTGGTGGAGGGGTCTGTTACGAGGGGGCATAGTTTTAAGGTGGTTGGTGGAAGCTTTAGCGGGGATTTGTGGGGGGGCTTCTTTACACAGAGGGTTGTGGGGATCTGGAATTCGCTGCCTGGAAGAGTGGTGGATGCAGAAACCCTCACCACTTTTAAGAGATGGTTTGGTAGGCATTTAAAGTGCAGTAACTGTCATGTTTGTAACCTTCATATAACTGTAACCTTCATGTAACAACACTGCACACTGTATACACCTAAGAAATGCACACCTTGACCACAGGGGGTGAACTTGTGGGAGACACTCCTAACTGGTCATCCAGGTATATAAAGGGAGGTCCCACGTAGGGTCATCACTTCTTGGTCCTGTGAATAAAGGTTCAGGTCATAGAATGACCTTGTCTGCAGAATGTGCCTCGTGTGAGTTTATAGTAGTGTGCAAGGACTTAATATTTGGTGATGAGAAACGGGAATCAACGACTCACGAGAATGGCCACCGGTAGCACAGAGGAACGGTACTGTGTTGGTGAGGACTGGGACGATTTCGTTGAGATGCTCCAGCAGAGCTTTGTCACGAAGGACTGGCTGGGAGAGGCAGCGGCTGACAAGCGAAGGGCGCATCTACTGACCAGCTGTGGACCTAAGACGTATGGACTGATGAAAGACCTGCTCGCACGCGAGAAGCCGGCGGACAAAACCTTTGAGGAGCTCAGCAAACTGATCGGTGAGCATCTCAAACCGGCGAGCAGTGTACACATGGCCCAACACCGATTCTATATGCACTGACGTCGGGAAGGACAGAGCATACCGGACTTCGTTGCGGATCTTTGGTGCTTGGCCAGCCTCTGTAAGTTCACAGACGCCTGCAGGAGGGAGATGTTAAGGGATTTCTTCATTGAGGGCATTGGTCATGCCAGGATTTTTAGGAAGCTAATTGAGACCAAGGACTTGACCTTGGAAGCAGTGGCGTTGATGGCTCAAACCTTCATAATGGGGGAGGAGGAAACCAAGATGATATAAGCGCGCAACTCTGCTTCCAACGTGGCAATGGAGCAGGGAGTTAACATTATAAACGTGACTCAGAACCCCGCAGGCAGGCAAGGGCAATTCAACACCACCCAGGCAGTAACAGACTCTAGAGTAGATCCTCAACAGAGACAATGGCAGGTTGAACGGACATTTACACCATCACAAGGGACAATACATCCCAGGATGGGGCCATTGACACCCACTAACAGAGTGCTCAAGAGTAATCAAAGAGACAATCAGAGAGGAATGCCTGGTAACAGCTCTTTTGTTCACAACAATCTCAGCTCATGCTGGAGGTGCGGGGGCAGACATGCTGCAAAAACTTGCAGGTTTCAACAATTAATCTGTAGAAATTATAACTTCGGTGGACATTTAGCCAGAATGTGCAGGAAGCCCGCAGCGAGGCTAATTTATGAGGCAGATGAACCACAAGAGGGGTCTGCAAGGCAAGTTTATGCTTGGGATACAGCAATGGACGCTGAAGTTCAGCGGGTTCAGGTGGCAAACATCCACAGCTCATATAAAAAACGGCATCTATGATGATGAAAGTACTATTAAACGACATCCCGGTACGCATGGAGCTGGACACAGGGGCCAGCCAGTCACTTATGAGTGTCCAACAATTCGAGAAACTATGGCCACTCAGAGCTAGCAGACTCAAACTAGAACGCATTGACATGCAATTACGGACATATACCAAAGAAATCATCCCAGTGCTAGGCAGTGCAATGTTGGTGGTCACACATAATGGATCAGAGAACCGGCTGTCACTCTGGATTGTCCCAGGAAATGGTCCCGCGCTTTTGGGGAGGAGCTGGCTAGCTGAGATGAACTAGAAATGGAGGGATGTTCACGCCATTTCATCTGTGACGCGAAGTTCATGCTCACAGGTCCTACAGAAATTTGAATCACTATTTCAACCTGGTGTCGGGACTTTCAAAGGTACCAAAGTAGTGATACGCATCACCCCGGACGCCACACCAATGCACCATAAAGCTAGAGCTGTGCTGTATGTGATGCGGGAGAAAATTGAGAGTGAGTTGGACAGGTTGCTAAGAGAGGGCATAATTTCGCTCATTGAATTCAGCGACTGGGTAAGCCCCATCGTCCCTGTCCTAAAAACGGATGGCTCGGTCAGGATCTGTGGCGACTACAAGGCCACTATCAACCGAGTGTCACTACAAGACCAATACCCACTTCCGAGAGTGGAGGATCTTTTTGCCACACTGGCAGGCGGCAAGCTGTTCACCAAGTTGGACCTCACTTCAGCCTACATGACCCAGGAACTGGCTGAAAAATCTAAACTACTGACCACCATCACCACGTACAAAGAACTGTTTGTCAACAACTGGTATCCATTTGGCATTTGTTCAGCAGCTGCTATCTTTCAAAGGAACATGGAAAGCCTGCTCAAATCCATCCCTGGAACAATCGTATTTCAGGACGACATCCTTATCACGGGTAGAGACACCGAGGAACACCTCCACAACCTGGAGGAGGTGCTACGCCGACTGGACCGGGTAGGCCTGCGACTAAAGAAGTCCAAGTGTGTGTTTTTGGCCCCAGAGGTCGAGTTTTTGGGCAAGAGGGTTGCCGCATACGGGATCCGGCCTATCTAATCCAAAACGGAGGCGATTCGTCGTGCGTCCAGCCCCGGCAATACATCGGAGTTGTGTTCATTTCTGGGACTCTTGAACTATTTTGGGAACTTTCTGCCGAACATTGTTGGAGCCGCTACACGTGCTTCTGTATAAGGTTGCGATTGGTTTTGGGGGGACTGTCAGGAATGGGCTTTCAATCGGGCGCGGAGCCTGCTTTGTTCTAATAAGCTGTTGACCCTGTACAACCCCTGGAAGAAATTGGTTTTGACATGTGATGCATCATCTTATGGGGTTGGGTGCATGTTGCAGCAGAGTAATGATGAGGGCCAACTCCAACCTGTGGCTTATGCCTCCAGGTCACTCTCCCAAGCAGAAAGGGGATATGGGATGGTTGAAAAGGAAACACTTGCATGTGTCCACGGGGTGAAAAAGATGCACCAGTACCTTTTTGGCAGAAAGTGCGAGTTAGAAACGGACCACAAGCAGTTAACATCCCTGTTGTCAGACAGCAAAGCTGTCAATGCCAATGCGTCAGCTCGCATACAGCGATGGGCTCTCACGCTGGCTGCTTATGACTACACCATCCGGCACCGGCCAGGCACCAAAAATTGCACTGATGCGCTCAGCAGGCTTCCACTGGCCACCACTGAAGGGGCAGCGGAGTAAAGCACTGAGATGGTCATGGCTGTCGATGCCTTTGACAGCGCAGGCTCCCCCATCACAGCCCGCCAGATCAAAATCTGGGCCAACAGAGACCCCCTCCTATCCTTGATTAATAAATGTGTCCTGACTGGGGATTGGGCGCCCGCACATGGAGCATGCCCCGAGGAGGTCAGACCGTTTCACAGACAGAGGAATGAGCTCTCCATCCAAGCCTACTGCCTACTATGGGGCAGCCGGATAGTCATGCCCCAGAAGGAAAGGGAAGCATTCATCAGGGAACTCCACAGTGAGCACCCAGGCATTGTGCTAATGAAGGCCATTGCCCGGTCACATGTATGGTGCCCGGGAATTGACTCAGACCTGGAACTCTGTGTTCGCAGATGCACGACGTGTGCCCAGCTAGGTAATGCCCCCAGGTAGGCCCCGCTCAGCCCGTGGCCCTGGCCCACCAAGCCATTGTCACGTATTCACGTAGATTATTCAGGCCCGTTCATGGGGAAGATGTTCCTCATTGTAGTAGATGCGTACTCGAAATGGATCGAGTGCATCATCCTGAATTCATGCACGTCATCCACCACCGTGGAAAGCCTATGTGCGATCTTTGCAACCCATGGCTTGCCAGTCATCATGGTTAGTGATAATGGCCCGTGTTTCACGAGCTATGAATTCCGAGAGTTTATGTCGGGCAATGGTATCAACCACATCAGGACTGCGCCATTCAAGCCGGCCTCCAATGGCCAGGCGGAACGGGCAGTCTAAATCATTAAACAAGGTATGCTCCGGATTCAAGGACCCTCCCTTCAATGCTGCCTATTGCGCCTCCTGCTGGCTTATAGGTCCCGACCGCATTCACTCACGGGAGTTCCGCCCGCAGAAGTACTCATGAAATGGACACTTAAAACTCGGCTGTCCCTCATTCATCCAGTCCTGTCAGACATTGTTGAGGGCAAGCGCCAGTCCCAAAATGAGTGCCATGACTGTAACTTAAAGGGGAGATGTATAGAAATCAATGACCTTGTATTTATTCTTAATCATGCCATGGGGCCCAAGTGGCTTGAGAGTACTGTAATTGGCAAAGAGGGAATAGGGTCATAGTGGTCAGACTCAACAATGGACAGATATGCCGCAAGCATCTGGACCAAGCAAAGAAAAGGTTCAGCATGGACACTGAGGAACCTGAGGAAGATCATGAGATGTTGCCCACACCACCGCCAGTGAACGAGCAACAAGAACTTTCAGCAGCATGCACAGTCCCTGTGGTCAGCCCGGACGAGCCGGAATCACCACAGTTGACAGAGACGCATGCCAAGGCTCAATAACCAGAGCCCCAACTGCAGCGCTCCACGAGAGAGCGGCGACCGCCCGAAAGTCTTAATCTTTGACCCCATAACACTTTTGGGGGGATGTGTTGTCATGTTTGTAACCTTCATGTAACTGTTACCTTCATGTAACAACACTACATACTAAGAAATGCACACCTTGACCACAGGGGGTGAACTTGTGGGAGACACTCCTCACCTGGTCATCCAGGTATATAAAGGGAGGTCCCACGCAGGGTCATCACTTCTTGGTCCTGTGAATAACGGTTCAGGTCACAGAGTGACCTTGACTGCAGAATGTGCCTTGTGTGAGTTTATAGTAGTGTGCAAGGACTTAACAGTAACCTGCAGGGTTATGGACCTAGAGCTGGTAATTGACAGTTTTCAGTGCCGGGCCGGTGCCAGATGGAGTAATCATAAGCAGCTAGCGTGAGAGCCCACCGCTGCATGCGAGCTGATGCGTTGGCATTGACAGTCTCGTTGTCTGACAACAGGGATGTTAGCGGTTTGTGGTCCGTCTCTAATTCAAACTTCCTACCGAAGAGATACTGATGCATTTTTTTTACACCATAGACACATGCAAGCACTTCCTTCTCGACCATCCCATATCCCTGTTCTGCTTGAGAGAGCGACCTGGAGGCATAAGCATAGGTTGTAGCTGACTCTCAGCATTACCCTGCTGCAACACGCACCCAACCCCATAGGACGATGCATCACATGTCAGAACTAAACGTTCCCAGGGGTCATACAGGTTCAACAACTTGTTTGAACAAAGTAGTTTTGCGCCCGATCAAAAGCCCGTTCCTGACAGTCCCCCCAAAACCAATCGCAACCCTTATGCAGGAGCACGTGTAGCGGCTCCAAGAGTGTGCTCAAGTTCGGCAGAAAGTTCCCGAAATAGTTCAACAATCCCAGGAATGAACGCAGCTCCGATGTGTTGCAGGGCCTGGGTGCTCGTCGAACCGCCTCTGTTTTGGATTCGGTGGACCGAATCCCATCTGCAGCAACCCTCTTGCCCAGAAACTCAACCTCGGGAGCTAATAACATGCATTTAGACTTCTTGAGTCGCAGGCCTACCCGGTCCAGTCGGCGTAGCACCTCCTCCAGATTGTGGAGGTGTTCCTCGGTGTCTCGACCCGTGATGAGGATGTCGTCCTGGAATACGATCGTTCCAGGAATGGATTTAAGCAGGCTTTCCATGTTACGTTGAAAAATCGCGGCCGCTGATCGAATGCCAAACGGGCACCTGTTATACGCAAACAATCCCTTGTGCGTGGTGATGGTGGTCAGCAGTTCAGATTCGTCGGCCAGTTCCTGGGTCATATAGGCTGAAGTGAGGTCCAACTTAGTGAACAGCTTGCCATCTGCCAGCGTGGCGAAGAGGTCCTCCGCTCTTGGGAGCGGGTATTGGTCTTGTAGGGATACCAGATTGATGGTGGCCTTGTAGTCGCCACAGATCCTGACAGAGGCATCCGCTTTTAGAACGGTGACGATGGGGCTCGCCCAGTCGCTGAATTTAACAGGCGAGATGATGCCCTCTCGCAACAGCCGGTCCAATTCGCTCTCGATTTTTTCCCGCATTACATACGGCACCGCTCTGGCTTTGTGGTGCACTGGTCTGGCGTCCGGGGTGATGTGTATCACTACATTCGTGTCTTTGAGAGTCCCGATGCCCGTTTGGAATAGTGACTCGAATTGTTGTAGGACTTGTGAGCATGAACTTCGCTCTACCGAGGATATTGCGTGAACTTCCCCCTATTTCCAGTTCATCTCAGCTAACCAGCTCCTCCCCAACAGTGGGGGACCATTGCCTGGGACAATCCAGCAGAGTGGCAGCTGGTTCACTAACCCATTGTGTGTGACAGCCATCATTGCACTGCCTAGCACCGGAATGATTTCTTTGGTGTAAGTCCGTAATTGTGTCTCAATACGCTCTAATTTGGGTCTACTGGCTTTGAGTGGCCATAGCTTCTCAAATTGCTGAACGCCCATGAGTGACTGGCTGGCCCCAGTGTCCAGCTCCATGTGTACTGGGATACAGTTCAACAAAACCCTCATCATCATTGGTGGCGTTTTGGTGAATGAACTGTGAATATTCACTGCATGGACCCGCTGAACCTCGGCGCCCATCGATTTGCCCCAAAAGTCATCCCGCTTCACAGAACTCTCTTCTGGTCCATCTGCCTCATATATTAGTCTGGTTGCAGGTTTTCTGCACATTCGAGCTAAATGGCCACTGAGATTTCAGTTTCTGCAGACAAACTGTTGGAATCTGCAAGATCTGGCTGAGTGTTTCCCCCCACACCTCCAGCATGAGTTAAAGTTTCCATTGTTGGGGACAAAGGGACTATGGCAAGGAATTCTGCGCTGACTGTCCCTTTGACTGCTCTTAAGTACCCTATTAGTGGGTGTCAATGGCCCCATCCCGGGTCGCATTGTCCACTGTGATGGTGTGAACATCCGTTCAACCTGCCATTGTCTCTGTTGAGGTACTGCTCTGAGGTCTATTGCTGCCTGGTAAATGTCAGACTGCCCCTGCCTGCCTGCGGGGCTCTGAGTAGCATTGATGGTGTTGACTCCCAGATCCATCGCTGCATTAGAGGCAGAATTGCGCACGTAAATCATTTTCATCTCTTCCTCCCCCGCCGTGAAAGTTTGAGCAAACAACGCTGCCGCTTCCAAGGTCAACTCCTTTGTCTCAATTAACTTGTGAAAAATTCCTGCGTGACCGATACCCTCGATAAAGAAGTCTCTTAGCATCTTCCCCCTGAAGGCGTCTGTGAACTTACAGAGACTGGCCAAACGCCGGAGATCTGCTACAAAGTCCGGTATGCTCTGTCCTTCACGACGTCAGTGGGTGTAGAATCTGTGTCGAGCCATATGTATGCTGCTCGCCGGCTTGAGGTGCTCCCTGATTAATTTGCTAAGCTCTTCAAAAGTTTTGTCCAATGGCTTTTCGGGTGCCAGTAAGTCCTTCATGAGCGCATAAGTCTTTGGCCTGCAGCTGGTCAGGAGATGAGCCCGTCGCTTGTCGGCCGGTGCATCCACCAGCCAGTCTTTAGTAACGAAGCTTTGCTGAAGCCTCTCAACAAAGTCGTCCCAGTCTTCCCCAACACAGTACCGTTCCTCTGTGCTACCGGTGGCCATTCTCGTGGGTCGTGAATTCCCGTTTCTCGTCGCCAATGTAAAATCCTTACTCTACAGCATGAAACCACACGAGGCACATTCCAGGGACAAGGCCATTCTGTGACCTTAACTCTTTATTACAGGACTCCAGAAGTGATGACCCTGTGTGGGACCTCCCTTTATTTACCTGTGTGAACAGGTAAGGAGTGTCTCCCACAAGTTCAACCCCTGTGGTCAAGGTGTGCATCTGAGTTGAGTGTATACAGTAATACAGTGGTGTTACATTGTAGTTACAAACATGACAGGTACCAAGCTTATTCTTTCGAACATCTCGGGTAATGCGCACTGGGGGGTGGGGGGGGTGGCGGAGGGGGCAGCAGGCGATAATGTGGAAGGCCCAGATTGGGACTCTTCAGAGGCTGGTCTGAGGATTGGAGTGGGAGTGGCAATTGATTCTGTCAATTGCTGCGGGGTCTGGGCATGTTTCCTTATTACAGCAGCTAACTCCGACATTCCCTCCCTCATGTGCCCTGACAGTGCCTCAACTACCTGCAACATACCCTCCCTCATGTTCACTGACAGTGTATCAGCTACCTGCGACATTCCCTCCCTCATGTTCACCAACAGTGTCTCAACTACCTCCAACATTCCCTCCCTCGTGTTCACCGACAGTGTATCAACATTCCCTCCATCATGTGCACCGACATTGTATCAGCTACCGGCGACATTCCCTCCCTCATGTAACCGGACAGTGTTCCCATTTCTTGTGAGAGTGTTGTTACTTCTCCCGACAGTCCTGATACCTCATCATCCACCCCGCTGATGGTGTCCAGGACTGATCGCATAAGGTCAATGCTCTCTGCACTCATTGCCATCATCTGAACCACACCTGTTAGATCCTGCACCTCCGGAGAGTGCTGTTGAACTCTCCTTCCCTTCCTCACCCTGGGTGTGGCTCGCTGCATCCCACTGGGACCCGCAGCCTCGGATGGTGGGGTCCTGGGGATGCCTTGCTGCATCCCACTGTGACCTGCAGCCTGGGAAGGTGGGGCCCTGGGTGTGTCTCATTGCACCCCACTAGAATCCCCAGCCTCGGACTGAGAAACCATGGAATGTCCCAACACTCGTAACACTCAGGAAAGGGCCTGGCACCTAAATGGGCCTGCACCTCCTCCAGAGTGAGTACAACATCCATCCCCTCCCCCTGCCCCTCCCCCTCCCCCCCATGCTCTTGGTCTGGAAGGTGGGATTAGGAGATGTTCTCCTCTTCAGGCTCGTCCTCGTCTGAATCTTCTTCTGCATCATCTTCAGCCTCGTCAGGGTTGGCCTCAAGTTCTGCAAAATATAACAGAACAGACAAATGGTTAGCAGCCGAGGAAGGGGCAGGGTGGCATGAGTAGGCTCACACAGCGCAAGCAGCAGGCTGATTTGATGGACCACGATTAATGATAGCACATTGCATCAACTGAAGCGTAGCTGACGGAGACATCCCCACAAACCGAAGCGTGGCTAGCCCACGCAGAACTTAACATTCAGCAAAGCCAAACTGTGGAATTTTCAGGACTTACCCTCTCCCTCGAGTGTGGACCCAGCTTGTGCAGTGGTGTTTGTTCTTCTCCAGGCAGGACCCATCAAAGCAGCGACCCTCTCTTCCAAGGGTGTCAGTGGGTGCATATTTGCCGGGCCCTGTTCAAGTTCGTTCCCTTTTGTTGTGTGCCACCTTTCTCTGCAAAGATGAAAATGTAACTTTTTAGAGAGGATATCTTTCTGCTGGGTGGGATATATACAGATGGTCACATTTACAATTGCTATTCCATTGAATAAATGACTATTACTTACACTAACTACTTGACCAAGATCCTGCCACTTCTTTTTGCACTGGCCTCCAGACCTCGGGGTGGTCACCATTGCACTGTAATCTTCTGCAAGTTGGTTCCAGCGTTTCTTCATTTCTTTTCGTGACACTTTTATGTGATCTCTGCTGGTGTCTAGCTCTTGCCATCTGCCCTCAATTACAGTAACCAGTGCCTCCACTTCATCCTGTGAGAAATTCTTGGTCCTTGAGCCGCATTGCATATTGTATTGTCGCTCCGATTTTTCCAATGAGAATTAAAGTTCTCACACACAACTGTCTCTTTAAAAATGGCCGAATGCAGACCGGGAACTGTACTGGGCAAGCGCGCCCATAGTAGTCACGTCAAAAACGACCTTTTTTTCACGCATATGTAGAAGGGGCGGTATCGTTTTTTTCGGCACAGACATTAGGCTCCAGCCCCCCGAAGTTGAAGGACAGGCTGCGCAGCGCCAATTTCAAAAAATAGAACGGGGAAACTTGCAAGTTCTTTTTTTGGAGTAGTCGGGGCCAAACAAAACGGGCATAGCTCTTGCAGTACGCAAAGAAACGGCATTGAGGAAAATTGAGCCCAAGTTACTTGTGTTAAGCACTTTGAGCCAGATTTCAGAATTTCCATTACATCTAATTGCAGATGTTATCTGTAGCACACTTTCAGACCATTTGTGAATTTTACTGGCTGCAAACTCATTAATATGCAAAAAACAAATGTAAATTACATGAAAACTACAGGATATGTAAATATATTCAAACCACATATCCACGAATATGATCAAGATGTGACCACATACCATGAGGCTGTTTCAGATTATAAACAAGTCGTTCCAACAAACATTTCACTTTTTATGGGAGGTGAGAGAAACTGTATATTAGAAACAGTACTTGTTAGCAGCCCATAACAAATAACCAGCTATAAAATGAATAGAAGGTGTTACTTGTATATATACTTATAAAAATATGAAAACATTGTACCATAGCTGTAACACTGGCTTCTACCTTAAATATTTACACTTCTAGCGCCAATTAAAGAGTAATTTCCATTTTTATTTATTCGTTCATGGGATGTGGGCATCGCTGGCAAGGTTGGCATTTATTGCCCATCTCTAATTGCCCTTGAGAAGGTGGCGGTGAGCCGCCTTCTTGAACCGTTGCAGATTGTGGTGAAGCTACTCCCACAGTGCTGAATTTGTCATAATGATTTGATGCAACTTAATGGCTTGCTAGGTCATCTCAGAGGGCAGTTAAGAGTCAATCACATAGCTGTGTGGTCTGGAGTCACATATAGTCCAGTCCAGGCAAGGACAGCAGATTTTCTTCCCTATTAGTGAACCAATTGGGTTTTTATAACAATCATGGTCACCATTACTGATACTAGCTTTTTAATTCTAGGTTTATTTAATGGAATGCCATAGTGGGATTTGTACTCACTTCTCTGGACTATTAGTCCAGTATTAGTCCAGTAATATAACTACTATGCTACCGTACCCGATTAGAAGGAGTGATTCCACTGGGAGTGCCAGATTCATGGAATCGCCCTTATATATCTTGTATGGATGTACAATTTTCTTGTGCAAGCCTAAACAGAAAGTGTTGGCAGATTGTTTCTTTGTAAGAGGTATCACTGTGCCATTGAATCCTGCCCTTGACCAACATAGACACATGCTTACTTTCCAGTAGATCCAAAAGATCCCATGGCACTATTTTGACAAAGAATAGGTGAGCTTTCCCCAGTGTCCTGGCCAATATTTATCCCTCAATCAACATCACTGAACAGATTATCTGGTCATTATCACATTGCTGTTTGTGGGAGCTTGCTGTGCGCAAATTGGCTGCCGTGTTTCCTACAATACAACAGCAACTACATTGCAAAAAGTACTTCATTGGCTGTAAAACACTTTTTGGGTTTGAAAGGCGCTATATAAATCCTTCCTTCAACTTCCTCCTCTTCCGCTTTTCCTCTGCTGCTTCTTCCTCTTCTGCTTCTTCCTGTTCTACTTTTTCCTTCTTCTGCTTCTTCCCACTGCGAGCATCTTGTCCCCTTTGCTGCCCTTGCTTCATCTCCATATGATGTTGCAGCACAAGAGGGACTGCAACTAGAGTCATCAGGACTTTGAACAAGTGGTGTCTCAGAAGTCTTCTTTTCACATCCAAAGCCTTGCTAGCATCCAGCCGGACTTTTTAAATGTATTGCACTACTCCAATGAAATGTGAAAAAACACAGTCCAAAAGCTGAAATCGAAACTTGCCTGAAAGATGTGTGTGTCCCTTTAAGAAATGCTGACAGCATCTCAGTAGAACTGATGCATGCATGTTCCACGTGCGTGGTTATGAGAGGGCAGTATGGAGAGGGGAAATGTCCAAAATCGCAGTCATGCATCAATTTAAGCATTGTACGCCGATTGACATCATGATCGACATATTTACATGAGAGGTGAGCACAGGCAACGGCAGTGCTAACGATCTCTCCAAAATGGCAGCCGCTGTGTTCCACGCCAGAAGCGGACAGAAGTGAGGCAGCAGCCATTTTTTCAACAAAACCAGCCTGGACAGCCAGCACTACAAAACTGAATTTCATGGTCAGTATCTTTAGGAAAGAACAGAAAAAAACAAAAATGCAGAATTATCTAGGGATAATGATTATAATAATTAAGTACATAACAATCAATGTATTACATTCTTTTTCCTTATATAATTATTGTTTTTGAGATTGCCTTAAAAATCGAGCTTTTAAAGATCTTCCCACTATTGAAACAAAATTATTTTGCTATTGGAAGTTATGATGACAATTGTCTTTTTTTCCATTCACGGGATGTGGGCATTGTCGGCAACACCAGCATTTAATACCCATCCCTAGTTGCCCTTGAGAAGGTGGTGGTGAGCCACCGTCTTGAATACAACTGAATGGCTTGCTCGGCCATTTCAGAGGGCAGTTAAGAGTCAGCCACATTGCTGTGGGTCTGGGGTCACATATAGGCCAGACCAGGAAAGGATGGCAGATTTCCTTCCCTAAAGGCCATTAGTGAACTCGATGGGTTTTTATGACAATTTGGTAGTTTCATGAGCCGAGAGTTTCCTCGTTCTTTTGAATGCTTAACGCCCACTTAACGTCCATTTCACCGCTGAAATGACGTATAATGCCCATATATTGCCCATTTAGCCACAAAATGGAAACTGTCGGGCATTTTTCGGAAACTTATTGGTGAGCGTTACTTTCCCCATGTGCGTAACGCCGGGAAAAAATAATACCGCCCGCCCACCTTTTTTGGGCGGAATCATCAGAATGGGCAAAACCAACGCCCAGGAGATCACCCACCATCACTTTCACCACCTCGCACACATATCGCCCACAATATCGCTCACCCAAAAAAACGCCCAGAAAAAGTGGAACTGTTTTGAACTAAAGCCAGTGGCGTGGCTGCCATTTTTAAAATCGCAGGTCACTTCATTCAAAAGGCTGCCTCAACTTCGGGGGAGTTTGCATTGACTCTGGAGTTCTTCTCAGGTGAAGTGACCATCTCAACAGACATATTTTCAGACCCTGGACTATTGGGGGTTTACTCTAGGTGTATTTTAGTGAGGAAATTATTGCTTCTGATCAATCGCTATTATACTTTCATTGCAATGGGGCCAGCCATTTCTCAGCCTGCATCGATTAATATGCAGTTGCTGCAGAGTGCAGATGGCTCAATGTGTGATGCACATCATTATATACCCATTTTAAGACGTGCAAGAATGAGGAGGCGGGCCAAACCATACACATCCCGCACGTATAGGGAAAAGAGGTCTTACCTCAACGTCTCCGGCCACATCTGCCTTCGGAGACTGCGCTTCCATAAGATGTTGATCAATAAAGTATGCAAGCTCATCAGGCCACATATGCAGCCTGCCATCAGGACATCAGTGTCAGTTGAGGTCAAGGCCACCGCGGCACTGTCTTTCTACGCGTCCTGTTCCTTTCGGGCCTCCGCAGTCGAGATTTGCTCTCTGTCTCACCATGCCACCCATTGCTGCATTGGACAGGTCACGGAGAAGGATGAACTTTATCAACTTTCTCATGACCACGGAGGCTCAGACTGACAGATCTGGAGCATTTTACCGTATTGCTAAGTTTCCCAGGGCGCAGGGAGCTATACAGTGCATTCACATCGCCATGCAGCCACCTTCTCAGGACCCGCAGCGTTTTCGTAACAGAAAAGGATTTCACTCCCTGAAGGTCCAACTAGTTGTCAACCATAACCAGATCATAATGGCAGTGAATGCCAAATGTCCGGGCAGCTTCAATGAGGCTCACATCCTGCGTGAGGGTGCTGTCTCTGACATGTTTAAGAGTAAGCCACAAGGACAATGCTGGGTGCTTGGTGATATCCAATATGGCCTAGCCACCTGGTTGATGACACCCCTGCGAGGCTGAGAAGCGATATAACCAGAGCCACAGAGACACATGTAATGTGGCCCAGAAAACAATAACTGTGCTTAAGCAGCGCTTCAGATGTCTGGACCACTCAGGAGGGGAGCTACAATACAACCCTGAGCAAATAGGTAAATTCATGGTCGTGTGCTCCATGCTGAACAATCTGGCTATCAGGAGGGGCCAAGAATTGCCAGAAGAGACTGATGCTCCATTTCAGGAGAGAGAGGAAGAAGACGACGAGGGGCTGGACGCTGACCTAGCGCCAGACAATCAGACTGGCTATGCAACCATGCCCACGACCCCCTCAAGACTACACGAAAGGGCCCGTGGTGGCTACATAGCTGCAAGACTCTTGCGTGAGGAGCTGATATCTGAACGATTTGCCTGAAAGAACGTTGCTGTGAGTGACAACACTGACACACTGCTGTGTATGTGCAGCTCAGACATTAATGGTACCCATCACCTTGGTGCCAGTTAAAGTTTACGTTGATTGAAGTTAAGTTTTATTGAACCCTTTCATGTTAAGGAATCACCAGTATGTAATGGTCCAGCTGTCTGAGACAATGCGCAACAAGGTTATGTTCAATAAAAACATTCTTAAGCAACTTTGGTCTGAAATCTGTAGGGGGTGGTCTCGGAGGTCAGGTTCACTTCTGACCTTCTGAGTGGTTCGAATCGCTCCCACTCCCTGGATTCTAGACTTTGGATTTATTTAGGTATATGACAAAGTGCAGCAGACAACTGGTTTTGGTGCAAGAATCTTTGATTTTATTTTGGAAAGAAAATACAATGTCAAAACTTACAATCTCTAGAATAAAGAACACTTCATTACACATACAAAAGGGGTTACAGAAGATAATACACCTCCCACCTCCCAATACCTAAATTTGACTAGGTTAAACTCTGGGGCAACAGGGATAATGCTCACCAATCCTCTTATTCACAGTTAGCGGTGGTTCGCGATTTCGGGGTAGGTTCTGCTTGCCTCTGTAGGTTCTGCTTGTCGTACCCTGAATGTCGTGGAAGACTTCTCACTGCGTAGTCTTCAGTTGGGTGGTGTCCGCTGATGCGTTAGGGCGCGTATTGGATTTATGGGGTGAGTACCCACTTTCTTCGGGTAGGAGTAGGTTTTAAGGTTCTTTTAGGTAATGTTTTACCCGTTGGTAGCTCAGGGATAGCTTGTAGAGTAGAAACAGCTTGCGTAATCTGGTTTTCATCGAGTTGACTTCGGTTTGGAAATTGTTGGTAACGATGGCTCAATGTTACCAATTTAGTTGCTGGTAATATCTTGGTGGTTGTTTCATGAACCTCTTGCTGCAATGGCATGCTTGGTGTCCTGGTCATTTGTGAGGCTGTCTTGGTCGATGTTCTGAAGAAACCAGGTTAACGAAAACTGGTGTGCTGATCTTGAAGTCTGCCAGGTCTGAAGCATACGAAGCTGGTGTAGGAGCAAAGGTGGCCACTTCACTGTAAAACAGGGCCTCAATTATACCTTGAGAGCCTTGCTAATCTGCACACCAAATCAATAGGAATGGGGTACTGAAGTTGCATGTTCAGCCATGAACTCATTGAATGGCAGTGCAGGCTAGAAGGGCCGAATGTTTCTATGTTTCTAAACTCGATTCTTTGTTTAATTTTGGCGGGCTTGGTACTTCTTTGTCGAATTTTGGCAGACTCGTTAATGGTAACTTGTTTTAGGATGTGTCAATCGGTTGAATTCGAGTCGTGATTATACGAATCATATTCGGTGTTTACGTTGTCTGCCTAGGCCTGAGTTCATTTTAAGCGAATCCAAAATGATCCTTCCTTAGGGTTTCTTTATACAGAGGGGGAATCTTTGAATTTTGAGAAAACTCGAGTTTTACAATCTTAAGTGTCACAGGCAAAAACACCCAACCCCTGCCCACACCCCACTTTTTCCACCACTGACATCAATCAAATGTTCAACATGTCCAGCAACACAGAATACAAATGCAAAGCAGGAGGGTGGTCCCGTCCCCCCATACATTACAACAAATTGCATACAACCAGCTGGAGATAGAACACAGCCATCACCTGCGGACATGCACCTCACTTTTCTTCCCCGCTCCCCTTCTTCTACCCACCTGTACCCCTTCCCCTCCTCACTCCACGGCGCCTGGCCAAGGAGCTCCTCAGGTGGTGCTTCATTGGGGGGGATGAAGGCAGAGGCAGTGGTTGAATGGGTACAGGAGCAGGAGGTGCCGAGGGGGCAACATTCTCTGATGCAGAAGCAGGATCTTGGTCCTTGCTCTCATCTGTCGTTCGCAGTGGTGATGCAGAACCTAGGGGTGAAGTGCCGTGCTCTGGGACCACTGCGAGGCCTGTGCCAGCAGCGTTCCTGGCTATCGCATCTAGGGCCTCCGCCATCCGCGGAATGTACTCAGTCATGGTGGCCAGCTGTCGGGATATTCCCCCCAATGCTTCGATGAGCCGGTCACCAGTGTCTACAGTCCTCCTGGACAACTGTACCATCTCTCCGGTCTCATGTGGCGCTCGTGGACCAGACCTGCCATGTCCTTGAGGCCTCCGCAGGGTCGGCGCCGTCCTGGGGACAAATGGGGTGCTTTGTGGCGAGGAGCTTGAGGTCAGAACCTCCAGATTGGAGGCGGGATTGACCGGAGGACCACTAGATGGCCTTGGGGTGGAATGGCTTCTGGAGTGTGGCGATGCAGGTTCCTCGAAGTCGGCGATCTCATCCGTGGAGAACAAACCCAGTGGATTGACGGGCGAGAATCGGAGCTCCTCAGCACCAGATGTAGGATCATCCAACGAGTCCGGCCCCTCACCCCCACCTTCTGGCCTCTGTGGTCTTGCCTGGGGCCATGCTGCTGGCTGAGCTGCAAAACACAAATTAGGTTATTAAAGGAAAAGGGGGTGCTAGGGTCACAAGGTGAGTCCAGCGCTATACACAGCATATGCACGACAAAAGCAGCACTGCTATCAAGATCATCACAGACATCACATTTCATGACCATCAACTCATTTGCATTGCAATGATTTTCATCAGGCCAGCATTATTTCTGAGACAATTTTAGAAATCATCTATCATATATGATTGTTCGGATATGAGTGGGTGTGACATCTATTAACTTTACATCACACAATGGTATATACTTTACTCACGTGGCATCATTTCAGGGTCTGCAGATGTATCCGTGGCTGTCCGGATGCTTCCCCATGAGTGCGAGCACCCGCTCCTCCATCTCAGTGATGTCGCTGGGGACTGGTGGCCCCCTACCCGTTTGCCTCTGCACGGACCTCATCGTCGATAGCTTCTTCTGTAAAAGGTGACAGGATGACATGGCATGAGATCATTGCGTGATATAATTACTAGTCACTGTCACAGAGACTGATATAACACATAACTGACTGATGTAATCATGCTTATTATGATAATTAGCATTCTTTACCTGAAGACATGCACCATGACCGCAGGCTTTGAGTGAAACATTCCCGGTAAAAGTGAAAGACCTCACATCTGCTGATAGTCATTCATGACTGTTACAAATCAAATTATATAAATACATAGGTACATGTAAATCAATGTAATACTTACTCGTGCAGATCCCACAAGGTCATTCCATCGTTTGCGGCATTGGTTGCTCTCACGCACCTCGTTGGTTGCCGACGAGACCACCTCTGCTATCTCGCTCCATATCCTCTGGGCTGCCTTTGGGGAGGGCTTCCCGTGCCCTCCCTGTGTCAAATCACCCCAGCGTAACTCGACCTCCTGCAGGAGGGAGGCATTTGCCTCATCTAACAGCCTCCTCGCTCTTTTGCGCCCTCCAATGTGCTCCTCTCTCACCTCACTGCTCTCTCCAGCGTCAGTCGCCAAAGCATGCTGTGATGCCTCCTCCTCTCCCTCCATTATAGGCTAAATTCGGGCAAATACGTGACTGGAAACAGCTACTTTTTTCCCCCCTATTTGCTATAAAGCTCTAAAGTCTCCCTCCTTCCTCCCAAAGCAGCCACACCACACCCACACACACCTTCAGTCCCTCTCAGCTCCCTCTCTCTCTATCCCCTCTTCTGCGCTTGTCATGATGACCCTTGACCTCCTGAATTGCGGGAATTGAGCATTGCCATGCCGTTGCTAAGGACGGCGACACTTTACGGCAGAAGGTCAGCGAGATTTAACACTACCGCCCATTTCATATCGCTCACGATAACGCCCAATTTCAAAAGTGCTTTGAGAATGGGCGAGAAGCTGGTGATATAAAAACCCATTTTTACCGCCCATGCCAGAAATAACACCCATTTTTGGGACATAAGCAGAAAAGTGTAAAACCTAGCCCATGGTCACCATTACAGATAGTAGCTTTTTAAAAACATTATTTATTTGAATTTAAATTCCCCAGCTGCATGGTGGGATTTGAACTCTTGTCTCTCAGTCATTAGTCCAGTAACATAACCACTATGCCACATACCCATCTGAAAAGTTTTAAAATTATGATTGCTGATGGTAATTTTTAATGTTTTCTAATGGTAGCTGTTCAGTATGTAAACTTGTATATACCTTGGACAGTCACCAGAGGGCTCATCCCCTGGAGGCCCGAGGGATCCCACAATCCCTTGGGAGCACAGGTACTTAAGGAGGCCTCACAGGCTGGAGAGGCACTCTGGAGATCTGCAATAACAGACTAAGGTCACACTTTACTTTGAGCTCACAGTATCCAGTCAGACTCTTTATTCATATATAACAACTGGCGACGAGATACAGATAACGAACCTAACGATGCAGAGAACAGTGGGCATCCTGGAGAAATTCTCGGATGGAGATGATTGGGAAACCTTCGTGGAGTGACTTGACCAATACTTTATGGCCAACGAGCTGGAAGGAGAAGTGAACACTGCTAAACGAGGGGCGATTCTCATCACTGTCTGCGGGGCACCAACGTATGGCCTCATGAAAAATCTGCTTACTCTAGCGAAACCCACAGAGAAATCTATGATAATTTGTGCACACTGTTCTGAGAGTATTTGAACACGAAGGAAAGCGTTCTGTTGGCGAGGTACCGGTTCCACACCGACAAAATGTCTGAAGGCCAGGAAGTGGCGAGTTATGTCGCTGAGCTAAGACACCTTGCAGGACATTGTGAATTTGAAGGGCATTTGGAGCACATGCTCAGAGACTTTTTCGTACTTGGCATTGGCCATGAAGTGATACTTCGCAAACTTTTGACTGTAGAGAGCCCAACCTTGAGTAAGGCTATAGCGATAGCCCAGGCATTCATTGCCACCAGTGACAATACTAAGCAAATCTCTCAGCACATGATGCTACAATTACTGATTACAAAGTAACAATCAATCGTTTCTCCATGCAGGATCAATATCCACTACCAAAGGCTGGCGACCTTTTCGCTACGCTGGCGGGAGGAAAGACATTTACAAAACTGGACTTGACCTCGGCCTACAAGACACAGGAGCTGGAGGAATCATCGAAGGGCCTTACCTGCACCAACATGCACAAAGTTCTCTTCATTTATAACAGATGCCCGTTTGGAATTCGATCAGCGACAGCGATATTCCAGAGAAACATGGAAAGCTTACTGAAGCCGGTCCCGCGCACGGTAGTCTTCCAGGACGACATCTTGGTTACAGGTCGGGACACAGTCGAGCATCTGCAGAACCTGGAGGAGGTTCTTAGTTGACTCAACCGCGTAGAGCTCAGGTTGAAACGCTCAAAGTGCATTTTCCTGGTAACTGAAGCAGAGTTCCTGGGGAGAAGAATCGTGGTGGACGGCATCAGGCCCACCAACGCGAAAGCGGAAGCAATCGAGAACGCACCGAGGCCACAGAACGTGATGGAGCTGTGGTTGTTTCTAGGAGCCCTGAACTACTTTGGTAACTTCTTACTGGGTCTCAGCACACTGTTAGAACCACTGCATGTCTTACTGCGTAAAGGAGACAAATGGGTTTGGGGCAAAAGCCAAGAAAATGCATTTGTAAAAGCTAGAAAATTGTTATGCTCAAACAAAGTGCTTGTGTTGTATGATCCATGTAAGCATTTGGAACTAGCATGTGATGCGTCGTTATTCGTTGTTGGGTGTGTATTGCAACAAGCTAATGAATCTGGGAAATTGCAACCAGTTGATTATGCATCCAGAAGTCTGTCTAAGGCTGAGAGAGCTGACAGCATGATTGAAAAAGAAGTGTTAGCGTGTGTCTATGGGGTAAAGAAAATGCATCAATATCTGTTTGGGCTAAAATTTGAATTGGAAACGGACCATAAGCCACGAATTTCCCTGTTTTCCGAGAGTCTGGAGTAAAAATAAAACGGGGAAGGTGGCTCAACCGTGGCTAACAAGGGAAATTAAGGATAGTGTTAAATCCAAGGAAGAGCCATATAAATTGGCCAGAAAAGCAGCAAACCTGAGGATTGGGAGAAATTTAGAATTCAGCAGAGGAGGACAAAGGGCTTAATTAGGAGGGGGAAAGTAGAGTATGAGAGGAAGCTTGCAGGGAACATGACTGCAAAAGTTTCTATAGATATGTGAAGAGAAAAAGATTTGTGAAGACAAACGTAGGTCCCTTGCAGTCAGATTCAGGTGAATTTATAATGGGGAACAAAGAAATGGCAGACCAGTTGAACAAATACTTTGGTTCTCTCTTCACGAAGGAAGACACAAATAACCTTCCGGAAGTACTAGGGGACCGGGGGTCTAGTGAGAAGGAGGAACTGAAGGACATCCTTAAGGAAGTGGCCATAGAAATAGTGGATGCATTGGTGATCATTTTCCAATAGTCTATCGACTTTGGATCAGTTCCTATGGACTGGAGGGTAGCTAATGCAACACCACTTTTTAAAAAAGAGGGAGAGAGAAAACGGGTAATTATAGACCGGTTAGCCTGACATCAGTAGTGGGGAAAATGTTGGAATCAATTATGAAAGAAGAAATAGCCGCGCATTTGGAAAGCAGTGATAGGATCGGTCCAAGTCAGCATGGACTTATGAAGGGGAAATCATGCTTGACAAATCTTCTGGAATTTTTTGAGGCTGTAACTAGTAGAGTGGACAAGGGAGAACCAGTGCATGTGGTGTATTTGGACTTTCAAAAGGCTTTTGACAAGGTCCCACACAAGAGATTGGTGTGCAAAATCAAAGTACATGGTATTGGGGGTAATGTACTGACATGGATAGAGAACTGGTTGGCAGACAGGAAGCAGAGAGTCGTGATAAACGGGTCCTTTTCAGAATAGTAGGCAGTGAATGGTGGGGTGCCGCAGGGCTCAGTGCTGGGACCCCAGCTATTTACAATATACATTAATGATTTAGATGAAGGAATTGAGTGTAATATCTTGTTTGCAGATGACACTAAGCTGGGTGGAGGTGTGAGCTATGAGGAGGACGCTAAGAGGCTGCAGGGTGACTTGGACAGGTTAGGTGAGTGGGAAAATGCATGGCAGATGCAGTATAATGTGGATAAATGTGAGGTTATCCACTTTGGTGGCAAAAACACGAAGGCAGAATATTATCTGAAAGACAGTATAGTAGGAAAAGGGGAGGAGCAACGAGACCTGGGTGTCATGGTTCATCAGTCATTGAAAGTTGGTATGCAGGTACAGCAGGCGGTGAAGAAGGCAAATGGTATGCTGGCCTTCATAGCTAGGGGATTTGAGTATAGGAGCAGGGAGGTCTTACTGCAGTTGTACAGGGCCTCGGTGAGACCTCACCTGGAATATTGTGTTCAGTTTTGGTCGCCTAATCTGAGGAATGACCTTCTTGCTATTGAGGGAGCACAGCGAAGGTTCACCAGACTGATTCCCGGAATGTCTGGACTGACATATGAGGAGAAACTGGATCAACTGGGCCTTTATAGACTGGAGTTTAGAAGGATGAGAGGGGATCTCATATAAACATATAAGATTCTGACGGGACTGGACTGGTTAGATGCGGGAAGAATGTTCCTGATGTTGGGGAAGTGCAGAACCAGGGGACACAGTCTTAGGATAAGAGTTAGGCCATTTAGGACTGAGATGAGGAGAGACATCTTCACTCAGAGAGTTGTTAACCTGTGGAATTCCCTACCGCAGAGAGTTGTTGATGCCAGTTCATTGGATATATTCAAGAGGGAGTTAGATATGGCTCTTACGGCTAAAGGGATCAAGGGGTATGGAGAGATAGCAGGAAAGGGGTACTGAGGGAATGATCAGCCATGATCTTATTGAATGGTGGTGCAGGCTCGAAGGGCCTAATGGCCTACTCCTGCTCCTATTTTCTATGTTTCTATGTAAGCGGATTAATATGAATGCATTGGGCCGCATCCAGTGATAACCGCTCACGTTGTCCGCATACAACTTCGCCATCTGCCACAGGCCAGCACAGAAAACTGTGCCGATGCTCTAAGTAGGCTTCCTTTGCCCACCACGGGGGTGGAAATGGCGCAACCCGCAGATTTAGTCATGATTACGGAAGCATTTGAGAGTGAACAATCATCCGTCACAGCCCGACAGATTAGAACCTGGATGAGCCAATAGCCCTTACTGTCCCTTGTAAAAAATAGTGTGCTTCATGGGAGCTGGTCCAGTGTCCAGAGAGATAAAGCCGTACCAGCGGCGCAAAACTGAAATATCTATACAGGCAGATTGCATTCTGTGGGGCAATCGGGTAGTGGTCCCCAAGAAGGGTAGAGACTCTTTCATCAGTGACCTCCACAGTACTCACCCAGGCATCGTATTGATGAAAGTGATAGCCAGATCCCTCGTGTGGTGGCCCGGTACCGATGCGGACTTAGAGTCCTGCGTGCACAGATGTAACACATGCTCGCAGTTAAGCAATGCACCCAGGAAGGCGCCACTAAGTTTATGGTCTTGTCCCTCCAAACTGTGGTCCAGGGTTCATGCCGACTATGCAGGCCTGTTTTTGGGTAAAATGTTCCATGTGGTTGTAGATGCGTACTCCAAATGGATTGTATGTGAGATAATGTCGGCAAGCACATCTGCTGCCACCACTGAAAGCCCGCGAGCCATGTTTGCCATGCACGGACTACCTGATGTCCTTGTGAGCGACAACGGGCCATGTTTTACCAGTGCCGAGTTCAAAGAGTTCATGACCCGCAACGGGATCAAACATCTGCCCCGTTCAAACCAGCATCAAATGGTCAGGCAGTGCAAACCATCAAGCAGGGCTTGAAGACGGTAACTGAAAGCTCACTGTAAACTCGCCTATCCCGAGTTCTGCTTAGTTACCGCACGAGACCCCACTCGCTCACTGGGATTCCACCTGCTGAACTGCTCATGAAAAGGGCACTTAAGGCAAGGCTCTCGTTAGTTCACCCAGATCTACATGAACAGGTAGAGAGCAGGCGGCTTCAACAAAGTACATATCATGATAGCGCAAATGTGTGACGCGAAATTGAAATCAATGATCCTGTATTTGTATTGAATTACGGACAAGATCCCAATTGGCTTCCCGGCATTGTCGTGGCCAAAGAGGGGAGCAAGGTGTTTCGGGTCAAACTTTCAAATGAACTCATTCACCGGAAACACTTGGACCAAATCAAACTCAGATTCACGGACTATCCTGAGCAACCCACTTTGGACCCTACCTTCTTTGACACCCCCCAACATACACACCAGTGGCAACCGACACCGCGGTTGGCCATGAAGCAGAACCCATCACCCGCAGCAGCCCAACAGGACTCACCACACCAGGCAGCCCAGCAAGGCCAGCTGCACAGCAGCTCAGCGAGGGCCCAGCAAATGATTCACCAAAACCAGCATTTGCACCGAGATGATCAACCAGGGAAAGAAAGGCCCCAGATTGGCTCACCTTGTAAATTGTTACATTGTTGACTTTGCGGGGGGAGTGTTGTTATGTATATACCTTGTACAGCCACCAGAGGGCTCATCCCCTGGAGTCTCAAGGGATCCCACAATCCCTTGAGAGCACAAGTACTTAAGGAGGCCTCACAGGCTGGAGAGGCATTCTGGAGACCTGCAATAAAAGACTAAGGTCACACTTTACTTTGGGTTCATAGTATCCAGTCAGACTCTTTATTCATATATAACAGTAGCCACTTCAGAAAATTAAATGTAGGTATTATTATTGGTACAATTTGCTGATGATTCATTGAACAGATTCAAGGTTATTGTGACCAGAAAAAGATTTTAAATATCCCTAACATTAGTGACCATTTTTGATATTGAGAAACTTTACAAGTTAACAGACCCAGCATGGTGCCTTTCTAAACAGGAGGGCTGATTGGACAATCAGACATGGGAGTTGGTATGTTTGATTCAACACCGTCCTAATTTTCGATACCTAACTGAATATGTTGGGAGTGATTACTCATAAATTTTATCCATTCTCTGAACACATCTAGATTAGAAAGGAAGCAAGATTTTTGTGCTATGTGACCATATACAGTATGGGGGAAAAATTGTGTCGTGCCACATTTGGGGTGGTAAATTTTGTGGTAGCGCAATGCAAGAGACTCCCTCGCAATCTTCGGTGTAGTGCTCCAGGAAGGAAATGGAGCACTAAATCCCTTGGAGCGCTCAATCCGCCAGGAGGGGCGGTAACAGCACAGCGCTTCCCAATGTCGAGGGCACCGCTGCCGGGAACAGAGGCTCCTTTGTTCACTTCAAGGGAAAGGCCATCGCTGCAGGCTCTGCCTTGGAACAAAGTAATTTTTCGCTGATGGCAGCCGCAGTCCAGCCTGATCAGCCCCAAGCACACTCTAACAGAGTGCAGGGCTGATCAATCGCGGCCGAAGAAAACTCTCAAAAATGGCCATTATGCTTTTGCAAAAAAAATTTTCCCGCACCAACATCCCCTTTAAATAGCGCTCCCCAAGCACCCGAGCTCCCTAACAATGTCTCCTGCAACTGTCGGTGTTGTCGCCCGGCAATGCTGCAGGGGCGGAACCGAGGTTTGGGTCCAGGGCGCTACCGGTGCGATACACAGCTCGATGATGTCACGATCTCCAGGTGCAGGAGATCGTGGCGCTAGGGGTTAACACCACCACAAACCTCAACAAGAAGTTCGCGGGCATTGGTATGCTCGCCACGCCCGGTCGCAAAGCCAGTAGTGCCCCATTGTCGCCATTAAAAGCGCTAACATGAGGTGCAAAGGAGGCCCTATAAGTCATAGTTATGATTTAACACTTTTAAAAACTTGCTGGGACACAGTTTCATAGAAGGCAGCACCCCTCTTGTAACCCTCCTAAATAGCCATTCTTCATCTGTAAGCCTGCAGATTGATTTTCAGCAGACTATTTTATCATAGCGGAATTGCAGCCAAGCTCGATCTTGTCCTTACAACTACATGTGCTCATGTTCCAGCAGGGGTCAGTGGTAGCAGTCAGGAGAGACAGGATAAAAAATGTGATTTTGCCAGAGTTTACGCCCGCTGAAAACCCGGAACGCTAATTGGGCAAAATTGGTCTGGGGGGCATGGAGATTGCTGGCACAGTGCTTCTCTTCCATGCAATACCATCTTGGTAGTGTTGTTGGAGGCTTCCGAGATGAAGTTCCTGTCCAGGTGCGGAGTTGCAGCTTCCTCTGGGAGCCTCTGGGAGTGAGGATGTGGAGCTTGCAGTGTCGCCCCCACCACCTGGCTCCAGTTCCCAAAGAAGCTCCATGACCTCAGACCACTGGTCAAGGTCAGTGAATTCATCTTCAAAAACCATCTTTACCAACTGCACCACGAACATCGCACACTGCTTAATCCAATCACTCACCTACCAATAAATCCGCACCAATCACGAGACACATCTCCCATTCCTAGCCTCACCTCACTCCCTTGGAGGAGACGGTGCAGGCCATTCTTGGCAGGGGCATGGCTGAGCCCTTGGCCAGCAGCAGGGCTGAAAAGATACAAGATGTTGGTACCCTCATACGTTATCCTAATCTGGCATGCATCACATTCTTTCCCATCCTCCTGTCACCACAATTCCACCCTTGTGCCTTCCTTATTTCACATACACAAAAAATGCAGCCTGCTCAGCCAGTGGCTGATCAAGAAGAGGGAGAGAAAAGTGAAGAAGAATGAGAGCAGAAGAAGATTGATTTGACATTCCCAGCCACCAGCTCCTCCAGGTCAACCAGCAAAGCCATTTGCAGTGTCCTCACTGAAAGTCAGCAGTCTTCCAACAGCCATGCTACAGCCACTGGGGAAGCACTGCGTGACATCAGTAGGATAGGCAAACGCACACACAACACAGTCACTAAGATAATGCATATAGGTGATGAGTTGAATTCTTAATGTCACATTGGATGGCTAGACGTATATAAGTGGATTGGAAAGTTTGATTTGTAGTGACTTTTATTTCAGCACCGTGGCCAAAAGGACATTGTGATGGTCAGTAACAGATGGAAGGTAAGATGTGGGACTAATGTTGAAAGACGACTTGGGGTTGTGGTCACTGGGACCGCAGATGGATGTTTCTATTCCATCAAAGGACTGTCTGGATTGCATCCTTCCTTCTGCATCCTGCTCTTCTGTGCCTTCCTCTTCCCTTTGCAAGCGGATGCTGTTAATGTGAAAAGACAGCATAAAATGCTGGAAATACTCAGCTGATCAGGCAGCATCTCGACCTGAGACGTGATCTCTGTTTATCTCTCCACGGATGTTGCGTGAGTATTCACAGCATATTCTGCCTTCTCAAAGGCCTTCATTTACTATCCGAGCCCTTGCGAGCATCCAGCCGCACTCCCTACACAATTAAAAAACTTTTCGCATCTATTGCAGCAAGCCACCACTTCAATAAAATCAAAAAAATGTCGAAAACCTTACATTCAAACTTACCTAATGATGTGTGTGTCCCTTTAAGAGATGCAGACAGCCTGTTTGTACACCAGGTTAACCTCACGTGCTAGGACCCAGAACTGGACCGTCTGCCGCGATATGATATCATGATGGTTAGTGGCTTTAAAGCATCACTTGTAGCCATGTATTGTTTCATATGATCAGATCTAATTCTAAAAGATCACATCACAGTTTAAAAAAAACTCAATTGTAACAATAGAATTTTATGTATAAAATTTAATGATGATTGACTGAACAGTTTAAAAACTATGACAGTGATAATAAATTGGAAGTGTTGCCAGCAGCTGTCTTTGATTTGATCAGACGGTACCCAGTTGCAAAATGAAACAAGGTTCTGATGCTGGAAAGTTAGGTATAAAATCTAGTAATGATTGACAAGATGTTTCAAGTTAATTGCAGCCATGAGAAAATGTGTGTGTTTTGGGCCAATAGTGGATTATCTTATCGGTTTCTCAGCAAATATATTTAGTAGTAATGATAGTAAATGCCTTAAATAATATTACATTCTCTTAGGAAGCAATGAAATATTCAAAATGTACTTAAAATGAACAAAAGGAACATCTTTAAACACTAATTTTATTGAGATATCAGAAATTATACCATCAATCACTGTTTTTATCTAATATCCACCATAATTCTAAACATATGTCAGCAGCTGACTAATGCTGAGGGAAACAGGTCATTTATTTTATAATACAGAAGATAATTTCCTATTGCACTATCTTCAAGTACCTAAGGCATGGCAGTAAACAGCTGCCATGTCTGTGCTTCATTGTATTTCAATTTTAGGCAAAAAATTTAATTATGTTTAATGTTCCATGTTATGGAGTGAGGTTTTTTTCTCCAGTTAATAACAGACTGTTGTTGTAAGCCCAGGCAATTTTCTTCATTAGTGTGAAATGAATGCAGTTGTTATGTTATATAGTTTCTGAATAACTAATGTATCTGTTTTATATAGGGGACATTTTATAAGGTTAAAATACTTAATTTCGCTTCAAGTGTGTGGAGCAATCATCCTTTATTGCTACTGGTGGTTATTTTCTTGCTGCCTGGGAGAATTCTTTGTAATTTCATTTGTACAAAATAGTTTAACATAGTAAATGCTAAAAGCATTAAGCCATCATTAACTTTGTAGTCTATGGTAACTTTTTGCACACACATGCATATGTCTTGTTGGATTGTTCACTGAGAAAAATAAAAATAAAATCTGAGTATTTTATGTAATTGGTACTATGTAAATTCTGTTTTTGCCTGTTTTTATTTGTTTTTTATAATATTTATGTTTTAATACGTTTTGCTTTTTTTTAGTTTGTGACAATTATCTGTTGTGAAGTTAAAAAGAGGCTGTGATTCGCAACAATTTGCCAAGTATATTAAGATCCTTGTTGATTTGTATGCAATGTATGTTAAAAAGTGGCAAGCAGCGATCTTGTTTCTCTTGTGTGCACTTGACTATTTTGTGAAAGCGAGTTGTTTATTTAACCTGTGGTTATGTTTTATATTTTAGGATAATTTATATAATTTTATATTTGAACTTTATGAAGTTCAATTCAAGTTCAAGTGCTTGGTCAATGGGCTTTTAGTGACCTGGAGATGCCTCTGTGCGTGTTGTAAAGGTGTAATAATTTATTCTTTAATTTTTATTTTTCATTTTTAAAGTTAGTAGGTTGCTGTTCAGAATACTCCAGGCTATGCAGTCCTGAGTTCAATGGAGGTGGAAGTCAACTTCAGCTAGGGTACAAAAGAAACATTAGCGAATCGGCTGCCTGCGCAAAAAAAAGAACATTGTGTGGATTGCAATCCGCTACCGCCTGTTTTGCAATCCACTGAAATTGAATTTCAGCACTGTGTGTTTGCCTTTTTATTAATTATTCAGATAATAGTTCAATTGAAAATAGAGGGAGCGAAGTTGGATCGGGCCTGAAAATGGGCATCGCGAGCGCGATCCACCTGTGCCCGTTCAAAGTGGTGCAGGCAGCACACAAAATTCATGCTGCCTACTCATTATAATGATTGGAGCACTGAGCTCAGCACTAAATGTGCTGCTGGTTGGCTCAGTACTGAAGAGGGACGCAATATCGGTTGGCGTCTACTGGCCTATAAAATTTTGCCAAGGCCATCTGCACTTCTTAAATGGGAAGTGCTTTGTTGTAGAAGCACCTCATTGTCACTCTGAATACAGCCATGTCGCAACAGGGAATCGAAAGGGCAAGGCACTTCTCAGATGCAGCATCAGAGGCCTTGGTGCTTGGGGTAAACAGAAGAAAACAGGTCCTCTACCCACAGTGGGGAGGAAGCCTTCCACCCAGAACACTGGAAGGCAGTGGGAGGAGATAGCCCAAACCATCAGTGCCACTTGTGTTGCCCCCCAGGGCCTGGATCCAGTGCCACAAGAAGTTTAATAGCCTAACACGAGTGGTTAAGGTGAGTGAATGCATCTTCAAATGCCATAATCCCACCAACTGCATCACTAGCCTCACACACTGCTCAATGCACCATAACCTCATCATTCTCCTACCAACAATCCCGAGCAATCATGACTCATACCTCACAATCATAGCTTCACTTCACCCTCACACACTTACCACTGCTGCAATACTCACATCCACATCTCACACCTTGCACACAATGTCAGCTATTTAACCATGACAGGCACATCACCCAAACACATTACACCACACTCACTGACACACTTTCCTTTTTCTTGTAGACCAAGGTGGCTCACAAATGCCATCATCAGCAGCAGACAAGCAGAGGTGAAGCACATCTTCAAAACCGTACTGCGCTGGAGGAGACCATGCTGGAGGTCATTGGAGGGGCCACCACCTGGGCCGTGGTGAGCAGCAAGATTGAAAGCATTACTGATGATGGTATGCTCATACTGAATCCTTCTTCTCACATCTCACTTCCCCCCCCCGTCGCACAAGCTCTTCTCATTTACAAGCTGCTGACGGTGTAAGCATGCAGAACTTGCTTCCCCCCTCGGCCCTCATCACAACCCACCCCCAAGAATTGCCAGCAGCCCAGCCTGTCCCCGACCAAGTAGAGGAGAAGTGTGATGGAGAAGAAAAGGTACTGTCACTTGATCTGATACTACCAGGCATCAGCTCAGAAAATGGCTGGTAGTGTCAGATGCGTGAACTTTAGAGGGTAGTATAGAGGCAGGATCTGCATGTGGTGAGTCACTGGGCATGGGTGGGCTGCAGCCAGGCCAGGGGGAAATGGTAGCTCGGGTGCCAGCTCCCCGGAGGGCGAGTTTGCACATGAGTTCTACTGCACAGGACTCAAATGATGACTGTGATGGGTGGCCTTCAGAAAAAAGGTGATGGGCAAATACACAAAAATGTTAGGTGCAATGCCAGGGACCCTTTTTCAGTGTCAAAGAACATGGAGGAGTCCGGCTCTAACATGGCGCAGGGCTTTGCGTGGAGCTTGGAGCACATCATTTCCAGGATGGAGGTGATGGGCAACTCCATTGGAACACTTGGTGACTCAACCATGCTGCTGGATGTGATGAGCAATATCACAGCTTCCATTGCAGCACAAGCGGAAATGACCCAACATTTGGCCACTGCACTAGGATCTCAGACTGCTCTCATGCAGGATGAGTTTACTGCCATGCAAGCTTAGATGAGTGTGGAAAGGGGCTTGCAGGGTCTCACAGCAGTCCAGCAGTCCAACAGATGGCTAGGAATGCTGAGGCGCCACCCCGGGGGAGTGGCTCCATGGAGCAAGAACCCGTTGTCCCCTCTCAGGATGACAGCATTCCTACTCCCACCACCTTGAACATTCACTCCCTCCACCACCAGTGCACCGTGGCTGCAGTGTATACCATCTATCAGATGCACTGCATCAACTCGCCATGGCTTTTTCGGCAGCACCTCCCAAACCCGCGACCTCTACCACCTAGAAGCCTGTAGGCCATAAGCTTGCTGCCCTCAGCAGTGCAATACTTGACTTATTACATACTGTTTCACAATGATAAAGAGTGCTGAATCTTTCTGAATCAATTTCAGTAACTTTTGAACTGAGTCTACGATGAAACCTATGTGGACAATTTTGTTTAATTCATTCATGGGATGTGGGTGTCGTGGGCAAGGCCAGCATTTATTGCCTAACCCTTATTGCCCTTGAGAAGGTGGAGAAGAGCTGCATTATTGAACTGTTGCAGTCAGTGAGGTGAAGGTACTCCCACAGTGCTGTTCGGTCGGGAGTTCCAGGATTTTGACCCAGCGACGATGAAGGAATGGCGATATATTTCCAAGTCAGGATGGTGTGTGACTTGGAGGGAAAGTTGCAAGTGGTGGTGTTCCCAGGTGCCTGCTACCCATATCCTTTTAGGTGGTAGAGGTCGCTGGTGTGGGAGGTACTGCCGAAGAAGCCTTGACGAGTTGCTGCAGTGCATCTTGTAGATGGTATATACTGCAGCCATGGTGGAGGGATGAATGTTTAAAGTGGTGAATGGGGTGCCAATCAATTGATCTATGGTCGATGATGTGACAATAATTAACCCCTCTGAAGCACCTCTGGAGTACTGGAAACAGGTAGTCAAAACAGTGAACTGAAAATCCTAGTCTGCTGCCCAGCTATAGCTTTGTCTTACCTTGAAGTGAACTCAATCTTCTTTGAAGAACAGATTATTTTTCAATAGTCAGACAATTAGAATATTAATCATTTATACAATTCATGTTGTTAAGATGTGAGCAAACATTGGGGGTGAAATTAGTTTTGTTTGGCATAATGGATCGCTGCATCCATCAAAGATATTTATGGCCTCATTATCTTCTTTGATCCCAAGTAGAACGCTAACATCTACATTGCTAAACAAAAGCAAAATACTGCAAATGCTGGAAATCTGAAATAAAAACTGAAAATGCTGGAAACACTCAGCAGGTCAGACAGCATCAGTGGAGAGAGAAACTGAGTTAACATTTCAGATTGATGACCTTTCATCAGAATTGGAAAAAGTTAGAGATTTAACAGTTTATAAGCAAGTAAAGAGCCAGGGAAAAGAGAGGTTGGGATGGGTGTTGAGGGGGCGGGAGTGAGGGGGGGGTGCGGGAGGCGGTGGGTGGCAGGGGGTGGTTGGGGGGAAGGAAAGGGCGAAAGGAAAGGTCTTCATAAGGTGAGGGCAGGAGTGATAAAATGATAAAAGGGATGATGATGGGTGCTAAATAGGACAATAAGGATCACTTTTCCTGGTAATCTATTTTAGCTGTTGATCACTGCCATCTAAAGAATATTTTGTGACATGTGCCCTAAATTTGACTTTCACAACTTTGAGCCTGTGATCTTTGGTTTGTCTGCCCTGATTTATCTGAAACTATTGTTTCGTGTTTTTTCTATCAAGTTAAGTATTTTACAAATTTCTATAAGGTTCCCTCTGGGAAGTCTCTTGTCGTAACTTAAGAACACAAGTTTCTGAAATTATTTCTCATGTCACTTCTATCTGACATTGGGGGCCTTGTTGTTCTCATTAAAGGTCAGAGAAAATTTTCAGAAGTTTATTTTGTAGCAAGTTTTATCTGGCGTAAATTTACTTTCCTTCAGGAGATTAAATAATTTGGGCAGCATCTCTGTTAGTGTAAATTGCTCTTGGAGTCTGCGATTTCACCAACGGTGCCGAGTCTGGGATGGCCGGCATTGGTGGCATGTGGGGAAGGCGCTCCCGGCTCCTGCTCACCCTCACAACAATTTTCCTGAGATTGGACTTGTTGAGGTTCCTGGCCAAACAGTTGTTCTGTCAGTGTTTTGCAGCATTGAGTTGCTGCAAACACTGAGAAGCACTGCACAAAGGTGCATGATTGCACCCAGGCTCTCCCATGACTCCTTTCAGATGCTTATGGAGGGAGTCACAGCACATAGGGTTGTTCTCGTCCCTTCCAATGG
Source organism: Pristiophorus japonicus (assembly GCF_044704955.1). Classification (NCBI taxonomy): domain Eukaryota; kingdom Metazoa; phylum Chordata; class Chondrichthyes; family Pristiophoridae; genus Pristiophorus; species Pristiophorus japonicus. The sequence continues at coordinate 467,111,512 of NC_091977.1, read as the reverse complement.
ATGGAAGAGACCTCCCCGGGACACCAATGCATCCTGGTTGCACATTGCACAAGAGGACACAAGCAGGGATGTCATCAGAAGCAACTGGCTGTTGAGGCGCCAACCTTTCAATGATCTCAGTAGATCACGAAACGTTATTGCAAAGTCACATTCAACCTCATTCTGCTGTGCCAGTCATCATATCCCCATTACTCTGCCTTCCTTACCTTACTCCTGCACATCCTTATTCACACCAACTTAACTTGCACCTCAACACATTCCTCTCTCTCTATCTACATTATCACATCCCCATCTCACTAGCCACCCCTCACACTCACCCTCATCCTCGTGCAAGCATATCAACTAACAAAGTGCAAGGGTAGGCATTTGAATGTTTTAGCCAATGTTCATGTAGAGTTTCTGTTAATGTGTTGTCAAACATTAAAACCTTTATTTTCAACACTTTGTGTCCTTGGACAGATTTGTGTGCACCTTTGGAAGTGGCTTAGTGAGTTGTAGTGAATGGTGAGAGCTAACGGTACCCGCAAAATGGTGATGAGTGTGAAAGGAATGGCTTGGGCATTGCAGGGATGCATTCTAGTGCTGGTGTGGGGTGGTGCTAACCTGGTGCATCATGTGACAAACAGGGTGTACAGTGTCAAATGAAGTAAATGTTGTCCTGGTGAGGCCATCCCTGGCGTCCCGGGCAGCAATGTGGTCGGGTGTTGATGCCCTGTGTCCTGTGCAGCATCAGGTGATTGTGGATAAGGTTGGTGTTGTTGTTGGTGATGCTGGTGTGTTTAGTGATGTTAGAAACATAGAAACATAGAAAATAGGTGCAGGAGCAGGCCATTCAGCCCTTCTAGCCTGCACCGCCATTTAATGAGTTCATGGCTGAACATGAAACTTTAGTACCCCCTTCCTGCTTTCTCGCCATAACCCTTGATCCCACGAGTAGTAAGGACTTCATCTAACTCCCTTTTGAATATATTTAGTGAATTGGCCTCAACTACTTTCTGTGGTAGAGAATTCCACAGGTTCACCACTCTCTGGGTGAAGAAGTTTCTCCTCATCTCGGTCCTCAGGCTTACCCCTTATCCTCAGACTGTGACCCCTGGTTCTGGACTTCCCCAACATTGGGAACATTCTTCCTGCATCTAACCTGTCTAAACCCGTCAGAATTTTAAACGTTTCCATGAGGTCCCCTCTCATTCTTCTGAACTCCAGTGAATACAAGCCCAGTTGATCCAGTCTTTCTTGATATGTCAGTCCCGCCATCCCGGGAATCAGTCTGGTGAATCTTCGCTGCACTCCCTCAATAGCAAGAATGTCCTTCCTCAAGTTAGGAGACCAAAACTGTACACAATACTCCAGGTGTGGCCTCACCAAGGCCCTGTACAACTGTAGCAACACCTCCCTGCCCCTGTATTCAAATCCCCTCGCTATGAAGGCCAACATTCCATTTGCTTTCTTAACCGCCTGCTGTACCTGCATGCTAACCTTCAATGACTGATGTACCATGACACCCAGGTCTCGTTGCACCTTCCCTTTTCCTAATCTGTCACCATTCAGATAATAGTCTGTCTCTCTGTTTTTACCACCAAAGTGGATAACCTCACATTTATCCACATTATACTTCATCTGCCATGCATTTGCCCACTCACCTAACCTATCCAAGTCACTCTGCAGCCTAATAGCATCCTCCTCGCAGCTCACACTGCCACCCAACTACGTGTCATCCGCAAATTTGGAGATACTGCATTTAATCCCCTCGTCTAAATCATTAATGTACAATGTAAACAGCTGGGGCCCCAGCACAGAACCTTGCGGCACCCCACTAGTCACTGCCTGCCATTCTGAAAGTACCCGTTTACTCCTACTCTTTGCTTCCTGTCTGACAACCAGTTCTCAATCCACGTCAGCACACTACCCCCAATCCCATGTGCTTTAACTTTGCACATTAATCTCTTGTGTGGGACCTTGTCGAAAGCCTTCTGAAAGTCCAAATATACCACATCAACTGGTTCTCCTTTGTCCACTTTACTGGAAACATCCTCAAAAAATTCCAGAAGATTTGTCAAGCATGATTTCCCTTTCACTAATCCATGCTGACTTGGACCTATCATGTCACCATTTTCCAGATGCACTGCTATGACATCCTTAATAATTGATTCCATCATTTTACCCACTACTGAGGTCAGGCTGACCGGTTTATAATTCCCTGTTTTCTCTCTCCCTCCTTTTTTAAAAAGTGGGGTTACATTGGCTACCCTCCACTCCATAGGAACTGATCCAGAGTCAATGGAATGTTGGAAAATGACTGTCAATGCATCCGCTATTTCCAACGCCACCTCCTTAAGTACTCTGGGATGCAGTCCATCAGGCCCTGGGGATTTATCGGCCTTCAATTCCATCAATTTCCCCAACACAATTTCCCGACTAATAAAGATTTCCCTCAGTTCCCCCTCCTTACTAGACCCTCTGACCCCTTTAATATCCGGAAGGTTGTTTGTATCCTCCTTAATGAATACCGAACCAAAGTACTTGTTCAATTGGTCTGCCATTTCTTTGTTCCCCGTTATGACTTCCCCTGATTCTGACTGCAGGGGACCTACGTTTGTCTTGACTAACCTTTTTCTCTTTACATACCTATAGAAACTTTTGCAATCCGCCTTAATGTTCCCTGCAAGCTTCTTCTCGTACTCCATTTTCCCTGCCCTAATCAAACCCTTTGTCCTCCTCTGCTGATTTCTAAATTTCTCCCAGTCCCCATGTTGGTGTTGAGGCTGATCATGACGGGATTCTGAGGACCAAGGTGAGATTTCTTTCAAGGACACCGATGCTGCTGGAATAGATGGCAGCTGAAGTTGAGATGACAGCAGCGATCTGTCAATGGTGACAGAGGTTGCCCCAAAGATGTGACAGTGGATAGAGAGATCATTGCAAACTCTTCCAAACTGCATACAGCTCAAAAGTGTCTTCCAAATCTTGAAGGCTTTAACTTCTGAGATTGGAAAGTGAACAGCTGTGAAATGGTAGCTTTGGTACCACTTCTGGAGCTGCCAACTAGTCAAAGCAATGGAGTGTCACAGAGAACCCGACACACTTACCTGGCTTGAAACTCGAGGGATGGAAGACTCATTAAAAACTTGGAAAAATGCTAAGTGCCTGGTAAAATTCATTTAAATTACCTTTAAAGTGTCTCAACGATTGGGTGTGCGATCTGCAGGCAGACCCGACACTTGAGAAACTGCTAAGGATGCGGGTTCAGAGCAGACATTTTGACAGCAGGCTCACATTTAAACCCACACTCGAAAGGCTAGTAAGATTTCAGCTGGAATGTGGAAAGAATATGTTTGAGGGGCTGAATCGGTTTAAGAAGAATGGAACAAGGCAATGTCATTCATCTCATTAAACAGATTCTTGCCCAAAACAATGCCTAATCTATTCTGTCAGAGATTCCACCTGACTAATTTCAGAAGGAAAGTTTACAAAGATTTTCCCTGTCCCCTAAGGTAAATGAAGTCAGACTATGGAGCTGAATTTCCATGGGAGTCCTCCCGCTCATCTGCTGTAACTGCAACAGAAAAGCAACCCTGTAAACCTTGTAAATGCCGTTTGTGCAGTTTTCCCAGTGTAATGTATGCACATGAGTATGCTCACAGGTTTGTAGAGCTGTTGAATTGTGAATCGCTTAGCTAGTCACGTGATGTTTACAAGACTCAATAAAACCCCAGTCAGTTGGGATTAGGGGATCCACGATGAGGCATGCGATTGTGAGCCTAGTGGATGAACTGATAATATGCAGTCTGATTGTTAAACCTTTGTTAATAAACCAACTCATTTTTAATAGCAATGTGTTGCTATGAATGCTTAAGCAAAGAAGCCATGAAGCAAATACATTGGAACCAGTGTTTCTGCACTCCTCTGCCGATGAATTAAACCTCCCATAGAATAATGGTATTTTATGGAATTTCAATGTCTGTGCAACCAAAGTTACAGCGGATAAGGAGACTGCCCCCAATGAAATTCACTCCTGTTGTCTTCCTTTACATGAAATGGTCCAAACAACTCTTGTGTCATCATGCTTTGCACAGCATTCGATTATCTCTGTCTATACTTATCCTTATAACCATCAATCCCGTTCTTAAACAAATATTTGTCTGCTCCATTAACACAGCAACAACTGCTTTATCTAGAAATCTATTTCACATGTGTATGACAGTGTGGGGAAAAAGATCTTCTAATTTCAAATCTTGCTTCAGGTTTATTAATTTTGTACTCATGTCCTTTGCTCTGTACTCACAGTCCCAGTTGGATCATCTCTTTTCACGATCTTCATTTTCCAAATGAAAACAAATTCAATTCAATTCTGTGAGGTTTGGTTCATAACTAAGAGTACTAATGACTGGAGTTATGCTTGTTGCTCTTCTCTGAACCCTTGTAAATGCATTAATGTCTTTTTGAAGTTAGGATGCCCAAATTGCATACAGTATTTTAAATATGACTTTACCAATGATCGATGTAGGTTCAGAGCAACTTGTTTCGACTTATTGTTAAATGACCTTGAGATACATCCTAGTTCATAATTCTTTTTGGTTTATCTCATTCCATATTTTCTTATATTCTTATCTCTACAAATAAATAATCTGTCCTTATGCCAAAGTGCACCAAAGCAACATGGTACTCTAATATTTTGATGTCCAACAACAATAATTAGCAACAGAGACCCCTTTGTGAATTTATATAGATCATTTATGAAAATAAAGTATTTAAAATAAGTTGTATTTTATTAGGCATTTATGTTTGCAGTACATATCACTGCTAAATAATATTTTACCACATTTCTATAATCTTCAAATTGATAAATAACAGCATGACAATTCTAATGGGTAAATAGAATGCACATCTGGGGCAAGTACCGAAACCATAATAGCTGCACATCATCAAAAGGGGAATATGATTTCAGAACAGTCATACTGGCTGTACTAAAATGTATTTTTTTAGGGCACATAATCTATAATCATCATATAATCTGAGGATCATCACATCGCTGCGTTATGTACCATAGGGCTTGCAAATTAGCACCCAAACCAGTTTAGATTTATACTGCAACTTGTTTCAACACAAAACAAAACAGCAACAAAAAACAATAAGACAATGCTGGTTTCATTCATTCCAGTTTGTCCTATATTTCTTAGGGTTAAACTATACTCTGGGGGGTGGTTCTTGGCAGAGGGACTGTAATAAATTGTCTTTTGTGTATGTAGCCATTGAAATGCTACATATGTGCATGGGTAGACATACAAGGGATCAGTTTCCAAATATGTGCATAGCGGCAGCACTATGAGATGCAGCTGCCTTATTTGTGCCACTGCCTGTCATTCCCTGGTTGCAGAGTATCCCCTGCAGATAAGCAGGGATTTATATGGGAACGGACTTTTAGCCAACACTTAAGGGTCTGTCAAGCACCTCCAAACTCGAAGTGAAATATTCCTGTAAATTGGAGTTCCATCTCTCAATAGATGAAGTCACAGTGCGTTTGCGGTAAATGTGAAATCTACACTTCGTACCTTTACACATCTAAGAATCGGCGTAAACATTGACAGAATCAGCGGAAACATTTTGGACTTTAAGTTTTGGACGTTGCTGTTCCATAATTTCTGTTACTGCAGAAGAGCAGACAGTGGACTGGGATAAGTCCAGACATGTTCCTCAGGAATACATATCGGGTGGTTGGAGATGGGTCAATGGCTGAAACCGCAGGAAGATGGCTGATGGAGGATCCTTTGTCATGTAATGGGAACCCATCAGTGAGACATCAGATAAACTGCTCAAGCCATCAAAATGACTGAGAGCCCAGAGCATGGGAACCTCTGGACAAAGGAAGCTATTTGGCCACCCAGACTCATTGGAGCCTTTATCCCCAGGAACAGCCTAGTAACAAAGGCACAGGCCAAAGATGTAATTCATTGCTCTTTAGTTGGACTGCCTCAGGCAAAGGATTGTTTTTTGGTGCAAGAATTCAGAAGCATTTTTCAGGTGTAAGAGAAGGCAGTTTGCAGCCATATCTCTCTCTCTCCCGTCATCTACACTTGCTTGCTTCGTTCATCGCACCCAAGGACTGAGCACTCTGTCTGGAACGGAGAGAAGAAACCACCATCTACAAGCAAAGAGAGCCTCACTCATCGGGAGAAGCAGCGAGTAAGCCAGAGGGGTAACTGGTGAGCATTATCCCAGCCCATACATCCTTAAGACCACCGCATAGTGTGAAGGGGTGTCGTGTGTCCCAACCAAGCCTTAGGAGTTTAGTGGGGAGCTTTCTGCGTGGATCATAGACGCATGCACAGTCCATTGGACAAATTCGGTGGTGTCCTATTGAGCCAAGAAGGGGTGTTCTAGTCGTGATAGGGGCCTTTTCAGACGGGCCGGTGTTGTGTGTTGTACTGTGTTTTTTTTTATTCACACCAACAGTGTGTGTTTTACTGGAAGCAGGTGTGTGCTTTAACTTGAATAAAAGCATTATGATGGTTGAGACCAAAAGATCTGTCTATAACTGTGTATTCAGTTCACCACAATAATTCCCGGACCTAGAACTGTTGTAAGGGGGGTGATTCGAAACCACCAAGGGCAAAACCACTTACAGAATCTGGCGACCACGAAGGGACTCTGGTACTTGAGTGAACAGACAGTTATGGAAGATCTCAAGGTCAAGAGATCGACAATGGGGGATAGGATTTCCTCGTACGTATTCGGAAAAGTTAATGTAACACAGCAGTGGGTGTTAGACCTGTTACGGGCTGAGAGTCCTGAGACAAAGCTGCTGAGTGGACGGGGTGTAAGGAGCACAAAAGGCAAAAGAAAAGGCAATTTGACTCCTGTGTTTGCAGAAGCAAGTCCAGCTGCTCAGGGAGCAGGTCGGTAAGCTTAAGGCAGAGCTCCAAGAGTCAGAGGAGCAGTCAGCCGCGAGGTCCATCGTGGGGAACAGAGTAGTGGATGAGTTGCGCGAGGAGAGACAGGAAAGGCGTATTCAGGAGGAAACCTCCCGTAACACCGGGGAGTACCTGCAATGCCAGGTCACTGAGGCCAAGCTCAACGAGCAGGCTGTACAGGAGGAGAACGCCCGCTTAATGGGTAAAGTTGACGGGCTGGAGGGGCAACTGAAAGATATTAAGACAGCTTACAGGGTGGCTAGCAGTAGGGGGCTTGAGAGTGGTAATCACAAACCCTGTCAAGTAAAAATCCAAAGTTTGACTCAAGCTCTATCCAAAGCCAAAGGAATGGTTTGCTTGAAAGCCCCGGGGTAAACTCGGGTGGACTGGGAAGAGGAAGGAGAAGATAGCGAGGAATGGGGGCAGGGCAGGGATGTTTGACCACCGCCCGATGTGTCCCATATGATAGCAGAAGTTCAGCCCGCCCATAGACGGCGCAGGCCAGGGCGCACTGCAAAGCAATTTCTTGGTTCAATTCACCACCCCGCAGCTGCAGAATATGATCTCGGGGGTGCCCAAGTTAAAGAAAGAAGGGGACCCCTCAATTCACTTCACCGAGGTGGACCAGGTTGGGGGGATTAACGGGTGTAGTGAGGCCGAAGCTTGCAAACTGTATCAGGCCCTGTCCGCCGATACCAAACGGGGACAGGGGACCACGGCCGGCTTAAAGGAGGAAATCCTGAGAGTCATGGGTCACACCCAGGGTAGTTCCTTCTCTAGGGTAGAGAGGACACTGCAACTGGCAGGGGAAGCACTTCAGCCATTCGCAGACAGGCTCTGGCCTGGCTACGAAAAGGCCACGGGTTGGGTGCTCGACAGAGCACAGTTGCAGGGGGGGCCGAGAAATCATTGGCTCAGGACCCTTGTGACAAACAGTTTGCCACGAATAAGGATAAAAGCGAAGGCCTGGTTTGACTCCGAGAGCCTCACGAATATGGTGGCTGGAGTGATCCATCACATGAGCCTGGCCTTTAAAACCGGCTTAGAGGAGGAGGTCAAACCAAGTAAGGGCAAGGTACACGAAATAAAGGCCACTGAGGCTAGTAAAAAGGAATGGCGTCAGGAAAGGGTTAGCGCAGGGAAGGCTAGGACGTGTTTCGGGTGTGGGAAGATGGGACACTGGAGGAGAGACTGCCCGGCCCCGAGGAGGGGTCAAGGCAAAGGGGATCCTCCAGTGCCTAAGACGAAACCTGCTGAGGCAAAGGGACCGACCGCGGAACAATTTGATGTTCTGGTGGCCGCCTTTCGGACTGTTTTTGTGCCAGAGCAGGAAAGGGTAGACGTTGCTGTGAGCAGGGAAATCCCGACTGCTCCGGTAATCCCACCACCCTGACTAGTGCGCATCCAGCCTGAGTACCTGTGTTCGCTCACGTACGATGAGTGGAGTAGTCCATGCGTGAGGATGGGGTGGAACAGGTAGAGGGGAAGTGTTTCGAGCATGGTGATCCATGCAAAAAACCCAACCGACTTACCCTGGTCCAGCAAGGTTCACTGGGAACGAGCAGGCAGGGGCGACGTCCAGGCTGTGAGCCATAGATTTAGGATCCGTCCACACCAGATAGGAATGCGTCCTAATAAAGTGGGAGCAGCCAGGGTCAGGGGTTCGAGGGGCCAACTTTATGTTAACCCACAGAATTATAGTGGATTTGAGGAATCACTGACTTTGGGGAGCAGTGGATTCCGATAAGAACATAAGAACATAAGAAATAGAAGCAGCAGTAGGCCATACGGCCCCTCGAGCCTGCTCTGCCATTTAACCATTTAATGATCTCCGATCATTGACTCAGGCCCACTTCCCTGCGCGCTCCCCATAACCCCTTATCCCTAAACGGTTAAGAAACTGTCTATCTCTGTCTTAAATTTATTCAATGTCCCAGCTTCCACAGCTCTCTGAGGCAGCCAATTCCACAGATTTACAACCCTCTGAGAGAAGAAATTCCTCCTCATCTAAGATTATGCCCTCTAGTTCTAGTCTCCTATATCAGTGGAAACATTCTCTCTGCATCCACCTTGTCAAGCCCCCTCAAAATCTTAGACGATTCGATAAGATCACCTCTCATTCTTCTGAATTCCAATGAGTAGAGGCCCAACCTCCTCAACCTTTCCTCATAAGTCAACCCCCTCATCTCTGGAATCCACCAAGTGAACCTTCTCTGGACTGCCTCCAAAGCAAGTATATCCTTTTGTAAATATGGAAACCAAAACTGTATGCAGTATTCCAGGTGTGACCTCACCAATATCCTGTATAACTGTAGCAAGACTTCCCTGCTTTTATACTCCATCCCCTTTGCAATAAAGGCCACGATTCCATTGGCCTTCCTGATTACTTGCTGTACCTGCATACTATCCTTTTGTGTTTCATGCACAAGTAACCCCACGTCCCGCTATACTGCAGCACTTGCAATCTTTCTCCATTTAAATAATAACTTGCTCTTTGATGTTTTCTGCCAAAGTGCATGACCTCACACTTTCCAACATTATACTCCATCTACCAAATTTTTGCCCACTCACTTAGCCTATCTATGTTCTTTTGCAGATTTTTTGCGTCCTCCTCACACATTGCTTTTCCTCCCATCTTTGTATTTTCAGCAAACTTAGCTACGTTACACTCGGTCCTTTATTCCAAGTTGTTAATATAGATTGTAGATAGTTGGGATCCCAGCACTGATCCTTGTGCCATGAAACTAGTTACTGATTGCCAACCCGATAATGAACCATTTATCCCGACTTTCTGTTTTCTGTTAGTTAGCCAATCCTCTATCCATGCTAATATATTATCCCCAACCCCGTGAACTTTTATCTTTTGCAGTAACCTTTTATGCGGCATCTTGTCAAATGCCTTCTGGAAGTCCAAAGATACCACATCCACTGGTTCCCCTTTGTTATGTATATACTTTTGGGATCACTAGATGGCGTCACTGTTGGAGGCCATTGGGCTGCACACACTTGTGCAGCCCAAGTATAAAAGACCAGCCATTTTGTATATTAGTCACTTTGGGCCTTAATAAAGCAGAGCCAAGGCCATATCTCTTGAAGTTAAACAGTACTCAGTCCAACAGTTATTGCATACACAATATTTGGCGATGAGGGAACAAGAACCTATGCGTGCAAAAATGAGAACAATTCGATTGTTGAAGGAGAAGATTGGGCAGACTTTGTGAGCCGTTTGAGCCAGTTCTTCATGGCCAACAAAGGAGGAGGTCGGCAACACAGATCGGCGCCGGGCGGTGTACCTCATGGTTTGCGGCCCAAAAATTTATGGTCTGATAAAGAATCTACTCCTGCCTGTGAGTCCAACAGAGAAGTAGTATGAAGAATTATGTACGCTGGTACAGGATCACCTTAAGCCAGATGAAGGCATCATCATCTCGAGATACAGATTTTACACGCACGTTCGCCCAGAGGGCCAGAATGCGGCAGAATTCGTTGCCGACCTGAGACATCTAGTGGGACCGTGTAAGTTCGGGGCTGTGTTGGCAGTCTTGCTGCGGGACTTCTTTGTAATCGGCATCAACCACAAGGTGATTCTGCGTAAACTACTGGTGGTGGCGACATTGGACTTGAACAGGGCCATCACGATCGCTCAGTTATGCATGACGACAGATAGAAGTCTAAAGCAGATATCAGTGAAAAATCGAAACTCGGCAAGTATTGTAAATATGATTGATTTGGCGTTCGACAGAGCGGCATATGGCAGGGTCTACCCGACTGCGTACGCGAAACCTGTGACTGCCCAAAGTCCGCCAGTGGAAATGCATCTGATTTCTCCGTGTTGGCGTTGTGTGGGAAATTACCAGCATCAGCACCGATTTAAGCAATGTAGTTGAGATTCTGTCTGAGAGTGGGGCACCTCCAGCGCAAGTGTCCGCAAGCATGCTGCGACACACCACGTGGAGGATGATGGTCAGACTAGCGCGGATCTGGATACGCAATCTGAGATACCAGAAGACGATGTGTATGGACTGTACTCATTCCTAACTAAGAGAAAACCGATAATGATCAATGTGAAATTTAATGGGATGCTGGTATCAATGGAACTGGACACGGGGGCGAGTCAATTGATAATGAGCCAGAGGGCATTCGACAAGCTTTGGGATACTAAGGCTGTGAGGCCCAGGCTGAGTCCAGTCAATGCCAAGTTTCGCACGTACACCAAAGAACTCATAACGGTGATTGGCAGTGCCACAGTTAAAGTGTCGTATGACGGTGCGGTTCACGAGTTACCGCTATGGATTGTCCCAGGCAATGTCCCAACGCTGTTCGGCAGGAACTAGCTTGGAAAAATCAGATGCGATTAGAATAACATCAAGGCATTGTCGTCGGAGATAGATACATGTGCCCAAGTACTGAGCAAGTTCCCCTCGCTGTCCGACCCAGGCATCGGCAACTTCACGGGAGCCAAGGTGCAGATTCACATGGACTCGGATGCAAGACCTGTACATCATAAAGTTCGGGCAGTTCCGTATATGATGAGGGAGAAGCCGAAATTGAACTGGACAGACTCCAGCATGAAGCGATCATAGCACCGGTTGAATTTAATGAATGGGCCAGCCCCATTGTTCCTGTACTGAAAAGTAATGGCACAGTTAGAATATGTGGAGACTACAAGGCTACGATCAACAGGGTTTTGAAACAAGATCAGTACCCGTTACCGAAGGCTGATGACTTGTTTGCAACGCTAGCCGGGGGGAAGTCGTTCACCAAACTGGACTTGATGTCAGCCTACATGACACAGGAGCTGGTCGAGACGTCGAAGAGACTTACGTGCATTAACGCACATAAAGGACTGTTTATTTATCACAGGTGCCCTTTTGGAATTCGCTCGGCTACGGCAATATTTCAGAGAAACATGGATTGTCTTCTGATGTCCGTTTCCAGAACCGTCGTGTTCCAAGATGACATCCTGATCACAGGTCGTTACTCTGAGTAACATCTGAACACTTTGGAAGAGATTCTACATCGTCTGGACAAAGTGGGACACAGACTGAAACGCTCGAAGTGCGTCTTCATGGTACCAGAGATCGAATTCCTCGGGAGGAAAATTGCTGCTGAAGGCATCAGGCCCACGGACGCGAAAACCAAGGCCACCAAGAATGCATCCAAGCCGCAGAATGTGACCGAGCTGCGTTCGTTCCTGGGTCTACTCAACTACTTCAGTGACTTCTTACCTAAATTGAGCACCTTATTAGAAGCACTGCACATGCTGCTAAGAAAAGGCGACAACTGGGTGTGGGGTGTGTCTCAAGTCAGAGCTTTTGAGAAAGCCACTAATCTGCTTTGCTCTAACAAGCTGCTGGTACATTATGACCCATGTAAACGTTTAGTATTGGCCTGTGATGCTTCGTCATATGGAATTGGTTGTGTACTCCAACAAGCTAATGAGTCGGGTAAACTTCAACCAGTCGCGTATGCTTCAAAAAGTTTGTCGAAAGCGGAAAGAGCCTACAGCATGGTAGAGAAAGAAGCACTAGCCTGTGTGTATGGGGTTAAAAAGTTGCATCAGTACCTGTTTGGTCTTCGGTTTGAACTGGAGACTGATCACAAGCTGCTCATTTCACTGTTCTCTTGAAACAAAGTTATCAATACCAATGCTTCATCCCGCATCCAGAGGTGGGCACTGACATTACCTGCTTATGCTTATGTCATTCGCCATAGACCTGGCATGGAGAATTGTGCTGATGCTTTGAGCCATCTGCCGTTGCCTACACCAGAGGTGGAAACGACACAACCGGTGGACCTAATGTTAGTTATGGATGCTTTTGAGAGTGAAGGGACCCCTGTCACGACTCAACAAGTTAAGACCTGGACCAAGCAGGACCCGATTTTATCAGTGGTGAAGAGTTGCATCCTCAAAGGTGATTGGTCTGCCATACCCAAGCAAATGTGTGAGGAGACCAAACCTTACATTCGTCGCAAAGACGAACTGTCTATTCAGTCGAATTGCATACTGTGGGGCAATCGTGTTGTTATGCCCAAGAAAGGGAGAGAGAAATTTGTATGTGAGCTACATAGCACACATCCCGGCATTGTAATGATGAAAGCTATTGCCAGGTCTCATGTATAGTGGCCGGGAATTGACTCTGAGCTGGAATCATGTGTGTATCAGTGCAACACTTGCATGCAGCTCAGCAAAGCACCAGCGGAATCACCGCTGAGTCTGTGGTCATGGCCATCCAAACCATGGTCCAGGATTCACATAGACTTTGCAGGTCCCTTCCTGGGGAAGATGTTTTTAGCTGTGGTGGATGCATATTTGAAGTGGATAGAGTGTACAATTATGTCATCCAGCACATCCACAGCTACCATTGAGAATCTCAGTGTCATGTTCGCAACACGTGGTCTGCCTGGCATTGTTGTTAGCAACAATGGATCGTGCTTCACCAGTCAGGTGTTTCAAGAGTTCAATGGTATCAAACTCAATGGTATCAAACATGTAAGATCAGCACATGTAAGTTCAAACCTGCATCCAATGGACAAGCAGAACATGCTGTCCAAATCATCAAGCAGATTATGAAGCGAGTAACCCAAGGGTCACTGCAGACCCGCCTGTCATGCATACTGCTTAGTTACAGGACAAGACCACACATGCTTAACGGGCTGAATTAATGATGAAGAGAGGTCGTAAGACCAAGCTATCACTTTTACACCCTGACTTGAATAATCATGTTGAATATAGAAGACAAAGTCAGCAAGGATATCACGATCGCACAGCTATGTCACATGATATTTCTATAAATGATCCTGTATATGTTCTGAATATGGTCAGGGTCCCAAGTGGATCGCAGGTACTATCATGGCCAAGGAGGACAACAGAGTATTTATTGTCAAGCTCAAAAATGGGCAAACATGCAGGAAACATATGGATCAGACAAAGCTGCAGCACAGAGATGAACCGGAACAGTCAGAGGAAGAGACAATTGACGACCAACCAACCTACCCCCAGTCATCAGAGGACTCAGTGGTCATCAGTAAATCGGGACGTTCAAACACTGACATGTTCAATGAAAATGGACTTTCAATCCCTAACATGGCCATTGCCACTCCCACCAGGTCAGCCTCCCAGCCACCAGTCACAACAGACTCTGAACACTCACCCAAGGCTGGAGTTGAACTGAGACGGTCAACCCGGGAGTGTAATACACCGGACCATCTCAATTTGTAAAAGACTGTGTTAATATCTCAGAGGGGGGTATTGTCATGTATGTACTTTTGGGATCACTAGCCACTAGATGGCGACACTGTTGGAGGCCATTGGGCTGCATGCACGTGTGTGCAGCCCAATATAAAAGGCCAGCCATTTTGTATATTCGTCACTTCAGGCCTTAATAAAGCAGAGCTAAGGTCATACCTCTTGGAGTTAAACAGTACTCAGTCTAACAGTTATACATACACAACACCCTTTATCCACTCTGTTCGTTACATCCTCAAAGAATTCCAGCAAATTTGTCAAACATGACTTCCCCTTCATAAATCCATGCTGACTCTGCCTGACCGAATTATGCTTTTCCAAATGTCCTGCTACTGCTTCCTTAATAATGGACTCCAACATTTTCCCAACCACAGATGTTCGGCTAACTGGTCGATAGTTTCGTGCTTTTTGTCTGCCTCCTTTTTTAAATAGGGGCGTTACATTTGGTTTTCCAATCTATTGGGACCTCCCCAGAATCCAGGGAATTTTGGTAAATTACAACCAGCGCATCCACTATCCCCGCCACTACTTCTCTTAAGACCCTAGGATGCAAGCCATCAGGTCCAGAGGATTTATCCGCCTTTAGTCCCATTATCTTAGTGAGTACCACCTCCTTAGTCATTGTGATTGTGTTAAGTTCCTACCCCCCGTAAAGCCCCTTGACTATCCACTGTTGGGATATTGTTTGTGTCCTCTACCGTAAAGACTGATACAAAATATTTGTTCAGACTTTCTGCCATCTCCATGTTCTCCATTACTAATTCCCCGGTCTCGTCCTCTAAGGGACCAACATTTACTTTAGCCACTCTTTTCCTTTTTATATACCTATAGCAACTCTTGCTATTTGTTTTTATATTTCATACTAGTTTACTTTCATAGTCTATCTTCTCTTTCTTAATCATTTTTTAGTCATTCTTTTCTGGATTTTAAAAGGAGAAAGAAGTTGTAGTGATCCCAAGGAAAGGGGAAGGAAAAGGCAACATGTGTACCATGGAGCCGAAGGAGAGTTACAACCGAGAGCAATTGGTCAATACTACCCCGGCCAAGTACCAGGCATATGTGCAGGACAACCTCGCATCGTTCGCCACACACAAGCACGACTGTGGTAGGGTGACGGGGGTGGAAGTCCGAGTACAAGGGGACCCCATGTCACGGCCACAGAAGCAGTACAGTTTCCCCAGAGAGGCAGAGAACGACTTGGAGATGGCACTGGGATCCCTGATAGCACAGGAAGTGCTGAGGCCCAGCCACACACGTGATCTCGCCACTTTGGCAAGTTAGGAAACTGGACCAGTCGTGGAGAGCCACCGTGGACTATCGGGTGCTCAACAAAAACATCCCAGCCTGCGTACCCACAGTCGTGGTCGTAGCTGGTCTGATAGGGAGTATCCCAGCAACCACAACCACATTTACGGTGCTGGACATTTAAGAACATAAGAACATAAGAATTAGGAACAGGAGTAGGCCATCTAGCCCCTCGAGCCTGCTCCGCCATTCAACAAGATCATGGCTGATCTGGCCGTGGACTCAGCTCCACTTACCCGCCCTCTCCCCGTAACCCTTAATTCCCATATTGGTTAAAAATCTATCTATCTGTGATTTGAATACATTCAATGAGCTAGCCTCAATTGCTTCCTTGGGCAGAGAATTCCACAGATTCACAACCCTCTGGGAGAAGAAATTCCTTCTCAACTCGGTTTTAAATTGGCTCCCCCGTATTTTGAGGCTGTGCCCCCTAGTTCTAGTCTCCCCGACCAGTGGAAACAACCTCTCTGCCTCTATCTTGTCTATCCCTTTCATTATTTTAAATGTTTCTATAAGATCACCCCTCATCCTTCTGAACTCCAATGAGTAAAGACCCAGTCTACTCAATCTATCATCATAAGGTAACCCCCTCATCTCTGGAATCAGCCTAGTGAATCGTCTCTGTACCCCCTCCAAAGCTAGTATATCCTTCCTTAAGTAAGGTGACCAAAACTGCACGCAGTACTCCAGGTGCGGCCTCACCAATACCCTGTACAGCTGCAGCAGGACCTCCCTGCTTTTGTACTCCATCCCTCTCGCAATGAAGGCCAACATTCCATTCGCCTTCCTGATTACCTGCTGCACCTGCAAACTAACTTTTTGGGATTCATGCACAAGGACCCCCAGGTCCCTCTGCACCGCAGCATGTTGTAATTTCTCCCCATTCAAATAATATTCCCTTTAACTGTTTTTTTTCCAAGGTGGATGACCTCACATTTTCCAACATTGTATTCCATCTGCCAAACTTAGCCCATTTGCATAACCTATCTAAATCTCTTTGCAGCCTCTCTGTGTCCTCTACACAACCCGCTTTCCCTTTGTGTCATCTGCAAATTTTGTTACACTACACTCTGGCACCGTTCTGTGTACAGTACTTGCCGAGTTTGAGTCCACAGGATGAATGATTTCCTTAGTGCTGCAGGTCGAGGTCATGAACGCCTGACTGATGCTGATGGCCTTCTGCAGGTTGACTGTGGTGTCGGCAGATAATAGCTTGTGAAGGAGGCCCTCGTGACCAATTCCCATAAAGAAGATGTCTCGCAATGCTTCGTTGAGGTGCGTGTCGAAATCACATGGTGCCGCAAATCTGCTGGGGTCAACAGCATATTTTGCAATCTCCTGGCCCTCAGGTCTGCGGTGAGTGTAGAATCTGTACCTGGCCGTGAAGATGCTCTCTTTTGGTTTAATTTGGTCGTGAAGCCATGAATGAAGTGTGCGTATTGTACAGTGCCTGGTTACTAGGCGAGGGGCGCAGTAATTTGGAGGACCTCCAGCAAGGTGGCTTCCCATTGTGGGTCAACAACCGGCACCTCGCAGCGCTCAGCCCGTATCATAATTCAATGAGCCCATGTCAGCTCCGTTTAGCTTCCGAAGCCTACCCAGTCCCAGTGGATTGCGGTCGGTCCATCCACACGGTTATGGGGATTGTGTTGCGTATGCCGGTAATGGGTGGGATACCACAGCTAGCGGCGGTTTACCGAGTGTAAAATATTGGCGTCTTATGGGAGGGGGTGCACGTGCGGTACCATGGGGCCCCACCGTTTGTAATAAACTGGGAACACGCCATGACCGGCACTGATCTCAAGGGGTGCCAGAGCAGGGCCGCAGACGTCATATTGTGTCCACAGCACTTGAACGCGTTCGATTGGCCAGAGTGCGGGTTTGAATCAGAGAGTGCAGAGCCTATTACTTGCACCATGGAGGTTATGGCTCAGAGCCAAAATCCACCTCAAGTAGTATATGCGGGCAATGGGGCGTACTGCGTCACGATGAGCGTGGACCAGTACCGGGTGCACCGTGACACTTAGTGTCTGGTCAACGACATGACTTTCTGCTTCAAACCCTACACCGAAGCTCAAGTGGCCCAAAAGCGCATCCTTCCAATCCCAGAGCCATCCACGGTACACATCACGGTGAATGACACAGTCCATAATCTGCAGCAGGACATCACACAGTTCAGATATCAGATTCCTTTGCTGCCCGAACCCCTCACAATGTTAATAAAAGCCGTTGAGCTCTCGTAGAAACATTATTTTACACTGGTACAGACAAACTGGAACACAGGGGGGGAAATTAAAGGGATAAATTCCCCACCCCGGGACATTGTTTTGAATGTAGAAGTTCCTCCGTGGATCTGGATTTGCCACACACTCTTGTAATTATACAGTTTCTCAGTGTAATGTATTTGTTGCGGCTGTCTTGCAAAAGGCGAAGCAAGGCGCTCCGAAGTCCGTGGGAGGCCTTGGTTAAAGGTTGAATCTGAATATTTTTCTCTGTAAATATGTTGTATGAATGTGTTTCGTGTTGTATTTTAAGGGATGTATTCGGGGTATTTAAAAGTAAAGTATATAGGATTGGTTGGAGGCCACGATGTTTTTTCACAGCGGGCGTTTGATATTCGAGAGGGATTCTTGAAATATCAAAGGGGGGACTGTAAGAATCGGCATAAACATCGACAGCATCAGCATAAACATTTTGGACTTTAAGTTTTGGGCATTGCTTTTCCATAATCTCTGTTACTGCAGAAAAGCAGACAGCAGACTGGGATAGGTCCAGACATGCTCCACAGGAATACACATCAGGTGGGCGGGGATGGGTCAATGGCTGAAATCGCAGGACGATGGCTGATGGAGGACCCTTTGTTATGTAATGGGAACCCATCAGTGAGAGATCAGGTAAACTGGTCAGTGCTCAAGCCATCAAAATGACTGAGAGCCCTGGAGCGTGGGAACCTCAGGACAAAGGAAATTATTTGGCCAACCAGACTTGGAGCCTTTATCCCCAGGAACAGCCCAGTATCAAAGGCACAGGCCGAAGATGTGATTCATTGCTCTTTAGTTGGGCTGCCTCAGGCAAAGGACTGGTTCTGGGCGCGAGAATTCAGAAGCATTCTTCAGGTATAAAAGAGGGCAGTTTGCAGCCATCTCTCTCTCTCTCCTCTTCTATGCTTGCTTGTTTTGTTCAGTGCACCGAAGCACCGAGCACTCCACCTGGGATGGAGAAGAAACCACCATTTATGAGCAAAGAGAGTCTCACTCATCGGATGAATTAGCAAGTAAGCCAGAGGGGTAACTGGTGAGCACTATCCCAGCCCACACATCCTTAAGACCATCGCATAGTGTGAAGGGGTGTCGTGTGTCCCAACCAAGCCTTAGGGGCTTAGTGGGGAGGTTTCCTCACGGATTATAGGCGCACGCATAGTCTGTTGGACAGATTCGGTGGTGCCCTATTGAGCCAAGCAGGGGTGTTTTAGTTGTGGGTACTTCACGATAGGAGCCTGTTCAGACGGGCCAGTGTTGTGTGTTGTACTGCATTTTTTTTTTGTTTAATACCCCCAGGGTGTGTATTACTGGAAGCAGGTGTATACTTTAACTTGAATAAAAGCATTGTTACGGTTGAGACCGAAAGGATCTGTCTATAACTGTGTATTCTGTTCGCGACTATAATTCCCAGGTCTAGAACTGTTGTAAGGGGGGGTGATTCGAAATCACCAAGCCAAAACCACTTACCACTTACACACTTGGAGGCACCTGTAAACATATCTTTGGTTTCCCAATGCCTGCTGCATTACTGCACAGATGTTGGACTAGCACTTCTGACATTTTCAAAGGAGTACAAGAAGTTCCACTTCTTAGTGATGAGTTCCTCTCTATTGGCAGACTCCATAAGGTAAGAATCAGTAGTTCCTGCAGCAGAATAAAATCTGGGCCCACCCTCTTAATAAACTCTTTCTGTTTCTCTGAAACTACCTCCGGTCATTCCTCCTGACTTGTACCATGTGCTTCACCACATGTTCCATCCTAACCCTCTCTGCCTAAATTCTCCTGTGGTGGATATACCTGAGCTGGTTCACAGATGATCAGGAGTATATGATGGTTGATTGTTGGATGAGCCAGCTTCCTGTTCATCTGTCATGGCAGGTACATCATCTTGGGAGGCCCCAAAGCAAAGAGAAACGGAACGTATTACCATGGTGCCTGCATGAAATGATTGAGCACACAATACCAATGCCAATGTATTGAGGTGTCTACATGTTAGTAAGTAACATTAAGCACACATACCCTATTAACCTGCCACTAAATTGTCAAGCTTACCCTGACCCATACATTCTACTGCCTTGACTCCCATGATTTAAAGTGAATAATGGAGGAGAAATTCGGGTTCTTTGTGCCTCCCGTTAGCGGTGAGCAAACGACCTTTCTTCCGGGTGCGACACCGCTACTGACTCTCACAAAATTCTGTGGGAATTTAGTGGCGGCCCTAACTGGTAGCGCCCCACTCCTGCCATTAACGTCCCAGGCTGCTGTGCCAGTGTGGACAATGTCATCACCATCCGCAATGACCCGGAGCGAGAAATCGGTAGCGCCCCGTGAGGCTACCGTGGGCAATTCCAGGCTTTAGGCCGCTTGCGGGGTGAAAATTAAAAGGGCGGTGTGGCGCTGAAGTTTTCAAAAATGGCCGACTTACCGGTCGCAGCCTTGCCATCTTGAAATCGCGAGGTCTGTGCCGTAATGTTGCAGCTGAGATCTGCCTCTGTGCCGGGCTGCTACCATGGCACCCCGCTCCCCAGTGTTGTAATGGTGGTCCCTTCTCCCTAATGCAGTGTCTGCAGCATGCCCTCCCCTTTAATAGAAGGGGAGGTCCCTATGTTCCTGCCAGCGCTACGCATCTCTCCGCATAGCACTGGAAAATTCTCGAAGATGAGCGCCCTAGTCTGACCCCCAAGAGGAAGTGGAGCACGAGTCTTTGTGTTCTATTTCCTCTTGGGAGCGTTAAGCCCAATTTAGCTGCCAAGACGGGGCTTCTGTGCCCGGCGCAGGAAGTCCCACCTTGCAGCTGTTACCACCCCCAACTGGGGCGGTACTCAATTTTTCCCCCCCCCCCCACCCCCCAGTTTCTGTTAACTGTGGCAAGGGGAGAGATTTTGAATGGGGGGTTGCAAGATTGAAGGGGAGAAAGTTCTGGTCTGGTTCATCTAGTGAAAACCCAAATATTACTTATTTTCTGATGAAAGATCATTGCCTGGAAACGTTAACTCTGTTTCTCTCTCCACTGATGCTGCCTCACCTGCTGAGTATTTCCTGCATTTTCTGTTTTTATTTCAGATATCCAGCATTCGCAGTATTTTGCCTTTGTGTTTGAGTTACTTATTTTTCCTTTTTTTAAGATGAAAAATCTTTCAATCATGAAAGCAACAACCGGTATGCATTATTGTTAGTGTAAAAATTCTAATGTTTCCGGGGAGCATGCCTGGAACCTTGGAAATATATCCATGTGTTCTCTATCCACCAATCATACACCCTTTTCTTATTATTACAGAAATGGCAGAACTATAGGTCAGCAGTGTGCCTCACCATGGCTCCCTGGGCCATCATCACTGAAGCAGGCAGCAGTCAATAAAAACATTTATAGGTTTCCTATATCTAGAAAAAAAAACACAGGATGAATCAGTTCACACAATGAGGAAGGTGCAGATGTGAGGGCTGATAAAGGGCTAGATGTTGAAAAATTAAACAAACTGCATTAAATATTGGTTAGAAGGAAGAAGAGAGAGTAGGAGTTATGAGCGATTGGAAATGAATAGTAGTCTTACAGGGATTGTTTCTGACGTCAATAGAATGATGTGTGCAGTACTGGGCTCCAGACTATAGGAAGGGTATTTAGGCTTCAGAGAGGGTTCAACACAGCTTCAAGAGGATGCTGTCTGGTACGAGGAAATAGAAATAGAAAAAGAATGTAAAAATTGGTGCTTTTTGTTAGAACAACACCGATTGATAGAAGTGTTTAAAACTATGAAAGGATGGGCTGGTATAGATGGAATGATTATTTCCAGTACCTGAGAGGTCTAGAACAAGGGAGCAAATGTACTAGATGAAATGTAAGAGATTTAGAAGAGGGCAGGTTAAATTTCTTTACAAAGAGAGTTGTGGGGCTATGGAATTCATTTCCAGGATTAGTGATTATGTCAATGAGATTAGATTACATTACAGTACTTTAGAATCATAGAATCATAGAATGGTTACAGCATGGAAGAAGGCCATTCGGCCAGTCGAGCCCATGCTGACTCTCAGCTAGTCCCACTCCCCTGCCCTTTCCCGGTAGTTCTGCAATTTTTTTTCCTTCAGATACTTATCCAATTCCCTTTTGAAAGATAACATTGAGTCTGCCTCCACCACCCTTCAGGCAGTGCATTCCAGATCCTAACCACTCACTGTGTGAAAAAGTTTTTTCTTACGTTGCCTTTGGTTCATTTGCCAATCACCTTACATCTGTGTCCTCTGGTTCTTGAATAAAGTACTGGAGTCACTGTTGTAATGTAGGAAACATGACAGCCAGCACACAGCATGATCCTGCAAACAGCATTTTGATAATGACCAGATAATCTGTTTTAGTGATGTTGGTTGAGGGATAAATATTGGCCAGCACACCAGGGAGAACTCCCCTGTTCTTCTTTGAAATAATGAGCCGAAAATTGCGGCCTCGCCGGGTCCGTACGAAGTGCGCATGGATCTGGCGAGGCCTTGCAAAAGCTGGTTTTCAGGGCGCGATGCACATGTGCCGAAACCGTTTTTTCCGATCTGTCAAGATTTCTTCTGACAGATTCTCTGCACCCCCGGGAGAAGGACATTCGTGCAGGAGAGACTGGGCTATTTGCCCCACTCTTTCCCAGCGTTTGTCCTTCAAAATTTTACGCCTGGTAAAAGCTGGCACATAGCTTACTTTTACAAGTGTAAGAGTTTTAAAACATATAAAAAATAAATGTAACCACTCATTTTTATATTAATAACTCTGTCCATTAAGGTAAGTTTACTTTTAACACTATTAAAACACAAAAAAATTCCAAAAATATATATTTTTTCTAAAACATCTAATTACATTTAATTTGAATGAATTTTAAATATGTGAGGTGTTTTATTTATTTATTATGCTGTGTTTCAGTGTCTTAGGATTTTTCTCATTGTCAGTAATGAGAAGTCCGTACAAACAGAGTTCCCATTTTTATCAATGAGAATACTGCATAGTGATTGGTGGTCCAGGCCCACATGACTCCAGCATGTACGTACGTGAAAGACATCTCCCCATGCACTGCGCAGCGAATCTAGGCCTCCGACCGGAATCCTACATTCCTCCGGGACCACCAGGTACTTCCGTAGATTTTTTTCAGGTCGGGGGCGTTCGTACGAAGGAAGCCTCTGACCGCAATTTTCCCCCCATTTTCGTCATTCTTTTAGAACCACCTGAAAGGGCAGACGGAGCCTCAATTTAACATCTCATTGAAAGACAGGAACCCATCAGTACTGCACTAGATTGTCAGCGTGGATTATGTGCTCAAGTCTCTGGAATAGGAATGTGAACCCACAACCTTCTGACTCAGAGGCGAGAGTGCAACCACTGAGCTACGGCTGACAATTCATTGTAACTCCTTTGTATAGATACACCACCAATGGATAGGAGGGGAGGGAAGAAGAATTTGGAAGGAATGTGCATAATTTAAAAATTGCCAACTACACATCTGACTATAGTCAATAAAGTTGGGTTTGAATTTAGTTATTTTAAAGAACTTGAACTAAAATCTTTTCACCTAGTAATAGATTGCATACTGGGAAAAAAAATTACAATATAAAGAAAAATAGAAATTGCTTTCAATAAAAATGAGCTCCTTCCTTCATAATGCTGGAAAATACACACGATAAATCTGTATTTTCTTGAAGACATATCCTCCCACCCCCAGACCCTTGTCTTCAACATCTGTATCCCCCTTCAACCGTTTCATGCACTTCTGTTCTTTCACCAAATATGAGTGAAGAAATGTTGAATATATCTAAAGTAAAGCCTGTAAACCAATGCAGATTTCAATGCCGTTACTTTTCTCATGTCATAGGATTATGTTGAGGTATATCAGGTTTTTGTGGCTGTGTCAGTTTTTAGTGACTGCATCAGCTTTTTTTGAAGTTTTTCAACAGCTTTTGCTAGTTTTCTAGGGTTATAACAATTGCTAACTACACACCTGGCTATAGTCAATAAAGTTGGGTTTGAATTTAGTTATTTTAAAGAACTTGAACTAAATCTTTTCACCTAGTAATAGATTGCATACTGGGGAAAAAATTTACAATGTAAAGAAAAATAGAAATTGCTTTCAATAAAAATGAGTTCCTTCCTTCATAATGCTGGAAAATTATACAGCTTACAAGTAATTTTGGGTGGCATTTTATTTAATGGCACAACAGTCATATGTAACCATAGAAACAGTTTTAAGTGCAAAACATTAAATTCAACCTGTAGCATTGTGGAGATGGAGGCGCAGATGTGAAAAATGTGAATGGCTCTCCCAGTGCTTGCATTGCTCCTTTGCTAATGCTGCTACTTTTTGAGGGCACAGGACTTGTAGCATGCATATTAGAGCATAGACTAAATTTGAGCTGTCCAGCTTTGGGAAATATTTCCTCATGTTTTCCAATTACCGATGGACATACGAGACAGCCCTTCTATCAGCCACCTCCTGCTACATTTCTATCTTCCTCTGAACATCCAAACTCTGATTATAGGTGGGAACAGATTTGACCACCTTGGTCTTGCCAACCTGCCATAGACGCTCTTCATTGGAGCCACAACAAAGAATTACTCACATAATTCTCTGGCCCTTCCATTCATTGTGCTCCCTGCGCTCACAGAAAACACGCATTCTAAATTATTATAATGAACTGACCTCGTTGAATCTGGCAATTAGCATTTCTGCTGTGCATTCAAAAATAAAAACTTTTTTTTGTTTGCTCCAAGAACAATATTAATTAATGAATATTCAGTGATTTTCTACATTCCTTTACTTCTGTTGCATAATACACAGGATTAGAAGCTTATGTGGTAGACAATATGTTGTGCATTTTGCATGTTAAAAATGTATTTAAGTACTTAAAAGAGCTTTAACAAAATGACCCAGAGGAATTGGAGAGTGTTTAAAATTTCATACAAAGTTGCCTGTTTTACCGGCAGTGTCAGGAAGATTAATGAAGTAGCAGAAAGGGTATAATCAGTTATGATGATGCTTGACCTGGAGGATAATCATGTTCATGTGATAGGTACTGCAGTATAATCATTTTATTTTTTGCAACAGATAACAAACCCATAGCCTGGAAATTACTTTGAGCAATGAACGCTTAATATGTTTGTATCAAATTCCTCTCTGTTGTTTAATGGAGACGTTAATAGACTAGTTAATGCCTCTTTAAAACAGAGAAGAGACAAATTTGTATGAGTTTATTCCGTGTTTTTAGGCTTGTATCCTGAGTACATACTTGTAATGGAAGTTTTGTTTTACTCCAAACATAATAATAATTTTCATTTTGCTACTCCAAATTTTCCATGGATTTTCCGACCTTACCTTTCCTTTCTGGAAGATAGTGGCTTAGAATTTTGCTAACGCAAAAACACTTTGTGCTGCCTGCTAATTATTATGATTGCAGCGCACAGTCAAGCCCTGAACACGCTGCTGACAGGCTGTGCACTCAGCAGGCGGTTGAAGTTTGCATTTCTCAAGCAAGGCTAGCTTTACTTAAAGTTAGCATGCTCCTCTTAAAGGCAGTCTGCACCTCTTAAAGGTAAGCTGCCTTCTGCTGATCAAAATGGTAAAAGTGCTTCAGCACTAACCCAAATGGCTCAACAGGCCAGGAAAAAGCACCCAGGGTTTTGGACACAGCACTCGAGCTTTTATTTAAGAAGGAGATAGATAGATTTCTTGACACAAAAGGCATCAAGGGGTATGGGGAAAAAGTGGGAATATGGTGTTGAGATAGAGGATCAGCCATGATCATATTGAATGGCGTTGCAGGCTCGAAGGGCCAAATGGCCTACTACTGCTCCTATTTTCTATGTACGGGGGGGGCGGAGGGGTGGGGGGTGAACACTCAAAGAGAGGTCCTCTACCCACAGGGAACCAGCAGGTCCTCCAGAAAGAAAGATGTGGGAGCAGATCACTGAGGTGGTCACTGCCTTTAGTCTTGCCCCCAGGACCTGGCTCCAGTGCCTAAAGAGATTTCATGACCTCAGACGAGTGGTCAAGCTCCTACCAACTGCACCACTAGCCTCATACACTGTTCAATGCACAAATCCTCTACCATCCCGCATCACTCACCTACCAATAATCCCTACCAAACATGAGTTACACCTCACATTCCTCGTTTCACCTCACCCCTTGGTGCTGGCCATTCTTGGCAGGGGCATGGCTGAGCCTTGGACCAGCAGCAGGGCTGAAAGTATAAAAGATGCTGGTGTCCTCATACATTATCCTCCTTCTCACATCCTCCTTCTCCCTCATCCTACAATCGCTTCTGATTTACAACCGGCACATGGTGTAAGCATGCGTCTCTTGCTTTACCCTCCTCCCCGCCACACAACCCTATTCTTGTGCCTTCCTCATTTCAAACACTCAAGAAATCCAGCCTGCCCAGCCAGTGGTAGGCCAAGAAGAGGGAGAGGAGAGTGAAGAAGAAGCGACACCGCCATTCCATTTCGCACTACCAGCCATGAGCTCCTTGAGCTGGTCCTGCAACTATTTTGGTAGAATGTGTAAATCAAATGCAAATCAAATGCCCCCTCATTAAAGGGGGCACCAAAAACCGACAAATTAACAAATTAAACTTTAGACACTAACAGATCAAATTAAAACTTGGTTGCCGGGGGTGATGATGCACTCCAATCCCACCGGCGCCCACCTCTTGCGGAAGGCCGCGAGTGTACCGGTGGACACCGTGCGCTCCATCTCCAGGGACAGCCTGGCTCAGATATAACTGCAAAAAAGAGGCAGACAGTCGGGCTGAATGACCCCCTCGACCGCCCACTGCCTGGAGCGGTTGATGGCCACCTTGGCCATGCCCAGAAGCAGTCCTACGAGGAGGCCTTCCGACCTGCTCGCTCCCCTCCATACAGGGTGCCCAAAGATCAGGAGCGTGGGACTGAAGTGCAACCAGAATTTGAGGAGCAGCCCCTTCAAATATTGGAAGAGGGGCTGCAACCTCACACATTGAACATGGAACACCGACTCCTCCAGACCGCAGAAATTACAGGCGGCCTGGGAGTCCGTGAACCGACTTAAAAACTGATTGCACAGGACTGCTCCGTGCAACACCCTCCTGGCCAAGTCCCCAATAAATAGAGGGAGGACTCCTGCGTACAGAGCACTCCATTGGGGACCCCCACCTCCTCCGGACGGCAAGGTGGAGGTGGTCCTGCAAGGCTATCTGCAATCTCTCCCACTGAAAGTCAATAGCCCTCCACCAGCCATGCTGCGGCCACTGGGGCAGCACGAGCTCTGCAAATCCCCTGGGAGGACAGATGCACCAACATCATTGTCCTCGCCCAGGCTAACATCCCAAGCATTGAAGCACTAACCACACTCGATCAGCTTAGCTGGGCAGGTCACTTAGTTTGCATGCCAGAAACGAGACTCCCTAAGCAATTGCTCTATGCGGAGCTCCTTCATGGCAAACAAGCCAAAGGTGGGCAGCAGAAACGTTACAAGGACACCCTCAAAGCCTCCCTGGTGAAGTGCGACATCACCACTGAACCTGGGAGACCCTGGCCGAGGACCGCCCTAGGTGGAGAAAGTGCATCTGGGAGGGCGTTGAGCTCTTCGAATCTCAACGCGCTGAGTGTGAAGAGGTCAGGTGCAGGC
This sequence comes from Pristiophorus japonicus, assembly GCF_044704955.1. Lineage (NCBI taxonomy): Eukaryota > Metazoa > Chordata > Chondrichthyes > Pristiophoridae > Pristiophorus > Pristiophorus japonicus. The sequence continues at coordinate 467,084,160 of NC_091977.1, read as the reverse complement.
AGCAGAAGGAGCGTGCGGTAAATCAGTCCCACTCACCCCTTCTCCTGACGAATGTCTGTCCCACCTGATGAGAATAGGCAAAGGCACACACAAGACACTCACTAAAGGAATACACATGTTGATTTTTTGATGTAAGATTGGATGCATATATGGATAAAGTTGGATTGGAAAGTTTGCTTTGTGGTAGCTTTTATTTCAGCATTGTAGCCAAGAAGCTACATGTATTACATTTAACTAATACTCCAATAAAATGTAAAGAAAACAGTACAGAAGCAAAAATCTGAGTCAATAGCAGAGGGAATTGAATAAGGTGCAGGACAAATGATGAAAAGGGAGTTGGGGGTTGTGTTCACTGGGACAGCAGGCGGATGATTGGATCCCGGATAACCCGGCCAGAAAGGGGCTGTTTGGGTTGCTTCCGTCTTTTTGCTTCCTCCTCTTCTGTTCTTTCCTCTTCTGCTTCTTCCTCTTTTGCTTCCTCCTCTTGTGCTTCTTCCTCCTCTGCCTCCCTCTGCGAGCAGCTTGTCCCCTTTGCTGTCTCTGCTCCATCTCCATGGCATGCTGCAGCCCAACTAGAGCACTAGCCTGGGCGAGGACACTGATGTTGGTGCAACTAGAGTCCCCAGGACTGGGAGCACGTGGGTGTTCTCAGTGGCCTTCCTTTAAGTGCCGAAGTCGAGCAAACATCCAACAGCACTCCCTGCACTCACTGCACACTTTAACAACTTTTAAAATGTATTACATTAAGCCACTACTCCAACAAAATGTAAAGAAACCAGTACAAAAGCAAAAATCTGAACTTACCTGAAAGTCCCTTTAAGAAGCACTGGTAGGGGTTCCGTCGTACTGCTGCACACACATGCTTTGGAGAGGGCGTTGACAAGAGTGGCAATGTCCACAATACCAGATCATGTGTCAATTCAGCGTTGCATGCCAATTGACGTCATGGTCTGGCTCATCTAAATAGTTGAAGCGAGCACAGGCAACGGTAGCGCTGCTGACCTGCCCAAAATGTCGGCCACTGCATTCCGTGCCGGCAGCGAGCGGAAGTGAGGTGGCTGCCATTTTATCTTCCAAACCAGCCTTAACATCTGGTGCAACAGCTCCGGTTTCTGGGCCAGTGACTTAGTTGCACAGTTGCCAGTGGGCCTCCAGTATGTTGCCTAAGTGGCCATTCCTCATGTGCGGATATAGACAATAAGTGCAGGAAGGCTACTCCATCATGTGGAGCATCAGAATCAAACCCCTCCCTATTCTTATTATATAATATATCACACATATTACACATAGAGCATTTATTAGACACTCATAGATCGGAAGTAGAAACCGTTTCTGGTGTTCCCTTTCCTAGCACTGGTGACTAGAAGTCATTGTGACACCCCCGCTCCTGCCCTGGCTGAGATCAGTGACCTCAGTAATCAAATCCAGACTAATTAGCAATCTTGTTGTGCGAGGCCCCCTGGGGAAGGGTGACCATAATATGGTAGAATTCTTTATTAAGATGGAGAGTGACAGTGTTAATTCAGAGACTAGGGTCCTGAACTTAAAAGAAAGGTAACTTCGATGGTATGAGACGTGAATTGGCTAGGATAGACTGGCAAATGATACTTAAAGAATTGACGGTGGATAGGCAATGGCAAACATTTATAGATCACATGGATGAACTTCAACAATTGTACATCCCTATCTGGAGTAAAAATAAAACGGGGAAGGTAGCTCAACCGTGGCTGACAAGGGAAGTTAGGGATAATGTTAAATCCAAGGAAGAGGCATATAAATTGGCCAAAAAAAACAGCAAACCTGAGGACTGGGAGAAATTTAGAATTCAGCAGAGGAGGACAAAGGGTATAATTAGAAGGGGGAAAATAAGTATGAGAGGAAACTTGCAGGTAACATAAAAACTGACTGCAAAAGCTTCAAAAGATATATGAAGAGAAAAAGATTAGTGAAGACCAATGTAGGTCTTTTGCAGTCAGAATCAGGTGAACTTATAATGGGGAACAAAGAAATGGCAGACCAATTGAACAAATACTTTGGTTCTGTCTTCACTAAGGAAGACACAAATAACCTTCCGGAAATACTAGGGATTCGAGGGTCTAGCGAAAAGGAGGAACTGAAGGAAATCCTTATTAGTCAGGAAATTGTGTTAGGGAAATTGATGGGATTGAAGGCCGATAAATCCCCTGGGCCTGATAGGCTGCATCCCAGAGTACTTAAGGAAGTGGCCCTAGAAATAGTGGATGCATTAGTCATCATTTTCCAACATTCTATTGACTCTGGATCAGTTCCTATGGACTGGAGGGTAGCTATTGTAACACCACTTTTTAAAAAAGGAGGGAGAGAGAAAACAGGGAATTATAGACTGATTAGCCTGACATCGGTGCTGGGGAAAATGTTGGAATCAATTATTAAAGATGAAATAACAGCGCATTTGGAAAGCAGTGACAGGATCAGTCTAAGTCAGCATGGATTTATGAAAGGAAAATCATGCTTGACAAATTTTCTCGAATTTTTGGAGGATGTAACTAGTAGAGTGGACAAGGGAGAACCAGTGGATGTGGTGTATTTGGACTTTCAAAAGGCTTTTGACAAGGTCCCACACAAGAGATTAGTGTGCAAAATTAAAGCACATGGTATTGGGGATAATGTATTGACATGGATAGAAAACTGATTGGCAGACAGGAAGCAGAGAGTCGGATTAAACGGGTCCTTTTCAGAATGGCAGGCAATAAACAGTGGGGTGCCGCAGGGCTCAGTGCTGGGACCCCAGCTATTTACAATATACATTAATGATTTAGCTGAAGGAATTTAATGTAATATCTCCAAGTTTGCAGATGACACTAAGCTGGGTGGCGGTGTGAGCTGTGAGGAGGATGCTAAGAGACTGCAGGGTGACTTCGGTTAGGTGAATGGGCAAATGCATGGCAGATGCAGTATAATGTGGATAAATGTGAGGTTATCCACTTAGGTGGCAAAAACAGAAAGACAGAATATTATCTGAATGGTGACAGATTAGGAAAAGGGGAGGTGCAACAAGACCTGGGTGTCATGATACATCAGTCATTGAAGGTTGGCATGCAGGTACAGCAGGCGGTGAAGAAGGAAAATGGCATGTTGGCCTTCATAGCTAAAGGATTTGAATATAGGAGCAAGGAGGTCTTACTGCAGTTGTACAGGGCCTTAGTGAGGCCACACCTGGAATATTGTGTTCAGTTTTAGTCCCCTAATCTGAGGAAGGACGTTTTTGCTATTGAGGGAGTACAGCGAAGATGCACCAGACTGATTCCCGGGATGGCAGGACTGACATATGAGGAGAGACTGGATCAACTGGGCCTTTATGCACTGGAGTTTAGAAGAATGAGAGGGGATCTCGTAGGAACATATAAAATTCTGATGGGATTGGACAGGTTAGATGCAGGAAGAATGTTCCCGTTGCTGGGGACCAGCAACCAGGGGTCACAGTCTAAGAATAAGGGGTAAGCCATTTAGGACCAAGATGAGGAGAAACTTCTTCACTCAGAGAGTGGTTAACCTGTGGAATTCTCTACCGCAGAAAGTTGTTGAGGCCAGTTCGTTAAATATATTCAAAAGGGAGTTGGAAATGGCTCTTACAGCCAAAGGGATCAAGGAGTATGGAGAGAAAGCAGGAAAGGGGTACTGAGGTTGAATGATCAGCCATGATCTTATTGAATGGCGGTGCAGGCTCGAAGGGTCGAATGGCCTACTCCTGCACCTACTTTCTATGTTTCTATTTGTAGTCTCTGTGCCTGAGTACCATGTAATGTTGTCCAACTACCTACTGAGCCACCAGAGGATCCTTACAAATATAATTTTCTAAGAATTGTTTGACATGTGAACAACAAATATCACACATGTTTTTATTTGCATTGTAGCCAAATTTAATTAATACCCCTCCCTATGTTTTATAGATATTTATTTCTATATGTGCTATTTTAAACTGGGCAAACCCAATTATTTAGTTACACTCAGTTAACAAATCTAAGCTATTTCTGCCCCATTATGTACACTGCATCATCAACTGTTTTTACTGTACCTCCCGGGGGCAGATTATAAATTCCATGAATAGAAGTTAGGCTGCCGAACACAAAGAAAGATGAGGTTTCTGAGCAGAACCAAGAAGGACTCATAATTGATATACTGTTCATATCTGTCTCTGTTGCCATCAGTGTGTTTATAATAGTTCAAGCAAGTTATATACCAAAGAAATGGACTTGTAGCATTACTGTCAATCATGTGAATTAAAAACCTGCTCATCTATTTTACAGTCTCAGACGTTTCCAAATCAATTAGAACAAAAAGTAAAGTTTTCCTTGTGTGCAAAAATACAGTTACATTGCAACAGCTATTGCTGAGCAAGGGTTCTACTTCTCTGCTCCAATTGCTATTGGTGTTAAATCTGGTGGAGAACAGTGAAATTTGACATAGCAGCAGCAAGTACAACTGCACACAGGAATTACTAGCTCCAAATTAAAGCACAAATTTTAGCAGTTAATTTTTTCTGCAGAAGACTTGTTAAGCCCAATTAAGTTATATTTATTGCAGAATCATTTTACAAACACTGGCTTCTGTTTTAGTTGTTCCCAGCCCTTGGTTTAAACTACATAGAATTTGCAGTACAGAAACAGGCCATTCAGCCCAACTGGTCTGTGCCAGTGTTTATGCTCCACAGAAGCTTCTTCCCACCCTACTTCACCTAACCCTATCAGCAGATAATTAGGAACATGGGGCCCAAGTTTGCCTCCACGCTTAGATCGGCTCACCTCTGTGAGCTGCACCGACTTTTTAGAACAAAAACCGCGCCTAAAAGTTACCTTGCTATTCTCCTCGCAGCTGGAACGATGTAGGCCCTCGGCATAGCGCAGCACAAGGGGCGGGGGGCGGAGCCAGGTCCCGGCGCTGAAAACAGTGCCGGGACCTCTGCACATCCGCGCTAGAGTGTGCACGCATGTGCAGTAGCTCCTCGCCCCCAAATCTGTGCAGGCTGTGTGGGAGGCACCCGAAGCACGCCGTCCCTGGCCCTGGCCGAATGGGCTCCCCGCCACGATCTGCGGGAACAGTGCCTGCCGCGTTCAGCCGGGAGTACTTTGAAGAACATAAAGTCTGGAATAAATGAGTTTAAGGTAAGTTTCTGGAGAAAAAATGATTGAAGGATGTAGGGAAAAGCTGGGTTTCTGGGGTTGAGATTATTTAAAAAGGGATTGGCTGTTCTCCCTCACCCCATGGAGTTGTATGTTTTTGCATTCATTTCTCACAGTGGCTCAGCCATTTGGGGGCTTTACAATGACAAAGCTAAAAATGTATTGTTGTGCAGACAGCTTCAAATAATTTGATAAACTATACAAAAATCACTTGAGGGTGTAAAGATCCTGTGTTACTGGATGTTTTAAAGTACTTTATGCAGCTTTTATCTCCACCTACCTGTTGCGTGTAGATTTGTGTTAGTTTACCTCGGATTCTGTAAAAGCAATCAATATGGTAACAGCGGGGCAGTTCTGAAGCACGTTTGATTTAGCAATGCATGAAGCAGTAAGTTTGTAATCCAAGACGTATGTTCGGAGGAACTGGCTGAGATAGTCGGTTGTGATTAGGCATGTCAACAGTTAATTAGCAAATTTACTACGTCAAAAAATAATTATGGTGTGGGATGGTGTAAACATTTTCAAAACATTATAGTGATTGATTTATTGGTTGATTTCTTGATTTATTTATCATTTATTATTGATGCTGGCTCTTTATTTGTAAAAGTTGAAGTGTTTAATGCTTGTAAACTTCCCTTCTCCCCCTCCCGCCCCACTATCTCTCGTTCCCTGCGCCTAATTTCTAAAGTGTAGGCAAGATTTTTCTGAGCGTACAAAAATCTACACTTACTCCATTCTAAGTTAGTTTGGAGTAAGTTTTCACTGCCTAAACTTGCAAAACAGGCATAAGTGGCTGGACACACCCCCTTTTGAAAAGAAAACTGTTCTAAAATGAAACTATTCTAACTCACTTGAACTGGAGCAAACTAAATGCCGAGAATTGCAATTTCTAAGATGCTCCATTCTAAACGAGTTGCTCCAAAAAAATAGGAGCAACTCAGGCCGAAACTTGAGCCCATAGGAACAGGAGTGGGCCATTCAGCCCCTTGAGCCTGTTCCGCCATTCAATGAGATCATGGCTGATCTGTTATCTAACTCCCCATACCCACCTTTGGCCCATATCTCTTAATATCTTTGGTTAACAAAAAGCTATCAATCTCCAATTTAAAATTAACAATTGATCTTGCATCAATTGCCGTTTGCAGAAGACAGTTACAAACTTCTACCAACCTTTGTGTGTAGAAGTATTTCCTAATTTCACTCCTGAAAGGACTGGCTCTAACTTTTAGACTATGTCCACTAGTCATAGAATCCCCAACCTGCGGTAATAGTATCTCTCTATCTATCCTCTCTGTTCCCCTTAATATCATGAAAACTTAAATCATATCACCCCTTAACCTTCTAAATTCTAGGAAATACAACCCTAATTTGTGTAATCTCTCCTTGTAACTTAACCCATGAAGTTCAGGTATCACTCTGGTAAACCTAAGCTAAAGTCCCTCCAAGGCCAATATATCCTTCCTGAGATGTTGTGCGCAGAACTGCTCACAGTACTCCAGGGGTGGTCTAACCAGGGTTTTGTACAGCTGCACATAACTTCTACTTCCTTTTACTCTAATCCTCTAGATATAAAGGTCAGCATTCCATTAGCCTTTTTGATTATTTTCTGTACCTGCTCAGGACATTTTAATGATCTATGTACCTAGAGCCCCAAGTCTCTGTGGACATCCACAGTTTTTAGCTTTTCACCATTTGGAAGGTACCCTGTTCTATCCTTTTTAGGTCTGAAGTGAATGTAAGCAATGTACATTCGCTTACATTGAAATCCATTTGCCAGAGTTTTGCCCATTCACTTAATCTATCAATATCCCTTTGTAAATTTATGCTATTAATTCTATCCCTTTCTCTCTCATGCACTTATCTAACGCACCGATGCTATTTTCCTTAACTTCTCCATGTGGTTGAAGAATCTCAGTTTCTTATGCTGCTCACAGACTCCACAGATCCCCTGTAGAGGATACCATGCTGAAACAGATGCCAGATTAGAGCAAGCCTGCACTCTAAAGTCTCCTGAGTTCCCCACCATCACAGAAGCGAATCTTCAGTCAATTTGATTCACTCCACGTGATAAAAGAGAAACGGCTGAGCGCACTGTATGTAGCAAGGGCTATGGGCCTTAACAACATCTTGGCTGAAATAGTTGTAGCGCTGAAGACTAGCCGCGCCTCTAGCCAAGCTGTTCCAGTACAGCTACAACTGGCATCTGCCTGACAAAGTGGAAAATTGCCCAGGTATGTCCTGTCCACAAAAATCAGGACAAATCAAATCCGGCCAATTACTGTCCCATCAGTCTACTCACAAGCATCAACAAAGTCATGGAAGGTGTCGTCAACAGTGTTATCTTCGGTAGTTACTCACCAATAATTTGCTTAACAATGCTCAATTTGGGTTCTGCATTACAGCCTTGGTCCAAACATGGACAAAAGAGCAGAATTCCAGAGGTGAGGTGAGAGTGACTGCCTTTGACATCAAGGCAGCATTTGACCAAATGTGGTATCAAGAAGCCCGAGTAAAATTGAAGTCAATGGGAATCAAGGGGAAAACTCTCCACTGGTTTGAGTCATACATAGCACAAAGGAAGATAGTTGTGGTCATCTCAGCCTTAGGACATCAGGTGTTCCTCAGCTCAGTGTCCTAGACCCAAGCATCTTCAATGACCTTCCCTCCAGCAAAAGGCCAGAAGTGGGGATGTTCGCTGATGACTGCACAGTGTTCAGTTCCATTTGCAACTCCTCAGATAATGAAGCTATTGTGTTCCTAACACAGATGAGATTGCACACAGGGAGGTTAAAGTAACAGTAACATCAGCCTTTAATAAGACACTCCAGAGTGAGGAACAGGCCTTAGGGGCCAGCTTATATACAGTGCTCCCAAGGGATGCTGGGATCCCTTGGGACTTCAGGGGATGAGCTCCCTGGTGGCGGAACATGGGAGTGCATGCTTGACAGATACACAACATCACTCCCCCCGCAAAGTCAAAGTGAAAAGTATTTACAAGGTGAGGCGGTCGGGAGCCTTTCTTTCCCTGGCGGACCGCCTCGGTACAAATGTCTGTTCTGGTGTGTTGGCTGTGCCCTCGTTGGGCTAGCGTGTTGTTGACCCTGCAGGGCTGCTAGGTGAGCCTGGTCTTGCTATGCTGTTGGGCGTGCCGGGTTCGATTTCCTGGTCCGGCGTGGTGTCGTTGATCCTTTGGGTGTGTGTTGTGGGCTCGAAAAAGGTGGTGTCTGCTGTGGGTTGTTCAGGCCAGTCTGTGAACCGCAGCCTCGTTTGGTCCAGGTGCTTTCTGCAAATTTGTCCATTGTCTAGTTTGACTACAAACACCCTATTCCCTTCTTTAGCTATCACCGTGCCCACGATCCACTTGGGACCATGTCCATAGTTTAGCACATACACAGGACCATTCAGATCAATTTCCCATAAACAGTGGCGCGACCATTGTTTACATTTTGTTGCAGCCGCCTGCTCTCTACCTAATCATGCAGGTTGGGGTGAACCAGTGAGAGTCTGGTTTTAAGTGTCCTTTTCATGAGTAGCTCAGCCGCGGGCAACCCTGTGAGCGAGTGAGGTCTTGTGCGGTAGCTGAGCAGTACTCGGGACAGGCGGATTTGGAGTGAGCCTTCTGTGACTCGTTTAAGGCTCTGTTTGATTGTTTGTACTGCCCGCTCTGCCTGCCCATTGGAGGTTAGTTTTGTCATGTATTCAACCAGCATTGTAACCCATGTTTAATCTGACCTAAGTTGTACACTGTGAGAACAATGACCACTAGATGGGAGACACTCCTAACCTGGGCCATCAGGTATAAAAGAGGAAGCTCCACCCACCTTCATCACTTCGAGTGCTAAGGAATAAAGGACAGGTCACAGACTGACCTTCTCTCAAGCATGGGCCTCGTGTGCATTTATACTGTACAGTAAGGACCTATCAATGGCGACGAGAAACTGGGATTTAAACCACGCGAGCATGGCCACTAGCAGAACAGACGAGAGGTTCAACATTGTTGAAGCAGCGCACAGTTCTCTAGGAAGACAGGGGCAATCGGGCATGCCCCAACATGTAGTCGAACCCAGAGGGGGAGTTCGACAGAGACAATGGCAAGCTGAACGGTGATTCACGCCATTGCAAGGGACAATGCGGCCAGTAATGGGGCCATCAACACCTGTTAATGGCGCACTCAAGGACAATAACAGGGGCAGTCAGGGACGATCGACTGGCAAGGGACCTTTTGTTTCCAACAACAGCTCATATTGAAGGCGTGGAGGCACACACTCAGCCGGAGTTTGCAGAGATGAGCAAAATACCTGCAGAAATTGCAGAAATGAACGCTGGGGGAAATCGCTCGAAAATGAAGTTCAGCGAGTTCATGTGGAGCACATATACAGTTCATACACCAGGACGCCACCGATAATGATGAAAGTACTCCTCAATGGCATCCCAGTATCAATGGAGCTAGACACGGAGGCCAGCCAGTCCCTGATGGGTATCAAACAGTTTGAAAAGTTGTGGGCGTCCAAGGCCAGGAGACCAAAATTATCTCCGATTGACGCACAGCTACGGACATACACAAAGCAGATCATTCCGGTGCTAGGCAGCGCCACGGTAGTCGTGACCCACAAAGATTCGGAGAACAGGTTGCCACTCTGGATTGTACCAGGGAACGGTCCCGCACCACTGGGGAGGAGTTGGCTTGCTGTCATGAACTGGAAATGGGGCGATGTCAATGCAATCTCCTCTGTGGAGCGAGTATCATGCTCACAGATCCTGAACAAATTTGACTCATTATTTCAACCCGGCATCGGCACTTTCATGGGGGCCAAGGTAGTGATTGACATAAACCCGGACGCCAGGCCAGTACACCACAAGGCCAGAGCGGTGCCATACATGATGCGGGGAAAGATAGAAGGCGAACTGGACCGCCTGCTGAGGGAAGCATCATCTCACCAGTCGAATTCAGCCGATTGTGCCGGTGCTCAAGGCGGATGGGTCGGTCAGGATATATGGTGATTACAAGGCCACCATCAATCGGGTGTCACTCCAAGACCAGTACCTGCTACCGAAAGCGGAGGACCTCTTTGCGACGCTATCCGGTGGCAAACTTTTTTCAACATTGGACCTGACTTCAGCTTACATAACCCAGGAACTGGCGAGTGAGTCAAAGAAGCTGACCACCATCACGACACACAAGGGGTTGTTTGAGTACAACAAATGTCCGTTCGGGATTTGCTCGGCCGCCGCGATCTTCCAACGAAATATGGAAAGCCTCCTCAAGTCAGTTTCCAGGGACGGTGGTTTTTCAGGACGACATCCTCATCACGGGTTACGATACTGAAGAACACCTCCACAACCTGGAGGAGGTGCTACGCAGACTGGACCGTGTAGGGCAGCAACTGAAAAAGGTGAAGTGCGTCTTCTTAGCTCCAGAGGTAGAATTCCTGGAGATGAGGGTAGCAGCAGATGGGATCAGCCCTACTGCGTCCAAGACGGAAGCGATCCAGAGAGCACCCAGACCTTGTAACACGACGGAGCTGCGTTCGTTCCTGGGGCTCCTGAACTATTTTGGTAATTTTCTTCCCAAATTGAGCACGCTGCTAGAGCTGCTATGCGTGCTCCTACGCAAAGGTCATGAATGGGACTGGGGGGACAGCCAGGAAAGGGCTTTTAATAGAGCACGCAATTTGTTCTGTTCTAACACTCTGTTAACACTATACGACCCATGAAAGAAACTTGTGTTAATATGCGATGCGTCGTCCTATGGTGTCGGTTGTGTGTTGCAGCATGTCAATGTCAAGGGTCAGTTACAGCCAGTAGCTTATGCCTCCAGGAGTCTGTCCCAGGCAGAAAGGGGTTATGGGATGGTAGAAAAGGAGGCGCTCGCATGTGTATATGCGGTAAAGAAAATGCACCAGTACCTGTTTGGCAGCAAATTTGAGCTGGAGACAGATCACAAACCCCTAACGTCCCTTTTGGCCGACAACAAGGCCATAAATGCAAACGCACAGCCCGCATACAGAGGTGGGCACTCACGTTAGCCGCCTATGACTATACAATTCGGCACAGACCGGGCACCGAAAGCTGCGCCGATGCATTCAGCAGGCTCCCACTAGCCACCACTGAGGGGGCTACCGAGCATGCTGCTGAGATGGTCACGGCTGTTGAAGCTTTCGGAAGCGAAGGCTCACCTGTGACAGCCCGTCAGATTAAAGTCTGGACAAATAGAGACCCGCTATTGTCTCTAGTCAAGAAATGTGTCCTGAATGGGGACTGGGCAGCCACGTACGGGGCATGGCCTGAGGAGTTTAAACCATTTCACAGGCGCAGGGATGAACTCTCGATTCAGGCCGATTGCCTACTGTGGGGAAACCGAGTAGTCATGCCCCAGATGGGCAGAGAGGTATTCATCAGAGAACTCCACAATGAGCACCCGGGCATTGTCATGATGAAGGCAATTGCCAGGTCACACGTTTGGTGGCCAGGGATAGACGCAGGTCTGGAACTTTGTATTCGCAGGTGCAACACGTGTGCCCAGCTGGTCCATGCGCCCAGGGAAGCCCCCCTTTAGCCCCTGGCCATGGCCCACCAAGCCTTGGTCATGCATCTATGCGGACTACGCAGGTCCTTTCATGGGGAAAATGTTTTTGGTTGTAGTAGACGCCTACTCCAAATGGATCGAGTGTGACAGTTTAAATTCAAGCACATCCTCTGCCACAGTAGAAAGTCTACGGGCAATGTTCGCCGTCCATGGTCTACCGGACGTCTTGGTCACGACAATGGCCCGTGCTTCACAAGCACTGAATTCCAGGACTTCATGGCAGGCAATGGAATTAACCATGTCAGAACGGCACCGTTCAAGCCGGCCTCAAACGGCCAGGCAGAACGAGCAGTGCAGATATTCAAACAGGGGATGCTCAGAATCCAAGGGGGTTCCCTACAAAGACACTTATTACGCCTCCTGTTGGCCTATAGATCCCGACCACACTCGCTCACAGGGGTTCCACCCGCAGAGCTGCTAATGAAAAGGACGCTCAAAACCCGGTTATTCCTTTATACACCCCACCATGAAAGAAATTGTCGAGAGCAGGCGCCAGCCACAATATGACTAGCATGACAGGAATGCGAGGGCGCGATGCATTGATGTAAATGATCCTGTTTTTGTCCTCAACTACGCTGCAGGGCCCAACTGGCTCGCATGCACTGTGATTGCCAAAGAGGGAAATAGGATTCTGATAGTTAAACTTACCAATGGAAAAATCTGCCACAAACACGTGGATCAAACAAAAAGGAGGTTCAACAACCCCATAGAAGAAGCAGAGGAAGAACACGATGTAGAGTTCACTCCACCACAGGTGATCGAACACAGGAACCAAAGGGAGGAGAGCCCAGTCACTGTGGGCAGTCTGGATAGACTGAGGCACCACAAACAGCAGACACTCAGGCCAGCGCCCAACAATTGGAGCCCCAACTCAGGCGCTCTACAAGAGAGCGTAAACCACCAGAGAGACTCAACCTGTGATCCCAATAAAACTTTGGGGGGGAGGTGATGTCATGTATTCAACCAGCATTGTAACCCTTATATAATCTGACCTAAGTTGTACATGTGAGAACAATGACCACTAGGTGGGAGACATTCCTAACCTGGGCCTTCAGGTACAAAAGGGGAAGCTTCACCCACTTTCATCACTTTGAGTGCTAAGGAATAAAGGACAGGTCACAGACTGACCTTGTCTCAAGCATGGGCCTCGTGTGCATTTATACTGTATCGTAAGGACCTATCAGGTTTAAACAGGGCCGAGGTGACATGTTTGATCCCATTGCTGGTCATGAATTCTTTAAATTCGGCACTGGTGAAACATGGCCCGTTGTCACTGACCAGTTTGTCAGGCAGGCCGTGGGTGGCAAACATGGCCCTCAGGCTTTCAATGGTGGCGGTGGCGGTGCTTCCTAACATTATTTCACATTCAATCCATTTTGAAAAAGCATCCACCACACCAGGAACATTTTACCGAGAAACGGGCCCGCATAGTCGACATGGATCCTCGATCATGGTCTGGAGGGCCAGGACCACAAACTTAGCGGTGCCTCTCTGGGCGCGTTGCTCAACTGAGCACATACGCTGCATTGCCATACACAGGACTCTAAGTCAGAGTCGATACCGGGCCACCACACGTGGGAGCTGGCTATCGCTTTCATCATTACTATACCCGGGTGTGTGTTGTGGAGATCCGAGATGAACGTCTCCCTGCCCGTTTTTGGTAGCACTATGCGGTTACCCCACAACAGGCAGCCTGCCTGAATGGACAGCTCGTCCTTTCGCCGCTGGAACGGATTGATTAGTTCTTGCATTTTAACGGGGATGCTGGCCCAGCTCCCATGCAGTACACAGTTTTTTACTAGGGACAGCAGAGGATTTTGGCTGGTCCAAGTCCTAATCTGGCGGGCCGTGACAGCTGATTTATCATTTTCAAATGCTTCCATGACCATCAACAAGTCTGCGGGCTGTGCCACCATCAACAAGTTTGCAGGTTGCACCATTTCCACCCCCATGGTGGGCAATGGTAGCCGACTGAGAGCATCCGCACAGTTCTCGGTGCCTGGCCTGTGGCGGATGGTATAGTTATACGCTGATAGCGCGAGTGCCCACCTTTGTATGCGGGCTGAGGCATTAGTATTTATCCCCTTGTTTTCAGCGAACAGGGATGTGAGGGGCTTGTGATCGGTTTCCAGCTCAAATTTGAGGCCAAACAGGTACTGATGCATTTTCTTTATCCCAAACACACACGCTAATGCCTCTTTCTCAATCATGCTGTAGGCACCTCTCAGCCATCGACAAGCTCTTGGAAGCATAGGCGACAGGTTGCAACTTTCCCGCAATGTTAGCTTGTTGTAATATACACCCGACTCCATACGACGACGCAGCACATGCTAGCACAAGTCTTTTACACGCGTTATACAATACAAGCAGCTTGTTGGAACATAAAATGTTTCTGGCTTTCTCTAAAGCAATTACTTGTTTTTTTTCCCCATACCCAGTTCTCACCTTTGCGCATAAACACATATAGGTGCTCTTAGAGGGTTCTTAACCCTGGTAGGAAGTTACCAAAATAGTTGGAGTCCCAGGAACGACCGCAGATCCGTGATGTTCTGTGGCCTGGGTGCATTCCTGATAGCCTCTGTCTTGGCGTCTGTGGGCCGAATGCCATCCGCCGCGATCTTTCCCCCAAAAACTCCACTTCTGTTGCCATGAAGACGCATTTCGACCTCTTCAGCCGCAGCCCTACGCGATCCAGTCGCTGGAGGACCTCCTCCAGGTTTTGTAGGTGCTCGGCGGTGTCCCGACCCGTGACCAATATGTCATCCTGAAAGTGTAGAATTTACCAATATCTCGCAACGATTCCAGGTACCTTTCCCCTACAGAGGAGAAGAATCCCTTTCTGGGCTTTTAAAATGAGTTTAAAGGGGCAGACGAAGCCTGCGAGGGATAAAAGGGGATGCATTCATGGAGACCCCCCCCCCCAGTGTTTGGACTCAAATGAAAGGGAATTAAAAATGGACCTAAGTTACAGAAGCTTGAGATCCCCTAAACATCTATGGGAAGGAGCATATCAATTTTAAGATTCTACAACATTTTGGCTGCAAAAAAAAATGAGTTACCAAATACAGGAGGTGGGGCCAAATTTGTGTATTAAAGACCCCAGACTGTCTGGGGGAACTATTCACCCTCTAAGAGATAATCGAATTACCCAATCAAGCACAATGGAAATCATGGTCAAGAAACTGGACAATCCTAAAACAATGCAAAACCAGTGATAGCACATTCTCACACCCTAATCGAGTTACTGCTGACAAAGGAGACATTTGAAAATCAATGGACAGTACAGTTTAAACAGAGCCCAAGAGATTTGATGGGAGATAACGGAGCCTTTTTTTGGGATATATCTATCCCCCAGTTTTTACCAGCAAGGAGCAGCACGCAGACTAGCAGAAGAAGGAAAACTAGCAGAACACAGGAAAACTAGCAGAACTCAAAGCTAGCAGAACACAGACTGTAACTCGCACAGACTGGAACACAGACACAGACAAGCAGCCTGCTTGCTCTACAGTGAAGAAATGGAATCGTGAAGGAACCTACAAGAAATCATCAAGGATCAACTGAGCATGAGGCCCACGAAATGGAAGGTTGTCAGCAATCAAATTGACAAACCCGGGCTACCACAACCAGCGATACGACCAACCAAAACCAACTCAGCAAAAACCGAAGAATCGACAGTTATTTCCACTCTGCAATCTACTTCTGAACGGCCAACGGGTGAGAAATTACCTGAAAGGACTAACTAAAACCAAAGAAAGTGGGTACTTATCCCATACATCCGAAACGCAACTTACCGCATCAACGGACGCACCCCAACTGAAGACTACGCAGTCCGAAGTCCTCTTCTCCGTCCGGGGTACGGCTCGCCTAGAAGGCCAAGTGCAGCGAACCCCGAAACCGTGATTCACCGGCAACTGTCTAAAGGGATTGGTGAGCATAGTCCCCGAACCCTGAGAGCCATAACTTAGTTAGTTAGGGGAATTGGGAGGGGGGGAGGCTGGGATAACTTGTGTAAATGTTTCTGCATTCGCCTCTTTACCCCATTTAGAGTTTAAGCTGTATTCTTTTCCCCACAGACTGTAATTGGACAATTTATTCAATGTGTTGTACCCTTCAGTGTGTATTGGTCTGTGTGCCTTTTTACTTCTTTTTAAACACAATAAAGCCATACCTGCTTCCTACCTTGAAACCGATTGTCTGTCCAAGTCTGTCACAGTCCCTTTATAATTCCAGTGTCTAGAACCAAGGGTGTGGGAGCGATTCGGAACCGCTCATATAAGGTCAGAAGGGAAAGCTGACCCCCTGCAAACCACCCCTTACAAAAGACCACCGTGTGTGGTACTGACTTGAGTAGGCTCTCCATGTTTCTCTGGAAGATCGCTGCAGCCGACTGAATTCCAAATGGGCATCAGTTGCAGATGAACAGTCGCTTGTGCGTGTTGATGCAGGTGAAGCCCTTCGAAAACTCCTCCAGCTCCTGCGTCATAGAGGCCGAAGTCAGGTCAAGCTTGGTGAACGTCTTGCCTCCTGTCAGCGTCGCAAATAGGTCGTCTGTCTTAGGTAGCGGGTATTGGTCCTATAGCGAGAAACGATTAATAGTTACTTTATAATTGCCGCAAATCCTGACCGTACCATCACTTTTGAGTACTGGAACAATCGGGCTGGCCCACTCGCTGAATTCCACTGGGGAGATGATGCCCTCGCGTTGCAGCCTGTCCAGCTCGATTTCCATTCTCTCCCTCATCATGTGAGGTACCGCTCGCGCCTTGTGGTGAATGGGTCGTGCCTCTGGGACCAAGTGGATCCGCACCTTCGCCCCGGAAAAGTTTCCAATGCCTGGCTCAAAAAGGGAAGGAAATTTGTTAAGAACCTGGTTACATGAGGCTTCATCGACATGTGCGAGCTCTCGGATGTCATCCCAGTTCCAGCGGATTTTGCCCGGCCAGTGCCTTCCAAGCAGTGTGGGGCCATCGCCCGGGACAATCCAGAGTGGCAGTTCGTGCACAGTGCCCTCGTAGGTGACCTTGACCATGGCGCTGTCCAGGACAGTGATAAGCTCTTTGGTGTACATTCTCAGTTTCGTGTGGATGGGGCTCAAGGCTAATCTGAATGCCTTGTTGCACCACAGTCTCTCAAACATCTTTTTACTCATGATGGATTGGCTAGCGCCAGTGTCCAGTTGCATGGCTACGGGTAAGCCATTCCATTTTACGTTTAGCATTATAGGTGGACATTTCATCAAAAATGTGTGCACCCCGTGTACTTCAGCATCTGCCTCCTCTCTCTGAGGCTCGAAATTGCTTTGATCCATCATGGACCGATTTTCCTCTGCCACGTGGTGGTTAGCAGGTTTTGCAGAGCTTGCAGCTCATTTGCAAGCTCATTGGAGGTGTCCCATTGTTCCACAGCTCTTGCAAACATACCATGAATAGGCTGAATGGAAGCCTCCACAACGCCAATAAGGTGTGAATTGCCTTGCATTCATCCTTTGTTGGGGATTCTGAGTCATCTGGGTCACCTGAGGCCTGCTGGCAGTTGCAGACTCGTGGTTTCTGCCCTGCACGCAAACACAGTTCCAGTTAATTTATGAACATTGCTAGCACTTGTGTGCAGAGAGATTTGTTTTGTGTTATCACTGGTGGACATAAACGCCTGTGCTATTGCAATGGCCTTTCTGAGGGTCATCAAACTCACATTGTCCTGCAAGTCGCCTTAGCTCAGCGACGTAGCTCACCACTTCCTGACCTTCAGATCGCTGGCACGTGTCGAACCGATACCTCGCCATCAGCACGCTCTCCCTCGGGTTAAGATGCCCCCGAACCAGTGTACACAGCTCCTCATACGACTTATCTGTGGATTTCACTGGAGCTAGAAGATTCTTCATGAGGCTGTAGGTCGGTGCCCCGCAGACTGTGAGGAGGACCCCTCTCCTTTTTGCAGCGCTTCCTTCTCCGTCCAGTTCATTGGCTACAAAGTACTCGTCTAGCCATTCGACATAGGCTTCCCAGTCCTCACCCTCCGAGAACTTCTCCAGGATGCCCACAGTTTGCTGCATCTTTGCGTTGAATTCGTATTCTCGTCGCCAGTCATTGTGTTCCTAACACAGATGAGGCTGCGCACAGGGAGGTTAAAGTAACAGTGACCTCAGTCTTTAATAAGACACTCCAGAGTGAGGAACAGGCCTTAGGGGCCGGCTTATATACAGTGCTCCTATGGGATGCTGGGATCCCTTGGGACTTCAGGGGATGAGCTCCCTGGTGGCGCTACATGGGAGTACATGCTTTACAGATACACAACAGAAGCACTCTGTGCCCACATGCAGTAAGACCTGGACATCAATCAGGTTTGGGCTGATAAGTAGCAAGTAACATTCCCACCACACAAGTGCCAGGCAATAACCATCTCCAACAAGAGAAATTCACTGAGGCTTTTTCAACAGCATTTCCCAAACTCACGACCTCTACCACCTAGAAGGAAAAGGGCAGCAGGCACATGGGAACACCACCACTTCCAAGTTCCCCTCCAAGTCACAAACCACCCTGACTTGGACATATATCGCCATTCCTGCATCGTCGCTGGGATAAAATCCTGGAACTCATTACCTAACAGCAATGTGGGAGTATCTTTACCACACGGACTGCAGAGGTTCAAGAAAGCAGCTCAACACCATCTTCTCGAGGGCAATTATGGATGGGCAGTAGATGCTGGTCTTACCAGCGACGCCCACATCCCGTGAATGAAAAAAAAAGAAGCCCGCTAAAACTTTGTGTGCAGCTGTCAGCGAGGTGAACCGTCATGCGCAGTTTCTTCACCACTGACTGCAAAATCCAGGTCGATATAAATGACCAATTAAATGGTTTTGTGATGTTGGTTTGGTGATAAATGTTGGGAGAAATCTCCTGCTCTTGGTTCAAAAGTGGCAAGGAATCTTTTACGTCCACCTGAGAAGGCAAATGGGACTTCAATGTCATCTGAAAGATGGGAGCTCCACCAATACAGTGCTCCCTCAGTATTGCACTGAAGCGTTAAGTCCTGGAATGGGGCTTGAACCCTTGATCTTCTGATTCTGGGGCAACAGTGCTATCACTTGAAAAACATTTGAGAACTAGCACACGTTGAATGGCATCTGTTATGTATGTAACTATGTAATACTTGCCAGCAGAGAGTACGACTGTTGGAGTCCTAATGGTCACCTGCACACACATGTAGGGCCAGTATAAATGGTTGGCTGCCATGTTGTTTAGGCACTCTGGAGTTGTAATAAAAAAGACTAAGGTCACAATAAGTTTAGCTCACAGTACTCAGCCTCGTGGAGTTCTTCTATACATAATAATTGGCGACAAGTAACAGAATACGAACCTTCACGCAATCATGGCTGCCGTTAGAATATTAGAGAGATTGTTAGAGGGTGATGATTGGGAAGCCTTCATCAAGCGTCTCGACCAGTACTTCGTGGCCAACGAGCTGGAAGGAGACACTAACACGGCCAAGTGCAGGGCGCTTCTCCTCACCATTTGTGGGCCTAAAATAAACAACCTCATCGAGAATTTGATCACACCGACAAAACCAATGGAGAAGGAAAATACAGATTTGTATGCGCTGGTTCGGGACCACCTCAAGCCGAAGGAGAGTATCCTCATGGCCAGGTATCGTTTTTACGCGCACCATCGCTCTGGGGGCCAGGATGTGACAGATTATGTCGCCGACCTGAGACACCTCGTGGGACCTTGCGATTTTGGAGCTGCATTAGGGGAAATGCTGTGGGACGTTTTCATGCTGGGCATCAACCACGAGGTCATTCTTCGAAAGCTGCTGCCTGCCGAAACCCTAGACCTGAGCAAGATCATTGCGATCGCCCAGGCATGCATGGCCACGGACGATAACACCAAACAGATATCTTCTCAACATCGAAACTCACCGGCAAGTACTATGCATAAAATGACATTGCAAGCAGGCCAAACTGCATATGGCAGGGCCTATACATCTGTGGCTGCAAGACTTGTGATGACTCGGAGTCCGCCATCGCGGGTGAATGTGAATCCATTAGCACCGTGTTGGCGCTGTGGGGGTAATCATTGGGCCCATCAATGTCAATTCAAGCACTACGTGTGCAAAGGCTGCGCAACAATGGAGCACCTCCAGCGAATGTACAAACTTGCTGCGACATACCACGTGGCAGAGGATGATCGATCCGGCGCGGATCACGCAGCTCAGGCAACTCAACCCGAGGAAGAAATGTATAGGGTACATACCTTCACCACCAAGAGCCCTCCTATAATGTTGAAAATCAAATTAAATGGAGTTCCAGTATACATGGAGTTGGACACAGGTGCGAGTCAGTCAATAATGAGCCAGAAGGCTTTCGAGAAACTGTGGTGCAATAAGGCACAAAGGCCCAAACTGAGCCCATTTAATGCAAAGCTGCGTACCTACACCAAAGAACTCGTACCAGTCATTGGAAGTGCGACAGTGAAAATATCGTATGATGGAGCTGTGCATGACCTATCATTGTGGATTGTTCCAGACAATGGTCCAACGCTGTTCAGCAGAAGCTGGCTAGAAAAGATTAGACGGAATTGGAATGATAGGAAAGCACTATCTTCAGTGGATGACGCCTCGTGTGCTCAAGTGCTGAGCAAGTTTCCCTCGCTATTCGAACCAGGCATCAGCAACTTCACAGGCACCAAGGTACAGATCCATCTAGGTCCCGATGCACGGCCTGTCCATCACAAGGCTTGGGCGGTTCCGTACATGATGAGGGAGAAAGTAAAGATCGAACTGGACAGACTCCAACGAGAAGGAATCATATCGTTAGTCGAATTCAACGAGTGGGCCAGTCCAATTGTTCCGGTGTTGAAAAGCGATGGCACGGTCAGAATCTGTGGAGACTACAAGGTAACGATTAACCGAGTCTCACTACAGGACCAGTACCCGCTGCCCAAAGCGGATGACCTGTTCGCAACATTCGCAGGGGGAAGTCGTTCACCAAGTTGGACCTAACCTCCACCTACATGACACAGGAGCTGGCTGAATCTTCGAAAAGACTGACGTGCATCAACACACACAAAGGACTGTTTATATACCACAGGTTCCCTTTCGGGATTCGCTTGACTGCAGCCATTTTCCAGAGAAACATGGAGAGTTTGCTGAAATCTGTTCCATTGTGTTTCAAGACGACATCCTGATCACCGGTCGTGACATTATCGAACACCTACACAACCTGGAAGAGGTTCTAAGCCGCTTAGACAGAGTGGGACTCAGGCTGAAATGCTCCAAGTGTGTTTTCCTGGTGCCAGAAGTCAAATTTTTGGGGAGAAAGACTGTAGCAGACAGCATCAGGCCCACGGACTCAAAGACAGAGGCCATCAAGAATGCACCCATACCACAGAATGTGAAGGAGCTGCGTTCGTTCCTGGGACTCCTCAACTATTTCGGTAACTTTCTACCTGGGTTGAACACGTTGTTAGAGCCTTTGCACATGTTGCTACGTAAGGGTGACCACTGGGTTTGGGGCAAATCTCAAGACACAGCCTTTGAGAAGGCCAGGAACCTGCTATGTTCAAATAAGTTACTTTTACACTATGACCCATGTAAACATTTAGTGCTAGCTTGTGATGCCTCATCGTACGGGGTCGGCTGTGTGTTACAGCAAGCCAATGTATCGGGCAACCTCCAACCGGTTGCATACATGTCTAGAAGTCTGTTTAATGCTGAGAGAGCCTATAGTATGGTCGAGAAAGAAGCATTAGCATTTGTATATGGGGTTAAGAAAATGCACCAATAGCTATTTGGACTTCGGTTTGAGCTGGAAACTGACCACAAGTTGCTCATTTCGCTGGTTTCAGAGAGCAAAGATTTAAACACCAATGCTTTATCCCGCATCCAAAGATGGGCATTAACATTATCTGCTTATGACTATGTTATCTGCCACAGACCAGGCACTGAAAACAGCCATCCACCATTACCCACCACTGGGGTTGAAATGGCGCAGCCTGCAGACTTGCTACTAGTCATGGATGCTTTTGAGAGCGAGGGGTCACCCGTCACGTCTCGCCAGATCAGGACCTGTACCAGCCAGGACCCTGTGCTATCTTTAGAAAAGAATTGCGTCCTAAATGGGAACTGGTCGGCCGTTCCCAGGGAAATACAAGATGAAATGAAGCATTTTCACCGACGCAAAGATGAAATGTCCATCCAGTTGGATTGTCTCTTATGGGGTAATCGCGTGGTTTTGCCAAAAAAAGGCAGGGAAACGTTTATATGCGACCTACACAGTTCCCATCCAGGCATTGTCATGATGAAGGCAATTGCCAGGTCGCATGTTTGGTGGCCCGGTATTGACTTGGACTTGGAGTCATGCGTGAATCAGTTCAAGACTTGCTCGCAACTGAGCAATGCACCAAGGGAGGCCCCACTGAGTCTGTGGTCATGGCCCTCCAAACCGTGGTCCAGGATCTACGTAGGCCCCTTTCTAGGAAAGATGTTTTTCGTAGTAGTGGACGCTTACTCCAAATGGATTGAATGCGTAATCATGTCATCCAGCGTGTCCACAGCTACCATTGATAGCCTCCGGGCCATGATCGCCACTCATGGCTTGCCTGACGTACTTGTCAGCGACAATGAACCATGTTTCACCAGCTCGGAATTCAATGAGTTTATGACTTGCAATGGCATCAAACATGTCAGGTCTGCTCCATTTAAGCCCGCGTCTAATGGTCAAGCGGAGCGGGCAGTCCAAACAATCAAGCAGAGCATGAAACGTGTGACGAATGGCTCCCTGCAGACCCGCTTGTCTCGCATTCTGCTCAGTTATTGGACGTGACCCCACTCGCTCACCAGGGTTCCCCTGGAAGAATTGTTAATGAAGAGAGCCCTCAAAACCAGGCTCTCCCTAGTCCACCCGGATCTTAACGATCACGTGGAAACCCGGCGACACCGGCAGAACATGTACCACGATCAGGTGGCTGTTTCACGTGACATTGATGTTAACGACCCTGTGTTTGTCCTGAGTTATGGTCATGGTCCCAAGTGGGTTGCTGGCAATGTTTTAGCCAAGGAAGGGAATAGGGTGTTTATAATCAAACTGTTAAATGGCCAAACATGCAGAAAGCATTTAGATCAGACCAAATTGTGATTTACTGACAACCCTGAACGACTTGAAGAGGACATCACCATCGACGATCCACCAACACACACCCAACCAGCAATCAACCTCGCTGTCAATCACGAGGATGAACCCACTGTTCCTGACAATCCGGTCAGTCCAGCTGCGGTGCATTGCAGGGTTTGAACTTAGACGATCAACCAGGGAGCGAAGGGCTCCGGATCGCCTCAACCTGTAAATAACTTGTACCGAAGCTTTTGGGAGGGGTGGGGGGGGGCGGGCGGGGGGGAGTGATGTTATGTATGTAACTATATAATACTTGCCACCAGAGGGCGTGACTGTTGAAGTCCTAATGGTCACCTGCTCACACGTGCAGGGCCAGTATAAAAGGTTGGCTCCCAAAAAAAAACCAAAAAAGAAAAACACAAAAAAAAAAAACAAAAAAAAAAAGGGGGGGGAAAAAAAAGGGCCTTGTAAATGTCTGGAGTGTCACCCAGGTCGGGTGGCACCGTTTAATGTTTTTATGTTTTGCAGGTAAACTCAAAAGAGTTAAAAGGTTGGCTGCCATATTGTTTCGGCACTCTGGAATTGTAATAAAGAAGACTTAGTTCACACTAAGTTTAGCTCACTGTACTCAGCCTCGTGGAGTTCTTCTATACATAATAGCATCTTTCTGTGCTAAAATCATATAATTCTATGATCTGCTCTGCAGAACATTCAAGCTGAATGGATCGGTATTGGGAAGTTCTGCCTTTGAACTTATGTCATGACATTAGTCACCATTACAATCAACAGGGCAGAGGAGAGCTACAACGAGGCTCATGCCAAACCCGGCACGCTTGTTGAGCATTGTTTAGAAGTTTTAAATAATTCTGCTGCCTTGATCACTTGGAGTATGCTTCACAGAAGGTGTGCTAGATGGTGGTGGTGATTGTATTCTCTGCATAACTGCCTGCTGCCAATCTAACACAATGGCACATGCTCTAACATAACACGATCTTGTTACTTGTGATTGTTAAGGCATTCAAAAGGTGCTAAACAAGCTGTTTGATGCATGGTTGATTTGCTGCTATTAGTGGCTGCAAGGGGAGGACATTCAGTGCTGGTAGCAGGGATGCATCACAACAGAGTCTTGGTGACCACTGATCATTTTTACTGTGCCCTGGATGGTCTAAAGATGTGAACTAAGGCTATGATATTACAACAACAACAACGCTCGTGCCAATGGTGTGATTATATATAAGAGAGATGGTTATTTTTTGTTCGGATAATGATGATGGGATCTCACTGAAATCATGCAGCATGTGGAAGAAACTGGAAGTTGCATGGAATTACAGGAGACAGACAGATAGACAGCCAGTCATCCTTCTCCACGTAACTTCCTGATATCACCAGTCAGAAGTTCTTGAAGCCCGGTTGGAGCAACATGGAACAACACTGTGGCTATTATATGTCACTCTACTCATGGGTTGACATCTGTGAAGGATTTTCCAGTGAAACATGTTCACAGACTTGTATCTCAAGTAGTTGTTAAAGTATTCTCTCAATCTGAATTAATGGTGAAGTTAAATCTTGAATTATTAATACTTATTTCCTTTTCCAATTTTCTCCCTCCACACCTGAATGGACCTACGGGCTGAAATTGGCCTCCTGTGTGCCTGCCTTCAGCACCTCTGGGATGCAAATGGTTTTTCGCCCAGGTGCGGCGAGAACAGCACCGCTCCCTTCCTCCCCCTCCCCCACCCCCCACCGCCCTGCAGAATTGGGTGGGGGTTTTGCAGAGGCACTAAGAGGTAGCGCCTCGCTCCTGCTGGCAGCTCTCCGCTTGGCTGTGCCAGGTGATGATAACGTCACTGCCGTGCGCAGCGCCCCATTACTGCCCCAGAAGAGAAATTCGGGCCACGCCCCCTCACTTACTGCTTGGCGCTGAGAACGATAGCTTTAGCTGTCAAGTTGCAGTCGGGAGTCGGCTGGAGGAACACTATTTAAAGGCGCCATCTTTACCAACAATTTTTGTCGTCCATTACTCTGTAAAGCTTGAAAAGAATGACTAAAAAAGCAATAAAGAAAGGAAAGATAGATCACGAAGGTAAACTTGTGCAAAACATAAAAACAGATAATAAAAGCTTTTACAGATATATAAAACGGAAAAGAGTGACTAATGTAAATGTTGGTCCCTTAGAAGATGAGAAGGGGGATTTAATAATGGGAAATGTGGAAATGGCTGAGACCTTAAACAATTATTTTGCTTCGGTCTTCACAGTGGAAGACACAAAAACCATGCCAAAAATTGCTGGTCACAGGAATGTGGGAAGGGAGGATCTTGAGACAATCACTATCACTAGGGGGGGTAGTGCTGGACAGGCTAATGGGACTCAAGGTAGACAAGTCCCCTGGTCCTGATGAAATGCATCCCAGGGTATTAAAAGAGATGGTGGAAGTTATTGCAGATGCATTCGTTATAATCTACCAAAATTCTCTGGACTCTGGGGAGGTACCAGTGGATTGGAAAGCAGCTAATGTAACGCCTCTGTTTAAAAAAGGGGGCAGACAAAAGGCAGGTAACTATAGGCCGGTTAGTTTAACATCTGTAGTGGGGAAAATGCTTGAAGCTATCATTAAGGAAGAAATAGTGGGACATCTAGATAGGAATAGTGCAATCATGCAGACGCAGCATAGATTCATGAAGGGGAAATCATGTTTAACTAATTTACTGGAATTCTTTGAGGATATAACGAGCATGGTGGATAGAGGTGTACCGATGGATGTGGTGTATTTAGATTTCCAAAAGGCATTCGATAAGGTGCCACACAAAAGGTTACTGCA
Organism: Pristiophorus japonicus; assembly: GCF_044704955.1. NCBI lineage: Eukaryota > Metazoa > Chordata > Chondrichthyes > Pristiophoridae > Pristiophorus > Pristiophorus japonicus. Next base: position 467,058,488 of record NC_091977.1, on the reverse strand, counting down.
GAAGATAGAGGTACGTGGAGTCAGAGGAAATGTATTAGCATGGATAAAGAATTGGCTGGTGAACAGAAAGCAGAGAGTCGGGATAAATGGGTCCTTTTCGGGTTAGAAATCGGTGGTTCGTGGTGTGCCACAGGGATCGGTACTTGGACCACAACTGTTTACAATATACAGAGATGACCTGGAAGAGGGGACAGAGTGTAGTGTAACAATATTTGCAGATGACACAAAGATTAGTGGGAAAGTAGGTTGTGTAGAGGACACAGAGAGGCTGCAAAGAGATTTGGATAGGTTAAGCTATTGGGCTAAGGTTTGGCAGATGGAATACAATGTCGGAAAGTGTGAGGTCATCCACCTTGGGGAAAAAAAACAGTAAAAGGGAATATTATTTGACTGGGGAGAAATTACAACATGCTGAGGTGCAGAGGGACCTCGGGGTCTTTGTGCATGAACATTTTGAAACAACTGCCTCCCCGTCGGGGAATTGAACCCCGGTCGCCCGCGTGACAGGCGGGGATACTCACCACTATACTAACGAGGAACTGACAAAATGTTTACGCCCGGTTTCGAACCTGGGACCTTTCACGTGTTAAGCGAATGTGATAACCACCACACGACAGAAACACTGCAACTGCACCTGGTATTCCCAGGCAGTCTCCCATCCAAGTACTGAACCAGGCCTGACTCTGCTTAGCTTCCAAGGTCAGACAAGATCAGGCATTTTCAGACTAGTATGCATGAATCCTAAAATGTTAGTTTGCAGGTGCAGCAGGTAATCAGGAAGGCGAATGGAATGTTGGCCTTCATTGCGAGAGGGATGGAGTACAAAAGCAGGGAGGTCCTTCTGCAACTGTATAGGGTATTGGTGAGGCCACACCTGGAGTACTGCGTGCAGTTTTGGTCACCTTACTTAAGGAAGGATATATTGGCTTTGGAGGGGGTACAGAGACCACTCACTAGGCTGATTCCGGAGATGAGGGCGTTACCTTATGATGATAGATTGAGTAGACTGGGTCTTTACTCGTTGGAGTTCAGAAGGATGAGGGGTGATCTTATAGAAACATTTAAAATAATGAAAGGGATAGACAAGATAGAGGCAGAGAGGTTGTTTCCACTGACAGCCTCAAAATACGGGGGAGCCAATTTAAAACCGAGTTGAGAAGGAATTTCTTCTCCCAGAGGGTTGTGAATCTGTGGAATTCTCTGCCCAGGGAAGCAGTTGAGGCTAGCTCATTGAATGTATTCAAGTCACAGATAGATCGATTTTTAACCAATAAGGGAATTAAGGGTTACAGGGAGCAGGCGGGTAAGTGGAGCTGAGTCCACGGCCAGATCAGCCATGATCTTGTTGAATGGCGGAGCAGGCTCGAGGGGCTAGATGGCCTACTCCTGTTCCTAATTCTTATGTTCTTATGTTCTTATAAACACACAGGCAGATTGGCTGGTGGACAGATTTTAGCAATTTTCACTTCAACGACTGTTCTGCCTCCTAACTATTCCCTTGTATCAATGAGGGCAGGTTTGAAACTACAACATTTATGTTGTTTCACGAGGGCTGTGTTGGCACTCGACTTCCTGCTCCGACGTCACCGTTGGAGGTTACTTAGACGGAGACAAAGGCAGAGACAAAGACACGAGAAAAAAACAGAGGGCAGGGAGCAAGGAGCAAAATGTGGCCAGAGGGAGATGGGCCAACAGGGATGGCAACCCGTTATTCCGGCAGCAGTTTTCCCAAATCAATTTCACTGAGGAATAGCTGAGGCTGCGCTTCAGCAAGGACATGGTCTCAGAGCTCTGCCATCTGCTGAAACCAGACCTCAAGCCTCAGACCAGAGTGAGGACTGCTCTCTCAGTGGCACCATCACGCTCCATTTCTACACCAATGGATCTCTAACATCACCCAGTTTGCCATCCATCGCTCCATCCGCGAGGTCACAGATGCTCTCTACAGAAGGAGAAGTCAATACATTTCCTTCCCCATGACCAGAGAGAAACAGTACGAGCATACGTTTGGCTTCATCAGTATAGCAGGTTTCCCCAAGGTGCAGGGTGCCATTGTCGCTTTGCGAGCACCGCATTGCAATCTTGAGGTCTTCCGTAACTGCAAAAGCTATCACTCACAGAATTTGCAGCTGCTATGCGACCACATATACAGAATCCTCACCGTCAATGCTCGCTATCCTGGCTGCGGTCATAATCCTCCATCCTGTGCCAGACCAGTGTGCCAGATCTCTTCCAGCCAGCACATTAAGCTCGCAGATGGCTGCTTGGAGACAAGGGCTACCCCTCTTCACCTAGCTCATGACTCCCCTCCGCAACCCCCAACACTGCTGCCCAGCACTCATACATCATGGCACCATGTCACCACAGCTCTCCCTTCACTTAAAGGGGTGAGGCTGTGTGATTTTTAAAATTTGGTCCAGTGGACCACCAGGGAGGGTTTCGGCCAGGCCAGCGGCCTGCCATCCAAGAGTGGGTGCCAGGCTGCCTGTTGGTGGCCCGGCCGAACCTGAAAGCATAATTGTCATGGCAATGACCCGACAAAAAAAAACACAGCGGCAGCGGCTGTGCGTCCTCCCTTTAATGGGAGCCGCACTACCATTTTAGAAGGCCACAGCCTCCCGGCACTATCTCAAAAAAGCAGTTTTTGGCACTGCCCGGCGGGACGAAGATTTGCTTAGTGGAATTCCACCGTTGGGGGGGAACATCGCACTCTGATGATGCACTTAGGATGGATCGGCAGCAGCGGAGCGGTAGTGGGGGTGGGGGAGTGGGTCACTGCTGGGATACCGCAGGGGCGGAATTTTGATAATGGTGGCCATTACACGCAAAGTCGGCGGCCATTGCACTCTGCAGCGTGGCCGCTGATTTCTGGTGGTAACAGGCCTAAATGAAAAGGGCAATTTTGGCTCCAGGGATTGAAGGATGATTGCTGAATGCAAGTCAGATGAAATTGGGTAACTCTCTGTGAATAGCGCCCCTGCAGCACCGAGTTGAGGCCATTAGTGTCCCATTTACCCTCTCCCCTTCACTCCTGGGGCGTAAACGCAACATTTCACAAAATTTGACAAGGCATCTCGCCGGGCACGAAATTTTCTAAAAGTTAAAAGTTACCCCCCTAAATGGGGCATTACCAAATATCGCCCCACTACACTTGCACAGGAGCTAGCAGCCCTCCAGCCCATCTCCTAAACAGACCTTTCTGTGAGCCTAAACATGCCAGCCTTTGAGCCTAGGTAGTGCGTGTCAGTCGGTTATTTCACTGTGCAGTGCATCATACCTGATATCAATCTTGTTCCCAAACAATTCTATGTGCACATACTTTTACTGGATAGTAAGAAGTGGGGGGCCTGGTTGAATTTTCTACTCCCTATCTTAGGGGTACTGAGGCAAACTGTAACTTGGCACAGATTTAGACAGGATTACATAGGATATACGGCACAGAAAAGGCCATTCGGTCCAACAAGTTCATGCTGGTATTTATGCTCCACTCGAGCCTCCTACCGTCTTTCCTCATCTAAATCTATCAGCATAATCCTCTATTCCTTTCCCCCTCATATGCTTGTCTAGCCTCCCCTTAAATGCATCGATACTATTTGCTTTAACCACTTCCTGTGGTAGTGAGTTCCACATTATCACCACTCTTTGGGAAAATAAGTTATTGCTCTGCACCCTCTCCATTGCCTCGATATCCTTTTTATAATATGGTGACCAGAACTGTACGCAGTACTCTAAGTGTGGTCTAACCAAGGTTCGTTACAGGTTCAACATAACTTCCCTACTTTTCAATTCTGTACCTCTAGAAATAAACCTGAGTGCTTGGTTTTCTTTTTATGGCCTTACTAACCTGTGTCACAACTTTTAGTGATTTGTGTATTTGTATTCCGAGATCCCTGTGATCCTTTGCCCCACCTAGATTCTCACCCTCCAAGTAATAAGTGATTTCTCTATTCTTCCTACCAAATTGTAATATCTCACATTTATCTGTGTTAAACTTCATTTGCCAATTATCTGTCCATTCTGCGAGTTTATTAATGTCCTCCTGTAATTTGTTGCAGTCCGCTTCAGTATTGACTGTCCCCACCATGTCCCACCCCCCCCCCCCCGCAATTTGGTATCATCCGCAAATTTAGAAATTGTGTTTTTGATACCAATGTCTAAATCATTAATGTAAATTGTGAACAGCAGTGGTGCCAGCACTGATCCTTGTGGAACACCACTACCCACCTTCTGCCACTGTGAGTAGCTACCCTTCACCCCTGCTCTCTGCTTTCTGTCTTGATGCTAGCTAGCAATCCATTCTGCTACTTGTCCCCTCACTCCGCATTCTCTAACCTTCATCAGTCTATTATGGGGTACTTTATCGAAGGCCGAATGAAAATCTAGATAAATTACGTCTATTGCATTATGATTGTCTACCTAGAATCATAGAAATTTCGGCCCATCGTGCCCCCTATCACGACCACATTTCTATTCTGTTCTTTCTCCCCTCGGACAACCTTCTGAGCCATGGTGCCTTGGTCTGCTTTGTGGCTGCCCTCTCTGCAGTCTTTCTCCTTATCCTCAAAGGTAGCGAGTATATCATACCTGTTGGAAAGGACCACTGTCTGTGGGACCTCCTTCTCAACCTCTCCTAAATCCGCGGTACCCGGCTCCCTAACTGTCACACGCTCCCATTCCTGAACCTGTGCTTTCCTCTGGGGTGTGATTGTTGATACGTCCTTACTATACAGTATAAATGCACACGTGGCCCATGCTTGAGAGAAGGTCAGTCTGTGACCTGTCCTTTATTCCTTAGCACTCAAGTGCAGGAAGTGGGTGGAGCTTCCCCTTTTATCTCTGAAGGTCCAGGTTAGGAATGTCTCCCACACGTTCACCACCGAGTGGTCATTGTTCTCACAGTGCACAACTTAGGTCAGATTATACATGGGTTACAATGCTGGTTGAATACATGACATCACCTCCCCCCCAAAGTCTTATTGGGATCACAGGTTGAGTCTCTCTGGTGGTTTACGCTCTCTTGTAGAGCGCCTGATTTGGGGCTCCGGTTGTTGGGCGCTGGCCTGAGTGTCTGCTGTTTGCGGTGCCTCAGGCCTATCCGGACTGCCCACAGTGACTGGGCTCTCCTCCCTTTGGTTCCTGTGTTCTGTCACCTGTGGAGTAGTGAATTCTATATCGTGTTCTTCCTCTGCTTCTTCTATGGGGTTGCTGAACTTCCTTTTTGTTTGATCCACGTGTTTGCGGCAGATTTGTCCATTGGTAAGTTTAACTACCAGAATCCTATTTCTCTCTTTGGCAATCACAGTGCCTGCGAGCCATTTGGGCCCTGCAGCGTAGTTGAGGACAAAAACAGGATCATTTACATCAATACATCGCGCCCTCGCATTCCTGTCATGCTAGTCATATTGTGACTGGCGCCTGCTCTCGACAATTTCTTTCATGGTGGGGTGTATAAGGGATAACCGGTTTTTGAGCATCCTTTTCATTAGCAGCTCTGCGGGTGGAACCCCTGTGAGCGAGTGTGGTCGGGATCTGTAGGCCAACAGGAGGCATGATAAGCGTCTTTGTAGGGAACCCCCTTGGATTCTGAGCATCCCCTGTTTGATTATCTGCACTGCTCGTTCTGCCTGGCCGTTTGAGCCGGCTTGAACGGTACCATTCTGACATGGTTAATTCCATTGCCTGCCATGAAGTCCTGGAATTCAGTGCTTGTGAAGCACGGGCCATTGTCGCTGACCAAGATGTCCGGTAGACCGTGGGCGGCGAACATTGCTCGTAGACTTTCTATCGTGGCAGAGGATGTGCTTGAATTTAAAATGTCACACTCGATCCATTTGGAGTAGGCGTCTACTACAACCAAAAACATTTTTCCCATGAAAGGACCTGCGTAGTCCACATGGATGCGTGACCAAGGCTTGGCGGGCCAGGACCTGGGGCTAAGGGGGGCTTCCCTGGGTGCATTGCCTAGCTGGGCACACGTGTTGTACCTGCGAACACAAAGTTCCAGTCCTGCGTCTATCCCTGGCCACCAAACGTGTGACCTGGCAATTGCCTTCATCATGACAATGCCCGGGTGCTCATTGTGGAGTTCTCTGATGAATACCTCTCTGCCCATCTGGAGCATGACTACGCGGTTTCCCCACAGTAGGCAATCGGCCTGAATCGAGAGTTCATCCCTGCGCCTGTGAAATGGTTTAAACTCCTCAGGCCATGCCCCGTACGTGGCTGCCCAGTCCCCATTCAGTACACATTTCTTGCCTAGAGACAATAGCGGGTCTCTATTTGTCCAGACTTTAATCTGACGGGCTGACACGGGTGAGCCTTCGCTTCCGAAAGCTTCAACAGCCTTGACCATCTCAGCAGCATGCTCGGTAGCCCCCTCAGTGGTGGCTAGTGAGAGCCTGCTGTGTGCATCGACGCAGTTTTTGGTGCCCGGTCTGTGCCGAATTGTATAGTCATAGGCAGCTAACGTGAGTGCCCACCTCTGTATGCGGGCCGTGCGTTTGCATTTATGGCCTTGTTGTCGGCCAAAAGGGTCGTTAGGGGTTTGTGATCTGTCTCCAGCTCAAATTTCCTGCCAAACAGTACTGGTGCATTTTCTTTACCGCATATACACATGTGAGTGCCTCCTTTTCTACCATCATGCAGCCCCTTTCTGGCTGGGACAGACTCCTGGAGGCATAAGCTACCGGCTGTAACTGACCCTTGGCATTGACATGCTGCAACACACACCTAACACCACTGGACGACGCATCGCACGTTAACACAAGTTTCTTACATGGGTCATATAGCGTTAACAGATTGTTGGAACATAACAAATTGCGTGCTCTATTAAAAGCCCTTTCCTGGCTGTCCCCCCAGACTCATTCATGACTTTTGCATAGGAGCACGTGTAGCGGCTCTAGTAGCTTGCTCAATTTGGGAAGAAAGTTACCAAAATAGATCAGGAGCCCCAGGAACGAACGCAGCTCCGTCGTGTTACGGGGTCTGGGTGCTCTCTGGATCGCTTCCGTCTTGGATGCAGTAGGGCTGATCCCGTCTGCTGCTACCCTCATCCCCAGGAATTCTACCTCTGGAGCTAGGAAGACGCACTTCGCCTTTTTCAGTCGCAGCCCTACTCGGTCCAGTCTGCGTAGCACCTCCTCCAGGTTGTGGAGGTGTTCTTCAGTATTGTAACCCGTGATGAGGATGTCGTCCTGAAAAACCACCATCCCTGGAATCGACTTGAGGAGGCTTTCCATATTTCGTTGGAAGATCGCGGCGGCCGAGCGAATCCCGAACGGACTCCTGTTGTACTCAAACAACCCCTTGTGTGATGTGATGGTGGTCAGCTTCTTCGACTCACTCGCCAGCTCCTGGGTCATGTAAGCTGAGGTCAGGTCCAATTTTGAAAAAAGTTTGCCACCGGATAGCGTCGCAAAGAGGTCCTCCACTCTCGGTAGCGGATACTAGTCTTGGAGTGACACCCGATTGATGGTGGCCTTGTAATCACCACATATCCTGACTGACCAATCCGCCTTGAGCACCGGCACAATCGGGCTCGCCCAGTCACTGAATTCGACTGGCGAGATGATGCCTTCCCTCAGCAGGCGGTCCAATTCGCCTTCTATCTTTTCCCGCATCACGTACGGCACAGCTCTGGCCTTGTGGTGTACTGGCCTGGCGTCCGGGTTTATGTGAATCACTACCTTGGCCTCCATGAAAGTGCCAATGCCGGGTTGAAATAATGAGTCAAATTTTCCAGAATCTGTGAGCATGATACTCACTCCACAGAGGAAATTGCATTGACATCGCCCCATTTCCAGTTCATGACAGCAAGCCAACTCCTCCCCAGTGGTGCGGGACCATCCCCCGGGACAACCCAGAGTGGCAACCTGTTCTCCGTTCTTTGTGGGTCACGACTACCGTGGCGCTGCCTAGCACCGGAATGATCTGCTTTGTGTAAGTTCGTAGCTGTGCGTCAATCAGCAATAATTTTGGCCTCCTGGCCTTGGACGCCCACAACTTTTCGAACTGTTTGATACTAATCTGTTACTGGCTAGCCCCCGTGTCTAGCTCTATTGATACTGGGATGCCATTGAGGAGCACTTTCATCATTATCGGTGGTGTCCTGGTGTATGAACTGTATATGTGCTCCACATGAACTCACTGAACTTCAGCTTCCAGGGATTTCCCCCAGCGTTCATTTCTGCAATTTCTGCAGGTATTTTGCTCATCTCTGCAAACTCCGGCTGAGTGTGTGCCTCCACGCCTCCAACATGAGCTGCTGTTGGAAACAAAAGGTCCCTTGCCAGTCGATCGTCCCTGACTGCCCCTGTGATTGTCCTTGAGTGCGCCATTAACAGGTGTTGATGGCCCCATTACTGGCCGCATTGTCCCTTGCAATGGCGTGAATCGCTGTTCAGCTTGACATTGTCTCTGTCAAACTCCCCCTCTGGGTTCGACTACATGTTGGGGCATGCCCGATTGCCCTTGTCTGCCTGGAGAACTGTGTGCTGCTTTAACAATGTTGAATCTCTGTCCCAACCATTCCTTAACACAGAACCTCTCGTCTGTTCTGCTAGTGGCCATGCTCGCATGGTTTAAATTTCCAGTTTCTCGTCGCCATTGATACGTCCTTACTATACAGTATAAATGCACACGAGGCCCATGCTTGAGAGAAGGTCAGTCTGTGACCTGTCCTTTATTCCATAGCACTCAAGTGATGGAAGTGGGTGGAGCTTCCCCTTTTATATCTGAAGGTCCAGGTTAGGAGTGTCTTCCACACGTTCACCACCTAGTGGTCATTGTTCTCACAGTGTACAACTTCGGTCAGATTCTACATGGGTTACAATGCTGGCTGAATACATAACAACTGTCTTCTGGATAAAACTGTTCAGGAATTCCTCCTCCTCCCTTATGTGTTGGAGTGTCTCCAATTCGCACTCCAGCTCAATGACTCTGAGCCACAGAGGTTCGAGTCGGAGACATCTGCAGCAAACGTGTTTGCTCGGGACAGTCTTGCTGTCCACAAATTCCCACATACTGCCGTCCAGACGCACAACCTGCCCTGCCATATCTCAATCTAGCCTTATTTTTTACTTATTTAAGTCATTGAAGTCTTTATTCAATGATTATTTATAGTTATATTAATTAGTTTAACTAATTAAGCTATAAATTTAATACCGTACGTTATAATTTCCCGGTCCTAGTTTAAACCACTGATCTGGTTTGGAGCAAAAAAAGAACTTAATACTCACAAACCAATCACTTACCTGCTGTCCTGTGGTGTCACTCCTTGTTTTTTTGGAAATCGTTGAAGGTTCTGCCGCCGCTGCTCTCCCTGCTCACACTCTCTCTTTTTATAGCGTCTCTGGTCTGACCATTTTATTCCAGGCCCGTTCCTCTCGCCGCTGCTCTCCCTGAAATCAAACCTGGGACCTTCTGGTCTGTGTGGCCCAGCGCCACATCTGGCAGTGCAATTATCTCCTATGCCACTGAGGGAGCCCGTTGAGGGCTTGCTAAATAAAATACTGATTTTTAATCCTTCTGTGCCCAGTCTCCTTTGTTTCTGTACTGGTCGACAGTTAGGGCTAGATTTTCATTTCGATTGCACCTCTGTTACGCCACAGAGGGGTGGAAATGGGTCTGGAAATGATTACCGCCTGGGCGGCCAGCATTCAGCGCCCCGCCGAGAAATTTGGTGACAGTTTTGCGGCAGCGCTGAGCAGTACCACCCGGGAGCATCGCGCCCGTGCAACGGCCTGCTATCGTCCCAATCTGAAACTTTGGTTCATGTGACCCCATAGCGCCCCGTAGCCAACCCACCAGAGAAAGCCGGAGGTCAGAGCTGTACTGGCGGCACTGAGGGGAGGAATGACTGCTGAGGTAAATGTGATTGCTTTTCTTTGTGTTATTTTTGCGATTTATCTTTATTTGGGGGTGAGCAATATATTGTGAATGTTTTTGTGTCTTTTGTGTAGAATATTTTTTTTTCCAGGGAGGCCTTTCTTAGGGCACCACGAAGCTGGCTCCTTAGCAAAGGATTTTCTGTTGCTCACCCGGCCTCGTGTCCTAAGAGAGGCGTGGAATGCCTCCCTTCGTGCTCCGCTCCATTCTCAGGGCGCAGCAAATTAATTTGTTGGTTGCCGTCGCAAACCATTTCCCAGCAGAAAAAGTAGCGCCCCGCGGCCATTAATGCCCTAAGTAGCCTCCAACCGAAAATCCATCCCTCACTGTTTTAGAATGTTAAAAAAATAATAGCAGTGAAAAATAAAGTACTACAAATTGGTTAACCCAGCTTCTGAAGTGCTTTGGTATATGTGACTCTTTTATCCAGTGGGTGCAGTCTCTTTTAATACAGTACAGGCATTATTTTTAAAACTAACTACTATTAAATTTGTAAGCATTTTTTTCAATTAACTGTAATTTTAAGAAATCAAATGGTTAGATTTAAAATATCACAGATTTCTTTGACTACCTAAAATTCATTATGAGTTGCATCACATTTAAAGTAATCGTGCAAGGAAAGGTACAAATGTTCTCTTTGCAAATCAGGTAGATATAATTTATAAGATCAAAAACTGCATTCAAACTTGCCTTTTATAACTTATTTTAATTGTGAATCTTCCACTGCTCTTCCTGAATATTGGAACGATTTCATTTATCAGGCACATCTGCCGTTCTCATTTAAAGATTCTTACATCACTCGAAAACTATGTGGGAGTCCTGGATGCATCTTTTGCTTTTCCTGGCTTCAGCATTCAGCTGATTATATTGTCCTCTCAGCAAGCAATTCTTTTCGACTTTTTATAGGTTAGACATCTTTTTCCGTCAATAGGGAGGTTTGCAAAATGTCTCTTTGAATTCATGTCGATTATGGACAATAACACAAAATATTCTGAAATAAATTGGATTTGTTTTGATACTGATCACTATTATTGAAAACCATCAGTTAAGACTGGTGGAGTGAGTTGGGAATTTGAGTACTGTTAAATATTTTAAAAAAATGTACATTTATTCTGTTCTCTGCGACAAAACATCTGAAGTAGCAAAGCTAAATAATCCAAACAGTCCACAAAATACATTATTAAGAACATAAGAACATAAGAAATAGGAGCAGGAGTAGGCCATACGGCCCCTAGAGCCTGCTCCACCATTTAATACAATCATGGCTGATCCGATCATGGGCTCAGGTCCACTTCCCTGCCTGCTCCCCATAACCCCTTAATCCCTTATCGATTAAGAAACTGTCTATCTCTGTCTTAAATTTATTTAATGTCCCGGCTTCCACAGCTTTCTGAGGCAGCGAATTCCACAGATTTACAACCCTCTGAGAGAAGAAATTTCTCCTCAGCTCAGTTTTAAATAGACGGCCCCTTATTCTAAGATTATGCTCCCTAGTTTTAGTCTCCCCCATTAGTGGAAACACCCTCTCTGCATCCACCTTGTCAAGACCCCTCATAATCTTATGCATTTCGATAAGATCACCTCTCATTCTTCTGAATTCCAATGAGTAGAGGCCCAACCTCCTCAACCTTTCCTCATAAATCAACCCTCTCATCTCTGGAATCAACCTAGTGAACCTTCTCTGAACTGCCTCCAAAGCAAATATATCCTTTTGTAAATATATAAACCAAAACTGTTCGCAATATTCCAGGTGTGGTCTCACCAATACCATATATAACTGTAACAATACTGCCCTGCTTTTATATTACTGTATCATTATTACTAGAGGGGTGCCACAGGGATCAGTGAACAGGGATTGGGGCCTCAACTATTTACAATCTATATGAATGACTTGGATGAAGGGACCGAGTGTAACGTAGCCAAATTTGCTAATGATACAAAGATAGGTGGGAAAGCAAGTTGTGAGAATTACGCAAATAATCCACAAAGGGATATAGATAGGCTCAGTGAGTGGGCAAAAATTTGGCAGATGAATTATAAAGTGGAAAAATGTGAGGTTATCCACTTTGCTAAGAAAATTAAAAAAGCAAATTAGTATTTAAATGGGGAGAGATTACAAAATGTTGCGGTACAGAGGGATCTGGGGTTTCTTATGCGTGAAATTTAAAAGTTAGTATGCAGGTACAGCAAGTAATCAGGAAGGCAAATGGAATGCTGGCCTTTATTGCAAGGGGGATAGAGCATAAAAGTAGGGAAGTCCTGCTCCAACTGTACAGGGCGTTGGTAAGACCACATCTGGAGTACTGCATTCAGTTTTGGTCTCCTTATTTAAGGGGAAAATACTTGCATTGGAGGCAGTTCATTGAAGGTTCACGAGGTTGATTCCTGAGATGAAGGGCGGGCGGGGAAGTGGAGTTGAGGCCAGGATCAGATCAGCCATGATCTTATTGAATGGCGGAGCAGGCTCGAGGGGCCAAATGGCCTACTCCTGCTCCAATTTTTTATGTTCTTATCTCGGTTGCCCCACTCCCTCACTCTCCTTGCTATACATGCATATTTGTTTATTCAAATGCTGTCCAAATTCTCATGAAAAAAAGATAAAATTATAGGAAGAAGTTGCCGTACTTATGAGAAACAATTTGTTCACTCTGTTAGAAATATGCAGGCACACAGGTCATCACACTGCTGTACACTAGTACTCTCCTGGCTCCAAAAGGAAATTGTATATAAATCAAAAGGAGTTGTTCCCATTGAAAAGTCTAATCACATACCACTGTAGGACCTCAGTTGGACTAGCTGGTTCTTTATGACCTCTCTGCCACATTAAAACCATCAGTCACACCTGGGGATACTGTAAGGGTCAGTCACACCGAGCCCTGGGGATACTGTAAGGATCCGTCACACCGAGCCCTGGGGACACTGTTATGTCTTTAGATGCTCTGATAATGATTCCACAAGGCAAAGTATTGTACTTGAACTGTAGTGACCTTAGTCCATTTAATATAACTCCAGAGTAATGATCACACACGGTAGCCTGCCTTTTATACTAGGCCTGGTACACCTGTACAGGTAACCTACAAGTCTCCCACTGTAGTGCCCTCTGGTGGCACACCTTAGTGACCATACAGCTGGTGTACAAGTTTCCCATAGTAGTGCCCTCTGGTGGCACATCATAAGTAATAGTACAAGCAGTAAACATGTCTGGATACATGACATCACTCTCCCCCAAGTCCTTAGTGCAAATCGCCTTCATACATTGACTGTGCTCTGGGCTTAGCTGTTTCTGGTTGACCCTTGGAGGGTTATTTCCATCTTGGGTGAGTAGGTGGTGTTTCGTTGGCAGTAGAGGTGCTGGTTGGTTCTGTTTGTGAGTCCATGACCACTCTATTCTCTCCCCCCGCCCGCCCCCCACACACATATAGATTATGCCAGTGGCTCATTACATTCATATACATTCAAATCCAGAAAAAAAAATTGCATTTACATCATTACATTTGTGGTACAGTTGTGAGGCAAGTACATTTGACCGGTGAGGTGCATACTTGATACATATTTGGAAGCAGTACTGGTGTCAGCACCAGTGCATGAGGAAAAACTAGTGCCAGAACTGCTGGATGGTGTCCGGCTAGTCTGGTGGCGGCGTGGTGCCCAGTGCTGGCAGTGGGAACCCGGTTGGCTCAAGCTGCCTGCTCTCGGGGCCTTTGCCGTTGCTCCTAGCGTCGGGCAGGTTACAGATGCCTGTGACCTCCCTGTCTTTTCCCCGGGTCGCCGCTGCTCCCTGAGGAGCAGTCGTCTGGCAGTGCACAGGGAACTGCTGACTCGCTTGCCTGGGCGTTATTTGATTTGGGATCCTGGCTGGTCCCGGTCCCATTTGAGAGAACCGTTGTGGGTGATCCTTCCTTCCTGGGTGTAGCCTTGGTGGCGATAGGGTCTGAGGGCTGCTCCTTAGTGCGGTTTGCTCTTTCAGGCTCGTGGCGGTTGGTGCCATCAGGTCCCTGAGAGGTGGAACCGATCAGGGGCAGGGTATCGATACCGGTGCCGTTGCCCTCCTGAGTTTGCTTGCTCTGCAGCTTGTCAATATTAGCTGCTTGTGGTACACTCCGTGGTGCATCACTCTGGTCCCAGGGACGCAGGCTACAGCATTGGGTAGCTCGTTGGACCTGTATGTTCCCGATGGGTGTTTGCCCGCTATCTTATCTGAATACAGTTGAAATCCTGCATCGCACAACGTTTCGTTACTCATTGTAGATAAACTGTAGCTCCAATGACTTTTCTTTGCTTATTACATGTATAAAACTCTGATCATCAATTACACGCTTTACATTTAACTCACAGTTGCTATTACATTGATTGAGAATGTGGAATTGTCCCTTTAAGTCTGGTGGGTTGCTGGCCTCCTTTAAGAGAGCCTTGCTATCTTTACCCCAATCCTCTTCTTCTCTTGGTGCCACGAGTTGCTCCATCAGCGCTGCACCTCGTGGTCTGGCTGCTGCCATCTTTTCCTTCAGCACTTCACTCCATGATGTTGACTGCTGTGATCCTCTTCTCCCCGGGTTCTGCCACCGAAGCTAGAAGTTGCCTTTGGATCTGATTTTCTTTCTCCGGAGTCCTGCCACTGGAGCCTGGAAGGTGCGTTCGGGTCGTCTCAGCTGGGTCATCTCCACGCAGTCGTGCTGGGCGGTCTGTGTCTCGGGTGCTGTGCTGGTCTGTTCTCTGGTGCCAGATCCAACCTCAGGTGAGGGTTTGCTTTGCCTCTGAGCGCGGGGGATGTCGATCGCTGGAGGGATGAAATCTTCCCAGCTCCAATGGATCTTCTCCATCCACTTTCTTCTGAGTAGTGTTGGTCCATCACTTGCAACAATCCACAGTGGTAACTTGTGCACCGCGCGATCATGGAGTACCTTTACATCCGCATTACCAACGACTGGGATAAGTTCAATGGTGTAGGTGCGCAGCTTTGCATGAACCGGGACCAACTTGGGTCATTCAGCTTGATTGTTCCATAGCCTCTCAAAGGCTTCTTGATTCATTGCTGACTGGCTTGTGCCCGTGTCCACCTCCATGAAGACTGGAGCGCCGTTTATCTCGACTTCCATTCTCAACGGGGAACATTCTGTGGTGCAGGTAAACATTCCGTACACCTCATTGTGAGGCTGAGCTGCCTCTCTGACCACTTCTTCATAATCCATGCTGGATTCATGGCCCTCTGCAGACTCTTCATCAACACAGTGAGTCATATTTCTCTTACACATTCGCTGGAGATGGCCTTTTGTGCTGCACCCTTTGCACACAGTCCTTAAAACGACACTGGTGAGCCCGGTGAGTTCCTCCACAATGTCAGCATGGTGCTAACTGATTAACCCTCCTCGGCGGACTCAGAGTTAAGGGACTTGGAGGCCTGTTCTCTCTCCCCTGAAGAGATTCGCGTTCTACAGTTCAGCCTCTAAAATGCGCCAGTTTGTGTACAGTACTTACCGGTTTTGAGTCCTGAGGATGAGTCATCCGCCTAGAGCCGCAGGTCGAGGTCATGAATGCCTGGGTCATGATGACGGCCTTCCACAGATAGTAACCTGTGAAGAAGGCCCTCGTGGCCGATTCCAATGACAAAGATATCCCGCAGTGCTTCGGTGAGGTGTTCGCTGAAATCACATGGTGCCGCCAGTCTCCTGAGGTGTCATGTATCTCACATTACTGTATATAACTGTATCTTACCATGCTATACATGACTGTAACTGGATATGACCTGTAACAATAAGCATACCTTACCACCAGGGGTGCACTTGCAGGAGACACTCCATACCTGTCCCACTGTGGTATATAGAAACATAGAAACATAGAAAATAGGTGCAGGAGTAGGCCATTCGGCCCTTCTAGCCTGCACCGCCATTCAATGAGTTCATGGCTGAACATTCAACTTCAGTACCCCATTCCTGCTTTCTCGCCATACCCCTTGATCCCCCGAGTAGTAAGGACCTCATCTAACTCCTTTTTGAATATATTTAGTGAATTGGCCTCAACAACTTTCTGTGGTAGAGAATTCCACAGGTTCACCACTCTCTGGGTGAAGAAGTTCCTCCGCATCTCGGTCCTAAATGGCTTACCCCTTATCCTTAGACTGTGACCTCTGGTTCTGGATTTCCCCAACATTGGGAACATTCTTCCTGCATCTAACCTGTCTAACCCCGTCAGAATTTTAAATGTTTCTATGAGGTCCCCTCTCATTCTTCTGAACTCCAGTGAATACAAGCCCAGTTGATCCAGTCTTTCTTGATAGGTCAGTCCCGCCATCCCGGGAATCAGTCTGGTGAACCTTCGCTGCACTCCCTCAATAGCAAGAATGTCCTTCCTCAGGTTAGGAGACCAAAACTGTACACAATACTCCAGGTGTGGCCTCACTAATGCCCTGTACAACTGTAGCAACACCTCCCTGCCCCTGTACTCAAATCCCCTTGCTATGAAGGCCAACATGCCATTTGCTTTCTTAACTGCCTGCTGCACCTGCATGCCAACCTTCAATGACTGATGTACCATGACACCCAGGTCTCTTTGCACCTCCCCTTTTCCTAATCTGTCCCGCTCCACCCCCGCACCCATCTCTGGCTACCTGCACATATAAAGGGAGGTCTCAGGCAAGTGCGGCACTGGAGAGCTGGAATTAAAGGTGTAGGTCCTGAGTAACCTTGACTTCAGCATGTGTCTCATGTAAGTCAGTACATTAGAGTCAGGACTTAACAATGGCGACGAGTTACGGGATCACAGAATCCAAAGAATGGCTACCAACAGCTCAGATGAGAATTACAATGCTGGAGACAATTGGGATGACTTTATAGAAAGGCTCCAGCAAAGCTTTGTGATCAAAGACTGGCTGGGCAATGATAAGGCAGACAAGAGTAGAGCTGTGGCTCGAAAACATACGCTTTAATGAAAGACCTGCTGGCACCCGAGAAACCAGCAAGCAAATCGTTTGAGGAGCTGAGCACACTGGTGAGCGACCACCTGAAGCCAGCGAGCAGCCTACACATGGCCAGACACAGGTTCTACAACTACAGACGCTGTGTGGGCCAAAGCATACCCGACTTCGTGGCGGAACTTCGGAGGCTGGCTAGTTCATGTGAGTTCCCCAATGAACTAAGGAGAGAAGTACTGAGAGACTTTTTTATTGAAGGAATAGGCCATGCAGGCATATTCCGAAAGCTTACAGAGACTAAGAACTCGACTCGAGAGGCAGCAGCACTGGTCGCACAGACGTTCTTGGCAGACGAAGAAGAAACCAACGAGGCATCGGAACAAGGGGTTCACATTGTGAAACAAACCGCTACCCCCACACACAGACAAAGGCAGGAGAGCAGGCCTTCAACAGCAGACAGTGGCGCCAGAAGCCATCAAAATCAAGGGCCACATGAACAGATTGTTCTGGAGGAGCTTTTACAGAATACCCCGAGTGTGTATCCAAACATGTAGTCGTCTGTTGCATGCTCCGTAACTTTGCCATCATGAAATGCATTCAAAAGAACTTTTTTAGTCAGTATATAGCTAGTCCAACACGAGAGGGGGTGGTCTTGGATTTAGTTTTGGGGAATGAAGCTGGGCAGGTTGAAGGGTTATTAGTGGAGAGCACTTTGGTGCCAGCGACCATAATTCAGTCAGATTCAAGTTGGCTATGGATAAGGACAAGGATAGGCCTGGAATAAAAGTTCCGAATTGGGGAAAAGTTAATTTTGCTAAGTTAAGGAGTGATTTGGCCATAGTGGACTGGAAACAGCTACTTGTGGGTAAATCAGTGTCGGAACAGTGGGAGGCATTCAAGGAGGAGATCCGGAAAGTGCAGGCCAAACATGTGCACTTAAAGAAAAAGGTTGTGAATAATAATTCTAGAGCCTTCTGGATGTCTAGGGACTTGGGGCTCAAATATCCCCAAGAGTTGCCCCGCTTTTTTTGGAGCAAGTAGCTTTTTTTGGAGTGACTTAAAAATCGCAAATTTCACTATTTAACTTGCTCCAGTGTAAGTCAGTCAGTTAGGTTTTGTTTTAGTTTCGCTTTTTTTCTCCAAAAGGGGACGTGACCAGCCACTTACACCTGTTTTGGCCATAGAAGCAAATTTGGCCAGCTAAAAGTTACTCCAAACTAACTTAGGCCAGTGTATGTGGCTACTTTTGTAGACACAGAAAAACCTTACCTACATTTAAGAAATCAGTGCAGGTAGCCAGAGATGGGTGCGGGGGTGGGGCGGGGGAAGGTGAGTTAGAGGATTCCAAAGCTCTAAAGACCTTCAACATTACAACATCTTCAGCACAACAGCTGCACAACATCACCACAAATAAATGAAAGATAAATCAGCTACAGAAAATAGAGCAGTCCTACTTTGTCCACTGCAGAACACACCGGCTAGCCCTCCCACCAGGGCTAGGAGCGGCAGGCACGCATGACTGTAGGGGTGAGGGATTTTAACTTCTTACAGTTGACCCTAAATGTTGAGTGGTCCTAATGGAGGATGATTCAGTTTTGATGTAAAATATCTTTTATTGTGAATTTTACAGTGCACCTCAACGATACAAACAACAACAACAACAACCACAGCAGGAAAGAAAGTCTGCATCCATCCCTCACCCACATCTCGGGGAAAGTGCACTTCCTTATTGGCTCGGTGATGGTGGTGGGGGGGGGGTTGGGGGCCCGACTTGGGTCTGACCGGTTCCTGGTGCGTGGAGTGAAGTGGGAGTGAAATTTGAGTCTCCGGCCTTTGTGCCCTTATTGCAGAAGCTAGCTCCCTCATGGCATCTGCCATCGTCTGCACACCCTCTGCAATGTCTTCCCTCAGTTCCCGTCTTATTGCAGAAATTTCACCCGATAGTGTGGTGACCTTATCACGCACCCCACTGACTGCTGCCACGAGTGATCTTGTGAGGGCATTGGTCTCCTCACCCAATGACAAAACCTGATTTACTTCTGCTGAGGGCTGCCTCTCAGGAGAGACTGGTCGGCTTCTCCTTTCCCTTGCCGTGGGTCTACCTAGTGGCACCTCTCCAGTGCGAGGCACAGGCTGGGATGGTGGGGCACTGGGTGCCCCAAGATGCATTTCCCGACCGCCACTTGGACCCGTGACTTCAGAAGCTGTGAACCCATGGAAGGTTGTCGAGGAACTAATGGAGGGTTCTGGCTGTGTGATGCCCTGTGATATGTCATGATCGATATCGCTGTCAGCATTCTCCTGAGCACACATTTCCATAGACCCCTCCACCCCCCACCCGCCTTGGTCTGGAGCACACGCATCTGGATCCTCAGGATCTTGAGGAGTGTCGTCTTCTTCTGCAAAAGACAACACAACAGTCAAATGGTTAGCAGCACAGGAGGGGGTTGGATGGGTGGCATGAGTAGTCTCACGCATAGCAGGCCAGTCAGCAGGATGATTTGAAGGGCCAATATGCATTTTAATGACTCGCCCTCACCCTCGCGTGTGGGTCCAGCTTGTGCAGAGCTGCTTCTTTTTCTGCCAGTGCGAGTCAGCAAGGCAGCAACCCTCTGTTCCAGGGGAGTCAGTTGGTGCAGATTTGGCGGACCTCCTGTTCTAGTTCTCTCCCTCTTGTTGTGGGCCAATTTCTTCTGCAAAGATGAAAATATAAATTGTCAGGCATGGTGCGCTTCTGATGGGTGGGACACATACAGATGCTCACATTTTCCACTGCAATTCAATTTAAAGATGAAGATATTACTTATACTCACTACTTGACCAATGTCCTGCCATTTCTTCTTGCACTGGCTTCCAGATCTTGCAGTGTTGACCCCAGCGGAGAATTCTTCGGCAACGAGGTTCCACCTTTTCCTCATTTTCTTGGGGGAGACCTTTGACGGACCACTCTTGCTGATATCCAGCTCCAGCCATTTCTCCTCAATAACCATTACTAATTTCTCCACTTCCTCATGGAGAAAATTCTTGGTTCTTCTTGCACGCTCTTGAACCATTCTTTTATTCGACTCAAACGCAGGTAATGTTCAAAGATCACACTTACATCTCTCTTACACCTATCCAGCACTCCTTTCCACTCCCTCAGCACACAAAAATCAATATTCAGACCTCACCTTTATAAATGATCCATAGCCACTTATTCTGAGGACGCTATCCCTTTAATTGGCCGCTTGCCAAGCTTCCTGTTACACTGCGCATGCTCCGAGACTGAAACAGTCATGCGTGCCCCTGCCGGTACTGCACGACACGCTGGGCCCAAGCCCCATCCCCCTGCCGGCCATGCTGAGCAAGCATGGCCGAAGCTCTGCCCCCGCCCCCCGCTCTCTCCCCCCCACATTCTGCTGCACGACGCTGATGGATGCGGACGATGAGGGAGCGGCCAAATTCACAGATAGATTTTTGGCGCTTTTTCTCCTCCAGGAAGTTGGCGCACCACTTCGAGATATGCCGCAATAAGCGGCTGGGGAAATTTGGGGCCTTACAGGGCAGGATAAAGAAAAAAAGTGATGCTTATGTCATATACCAAGGCTAAAAACAATAGAACCTTTAGAGGAATATAGAAAGTTACGATGCAAAATTAAAAAAGATATTAGGAATGCTAAGAGAGAGCACGAGAAATTTTTGGCTAGTAAAATTAAGAAAAACCCAAAGATGTTCTATAAACACATTAAGAGTAAGAGGGTAACTAAAGAAAGGGTAGGGCCTATTTAAGACCATGAGGGTAATTTTTGTGTGGAGGCAGAAGGTGTTGGTAAGGTTCTTAACGAATACTTTGCATCTGTTTTCACAAAGGAAAGGGGAAATGCAGATACTGCTATCGAGGAGGAGTGTGATATTCTGGATGAAATAAATATAGTGAGAGAGGAGGTATTAAGGCGTTTAGCAGTTTTGAAAGTAGATAAGTCTGCAGGCCCGGATGAAATGCATCCCAGGCTGTTGAGCGAAAAAAGAGGAAATAGCAGAGGCCTTGACCATCATTTTCCTGTCCTCTTTGGATTTGGGCATGATGCCGGAGGATTGGAGGACTGCTAATGTAGTACCCTTGTTTAAGAAGGGAGAAAGGGATAGGCCGAGTAGTTACAGGCCTGTCAGCCTAACCTAAGGGGTGGGAAAATTATTGAAAAAAATCTTGAAAGACAGGATAAATCTACATTTGGAAAGGCAGGGATTAATTAGGGACAGTCAGCACGGATTTGTTGGCTGACGCCATATTAATGGTAAGTACTGCAGGGAATCGAATACGGCCAGGGTGATCTCCTGGACTAGTTTCGATCGCCTGGATGGGTCGGAGAGGAATTTTCCCAGATTTATTTCTTCTTATATTGGCCTGGGTTTTTATCTGGTTTTTGCCTCTCCCAGGAGATCACAAGGCTTCGATTGGTGTGGAGTGTAGAATGTTTTAGTATAAGGGGTGTCGCAGTTGTGTGAGGCGGACTGGTTGGCCTGGGTGCTCTTTGCCTTTCATAGGTTTATATGTAACCTTTAGGGATGCTGACTGAGGGCCGTGCGGCTCTTTGTTGGCTGGCGTGGACATGATGGGCCGAAATGGCCTCCTTCTGCACTGTAAATTTCTATTTTTCCATGGTTCTATGTTGCTATGAGGGAGCAACCCTTACCACCACCTGGGAAACAAGAAGTGCAGCAGGAGCAGAAGGAGGAGGAGGAGCATGAAGAGGCAGAAGAGTGGGAGAGGCACCGACCACCAATGCCCCAAGCTATCAGAGCTCTGAGAGAGCAGCTCATCGCAGTGCTCTTTACTTAAACCATCCCTCTCATCCGCAATATATCAACAATCACACAATCCATACCATCATCCTTACCATCACCACTTGATTGCCTTCCTTTAGTCCAGCCTTATGGTCTTGCCCTCACTTTATTACAAATATAAACACCAACACCAAATCTAGAATAAAAAACAAATTTATGAAATAACTCAATTCCATATCTAACAGTGAACAGAAATAATTATAATTCTCCCTTATGCAAACCCTTCGGCCTGGACTGGTGCAGGTTACACAGGTAGCGGGGAGGGGGGGGGGGAGGTCGGGATTTATGTGAAGGCACTTACCTTCTCCCTGAAGCAGTCCTCGCCTCACTTCAGCTGTCGGCTTTCCCGAGCCCCTGGAAACCCAGCTGACAAATGTTAAACTTGCAAAGCAGGTTAAATCAGAGGCTGTCAGACTCATTAAAATATTTAACTTTCCAATCCGCCTCCTGGGAGGTGGTTGACTGCCCGCCCCTTATCCTGTCTCCATAAAACCCGGAAGTCGACAGGTTGGAGGCAGATTGGGGTCGGGTTTCAGATTTTAAAAATATTAACATCTGACCCGAACCCAACCCACCTATTTTTGTGTGCTAAAATTCAGTCCTTAGTGCCTGTCTTTTGTTCTTGTACAAAGGGGGAGAAATTCGAGAGTGCCCCGTTTGGGCTGTTAACTTTTGAAAGTTGAAAGAATTAGCACCAGGCACTAATGCCTTTTAGCTTTTAAAAAACCCGGTGTTTGCACTCCAGGAAGGAAGTAGAGCGCTAAATCAAATGTTCCACTTCCTTCCTGGAGCGCTACAGGATGCAGGTGAGGTGGTAGTTGTGCAGCGATGCACAATGGGCCGTGCAGTTCTGCCACATTCTGAGGTACCTTCCCTCCTTTAAAGGGAAGGGCCATCACTGCATTGTGACTGGTGATCTGGTCCCCAATGGCAGCTACGATCTGGCCTGATCAGCCCCATGCACTCCAGCAGAGTGCCGGGCTGATCGATCACAGCTGAAGAGGAATCAAAAGAATTGAAAAGCATTTTTGAAATATTGCACTTACCTTGGCCACCTCCCCTTTAACTTTCGCCTCCCGATCAACGCCTCCTGCAGCTGCTGGTGTTTTCGCCCGGTGTTGCTGCAGGGGGTGGAACCGAAGTTCAGATCTGGGGTGCTACCAGGGCAATGTGAACGGCAATGATGTCATGACCTCCGGGCAATGGAGATCAGGGCGCAATGTGTTACCGCCACCGCAATCCTCCCGCCGAGTTAGTGAAGTTGTTCATCTCGTTGTACCTAGTCGGTAAATCGTTAGTGCTCCGGGATAATGGGAGGCGCTAAGGAAGCCAATTTCTAGGCCAAAGTATTTCACCAGGGGTTACTGCTTGGGAAGTGGAAGGTTGCTGAACTTCCATTGAGGACACTTCAGTTGGCCATGGTGGGCCAGATGCAGACTGCAGGATCTAGGCATGGGCCGGAGCAGACTGGCATTAACAAGGGCACTGGTGGAGTGGGTAGCGGGGGAGCAGACTTGTTGTTATCCTGAGAGATAATAACAGGTGCCTCTCACATGGAGTCAAGGCCATTCTCCTGGGACTGCACCACAGCACTCTTGAGCCTCCGTGTGAGAACAGTGCTAGAATGATGTGACCGTCTGGAAGCTCCTTTCAACACTGGTCTTCAAAGCCAAAGTGGCAGCCGATTGAGCTTCCATGGCAGCTGTGAGAGCTGTAAAGAGAGGCTCCATGACGGGTGTGGCAGGGCTTTAACATGATTTTAGTGGAGCTGAATGCTCGATCCACGTTGGATGGAATTGTGCTTATGCTGTGCAGGAAGCCTTGACATAAATTGGAGCTGGACGCCTTGTTCTGTGATATTGTGCGCAGCTTGCTGGCTGGCTGCCCAGTGCACCTAGCATTTCCTGATATGTGTCCACCAGCCTTCTTCAAAGTCAGCATCTGAGTCCTCTGCAGCATAAATAGTATGTGACCTCACCCTCTAGTGAGATGGCACCTGGCTCATCCTATCCCCCTGCTCTAATTCCTGCGTATGATTCACCATGTGAAGGCACCTCCTCTAACCTAACCTCTGAACTGCGTATAGTGCCAATATTTGAGATCGAGTGCTAGTGCGTTTTCTTGAAGGCTGGCCTCTTCTTCCTACATTGGCACAGGAGCTTCTACATTTTTGGCACCTGAAAATGAAAGAGAGGGACAATCGTTAGCTTGTGATGTAGAAGGAGAACAGTGAAAGAGAAGTGGGTGGTGAAAGCATCTACAGCTTGTCATGTAGAGTATGTAGGGTGAGAAAGAAGTCAGCAGGGAAAAAGAGGATAAAATATGAAAAAAAACTCCACGTGGCGTCTCCTCCAGCATTACCACTTACCGCAGCCATGACTCTCCCATACCATGATGGCCAGCATGTTTTCTTTGAGAGGGGAGAGGCTGTGCAGGCAGGCTCGGCCTCATTCAGTGGCAGGTACCAGTCTGGAGTTGTGCGCGACCATCGCCTGTAAGAAAGAAGGGAGTGCTTTAGTGACAATCTTATCAGGTGTTTAGTGGATGTGCCTATCATAGTTGAATATCTAGTATGAAGTGTGTCAGATGTGGGTTGTGGCTAAGTTAGGGTTCAACAGTTGTGAGTGTGTCAGTCTGAGGAGAAGGAAGTGTGAACTGTGACAAACCAAGTGTAGTAGTGTGAAGGAAATCAGGGGAGTATTGTGATTAGTGAGGCTACAGGTGGTGGAGGTGTGAGCAGAGAGTAAGAGGACAATGTTCCTGCCTTGACAACTCTGGTGGTGAGGTCATTGAACTTTTCCGAGCATAGCAGCCCTATCCTTGGAGTTAAGCTCTTGGCATTAACCTCCTCTGCAATGTCTCTCCATTTGCATAGGAGCTGTTGCCTGGAATGCTTTCTGCCCCCTCGGGTAAGAGGATCACCCTCCTCCTGTCAACTGCCTGCACCGGAGCATTCAAGGGAGTATCAGAGTATATTGGTGCTCTCTCTGTACTTGCTGCAGCCAAATTCTGTATTGAGAAGTGTTTCCCTTGTAGCTGCAGCCAATATGCACCTCTTTGTGGTAAATATCAATGATTTAGACTTGAATGTAGGGGGTATGATTAAGAAGTTGCAGATGATACCAAAATTGGCTGTGTGGTTGATAATGAAGACTGCAGGAAGATATCAATGAACTGGTCAGGTGGACAGAACAATGGCAAATGAAATTCAATCCTGAGAAGTGTGAGGTAATGCATTTGGGTGGGGGGGGGGGGTCGCTAACAAGGCAAGGAAATACATATTAAATGGTAGGACACTGAGAAGTGTAGAGGAACAAAGGGACCTTGGAGTGCATGCCCACAGATCCCTGAAGGTAGCAGGCCAGATAAGGTGGTTATGAAGGAATAGTTACCTTTATTAGCCAAGGCATAGAATATAAAAGCGGTATAATCCTGCAAGATCCGTAAGATCCTACAAATCCACTGGGAAGATAGACCCACCAACATCAGTGTTCTCACTTAGGCCAACACCTCCAGCATTGAAACACTGATCACATTCGACCAGCTCCATTGGGTGGGCCACATCGTCCACATGCCTGACACGAGACTCCCAAAGCAAGCGCTCTACTCAGAAATCCTTCACTGCAAGCGAGCCCCAGGTGGGCAGAGGAAATGCTTCAAGGACACCCTCAAAGCCTCCTTGATAAAGTGCAACATCCCCACCGGCACCTGGGAATTCCTGGCCCAAACAGCCTTAAGTGGAGGAAGAGCATCCGAGAGAGCATTGAGCACCTCGAGTCTCATTGCCGAGAGCATGCAGAAACCAAGCACGGACAGCGGAAGGAGCGTGCGGCAAACCTGACTCCCCACCCACCCTTTCCTTCAACCCCCTGTGACAGACTGTAATTCCCATATTGGACTGTACAGTCACCTGAGAACTTACTTTTAGAGTGGAAGGAAATCTTCCTCGATTTCGAGGGACTGCCTATGATGATGAAACACTAGTTAGGCCACAGCTGGAGTACTGCGTGCAGTTCTGGTCACCACATTACAGGATAGATGTGATTGCACTAGAGAGGATACAGAGGAGATTTACGAGGATGTTGCCTGGACTGGAGAATTTCAGCTATGAGGAAAGGCTGGATAGGCTGGGTTTGTTTTCTTTGGAACAGAGGAGGCTGAGGAGAACCTTATTGTGGTGTATCATTTTATGAGGGCCAAAGATAGAGTGGATAGGAAGGATCTATTTCCCTTGACAGAGGGGTCAACACCAGGGGGCATAAATTTAAAGTAATTAATAGGCAGTTTAGAGGGGATTTGAGGGGACATTTTTTCACTCAGAGGGTGGAAGTCTGGAACTCACTGCCTGAAAGGATGGCAGAGGCAGAAACCCTCACCACATTTAAAAAGTACTTGGATGGGCACTTGAAGTGCCATAACCTACATGGCTATGGACCAAGAGCTGGAAAGTAGGATTAGGCTGGATAGCTCTTGGTCGGCTGGCGTGGGCACGATGGGCCAAAATGGCCTACTTCCAAGCTGTAAATTTCTATGATTCCATGATTCTTTAAGAGGTAGTGGTTGTCTTTAAGTGGCATCCCTGTTTTGGGGTGGGGTGGGGGTAAACATTAGGCCTCTGAGAGGCCTGAAAGAAGGTCAGCAATGCAACTCTGCAACCAGTTTTAATCCAGCCTGGATGATCTTCCTTCTGATTTTCCTCCCTTTGTCTCTGAGGAAGTCTATGGTCCACTTGGCACCAGGAGCATAAGACAAGATCAGGAATGTGGGGAATTACAATCACCTTTGCATTTTGCCATCTTTCTTACTCTATCTTATAGTATTATATATTACACGTATTTGTGAACAAAACACATACGTTATGTCAATTGTTGCAAAGACAATTTCAGTACTTAAAGGGTTAATGTTCCTGAGACCAATCAAACTTGGTATATGTCTCTCACTTACACGAACAGAATGTAAAAAAAAATGCCAGAATACACTCACATAAACTAAATATATAATTTAAACCTCATGAGGTAAGTCTATTCAGCACATTCTCAAATGCCTTCTCTTTGACATCAATGTGAACACCACTAAAATATTCATACACTAATACAAATTATTACAATAAATCAGATCCTGGATCACGCTTTGATGTCCGAATAAAGTTGCCAAATAAATTCAGCAGTTTTATTGTCTGAATAATTTGTATCACAACAACAACAAAAATCCAGTCTTTATGAAAGAAAAATTTGGGCAGTGAAAGGCATATAAAAGATTTATTCCTTCGCTCACAAATAAAATTTATTCATTGCATCCACCAGCCATCACACAGATGGTCAGAAAATTGGCTTTGTGCATGGAGATGTGGATTCGGGCATGAATATTAATATGAAACAGATGTAAACGCATATTAATATGCATTTGTCTTACATGCCCTGACTGTAGAATTTACTTATTAAAGAAAGTCCACAGGAAAATTAGAAAGTATAAAACAATGGCCATTAAAAAAATAATAAATAAAAGATGGTTAGTTTTAGGATTCTAAGACTCAGCCACATGCTGACAAAAGCATTATAATCTTTGTTCTGAAGCTCACTGTTTGAAAGTGTAAAACATAAAGTCACAACATGAGCTTGAGAAATACACAGCCATACCGAAAATTAAAAGCAGTTAGTAAAAAAAGTATTAAATCAAGAGCCATAAAATCAAAAGGTTTATGGCAGTCTTAACACAGTAGGACTGAATTATCATGTTAATTTAATTTCCATTCCCAAATGAACCAGAAGGCACAATAAAGGTCAATTAACTAAGTACCTTCACGCTTTCATTTCTGTTTATTGCTTCACTTAAATCATAGGCAGACACCAAGAAGACAAACTTCTTCTGTTATCTAGTGAGCTTCTTGAAGAAGCAGAACCAAGGCCAAGCCTTCACCGTGAGTGGAAGAGATAAAAATTCAGGAGATGGCAGCCTGGCATCATTTTTTTCTCCCAGATTAAAAAAATATAATGTTTAATGTCTTGAGTTCTGAAGGTCCTTTGTAGCTTGAAGCAAAAGCAACATATTTTTAATCACAGAAATAAACATTTTTCAAGATTATTGTTATCGTTATTCTCAAGTTAATAGTAACCAGATCTGCAATCATTTTAATTAAAAGTGTTTTTTTTTTCAAAAGTGGTGAAAGATTTAAGTTTAACAAATATTTTTTTTAATTTCACAGCTATTGTGAATGAATTGTGAAAAATAAATTAAAATGACATACCAAATAATTGAAAAAAAATCATTTTCTGCAACGCAATCTATTGTATTCATAACACTATAACTTTATTTTAGAAATAAATACAGCAAGGTTTATTCATGGAATGAATTGTGAAACAAGATTCTTTCGAAAGGGATTGGTAAATAGAAGGAAAGAGTCAGCTGCTGGTCAATTCATAGAATTGTAACACGCAACACATTTCAAATTCATTCTATTGTTTAATATTTCAGATTAAATTATAGCACATAAATATAAGACCCCTATCTAAAAGGTTCCCAATTATACAGCTATTAGAATTTGCACTGCTAGCAAGTCTTGAGCCAATCATTTCAGTTCACACATTGCAAGGTTGAAAAAGTTACTAATACTACAGCAATAAAGCTGCTCAACTATTAGAATGGCTTTATTATTACATTACTAGCTCTACTGTACTAAAATATGTAACTAAAAACAATTTTAAATGAAAATATGAAAAATAACTCAGCACTGAGGCTCATTGTATCCTCACTTTTTTTCCCCCTATTCTATTTTACCTGTTCTTTTCTATTTTTAGTTTATCCTTTTCTACCAGAAAATCTACTTTATACTATTTATTGTTTGAAACTTACTTTAATTGTATTTACTTGCATTGCTTTACTTTAGTTAGAAAGAATAAGGAGGTCATTTTGAGAGTCAAAGGTTATTAGAGAGATTCTGACTAACTAGAAACGGACAAATGTAGTTCTGATATTCAAAAAGGGTGACAGAACAATACATGACAAACACAGACCCATCAGACTGATTTCAATAACTGGAAAACAAAACAAATCAATCATCAGAAAATATTGGAAGAATATTTGTACAAAAATAATCTTTTAAATGATTGCCAACAATTGAAGGGTAGGTCTTGCTTAACTAATCTCACGGACATTTTTAAGGAGGTGATGCCTCAAATTGTTGGAGAAAGCCATGTAATGGAGTATTTCTCGACTTCCAAGTTGATCAGCAACTGGATTGGACTTCCAGGATTTTTTTTTGAAACCAGGATGCTGGAAACACTTGTGCTGATTTGGAAAGATAAAGTGGTTAGTATTCTAAAGTGATGGAATCAAATGAGCTGAAAAGCTTTCTTCATGGAATCAATGGTGTGATCTGTTTTCTTCTGCTTTGACTTCCATCTTAGAAGTGGGAGCAATATTTAGTGGTAGGATGACAGGGGCTCCCTTTCTTCTCTACCAATCCACATGCAAACCATTCCCAACTACACCTCACCATCCCCTCAGCTTCAAAGAGCCTAAAGGCAGTGACTATGAGCCATCAGCACCTTTCTATTGTCCTAAGGATCTGAACAGGCCTTGTACCAAGGAAAAAAACAAACACATTACTCTCTCTCTATCTGACACAAGCTCCCTAGAAAGGTTGGCATCTGACCCTGCCGAAGAGAATTGCCACTCAAATCTACCAAACTACTTAAGACCATTATTACGCTATAGGATAAATTCAATAATGGATGGCATATTGCAGCTTTTCAATAAATATTAGATTCATCTGAACAAGGTAAGTGTTCTCTTTATGAGCAGTAACCCCAACTGACCCATACTGACCTTCCCATCCAGCACAGTTGTGGGGGGATAATCTTGTCAACCTCCTTTTTTATCCCATTCACCCCTCCCACCAGTGCCAGCAGATCAATAATCCCCACCCCTCTCTGCATCTCCCTCCACAATGTCCACTCACTTATGAGTAAGGTCCATAACCTTATTGTGGATGATCACATTGACAGCATGGCCTTGATGGACATTTGGCTCACTGGTAACAATACCTTTCCCCTTTTAATCGCCATCTCAATGCCACTTGCCAGGAAAGTGAATGTATAAATGAGCGATGTGGGAAGGAGGGATGCTAGTTCACGGGACACTGGCACCAGTACTGGGACAGGAAGGAGCTGTACTGTTGGTAGGGGCTGCACCTGAATTGGACTGGGCCCAAGGTCCTAGTGGAAGGATATATAGGACTGTAAAAGGGACTTTAAACTAATAATGCGGGAGGAGGGTGAGATTTTGGGTGGATATAATAGTAATCTAAAAATAAGAAAAAAGGGAAGAGAGCAAAGATCAGAGTAAAAAAGAGAAAAATATAACATAAATATCCTGAAAAGGAGTTATTTATTATGCACAATTTTTATGCTAATACATTTGAGGACTAGCACTAGAGATGATAATATATTGGATTTAGTGTTCAGTAATAAGCCACAGTTGGTAGATGACCCAAGGTAGGGGAGTACATTGCTATTTGGATGACTTCATCATAAGATTTAATTTATGGGGTTGTAACAACATTTTGCAACTGGAGCCACATTTACAAAAGGTTTGGTTTACAGAAACGATGGGAGACCTAGCAGTGGTTAAAGGGGAAAGTCAGCTGGGTGAGGATTATTGCAATATACAAAGGAAGTGGGACACTTTTATAAAATTTGAAAGTTTGTGGAGCCATATAATCTGTTTGAGGAGAAGAGAATATGAGGAAAGGAAGCTATAATGGCTTCATGGGGACTTAGGAAGCGTGCTCAAGAAAGGGGCCTGAATTTCTACAGGTTGCTTTTGATCTCCTGCTGCAACTTTGGTGGGAGATTGGCAAAACTCCCAGAGAAATAGTGCAGATGGCTAATTTTGGACATTATGCCGTTTCTCGACAGGTTCTGCCAATCTCCCTCCAGAGAATCCATGCTTTAATTCCAGGCAAGGGTATCTTAAGGCTTATAAAATCAGTAACAGTTCTTTGGACAGCAAATTATATAAAAGTTAGTTAAAGACAAGAATGGAGGGGTCAAAGGTTGGTTTTGTGAGGACAGGGGTGATGACGGAAGATTTGAAGGCATGGGGGACAGTACCTGAGGTGAGAGAACCGTTAGCACTATCAGCTAACATGGGAGCCACAAAAGGAAGTTGGGTGATCAGCAGTTTAATGGAAATATGATCAAGGGAGCAAGAAATGGGTCTCATGGACAAGATAAGCTCGGAGAAGGCATGAGGGGAGATCGGAGAGAAACTGGAGAAAGATGTGAGTTCAGGGGTAGGGTGTTATGTATGAAGAAAGAATCAGACTGAATACTGTGAGCTCAAAGTAAAATGTGATCTTGGTCTTTTATTGCAGGTATCCAGAGTGTCTCTCCAATCTGTGAGGTCTCCTTAAATACCTGTGCTCCCAAGGGATTATGGGATCCCTTGGGATTACAGTGGATGAGTTCTCTGGTGGCTGTACAGAGTATATACAAGTTTACATATATAACAAAACTATCCCCCAAAGCAACAGTGTAACTATTTACAAGGTAAGTCGATCTGGGGCCCTTCTTGCCCTGGTTGATTGTCACTGGTATTGGTGAATCGTCTGTTGGGCCCTTGCTGGGCTGCCTAGTGTGGTGCGTCCTGCTGGGATGCTGTGGATGATGGGTTCTGCTTCGTGGTCAACCACTGTGTTGGTTGTCATTGGTGTGTGTGTTGGGGGTCAAAGAAGGTAAGGTCCAAAGTGGGTTGCTCAGGATAGTCCGTGAATCTGAGTTTGATTGGGTCCAAGTGTTTCCGGTGAATGAGTCCATTTGAAAGTTTGACCCGAAACACCCTGCTCCCCTCTTTGGCCACAACAGTGCCGGGAAACCACTTGGGACCTTGTCCATAATTCAATACAAATACAGGATCATTGACTTCAACCTCGTGTGACACATTTGCGCTATCATGGTATATACTTTGTTGAAGCCACCTGCTCTTAACCTGTTCATGTAGATCAGGGTGAACTAAAGGGAACTAAAAGTGCCCTTTTCATGAGCAGTTCAGCAGGTGGAATCCCAGTGAGCGAGTGCGGTCTCGTGCAGTAGCTAAGCAGGACTCGGGATAGGCGAGTCTGCAGTGGGCCTTCCGTTACTCTCTTCAAGCCCTGCTTGATGGTTTGCACTGCTCTCTCTGCCTGACCATTGGATGCTGGTTTAAATGGGGCAGATGTGACCTGTTTGATCCCATTGCGGGTCATGAATTCTTTGAACTCGGCACTGATAAAACATGGCCCGTTGTCGCTCACCAGGACATCGGGTAGCCCGTGCGTGGCAAACATGGCTCGCAGGCTTTCAGTGGTGGCAGCGGACGGGCTTGCCAACATTATCTCACATTCAATCCATTTGGAGTATGTATCTACAACCACAAGGAACATTTTACCCAAGAAGGGGCCTGCATAGTCGACATGGACCCCAGGCCACGGTTTGGAGGGCCAAGACCATAAACTTAGTGGCGCTTCCCTGGGTGCATTACTTAACTGCGAGCACGTGTTACATCTGTGCATGCAGGACTCTAAGTCCACATCGATACCGGGCCATCAAACGTGGGATCTGGCTATCGCTTTCATCATTACGATGCCTGGGTGGGTGCTGTGGAGATTGCTGATGAAGGTGTCTCTGCCCGTCTTGGGCAGCACTACCCAATTTCCCCACAGAAGGCAGTCTGCCTGTACAGACATTTCATCTTTGCACCGCTGGAACGGCTTTATCTCTTCCTGCATTTCCACTGGGACACTGGACCGCTCCCGTGAAGCACACAGTTTTTGACTAGAGCTAATAAGGGGTCCTGGCTCATCCAGGTTCTAATCTGTCGGGCTGTGACAGGTGATTGCTCACTCTCAAATGCTTCCATAACCATGAGTAAATCTGCAGGCTGCGCCATTTCCACCCTCGTGGTGGGCAATGGCAGCCTCCTGAGAGCATCGACAAAGTTTTCTGTGCCTGGCCTGTGGCGGATGGCGTAGTTGTATGCGGACAACATGAGTGCCCATCTCTGGATGCGGGCTGATGCATTCATATTTATCCCCTTACTCTCGGAAAACCGGGATATCAGTGGCTTATGGTCAGTTTCCAATTCAAATTTTAGCCCGAACAGGTATTGATGCATTTTCTTTACCCCATAGACACACGCTAACGCTTCTTTTTCAATCATGCTGTAGACTCTCTCAGCTTTAAACAGCCTCCTGGGTGCATAGGCAACCAGTTGCAATTTCCCAAAATCATTAGCTTGTTGCAATACACACCCGACGCCATATGACGACGCATTACATGCTAGTACCAAACTTTTACATGGATCATACAACTGTAATTTGTTTGAGCATAACAATTTTCTCACTTTTACAAAGGCATTTTCTTGGCTTTTGCCCCAAACCCATTCGTCCCGTTTACATAGTAAGGCGTGCAGTGGTTCTAACAGTGTGCTGAGACACGGTAAGAAGTTACCAAAGTAGTTCAGGAGTCCTAGAAACGACCGCAGCTCCATCACGTTCTGTGGCCTTGGTGTGTTCTCGATTGCCTGTCTTTGAATCGGTGGGCCTGATGCCGTCCACCGTGATCCTCCTCCCCAGGAACTCCACTTCAGGTGCCAGGAAAATGCACTTCGAGCATTTTAACCTGAGCCCCACGCAGTTGAGTCGACTAAGAACCT
Organism: Pristiophorus japonicus; assembly: GCF_044704955.1. Lineage (NCBI taxonomy): Eukaryota > Metazoa > Chordata > Chondrichthyes > Pristiophoridae > Pristiophorus > Pristiophorus japonicus. The sequence goes on along the minus strand of NC_091977.1, from coordinate 467,025,181 downwards.
CCTCCAGGTTCTGCAGATACTCGACTGTGTCCCGACCTGTAACCAAGATGTCGTCCTGGAAGACCACGGTGCACGGGACCGACTTCAGTCAGCTTTCCATTTTTCTCTGGAATATCGCCGCCGCTAATCGAATTCCAAACGGGCATCTGTTATAAATGAAGAGACCTTTGTGCGTGTTGATGCAAGTGAGGCCCTTCGATGATTCCTCCAGCTCCTGCGTTATGTAGGCTGGTCAAATCCAGCTTCGTGAACGTCTTTCCTCCCGCCAGCGTTGCAAAGAGGTCATCGGCCTTTGGTAGTGGGTATTGGTCCTGCAGGGAGAAACGATTGATAGTTACTTTGTAATCGCTACAGATTCTAACGGTGCTGTCTCCCTTGAGGACTGGGACAATTGGACTGGCCCACTCGTTGAATGTGATTGGTGAAATGATGCCCTCTCTTTGCAGCCGGTCTAGCTCGATCTCTACCCTTTCTCTCATCATGTACGGTACTGCTCATGCCTTGTGATGAATGGGTCGCGCCCCCGGAATCAGGTGGATCAGCACTTTTGCTCATTGGAATTTCGCAATGCCTGGTTCGAACAGCGAAGGGAACTTGTTTAAGTCCTGGGCACACAAAGTGTCCTCAACAGGTGATAGCGCTCGGACATCGTCCCAGTTCCAGCGTATCTTTCCCAGACAGCTCCTGCCGAGCAGCGTGGGACCATTGCCCGGTACCACCCAGAGTGGTAGTTTGTGCACTGCTCCATTGTAGGAGACCTTTACGGTAGCACTGCTGATTACGGGAATCAGTTTCTTTGTGTAAGTTCCTAGTTTCGTGCAAATTGGAGTTAAGACTGGCCTTGAGGCCTTGCTGCACCACAATTTTTCGAAAGTCTTTTTGCTCATGATGGACTAGCTCGCGCCCGTGTCCAGCTCCATTGGCACCGGGAGTCCATTTAGTTCCACATTCAGCATTATCGGGGGCCACTTTGTGGTGAATGTGTGCACCCCATGTACCTCTGCCTCCTCGGTCTGAGGCTCTGGTTCGTCGTGATCTGGCGTGGATCTGTCCTCCTCTGCAACATGGTGGTTTGCAGGATTTACAGGATTTGCAGCTTGCCTGCACATACGTTGGAGGTGTCCCATTGTTCCACAGCCCTTGCAAACATACCCTTTGAAGTGGCATGAATGGAAACGATGATCACCCCCTCAGCGCCAACAAGGTGCTAATGGCCTTGCATTCATCACCCTTGATGGTGGACTCTAAGACATCTGTGGACGTGCAGCTGCAGGCATGTGTGACCTGCCCTGTATGTTGTGATTTGAAAATAACATCATTTTGTTCACAGTACTTGTAGCAGCACTTGTGTGCTGAGAGATTTGCTTCGTATTGTCACTGGTGGCAATGAATGCCTGGGCTATCGCTATGGCCTTACTCAAGGTTGGGGTCTCTACAGTCAAAAGTTTGTGAAGTATGGTTTTGTGGCCAATGTCAAGTACGAAAAAGTCTCTGAGCATGTGCTCTAAATGTCTTTCAAATTCGCAATTTCCTGCAACACGTCTTAGCTCGGTGACATAACTTGCCACTTCCTGGCCTTCAGACCTTTTGTAGGTGTAGAACTGGTACCTCGCCATCAGAACGCTTTCCTTCGGGTTCAAATGCTCCCGGACCAGTGTGCACAAATCATTGTACAATTTCTCCGTGGGTTTCGCTGGAGTAAGCAGATTTTTCATGAGGCCATATGTTGGTGCCCTACAGACGGTGAGGAGAATCGCCCTTCGTTTGGCAGCATTCTCTTCTCCATTCAGCTCATTGGCTACGAAGTATTGGTCAAGTCACTGCACAAAGGTTTCCCAATCATCTCCCTCCGCGAATTTCTCCAGGATGTCCACTGTTCGCTGCATCTTTGGGTTCGCTATCTGTATCTTGTTGCCAGTTGTTATGTATGAAGAAAGAATCAGACTGAATACTGTGAGCACAAAGTAAAGTGTGACTGTGGTCTTTTATTGCAGGTCTCCAGAGTGTCTCTCCAACCGGTGAGACCTCCTTAAGTACCTGTGTTCCCAAGGGATTATGGGATCCCTTGGGACTCCAGGTGATGAGCCCTCTGGTAGCTGTACAGAGTATATACAAGTTTACATATATAACATAGGGTAGGGGGGATCTTTAGAGGAAGTTTGGCCTGGAGGGCCAGGGGAAGGAAGAGAAGTAGCAGAGGCAGCTGATCAGATGGTGTCAATCTTAGTGACAAAGAAGTCCATGAGCTGCTCGTTGTTGTAGGTGAGGGTGGAAAAGACATGCAAGGGTTTAAGCCGTCAGTTTACAGTAAAGAAAAGAAGCCGGGGTTATCTCTGCATTCCAGAATAATCCTGGAATAGTGACAGTTTTGGCAAACGAGAGCAGGACCCAATAGTGCTTTATGTGGTTCAGCCAGATTTAGCAGTGAATGGCTAAACCAGTTGTCCGCTATATCCGTTGAAGTCTGCATCCCTTGGACGTAAGGGAGTGGTGATGAAGGCCTTACCAGGGGAACGACGAGGATGAGATTGAGTTATGATTTTAATGGGGACTAGGGCATGAAAGGTAGAGATGAGAGTGTGGTTGAGCAGATCAATAACTTCAGAAATGTTGTGGTGAATGGAGGGCCAAAGGCTGGACAGTTGTGATTTTAAAAGTGCAGTTGTAAGTGAGTACCTTTAAAAGGAAATGGTATGGTCTGAATTAAAGGGGCTAAAGATGGGAAAAACATCAGGGCCAACTATAATTTTCCTTGGGTATGGAGGCTGATGTTGTTAGTATTGATCTAGTAAATATTTCTAATACAGGTAATTTAATAAGAACTGGGGCATGACATACACCTTCCTCCAGATGTTTGGAGGAAGTGCTGGCCTTATTAAAAAAGGATTAAAATGACAACATGGTGAATGTTTCTCCTTCTCTTCCCGTCCCTCTCCTCCCAAATGTATTGCCGCCTTGTTTGGGTACAGTTCCACAAATGCCAATTGCCCTCTGGTACCTTGCCGACATGACCATTATTCATGTATGTCATAATAGGGAGTGTAAACAGGCTATTAAACCTTAGAGCAGGGTGTCAAACTCAATTTACATGGTGGGTCTGATCCGATATCCTAGCACTTGTTGTGGGCCACATTCAGCAAAAGTTATTTAGACACACTGAGGTAGAAATCTCCTGACCCCTCCCCCAATCCCAATCTAAGTTTTCCTCTCCCTCCCCCAGTCCAAATCTATGTCTCCCAACCTCCTCAGTCCCAATCTCAGTCTCCTGAGCACCCCCACCCGAGTTCTAATCTCAGTCTCCTGATACCCGTTATCACAATTTCATATGTCCCGAACCCTCAGTCCCAATCTCAGTCTCCCAACCACCACAGTCCCAATCTATGTCTCCTGAGCCTGCCCAGTCCCAGTCCCAGTTTCCCTCTCCCCCTCTCCCCACCCAAGTCCCAACCTCAGTCTCCCGACCACGCCCAGAATCAATGTCGGTCTCCCTCACCACTCTAACCCCCTCCCCCTGAGTCACAATCTCGGTCTCCCGAGCGCCCCCCCCCCCCCCGCCAGTCCCAATTTCAGTCTCCCTCCCCCCCCCCCCACCCAGGACCAATGTCAGTCTCCCATCCCCCCTCTCCCACCCCCTTCTGTCCGAATCTCCATCTCCCAAGCCCCCACCTCCCCCAGTTCCAATGTCAGTCTCCCTCCCCCCTCTCAAAAGGAACATATTAAGAACATAAGAAATATGAGCAGGAGTAGGCCATACGGCCCCTCGAGCCTGCTCCGCCATTTAATACGATCATGGCTGATCCGATCATGGACTCAGCTCCACTTCTCTGCGCGCTCTCCATAATCCTTTATTCCCTTAGCATTTAAGAAACTGTCTATTTCTGTCTTAAATTTATTCAATGTCCCAGCTTCCACAGCTCTCTGAGGCAGCAAATTCTACAGATCCACAACACTCTGAGAGAAGAAATTTCTCCTCATCTCAGTTTTAAATGGGCGGCCCCTTATTCTAAGATTATGCCCTCTAGTTCTAGTCTCCCCTATCAGTGGCAACATCCTCTCTGTATCCACCTTGTCAAGCCCCCTCATAATCTTATACGTTTCGATTAGATCACCTCTCATTCTTCTGAATTCTAATGAGTAGAGGCCCAACCTACTCAACCTTTCCTCATAAGTCAACCCCCTCATCTCCAGAATCAACCTTGTGAACCTTCGCTGAACTGACTCCAAAGCAACTATATCCTTTCGTAAATATGGAAACCAAAACTGCACGCAGTATTCCAGGTGTGGCCTCACCAATACCCTGTACAACTGTAGCAAGACTTGCCTGCTTTTATATTCCATCCCCTTTGCAATAAACGCCAAGATTCCATTGGGCTTCCTGATCACTTGCTGTACCTGCATACTAACCTTTTGTGTTTCATGCACAAGTACCCCCCAGGTCCCGCTGTACTGCAGCAGTTTGCAATCTTTCTCCATTTAAATAATAACGTGCTCCTTGATTTTTTCTGCCAAAGTGCATGACCTCACACTTTCCAACAGTATACTCCATCTGTCAAATTTTTGCCCACTCACTTAGTCTGTCTATGTCCTTTTGCAGATTTTGTGTGTCCTCCTCACACATTGCTTTTCCTCCCATCTTTGTATTGTCGGCAAACTTGGTCACGTTACATTCAGTCCCTTCCTCCAAGTCGTCCTAATCTCAGTCTCCCACGCCCCCCCCAGGACCAATGTCAGTTTCCCTCCCCCGCTCTTCCCCCACCTCCCGAGTTCCAATCTCAGTCTCCCACGCCACCCCCAGGACCAATGTCAGTTTCCCTCACCCCCTCTTCCCCCACCTCCCAAGTTCCAATCTCAGTCCCATGAGCCCCCCACTCCAGAACAAATGTCAGTCTCCTGACTCCCCCCAGGATCAATGTCAGGCTCCCTGCTCCCCCCCACTTTCCCAGTTCCAATCTCAGTCTCCTGAACTCCTCCCACAATCGCAGTCCCAATCTCAATCCCCCAACACCCCATGTCCCAATCTCCTGCCCCATTGTTAGCCGACCCAGACTCACATCTCTCCATGCTCCTTCTCTCTCCCCTTCACATTCTGACCATTCCTAAGTGAGTGCTGGCTCTATGCTGGGGATGGTGGGTGGGGTGTTGATGTTATGGAGAGGGCGGGAAAGTGAGAGGGGGCGTGCTGCTGCGGTACAAAGTTTAAAAGCCACTTCTCACAACCTGGGAGATTCGTGTCCTATCTCGGGATACATGGCAACACTAAACAGAGGACAACATGGGCCGGGTTAAACTGTACTGTGGCCCGTATGTTTGACATTCCTGTTTTCGAGCCTGATCCTGTCATCAGTTATCAGCCACTTCCTAAACTGAGGCCAATTGTACCATCTCTACTATTAGTAAGGGTGAGTTTAGCTAACTCAGCACTAATATAACCTGGGATCTTGCTACCATTTATGGTTCAGCCTCCTATTCTGTAATGCTGAGCCACCCTTCCTCCCACCTCCCCCAAGCCTCGTCCTCGGGATTATTTTGTACGGCTGTCTTTCGGTACAGCTTCCATTTCAATTGTGGTAGAGTAGCACAAAGAACCTGCAGAAAGTAGATTTACTCCAGCACTTGCAGCTAAAACGATTTTGTCTAACCTTTCTCAATACAATGGAGATAGTATTCCTAGTATGAAAGCAAGATGTGTATTGTAAGTGTGGGGCAGGACAGTGAATTATCAGCTTCCTGCATGCACAGGAGAAATAATGAGTGGCAGAGATAAGACCTGTGAACAGCTGAGATAAAAAAAATTTCTGTGCATGGGAATGCGCGTGGGTGCTCCTACAATTTGCATGTTTGCATTCACAGGGTCTATTTTCCAGTTGGTGGAACAGGCATGCGAGGGCCAGGAAATTGTGCAGAGAATCATATTTTCACATCCCTGTCTGAATTAGTCAGTGCAAGAGCTTTATTATCATATTTAAATTGATGGTAATGGCATTACAAAGCAGCATAACATGATTCCCATATTTTCACATGGTGATTGTGCTCTGCATTCAGCTCACTCATATAAAATGAGTAATGAAGGCCAGATATGTTCTGATGTTTCAGAAGTTGACTTGTTAAAGAGTGAACTACATTATTGTTTAAAGGTGGAGTGTTGTTTAGTGTCATTTCTATTTGAATTTTGATAACTGGATTCCTGATTGCTGGCTTTTATTGTTGCATTTACATTTGTAGGATTTTTGAATGTGATTTCCGACAGGTGCTTCTCCATACATGGGTTTCCCTTTTGAAAGTTACAATTAAATCTGCTTGACCACCCTTCCAGATCGTAACAACTTGCTGCGTAAAAAGAATTCTCCTCATTGCACCCCTAACTTTCTTTCCAATTATCTTAAATCTGTGTCTTTTGCTTACTGACCCTGCTGCCAGTAGAAAAAAGTTTCTCTCTAGCTACTCTATCAATACGCCTTATAATTTTGAACACTATTAAAATGCCCCTTTGCCTTCTCTGCTGTTAGGAGAACAATCCCAGCTTCTCCAGTCTCTCGACATGATTGAAGCTCCTCATCCCTGGTACCATTCTGGTGAGTCTCCTCTGCACTCTCTCCAAGGCCTTGACATCCTTTCTAAAGTGTGGTGCCCAGAACTGGACACTGAGGTCTAAGCAGTGTTTTATGAAGGTCTACAAAAACTTCATTGCTTTTGCACTCTATGGCTCCGATCTTTATTGAAGCGAAATTTTCTAGCAGGGAGGAGGAGTTCTTACTGTGGAGTTTTTTTCAACAGGATCCCTGCCCAGAAGCCAGCCTGATTGACTGACTTGGTTCCCTGTCGGACAGGGAACGTTGCAGAAGAGGTAGCAGCCCAGGCGCAGGTAGGTTTCCTGCTGCTTGGGTTAGAGATCGTAAGATAGAGGGTTGGTACAGTGTGGATTGGAGGGTTGGGGATGGCGGGGTGGGGGTGTCACAGGGGGTGGAGGGTCACTGTTGGAGACAGATCAGAGTCAGAGATGAGGGGTTTCAGGGTTGGTAATCGCGGGGGGCTCAGTGATCGCGATAGAGTCCGATCGGGGGGTTTCAATTGGGGTGGGGTTCGATCGCAGGGGCGGGTGTCCAATTGCAGGGAGGGAAGCAGGTTAGCTTGGTGTGCTGGGAAAGCACTCCTCCTCCTAGCCTACAAGCAGTGCTGGAAAAGCACTTACTTCCATGCTGCAGTCCCCTCCTCCCTTTAGCTGTTGGCCAGGCTGGTTTTAATAGAAGAGAGTTAAAATATGAAGCACACAGTCTCATTAACATATTTAAATGAGCAACCTGCCTCCTGGGAATGGATTGGTTGCCTGTCCCCTATCCCGCCTTTGTGAGTTCGAGGTGGGTTGAGTTTGGGTTAGATATTATGGTGGTGGAAATAGGTGGTCTTAGTTATGCTGTGGATATGTAGTCAATAGCTCATTTCAGGGTCAAATATGACACCTAGGTTGTGAACAATGTGGTTCAGCCTCAGACAGATGTTAGGGAGAGGGTTGGAGTCAATGGCTAGGGAATGGAATTTGTGGTGTTCATCAAAATCAATGGCTTTGGTCTTCCCCCTATTTAATTGAAGGAAACATCTGCTCATCCAGAATTGGATGTTGGACAAACAGTCTCATTGAGAGAAGTGGTAGTGGGGTAGAGCTGGGTGTCGTCAGCGTACATGTGGAAACCAATGCTGTATTTTCGGATGATGTTGCCGAGGGGCAGCATGTAGATGGGAAATAGAAGGGTGCCAAGTATAGATTCTTGGGGACACCAGAGATAACCATGTGGGAGTGAGAAGAGAAGCTATTGCAGGTGATTCTCTGGCTACAATTAGATAGATAAGAATGGAACGAGGCAAGTGCAGTCCCACCCAGCTGGACGATGGTGGTGAGGCATTGGAGGAGGATGGAGTGGTCAACCATGTCAAATGCTGCAGACAGGTCAAAAGGAATGAGGAGGGATAGTTTACCTTTGTCAGAGTCTCAAAGGAGGTAATTTGTGACTTTGATCAGAGCCGTTTCAGTACTGTAGCTGGGGTGGAAACCTGATTGGAGAGATTCAAGCATGGAGTTCCGGGTAAGATGGGGACGTATCTGGGAGGTGCAACATGTTCAAGGACTTTGGAAAGTAATGAGAGGTTGGACTTGGGGCATTAGTTTGCAAGGACGGAGGGGTCAAGTGTTGTTTTTTTGAGGAGGAGGTGATGATGGCAGATTTGAGGGAGAGGGGGACAGTATATGAGGAGGAGAACCGTTAAGAATGTCAGCTAACATGGGAACCAGAAAGGAAGTTGGGTGGTCTGCAGTTTGGTAGGAATAGGGTCAAGGGAGCAGGAAGTGGGTCTCGTGGACAAGCTGAGTGCAGAGAGGTCATGAGGGGATTTTGGAGAGAAACGGGAGAAAGACTGGCTTCTGTGATGGTGGGGACCTCAGGAGGAGGCCGAAATGGATCAGCCACTCAGCACTTCTGGCTGAAGATGCTTATGTCAAGGTAAAGGGTATATTTACATAATTATAATTAATACATTTGGAAAATTGATTCATTCTGAATACAAGCATTGTTTTCTTAAAAAAAAAACCTTTCTCGAATTTGGAGCAGTTCTGCAAAGCATGGGGCCATGGTATATTGACAGATGGATTAAGAGCACAAGAAAGTGTGGAATGAGGAAAGTCCATTGAGCCTTCCTTCTACAGATTACATGTAATTTCTCCAATTATATAAGCTATCTATTTAATTTCCCAGGAAAGATTCTGCAAAATTCCTCTCTAATAATGCAAGGAAAACTAAGAAAAATGTCAGGTTATCTATCCAGTCTTACATCCTACATTATTCATTCTTGATTAATCACCTTTCTTGACATATCATTTTTATGGTGTTGGTCATTCATTTGATCATCTGTAATTGTATGCATGAGGACCTTCAATCCATTTCTTTATCAAACCATCCTGCTCTTTTTAAAGGTGTTAATTGACAAAGAAGTAACTCGTTTTGCTAGCAGCCTATTTCATTTATACACTATTCTGTAGGGAAAGAAACCTTCCTAATCTTAAATCTTGCTTAATGCTTATTAATTTTATACTTGTATCCTTTAGTTGTGCGCTCTTAGTCCCGGTTAAATAATTTGCTTGCAGCTGCATTAATCTTTTCCATCATCATTCTAAAAACCCAGATCATGCCTTCTTTCACCCCTGTGTCTCTCTGCATAACTTGTTCAATTTTAACTTCATCACCCTCACACTTACTACCTTTTTGAACATATTAATGATTTTTTCAAGTTAAAGTGCTGAAATTAAATACAATATTTCAAATCTAGCTTTGCTAATGGTCAATACAAGACTGGAATAGAGTGACTTCTTTCAACTTTCATTTAAATGCTCTTGATCTGTGTCCCAGTAAATTATCATTTTTTTAAAATAATAGTTTTACATTAACTAGGTGCAGTCAGTGTATGATTAACTATGATGCCCCAATTATTTTTGCTCCCTCTTGCTATTGGGCATTGTGTACATATTTCATATGTACAGGGTATCCTATATTTATCTTAAATCCATTTATTATTCCTTACCATCCACTAATTGGTCTAATTCTCTTTGAATGCCACCAGTCTCTCTTATACTTATAAGCTCACACAGTTTGCTGTTATCAATAAACTTCTTTAATATACTAATAAAAAGTGTGAACAGTAGATAATCCAAAGTAAATCCCTGCAGAACACCACTGGTCATTATTCCTAAGCAGAACTTCTCAATTTATTCTAACTTTCAGCTCTCCATTCCATAAACTGCTTTCAATCCACTCATCCTATTTGCTATTCATTGCAAAGCATTTTTTTTATAGGCCACAAATGTGGAACCTCAGCAAATTATTTCTAGAAAATGCAGATGGATAATATTCACTGGATTATCCTTCCCACTGAATTTAATTTCCGCCTCAATGAGTCTCAGTACATTAGCGAGGCACGACAATCCCTGGTGACTATTCTTATTGATCTCTGTGCTCTTTAGTTAAATTTAGACAGTACCCCCGTAAAATATTCTTGACCATACGGATTGTTTTACTACTATGATTTCAGGACTCATTACTCACTACTCACAATTGTCTACCTCTGTATTTTTTACCTCCTTACTCAGCCACTGTGGCCTTGTTTACCTATGTTTCTCATTCTATTTATTGCAATACACTTCCTTTCTATATCCTTTAAAACACTGTCTTAAATATATTCCTTTTCCGTTGATTTGTTTTACAGTACCAGCTCCCACAAATCTTTTTCAAAGAAACAAATTCTTACGTTTATATTGTGCATGATCACATTTCTCAGAAACATCCCAAAATGCTTTATATTAATTATTCTGCAGTGCAATCACTGTTGATATGTATTCATTTTCTTCAAAATAGTGCTATCGGGTGGCCATGAATCGGAGAGAGGTGAGGGGGGAGAGGCTCATTCTAACATAAATGATGGATATGTCTGCCCAGGATCTTCAATGCTTTATTTTACATGCCTCCTGCAGGAATCTGTGTAACTGTGGTCACATCTAGGGCACCTGCCTGTTGAGCTGAGGCTAGGAATCTCAGATGAATGTTGGTGTTCAGAGGGACCTGAGTGTCCTTGTACACAATCACTGAAAGTTAACATGCAGGCACAGCAAGCAATTAAGAAAGCAAATGGTATGTTACCTTCATTACAAAAGGATTGGAGTATAAGAGTAAAGAAGTCTTACTGCATTTATATAGGGCCTTGGTAAGACCACACTTGGAGTACTGGGTATAGTTTTGGTCTCCTTACCTAAGGAAGGATATACTTGCCTTAGAGGGAATGCAACAAAGGTTCATCAGAAAGTTTCCTGGGATGAGGGTTTGTCCTATGAGGAGAGATTGAGGAGACTAGGCCTATATTCTTTAGAATTTAGAAGAATGAGAGGTGATCTCATTGAAACATGTAAAATTCTTAAAGGGCTTAATAGGGCAGAGGATGAGAGGTCGAGAGCTGGGAGGATGTTTCCCCTGGCTGGAGACTTTAGAACTAGGGGGTCACAGTCTCAGAATAAGGGGTCTGCCATTTAAGACTGAGATGAGGAGAAATGTCATCACTCAGAGGGTAATGAATCTTCGGAATTTTCTACCCCAGTGGGCTATGGATGCTAAGTCATTGATTATATTCAAGATTGATAGATTTTTGGATATTAAGGGAATCAAGGGATATGGGGATATTGCAAGAAAGTGGAGTGAGGTAGAAGATCAGCCACGATCTTGTTGAATGGCAGAGCAGACTCAAAGGGCTGAATGGCCTACTCCTGTTCCTATTTCTTAGGTTCTTATGAAGTTGACCTGCTTGGTGGGATGCCAGGAACAGCTCAAAGTCAAAATTGTAGCTATCCTTCAGTCCGTTTGTAAGAAGGCGAAATAATCCTACCATTGAAAAATCCTCAGTGGTCTTGGATGCATGCCAAGCCTGGCATATCCAGGGAAGAGCTGGGGAGTTCTCCCAGGTGTCCTAGTCAATACCTATCCTTCAACCAACACTACTAAAACAGATTATTTGGTCATTATCTCATTGCTGTTTGCAGGACTTTGATGTGCATAAATTGGTTGCCGCGTTTCCTGATTACACCAGTAACTGCACTTCAAAAGTACTTCATTGTTTGTAAAACGCTTTGGGATGCCCTGAGGCCATGAATGGCGATATATAAGTGAAAGTCTTTCTTTCTTAAATTCCACCTTTCTGCCTCATTCGCACTGGAGTGACAGCAGGAGTGCGCTAGATGGCCATAAATTTTTATCCCAGGGGTCTTCAACATCTATCTGAATGAGCAGATGATGCCTTGGTTTCGCATCTCATCCAAAGGAAAATGAGATCATTTCACAGCCCCAAAATTGTTCTTCTGAAGTCTTTCTCTACTGTAATGATTATTTTTGACCTTGGGCTTAATTGTAATTTCAAATTCAACAGTATAATAAAGTGATGATGACTGGAACCAAGTTTCATATTACCATTGTGAATTAATTGTTTTCGGTCACTGTTTTCGGTCCCCGCCACAAACTCCATTCCCTAGCCACTGACTCCATCCCTTTTCCCAACTTCTGTCTGAGACTGAACCAGACTGTTTGCAACCTTGGTGTCAATATTTGACCCTGAAATGAGCTTCAACCACATATCCGCAGACTATTTCCACATCCGTAACATCGCCTGCCTCTGCCCTTGCCTCAGCTCATCCGCTGCTAAAGCCCTCGTCCATGCCTTTGTTACCTCTAGACTTGACTATTCCAATGCACTCCTGGCTGGCCTCCCACATTCTACCCTCCATAAACTAGAGGTGATACAAAACATGGCTGCCTGTGTCCTAAATCGCACCAAGTCCCGTTCACCCATCACCCCTGTGCTTGCTGACCTACATTGGCTTCCGGTTAAGCAATGCCTCGATTTCAAAATTCTCATCCTTATTTTCAAATTCCTCCATGGCCTCGCCCCTCCCTTTCTCTATAATCTCCTCCAGCCCCACAACCCCCCCGAAATGTCTGCGCTTCTCTAATTCTGCGCTCTTGAGCATCCCTGATTATAATTGCTCAACCATTGGTGGCCGTGCCTTCTGTTGCCTAGGCCCCAAGCTCTGGAAATCCCTGCCAAACCTCTCTGCCTCTTTTCCTCACTTTCTTCCTTCAAGATGCTCCTTAAAATCTACCTCTTTGACCAAGCTTTTGGTCACCAGCTCTAATTTCTACTTATGCGGCTCGGTGTCAAATTTTTATCACATAATACTCCTCTGAACGCCCTGAGATGTTTCACTATGTTAAAGGTGTAACATAAATAAATGTTATTGTTGTTATAATGTAATATTATGGGATGTTCAGAATAAATGAACATTTGGATATTCTCATCTGGTAAATTGTCTCACAAAAATTGAAGAATAGAGCAATAACATGATTAGTGGAATATCATTCGATCAATGATCATTTCGAGCACTGAAAATGTATTGCTTTTATCTTTAATAGTAATGTTAAAGGATTTTAAACTCTGAATCTTCGACTGTCATCCAAGTTGGCAAAGGGTCCAACTTGCATATTTAAGCAGCCTCACACCTATTTCTCGCAGGTGGGCCGCTCGCCCATTTACAGGCCTGCCTTAAAATTATATCAGATGGAGCTTGGACATCAATGGAGTGGCTGAGGTGCCCCACCACCCACCACACACTGCCCCAATTTTCAGGTGAAAAACAGCGGCTGGCAGCTGAAAATAGATCTTCACATCTTTTTCCTCATAATACGCTATCTCTCTCTCAATAGGAGCTCTGCCAAGGATTTTTGAAAGCAGGCTGCTGCAGGCTGATCCAGGATCTAAGTTCTCCTCAAGCTTCTGCCTTGAGGCTATAATCCCCGTATGAAAAAATAATTTGCCTCATGCTTTTTTACAATAACATAGTGAAAACCTCAGAAATACATCCTAGTTTGGAAGAATGGTACTACAATCACATATTATACTTTCTACGCTCAGATTCAGATTGTCCAATAAGTTAATGAATTTTATGGTCATAATTTGCTATGAATGCATTTACAGTAGGAATGTTGACTCCTGTACCACTGTGCCATGTTTAGTTTGCTCATCCACCCTGCAGACTCTGTCCTGATGCAAACAGGCAGCAAGAATCTCATAACTGTTGTATAAGGGCAATGGTCGAAGTTCCTCCAGCACTGTACCTGGGGTCCCCTTACCAGTCTGAGTTGCAGTCACACCCTCCTGTGACTGCCTCCTGAATCAAAGTGTCCAGGTATCTCTCCCCCTCCCTGACGCCCCGTAAAGTCTGCAGCTCAGACTCCAGCTCAACAACTCTGAGCTGAAGTTCCTTGAGATATAGATACTGACTGCGGATATGGCCATCCAGGGTTGTTATGTTGTCCATAAACTTCCAAATGCATACCTATATAACCGTGTTTTATTTATTTAATTAATTAGAGTTTATGAATTTAATTAACTTAGCTTGGAGTTTTTAAAAAACTAATTTAAGCAATAGGTCAATTAAATAAAATATTTACTTGTAACCCAAAGTACTACAAGTATTGGAGGTGAAGAGCGACAAATTCCCACTCTCTCCAAATTCCCAACTTTAGCACTTGTTAGCGCGAATGTACCCTCCAAGAATCACTCGTCACTCAGTGTCGGTCCATACATCAAAACGGTTTATTTCGCCGTCAGGGAGATGAAGCCACTGGTGGGTCCAGGTACCTCTCTCCACCGAACAAAGGGTTTCATGTATTTTTATATGCTTTACAACAGTTTACTACAGTTACATCAGCCCATTTCAGCCAGACACTTTCCAATCATATTGATTATAGATTACATATAGATTCAAATAGACCAATAGAAGTGGTATCTAAACATTAGGTGACTGCGTGATTGCCTCATGTGTTGCTAAGCGTTATTCATGGTCTTGTGACATGGTCTGGGCCCCCCTTATCTTACTGTCTTTGGGCAGTCTCCTTGTCTTAGTCCTGTTATAGAGTCGTATTTTTCTAACATGAACCAGGACATCTTGTCTGAGGCCTGAAAACCCGTTGATTAGGGACATCTGCAGAACTCATGTTTATTCCTGTGTGAGAAACAGCAGTTATCAGTAACTAGGAATGCAGTTTCCTTTGGCTAGCTGAAATCCCTTGGAGCTTTGCTGAACCACGAGCAGCCATCTTCATACATTTTACACACGCATTTAAATACTACAGTTACATATTTAGTTCTAACATTATGCTACAGGTGCCGTTGCTCTGTGGGAAAATCTTTCTCTATAACAATCCCCCCTTTCGGTAAAAGGGCTAGTCCTAACCCCCTGAAACCGACACTAATTTATATTATTTTATTTTATATTTTTGTATCACCCGGTACTCCCTGCTTCGATGTGCTGGCCAGTCACGTGATTTCAGGAGTCCCAGTTGTTTTAGATCAAAGTAATATAGTACGAATTGACCCTTTCGCCTGTCACATGAACTTCCTTGCTTATCTGAGCTCTGGTGTTAAACCTCCATTGTTGTGCATAATATCTGCAGGACCGGCAAGCCATGACTCCCCATGCTAACGCTAGGACTAGGTGTATTCCAACCAGTGTATGTGATATCATTCAAATCCAAGGGTGGATGTTGACATTCATCCCCCAGTTCAAAACCCTCCTCCACCAACTCTCATCTTGCAGCTCTGTGTCGGTGTCTTTCTCCAGTATCTCAATCTTTGTCCGCAGTTGGTGGTAGAGCTGGCCGACTCTAAGTCTTAGTTTCCTTAATACTTCCGCTAAATGGGTAATAGGGGCCTGCTCTGGCTCGTCATAGTCCTGCAGGTGAGCATGGAGCCAATCGGTGGCGTTAATGATCTCGGTACCTTGCCGTCTAACTTGGATAATGCGGGCTTGCCCTATGGTAACGGGTTGTAGGGGTGTAAAGGAGAAGTTTGGTTGCGGGATCTGGCATTGCAAGCCGTTATACTGATATGAACGTTCTGTGGTGGAGACACAGTATCTCCCTTTGCCTCCGTACCCGGCCTGGGCAAAATGTGTAGGGGCAGGTACTATTTCCAGAACGCATCCATCGGTTCGATTAAAACCACACTCATCTAATTCTCCCTGTTCCACCGGGTGGGGGCACACCGTGATCTCACCCCTTTGTTTGCGCCCTGTCAGGGAGATGCCATATAGCGTGTTATTTTTACGGATAGCGGAGTCGGCGGTTAAATAGTAACAGAGGGAGGTATTGTCCCGTACAACCCCGATATTCTCCAGTTGATAAAGGGGAAATGGACCTGAGTCTCGTGTGACTATAGTAATCATCAAGACAATCCCCACTCCTGCCGCTATGCCCATCTGGCAGTTTGGGATCGCGGGGTATACTCTGGTTAGTCCCTTTAGAGTGCAGTTATCCAGTGTCCCCTTCAGCTTGGCTAGCTGGGCCAGATGTGAGCTGTCTATCCAGTCTGGTACCTCCCCCCTTTGGATCTGATCGAGGTTGTGTCGTATCTGTCCCACCATCCACAAACCATAAGCATGACAGAGTTGCCCTTGTCGGATCTTTCCGGCATCTTACTGAAATTCCATCTAACTGTACCTTCATGCCTTCCCTTCCTAAGTCGGCTTGGTCTTTCTGATTCTGCTCTGCCCGCTCCAACAGTTCCCTTAT
This sequence comes from Pristiophorus japonicus, assembly GCF_044704955.1. NCBI lineage: Eukaryota > Metazoa > Chordata > Chondrichthyes > Pristiophoridae > Pristiophorus > Pristiophorus japonicus. The sequence continues at coordinate 467,009,030 of NC_091977.1, read as the reverse complement.
TAATTCTTTAAGTTGTTCCATCTTTTCATTCAGCTCTTGTATATCCAGTTACTATGGAGGTCCCGGTATTAAAGCAGGTAGCAGCGTCATTAATTATTCCGCTCTTATGCCTATGCACCTGCTCTTGTCCTCGGAACCTACTGGCACCCATGGCATCGGCAGCCTGCTGCATTACAATCTTACTTAATACACTATACATCTTCCTTGTCTTCTGTACAATACTCCGGCATTTGTATGCCTGAAATATTGATCAGAACAGGCACAATTTCATGCTTAACATTATCATATAATAATTTACCTTTGTTAAGTGATACAATCCCGTTCTGCAGTCCCGTTGTGGTGAAAGGACATGGCAAGAGTTCGGGTGAGGTGGACATCACTATGGGGCGCGGTGTCGAAGGTGGTGAAAAACATACGTACAAAGACACAGCGGCTGCTCCCACCTCTTCATAATACCCGCATACCCCCACCCCTTTTCGGTACGTGCCCGCCAGTTGGGGCTTAATAGGGGGTGTGCAAATTATCCCGAAAGTACACTTATCAGGTCCCCGGGCCTCTTCCCTCCTGATGCAGTTGACCCTGGTATCAGTGGAGCAGTGTACGCATACCGTATTCTTGCTCGAATGTATCTGCAGCCAGGCATTAAAATAAGTTCTGTCTTTGCTCCAGTCTTTGGCTGCTGGGATGCATATCCCATCAGTTAAATTAAACAAGATCCCATAGTTCGGGTAAGTGTGTCTTTCCTGCATTTGCTGCATCCCCCGTAGTCTATCCGGGTTATCTGATGCTTGCATGAGTGTCGAGATCATGCTGCAGAGCTGAAGTGGCCACTGTGATTCCATCTCGGTGGGTGTTTTATCTGCAAATTTTAAACAGATCCTAGTCGTCATCACCAGGTGTTAGGTTCTGGTCTACTCATCTTTTATCCATGCATGTCGAGGTCACTCTGTGAAATCGGAGGTAAGCGTTAGGTTGGGTTTGTGGACTCCACTTACCCACCGTGGGGTACATTGGCTCTGTTGCCACAGGTAATGGTGCTATGGCTGCGCACTGCACTATCCGTCTGGTCCCGTTTTTTAAAATCTCTTCCAGCTTATTTATCTTAGCTTTTAACTCTTGAATTTGTTTTGTTTGAGTATCTGTTTCTTTATTTGTATCACGCAAGTATTATTACATAGGCTAGTTCTATTTTATTTTTATCCTGACTGTCCCACCATTTCCTCTATCTGTCAGGTGAGTCTTTATTCTATTAAGAAATCCAAATTAATAAGGTCCAGTATAAAACAGCTGTCAATGGAAAGGGTTAACTCCTTTACAGGTTTGTAAGAAGGCCTGATGTCATTACGTGACTTCGCGTAATCATCCGAAAACATTTTTTTTCAAGTCTTTGTGTCTTCAAAACTTGCTTAGAAATTAGGAATCCGTTAAAACCGTAGAAATCATTAGTAAAGCCGTCATAATAAAAATCTTCTCATCAGGAAAGACAGCATTTTAGATTAGACTCCAATCTTTCCTAAACTTCTAATTCAAGTACTTGCCAAAGATTTTTTAAAATTGATTTAAAACGAGACCACACATTTTTTATAGCTATTTTGTTTACTGAAATCCAATTTTCACACAAGCTGTATACGTTCCAACATTTCGGGGTTTTTTTAATGGTCCCGTTCACTGGGCAAATCTTGCGTTTTATTTCTCTCTCAGCACAAAATCTAAACTTCCGTGCCAGTTCCATTTTCTATAAGAATTTTAAAATTCAGCAAGATTTTCTAATTCCCAGTTTTTTTTTCTTTCTGTGCTGAGTTCGCATAGCTTAGATCTTTTCTCCTCGTTATTTTCAAAACCCTCCTCCTTGTTTAGACTGTTCGGGACTTTTCTTGATAAACGTCTATTTTGGAAATCTTTTCAAACTGCAGTGAAACTTTCTCATAATTTAAAATCATTATCAATGGAGAGTGTCTTTTACCTCTTCCAAAATTTTTTCAATTAGACCAATATCTTTTTCACATCCAATATCAACTAGTCTTTAGTAAGTTATGTCTTTTTCCATCGCAAAAACTCCTTTTTTTCTTCAGCACCTATTTAGTATGTTACGTCTTTTTTTTTTCAGATCTCTTTTCTTCAAATTAGATTTTGTATTTTACACAGAGGGCTCGTGTCTCCGTAAATTAGTTAATTTAAAATCATCAGACAATCGGAAACACTTTTTCTTTCAAATTCGTTCAATTTGTTTTCTTTCAAGGTTGCGTCTTTATCTTTTTTCTTCATCTTTTCCATGACTAGAACGAAGTCTAGCACGTAGGCTTTGAGAGCTGCTTTTCGCTATCTCAAATATTCCAGTTTCAAGGCCGTTACAATGGCCTTTTTTTCTAAACTGCAAAAGCTTGCCGTTTTAACATTTTTTTTTCCAAAAGTCCCTTTTACACCTTCGCAGATAGCTCACCACTCGCCCAGGAGTTTGACTTGATCCCTGAAGGTATTTCTAGATTGTTTCCAAACCTTTTAGTCTTATTCCTCTTTTTTTTTAAGAGATCAGATTTAATTTAATATATATTTTTTTAGTTTGAATCTATCTCAGTATTTTGCTGTGCCTTCTCTTAATATCTCAAAATCCCAATTCAAATTTTGTAATGCCAATCTTTTATTTAAAACTCTTTTTTACTGAGGTAGAAGCTTTCGCGTCAAGGTTTTACACAAAGGAAAATGGAAGCGTACTCCCCAGCCCACAACCTCGAGAGACCCACGCAGGCTTTTTTTTAAAGGCATTCTTTATCTCATTCCTGGACTAAATTTATGTCTTTCAACCCAATGTAATCAATGATCGCGGGTTTTCTTTCGACAAGTAAGTGAGCGTGTCAAATAAATTTTTTTTTAAAAACCATCTTTTGCTCAACAAACCTATGTCCTTTGTACATTTCCTAGCTCTGTAACTTATCATCCGAATAAATCCACACCTGCGTTTCTAACTTAAAACTTCCTACATACAGGACAACACTACAAAGGGTTAAAAAAACTTTCACTCTGTCTGATAGAGTGGGTGGAGCTAAAACAAACAGACAGCTCCACCATTTTTCAAAACAGGCTTTCAGAAACATGAAAAATTCATTCCGCAGTCAAAAAATCACACAAGCACTCTCACTCAAAGACAGACATTCATAAAAGTCTCTCTGCATTCAACAAAGCTTATTGTTTGGCCAGCTCTATTTTTTTGGAACCATACATCACTTAAGATAATCATGATCAGGGTTTTTAAAATAAATTATAGATGATTGATTTACTTTCTCTGTTAATTTTACGTGGGCTCGAAGAATCAGAACCCAGGCCTTTTCTATTACTTTCTTTTGTTTCTCTGCCAGGTGGCGGGTAAGGGACCTTTCTGGCCCCCACTCGAGTTTTGTTGTTATACTGGCCATATTGTGTATTGGGGATGGTTAGCTCGTTAGGGATCTAACTCTCAGAGGTCCGCCCTTTTTTTACCCGGCGTGACTTGTAGTCGATCGTATAACTCTCAGAGGTCTGCTTTTTTTTTCCAGCGCAACTTGTAGTAGACCTTTCTAACTCGCAAATATTGGGGTAGGTAGCTCGTTCGGAATCTAGCTCTCAGAGGTCTGCCCTTTTATTTTCCGGCACGACTTGTAGTAGACCATCTAACTCTCAGCGGTCCGCTTGTACCCGGCGTGACTTATAGTAGACCATTCCTAGCTACTGTCAGGTCACACATATGCTGTTCCCGCAGTGCCCTACATCTCCTTATGACTACCTACCACCATTTTGCCTGTTGGTCCGACCCTCCTTACAGGTTGGATATTGCGTCGGCCTCCGGACACCACCTGGTCCCTTACCCCCCGGGATCTATTGCCAATACTCACCTGGATTCTCCAGGGGTGTCCCAACGGCCTCTGCAATATCCTGTTCATGATGCCATTGTTAGCGCGAATGTACCCTTCAAGAATCACTCGTCACTCAGGATCGGTCCATACATCAAAACGGTTTATTTCGCCAGCGGGGAGATGAAGCCACTGGTGGGTCCAGGTACCTCTCTCCGCTGAACAAAGGGTTTCATGGATTTTTATATGTTTTACAACAGTTTACTACAGTTACATCAGCCCATTTTGGCTAGATACTATCCAATCATATTGATTATAGATTACATATAGATTCAAATAGACCAATAGAAGTGGTCTCTAAACATTAGGTAACTGCGTGATTGCCTCATGTGTTGCTAATGGTTATTCATGGTCTTGTGACATGGTCCGGGACTCCCTTATCTTACTGTCCTTGGGTGCTGTCTTTGGGCAGTCTCCTTATCTTAGTCCTGTTACAGAGTCGTATTGTTCTAACATGAACCAGGACATCTTGTCTGAGACCTGAAAACCCGTTGATTAGGGACATCTGCAGAACTCATGTATATTCCTGTGTGAGAAACAGCAGTTATCAGTAACTAGGAATGCAGTCTCTTTCTGCTGGCTGAAATCCCTTGGGGCATTGCTGAACCACGAGCAGCCATCTTCATACATTTTACACACGTATTTAATACTACAGTTACAAATTTAGTTCTAACATTATGCTACAGGTGCCGTTGCTCGATGGAAAATCTTTCTCTATAACACACTGTTTAGAATCACTTCGTTCAAGACCACTCTGCGTAGTTGGTGGTCCGGAGTCCCCATACTACTGCCCAATATCCACGGGGGCCACTAAGCCTCCTGCCACTACCGAAAGTATCAAGGCCATTGCAGCCATCCTGGGTTTGCCAGACATCTGGGCCAGCACCCAAATCACTAAACCTAGCACCACGCATGCCATGGTAGACACCCTACAGACCCGGCTATCCTGGGTGTTACGCAATCACCGGACTTAATCACTCAGAACCGAGGCTTCCGCATGCCTTCAGCATAGGATGCACCATAAGTGCACGGCGCCTCCCCGTGACAGCAGAATAAGTGATGTAGACCATGTTCAGGCCCCCAGTCGGGCCGCTAGCACCGCATTAGCCAAGGGGGGGAATGGAGTGTATGTGATGAACATGGAGTGTTTGATTGTGAAACCACGTACTGGGCTAACGAGTAAAGCAGTGGGATGAAACCAAACTGTGAACGACAGATAACCAGGAATGACACTCTAAGGACCTGGCCCCCAGAGACCCACCAACACAATCAACTTCACCATCAACCATGAGGACGAACCCACCATGTCAAGAATTCAACCCAAACGATCGACCCGGGGGCAGGGGGCGCCAGATCGCCTCAACTTGCAAATAACTGGCACAATAAGACTTTGGGGGGGCGGAGTGGTGTTATGTATGTATGTAGACTTTAACCAAATATAAGATTTGCCACCAGGGGGCACACCTGTGGGAGACCTAAGGGTCACCTCTACACCCTAGGGCAAGCATAAAAGGTGACTCACCATGCTGCTTCCTCAATCTAGAATCTGAAATAAAGAGACCAAGGTCACAACAGTTTGAGCTTGCGATTTAGTCCTGTGGCTTTATTTTGAACATAACAATCTCCTCTAAACCTCCCCCAATAACTTTAAATCTATCCCCCCTGGTTGTTGACCCCTCTGCCAAGGGAAACAGGTCCTTCCTATCCACTTTATCCAGGCTCCTCATAATTTTATACACCTCAATCAGGTCTCCCCTTCGCCTCCACTGTTCCAAAGAAAACAGACCCAGCATCCCCAATCTTTCCTCAGAACCAAAATTCTCCAGTCCAGGTAACATTCTTGTAAATCTCCTCTGCATCCTTTCCAGTGCAATCACATATTTCCTGTAATGTGGTGACCAGAACTGCACACAGTACTCCAGCTGCGGCCTAACCAGTGTTTTACACAGTTTAGGCATAACGTCCTTGCTCTTGTATTCTATGCCTTGACTAATAAAGACAAGTATTCCATATGCCTTCTTAATAGCCTTATCTACCTGGCCTGCTACCTTCAGCGATCTGTGGACCTGCACTCCAAGGTCCCTTTGTTCCTCTACACTTTTCAGTGTCATACCATTTAATGTGTATTGCCTTGTCTTGATAGACTTCCCCAAATGGATTACCTCACACTTATCCGGATTAAATTTCATTTGCCACTGTTCTGCCCACCTGACCTGTACATTAATTTCTTCCTACAAATCCGCAGCTTTCTTCTTCATTATCAACCACACAGCCTATTTTAGTGTCATCTGCAAACTTCTTAATCATACCCCCAACATTTAAGTCCAAGTCATTGATATATACCACAAAAAACAAGAGACACAGCCCTGAGCCCTGCAGAATTCCACTGGATACAGCCTTCCAGTCACAAAAACGCCCATCAGCCATTACTCTTTGCTTCCTGCCTCTGAGCCAATTTTGGATCCAACTTGCCACTTTGCCCTGGATCCCATGAACATTTACTTTCATGACCAGTCTGCCATGTGGGACCTTATCAAAAGCTTTGCTAAAATCCATATACAATACATCATACACACTGCCCTCATCGACCCTCCTGGTTACCTCCTCGAAAAATTCCATCAATTTAGTCAGACATGACCTTCCCTTAATAAATCCATGCTGACTGTCCTTGATTAATCCATGTCTTTCCAAATGAAGATTTATCCTGTCCCTCAGGATTTTTTCCAATAATTTTCCCACCACTGAGGTTAAGCTGACTGGCCTGTAATTACTCGGTTTATCCTTTTCTCCCTTTTGAAACAAAGGTACAACATTAGCAGTCCTCCAGTCCTCTGGCACCACACCTGTAGCCAGAGAGGACTGGAAAATGTTGCTCAGAGCCTCTTCTATTTCCTCTTTTGCTTCTCTTAACAGCCTGGGATACATTTCATCCAGGCCTGGGGATTTATCCACTTTCAAAGCTGCTGAGAACCTTAATACTTCCTCTCTCACTATGTTTATCTCGTCTAATATTTCCCACTCCTCCTCCCTCATTGCAGTGTCTGCATCGCCCCACCTTTTTTTTGAAAGCGGATGCAAAGTATTCAATAAGAATCCTATCCACATCTTCCGCCTCCACACACAGATTTCTTTTATAGTCTCTAATAGGCCCCACTCTTTCTCTAGTCATCCTCTTGCTCTTAATGTATTTATAAAACATATTTGGGTTTTTCCTGATTTTAGTTGCTGACATTCTTTCATGTTCTCTCTTTGCTTTCCTGATATCTTTTTTAATTTCACCCATGCACTTCTTATACTCCTGTAGAGTTTCTGCAGTGTTCAGTTCTCGGTATCATCTTGTTATAAGCTTCCCTTTTTTTCTCATCTGTTGCTGAAACCCTCATCCAAGTTACCTCTGGACTTGACTATTCCAACTCACTCCTGGCTAGCCTCCCACGTTTTACCATCTGTTAACTTGAGTTTAGCCAAAACTCGGCTGCCCGTATCCTAACTCGGATCAAGACCCTGTGCTCACTGGCCTACATTGGCTCCCAGTTAAGCAACATCTTGATTTTAAAATTCTTATCCTTGTTTTCAAATCTCTCTATGGCCTTGCCCCTCCCTATGTCTGTAATCTCCACCTGCCCCACAACACTTCAAGATTTCTGCACTGCTCTAATTCTGGCTCCTTGAATTTAATCGCTCAACCATGCCTTCAGCTGCCAAGGTGCTTAGCTCTGGAATTCCATCCCAAAATCTCTCCACTTCTCTATTTCTCTTTCCTCCTTTAAGCTCCTCCTTGAAACCTACCTCTTTGACCAATCTTTTAGTCATCAGTCCTAATTTCTCCTTACGTGGACTACGGAAGTGCTAGAGAGCTAGGGGTCAACTGTAATGGCCCCCCAACTTAGGACCTGGACCAGCCAGGATCCCATGTTACCGCCTGCCAAAGGTGAACTGCTAGACGGGATGTGGCAACCTATCTGCCAAAAAGGCGATAGACCCATCCCAACGTTGCAAAGCATAACAGGTTGCGCCGTTTCCACCCTGGGAGTGGGCAAAGGTAGCCAACTGAGAGTCTGGGTGCCACTCTCTGTGCTTGGCCCATAGCGGATCATGTTACAGTGCACAGACAATGTTGGACATTCTCGAAACAACGCATCGATAGTGGTGCCTCTGCTCTCCCAAGCTTGTGGGCTGAGCAGCTTTTCTGACTCGAGCACCTATTGGGAGACTCTTTGGTATGTCTCTTTAGTCCCGTGAACACAGGCTGCTGCTCTGTTTAATTTATTTGATACATGTTCAATCGTTTGAGGCTCGCCCGCTACTTTTGCTTGCTGCACAACTCTCCTGACCCCGTACGGTAACATCTCACTTGCTACGAATGCTTTGTTAGATACATATACAACTGGTTGGGGTTCGCCCGCTACTTTGGCTTGCTGTACAACACACCCGACCCCGTGTGATAACACATCACTTGTTACAAGTACTTTGTCAGATACATAAAAGACCAGTTGGTGTTCGCCCGCTACTTTGGCTTCTTGTAAGGTACACCCAACCCCATACGATAGTACATCATTGGCAGCGAAAGACCACTCACACGGGTTACATGGTGCACACAATTTATTTGAGTGCAGTGGGTTCCTGGCCTTCACCGCGGCCGCCCCTTTACTTTTGCCCAAAACCCAGTCGTCTTTCCCGCTGGGCAACACATTCCTCCGTTCTGTTGCGGCGACCTTACGTGGTCTGGACGCTCTCTCGTCCCGTGGTCTGGATGTCCTCTTGTCCCGTGGTCTGGACGTTCTTTTATCCTGTGGTCTGGACGTTCTTTTGTCCCGTGGTCTGGACGCACTTTTGTCCCGTGGTCGGGATGCTTTCTCGTCCCATGGTCTGGACACCCTCTCATCTGTGTCCGTGATGCCGACTGCCGTGATCTTCCTCTCCAGGTATTTTGACTCTGGCGTCGGGAAGACGCATTCGGATCATTTCAGCTGGAGTCCCACTCCGCATGGTCGACCTGCAGCCTCTTCCATCGTCACGAAGGGGTCGTCGGCTTCGGGTGGTGGGTACCGCGCCTGTACCACTGCTCGGTTGAACTTTACCTCCTCGTGGTTGTGATGAGCGGCCTATGCCTCGGGGATCTGCAAATGGATCTGCACTTCGATGCCTGGTTCAGCTGAAAGAAGAGGTTTGCTCAGCCTTTGGGAGAGGGAGGCCTTGTTTGCCGGAGAGGGTACGCAGAGGTCTTCCCAGTTCCATCGAATCTTTCCCATCCACCTCCTGCCAAGCAGTGTTGGCCCATCACCTGAAACAACCCACAGTGGTAATTTGTGCACTGCTCCCTCATGGAATACTCTTATGGAGGCAGAATACGGGTCCTTTTCAGAATGGCAGGCAGTGACTAGTGGAGTGCCGCAGGGCTCAGTGCTGGGACCCCAGCTCTTTACAATATACATTAGCGATTTGGATGAAGGAATAGACTGTAATATCTCCAAGTTGGCAGATGACACTAAGCTGGGTGGTGGTGTGAGCTGTGAGGAGGATGATAAGAGGCTGCAGGGTGACTTGGACAGGTTAGGTGAGTAGGAAAATGCATGGCAGATGCAGTATAATGTGGATAAATGTGAGGTTATCCATTTTGGGGGCAAAAACACGAAGGCAGAATATTATCTGAATGGCGGCAGACTAAGAAAAGGGGAAGTGCAACGAGATCTGGGTGTCATGGTTCATCAGTCACTGAAGTAGGCACGCAGGTACAGCAGGTGGTAAAGAAGGCAAATGGTATGTTGGCCTTCTTAGCTAGGGGATTTGAATATAGAAGCAGGGAGGTCTTACTGCAGTTGTACAGGGCCTTTGTGAGGCCTCACCTGGAATATTGTGTCCAATTTTGGTCTCCGAGTCTGAGGAAGGATGTTCTTGCTATTGAGGGAGTGCAGCGAAGATTCACCAGACTGATTCCAGGGATGGCTGGACTGACATATGAGGAGAGACTGGATCAACTGGGCCTTTATTCACTGGAGTTTAGAAGGATGAGAGGGGATCTCATAGAAACATATAAGATTCTGACGGGATTGGACAGGTTAGATGCGGGAAGAGTGTTCTTGATGTTGGGGAAGTCCAGAACCAGGGGACATAGTCTTAGGATAAAGGGTAGGCCATTTAGGACTGAGATGAGGAGAAACTTCTTCACTCAGAGAGTTGTTAACCTGTGGAATTCCCTGCCATAGAGAGTTGTTGATGCCATTTCACTGTATATATTGAAGAGGGAGTTAGATATGGCTCTTATAGTTAAGGGGTTCAAGGGGTATGGAGAGAAAGCAGGAAAGGGGTACTGAAGGAATGATCAGCCATGATCTTATTGAATGACGGTGCAGACTCGAAGGGCCGAAAGGCCTACTCCTGCACCTATTTTTCTACGTTTCTATGTCCGCACTACCAATAACTGGTATCAGTTCCTTGGTGTAGGTGCGCAGCTTTGCCTGAATCGGGATCAGCTCGGGTCGCTTGGCTTCGTCGCTCCACAGCCTCTCGAGACCCTTCTGGCTCATGACTGATTGACTTGCCCCCGTATCTAGTTCCATGGAGACTGGAGTGCCATTAAGTTCAACTTTTAACATGATCGGAGGGCTTTTGGTGGTGAAGGTCTGTATCCCATATACTTCCTCTTCATCCTCAGGTTCAATTGCCTCTTCTGCTCGTTCATCGTGATCCTCGCTGGATCGGTCATTCTCTCCTGACTCTGCCACGTGGTGAGTCAGAAATCGTTTGCACATTCGCTGGAGGTGCCCCATTGTTCCACAGCCCTTGCACACATAGGGCTTGAATCGACATTGATAAGCTCTATGGCTGTCCCCGCAGCACCAACATGGTGCTAAATGATACGCATTCACGCCCCACAGTGGACTCTGAGTCACTCTAGGACTAGGTCTGGCCTCTGCAACCATTGGGCCCTGCCCTGTGCCGTTCTGCCTGCTGCAAACATTATTTTGTGCATGGTGCTCACCGGTGAGCTTCGATTCTGTGAAGATATCCGTTTCCTACATTTGGGTAAGGTCTACATACATACATAATGGAGATATGAGGGGAAATATCTTTAGCCAGAGGGTGGTGGGGGTCTGGAACTCATTGCCTGAAAAGGTGGTAGAGGCAGGAACTCTCACCACATTTAAAAGATACTTGAATGTACACTTAAAGTGGTGTAACCTACAGGGCTACAGACCAAGATCTGCAAAGTAGGATTAGGCTAGATAGCTCTTGGTCGGCCGGGCCACGATGGGCCGAAATGGCGTCGTTCTGTGCTGTAAATTTCTCTGATTCTATGATTCTATGAGCTGAGGTGTGGCAGAGTTGGTTGATGTTACAGAGGGGAAACTATCGGTCTTATTTATGGTGCAGATATATGATCGGAAGCTCATGTCAGAGTCAAATATAACACCAAAGTAGCGAACATTCTGGTTCAGCCTCTGACTGATGCTAGGGAAAGGAATGGAGTTGGTGGGTAGGGAACAGAGTTTATGGTAGGAACTGAAAACAATGGCTTCAGTGTTCCCTGTTGTGTACGTAAATAAACAGACTAACTGCAACAGGAGTAATATTGTCCTTTATAGTACCTCCCAAAATGGAGTTGCAAAACCAGCATGAACCAGAATGTTTACAGCAACTGTGAATAGCTCCCACTGGGTCCTAATGCCTGTCTCGTGAGAGGTAACAAACAAATGCAGTATGAACACAACATATTTCCCCCCCTTTTGAAAACACAGTCTATGAACAGACAAAGTCATTTAGATAGCCGGGCCGTGTTCTGATTCACTGAGACCGGCGTAGAGCTTGTGGTGTTTGATCGAGGGAAACCGAACGGTGCCTCTGTTCCATCCTGCTGGTCTGTTGGACTGTGAATTGGGATCAGTCTATGAGCGTTCCATCGAGTTCCATCATTGAGCTTGTAGGTGTGAGGGCTGAACTTTCGTCCGATCTGTTTTGTAGGTGAAAGTGAAGATGTGAGCTCATGGCAACAGATTGGGTGCTTAACTCTGACCCAATCTCCCTTCTTCAGTTGGGGCTTTTGAGCACATCGTTTTGTTTCAGTGTACGACTTTGCTTTTTGTTGGCGTTTCAAAATCTGGGATGGGAGTGTGGTTATCTTCACACTAGGTTTAGCTGGGGGTTTGAGAATGTTCAGTAGCCAGCGAAGATTCCAACCAATCATGAGCTCAGCGGGTGTCTTCCCGTTAGCGAGTGCTTTGTGAACGGTATGTGCGGAGAATGGTTTAAACCGCTTCGTCGAATGTTTGGCCTGCTGCAAGGTTGGCTTTCAAAACCTCTTTGATGATGCTGTTAAAACACTCAACACCTCCGTTGCTTTGAGGATTGTACCGAGCAGTAAGGCGATGCTCGATAGCATGATGAGTGAGTGTAATGTCTGTAAGCTTGTAATGTTTGTAGCTCCTTACTGTGGATGTGGATGTATTGTGTACTGCACTGCAGAGTTAATAATTAAAAAGAACCAGGCAGATTCCGGAGGCTTCCGAGAGAGCCTGCCATGTTAGGAGCAGTGTGTGCTGTGCTCTGTGAATATATCACATTTGGCGATGAGATGGGATTTTTCAGATGCTTTAAAGCTTAAATTTTGTTGGGGAAGGATTCAGCCAGCTGACAGAGAGACTTTGGAAGTTTCTGTCTTTGGAAAAAAGCTACAAAATCCGAGGTAAAATACAACACACAGTGTGAACAGCTAGAGATTAAAATGGCAGGTGCGTTGGGACATTTGGGTGAATATAGACACGACCGGGAATGTTTTAAAGTGTATGTGGATTGGCTAGAAATGTATTTCACTGCAAATAACATAATCGAAGTTCCAGACAATGCAGTCCAGAACCAGGCTGTGTTGGAACGTAAGAAAGCGATCTTCTTATCGGAGGTGGGTCCGGCATTGTACAAAACCCTTATAAATCTGCTTGTGCCTGATGAGCCAAAGGACACAATGCTTAAAGGAATTTTAACAAAGCTGGACAGCACGAGAACCCCAAACCGTTAGAAATTGTGGAAAGCTATCGTTTTGGGATTCGGAATCAAATGACTGATGTAAGTATCAGTGATTACATCATAGCATTAAAAAAGCTATCGATGCACTGTAATTTTGGAAACTTTCAAAACCGAGCATTATGGGATCGTTTTGTTTGTGGGGTGAAAAATGATGCGATCAGAAGGAAGTTATTGACGACCGATGACTTGACTTTTGAGATTGCTTGTCAGACAACGAGGTAGATGGGCCTGGCCGAACAATATTCCCGAGAATTAAATAATAATTACGGTCGTCAGTCAACTGAGTTAAATCACCTGCAGGTTCAAAGTAAAATATGGTGGGGGCCCAAAGTCTCAGAAACTGGAAATTCTAACAGAGCATCATGCTATAGGTGCCTGGGACAACACATTGCTCAAAGTTGTCCATACGTGAAGGCAGAGTGTTTCTTCTGCAGAAAGACTGGGCATCTTGCAAAGGCATGCCGACTGAAGGGTAAACCAGCTTTTAAAGCTATGAGTCCAGCGTTCAAAGCTATGAGTAGAAATCCAAAAAGACTACATAGCATGGAAGAACAACAACAGGACGAGGAGATGTTAGAATTACACATCATCAGGAGCACGAGGTTAACGGACAGCGATTCAGAAAGTATCAAAATCCACATAGATGTTGCGGGATTCAAGATACCAATGGAAATTGACACGGGTGCATCCGTGAGTGTAGTACTGGAGTCACTGTATCGTGACAAATTGCGTGATTTCCAACTGGAGAAATTGAAGATAGAGCTGCGAGGCTACTCGGGAGAGAAATTTCCTGTGGTAGGTCGTATCACCGTACCGGTGAAATATAAAGTTCAATTTTAGAACTTGCCTCTAATAGTAGTGAAAGGAGACAAGTCTGCCTTACTAGGAAGAAATTGGTTGAGCTCACTGAAGCTGGATTGGAGTGAGATTTTCTGTGTGGAAGCGAGATTTTCATCAATGGATGAGGTTATCAAGAAGTATCCGAAGGTGTTCTGCAAAATGGGAAGTCCAATCCAAGGCTTCAAGGCGAGTGTCAGGGTACAGAAGGACGCTAGATCGGTTTAACACAAGCCACGTTCCGTAACATATGCACTCAAGGAAAAAGTTGAGCAAGAACTCAAAAGACTAGAGACTGGGAACATTATTTGTAAGATCGATCGATGTAATTGGGCAACACCCATTGTTGTTGTACCTAAGTCCGATGGTAAGGTAAGATTGTGTGGTGATTATAAAGTAACCGTAAACCAGGTTCTAGAGGGTTAAGTCCCCAATACATTGCCAAATATAGAAGCTTTGTTCACAACACTGACAGGTGGTCAGATCTTCTCAAAACTGGATCTTACGAATGCCTACTTACAGCTTGAACTAGATGAGGAATCCAAGTCATGTTTGACTATAAATACTCATCGAGACCTATATCAATTTAATAGGCTACCGTTTGGAGTGTCTTCCGCCCCTGCCATATTCCAAGGGGTGATGAACCAGATCTTGCAAGGTATTGAAGGGGTAGTATTTTTTTGGATGACATACTAATTTTAGCACCAAATAGGCAAATTCATAATAACATGTTGAATGAAGTTCTCAAACGGCTAGAGAAGCACAGAGTATGAGTGTCTGCTCGTAAGTATGAGTTATTTAAAAACTCAGTGGAGCACTTAGGATACAGAGTAGACAGAGATGGTTTCCATCCAAACATGGAAAAATTGGATGCAATTAGAAATGCATCCACTCCCAGGAATGTCACTGAACTTCATTCATTCTTGGGTTTTTTGAAATATTATGGGAAGTTCCTGCCAAACTTGGCTACAGTATTACATCCACTGAATGAACTATTGAAAAAACAGGTCCATTGGAAGTGGTCAAAAGAATGCGATACAGCATTCAAGGAGTGTAAAAGCAAATTGGTAGAGGGCACCATGTTAGTTCACTATGACGTATCGAAGGAGATTAAGCTAGCATGTGATCCCTCTTCGTATGGAGTTGGGGCAGTAATCTCTCATGTATCACGTAGTGGGGTGGAGAGACCAATTGCTTTCGCTTCACGCACTCTCAGTGCCAGTGAGAGTAATTGTGCACAAATTGAAAGGGAAGCTTTGGCATTAATTTTTGGGGTCAAGAAGTTTCACAAATACTTGTATGGTCGTAAGTTTACCATCGTTGCGAACCATAAGCCCCTAACAGCAATCTTCCATCCAAAGTCCCCAGTTCCAACATTAGCTGCAGCCCGAATGCAGAGATGGGCTTTGCTTTTGTCAGCAAATACATGTGATATTGAATACAGACGATCATCTGATCACAGTAATGCTGATGCAATGTCTAGATTGCCTTCCCCATCGCAAGTTACACCCGATAGGGGAGAAGTGTTTTAATTTTCATACATTGATGAACTGCCAGTCACAGCTGAAGAGATTGGTAGAGCAACCAAACGTGACCCAGTGATGTCCAAGGTGTATGATTATATTGCAAATGGATGGCCAAACCTGGTAAAAGACAAAGATACACACCCATTCTTCATTCGTAGGAATGAATTATCAGTCGATAAAGATTGTATCATGTTGGGTGCAAGAGTGGTTATACCAAATATATTCAGGTCCAAATTATTAGGAGACCTCCATGACCAGCACCTAGGAATGTGCTTGACGAAGAGTTTTGCATGCAGTTATTTATGGTGGCCAGATCTTGATAAAGATATAGAGTACATCGTGAGTCAGTATATGACATGTCAATTGGTAAGCAAGGAACCACGACCAGTACCATTACAACCATGGAAATGACCTCCCAGGGTGTGGCAAAGGCTACATATTGATTTTGCTGAGTTAGAAGGACAACGATTGTTCATTGTGATTGTTAGCCATTCGAAGTGGGTTGAGGTGTTTCCAATGTGGAAAATAACAACAAGTAAAACATTGGACATTTTGCGAAAATTATTTTCTTCATTTGGCTTCCCTGAAGAGATTGTTTCGGATAATGGTCCACAATTTCGTTCAGAAGAATTTGCACAATTCACGAGCAAAAATGGTGAGAAACATACAAGGTGCAACCATACCATCCTGCTTCGAATGGTGCAGCAGAGGGCACTTAACAAATTGTAAAACGTTGTTGTAGGCATTAGGCACCTGCTGAATATATCAAAACACTAGGCATTAGGCACCTGCTAAATATATCTAAACTCATATAGGTTTAAAGTGGCCACATATAAAATGGCTGCCCAAGCATGATGGAACTCAGTTAGTCAAGCAATGAACTATTGACTGAGGCTGACCGAGCAATGACCTAGTGAGGCCCACTACCGGGAATGCCTTGGATCATCCACTTGGGACAAGATAACTATAACGAACTATTATAGTACCTGGTGTGGAATGTCCTCAATTAAGGACTTTGCACAACAAAGCCCCGAAGAACAGAGAAAAGGGGAGGCCTACCTCACATAACGAGGTCATTAATCAGCCCGAGCTGACAAAAACCGAACATACAGCCCCTAAGGTATCAGGGGAATTCTATTGGGTTAAAGAAACCTATATGTAATCTATAATCATTATGATTGGATTGTGTCCAGCTGAAGTGGGCTGAGTAACTGTAATGAACTATTGTAAAACATATAAATATCGATGAATTTCTTTATTCGGTGGAGTAGAGTGCCTGGAGTTAACCAGAGGCTCTCTCCCCACCGGCGTAATAAAAGCCGTTTTGGCGTTGGAACCGACCCAGAGTGCTGAAAACAAAGAGCCTGAAGTTAGAGTGAGTTCAAATGAAAATCAAGGAAATTCTGTGGAGGAAAATGTTCCTCAGGATGAGCCTTGAATGAGTTTAGATTCAACACCATGTTTGGAAGGTTCTGTTTGAGAGCAAAGGTATGTTCTTCGAAACAGAAAACCAGTAGTAAAGTTAAATTTCTAAATAGGAAAACAAATAAGTTTATATCCTGTGTTATATATAAACATGAAATTATGTATGATGTTTGTTATAATAATTTCTTTATTAAGGAGGGAGAAGTGTAATGTCTGCAAGCTTGTAATCTTTGTAGCTCCACACTGTGGATGTGGATGTATTGTGTACTGCACTGCAGAGTTAATAATTAAAGTGAACCAGGAAGATTCCGGAGGCTTCCGAGAGAGCTGCCTGCCATGTTAGGAGCTGTGTGTGCTGTGCTCTGTGAATATATCACAATGAGGAATCCGCGAACTGGTCGGAAACAAACTGGTCCATTGTCAGTGATTATGACCTCTGGGACACTTCGTGAACATACCCTGCAGAGCCGCGACGATTGTTGATGAGGTCACTGAACTTGTTGTAGTGATTTCTGGCCATTTGGAATGCAGGTCATATACTACAACAAGAAAACGCTGGTGCTGTGGAGCTGCTTCAACTGGACTGAAGATATCCAACTGAAGTTGTTGCCATGGTCTTTGTGGTCATGGAATGGGCTTCATTGGTGCATGTTTGTAGCCTTTTCGCTCAGACTGCATGCTTCGCAGAGTGAGACAAACTCCTCGATGTGAGTGTCAATCCCAGGCCATCATACTGAATTACGACATCTCTACTTTACGTGGACAATGAGAGAACACACTGTTGAAGCGACTTGGGAATTACTGCTCTATCACCACCAGCTAGGCAGCCATTATTCAAAATTGAAAATTAATCGCGAAGTCTGTGGAAGGTTTTCAGTTCTTCCGGAATTTGCTTAGGCCACTCAGTCTGGAGGAAATGATACACGTGCTGAAGCATAGCATCACCCTGTGATACGATTTTGTGTGCGTCGCAGGAATCAAGGTTTCTGATGGACTGAGTGATGATCGACATGAAATGTGTGTCGTCATCTGTGAACAATTCAGCACCAGAGTCCGAAACAGGTGTCGAATGGCTGAGCATGTCAGCTATGTGGTTGCGACTGCCAGCGATATACTGTACATCAAAGTTATACTGATGAAGGAGATCTGACCATCGGCTGATTCTTAGTGGTCCGTGCCCAGATCCAGTTGTAGCGAGTAGTGTAGTTAACGTTTGGTGATCCGCATGGAGGGTAAATTTCCTGCCTAAGAGGTAGATGTGCCAGCGTTCACATGCGTAGATGCAAGTGAGTGCTTCGCATTCCCCTGTAGAGTATTTATGTTCTGCAGATGAGAGTGTGCGAGAGGTGAAGGCTACTGGGTGTTCCAGGCCGTCAATCCATTGAGAGAGCACAGCACCCATGGCGGTGCCTGATGTATTCGTGGTGAGGTATGTAGTGGCAGTTGGATCAAAGTGCGCAAGGATAGGAAGGGATGTGATTGTCTCCTTAAGCGTGGTGAATGCCTGAGCCTGGGAATCTGTCCATTTCCAAGGGACGTCCTTGCACAGAAACTTGTGAAGTGGTTCGGCAATGTGCGCATAGTGCGGGACTGTGATATACTTCACAGAACACAAGCACACACAGCTTCCTAAAAATGGCAGCAGCTCTCATAACTCTCTAGACTGCATCCCAGAGTATTTAGGGAAGTTGCCCTAGAAATAGTGGATGCATTGGTGATCGTTTTCCAAAAATCTAGCGACTCTGGATCAGCTCCTATGGACTGGAGGGTAGCTAAAGTAACACCACTTTTTAAAAAAGGAGGGAGAGAGAAAACGGGTAATTATAGATTGGTTAGCCTGACGTCAGTTGTGGGGAAAATGTTGGAATCAATTATTAAAGATGAAATAACAACGCATTTGGAAAGTAGTGACAGGATCAATCCAAGTCAGCATGGATTTATGAAAGGAAAATCATGCTGGACTATTGAAAAATGATCACTAATGCATCCACAATTTCTAGAGCCACTTCCTTAATTACTCTGGGATGCAGACTACCAACCCTGGGGATTTATTGGCTTTCAATCCCATCAGTTTCCCGAAGACAATTTCCCGCCTAATAAGGATATCCTTCAGTTCCTCCTTCTCACTAGACCCTCGGACCCCTAGTACTTCCCAAAGATTATTTGTGTCTTCCTTAGTGAAAACAAAACCAAAGTATTTGTTCAACTGGTCTGCCAGTTCTTTGTTCCCCATTATAAATTCACCTGAATCTGACTGCAAGGGACCTACATTTGTCTCACTAATCTTTTTCTCTTCACACAGCTATAGAAGCTTTTGCAGTCAGTTTTTATATTCCTGGCAAGCTTCTTTTCATATTCCATTTCCCCCCTTCTAATTAAACGCTTTATCCTCCTCTGCTGAATTCTAAATTTCTCCAAGTCCTCAGGTTTGCTGCTTATTCTGGTCAATTTATATGCCTCTTCCTTGGATTTAACACGATTCTTAATTTCCCTTGTTAGCCACGGTTGATCCACCTTCCCCATTTTAGAAACAGAGAAACATAAAAAATAGGTGCAGGAGTAGGCCATTTGACCCTTCGAGCCTGCACCACCATTCAATAAGATCATGGCTGATCATTCACCTCAGTACCCCTTTCCTGCTTTCTCTCCTACCCCTTGATCCCTTTAGCCGCAAGGGCCATATCTAACTCCCTCTTGAATATATCCAATGAACTGGCATCAACATCTCTCTGCTGTAGGGAATTCCACAGGTTAACAACTCTCTGAGTGAAGAAGTTTCTCCTCATCTCAGTCCTAACTTTAGCCTTAGACTATTTCCTCTGGTTCTGGACTTCCCAAACATCGGGAACATTCTTCCCGCATCTAACCTGTCCAGTCCCGTCAGAATTTTATATGTTTCTATGAGATCCACTCTCATCCTTCTAAACTCCAGTGAATACAGGCCCAGTCGATCCAGTCTCTCGTCATATGTCAGTCCTGCCATCCCGGGAATCAGTCTGGTGAACCTTCGCTGCACTCCCTCAATAGCAAGAACGTCCTTCCTCAGATTAGGGGATCAAAACTGAACACAATATTCAAGCTGAGGCCTCACTAAGGCCCTGTACAACTGCAGTAAGACCTCCCTGCTCCTATACTCAAATCCCCTAGCTAATAAGACCAACATACCATTTGCCTTCTTCACCGCCTGCTGTACCTGCATGCCAACTTTCAAAGACTGATGTACCATGACACCCAGGTCTCGTTGCACCTCCCCTTTTCCTAATCTGCCGCCATTCAGATAATATTCTGCCTTCGTGTTTTTGCCACCAATGTGGATAACCCCATATTTATCCACATTATACTGCATCTGCCACTCGTTTGTCCACTCACCTAACCTGTTCAAGTCACCCTGCAGCCTTTTAGCGTCCTCCTCATAGCTCACACTGCCACCCAGCTTAGTGTCATCTGAAAACATCGAGATATTACGCTCAATTCCCTCATCCAAATCATTCATGTATATTGTAAACAGCTGGGATCCCAGCACTGAGCCCTGCGGCACCCCACTAGTCACTGCCTGCCATTCTGAAAAGTACCCATTTATCTCGACTCCCTGCTTCCTGTCTGCCAACCAATTCTCCATCCACATCAGTACATTACCCCCAATTCCATGTGCTTTTAATTTTGCACACGCATTTCTTGTGTGGGTCCTTGTCAAAAGCCTTTTGAAAATCCAAATACACCACATCCATCGGTTCTCCCTTGTCCACTCTTCTAGTTACATCCTCAAAAAAATCTAGAAGATTTGTCAAGCAGGATTTCCCTTCCATAAATTCCCATCACTGCTTTCCAAATGTGCTGCTATTACATCTTTAATAATTGATTCCAAAAGCTTCCCTTTTATTTTTACTCCAGACAAGGATGTACAATTGTTGAAGTTCATCCATGGGATCTTTAAATGTTTGCCATTGCCTATCCTCCGTCAACCCTTTAAGTATCATTTGCCAGTCTATTCTAGCCAATTCACGTCTCATAGCATTGAAGTTACCTTTCCTTAAGTTCAGGACACTAGTCTCTGAATTAACTGTGTCACTCTCCATCTTAATAAAGAATTCTACCATATTATGGTCACTCTTCCCCAAGGGGCCTCGCACAACAAGATTGCTAATTAGTCCTTTCTCAGTACACATCACCCAGTCTAGGATGGTCAGCCCTCTAGTTGGTTCCTCGACATATTGGTCGAGAAAACCATCCCTATTACACTCCAGGAAATCCTCCTCCACGGCATTGCTACCAGGCTGGTTAGCCCAATCTATATGTAAATTGGGCTAACCAAACTTATATATATGCTGACAAAATCAAAGCCCATCTCTGCATTCGGGCTGCAGTTAATTTTGGAATTGGGGACTTTGGATGGAAGATTGCTGTCAAGCGCTCATGGTCAATGATGGTAAGCTTATGGCCAATTGGTGGAAATTCTTGACCCCAAAAATTAATGCCAAAGCTTCCCTTTCGATTTGCGCCTAATTACTCTCACTGGCACTGATAGTGCGTGAAGCAAAAGCAATTGGTCTCTCCTCCCCACTACGTGATACATGAGAGATCACTGCCCCAACTCCATATGGAGAGGCATCACATGCTAGCTTAATCTCCTTCGATACGTCATAGTGAACTAACATGGTGCCCTCTACCAATTCACGTTTACACTCCTTGAATGCTGTATCGCATTCTTTTGACCAACTCCAATGGACCTGTTTTTTCAAAAGTTCACTCAGTGGATGTAATACTGTAGCCAAATTTGGTAGGAACTTCCCATAATAGTTCAAAAGACCCAAGAATGAACGAAGTTCAGTGACATTCCTGGGAGTGGGTGCATTTCTGATTGCATCCAGCTTTGCCATGGTTGGATGTAAACCATCTTTGTCTACTCTGTACCCTATGTACTCCGCTGCATTTTGAAATAACTCACACTTGCGAGCAAACACTCGTACTTGCTTCTCTAGCCGTTTGAGGGCTTCATTTAATATGTTATCATGAATTTGCCTATTTGGTGCTCAAATTAATATGTCATCTAAATAACATACTACCCCTTCAATACCTTGCAAAATCTGGTTCATCACCCCTTGGAATATGGCAGGGGTGGAAGACACTCCAAACGGTAGCCTATTAAATTGATATAGGCCTAGATGAATATTTATAGTCAAGCATGATTTGGACTCCTCATCTAGTTCAAGTTGTAAGTAGGCATTCGTAAGATCCAACTTTGATAAGATCTGACTACCTTTCAGTGTTGTGATCAAATTTATATTTGGCAATGTATTGGGGACATTACTCTCTAGAACCTGGTTTACAGTTAGTTTATAATCACCACAAAATCTTACCTTACCATCGGACTTAGGTACAACAACAATGGGTGTTACCCAATTACATCGATCTATCTTACAAATAATGTTCTCAGTCTCTAGTCTTTTGAGTTCTTGCTCAACTTTCTCCTTGAGTGCATATGATACGGAATGTGGCTTGCAGTAAACCAATCTACCTTCCTTCCGTACCCTGACACTCGCCTTGAAGCCTTGGATCGGATTGCCCATTTTGCAGAACAACTTCGGATAACTCTTGATAACATCATCCGTTGATGCAAATCTCGTTTCAACACGAAAAATCTCACTCCAATCCAACTTCAGTGATCTCAACCAATTTCTTCCTAGTAAGGCAGGCTTGTCTCCTTTCACTACTATTAGAGGCAAGTTCTGAAATTTATCCTTGTATTTCACCGGTACGGTGATACAACCTACCACAGGAATGTTCTCTCCCGAGTAGCCTCACAGCTCCATCTTGGATTTCTCCAATGGGATATCATGCAATTTATCGAGGTATAGCGACTCTGGTACTACACTCACAGATGCACCAGTGTCGATTTCCATTGGTATCTTGAATCCCACAACATCTATGTGGATTTTGATAATTTTCGAATCGCTGAACATTAACCTCATGCTACTGATGACATGTAACTCTAACATTTCCACGTCCTATTGTTGTTCTTCCATGCTATGTAGTCTCTGGGGATTTCTACTCATTGCTTTAAAAGCTGGACTCACATCTTTAAAAGCTGCTTTACCCTTCAGTTGGCATGCCTTTGCAAGATATCCAATTTTTCTGCAGAAGAAACACTCTGGCTTCACATATGGACAACTTTGAGCAATGTGTTGTCCCAGGCACCGATAGCATGACTTCAATGCTTTGTTACAATTTCCAGTTTCTGAGACTTTGGGCCCCCACCACCTTTTACTTTGAACCTGCAGGTGATTCACCTTGGTTGTCTAATGACTGTAATTATTATGAAATTGTCGGGAATACTGGTTGGCCATGCCCATCGACCGCGCCGTCTGACAAGCTATATCAAAAGTCAAGTCAGGCGCTGTCAATAACTTTCTTCTGATCGCATTTTTGATCCCACAAACAAAACGCTCCCGCAATGTTTGGTTTTGAAAAGTTCTGAAATTACAGTGAATAGATAGCTTTTTTAATGCTATAATGTACTCACTGATATTTTCCTCAGCCTTTTGATTTTGTATACTGAAATAATAGCTTTCAGCAATTTCTAAGAGTTCGGGATTGTAATGCTACTGCAGCTTAGTTAAAATCTCCTTAAACGTTGTGTCCTTTGGCTCAGCAGGCACAAGCAGATTTATCAGCGTTTCATACAACTCAGGCCCAGCTTCAGACAAGAAAATAGCTCTTTTTCATTCCAACACTGTTCCGTTCTGGTCAGCATTGTCTGGAACTTTGATTATGTTATTTGCAGTGAAATACATGTCTAGCTGATCCATATATGCTTTGAACCTTTCCCGGTCGCATCTATAGTCACCTAAATGCCCCATGACTCCTATGGGTGCAGCCATTTTGACTCTAGCAGTTCAGACAGTGTGCTCGTAATTTACCTTGAATTTTTTAGCTTCTTCCAAAAACAGAGAAGCCTCCAAAGTCTCTCTGTCGGCTGGCTGAATATTTTACCAACAATAATTTCAGCTTTATATCATCTGAAATATCCCATTCTCACCGCTGTTGTGATATACTTCACAGAACACAAACACACAGCTTCCTAAAAATGGCAGCAGCTCTCAGAAGTCTCAAGAAGCTTCTTGTCAGCTGACTCATTTATTCAATCTTTAGTTGCAGTAACACAATACTTGCACAGGGTGGAGCTACAGACATTACAGGGATGAACTTCAGATAGAAGATGCAAGTGCCGAGGAATGATGAAAGTTCTTTGACATTGGTAACCTCCTGAATTCGCTGGATCACGTAAATGGTGTCAAGCGTCTTGTGCTATGACTCTGTAGCCCAGAAAATTTATTTCTCCAACAGCAAATGTACACTTATCGGCATTAAGTGTAATGTTATGTGTAGCACGGGCGACGATATCATCAAGCAGATTGAGGGCTCCCTCTTAGCCTGCTAGCATAGTCGTGACAAACTTCTGAAATGCACTTGGTGCAGAAGATAGTCCGTAGGGCATGCGTCGATAATGATACAGATGATCATGCATTGTGAATGCCATGAGCGGTTCGCTGTCCTCCACGAGAGGTATTTGCAGGTAACTGTGATGCATGTTGCGTTTCGTAAAAACTGTTAGAGCTGTAGAATTCTGAAGACAGTTCGTCGATGGTCGGAAGAGGGTACTTGTCGGGGTTGATGGCCTTGTTGCCCTCTTTCAGGTTGATGTATTGATGGATCTCCCCAGTATTATGCCAAGCAATGACTAAGTTCGAGATCCAGATCCAGATGCTCTCAATGATTCCCTGAGATTCGAGTCGCGTTAATTCTGCGGAAACTTGGTCGCGAACCGCGAATGGGAGACAGATTGATGGAAAGGTCAATGCGAGGACGATGGCAGAATTATGTTGTCACTCCAAACCCTGTGAGGATTGAGGGTTACTGCTTATCAAAGTCCATCGTATACATAGGTGTGCCAGTTGGGTCATAAACTTTGAACCCAAACTTGTCAAAAAGGTCGACACCCATGAGGCTTCGTTCATTCGCGACATGAAAGGAAAAGTTCTCCAATGTTATGTCCTTGTAGTATATCGGGACAGATATGACCCCAAGTACCTCAATTTTGGAGTCGGAGTACGTACGTAGAGTGAAGTTGTGGGCTGCGGTTGACAGCACGTGAAGTGGGTTTTGTACATAAATTCTCCATATTGAGCAATGCTGTCTCCAAGGTCAATGAGGAGGCAAATGGACGTGCTGTCAATGTTTACATCACAGTCCATGAATTTGCCCGAATCTATGTGCGAAATGTGATTAATGGTGTAAACTATACTGGGTTCATCACTATCGGGGTTGTCCACATGTCGAATATGCTGCGATGAGCAACAGACACTCGCAAAATGGTTCATTTTACCACATGCAGAACATTTCTTCCCAGGTGCAGGGCAGTTAGGACTCTTTGCTGAATGTGATTTGTTCTCACAGTTAAAGCAGTTAGGTCTGCAATCCATTGTGGGTGGCTTATTACTAGCCCTGGGTCTCTGCTGTGATTTTCGCTTTGGCCGAACACCTTGCACATGGGCTGTAGCTGAAGTCTGCTGCACAGAGGGAATAGGGGATCTGATCGCTTTAGAATCAGAAAGCGCTGATTCGATTTAGATGCCCAAATTAGTTACTTTGTCCAAAGTCAATTTGTCATCCTCCATCAGCAAGCATTCCCAAATGTGGGGGATCATTGTTTTCTCACTAATTTGATCGCTGATCATTTCCTTTGTGAGTGCTCCAAAGTTACACATAGCGGCCAGTTCAGTTAATTAAATGATATACTGTTTGATTGGGCCTGATGGTCTGCATCCCAGAGTACTTAAGGAGGTGGCCTTGGAAATAGCGGATGCATTGACAGTCATTTTCCAACATTCCAAAGACTCTGGATCAGTTCCTATGGAGTGGAGGGTAGCCAATGTAACACCACTTTTTATAGACCGGTCAGCCTGACATCGGTAGTGGGTAAAATTATGGAATCAATTATTAAGGATGTCATAGCAGCGCATTTGGAAAGAGGTGACATGATAGATCCAAGTCAGCATGGATTTGTGAAAGGGAAATCATGCTTGACAAATCTTCTGGAATTTTTTGAGGATGTTTCCAGTAGAGTGGACAAGGGAGAACCAGTTGACGTGGTGTATTTGGACTTTCAGAAGGCTTTCGACAAGGTCCCACACAAGAGATTAAAGTGCAAAGTTAAAGCACATGGGGTTGGGGGTAGTGTGCTGACTGGATTGAGAACTGGTTGGCAGATAGGAAGCAAAGTGTAGGAGTAAATGGGTACTTTTCAGAATGGCAGGCAGTGACTAGTGGGGTACCGCAAGGTTCTGTGCTGGGGCCCCAGCTGTTTACATTGTATATTAATGACTTAGATGAGGCGATTAAATGTAGTATCTCCAAATTTGTGGATGACACTAAGTTGGGTAGCAGTGTGAGCTGCGAGGAGGATGCTATGAGGCTGCAGAGTGACTTGGATAGGTTAGGTGAGTGGGCAAATGCATAGCAGATGAAGTATAATGTGGATAAATGTGATAAAAACAGAGAGACAGACTATTATCTGAATGGTGACAGATTAGGAAAAGAGGAGGTGCAACGAGACCTGGGTGACATGGTACATCAGTCATTGAAGGTTGGCATGCAGGTACAGCAGGCGGTTAAGAAAGCAAATGGCATGTTGGCCTTCATAGCGAGGGGATTTGAGTACAGGGGCAGGGAGGTGTTGCTACAGTTGTACAGGACCTTGGTGAGGCCACACCTGGAGTATTGTGTACAGTTTTGGTCTCCTAACTTGAGGAAGGACATTCTTGCTATTGAGGGAGTGCAGCAAAGGTTCACCAGACTGATTCCCGGGATGGCGGGACTGACATATCAAGAAAGACTGGATCAACTGGGCTTGTATTCACTGGAGTTCAGAAGAATGAGAGGGGATCTCATAGAAACGTTTAAAATTCTGACGGGGTTAGACAGGTTAGATGCAGGAAGCATGTTCCCAATGTTGTGGAAGTCCAGAACCAGGGGTCACAGTCTAAGGATAACGGGTAAGCCATTTTGGACCGAGATGAGGAGAAACTTCTTCACCCAGAGAGTGGTGAACCTGTGGAATTCTCTACCACTGAAAGTTGTTGAGGCCAAATCACTAAATATTTTCAAAAAGGAGTTAGATGAGGTCCTTACTACTAGGGGGATCAAGGAGTATGGCAAGAAAGCAGGAATGGGGTACTGAAGTTGCATGTTCAGTCATGAACTCATTGAATGGTGGTGCAGGCTCGAAGGGCCGAATGGCCTACTCCTGCACCTATTTTCGATGTTTCTATGTTTCTATGTTCACTGTTCCCTTGCCCTCTTTGGTGAAATTTATATCTCTCCATCATTATACTTGTCTTTAGCCCAAAATATTTCTCTAGGGCACTTATCACTTTTTTGTAGGACTCCGTGTCTTCGATTTGAACAAAGATGCGTTGACCTTCGGTGCTGCGGCAGTGGATAAGTATTGCACAGTGGTGAGCTAGTGTTACATTGTCACCGTCTAACCCACTCGCCGTGATGTACTAGAAAAGCTTTTTATCCATCTCAAAAATGGAGTTCCAAAACCAGCATGAACCAGAGTATTTACAGCAACTGTGAATAGCTCCCGCAGGGTCCTCATGGAATTGGGGGGTCCTCGGGTGTGGCGAGGAAAGGCGGTGGGGTATGGAGGTTAATTTGATTATCCTCATCGTCAAATTATGTTGTGTACGTAAATAAACAGACTAACTGCAACAGGAGTAACGTTGTTCTTTATAGCAACTCCAAAAATGGAGTTCCAGAACCAGCATGAACCAGAGTATTTACAGCAACTGTGAATAGCTCCCGCAGGTCCACATGCCTGTCTAGTGGGCTGTAACAAACAAATAGAGTATGATCACAATATTCCCAATAATTAATTGGAGGAAATTCCTACTCATCCAGAACTGGATGTCAGACAAGCTCTCTGACAATTTCAAGACACTGGATGTCAGACAAGCTCTCTGACAATTTTGAGACAGTGGAGGGGTTGAGAAAAGTGGTGGTGAGGTAAAGTTGGGTGTCGTCAGCGTACATGTGGAAACTGCCGCTAGGTTTTCAGATGATGTCGCCAAGGGGCAGCATATAAATGAGAAGTAGAGGCGGCCAAGGCTAGATCGTTGGGGTACACCAGAGGTCACTATTATGTATGTAAACCTGTAATTACCATGTCTAACTGCCAGAGGGTTTATCTCCTGGAGTCCCAAGGGATCTCACAATCCCTTGGGAAGCACCTGTATATAAGGAGGTCTCACAGGCTGGAGAGGCACTCTGAGATCTGTAATAGAGGACTATGGTCACACTTACTTTGTCTAGTCTGACTCTTTATCCAAGACATAACAACTGGCGATGAGATACAGATGCCGAGCCCTAACGCAATAATGCAGAGAACTGTGGGCATCCTGGAGAAATTTTTGGAGGGAGATGATTGGAAAACCTTCGTGGAGTCACTTGACCAATACTTCGTGGCTAACGAGCTGGAAGGAGAAGGGAACGCTGCCAAATGAAGGGCAATCCTCCTCACTGTTTGCGGGGCACCGATGTATGGCCTCATGAAAAACCTGCTCGCTCCAGCAAAACCCACAGACAAGTCGTACGATGAGTTGTGCACACTGGTCCGGGAGCAGCTAAACCTGAAGGAAAGCGTTCTGATGGTGAGTTATCAGTGCTAAACGTACAAGAGGTCTGAAGGCCAGGAAGTGGCAAGTTATGTCGCCGAGCTAAGGCGCCTTGCAGGACATTGCGAATTTGAAGGACACTTGGAACATATGCTCAGGGACTTCTTTGTACTTGGCATTGGCCATGAAGTAAGACTTCGCAAACTTTTGACTGTAGAGACCACAACCTTGAGTAAAGCTATAGCAATAGCCCAGGCATTTATCTCCACCAATACCAAACAAATTTCCCAGCACACTAGTGCTGCTGCAAGTACCGTGAACAAAGTAACATTGTTTTCGAATCAAAATATACATGGCAGGACTTACACGCCTGTAGCTGTACGTCCGCAGATGACTCAGAGTCCGCAATCAAAGGTGGTGAATACAAGGCAATTAACACCTTGTTGGCGCTGCGGGGGTGATCATCGATTCCATTCATGCTGCTTCAAAAGATACGTTTGCAAGGGCTGTGGAACAATGGGACACCTCCAACGTATGTGCAGGCGAGCTGCAAACCCTGCTAATCCTGCAAACCACCATGTTGCAGAGGAGGACAGATCCACGGTGGATCATGGTGAACCAGAGCCTCAGACCGAGGAGGCAGAGGTATATGGGGTGCACACATTTACCACAAAGTGTTCCCCGATAATGCTGAAAGTTGAAGTAAATGGATGCCCGGTGTCCATGGAGCTGGACACGGGCGCGAGCCAGTCCATAATGAGTAAAAAGACTTTCGATAAGTTGTGGTGCAACAAGGCTTCAAGGCCAGTCTTGACTCCCATTTGTACCAAACTTAGAACGTACACAAAGGAACTGATTCCCGTAATTGGCAGTGCTATCATAAAGGTCTCCTACGATGGAGCAGTGCATGATT
Organism: Pristiophorus japonicus; assembly: GCF_044704955.1. NCBI lineage: Eukaryota > Metazoa > Chordata > Chondrichthyes > Pristiophoridae > Pristiophorus > Pristiophorus japonicus. Next base: position 466,979,749 of record NC_091977.1, on the reverse strand, counting down.
TACCACTCTGGGTGGTACCGGGTGATGATCCCATGCTGTTCGGCAGGAGCAGGCTGAGAAAAATATGCTGGAACTGGGACAACGTCCGAGCGCTTTCATCCGTCGACGACACCTCATGTGCCCAGGTCCTGAGCAAGTTTCCCTGGCTGTTCAAACCAGGCATCGGGAAGTTCCAAGGAGCAGATCCATTTGATTCTGGGGGCACGACCCATCCATCACAAGGCGAGAGCGGTACCTTACATGATGAGAGAGAGGGTGGAGATCGAGTTGGACAGGCTGTAACGAGACGGCATCATCTTGCCGATCGAATTCAATGAGTGGGCCAGTCTGATTGTTCCAGTCCTCAAGGGAGATGGCACCGTCAGAATCTGTGGTGATTACAAAGTAACTATCAATCATTTCTCACTGTAGGATCAATACCCACTACCAAAGGCAGATGACCTATTTGCGATGTTGGCAGGAGGGAAAACGTTCACGAAGCTCACTTGACCTCGGCCTACATGACGCAGGAGCTGTAGGAATCTTTGAGATGCCTCACCTGCATCAACACACACAAAGGTCTTTTCAATTACAACAGATGCCCATTTGGGATTCGATCGGCCGCGGCGATATTCCAGAGGAACATGGAAAGCTTGCTGAAGTCGGTCCCGCGCACCGTGGTCTTCCAGGATGACATCTTGGTTATAGGTCGGGACATTGTCGCGCACCTGCAAAATCTGGAGGAAATTCTTAGTCAGCTTAATCGTATGGGGCTCAGGCTAAAACACTCGAAGTGCATTTTCCTGACGCCTGAAGTGGAGTTCCTGGGGAGAAGAATCACCGCGGATGGCATCAGGATCACCGATTCGAAGACGGAGGTAATCAAAAACGTACCAAGGCCACAGAACGTGATGGAGCTGCGGTCGTTTCTAAGACTCCTGAACTATTTTGGTAACTTCTTATCAGGTCTTAACATATTGTTAGAACCCCTGCACTCTTTACTGCGTAAAGGAGATGAATGGGTATGGGGTAAAAGCCAAGAAAATGCCTTTGAGAAATATAGGAAGCTGTTATGTTTAAACAAATTGCTTGTGTTGTACGATCCATGTAAACATTTAGTACTAGCATGTAATGCGTCGTCGTACGGGATCGGGTGTGCATTGCAACAAGCTAATGAATTTGGGAAATTGCAACCGGTTGCTTTTGCATCCAGAAGTCTGTCTAAGGACGAGATGGCCTACAGTATGATCAAAAAAGATGCGTTAGCGTGTGTTTATGGGGTAAAGAAAATGCATCGTATCTGTTCTGACTCAAATTTGAATTGGAAACCAACCATAAGCCGCTTATATCCCTCTTTTCTGAAAATAAGGGAATAAATACGAACGCATTGGCCTGCATCCAGAGATTGGTGCTCACATTGTCCGCATATAACTACGCCATCCGCCACAGGCCAGGCGCAGAAAACTGTGCTGTGCTCTCAGTCGGCTACCATTGCCCACCACCGGGATGGAGATGGCACAGCCTGCAGATTTAGTTATGGTTTTGGAAGCATTCGAGAATGAGCAATCACCTGTTACCGCCCAACAGATTAGAACCTGGATGAGCCAGGACCCCTTACTGTCCTTAGTAAAAAACTGTGTGCTCCACGGGAGTTGGGGTCATGTCCCGTTAGAGATGCAGGAAGAAATAAAGCCATACCAGCAGCACAAAGATGAAATATCTATAAAGGCTGACTGTCTCCTATGGGGTAATCGGGTAGTTGTGCCAAAAAGGGAAAGGGACACTTTCATTAGTGATCTCCACAGTACCCACCCAGGCATTGTAATGATGAAAGCGATAGCCAGATCCCACGTGTGGTGGCCCGGTATCGATGCAGACTTAGAGTCCTGTGTGCACAAATGTAACACATGTTCCCAGTTAAGCAATGCACCCAGGGAGGCGCCACTAAGTTTATGGTCTTGGCCCTTCAAACCATGGTCTAGGGTTCATGTCGACTATACAGGCCCATTCTTGGGAAAAATGTTTTTAGTGGTTGTAGATGCATACTCCAAGTGGATTGAATGTGTGATAATGTCTGCAAGCACGTCTGCTGCCACCATTGAAAGCCTACGGGCCATGTTTGCCACGCACGGCCTGCCTGATGTCCTTGTAAGTGTCAATGGGCCGTGCTTTACAAGTGCTGAATTCAAGGAATTCATGACCCGCAATGGGGTCAAACATGTCACGTCTGCCCCGTTTAAGCCAGCATCCAACGGTCAGGCAGAACGAGCAGTTCAAACAATCAAGCAGAGCTTGAAAAGTGTAACTGAAGGCTCACTGCAGACTCGCTTATTCCGAGTCCTGCTTAGTTACCGCACAAGACCCCACTCGCTCACCGGGGTTTCTCCCGCTGAGCTGCTCATGAAAAGGGCACTTAAGACAAGGCTCTCGTTAGTCCACCCTGATCTACACGAACAGGTAGAGAGCAGGTGGCTTCAACAGACTACATATCATGATCGTGCAAATGTGTCACGCGAAATTGAAGTAAATTATCCTGTTTTTGTGTTGACAAGGTCCCAAGTGGATTGCTGGCACTGTTTTGGCCAAAGAATGGAGTAGGGTGTTTGTGGTCAAACTCGCAAATGGACTCACCTGCAGAAAATACTTGGACCAAACCAAACTCAGATTTACGGACTATCTAGAACAACCCACAATAGACTTTACCTTTTTCGATCCTCAAACACACACACAAGTGGCAACCGACCCAGCGGTTGACCACGAAGCAGAACCCATCATCCGCAGCAGCCCAGCAAGACTCACCACCCCCAGCAGTCCAGCAAGGCCAGCTGTGCAGCAGCCCAGCGAAGGACCAACAAACGACTCACCAACACCAGCATTTGCACCGAGACGATCAACCAGAGAAAGGAAGGCCCCAGACCGACTCACATTGTAAATAGTTACACTATTGACTTTGCGGGTGAGTGTTGTTATGTATGTAAACCTGTAATTACCATGTCTAACCACCAGAGAGCTTATCCCCTGGAGTCCCAAGGGATCCCACAATCCCTTGGGAGCACCTGTATATAAGGAGGCCTCACAGGCTGGAGAGGCACTCTGAGATCTGTAATAAAGGATTAGGGTTAGGGTCACACTTACTTTGAGCTTGCAGTATCTAGTCTGACTCTTTATCCATGACATAACAGTAACGATGCAAGAGCGGGAAGAGAAGGCATTGCCAGTGATTCTCTGGCGACGATTAGATAGATAAAAATGGAATCCGGCAGGTGCAGTCCCATCCAACTGGGTGACAGTGGAGAGGTGTTGGAGGAGGCTGAATTGGTCAACCATGTCAAAGGCTGCAGACAGGTCGAGAAGGACGAGAAGGGAGATTTTATCCTTGTCACAGTCACATAGTGACTTTGATAAGAGCCGTTTCAGTATGTGGCAGGGGCAGAAGCCTGATTGGAGGAATTCAATCAATGACTTCCAGGAAAGGTGGGGACGGATTTGGGAGGCGACAACACATTCAAGGACATTGGAGAGGAAAGGAAAGTTGGAGGTGGAGCGTTAGTTTGCAAGGACGGAGGGGTCAAGGGTTGGTTTTTTGAGGAGAGGGGTGATGATGGATAATTTGAGGGAGAGGAGGACAATACTTCAGGAGAGTGAACCGTTAACAATATCAGCTAACATGTGAGCCAGAAAAGGAAGTTGGGTGATCAGCAGTTTAGTGGGAATAGTTCGAGGGAGCAGGAAATGGGTCTCATGGACAAGATGAGCACGGAGAGGGCCTGAGGGGAGATAGAAAAGAAACTGGAGAAAGATGCGAGTTCAGGACTAGGGTGGGGCGAAGCTTCGAGGAAGTTTGGCTCGGTGGGCTAGGGGAAGGAAGGTAAGTGGCAGAGGTAGCAGATCGAATAGTCTTAATCTTACAAAGAAGTCCATGAGCTCCTTGCACTTGTTGTTGGAGGTGAGGGTGGAGGAGACAGAGGAGAAGGGTTTAAGAAGACTGTTTGCAGTAGAGTAAAGAAGCCAGGGGTTATCGTTGCATTCAAGAAAATCCTGGAATAGTGAGCAATTTTGGCAGATAAGAGCAGGACCCAATATTGCTTTATGTGGTCCAGTCAGCCTTGGCGGTGAATGGCTTAAACATGTTGTCGACCACATCCATCCAAGTCTGCATCCCTTGGACTTAAGCGACTGGAGAGAAGGGTGAATGAGTCATCATAGGCAGTCCCTTGAAATCGAGGAAGACTTGTTTCCGCTCTAAAAGTGAGATTCTCAGGTGGCTGTACAGTCCAATGTGGGAATTACAGTCGTTGTAACAGGTGGGGCACACAGTGATTGAAGGAAAGGGTGGGTGGGGAGCCTAGTTTGCTGCACGCTCCTTCCTGTAAGCGGTTTTTAGTCCTAGCCTAATTGCTAGACAGACGGCTCGAATCACCCCCGCCTTACGAAGGTTCTAGACCCAGGAATTATTATTCAGAGTGTAAATGAAATGAGTCATGGACAGGAATGCTTCAGTGAAAAATCGTACTTATATTTATTTGGTCTAACCTACACTGGCTAAAACATACACTACTAAACAAAATCACTGTCTCTGTGGAGAATAAAATCCAGGTTACAAACAACATACATACAGTACAGAAATGAGACCTAGTAACATGCAGTAATTCCCTGGTGGATTACCCAGGCGAAGCTTCCTCCCCAGAATAGCCCTGAAAAGCTTCACTTCTGACAAACCATGAGCCCTTAGTCTCACCCAGCTTGGGACACTCGCGACCATGCTCACCACCACACACAGCCAGTTTCCTTGCTCAGCTCAGCTGTGGGAAGTCACTGCCTGCTGGTTTTCAGTCTCGCTGGCTTCTTCTGTGGTACTGCGACCTCTTCCTCTGGTACATCGATCTTGGTGGAGTGAGAGCAAGAGGGAGAGAGAGTTCTCTCTAGATACAAGCTGCAAGCTGCAAGCTCCAAACTTCACTCCAAGATCCAAGCTAAAAATAAAGTGGAAAGACCCTGTCTTTCTGGGAGTTGTACTACCCCCTATCTTTCCCGCCAATCTTTAAAATCCCTTTATTTCTAAGCATGGGTACCTAGTCAGTGATGGGCCATCCAACCCATGTGTATTGGGCTGATGGCCCTTAATCTGGGCATCTCTTTGTGTTGGGAAAAACCCGGCTCCTCCTTGGCTGGCCAGGCTAGTGGGTTCATTGCTCTGCTTTTCCTTCTGAGATGGAGGTGAGAAGTGCTTTTGCATATTAGAGTGGCTTTGTTAATGGTCCCCCTTCCTGGCCGACAGCTCTTTTGTCAATAGATGACTGACAGTTCTTTTGTCACAGCTAACTGCCATGTGGTCTCTGGAGTTTTAACAAAACCAGCTTTTTCACATATCTGTGCAGGGTGACCCCATAAAATCCACAAAATATTCTCAACTGAGTCCATTCTTTAAACAGAAACTTTGCGATCTCTTCAGTTCCCTGTTTGATGCTTTTTCTTTCCATAAAGCATCACTCGACGAGAAAGCAAAGGCCAAAGTCCCCCACAAGTGAAGCTGTTCCCCTGATTTTACGTTTTAAAAACCCCAGGACTGTACCCCTTACTGCGTGTCACAGTTCCCTTCTACAGAGTCAAGACATCAGTGCTTAACACATGGTTGGGTTCCACTCCACGAAACGTTACAAAAAATAACAGCGAGCACATCGCACCGTACAGCACTGACAGGAGGTAACACATTACATCAGTCATTGAAGGTTGGCATGCAGGTGCAGCAGGCGGTTAAGAAAGCAAATGGCATGCTGGCCTTCATAGCAAGGGGATTTGAGTACAGGGGCAGGGAGGTGTTGCTACAGTTGTACAGGGCATTGGTGAGGCCACACCTGGAGTATTGTGTACAGTTTTGGTCTCCTAACCTGAGGAAGGACATTCTTGCTATTGAGGGAGTGCAGCGAAGGTTCACCAGACTGATTCCCGGGATGGCGGGACTGACCTATCAAGAAAGACTGGATCAACTGGGCTTGTATTCACTGGAGTTCAGAAGAATGAGAGGGGACCTCATAGAAACATATAAAATTCTGACGGGGTTAGACAGGTTAGATGCAGGAAGAATGTTCCCAATGTTGGGGAAGTCCAGAACCAGGGGTCACAGTCTAAGGATAAGGGGTAAGCCATTTAGGACCGAGATGCGGAGGAACTTCTTCACCCAGAGAGTGGTGAACCTGTGGAATTCTCTACCACAGAAAGTTGTTGAGGCCAATTCACTAAATATATTCAAAAAGGAGTTAGATGAGGTCCTTACTGCTAGGGGGATCAAGGGGTATGGCGAGAAAGCAGGAATGGGGTACTGAAGTTGAATGTTCAGCCATGAACTCATTGAATGGCGGTGCAGGCTAGAAGGGCCGAATGGCCTACTCCTGCACCTATTTTCTATGTTTCTATGTTTCTATTACAAAAATCACAACAGCACACATCGCGCAATACAGAATATAAACTATAACCAGAATATACAATACACTTGCTTACAGAACTTTGGTACATTACAAGTTTTAACAGGGAAAAACCATCATCAACATAAATCAATTACACCTCTCCGGGTCGATCTAACACCCCTTGCCACTGCGCTCGGAGCATCTGGCTCCGTCACCTGCAGCTGGTGTAAAACAAGTAGTCTACGAGCAACAATTGTATGATAATTAATGCATGGGAACAGACTCGGATCCAGGGAGGAATCTCTACACTCAGACCGATGTCCCACCACGGTGGCGAGACAATCCCCTTGATCTCCTCCCCCAATTCTACTGTCTTTTGCTCTAAAGTGCAAAAATGTTTCTAGGAGAGCTCAACAGCCTTTATTAACTCAGTGAGGTGTTCTGGCAGAAAAGTGATCGGGTACCCTAAATGCTGCACATAGTCCTGGAGATGCGTGAAGGTGTTCACAGTGAAGTGAATGGTCGAAGGTTCGGGGATGGGAGTAATTCGTACTTGTGCCACTTGAACCTCAGCCTTGGGTTTGAAACAAAAACTGCTGTCACTCACCGGACACCACATGTCCTGGCTGTACCGGTCGCGGAGCGCACTTGTGGTGACACAGTATTTCCCACTCCCCACGTATGTTACCTGTGGAGGTACGTGATCTCGTGCCATCACTTCCATGGTGCAATTGATAGGTTCCGCACCTGCAGAAGCAATCCCACATTCTGATCGGGCAAAAGCAGTCAAGTGCTGGGGACACAGTATTACGTGTGCACCCCGGCTCTGGCATCCGGAGAGGCAGTGCCTGTCATAGCATGCTCCCACTTTATGACATACGGCGGGACCGCTTTAAAACAAACATGCACTCCTCCACAATGACCCCGATATTCTCAACCCTGTATACTGGTGCTGGCTGGGGTGACTCGCCCATTACCGGCATCCTTACTACAATTCCCATCACTGTATGGTTGGACCGCCCACAATCGACAGGGACAGGGTAGGCTTCAGAGGCTAAACGAAGCTGGCACGGGCTCAATGAATTGCTATACGGGTGCAGCGCGGCGAGATGCTTGTTGCTTATCCATGAAGGTATGCGACCTTGCCTCAGGTCCTCCAGGTTACTGTGGCCCTCACCCAGCAACCGTGCTCCATACAACACACACCTCATTCCATGCAGCCTGCTCTGAGGTGTTTCTGTCCTCCCTTATCATGACAGTTTTAGCGTGTCTCTCCAGCTCCGCAATGACCTCCTTTAAATGAACGGTCATTGCCTGGTCCTCATGAACCTCTGAAGCTACCACTGTGTTTGTGTTCTCTTCCCCTAGAATCTTACGCAGTTGGTTCTTTAACCCAGTGATCTGCATCTGGAGTTGTACATCATCCACACTATTAACAATACCCGTTCCTATACTGAACTCTGTGGCTACATCGTTCCAAGTCCCTCTTCTCTGCCTCCCGGACCTCACGCTATTCCCAACATTCAGATCATAAAGCTGTTCTTTATCTACATTTCCATAGTCCAGTTCATAAAATTCCTGAGACATCACTTTTAACAGAGCTAAATAAAGCTTCTCTGTCTTCTTCGGGCACCACACAGACAGATGGACTTCAGTCAGGTTCAGGATCACGGATGCCACGGAGTAGTGCACATTCTGAAACAAAACTTTGTCAGTAGGGATTACCACCAACCCATTACCCGGACCCCTGGTGGTGGTGGGACACCTATCTACAGTTATCTGTACCATCGGGGCTCTGGGCGGGGACTTCCTGATGCATGAGATGAGCTCTGTGGCGTTGATAGTGTTCGGGGGATTTGGGATTACACAGACATTGTGCCTCAAACCCACACAGACAAATAATGTACACTGGGCCTCAAACCCATGCAGACAAGACATTGTGCCTCAAACCCACACAGACGCTGGGCCTCGAACCCATGCAGACAAGGCATGACATGGATCCCTTGTTTCTCCTTCCACCACTTTTCCCAACACAATCTCGTATCTTTGGCTCGATTTGCTCCTATTAAGACAAAAAATGAAAGAAAAATCTTTTGCTCTGTTGGGCCACCCCTCACAGGTCCTTCTCCAGTTATTCACATATTTTCATCTTTAAATCAATTTAGCTAAGTCAATTTTTTATTTTCACAAAATCCTTTGTCCAGCCTTTGTGATCTAAATTACTGGAGTTCACACAGCACTATCCCATACAGGTTCAAGTTCAGCTACACCTTGAGGTAATTTCCATATTACACCTCTCCAGTAATTGCCTGTTTGAAAGAAAAAGCAAAGAACATCCATTGTGACTTTTCTGTCAGCCCAATGGGTTAATTCATAAAGCTGATTTTCCCTTACTGTTACTGAGGGAAAACATCCACTCAAATATAACTTCAAATATAACTTCAAAATTTTACAAATGCTCAGAATAATTATTTCACTCTTGACAAAGTGTTGCTTTCTACTTGTACAGAGTGTTACTTTTTTTTTAAAGTTCGACAAACACGCATACTAATCCATGGTACCACACATACCAATAGCTTACACATTACAATGTTCTCTCTTTCATGCATGATAGCAGCACACAGCCTTTTCTCCACTGGTCACATTCTTGAATTGATCAGAAAAAATTTATTTTAAAATACCAAATATATATGATTGCCTCATGTCCGGAACGAGAGGTTTTTCACACAATTTAAACCAACCAAGATTCCACCATGGCCATAATGAAAGTTTGGTTTTCCCAGATTAATGAACCTCAATAACTCCAAATTAATTGAAACCAATTTCAAACTAACCAGTGCCAGATGAAAAAGCTATACAGACACACACACACTTAAAGACAAGTTACAAACCATCCACATGTTATTAACTTTACCATTCATACTGAAACATCAGAGGTTTTTAGTCCAGCTTTCCTCCACCCGTGCCCATAACCTGCTGTAATGTGGCCACTAAAATTTGTACTGGATCGTCGGCTGCCTTCCTGTGGCTCTGTTTTGCCTCAGCACCCTCGTAACCTGGCTTCCCTCCTTTTGGGAGCCTATAATTCCTGCACCAGTGTCCCAAGTTCCCACAGTTATAACACTCTTGGGATTGACATGCATTATCTTCCTCTTGTCTCCATTCTTTCTTTTGCCTAACATCTCCTTTAACTTCGTGCACTCTGCTCCCTAATACCGCCTCTGCATCTGACTGTGCCTCGGACTCCCTGAGCTCTGCCTCTAACTTACCAGCCTGCTCACCTAGCAGTTGGACTTGTCTTTATAGACAGACGAGCCATATCACCTTTTCAATGCTGCGCCTATGCTCCTTGCTCTTTGTCCATTCTGCCGCTGCGTCCGCTGGACGCTCAGCACACAACAAGCCTAGCACCCATTTCTTAGTGATGTTAATCTTCTTAAATAAATATGAAGAAATCCATTCCTCCATTTGGGACCTTTCGCCAGAAGTGCTGTCCATGACTGATTTACACTCCGTTCACCCGTGTCCTGCCGCGGTCACCAGAGATGTAAGCGGTTTTTAGTCCTAGCCTAATTGCTAGACGGACGGCTCGAATCGCACCCGCCTTACGAAACTTCTAGACCCGGGAATTATTATTGAGTGTAAATGAAATGAGTCACGGACAGTAATGCTTCGGTGAAAAATCGTACTTATATTTATTTGGTCTAACCTACACTGGCTAAAACATACACTACTAAACAAAATCACTGTCTCTGTGGAGAATAAAATCCAGGTTACAAACAACATACATACAGTACAGAAATGAGACCTAGTAACATGCAGTAATTCCCTGGTGGATTACCCAGGCGAAGCTTCCTCCCCAGAATAGCCCTGAAAAGCTTCACTTCTGAAAAACCCTGAGCCCTTAATCTCACCCAGCTTGGGACACTCGCGACCATGCTCACCACCACACACAGCCAGTTTCCTTGCTCAGCTCAGCTGTGGGAAGTCACTGCCTGCTGGTTTTCAGTCTCGCTGGCTTCTTCTGCGGTGCTGCGACCTCTTCCTCTGGTACATCGATCTTGGTGGAGTAAGAGCGAGAGGAAGAGAGAGCTCTCCCTAGATACAAGCTGCAAGCTGCAAGCTCCAAACTTCACTCCAGGATCCAAGCTAAAGATAAAGTGGAAAGACCCTGTCTTTCTGGGAGTCGTGGTACCCCCTATCTTTCCCGCCAATCTTTAAAATCCCTTTGTTTCTAAGCATGGGTACCTAGTCAGTGATGGGCCATCCAACCCATGTGTATTGAGCTGATGGCCCTTAATCTGGGCATCTCTCTCAGTCTTTGTGTTGGGAATCACCCGGCTCCTCTTTGGCTGGCCAGGCTAGTGTTCTGCTTTCCTTCTGAGATGGAGGTGAGAAGTGCTTTTGCATATTAGAGTGGCTTTGTCAATGGCCCCCCTTCCTGGCCGACAGCTCTTTTGTCAATGGATGGCTGACAGTTCTTTTGTTACATCTAACTGCCATGCGGTCTCTGGAGTTTTAACAAAACCAGCTTTTTCACATATCTGCGGAGGGTGACCCCATAAAATCCACAAAATATTCTCGACTGAGTCCATTCTTTAAACAGAAACTTTGAGATCTCTTCAATCCGCTGTCTGTGCTTGGTTTCTGCATGCTCTCAGTGACGAGACTCGAGGTGCTTCACTTTGGGTGGTCTTGGGCCAGGAATTCCCAGATGCCAGTGGGGATGTGACACTTTATCAAGAGGTTTTGAGGATGTCCTTGAAGCATTTCCTTTGGCCATCTGGGGCTTGCTTGCCGTGTCGGAGTTCCGAGTAGGGCACTTGCTTAGGGAGTCTCGTGTCAGGCATGCGGACAACGTGGCCCACCCAATGGAGCTGGTCGAGTGTGGTCAGTGCTTCAATGCTGGGGATGTTGGCCTGGGCGAGGACATTGACGTTGGTGCCTCTATCCTCCCAGTGGATTTGCAGGATTTTGTGGAGGCAACATTGGTGGTACTTGTCCAGTGCTTTGAAGTGTCTGCTGTTATATACAGAGTCCACATCTCTGAGCCATATAGGAGGGGGCTATCATTACTGCCCTGTAGACCATAAGCTTGTTGCCAGATTTGAGGTCCTGGTCTTCAAACACTCTCTTCCTCAGGTGACCGAAGGCTGCGCCTGCACACTGGAGGTGGTGTTGGACCTCATCATCGATGTCTGCCCTTGCTGATAGTAGGCTCCCGAAGTATGGAAAATGGTCCACATTGTCAAAGGCCAAGCCATGGATTTTGATGACCGGGCGTGGCAGTGCTGTGTGGCGGGGTCAGGTTGGTGGAAAACCTTTCTCTTATGGATGTTTCGCGTAAGGTCCTTGATTTTGTACTCCTCGGTGAAGGTGTTGACGAATGAGTAATAGTTTTAAGGGGGACTAGGGCATCAAAGGTAGGGAATGGTTAAACAGAAATGTTGTGGTAAATGGAGGACCAAAGGCTAGACAGTTGGGGCTAGAAATTGCGTAGTGCCCAGTTTGGAGCGATAATATCGCCGGGCGAAAAAGATTTGCAGCTGACGGGAACTTCCACATTGGCGCACCAAGAGGGAAGTGGAGCACTAAATCAAGCGCTATCATTTCTCTTGGAGCGCTAAAGGGAGTGAGGGGGCGCTAGCGGCAGAGCGCTGCACAATATTTCGTATAACGCTGCTGTCTTTGGAGACCCCCTTCCCTCACTTAAAGGGAACGGCCAATGTTGGTTTCATTCAATCTTCATCATATCTCTGTGGGGCCACAGGGCCTGCATTAGGTGCATAACAGCCCCACACACTCTAAGAGAGTGCAGAGCTGATGAATCGAAGGGTCCAAAAAAAACCAAAAGATACCAGACTGGGGAGATTAATAACATTTGCCGTACCTGACCACCACTGCCTTTAAATAGCGCTCCCCAAGTGGCCAGCTGAGGTGACAATGCCTCCTGCAGCTGCCGTTGTTGACGCCCGATGATGCAGCAGAGGGCGGGAGCGAATAATGCAACCGTGGTGGTAATGGAGTGCTGCGCACCGGACAACATCACAATCTACGGGGCACAGCAGAGTGAGGGGGTAAGTGTTAGCACCAGTGCAAAACCACCAGGGAAGTTTGGTGCGTCGGTGAATTTGCCGCACCCCATTGGTAACCGGTTAGCACCCTGTTATCGCCCTCTTGGAGGCGTTAATGGGAAGCACTAACCAGGACAATTTCTCCCCTTGGGATTTTAAAATTGCACTTGTAAGTAAGGGAGAGAGATTTTTCCAGGAGTGGACAAAGAATGAAGGACGTTTGGGAGGGGTGAAGAGGGATGTGGTTGGAGAGCAATACAAGAAAATGGTCAGAGAAGGCTTTATCTGTGATTGACACAATGGGAATAGCGAGACCACATGAGATGGCAAGGTCAAGGGGCTGGCTGTGAATATGGATTGAGGAGTTTACATGAAGGGAGGATAGGAGGGCAGTGAACTCAGAGGCAAGAGAGCATGATGAATTGACATAGAGGTTGAAATCGCCGAGGATGAGAAGTCACTTGGTGCAGAGGCTGAGGGAGGAAAGCAGTGAGGATATCTTGGTGAGAAAATTTTTATGGTACTTGGGTGGCCAGTAGAGAACAAGAATTTTAAATGAGAGATGAGAGGTGTAACAAGGTGAGATGCTCAAAGGAGGAGAACGTGCCAGAGGGGTAGGGGGACAGACCAAAGTGTGATTTGGTGATAAGAGCCACACCATCACCGTGATGGTTGGTCGGGGCTAGTTGTGGAAGGTATAGCCAGGTGTGGAGGCTTCAATTAGGAGTAAGGTTTTATCACTCCTCAGTAAGGTTTCTGTCAATGCCATGATAGAATGATAGAATTTTTTTTTCATAGAATCACAGAAATTTAAGGCACAGAAGTAGCTCATTTGACCCTACGGCCGAAAAAGAGCTATCCAGCCTAATCCCACTTTTCAGCTCTTGGTCTGTAGCCTTGTATATTACAGCACTTCAAGTCATAGCCAAGATCTTTTTAAATGCGTTGCAGGTTTCTGCCTACAGGGATTACACATCAACTATAGAAACATAGAAAATAGGTGCAGTAGTAGGCCATTCGGTCCTTCGAGTCTGCACAACCATTCAATAAGATCATGGCTGATCATCCACCTCAGTACCCCTTTCCTGCTTTCTCTCCATACCCCTTGATCCCTTTAGCCATAAGGGCCATATCTAACTCTCTCTTGAATATATCTAACAAAGTGGCATCAATAACTTTCTGCGGTAGAGAATTCCACAGGTTAACAACGCTCTGAGTGAAGAAGTTTCTCCTCATCTCGGTCCTAAATGGCTTACCTCTTATCCGAAGACTATGCCCCCTGGTTCTGGACTTCCTCACCATCGGGAACATTCTTCCTGCCTCTAACCTGTCCAGTCCCGTCAGAATTTTATATGTTTCTGATACGTCCTTACAACACAGTATAAATGCACACGAGGCCCATGCTTGAGAGAAGGTCAGTCTGTGACCTGTCCTTTATTCCTTAGCACTCAAGTGATGAAGGTGGGTGGAGCTTCCCCTTTTATACCTGAAGGTCCAGGTTAGGAGTGTCTCCCACCGAGTGGTCAGTGTTCTCACGGTGTACAACTTAGGTCAGTTTATACATGGGTTACAATGCTGGTTGAATATATGACATCACCTCCCCCCCCAAAGTCTTATTGCGATCACAGGTTGAGTCTCTCTGGTGGTTTACGCTCCCTTGTAGAGCGCCTGAGTTGGGGCTCCAGTTGTTGGGTGCTGGCCTGAGTGTCTGCTGTTTGCAGTGCCTCAGGCCTGTCCGGACTGCTCACAGTGACTGGGCTCTCCTCCCTTTGGTTCTGGTGTTCGATCACCTGTGGTGGAGTGAACTCTATATCGTGTTCTTCCTCTGCTTCTTCTATGGGGTTGCTGAACCTCCTTTTTGTTTGATCCACATGTTTGCGGCAGATTTGTCCATTGGTAAGTTTAACTACCAGAATCCTATTTCCCTCTTTGGCAACCACAGTGCCTGCGAGCCATTTGGGCCCTGCAGCGTAGTTGAGGACAAAAACAGGATCATTTACATCAATACATCGAGCCCTCGCATTCTTGTCATGGTAGTGATATTGTGACTGGCGCCTGCTCTCGACAATTTCTTTCATGGTGGGGTGTATAAGGGATAATCGGGTTTTGAGCGTCCTTTTCATTAGTAGCTCTGCGGGTGGAACCCCTGTGAGCGAGTGTGGTCGGGATCTATAGGCCAACAGGAGGTGTGATAAGCGGGTTTGTAGGGAACCCCCTTGGAATCTGAGCATCCCCTGTTTGATTATCTGCACTGCTCGTTCTGCCTGGCCGTTTGAGGCCGGCTTGAACGGTGCCGTTCTAACATGATTAATTCCATTGCCTGCCATGAAGTCCTGGAATTCAGTGCTTGTGAAGCACGGGCCATTGTCGCTGACCAAGATGTCCGGTAGACCGTGGGCGGCGAACATTGCCCGTAGACTTTCTACCGTGGCAGAGGATGTGCTTGAATTTAAAATGTCACACTCGATCCATTTGGAGTAGGCGTCTACTACAACCAAAAACATTTTCTCCATGAAAGGACCTGCGTAGTCCACATGGATGTGTGACCAAGGCTTGGCGGGCCATGGCCAGGGGCTAAGGGGGTCTTCCCTGGGCGCATGGCCCAGCTGGGCACACGTGTTGCACCTGCGAACACAAAGTTCCAGATCTGCGTCTATCCCTGGCCACCAAACGTGTGACCTGGCAATTGCCTTCATCGTGACAATGCCCGGGTGCCCATTGTGAAGTTCTCTGATGAACACCTCTCTGCCCATCTGGGGCATGACTACGCGGTTTCCCCACAGTAGGCAATCGGCCTGAATCGAGAGTTCATCCTTGCGCCTGTGAAATGGTTTAAATTTCTCAGGGCATGCCCTGTACATGGCTGCCCAGTCCCCATTCAGGACACATTTCTTGACTAGCGATAATAGCGGGTCTCTATTTGTCCAGACTTTAATCTGACGGGCTGTCATGGGTGAGCCTTCGCTTCCAAAAGCTTCAACAGCCATGACCATCTCAGCACCATGCTCGGTAGCCCCCTCAGTGGTGGCTAGTGGGAGCCTGCTGAGTGTATCGGCGCAATTTTCGGTGCCCGGTCTGTGCCGAATTGTGTAGTCATAGGCGGTTAACGTGAGTGCCCACCTCTGTATGCGGGCCGATGCGTTTGCATTTATGGCCTTGTTGTCGGCCAAAAGGGACGTTAGGGGTTTGTAATCTATCTCCAGCTCAAATTTCCTGCCAAACAGGTACTGGTGCATTTTCTTTACCGCATATACACATGCGGGCGCCTCATTTTCTACCATCCCGTAGCCCCTTTCTGCCTGGGACAGACTCCTGGAGGCATAAGCTACCGGCTGTTACTGACCATTGGCATTGACATGCTGCAACACACACCCGACACCATAGGATGATGCATCGCTCGTTAACACAAGTTTCTTACATGGGTCATATAGCGTTAACAGATTGTTGGAACATAACAAATTGCATGCTCTATTAAAAGCCCTTTCCTGGCTGTCCCCCCAGACCCATTCGCGACCTTTGCATAGGAGCACGTATAGCGGCTCTAGCAGCGTGCTCAATTTGGGAAGAAAGTTACCAAAATAGTTCAGGAGCCCCAGGAACGAACGCAGCTCCGTCGTGTTACGGGGTCTGGGTGCTCTCTGGATGCCTTCCGTCTTGGATGCAGTAGGGCTGATACCGTCTGCTGCTACCCTCATCCCCAGGAATTCTACCTCTGGAGCTAGGAAGACGCACTTCGCCTTTTTCAGTCGCAGACCTACCCGGTCCAGTCTGCGTAGCACCTCCTCCAGGTTGTGGAGGTGTTCTTCAGTATCGTAACCTGTAATGAGGATGTCGTCCTGAAAAACCACCGTCCCTGGAATCGACTTGAGGAGGCTTTCCATATTTCGTTGGAAGATCGCGGCGGCCAAGCGAATCCCGAACGGACATCTGTTGTACTCAAACAACCCCTTGTGTGTCGTGATGGTGGTCAGCTTCTTCGACTCACTCGCCAGCTCCTGGGTCATGTAAGCTGAGGTCAGGTCCAATTTTGAAAAAAGTTTGCCACCGGATTGCGTCGCAAAGAGGTCCTCCACTCTCGGTAGCGGGTACTGGTCTTGGAGTGACACCCGATTGATGGTGGCCTTGTAATCGCCATATATCCTGACCGACCAATCCGCCTTGAGCACCGGCACAATCGGGCTCGCCCACTCACTGAATTCGACTGGCGAGATGATGCCTTCCCGCATCACGTACGGCACCGCTCTGGCCTTGTGGTGTACTGGTCTGGCGTCTAGCGATCTAGCATCCTTCTGTACCCTGACACCTACCTTGAAGCCTTGGATCTGACTGTCGTTTTGCAGAACACCTTCGGATACTGCTCGATAACCTCTTCCGTTGATGAAAATCTCGCTTCCACACAGAAAATCTTACTCCAATCCAGCTTCAGTGAGCTCAACTAATTTCTTCCTGGTAAAGCAGTCTTGTCTCCTTTCACGACTATTGGAGGCAAGTTCTGAAATTGATCTTTATATTTCACCGTTACGGAGATACGGCCTACTACAGGAATTTTCTCTCCTGAGTAGCCTCGCAGCTCTACCTTGGATTTCTCCAGTTGGAAATCACGCAATTTGTCACGGTACAGTGACTCCAGTACTACACTCACGGAGGCACCCGTGTCAATTTCCATTAGTATCTTGAATCCCGCAACATCTATGTGGATTTTGATGCTTTCCAAATCGTTGTCCGTTAACCTTGTGCTCCTGATGACGTGTAATTCTAACATCTCCTCGTCTTGTTGTTGTTCTTCCATGCTATGAAGTTTCTTTGGATTTCTACTCATAGCTTTGAACACCGGACTCATTGCTTTAAAAGCTGGTTTACCCTTCAGTCAGCATGCCTTCTCAAGATGCCCAGTCATTCTGCAGAAAGACATTCTGCCTTCACGTATGGACAACTTTGAGTAATGTGTTGTCCCAGGCACCTATAGCACGACTTCGACGCTCTGTAGAATTTCTAGTTTCTGAGACTTTTGGCCATGGCCATCTTTTACTTTGAACCTGCAGGTGATTTACATCGGTTGACTGACGACCGTAATTATTATTTAATTCTCGGGAATATTGTTCAGCCATGCTCATCGACCTCGCTGTCTGACAAGCAATCTCAAAAGTTAAGGCACCTGTCATCAATAACTTCCTTCTCGGCTGTTGTTTAGCTGAGTGGGTCTGTCCTCACTTGGTTCCATACGTACCTATTTAACCATAGCCAGAGGATCTCTAGCAATGGCTTCTCTTTTCCCCGCACTCTGCCTGTATAGTTACCTCTGGAGTCCTCGAAGAATTTATCTTTGCCCCCCTCCCCTTCCTCAGCTACCTGCTGACCCTTGGTGACATCATCCAAAGACATGGCGTCAGGTTCCATATGTGCACTGATGATACCCAGCTTTACCTCTCCACCCCTCTACTGCCTCTGTGTAGTCAGACTGCTTGTTCGACATCCAATGCTGGATGAGCTGCAATTTTCTCCATTTAAACATTGGGAAGACCAAAGCCATTGTTCTCAGACCCTGCCACAAAGTCTGTATCCTCGCCACCAACTCCATCCTCTTCCCTGGCCACTGGGTAGAGTTGAAGTCTTGGCGCCGAGCTGAGCTTCCAATACCATATCCTCACCACCGCAAAGACTGCCTACTTCCACCTCCATAACATTGCCTGTCTCCACCGTTACCTCAGTCCATCTGTTGCTGAAACACTCATCCATGCCTTTGGCACCTCCCAACTCAACTATTCAAATGCTCTCCTGGCTGGCCTCCCATTCACTGCCCATCACAAACTTCAGCTCATCCAAAACCTTGCTGCCCATATTCTAACCCGCACCAAATACTCATCACCCCTGACCTACACTGGCTCTTGGTCCTCATGCTTTGAATTTAAAATTCTCAGCCTTGTGTTCAACTCCATTCATAGCCTTGCACCTCCCTATCTCTGTAACATCCTCCAGTACAACAACCCTCAGAGAACTATACTTTCCTCCAACTTTGGCCTCTTGTGTCCCATAATCCCTTTGCCCAACAACTAGCAGCCATGCCTTCAGCCATCTAGATCCGAAGCTATCGAATTCCCACCTTAAACCTCTCCACCGACTTTTCCTTCTTCAAGATCCTCCTTAAAACCTACCTCTTTGACCAAGCATTAATCACCCTCCTACTATCTGTTCCATCCCCCACCAACATGGCCTGAGGACACTCCGCTTCTTCCTTGAACAGAGGCCCAACCAGTCCCCATTCACCACTACCCTCTTCTGCCTGGTTGAACTTGTTCTCACATTGAACAACAACTCCTTTGACCCCTCCCTCCAAATTAAAGGTGTTGCTATGGGAACCTGCATGGGTCCGAGTTATGGGATATGTGGAACATTCTTTGTTCCAGTCCTACTCGGGACTGCTGCTCCCACCCCACCCCACCTTTTTTTCCGGTACATTGATGATTGTATCGGTGCTGTTTCCTGCTCTCGCCCGGAATTGGAAAATTTCATTCACTTTGCTTCCAACTTCCTCCCTTCCCTCACCTTCACATGGCCCATCTCTAACTCTTCCCTTCCCTTCCTTGACTTCACTGCCTCCATTTATGAGGATAAGCTATTGATCAACATCCACTATAAGCCACTGACACCCACAGCTGCCTTAATAACACTGTCTCCCATCCTGCTTCATGTACATGGGAATATGGGAGTTGGGAGCAGGGGTGGGCCAGCTGGCCCCTCGAGCCTGCTCCGCCATTCAACAAAATCATGGCTGATCTGGCCGTGGACTCAGCTCCACTTACCCGCCCGCTCCCCATTCATTCCATTCTCCTAATTTCTCCATCTCCATTGCATCTGTTCCAACGATACCACCTTCCATACTAGTGCTTCCAATATGTCATTATTTTTTCTCAACCAAGGATTCCCCTCTACTATTTTTGATCTACTGTGTCCGTTCCATTTCTCGCACTTCTGCTCTCACCCTTCCCCTCCATCCCTGAACCATGATAAGGATCCCCTTGCTAATGCAGTTCGGGAGTGTTTAAACTAATATGGCAGGGGGATGGGAACCTATGCAGTGAGACAGGGCGAAGTAATATGGAGTCAGAAACAGATGGTAGAAAGGTAAAGAGCAATAGTGGAAGACCGAGTAAACCAAGGCAAGAAACAAAAAGGGCCACACTACATCATAATTCTAAAAGGACAAAGGGTGTTAAAAAAAAAAACAAGCCTGAAGGCTTTGTGTCTTAATGCAAGGAGTATCCATAATAAGGTGGATGAATTAACTGTGCAAATAGATGTTAACAAATATGATGTGATTGGGATTACAGAGACTTGGCTCCAGAATGATCAGGGCAGGGAGCTCAACATCCAGGGGTATTCAACATTCAGGAAGGATAGAATAAAAGGAAAAGGAGCTGGGGTAGCATTGCTGGTTAAAGAGGAGATTAATGCAATAGTTATGAAGGACATTAGCTTGGATGATGTGGAATCTATATGGGTAGAGCTGCAGAACACCAAAGGGCAAAAAACATTAGTGGGAGTTGTGTACAGACCTCTAAACAGTACTAGTGATGTTGGGGAGGGCATCAAACAGAAAATTAGGGGTGCATGCAATAAAGGTGCAGCAGTTATCATGGGTGATTTAAATATGCATATAGATTGGGCTAACCAAACTGGAAGCAATACGGTGGAGGAGGATTCCCTGAAATGCATAAATGATGGTTTTCTACACCAATATGTCGAGGAAATAATTAGGGGGGAAGCCATCTTAGACTGGGTGTTGTGTAATGAGAGAGGATTAATTAGCAACCTCGTTGTGCGAGGCCCCTTGGGGAAGAGTGACCATAATATGGTGGAATTCTACATTAGGATGGAGAATGAAACAGTTAATTCAGAGACCATGGTTCAGAACTTAAAGAAGGGTAACTTTGAAGGTATGAGGCGTGAATTGGCTAGGATAGATTGGCGAATGATACTTAAGGGGTTGACAGTGGATGGGCAATGGCAGACATTTAAAGACTGCATGGATGAACTACAACAATTGTACATCCCTGTCTGGCGTAAAAATAAAAAAGGGATGGTGGCTCAACCGTGGCTATCAAGGGAAATCAGGGATAGTATTAAAGCCAAGGAAGTGGCATACAAATTGGCCAGAAATAGCAGCGAACCTGGAGACAGGGAGAAATTTAGAACTCAGTAGAGGAGGAGAAAGGGTTTGATTAGGGCAGGGAAAATAGTGTACGAGAGGAAGCTTGCAGGGAACATTAAAACGGACTGCAAAAGCTTCTATAGGTATGTAAAGAGAAAAAGGTTAGTAAAGACAAACGTAGGTCCCCTGCAGTCAGAATCAGAGGAAGTCATAACGGGGAACAAAGAAATGGCAGACCAATTGAACAAGTACTTTGGTTCGGTATTCACTAAGGAGGACACAAACAACCTTCCGGATATAAAAGGGGTCAGTAAGAAGAAGGAACTGAGGGAAATCCTTATTAGTCGGGAAATTGTGTTGGGGAAATTGATGAGATTGAAGGCCGATAAATCCCCAGGGCCTGATGGTCTGCATCCCAGAGTACTTAAGGAGGTGGCCTTGGAAATAGTGGATGCAATGACAGTCATTTTCCAACATTCCATTGACTCTGGATCAGTTCCTATCGAGTGGAGGGTAGCCAATGTAACCCCACTTTTTAAAAAAGGAGGGAGAGAGAAAACAGGGAATTATAGACCGGTCAGCCTGACATCGGTAGTGGGTAAAATGATGGAATCAATTATTAAGGATGTCATTAGCAGCGCATTTGGAAAGAGGTGACATGATAGGTCCAATTCAGTATGGATTTGTGAAAGGGAAATCATGCTTGACAAATCTTCTGGAATTTTTTGAGGATGTTTCCAGTAGAGTGGACAAGGGAGAACCAGTTGATGTGGTGTATTTGGACTTTCAGAAGGCTTTCGACAAGGTCCCACACAAGAGATTAATGTGCAAAGTTAAAGCACATGGGATTGGGGGTAGTGTGCTGACGTGGATTGAGAACTGGTTGGCAGACAGGAAGCAAAGAGTAGGAGTAAATGGGTACTTTTCAGAATGGCAGGCAGTGACTAGTGGGGTACCGCAAGGTTCTGTGCTGGGGCCCCAGCTGTTTACATTGTACATTAATGATTTAGACGAGGGGATTAAATGTAGTATCTCCAAATTTGTGGATGACACTAAGTTGGGTGGCAGTGTGAGCTGCGAGGAGGATGCTATGAGGCTGCAGAGTGACTTGAATAGGTTAGGTGTGTGGGCAAATATATGGCAGCTGAAGTATAATGTGGATAAATGTGAGGTTATCCACTTTGGAAAACAGAGAGAGAGACTATTATCTGAATGGTGACAGATTAGGAAAAGGGGAGGTGCAATGAGACCTGGGTGTCATGGTACATCAGTCATTGAAGGTTGGCATGCAGGTACAGCAGGCGGTAAAGAAAGCAAATGGCATGTTGGCCTTCATAGCGAAGGGTTTGAGTACAGGGGCAGGGAGGTGTTACTACAGTTGTACAGGGCCTTGGTGAGGCCACACCTGGAGTAGTGTGTGCAGTTTTGGTCTCCAAACTTGAGGAAGGACATTCTTGCTATTGAGGGAGTGCAGCAAAGGTTCACCAGACTAATTGCTGGGATGGCGGGACTGACATATCAAGAAAGATTGGATCAACTGGGCTTGTATTCACTGGAGTTCAGAAGAATGAGAGTGGATCTCATAGAAACGTTTAAAATTCTGACGGGTTTAGACAGGTTAGATGCAAGAAGAATGTTCCCAATGTTGGGAAAGTCCAGAACCAGGGGTCACAGTCTAAGGATAAGAGGCAAACCATTTAGGACTGAGATGAGGAGAAACTTCTTCACCCAGAGAGTGGTGAACCTGTGGAATTCTCTACCACAGAAAGTTGTTGAGGCCAATTCACTAAATATATTTAAAAAGGAGTTTGATGTCATCCTTACTACTAGGGGGATCAAGAGGTATGGTGAGAAAGCAGGAATGGGGTACTGAAGTTGCATGTTCAGCCATGAACTCATTGAATGGCGGTGCATGCTCGAAGGGCCGAATGGCCTCCTCCTGCACCTATTTTCTATGTTTCTATGTTTCTGATCGCATCATTTTTCACCCCACAAACAAACAATCCCGTAATGCTCGATTTTGAAAGTTTCCAAAATTACAGTGAATCGATAGCTTTTTTAATGCTATGATGTAATCAGCGATACTTTCATCCGACTTTTGATTCCGAATCCCGAAACGATAGCTTTCAGCAATTTCTAACGGTTTGGGTTTATAGTGTTGCTCCAGCTTCATTAAAAACTCTTTAACCGTTGTGCCCTTTGGCTCGTCAGGCACAAGCAGATTTAGAAGGGTTTCGTATAATGCCGGACCTGCCACTGATAAGAAGATCGCTTTATTTTGTTCCAACACAGCCTGGTTCTGGACTGCATTGTCTGGAACTTCGATTATGATATTTGCAGTGAAATACATTTCTAGCCGATCAACATACGCTTTAAAACGTTCCTGATCATGTCTATATTCACCCAAATAACCGATTACACCTGCCATTTTTAATCTCTAGCTGTTCACACCGTGTGCTGTTTCTTTACCTCGGATTTTGTAGCTTTTTTTTCAAAGACAGAAACTTCCAAAGTCTTCTGTCGGCTGGCTGAATCCTTCACCAACAAAATTTAAGCTTTAAACATCCGAAAAATCTCCCATCTCGCCGCCAAATGTGATATCTTCACAGAACACAACACACACAGCTTCCTAACATGCAGGCTGCTCTTTTGGAACTCTCCGGAAAGCTGCCTGTTGTTTAATGATTAACTATGCAGCTGCAGTACACAATACGCCCACATCCACACTGTGGAGCTACAAGCATTACAAGCTTACAGACATTACACGTACCATATGCACTCAAGGAGAAAGTTGAGCAAGAACTCAAAAGACTAGAGACTGAGAACATTATAAGATAGATCGATGTAATTGGGCTACACCCATTGTTGTTGTACCTAAGTCCGATGGTAAGGTAAGATTGTGTGGTGATTATAAAGTAACCGTAAACCAGGTTCTAGAGGGTAATGTCCCCAATACATTGCCGATTATAGAAGATTTGTTCACAACACTGACAGGTGGTCAGATCTCCTCAAAACTGGATATTACGAATGCCTACTTACAGCTTGAACTAGATGAGGAGTCCAAGTCATGTTTGACTATAAATACTCATCTAGGCCTATATCAATTTAATAGGCTACCGTTTGGAGTGCCTTCCACCCCTGCCATATTCCAAGGGATGATGAACTAGATTTTGCAAGGTATTGAAGGGGTAGTATGTTATTTGGATGACATACTAATTTCAGCACCAAATAGGCAAATTCATAATAACATATTGAATGAAGTCCTCAAATGGCTAGAGAAGCACAGAGTACGAGTGTCTGCTCGTAAGTGCGAGTTACTTAACAACTCAGTGGAGTACTTCGGGTACAGAGTAGACAAAGATGCTTTACATCCAAACATGGAAAAATTGGATGCAATTAGAAATGCAGCCACTCCCAGGAATGTCACTGAACTTCGTTCATTCTTGGGTCTTTTGAACTATTATGGGAAGTTCCTACCAAACTTGGCTACAGTATTACATCCACTGAATGAACTATTGAAAAAAACAGGTCCATTGGAAGTGGTCAGAAGAATGCGATACAGCATTCAAGGAGTGTAAAAGCAAATTGGTAGAGAGCACCATGTTAGTTCACTATGACATATCTCAGGAGATTAAGCTAGCATGTGATACCTCTTCATGTGGAGTTGGGGCAGTAATTTCTCATGTATTAAGTAGTGGGGAGGAGAGACCAATTGGTTTTGCTTCACACACTCTCAGTGTCAGTGAGAGTAATTATGCGCAAATTGAAAGGGAAGCTTTGGCATTAATTTTTGGGGTCAAGAAGTTTCACAAATACTTGTATGGTCGTAAGTTTACCATTGTTACGGACCATAAGCCCCTAACAGCAATTCCCCATCCAAAGTCCCCAGTTCCAACATTAGCTGCAGCCCGAATGCAGAGATGGGCTTTGATTTTGTCAGCAAATACATGTGATATTGAATACAGACGATCATCTGATCACAGTAATGCTGGTGCAATGTCTAGACTGCCTTCCCCATCACAGGTTACACCCGATAGGGAAGAAGTGTTTTATTTTTCATACATTGATGAACTGCCCGTTTTGCAGAACACCTTCGGATACTTCTTGATAACCTCATCCGTTGATGAAAATCTCGCTTCCACACAGAAAATCTTCCTCCAATCCAGCTTCAGTGAGCTCAACCAATTTCTGCCTCATAAAGCAGACTTGTCTCCTTTCACTACTATTAGAGGCAAGTTCTGAAATTGATCTTTATATTTCACTGGTACGGTGATATGACCTACCACAGGAATTTTCTCTCCCGAGTAGCCTCACGGCTGTATCTTGGATTTCTCCAGTTGAAAATCACGCAATTTGTCGCAGTATAGTGACTCCGGTACTACACTCACGGATGCACCCGTGTCAATTTCCATTGGTATCTTGAATCCCGCAACATCTATGATTTTGATGCTTTCCGAATCGCTGTCCATTAACCTCGTGCTCTGAACGCTGGACTCATAGCTTTAAAAGCTGGTTTACCCTTCAGTCGGCATACCTTCGCAAGATGTCCAGTCTTTCTGCAGAAGAAACACTCTGCCTTCATGTATGGACAGCTTTGAGCAATGTGTTGTCCCAGGCACCTATAGAACGACTTCAACGCTCTGTTAGAATTTCTAGTTTCTGAGACTTTGGGCCCCCACCGTCTTTTACTTTGAACCTGCAAGTGATTTACCTCGGTTGACTGACGATCATAATCATTATTTAATTCTTGGGAATATTGTTCGGCCATGCCCATCGATCTCGCTGTCTGACAAGCAATCTCAAAATTCAAGTCATCCGTCGTCAATAACTTCCTTCTGATCGTATAATTTTTCACCCCACAAACAAAACGATCCCGTAATGCTCGGTTTTGAAAGTTTCCAAAGTTACAGTGCATCAATAGCTTTTTCAATGCTACAATGTAATCACTGATACTTTCATCATCCTTTTGATTTCGAATCCCGAAACGATAGCTTCAACAATTTCTAATGGTTTGGGGTTATAGTGCTGCTCCAACTTCGTTAAAATCTCTTTAAGCATTGTGTCCTTTAGCTTGTCAGGCACAAGCAGATTTATAACGGTTTCATATAATGTTGGACCTGCTGCCGATAAGAAAATTGCTTTCTTACATTCCAATACATCTTGGTTCTGGACTGCATTGTCTGGAACTTCGATTATGTTATTTGCAGTGAAATACATTTCTAGCCGATCCACATATGCTTTAAAACATTTCCGGTCGTGTCTATATTCTCCCAAATGTCCCAATTCACCTGCCATTTTAATCTCTAGCTGTTCACACCGTGTGCGGTATTTTACCTCGGATTTTGTAGCTTTTTTCCAAAGTCAGAAACTTCCAAAGTCTCTCTATCGGCTGGCTGAATCCTTCACCAACACTATTTAAGCTTTAAATCATCCAAAAAATCCCATCTCAGTCGCCAAATGCGATATATTCACAGAGCACAGCACACACAGTTTCCTAACATGGCAGGCAGCATTGGGGGGAATATCCTGACAGCTGGCCACTGTGACTGAGTACATTTCGTGGATGGTGGAGGCCCTGAATGCAATAGCCAGGAACACTACTGGCACAGGCCTCCCAGTGGTCCCAGAATGCGACACTTCACCCCTAGGTTCCGCACCACCACTGCAAATGACAGATGAGAGCTAGGACCAAGATCCTGCTTCTGCATCAGAGAATGTTGCCCCCTCGGCACCCCCCACTCCAGTACCCATGCAACCACCACCTCTGCCTTCATCCCCTCCAGTGAGGCACCACCTGAGGAACTCCTCAGCCAGGCACTTTGGATGGAGGAGGGGAAGGGGTGGAGGTGGGGAGAAGAAGGGGAGGGGGGAAGGAATGTGAGGTGCATGTCCGCAGGTGATGGCTGTGTTATATCTTCATCTGGGTGTATGCAATTTGTTGTAATGTATGGGGAGAGGGGACCACCCTCTTGCTTTTCATTTGTATTCTGTGTTGCTGGACATGTTAAACATGTGTTTTTGCCTGTGATACTTATGATTTCAGGCCAATGTTGGTATAAAAATGTTTTTATTGAACATAACCTTGTTGCACATTGTCTCAAATAGCTGGTGATTCCTTAACAAGAAAGGGTTAAATAAAACTTAACTTCAATCAATGTAAACTTTAACTGGCACCAAGGTGATGGGCACCATTGATGTCTGAGCTGCACACACACAGCAGTGTGTCAGTGTTGTCACTCACAGCAACATTCTTTCAGGCAAATCGTTCAGATATCAGCTCCTCACTTAAGAGTCTTGCAGCTATGTAGCCACCATTGGCCCTTTCCTGCGGTCTGGAGGGGGTCGTGGGCATGGTTGCATAGCCAGCCTGATTGCCTGGCCTTATATCAGCGTCCAGCCCCCCATCATCCTCTTCCTCTCTCTCCTGAGGTGGAGCATCAGTCCCTTCTGACAATTCTTGGCCCCTCCTGATGGCCAGATTGTGCAGCATGGAGCACATGACCATGCATTTACCTATTTGCTCAGGGTTGTATTGTAGCTCCGTTTCTGAGTGGTCCAGACATCTGAAGTGCTGTTTAAGCACAGTTATTATTTTCTGGACCACATTGCATGTGTCTCTGTGGCTCTGGTTGTATCGCTTCTTGACCTTGGTGTGGGTGTCACGCAGGGGGGTCATCAGCCAGGTGGCGAGGCCATATCGGTTACACCAAACATCCAGCATTGTCCTTGTGGCTGACTCTTAAAGATGTCAGAGACAGTGCTCTCATGCAGGATGTGAGCCTCATTGAAGGTGCCTGGACATTTGGCATTCACTGCCATGATGATCTGGTTGTGGTCGACAACTAGTTGGACCTTCAGGGAGTAAATCCTTTTCTGTTACGAAAATGCTCCGGGTCCTGAGAAGGTGGCCGCATGGTGGTGAGTGCACTGTATACTCCCTGCACCCTGGGGAACTGAGCAATGTGGTAGAATGCTCCAGCCCTGTCAGTCTGAGCCTCCGTGATCATGGGGAAGCTGATAAAGTCCATCCTTCTCGCGTACAGGGACTCTGTGACCTGTCTAATGCAGCGATGGGTTGCATGGTGAGACAGAGGGCAAATCTCGAACGCGGAGGCCCGAAAGGAACTGGACAGTGTCGCGGTGACCTTGACCTCGACCGACACTGATGTCCTTATGGTAGGCTGCATATGTGGCCTGATGAGCTCACATATTTCATTGATCACCACCTTGTGGAAGCGCAGTCTCCAAAGGCAGGTGTGGTCGGACACATCAAAATAAGATCTCTTTTCCTTGTACGTGCGGGGTGTGTATGGTCTGACCCTCCTCCTCATTCTTGCACATCTTAAATTGGGGACATAATGATGTGCATCACACATTGAGCCATCTGCACTCTGCAGCATCTGTGTATTAATCGATGCAGGCTGAGAAATGGCTGGCCCCATTGCAGTGTAAGTATAATAGCGATTGATCAGAAGCAATAATTTCCTCACTAAAATACACCTAGAGTAAATCCCCAATAGTCCAGAGTCTGAAAATATGTCTGCTGAGATGGTCACTTCACCTGAGAAGAAGTCCAGGGTCAATGCAAACTCCTCTGAAGTTGAAGCAGCCTTTTGAATGACACGAACTGCGATTTTAAAAATGGCAGCCACTCCGCTGGCTTTACTTCAGAACAGTTCCACTTTTTCTGGGCGGTTTTTTGGGTGAGCGATATTGTGGGTGATATGTGTGCGAGGTGGTGAAAGTGACGGTGGCCGATCTCCTGGGCATTAGTTTCGCCAAATGTTCTCTTTACGACAAGAAAAAATGAGCGGGCGGTATTATTGAATCTCGGCGTTAATTCCGTGCGGAAAGTCACACTGGGTGATATTATGGGCATTGATTTCGCCCATTCTGACGATTCCGACCAAAAAAAGTGGACGGGCGTTATTATTTTTTCCCGGCATTATGCACATGGGGAAAGTAACGCTTGCCGATAAGTTTCCGAAAAATACCAGTCAGTTTCCATTTTGTGGCTAAATGGGCGACATATGGGCGTTATACGTCATTTCAGCGGTAAAATAGACGTTAAGTGGGCGTTAAGCATGAAAAAATCGTGGATAATCTAGCCCCAAGTCTTTCTTTTCTTACATATTTTCAGGCAGTGAGTGCCAGACCCCCACCTGAGTTAAAGTCAGAGGTCCCGTGGTGGGATAAAGTTGACGTAGGTCGGGTGGAGTAGTTATGGAGCATCGATGAACTATTGTCCAAGTTCAGTGACAGGTGTAGAATGCGAGTGAAATCCAGGAACTATTTGAAGGGTAGAGAATAAGAACATAAGAAAATAAGAATAAGGAGCAGGAGCAGGTGTGACATCTTCTGTATGATCTCACAAACACACAGGGCTTTAAGATGGCTGATAACTTCAGGAACCTGTAAGGTGACCTGTTCCTTCTTTATTCAGGTAAACATCAATGGCTGCATTACTGCAGTAGTCCACTGGGTGGAGCGAAATATTACACTTCTCCATCCTTCATGAAGAATTAATTATAACAACAATTATCATACATAACTTGCATGATTATACATAACAAAGGATATGGACTTATTTTTCCATATTTACAAATCAAGCTTAACCACTTGTTTTCTGCTTTGAAGAGGATACCTTCACTCTCCAAACATGGTGTTGAAATTAGATTCATTCTAAGCTGATCCTGAGGAAAGTTTTCCTCCAAGGGATGCGCTTGATTTACATTTGAACTTTCTACAACTTCAGAATGTTTGTCTGTCTGACTCGGACACAGACTTAAATTCTGACTTTCTCTTGGACTTGTTTCCAGTACATTTGATGTAGGATATGCTAGGTACATTACTTTGTATCAAAACTATCTGATGATTCAGAAATAATCGAATCATTCAAACCTTCAATTCCTTCTACAACTGTAGATAAAATATGATCAATGTGAACAAACCTAACCTGTCCATGATCAAACATCTTGACCAAATGTGTGCGAGGACCACATATCTTCACCATTCTTCCTAGCAACCACTTTAACCATTTATGGTGATGGTTCTTCACTCTCACCTTCTGATTTAATTTCACACTTCTCTCTTTTACTCTACTTCTACCATGATTCTCTTTCTGTCTTAATTGTTTCTTTTGTACGGACTGTACCAAGTTTGGTTTTAACAATGAGAATCTGGTCCATGGCTGTCATTTGAGAAACAACTCTGCTGGTGTTAGAAATATAGAAACATAGAAAATAGGTGCAGGAGTAGGCCATTTGGCCCTTCGAGCCTGCACCACCATTCAATAAGATCATGGCTGATCATTCACCTCAGTACCCCTTTCCTGCTTTCTCTCCATACCCCTTGATCCCTTTAGCCGTAAGGGCCATATCTAACTCCCTCTTGAATATATCCAATAAACTGGCATCAACAACTCCCTGCGGTAGGGAATTCCACACGTTAACAACTCTCTGAGTGAAGAAGTTTCTCCTCATCTCAGTCCTAAATGGCTTACCCCTAATCCTTATACTATGTCCCCTGGCTCTGGACTTCCCCAACATCGGGAATATTCTTCCTGCATCTAACCTGTCCAGTCCCGTCAGAATGTTATATGTTTTTATGAGATCCCCTCTCATCCTTCTAAGCTCCAGTGAATACAGGCCCAGTCGATCCAGTCTCTCCTCATATGTCAGTTCTGCCATTCCGGAATCAGTCTGGTGAACCTTCGCTGCACTCCCTCAGTAGCAAGAACATCCTTCCTCAGATTAGAAGACCAAAACTGAACACAATATTCCAGGTGAGGCTTCACTAAGGCCCTGCACAACTGGCAGTAAGACCTCTCTGCTCCTATACGCAAATCCCCTAGCTATGAAGGCCAACATACCATTTGCCTTCTTCACCGCCTGCTGTACCTGCATGCTAACTTTCAATGACTGATTTACCATGACACCCAGGTCTCGTTGCACATCCCCTTTTCCTAATCTGCCGCTATTCAGATAATATTCTGCCTTCGTGTTTTTGTCACCAAAGTGGATAACCTCACATTTATCCACATTATATTGCATCTGCCATGCATTTGCCCACTCACCTAACCTGTCCAAGTCACCCTGGAGTCTCTTACCATCCTCCTCATAGCTCACACCACCACCCAGTTTAGTGTCATCTGCAAACTTGGAGATATTACACTCAATTCCTTCATCTAAATCATTAATGTATATTGTAAATAGCTGGGGTCCCAGCACTGAGCCCTGCGGTACCCCACTAGTCACTGCCTACCATTCTGAAAAGGACCCGTTTAACCCGACTCTCTGCTTCCTGTCTGCCAACCAGTTCTCTATCCACTTCAGCACATTACCCCCAATACCATGTGCTTTAATTTTGCACGCCAATCTCTTGTGTGGGACCTTGTCAAAAGCCTTTTGAAAGTCCAAATACACCACATCCACTGGTTCTCCCTTGTCCACTCTACCAGTTACATCCTCAAAAAATTCTAGAAGATTTGTCAAGCATGATTTCCCTTTCATAAATCCATGCTGACTTGGACCGATCCGGTCACTGCTTTCCAAATGCGCTGCTATTTCATCTTTAATAATTGTTTCCAACATTTTCCCCACTACTGGTGTCAGGCTAACTAGTCTATAATTACCCATTTTCTCTCTCCCTCCTTTCTTAAAAAGTGCTCTACCAGTAGTTGTATGAGGAGTATTATGATATGTATTTAGAAAATTAGTCAATTTGTGGTCGAATGACAAATGTAAATTCTTTGGAGTTGGATCCAACATCTGTTGGTGAGGGCATGTTTTACAATTTGTACTGTGCGCTCTGCTGCACCATTTGAAGCAGGGTGGTATGGTGGAACCTTGATATGTTTCACACCATTTTTGCTTGTGAACTATGCAAATTCTTCTGAATAAAATTGTTGTCCATTATCAGACACAATGGGCTAGACTTTCCATTTTTCTCGTTAGCACCCAAAAAATGAGCGATGTTCCAGCGATGGTCAATATCTCAGCCTTACCGATCGCTGGAACATCGCCCATTTTTCGAGCCGCGATTGTCCACTCGGTGATAGGCCAGTGATGTGATATGGGTGATGTGAAAGGTCAGCAATGTAATGTCCGCCCAATGAACGGCCAGCGATGTGGAAGGCAAAAGCTTCCTTGCTTCCTTAGCAATGGGCTTCAGCGCATGCGTGTTTTTTTTGGTTGGCCATCTTTTCCCGCGTTTTGGGAGGTCAGGGGCCATCCATACATGCCCAGAAGGGGGAGAGAGATCGAGAGAGGATAGAGAAAGAGAGAAAGAGAGAGAGAGGAGGAAGACAGAGACAAAAAGGACAGAGAAAAGAGAGAGAGCGATAGGGAGAGTGGCATGTCTGAGAGTGATGAAAGTCTTAGAGATGTGGCAACGGGGAGAAAGATTGCAAAGTGCCGCAGTGCAGCGGGACCTGGGGGTACTTGTGCATGAAACACAACAGGATAGTATGCAGGTACAGCAGGTGATCAGGAAGGCCAATGGTATCTTGGCATTTATTGCAAAGGGGATGGAGTTTAAAAGCAGGGAAGTCTTGCTACAGCTATATAAGATATTGGTGAGGCCACACCTGGAATACTGCGTGTAGTTTTGGTTTCCATATTTACGAAAGGATATTCTTGCTTTGGAGGCAGTTCAGAGAAGGTTCACTAGGTTGATTCTGGGGATGAGGGGGTTGACTTATGAGGAAAGGTTGAGTAGATTTTGCCTCTACTCATTGGAATTCAGAAGAATGAGAGGTGATCTTATCGAAACATATAAGAGTATGAGGGGGCTTGACAAGGTGGATTCAGAGAGGATGTTTCCACTGATGGGGGAGACTAGAACTAGAGGGCATAATCTTAGAATCAGGGGCCGCCCATTTAAAACAGAGATGAGGAGAAATTTCTTCTCTCAGAGGGTTGTAAATCTGTGGAACACTGCCTCAGAGAGCTGTGGAAGCTGGGACATTGAATAAATTTAAGACAGAAATAGACAGTTTCTTAAACGATAAGGGGATAAGGGGTTATGGGGAGCAGGCGGGGAAGTGGAGCTGGGTCCATGATCAGATCAGCCACAATCTTATTGAATGGTGGAGCAGGCTCGAGGGGCCATATGGCCTACTCCTGTTCCTATTTCTTATGTAAACCATTTTCGGATGAGGCCAACGAGGCCCTCATGGTGGAGGTGCACTCCCGGTGGGCCCAACTGACCGGGGTGAGCGTGGTGGGAAACCAGCACCACGGGCATACCGTAAATTATGGAGCGACATCGCTGCTGTCGTCTCGTCTGCGTCCCACGAAGCCAGGGGACCCGACCAGTGCTGGAAACACTGGAACAGCCTTGTGGCTTCAGCAACAGTAAATATGATTTTATACTGTAACGATGACAAGCCTAAGTAGAATTATAATTATCATAGTCAAGCTCCTGCATTGATTGTAAGCTTTTAATTCTAACATATATAAGATATATCATCCCCGCTCGGAACTGCACATGGCAATGAACCTGTGCCCTTTTGAAGTCTCTCTGGCTGCTGTCACTTACACAGGGACCCAGCATGGACTGGAGGAGAGCTGGCTTTGCTCACTGTCTGGCCTGGGACAATTGTGGCCATTAGCTACTATCATTGCCGACTTCATTGTAGATTGTATTCGAGAGAGATGTCTGCGTCAAGCATTCACTCCTAAACACACCGATCTTTGTTATAACCGTGCATCAATTGTGGACACAAACCCTATTAGCATATAACGTTAGAACCTGTTGTCTATAAATGATAGAACCTAGTCAAGTAGCTTATGCTATGCTCTCTTCACGTTTGTAGAGGAAGATATCTCATAATCGTTCGCAGCAGAGGCGCACCGGAGGAGGCCCTCCTGTAATACAGACAATTACCGACATTCAGGAATGTGCTGCAGCACTAGTGGGGGCCCACATGCACGTTGTCACCACCCGTGGTGTTCCAGACCCTCCCATGCGCCACGTGAGTAATGTGTCAAGCAGTTTAAAGTAATGTTACATTATTTCATTATAAAAGACTAGACGAGTGATGTACTGTTATGCATGCAGTCTCTGTGCTACTATGTGCTAATCTCATGTTGACAACATACGCTCAGAAGAACATAAGAGCATAAGAGCAGGCCATCTGGCCATCTGTCCCCTTCTCTGGACAACGTGGACCACTTCCCATATCTCGGGAGCCTGCTATCAACAAGAGCAGGCATTGACGACGAGATCCAACACCGCCTCCAGTGCGCCAGTGCAGCCTTCGGCCGCCTGAGGAAAAGAGTGTTTGAAGACCAGGCCCTCAAAACTGTCACCAAGCTCATGGTCTACAGACCTGTAGTAATACCCGCTCTCCTGTATGGCTCAGAGACATGGACCATGTAAAGCAGACACCTCAAGTCGCTGGAGAGATACCACTAACGATATCTCAGCAAGATCCTACAAATATCCTGGGAGGACAGACGCACCAACGTCAGTGTCCTCGGCCAGGCCAACATCCCCAGCATTGAAGCACTGACCACACTTGATCAGCTCCGCTGGGCAGGCCACATGGTTCGCATGCCAGACACAAGACTCCCAAAGCAAGCGCTCTACTTGGAACTCTTTCATGGCAAACGAGCCAAAGGTGGGCAGAGGAAACGTTACAAGGACACCCTCAAAGTCTCCCTGATAAAGTGCAACATCCCCACTGACACCTGGGAGTCCCTGGCCAGAGACTGCCCTAAGTGGAGGAAGTGCATCCGGGAAGGCGCTGAGCACTTCGAGTCACATCGCCGAGAGCATGCAGAAATCAAGCGCAGGCAGCAGAAAGAGCGTGCGGCAAACCAGTCCCACCCACCCCTTCCCTCAACGACTATCTGTCCCACCTGTGACAGAGCCTGTGGTTCTCGTATTGGACTGATCAGCCGCCAAATAACTCATGTTAAGCGTGGAAGCAAGTTCTCCTCGATTCCGAGGGACTGCCTATGATGAATATGTAACGTCTCTCGCTCACATTTATTGGAGTAGTGCTGCTCCTCTTACGTATGCCAGCGCGGCACTCCAATCCCTTCTGTTCTCATAAGCTCAATTCTTTTTTTGCAGGACTCCCAGCTCCCGAGGCACCAGTGGAGGACACACCCTCACATGCAACTACCCCACTGCGTGTGTCATTCACCATGGGTGGTGAAGAGGAGACCATCGAGCCAGAGGATGAGGAAATCCTGCAGACAGAGGAGGATGCCCCTTACATCCCTCTGTCTGTTGAACCTGTGGCCATGATGGTGATTCCCTTTGAAGAAGTACCCATGACAAGCGGCATGCAGTTGGCAACACTGCATCGCACATTGGTGCTGTCGCGGACTCCACGGAGGCCGGGTCAGCGGTTTGAGCAAATGCCTACCCAGGACGAGTGCATAGACAGGCTGGCACGACTGTGTGAGGACTCTGTCGCGATCCAGTGCGAGCAGCTCCAGGTGTTTGTGGGGGTGACTGAGGAATTCTCCCAGGTGTCTGCTCACCAAGTGGAGGCGACACAGTAGATGATTGACGAGATGCATCAAATCACCGCCTCCTCCCATGCACTGTGGCATGCGTTCTTGAAGGCACACGGCGCTGCACCCCAAGGTCCCATGACCACAAGCACCAGCACACAGGCAGGTCTGGAGGAAACACCACCTCCTGACTCGGAAGGCAATCCCCCTGTTTTGTCCTCTCCTCCAACAGCCCCCCAACAGGCGATTGTGTCACCACATCCCTCAACACGGCAGGAAATCTTGCCGTTGCCCACTGCACGCCTGCTTTATAGCAGTACCCGGGAACCAACCTGGATGGGTGAGGTAAGGAAATGGTTGGGTGCAGGATCTGGAGGGAAATGTGGCCGCAGGTAGGGAGGGGGGTGCACTGTTTCATATATTGTACATATTTTTCACATTGTTCATTGTTGGTGTTTTTATTGCTATTTCAGTGTTGGGGTGTGGGTGGTGGGGTGGTTGGCGGGGTGGGGGGGCACTGGGTGTGGTGGGAGGGTGTTTCTGTGTTTGTTATTTAAAAATAACATTCAAGAGTTATTATTTTATTAAAACAATTTTATTTTGCTTTACAATTGTTGTGCAGTGTCTTCTAATAACGTACGTTTTAGTAAACCATGAATGCAACGGTTGTGAAACAATGGGCAGGCTGGACCAAGTAAGGATGAAACGTCACTTATCAATATAAATATAATAAAACATCTAATTGTCAGTCTAACTATCTTTAAAAGGCCCTTACATAATTCACAATCTATCTAAGGCCCTGTTTAAGCAGCTTCCTCTGTTCCTGCGACTTTCAAAATGGTGACGGAGTGTCGAGGTCTGTGAGGAAGGCCAGGGCAAAGCAACTATTCTCCAGCGATGTTCTTGGTGAGCGATCAGCCCGGCGATGTGCCAGCAATGTGCCGAAAGTTGGGCTGGGCGATGTGCGGGCGATCACCTCAGTGATCACCTCGGCGATGTGAGTC
This sequence comes from Pristiophorus japonicus, assembly GCF_044704955.1. Lineage (NCBI taxonomy): Eukaryota > Metazoa > Chordata > Chondrichthyes > Pristiophoridae > Pristiophorus > Pristiophorus japonicus. The sequence continues at coordinate 466,943,668 of NC_091977.1, read as the reverse complement.
GAAAGTTGGGCGATAATTCTCTGACGATGTTGCAGCCCAACTTTCCACTTTTTGGTCAAAATGGCCGATAGCAGGCCGTTTTGGGCTATATATGGGCACTAGCCCAACTTTGTGAAGTGGAAACGCTAGCCCATTATCTTCTGGGAGGCCAGATGAAGAAAATAATCTTCGCAAAATGTCTAATGTTTTACTTGTTATTTTCTACCCATTTTGAATCGTTATCAATCACAATGAACAATTGCTGTCCTTCTAGCTCAGCAAAATCAGTATGTAACCTTTGCCGCACCCTGGGAGGTCATTTCCATGGCTGTAATGGCACTGATGGTAGTTTCTTGCTCACCGATTGACATGTTGTACACTGACTAACGATGTACTCTATATCTTTAGCTAGACCTGTCCATCATAAGTAACCGCGTGTAAAACTCTTAGTCAAGCACATTCCCAGGTGCAGGTGATAAAGATCTCCTAATAATTTGGACTTGAATCTTGCACCCCACATGATACAATTGTTATCGATTGATAATTCATTCTTACGAATGAAGAATGGATGAATATCTTTCTCTGACACCTGGTTTGGCCAGCCATTTGCGATATAATCATACACCTTTGACTTAACTGGGTCACGTTTTGTTGCTCTACCAATCTCTTCAGCTGTGACTGGCAGTTCATCAATGTATGAAAAATACAACACTTCTTCCCTATCCAGTGTAACTTGTGATGGGGAAGGCAATCTAGACATTGCATCAGCATTACTGTGATCAGCTGATCATCTATATTCAATATCATATGTATATGCTGATAAAATCAAAGCCCATCTCTGCATTCGGGCTGCAGCTAATGTTGGAACTGGGGACTTTGGATGGAGGATTGCTGTCAGGAGCTTATGGTCTGTAACAATGGTAAACTTACGACCATACAAGTATTTGTGGAACTTCCTGACCCCAAAAATTAATGCCAAACCTTCCCTTTCAATTTGCGCATAATTACGCTCATTGGCATTGAGAGTGCGTGAAGCGAAAGCAATTGGTCTCTCCTCCCCACTATGTAGTACATGAGAGATCACTGCGCCAACTCCATACCGAGAGGCGTCACATACTAGCTTGATCTCCTTCGATACATCATAGTGAACTAACATGGTGCTCTCTACCAACTGGCTTTTACACTCCTTGAATGCTGCGTCGTATTCTTCTGACCACTTCCAATGGACCTGTTTTTTCAATAGTTTATTCAGTGGATGTAAAACTGTAGCCAATTTTGGTAGGAACTTCCCATAATAGTTCAAAAGACCCAAAAATAATTGAAGTTCAGTGACATTCTTAGGAGTGGGTGCATTTCTAATTGCATCCAGCTTTCTCTTGGTTGGATGTAAATGATCTGTGCCCGAAGTACTCCACTGCGTTTTTAAATAACTCACACTTGCGAGCAAACACTCGTATTCTGTGCTTCTCAAGAGGACTTCATTCAATATGTTATTATGAATTTGCCTGCTTATTGCTGAAATTAGTATGTCATCTAAATAACATACTACCCCTTCAATGCCTTGCAAGATCTGGTTCATCACCCCTTGAAATATTACAGGGGCGGAAGACACTCCAAACGGTAGCCTATAAATTGATATAGGCGTAGATGAGTATTTATAGTCAAGCATGACTTGGACTCCTCATCTAGTTCAAGTTGTATGTAGGCATTTGTAAGATCCAACTTTGAGAAGATCTGACCACCTATCAGTGTTGTGAATAAATCTACATTTGGCAATGTATTAGGGAGATTACACTCTAGAACCTGATTAACGGTTACTTTATAATCACCACACAATCTTACCTTACCATCAGACTTAGGTACAACAACAATGGGTGTAGCCCAATTGCCTAGATCTAACTTAGAGATAATGTTCTCAGTCTCTAGTCTTTTGAGTTCTTGCTCAACTTTCTCCTTGAGTGCATATGGTACAGAACGTGGCTTGCAGTAAACCGATCTAGCATCCTTCTGTACCCTGACACTTGCCTTGAAGCCTTGGATCGGACTGCTAGTTTTGCAGAAAACTTTCGGATAGTTCTTGATGACATCATCCTTCAATGCAAATCTCATTTCAATATGAAAAATATCACTCCAATTCAGCTTCAGTGATCCCAACCAATATCTTCCTAGTAAGGTAGGCTTGTCTCCTGCCACTACAAAGAAATTGATCCTTGTACTTCACCGGTACGGTGATACGACCTACCAGAGGAATGTTCTCTCCTGAGTAGTCTCGCGGCTCTATCTTGGATCTCTCCAGGAGGAAATCATGCAATTTGTCGAGATATAGCGATTCCGGTACTATCGGATGCACCAGTGTTGATTTCCATGGGTATCTTGTTTCTTGCAACATCTACATGGATGATGATACTTTTCAAATCGCTGTTAGATACCCTCATGCTCCTGATGATGTGTATCTCTTCATCTTGTTGCTTTTCTTCCATGCTATATAGTCTCTGGGGATTTCTACTTATAGCCTTGAAAGTTAGTTTACTCTTCAGTCAGCATGCCTTCGCAAGATGCCCAGTTTCCTTCAGAAGGATCACTCTGCCTTCACATATGGACAACTTTGAGCAATGTGTTGTCCCAGGCACCGATAACATGACTTCAATGTATTGTTACCGTGGCCAGTTTCTGAGGCCTTGGGGCCTTTTACTTTTAACCTGCAGGTGATCCACCTTGGTTGCCTGACGACTCGAAATGGTACGAAATTCTTGGGAATATCGGTCATCCATATCCATTGACATAGCTGTCTGACAAGCTAAATAAAATGTCAAGTTAGGAGTTGTCAACAACTTTCTTCTGATCACTTCATTTTCCATTCCAGAAACAAAGCGGTCATGCAATGTTCGGTCCTGAAAGTTTCCGACATGACAGTGAATAGATAGCTTTTTTAACGTGTAAGAATTAGGCGAAAACACTTTTTGGACCTTTTGGACATTGCTTGGACATATTTTCTGTTACTGCAGAAGAGCAAACAAGAGTGGAACAGGTCCAAACATGTCTCACAGTAATACACATCAGCTGGGTGGGAATGAGAATGGCTGAAATCAGGAACATCATGGTTGATGGGTGCTTTTTGTCATGGAATTAGAACCCATCAGTGACATTAAGTAAAGTGGCCATCGAAAGACAAAGGAAAGCTATTTGACCACAGACTCATCGGAGTCACACATCAAGGTACAGTCCCATTGACAAAGGAACAGGCACAGACTGAGTTTGCTTTTCAGTTGCACAGCCTCAGGCGAAGGGACAGTTGGACTTTTGGTGCAGAAGACGCATTTTTGCAAGTATATGAGAGGCAGTCTTGGCTGCCATCTCTCTCTCTCTCTCCCCTCTTCTACACCTGCTTGCAATGCACAAGGACTAAGCACTCTGTCTGGGACGGAGGGAAGAAACACCAGAGAGCCTTGCTACTTTGACTGGGAAGCTGACCTTTAGACTGGACTTAAAGACCCAGAAGATGGGCCTCATTGGAAGAAGCAGCAAATATGCCAGAGGGGTAATTGGTGAGCATTTACCTCAGCCAACGCATCTTTAAGACCACTGCATAGTGTGAAAGGGTTTAGCCTCAGGGGTTTTAGTGGGGAGGTTTTTGTAAGGATCATAAGCGTATGCACATCCTGTTGGACAGATTTCAGTGGTGCAATTTTGAAACATAGAAACATAGAAAATAGGTGCAGGAGTAGGCCATTCGGCCCTTCAAGCCTGCACCACCATTCAATAAGATCATGGCTGATCATTCCTTCAGTACCCCTTTCCTGCTTTCTCTCCATATCCCTTGATCCCTTTAGCCGTAAGGGCCATATCTAACTCCCTCTTGAATATATCCAATGAACTGGCATCAACAACTCTCTGCGACAGGGAATTCCATAAGTTAACAACTCTCTGAATGAAGAAGTTTCTCCTTATCGCAGTCCTAAATGGCCTGCCCCTTATCCTAAGACTGTGTCCCCTGGTTCTGGACTTCCCCAACATCGGGAACATTCTTCCCGCATCTAACCTGTCCAGTCCCGTCAGAATGTTATATGTTTCTATGAGATCCCCTCTCATCCTTCTAAACTCCAGTGTATAAAGGCCCAGTTGATCCAGTCTCTCCTCATATGTCAGTCCAGCCATCCCTGGAATCAGTCTGGTGAACCTTCGCTGCACTCCCTTAATCTGAGCAGGGGTGTTTTAGACATGGGTACTTCACATTAGGGGCCTGTTTAGACAGGCCAGACTGTGTGCTGTACTGTGTTTGTTTGTATTACACTACCAAAGTGTGTTTTTATTGGGTGTGGGTGTGTTTTAACTTGAATAAAAGCATTGTGATGATGGAGAGCGAAAAGATCTGTCTATGACTGTATATTTCTGTTCACGACTATAATTCCGGTGTCTAGAACTATTGTAAGAGGGGTGATTCGAAATCACTAGGGGCAAAACCACTTACAGAACATCAAATGTCAAGTTAGGAGTTGTCAACAACTTTCTTTTGATCACTTCATTTTCCATCCCAGAAACAAAGCGGTCACGCAATGCTCGGTCCTGAAAGTTTCCGAAATGACAGTGATTGATAGCTTTTTAAATGCTACAATGTACTTACTGGTACTTTTGTCGGTTAACTGATCTCGTATTCTGAAATGATAACTTTCAGCTATTTCCAGGGGCTCAGGACTGTAGTGATGTTTTAACTAGAATCTGCTTAAGTGATGTTTCCTTTGGCTTGACAGGCACAAGCAATTTTTTCAGGGTTTCATACACCTCTGGGCCTGCTTCAGTTAACAAAATAACTTGTTTTCTTTCCAACACCACCTGGTTATGGTTTTCATTATTGGGGATTTCGTTGATATTATTTGTGGTGAAAAGCATTTCTAGCTGCTCCACATATGCTCTGAAAGTTTCATGGTAATGTTGAAATTCACCCAAGCACCCTATTATTCCCATAGGCACAGCCATCTGGACTCTAGCAGTTCAGCCAAGTGTGCTTGTAATTTACCTTGAATTTTTAGTTGTTAATCAAAACAAAGTAGCCCTCAAAGTCTCGCTGTCAGTTGGCTGACTCATCTACCAACAAAAATTTCAGCTAGGTTATCCAGAAATCCTATCCTTCGTTGCCAAATGTGATATCTTCTTTACGACCTCACAAACACACAGGTTTTAAGATGGCTGATAACTTCAGGAATCTGTCAGGTGACCTGTTCCCTCTTTATTCAGATAAATAGCAATGGCTGCATTACCACAGTAGTCCACTGGATTGAGCTATATATATATTACACATCCAGAAGCTATTTGAAGGGTAGAGAATATCAACATAAGAACATAAGAATAAAGAGCAGGAACAGGCCATTTAGCCCCTCAAGCCTGCTTCATCATTCAATAAAATCATGGCTGATCTTTGATCTCAACTCCACTTTCCTGCCAGATCCCCATAACCCTTGATCCCCTAGAGTCCAAAAATCTATCTATCTGAGCCTTGAATATATTCACCGATTCAGCATCCACAGGCCTCTGGGATAGAGAACTACAAAGATTCATAACCATCGGAATGAAAAAATTCCTCCTCATCTCAGTCTTAAATGGCCAAACTCTTTTCCTGAGACCTAGTTCTAGATTCTCCAGCCAGGGGGAACAATCTCTCAGCATTTACCCTTCTAAACTCGAGGGAGTATATGCTTAATCTACTCAATCTCTCCTCATAGGACAACCCTCTCATTTCAGGAATCATTCTAGTGAACCTTTGTTGCACCACCTCCATCTTTCCTTAGAGACCAAAACTCTGCACAGTACGCCAAGTGTGGTCTCACCAAAGCCCTGTACAATTGTAGCAAGACTTCCTTACACTTGTACTCCAACTCCCTTGCAATGAAGGCCAACATGCCATTTGCCTTTCTAATTTCTTGCTTACCTGCAAGCTAACGCTTTATGTTTCCTGTATGAGGACACCTAAATCTCTATGAACACGAATATTTAATAGTTTCTCACCATTTAAAAAAAACTGTTTTCTATTCTTCCTACCAAATTGAATAACCTCACATTTCCCCACATTATACTCCATCTGCCATCTTATTGCCCACTCACTTACCTGTCTATATCCCTTAGCAGGCTCTTTGTGTCCTCCTTACAGCTTACTTACCCACCTAGCTTTGTATCATCAGCAAACTTGGATACATTACATTCGGTCCCTTCATCTAGGTTATTAATACAGATTGTAAATAGACTGAGGTCCAAGCACTGATCCTTACGGCAAACCATTAGTTACAGCCTGCCAACCGGAAAATGACCCATTTATTCTTACTCTGTTTTCTGCTGGTTACCCAATCCTCTATCCACGCTAATATATTACCTCCAACCCCATGAGCCCTTACTTTGCATAACAACCTTTTATGTGGTACCTTGACAAATGCCTTTTGAAAATCCAAATATATACATCCACTGGTTCAACTTTATTTACCCTGCTAGTTACTTCCGCAAAAAACTAATAAATTTGTTAAACACGATTTTCCTTTCATAAAGCCATGTTGACTCTGCCTAATCATATTATAATTTTCTAAGAGCCCTGTTACCATTCCTTAATAATGGATTCCAGCATTTTCCCGATGACTGATATCAGGCTAACTGGCTTGTAGTTCCCTATTTTCTCTCTCCCTCCTTTCTTGAATAGTGGGGTTACATTTGCTACTTTCCAATCCGCTGGGACCATTATAGAATCTAGGGAATTTTGGAAGATCACAACCAATGCATCCACTGTCTTTGCAGCCACCTCTTTTAGAACCCTAGGATGTAGGCCATCAGGTCCAGGGGATTTATTGGCTTTTAGTTCCATTTGTTTCTCAAGTACTTCTTCTCTATTGATATTAATTTCTTTAATTTCCTCAATCTTATTACCTCCTTGGTTCCCCACTATTTTTGATATGCTTTTGTGTTTTCTACTGTGAAGACCGATACAAAATATTTATTTAAAGTTTCTGACATTTCCTTATTCACCATTGTAATTTCTCCTGTCACAGCCTCTAAGGGACCAACACTTTTTTCTGCTACTCGCTTCCTTTTTACATTGGCGAATATGAAGCTCAGGTGAATATATTAATAAAAGGTTTGTGGTTGTTTGTTGTTTACCCATGTCTGCCTCTAAAAAAGACATATCCCAAAAGGACAGCTGGCACAGTACTGAACACTGCCTTCATCACTAAGTGTAAAAAAAAAACTGATCACAATCTGCAACAAGTTACAGAAGCAGCAAAACCATTGTTTATTAAAAAAAAGACTCTTTCTTGACTGAATCTGAATGACTAGTTAATACTATAGTTTTTGTAATAGTTTGACTTATGATCAGACTTATTAACCAAGGATGTGATTAGTTAGATGCTACAAACATTTCAATACATGCATCCAAATCTAATGATTAACTGGCCAATATGAATATCAATTTCATTTTAAAGCATGTGGATTTAATAAAAAACAAAATTAATATCTATTTTCACATAATGTTATTACACATGAATCATACACTGGTAAATATAGAATGAAACAATCTATATCACTAGGAATGCATCTTTTTTAATAAAAAATAGTTTTGTCATGAAAAACCAATTGTGCATCTTCAGTACAATAAAATAATATCTAATATATAAATAATAAGTTTGAAATGAAAATTCGTGTTATACATCAGCTCATCTGATTAACACATTTTCAAAGGATACTAAATCCTTTTAATTAATTTTCCATGCTAGACTGGTAAAAGTCTTAAGCTCCACTGCAGGATTTTCAAATTGTCACTTTGGAATATTTTGTAGCAAGACATGGATATTCATCATGCTCCTTTAAATTTAGCAATATTTATACTGCTTTCTGATTACATTATTCTTAGTTGAATCAAGCTTCACATCTTGAAACATTTTTTTAAACATTTCAATTGTTATCCCTTTATCACTATCGATTTATCCCTCTTCATCTCCTGTGATCTAATATACAAACATATGTAGATAATGTAATTTCGCACTGTATATATTCTGGCAATCAATCTCAATATCTCAAGTTTATTATTAAATGACAATTGACCAAAGCTGTCATGTCAACCAAAGGACCTAGAAGTATCCAATTTTTAAAGAATCGCACAGTTACTGGTTTCATTGTAGACAGTTGTGCATTGCCTTGATGAATTGTGTGATCAGAAAGGTAGTGACCCATACTTAATAACATAAATTTATTAAAGCCATAATATGATAATAGTGTTGGAGCTTTTAATATGTTTGTGAACAGAATTAGGTGGTAGAACTCCTTCTTTAAATTGAAATAGCTGAGCTTTTTATTAAGACAGCTAAATGCATTAAGCTATTCTATTTTTACATATCTGATTTCATAAAATTACATTTACTTAAGGATTGCAGGATCCTTAACTTGCATATTGACCGAAATAAATCAAGAAACTAGAACATTTGTGAAGAGAGCTTCAGATATGGTTCTTGGCCAAATCTTCTGTTATTTTGAGAAGAAGAAGTTCAGGTGAGCATTCATTTGGTAGTTCAGGAAAAATGCAATTACTCCCCAATGGAACATCACGGGAGAGGCTCAGATTGAATTTGAACAGCGCAGGGAACCCAAGCAGTGGCAGAACATCGCAGGAGAGACCGAGAGTGAATTTACAGAATTCGGGGAACCTGAGTGGAGGCGGAACATCGCAGGTCCTGGAGTAGATTTAAACAGGGCGGGGATGCAAGCAGTGGCGGAGCATCGCGGGAGAGGCCCAGCATGACTTTAAACAGAGGACTGTGTGACTGACAGCAGAGTAGGGGAATCCTAGCAGATGCAGGGAAGGAGAAACCACATAATCTGGTCCTGTCCAACAGGTACGATGTACTTGTTACCTGTCAGGATAAGAAGGGCTGCGGGAAGAACAGCCAGAATGCTGAGCTAGGCACTGTAGAGCAGACGGCAGTTCGAGGTGGGGAGGAGCAGAATAGAAAGGATGTAGTTATAGGGGATTTGATAATTAGGAATAGAGCGTATTCTCTGCAGTCCAGAAAGGTGTATTGCCCACCCAGTGCCAGGGTAAGTGATATCCTAAAGCAGCTGGAAAATAACTTGGAAAGGGGAAGAACCAGTTTGTTGTAATCCATGTTGGAACCAATGACATAGGGAGGAACAGGGAGGATGCCCTACTAAGGAATTTTCAGAAACTAGTAACTAAATTAAAACTCAGGACCTTCAGGGTTTTAATCTCCAAATTACTACCGAACCATGTGTCAATTGACAGGGTGTCATGTATCCAGACATGTTTACTGCTTGTACTATTACATGTGATGTGCCACCAGAGGGCACTACTATGGGAAACTTGTATACCAGCTGTATGGTCACTAAGGTGTGCCACCAGAGGGCACTGCAGCAGGAGACTTGTAGTTTACCTGTACAAGTGTGCCAGGCCTAGTATAAAAGGCAGGGCATCATGTGTGATCCTCACTCTGGAGTTATATTAAATGGACAATTGGCGACAAGATTATGGACTTTCACGCGAAAATGGCTAACCTTGGTGCATTGCAGCAGTTCGCTGATGGTGATGATTGGGAAGCCTTTGCGGAGAGGCTCGACTATTTCTTCACAGCAAACGACCTGGCAGGCGATAATCTGGCCACAATGGCTGATAAGTGCAGAGCTATCCTGCTAACCAGTTGTGGGCCCACCGTCTATGGCCTCGTCAGGGACTTGCTGGCACCAGCGAAGACAACGACCATGATGTATGAGGAGCTTGCAACACTGATCCAAGAACAAATGAAGCCCTAAGAGAGCATCCTCACAGCCAGACACTGGTTTTATACCCACCGACGGCCCGAAGGCCAGGAAATCACGAAATATGTTGCAGACCTCAGGAGGCTGGCGGCACCGTGTGATTTCGGAGAACACCACATCGAAGCGCTTGGGATATCTTTGTCATCAGAATTGGCCATGAGGGCCTTCTTCACAGGCTACTATCTGCAGATACCACAGTCACACTGCAGAAGGCCATCGCCATGAGCCAGGCATTCATGACCTCGACCTGCAGCTCTAGGCAGATGACTCATCCTCAGGACTCAAACCTGGCAAGTACTGTACACAGAGTGGCGCCTTTTAGAGGCTGGACTGTGAACGTGAATCTCCTCAGGGGAGAGAGAACAGGCCCCTGAGTCCTTTAACTCAGAGTCTGTCGAGGGGGGCTAATCGGGTAGCACCATGCTGGCGTTGCGGAGGGAATCACGGGGCTCACCAGTGCCGTTTTAAGGACTACGTGTGTAAAGGCTGCAGCACAAAGGGCCACCTCCAGCGAATGTGGAAAAGAAATATGACTCACTGTGTTGATGAAGAGTCTGCAGATGGCCATGAATCCAACGCGGATTATGAAGCGATAGTCAAAGAGGCAGCTCAGCCCCACGATGAGGTGTATGGTATGTTTACCTGCACCACAGAATGTTCCCCGTTGAGGATGGAAGTCGAGATAAGCGGCATTCCAATCTTCATGGAAGTGGATACGGTGGCGAGCCAGTCAGTAATGAATCAAGGAGCCTTTGAGAGGCTATGGGACAATCAAGCTGAACGACCCAAGTTGGTCCTGGTTCAGGCAAAGCTGTGCACCTACACCAATGAACTTATCCCAGTTGTTGGTAGTGCGGATGTAAAGGTACTCCATGATGGCGCGGTGCACAAGTTACCAGTATGGATTGTTGCAGGTGATGGACCAACGCCACTTGGCAGAAGGTGGATGGAGAAGATCCTTTGGAGCTGGGAAGATTTCTTCCCCCCAGCGATCAACGTCCCCCGCGTTCAGAGGCAAAGCAAGCCCCCACCTGAGGTTGGATCCGGCACCAGAGAGCAGACCAGCACAGCATCCAAGGCACAGACCGCTCAGCACGACTGTGTGGAGATGATCCAGCTGAGACGGCCCGAACTCACCTTCCAGGCTCCAATGGCAGGACTCCTGAGGAAGAAAATCGAATCCAAAGGCAACTTCCCAGTCTCAGTGGCAGAACCCGGGGAGAAGAGGATCACAGCAGCCGACATCGTGGATGGAAGAAAGATGGCGCCCAAACCACAAGGTGAAGCACTGAAGAAAAAGATGGCGGCGGCCAGACCACGAGGTGCAGCACTGATGGAGCAACACATGGGACCAAGTGAGGAAGAGGATTGTGGTAAAGATAGCAAGGCTTTCTTAAAGGAGGCCAGCAACCCACTACACTTAAAGGGACAGGTCCACATTCTCAATCAATGTAATAGCAACTGTGAGTTAAATGTAAAGCTTGTAATTGATGATCAGAGTTTTATACATGTAATAGCACTGGACATTGCGTTACCACCAGACTACCTGGAACTAGTTTTTCCTCACACACCGGTGCTGACACCAGAACTGATTCCAAGTATGTATCAAGAATGTTCCTCACCGGTCAAATGTACTTGCCTCACAACTGTACCACAAATGTAATGATGTAAATGCAATTTTTTTTTCTGGACTTAAATGTATATGAATGTAATGAGCCTGAGCCACTGGCATAATCTATATGTGGGGTGGGGGGGGGGGGGGTGGAGGAGAATGGAGTAGTCATGGACTCACAAACAGAAACCACCAGCACCTCGACTGCCAACGAAACACTACCTACTCACCCAAAATGGAAACAACCCTCCAAGGGTCAACCAGATAGAGCTAAGCCCAGGGCACAGTCAATGCATGAAGGCGATTTGCACTAAGGACTTGGGGGAGAGTGATGTCATGTATCCAGACATGTTACTGCTTGTACTATTACATAAGATGTGCTACCTGAGGGCTCTATTTTGGGAAACTTGTACACCAACTGTATGGTCACTAAGGTGTGCCACCAGAGGGCACTGCAGCGGGAGACTTGTAGGTTACCTGTACAGGTGTGCCGGGCCTAATATAAAAGGCAAGCCACTATGTGTGATCCTCACTCTGGAGTTATATTAAATGGACTAAGGTCACTACAGTTCAAGTACAATACATTACCTCGTGGAGTCATTATCAGAGCATCTAAAGACATAACACAGGGAAACACAGATCAGGAAAAAAAATGCGTGGCTGGAAGACTGGTGTGGGAATGAGGGGTTCCATTTCATGAGACACTGTGACAGGAAGGAGACAGGCCACATCTGAACCAGGCTGGGGCCAAGGTCCCAGCATAAAGGTGAAATAGGATTGTAGGCTGGACTTTAAACCTGTAAAGAAGAGGGTTTGAGTAAAAATCATGGTGGAAATAATAGTAACCTAAAGATAAGAAAAAGAAAGGAAGAGGGCAAAGGTCAGAGTACAATAAGTAATTAAGATAATGGCCCAGAATTTGCTCAAAATATAATGCTGTGTGAAAATCGCATGGAAGAGATAAACCCCTGAATAGTTTTGCCTTTAACTTTTCCATGATTTTCATGAAGTTGCTGCATTTGCACACTAATTGCCCGTTCAACTTACCATAGAAAGTTAAGTATTCTAATTAATAGTGTGAGTACCCTTTTAAAGATGTAATTATTGTTAATGACTGCCAATCAACCTTTCTTGCCCAGAAAGTGAACAATTAAAGTGTTCCTTCAGGTAGTAAATTATTCTTGGAAATTTTAAAAATGTCCAATTTTAAAATGTAATTATTTTTCTTACTTTTCCTTTCTGTCTCTTTATTTTCTCTCTCTCTTAATCCAATCTTTTGTTTCCTCTCTTTCTGTACCTGATATGACATTGAATTCACATACTCAGATTTACCTTCAGTCCTTCCTCTGTTTATTTCTCAATCCTTAAATCTCATTGGTTAAGGAGATACATTGTTTGTCCCATTGTTCACAAATTCCAAGATGCCCTGGTACCCTCACAGTGACATTATCAGCTCCCACTTTCAGCAACTTTGTGGACAATTTTTTTTTAGAGCTGAAGGTTCAGGAACAAGTCTAACTAACAGAGCACATCATGAGATGCCCTGCACCAATAGATTCTGGGCCAATATAAATATTCCGTGTCCAGAAAAGATTATAGGAAGTAATAATAAAATACCTGGTAAAAATAAAGCAGGAGCGATGAAAAATAAAAACATATTAAATTGTCTGTATAGCGCTGTACAGAGCGTCAACAACCAAAAGTGTGATCGATCAAAAAGTGTGAAAAATGCACCAAAAGGGGAGAATGGGGATAGTTACCCTGTACACGAATGCACGTCTTTCGGATGAGACGTTAAACCGAGGCCCCATCTGCCCTCTCAGTTGGATGTAAAAGATTCCACAGTACTATTATGAAGAAGTGTAGGGGAGTTCTCCCTGGAGTCCTGGCCAATATTTATCCCTCATCCAACATCACTAAAGGGCAGAGTGTCTGATCATTTTATGTTGCTGTTTGTGGGAGTTTATTGTGTGTGGGTTGGCTGCCTCGTTTCCTACTTTGCAACAGTGATTGCACTGTAAAAGGTGATGACTGTAAGTGCTTTGGGATGTCCTTAAGGTTGTGACAGGCAAGTTCTTTCATTCATTAGCATAAGGAATAAAACAAGAATGTTGCAGCTTAAAGGGTATGATAAGCTGAATAGCCTACTCCTGTATAGCTATTACAGAGAACTAGCCAGAAGACATAGGGCAGGATTGAATCTGCAGAGGACTGAGATGCAGACTTCGAAGGCCTAGCCTACTGAAGAAGGCTGATAGGCATATACTGGTTGAACCTCCCTTATCCAGAACTCCCTTATACAAAACCACCCCTCGTCCAGAACCATTCCCGGCCACCGGATGGCGCATGCGCAGAACTCCGACATGAAGAAATTGAACAAATTGAAGTCCTTTCTCAGTGCTGACTCCTGCAATCGCTGGCCTGACCCCACAATCCACTGCAGCCCCTCCCCCCACCCCCATTATATTTCCACTCATAGGGGAAACTAAAACTAGGGGACACAGTCTCAGAATATGGGGCCGCCCATTTAAAACTGAGATGAGGAGGAATTTCTTCTGTCAGAGGGTTGTGAATCTATGGAATTGTCAGCCCCAGAGAGCTGTGGAGGCTGGGTCATTGAATATATTTAAGGCGGAGATAGACAGATTTTTGAACAATAAGCGAATAAAGGGTTATAGAGTGCAGGCAGGGAAGTAAGTAGAGCTGAGTCCATGATCAGATTAGCCATGATCTTAATAAATGGTGGAGCAGGCTAGAGGGACCAGGTAGCCTACTCCTGCTTCTATTTCTTATGTTCTTATGAACTCTCTACTGCACTCCCAGCCCCAAGTCAGCCAGCCCCGATAACCCCTTGCTCAGTACCAGTACCAACCAATTTAACATGACCACCCCTCGTCTGAAAAAATCCCTTATCCAGAACAGGCCAAGTCCCGAGGGTTCTGGATAAGGGAGATTCAACCTATACCAATTGATGTTAAGTGCACTGGGCAGCCGGTCAGAGAGCCTGCAGATAATGTTGCAAAGTTTGCAGGAGTCGAGCTCCAACTTGTGTCAAGGCTTCGCGGTCAGCTCCATTAACACCACGCTAACGCTCCCCCCCTCCCCCCCCCCTGCCATGGAGCCTCTCCTTACAGTTGCTATAGGAGCTCAGTCAGCTCACACCTTGGCTTTTGGCTTTGTGTGCCACTGTTGACAGGGGCTTCCGGAGAGTCGCCTCGTTCCTGCACTCTGTTGTCACACAGAACCGCAGGAGTGTTGAGGCACAGTTCCAGGAGAGTGGCCTTGGCTCCATGGTGCTGTACTTGCTGTCATCTCTCAGGATGACAGCATGCTGCTCCCCCACTACTCACTCTGCCAGTGCCCTTGTTAGTAACACACAGCGAGCTGGGCCAGATTGCCACAACATACCCTGAGATGCTGCAGTCTGCAGCCAGGCGCTCAAGGCCCACAGCTGCTCAAGGACGCCTACCATGGCCATCTGAAGTGTCCTCAATGAAAGCTCAGCAGCCTTCTATTTCCCAAGCTGCAACCAATAGCACACAAGACAGGCGTGAAGGGCTTGCGCAGAAGTGATTCATAAATATTTCTGTTCACTGTTAGATACAGATGGAATTGAATTGTTTGATACATTTATTATTTGTTCTGGATTTGGTGTTGGTGTTTGCAGTGAAGTGAGAATAAAACCCATAAGGCTGGACTAAAGGACAAATATCGGATGGTGATAGTAAGGATGATGGTAAGGATTGTGTTACTGTTGGTGTATTGGGGATTGGAGGGATGGTTTAGGTGAATAGCTCTTTGATAAGCTGATCTTTGAAGACTCTAGCAGCTGGGACATTGGTGGTTGCTGCCTCACCTGCTCTTCTTCTTCATGCCTCTTTTCCTTATCATCTTCCTGCTCCTGCTGCACTTCTTGTTGCCTAGGTGGTAGTAAGGACTGACTCCGAATGAAAGAAAAATTATGGAACATGCAACAGATGACCACACATCTGCATACTCAGGGGTATTCTGTAAGGCTCCCCCGGAATGGTCCAGGCAGCGGAAGCATTGCTTGTGCATGCCAATTGTTTGTTCAATCACATTTCTTGTGGCTGCATGGCTCTCATTGTGGGCATGCTCTGCAGCTGTGCATGAGTTCCTGACAGGAATCACAAGTCGATAGCTTATGTCCCCCAGTAGCCAGCCTGTACCTTGACAGCCTGGTTGGAACAAAGGCAGCACAGACCGGTGCAGGATGAATGAGTCATGACTGTTGCCACGATATCGGGCACAGGCCTGCATGATGCACTGCCTGTGGTCGCAAACCAACTGCTCACTGAGAGAATGGAATCCATTACAATTGCTAAAGATGCCAGACAGGTAAGGGGAAGGATGTAAGATGGATGTAATCTATGGCATCTTGCACCCTGGGGAAGCCTGCAATGCAAGCCAATCCTAGCGCTCCTTTGTCCTGCTTTGCGCCGTCCATGAGGAATGAGTTGTAGGTGTTCCTCCTGATATAGTGAGCTTCAATGAACTCAGCAGTAGACTGAGAACAGGGATATGTTGCTGATATCACCTGCTGCAGCATGGAAGGAGCCCATGGCATACAAATTAAGGGCCACGGTAACCCACAGGCAGTGCTGTCCATGCTCTGATCTGAGGCTCGAATTGTGGTTGCAGCAGGTGACCTAGCTCGGTGACAGCCTCCTTTGTCAAGCGAAGACACCTCCTACATTGTTCATTAGTGAAGTTCATGAAGGAGACCTGCCCCTGTATATCCGCTGTCGATATGGCCTGCTTCGCAGTGCCCTCCTCTTCATCCATCTTGTGGCAGCTGCTCCTGCTCTCTGCTGTCTTCCTTGCCTTTCCCCTTGTCCTCCAATCCCAAAGGAACCCTACCAGACCACGCATGACAATAATGGAACAAGAGAGGCAAATAACCAGGACAGGATGGTTTGCACCCCAAGATATTATAAGATATTCCAAGAAAAAACAGATTGTAGGCAAGAAAGTCATTTACCAAATCTGTTTTGATTCTGGAAATGTTCCATTGGATTGGAAAATTGCAAATGTCACTCCATTAGAAAGAATAAACATGGATTTGTGAAGGGTAGATTCTGCCTGACTAATCTAGTTGAATTTTTTGAGGAGGTTACTAACATGTGGATAAGGGAGTCTTGTGGATGTTATCTATATTGACTTTTAGAACGGATTTGACAAAGTTCCCCACAAGAGGTTATAGCAAAAATGAAAGTGCATGGCATTGGAGGAAAGCTTGTGACATGTTTAAAAACTGATTTGTAGGTAGAAGTCAAATAGTAGCAATGAAAGGAACGGTAGCATAGTGGCTAGTAATTCAGCCTGGACTAATAATCCAGAGATACAAGTTCAAATTTCACCACAGCAACTGGGGAATTTAAATTCAGTTAATTACCCCGTATATACTCGTGTATCCTATGATCTCGCGTATCATGCGACCCCTAAATTTTCGTCCCCAAAACATGATTTTACCATATATCTCATGTATCATGCGAGTCACTTTTTTGAGATCGAATACAGACCTTAACATGAAACATCGAGTGGATTCTGCTGTGAAAGCTGTTCGCGAATCGAACACCGATACAGCAATCGTTCCAGCTGGCTTGACTAGCGTCGTTCAGCCACAGCCTCTACTGTGTTTGCGGGTAAAAGAAGCATGGGCTGAGATAGATGGAGCCTCTAATAATGCAGCAAACTTCAGAGGGAGTTGTGGGTGGCGATCTCTAGACCACAGCAAAGATACAGTACAAGCGACAATCGAGGCTGCAATCCAGCCCAGGAGATACCTGCCGAGATTCAGCGTGGATACGGTCTGCTTAACAGCCTAACAGCCTAATCTTGGCCAGCACATCTCACACCCGCAAATTTTGTATCTCGCGTATCATGTGACCCCCCAAATTTAGGTTACAATTTAGGTCTTCAAAAGTCGCATGATACGCGAGTATATACGGTAAGTAAATCTGGAATTTAAAAAAAGCTAGTGTCTGTAATGGTGACTATGAAACTACCAGATTCACTAATATCCTTTAGGGAAGGAAATCTGCTGTCCTTACCTGGTCTGGCCTATATGTGACTCCAAACCCACAGCAATGTGGTTGACTCTGCCCTCTGAAATAAATGGCCTAGCAAGCCACTCAGTTGTAACAAACCACTGCAAAAATCAATAATAAGAATTAAACTGGACAGCTCACACGGCATCGACCTCGGCACCAGCTTCGGACATGACAGCGGCACAGTCATAGAAACGTAGGGCTAGATTTTACACTTTTGTGCATATCGCCCAAAAATGGGCGTTCTTTCCAGCGTGGGCGGTAAAAATGGGTTTTCAGATCGCCGGCTTCTCACCCATTCTCAAAGCACCTAATCTCCATTTTTGAAATTGGGCGTTACCACGAGTGATATGAAATGGGCGGTAGCGTTAAATCTCGCTGACCTTCTGCTGTAAAGTGTCGCCATCCTTAGCAACGGCATGGCAACGCTCGATTCCCGCGATTCAGGAGGTCATGGGTCATCATGACATGTGCAGAAGAGGAGACAGAGAGAGAGGGAGCTGAGAGGGACTGAAAGCGTGTGTGGCTGTGGTTGTGGGGTGTGCTTGTTTGGCTGTTGTGGGAGGCATGAGGGAGATTCACCAGCAGCAAAAAGCCTACGAAGCACCAAGAACATAGTTGGCACCGAGTTTTTGTCCAACAGATAATATATAACATGGAAGGGATGGTGGAGGTCCTGGAGCTGGTAACCAGGAACACGGGTGGCAGAGGGCTCCCAGTGGTCCCAGAGCGCGGCAACCCAGAGCAACATCTTACTTCTGGCTCGGAGCATGTTTCCCTCTCGCGACGGCCCTCTCCCATATCCGTCCAAGTAGCACTTCGGCCGTCATCGCCCCCGCCCCAATGAAGCATCCATCACCTGAGGAGCTCCTCAGCCAGGTGGCTTGGAGTCAGGAGGGGAAGGGGTAGAGGTGGGGATGAGAAGCGGTGGGGTGGGGGGGGGGGGGGAGGAAGGGTTAGTTTTTACAGAAATACAACTGTTTGGTTTAAATGTTTTTTATTTAACAAAACCTTGTGGATCAGATAGCTGCACCATTACACGCTAGTGATTCCTTAACGTCAAAGGGTATAATTACACTTAACTTCAATCAACTTAAACTTTAACTGTCACTAAGGTGATGCCCACCATTGATGTATGACTTGCACACCCAGCCTTGTCAGCCTTGTAAATAACACCAATGTTCTTTCAGGCAAAGTGATCATTGATGAGCTCCTGACGTAAAGCTCTTGCAGCTATCATGCCACCATGGGCCCTTTCATGTGGTCTACAGGGGGAGGCGGGGGCATGGCTTCAGCGGCAGCCTCATTGTCTGGGCCGATGTCAGCGTCTGCCTCTTCGTCCTCCTCTTCCTCTCTCTGGTGAGGTGGACTGTCAGACTCATCAGGAAATTCTTGTCCCCTCCTTAAAGCCAAGTTGTGCAGCATGGAGCACACCACCACGACTTGAGCTACCTGCTCAGGGTGGTATTGGAGCTCGCCTCCTGAGTAGTCCAGGCATCTAAAGGACTACTTAAGCACTCCAGTGTTTTTCTCCACAATATTGCGAGTGACTCTGTGGCTCATTGTATCGCCTCTCGGCTTCGGTATGGGTGTCACGCAGGGGGGTCATCAGCCAGGTGGCGAGGCCATATCCTTTGTCACCAAGCATCCAGCATTGACCTTGTGGCTCATTGTTAAATAAGTCAGATATAGTGCTCTCACACAGGATGTGAGCATCATGGATGCTGCCCGGAAATTGAGCATTCACTGCCAGTATAATTTGCTGGTGGTCGACAACCAGTTGGACATTCAGGGAGTGGAATCCCTTGCGGTTCCTGAACACCTCTGCATCCTGAAAAGGTGCCCGCATTGCGATGTGTGTATAGTCTATTACTCCCTGCACCTTGGGGAAGTTTGCAATTCTGGAGAATCCTAGAGCCCTCTCACCATGTGCCTCCCTTGTCATAGGTTATTGTGTATGTAGGCACCTTTGTTAATGACTCCATGAGGCAGGGTATGGTACTTAAACTGTGTAGACTGTAGTCCTTTATTTGCAGCTCCTCGAATGAGGACATCAAGCTGTGAGCTCCCTTTTATACTGGGTTACCTGCACTGTGCAGGTAACACTTAGGTCTCCAGCAGCAGCACTCTCTGGTATACAGCTAAGTTGTGGACAGTGTAATGTACATTCAGTGTTACAGACATCATATAACAATACAAGCATGCATACATAACAACACTCCCCCCGAAACATTTTTCAAGTCCTTATTGTAATGACCTGGGGAGGTGATAAGTAGTCGGTTATGGGAGGTTGTAGTGAGGGTTGTGTGGGTGCCAGGTGTGATCCCTGTACTTGAGGCTGGCCTCATACATTTCCCCCCCTTCACACACACAGACCATGTGGGTGCCACTGATGTGGGATCCCTCAATGCGGTAGCCATTGCAGCAGTGGGTAGGGTGCACACTCTGTGATGTGGTTAGTTGTGTGGTGGTGGGCAGGAGTCTGGTCATCCCAAGGTTTGCCAGGAAAGCTTGAGGGTATTGGCCTCTCGCTCCTAGTGTTGGCCCTCGTGGCCAGGGGGTGTAGGGATGGTCTGGGACACATTGCCAATGATGGTGGCTGTGCTGCCCATTGATCACTGTCCCTGTAGTGGGTCTGCTCCCACTGGGTGTGTGTATATCCTTCCTGGGGCATCACACTAGTTCCAAAGGTCCAGGCAACATGGTCTGGTAGCAGCTGGACCTGTGGGTCTCCCACAGGGGAATTCCTCTCGCATTTGCATGGTCTCTGTAGAACCCAGTGTCCTTTAACAGCGTACCACCTGTATACATGACACCATGGCTCTAGTCATACATAGTCAAGACTACACTATTGACTGCCTTTACATTGTTAATAACAGCATTTGCATCACTTTTTGGTATCATGGTCTCACCAGACATGGTGACATTAGGCATTTCAAACTCTCTGATATAATCATCACACAGAACAAGCATTTTCTTAACCTTACTTACACAAGCATTCATTTCATTTTTCACATTAGTTACACCAGCATCACAATTCATGGTTATGTTATCATACTTGCACCCTTTTACTGCATTTTTAGCTTTAAAGTCCCTGTCATCTTTAAGTTGAAACTGTCCCTTTAAATTTTTTTGGTTACCGGTCTCCTTTAAGGGAGCCTTCCAATCCGATTGGCCGCTCGGTGTCACATGTCGCTCCTCCAATGCTGCCCCTCGTGGTCTGGTCGTGGCCATTTTGATTGCAGGTTCTTCTCCTTGTGGTGCAGCCGCCATCTTCTGGCTCTCCTCCAGGTAGGCTGTGGTGATCTTTTCCTCCTCAGGTTCGGCCCTGGACGTTGGGCATCCTCCTTTATCGATGATTTTCGCCTCTTGGAGTTCTGCCCCAGACCGGAAGGAGAAGTTTGGGTTTTCGGTCCTGGAAATTTCGCCGTGGTGTGGTCCTGGAGATTTCTCCGCGCAGTCGAGCTGGACAGTGGGATCTCTAGACGCAGTGATTGATCCATGTTCGATGTCGATTGCTGGAGCCTGGAGGCCGTCGCCACTTCGACTGATTTGGACTGGGTTCATCCAATTCCTTCCCAGCAGCGTGGAACGATCCACAGGGGGAGTCTGTTCAACACACTGCCCTAGGAGACCTGAATGTCCACGCTGTCAACGATTTGGATTTTACCTTTGGTGTAGGTGAGCAGCTTCGCTTGGACAGGAGACAGTTTTGATCGAGTGGCGCGATTCATCCAAATATTTTCAAAGGTCATTTGGCTCATCACAGTCTGGCTCGCCCCTGTGTCGATCTCCATAGAAACTGGGACTCCATTGATGTCTACTTCCATCGTCCACGGAGAACTTTCGGTGGAGCCGGTATAAATTCCATACTCTTCTTCCAGGGGTTGAGCAGCTTCATCTTCATCTGTGTCGGAGCCCCGGTAATCAGCCAACTCTTCAGTGACATGGTGAGTAAAGCTTTTTCTGCACATTTTTCTTTGCAGCCTTTGCATGATCGTCTTTGTAGCGGCACTGGTGGGCCCTGTGGTTTCCTCCACAGCGCCAGCACGGGGCCATCCGGTTTGCTCCATGTGGCGGACTCAGGGTTGCGGGACTTGGGGCAGTATTTCTGCCTTTAGAAGTAACCATGCGGTGCACTGCGCTCGTCGGTTTAGAGTCCTGGGTCAGTATTCGCCTGGAGTCGCGGCCAAAACCACGTAAGCCTGGCTCACTTGAATTGCTTTCTGCAGGGTGACTGTGATGTCCGCAGAGAGCAATTTGTCGAGAAGGCCCTCGTGGCCGATTCCGATGACAAATATGTCCCTTAGTGCTTCATTGAGGTGGTCGCCAAAATCACTTGGTGCAGCTAGTCTTCTTAAATGTACAGCATACTTAGTAATTTATTGGCTTTGGGTCGCTGGTAAGTGTAGAACACCCGGTGCCTGGCTGTGAGGATGCTTTATTTTGGTTTTAGTTGTTCCTGTATTAGTGTTACATGTTCCTCATAGCTCTTGGTGGTTGTCTTCTCTGGGGCTAGCAAGTCCCTGACGAGACAATGGATGGTGGGCCCACAACTGCTAAGCAGGATGGCCCTGCGCTTTTTCGGTCGTGTAGCCGGTGTGTCCCCATCCAGGTCATTTGCTATGAAGAAATGTTCCAATCTTTCTACAAAAGCGTCCCAATCTTCCCCATCGGTAAATTGCTGAAAGTTGCTGAGCTTTGACATGCTGAGCGTGTAGTTCGTGACCTCGTCACCAGTTATTGTATATGTAGGCATCTTTGGTAATGACTCCACAAGGCAGGATATGGTACTTAAACTGTGTAGACTGTAGTCCTTTATTTGCAGCTCCTTGAGTGAGGACACCAAGCTGTGAGCTCCCTTTTGTAATGAGTTACCCCCAGTGTGCAGGTAACCCTTAGTTCTCCAGCAGCAGCACCCTCTAGTGTACAGGTAAGGTGTGTACAGTGTAAGGTACATTCAGTGTTCCAGTCATCATATAACAATACGAGCATGCATAAATAACATAGGGAAGCTGATCAAGTCCTCCTGCGTGTGTACAGGGCTTCAGTGACCCGTCTAATGCAGCAATGTGTGGCATGCTGAGATAGACCGCAAATGTCGCCAGCTGAGGACTGAAAAGAACCCGATGCTCAGAACGACAGTGCTGTGGTGACTTTGACCTCGACGGACAGTGCAATATTGATGGTGCTGGCAGGCTGCAGATCTCTCCTTGTGAGCTGGCATACCTCAGTGATAACCGCTTTGTGGAAGCACAGTCTCCGAAGGCAGGTGGTTTGGAGCAAGTTGAAGTAAGACCGCTTGTCCCTGTACTTGCGGTGTGTGTAATGTCTGGTCCTCCTCATCAGTCTGGCATGTCTTACATTGGGCACATAATGCTGTGGAGTGTACCTTTGCCTATTTCGAGTCTGCAGCATGTCGGGTGAGAAAGGACAGGCCTCATTGCAATAGCTTTCTGTTTTCCACCGATTGGTCACAAACAATGAATGTTCCGACGAAGACACCTATTAAATTCCAATATGGTACAGTATGGTCAAGATGTTTGTACAGATGTTTACATCAACTCCAATGACCTCCAGAGTAGATCCGAACTCCCCCGAGGTTGAAGCACAGCAGCCTTTTAAAGGATGCGACATGTGATGTAGAACATGGTGTCTGTAACACTGTGATTAGTTCCGCTTTGTTCCACTTTTTCCGGGAGTTTACTTGGGTGAGCGATATTGTGGGCGATATGTGTGTGAGGTGGTGAAATTGACGGTGGGCGATCTCATGGCCACTAGTTTCGGAAACTATGATCTTTATGACAAAAAAAAGTGGACGGTCGGTATTATTTTTTCCCGGCGTTACGCACATGGGGAAAGTAACACTCGGCGATATGTTTCCGAAAAATGTCCGTCAGTTTCCATTTTGTGGCTAAATGGGCAATATATAGGTGTTATACGTCATTTCAGCGATAAAATGGACATCAAGTGGGCATTAAGCATGCAAAAAAAGTGGAAAATCTAGCCCCAAGACTAATATTGTACAAACATTTATACATGCTTTTCCTTTTCCATGACAGTTAACCTGCCTGTCACATATTGTATTCAAAGTGTTTATGTGTAATGACGTAACATATCCACTTAAGGGTGGACTGAAGGAGTACATGTGTTCCTTGGAGGCTTTAGTTGTTGGTTAAATTTTATGCTCCTCTTTGTGATAAGTACCTAGGAACCACAGAGGCCTATTCAATTCATGGACTAAAGCTATGGAACTCCAGAGTGTCCTTGATTGTGTCTTTTACATTTAATCACTGCTATTGATTGAGCTTGCTAACATTGACTATGATTGTATTTGAAAACTTGAGACAAGTGCGGAACATCATGTTGAGATTTGGTCAATACCCTCAATGCAAGGATCAGCCCGGTCATATGACTGGCCCAAGGGATATAAAGGACAGTGAGACTAAGCAGCAGTACTGCGGCCAGGTTGGTTGATTCCCACACAAAGATCTACAAGAGCCCAACCGAACTAATCAATCATTTGGACTTGTACCAAGGAAATGGATGCAGTCAAGTGGGTTGATTGCCCATTCAAAGATCTATAAGAGCTCAACCAAACTAATCAATAGTTTGGACTTGTACCAAGGAAGTGTATGTATTGTTTGCGTACTGATGACTAATCAAGTAAAATAGTTGAACTAAGACTACTTATTGTTGTGTCTTTCCTACAGGTCAACCCTTAAGCTTCTCAGTTGAAGAAGCAGAATCCTACAGATTTGAAGGACATATCAGACATGATCTGATTGAATAATGCAACAAGCTTGAGGGGCTGATTGGTCGAATCCTGTTCCTATTTTCCCATCTATTTATAAATGAAGCTGTTTTGAAATAATAGATTATCCTGGATGTAGTCAAACTGCTACAATTTTCAATTTCTAAATTTTAAAAAGTGTTTTTTAATCAATCCTCTCCTGAAGGAGATGAATAATTCACAGATACAGTTCCATAGGAAGTGGCTGTTCTTTGGTATCTTGCTTATGCTTGAGCTTTCAAAATGTCAAAAAGGCATTTAACCGTTTGGGCCATTACAGTGAGGCCCAATCCTGCATGCACCTTTCCAAAATGTCATCATATATCATAGGCAGTCCCTCAGAATCAAGGAAGACTTGCTTCCACTCCCAAAGTGAGTTCTTTGATGGCTGAACAGTCCGATACGAGAGCCACAGACCCTGTTACAGGCATTTGTCGAGGGAAGGGGTCGGTGGGGCTGGTTTGCCGCATGCTCCTTTCGCTGCCTGCACTTGGCCTCTTCATGCTCTTTGCGTTGGGACGTGGAGAGCTCGATGCCCTCCCAGATGTACTTTCTCCACCTTGGGCGGTCTTCGGCCAGGGTCTCCCAGATGTCAGTGGCGATGTCGCATTTTACCAGGGAGGCCTTGAGGGTGTCCTTATAACATCTCGTTTGGCTCGTTTACCATGAAGGACCTCCGCATAAAGCATTTGCTTAGGGAGTTTCGTATCTGGCATGCAAACTAAGTGGCCTGCCCAGCGAAGCCGATCAAGTGTGGAGAGTGCTTCAATACTGGGGATGTTAGCCTGGTCGAGGACACTGATGTTGGTGCGCTTGGGCTCCCAGGGGATTTGCAGGATCTTGTGGCGACATCATTGGTGATATATCTCCAGCGACTTGAGATGCCTTCTATACATCGTCCATGCCTCAGATCTATACAGGAGGGCGGGTATTACTACAGTCCTGTAGGCATGAGCTTAGTGGTAGATTTGAGGGCCCGGTCTTCAAACACTCTTTTTCTCAGACGGCCGAAGGCTGCACTGGAGCACTGGAGGCGATGTTGAATCTCTGCATCAATGTCTGCCTTTGTTGATAAGAGGCTCCTGAGATATGGGAAATGGTCCACGTTGTCCAGGGCCACACCATGGATCTTGATGATTGGAGGGCAGTGCTGAGCGGCGGTGACAGGCTGGTGGAGGACCTTTGTCTTACGGATGTTAAGCATAAGGCCCATGCTTTCATATGCCACAGTGAATACATTGACTAAATCCTGAAGTTCAGCCTCTGAATGTGCGCAGGCGCAGGCGTTGTCCGCATACTGCAGCTCAACAACAGAGGTTGAGGTGATCTTGGACCTGGCCTGGAGGCGGCGTAGGTTAAACAGCTTCCCACTGGTTCTGTAGTTTAGTTCCACTCCAGCGGGGAGCTTGTTGCTTGTGAGGTGGAGCATGGTGGCGAGGAAGATTGAGAAGAGGGTTGGAGCAATGATGCAGCCCTGTTTGATCCCGGTCCGGACGTGGATTGGGTCTGTAATGGATCCGTTGGTAAGGATCACGGACTGCATGTCATCGTGAAGCAGGCGAAGGATGTTGACAAACTTTTGGGGGCATCCGAAACGGAGGAGGACACTCCATAGACCCTCATGGTTGACAGTGTCAAAGGGCTTTGTAAGATCGAAAAAGGCCATGTATAAGGGCTGGCGCTGATCCCTGCATTTTTCCTGCAACTGTTGCGCTGCAAAGATCATGTCTGTTGTGCCCCATCGGGAACGAAATCCACATTGTGATTCCGGGAGGAGCTCCTCGGCCACAGGGAGAAGACGATTGAGCAGAACTCTAGCGACAACTTTCCCAGTGGCTGATAGCAGGGCGATTCCCCTGTAGTTGCCGATGTCATGTATGTAACCATCATGCAACGGTAACCTTCATGTAACTGTAACCTTCATGCAACACTGTATTTATACACTAGAAATGCACACCCTGACCACAGGGGGTGACCTTGTGGGAGACACTCCTCACCTGGGTTTCCAGGTATAAAACGGGAGGTTCCACCCAGGGTCAGCACTCCCTGGTCCTGGGAATAAAGATTAAGGTCACGTAATGACTGTGACTGCAGTACATTCCTCGTGTGATTTTGTAGTAAGGTGCAGGGACACCACATTCGGCGACGAGAAACTGGAATCACCTAACCACGAGGATGGCCACCGGTAGCACAGAGGAACATTACTGTGTGGGTGAGGACTGGGACGACTTCGTGGAGAGACTCCAGCAGAGCTTCGTCACGAAGGACTGGCTGGGAGCGGCAGCGGCTGACAAGCGGAGGGCACATCTACTGACCAGCTGTGGGACACAGACGTATGCACTGATGAAAGACCTGCTCGCACCCCAAAAGCCAGCGGACAAGTCCTTTGAAGAGCTCAGCCAGCTGATCAGTGAGCATCTCAAGCCGGCGAGTAGTGTACACATGGCCCGGCACCGGTTCTACACACACCGGCGTCGGGAGGGGCAAAACATCTCGGACTTCGTTGCGGACCTGCGGCGCTTGGCCAGTCTCTGTAAGTTCACAGATGCCTGCAGGGAGGAGATGTTCAGGGATTTCTTCATTGAGGGCATTAATCATGCCGGGATTTTCAGGAAGCTCATAGAGACCAAAGACTTGACTTTAGAAGAGGCGGCGTTGATAGCTCAGTCCTTCATGGCAGGGGAAGAGGAGACCAAGCTAATTTACGCGCGCAGCACTGGTCCCAACGTGGCGATGGACCAGGGAGTTAACATTGTGAACGCGGCTCGGGACCCCGCAGGCAGGCAAGCGCATTTCGAAACCGCCCAGGTAGCAACAGACTCTAGGGTGGGCCCACAACAGGGACAATGGAAAGGGGATTGGCAATTCACGCTATCACAAGGAACAATGTGTCCCGCAATGGGACCATTAACACCCACCATCAGAGTGCTTAGAAACAATCAAATGGGCAATCAGAGAGGAATGCCTGGTAACAGCCCTTTTGTTAACAACAATCTCAGCTCATGCTGAAGGTGCGGGGATAGACATACTGCGAAAAGCTGCAGGTTTCAGCAATATACCTGTAGGATTTGTAACGTCAGTGGACACTTGGCCAGGATGTGCAAAAAGGCTGTAGCAAGGCAAATCTGCGAGACAGAGGAACCAGATGAGGGGTCTGCAATGCAGGATGATGCCTGGGGAAAAGCCATGGATGCTGAAGTTCAGCGGGTTCATGTGGCTGACGTCCACAGCTCATACACTAAAACGCCACCCATGATGATGAAAGTTTTATTGAATGGCATCCCGGTGCGCATGGAGCTGGATACGGGAGCTAGCCAGTCACTTATGAGCACCCAACAATTTGAGAGACTATAGCCACACAGAGCTAGCAGGCCCAAACTGGAACGCATTGACACGCAGCTACAGATGTACACCAAAGAGATCATCCCAGTGTTAGGCAGTACAACCTTGGTGGTAACATATAATGGATCACAGAACCGGCTGCCACTCTGGATCATCCCGGGAAATGGCCCCGTGCTCTTGGGGAGGAGTTGGCTAGCCGAGATGAATTGGAAATGGGGGGGATGTGCACGCCATTTCATCTGTGGAGCGAAGTTCATGCTCACAGGTCCTACAAAAATTCAGGTCACTGTTTCAACCAGGTGTCGGAACGTTCAAGGGCACCAAAGTAGTGATACGCATCACTCCGGACGCCAGACCAGTGCACCACAAAGCCAGAGCGGTGTCGTATGTGATGTGTGAGAAAATTGAAAGTGAATTGGACAGGCTGCTCAGAGAGGGCGTAATTTCGTTGAATTCAGCGACTGGGCAAGTCCCATCATTCCTGTTCTTAAAGCAGATGGCTCGGTCAGGATTTGTGGCGACTACAAAGCCACCATCAACCGAGTGTCACTGCAAGACCAATACCCGCTCCCGAGAGCGGAGGACCTTTTTGCCACGCTGGCAGGTGCCAAGCTGTTCACGAAGCTGGACCTCACTTTGGCCTACATGACTCAGGAACTGGCTGAAGAATCCAAGCTTCTGGCCACCATCACGATGCACAAGGGATTATTTATCTCCAACAGGTGTCCGTTTGGCATTCGTTCGGCAGCAGCCATCTTTCAGCAGAACATGGAAAGCTTGCTCAAATCCATTCCTGGAACAATCGTATTCCAAGACGACATCCTTATAACGGGTCGAGACACCGAGGAACACCTCCACAACCTGGAGGAGGTGCTACGCCGACTGGACCGGGTAAGCTTGTGGCTGAAAAAGGCCAAGTGTGTGTTTTTGGCCCCAGAGGTCGAGTTTTTGGGTAGGAGGGTTGCCGCAGATGGGATCCGGCCCACTGAATCAAAAACGGAGGCGATCCACCGGGCGCCCAGGCCCGGCAACACGTTGGAATTGCGATCATTCCTGGGACTTTTGAATTATTTCGGGAACTTTCTGCCGAACTTAAGCACATTGTTGGAGCCGTTACACATGCTCCTGCATAAAAGTTGTGAATGGCTTTGGGGGGACAGTCAAGAACGGGCTTTCAATAAGGCGAGAAACCTGCTGTGTTCTAAGAAACTGTTGACTTTGTATGACCCCTGTAAAAAACTGGTTTTAACGTGCGATGCATCATCCTACGGGGTTGGGTGTGTGTTGCAGCAGGGTCATGATGACGGCCGACTCCAAACGGTGACTTATGCCACCAGGTCACTCTCCCAGGCAACGCGTGGATATGGCATGGTCGAAAAGGAAGCACTTGCTTCTGTTTACGGTGTGAAAAAGATGCACCAGTACCTTTTCGGTAGACAGTTCGAGCTAGAGACGGACCACAAGCCGTTAACATCCCCGTTGTCCGACAGCAAGGCTGTCAATGCCAATGCGTCAGTTCGTATACAGCGATGGGTTCTCACTCTGGCTGCGTATGACTACACCATACAGCACTGGCCAGGCACCGAAAATTGTGCTGACGCGCTCAGCAGGCTCCCACTGGCCACCACTGAGGGGGCAGCGGAGCAAGGCGCTGAGATGGTCATGGCTGTTGAGGCTTTTGACACAGCAGGCTCCCCCATCACAGCCCGCCAGATCAAACTCTGAACCAACAGAGACCCCCTCCTATCCATGATAAAGAAATGTGTTCTGACTGGAGATTGGGCGCCTGCGCACGGGGCCCCGAGGAGGTCAGACCGTTTCAGAGATGGATGGATGAGCTCTCCATCCAAGCTGACTGCCTGCTATGGGGCAGCTGGGTAGTCATGCCCCAGAAAGGAAGGGAAGCGTTCATCAGGGAACTCCACAGCGAGCACCCAGGCATCGTGTTAATGAAGGCCATTGCCCGGTCACATGTATGGTGGCCGGGGATTGACTCAGACCTGGAACACTGGGTTCGCAGGTGCACGACGTGTGCCCAGCTGGGCAATGCCCCCAGGGAGGCCCCACTCAGCCCGTGGCCCTGGCCCACCAGGCCATGGTCACGTATTCACATCGACTATGCGGGCCCGTTCATGGGGAAAATGTTCCTGATCGTTGTCAATGCATACTCGAAATGGATCAAGTGCAACATATTAAACTTGTGCATGACATCCATCACCGTGGGGAGTCTGCATACGGTTTTCGCGACCCACGGCTTGCCAGACATCCTGGTCAGCGACAATGGCCCGTGTTTCACCAGCCTTGAATTCCAGGAGTTTATGTTGGGCAATGTTATCAAACATGTTCGGACAGCGCCGTTCAAACTGGCTTCCAATGGCCTGGCAGAACGTGCGGTCCAAGTCATAAAACAGGGCATGCTATGCATCCAAGGACCCTCCCTTCAGTACCACCTATCGCGCCTCCTGCTGGCCTACAGGTCCCGCCCGCACTCACTCACGGGAGTCCCACCAGTGGAACTCCTCATGAAACGCACGCTTAAGATGCGGCTGTCCCTCATTCACCCAACCCTGGCAGACATTGTTGAGGGCAAGCGCCAGTCCCAAACCGAGTTCCATGATCGAAACTCAAGGTGGTGGTGTATAGAAATAGGTGACCCGGTATTTGTTCTTAACCATGCTTTGGGACCCAAGTGGCTTGAGGGCACAGTAATTGGCAAAGAAGGGAATAGGGTCATGGTGGTCAGACTAAACAATGGGCAGATATGCCGCAAACACTTGGACCAAGTGAAGAAAAGGTTCAGCATAGACACGGAGGAACCTGAAGAAGAGCATGAGATGTCACCCACACCACTGCCAGTGGACGAGCAACGAGGACAGTCCATAGCATGCACAGTCCCTGCGGCCAGTCCGGACAGGCCGGAATCACCTCAAGTGACAGAGACGCGTGCTGAGGCTCAGTCACCAGAGCCCCAACTGCAGCGCTCCACGAGAGAGCGTCGACCACCTGAAAGACTTAACCTTTGACACAAAAAGACGTAAGGGGAGAGGTGATGTCATGTATGTAACCATCATGCAAAGGTAACCTTCATGTAACTGTAACCTTCATGCAACTCCTGTACACTGTACTTATACCCTAGAAATGCACACCCTGACCACAGGGGGTGAACTTGTAGGAGACACTCCTCACCTGGGTTTCCCGGTATAAAAGGGGAGGTCCCACCCAGGGTCAGCACTCCTTGGTCCTGGGAATAAAGGTTAAGGTCACGTAGTGACTGTGTCTGCAGTATATGGCTCGTGTGATTTTGTAGTAAGGTGCAGGGACACCACACCCACTGTCGGACTTGTCCCCTTTTTAAAAAATGGTCACAATCACTGCATCTCTGAGATCTCCCGGCATGCTCTCCTCCCTCCAGATGAGAGAGATGAGGTCATGTATCCGTGCCAACAGTGCCTCTCCGCCATACTTTTGCACGTCAGCAGGGATTCCATCCGCACCCGTAGCCTTGTTATTCTTGAGCTGTTTAGCTATTGTATGTAGGAGTCCTCGCCAACTTCTCCCCTCTTTAGCTGAAGCACCCCCAAGGCCATTTGAGGAAACTTCACTGCAACCTCAGTTCAGGTCAACTATGTCAACAAAGGCGGTTGATCAATCCTGGGATAGTACTGTTTTGCAGCTTGCTGCCAATGTTTCCCTTAAGTTGTGCGGCCACATGGCCTGGAGCTCCCCCGCAGGCCCTTGCTGGCTTTTCAATTGGAATAATTGCACATGCGCGAACATTTGAATGGGCTGCGCAGCTACTTAAAGGGGCCACATTCCCCCAAAAATTACAGGGAACATTACTTGGTGCCACATAATATGCATTTATTTACTCAGACAAGAAACCACCAGATTTTTATTTGAAACTGCTTTTTTGTTTTGTCTAATTTCTTGCCCAATGTTCTCCCTGCAAAGAATCCCAATGGAATGATTGGATGATTGATTTTTAAAATTTTACTTCAGAATATAATCTGTATTAATACTTTGAGATAAGATATCTTCTTCAGTTATTTTCAGTAAGCTTCAAAACCTTTATATCGCTTTCTTTTGAATGAAAACATAAATAAAGTTGATATAAAGAAGCAAATTGTTTCTGAGTCCTTCTGGAATGTATACTAAAGCTGTTAAAATCAAAAAGCACATGGTGATCATTTTCTCTTTCAGCATATATCTTACATCATAAAATGTCACATATTGCAGTCGTTCCTCAATACAATTCACTTTAAATACCAAAGTCTAATTTTTATGGATCTATAAAACTACGGCCAGGGCATATAAAAGACACTGATGTGAATTTTATAGCCAATAAATTACACAGCTAAAGCAAAAATGTTTCTTTCATAAGAAGTGATACTTTGACGCTTAGACATATCCACAGTGCTTTAACTCCTGCAAACAAGAATGCTGCAAAATCTGACTTCATTATTATGTACATCACTGCTACTAGTTGTTTTACACTGTCAACTTTTTTAACCATCCCTTTTTATTGATGTCTGACAAATGATTATCTGACAGTAATCCTGCACCCTTATCATAGTGCATTTGTATGTGTAGGTGGATATAATTGAAACAGAGATTAATAACAGCCACACTAGTTGATCTAGTGAGATGAATTGTTGAGAGAATCATAAAGTTGGCTTCATATTGAATATAAGGCCATTCTAACATCAAAATCATAACAAACTACATTTTTAAAATTTAAAATACATCAGCTGTTCTAGAAATAACTTAAGCCCGAAGTTGTACACGTGGCCAATTCATACATTGTTCACAACTCTGGTCCACTCAATGGGGGAGTTTTGACTTTGGGTGATGGTGTAAAACGAACAATATCGATTCAGCCGCCTGTTATATGTCTCTCCCGATTGAAGTCAATGGAAATGAAAATCGGGAGAGATGTATGTGGGCGGCTGAATCGATATCGCTTGTCTTACACCATCACACAAAGTCAAAGTTACCCCCATTGTGTGATATCACCACAACAAACAAACCTTGCTATAGTCTGCCATCTCAAGGACTTTCACCTCCAAGCAACTTCCTTGATCGGAGAGGATGGACAGGCAAATAACCTTCTCCAACCTTTTATTGCTCTTCCCATGTTGTAGTCTGTGGCAAGTGTGCTTGCAAAGGTATGAGGCAGTCATGTCAGTTTTTCTGCAACTATTTAGAAGGTTTAAGTTCTATAAAACATGGCCTGATTGCAGTCACCTCTCTGCAACTCTCCAATAACTCACAGAGCCAATTAGTTTGGGTAAGTCTTCTTCTTCAGCTGTGGCTTTGAGTCTGAGCGAGAATCCATTCTGTGTTATGACACACCACCTGAGTCCTGTGACCAGCTAATAGCACTGCTTCAAGGGCAAACACATCACAACACCCTTCAATTCACTTCACATTCCTTCTTCCTATAAAAAAAAAGGGATCTGTAGGCACGAAAGTCATTTAGCCAAAAATAAAGAGCAAAGACTCTTTGCTATATAATGTTTTGAGCTCTTTACCATAATGCGCTGCATGCACCCATTTTGTCATCGCTTTGGGTCATCCTTGTTCACAATTGGTTATTTATTCAAGGCCTTTTGAAATTATCGAGTTGACACATCTGTCAGACTGCAAGAAGAGAAATGGTAAAAGGTCACTCAGAGAGATAGCAGCTGCTACAGACAAACCTTTTGCCTTCAAATAGCACAATCATTACAGTCTGACAGATGGGGCTTCTCCTTTCCTTTCTATTGCTTCCCTTGACTCAGGTGATTAGATACAATAGCTCATTGCCAGGTCAAGCTCCTCTGCAATTACCTGCACAATAAGATACTCTACCACTTGAGAATATAAATCATCTGTTCGGCAAAGGAGGACTCTTTTGTCCTCACAAACAGAATTTCTGTTTCTTCTTATGTGCTTGTAATAAATGTTTCTATTACTTGGGTTATTTCTCAGCAGCTACAGCAACAGAAGGAGGTGTTAGATTTTACAAAGTAAAGATATTGTATTAATGAGAAAGGCTTTTGACACACAGCCAGCTACAAGATTACCTGCTGTAGGATTTATCTTTTGCAAAGAATAACCTAAAAACATTGAAATAACATTCCTTCACTGAACAAGGCCAAGAGCACATTAGTCTGTCTATTTGTTCTCATAGCTTTCATAACAAAATTGAAAGTTGACTTGAGACTAATGAACCCTATTTGAAAATCTGTTGCAGACTCATAAAAGTGTGTATTTCATGCAATTTTTCTACATTTTCTACGGATCAGATTTCTTAATTTTTTTTTTATCCATTCACCGGATTTGGGCATCGCTGGCAAAGCCAGCATTTATTGCCCATTCCTAAGTGTCCTTGATAAGATGGTGGTGAGCTACCTTCTTGAACCGTTGCAGTCCATGTGGTAAAGGTACTCCCACAGTGCTGTTAGGGAGGGAGTGCCAGGATTTTGACCTAGCGACGATGAAGGAACGGCAATATACTTCCAAGTCAGGTGTGTGACTTGGAGGAGAATGTGGAGGTGGTGGTGTTCCCACGCATCTGCTGCCCTTGACGTTCTAGGTGGCAGGATAGCGCAGATGAATACGTGGCTTGAGCAGTGGTGCAGCAGGGAGGGATTCAAATTCCTGGGGCATTGGAACTGGTTCTGGGGGAGGTGGGACCAGTACAAACCGGACGGTCTGCACTTGGGCAGGACCGGAACCAATGTCCTAGGGGGAGTGTTTGCTAGTGCTGTTGGGGAGGAGTTAAACTAATATGGCAGGGGGATGGGAACCTATGCAGGGAGACAGAGGGAGACAAAAATGAGGCAAAAGCAAAAGACAGAAAGGAGATGAGGAAAAGTGGAGGGCAGAGAAACCCAAGGCAAAGAACAAAAAGGGCCACTGTACAGCAAAATTCTAAAAGGACAAAGGGTGTTAAAAAAGCAAGCCTGAAGGCTTTGTGTCTTAATGCAAGGAGTATCCGCAATAAGGTGGATGAATTAACTATGCAAATAGATGTTAACAAATATGATGTGATTGGGATTACGGAGACGTGGCTCCAGGATGATCAGGGCTGGGAACTCAACATCCAGGGGTATTCAACATTCAGGAAGGATAGAATAAAAGGAAAAGGAGGTGGGGTAGCATTGCTGGTTAAAGAGGAGATTAATGCAATAGTCAGGAAAGACATTAGCTTGGATGATGTGGAATCTATATGGGTAGAGCTGCAGAACACTAAAGGGCAAAAAACGTTAGTGGGAGTTGTGTACAGACCTCGAAACAGTAGTAGTGATGTTGGGGAGGGCATCAAACAGGAAATTAGGAGTGCATGCAATAAAGGGGCAGCAGTTATAATGGGTGACTTTAATATGCACATAGATTGAGCTAGCCAAACTGGAAGCAATACGGTGGAGGAGGATTTCCTGGAGTGCATAAGGGATGGTTTTCTAGACCAATATATCGAGGAACCAACTAGGGGGGAGGCCATCTTAGACTGGGTGTTGTGTAATGAGAGAGGATTAATTAACAATCTCATTGTGCGAGGCCCCTTGGGGAAGAGTGACCATAATATTGTGGAATTCTGCATTGGGATGGAGAATGAAACAGTTAATTCAAAGACCATGGTCCAGAACTTAAAGAAGGGTAACTTTGAAGGTATGAGGCGTGAATTGGCTAAGATAGATTGGCGAATGATACTTAAGGGGTTGACTGTGGATGGGCAATGGCAGACATTTAGAGACCACATGGATGAATTACAACAATTGTACATTCCTGTCTGGCGTAAAAATAAAAAAGGGAAGGTGGCTCAACCGTGGCTATCTAGGGAAATCAGGGATAGTATTAAAGCCAAGGAAGTGGCATACAAATTGGCCAGAAATAGCAGCGAACCTGGGGACTGGGAGAAATTTAGAACTCAGCAGAGGAGGACAAAGGGTTTGATTAGGGCAGGGAAAATGGAGTACGAGAAGAAGCTTGCAGGGAACATTAAGGTGGATTGCAAAGGTTTCTATAGGTATGTAAAGAGAAAAAGGTTAGTCAAGACAAACGTAGGTCCCCTGCAGTCAGAATCAGGGGAAGTCATAACGGGGAACAAAGAAATGGCAGACCAATTGAACAAGTACTTTGGTTCAGTATTCACTAAGGAGGACACAAACAACCTTCCGGATATAAAAGGGGTCAGAGGGTCTAGTAAGGAGGAGGAACTGATGAAAATCTTTATTAGTCGGGAAATTGTGCTGGGGAAATTGATGGGATTGAAGGCCGATAAATCCCCAGGACCTGATGGACTGCATCCCAGAGTACTTAAGGAGGTGGCCTTGGAAATAGCGGATGCATTGACAGTCATTTTCCAACATTCCATTGACTCTGGATCAGTTCCTATCGAGTGGAGGGTAGCCAATGTAACCCCACTTTTTAAAAAAGGAGGGAGAGAGAAAGCAGGGAATTATAGACCGGTCAGCCTGACCTCAGTAGTGGGTAAAATGATGGAATCAATTATTAAGGATGTCATAGCAGCGCATTTGGAAAATGGTGACATGATAGGTCCAAGTCAGCATGGATTTGTGAAAGGGAGATCATGCTTGACAAATCTTCTGGAATTTTTTGAGGATGCTTCCAGTAAAGTGGACAAAGGAGAACCAGTTGATGTGGTATATTTGGACTTTCAGAAGGCTTTCGACAAGGTCCCACACAGGAGATTAATGTGCAAAGTTAAAGCACATGGGATTGGGGGTAGTGTGCTGACGTGGAT
The DNA here is from genome assembly GCF_044704955.1 of Pristiophorus japonicus. Lineage (NCBI taxonomy): Eukaryota > Metazoa > Chordata > Chondrichthyes > Pristiophoridae > Pristiophorus > Pristiophorus japonicus. The sequence goes on along the minus strand of NC_091977.1, from coordinate 466,907,321 downwards.
TGAGAACTGGTTGTCAGACAGGAAGCAAAGAGTAGGAGTAAATGGGTACTTTTCAGAATGGCAGGCAGTGACTAGTGGGGTACCGCAAGGTTCTGTGCTGGGGCCCCAGCTGTTTACATTGTACATTAATGATTTAGACGAGGGGATTAAATGTAGTATCTCCAAATTTGCGGATGACACTAAGTTTGGTGGCAGTATGAGCTGCTAGGAGGATGCTATGAGGCTGCAGACTGACTTGGATAGGTTAGGTGAGTGGGCAAATGCGTGGCAGATGAAGTATAATGTGGATAAATGTGAGGTTATCCACTTTGGTGGTAAAAACAGAGAGACAGACTATTATCTGAATGGTGACAGATTAGGAAAAGGGAAGGTGCAACGAGACCTGGGTGTCATGGTACATCAGTCATTGAAGGTTGGTATGCAGTTACAGCAGGCGGTTAAGAAAGCAAATGGCATGTTGGCCTTCATAGCGAGGGGATTTGAGTACAGGGGCAGGGAGGTGTTGCTACAGTTGTATAGGGCCTTGGTGAGGCCACACCTGGAGTATTGTGTACAGTTTTGGTCTCCTAACTTGAGGAAGGACGTTCTTGCTATTGAGGGAGTGCAGCGAAGATTCACCAGACTGATTCCCGGGATGGTGGGACTGACCTATCAAGAAAGACTGGATCAACCAGGCTTGTATTCACTGGAGTTCAGAAGAGTGAGAGGGGACCTCATAGAAACGTTTAAAATTCTGACGGGTTTGGACAGGTTGGATGCAGGAAGAATGTTCCCAATGTTGGGGAAGTCCAGAACCAGGGGTCACAGTCTAAGGATAAGGGGTAAGCCATTTAGGACCGAGATGAGGAGAAACTTCTTCACCCAGAGAGTGGTGAAGCTGTGGAATTCTCTACCACAGAAAGTAGTTGAGGCCAATTCACTAACTATATTCAAAAGGGAGTTAGATGAAGTCCTTACTACTCGGGGGATCAAGGGGTATGGCGAGAAAGCAGGAAGGGGGTACTTCAGTTTCATGTTCAGCCATGAACTCATTGAATGGCGGTGCAGGCTAGAAGGGCTGAATGGCCTGCTCCTGCACCTATTTTCTATGTTTCTATGTTTCTATGTTTCTAGAGGTCGTGGACTTGGGAGGCGCTGCCAAAGAAGCTTTGCCGAGTTGCTGGAGTGCATCTTATAGATGGTATACACTGCAGCCACGGTGCACCAGTGGTGGAGGGAGTGAATGTTTAGGTATTGGATGGGGTGCCAATCAAGCGGGCTGCTTTGTCCTGGACGGTGTGGAGCTTCTTGAGTGTTGTTGGAGCTCTGCTCAGTTGCAGGTTATTACATACTGAACAATTAAGGAAATAGATGATGGTTGTGGAGGTTGAGCTCTGCAGGCTTTACCCACAAATAGCACAAGACTATTGGTTACCGTTTTAACAAAATCATTTACTTTCCATGAGAATGTGTTCAAGCCATTTTTCGGACGAAACTTTTAAATCATCCTCAACTACACAAGGCTTGACATTACTTTGAGCCAACAACAAATGCATTAAATGAGAACTAATCCTTTCCCAGTTTTTTTTCTACATACAGGAACACAAAACTTTGCTCTGGTGGCTTTCAGCAAAGTCAGATGTGTTACAATTTAATCCTCAGCTGAAGAGCTAATCTCAACACATCTACAATAATGTTGTTGAGCCACTTGTTAAACTGCCCCCATAGAATTCAGGAGCTCAAGCCTGTAAAATGTTGGCTAATGTTACTGTGTATTGTGCATGACTCTCGTGCTTTTTTCTGATTATCCCAGGTACAAGGTTACAAAACCAATATAGCCTATAGGCTTTGCTTGAGCTCAAAATGATCATTTCAACCATTTTACTTTTTACATTCAAAAATGGTAAGTCATGATAAAATAATTATTTTCAGGCGTGCTTCTTGCTGTCCTTTCATATGGCGTATCGCCAGCTACAAGGGAAATATGCATCAACTGTAGGAAATGGCCAGCTACTTTACAAAACTGATAGGTATGCATTAGGAATGTAAAACTTTACACTATTATGCCCAGGAAATGTGATTATTTAGTGTCTGTCTTATTGTGAATGTTTTGGAAGGTTGAGTACATTATCATGGTATTTGTAAATGTATTGGCCCTAAACTTGGTGGAAGCTAAGTTCTGCCCAAGTGCCGCCCAAAGGACCGCTGAGATACCTGATGGTACTTTGGGCGGAAGTTTCGTGGAAAGGTCCTGAAAAGCCGCCCGGCGGTACAAACCGACTTACGGCATGAATCTGGACGGCAGCTCCCAATAACGATGCCAAATGCAATGCTCGGCAAAGTACCGTTGAGGATTAAATTGGGCGCAGGGAGGGAAGGTGGGGGGGACAGATAAAAGTAAAAATTTACAAAAAATTAGAAAAAACACTGGAATACCTTCAGGAAACCCCATCCACCTGAATCACTGGAAAAACAATGAGAAGTTTACAAATGTTTTTTTGCAGGTATTAGAAACATAGAAACATAGAAAATAGGTGCAGGAGTAGGCCATTCGGCCCTTCGAGCCTGCACCGTCATTCAATAAGATCATGGCCGATCATTCACCTCAGTACCCCTTTCCTGCTTTCTCTCCATACCCCTTGATCCCTTTAGCCATAAGGGCCATATCTAACCCTCTCTTGAATATATCCAATGAACTGGCATCAACAACTCTCTGCAGCAGGGAATTCCACAGTTTAACAACTCTCTGAGTGAAGAAGTTTCTCCTCATCTCAGTCCTAAATGGCCTACCCCTTATGCTAAGACTGTGTCCCTGGTTCTGGACTTCCCCAACATCGGGAACATTCTTCCCGCATCTAACCTGTCCAGTCCCGTCAGAATCTTATATGTTTCCATGAGATCCTCTCTCATCCTTCTGAACTCCAGTGAATAAAGGCCCAGTTGATCCAGTCTCTCTTCATTTGACAATCCAGCCATCCCTGGAACTAATCTGGTGAACCTTCGCTGCACTCCCTCAATAGCAAGAATGTCCTTTCTCATATTAGGAGACCAAAACTGAATACAATATTCCAGGTGAGGCCTCACCAAGGCCCTGTACAACTGCAGTAAGACTTCCCTGCTCCAATACTCAAATCCCCTAGCTATGAAGGCCAACATACCATTTGCCTTCACCGCCTGCTGTACCTGCATGCCAAATTTCAATGACTGATGAACCATGACACCCAGGTCTCGTTGCACCTCCCCTTTTCCTAATCTGCCGCCATTCAGATAATATTCTGCCTTCGTGTTTTTGCCCCCAAAATGGATAACCTCACATTTATCCACATTATACTGCATCTGCCATGCATTTGCCCACTCACCTAACCTGTCCAAGTCACCCTGCAGCCTCTTAGCGTCCCCCTTACAGCTCACACCGCCACCCAGTTTAGTGTCATCTTGGAGATATTACACTCAATTCCTTCAAATAAATCGTTAATGTATATTGTAAATAGCTGGAGTCCCAGCACTGAGCCCTGCGGCACCCCACTAGTCACTGCCTGCCATTCTGAAATGGATCCGTTTATCTCGACTCTCTGCTTCCTGTCTGCCAACCAGTTCTCTATCCATGTCAGTACATTACCCCCAATACCATGCACTTTGATTTTGCACACCAATCTCTTGTATGGGACCTTGTCAAAAGCCTTTGAAAGTCCAAATACACCACATCCACTGGTTCTCCTTTGTCCACTCTGCTAGTTACATCCTCAAAAAATTCCAGAACATTTGTCAAGCATGATTTCCCTTTCATAAATCCATGCTGACTTGGACCGATCCTGTCACTGCTTTTCAAATGCGCTGCTATTTCATCCTTAATGATTGATTCCAACATTTTCCCCACTACTGATGTCAGGCTAACCGGTCTATAATTACCCGTTTTCTCTCTCCCTCCTTTTTTAAAAATGGTGTTACATTAGCTACCCTCCAGTCCATAGGAACTGACCCAGAGTCGATAGACTGTTGGAAAATGATCACCAATGCATCCACTATTTCTAGGACCACTTCCTTAAGTACTCTGGAATGCAGACAATCAGGCCCCAGGGATTTATCAGCCTTCAATCCCATCAATTTCCCTAACATAATTTCCCGCCTAATAAGGATATCCTTCAGTTCCTCCTTCTCACTGGGCCAACTGTCCCCTAGTACATTCGGAAGGTTATTTGTGTCTTCCTTCGTGAAGATAGAACTGAAGTATTTGTTCAATTGGTCTGTCATTTCTTTGTTCCCCATTATAAATTCACCTGAATCCGACTGCAAGAGACCTACATTTGTCTTTTTCTCTTCACATATTTATAGAAGCTTTTGCAGTCAGTTTTTATGTTCTCTGCAAGCTTCCTCTCGTACTCTATTTTCCTCCTCTTAATTAAACCCTTTGTCCTCCTCTGTTGAATTCTAAATTTCTCCCAGTCCTCAGGTTTGTTACATTTTCTATCCAATTTATATGCCTCTTCCTTGATTTTAACACTATCCTTAATTTCCCTTCTTAGCCATGGTTGAGTCACCTTCCCCATTTTATTTTTACTCCAGACAGGGATGTACAATTGCTGAAGTTCATTCATGTGATCTTTAAATGTTTGCCATTGCTTATCCACTGTCAACCCTTTAAGTATCCTTTGCCAGTCTATTCTAGCCAATTCACACCTCATACCGTTGAAGTTACCTTTCCTTAAATTCAGGACCCTAGTTTCCAAATTAACTGTGTCACTCTCCATCTTAATAAAGAATTCTACCATATTATGGTCACTCTTCCCCAAGGGGCCTCGCACAACAAGATTGCTAATTAATCCTCTCTCATTACACAACACCCAGTCTAAGATGGCGTCCCCCCTAGTTGGTTTCTCGACATATTGGTCTAGAAAACCATCCCTAATACACTCCAGGAAATCCTCCTTCACCGCATTGCTACCAGTTTGGTTAGCCCAATCAATATGTAGATTAAAGTCGCCCATGATAACTGATGTACCTTTATTGCACACATCCCTTATTTCTTATTTGATGCTGTCCCCAACCTCATTACTACTGTTTGGTGGTCTGTACACAACTCCCACGAGCGTTTTCTGCCCTTTGGTATTCCGCAGCTCCACCCATACCGATTCCACATCATCCAGGCTAATGTCCCTCCTTACTATTGCATTAATTTCCTCTTTAACCAGCAATGCCACCCTGCCTACTTTTCCTTTCTGTCTATCCTTTCTAAATGTTGAATACCCCTGGATGTTGAGTTCCCAGCCTTGGTCACCCTGGAGCCATGTCTCCGTGATGCCAATTACATCATATCCGTTAACTGCTGTCTGCGCAGTTAATTCGACCACCTTATTCTGAATACTCCTCGCATTGAGACACAGAGCCTTCAGGCTTGTCTTTTTAACACCTTTGCCCCTTTAGAATTTTGCTGTAATGTGGCCCTTTTTCTTTTTTGCCTTGGGTTTCTCTACCCTCCATTTTTATTATTCTCCTTTCCATCTTTTGCTTCTGCCTCCATTTTATTTCCCTCTGTCTCCCTGCATAGGTACCCATTCCCCTGCCATTTCAGTTTAACTCCTCCCCAACAGCACTAGCAAACACTCCCCTGAGGATATTGGTTCCGGTCCTGCCCAGGTGCAGACCGTCTGGTTTGTACTGGTCCCATCTCCCCCAGAACCCGTTCCAATGTCCCAGGAATTTGAATCCCTCCTTTTTGTACCACTCCTCAAGCCACGTATTCATTTGGGCTATCCTGCGATTCCTACTCTGACTAGCATGTGGCACTGGTAGCAATCCTGAGATTACTACTTTTGAAGTCCTACTTTATAATTTAACTCCTAGCTCCCTAAATTCCTCTCGTAGGACCTCATCCCGTTTTGTACCTATATCATTGGTACCAATGTGCACCACGAAAACTGGCTGTTCACTCTCCCTTTTCAGATGCCCTGCACCCCCTCAAAGACATCCTTGACTCTTGCACCAAGGAGGCAACATACTATCCTGGAGGCTCGGTTGCGGCTGCAGAAACGCCTATCTATTCCCCTTACAATCAAATCCCCTATCACTATAGCTCTCCTACTCTTTTTCCTGCCCTCCTGTGCAGCAGAGCCACCCACGGTGCCATGAACTTGGCTGCTGCTGCCCTCCCCTGATGAGTCATCCCCCTCAACAGTACCCAAAGTGCTGTATCTGTTTTACAGGGGGATGACCACAGGGGACCCCTGCACTACCTTCCTTGCACTGCTCCTCCTGTTGGTTACCCATTTACTATCTGGCTGTGTACCCTTTACCTGCGGTGTGACCAACTCGATAAACGTGCTATTCACGTCATTCTCAGCATCGTGCATGCTCCAGAGTGAATCCACCCGCAGCTCTAGTGCTGCAATGCGGTCCGTCAGGAGCTGGAGGCGGATGCACTTCCCACACACGTAGTCGTCAGGGACACCGGAAGCGTCCCTGACTTCCCACATAGTACAGGAGGAGCATAACACGTGCCCGAGCTGTCCTACCATGACTTAACCCTTAGATTAACTTAATTTGGCAAAAACAATGCGAAAGGTTACCTACTGATAAAGAAAAGAATACGAAAAACTACTTACCAATCACCAGCCAATCACTTACCCCCTTGGCTGTGACGTCACCTTTCGTTTTCTTTCTACTTCTTTTTTGCCTTCTCCCTGCAGCTGCACAAGCACACCTCTGACCCTGGACTCTCGCCTCCTCGACCACCAACTCCCGACTGCTGAACACGCGGCCTTTTTATAGGCCTCCGACCTCCTCGACCACGATCCGTTGAGATTAGACCTACTTCCACGCGGTGATCCTTCCTCCCACCCGGATCAAACTAGCAGCTCGGCGGGCGGGAGGACACTTACATAGCTGCGTGCCAGCTGACATCAGCGGGCGGTTCCCAGTGGTCTTCCCTCCCTTCCGGCGGGAGGACCCTACCAAACTCGCACGGAGGAGAGACCGGCCAGAAAACGCGGTGGCAGTTGACGGCAGGAGGCAGCAGCGGGCGGTGTGTCCACCAGGTTCGGCCCCATGATTATTAATTTTTATTAATGAAATAGCATGGAAGTATTCCTGAATTGGCATGTAGAGATAAACAACTCCTGTGCTCAATTCAGAAAGATTCATGTTGACAAATCATAATCTGTAAATACGTCTGATACTCAGACATCCTTTTTATTTAGGCTCCGCAATTTGAATGCCTGTATCATATGCAAAAGTAAAATTCATTCATGCTAATAGCAGGTCAAATTCAACAGATGCCGTAGATTTTGTCAATCCCATTAATAACATGCTGATTCAGTGTTCATAATCATTACATGCAATGAAAATGTTGCATATTAATAGAATTTTATCGACCATTTGTGAGCTTTGCCTTCTTTTCTGCTATGCTGTATCACAGAAACACAACTGATGGCCTTGACATTAATGGTAACATATGCTGCAGGCATCTACCTGGGATGTTTGTGGCACATCGCGTACTCTCCCATCATTACAGCCTGTTGTTTTCTCCAGTCTCCTTGTCACTTTATGAATATATTTCAGCCTTTCCTCTCTTTCACATGCCAGTTTTTATCCTTTTCAGGTCATTTTATACACTTTCTCATTACATTCACTGCTTTATCTCCATCTCTGAACAGGGTCTTATGCCTGACATTCTAAGGTACCTTTTCAACCAGAGTGGAATATGCCCAGCACTGACGAGTGTTGCTGAGGGGTCCTTAAATAAGTGATAGGTCCTTCATAGCATATGCAAGGGGCCTTATGCCTGTTTGAGGCAGTGATCTGAGACACTTGAAAATCGTTCGAGGCAGTAGACATACTTCAGGCATTGTTGGGGCATCTTGTTCCCATTTTCCGCCCAGAAAACAGGTGAAATGAGGACTAATCCCAACCCCTGTATTTCACAGGAGTAGGGTTAAAAACTACAGCTTTCGTCTACCTGTCATGCACAGAATTTGTCAGCAATAGCTGAAAATCTCTGCACCCAAAGCTCAGGTGAAATTTCCAACTCTGGGAGAGAAGCTTGACAGAAAGGGCAGGCCTATATGGGGGAAACCTCTTGCAAACATTTAGAACATTCAAAGACTAATGAGTCATTTTGTCCAAATTGTGTAATTTTTAATGGGCCGAAAATTCCAGCCTCGCTGGGTCCGTACGAATTGCACACGGGCCTGGCAAGGCCTCACAAAAGCCGATTTTTGGGGCGCGATGCATATGCGCCGAAAACCAGCTTTTCCGATCTGTTAAGATTTCTAAAGAGATCCTCCGCACCTCCCGGGAGAAGGACATCTGTGCGGGAGAGATTGGGCTATTTTCCCAACTCATGCCCAGCGAATGTCCTTCAAAGTTCTACGCCTAGTAAAAGCAGGCGCATAGCCTACTTTTACCAGCATAACACTTTTAAAACATATAAAAATTAAATTTAAACACTCATTTTGATATTAAAAACCCTGTCCATTAAGGTAAGTTTATTTTTAACATTATTAAAACACATTAAAAATATTCCAAAAAATATATATTTTTTCTAAAACATTTAATTACATTTAATTTCAATTAATTTTAAATATGTGAGGTGTTTTATTTATTTATTATGCTGTGTTTCGGTGTTTTAGGGATTATTCTCTGTGATTGTAATAGGAATTCGTACAAACGGGTTTCCTATTTTTAATCAATGGGAATACTGCATAGTGATTGGTAGTCCAGGCCCACGTGGCTCCAGCATGTACATACGTACCTGAAATACATCTTCCCATGAATCTAGGCCTCTGACCAGAATCCTACTTTCCTCCGGGACCACCAGGTACTTTCGTAAAAAATTTTCGGGTTGGAGGCATTCATACGAAGGAAGCCTCCGACCACAATTTTCCCCCCAATATGTTTATATTTTTTATATTTTCAGTTGTATAACCTAGCAAGGAAGGAAAATGTCAGCATGAGGAGCTGGAAACGTTTGATTGAGCATATTCTGGATTGTTTTATTACAGTTGCAGATTCTGATTGGTACTTTTGAAAATGTCAGCAGTTTGATTGGATATTGGATATAAGTGGGTTCCTGGTTTGTGATTGGTAGCTATTCTTTCAGTAAACGCAGAAAGCAACAGAGAGTCAAAGTTGACATCTTGACTATCCAGTATTTTAAACTGAAAATAATCAATAGTATCATGTAGTTCTGGAACACTTATCCATAATGAGGCAATCTTTCAGAAAATTATGCTATGTCATGTATATGATAATATCTGTGATGCAAAGCATCAAGTCACTCTTTCAACCTCAATGAATCCTCACTGGTGTACTGCCTCTGCCCTTTCTTGGTAGCATGGCCCTCATTCACTAAGTTGTGCTAATCTGTTCAGATGTGTCAGCCTTTCATGTACTATATTTATGTCCTCCTAATTTGTGTGTTGAGCCTCTTTGCTTGGGTTCACATTAAATTCTTTGCAGACTTTCTTTAAAATGTTGCTTTGACCACCTTGGGGCAATCAAGGACAAGTAGGTCATCTAGTAAATTAAATTCCTTTTTGTTAAAATACCTTTTTGCAATTCCATCAGGAATTTGGAAGATTTGTGCATTTTGTTTATTTATTTATCATATTGTTTTGCAGCAGAACTCAATTAAATTACACATATAAACTACATAAGATAAAATACAACGCATTCTAACAATGCTCATGTACAGTAAATTAACATTCAATCTGTATCCAAGAAGACAACACTGTTTGCAAGATCAGTTCCACACTATAAATCACAATAGCATGCTGTACGCATCTTTACCAAATACAATATTTCTATACAACAATTTGTATTTCTGTGGGATCTGTACTATTCACTATGCAGAAGATGACTTAGAGTATTTACAGAGTGGATAAAAGAATGGTAAGAATAGCAACTTTTATTTAAAATAGTAAAACGTCCCAAGGCGCTTCACAGGAGCATTATCAAATAAAATTTGACACCGAGCCACATAAGGAGATATTAGGGCAGATGACCAAAAGCTTAGTCAAAGAGATAGGAGTGTCTTAAAGGAGGAAAGAGTTATAGAGATGCGGTAAGGATTAGGGAGGGAATTCCAAACCATAGGGCATTGGTAGCTGTTAGAAACAGCCAAGTTTAAGGTTAACGCTGGTCACTTTAATAATCAGGATCGACTGTAAACCAATCTGGTGGGTAAATTGTGTTTAATCAGAGTTTAAGACGGAATATAACACATTAGTTATACAGCAAAAACATACAACTGTGACAAGTAGTTGATACCGATCCAATCGGACAAACGGCTGGTGCACGTGAGCAGTTTTCTTGCTTGCAGCCTCTTCCTCTTCCTCTAAAGCTTCCTTTGGTAAAGCATGGGATCGCTTAAAGAACGTTTGACCAGTCCAACTTCTGTTTCGCTCTCCCCTCAAACCATTTGTGAGGACAGCCTTGAGAAGGCTTACTTTTATTCTCTTTTAAAGGGTGGGCCTGACATGGGATATTGACAAGACCTTTTGACCTATAGAGGTTTCCCTAAAAACTTAATGCCCAATTAGGCTTCTAGTTCTTTGTCTCGATTCTTGTGTCATAGCCCGCCCTAAAGATTTTCATGTTCTTGGCCACATGTTTTTCTTTGTTTATACTATCCCAGGATTTCTTCCTTTGAAATTCATATCTTATCTCTTTTGTCCGTATCCTGCCTTTGATCCCATGACGCCAAAACAGAAAACTGCTTGCTCCTTTATGATGGAGCAAAGGTTTAACACATTGTCTAAAATAAAGAAAGTTGAAGTCTTAACTTGAAAGAAACAGATAGTGCAGAACGTTATAACTTCTCAGAAGGGTACCAAAACATTACAATTTTTAAGCATCTAATACTAGTGTGAGGAGACACTTCAGCTCTAATTCTAACATAACGATTTAAACACATTATTCTTGGTGTCAATTTTATACATTTTAAGCCCAAGGGGCTGAAATTGATGATATCCCGTTTCTTGGCGGTATTCGGGCTGTCCATGATTTTTTACCGCTGCCACTGCGATCCTCCAGCGCAACTTTGATGGAAATGTAGCGTGCGACAGCGAGAGCGGCGTGTAGCGGGTGTCGGTGGGCGGTGCAGGCCATTAGACTCGGCAAAGGTCGGAGGCCAAGTTCTGCGCATGCGTGATTTTTTTTAATGCACATGCGCAATTTTTTTTTAATGCACATGCGCGATCTTTTTCCCGGAGACTGAGTTCTGCGCATGCGCAATTTTTTATTAAGGTTATTGAAGTTATTGCTGGAGGAGTGGGCTGAGGATTGCTGAGTGAGTGTGGAGCTCAGGACTACAAGGGGGTCTTGGGGAGTGGGTTGGGGATTGGTGAGTGAGTGTGGAGCTCAGAACCACAAGGGACTGGGGGAGTGGGCCGGGGACTGATGAGTGAGTGTGGAGATCAGTAACAGAGGGGCTGGGGGAGTGGGCTGGGGATTGGTGAATGAGTGTGGAGTTCAGGAGCACAAGTGGCTGGGGAAGTGGGCTGGGGACTGGTGAGTGAGTGTGGAGCTCAGGAGCACAAGGGGCTGGGGGAATGGGCTGGGGATTGGTGATTGAATGTGGAGCTCAGGAGCACAAGAGGCTGGGGGAGTGGACTGGAGGTTGGTGAGTGAGTGTGGAGCTCAGGACCATAAGGGCCTGGGGCAGTGGGCTGGAGGTTGGTAAAATAAAATTATTGATCTCAATCGGACTTTGTTGGAAGGGCTGAGAGTGTATAATTCCAAATAGATCTGAGGAACTTTTTTATGAGAAGGGTCAGCACCGTCCGCTTAAGATCGGCTAAGATCAGGTATGACCTTACTTTTCAGGATGGTATTTAGGACGGGCAGTAAATGGATCTTAGTGATTAAATTTGTGTTTTTGGGGCCTTCTCCGATGGGTAGGCAGTATGGACTACTGCCGGTGGTAAATATCTGATGAATTTATCGCCGGTGGGAATGTGGACAGTAAGTGGGCAGTAATTGATTTTGTTCGAACAAATTCGCTTTTCTGGGCAGTAAGTGGATGGTAGTGGGTGGTAATATGACACATTTCCAACCCCTGAATTCTAACATAGCTGAAAGCACAGCTGCCAATGGTGGAGTGATTAAAATCAGAGATGCTCAAGAGGCCAGAATTGGAGGAGCGCAGATATGTCGGACGGTTGTGAGGCTGGAGGAGATTTCAGAGATAGAGCTGGGTGAGGCCATGGAGAGTTTTGAAAACAAGGATGGGAATTATTAAATTGAGGCATTTCTTAACTGAGAGCCAATGTAGGTCAGCAAGCGGTGCTGGGTGAACGGGATTTGTTGCAAGTTAGGAAAAAGCAGAAAGTTAGGGGAATAAAATAATGCGTTCAAAGAGAGGGTTTCTACAGAGGCCTCTGAAAACAGGTAAAAGAAAGCAAAGAAAGACTTAGGGGAGAGAAGTTGGCCTCCTTTGTGCCTCTCAATTGCGCCTCCCGACTTCCTGGACCGGGCGCAGTGACATCACCGGCGTCTGTGAACTTCCATGGCAAGTTAGCACTGGTGCTAAAACTTACTGTTTCGATCTCTTGTGCCCTGATGATCGTATACAGCACCCCGTTATCACCCCGGATGTATAATTCACTTCCACCCCCTGCAGCATCACCGGGCGTCAACAATGGCAGCTGCAGGAGGCGTTGTCATCTCGGCTGGCCGCTTGGGGAGTACTAATTAAAGGCAGTGGTGGCCAGTTAGGCCAAAATGTAATAATGTCCCCAGTGTGCTGTATTTTGATTTTTTTTCCAGCCCACAATTGATCAGTCCTGCACTCTCTTAGAGTGCGTGGGGCTGCAATGCGTGTATCACAGGTGTCGTCGATGACCATACACAGCCTTATGCTTCATTGACCACAGCATTGGCCCTTCCCTTTAAGGGAGTGAAGGAGCCTATAAGACCGGCAGCGCTGCCCCGAACATTGCTGAGTGCTCTGCCACTACTGCCCCTCTCATTCCCTTTAGCACTCTAAAGGAAGTGGTCGCGCTTGATTTAGCGCTCCACTTCCCTCTTGGAGCATTAAACCAGAAGTTCCAGTCGGAATCAATTATGTAGCACCCGGCGATCCTTTTGCACTCTCGCAAAAGTTATCGCCCCAAACGGGGCGCTATGCAATTTCTAGTCCTTACATTTACACAGCTCCTTTCATGACCTCAGGACGTCCCAAAGCACTTTACAGCGGATTAAGTTTTTTTTTGGAAGCGTATTCACTGTTGTGATGTGGGAAACACAGCAACTAATTTGCACTCAGGAAGGTCCCACAAACAGCAATGTGATAATGACCAGATAACAAAACATAGAGATCTGGGGATTTAGGTAGGGAATTTCAGAGTGCAATGGCCTAGTGCTGAAAGAGTAGCTATTGATAATGGATTGGAGGGAAGTAAGGGATGAGGAGTAAAGGATGTGTGCAAGGTCATATGGCTGGAGGACATCCTGCAGCACGGGTGTTTGTGGTCATACATGGATTTGAAAGCAGCTAAAAGCATTTTTGCTCTGATTGGACTGTATTATGATCATGTATTGGTGCATGTTCTGCTGTGTTGAAACACCAGGAAAGTAACAAGACTTTTCCTTATGGCAGTGCTTAGTGTTAACGGTTTGAACTGTGTTGTTGGGCTGTGTAGCCTCTTCCACAGACCTGAATCAACAATAAGTAAACAACAACAACTTGTATTTAGGTAGTTCCTTTAAAGTAGAAAAACATCCCAAGGCTCTTCACATAGCTTCTCAATCAGACAAAAGATATTAGGAGGGGTAACCAAAATATGGGTCAAATAGATGGGTTTCAAGGAGGCTCTAAAAGTAGGAAGGGGAGGTGGAAAGGCAGAGAATGCCAGAGCAAGGGGCCAGGACAGTCGAAAGCATGGCTGCCAATGGAAACACAAACTGAGGAAGGAGAGAGAGAGAGAGCAACACAAACTGGGAGAGGGAGAGAGCAACACACACTGGATGAGGCAGAGAGATGGAAAGCACCACAAACTGGAGGAAAGAGAGAGAAACAAACTGGGGGAAGAGAGAATGCAACAGAAATTTGGAGAGGGAGAGACCAACACAAACTGCATGAGGAAGAGAGAGAAACACAAACTGGGGAAGGAGTATGAGAGAGAGCAAACTGGGGAGGGAGGAACACAAGCTGGGGAGGGAGGGAGAGAGAAACACAAACTGGAGGGAGGGAGAGTTCATGTTGGCCTGTGATGTTCATTGTTGTCATCATCATCGGCGGTCCCTCGAAACGAGGATGATTTGCTTCCACACCAAAAAAGGGTAAGTTCACAGGTGTTCCAATGGAGCACCTAAAATTCCAGATCCTGAACTACATCCTGAAGGGTGGAAGATGCCTGTGCATGGATTTTTTTTAACGTGTGGTTACCGTTGCACACCAGCCACCACACGGGCTTGACAGAGAAGGGCCTTGGTCCAGTAGCAAGGATTACCCAAGACGACTGGAGACCTGCTCTGCTGCACAGACCTAGTGTGCGCACATATCACAGTGTGGGCTGGCCCGTGCTGCCCCTGGACCCTCGCCTCTTCTGGGCCCCGGTCACATCCCTCCACAGTCTCTCGCCGCTCCTGCTGTATCTGCCCACGCTCCAATCACTGACCTGGATCTTGATGACGTCACTCTTCGCTGCCATCGCAGCTGGTGCTGCTCCCTGGAGTAGCATGCCTCCACGCTGCTCCCAGGCCACCGCTGCTTTTATGGCCCTGACCTGCCATTGATGGTCTCCCGCAGGTCGGGGCCTCCACGCTGCTCCCAGGCTGCTGCTTGGCGCTCCTTTTATGGCCACAACCAGCGGCAAGTCATTGTTGTATAATGTGTTTTAATACAGGAGTTTTGTGCTTCTCCTTGAAGCTGGGCTTCAGTGGAGGAGTGTGGGAGTCAGTGAACTGAATTATAGTTTTAGTTTTATTTATTATATTAGTAAAAAGTCATAAAATTGTACAAAAACTTTCGTTAGATGTTACTTAGGAACCTGTGTTGGGGTGTCACGTCTGGCGCGATGCACCCCTGCGCTGATCCCTTCTCTCCTGCGGAGCATCATGTTGGTGAGGATAAGGCTGCTGGTGTTGTTGCTGCTGATGCTGGTGTGGCTGGTGTTGTTGGTGCTGGGGCTCACCTTGGTCCAAAACTGAGGTCCAAATTGAGGCAGCATAAGTGGCACCCATGCTGAACTGATAGATGGCAGGTAAAGTGGAGATAGAAACATAGAAGCACAGAAATTTATAGCACAGAAGGAGGCCATTTCGGCCCATCGTGTCCGCGCCGGCCGACAAAGAGCCACATATAAACCTATGAACAATGAACGATGGCAGAAAAGTAAAGAACACCCAGCCCAACCAGTCCGCCCCACACAACTGCGACACCCCTTACACTGAAACATTCTACACTCCACCCCAACTGGAGCCATGTGATCTCCTAGGAGAGGCAAAAACCAGATAAAAACCCAGGCCAATTTAGGGAAAAAAATCTGGGAAAATTCCTCTATGACCCATCCAGGTGATCAAAACGAGTCCAGAAGATCACCCTGGCTGTATTCGATTCCCTGCAGTACTTACCATCATATCTGTTATGTATGCACACCTTGTAACCAGCATTCTACCGCCACCAGAGGGCGCATCTGTTGGAATCCCAGGGGATCCCAGCATTCCTTGGGAGCAAGGCATATAAGCAGGCCTCCCATGCTGTGCCAGCAATCTGGAGTCAGAATAAAGAGACTAAGGTCACACTTACTCAAGTCTACAGTACTCAGTCACATTGCTTTATTTGAGACATAACAACTAGCGACGAGTAATAGATAACGAACCATCACGTGAAAATGCAGAGAACTGTTGGTATCCTGGACAAATTCTTAGAAGGTGATGATTGGGAAGCCTTCATGGAGCAACTCAACCAATACTTCATGGCCAACAAGCTGGAAGGGAATGAGAACACTGCCAAATGAAAGACGATCCTCCTTACTGTATCCCGGGTAACAACCTAGGGCATCATGAAGAATCATCGTGCTCCGGTAAAACCAACAACCAAATCGTATGAAGAACTGTGTACGTCGGTCCGGGAGCAACTAACTCCGAAGGAGAGCGTTCTGATGGCAAGGTATGGATTTTATACATGTCAACGGTCTGAAGGGCAGGAAGTGGCGAGCTACGTCGCCGCACTAAGCGCCTTGGAGGACATTGCAAAATCGATGGATTCCTGGAGCAAATGCTAAGAGACTTTTTTGTGCTTGGCATTGGCCATGAGGTTATCCTTTGCAAACTATTGACTGTTGAAACATCGAACCTGAGCAAAGCCATAATGATAGCCCAGGCATTTATGTAGCAATGCGGTGAAGGAGGATTTCCTGGAGTGCATTAGGGATGGTTTTCTAGACCAATATGTCGAGGAACCAACTAGAGGGCTGGCCATCCTAGACTGGGTGATATGTAATGGGAAAGGACTAATTAGCAACCTTGTTGTGTGAGGCCCCCTGGGGAAGAGTGACCATAATATGGTAGAATTCTTTATTAAGATGGAGAGTGACACAATTAATTCGGAGACTAGGGTCCTGAACTTAAGGAAAGGTAACTTCGATGGTATGAGACGTGAATTGGCTAGAATAGACTGGCGAGTGATACTTAAAGGGTTGATGGTAGATAGGCAATGGCAAACATTTAAAGATCACATGGATGAACTTCAACAATTGTACAGCCCTGTCTGGAGTAAAAATAAAACAGGGAAGGTGCCTCAAACGTGGCTAACAAGGGAAATTAAGGATAGCGTTAAATCCAAGGAAGAGGCATATAAATTGGCCAGAAAAAGCAGCAAACCTGAGGACTGGGAGAATTTTATCATACAGCAGAGAGGACAAAGGGTTTAATTAGGAGGGAGAAAATAGAGTATGAGAGGAAGCTTGGTGAGAACATAAAAACTGACTGCAAAAGCTTCTATAGATATGTGAAGAGAAAAAGATTAGTGAAGACCAACGTAGATCCCTTGCAGTCAGATTCACTTGAAATTATAATGGGAACAAAGAAATGGAGGACCAGTTAAACAAATACTTTGGTTCTGTCTTCAGGAAGGAGGATACAAACAACCTTCCGGATATAAAAGGGGTCAGAGGGTCTAGTAGGGAGGGGGAATTGAGGGAAATCTTTATTAGTCGGGAAATTGTGTTGGGGAAATTGATGGGATTGAAGGCCGATAAATCCCCAGGGCCTGATGGACTGCATCCTAGAGTACTTAAGGAGGTGGCCTTGGAAATAACGGATGCATTGACAGTCATTTTCCAACATTCCATTGACTCTGGATCAGTTCCTATGGAGTGGAGGGTAGCCAATGTAACCCCACTTTTTAAAAAAGGAGGGAGAGAGAAAACAGGGAATTATAGACCGGTCAGCCTGACCTCAGTAGTGGGTAAAATGATGGAATCAATTATTAAGGATGTCATAGCAGTGCATCTGGAAAATGGTGACATGATAGGTCCAAGTCAGCATGGATTTGTGAAAGGGAAATCATGCTTGACAAATCTTCTGGAATTTTTTGAGGATGTTTCCAGTAAAGTGGACAAAGGAGAACCAGTTGATGTGGTATATTTGGACTTTCAGAATGCTTTCGACAAGGTCCCACACAAGAGATTAATGTGCAAAGTTAAAGCACATGGGATTGGGGGTAGTGTGCTGACGTGGATTGAGAACTGGTTGTCAGACAGGAAGCAAAGAGTAGGAGTAAACGGGTACTTTTCAGAATGGCAGGCAGTGACTAGTGGAGTGCCGCAAGGTTCTGTGCTGGGGCCCCAGCTGTTTACATTGTACATTAATGATTTAGACGAGGGGATTAAATGCAGTATCTCCAAATTTGCGGATGATACTAAGTTGGGTGGCAGTGTGAGCTGCGAGGAGGATGCTATTAGGCTGCAGAGTGACTTGGATAGGTTAGGTGAGTGGGCAAATGCATGGCAGATGAAGTATAATGTGGATAAATGTGAGGTTATCCACTTTGGTGGTAAAAACAGAGAGACAGACTATTATCTGAATGGTGACAGATTAGGAAAAGGGAAGGTGCAACGAGACCTGGGTGTCATGGTACATCAGTCATTGAAGGTTGGCATGCAGGTACAGCAGGCGGTTAAGAAAGCAAATGGCATGTTGGCCTTCATAGCGAGGGAATTTGAATACAGGGGCAGGGAGGTGTTGCTGCAGTTGTACAGGGCCTTGGTGAGGCCACACCTGGAGTATTGTGTACAGTTTTGGTCTCCTAACTTGAGGAAGGACATTCTTGCTATTGAGGGAGTGCAGCGAAGGTTCACCAGACTGATTCCCGGGATGGCGGGACTGACCTATCAAGAAAGATTGGATCAACTGGGCTTGCATTCACTGGAGTTCAGAAGAATGAGAGGGGACCTCATAGAAACGTTTAAAATTCTGACGGGTTTAGACAGGTTAGATGCAGAAAGAATGTTCCCAATGTTGGGGAAGTCCAGAACCAGGGGTCACAGTCTGAGGATAAGGGGTAAGCCATTTAGGACCGAGATGAGGAGAAACTTCTTCACCCAGAGAGTGGTGAACCTGTGGAATTCTCTACCACAGAAAGTAGTTGAGGCCAATTCACTAAATATATTCAAAAGGGAGTTAGATGAAGTCCTTACTACTCGGGGGATCAAGGGTTATGGCGAGAAAGCAGGAAGGGGGTACTGAAGTTTCATGTTCAGCCATGAACTCATTGAATGGCGGTGCAGGCTAGAAGGGCTGAATGGCCTGCTCCTGCACCTATTTTCTATGTTTCTATGTTTCTATGACACAAATAACCTTCCTGGCAGGCATTGACTAGTGGGGTGCCGCAGGGCTCCGTGCTGGGACCACAGCTATTTACAATATACATGAATGATTTAGATAAAGGAATTAAGTGTAATATCTCCAAGTTTGCAGATGACACTAAGCCGGTGACCGAGGGTCTAGCGAGAAGGAGGAACTGAAGGAAATCCTTATTAGGTGGCAACATTGTGTTAGTGAAATTGATGGGATTGAAGGCCGTTAAATCCTCGGGGCCTGATATTCTGCATCCTAGACTACGTAAGGAAGTTGCCCTAGAAATAGTGGATGCATTGGTGATAATTTTCCAACAGTCTATCGACTCTCGATCAGTTACTGTGGACTGGAGGGTAGCTAATGCAACACCACTTCTTAAGAAAGGAGGGAAAGAGAAAACGGGTAACTATAGATCGGTTAGCCTGACATCAGTAATTGGGAAAATGTTGGAATCAATTAATAAAGATGAAATAGCAGCGCATTTGGAAAGCAGTGATAGGATCAGTCCAAGTCAGCATGGATTTATGAATGGGAAATCATGCTTGAGAAATCTTCCGGAATTTTTTGAGGATGTAACTAGTAGAGTGGACAAGAGAGAACCAGTGGATGTGATGTATTTGTACTTTCAAAAGGCTTTTGACAAGATCCCGCACAAGAGGTTGGTGTGCAAAATTAAAGCATATGGTATTAGGGGTAATGTGCTGACGTGGATAGAGTACTGGTTGTCAAACAGGAAGCAGAGAGTCGGGTCCTTTTCAGAATGGCAGGCAGTAACTAGTGGGGTTCCTCAGGGCTAAGTGCTGGGACCACAGCTATTTACAATATACATTAATGGTTTAGATTAAGGAATTGAGTGTAATATCTCCAAGTTTGCAGATGACACTAAGCTGGGTGGTGGGGTGTGAGCTGTGAGGAGGACACTAAGAGGCTGCAGGGTGACTTGGACAGGTTAGGTGAGTGGGCAAACGCATGGCAGATGCAGTATAATGTGGATAAATGTAAGGTTATACACTTTGGTGGCAAAAACATAAAGGCAGAATATTATCTGAATGGCGGCAGATTAGGAAAAGGGGAGGTGCAACGAGACCTGGGTGTCATGGTACATCAGTCATTGAAAGTTGGCATGCAGGTACAGCAGGCGGTGAAGAAGGCAAATGGTATGTTGGCGTTCATAGCTAGAGGATAGAAGCAGGAAGGTCTTTCTGCAGTTGTACAGGGCCTTGGTGAGGCCTCACCTGGAATATTGTGTTCAGTTTTGGTCTCCTAATCTGAGGAAGGACGTTCTTGCTATTGAGGGAGGGCAGCGAAGGTTCACCAGACTGATTCCCGGGATGGCAGGACTGACATATGAGGAGAGACTGGATCGACTGGGCCTGTATTCACTGGAGTTTAGAAGGATGAGAGGGGATTTCATAGAAAAATATAAAATTCTGACGGAACTGGACAGGTTACATGCAGGAAGAATGTTCCCGATGTTGGGGAAGTCCAGAACCAGGGGACATAGTCTAAGGATAAGGGGTAAGCCATTTAGGACTGAGATGAGGAGAAACCTCTTCACTCAGAGAGTTGTTAACCTGTGGAATTCCCTGCCACAGAGAGTTGTTGATGCCAGTTCATTGGATATATTCAAGAGGGAGTTAGATATGGCCCTTAAGGCTAAAGAGATCAAGGGGTATGGAGAGAAAGCAGGAAAGGGGTACTGAGGTAAATAATCAGCCATGGTTGTATTGAATGGTGATGCAGGCTCGAAGGGCCGAATGGCCTACTCCTGCACCTATTTTCTATGTTTCTATGTTTCTATGTCTACCAGCGATAACACCAAAATGTTTCGCAGCATAAAGATGCATCGGCAAGTACTGTACACAAAGTAACGTCATTTTCAGCCAGGAATGCATATGGCAGAGCGTACACGCCAACAGCTGCACAACCGCAGATGACTCAGAGTCCGCCATCAAGTGTGAATGCGAGGCAATTAACACCTTGTTAGCACTGCAGAGGTGATCATCGAGCCCATCAATGCCGCTTCAAACACTATGCATGCAAAGGCTGTGGAACAATGGGACACCTCCAGCGAATGTGCAGATGAGCTGCAAACCACCACGTTGCAGAGGAAGACATAGAAACATAGAAAATAGGTGCAGGAGTAGGCCATTCGGCCCTTCGAGCCTGCACCACCATTCAATAAATCATGGTTGATCATCACCTCAGTACCCCTTTCCTGCTTTCTGTCCATACCCTTTGATCCCTTTAGCCATAAGGGTCATATCTAACTCCCTCTTGAATATATCCAATGAACTGGCATCAACAACTCTCTGCAGTAGGGAATTCCACAGGTTAACAACTCTCTTAGTGAAGAAGTTTCTCCTCATCTCAGTCCTAAATGGCTTACCCCTTATCCTTCGACTGTGTCCCCTAGTTCTGAACTTCCCCAACATCAGGAACATTCTTCCTGCATCTAACCTGTCCAGTCCTGTCAAAATTTTATATGTTTCTATGAGATCCCCTCTCATCCTTCTAAACTCCAGTGAATACAGGCCCAGTCGATCCAGTCTCTCCTCATATGTCAGTCCTGCCATCCCGGGAATCAGTCTGGTGAACCTTAGCTGCACTCCCTCAATAGCAAGAACGTCCTTCCTCAGATTAGGAGACCAAAACTGAACACAATATTCTAGGTGAGGCCTCACCAAGGCCCTGTATAACTGCAGTAAGACCTCCCTGCTTCTATACTCAAATCCCCTAGCTATGAAGGCCAACATGTCATTTGCCTTCTTCACTGCCTGCTGAACCTGCATGCCAACTTTCAATGACTGATGTACCATGACACCCAGGTCTCATTGCACCTCCCCTTTTCCTAATTTGCCGCCATTCAGATAATATTCTGCCTTCGTGTTTTTGCCACCAAAGTGGATAACCTCACATTTATCCACATTATACTGCATCTGCCATGTATTTGCCCACTCACCTAACCTGTCCATGTCATCCTGCAGCCTCTTCGCATCATCCTCACATCTCACACTGCCACCCAGCTTAGTGTTATCTGCAAACTTGGAGATATTACACTCAATTCCTCTATCTAAATCATTGATGTATATTGTAAATAGCTGAGGTCCCAGCACTGAGCCCTGCGGCACCCCGCAAGTCACTGCCTGCCATTCTGAAAAGGACCCGTTTATCCCAACTCTCTGCTTCCTGCCTGCCAACCAGTTCTCTATCCACGTCAATGCACTACACCAAGACTGATCCATGGCGGATCAAACTGAACTAGAGACTCGAACCGAGGAGGCAGAAGTGTATAGGTTACACACCTTCACCACGAAATGTTCACTGATCATGTTAAAAGTTGAACTGAATGGAATTCCAATATCCATGGAATTGGACACGAGTGCGAGTCAGTCTATCAAGAGCAAAAAGGCCTTCGAGAGGCTGTTGTGCAACAAGGCACAAAGGCCCAAGCTGAGCCATATTCATACCAAGCTGAGAAATTACTCTAAAGAGCTAATCCCTGTAATTGACAGTGCAGCAGTAAATGTCTCCTATGATGGAGCAGTGCACAAACTACCACTATGGATTGTACCAGGAGATGGCCCTACACTGTTCGGCAGAAGCTGGTTGGGAAAAATCCGCTGGAACTGGGAGGACATGTGCGCACTTTCCTCCGTCGACGACGCCTCATGTGTCCAGATTTTGAGCAAGTTCCCATCGTTGTTTGAGCCAGGCATCGGAAATTTCTCTGGGGCGAAGGTCTGCTTGGTTCCTGGTACATGACCCATCCACCACAAGGCACGTGCGGTGCCATACATGATGTGAGAGAAAGTAGAGATCAAGCTGGACAGGCTGCAACGAGAGGGCATCATCGTGCCGGTTGTGTTCAACGAGTGGGCCGGTCCGATTGTTCCGGTTCTCAAGGGCGATGGCACGGTCAGAATTTATGGGGACGAAAAAGTAACGATTAACCATTTTTCGCTGCAGGACCAGTTCCCGCTACCCAAGGCAGACGACCTATTTGCGAAGCTGGCAGGAGGGAAGACATTCACCAAGTTGGACCTGACCTCGGCCTACATGACGCTGGCGGAATCTTCGAAAGGCCTCACCTGCATCAACACGCACAAAGATCTGTTCATCTACAATAGATGCCCGTTTGGGATTCGATCAGCCATGGCTATTTTTCAAAGGAACATGGAGAGTCTGCTAAAGTCGGTTCCGCGCACCGTGGTTTTCTCGGACGACATATTGATCACAGGTCAGGACACCATCGAACACTTGAAGAACCTGGAAGAGGTTCTAAGTCAGCTAGATCGTGTGCGACTCAGGTTGAAACGCTCAAAGTGTGTTTTCCTGGCGCCAGAAGCCGAGTTCTTAGGGAGAAGAATCGCGGCAGATGGCATCAAATCCACCGACGCCAAGATGGAGGCCATCAAGAACACGCTGTGGCCACAGAACGTGACGGAGTTGCGGTCGTTCCTGGGACTCCTCAATTATTTTGGTAATTTTCTACCTGGGTTAAGCAGCTTGCTAGAACCTCTACACGTGTTGCTACGCAAGGGAGATGACTGGGTATGGGGGAAATCACAAGAGACTGCTTTTCAGAAAGCTAGAAATCTGTTATGTTCTGTATGACCCATATAAATGGTTAGTGCTAGCTTGCGATGCGTCTTCGTACGGTCGGGTGTGTGTTACAAGCAAACGAATCGGGAACATTGCAACCGGTCGCCTATGCATCCAGGAGTTTGTCCAAGGCTGAAAGGGCCCACAGCATGATTGAAAAAGAAGCTCTGGCATGCGTTTAAGGGGTGAAAAAAATGCACAAGTATCTGTTTGGGCTTAAGTTTGAGTTAGAAACTGACCATAAGCCGTTCATATCGCTATTCTCAGAGAGCAAAGGTATCAATACCAATGCCTCTGCTCGCATCCAAAGATGGGCGCTCATGCTGCCTGCATATAACTATGTAATTCGCCACAGGCCAGGCACAGAGAACTGCGCTGATGCTCTCAGTCGGCTACCATTGCCCACCACTGGGGTGGAAATGGCACAGCCTGCAGACTTGCTCTTGGTGATGGATGCATTTGAAAACGAAAAGTCACCCATTACGGCCTGCCAGATCAGGACCTGGACCAGCCAGGATCCTTTACTGTCCCTTGTAAAAATATGCGTCCTCCATGGGAGCTGGTCCAGCATCACAGCGGAGATGCATGAAGAGATCAAGCCATTCCAGCGGCGCAAAGACGAAATGTCCATACAGGCTGACTGTCTTTGGTGGGGTAATCGCATGGTTTTGCCTAAGAAAGGCAGGGAAACGTTCATACGTGGCCTACACAGTACCCACCCAGGCATAGTAATGATGAAAGCTATAGCCAGATCCCATGTGTGGTGGCCTGGCATCGACTCAGATTTGGAGTCTTGTGTGCGCCAATGCAACACTTGTTCTCAACTGAGCAATACACCCAGAGAGGCACCGCTAAGTTTGTGGTCATGGCCCTCCAAACCATGGTCTAGGATCCACGTTGACTTTGCTGGCCCATTTCTAGGCAAAATGTTTTTGGTTGTTGTGGATGCTTATTCAAAATGGATTGAGTGTGTAATAATGTCGGTAAGCACGTCCACTGCCACCATCGAAAGCCTACGAGGCATGTTCACCACACATGGCCTGCCTGATGTCCTTGTCAGCGACAATGGGCCATGCTTCAACAGCGCTGAATTCAAGGAATTCATGACCCGCAATGGGATCAAGCACGTCACATCTGCCCCGTTCAAGCCCACATCTAATGGCCAGGCAGAACGGGCAGTTCACACCATCAAGCAAAGCTTGAAACATGTGTCGGAAGGCTTCCTGCAGACCCGCCTGTCCCGGGTGCTGCTCAGCTACCGCACACAATCCCACTCACTCACTGGGGTTCCCCCTGCCGAACTGCTCATGAAAAGGGCACTCAGAACAAGGCTCTGTCTAGTCCACCCTGATCCCCATGATCATGTCGAGGGCAGGCGGCATCAACAAAGCATGTACCATGATCGCGCAAATTCAAACGTGATATTGAAGTCAATAACCCTGTATTTGTACTCAACTATGGACATGGTCCCAAATGGCTTGCTGGCACTCTCGTAGCCAAAGAAGGGAGTAGGGTGTTTGAAGTCAAACTTGCAAATGGACTAACTTGCAGAAAGCATTTGGACCAAATCAAACTGCGATTCACAGACAGCCACGAGCAACCTGAAGAGGACACCACCAACGTTGACCCTCCAATACACACACAAGTGGCAACCGACATCATGGTTGACCATGAAGCTGAACTCATCATCCCCAGCAGCCCAGCAAGGCCAGCTGTGCAGCAGCCCAGCGAAGGCCGAACCAACTCACATGCACCTGCGTTTGTACCGAGACGATTGACCAGGGAGCAGAAAGCCCCAGATCGTCTCAATGTGTAAATGTGTACTATTGCATTTGGGGGGGGTGTGATGTTATGTATGCAACACCTTGTAACCAGCATTCTACCGCCACCAGAGGGTGCATCTATTGGAGTCCGAGGGGTTTCCAGCATCCCTTGGGAGCACGGCATATAAGCAGGCCTCCCATGCTGTACAAGGATTCTGGAGTCAGAATAAAGAGACTAAGGTCACGCTTACTCAAGTCTACAGTACTCAGTCACATTGCTTTATTTGAGACATAACAATATCTGCACCGGCCAACAAGAGGTTAAACAGTCCAATCCCAATTACCAGCTCTAGGTCCGTAATCCTGCAGGTTTCGGCACTTTAAGTGCCCATCCAACCATCTCTTAAAAGTGGTGAGGGTTTCAGCATCCACCACTCTTCCAGGCGGTGAGGTCCAGATCCCCACAACCCTCTGCGTGAAGAAGCCCCCCCTCAAATTTCCTCGAAACGTTCGACCAACCATCTTAAAACTATGCCCCCTCGTAATAGACCCCTCCACCAATGGAAATAGGCCCATTACTATCAACTATGTCCTGGCCCCTCAATATTTTGTACACCTCAATGAGGTCTCCTCTCAATCTCCTCTGTTCCAATGAGAACAAACCCAGCCTATTCAATCTGTCCTCATAACTAAGACCCTCCAGTCCAGGCAGCATCCTCGTAAATCTCTTCTGCACCCTCTAGTGCAATCATGTCCTTCCTATAATACGGTGACCAGAACTGCACGCAGTACTCTAGTTGTGGCCTAACCAAAGTATTATACAATTTAAGCATAACCTCCCTGCTCTTATATTCCATGCCTCGGCCAATAAAGGCAAGCATTCCGTATGCCTTCTTAACCACATTATCCACCTGGCCTGCTACTTTCAGGGGATCTGTGGACCAATGGTGGAGCTTTGGAGCCGTGGCCTATTCACTTGGAGCCTGGAGCAGTGAGAGAAGGAGCTACCTGCTGTTGCTCCTGCCTGGAAAGCCTTTGTGAGACCTGTGAAACAGCCCAGGAAGAGGAGGAAGGGGCTTACTACAATTCCAATTCTTCCAGAGGGAGAGCAGAAAATTCAACAACCTTTAATACTGCTGCAGAGAGTTGGAGAGAGGGGGAAAAAGAACAACAACTATCCAGTGTGGAGGGAGGGAGAAACTTCATCAACCAAAGGTGTTTTTGTTTTGGTGCATTCCCCTAAAGACTTTGTTGTATCGGTGGGGGGAGGAAAGAAGACCATTTCGAGGGCCGGGTGTGTGTGTGTGGAAGTGTGTGTGGAGGTCTTGCTAAATAACTAGGCCCCACACACCATTGAAGCACCCCTCCCCCATTGCCTAGCCTGGAATAGCTGGAGCAACCTGGCTGAAGACTGATTAATTACCCTATTTAACATCGTTGGGAGTGTGTGCCTGGGTGGCTCCAGCTACCCCAGGTGAAGACATCTTCTCCCCCCACCCGAAGACCATCTACAAAGACTGTGTTTTTTTGCCATCTGGGGGGTGCACCCCAAGAAACACCCACCCATCGCTGTGAGGGGAGACCTGCCCTCACAGCTTCCCTCTTTCCCACCCCCATTCTCTTTCTTCTCTCTCTGTCTCTCCCCTCTCTCTCTGAGAGCCCCTTTCCTCCTAATTGAAAAAAACAATTAAGACAACTGAGCAGAGGAGCAAGGCCCCTCCCCAATTGTCAACTAGGGGAGAGGTGTGCCTCATTGAGAGCTCCTCTGCTCATACACTTAAACGAGGCCAAATTAAGAACATTAAGGCCTGTGACTTTGGGGTGGGTGTAGCCCTTAAAGGGACCCCATGATGGCGACCCCATCCACGCCGGTGGCGGGGCCAGCAAAGACATATGCGCAGGCGGCGTCCACATCCACGGCGCCTCCTGCGCCACCCGCTGCCCTGCCACCTTTCAGACTAATAACAAAAAAACACGGGGTCAAGAGCTACACCCCACAATGCGCATCGAGGAGTGCGTGCGGGCGATGGCTGGGGTAGTCGGCCCCTCGGCCATTGTTGCAGCCTCCAAGATGTCTGGGAAGGCTGTATTCTTCCTGGGGTCGGAGCGGGCGGTGTCCCTGGCCCTTGAAAAGGGGCTCACGGTGGGCGGGACGTTCCTGCCGGTGGACCCTCTCGAGGCCACCGCGCAGCGGGTCATTCTTTCTAACGTCCCGCCCTTTGTTCCCGCTGGGCTCCTCCTCGCTCACCTACACCAACTGGGGGAGGTAAGGTCGGGGATCAACCCCATACCGCTCGGCCTCAGGGAGAACAGCCTGCGACACGTCTTCTCCTTCTGCCGCCAGCTCTTTGTCCGGCTGGCGCGGGAGGAGACGACGGAGGGTAGTTTTAATGTGGTGCACGAGGGGACTGCCTACCGCGTCTTCTGGACGTCGGACGGCGTGCGGTGCCATGCCTGTAGGGAGGTGGGGCACGTTCGTAAGAACTGACCTGCCTCCAAGGCCGCCAAACCACCGAGGTCGGCCAAGGCTGGCGCCGCCGCCACCCCTCCCCCTAGTAGTGTCCGCGTGCCGGGAGCAGTGGGTGCGCGGGCATCGTCGGGGGCCTTTGTTTTCACGGCCTCCGGCGGGGGGAGGGGAGAGCGTCCGATCGGAAAGAAGGCGCGGAGGAAGGCGAAATATAGAAACATAGAAAATAGGTGCAGGAGCAGGCCATTCAGCCCTTCTAGCCTGCACCGCCATTCAATGAGTTCATGGCTGAACATGAAACTTCAGTACCCGCTACCTGCTTTCTTGCCATACCCCTTGATCCCCCGAGTAGTAAGGACTTCATCGAAATCCCTTTTGAATATATTTAGTGAATTGGCCTCAACAACTTTCTGTGGTAGAGAATTCCACAGGTTCACCACTCTCTGGGTGAAGAAACTTCTCCTCATCTCGGTCCTAAATGGCTTACCCCTTATCCTCAGACTGTGACCCCTGGTTCTGGACTTCCCCAACATTGGGAACATTCTTCCTGCATCTAACCTGTCTAAACCCGTCAGAATTTTAAACGTTTCTATGAGGTCCCCTCTCATTCTTCTGAACTCCAGTGAATACAAGCCCAGTTGATCCAGTCTTTCTTGATAGGTCAGTCCCACCATCCCGGGAATCAGTCTGGTGAATCTTCGCTGCACTCCCTCAATAGCGAGAATGTCCTTCCTCAAGTTAGGAGACCAAAACTGTACACAATACTCCAGGTGTGGCCTCACCAAGGCCCTGTACAACTGTAGCAACACCTTCCTGCCCCTGTACTCAAATCCCCTCGCTATGAAGGCCAACATGCCATTTGCTTTCTTAACCGCCTGCTGTAACTGCATGCCAACCTTCAATGACTGATGTACCATGACATCCAGGTCTCGTTGCACCTTCCCTTTTCCTAATCTGTCACCATTCAGATAATAGTCTGTCTCTCTGTTTTTACCACCAAAGTGGATAACCTCACATTTATCCACATTATACTTCATCTGCCATGCATTTGCCCACTCACCTAACCTATCCAAGTCACTCTGCAGCCTAATAGCATCCTCCTCGCAGCTCACACTGCCACCCAACTTAGTGTCATCCGCAAATTTGGAGATACTGCATTTAATCCCCTCGTCTAAATCATTAATGTACAATGTAAACAGCTGGGGCCCCAGCACAGAACCTTGCGGTACCCCACTAGTCACTGCCTGCCATTCTGAAAAGTACCCATTTACTCCTACTCTTTGCTTCCTGTCTGACAACCAGTTCTCAATCCATGTCAGCACACTACCCCCAATCCCATGTGCTTTAACTTTGCACATTAATCTCTTGTGTGGGACCTTGTCGAAAGCCTTCTGAAAGTCCAAATATACCACATCAACTGGTTCTCCTTTGTCTACTTTACGAGAAACATCCTCAAAAAATTCCAGAAGATTTGTCAAGCATGATTTCCCTTTCACAAATCCATGCTGACTTGGACCTATCATGTCACCATTTACCAAATGTGCTGCTATGACATCCTTAATAATTGATTCCATCATTTTACCCACTACTGAGGTCAGGCTGACCGGTCTATAATTCCCTGTTTTCTCTCTCCCTCCTTTTTTAAAAAGTGGGGTTACATTGGCTACCCTCCACTCGATAGGAACTGATCCAGAGTCAATGGAATGTTGGAAAATGACTGTCAATGCATCCGCTATTTCCAAGGCCACCTCCTTAAGTACTCTGGGATGCAGTCCATCAGGCCCTGGGGATTTATCGGCCTTCAATCCCATCAATTTCCCCAACACAATTTCCCGACTAATAAAGATTTCCCTCAGTTCCTCCTCCTTACCAGACCCTCTGACCCCTTTTATATCCGGAAGGTTGTTTGTGTCCTCCTTAGTGAATACCGAACCAAAGTACTTGTTCAATTGGTCTGCCATTTCTTTGTTCCCCGTTATGACTTCCCCTGATTCTGACTGCAGGGGACCTACGTTTGTCTTGACTAACCTTTTTCTCTTTACATACCTATAGAAACTTTTGCAATCCGCCTTAATGTTCCCTGCAAGCTTCTTCTCGTACTCCATTTTCCCTGCCCTAATCAAACCCTTTGTCCTCCTCTGCTGAGTTCTAAATTTCTCCCAGTCCCCGGGTTCGCTGCTATTTCTGGCCAATTTGTATGCCACTTCCTTGGCTTTAATACTATCCCTGATTTCCCTAGATAGCCACGGTTGAGTCACCTTCCCTTTTTTATTTTTACGCCAGACAGGAATGTACAATTGTTGTAATTCATCCATGCGGTCTCTAAATGTCTGCCATTGCCCATCCACAGTCAACCCCTTAAGTATCATTCGCCAATCTATCCTAGCCAATTCACACCTCATACCTTCAAAGTTACCCTTCTTTAAGTTCTGGACCATGGTCTCTAAATTAACTGTTTCATTCTGCATCCTAATACAGAATTCCACCAAGGGGCCTCGCACAATGAGATTGCTAATTAATCCTCTCTCATTACACAACACCCAGTCTAAGATGGCCTCCCCCCTAGTTGGTTCCTCGACATATTGGTCTAGAAAACCATCCCTTATGCACTCCAGGAAATCCCCCTCCACCGTATTGCTTCCAGTTTGGCGAGCCCAATCTATGTGCATATTAAAGTCACCCATTATAACTGCTGCACCTTTATTGCATGCACCCCTAATTTCCTGTTTGATGCCCTCCCCAACATCACTACTACTGTTTGGAGATCTGTACACAACTCCCACTAACGTTTTTTGCCCTTTGGTGTTCTGCAGCTCGACCCATATAGATTCCACATCATCCAAGCTAATGTCTTTCCTAACTATTGCATTCATCTCCTCTTTAACCAGCAATGCGACCCTACCTCCTTTTCCTTTTATTCTATCCTTCCTGAATGTTGAATACCCCTGGATGTTGAGTTCCCAGCCCTGCTCATCCTGGAGCCACGTCTCCGTAATCCCAATCACATCATATTTGTTAACATCTATTTGCACAGTTAATTCATCCACCTTATTGCGGATACTCCTTGCATTAAGACACAAAGCCTTCAGGCTTGTTTTTTTAACACCCTTTGTCCTTTTAGAATTTTGCTGTACAGTGGCCCTTTTTGTTCTTTGCCTTAGGTTTCTCTGCCCTCCACTTTTCCTCATCTCCTTTCTGTCTTTTACTTTTGCCTCCTTTTTGTCTCCCTCTGTCTCCCTGCATTGGTTCCCATCCCCCTGCCATATTAGTTTAACTTCTCCCCAACAGCACTCGCAAACACTCCTCCTAGGACATTGGTTCTGGCCCTGACCAGGTGCAGACCGTCCGGTTTGTACTAGTCCCACCTCCCCCAGAACCGGTTTCAATGCCCCAGGAATTTGAATCCCTCCCTGCTGCACCACTGCTAAAGCATGTATTCATCTGTGCTATCCTGCGATTCCTACTCTGACTTGCATGTGGCACTGGTAGCAATCCCGAGATTACTACTTTTGAGGTCCTACTTTTTAATTTAGCTCCTAGCTCCTTAAATTTGTTTCGTAGGACCTCATCCCTTTTTTTACCTATGTCGTTGGTACCAATGTGCACCATGACAACTGGCTGTTCTCCCTCCAATTTCAGAATGTCCTGCACCCGCTCCGAGACATTCTTGACCCTTGCACCAGGGAGGCAACATACCATCCTGGAGTCTCGGTTGCGGCCGCAGAAACGCCGATCTATTCCCCTCGCCATTGAATCCCCTATCACTATCGCGCTCCCACTCTTTTTCCTGCCCTCCTGTGCAGCAGAGTCCCCTCAGTGTGCCAGACAATTTGATCACCGTGCTCAGCCCAACCCTGTCACCGGCGAGCGTGGAGTGCCCTGAGCCCGTGCCGAAGCCCTTGACCAATATCACAGAGGGGCTCGGGTGCGGGCAAGATAAGAAAAAGGGGGGAGTGGAGCGGGAGGCCTCGGCAGACATGGAGGTCTCCCTGCCTCCGCGCCCCCCCAGGAACAAAAGGAGGCGCCGCTCCAATGAGGCGGAGGGGGAACAACATCCCTCCGCGGAGGAGTCGGTGTCCGCCGCGTGTCCCGCGTCCCCCACCAGCGCCCCCAAACTGCGCCGTAGGCGAGAGGAGTCTGTCCCCGGGGAGGGTGGGGCTGTCGAGGCTGCCCAGC
This sequence comes from Pristiophorus japonicus, assembly GCF_044704955.1. Taxonomy (NCBI): domain Eukaryota; kingdom Metazoa; phylum Chordata; class Chondrichthyes; family Pristiophoridae; genus Pristiophorus; species Pristiophorus japonicus. Next base: position 466,875,533 of record NC_091977.1, on the reverse strand, counting down.
CTCTGCCTCCCGGGGATGGTGTGGAAGATCTGCCTGTCGTGGGGGGCGTGCGGCCAGCGGAGGAATGTGTAGCCGCCGGGTCAAGCGTCTCAGGGATTGAGGCGGGCGGGACCGAAAAGGCCGAAACTGAGCCCGCCAAGCTATTAACCAACTTCCCCGGGAGTCGCTCGACCCGGAAGAAACACAAAATGTTAACAATTTTAATGATTCTGCACACACTGGGCCGGGGTGTGGCGGCGGGGAGGGGGAAGAACAACAACCCTCGCCCCCTACTTTGGAGCTAAACCAGGTCTCTCCGTGTTCCCCGGTTCCTGGAGCGGAGGAGGAACCCCTTCCGCTGTCGCTTCCCGACCCACCACCGCTTTTAAAAGAGCCCAGTGGGGACTCCTCTGCCGACGATCCTGGGGGTGGGATCGGGGCAGAGCCAGGGCCGGATGGAGCGGCTGGGCCATTTTCCGTACCTCATTCCTGCATAGGAACTCCGGGACGTTTTGGTCCAGAGCCAGGGTCGCCGCAACCGAGCCCATCTGGCCCTGGAAAGATCGTCCGAGCCGGGGCTGCTCATCGCGTCCGTCCGCGCCGCCACTAAAGCCATGGCCGCGGGCGGGCCCTTATCAAAGGCGCAAGGCCTTGAGCTGCGCCATCTCAAAAGGTTCCTTGCTGGGCTGCTGAAGGAGTGGAGGTCAACAAACGACTCCACTCCCCCCCCACAATAGGTTAAGGTAGAGGTTGCACTCTGCTTTTGTCATGAAGATAACCATAGCCAGCCTCAACATCAACGGCGGCAGAGAGGCACGCCGTAGATTTAACAATTTTTCGCTCCTGCGGGAGGGGAAATATGCAGTGTGCTTCCTACAAAAAACCCACACTGTTCCGGGAGACGAAGCCACGTGGCTCCTGGAATGGCAAGGAGAGGTCCGCATGAGCCACCTCACCGCCACTTCTTGTGGGGTGGCCATCTTGTTGGCCCCGCATTTTCAGCCGGAGATCTTGGGGGTCGAGGAGCCCATGCCAGGCCGCTTGCTGCACGTCACGGTTCACCTGGAGGACGTGCCGCTCCATCTCGTGAACGTGTACGCCCCTCAGCCCGGCCCGCAGCAAAAGCGCTTCTTCGAAGAAGTGTCCGCTCTTCTTGGCTCCGTCGACGTCGGCGACTACATTGTCCTCGGGGGGGATTTTAACTGCACCCTCGAGGCGAGGGACCGCTCCGGTGCCCCGCAGAGCATGACGGCGATGGAGAAGTTGAGGGACCTGGTCGGGTCCTTCGACTTGGTGGACGTCTGGCGAAATCTCCATCCCGACTCCAGCGCCTTCACTTGGGTGAGGCCTGGAGTAGGATGGTCCAGAGTTGACCGCCTTTACGTGTCTCGGGCGTACGTTTCCTGCGTCCCGGCGGCCTCCATGCGGCCGGTGCCGTGTTTGGACCACCACCTGGTGCGGGCGGAGCTCGCTTCGCTCCGCGCGAGGACGGGGTCCGCGTACTGGCACTTTAACAACCGGCTGCTGGAGGACGTGCGGTTCCAGGACTCGTTCCGTCGTTTCTGGGCCGACTGGAGAAGGAAGCAGGGGGGCTTCCCCTCCTTGAGGCTATGGTGGGACGTGGGCAAGGCTCACGTCCGCGTCTTCTGTCAAGAGTACGCGAGGGGGTCGACCAAGAGGTGGGCGGCCAGGGTTGGGCGCCTAGAAAAAGAGGTGTCGACCTGGAGTCCCGTCTCGGTCAAGTCGTCGAGGACCCGGCCCTGCGGATGGTGTACGAAGCGAAGAAGGCCGCGCTGAAGGACCTGCAGCTCGTCGGGTCCCGAGGCGCGTTCGTGAGGTCGCGGATCCGGTTCCTGCGGGATCTGGACCGCGGCTCCCCCTTCTTCTACTCGCTGAAAAAAGACAGAGTGTCCGTAAGCAGCTCTTGACGCTGCTGTCCGACGACGGCTCTCTCGTCCTGGATCCGGAGGGCGTCAACAACAGGGCCCGTGAATATTACGGGGCTCTGTGCTCTCCGGAGCCGTCCAGCGAGGAAGCGCGTAGAGTTTTGTGGGAGGACCTGCCGAAGGTCAGCCCGGAGTGTGCCGAAAATCTGGAAGCTCCGCTAAGCCTGGCGGAGCTGACCGGTGCCCTCGACCGGCTCTCGAGGGGAAAAGCCCCGGGGCTGGACGGGCTGACGGTGGAGTTCCACAGGGTGTTCTGGGATGTCCTGGGGGGCGACTACGCGCGGGTCCTGGGGGAAAGTCTGGTGACCGGGGAGATGCCCCTCTCTTGGTGCAGGGCAGTCATCGTCCTGCTGCCTAAGAAGGGCGATCTCCGCCTCCTTAAGAACTGGCGCCCGGTCTCCCTCCTCAGCACGGACTACAAAATCTTCGCCAGGGCGATGTCTGCTCGCCTTGGCGCCGTGCTGGACCACATGATCCACCCCGACCAGTCCTACACGGTCCCGGGCCGGAAAATCCATGATAACATCCATCTGGTCCGGGACCTCATCCATCATTCCCAGGAGGCTGGTCTGTCGGTCGCCTTCCGATCTCTCGACCAAGAGAAAGCGTTCGACAGGGTGGATCACGACTATCTGTTCGGAACTCTGCGCGCTTTCGGGTTCGGGATGCATTTCGTCGCCCGGATCCGACTTTTGTACGCCACCGTGGAGTGTCTGATAAAGGTTAACGGGTCCTTGACGGCGCCCCTTCGCTTTCGGAGAGGGGTGCGCCAGGGATGCCCCATGTCCGGCCAGTTATATGCCATCTGCGTGAAGCCTTTCCTGCGCCTCCTGCGGACGAGGTTGACGGGACTGGCTCTGGAAGGGTCGGGCGTGGAGGTCATCCTCTCGGCTTACGCCGATGACGTGCTCCTCACGGTAGAGGATCCCGCTGACCTGCGGAGGATGCGTGAGTGCCAGGAGATTTACTCGGCCGCATCCTCTGCCAGGATCAACTGGGAGAAATGTTCCGGACTCCTGGTGGGTCAGTGGTGGTTGGACTCCCTGCCGGAGGAGCTAAGGACTTTTGCCTGGAGCACGACCCATCTCCTCTATCTGGGAGTCTATCTTAGCCCCGACGAGGAAGCCTGGCCGGAGAACTGGCAAGAGCTGGAGGCCAAGGTCGCCGCTCGCCTAGGGCGCTGGACAGGACTGCTCCGAGTGCTGTCCTACAGGGGTCGAGCGCTAGTCATAAACCAGCTGGTGGCCGCCATGTTGTGGTACCGGCTGGTCACTTTGACCCCTCCCCCTGCGTTTGTCACCAAGATACAGAAGAAGCTGGTGGACTTCTTCTGGAACAACAGGAAGCACTAGGTCTCTGCTGTGGTCTTGAGTCTCCCGCTTGGGGAGGGCGGTCAGTCGTTGGTGTGCGTCAGCACCCAGCTCGCGACTTTCCGTCTTCAGACCCTGCAGAGATACCTTTACGTCGAGCCCCCTCCTAGGTGGTGTGCTCTGGCGAGGTATTTCTTCCGCCAGCAGCGCGACCTCAATTATGACACGCAGCTCCTGTTTGTGAACTTGGGGGGCGTCAGGACCGCCTTCCAGGAGCTGCCTGTCCTTTACAAGGAACTCTCCAGGGTCTGGAACAAAGTCTCCACCAAGCGCAGCTCTCCGCCGGCTGGAGTGGCGGCTATCCTGCAGGAGCCGCTGCTCGGGAATCCGTACCTCCACGACCGAGGTTTTATCTGGCGGTCGGACGAGAGGGCTATGGCTGGTGAGGTGACCAGGGTCAGGGACCTGCTCGATGGCGGAGGAGCGGGCTGGATGGTGCCAGACACGCTGGCGCAGCGCCTAAATTCTGCCAACGTCCGCCGCGCGGCCGATGCCATCGAGTCGCTAAAAACAGCTCTGGGCCCCGACTTCGTTAGGTGTGTCGAGGAGGCTCAAGCACGTGCTGAAATCCCGTCCGAACTGACCCCTGTCCGGACGGAATTCCTCATCGGCGCCAAACCCCGGAACCTCCCTCGGGAGCCGGCACCTCACAACTTGAGCCGCCTCGAGGAAATCCCCTCCGTGCCTTTCAGTTCCGCGCGGAGGGGTTTCCTGTACAGGCTGCTCCTGCACACTCTCAACTTTGCCATCCTCGCCTGCCGTCCGGACACGCCATGGCGTACCATCTTGCCGTCCGGAGGAGGCGGGGGTCCCCGATGGAAGGCACTCTACGCGGGAGTCCTCCCACTATTTATCGGGGACTTGGCCTGGAGGGTGGCGCACGGAGCAGTGCCGTGCAATAAATTTTTAAGCCGGTTCACGGGCTCCCAGGCCGCCTGCAATTTCTGCGGTCTGGAAGAGTCCGTGTTCCATGTATTTATTGAATGCACGAGGTTGCAGCCCCTGTTTTATTATTTAAAGGGGCTGCTCCTGAAATTCTGGCTGCACTTCAGTCCCACACTCCTGATCTTTGGGCACCCTGTGCAGAGGGGAGCGGGTAGGTCCGAGGGCCTCCTCGTAGGACTGCTCCTGGGCACGACCAAGGGTGCCATCAGATGGTCCAGGCAGCGGGCGTTCGAGGGCGTCGTTCAACCTGACTGCCTGCCTCTCTTCCACACGTACATCCGCGCCAGGGTGTCCTTGGAGATGGAGCACGCGGTGTCCACCGGTATGCTCGCGGCCTTCCGCGAGAGGTGGGCACCAGAGGGACTGGAGTGCACCATCACGCCCGGCAACCAAATTTTAATTTGATTTTATGTTTTAAAGTTTAATTTGTTTTAATTGCCGGTGTTTTTAGTGTCCCCCTCCCCTTTTATAGGGGGCACTTGGAGAAAAAAAATATATGATTTTAGTGCCCCCAAAAAAACTTAAAAAAAACCCAAAAACACAAAAAACCCCCCCAAAAAACACAAAAAAGGGCCTTGGAAATGTTTGGTGTGCCCCCCAGATCGGGGGGACACGATTTAATGATTTTATGTTTTAGTTTCTTCCCAAAAGAGTTCTGTGGACCAATGGTGGAGCTTTGGAGGCGTGGCCTATTCACTTGGAGCCTGGAGCAGTGAGAGAAGGAGCTACCTGCTGTTGCTCCTGCCTGGAAAGCCTTTGTGAGACCTGTGAAACAGCCCAGGAAGAGGAGGAAGGGGCTTTCTACGTTCCAATCCATCCAGAGGGAGAGGAGGAGAGCAGAAAATTCAACAAACTGTAATACTGCTGCAGAGAGTTGGAGAGAGGGGGAAAAAGAACAACAACTATCCAGTGTGGAAGGAGGGAGAATCTTCATCAACAAAAGGTGGGTGTGTTTTGGTGCATTCCCCTAAAGACTTTGTTGTATTGGTGGGGGGAGGAAAGAAGACCATTTCGAGGGCCGGAACATTGCGGGGGGTGTGTGTGTGTGGAAGTGTGTGTGGGGGTCTTGCTAAATAACTAGACCTCACACACCACTGAAGCACCCCTCCCCCATTGCCTAGCCTGGGATAGCTGAAGCTGCCTGGCTGAAGACTGATTAATTATCCTATTTAACATCGTTGGGAGTGTGTGCCTGGGTGGCTCCAGCTACCCCAGGTGAAGACATCTTCTCCCCCCACCCGAAGACCATTCACAAAGACTGTGTTTTTTGCCATCTGGGGGGTGCACCCCAAGAAACACCCACCCATCGCTGTGAGGGGAGACCTGCCCTCACAGCTTCCCTCTTTCCCACCCCCATTCTCTTTCTCTCTCTCTCTGTCTCTCCCCTCTCTCTCTGAGAGACCCTTTCCTGCTAATTGAAAACACAATTAAGACAACTGAGCAGAGGGAGCAAGGCCCCCCCCCAATTGTCAACTAGGGGAGAGGTGTGCCTCATTGAGAGCTCCTCTGCTCATACATTTAAACGAGGCCAACTTAAGAACATTAAGGCCTGTGACTTTGGGGTGGGTGTGGCCCTTAAAGGGACCCCGTGATGGCGACCCCATCCACGCCGGTGGCAGGGCCAACAAAGACATATGCGCAGGCGGCATCCACATCCACGGCGCCTCCTGCGCCTCCTGCTGCCCTGCCACCTTTCAGACAAATAACAAAGAAACACGGGGTCAAGAGCTACACTCACCCCACAATGAGCATCGAGGAGTGCGTGTGGGCGATGGCTGGGGTAGTCGGCCCCTGGCCATTGTCGCGGCCTCCAAGATGTCTGGGAAGGCTGTATTCTTCCTGGGGTCGGAGCGGGCGGTGTCCCTGGCCCTTGAAAAGGGGCTCACGGTGGGCGGGACGTTCCTGCCGGTGGACCCTCTCGAGGCCACCGCGCAGAGGATCATCCTTTCTAACGTCCCGCCCTTTGTTCCTGCTGGGCTTCTCCTCCCTCACCTACACCAACTGGGGGAGGTAAGGTCGGGGATCAACCCCATACCGCTCGGCCTCAGGGAGAACAGCCTGCGCCACGTCTTCTCCTTCCGCCGCCAGCTCTTTGTCCGGCTGGCGCGGGAGGAGACGACAGAGGGATCATTTAAAGTGGTGCACGAGGGGACTGCCTACCGGGTCTTCTGGACGTCGGACGGCGTGTGGTGCCATGCCTGTAGGGAGGTGGGGCATGTTCGTAAGACCTGCCCCGCCTCCAAGCCCGCCAAACCACCGAGGGCGGCCAAGGCTGGCGCCGCCGCCACCCCTCCCCCTAGTAGCGTCCGCCGGCCGGGAGCTGTGGGTGCGCGGGCATCGTCAGGGGCTTTTGTTTTCACGGCCTCCGGCGGGGGGGAGGGAGAGCGTCCGATCTGAAAGAAGGCGCAGAGGAAGGCGAAACATCTCGAGGCGGGTCCCCTCAGTGCGCCAGACAATTTGATCACCGCGTTCAGCCCAACCCAGTCACCGGCGAGCGCGGGGTGCCCTGAGCCCGTGCCCAAGTCCTTGACCAATACCGCAGAGGGGCTCGGGCGCGGGCAAGATAAGAAAAAGGGGGGAGTGGAGCGGGAGGCCTCGGCAGACATGGAGGTCCTCCCTGCCTCCGTGCCCCCCAGGAACAAAAGGAGGCGCCGTTCCAATGAGGCGGAGGGGGAACAACATCCCTCCGCGGAGGGGTCGGTGTCCGCCGCGTGTCCCGCGTTCCCCACCAGCGCCCCCAAACTGCGCCGTAGCCGAGAGGAGTCTGTCCCCGGGGAGGGTGGGGCTGTCGAGGCTGCCCAGCTTCTGCCTCCTGGGGATGGCGTGGAAGATCTGCCTGTCGTGGGGGGCGTGGGGCCAGCGGAGGAATGCGTTGCCGCCGGATCGAGCGTCCCGGGGACTGAGGCGGGCGGGGCCGAAAAGGCCGAACCTGAGCCCGCCCAGCTATTAACCAACTTCCCCCGGGAGTCGCTCGACCCGGAAGAAACAAAAAATGTAAACAATTTTAATGATTCTGTACATGCTGGGCCGGGGGGTGGCGGCGGGGAGGGGGAAGAACAACAACCCTCGCCCCCTACTTTGGAGCTGGGGTACTTGGAGGACCTGGAGAATTTCTTTGGCCAGGTCACTCCGGGTTCCCCGGCTCCTGGGGTGGAGGAGGAACCCCTTCCGCTGTCGCTTCCTGACCCAGCACCACTTTTAAAAGAGCTGAGTGGGGACTCCTCTGCCGATGATTCTGGGGGTGGGATCGGGGCAGAGCCAGGGCCGGATGGAGCGGCCTATCCGTTTGCCGTACCTCGTGCGGTCGACGGGCCGGCTGCTGGCGACGACCTCCCGGAGGGGGACGGGGACTCGGTGGGGGACGAGGGAGAACATCTCGAGTCCATCGCCAGTGAGGCGGTGGATCTCCTCGTGCCCGCCGCTGAGTCCCTGCTCATTCCTGCAAAGGAACTCCGGGACTTTTTGGTCCAGAGGCAGGGTTGCCGCAACCGAGCCCATCTGGCCCTGGAAAGATCGTCCGAGCCGGGGCTGCTCATCGCGTCCGTCCGCGCCGCCACTAAAACCATGGCCGCGGGCGGGCCCTTATCAAAGGCGCAAGGCCTTGAGCTGCGCCGGCTCAAAAAGTTCCTCGCTGGGCTGCTGGGGGAGTGGAGGTCAAAAAACGACTCCACTCCCCCCCCACAATAGGTTAAGGTAGAGGTTGCACTCTGCTTTTGTCATGAAGATATCTATAGCCAGCCTCAACATCAACGGCGGCAGAGAGGCACACCGTAGATTTAACAAATTTTCACTCCTGCGGGAGGGGAAATATGCGGTGTGCTTCCTGCAAGAAACCCACACAGTTTCGGGAGACGAATCCACGTGGCTCCTGGAATGGCAAGGAGAGGTCCGCATGAGCCACCTCACTACCACTTCTTGTGGGGTGGCCATCTTGTTGGCCCCGCATTTTCAGCCGGAGATCTTGGGGGTCGAGGAGCCCGTGCCAGGCCGCTTGCTGCCCGTCACGGTTCACCTGGAGGACGTGCCGCTCTATCTCGTGAACGTGTACGCCCCTCAGCCCGGCCCGCAGCAAATGCACTTCTTCGAAGAAGTGTCTGCTCTTCTTGGCGACGTCGGCGACTGCATTGTCCTCGGGGGGGATTTTAACTGCACCCTCGAGGCGAGGGACCGCTACGGTGCCCCGCAGAGCATGACGGCGATGGAGAAGTTGAGGGACCTGGTCGGGTCCTTCGACTTGGTGGACGTCTGGCGAAATCTCCATCCCGACTCCAGCGCCTTTACTTGGGTGAGGCCTGGAGTAGGATGGTCCAGAGTCGACCGCCTTTACGTGTCTCGGGCGTATGTTTCCTGCGTCCCGGCGGCCTCCATGCGGCCGGTGCCGTGTTCGGACCACCACCTTATGTGGGCGGAGCTCGCTTCGCTCCGCGCGAGGACGGGGTCCGCGTACTGGCATTTTAACAACCAGCTGCTGGAGGACGTGCGGTTCCAGGATTGTTTCCGTCGTTTCTGGGCCGACTGGAGAAGGAAGCAGGGGGGCTTCCCCTCCTTGAGGCTATGGTGGGACGTGGGCAAGGCTCACGTCCGCGTCTTCTGTCAAGGGTACGCGATGGGGTCGACTAAGAGGCGGCCGGTGAGGGTCGGGCGCCTAGAAAAAGAGGTGCTCGACCTGGAGTCCCGTCTCGGTCAAGTCGTTGAGGACCCGGCCCCGCGGATGGTGTACGAAGCGAAAAAGGCCGCGCTGAAGGACCTGCAGCTCGTCGGGTCCCGAGGCACGTTCGTGAGGTTGCGGATCCGGTTCCTGCGGGATCTGGACCGCGGCTCCCCCTTCTTCTACTCGCTGGAAAAAAGACAGAGTGTCCGTAAGCAGCTCTTGACGCTGCTGGCCGACGACGGCTCTCTCGTCTCGGATCCGGAGGGCGTCAACAACAGGGCCCATGAATATTATGGGGCTCTGTTCTCTCTGGATCCGTCCAGCGAGGAAGCGCATAGCGTTTTGTGGGAGGACCTGCCGAAGGTCGGCCCGGAGGGTGCCGAAAATCTGGAAGCTCCGCTAAGCTTGGCGGAGCTGACCGGCGCCCTCGACCGGCTCTCGAGGGGAAAAGCCCCGGGGCTGGACGGGCTGACCGTGGAGTTCCACAGGGCGTTCTGGGACATCCTGGGGGGCGACTACGCGCGGGTCCTGGGGGAAAGTCTGGCGACCGGGGAGATGCCCCTCTCTTGGTGCAGGGCAGTCATCGTCCTGCTGCCTAAGAAGGGCGATCTCCGCCTCTTAAGAACTGGTGCCCGGTCTCCCTCCTCAGCACGGACTACAAAATCTTCGCCAGGGCGATGTCTGCTCGCCTTGGCGCCGTGCTGGACCACATGATCCACCCCGACCAGTCCTACACGGTCCCGGGCCGGACAATCCACGATAACATCCATCTGGTCCGGGACCTCATCCATCATTCCCAGGAGGCTGGTCTGTCGGTCGCCTTCCGATCTCTCGACCAAGAGAAGGTGTTCGACAGGGTGGATCACGACTATCTGTTCGGAACTCTGCGCGCTTTCGGGTTCTGGACGCATTTCGTCGCCCGGATCCGACTTTTGTACGCCGCCGCGGCGTGTCTGATAAAGATTAACGGGTCCTTGATGGCGCCCCTTCGCTTTCGGAGAGGGGTGCGCCAGGGATGCCCCATGTCCGGCCAGTTATATGCCGTCTGCGTGGAGCCTTTCCTGCGCCTCCTGTGGATGAGGTTGGCGGGACTGGCTCTGTAAGGGCCGGGCATGGAGGTCGTCCTCTCGGCTTATGCCGATGACGTGCTCCTCGCGGTAGAGGATCCCGCTGACCTGCGGAGGATGCGTGAGTGCCAGGAGATTTACTCGGCCGCATCCTCTGCCAGGATCAACTGGGAGAAATGTTCCGGACTCCTGGTGGGTCAGTGGCGGGTGGACTCCCTGCCGGAGGAGCTCAGGCCTTTTGCCTGGAGCACGACCCATCTCCTCTATCTGGGAGTCTACCTTAGCCCCGACGAGGAAGCCTGGCCGGCGAACTGGCAGGAGCTGGAGGCCAAGGTCGCCGCTCGCCTAGGGCGCTGGACAGGACTGCTCCGAGTGCTGTCCTACAGGGGTCGAGCGCTAGTCATAAACCAGCTGGTGGCCGCCATGTTGTGGTACCGGCTGGTCACTTTGACCCCTCCCCCTGCGTTTGTCACCAAGATACAGAAGAAGCTGGTGTTCTTCTTCTGGAACAACAGGAAGCACTGGGTCTCTGCCGCGGTCTTGAGTCTCCCGCTTGGGGAGGGCGGTCAGTCGTTGGTGTGTGTCAGCACCCAGCTCGCGACTTTCCGTCTTCAGAACCTGCAGAGAGACCTTTACGTCGAGCCCCCTCCCAGGTGGCGTGCTCTGGCGACGTATTTCCTCCGCCAGCAGCACGGCCTCAACTACGACAAGCAGCTCCTGTTTGTGAGCTTGGGGGGCGTCAGGACCGCCTTCCAGGAGCTGCCTGTCTTTTACAAGGAACTCTCCAGGGTCTGGAATAAAGTCTCCACCAAGCACAGCTCTCCACCGGCTGGAGTGGCAGCTGTCCTGCATGAGCTGCTGCTCGGGAATCCGTACCTCCACGACCGAGGCTTTAGGTGGCGGTCGGACGAGAGGGCTGTGGCTGGTGAGGTGACCAGGGTCAGGGACCTGCTAGATGACGGAGGAGCGGGCTGGATGGCGCGAGACACGCTGGCGCGGCGCCTAAATTCTGCCAACGTCCGCCGCGCGGCCGATGCCATCGAGTCGCTAAAAACAGCTCTGGGCCCCGACTCCGTTAGGTGTATCGAGGAGGCTCAAGCACGTGGGGAAATCTCGCCGAACTGACCCCCGTCAGGACGGAATTCCTCATCGGCGCCAAACCCCGGAACCTCCCTCGGGAGCCGGCGTCTCACAACTTGAGCCGCCTCGAGGAAATCCCTTCCATGCCTTTCAGTTCCGCGCGGAGGGGTTTCCTGTACGGGCTGCTCCTGCACACTCTCAACTTTGCCATCCTCGCCTGCCATCCGGACACGCCATGGCGTACCATCTTGCCGTCCGGAGGAGGCAGGGGTCCCCGATGGAGGGCACTCTACACGGGAGTCCTCCCACTATTTATCGGGGACTTGGCCTGGAGGGTGGTGCACGGAGCAGTGCCGTGCAATACATTTTTAAGCCGGTTCACGGGCTCCCAGGCCGCCTGCAATTTCTGCCGTCTGGAAGAGTCCGTGTTCCATGTTTTTATTGAATGCACGAGGTTGCAGCCCCTGTTTTACTATTTAAAGGGGCTGCTCCTGAAATTCTGGCTGCACTTCAGTCTCACACTCCAGATCTTTGGGCACCCTGTGCGGAGGGGAGCGGGTAGGTCCGAGGGCCTCCTCGTAGGACTGCTCCTGGGCACGGCCAAGGGTGCCATCAGCCGGTCCAGGCAGCGGGTGGTCGAGGGGGTCGTTCAACCTGACTGCCTGCCTCTCTTCCGCGCGTACATCCGTGCCAGGGTGTCCTTGGAGATGGAGCACGCGGTGTCCACCGGTACGCTCGCGGCCTTCCGCGAGAGGTGGGCAACGGAGGGACTGGAGTGCATCGTTACCCCCGGCAACCAAATTTTAATTTGATTTTATGTTTTAAAGTTTAATTTGTTTTAATTGCCGGTGTTTTTAGTGTCCCCCTCCCCTTTTATAGGGGGCACTTGGAGAAAAAAATATAATTTTAGTGCCCAAAAAAAACTTTAATAAAAAACAAAAACACAAAAAACCCCACAAAAAAAACACAAAAAAAGGGCCTTGGGAATGTTTGGTTGCCCCCCAGATAGGGGGACACGATTTAATGATTTAATGTTTTAGTTTTCCTCCCAAAAGAGTTCTGTGGAGAAGCACTTCAAGATCCCTTTGTTCATCTACACTGTTAAGTGGCCTAGCACTTAATGTGTATACCCTTTCCTTATTAGCCCTCCCAAAGTGCATTACCTCACACTTTTATGAATTAAGTTCCATTTGCCACTGCTTTGCCCACCTGACCAGTAGATTGATATCCTCCTGCAGCCCATGACTTTCCTCTTTATTATCAACCACACAGCCAATTTTAGTGTCATCTGCAAACTTCTTAATCATACTCCCTATATTCAAATCTAAATCATTGATATATACCACAAAAAGCAAGGGACCCAGTGCTGAGCCCTGCGAAACCCCACTAGAAAATCCTTCCAGTCACAAAAACATCCATCAACCATTACCTTTTGCTTCCTACCTCTAAGCTAATTTTGGGTCTCACTTGCCACTTTGCCCCGGATCCCATGGGCTTTAACCTTCGTGACCAGTCTACCCTAAATTGGCCTGGGTTTTTATCTGGTTTTTGCCTCTCCCAGGAGATCACATGGCTCCAGTTAGGTTGGAGTGTAGAATGTTTTAGTATAAGGGGTGTCGCAGTTGTGTGGGGTGGACTGGTTGGGCTGTGATATGTCCTTACAATACAGTATAAATGCACACGAGGCCCATACTTGAGAGAAGGTCACTCTGTGACCAGTTACCTTTATTCCAAGACCTCAAGTGATGAAGGTGGGTGGAGCTTCCACTTTTATACCTGAAAGTCCAGGTTAGGAGTGTCTTCCACAAGTTCAATGTTCTCAAGGTGTACAACTTAGGTCAGCTTATACATGGGTTACAATGATAGTTGAATAGATGACATCACCTCCCCCCCAAAGTCTTATTGGGATCACAGGTTAAGTCTCTCTGGTGGTTTACGCTCCCTTGTAGATCGCCTGAGTTGGGGCTCTGGTTGTTGGGCACTGGCCTGTATGTCTGCTGTTTGCGGTGCCTCAGGCCTGTCCGGATTGCCGCAGTGACTGGGCTCTCCTCCACTTGGTTCCGGTGTTCGGTCACCTGTGGTGGAGTAAACTCTATATCGTGTTCTTCCTCTGCTTCTTCTATGGGGTTGCTGAACCTCCTTTTAGTTTGATCCACGTGTTTGCGGCAGATTTGTCCATTGGTAAGTTTAACTACCAAAACCCTATTCCCCTCTGTGGCAATCACAGTACCCACAAGCCATTTGGGCCCTGCAGCGTAATTAAGGACAAAAACAGTGTCATTGACATCAATACATTGTGCCCTCGCATTCCTGTCATGGTAGTCACATTGTGACTGATGCCTGCTCTCAACAATTTCTTTCATTGTGGGGTGTATAAGGGATAACCTGGTTTTGTGCATCCTTTTCATTAGTAGCTCTGCGGGTGCAACCCCTGTGAGCGAGTGTGGTCGGGATCTATTGGCCTACAGAAGGCGTGATAATAGGTTTTGTAGGGAACCCCCTTGGATTCTGAGCATCCCCTGTTTGATTATCTGCACTGCTCGGTCTGCCTGGCCGTTTGAGGCCGGCTTGAACGGTGCCGTTCTGACATGGTTGATTCCATTGCCTGCCATGAAGTCCTGGAATTCAATGCTTGTGAAGCACGGGCCATTGTCACTGACCAAGATATCCAGTAGACCATTGGCAACAAACATTGCCCGTAGACTTTCTACCGTGGCAGAGGATGTGCTTGAATTTAAAATGGCACACTCAATCCATTTGGAGTAGGTGTCTACTACAACCAAAAACATTTTTCCCATGAAAGGACCTGCATAGTCCACATGGATGCGTGACCATGGCTTGGCGGGCCAAGACCAGGGGCTAAGGGGGGCTTCCCTGGGTGCATTGCCCAGCTGAGCACACGTGTTGAACCTGCGAACACAAAGTTCCAGGTCTGCATCTATCCCTGGCCACCAAACGTGTGACCTGGCAATTGCCTTCATCATGACAATTCCCGGATGCTCATTGTGAAGTTCTCTGATAAACACCTCTCTGTCCATCTGGGTTATGCCGACTCGGTTTCCCCACAGTAGGCAATCGGCCTGAATCGAGAGTTCATCCTTGTGCCTATGAAATGGTTTAAATTCCTCAGGGCATGCCCCATACGTGGCTGCCCAATCCCCATTCAGGACACATTTCTTAACTAAAGACAGTAGCGGGTCTTTATTTGTCCAGACTTTAATCTGACGGGCTGTCACAGGTGAGCCTTCACTTTCGAAAGCTTCAACAGCCATGACCATCTCAGTATCATGCTCAGTTGCCCCCTCAGTGGTGTCTCGTGGGAGCCTGCTGAGTGCATCGGCGCAGTTTTCAGTGCCCGGTCTGTGCCGAATTGTGTAGTCATAGACGGCTAACATGAGTGCCCACCTCTGTATGCGGGCCGATGCATTCGCATTTATGGCCTTGTTGTTGGCCAAAAGGGACTTTAGGGGTTTGTGATCTGTCTCCAGCTCAAATTTCCTGCCAAACAGGTACTGGTGCATTTTTTTTACTGCATATACATATGCTAGCGCTTCCTTTTCTACCATCCCGTAGCCCCTTTCTGCCTGGGACAGACTTTTGGAGACATAAGCTACCGGCTGTAACTGACCATTGGTATTCACATGCTGCAACACACACCCGACCCCATAGGACGATGCATCGCACGTTAAAACAAATTTCTTACATGGGTCATATAACGTTAACAGTTTGTTGGAGCATAACAAATTGTGTGCTCGATCAAAAGCCCTTTCCTGGCTGTCCCCCCAGACCCAATTGCGACCTTTGCGTAGGAGCACGTGTAGCGGCTCTAACAGCGTGCTCAATTTGGGAAGAAAGTTACCAAAATGGTTCAGGAGCCCCAGGAACGAACGCAGCTCCGTTGTGTTACGGGGTCTGGTTGCTCTCTGGATCGCTTCCGTTTTGGACGCAATAGGTCTCTTCCCTTCTGCTGCTACCCTCCTCCCCAGGAATTCTACCTCTGGAGCTAAGAAGACGCACTTCGCCATTTTCAGTCGCAGCCCTACCCGGTCCAGTCTGTATAGCACCTCCTCCAGGTTGTGGAAGTGTTCTTCAGCATCGCGACCTGTGATGCGGATGTCGTCTTGAAAAACCACCGTCCTTGGATTCAACTTGAGGAGGCTTTACATATTTTGCTGAAAGATCGCGGCGGCCGAATGAATCCTGAACGGACATCTGTTATACTCAAACAACCCCTTGTGTGTCGTGATGGTAGTCAGCTTCTTCGACTCACTCGCCAGCTCCTGGGTCATGTAAGCTGAGGTCAGGTCCAATTTTGAAAAAAGTTTGCCACCGGATAGCGTTGTAAAGAGGTCCTCCGCTCTCGGTACTGGTCTTGGAGTGACACTCAATTGATGGTGGCCTTGTAATCGCCACATATCTGACCGACCCATCCGCCTTGAGCACCGGCACAATCGGGCTCGCCCTGTCACTGAATTCGACTGGCGAGATGATGCCTTCCCTCAGCAGTCCAATTCGCATTCTTTCTTTTCCTGCATTACGTACGGCACCGCTCTGGCCTTGTGGTGTTCTGGACTGGCATCTGGGTTTATGTGAATCACTACCTTGGTCCCCATAAAAGTGCAGATGCCGGGTTGAAATAATGTCAAATTTTTCCAGGACCTGTGAGCATGATACTCGCTCTACAGAAGAAATTGCATTGACATCGCCCCATTTACAGTTCATGACAGCAAGCCAACTTCTTCCCAGTAGTGCGGGACTGTCCCCCGGGACAATCCAGCATGGCAACCTGTTCTCCGATTTTTCGTGGGTCACGACTACCGTGGCGCTGCCTAGCACCGGAATGATCTTCTTTGTATATGTCCGTAGTTGTGCGTCAATCGGAAATAATTTTGGCCTCCTGGCCTTGGACACCCACAACCTTTCGAACTGTTTGATAGTCATCAGGGACTGGCTGGCCCCCATGTCTAGCTCCATTAATACTGGGATGCCATTGAGGAGCACTTTCATCATTATCGGTGGCGTCCTGGTATATGAACTGTATATGTGCTCCACATGAACTCGTTGAACTTCAGCTTCCAGTGATTTCTCCCAGTATTCATTTGGCCTCGTAGGGCTTACATCGGGCCCGTCCTCCTTGTACAACAAACTGGCTACAGGCTTCTTGCACATACGCGCCAAGTGACCGCTGACGTTGCAGTTTCTGCAAGTATATTGCTGAGACCTGCAAGCTCTGGCTGGGTGTTTGCCTCCACACCTCCAGCATGAGCTGGAGGCCCCGTTTTTGGAAACAAAAGATCCATCGTCGATCGTCTCTGACTGTCTCTGCAACTGTCCTTAAGCGCAACATTAACAGGTGTTGATGGCCCTATTACTTGCCACATTGTCCATTGCGATGGCATTTATCGCTGTTCAGCTAGCCATTGTCTCTGTTGAATTCCCCCTTTGGGTTCGACGACATGCTGGGGCATGTCCGATTGCCCTTGTCTGCCTAGAGAACTGTGTGCTGCATTAACAATGTTGACTCCCTGGTCGTTTGCCGCATTTGAGCCAAGAATTTTGTCATACATCATTCTGGTCTCTTCCTCCCCTGAGATAAATGTCTGGGCTATCAGAGCCGCCGCTTCCAAGGTCAAGTCTTTGGTCTCAATCAGTTTCCTGAAAACCCCAGCGTGCTCGATGCCCTCAATAAAAAGTCTCGCAGCATCTCCGCTCTGTATGCATCTGGGAACTTACATAGGCTCGCCAGTCGCCGGAGATCTGCCACGAAGTCAGGAACGCTTTGCCCTTCTCACCGCCAGTGCATGTTAAACCTGTGTCTCGCCATGTGCATGCTGCTTACCGGTTTAAGGTGTTGCCCCGATCAACTTACTGAGCTCTTCTAATGTCTTGTCTGCCGGCTTCTCTGGCGCTAGAAGGTCCTTCATCAGGGAGTACTTTCTGGATCCACAAACCATCAGGAGATGAGCCCTGTGTTTGTCGGCCAAATCCTGTCTCAACCATTCCTTAGTGACAAAACTTTGCTGTAGTCTCTCAATAAAGTCGTCCCAATCACCAGCAACACAGTACCTCTCTTCTGTGCTGCTAGTGGACATGCTCGCATGGTTTAAATCCCAGTTTCTCGTCGCCAATGATATGTCCTTACTATACAGTATAAATGAACATGAGGCCCATACTTGAGAGAAGGTCACTCTGTGACCAGTTACCTTTATTACCAAGACCTCAAGTGATGAAGGTGGGTGGAGCTACCCCTTTTATACCTGAAAGTCCAGGTTAGGAGTGTCTCCCACAAGTTCAGCCCCTTGTGGTCAATGTTCTCAAGGTGTACAACTTAGGTCAGCTTATACACGGGTTACAATGATAGTTGAATACATGACAGGCTGGGTGCTCTTTGCCTTTCCTTCATTGTTCATAGGTTTATATGTAACCTTTAGGGCTACTGACCAAAGGCAGTGAGGCTCTTTTTCGGCCGGCACGGATACGATGGGCCTAAATGGCCTCCTTCTGTGCTGTAAATTTGTATGTTTCTATGTTTCTATGTTTCTATGTGGGACTTTATGAAAAGCTTTGCTAAAGTCCAAAAACAGTACATCGTACACAGTACATCGTACGCACTACCCTCATCAACCCTCTTGGTTACCTCCTCAAAAAATTCAATCAGGTTAGTCAAATATGATCTTCCTTTAAGACCAAAGGCACAATCCTCCAAAGTAGTGAGAGTGACTTGAAATGTGGTGGGAATGGCTCCCGAGGTTGTAGAAATCACTTGCAAACTCCTGAAAGCAAAATCTCTGCAAAAAATGGTGTCAGCAAGAGCCTTTCCCTTAGGCAAGGAAGCAGGTGTAAGGTGTGAGTATTTATGTGATTTTTTTCAACTGTCAGTTGTTCAATAGCCACTCAGCTCTTGCCTTGCTTTCACAGGTGAGATCCAGGAAGCCCGTGGAATCCCATGCACAGCCTGAGAAACGCGCAAGAGTTAAAGGCGGAAGTCAGCAGGATGAAGTCGGCTTCCCGACATTGTGAATTTCAGTGCTTTTAACTGTCCACTCGCTCGCAAACCCACACTCACAGAGAAAATTCCAGCCTAAATTTCAACCTGAGAAAGTGCCTGTGGAGGGGAGAGACACCATTACTTTAATTATTTCTAAATTTTTCTAATTAATTAAATCTCAAATTTAAATATGACATCATGTTACAGTCTTACCTTGTGGCTGGGTTGTAAATATTAGGTGATACTATAAGAGGTAATAGTTTTTGAATACTGGAACGTAGAAAGTCATAGCGGTCGATTTTAACTGTTTCTACTGGGTAGGAAATGGGCAGGTAATGGTCGGTTGCCTGTTTTACACTCCATCCAATTTTCCTTTCAATTAAAATGAATTCCATAGAATGTTACAGTACAGAAACAGGCTATTTGGTCCATCAGGTTTGTGCTGGTGTCTTTCTCCACATAAACCACCTAGTCTAATCCCAATCTCCTCTCCATACCTTTTAATAGTCCTTTTTTCAAGCAACTATCCATTTTAAAAGAATCTATGGCGTTTGCTTCAACAACATTTTAAGGCAGAGAATTAGTGTAAATTCTAATTTACCCCTACCATTTCATACCTGCCCTCTAACCATCTCTCTATCCATGTGGCTGCATTCTCTTTAATTCTTTGTAATATAAGTATTTTATATAGTACCCAATCAAATGCTTTTTGAAAATTCATTTCCTTTATCTATCCTCTCTGCTATTTCTTCAAGGAAATGTTTAGGGTTGTTAAGCATCACATTCATTTTAGAATGTTGTTCTGACTGCCATGATTAACTCATGTCTTTCCAAGTTCTGAGTAATTCCATTCTGTATTATAGACTGTATTGTCTGTGGATTTTCCTGGTAATATCTGCTTGCTTTTGGATAGTATAGAGGGGGTCTGATGAGGAAAAGGGGCAGAGGCCTTCCACCAAACTGCTACCCCAAAAATGGCTGCTCCAATTTTCACCTGCTATTATTACTCGGATATATCTACCCGAACCCGTCACAGCACATGTAGATGAAGGTTGAGGTGCGTGGCTTAGTACTCTGAGCTATTTTTCTGTCTTTGCACTGATTTCCCACCTTCAGAAAACACAGCCTGTGTAAAAGGGGTGGTGTTGGGAGCAGTGTCACAGATGGTGATGGCCAGAGGTCATTGCAAACAGAGTACTTGCAGAAGTTTGAAAGAAAGTATTTGCATTTAGAAATCATCTTTCATGATCTCAAAATGCCCCAAATGTTTCATAGCCAATGAAATAGGTTTAAAGTGTAGTCACTGCTGTAATGTAGGGAACTGCAACAGCCAATTTGCACACACAAGATCCCACAAACAGCAATGATACCAATGACTAGATCATTTGTTTTCTGAATGATGTTGGTTGAGGGATAAATGATAATAGATTTCCCATGACGTCGGTCATGATAAATCACAGGATACTCTGTGGTGCACTCATAATAAAGAATGAAACTGAGTACTGTGTACAATGAACAAGTGTGACCTTAGCTTCTTTAATAAGACTCCAGAGTGCAGGTACCTCGTGGGTGGCCTGCTTATATACTGTGCTCCCAAGGGATGCTGGGATCCCTTGGGACTCCAACAGGTGGGCCCTCTGGTGGTCAGGTGTCATGCAGGTTACACAGGGTTAAATACATTAACTCTGTGTTTTATAATAATAGTCTCACTCTGCTTTCTTCCATCCTGTCCTCTGTATCCTCACCCTCCTCATAACACAAGAATAGAAACATAGAAACAGAGAAAATAGGTGCAGGCGTCGGCCATTCAGCCCTTCGAGCCTGCACCACCATTCAATATGATCATGGCTGATCATTCACCTCAGTACCTCTTTCCCGCTTTCTCTCCATACCCCTTGATCCCTTTAGCCGTAAGGGCTATATCTAACTTAGCACTCTTGAATATATCCAATGAACTGGCATCAATGACTCTCTGCGGTAGGGAATTGCACAGGTTAACAACTCTCTGAGTGAAGAAGTTCCTCCTCATCTCAGTCCTAAATGGCCTATCCCTTATTCTAAGACTGTGTCCCCTGGTTCTGGACTTCCCCAACATCGGGAACATTCTTCCCGCATCTAACCTGTCCCATCCCGTCAGAATCTTATATGTTTCTATGAGATCCCCTCTCATCCTTTAAAACTCCAGTGTATAATGGCCCAGTTGATCCAGTCTCTCCTCATATGTCAGTCCAGCCATCCCTGGAATCAGCCTGGTGAACCTTCGCTGCACTCCCTCAATAGCAAGAACATCCTTCCTCAGATTAGAAGACCAAAACTGAACACAATATTCGAGGTGAGGCCTCACCAAGGCCCTGTACAACTGCAGTAAGACCTCCCTGCTCCTATACTCAAATCCCCTAGCTACGAAGGCCAACATGCCATTTGCCTTCTTCACCGCATGCTGCACCCGCATGCCAACTTTCAATGACTGATGAACCATGACACCCAGGTCTCGTTACACCTCCCCTTTTCCTAATCTGCCATCATTCAGATAATACACTGCCCTCGTGTTTCTGCCACCAAAGTGGATAACCTCACATTTATCCACATTATACTGCATCTGCCATGCATTTGCCCACTCACCCTGCAGCCTCTTAGCATCCTCCTCACAGCTCACACTGCCACCCAGTTTAGTGTCATCTGCAAACTTGGAGATATTACACTCAATTCCTTCATCCAAATCATTAATGTATAAAGTAAAGATCTGGGGTCCCAGCACTGAGCCCTGTGGCACTCTACTAGTCACTGCCTCCCATTTCGAAAAGGACCCGTTTATCCCGACTCTCTGCTTCTTGTCTGCCAACCAATTCTCTATCCACGCCAGTACATTAACCCCGATACCATGTGCTTTGATTTTGCACACCAATCTCTTATGTGGGACCTTATCAAATGCCTTTTGAAAGTCCAAATACACCACATCCACTGGTTCTCCCTTGTCCACTCTACCAGTTACATCCTCAAAAAATTCCTCAAAAAAGAGATTTGACAAGCATGATTTCCCTTTCACAAATCCATGCTGACTTGGACCGATCCTGTCACTGCTCTCCAAATGCGCTGCTTTTTCATCCTTAATAATTGACTCCAACATTTTCCCCACTACTGATGTCAGACTAACCAGTCTATAATTACCCGTTCTTTCTCTCCCATCTTTTTTAAAAAGTGGTGTCACATTTGCTACCCTCCAGTCCATAGGAACTGATCCAGAGTCGATAGACTGTTGGAAAATGATCACCAATGCATCCAATATTTCTAGGGCCACCTCCTTAAGTACTCTGGGATGCAGACTATCAGGCCCCGGAGATTTATCGGCCTTCAATTCCATCAATTTCCCCAACACAATTTCCTGCCTAATAAGGATATCCATCAGTTCCTCCTTCTCACTAGACCCTCGGTCCCCTAGTACATCCAGAAGGTCATTCGTGTCTTCCTTCGTGAAGACAGAACCAAAGTATTTGTTCAATTGGTCTGCCATTTCTTTGTTCCCCATTATAAATTTACCTGAGTCTGACTGCAAGGGACCTACGTTCGTCTTCACTAATCTTTTTCTCTTCACATATTTTTTGCAGTCAGTTTTTATGTTCCCGGCAAGCTTCCTCTCGTACTCTATTTTCCCCCTCCTAATTCGAAACATAGAAACATAGAAAATAAGTGTAAGAGTAGGCCATTCGGCCCTTCGAGCCTGCACCGCCATTCAATGAGTTCATGGCTGAACATGCAACTTCAGTACCCCATTCCTGCTTTCTCGCCATACCCCTTGATCCCCCTAGTAGTAAGGACCTCATCTAACTCCTTTTTGAATATATTAAACCCTTTGTCCTCATCTGCTGAATTCTAAATTTCTCCCAGTCTTCAGGTTTGCTGCTTTTTCTGGCCAATTTATATGCCTCTTCTTTGGATCTAACACTATCCTTAATTTCTCTTGTTAGCCACGGTTATGCCATCTTCCCTGTTTTATTTTTACTCCAGACAGGGATGTACAACTGTTGAAGTTCATCCATGTGATCTATAAATGTTTGCCATTGCCTATCCACCGTCAACCCTTTAAGTAACATTTGCCAGTCTATTCTAGCCAATTCGCGCCTCATGCCATCGAAGTTAGCTTTCCTTAAGTTTAGGACCCTAGTTTCTGAATTAACTGTGTCATTCTCCATCTCAATAAAGAATTCTACCATGTTATGGTCACTCTTCCCAAAGGGGCCTCACACAACAAGATTGCTAATTAGTCCCTTCTCGTTACACATTACCCAGTCTAGGATGGCCAGCTCTCTAGTTGGTTCCTCGACATATTGGTCAAGAAAACCATCTCTAATACACTCCAGGAAATCCTCCTCCACCGCATTGATGCCAGTTTGGTTCACCCAATCTATATGTAAATTAAAGTCGCCCATGATAACTGCTGTATCTTTATTGCACACATCCCTTATTTCTTGTTTGATGCTGTCTCCAACCTCTCTACTACTATTTGGTGGCCTGTACACAACTCCCACCAGTGTTTTCTGCCCTTTGGTATTCCGCAGCTCCACCCATACCAATTCCACATCATCCAAGCCAATGTCTTTCCTTACTATTGCATTAATTTCCTCTTTAACCAGCAACGCCACCCCGCCTCCTTTCACTCTCTGTCTATCCTTCCTAAATGTTGAATACCCCTGGATGTTGAGTTCCCAGCCTTGGTCACCCTGGAGCCATGTCTCCGTGATGCCAATCACATCATATCCGTTAACTGCTATCTGTGCAGTTAATTCGTCCACCTTATTCCGAATACTCCTCGCATTGAGGCACAGAGCCTCAGGCTTGTCTTTTTAACACACTTTGATCCTTTAGAATTCTGCTGTAAAGTGGCCCTTTTTGTTTTTTGCCTTGGGTTTCTCTGCCGTCCACTTTTACTCTTCTCCTTTCTATTTTTTGCTTCTGTCTCCATTTTATTCCCCTCTGTCTCCCTGCATAGGTTCCCATCCACCTGCCATACTAGTTTAACTCCTCCCAAACAGCACTCGCAAACTCACCCCCTAGGACATTGGTTCCGGCCCTGCCCAGGTGCAGACCGTCCGGTTTGTACTGGTCCCACCTCTCCCAGAATGGTTCCAATGTCCCAGGAATTTGAATCCCTCCCTTCTGCACCACTGCTCAAGCCACGTATTCATCTGAGCTATCCTGTGATTCCTACTCTGACTAGCACGTGGCACTGGTAGCAATCCTGAGATTACTACTTTTGAGGTCCCAGTTTTTAGTATAACTCCTACCTCCTTAACTTCGTCTCGTAGGTCCTCATCCCTTTTTTGACCTATATCGTTGGTACCTATGTGTACCACGGCAACTGGCTGTTCACCCTCCCTTTTCAGAATGCCCTGCACCCGCTCCGAGACATCCTTGACCCTTGCACCAGGGAGGCAACATGCCAGCCTGGAGTCTCGGTCGCGGCCACAGAAACACCTATCTATTCCCCCTACAATCGAATCCTCTATCACTATTGCTCTCCCACTCTTTTTCCTGCCCTCCTGTGCAACATTGCCAGCCACGGTGCCATGAACCTGGCTGCTGCTGCTCTCCCCTGATGAGTCATCCCCCTCAACAGTACTCAAAGCGGTGTATCTGTTTTGCAGGTGGATGATCACAGGGGACCCCTGCACTACCTTCCTTGCACTGCTCTTCCTGTTGGCCTTCCATTCCCTAGCTAGCTGTGGACCCTTTACCTGCGTAAGACCAACTCACTAAATGTGCTATTCACGTCATTCGCAGCATCGTGCACGCTCCAGAGTGAATCCACCTGCAGCTACAGTTCCGCAACGCGCTTCATCAGGAGCTGGAGGCGGATACACTTCCCGCACACGTAGTCTTCCCACATGGTACAGGAGGAGCATAACATGTGTCCGAGCTCTCCTGTCATGACTTAACCCCTGGATTAATTTGGCAACAAGACTAAAGGTTACTTACTGAAATAGAAAAGAAAAAGAAAAGCTACTTACCAATCACCAGCCAATCACTTACCCCCTTGGCTGTGATGTCACCTTTCGATTTCTTTCTACTTCTTTTTTGCCTTTCACCCCGCTGCACTCCCCGAACTGCCGCCGCGTAGGGCCTTTTATAGGCCTGCCTCAGCGATCTCCCACCTCCCCAACGCACACTGGAGGTGTCCCTGATAAAGATATTCCCACTTGAAAATCCATTACTTTTCCCAAAATGTTTTAATTTTATTTTAGTATTCACTCCTAATTACCCAAGATGTAAAATGGCTCCAAAAATCACAGCCCCTCTCAGTCTGCAAATAGTCCTTCAGGTTTAAAGCATTGCCTGAAGCTGCAGCCTACATTCTGCTCTCCTGGACACCATACTAGCCTCCACGCTGCTACCTTTGTCGTGGCTATTTTCTGGGGATGGTATGGGGCAGAAACCAAGGATAATAGTGGGGTGCACCCACCAGTCTCTTTCTACATGTGGTAGAGTGGGTTCAGGGTGTGCGACCTCATTGACTGATGGGTTCACTGGAAGAACATTTTTACTGGCTCTTTTTGGTGCATGGTTTCAGCAGGATACTTCCCTACCCCATTTTTCTTAGTTTACCACCACAACATTGCTGGAAAATGGGTAATTTTACTGTGGAAAATCCTCGCCATTGAATTTGGATCAATATCCCCTGCATGTAAGCTACTATTAGCTTCATCCCTATTCAAAATTACCAGCTATCATGATGGTGAAGAGTAGTTTATTATATATGGACATTGATCAAGTATGACGATAAAAGCATTTAATTTTGTTTTAATTTTTTTATATCTTCTATGCACCGATTACTAGTTGAGTGACATTCTCAGATTTCTGGCAGCTTGGTGGAGCGGGACGGTGTGTAGTCTCCCATAGGGAGTGTATGATGCATCCGTTTGATCCATAGTGATACAGGTTTAGGTCTACAACAGATACCTTCTTCGATTCAATGGCATTAGTCACTCCTTTAAGTGTCTGAGCATCTTACTTTTATGAGTGTTGATTCACACTATCATATATCTGCTCAAGTGGCAAATGAACATCAACATGGACAGGTTGGGCTGAATGGCCTATTTCCATGTAGTCATTTCTCTGTAATTCAATGTATTCAGTATAGGCCCAGTCAAACTGGGTCACAATCATTACATAAGAAGCAAAATTTAGATAACTTTATCACCGTTTCAGGTTAGTATTCATCCTTCCTTTACTCTTCCTTTAGCAGAGGCCATTCGCATCTAGATATTTACAGGATGTTATTGAAAAATCCATACAAAATAATTAAAAATCAACAATCATGGCTTCGGTCTTCCCAATATTTAGTTGGAGGAAATTTCTGCTCGTCCTCTATTAGATGTCGCACAAGCAGTGTGACAATTTTAAGACAGTGAAGAGGTCGAAAGAGGTGGTAGTGAGGTAGAGTTGGGTTGCGTCAGCATACATGATTGCTACAAAAATTAAAATGATGTAGTTACATTGCCCTTGATTTCAGGATTTAGAATAAATCAGTGTTGCTGGCGTAGAAACCTTTGCATTTTTTTGAATGAGGCAGAAATTTTCATGACTATGTTCTATCAACAGCAAACCATGAAATGGGTTTGATTTTGTTTACAGGTATGCAACTGAATTTCTGATATGTGCTCACTGCGGTTGAGGCTGGCCATTGGATGCCTGAAGTCAGAAAATTACCTATTGAATGTCTAAACAACGTATTGAATATTTTTATAAATTTAAATGTGTTCCAATAGAATTTGGTTTTATATGCCTTGTCAATAGAAAAGATTTACATTTTTAAGTACTGAGCATTTTGTATATTATTTAATTTGCTGTAAAAATATCACAAGGTTTGTGTTATATATGAATACTTGTATTTACTCTGTTCAGCCACCAGAGGGCTCATCTCCTGGAGTCAATGATCCCTTGGGAACACAGGTATTTAAGGAAGCTTCCCAGGTTGGAGAGGCACTCTGGAGACCTGCAATAAAAGACGAAGGTTAAACTTTACTTTGAGCTCATAGTGTTCAGTCTGACCCTTTCTCCATATACAACAACTGGTATGAGATACAGATTGAGAATCCAAAGATGCAGAGAACAGTGGGCATCCTGGAGAAATTCTCGGAGGGAGATGATTGGGAAACTTTTGTGGAGCAACTTGACCAATACTTCGTGGCCAACGAGCTAGTGGGGAGGAGAGCACTGGCAAATGAAGGGCGATCCTCCTCACCATCGTATGGCCTCATGAAGAATCTGCTCACTTCAGCGAAACCCACGGAGAAATCGTACGACGATTTGTGCACACTGGTCTGAGAGCATTCTGATGGCGAGGTACCGGTTCTACACATTACAAAAGGTCTGAAGACCAGGAAATGGCGAGTTATGTCGCCGAGCTAAGACGCCTTGCAGGACATTGCGAATTTGAAGGACATTTGGGGAACATTCTCAGAGACTTTTTCGTACTTGGCATTGGCCACGAAGCCATACTTCGCAACTTTTGACTGTAGAGACCCCAATCTTGAGTAAGGCCATAGCAATAGCCCAGGTGTTCATTGCCACCAATGACAATACGAAGCAAGTCTCTCAGCACACAAGTGCTGCTACAAGTACTATGAACAAAGTGATGTTGTTTTTGAATCGTAACGTAGAGGGCAGGTCACACATACCTGCAGCTACACGTCCGCAGGTGTCTCAGAGTCCACCATCAAGGGTGATGAATGCAAGGCCATTAACACCTTGTTGGCGCTGTGGGGGTGATCATCGTTTTCATTCATGCCGATTCAAAGGATACGTTTGCAAGGGCTGTGGAACAATGGGACACCTCCAACGAGTGTGCAGGCAAGCTGCAAAGCCTGTTAAACCTGCAAACCATCATGTTGCAGAGGAGGACAGATCCACGGAGGAACACGATGAACCAGAGCCTCAGATCGAGGAGGCAGAGGTACATGGGGTGCCCACATTCACCACGAATTGTCCCCCGATAATGATGAATGTTGAACTAAATGGACTCCCAGTGTCAATGGAGCTGGACACGGGCGCAAACCAGTCCATCATGGGCAAGAAGACTTTCGAAAGGCTGTGGTGCAACAAGGCCTCAAGGCCAGTCTTAACTCCAGTTCGCACAAAACAAAGAACTTGCACGAAAGAACTGATTCCTGTAATCGGCAGTGCTACCATAAAGGTCTCCTACGATGGAGCGGTGCACAAGCTACTATTCTGGGTGTACAGGGCGATGGTCCCACACTGCTCAGCAGGAGCTGGCTGGGAAAGATACGCTGGAAATGGGACGACGTCCGAGCACTATCGCCCACTGACGACACTTCGTGTGCCCAGTTCTTAAACAAATTTCCTTCGCTGTTCGAACCATGCATCGGGAAATTCCAAGGAGCAAAAGTGCAGATCCACCTAATTACGGGGGCACGACCCATCCATCACAAGGCGAGAGCAGTACTGTACATGATGAGAGAAAAGGTAGAGATCGAGCTGGACCGGCTGCAAAGAGAGGGCATCATTTCACCGATCGAGTTCAGCGAGCGGGCCAATCCTATCGTCCCAGTCCTCAAGGGAGACAGCACCATCAGAATCTGTGGCGATTACAAAGTAACTATCAACCGTTTCTCCCTGCAGGACCAATACCCACTACCAAAGGCCGACGACCTCTTTGCAACGCTGGTGGGAGGAAAGAAGTTCACGAAGCTGGATCTGACTTCAGCCTACATGACGCAGCAACTGGAGGAATCATCGAAAGCCCTCACCTGCATCAACACGCACAAAGGTCTTCGAGTTTAGAACAGATGACCGTTTGGAATCCGATCGACGGCGGTGATATTCCAGTGAAACATGGAAAGTTTACTGAAGTCGGTCCCGCACACCGTGGTCTTCCAGGACGATACTTGTTCACAGGTCGGAACATAGTCGATCACCTGCAGAACCTGGAGGAGGTTCTTTGTCGACTCAACTGCGTGGGGCTCAGATTAAAATGTTCGAAGTGTATTTTCCTGGCACCTGAAGTGGAGTTCCTGGGAAGGAGGATTGCGACGGATGGCATCAGGCCCACCAAGCGAAGATGGAGACAATCGAGAACGCACCAAGGCCACAGAACGTGACGGAGCTGCGGTCGTTTCTGGGACTCCTGAACTACTTTGGTAACTTCTTACCGGGTCTCAGCACACTGTTAGAACCATTACATGTCTTACTACAAAAAGGGGACAAATGGGTTTGGGGCAAAAGCCAAGAAAATGCCTTTGTAAAAGCGAGAAATTTTTATGCTCAAACAAATTGCTTGTGTTCTATGATGCATGTAAACGTTTGCTACTAGCATGTGATGCGTCGTCATATCGCATCGGGTGTGTATTGCAACAAACTAATGATTTCGGGAAACTGCAACCGGTTGCTTATGCATCCAGGAGTCTGTCTAAGGCTGAGAGAGCCTACAGCATGATTGAGAAAGAAGCGTTAGTGTGTGTCTATGGGGTAAAGAAAATGCATCAATACCTGTTTAGGCTAAAATTCGAATTGGTAACTGACCAAAAGCCACTTATATCCTTGTTCTCCGAGAGTAAAGGGATAAATACCAATGCATCGGCCCGCATCCAGAGATGAGCGCTCACGTTGTCCTCATACAACTACGCCATCTGCCACAGGCCAGACACAGAAAACTGTGACAATGCTCTCAGTAGGCTGCCATTGCCCACCACGGGGGTGGAAGTGGCACAGCCCGCAGATCTAGCCATGCTTATGGAAGCATTTGAGAGTGAGCAATCACCCGTCACTGCCCGGCAGATCAAAACCTGGACAAGCCAGGACCCCTTATTATCTCTAGTCAAAAGCTGTGTGCTTCATGGGAGCTGGTCCAGTGTCCCAGTGGAAATGCAGGAAGAGATAAAGCTGTTCCAGCGGTGCAAAGATGAAATGTCTATACAGGCAGACTGTCTTCTGTGGGGCAATCGAGTGGCGGTCCAGAAGAAGGGCAGAGACACCTTCATCAATGACTTCCACAGTACCCACCCAGACATCGTAATGATGAAAGTGATATCCAGATCTAACGTGTGGTAGCCCGGTATCGATGCGTTCTTAGAGTCCTGCGTTCACAGATGTAATACATGCTCGCAGTTAAGCAATGTACCAGGGAGGCGCCCCTAAGTTTATGGTCTTGGCCCTCCAAACTGGGGTCCAGGGTACACGTCGACAATGTCGGCCCGTTCCTGGGTAAAATGTTCCTTGTGGTTGTAGATGCGTACTCCAAGTGGATTGAATGTGAGATAATGTCGGCTAGCACGTCCAGTGCCACTACTGAAAGCCTGCGGGCCATGTTTGCCACACACGGCATACCCGATGTCCTGGTGAGTGACAATGGGCCATGTTTTACCAGTGCTGAGTTCAAAGAATTCATGACCCATAACGGGATCAAACATGTCACATCTTCCCCGTTTAAACCAGCGTCCAATGGTCAGGCAGAGAGAGCAGTGCAAACCATCAAGTAAGGCTTGGAGAGAGTAACTGAAGGCTCACTGCAGACTCGCCTATCCCGAGTCCTGCTTAGCTACCGCACGAGACCCCACTCACTCATTGGGATCCCACCTGCTGAACTGCTCATGAAAAGAAAACTTAATACAAGGCTCTCGATAGTTCACCCTGATCGGTAGAGAGCAGGTGGCTTCAACAAAGTGCAAACCATGATAGCGCAAATATGTCACACGAGATTGAAATCAATGATCCTGTATTTGCATTAAATTATGGACAAGGTCCCAAGTGACTTCCCAGCACTGTCGTGGCCAAAGAGGGGAGCAGGATGTTTCGGGTCAAACTTTCAAATGGACTCATTCACCGGAAACACTCGGACCAAATCTAACTCAGATTCATGGGCTATCCTGAGCAACCCAACTTGGACCCTACTTTTTTGATCCCCCAACATACACACCAGTGGCAACCAACACCACGGTTGACCACAAAGCAGAACCCATCATCCACAGCATCCCACAGCGCCCAACAAACCAGGCAGCCCAGCAAGGCCAGCTGCACAGCAGCCCAGCGAGGGCCTAACAAATGATTCAACAACACCAGCTTTCACACCAAAACGATCAACCAGGGCAAGAAGGGCCCCAGATCCACTCACATTGTAAATAGTTACACTATTGACTTTGGTGGGGGGGGGGGGGGAGTGTTTTTATATATGTATACTTGCATATACTCTGTGCAGCCACCAGAGGGCTCATCTCCTGGAGTCCCAAGGGATCCCATAATCCCTTGGGAGCACAGGTATTTAAGGAGGCTTTACAGGTTGGAGAGGCACTCTGGAGACCTGCAATAAAAGGCGAAGGTCACACTTTACTTTGAGCTCACAGTGTTCAGCCTGACTCTTTCTCCATACACAACAGTTTGAAGTTACTATTATTGTGTTCCTAACACAGATGAGGCTGCACACATGGAGGTTAAAGTAACAGTGACCTCAGTCTTTTTTAAGACACTCGAGAGTGAGGAACAGGCCTTAGGGGCCGGCTTATAGACAGTGCTCCCAAGGGATGCTGGGATCCCTTGGGACTTCAGGGGTTGAGCTCCCAGGTGGCAGAACATGGGAATGCATGCTTTACAGATATACAACATCACTCCCCCGCCAAAGTGAAAGTGCAAACTATTTACAAGGTGAGGCGGTCAGGAACCTTTCTTTCCCTGGTGGACTGCCTCGGTAAAAATGTCTATTCTGGTGTGTTGGCTGTGCCCTCGCTGGGCTGGCGTGTTGTTGGCCCTGCAGGGCTGCTAGGTGAACTTGGCCTTGCCGGGCTGTTGGGCGTGATGGGTTCGATTTCCTAGTCTGGCGTGGTGTCGTTGATCCTTTGGGTGTGTGTTGTGGGCTCGAAAAATATGCTGTCTGCTGTGGGTTGTTCAGGGCAGTCTGTGAACTGCAGCCTCGTTTGGTCCAGGTGCTTTCTGCAAATTTGTCCATTGTCTATTTGACTACAAACACCCTACTCCTTTCTTTAGCTATCACGGTGCCCGCTATCCACTTGGGACCATGTCCATAGTTTAGCACATACACAGGGTCATTCAGATCAATTTCCCGTGACACAGTGGCGTGACCATCATTTACATTTTGTTGCTGCCGCCTGCTCTCTACTTGATCATGCAGGTTGGGGTGAACCAGCGAGAGTCTGCTTTTAAGTGTCCTGTTCATGAGTAGCTCAGCTGTGGGCACCCTTGTGAGCGAGTGGGGTCTCGTGCGGTAGCTGAGCAGTAGTCAGAACAGGCGGGTTTGGAGTGAGCCTTCTGTGACTCGTTTAAGGCTCTGTTTGATTGTTTGTACTGCCCGCTCTGCCTGCCCAAAGGAGGCTGGTTTAAACGGGGCCGAGGTGACATGTTTGATCCCATTACGGGTCATGAATTCTTTAAATTCGGCACGGTGAAACATGGCCCTTTGTCACTGACCAGTATGTCAGGCAGGCCGTGGTGGCAAACATGGCCCTCAGGCTTTCAATGGTGGCGGTGGCGGTGCTTCCCGACATTATTTCACATTCAATCCATTATGAAAAAGCATCCACCACCACCAGGAACATTTTACCGAGAAATGGGCCCGCATAGTCGACATGGATCCTCGACCTGGAGGGCCAGGACCACAAACTTAATGATGCCTCTCTGGGCACGTTGCTCAACTGAGCACAAATGCTGCATTGCCGTACACAGGACTCTGAGTCAGAGTCGATACCGGGCCATCACACGTGGGATCTGGCTATCGCTTTCATCATTACTATATCCGGGTGTGTGCTGTGGAGATCCGAGATGAACGTCTCCCTGCCCTATTTGGTAGCACTACACGGTTACCCCACAACAGGCAGTCTGCCTGAATGGACAGCTCATCCTTTTGCCGCTGGAATGGCTTGATTGGCTCTTGCATTTCAACAGAGATGCTGGCCCAGCTCCCATGCAGTACACAGTTTTTTACTAGGGACAGCAGAGGATCTTGGCTGGTCCAAGTCCTAATCTGGCGGGCCGTGACAGGTGATTTATCATTTTCAAATGCTTTCATGACCATCAACAAGTTTGCAAGCTGCGCCATTTCCACCCCCGTGGTGGGCAATGGTAGATGACTGAGAGCATCCGCACAGTTCTCGGTGCCTGGCCTGTGGCGGATGCTATAGTTATACGCTGATAGCGCGAGTGCCCACCTTTGTATGCGGGCTGAGGCATTAGTATTTATCCCCTTATTTTCAGCGAACAGGGATGTGAGGGGCTTGTGATCGGTTTCCACCTCAAATTTGAGGCCAAACAGGTACTGATGCATTTTCTTTACCCTGAACACACACGCTAATGCCTCTTTCTCAATCATGCTGTCGGCCCACTCGGCCTTAGACAAGCTCCTAGAAGCATAGGCGATGGGTTGCAACTTCACCGCAACGTTAGCTTGTTGTAATACACACCTGACTCCGTGCGACAACACGTCACATGCTAGCACAAGTCTTTTACACGCTTTATAAAATACAAGCAGCTTGTTGGAGCATAAAATGTTTCTGGCTTTCTCAAAAGCAATTACTTGGTTTTTTCCCAATACCCAGTTCTCACCTTTGCAAAATAACACATGTAGGGGTTCTAAAAGGGTGCTTAACCCCGGTAGGAAGTTACCAAAATAGTTGAGGAGTCCCAGGAATGTCAGCAGCTCCATGCCGTTCTGTGGCCTGGGCGTGTTCCTGATAGCCTCTGTCTTGGCGTCTGTGGGCCGAATGCTGTCCGATATGATCTGTCTCCCCAAAAACTCCACTTCTGTTGCCATGAAGATGCATTTTGACCTCTTCAGCCACAGCCCTAGACACTGGATCAGTTCCTATGGAGTGGAGGGTAGCCAATGTAACCCCACTTTCTAAAAAAGGAGGGAGAGAGAAAACGGAATTATAGACCGGTCAGCCTGACATCGGTAGTGGGTAAAATGATGGAATCAATTATTAACGATGTCATAGCAGCGCATTTCGAAAGAGGTGACATGATAGGTCCAAGTCAGCATGGATTTGTGAAAGGGAAATCATGCTTGACAATTCTTCTGGAATTTTTTGAGGATGTTTCCAGTAGAGTGGACAAGGGAGAATCAGTTGATGTGGTGTATTTGGACTTTCAGAAGGCTTTCGACAAGGTCCCACACAAGAGATTAATGTGCAAAGTTAAAGCACATGGGATTGGGGGTAGTGTGCTGACGTGGATTGAGAACTGGTTGGCAGACAGGAAGCAAAGAGTAGGAGTAAATGGGTACTTTTCAGAATGGCTGACAGTGACTAGTGGGGTTCTGTGCTGGGGCCCCAGCAGTTTACATTGTACATTAATGATTTAGACGAGGGGATTAAATGTAGTATCTCCAAATTTGCGGATGACACTAAGTTGAGTGGCAGTGTGAGCTGCGAGGAGGATGCTATGAGGCTGCAGAGTGACTTGGATAGGTTAGGTAAGTAGGCAAATGCATGGCAGATGAAGTATAATGTGGATAAATGTGAGGTTATCCACTTTGGTGGTAAAAACAGAGAGACAGACTATTATCTGAATGGTGACAGATTAGGAAAAGGGGAAATGCAACAAGACCTGGGTGTCATTGAAGGTTGGTATGCAAGTACAGCAGGCTGTTAAGAAGGCAAATGGCATGTTGGCCTTCATAGCGAGGGGATTTGAGTACAGGGGCAGGGAGGTGTTGCTATAGTTGTACAGGGCCTTGGTGAGGCCACACCTGGAGTATTGTGTACAGTTTTGGTCTCCTAACTTGAGGAAGGACATTCTTGCTATTGAGGGACTGCAGCGAAGGTTCACCAGACTGATTCCCGGGATGGCGGGACTGACATATCAAGAAAGACTGGATCAACTGGGCTTGTATTCACTGGAGTTCAGAAGAATGAGAGGGGATCTCATAGAAACGTTTAAAATTCTGACGGGTTTGGACAGGTTAGATGCAGGAAGAATGTTCCCAATGTTGGGGAAGTCCAGAACCAATGGTCATAATCTAAAGGATAAGGGGTAAGCCATTTAGGAGCGAGATGAGGAGAAACTTCTTCACCCAGAGAGTGGTGAACCTGTGGAATTCTCTCCCACAGAAAGTTGTTGAGGCTAATTCACGAAATATATTCAAAAAGGAGTTAGATGTAGTCCTTACTACTAGGGGGATCAAGGGGTATGGCGAGAAAGCAGGAATGAAGTTGCATGTTCAGCCATGAACTCATTGAATGGTGGTGCAGGCTAGAAGGGCCGAATGGCCTACTCCTGCACCTATTTTCTATGTTTCTATGTTTCGATCCAGCTGCTGCAGGACCTCTTCCAGGTTTTTTAGGTGCTCGGTGGTGTCCTGACCCCTGACCAATATGTCGTCCTGAAAGACCACCATGTGTGGTACCGACTTGAGTAGGCTCTCCATGTTTCTCTGGAAGATCGCTGCAGCCGACCGAATTCCAAACGGGCATCTGTTGTAGATGAACAGTCCCTTGCGCGAGTCGATGCAGATGAGGCCCTTCGAAGACTCATCCAGCTCCTGCATCATGTAGGCCGAAGTCAGGTTGAGCTTGGCGAACATCTTGCCTCCTGCCAGCGTCGCAAATAGGTCATCTGCCTTCGGTAGCGGGTATTGGTCCTGTAGCGAGAAACGATTAATAGTTACTTTATAATCACCGCAAATCTTGACCGTGCCATCACTTTTGAGTACTGGAACAATCGGGCTTGCCCACTCACTGAATTCCACTGGGGAGATGATGCCCTCGCGTTGCAGCCTGCCCAGCTCGATTTCAACTCTCTCCCTCATCATGAGGTAACGCTCGCACCTTGTGGTGAATGGGTCATGTCTCTGGGACCAATTGGATCCGCACCTTCGCCCCAGAAAAGTTTCCAATGCCTAGCTCAAAAAGGGAAGGAAATTTGTTAAGAACCTGGGTACATGAGGCCTCATCGACATGTGATAGCGCTCAGATGTCATTCCAGTTCCAGCGGATTTTGCCCATTCAGCTCCTTCCAAGCAGTGTGGGGCCATCGCCCAAGACAATCCAGAGTGGCAGTTCGTGCACCGTGCCTTCGTAGGTGACCTTGACCATGGCACTGCCCAGGACAGTGATAAGCTCTTTGCTTACGTTCTCAGTTTCGTGTGGATGGGGCTCAGGGCTGGTCTGAATGCCTTGTTGCACCACAGTCTCTCAAACATCTTTTTACTCATGATGGATTGGCTAGCGCCAATGTCCAGTTCCATGGCTACGGGTAAGCAATTCAATTTTACGTTTAACATTACAGGTGGACATTTTGTCGAAAATGTGTGCACACCGTGTACTTCAGCATCTGCCTCCTCTTTCTGAGGCTTGAAATTGCTTTGATCCAACATAGACCGATCTTCCTTTGCCACGTGGTGGTTAGCAGGTGTCGCAGAGCTTGCAGCTCGTTTGCAAGCTCGTTGGAGGTGCTCCATTGTTCCACAGCTCTTGCAAACATACCCTTTGAAGCGGCAAGAATAGGCTGAATGGAAGCCTCCACAATGCCAACAAGGTGTGAATTGCCTTGCATTCATCCTTTGTTGGGGTCTCTGAGTCATCTGGGTCACCTGAGGCCTGCTGGCAGTTGCAGACTCATGGATTCTTCCCTGCACATTTCTGCTCGCAAACACAGTTCCAGTTAACATAGAAACATAGAAAATAGGTGCAGGAGTAGGCCATTCGGGCCTTCGAGCCTGCACCGCCATTCAATGAGTTCATGGCTGAATATGTAACTTTAGTACCCCATTCCTGCTTTCTCGACATACCCCTTGATCCCCCTAATAGTAAGGACTATATCTAACTCCTTTTTGAATATATTTAGTGAATTGGCCTCAACAACTTTCTGTGGTAGAGAATTCCACAGGTTCACCACTCTCGAGGTGAAGAAGTTTCTCCTCATCTCGGTCCTAAAAGGCTTACCCCTTATCCTTGGACTGTGATCCCTGGTTCTGGACTTCCCCAACATTGGGAACATTCTTCCTGCATCTAACCTGTCTAAACCCGTCAGAATTTTAAACGTTTCTATGAGGTCCCCTCTCATTCTTCTGAACTCCACTGAATACAAGCCTGGTTGATCCAGTCTTTCTTGATATGTCAGTCCCGCCATCCCGGGAATCAGTCTGGTGAACACTCCCTCAATAGCAAGAATGTCCTTCCTCAAGTTAGGAGACCAAAACTGTACACAATACTCCAGGTGTGGCCTCACCAGGCCCTGTACAACTGTAGTAACACCCCCCTGCCCCTGTACTCAAATCCCCTCGCTATGAAGGCCAACATGCCATTTGCCTTCTTAACCGCCTGCTGGACCTGCATGCCAACCTTCAATGACTGATGTACCATGATACCCAGGTCTCGTTGCACCTCCCCTTTTCCTAATCCGTCACCATTCAGATAATAGTCTGTCTCTCTGTTTTTACAATCAAAGTGGACAACCTCGCATTTATCCACATTATATTTCATCTGCCATACATTTGCCCACTTACCTCAGCTATCCAAGTCACTCTGCAGCCTCATAGCATCCTCCTCGCAGCTCACACTGCCACCCAACTTAGTGTCATCCGCAAATTTGGAGATACTACATTTAATCCCTTCATCTAAATCATTAATGTACAATGTAAACAGCTGGGACTCCAGCACAGAACCTTGCGGTACCGCACTAGTCACTGCCTGCCATTCTGAAAAGTACCCATTTACTCCTACTCTTTGCTTCCTGTCTGCCAACCAGTTCTCAATCCACGTCAGC
This sequence comes from Pristiophorus japonicus, assembly GCF_044704955.1. Classification (NCBI taxonomy): domain Eukaryota; kingdom Metazoa; phylum Chordata; class Chondrichthyes; family Pristiophoridae; genus Pristiophorus; species Pristiophorus japonicus. The sequence goes on along the minus strand of NC_091977.1, from coordinate 466,838,784 downwards.
ACACTACCCCCAATCCCATGTGCTTTAACTTTGCACATTAATCTCTTGTGTGGGACCTTGTCGAAAGCCTTCTGAAAGTCTAAATACACCACATCAACTGGTTCTCCCTTGTCCACTCTACTGGAAACATCCTCAAAAAATTTCAGAAGATTTGTCAAACGTGATTTCCCTTTCACAAATCCATGCTGACTTGGACCTATCATGTCACCTCTTTCTAAATGTGCTGCTATGTCATCCTTAATAATTGATTCCATCATTTTACCCACGACCGATGTCAGGCTGACCGGTCTATAATTCTCTGTTTTCTCTCTTCCTCCTTTTTTAAAAAGTGGGGTTACATTGGCTACCCTCCACTCCATAGGAACTGATCCAGAGTCGATGGAATGTTGGAAAATGACTGTCAATTCATCCGCTATTTTCAATGCCACCTCCTTAAGTACTCAGGGATGCAGCCCATCAGACCCTGGGGATTTATCAGCCTTCAATCCTATCAATTTCCCCAACACAATTTCCCGACTAATAAGGATTTCCCTCAGTTCTTCCTTCTTACTAGACCCTCTGACCCCTTTTATATCCGGAAAGTTGTTGTGTCCTCCTTAGTGAATACCGAACCAAAGTACTTGTTCAATTGGTCTGTCATTTCTTTGTTCCCCGTTATGACTTCCCCTGATTCTGACTGCAGGGGACCTGTGTTTGTCTTTACTAACCTTTTTCTCTTTACATATCTATCGAAGCTTTTGCAGTCCATTTTAATGTTCCCTGCAAGCTTCCTCTCGTACTCTATTTCCCCTGCCCTAATCAAACCCTTTGTCCTCCTCTGCTGAGTTCTAAATTTCTCCCAGTCCCCGGGTTCGCTGCTATTTCTGGCCAATTTGTATGCCACTTCCTTGGCTTTAATACTATACCTGATTTCCCTTGATAGCCACGGTTGAGCCACCTTCCCTTTTTTATTTTTACGCCAGACAGGGATGTACAATTTTTGTAGTTCATCCATGCGGTCTCTAAATGACTGCCCATCCACTGTCAACCCCTTAAGTATCATTCGCCAATCTATCCTAGCCAATTCACGCCTCATACCTTCAAAGTTACCCTTCTTTAAGTTCTGGACCATGGTCTCTGAATTAACTGTTGCCTTCTCCATTCTAATGTAGAATTCCACCATATTATGGTCACTCTTCCCCAAGGGGCCTCGCACAACGAGATTGCTAATTATCCTCTCTCATTACACAACACCCATTCTAAAATGGCCTCCCCCCTAGTTGGTTCCTCAACATATTGGTCTAGAAAACCATCCCTTATGCATTCCAGGAAATCTTCCTCCATCGTATTGTTTCCAGTTTGGTTAGCCCAATCTCTATGCATATTAAAGTCACCCATGATAACTGCTGCAACTTTATTGCATGCACCCCTAATTTCCTGTTTGATGCCCTCCCCATCATTACTACTACTGTTGGAGGTCTGTACACAACTCCCACTAGCGTTTTCTGCCCTTTGGTATTCCGTAGCTCCACCCATACCGATTCCACATCATCCAAGCTAATGCCTTTCCTTACAATTGCATTAATTTCCTCTTTAACCAGCAACGCCACCCCACCTCCTTTTCCTTTCTGTCTATCTTTCCTAAATGTTGAATACCCTTGGATGTTGAGTTACCAGCCTTGGCCACCCTGGAGCCATGTCTCCGTGATGCCAATTACATCGTATCCGTTAACAGCTATCTGCACAGTTAATTCGTCCACCTTATTCTGAATACTCCTTGCATTGAGGCACAGAGCCTTCAGGCTTGCCTTTTTAAAAGACTTTGACCCTTTAGAATTTTGCTGTAAAGTGGCCCTTTTTGTTTTTTGTCTTGGGTTTCTCTGCCCTCCCCTTTTACTCATCTCCTTTCTGTCTTTTGCTTCTGTCTCCATTTTGCTTCCCTCTGTCTCCCTGCATTGGTTCCCATCCCCCTGCCATATTAGTTTAACTCCTCCCCAACAGCACTAGCAAACACTCCCCCTAGGACATTAGTTCCAGTCCTGCCCAGGTGCAGACCGTCCGGATTGTACTGGTCCCACCTCCCCCAGAACCGGTTCCTATACCCCAGGAATTTGAATCCCTCCCTGCTGCACCACTGCTCAAGCCACGTATTCATCTGAGCTATCCTGCGATTCCTACTCTGACTAGCATGTGGCACTGGTAGCAATCCAGAGATTACTACTTTTGAGGTCCTACTTTTTAATATAGCTCCTAGCTCCTTAATTTATAAACATTGCTAGCACTTGTGTGCTGAGAGATTTGTTTGGTGTTATCACTGGTGAACAGAAACGCCTGTGCTATCGCAATGGCCTTACTGAGTGTCGGTGTCTCTGCAGTCAAAAGTTTTCGTAGGATGGTCTCGTGGCCAATGCCCAGTACAAAAAAGTCTCTGAGCATCTGCTCCAGGTAGCCATCACCTCACATTGTCCTGCAAGTCGCCTTAGCTCGGCGACGTACCTCTCCACTTCCTGACCTTCAGATCGCTGGCATGTGTAGAACCAATACCTCGCCATCAGCACGCTCTCCCTCGGGTTAAGATGCTCCAGAACCAGTGTACACAGCTCCTCATACAACTTATCTGTGGGTTGCACCAGAACCAGAAGATTCTTCATGAGGCTTTAGATCGGTGCCCCGCAAACCGCGAGGAGGACCGCTCTCCTTTTTGCAGCGCTTCCTTCTCCGTCCAGCTCATCAGCTACAAAATACTGGTCTAGCCGTTCGACATCGGCTTCCCAGTCCTAACTCTCCGAAAACTTCTCCAGGATGCCCACAGTTTGCTGCATCTTTGCGTTGGATTTGTATTCTCATCGCCAGTTATTGTGTTCCTAACACAGATGAGGCTGCACACAGGGAGGTTAAAGTAACAGTGACCTCAGTCTTTACTAAGACACTCCAGAGTGAGGAACAGGCCTTCGGGCCGGCTTATATACAGTGCTCCCAAGAGATGCTGGGATCCCTTGGTACTTCAGGGGATGAGCTCCCTAGTGGCGGAACATGGGAGTGCATGCTTTTCAGATACACAACTATCATAGATATTTTCTTAGATTATGCGGTCAGCGGCAAAAGGACTGCGCTCGCCGCTGACCTCGTAGAAAGCTGCCCACAAAGATCTAGCAAACTCTGTGCCGTGGATTTCACCTTCCCCAACCTTAATTTTTTCTAGCGCCACATCTGTGGCTGTAAGAGCAGAGGCTGGGTATTCTGCGGCAAGTGTCTCACCTCCTGAGACCCCAGCTATTTACAATATACATCAATGATTTAGATGAAGGAATTGAATGTAATATCTCCAAGTTTGCAGATGACACTAAGCTGGGTGGTGGTGTGAGCTGTGAGGAGGATCCTAAGAGGCTGCAGGGTGACTTGGGCAGGTTAGGTGAGTGGGCAAATATATGGCAGATGCAGAATAATGTGGATAAATGTGAGGTTATCCACTTTGGTGGCAAAAACAGGAAGACAGAAAATTATCTGAATGGTGACTGATTTGGAAAAGGGGAGGTGCAACGAGACCTGGGTGTCATGGTACATCGGTCATTGAAGGTTGGCATGCAGGTACAGCAGGCAGTGAAGAAGGCAAATGGCATGTTGGCCTTCATAGCTAGAGGATTTGAGTATAGGAGCAGGGAGGTCTTACTGCAGTTGTACAGAGCCTTGGTGAGGCCACAGCTTGAGTATTGTGTGCAGTTTTGGTCTCCTAATCTGAGGAATGACGTTCATGCTATTGAGGGAGTACAGCGAAGGTTCACCAGACTGATTCCCGGGATGGCAAGACTGACATATGGGGAGAGACTGGATCAACTGGGCTTGTTTCCACTGGAGTTTAGAAGAATGAGAGGGGATCTCATAGGAACACATAAAATTCTGACGTGATTGGACATGTTAGAGGCAGAAAGAATGTTCCCGTTGCTGGGAAGTTCCAGAACCAGGGGTCACAGTCTAAGAATAAGGGGTAAGCCATTTAGGACCGAGATGAGGAGAAACTTCTTCACTCAGAGAGTGGTTAACCTGTGGAATTCTCTACCGCAGAAAGTTGTTGAGGCCAGTTCGTTAGATATATTCAAAAGGGAGTTAGGTATGGCCCTTCAGGCCAAAGGGATTAAGGAATATGGAGAGAAAGCAGGAAAGTGGTACTGAGGTTGAATGATCAGCCATGATCTTATTGAAGGCTCGATGTTTCTATGTTTCTATGTTTCCTGACTCCCCAAAGCCTTTCCACCATCTACAAGGCACCAGTCAGGAGTGTGATGGAATACTCTCCACTTGCCTGAATGAGTGCAGTTCCACCAACACTCAAGAAACATAGAAACATAGAAACATAGAAGCTCGACACCATCCAGGACAAAGCAGCCCGCTTGATTGACACCCCATCCACCACCTTAAACATTCACTCACTTCACCACGGCGCACTATGGCTACAGTAGTGCACTGCAGCAACTCGCCAAGGCTTCATCGACAGCACCTCCCAAACCTTTACCACCTAGAAGGACAAGGACAGTAGGCACATGGGAACACCATCACCTCCATGTTCCCCTCCAAGTCACACACCATCCTAACTTGGAAATATATCGCCATTCCTTCATCGTTGCTGGGTCAAAATCCTTGAATTCCCTCCCTAACAACATTGTGGGAGTACCTTCACCACAGGGACTGCAGCAGTTCAAAGTCCCACAGGAAATGACTCGTAATAGGGGTGGGCCATAGACTTGAAGCCAGGCTGACTGGCTGAAAATCGGTCGGACAGGAACTCCGCCGCTGTCAATCAGCGGTGGAGTCGTGGTGATGTCACAGCACATGTGTGTCACCATGCTCTCTCCACTCCATTAAAGGGGAGAGATTCTGTTATTTTACATTTTCGATCACTGAGCCAGCAGAGAGGATTTCAGCCGGGCCAGTGGGTGTGCCAGGCTGCCCGTTGGTGACCCGGCCGAACCCAGGGGCAGTATTTTGCCGGCCGATCAGCAAGTCAGCCAGCAAAAATGTTTACAATGCGGCCATGGCAGTGGGCCCTCCTCTTTAAGGGCAGCCGCGCTGCCGGGCCGCACGCAGTGAGGAGATGGTGCACTGGCAGAAAAACCTGCCAGGGGCACCGCACGGCGGGGAATCAACAGATCGAGCTAAATATCAGAAGGTAAGATTTTCTTTTATTTAAAAACGGCAGTGCACTAAATGATGACTCGCTTTTGGCGGTCATCACAATCGGGCAGTATGGGGTCCAGGCCGAAAAATCCACAACCTGTATTTAGGTCGGGTCGGCCAGTTGACCCCAAAGCGGCGGCCATTCAATTCTGACGAATGGCCATCACAAACGGGCATTAATGGGTCTCTCTGAGACCCTGAATTTTGGCCTCGAAGATTATTCACTCTATCAGCTATCTCCTGCCATGTTTGCTGCACATTGTGGCAGAGGCGGAGGATGACCCTCATCCTCAAATAGGGTTACCTTCCTCTGCTGAACCTCATCCAGCAGAATGTCCAAACAGACACCATCAAAGGGATAGTTCTGCTGCTTGTCTATTGTCGACTTTCCATAGCTGCTCTTTAATGCAGCCAAAGCTATCAGCTATGTTTGTGGAAAGGGTTGCTTCTCTTCTGATTCCCTACTCCTTTCATTCATTATGTTCCCTGTGTTCACAGATAGTGTTCAGGGAGCCCATTCTAATTATTTTAATGAGCTGACGTCACTGAATTTGGCAAGACCAGCTTTTCTCTCTAATTACATGATGGATCATAGTAGCTCAGCAACTCACACTCAATTTTTGCTGGGATCACGGAATCATCCCTTTAATACATGCATAGGACATTTCTGTCTGCTATTTTAGTAGAGACATGAACTACTTTACTGGAGCTGTTAGCATATTTATTTAGTCCACTTAGAGCACAAATTTTACTTTAAGCCCTCAGTTTTTCAAACACTATAAAGTTAAACCATTATAAGGTGAAATTTGTGTGCAAATATTGCATGGTGCAATTTCATTCCATTAGTTCTTATAATGTATAATAAGCACAAGCGCTTTGTTTTTGTCAAGAGATCTTTGGATAATAAATCATTCCTGTACTTTAACTGAATCCTTCAATTTGTGAGCTCATTGTTAGATCAACAAAGTAACTGTTTATTCCCTCATATTTCTCTGACAATTGCATGCTTGGATAACCCACATTCAAATATGGGTAGGGACTGTATAGGTGCTTCAACCTTTCAACTTTTAGTATGACCAGAATTAAAATTGAATACAGGAAAATACAGTGAAAGATGCTAATTTTAATGTAAACTCAGCAGTATTGTTAAGGGGCACCCTTCATGGCACAAAGATTATATTTTGCTTCCTTGTTAAGTAGACAATGTTATTTTGAATAAACCAAGGGCCACATGATAACAATCAGATGCCAATAATGCTGATGCCAGTGCACATGTGTGCAGAGAAGGGCCATACAGATTGGTAAATACTACAAAGAATAGTTTAAGAATGATCAGATAGATTTCCTTCCCTTTAAATAAAAGATGCAACAGTGTAAGAGCAATCATGAAGCTTGCACTCCTGTAGAGGAAAATAAGTAAGACATGCAGTCAAAATTAAAAATTATTTCTAAAGTCAAGTCATAAAAGGTTTAATATTGTCTAATCATGAATATCAAGAAGTTGGTTATTGTCAAACAATTCACAAAAGGGTATTGGCACTCCTAACAACTCTCTATCCATGAAAAAGGTTGCCTGGTAACTGACTCCTGCGCCAAAGAGGTCTCTCGCCCTTCTGACTCACCGTTCAAATGTATTGAATGGTGTGAAGTTCCTGTAATTACCTCATAGATATGGACTAAACAATAACACCAACATTTATTTATATAGCGCCTTTAACATAGAGAAACTGTTATGTTCATAATGAAGTAATGTAACTGAGTACTGTAGAACTGAGGAAGTGTGACCTTAGTTCCTTTATTCTAACTCGAGAGCCGGTACAGCATGGGAGGCCTGCTTATATACAGTGCTCCCAAGGGATGCTGGGATCCCTTGGGACTCCAGCAGATACACTCTCTGGTGGCAGTATAATACTGGTTACATAGGGTTGCATACATAACATCACTCTTTCCCAAAGTCAATAGAACACTTATTTACAGGGTGAGACGTTCTGGGGCCTTTCGCTCCCTAGTCAATCGTTTCGGTACAAATGCAGGTGAAGGTGAGTTGGTTGGTTCTTTGTTGGGCTGCTTTGCAGCTGGCCTTGCTGGACTGCTGGGGATGGTGAGTTCAGTTTCGTGGTCAACCGTGATGTCGGTTGCCACTTGTGTGTGTGTCGGAGGGTCGAAGTTGATGGTGTCCTCTTCTGGTTGCTCGTGGCTGTTTGTGAATCGCAGTTTGGTTTGGTCCAAATACTTTCTGCAAGGTAGTCCATTTGCAAGTTTGACCTGAAACACCCTACTCCCTTCTTTGGCTATGACACTGCCATCAAGCCATTTGGGACCATGTCCATAGTTGAGTACAAATACAGGGTCATTGACTTCAATATTGCATGACAAATTTGCGCGATCATGGTGCATGCTTTGTTGATACCGCCTGCCCTTGACATGATCATGGAGATCAGGGTGGACAAGAGAGCGCCTTGTTTTGAGCGCCCTTTTCATGAGCAACTTAGCTGGGCGAGTGGGGTCTGGTGCAGTAGCTGAGCAGGACTCGGGACAGGCGGATCTGCAAGGAGCATTCCAGTACATGTTTCAAGCTTTGCTTGATGGTTTGGACTGCCTGATCTGCCTGGCCATTGGATGTGGGCTTGAACGGGGCAGATGTGACATGCTTGATCCCATTGTGGGTCATTAATTCCTTGAATTCAGTGCTGGTGAAGCACGGCCCATTGTCGCTGACAAGGATATCAGTTAGGCCGTGCATGACAAACATGGCTCGTAGGCTTTCGATGGTGGCAGTGGACGTGCTTACAGACATTATTACACACTCAATCCATTTTGAATAAGCATCCACAACAACCAAAAACATTTTGCCTAGAAGCGGGCCAGCAAAGTCAACGTGAATCCTAGACTACGGTTTGGAGGGCCATGACCACAAACTTAGCGGTGCCTCCCTGGGTGTATTGCTCAGTTGAGAGCAAGTGTTGCATTGGCGCACACAAGACTCCAAATCTGAGTCGATGCCGGGACACCACACATGGGATCTAGCTATAGCTTTCATCATTACTATGCCTGGGTGGGTACTGCGTAGGTCGTGTCTGAACGTTTCCCTGCCTTTCTTAGGCAAAATCACGCGATTACCCCACAAAAGACAGTCCGCCTGTATGGACATTTTGTCTTTGCGCCGCTGGAACGGCTTGATCTCTTCATGCATCTCCGCTGGAACGCTGGACCAGCTCCCATGGAGGACACAGTGTTTTACAAGGGACAGTAAAGGATCCTGGCAGGTCCAGGTCTTGATCTGGCAGGCCATAATGGGCGACTTTTCATTTTCAAATGCATCCATCACCAAGAGCAAGTCTCAGGCTGTGCCATTTCCACCCCGGTGGTGGGCAATGGTAGCTGACTGAGAGCATCAGCGCAGTTCTTTGTGCCTGGTCTGTGGTGAATTACATAGTTATATGCAGGCAGCGTGAGCGCTCATCTTTGGATGCGAACAGAAGCATTGGTATTAATCCCTTTGCTCTCTGAGAATAGCGATATGAGCAGCTTATGGTCAGTTACTAGCACAAACTAAAGCCCAAACAGATACTGGTGCATTTTTTTTTACCCCGTAAACGCATGCCAGAGCTTCTTTTTCAATCATGCTGTTGGCCCTTTCGGCCTTGGACAAACTCCTGGATGCATAGGCGGCCGGTTGCAATGTTCGCGATTCGTTTGCTTGTTGTAACACACACCTGACCCCGTACGAAGATGCATCGCAAGCTAGCACTAAACATTTACTTGGGTTATACAGAATAAGCAGTTTGTTGGAACATAACAGATTTCTGGCTTTCTCAAAAGCAGCCTCTTGTGATTTCCCCCATACCCAGTCATCTTCCTTGTGTAGCAACACATGTAGGGATTCTAGCAAGGTGCTTAACCCGGGTAGGAAATTACCAAAATAATTGAGGATTCCCAGGAACGACTGCAGCTCCGTCACGTTCTGTGATCTCAGCACGTTCATGATGGCCTCCGTCTTGGCGTCGGTGGGTCTGATGCCATCTGCCGCGATTCTTCTCCCTAAGAACTCGACCTCTGGCGCCAGGAAAACACACTTCGAGTGTTTCAACCTGAGTCCCACATGATCTAGCTGACTTAGCACCTCTTCCAGGTTCTTCAAGTTTCGATGGTGTCCTGACCTGTGATCAATATGTCATCCTGGAAATCCACAGTGCGCGGAACCGACTTTAGCAGGCTTTTCATGTTCCTTTGAAAAATTTCCGTGGCCGATCGAATCCCAAACGGGCATCTATTGTAGATGAACAGACCTTTGTGCGTGTTGATGCAGGTGAGGACTTTCGAAGATTCCGCCAGCTCCTGCGTCATGTAGGCCGAGGTCAGGTCCAACTTGGTGAACGTCTTCCCTCCTGCCAGCGTCGCAAATAGGTCGTCTGCCTTGGGTAGCGGGTACTGGTCCTGCAGTGAAAAACGGTTAATTGTTACTTTATTGTCCCCACAAAGTCTGACCATGCCATCGCCATTGAGGACCGGAAAAATCGGTCAGGCCCACTCGTTGAACTCCACTGGCGCGATGATGCCTTCTCGCTGCAGCCTGTCCAGCTCGATCGCCACTTTCTCTCGCATCATATATGGCACCGCCTGTGCCTTGTGGTGGATGGGTCGTGTACTGGGAACCAAGTGGATCTGCACCTTCGCCCATGAGAAACTTCTGATGCCTGACTCAAACAACATAGAAACATAGAAACATAGAAAATAGGTGCAGGAGTACGCCATTTGGCCCTTCGAGCCTGCACCACCATTCAATAAGATCATGGCTGATCCATTCACTCAGTACCACTTTCCTGCTTTCTCTCCATATGCCTTGATCCCCTTAGCCGTAAGGGCCATATCTAACTCCCTCTTGAATATTTCCAATGAACTGGCATCAACAACTCTCTGCGGCAGGGAATTCCACAGGTTAACAGCTCTCTGAGTGAAGAAGTTTCTTCTCATCTCAGTCCTAAGTAGCTTACCCCTTATCCTTATACTATTTCCCTGGTTCTTAACTTCAACGGAAACTTGCTCAGGACCTGGACACATGAGGCGTCATTGACGGACGAGGGCACTTGGATGTTGTCCCAGTTCCAGCAGATTTTCCCCAGCCAGCTTCTGCCGAACAGTGTGGGGCCATCTCCTGATACAATCCAGAGTGGGAGTTCATGCCCTCCTCCGTCATTGGAGACTTTTAGTGCTGTGCTGCCAATTACAGGGATAAACTCTTTAGGGTAAGTTCTCAGCTTGGTATGAATGGGGCTAAGCTTGGGCCTGTGTGCCTTGTTGCACCACAGCCTGTTGAAGGCCTTTTTGCACATGATAGACTGACTTGCATCCGTGTCCAGTTTCATGGATACTGGAATTCCTTCCAGTTCGACTTTTAACATGATCGGTGGACATTTCGTGGTGAAGGTATGTACCCCGTACATTTCTGCCTCCTCAGTTCGAGTCTCTAGTTCAGTTTGTTCCACCGTGGATCGATCTTCCTCTGCAACGTGGTGGTTTGCAGGGTTTGCAGCTCGCCTGCACATTTGCTAGAGGTGTCCCATTGTTCCACAGCCTTTGCATGCATAGTGTTTGAAGCGGCATTGATGGGCCCAATGATCACCTCCACAGCGCCAACAAGGTGTTAACTGCCCGCATTAACATTCAATGGTGGACTCTGGGTCATCTGAGGTCGTGCAGCTGCAGGTGTATATGTTCCGCCATATACATTCCTACCTGAAAACGACATTACTTTGTGTACAGTACTTGCCGAAACCTCTTTATGTTGCGAAATTTGTTTGGTGTTTTTGCTGGTGGACATAAATGTCTGGGCTATCGTTATGGCTTTGCTCAGTTCGGTGTTTCAACAGTCAATAGTTTGAGAAGGATAACCTCATGGCCAATGCCAAGCTCAAAACAGCCTCTTAGTATTGCTCCAGGAATCCATCGAATTCGCAATGTCCTGCAAGGCACCTTAGTTCGGCTACGTAGCTCGCCACTTCCTGGCCTTCAGACTGTTGACAAGTGTAAAATCGATACCTTGCCATCAGAACGCTCTCCTTCAGATTTAGGTGCTCCCGCACCAGCGTACACAGTTCTTCATATGATTTGGTTGTTGGTTTCACCAGAGCAAGAAGATTCTTCATGAGGCCATAGGTTGTTGCCCCGCAGACGGTGAGGAGGATAACCCTTCGTTTGGCAGCATTCACGTCCCTTTCAGCTCGTTGGCCATGAAGTATTGGTCGAGTAGCTCCACAAAGGCCTCCCAATCATCTCCTTCTGAGAATTTATCCAGGATGCGAACAGTTCTCTGCATTTTTGCATGGTGGTTCGTTATCTCATTGCCAGTTGTTATGTTCATAATGAAGTAATGTACCTGAGTAGACGTAAGTAAGTGTGACCTCTGTTCCTTTATTCTAACTCCAGAGTGCCGGTACAGCATGGGAGGCCTGCTTATATACAGTGCTCCCAAGGGATGCTGGGATTCCTTGAGACTCCAACAGGTAAGCCCTCTGGTGGCGGTATAATGCTGGTTACATAGGGTTGCATACATAACAGAAATGTCCTAAGGTGATTTACAGGAGTATTATGAGATTAAAAAAATTGACACTGAGCTGCATAAGTAGAAATTAGCGCATGTGACCCAAAGCTTGGTCAAAGAGGTAGGTTTTAAGGAGCGTCTTGAAGAAGGAAAGAGAGGTAGAAAGACAGGAAGGTTTAGGCAGTGAGCTCCAGAGCTTGGGGCCTAGGTAACAGAAGCAACGGTCACCAGTCGTTGAGCGATTATAATCAGGGATGCTCAAAGGGCAGAATTAGAGGAGTGCAGACATCTCAGGGGTTCGTGGGACTGGAGGAGGTTACAGAGATAGGGAGGGGCGAGGCCATGGAGGGATTTGAAAATAAGGATGAGAATTTTGAAATTGAGGCGCTGCTTAACTGTAAACCAAATAAAGCTAGGGCTTGTCCATTCCAATCTATACACTTTTAACAGCATGCTAAGTCTTAATTACTGCCAAATAACCTCTCTGGCAATGAACATGAACTTTTACAAGTGTGAAGTTTCATTTCTTCGCTTTTAATTATTATTGGAATTTTTAAAAAACTTTTTCTTTCAGTCTCTTTTAACTCTCTTAATCTAATCTTTCTTTTCTGCTCTTTTTTTTTTAACTTTCTGTACCTGATTTGACATGGAATGCATTATTCTAACATTTCCTGGTTCAGACCCTGTGTTGCTGATGGGCCTGGTTCTGCTGTACAAATATCAGTGAAGCTAACAGCGCTCACTATTATTTATGTGCAAATCAGATAGCTTGCACCATTCGTTTGCTGCTCAGAGCAGAATTTGGCCCATTGTCTTCAGTCCCCGCCACAAACCCCATTCCCTAGCCATCAACTCCATCCCTCTCCTTGGCAACTGTCTATGGCTGAACCAGACTCTTCGCAACCTTGGTGTCATATTTAACCCTGAGATGAGAGCATGAGAGAATGTTGGCAAGTAAAATCAGGGAAAAACCAAAGATATTTTATAAATACATTAAGAGCAAGAGGATAATTAGAGAACGAGTGGGGCCTATTAGAGACCATAAAGGAAATTTGTGTGTGGAGGCAGAAGACGTGGATATGATAATGAATATTTTGCATCTGTTTTCCAAAAGAGAGGGGCGATGCAGACTTTGCAATGAAGGAGGAGGAGTGTGAAATATTAGATGAGATAAACATAGAGAGAGAGGAAGTATTAAGGGGCTTAGCAGCTTTGAAAGTGGATAAATCCCCAGGCAGGGATGAAATGAATCCCAGGCTGTTAAGAGAAGCAAAGGAGAATATAGCAGAGGCTCTGACTATCATTTTCCAGTCTGCTCTGGTACAGGTGTGGTGCCAGACTACTGAAGGACTGCTAATATTGTATCTTTGTTTAAAAAGGGAGAAAGGGATAGACCGAGTAATTACAGGTCAGTCAGCCTAACCTCAGTGGTGGGAAAATTATTGAAAAAAATCCTGAGGGGCAGGATAAATCTTCATTTAGAAAGACATGGATTAATCAAGGACAGTCAGCGTGGATTTGTCAAGAGAAGGTCGTGTCTGAATCACTTGATTGAATTTTTCGAGGAGGTAACCAGGAGGGTCAAAGAGGGCAGTGCATATGATGTAGTGTATATGGATTTTAGCAAGGCTTTTGATAAAATCCCACATGGCAGATTGGTCACAAAAGTTAAAAGCTCATCGGATCCAGGGCAAAGTGGCAAATTTGAATCAGAATTGGCTCAGAGGCAGGAAGCAAAGGGTAATGGTTGATGGGTGTTTTTGTGACTGGAAGGCTGTATCCTGTGGAGTTCGGCAGGGCTCAGTGCTGTATATTAGCCATTACCCTTTGCTTCCTGCCTCTGAGCCAATTCTGGTTCCAATTTGCCACTGGATCCCATGGGCTTTTACTTTTGTGACCAGTCTCCAATGTGGGACCTTATCAAAAGCCTTTCTTTTTGCGGTATATATCGATGACTCGGACTTGAATGTTGGGGGTATGATTAAGAAGTTTGCAGATGACACTAAAATAGACTGTGTGGTTGATAATGAAGAAGAAAGCAGCAAACTGCAGGAAGATATCAATGTACTGGTCGGGTGGGCAGAACAATGGCAAATGGAATTCAATCCAGGTAAGTGTGATGTAATGCATTTGGGAAGGTCTAACAAGGCAAGGGAATACACATTAAATAGAAGGACACTGAGAAGTCTAGAGGAACAAAGGGACCTTGGAGTGCAGGTCCACAGATCCCTGAAGGTAGCAGGCCAGGTAGATAAGGTGGTTAAGAAGACATATGGAATACTTGTCTTTATTAGTCGAAGCATGGAATACAAGAGCAAGGACGTTATGCTTGAACTGTATAAAACACTGGTTAGGCCGCAGCTGGAGTACTATGTGTAGTTCTGGTCACCACATTACAGGAAATATGTGATTGCACTGGAAAGGGAGCAGAGGAGATTTACAAGAATGTTTCCTGGACTGGAGAATTTTGGCTATGAGGAAAGATTTAAGATGCTGTGTCTGTTTTCTTTGGAACATTGGAGGCTGAGGGGAGACCTGTTTGAGGTGTATAAAATTATGAGGAGCCTGGATAGAGTGGATAGGAAGGACCTGTTTCCCTTGGCGGAGAGGTCAACAACCAGGGGGCATAGATTTTAAGTAAATGGGGGCGAGGTATAGAGGAGATATGAGGGGAACTTTCTTCACCCTGATGGTGGTGGGGGTCTGGAACTCACTGCCTGAAAGGGTGGTAGAGGAAGAAAGCCTCATCACATTTAAAAAATATTTGGATGTGCACTTTAGGTGCCCTAACCTACAGGGCTACAGACCAAGAGCTGGAAAGTGGGATTAGGCTGGATAGCTCTTGGTCGGCCGGCGTGGACATGATGGACCAAAATGGACTGCTTCCATGCTGTAAATTTCTATGATTCTATGATTCTATGAGCTTCTGATCACATATTTGCACAATCACTAAGACTGCCTATTTCCGCTTCAGTTACATCACCCAACTCCACCCCTTTCTCACCTCAGCTGCTGCTGAAATCCTCATCCATGACTTTAATGCCTCTAGACTTGATTACTCCAATGCACACCTGGCCGGCCTCCCATTTTCCACCCTCCATAAACTTGAGTCATCCGAAACTCTGCGGCCAGTAACTCGAAGCAAGTCCCATTCATCCATTTCCAAAGGATAGGCAGAAAGGAAAAAGAGGTGGGGCAGCTCTGTTAATAAAGGATGAGATCAGTGCAGTAATGAGAAATGATATTGGCTCAGAAGATCAAGTTGTAGAATCAGTTAGGGTGGATATAAGAAATAATAAGGGAAATAAGTCACTGGTGGGAGTAATCTATAGGCCCCCGAACAGTACCTACACTGTAGGACAGAGTATCAATCAAGAAATAATAGAGGCTTGTAAGAAAGGTACACATATAATCATGGACGATTTTAATCCTCATATTGACAAAGATAGCCTTGAGGAAGAGTTCATAGAGTGTATTCAGGATGGTTTCTTAGAACAATACATTGTAGAATCAACCAGAGAACAGACTATTTTAGATCTGGTAATGTGTAATGAGATTGGATTAATTAATGATCTCATAGTAAAGGATCCTCTTGGGAAGAGTGATCATAGCATGGTAGAATTTCAAATTCAGTTTGAGGGTGAGAAAGCTAGGTCTCAAACTAGTGTCCTGAACTTAAATAAAGGCAATTACAAAGGTATAAAGGCAGAGTTGGCTAAAGTGGACTGGGAAAATAGATTAAAGGGTAAGACGGTAGATAAGCAATGGCAAACATTTAAGGAGATATTTCATAACTCTCAGCAAAGAGTGAGAAAGAAAGACTCTACAAAATGGATGAACCATCCATGGCTAACTAAGGAACTAAAGGATGGTATCCAATTGAAAACAAAGGCATACAATGTTGCGAAGTTTAGTGGGAGGCCAGAGCATTGGGAAATATTTATAAACCAGCAAAGGACGACTAAAAAAATGCTAACGAGAGAGCAGATAGTTTATGAGAGTAAACTAGCAAGAAATATAAAAACGGACAGTAAGAGCTTCAAAAGGTATATAAAAAGGAAGAGAATAGCTAAAGTAAACGTTGGTCCCTTAAAGGATGAGACTGGGGAATTAATAATGGGAAACAGGAAAATGACAGAGACTTTGAACAAATATTTTGTATCTTCATGGTAGAATCACTAAAAGCATCCCAATAATTGACAATCAAGTGGCTATTGGGAAGGGGAAACTTAAAACAATCACTATCACTATAGAAAAAGTACTAGGCAGACTAATGGGACTAAGGGTCCAAGTTTCGGGCCGCGCCTAAAATGGCGCAGCCCGGACCTGGACGCCCGTTTTTCGCGCCACAAAGTGCGCCTTAAAAAAAATCACCTATTCTCCAGCTCCCTGCAGGCCCTCTGGAGCTGGGCGTGGCGCAGCATGAGCTGTGGAGGGCGGAGCCAGGTCCCTGCGCTGAAAACAGTGCCGGGACCTCTGCACATGCGCGCTACAGTGGCCTCACTGGGGCTGCGTGGATAAGGCTCACCTCCCACCCGACCGGACCAGACCCGACTTAACTCCTGCTCCCCAGACCCGACGTGACCCGACCCCCAATCTCCCCCCCGCCCCCCGCCCCGGCGACCCGACCTCCGCTCCACCCCCCCGGTGAACTGACCTCCGTTCCCCCTCCCCACCCCCAGCGACCCGACCTCCGTTCCACCCTGCCCCCCGGCGACCTGACCTCAGCTCCCCCCTCGGCGACCCGACCTCCGCGACCCCCCCCGCCAAGACCTCCGCGACACCCTGCCCCGACCTCCGCGACCCCACCCCCCGCGACCCCCCCGACCTCCGCGCCCCCCTGCCCCGGACCCGAGACCCGAGACCCAACGCCACCTACCTGTAAATCCAGCTCGAAGTCTTGGGCCCGGCCGTTCAGCCTCTTTCTCTCCTTCCCTCCCTCCCCTCCCCTTTACTTCCCTGCCTTCCCTCCCCTCTCCTTCCCTCCCCTCTCCTTCCTCCCACCTCCCTCTCCTTCCTCCTTCCCTTCTCTCCCCTCTCCTTCCTCCCCTCCCTCCCTCCTCTCTCCTTCCCTCTCTTCCTCCCTCCTCTCTCCTTCCCTCCCTCCTCTCTCCTTCCCTCCCTCCCTCCCTTCTCTCTCCTTCCCTCCCTCCCTCCACTCTCCTTCCCTCCCTCCCTCCCTCCTCTCTCCTTCCATCCTCTCTCCCTCCTCCCTCCTTCCCTCCCTCCTCTCTCCTTCCCTCCCTCCTCTGTCCTTCCCTCCCTCCCTCCTCTCTCCTTCCCTCTCTCCCTCCTCTCCCCTTCCCTCCTTCCCTCCATCCTCTCTCCTTCCCTCCTCTCTCCCTCCTCTCTCCTTCCCTCCCGCCTCTCTCCTTCCCCGCTCCCTTCCTCCTCTCTCCTTCCCTCCCTCCCTCCCTCCTCCCACCACCCCCTCTCTTCTCCCTTCTCCTCCCTGCCCCTCCCCTCCCCCCCTTCTCCTCCTCCCCTCTCCGCTCCTCCTCCTCCCCCTCCCCTCTCCTCCTCCTCCCCCTCCCCTCCCCTCTCCTCCTCCTCCCAACTCCCCCCACCCCCTCTACCTCCCTCCTCCTTCCTCCCCCTCTCCCCACCCCAACCCCCCTCCTCCCCCTCCCCCCTCCCCTCGCTGTCAGAAACACAGACACTGACAGACAAAGCGTGAGAGACACACACAGACAGACAGAGAGATAGAGACACTGACAGAGACACACTGGGGGGGCGGGGGGGCCATCCCAGCACACTGTTGGAGGACTCCCGGTGCTGCAGTCAGTAAGTAAAAAATGTTTTATTTATTGATTTTTAATTTTTTTTAATTTTTTATTAATTTTTTTTGATTGATTTATTAGTTGATTTATTGATGTATTTATCATTTATTATTGATGATGGCTCCTTATTTGTAAAACTGAAGTGTTTAATGTTTGTAAACTTCCCTTTAAACCACTCCCCCCATTCCCTACGCCTGATTTTTAACCTACGACTGATTTTCTAAGTGTAGACAAGCTTTTTCTGAGCGTATAAAAATCTACACTCGCTCCATTCTAAGTTAGTTTGGAGTATGTTTTCACTGCCTAAACTTTCAAAATGGGCATAAGTGGCTGGACACGCCCCCTTTTGGAAAAAAAATCTGTTCCAAACTGAAACTGTTCTAACTGATTAGAACTGGAGCAAACTAAATGCCGAGAATTGCAATTTCTAAGATACTCCATTCTAAACCAGTTGCTCCAAAAAAACAAGAGCAACTCAGGCCAAAACTTGACCCCTAAAGGTGGACAAATCCCCTGGACCTGATAGCCTACATCCTAGGTCTAAAAAGAAGTGACTGCAGAGATAGTGGATGCATTGGTTGTAATCTTCAAAATTCCCTAGATTCTGGAGCGGTCCCAGCAGATTGACAAACTTTAAATGTAACGCTCCTATTTAAGAAAAGAGGGAGACAGAAAGCAGGAAATTATCGACCAGTTAGCCTAATATCTGTCATTGGGAAAATGCTGGAGTCCATTATTAAGGAAGTAATAGCAGGACATTTAGAAAATCATTATACAGTCAAGCAGAGTCAGCATCGCTAATGAAAGGGAAATCATGTTTAACAAATTTGCTGGAAATCTTTGAGGATGTAACGAGCAGGGTGGATAAAGGGGAACCAGCAGATGTCGGGGATTTGGATTTCCAGAAGGCACTTGATAAGGTGCCTCATAAAAGGTTACTGCACAAGATAAGAGCTCACGGTATTGGGGGTAATATGGATAGATGATTGGCTAACTAACAGAAAACAGAGAGTTGGGATAAATGGGTCATTTTCAGGTTGGCAAACTGTAACTAGTGGGATGCCACAGGGATCAGTGCTGGGGCCTCAACTATTTACAATTAATATTAATGACTTGACTGAAGGGACTGAGTGTAATGTAGCCAAATTTGCTGATGATACAAAGATCGGTGAGATAGAAAGTTGTGAGGAGAACGCAATGAATCTGCAAAGGGATACAGATAGACTAAGTGAGTGGGAAAAAATTTGTCAGATGGAGTATAATGTGGGAAATTGTGAGGTCATCCACTTTGATAGGAAAAATAAATGTTTCCCCTCATGGGGGAATCTAGAACTAAGGGGCATCGTTTCAGAATAATGGAAATGAGGAGGAATTTCTTTACTCAGAGGGTCATGAATCTTTGGAATTCTCTACCCCAGAGAGCTGTGGAGGCAGGGTCATTGAATATATTTAAGTTGCTGATTGTTATGTATTAATGCTTGGGGGTCACCAGACACCAGAGGGCACCATGGTCGGAGGTCATGGGCTGTACGCATGTGGCATGTGTGCTTGGGCACCTGTATATAAGCGGGGTGCCTTTGTCACGCAGGCACTCTCAGACTGGAATAAAGATGGATCAGGTTGCACCTGAGTGAGCTTACAGCAACCAGACTCTTGAGTCATTACAGAGATAGACAGATTTTTGAACCATATGGGCGTCAAGGATTATGGGGAATGGGCAGGTAAGTGGAGCTAAGGCTAAGATCAGGTCAGCCATGATCTTGTTGAATGGCGAAACAGGCTCGAGGGGCTGTATGGCTTACTCCTGCTCCTCTTTCTTATGTTCTTACGTCAGGACCAGGGGATTCAAGGTTGACAAGTCCCTGGTCCTGATGAAATGCATCCCAGGGTATTAAAAGAGATGGCGGAAGTAATAGCAGATGCATTCGTTATAATCTACCAAAATTCTCTGGACTCTGGGGAGGTACCAGCGGATTGGAAAACAGCTAATGTAACGCCTCTGTTTAAAATAGGGGCAGACAAAAGGCAGGTAACTATAGGACGGTTAGTTTAACATCTGTAGTGGGGAAAATGCTTGAAGCTATCATTAAGGAAGAAATAGTAGGACATCTAGATAGGAATAGTGCAATCAAGCAGACGCAACATGGATTCATGAAGGGGAAATCATGTTTAACTAATTTACTGGAATTCTTTGAGGATATAACGAGCATGGTGGATAGAGGTGTAACGATGGATGTGGTGTATTTAGATTTCCAAAAGACATTCGATAAGGTGCCACACAAAAGGTTACTGCAGAAGATAAAGGTACGCGGAGTCAGAGGAAATGTATTAGCATGGATAGAGAATTGGCTGGCTAACAGAAAGCAGAGAGTCGGGATAAATGGCTCCTTTTCGGGTTGGAAATCGGTGGTTAGTGGTGTGCCACAGGGATCGGTGCTGGGACCACAACTGTTTACAATATACATAGATGACCTGGAAGAGGGAACAGAGTGTAATGTAACAAAATTTGCAGATGACACAAAGATTAGTGGGAAAGCGGGTTGTGTAGAGGACACAGAGAGGCTGCAAAGAGATTTAGATAGGTTAAGCGAATGGGCTAAGGTTTAGCAGATGGAATACAATGTCGGAAAATGTGAGGTCATCCACCTTGGAAAAGAAAACAGTAAAAGGGAATATTATTTGAATGGGGAGAAATTACAACATGCCGTGGTGCAGAGGGACCTGGGGGTCCTTGTGCATGAATCCTAAAAAGTTCGTCCAAAGCGGAAATCACAGCAGAGACCCAAGGCTAGTAATAAGCAACCCACTACGGACTACAGAAACATAGAAGCATAGAAATTTACAGCGCAGAAGAAGGCCATTTTGGCCTATCGTGTCCACGCCGGCCGACAAAGAGCCTCACGGCCCTTGGTCAGCAGCCCTAAAGGTTGCATATAAACCAAGAAACAATGACATAGAAACATAGAAATTAAGTGCAGGAGCATTCGGCCCTTCGAGCCTGCACCGCCATTCAATAAGATCATGGCTGATCATTCAACCTCAGTACCCTTTTCCTGCATTCTTTCCATACCCCATGATCCCTTTGGCAGTAAGGGCCATATCTAACTCCCTTTTGAATATATCTAACAAACTGGCATCAACAACTTTCTGTGATAGACAATTCCAAAGGTTAACCACTCTCTGAGTGAAGAAGTTTCTCCTCATCTCGGTCCTAAATAGCTTACCTCTTATTCTTAGACTGTGACCCCTGCTTCTAAAACTCTCCAGCAACGGGAACATTCTTCCTGCCTCTAACCTGTCCAATCCCATCAGAATTTTATATGTTTCTATGAGATCCTCTCTCATTATTCTAAACTCCAGTGGATACAAGCCCAGTTGATCCAATCTATCCTCATATATCAGTCCTGCTATCCCGGGAATCAATCTGGTGAACCTTCGCTGTACTCCCTCAATAGCAAGAATGTCCTTCCTCAGATTAGGAGACCAAAACTGAACACAATATTCCAGGTGAGGTCTTACCAAGGCTCTGTACAACTGCAGTAAGACCTCCCTGCTCCTATACTCAAATCCTCTAGCTATGAAGGCCAACATGCCATTTGCCTTCTTCACCGCCTGCTGTACCTGCATACCAAACTTCAAAGACTGATGTACCATGACACTCAGGTCTCGTTGCACCTCCCCTTTTCCTGATCTGTCACCATTCAGATAATATCGTGTCTTCCTGTTTTTGCCACCAAAGTGGATAACCTCACATTTATCCACATTATACTGCATCGGCCATGCATTTGCCCACTCACCTAATCTGTCCAAGTCACCCTGCAGCCTCTTAGCATCCTCCTCACATCTCACACCACCACCCAGCTTTGTGTCATCTGCAAACTTGGAGATATTACATTCAATTCCTTCATCGAAATCATTGATGTATATTATAAATAGCTGGGGTCCCAGCACTGAACCTTGCGGTATCCCATTCGTCACTGCCTGCCAATCTGAAAAGGACCCGTTTATTCCCACTCTTTGCTTCCTGTCTGCCAACCAGTTCTCTATCCACGTCAATACATTACCCCCAAACCATGTGCTTTAATTTTGCACACTAATCTCTTGTGTGGGACCTTGTCAAAAGCCTTTTGAAAGTCCAAATACACCACATCCACTCGTTCTCCCTTGTTACATCCTCAAAAAATTCTAGAAGATTTATTAAGCATGATTTCACTTTCATAAATCCATGCTGACTTGGACTGATTCTGTCACTGCTTTCTAAATGCGCTGCTATTTCATCTTCAATAATTGATTCCAACATTTTGCCCACCACCGATGTCAGGCTAACCGGCCTATAATTCCCTGTTTTCTCTCTCCCTCCTTTTTTAAAAAGTGGTGTTACATTAGCTACCCTCCAGTCCAAAGGACTGATCCAGAGTCAATAGAATGTTGGAAAATGATCATCAATGCATCCACTATTTCTCGAGCCACTTCCTTAAGTACTCTGGGATGCAGAATATCACGCCCTGAGGATTTATCGGCCTTCAATCCCATCAATTTCCCTAACACAATTTCATGACTAATAAGGATTTTCTTCAGTAACTCCTTTTGGCTAGACCCTCGGTCCCCTAGTATTTCCGGAAGGTTATTTGTGTCTTCCTGAGTGAAGACAGAACCAAAGTATTTGTTCAATTGGCCTGCCATTTCTTTGTTCCCCATTATAAATTCACCTGAATCTGACTGCAAGGGACCTACGTTTGCCTTCACTAATCTTTTTCTCTTCATATATCTATAGAAGCTTTTGCAGTCAGTTTTTATGTTCCCTGCAAGCTTCCTCTCATACTTTATTTCCCCCTCCTAATTAGACCCTTTGTCCTCCTCTGCTGAATTCTAAATTTCTTCCAGACCTCAGGTTTGCTGCTTTTTGTGGCGAATTTATATGTCTCTTCGTTGGATTTAACACTATCCGAATTTCCCTTGTGAGCCAGAGTTGAGCTACCTTTCCCGTTTTATTTCTACTCCAGACAGGGATGTACAATTGTTGAAGTTCATCCATGTGATCGATAAATGTCTGCCATTGCCTATCCACTGTCAACCCTTTAAGTATAATTTGCCAGTCCATCCTAGCCAATTCACGTCGCATACCATCGAAGTTACCTTTCCTTAAGTTCAGGACCCTAGTCTCCGAATCAACTGTGTCACTCTCCATCTTAATAAAGAATTTGACCATATTATGGTCACTCTTCCCCAGGGGGCCTCACACAACAAGATTGCTAATTAGTCCTCTCTCATTACACAACACCCAGTCTAGGATGGCCAGCTCTCTAGTTGGTTCCTCGACACATTGGTCTAGAAAGCCATTCCTAATCCACCCCAGGAAATCCTCCTTCACCGCATTGCTACCAGCTTTGTTAGCCCAATCTATATGTAGATTAAAGTTGCCCATGATAACTGCTGTACCTTTATTGCACGCATCCCTAATTTCTTGTTTGATGCCATCCCCAGCCTCACTACTACTGTTTGGTGGTCTGTACACAACTCCCTCTAGCGTTTTCTGCCCTTTGGTATTCCGCAGCTCTACCCATACAGATTCCACATCATCCAAGCTAATGTCCTTTCTTACTATTGCGTTAATTTCCTCTTTTATCAGTAGCGCTACCCCACATCCTTTTCCTTTCTGTCTATCCTTCCTGAATGTTGAATACCCCTGGATGTTGAGTTCCCAGCCTTGGTCACCCTAGAGCCATGTCTCCTTAATCCCAATTATATCATAATCATTAATAGCTGCCTGTGCAGGTAATTTATCCATGAGGGACAGAGCCTTCAGGCTTGTCTTTTTAACATTCTTTGTCCTTTGAGAATTTTGCTGTAATGTGGCCCTTTTTAATTTTTACCTTGGGTTTCTCTGCCCTCCACTTTTACTATTCTCCTTTCTATCTTTTGCTTCTGCCCCCATTTTATTTCCCTCTATCTCCCTGCATAGGTTCCCATCCCCACCATATTAGTTTAACCCCTCCCCAACAGCACTAGCAAACACTCCCCCTAGGACATTGGTTGTGGACCTGTCCAGGTGCAGACCGTCCAGTTTGTACTGGTCCCACCTCCCCCAGAACTGGTTCCAATGTCCCAGGAATTTGAATCCCTCCCTCTTGCACCACTCCTCAAGCCATCTTAGCTATCCTGCTATTTCTACTCTGACTAGCACGTGGCGCTGGTAGCAATCCTGAGATTACTACCTTTGAGGTCCTGCTTTTTAACTTAACTCCTAGCTCCCTAAATTCAGCTTGTAGGACCTCATCCTGCTTTTTACCTATATCGTTGGAACCTATATGCACCACGACAACTGGCTGTTCACCATCCCCTTCCAGGATGCCCTGCAGCCGCTTCGAGACATCCTTGACCCTTGCACCAGGGAGGCAACATACCATCCTGGAGTTTCGGTTGTGACCACAGAAATGCATGTCTATCCCCCTTACAATAGAATCCCCTACCACTATAGCTCTCCCACACTTTTTCCAGCTCTCCTGTGCAGCAAAGCCACCCACGGTGCCATGAACTTGGCTGCTGCTGCCTTCCCCTGGTGAACCATCTCCCCCAACAATATACAAAGTGGTGTATCTGTTTTGGAGGGAGATGACCGCAGGGGACTCCTGCACTGCCTTCCTACTCCTGCTCTGCCTGATGGTCACCCATTCCCTATCTGCCTTTGTGACCTTTACCTGTGGTGTGACCAACTCACTGAACGTGCTATCCACAACATCCTCAGCTTCACGCATGCTCCAGAGTGTATCCATCCGCAGCTCCTGTGCCATCATGTGGTCTAACAGGTGCTGCAGCTGGATACACTTCCTGCACACAGAGTCGTCAGGGACATTAGAAGCATCCCTGATTTCCCATATGGCACAGGAGGAGCATGACACGGGTCTGGGCTCTCCTGCCATGACTTAACCCTTAAAATAACCTAATTTGGCAACCATGCCAAAGGTTTCTTACTGACAAGATAAGGAAAAAAGAAAAACTACTCACCAATCAACCAACCAATCACTTTCCCTCTTGGCTGTGATGTCACATTTCGTTTTCTTTTCCTCCCAGGTCGGGGAGTCAGCACTGTTAGGGAAAACAAGACAAATCAACACCTCCCGCTCCCACTTGCCCGAACTCTCCCACTACCAAACTCTTACCTTTGCACTCTGAGCTGCTGCTACACTCCATGCAGATCTGCACAAAGCCCTTTTTTTTACGGAAAGGTAAAGAGCACACACCCAAACCAGTCCGCCTCACACAACTGCGACATCCCCTATACTGAAACATTCTACACTCCACCCCAACCGGAGGCATGTGATCTCCTGGGAGAGGCAAAAACCAGATTAAAAACCCAGGCCAATTTAGGGAGAAAAAATCTGGGAAAATTCCTCTCCGACCCATCCAGGCGATCGAAACTAGTCCAGGAGATCACCCTGGCCGTATTCTATTCCCTGCAGTACTTACCATTATATCTGCGCCGTCCAACAAAAGATCATCCAGTCTAATCCCAATTACCACCCCTAGGTCTGTAACCCTGCAGGTTACTACACTTTAAGTGTCCATCCAACGATCTCTTAAAAGTGGAGAGGGTTTCTGCATCCACCACTCTTCCAGGCGACGTTCCAGATCCCCACAACTCTCTGCATAAAGAAGTCCCCCCTCAAATCCCCCCTAAAGCTTCCACCAACCATCTTAAAAACTATGCCCCCTCGATATAGACCACTCCACCAATGGAAATAGGCCATTACTATCCACTATGTCCAGGCCCCTCAATATTTTGTACACCTCAATGAGGTCTCCTCTCAATTTCCTCTGTTCCAATGAGAACAAACCCAGCCTATCCAATCTGTCCTCATAACTAAGATTCTCCATTCCAGGCAGCATACTAGTAAATCTCTTCTGCACCCTCTCCAGTGCAATCACACCCTTCCTATAATATGACGACCAGAACTGCACGTAGTATTCCAGCTGTAGCTTAACCAAAGAATTATACAATTTAATCATAACCTCCCTGCTCTTATATTCTATGCCTCAGCCAATAAAGGCAAGCATTCCGTATGCCTTCTTAATCATCTTATCCACCTGGCCTGCTACTTTCAGGGATCTGTGGACAAGCACTCCAAGGTCCCTTTGTTCATCTACACTATTAAGTTATTAAGTGGCCTACCGCCTAATATGTATACTCTTTCTTTATGTGCATCACCTCACAATTCTCTGAATTAAATTCCATTTGCCACTGCTTTGCCTACCTGACCAGTAGATTGATATCCTCCTGCAGCCCATGACTTTCCTCTTCATATCAACAACACAGCCAATTTTAGTGTCGTCTACAAACTTCTTAATCATACTCCCTATATTCAAATCTAAATCGTTGATATATACCACAAAAAGCAAGGGACTCTGTACTGAGCCCTGCAGAACCCCACTGGAAACATTCTTCCAGTTACAAAAACATTCAGCAATCATTACCCTTTGCTTCCTACCTCCAAACTAATTTTGGATCCAACTTGCCACTTTGCCCTGTATCCCATGGGCTTTAACCTTCATGACCAGTCTACCATGTGGGACCTTATCAAAAGCCTTGCTAAAGTCCATATATACTACATCATATGCACTATCTTCATCGACCCTCTTGGTTACCTCCTCAAAAAATTCAATCAGATTAGTCAAACACGATCTTCCCTTAACAAATCCGTGTTGACTGTCCCTAATTAATCCTTGCCTTTCCAAATGCAGATTTATCCTGGCTTTCAGGATTTTCTCCAATAATTTTCCCACCACTGAGATTAGGCTGACAGGCCTGTAATTACTCGGCCTAGCCCTTTCTCCCTTCTTAAACAAGGGTACTACATTAGCAGTCCTCCAATCCGCCGGCATCATGCCTAGATCCAAAGAGGACTGGAAAATGATGGTCAAGGCCTCTGCTATTTCCTCTTTTACTTTGCTCAACAGCCTGGGATGCATTTCATCCGGGCCTGGGGACATATCCACTTTCAAAGCTGCTAAAACTCTTAATACTTCCCCCTCACTATATTTATTTCCTCCAGAATATCACACTCCTCCTCGATAGCAGTATCTGCATTACCCCTTTCCTTTATGAAAACAGGTGCAAAGTATTCATTAAGAACACTACCAACATCTTCCACCTCCACACAAAGATTACCCTCATGGTCACTAATAGGCCCTACCCTTTCTTTAGTTACCCTCTTACTCTTAATATATTTATAGAACATCTTAGGATTTTCCTTAATTTTACTGGCCAAGAATTTCTTGTGCTTTCTCTTAGCATTCCTAATATCCTTTTTAATTTTGCTTCTTAACTTTCTATATTCCTCTCAAGATTCTATCGTATTTAGCCATTAGTGTATGACATAAGCATCCCTTTTTTTCTTAATCCTCCCGTGTAAGTCCCCGGACATTCGGGGCGCTCTAGAATTATTTTTCCCAGCCTTTTTCTTTAAGGGCACATGTTTAGCCTGAGCCTTCCGGATCTCCTCCTTGAATGCCTCCCACTGTTCTGACACTGATTTACCCACAAGTAGCTGTTTCCAGTCCACTATGACTAAATCACTCCTTAACTTAGCAAAATTAGCTTTTCCCCAATTCGGAACTTTTATTCCAGGTCTATTCTTGTCCATAACCAACTTGAATCTGACTGAATTATGGTCACTGGCACCCTAGTGCTCTCCCACTAATATCCCTTCAACCTGCCCAGCTTCATTCCCCAAAACGAAATCCAAGACCGCCCCCTCTCATGTTGGGCTTGCTACATTCTGACTAAAAAAGTTCTCTTGAATGCATTTAAAGAATTCTGCACTCTCTATCCCCTTCACACTAATTTTTTCTCAATCAATATTTGGATAGTTAAAATCCCCTACTATTAATACCCTATGGTTTTTGGACTTCACATCAATTTGCCTACATATTTGCTCCTCTATCTCCCTCCCTCTGTTTGGGGGACTATAATACATGCCCAGCAGTGTGATCGCCCCTTTTTTATTTTTCAATTTGACCCATATGGCCTCATTTGATGAGCTCTCTATTGTATCATCCCTCCTCACTGCTGTAATAGTTTCTTCAATCAGTACCGCAACCCTCCTTACCCGCATTTTTACCCCCCTCTCTATCTTGTCTAAAAATCCTGTAGCCAGGAATATTGATCTGTCAAACCTGCCCCTCTTTCAGCCATGTTTCTGCATTGGCTATAATGTCATACTCCCAAGTGTCTACCTGTGCTGTTAGCTAATCCGCCTTATTCACTACACTCTTTGCATTAAAGTATATACCATTCAGCACAGGAAGACCTACTTAATTATTCCATACTAAGCCCTGCTTCCTCTGTCTTACAGATTCACTTTCTAGATTCTTACTATCCAATTTCTGCTTTACTTCCTTCCCTTTTGAATTCGTTCTCAGGTTCCCAACCCTTGCCAAGCTAGTTTAAACTCTCCCCAACAGCACTAGTAAAACTCCCCGCGAGGATATTGGTCCCGGCACTGTTGAGGTGCAACCTGTCCAGTTTGTACAGGTCCCTTCTCCCCCAGAAGCGATCCCAATGCTCAAGAATTTAAAGCCTTCCCTCCTACACCAACTTTCCAGCCACATGTTCATCCTCTCTATGCTTCTATTCTTATATTCATTAGCAAGTTGCACCACTAGTAACCCGGAGATTACTACCTTTGAGGTCCTACCCTTTAATTTTCTTTCTAGCTCCCTGAATTCTTCCTGTCGGACCTCATCCTTCATTTTGCCTATGTCATTGGTCCCAATATGGACCACAAGCTCTAGCTGTTTACCCTGCCCTCCCCCCCCCAACCCCCAGTATGCCCTGCGCCGCTCTGTGACATCCTTGACCCTGGCACCAGGGAGGCACAAAAGCATTTGTGAGTCACGACTACAACCGCAGAAACGCCTGTCTGTTCCCCTAACTATAGAATTCCCTATCACTAGGGCTCTTTTGTTCTTCGTCCCTCCCCCCTGTGCAGCTGAGCCACCCGTGGTGCCTTGGAATTGGCTCTGGCTGCGCTCCCCAGAGGCACCATCGTCCTTACCGATACTCAGAAGTGAATATCGGTTTGAAAGTGAGATGGACTCCCGGGGGGACTCCTGCGCTACCTGCCTAGCACACTTACTATGTCTGGTGGTCACCCACTTCCCCTCTACCTGCATGCCTTTAAGCTGCGGGGTGACCACCTCCTGAAACGTGCTATCCACGTAGCCCTTAGCCTCGCGGATGCATCATATTGACTCCACCCGCTGCTCCAGCTCTGAAACGCGGAGCTCGAGCAGTTGAAGCTGGGGACACCTCCTGCACACATGGCTGTCTAGGCTGCGCAAAGCATTCAGGACTTCCCACATGCCGCAGGATGTGCACTCCACGGGACTGAACTGCATGCCATCCCTCTAGTTAGCCTTATCTAGTTTAAAGAGAGCTACTTACCAACACACCTCACCAACCTCCGAGGCCTCTGAAATCCGAGCCTCCGAACTCGCGGCTCGCCGACCTCACAGGGCCTATCGACTCGCTGACTTCACAGGGCATATCGACTCGCTGACCTCCTAACTTAGTCACCGGCCTCCCAACTCACCAACTCGCCGAATCAGCCAGCAGGGCCTCTGACTCTCTCACTCTGGGTCCCGACCTCCGACTCTCCCGCTCTGGGTCCTGACCTCCGACTCTCCCGTTCTGGGTCCCGACCTCCGATTCTCCCGCTCTGGGTCCGACCTCCGACTCACGGGCCTAACTTCCACTGTTTTAACTGTGGGGACAAATCACATTCGGCAAAGGGTCCTAACTGCCCTGCACGTGGGAAGAATAATTTTGCTAGCGTCTGTTGCTCATCGCTGCATATTCGACATGTGGACAATCCCGATAGTGATGAACCCAACATGGTTTACACAGTTAGTGACATTTCACTCATTGGTTCGGGCAAATTCAAGGGCTGTGATGTAAACATTGACGGCATGCCCATCTGCCTCCTCATTAACCTTAGAGCCAAAGTCTCCATATTGAGCGAGGCTGTGTACAAAACCCACTTGACGCACTGTCAACTTAAGCCCACAACTTCCACTCTTCATGCGTACTCTGACTCAAAAATTGAGGTACTTGGGGTCATATCTATCCCGATATACTACAAGGACATAGCATTGGAGAACTTTTCCTTTCATGTCGCGAAGGGACAAAACCTCATGGGTGTCGACCTTTTTGACAAGCTTGGGTTCAAAGTTTATGACCCGACCAGCACACCTGTGTACACGGTGGACTTTGACAAGCAGTATCCTTCAATCTTCGCAGAGTTTGGAGTGACAATAAAATTCTGCCATCGTCCCCGTGTTGACCCTTCTGTCAAACCGGTTACGCAGGGACTTCTCTGTCTCCCATTCACGGTTCGCGACCAAGTATCTGCAGAATTAACGCGACTCGAATCTCAGGGAATCAGTGAGAGCATCGACTCCTCACCCGGGATCTCAAACTTAGTCATTGCTTGGCATAACAATGGGGAGATCCGCCTATGCATCAACCTGGAAGAAGTCAACAAGGCCATCATCCCCGACAAGTACCCTCTTCCTACCACTGACGAACTGTCTTCAGAATTCTACGGCTCAACAGTTTTTACAAAACTCGACATGCGACACAGTTTCCTGCAAATACCTCTAGCGGAGGAAGCAAACCATTCCTGGCATTCACGATGCATGATGGTCTGTATAGGTATCGACGCATGCCTTACGGACTATCTTCTGCACCAAGTGCATTTCAGAAGATTGTCACTACTATGCTATCAGGCATAGAGTGAGCCCTCAATCTGCTTGACGATAGTGTCGTATATGGATGGACAATGGAAGAACATGACCGACTTCGCTGCTGGAGAAATAAACTTTCTGGGCTACAGAGTCACAGCCCAAGGTATCAAGCCGACACTTGACAACATTGATGCGATCCAGCGAATGCAGGAGGCTACCAACGTCAAAGAACTTGAATCATTCCTGGGCACTTGCAACTTCTATCCGAAGTTCGTCCCACACTACGCGCAAATTGCCGAACCACTTCGCAAATTGCTGCTCACGAACGTCCCTTGGGAATGGTCAGATTCCCAGGCTCAGGCATTCACCATGCTTAAGGAGGGATTTAGGTGTCATTGTACAGGAAACACAGATGGTTGAAAATTCGATACCGTCCCGTTTGGTGGCAGTAACAGCCACGAGGCAGGAGTTCCTGTGCCAGGCTTACCATCCCCGAGAGAAAATGGAGCGTTGTACTTCCTCTCGGGGGCGGGACCAGGCACAAAGGGTCGCGAATTGTCCAGCGGTATGTGGAGTGACGTGTAGCACTGGCGAGATGACAGGGTCCTCCCCTTCCATTAAAGGGGCAGGGCAAGCTGCCATCTCTGCAGGAGGGAGAAGGAGCCATCACTAGACCACCAGGAAGTGGAGTACTGGCCTGCAAGATCATGGCATGGACCCCATGATCTGCAGTGAAGAAGGCTGCGATTTATCTTTCACCAAGAATCTCTTGCGGCAGCTTTGCGGGGTGCAAGCGAATATTCGCTATGGGGTGAAAACGGATCTCTGCGCACTGTGATGACATTGTTGTTGCTAGCGCAGTAACTCGGGGCTCTACCGGTAGGAGCGGGGCATTATTGGTCAGTGCTGCCTTTAAACTTCCGTGGAATTTCATGGGAGTCGGTAGCGGCACTGCGCTCAGGCGAAAAGTCATTTATACCCCGAATGGGAGGCGCAAACGATTCAAAATTTTCCCCCAGAGAGTTAGCATGCAAGTACAACAAGCAAATAGGAAGGGAATTGGCATTTTGGCCTTTATTGCAAGAGGGTTGGGGGGGAAATTGCGCTCCATCCCGTTTCAGGCGGAGAATTCAACTTATTCGAATTATTACTGCCCGGCGGGAGTCAGAGGGAAGAGGCAGAAAATTGGGCTCTTTAACTGTGACACCCCTTCCCAGCGCTTTGTGGCGCAGTTTGAGGTGGTTTAGGGTTCGGGTTGGGACCGGGGCGTTGTTGCATCGTGCCGACATGTAGCAACATCCCTCCCCTTCAGTTAAAGGGGAAGGAAGCTGCGAGGCATAGTGAGGCCTCCATGGCACTCATTGGGCCACCAAGTAAGGACCAGGTAAGGGTTTGACCGGGCCAGTGGCCATCATTGTCGGCCGACAGTAGAGTCGGCTGACAATTAAAAGAAAATGGCGGCCACGGCAGTGTGCCTTCCCCATTAAGTGCGGTTGTACCGCCCAGCCACTGGCAGCTTCCCACCTTGTGAAGCTGTCGGTGACATCGACCAGCAATTTCCCCCGCGGGGCAGAAAAGGGGTCACCGCCGGTCGGTAAGGGGTGGCTGGCCAGGGATCAGAGCGCTGGTCGGGGTGGAATGTCAGGGCGCGACGGAAACCCATTTCTGCCACCACTGGCCTGGGGCCATTTGCGGATCGGTTGCTCGCTCTGTCTGCCCCTGGTCGGTACGGCCTTACTGCCCCATTAGAGGCGGTAACGGGCCTTAAAAAAAGTGCCAATTTCGGCCCCTTGGAGTACAAGAGTAAAGGGGAGCCGTAAGACCATTCCGCCCGTGGGCAAGTGGCTCATACGGAGAGGCGTCACGTGCTAACTTGATCTCCTTAGATACTTCATAGTGAAGTAACATGGTACCCTCGACCAATTGGCTTTTACACTTTTTGAATGCAGTGTCGCATTCTTTTGACCACTTCCAATGGACCTGTTTTTTCAACAGCTCATTTAGTGGATGTAACACTGTAGCCAAATCTGGTAGGAACTTCCCATAATAATTCAAAAGACCCAAAAATAATCGAAATTCAGTGAAATTCTTGGGAGTGGATGCATTTCTGATTGCATCCAGCTTTCCCTTGGTTGGATGTAAACCCTCTTTGCCTATTCTGTACCCTAAGTACTCCACTGAGTTTTGAAATAACTCACACTTGTGAGAAGTCTCTCGTACTCTGTGCTTCTCTGGCCATTTGAGCATTTCATTCAATATGTTATTATGGATTTTCCTGTTTGGTGCTGAAATGAGTATGTCATCTAAATAACATACTACCTATTCAAGGCCTTGTAAAATCTGGTTCATCGCCCCTTGGAATATGACAGGGATGGAAGACACTCCAAATAGAAGCCTATTAAATTGATATAGGCCTAGATGAGTATTTATAGTCAAGCATGACTTGAACTCCTCACCGAGCTCAAGTTGTAAGTAGGCATTTGTAAGATCTAACTTTGAGAAGATCTGGCCACCTGTTGTGAACAAATCTTCTATATTTGGCAATATATTGGGTAGATTATCCTCTAGAACTTGGTTTATGGTTACTTTATAATCACCACACAATCTTACCTTACCATCTGACATAGGTACAACAAAAATGGGCGTAGCCCAATTACATAGAGCTACCTTAGAGACAATGTTCTCAGTTTGTAGTCTTTTGAGTTCTTGCTCAACTTTCTCCATGAGTGCGTATGGTACAGAACGTGGTTTGCAGTAAATTGGTCTTGCATCCTTCTGCACTCTGACACTCGCCTTGAATTCTTGGCTCGGACTTCCTGTTTCCCAGAACTCCTTCGGATACTGTTTGACGACGTAATCTTTTGATGAAAATGTAGTTTCAACACGAAAAATCTCATTCCAATCCAGCTTCAGTGATCCCAACCAATTTCTGCCTATTAAGGCAGGCTTGTCTCCTGCCACTGCTATGAGAGTCAAGCTCCGAAACTGATTTTTGTATTTCACCAGTGTGGTGTTACATCCTACCACAGGGATTAGGTCTCCTCAATAGCCTCGCAGCTCTATCTTCGATTTCTCGAGTGGAAAATCACTCAACTTGTCAAGATACAGCGATTCCGGTACTTTGCTCTCCAATGCACCAGTGTCGATTTCCATGGGTATTCTTGTTCCTGCAACGTCTACTTGAATGACGATACTTCGTGAATTGCTGTTAGATACCCTCATGCTCCTGATGACGTGTATCTCCAAAACCTCCTCGTCCTGTTGCTTCTCTTCAATGCTATGTAGTGTCTGGCGATTTCTACTTCTAGTATTGAAAGTCGGTTTACTCTTCAGTCGGCTTGCCTTCGCAAGATGCCCAGTTTTCTTGCAGTAGAAACACTCTGCCTTCACATATGGACAGCTTTGAGCGAAGTGTTGTCCCAGGCACCAATAGCACGACTTCAATTCACTGTTACCTTGGCCAGTTGCTGAGGCCTTGGGGCCCAACTGCCTTTTACTTTTAACCTACAGGTGATTCACCTTGGTTGACTGATGACTGGAAATGGTGCAAAATTCTCAGGAGTATTGGTCAGCCATATCCATCAACATAGCTGCCTGACAAGCTAAATCAAAAGTCAAGTTAGGGGTGTTAACAATTTTCTTCTGATTGCTTCATTTTTCATCCCACAAACAAAGCGGTCACGCAATGCTCAGTACAGAAAGTTTCCGAAATGACAATGAATGGATAGCTTTTTTGAAGCTACAATGTGCTCATTGATACCCTCATCATGTAATTGATCTCGTATTCCAAAATGATAACTTTCAGCAATTTCCAGGGGCTCAGGACTGTAGTGCTGTTCTTACTTGGTTAGAATCTCCATCAGTGGCATTTCCTTTGGCTTGGCAAGAAACATAGAAAATAGGTACAGGAGTAGGCCATTCAGCCCTTCGAGCCTGCACTTGACAAATGTGATGGCTGGGAATCGAACCCAGGTCAACTGTTTGGAAGGCAACCATGCTTACCACTGCACCACCATCACACAAAGAACAAACACATTCTGTGGGTTCATACACCTCCGGGCCTGCTTCAGTCAAGAAAATAGCCCATTTGCTTTCTAAGACCACCAGGTTATGGTTTTCATCATCAACGACTTCACCAACATTCTTCACGGTGAAATAAATTTCTAGCCGTTCCATATATGTTCCGAAAGTCTCTCGGTCAATGATGAAACTCACCCAAGCACCCTATTATTCCCATAGGCACAGCCACCTGGACTCTGGCAATGTTGACAGTTCAGGAAGTGTGCTTGTAATTTACCGTGGATTTTTAGCTGTTCTGCAAAACAAAGAACCTCTCAAAGTCTCTGTGCCTGTTGGTAGGATCATCCAACACAAAAATGTCAGCTAGCATCCGATTATCCTATTCTCATTGCCAATGTGACATGTTCTTACGACATCACTAAGAAACACACTCTACAAGTTGGCTCCAACATAGAAACCTGGCATCATGTGACCTTGTCACATGAGCCTTTTATTTTAGTTACATCAGTAGTTGCATTACCACAGTAGTCCACTAGGTGGAGCAGTAGTCCACTCGGGGGAGTTCTAAATTACACCTCTGACATACGGGAAGCTGCCAGTGGTTGGGCGGTATGGCCACCATTTAATTTTAATTGTTGGCTGATTCCTGAGTCGGCCCGACAATGGCAGCTGAAGGTTCAGTCGGGCTGCCAATAGGCAGCCCAGCACCCCTTCTTGGGGACATGGTCACCGCTTCCAGGGCATCAGAACAGTCCATCAATCTGTTCTCCAAATAATCACCAGGGTGCTGCCCCGGGAGAATGGCAGTTACTTTATAGAGCACAACCCTGCTGTCCGCTCTCAGAATGACAGTAATCCTGCTCCCACCCATGCCACTCCACCTTGCTGTTTCCTGTCAGCAAGCCAGCACAGACTGCTACAGCCCAGGCCTAGATGGTGCAGTTTGAAGCTAAGCACTCTAGGCCCAGAGCTGCTCGAGGTTATCCTCCAAGGCCATCTGCAGTCTCCTCAATTGAAGATCTGCAGCTTTCCACCACCCATGCTGCATCCACTGTGGAAGCACCTCATAGGAACACTAGGAAAGACAGGCACTAAGGGAATGCACAAGGATGATTTGATTAATTTGTATGTATTATTTAATGAGTGAATTTATAAAATTGGATTTGAATTTGCATTTCCTGGTGTATTGTATTTTTGTCTTGGAATGAGGACGATGTGATGGTCAGAGATAGAGGAAAGGTAAGGTGTGTGGGACTGTTGGTGAATGGGGAGGTGTAGGTGAGGTTATAGGTATCGCTCATGAATAATCTGATCATGTAGAGCCCGGGCAGAAATAGGCTGTCTGCATTATACCTTCCCTTCTTCTTCTTGTTCCTCCACTTCCTCTTGTACTTCTCCCTCCTCCTCCTCAATTTTCTCTCCCTCCTCATCTTCCATCTTCTACCAGCTTGTGCTGCTTTGCATTGCCTCTCTTCATTCTCCCAGTCATATACAATTTTCGAAGGAAGCCCTACCAGGCCACCCATGTCTGGAAGCAACTTCTTTTAGCACGATATTTTATATGACCAAAAACGTACTACAAAACCAGCCAGACCACTCCCTGTAGATTAATTACACTTTAGCCTCCAAAAAAGAGTACAATTGGTCCAACAGCCAGAAGAAATAATCCAGGAACCAACATGTAAACGCTGCATGATCTTTTTAAATAGCGCTGGTGACAAGGTACTTCATTCCTTTTAATGTTATGTTTGGCTGTGCGAGGGTAAGTCCGGGCATTGGCTGGATTTTGTATCTGAAAATTGCCAGTGGCGGCTTTAAATCACTGTTGTATACGTTTGGGTCATGATCTCACTGTATGCTTCAAAGCACAAGCTCCTTTACCAGGATGGCGTCCTGCGCACTTCCTGTAAGACGTGTGCGTGCACATCTCGGACCTCATTGTCGAGTCTTAGTTGGCTGCATAGCACCTAAAAGATGTGCACTACACGGCACAATTTAACCCCCTACAAGTTTATGTCGGTACACCAAAGCTAAGCTTGTGTAGTTAAATTCAGATGTTAAAATCTAAACTGACTCTGACGTGAAACAAATTAAGACTGCCGCCTTAAGCCTTCAGGGAGTCTTACTCCACTTTGCTCCAGTGTCAGGTTGGGCCCTGACACTGGATTCAAAATGCATAATATATATGTATAAACTATGAATGCAGCATCAGTGCTTAGCAAAACTGCTTCGCACTGCTGCTACAGTTGAAGTTTAAAAGCACCCTTTGAGAAATAATCAAAAGGGGTCATAATGTAATTCAGTGCTCACAGCGAGTAAATCTTGAGAAATTGTTCATGCACCAAATCACAGAAACATGCCTAAAGAGTACCAGAATGGCTCTAGCGTAGGCATGAACCCAAGATATTTATTGAGGTCCATGTTTGCCTCATACAATCAGCATTTATTCGAATGTGCCTGACGTTTTGTTCTCTATATTAGTGAAGATTTACAATTGCAAACTGATATATATGCCTTCCTCCAGTTAGTCACTGAGCTCAAATCGGCAAGTGTGAGGTCATCCATTTTGGACCTAAGAAAGATAAATCAGAGTATTTTCTAAATGGTGAAAAACTAGGAACTGAAGAGTAGCCAAGAGATTTCGGAGTCCAAGTACACAAATCATTTAAAGCTAGTAGACAGGTACAAAAAGCAATCAAAAAGACTAATGGAATCTTTGCCTTTATCTCAAGGGGGTTGGAATACAAAGCGGAGGAAGTTATGCTTCAGTTGTATCGAGCCTTGGTCAGACCCCGTGTGGAGTACTGCATTCAGTTTTGAACTGCACTTCAGGAAGGATACATTGACCTTGGAGAGGATACAATGCAGATTCACCAGAATGATACAGAGGCTTAAATGGTTGAGGGGTGGTTGAATTGAGGTATTTAAAATTATTAAGTGATTCAATAGGATTTGCCCCTGATTTTAACACATCCCACCTGACGGAAACCAAGCAGGGAGGGGGGCAGTTAAAATCAGGCCAGTCACTTACCCACTGTGATCCCGCTGTGTTCTGATCTTAACCCACTTTTAGGAGCAGGCGAGCGGGATTCCCTCAGAAAGGAAGCAGAGTCATTCTTTAAATATGCAGATCGGGTCCAATAATGTCATCGGGACCCGATCTGCAATTTTAGCTGAAGGCCTGAGCGGGGAAGAAGTGAAGGCTTCCCTATCAGATCAATCCTGTCGGAAGCTGTATTGTTGGCCAGAAGTGGCAGGTAGGTTTAAAACATTTTTTATTAGGTTTCCTTGTGTGCCAGATGCTCCTTTGCCCTGGGCTATTCTGCCTCCCAGCTAATTGCAACCAGAGAAGTTCCTCTCAACTGACTGCCTGGGAACGTTCTCACAGGTGCCTCCTGTAGCCGAATTCCCACTCTCGCCTGCCAACCAGGTAGTGGGTCTGGCTGGGTTCTGGTGGGAGTTGGAGAAGATTTATTCAAAAGACACCCGGCCGTTAAAATGGGCCAGGCCTCCACATCACAGTACTCGACGGTTGCGCAGTCCGCTTCATCTAAAGCCTGTTTCCCACCTGTAACCAGCCAAATGGAGAGGCTGGCTGGCTGCGAGCGGGTAGGCCTGTGGCACTAGGCTGCAAAGAGGAGGAGGGAGGGATCAGGTGGGGGCTGGTGCCGACCTCTGGAGTACCGGGAGTCAGGGACGGGGGGGGGGGGGGTAAAGGAAGAGATTAGGACTGTTAAGGGATCAGGTGTGGGGGGAGGGCAGGGCCATTGATGGACCGGGGGGCAGGAGGGGAGGGGAGCGGTCGGGGCCATCAATGGATATGGGGGGAGGGGAGGGGTCGGGGCCATCAATGGACTAGGGGGAAGGGAGGGGTTGGGGCCATCAGTGGACTGGGAGGAGGGGAGGGGAGGGGTCGGGGCCATCAATGGACTGGGGGGGGGGGAGGAGAGGGGGAGGGGCCATCAATGGACTGGGGGGGAGGAGGAGGGGCCATCAATGGACCAGGGGGTGAGGGGAGGGGAGGGGTCGGCACCATTAATGGACCAGGGGGTGAGGGGAGGGGAGGGGAGGGGCCATCAATGGTCCGGGGGTGAGGGAAGGGGAGGGGGAGGGGCCATCAATGGACCGGGTGGTGAGGGGAAGGGGAGGGGCCATCAATGGACCAGGGGGTGGGGGAGGGGCCATCAATGGACCAGGGGGGGAGGGGGGCGGGCCATTGATAGACCGCGGGAAGAGGCAAGAGATCGGGACTGGCCACCAGAGGATTGGGCTGTCCCTAGGATCATTGATGGAGAGGGGTGGGGATGGGGGAAGGAAATGGAAGGCTTCGTGAGGGGGTCTACGATCACAGGGCATGTGTTGGCAGTAATCCTGGATCCAGGAGTTCAGTGTAAAGTCTCTCTGCCTTGCTGTAACTGCTGGATTTGATGAAGTGTGTAAAACCTGACCAGATGCAATTAAAATTAAAATAAAGGTTAAAGAAATTGCTTCCAGCCTGATTTTAAGATTGAAATTGATGTTCTGCCTCCTGGGAGCGCTTTGGCTGCCCGCCCTATGCCCCCTCCCGCCACCCCACCCCCGCCCCAATCCCCATCCAGCCTCCTTAAAACCGTAAATGGGAGGGGGGGTTGGAGGCAGATTCATGTCAGGAATCCGATTTTTTACAATTTAACTACCCATCCCACACTCCAAACCCACCCATTTTTCCAGGTATAAATTCCACCCAAAGTATGACAAATTGAAGGATGTGAACGTACTTTGTATTCCGCTTATTCCACAATGGAAGGCATGGTAGGTGCCTAGTCCCCATGCTTTGTAATTCCCTTCCTAAACCTCTTTTCCTCACAATCTTACTCTCCTCCTTTAAGACCTTTCTTTGACAAAACATTTGGTCACCCTTCCTAATATCTCCTTGGCTCAGCGCCAGTTTTTTTTCCTTATGTCTCTGTAAAGCACCATGACACATTTGTCTACATAAGTGCAAAATGTTGCTGTTGGTTTTGTTATGGTCATTATGGAACTGATAATGGATAGAATGTGTCCGAAGTGCTGCTATATTTTTGGAGTTGGGGCTCCGTATTATGGGGCACAGAGGCCTGAAACACATTCTGCAAAGTAATGCAATGTAAATGTGCTTGGATCCCTTTATTGGGGCGAGTCCCCCATAATGCCACCCAGAGGCCTCAGCACCATCCAATAGGCTGAGCATCCAATGACTGCTACGAGCGGGATTAGTTTCCTTCAGTTTGGTCCTTGTTGTTAAAGGTACATAGCTCTCTTTTCGATATCTCCTAGCAACTTACTGTGTCGGTTTTGATCTTGTTGGACAAAAATAGTTAGGTGGATTTCCTTGAGCCTTCACTGCTCCTATTAACTGTGATTTTTTTGAAGCTATTAGTGAACTAATTTCATTGCAACTATGGAGCAGCAGCGGACAGACAAATATTCACCTTGGACCCTCCGTTCAAACATGTCTCCATGCAACCATACAGGTGTATGGGGCCAGGCTCTTGTTTCTGGACCCAAAGAAATGTGTCTGCACAGACAAAGATTCCTGCAACACATCACAGCAAGACTATGTACAATTCTGCAGCTAGAAATCAAATCCATTCCAGCACAGGGTCAACTATATCAGTGGCTGTCAAAGAAGATGGTTTAAATGTTTATGTGGTAGGCTCCTTCCAGGCAAGTGTAGGAGATCTCTGTCACATTTCCCAATGTTCAATGCGTACTTGCATCAAACAGATCATTGCTTTCTTGTTTACAAGGCCAGCGATTTCATAAATTTCCCTCTGTATTGGAGCCAGCAGTAAGAAAGATCCTCCATTTCTACACTGAGGTGTTATTATTTCCCCCTCTCTCCAATTCTCTGCAGCAGTAGTAAAGGTGTTATATTTTCTGCTCTCCTCCTCTCCCTCTGGATGGTGATATGTAGAAGGCCCCTTCCTCCTCTTCCTGGGGTATTGTGCAGAGTTTTACAGGCCTCCAGGCAGGAGCAAAAGCAGATAGCTCACTTCGACACTGAAGCAGGATTCCTACCAGTGCAGTGCATAATTGATTGCACTCATATGTGCCCCGACCGCAATGCAGCTCAGTTAATGAATAAAAAGGAAACTACTCTTGAATGTATAGGTTTGCCTGCAAACAAAGGTACAAAATGATGCATGTCACTGCTCATTACCACGCAGTGCTCACGATTTCTTCATTCTGCACCATTCAACAATGCCAGCATTATTTAAACAAATCAACAACAACTTGTGTTTATATAGCACCTTTAATGTAATAAAACGTCCCAAGGCACTTCACGGGAGCGTTATCAAACAAAATTTGACGCCGAGCCAGATAAGGAGATATTATGGCAGATGATCAAGGGGTCAAAGAGGTTGGTTTTGAGGAGTGTCTTAAAGGAGGAATGAGAAGTAGAGAGGCTGAAAGGTTTATGGATATAATTTCAGAGCTTAGGGCCCTGACAGCTGAAGGCACAGCCATCAATGGTGGAGTGACTGAAATCAGGGATGCTCAAAAGGTCAGAATTAGAGGAACGCAGATATCTTGGAAGTTTGTGGGGCTGGAGGAGATTACAGAGATAGGGAGGGGTGAGGCCATGGAAGGATTTGAAAATAAGTTAGGGATTGTCGATTTTAATTTGAGACGTTTCTTAAATGGGAGCCAGTGTAGGTCAGCGAGCCTACAGGTAATGGTTGAACGGGACTTGGTCCTGTGCGTGACTTCTTTTAATGTGGGGTGGTCGTTGCACACCAGCTACCACACGGGCTTAGCTGAGCAAGGTCTTGATCCAGTGGCAAGGGGGTCCAAGTCGACTGGAGAGCGGGCACTGCTATATAGGCCTAGTCGCTCGGTCACTCAACCAGGAAACACCAGGACTGGTTTGATGAGAATGATCAGGAGATCCAAGAGCTAATAGATCGCAAGCGCAGGGCATTTCTGAGTCTTAAATAACAACCCAACTCGGGAGCAGCAAAGCAGCAATACAGACGACTCAAGGCTGAGGCCCAACAAAAATCCCGGAATGTAAAGGACAGGTGGTGGATGGAGAAAGCACAGGAGATACAGCAGCTGGCCGACAGCCATGATGTGAGGATTCTTCATCGCAGTCAATTCCACCTACGGTCCAAACACCCAAGGCCCCACCCCGCTGCTGGCCAAGAACGGGAAAACACTTAGCAAGAACACCGAGGCAGTCAGGACCCGCAGGAAGGAGCACTTCGAAGATCTTCTCAATCAAGACTCTGCCTTTGACTCGAGTGTTCCCGACTCTATCCCGCAGCATGTTACCCGCCACCACCTCAGTAAGACGCCAACACTGCATGAGGTAGAAAAAGCCATAAGACAGCTTAAAAACAAGGCTACGGGTACGGATGGAATCCCTGCTGAGGCACTGAAGTATGGTGGAGAGGCACTGTTGGCTTGAATATATTACCTCATTTCTTTCATCTGGAGGGAGGAGAGCATGCAGGGAGATCTCAGAGATTCAGTGATTGTGACCATCTTTAAAAAAGGGGACAAGTCCAACTGCGGCAACTACAGAGGAATCTCCCTGCTATCAGCCACTGGGAAATTTGTCGCTAGAGGCCTCCTCAACCTCTTCTTCCTGTGGCCGAGGAGTCACAGTGTGGATTTCGTCCCCTATGGGGCACAACTGACATGATTTTTGCAGCGCGACAACGACAGGAAAAATGCAGGGAACGACGCCAGCCCTTATACTTGGCTTTCTTCGACCTTACAAAGGCATTTGACACTGTCAACCACGAGGGTCTATGGAACATCCTCCTCTGTTTCGGATGCCTCCAAAAGTTCGTCACCATCCTCCGCCTGCTCCACGACAACATGCAGGCCGTGATCCTTCCCAACGGATCCATCACAGACCCAATTCACGTCCGGACCTGGGTCAAACAGGGCTGCGTCATCGCCCCAACCCTCTTCTCAATCTTCCTTGCTGCCATGCTCCACCTCACAGTCAACAAGCTCCCTGCTAGAGTGGAAATAAACTACAGAACCAGTGGGAACCTGTTCAACCTTCACCGTCTCCAGTCCAGGTCCAAGACCACCCCAGCCTCTGTCGTCGAGTTACAGTACGCGGACAATGTCTGCATCTGCGCACATACAGAGGCTGCACTCCAGGACATAGTCGATGCATTTACTGAGACATACGAAAGCATGGGCCTCACGCTAAACATCCGTAATACAAAGGTCCTCCACCAGCCTGTCCTCACCGTACAGCACTGTCCCCCTGTCATCATGATCCACGGCGTGGCCCTGGACAACGTGGACCACTTCCCATATCGCAGGAGCCTCATATTAACAAGAGCAAGCATTGATGACGAGATACAACACCGCCTCCAGTGCGTCAGTGCAGTTTACGGCTGCCTGAGGAAAAGAGTGTTTGAAGACCAGGCCCTCAAAACTGTCACCAAGCTCATGGTCTACAGAGTTGTTGCAATACCCACCCTCCTGTATGTCTCAGTGACATGGACCATGTACAGTAGACACCTCAATTCACTGGAGAAATACCACCAATGATGTCTCGGCAAGATCCTACAAATCCCCTGGGAGGACAGACGCACCAACATTCGCGTCCTCGACCAGGCCAACATCCCCAGCATTGAAGCACTGACCACACTGATCAGCTCCGCTGGGCAGGCCACATAGTTCGCATGCCACACACGAGACTCCCAAAGCAAGTACTCGACTCGGAACTCCTTCACGGCAAACGAGCCAAAGGTGGGCAGCGGAAGCGTTACAAGGACACCCTCAAAGCCTCCCTGATAAAATGCGACATCACCACTGACACCTATGAGTCCCTGGCCAAAGACTGCCCTAAGTGGAGGAAGTGTTTCCGGGAGGGCGCTGA
The DNA here is from genome assembly GCF_044704955.1 of Pristiophorus japonicus. NCBI lineage: Eukaryota > Metazoa > Chordata > Chondrichthyes > Pristiophoridae > Pristiophorus > Pristiophorus japonicus. The sequence goes on along the minus strand of NC_091977.1, from coordinate 466,795,676 downwards.
GCACCTCGAGTCTCATTGCCGAGAGCATGCAGAAATCAAGCGCAGGCAGCGAAAAGAACGTGCGGCAAACCTGTCCCACCGGTCCCTTCCTTCAATGACTATCTGTCCCACCTGTGATGGAGTCTGTGGCTCTCTTATTGGACTGTTCAGCCACCTAAGAACTCATTTTAAGAGTGGAAGCAAGTCTTCTTCGATTCCGAGGGACAGCCTATGATGATGAGGTTATGTTACTGGACTGGTAATCCAGAGATCTGGACTCATAATCCGAAGACCTGTGTTCAAATCACAGCTCGCCCTCCTCCTCAGGGCCCCACTATCACAATCTTCAGCAATTTGATTCACTCCATGTAATTCCAAGAAATGGCTGAGCGCACTGTATACAGCAAAGGCTATGGCCCCCGACAGCATCCCAGTTGCAGAACTAGCTGCGGTGTAGCCAAGCTGTTCCAGTACAGTTACAACCCTGGCATCTACCCGACAAAGAGGAAAATTGCCCAGGTATGCTCTGTCCATAAAGCATAGGACAAATCCAATCCAGCCAATTAATGACTCATCAGTCTACTCTCAATCATCAGCAAGGTGTTGGATGCTGTCATCGACAGCGCTATCAAGCGGCACTTACTTACCAATAACCTATTCACCGACACTTAGTTTGGGTTCCGTCAGGACCACCAGGCTCCAGACCTCATTACAGCCTTGGTCCAACATGGACAAAAGAGCTGAATTCCAGAAGTGAGGTGTGAGTAACTGTCCTTGACAGCATGACTGCATTTGACCAAGTGTGGCATCAAGCAGCCCTGGTAAAATCATAAGGAGAACTGTCCACTGGCTGGAATCATACCCAGCACAAAGAACATGTTTGTGGTTGGAGGCCAATCATCGCAGCCCGAGGACATTGCTGCAGGAGTTCTTCAGGGCAGTGTTCTAGGCCAAACTATCTTCAACTGCTTCATCAATGACCTTCCCTCCACCATAACGTCATAAATGAGAATGATGGTACAGTGTTCAATTCAATTCGCAACTCCTCTGATAATGAAGCAGTCCGTGCTCGCATGCAGACCTGGACAACATTCAGGCTTGGGCTGATAAGTGGCAAGCAACATTCACTTTACACAAGTGACAGGCTATGACCATCTCCAACAACAGGAAGTCTAACCAAAAGCAAAATACTGCAGCTGCTGGAAATCTGAATTAAAAACAGAAAATGCTGGAAATACTCAGCACGTCAGGCAGCATCTGTGGAGAGAGAAACAGAGTTAATGGTTCAGGTCGATGACCTTTCATCAGAACTGGAAAAAGTTAGAGATGTAGCAGATTTTAAACAGGTGCAGGGGCAGGGAAAGGAGGAAAAGGAGAGGAACAAACGAAAGGGAAGGTGTGTGATCGGGTCGAGTGCAGGAGTGCTTAAATGAAAAAAGGTATAATAGCACAAAGCAAAAGGAGATGGTAATGGGACAAGTAAAGAAACAAAGATAAGTCTAGAAAATGTGTAAATGGGAATGGCAGAATCATCAACAGCGGCCATGTGAAAAAATAGGGGCAGAGGTTATTATCTGAAATTGTTGAACTCGATGTTCTATCGAGAAGGCTGTAAAGAAAGTGTAGTTTCTCGAGTTTTCGTTGAGCTTCATAGAATCATAGAATAGCACGGAAGAAGGCCATTTCGGCCTATCATGTAATTTCCAGCCAGCAAAGAGCTATCCATCCTAATCTCACTTTCCAGCTCTTGGTCCATAGCCTTGTAGGTTACGGCAATTCAAGTGCATTTCCAAGTACTTTTTAAAAGTGGTGAGGATTTCTGCCTCTACTATCCTTTCAGGCGGTGAGTTCCATACCCACACTGTATTATAGTTCCACCTAGTGGACTACTACTCCACCTAGTGGACTACTGTGGTAATGCAGCCATTGCTGTTTACAATAAAAAGCTTCAGGTGACAGGTCACCTGACCAGTTCCTGTATTGAGAGCCATCTTGAAGTCTATGTGTTTGTGATGTCATAGAGAATATACTACATTTGGCAATAAAGGATGGGATAATCGGATATTTTAGCTGAAATTTTTGTCGGTGGATGATTCCAGCCAAACAACAGAGAGACTAGAGAGGTCCCTTGTTTTCAGAACAGCTAAAAATCCAAGGTAAATTACAAGCACACTTGGCTGAATTGCCAGAGTACAGATGGCCACGCCTGTGGAAATAATAGGGCACTTGGGTGCATTTGAACATGATCGAGAGACTTTCGGAACGTATCTGGAATGGCTAGAAATGTTTTTCACCACAAATAGTATCATGAAAGTCTCCGATGATGAAAACAGTAATTGGGTGGTTTTAGAAAAACAAGCTATTTTCCTGCCAGAAGCAGGCCCCGAGGTGTATGAAACCCTGAAAAATGTGCTTGTTCCTGTCAAGCCAAAGGACAAATCACGTACGGAGTTTCTAAGCAAGTTACAACAGCACTACAGTCCTGAGCCCCTAGAAGTTTCTGAAAGTTATCGTTTTGGAATATGAGATCAGTTAACTGATGAAAGTATCAGTGAGTACATTGTAGCATTAAAAAAGCTATCCATTCACTGTCATTTTGGAAACTTTCAGGACCAAGCATTGCGTGACCGCTTTGTTTGTGGGATGAAAAATGAAGTGATGAGAATAAAGTTGTTGACAACCCCCATCTTGACTTTTGATTTAGCTTGTCAGACAGCTATGTCAATGAACATGGCCAAATAATATTCCCGAGAATTTCGTACCATTTCCAATCATCAGACAATTGAGGTGATTTGCCTGCAGGTTAAAAGAAAAAGTCAGTTGGGCCCCAAGACCTCAGCAACTGGCCAAGGTAACAATACACTGAAGTCTTGCTATCGGTGCCTGGGACAACACATTGCTCAAAGTTGTCTACATGTGAAGGCAGAGTGCTCCTTCTGCAGGAAAACTGGGCATCTTGCGAAGGTATGCCGACTGAAGAGTAAACCAACTTTCAAGGCTATAAGTAGAACCATGGAAGAAAAGCAACAGAACAAAGCAATACACATCATCAGGAGCACGTGGGTATCAAACAGTGATTCAAAAAGTATCATCATCCAAGTAGAACCATGCAGGAACCATGATACCCATGGAAATCGACACTGGCGCATCCTTGAGCGAAGTACCGGAATCATTACATCTCGACATATTGCGTGATTTTCCAATTGGGAGAAATCCAAGGTAGAGCTGCGAGGCTATTCAGGAGAGCAAATTCCGGTGGTAGGTCGTATCACCGTACTGGTGAAAAACAAGGATCAATTTCAGAGCTTGCCTCTCTTAGTAGTGGCAGGAAACAAGCCTGCCTTACTAGGTAGAAATTGGTTGGGATCACTGAAGCTGGATTGGAATGAGATTTTTCATGTTGAAAAGAAATTTGCATCAAAGGATAATGTCATCAAGAAATATCTGAAGGTGTTCTGCGCGACACGCAGTCCGATCCAAGGCTTCAAGGCGAGTGTCAGGGTACAGAAGAACGCTAGACCAGTTTACTGCAAGCCACATCCCGTACCATATGCACTCAGAGAGAGTTGAGCAAGAACTCAAAAGACTAGAGACTGAGAACATTACCTTTAAGATAGATCTATGTAATTGAGCTATACCCATTGTTGTTGTACCTAAGTCAGATGGTCAGGTAAGGTTGTGTGGTGATTATTTACCAAGATTCCCTGGATTCTGGGGAGGTCCAGCAGATTGGAAAACTGCAAATGTAATGCCCCTATTTAAAAAAGGAGACAGACAAAAAGCATGAAACTGTAGACCAGTTAGCCTAACATCTGTGGTTGGGAAAATGTTGGAGTCCATTATTAAAGAAGCAGTAGCAGGACATTTGGATAAGCAAAATTTGGTCAGGCAGAGTCAGCATGGATTTATGAAGGGGAAGTCATGTTTGACAAATTTGCTGGAGTTCTTTGAGGATGTAACGAACAGGGTGGATAAAGGGGAACCAGTGGATGTGGTATATTTGGACTTCCAGAAGGCATTTGACAAGGTGCCACCTAAAAGGTTACTGCACAAGATAAAAGTTCACGGAGTTGGGGGTAATATATTAGCATGGATAGAGGATTGGCTAACAAACAGAGAACAGAGAGTCGGGATAAATGGTTCATTCTCTGGTTGGCAACCAGTAACTAGTGGGGTGCCGCAGGGATCAGTGCTGGGACCCCAACTATTGACAATGTATATTAACGACTTGGAAGAAGGGACTAAGTTTAATGTAGCCAAGTTTGCTGATGATACAAAGATGGGAGGAAAAGGAATGTGTGAGGAGGACACAAAAAATCTGCAAAAGGACATAGACAGGCTAAGTGAGTGGGCAAAAATTTGGCAGGTGGAGTACAATGTTGGAAAGTGTGAGGTCATGCACTTTGGCAGAAAAAAATCAAAGAGCAAATTATTATTTAAATGGAGAAAGATTGCAAAGTGCCACAGTACAGCAGGACCTGGGGGTACTTGTGGATGAAACACAAAAGGATAGTATGCATGTACAGCAATTGATCAGGAAGGCCAATAGTATATTGGCCTTTATTGCAAAGGGGATGGAGTATAAAAGCAAGGAAGTCTTGCTACAGCTATACAAGGTATTGGTGAGGCCACACCTGGAATACTGCGTGCAGTTTTGGTTTCCATATTTACGAAAGGATATACTTGCTTTGGAGGCAGTTCAGAGAAGGTTCACTAGGTTGATTCCGGGATGAGGGGTTTAACTTATGAGGAAAGGTTGAATAGGTTGAGCCTCTACTCATTGGAATTCAGAAGAATGAGAGGTTATCTTATCGAAACATATAAGATTATGAGGAGGCTTGACAAGGTGGTTGCAAAGAGGATGTTTCCACTGATGGGGGAGACTAGAACTAGAGGGCATGATCTCAGAATAAGGGGCCGCCCATTTAAAACAGAGATGAGGAGAAATTTCATCTCTCAGTTGTAAATCTGTGGAATTCACTGCCTCAGAGAGCTGTGGCAACTGGTACATTGAATAAATTTAAGACAGAAATAGACAGTTTCTGAAATGTCAGACTGATGAGGAGGACCAGACGCAAGTACAGGGACAAGCGGTCTTACCTTGACTTGCCTGACACCACCTGCCTTCAGAGATTGCGCTTCCACAAAGAGGTGATCACTGAGGTATGCCAGCTCATAAGGGGAGATCTGTAGCCTGCCAGCAGTATCAGTACTGCATTGCCCGTCGCGGCACTGTCATTCTACGCATCGGGTTCTTTTCATGCCACAGCTGGCGACATTTGTGGTCTGTCTCAGCATGCTACACATTGCTGCATTAGACAGGTCACTGAAGCCCTGTATGCACGCAGGAGGGACTTGATCAGCTTCCCTATGACCAGGGAGGCACAGAGTGAGAGGGCTCTAGGATTCTCCAGAATTGCAAACTTCCCCAAGGAGCAGGGAGCAATAGATTGTATGCACATCGTGATGCGGGCACCTTTTCAGGATGCAGAGGTTTTCAGGAACCGCAAGGAATTCCAGTCCCTGAATGTCCAACTCGTTGTCGACCACCAGCAAATTATAATGGCAGTGAATGCTAAATTTCTGGGCAGCATCCATGATGCTCACATCCTGCGTGAGAGCACTGTATCTGACTTGTTTAACAATGAGCCACAAGGTCAATGCTGGATGCTTGGTGACAAAGGATATGGCCTCGCCACCTGGCTGATGATCCCCCTGCATGACACCCACACCGAAGCTGAGAGGCAATACAACGAGAGCCACAGAGACACTCGCAATATCGTGGAGAAAGCTATTGGAGTGCTGAAGCAGCGCTTTAGATGCCTGGACCACTCAGGAGGCGAGCTCCAATACCACCCTGAGCAGGTAGCTCAATTCGTGGTGGTGTGCTCCATGCTGCACAACTTGGCTATCAGGAGGGGACAAGAATTGCCTGATGAGTCTGACAGACCACCTCACCAGAGAGAGGAAGAGGAGGACGAGGAGGCGGATGCTGACATCGGCCCAGACAATCAGGCTGACGCTGCAGCCATGCCCCCGCCCCCTTGTAGACAACATGAAAAGGCTCGTGATGGCATGATAGCTTAAGTCAGGAGCTCAACAATGAGCGCTTTTCCTGAAAGAACGTTGGTGTTATTTAGAAGGCTGACACACTGCTGGATGTTGCAGGTCATACATCAATTGTGGGCATCACCTCGGTGACAGTTAAAATTTAAGTTGATTGAAGTGGAGTATAATTATACCCTTTGATAAGGAATCACCAGCGTATAATGATGCAGCTATCTGAGCAACAAGGTTTTGTTAAATAAAAAACATTTAAACCGAACAGTTGTCTGAAATCATCAGTATTTCTGTACAAACCAACCCTTCCCCCCGCCCTGCCCTGCTTCTCCTCCCCAACTCTACCCCTTCCCCTTCCCCTCCTGACTCCAAACCACCTGGCCGAGGAGCTCCTCAGGCGATGCTTCATTGGGGGGCGGGGATGACGGCCGAACCGCTGCTTGGACAGATATAGGAGAGGGCGGTCCCGAGGTAGGAACGTGCTCCGAGCCAGACGCAAGATGTTACTCCTGGCTCTCGTGTGGTTGGCAATGGGGGTGCGGCACCTTGGGGTGCAGTGCCGTGCTCCGGGACCACTGGGAACCCTCTGCCACCAGTGTTCCTGGCTACCAGCTCCAGGGCTTCCTCCATCCCTTCCATGTTATATCTTATTTGTTGGACAAAAACTTGGTGCCAACTATGTTCTTGGTGCTTAGTAGGCTTCTTGCTGCTGGTGAATCTCCCTTGTGCCTCCCACAACAGCCAAACAAGCACACACCACAGCCACACACGCTTTCAGTCCCTCTCAGCTCCCTATCTCTCTCTGTCTTTTTCTGCGCATGTCATGATGACCCTTGACCTCCTGAATCATGGGAATCGAGTGTTGCCATGCCATTGCTAAGGACGGCGACACTTTACGGCAGAAGGGCAGCGAGATTTAACACTACCGCCCATTTCATATCGCGCGCGGTAACGCCCAATTTTAAAAAATGGAGACGAGGTGCTTTGAGAATGGACGAGAAGCTGGCAATCTGAAAATCCATTTTTACCGCCGACGCCGCAAATAATGCCCATAGAAACATAGAAAATTGGTGCAGGAGTAGGCCATTTGGCCCTTCAAGCCTGCACCACCATTCAATAAAATCATGGCTGAGCATTCACCTCAGGACCCCTTTCCTGCTTTCTCTCCATACTCCTTGATCCTTTTAGCCGTAAGGGCCATATCTAACTCCCTCTTGAATATATCCAATGAACTGGCATCAACAACTCTCTGCAGTAGAGAATTCCACAGGTTAACAACTCTCTGAGTGAAGAAGTTTCTCCTCATCTCAGTCCTAAATGGCTTACCTCTTATCCTTAGACTGTGTCCCCTGGTTCTGGACTTCCCCCAACTTTCTTCCTGCATCTAACCTGTCCAATCCCGTCAGAATTTTGATGTTTCTATGAGATGCCCTCTCATTCTTCTAAACTCCAGTGAATACAGGCCCAGTCGATCCAGTCTCTCCTCATTTGTCAGTCCTGCCATCCCGGGAATCAATCTGGTGAACCTTCGCTGCACTCCCTCAATAGCAAGAACATCCTTCTTCAGATTAGGAGACCAAACTGAACACACTATTCCAGGTGAGGCCTCACTAAGGCCCTGTACAACTGCAGTAAGACCTCCCTGCTCCTATACTCAAATCCCCTAGCTATGAAGGCCAACATGCCATTTGCCTTCTTCACCGCCTGCTGTATCTGCATGCCAACTTTCAATGACTCATGTACCATGACACCCAGGTCTCGTTGCAGCTCCCTTTTCCTAATCTGCCGGCATTCAGATAATATTCTGCCTTCGTGTTTTTGCTCCCAAAGTGGATAACCTCGCATTTATCCACATTATTCTGCATCTGCCATGCATTTTCCCACTCACCTAACCTGTCCAAGTCACCCTGCAACCTCTTAGCATCCTCCGCACAGCTCACACCACCACCCAGCTTAGTGTCATCTGCAAACTTGGAGATATTACACTCAATTCCTTCATCTAAATCATTGATGTATATTGTAAATAGCTGGGATCCCAGCCCTGAGCCCTGCGGCACACCACTAGTCACTGCCTGCCATTCTGAAAAGGACCCGTTTATCCGGACTCTCTGCTTCCTGTCTGCCAACCAGTTCTCTATCCAAAACAGTACATTGCCCCCAATACCATGTACTTTAATTTTGAACACCAATTTCTTGTGTGGTGCCTTGTCAAAAGCTTTTTGAAAGTCTAAATACCCCACATCCACTGGTTCTCCCTTGTCCACTCTACTAGTTACATCCTCAAAAAACTCTAGAGGATTTGTTAAGCATGATTTCCCTTTCATAAATCCATGGACCGATTCTGTGATGTTTGTAAACATCATGCAACGGTAACCTTCATGTAACTGTAACCTTCTTGCAACTCCTGTACACTGTATTTATACCCTAGAAATGCACACCCTGACCACAGGGGTGAACTTGTGGGAGACACTCTTTGCCTGGGTTTCCAGGTATAAAAGGGGAGGTCCCACCCAGGGTCAGCACTCCTTGGTTCTGGGAATAAAGTGAAGGTCACAGAGTGACTGTGTCTGAAGCACATGCCTCGTGTGAGTTTGTAGTAAGGTTCAGGGACACCACATTTGGCGACGAGAAACGGGAATCACCGAACCACGAGGATGGCCACCGGTAGCACAGAGAAACGTTACTGTGTGGGTGAGGACTGGGACGACTTCATGGAGAGACTCCAGCAGAGCTTTGTCATGAAGGACTGGCTGGGAGCGGCAGCGGCTGACAAGCGGAGGGCGCACCTACTGACACAGACGTATGCACTGATGAAAGACCTGCTCGCACCCCAAAAGCCAGTGGACAAGTTCTTTGAAGAGCTCAGCCAGCTGATCAGTGAGCATCTAAAGCCGGCGAGTAGGGTACACATGGCCCGGCACCGGTTCTACACACACCGGCGTCGGGAGGGACACAACATCTCGGACTTCGTTGCGGACCTGCGGTGCTTGGCCAGTCTCTGTAAGTTCACAGACGCCTGCAGGGGGGAGATGTTAAGGGATTTCTTCATTAAGGGCATTAATCATGCTGGCATTTTCAGGAAGCTCATAGAGACCAAGGACTTGACTTTAGAAGGGGCGGCGCTGATAGCTCAAACCTTCATGGCAGGGGAAGAGGAGACCAAGCTAATTTACGCGCGCAGCACTGGTCCCAACGTGGCGATGGACCAGGGAGTTAACTTGGTGAACGCGGCTCGGGACCCTGCAGGCAGGCAGGGGCATTTCGAAATCGCCCAGGCAGCAACAGATTCTAGGGTGGACCGCAACAGGGACAATGGAAAGGGGATCGGCAATTCACGCCATCACGAGGAACAATGTGTCCTGCGATGGGATCATTAACACCCACCATCAAAGTGCTTAGAAAGAAGCAAATGGGCAATCAGAGAGAAATGCCTGGTAACAGTACTTTTCTAACAACAATCTCAGCTCATGCTGGAGGTGTGGGGGTAGACATACTGCGAAAAGCTGCAGGTTTCAGTAATATACCTGTAGGATTTGTAACGTCAGTGGACACTTGGTCAGGATGTGCAAACAGGCTGTAGCGAGGCTAATCTATGAGACAGAGGAAGCAGATGAGGGGTTTGCAATGCAGGATGATGCTTGGGGGAAAAGCCATGGATGCTGAAGTTCAGCATGTTCATGTGGCTGATGTCCACAGCTCATACACTAAAACGCCACCCATGATGATGAAAGTTTTATTGAATGGCATCCCGGTGCGCATGGAGCTGGATACGGGAGCTAGCCAGTCACTTATGAGCGCCCAACAATTTGAGAGACTATGGCCACACAGAGCTAGCAGGCCCAAACTGGAACGAATTAATACGCAGCTATGGACGTATACCAAAGAGATCATCCCAGTGCTGGGCAGTGCAAACTTGGTGGTAACACATAATGGATCACAGAACCGGCTGCCACTCTGGATCTTCCCGGGAAATGGCCCCGTGCTCTTGGGGAGGAGTTGGCTAGCCGAGATGAATTGGAAATGGGGGGATATGCATGCCATTTCATCTGTGGAGCGAAGTTCATGCTCACAGGTCCTACAAAAATTCGGGTCACTGTTTCAACCCGGTGTCGGAATGTTCAAGAGCACCAAAGTAGTGATACGCATCACTCCGGACGCCAGACCAGTGCACCACAAAGCCAGAGTGGTGCCGTATGTGATGCGTGAGAAAATTGAAAGTGAATTGGATATACTGCTCAGAGGGGGCATAATTTCGGCCGTTGAATTCAGCGACTGGGCAAGTCCCATCATTCCTGTCCTTAAAGCAGATGGCTCGGTCAGGATTTGTGGCGACGACAAAGCCATCATCAACCGAGTGTCGCTGCAAGACCAATAGCCGCTCCCGAGAGCGGAGGACCTTTTTGCCATGCTGGCAGGTGGCAAGCTATTCACGAAGTTGGACCTCACTTCGGCCTACATGACTCAGGAGCTGGCTGAAGAATCCAAGCTCCTGACCACCATCACGACGCACAAGGGATTATTTATCTACAACAGGTGTCCGTTTGGCATTCGTTCGGCAGCAGCCATCTTTCAGCAGAACATGGAAAGCTTGCTCAAATCCATTCCTGGAACAATCGTATTCCAAGACGACATCCTTATAATGGGTCGAGACACCGAGGAACACCTCCACAACCTGGAGGAGGTGCGACGCTGACTGGACCGGGTAGGCTTGTGGCTGAAAAAGGCCAAGTGTGTGTTTTTGGCCCCCGAGGTCGAGTTTTTGGGCAGGAGGTTTGTCGCAGACGGGATCCGGCCCACTGAATCAAAAACGGAGGCGATCCACCGGGCGCCCAGGCCCAGCAACACATCGGAGTTGCGATCGTTCCTGGGACTTTTGAACTATTTTGTGAACTTTCTGCCGAACTTAAGCACATTGTTGGAGCCGTTACACATGCTCCTGCGTAAAGGTTGTGAATGGCTTTGGGGGGACTGTCAAGAACGGGCTTTCAATAAGGCGAGGAACCTGCTGTGTTCTAACAAACTGTTGACTTTGTATGACCCCTGTAAAAAACTGGTTTTAACGTGCGATGCCTCATCCAGTGGGGTTAGGTGTGTGTTGCAGCAGGGTAATAATGACGGCCGACACCAACCGGTGACTTATGCCTCCAGGTCACTCTCCCAGGCAGAGTGTGGATACGGCATGGTCGAAAAGGAAGCACTCGCTTGTGTTTACGGTGTGAAAAAGATGCACCAGTATCTTTTCGGCAGACGGTTCGAGCTAGAAACGGACCACAAGCCGTTAACATCCCTGTTGTCCGACAGCAAGGCTGTCAATGCCAATGCGTCAGCTCGCATACAGCGATGGGCTCTCACGCTGGCTGCGTATGACTACACCATACGGCACCGGCCAGGCACCGAAAATTGTGCTGATGCGCTCAGCAGGCTCCCACTGGCCACCACCGAGGGGGCGTCGGAGCAAAGCGCTGAGATGGTCATGGCTGTTGAGGCTTTTGACACCGCAGGCTCCCCATCAAAGCCCGCCAGATCAAACTCTGGACCAACAGAGACCCCCTCCTGTCCATGATAAAGAAATGTGTTCTGACTGGGGATTAGGCGCCCGCACACGGGGCGTGCCTCGAGGAGGTCAGACCGTTTCAGAGACGGATTGATGAGATCTCCATCCAAGCCGACTGCCTGCTATGGGGCAGCTGGGTAGTCATGCCCCAGAAAGGAAGGGAAGCGTTCATCAGGGAACTTCACAGCGAGCACCCTGGCATCGTGTTAATGAAGGCCATTGCCCGGTCACATGTTTGGTGGCTGGGGATTGACTCAGACCTGGAACACTGGGTTCGCAGATGCACGACGTGTGCCCAGCTGGGCAATGCCCCCAGGAAGGCCCCACTCAGCCCGTGGTCCTGGCCCACCTGGCCATGGTCACGTATTCACGTAGACTATGTGGGCTCATTCATGGGGAAAATGTTCCTGATCGTTGTCGATGCATACTCGAAATGGTTCGAGTGCATCATATTAAACTCGTGCACGACATCCATCACCGTGGAGAGTCTGCGTACGGTTTTCGCGACCCATGGCTTGCCGGACATCCTGGTCAGCGACAATGGCCTGTGTTTCACCAGCCATGGATTCCAGGAGTTTATGTCGGGCAATGGTATCAAACACGTCCGGACAGCGCCATTCAAGCTGGCTTCCAATTGGCCGGTGGAACGTGCGGTTCAAGTCATAAAACAGGGCATGCTACGCATCCAAGGACCCTCCCTTCAGTACCGCCTATCGCGCCTCCTGCTGGTCTACAGGTCCCGCCCGCACTCGCTCACAGGAGTCCCGCCAGCGGAACTCCTCATGAAACGCATGCTTAAAACGCGGCTGTCCCTCATTCACCCAGCCCTGGAAGACATTGTTGAGGGCAAGCGCCAGTCCCAAACCGAGTTCTGTGATCGAAACTCAAGGGGGAGGTGTATAGAAATAGGTGACCCGGTATTTGTTCTTAACCATGCTTTGGGACCCAAGTGGCTTGAGGACACAGTAATTGGCAAAGAAGGGAATAGGGTCATAGTGGTCAGGCTAAACAATGGGCAGATATGCCGCAAACACTTGGACCAAGTAAAGTTTCAGCATAGACACGGAGGAACCTGAAGAAGAGCATGAGATGTCACCCACACCACTGCCAGTGGATGAGCAACGAGGACAATCCACAGCATGCACAGTCCCTGTGGCCAGCCCGCTCAGGCTGGAATCACCTCAGGTGACAGAGATACATGCCAAGGCTCAGCCACCAGAGCCCCAACTGCGGCGCTCCACGAGAGAGCATCGACCACCTGAAAGACTTAACGTTTGACACAAAAAGATGTAAGGGGGGAGGTGATGTCATGTATGTAACCATTATACAAAGGCAACCTTCATGTAACTATAACCTTCATGCAACTCCTGTACACTGTACTTATACCCTAGAAATGCACACCCTGACCACAACGGGTGAACTTGTGGGAGACACTCCTCACCTGGGTTTCCCGGTATAGAAGGGGAGGTCCCACCCAGGGTCAGCACTCCTTGGTCCTGGGAATAAAGGTTAAGGTCACGTAGTGACTGTGTCTGCAGTACATGCCTCGTGTGAGTTTGTAGTAAGGTGCAGGGACACCACAGATCCTGTCACTGCTTTCCAAATGGGCTGCTATTTCATCTTTAATAATTGATTCCAACATTTTCCCCACTACTGATGTCAGGCTAACCGATTTATAATTACCCGTTTTCGCTCTCCCTCCTTTTTTAAATGTGGTGTTACATTAGCTACCCTCCAGTCCATAGGAACTGATCCAGAATTGATAGAATGTTGGAAAATGAGCACCAATGCATCCACTATTTCTAGGGCCACTTCCTTAAGTACTCTGGGATGCAGACTATCCGGCCCTGGGGATTTAATCGGCCTTTAATCCCATCAATTTCCCTAACACAATTTCCCGACTAATAAGGATTTAAACATAGAAACATGGAAAATAGCTGCAGGAGTAGGCCATTCGTCCCTTTGAGCCTGCACCACTATTCAATAAATAATATAGTTCCACCGAGAGTCACTACTGATCCACCTCGTGGAGTAATGTGGTAATGCAGCCAATGCTGTTGACAATAATAAAGCATCAGATGAGAGGTCACCTGACAAGTTCCTGTGTTAAGAGCCATCTTGAAGTCTGTGTGTTTGTGATGTTGTAGAGAATATACCACACCCACCACCCTCTGGGTAAAAACATATCCCCTCAAATCCCCTCTACACCTCCTACCAATTATTTTAAATTACACCCCCTGGTTGTTGACCCCTCTGCTAAGGGAAATAGGTCCTTCCTATCCACTTTATCTAGGCCCCCTTATCATTTTATACACCTCAACAAGGTCTCCCCTCAGCCTCGCCTGTTCCAATGAAAACAAACCCAACCTATCCAATTTTTTCTCATACTTAAAATCCTCCAGTCCAGGCAACATCCTTGTAAATCTCCTCTGTACCCTCTCTAGTGCAATCACATCTTTCTTGTAATGTGGTGACCAGAACTGCATGCAATACTCCAGTTGTGGCATAACTAGTTTTTGTACACTTCAAGCATAACCTCTCTGCTCTTGTATTCTAGGAGGCGAGGAGGCAGAGCGGAACATTGGTGAGGCCTAAAAGAGGCCCAGCAGTCGGAGGGAGCAACGGCAGCATCGAGGAGGCAGAGCAGGACGTTGGTGAGGCCTACAAGAGTCCCAGCAGTCGGAGGGAGCAACGGCAGCGTCGAGGAGGCAGAGCAGGGCGTTGGTGAGGCCGACAAGAGGCCAGCCGGTGCAGCTGCAGCAGGGAGGCAAAAAAGAAGGAGAAAGAAATTGAAAGGTGACGTCACAGCCAAGTGGGTAAGTGATTGGCTGGTGATTGGTAAGTAGTTTTTCTTTTTCTTTTCTATATCAAGAAGTAACATTTAGCATTGTTGTTGCCAAATTAAGTTTATCTAAGGGTTAAGTCATGGCAGGACAGCTCGGACATGTGTTATGCTCCTCCTGTACTATGTGGGAAGTCAGGGATGTTTCTGGTGTCCCTGATGACTATGTGTGAGGGAAGTGCATCCGCCTGCAGCTCTTGACTGACTGCATTGCGGCACTGGAGCTGCGGGTGGATGAACTCTGGAGCATCCACGACGCTGAGAATGACGTGAATAGCACGTTTAGTGAGTTGGTCTTACCGCAGGTAAAGGTTACACAGCCAGATAGGGAATGGATGACCAACAGGAAGAGCAGTGCAAGGAAGGTAGTGCAGGGGTCCCCTGCTGTCAACCCCCTGCAAAACAGATACACCGCTTTGAGTACTGTTGAGGGGGATGACTCATCAGGAGAGGGCAGCAGCAGCCAAGTTCATGGCACCGTGGGTGGCTCTGCTGCACAGGAGGGCAGGAAAAAGAGTGGGAGAGCAATAGTGAAAGGGGATTCAATTTTAAGGGGAATAGATAGATGTTTCTGCGGCCACAACCGAGACTCCAGGATGGTATGTTGCCTCCCCAGTGCAAGGGTCAAGGACGGCCCAGAGCGGGTGCAGGGCATTCTGAAAAGGGAGGGTGAACAGCCAGTTGTCGTGGTGCATATAGATACCAATGATATAGGTAAAAAGGGATGAGGTCCTACAAGATGAATTGAGGGAGCTAGGAGCTAAATTTAAAAAGTAGGATCTCAAAAGTAGTAATCTCAGGATTGCTACCAGTGCCATGTGCCAGTCAGAGTAGGAATCGCAGGTTAGCTCAAATGAATACGTGGCTTGAGGAGTGGTGCACAAGGGAGGGATTCAAATACCTGGGACATTGGAACCTGTTCTGGGGGAGGTGGGACCAGTACAAACCGGACGGTCTGCACCTGGGCAGGACCGGAACCAATGTCCTAGGGGGAGTGTTTGCTAGTGCTGTTGGGGAGGAGTTAAACTAATATGGCAGAGGGATGGGAACCTATGCAGGGAGACAGAGGAAAGTAGAATGGGCCAGAAGCAAAAGATAGAAAGAAGAAAAGTAAAAGTGGAGGGCAGAGAAACTTAAGCCAAAAAAGCAAAAATGGCCACATTACACCAAAATTCTAAAAGGGCAACGTGTGTTAGACAGACAAGCCTGAAGGCTCTGTGCCTCAAAGCGAGGAGTATTCAGAATAAGGTGGACGAATTAACTGCGCAGATAGCCGTTAACGAGTATGATGTAAATGATGTAATTGGCATCATGGAGACATGGCACCAGGGTGACCAAGGCTGGAAACTCAACATCCAGGGGTATTCAACATTTAGGAAGGATAGACAGAAAGGAAAAGTAGGCAGGGTGGTGTTGCTGGTTAAAGAGGAATTAATGCAATAGTAAGAAAAAACATTAGCTTTGATGATGTGGAATCCGTATGGGTGGAGCTACGGAATACCAAAGGGCAGAAAACGCTAGTGGGAGTTGTGTATAGACCACCAAACAGTAGTAGCAAGGTTGGGGACAGCATCAAACAAGAAATTAGGGATGCATGCAATAAAGGTACAGCAGTTACCATGGGTGACTTAATCTACATATTGATTGGGCTAACCAAACAGGTAGCAATGCGGTGGAGGAGGATTTCCTGGAGTGCATTAGGGATGGTTTTCTCGACCAATATGTGGAGGAACCAACGAGGGAGTAGGCCATCCTAGATTGCGTGATGTGTAATAAGAGAGGACTGATTGGCAATCTTGTTGTGCGAGGCCCCTTGGGGAAGAGTGGCCATAACATGGTAGAGTTCTTTATTAAGATGGAGAGTGACATGGTTAATTCAGAAACCAGGGTCCTGAACTTAAGGAAAGGTAACTTCGATGGTTTGAGACGTGAATTGGCTAGAATAGACTGACAAATGATAATTAAAGGGTTGACGGTGGATAGGCAATGGCAAACATTTAAAGATCACATGGAAGAACTTCAGCAATTGTACATCCCTGTCTGGAGTAAAAATAAAATGGGGAAGGTGGTTCAAACGTGGCTAACAAGGGAAATTAAGGATAGTGTTAAACCCAAAGAAGAGACATATAAATTGGCCAGAAAAAGCAGCAAACCTGAGGTCTGGGAGAAATTTGGAATTCAGCAGAGGAGGACAAAGGGATTAATTAAGAGGGGGAAAATAGAGTACGAAGCTTGCCGGGAACATAAAAACTGACTGCAAATGCTTCTATAGATATGTGAATAGAAAAAGATGAGTGAAGACAAACGTAGGTCCCTTGCAGTCAGATTCAGGTGAATTTATAATGGGGAACAAAGAAATGGCAGACCAATTGAACAAATACTTTGGTTCTGTCTTCACGAAGGAAGGCACAACTAACCTTCTGGAAGTACGAGGGGACCGAGTGTCTAGTGAGAAGGAGGAACTGAAGGATATCCTTATTTGGTGGGAAATTGTGTTAGAGAAATTGATGGGATTGAAGGCCGATAAATCCTCGGGGCCTGATATTCTGCATCCCGGAGTACTTAAGGAAATGGCCCTACAAATAGTGGATGTATTGGTGATCATTTTCCAATAGTCTATTGACTCTGGATCAGTTCCTATGTATTGGAGGGTACCTAATGTAACACCTCTATTAAAAAGGGAGGGAGAGAGAAAGCGGGTAATTATAGACCAGTTAGCCTGTCATCAGTAGTGGGGAAAATGATGGAATCAATTATTAAGGATGAAATAGCACCGAATTTGGAAAGCAGTGACAGGATCGGTCCAAGTCAGCATGGATTTATGAAAGGGAAATCATGCTTGACAAATCTTCTGGAATTTTTTGACGATGTAACTAGTAGAGTGGACAAGGGAGAACCAGTAGATGTGGTGTATTTGGACTTTCAAAAGGCTTTTGACAAGGTCCCACACAAGAGATTGCTGTGCAAAATCAAAGCACATGGTATTGGGGTAATATACTGACGTGGATAGAGAACTGGTTGGCAGACAGGAAGCAGAGAGTCGGGAAAAACGGGTCTTTAGTGGTGTACCGCAGGGCTCAGTGTTGGAACCCCAACTCTTTACTATATACATCAATGATTTGGATTAAGGAATTGAGTGTAATATCTCCAAGTTTGCAGATGACACTAAACTCGGTGGCGGTGTTAGCTGTGAGGGGGACACTCGGAGGCTGCAGGGTGACTTGGACAGGTTAGGTGAGTGGGTAACTGCATAGTAGATGCAGTATAATGTGGATAAATGTGAGGTTATCCACTTTGGTGTCAAAAACATGAAGACAGAATATTATCTGAATGGCGGCAGATTAGGAAAAGGGGAGGTGCAATGAGACCTGAGTGTCATGGTTCATCAGTCATTGAAAGTTGGCATACAGGTACAGCAGGTGAGGAAGAAGGCAAATGGTATGATGGCCTTCATAGCTAGGGGATTTGAGTATCGGAGCAGGGAGGTCTTACTGCTGTTGTACAGGGCCTTGGTGAGGCCTCACTTGGAATATTGTGTTCAGTTTTGGTCTCCTAATCTGAGGACGGACATTCTTGCTGTTGAGGGAGTGCAGCGAAGGTTCACCGGACTGATTCCCGGAATGGCAGGACTGACATATGAGGAGAGACTGGATCAACTGGGCCTTTACTCATTGGAGTTTAGAAGGATAAGAGGGGATCTCATCGAATCATATGAGATTCTGACGAGACAGGACAGGTTAGATGCGAGTAGAATGTTCTCGATGTTGGGGAACTCCAGAACTAGGGGACACAGTCTTAGGATAAGGGGTAGGCCATTTAGGACTGAGATGAGGAGAAACCTCTTCACTCAGAGAGTTGTTAACCTGTGGAATTCCCTGCCGCAGAGAGTTGTTGATGTCAGTTCATTGGATATATTCAAGAGGGAGTTAGATATGGTCCTTATGGCTAAGGAGATAAAGGGGTATGGAGAGAAAGCAGGAAAGACGTACTGAGGGAATGATCGGCCCTGATCTTATTGAAAGATGGTGCAGGCTGAATGACCTACTCCTGCACTAATTTCCATGTTTCTATGTTTCCATGCCTCGGCTAATAAAGGCAAGTGTTCCGTAAGCCTTCTTAACCACCTTATCTATCTGACCCGCTACTCAGGGATATGAGGACATGCACTCCAAGGTCCCTCTGTTCCTGTAAACTTCTCAGTGTCCTACCATTTAATGTGTATTCCCTTGCCTTGTTAGCTCATCCCAAATGCATTACCTCACACTTCTCCAGATTGAATTCCATTTGCCACTGTTCTGCCCACCTGACCAGTTCATTGATATCCTCCCACAGTCCATGACAATCCTCTTCATTATCAACCACACAGGCGATTTTAGTATCATCTGCAAACTTCTCAATCATACCTTGCACTTAAGTCCAAGTCATTGATAGTATTGTGTTCCTAACACAGATGAGGCTGCACACAGGGAGATTAAAGTAACAGTGACCTTAGTCTTTATTGAGACACTCCAGAGTGAGGAACTCGCCTTAGGGGTCGGCTTATATACAGTGCTCCCAAGGGATGCTGGGATCCCTTGGTACTTTAGGGGATGCACTCCCTGGTGGCAGAACATGGGAGTGCATGCTTAACAGATACACCACATCACTCCTCCCGCCAAAGCCAAAGTGAAAACTATTTACAAGGTGAGGCGGTCGGGAGCCTTTCTTTCCTTGGTGGACTGCCTCGGTACAAATGTCTGTTCTGGTGTGTTGGCTGTGCCCTCGCTTGGCTGGCGTGTTGTTGGCCCTGCAGGGCTGCTGGGTGAGCCCGGCCTTGCTGGGCTGTTGGGCGTGATGGGTTCAATTTCCTGGTCCGGGGTGGTGTCATTGATCCTTTGGGTGTGTGTTGTGGGCTCGAAAAAGGTGGTGTCTGCTGTGGGTTGTTCAGGGCAGTCTGTGAACCTCAGCCTCGTTTGGTTCAGGTGTTTTCAGCAAATTTGTCCATTGTCTAGTTTGACGACAAACACCCTACTCCCTCCTTTAGCTATCACCGTGCTCGCGATCCACTTGGGACCTTGTCCATTGTTTAGCACATACACAGGG
This sequence comes from Pristiophorus japonicus, assembly GCF_044704955.1. NCBI lineage: Eukaryota > Metazoa > Chordata > Chondrichthyes > Pristiophoridae > Pristiophorus > Pristiophorus japonicus. Next base: position 466,776,159 of record NC_091977.1, on the reverse strand, counting down.
TCATTCAGATCAATTTCCCGTGACACAGTGGCGCGACCATCGTTTACATTTTGTTGCTGCCGCCTGCTCTCTACCTGATAATGCAGGTTGGTGTGAACCAGCGAGAGCCTGGTTTTAAGTGTCCTTTTCATGAGTAACTCAGCCGGGGGCACCCCTGTGAGTGAGTGGAGCCTTGTGCGGTAGCTGAGCAGTACTCAGGACAGACGGGTTTGGAGTGAACCTTCTGTGATTTGTTTAAGGCTCTGTTTGATTGTTTGTACCGCCCGCTCTGCCTGCCCGTTGGAGGCTGGTTTAAACGGGGCCGAGGTGACATGTTTGACCCCATTGCGGGTCATGAATTCTTTAAATTCGGCACTGGTGAAACATGGCCCGTTGTCACTGACCAGTATGTCAGGCAGGCCGTGGGTGGAAAACATGGCCCTCAGACTTTCAATGGTGGCTGCGGTGGTGCTTCCCGACATTATTTCACGTTAAATCCATTTTGAAAAAGCATCCACCACTTCCAGGAACTTTTTACTGAGAATGGGCCCGCATAGATCCTCGACCATGGTCTGGAGGGCCAGGACCACAAACGTCGTGGTGCCTCTCTGGGCGCGTTGCTCAACTGAGCACACAGGCTGCATTGCCGTACACAGGACCCTAAGTCAGAGTCGATACCGGGTCACCACATGTGGAATCTGGCTATCACTTTCATCATTACTATACCCGGGTGTGTGCTGTGGAGTTCCGAGATGAATGTCTCCCTATCCTTTTTGGGTAGCACTACGCGGTTACCCCACAACAGGCAGTCTGCCTGAATGGACAGTTCGTCATTTCGCCGCTGGAACGGCTTGATTAGCTCTTGCATTTCAACGGGGATGCTGGCCCAGCTCCCATGCAGTACACAGTTTTTTACTCGGGACAGCAGAGGATCTTGGCTGGTCCAAGTCCTAATCTAGCAGGCCGTGACAGGTGATTTATCATTTTCAAACACTTCCATGATCATCAACAAGTCTGTGGGTTGCGCCACCATCAACAAGTTTGCAGGCTGCGCCATTTCAACCCCCGTGGTGGGCAATGGTAGCCGACTGAGAGCATCCGCACAGTTCTCGGTGCCTGGCCTGTGGCGGATGGTATAGTTGTATGCTGATAGCGCAAGTGCCCACCTTTGTATGCGGGCTGAGGCATTAATATTTATCCCCTTGTTTTCAGCGAACTGGGATATGAGGGGCTTGTGACCGGTTTCCAGCTCAAATTTGAGGCCAAACAGGTACTGATGCATTTTCACACGCTAATGCCTCTTTTTCAATCATGCTGTCGGCCCTCTCGGCCTTAGACAAGCTCCTGGAGGCATAGGCGACAGGTTGCAACTTCCCCGCAACGTTAGCTTGTTGTAATACACACCCGACTCCATACAACGATGCATCACATGCTAGCACAGGTCTTTTACACGGGTTATACAAAACAAGCAGCTTGTTGGAGCATAAAATGTTTCTGACTTTCTCAAAAGAAATGACTTGGTTTTTTTACCCATACCCAGTTCTCACCTTTACGCAATAACACATGTAGGGGCTCTAAGAGGGTGCTTAACACTTGTCGGAAGTTACCAAAATAGTTGAGGAGTCCCAGGAACGACCGCAGCTCCGTGACGTTCTGTGGCTTGGGCACGTTCCTGATAGCCTCTGTCGTGGTGTCTGTGGGCTGAATGCCATCCGCTGCGATCTTTCTTCCCAAAAACTCCACTTCTGTTGCCATGAAGACGCATTTCGACCTCTTCAGCCGCAGCCCTACAGGTTTTGTAGGTGCTCGACGGTGTCCCGACCCGTGACCAAGGTGTCGTCCTGAAAAACCACCGTGCGTGGTACCGACTTGAGTGGGCTCTCCATGTTTCTTTGGAAGATCGCTGCAGCCGACCGAATTCCAAACGGGCATCTGTTGTAGATGAACAGTCCCTTGCGCGTGTTGATGCAAGTGAGGCCCTTCGAAGACTCCTCCAGCTTCTGTGTCATGTAGGCTGAAGTCAGGTCGAGCTTGGTGAATGTCTTGCCTCCTGCCAGCGTTGAAAATAGGTTGTCTGCCTTAGGTAGCGGGTATTGATCTTGAAGTAAGAAACGATTAATAGTTACTTTATAATCGCCGCACATTCTGATCGTGCCATCACTTTTGAGTACTGGAACAATCGGGCTGGCCCACTTGCTGAATTCCACTGGGGAGATGATGCCCTTGCGTTGCAGCCTGTCCAGCTCGATTTCCACTCTCTCCCTCATCATGTGAGGTACCGCTCACGCCTTGTGGTGAATGAGTCATGCCTCTGGGACAAAGTGGATCCGCACCTTCACCCCGGAAAAGTTTCCAATGCCTGGCTCAAAAAGGGAAGGAAATTTGTTTAGAACCTGGGTACATGAGGCCTCATCGACATTTGATAGCGCTCGGATGTCATCCCAGTTCCAGCGGATTTTGTCCAACCAGCTCCTTCCAATCAGTGTGGGGCCATCGCCCGGGACAATCCAGAATGGCAGTTCATGCACCATGCCCTCGTAGGTGATTTTGACCATGGCGCTGCCCAGGAAAGTGATAAGCTCTTTGGTGTACATTCTGAATTTCGTGTGGATGGGGCTCAGGTCTGGTCTGAGTGCCTTGTTGCACCACAGTCTCTCAAACATCTCATGATGGATTGGCTCGCACCAGTGTCCAGTTCCATGGCTACGGGTAAGCCATTCAATTTTACATTTAGCATTTTAGGTGGACATTTCGTCGAAAATGTGTGCACCCCGTGTACTTCAGCATCTGCCTCCTCTCTCTGGGGCTCGAAATTGCTTTGATCCACCATGGACCGATTTTCCTTTGCCTCATGGTGGTTTGCAGGTTTTGCAGAGCTCATTGGAGGTGCCCCATTGTTCCACAGCTCTTGCAAACATATCCTTTGAAGCGGCATGAATAGGCTGAGTGGAAGCCTCCACAACGCCAACAAGGTGTGAATTGCATTGCATTCATCCTTTGTTGCAGACTCTGAGTCATCTGGGTTACCTGAGACCTGCTGGCAGTTGCAGACTCGTGGTTTCTGCCCTGTACATTTCTGCTCGCAAACACAGTTCCAGTTAATTTATGAACATTGCTAGCACTTGTGTGCTGAGAGATTTGTTTGGTGTTATCACTGGTGGACATAAATGCCTGTGCTATCGCAATGGCCTTACTGAGGGTCAGTGTCTCTACAGTCAAATATTTTCGTAGGATGGTCTCGTGGCCAATACCCAGCACAAAAAATATCTCTGAGCATCTGCTCCAGGTAGCCATCAAACTCACATTGTCCTGCAAGTCGCCTTAGCTCGGCGATGTAGCTCGCCACTTCCTGACCTTCAGATCGCTGGCACGTGTAGAACCGATACCTCACCATCAGCACGCTCTCCCTCGGGTTAAGATGCTCCCGAACCAGTGTACACAGCTCCTCATACGGCTTATCTGTGGGTTTCACCGGAGCCAGAATATTCTTCATGAGGCTGTAGGTCAGTGCCCTGCAGACTGTGAGGAGGACCGCTCTCCTTTTTGCAGCGCTTCCTTCTCCATCCAGCTCGCTGGCAACAAAGTGCTGGTCTAGCCATTCGACATAGGCTTCCCAGTCCTCACCCTCCGAGAACTTCTCCAGGATGCCCACAGTTTGCTGCATCTTTGCGTTGGATTCGTATACTCATCGCCAGTTATTGTGTTCCTAACACAGATGAGGCTGCACACAGGGAGGTTAAAGTAACAGTGACCTCAGTCTTTATTAAGACACTCCAGAGTGAGGAACAGTCCTTAGGGGCCGGCTTATATAGAGTGCTCCCAAGGGATGCTGGGATCCCTTGGTACTTCAGGGGATGCGCTCCCTGGTGGCGGAACATGGGAGTGCATGCTTTACAGATACACAACAGATATATACCACAAAAACAAGGAATCCAATACTGAGTCCTGCGGAACCCCACTGGAAACAGCCTTCCAGTCACAAAAACACCCATCAACCATTACCATTTGTTTCCTGCCCCTGAGCCAATTTTGGATCCAACTTGCCACCTTGCCTTGGATCCCATATGCTTTTACTTTTGTGATCAGTCTGCCATGTGGGACCTTACCAAAAGCCTTGCTAAAATCCATATACACTTCATCAAATGCACTACCCTCATCGACCCTCCTTGTTACCTCCTCAAAAAATTTAATCAAGTAAGTCAGACATGACCTTCCATTAACAAATCCATGCTGACTATCCCCTTTCCAAATGAAGATTCATCCTGTCCCTCATAATTTTCACCAATAATTTTCCCACCACCGAGGTTAAGCTGACAGGCCTATAATTAGTCGGTCTATCCCTTTCTCCCTTTTTAAACACAGGTACAATGTTAGCAGTCCTCCAGTCCTCCGGCACCACACCTGTAACCAGAGAGGACTGGAAAATGATGGTCAGAGCCTCTGCTATTTCATCTTTTGTTTCTCTTCACAGCCTAAAATACGTTTCATCTTCTGCCTTCATACACAGATTACCTTTAAGGTCTCTAATAGTCCCTACTCTTTATTTAGTTATCCTCTTGCTCCTAATGTATTTATAAAACAGCTTTGGGTTTTCCTTGATTTTACTTGCCAATATTTTTTTCATGCTCTCTCTTTGCTTTCCCAATTTCCTTTTTAATTTAACCTCTACACTTTCTATACTACTCTTAGGTTTCTGCAATACTGAGCCCTAGGTATCTGTCATAAGCCTCCCTTTTTTGCTTTATCCTATCTTGTATGCCCCTTGACATCCAGCGGGCTCTAGATCTAGGATCAAATATCTGCCAAAACTCGCTTTCACAGCCACATTTCTTTCTTCAGTAACTGTCTCCACCTCGAACTTAATCCGCGTGAATTCCAATTGAAATTCTACCCTTCATGTTTTGGATCCACGCAGGATTACAGATATCTCCGAGATATTCAGAGTTCCTCCAACCACTGCTCTCGCCGCATCCTGGGATCCACACTCAACGCTATGTGCTGCCACATGCATACTCTCGGCCTCTCTCTTCAGCAGCACCGACTCACTCTATCTCTAAGCTGTCCTGGTCCGCAGTTTAATCCTTCGCCTCATCCGGCGCTTTAACCAAAAACTTTTTTCCTTTCTTTCAGGTGTCAAGGATCGTAAACTTCAACAACTCTTGGACTCCAATGCCCCTGCGGAACCTTCTTCTCATACACTTCCCCCTGATCGCATCACTTCTTCCAATCTCACCCCCTGCCGTATTTTCACTATCCCTTCTGACTTTCCCCTCGCTAACCCCGAATGATCAGTCCTCAGCAAAGGCCTGAAATTCATCCCCTTATGCCCCCACCTCAATGAATTTTGAGCTCGGCACGATGCTGAGCACTTTTTCCACCGCCTTCGCCTCCGTGCCCACTTCTTTGGCCATGAGTCTTCCCCCTGCACAGCTGACCCTTTTTCTAGTTTTCAGAATTCTCGCTCTACCTGGACCCCTCCCCCTGACCTCGTACCCTCGCTCTCTCGAGCTTTTCATTGCAAACTGCCGACGGGACATCAGCCATCTCAATTTCTCTAATCATCTCACTCACTCCAACCTACCTCCCTCTGAGCTTGCAGCACTCCACCCGCTCAGATCCAATCTTAACCTTGTCATCAAACATGCTGACAAGGGTGGCACTGTTGTTGTTTGACGAACCGATCTCTACCTTGCAGAGGCTGATCGCCAACTCTCTGACACCTCCTCCTACCTCCCTCTGGACCATGACCCCACTACTGAACATCAAACCATAATTTCCCAGATCGTAACTGACACCTCCTCTGGAGATCTTCCCTCCACAGCCACAAACCTCATAGTTCCCCAACCCCGCACAGCCCACTTCTACCTCCTTCCCAAGATCCATGCACAGGACTGCCCCGTTAGACCAATCATTTCAGCCTGTTCTTGCCCCACAGGACCTATTTTGTCCTATCTTGACTATTTTTTCTCCCCTTGTTCACTCTTTTCACATCTACATCCGCGACTCCTCCGACGCCCTCCATCACTTTAACAGTTTCCAGTTTCCCGGCCCCAACCGTATCCTTTTCACCATGGACGTCCAATCCCTCTACACTTCCATCCCCCACCAGGATGGCCTGAGGGCGCTCCGCTTCCTCATCGAGTAGAGGCCCAACCAGTCCCCATCCACCACCACCTTCCTCCACCTGGCTGAACTTGTTCTCACATTGAACAGCTTCTCCTTTAACTTCACTCACTTCCTCCAAAGTAAAGGTGTTGCTATAACTCTGCTTCCTCTCTACAGATGTTGCCTGATCTGCTGAAATTTCCAGCAATTTCTGTTTTTATTCCAGATTCCAGCATTCACAATATTTTGCTTTTGTATTAGGGCTCTAGATTTGTTAGCCCCACCCTTTTTCTTTAAGGGAACATAGTTGCTCTGAACCCTCAGGATCTCCTCCTTGAATGCCTCTCATTGCTCTGTCACTGATTTACCTTCCAGTAGCTGTTTCCAGTCCACCTTGGCTAAATCAACTCTCAGCTTAGTAAAATTTTATTTCCCCCAATTGAGAACCTTTATTCCTGCTCTATCCTTTTCCATAACTACCCTAATTCTAACTGAATTATGATCACAAGCAGCTAAATGCTCTTCCACTGATACCCCTTCCACCTGCCCAGCTTCATTCTCTAAAACTAAGTCCAGAGCCACCACCTCCCTTGTTGGGCTTGCTACATACTGGCTTATAAAAGTTCTCCTGAATGCATTTTAGGAATTCTGCACCCTCTATATCTTTCACACTACTTCCACCCTGCTAATATTAGGGGAGCTGAAATCTCCTACTATTACAGCCCTATAGATTTTGCACTTCTCAGAAATTTGCCTACATATTTGCTCTTCTATCTCTCAGTGACTGTTTGGAATAATTGGATAAGGGTTTGAGCACTGAGAGGTCAGAGTAGGAGTGGAGCAAAGAATTAAATTGACAGGTGACTGGAAGCTCGGGGTCATGCGTACGGACTGAATGGAGGTGGTCCACCCAATTGGTCTCCCCAGCTAATACAGTATACTAAATTGCAAAGAGTATAAATAAATCACTGTTTCACCTGGACAGAATGTCTGGGGCACTGGATAGTGGGAAGGGAGGAGGTAAAAGGGCAGGTTTTGCATCTCCTGCGCTTGCATGGGAAGGTGCCGTGGGAAGAGGGGGGATGTTGGTGGTGATTGAGGAATGGACCAGTGGACCAGGGTGTCACGGAGGGAGTGGTCCCTTCGGAATGCTGAACGGGGAGGGAAGAGGAAGATGTGTTTGCTGGTGGGATCACACTGGAGGTGGCGGAATTGGCAGATGATGACCCATTGAATGTGAAGGCTGGTGGGGTGAAATGTGAGGACAAGCAGAACTCTTATCGTGATTCTAGGAGGGAGGGGATGGGATGAGAGCAGAGGTGCGGGAAATGGAATGGGCACAGTCGATGGTCATGTCAAATACGGTGTGGGGAATCCTTGGTTGAGGAAAACATATCGGAAGCAATAGTATAGAATATGGCATTATCAGAACAGATGCGACGGAGATGGAGAAACTGGGAGAATAGAATAGATTCCTTACAGAAAGCAGGGTGGGAGGAATTGTAGTCCAAGTAGCTGTGGGAGTCAGTGGGCTTATCGTGAATGTTTGTCGATAGCCTATCCCCAGAAATGGAGACAGAGAAGTCAAGGAAGGGACGGGAAGATTCGTAGATAGACCATGTGAAGGTGAGGGAAGGGTGGAAATTGGAAGCAAAGTGAATGAAATTTTCCAGTTCAGAGCGAGAACAGGAAATGGCATCGATATAGTCATCAACGTACTGGAAAAAGAGGTGAGGGAGGGGACCTAAGTATGACTGGAACAAAGTCCAACCACCTCCTGCTGACATTCCCTGGTATTATCATTGTCAAATCCCTCACCATCAACATTCTAGGAGTCACCAGAGTCATCCAGGACAAAGCAGCCTGTTTGATTGGCACCCCATCCACCACCTTAAGCATTTACTCCTTCCCCCACCGGTACATCATGGCTGCAGTACGTATCATCTACAAGATGCCATGCAGCAACTCACCAAGGCTTCTTTGACAGCACCCCCCAAACCCATCCACCTTTGCCAATCACTCCAACCTCTCCCTGGCTGCATTGTGAGAAACTTGGTCATTCAAGTTCAACCCAGAATTAAGTTTCAAACCCCATATCCTATCCAACAGAATGACAGTTTTCTTTCATTCTGCATTCTGCAAATGAGCTGACCTATGAATTACCACAGTGCCAGCACTGCAGGGATCAGCAGGTAATGTACCGGATGAATAAAGCATAATTGAGGCAACTGGCAGTTTTTAATATTGTATTGAAGTTCTCATGTGAAATATTAATATTGGAACATTCAAGTGTATATTTCCAATATATTAAATTAGATTCACAAAACATAGATTTATGAATAATATATTGTCCAAATAGCAATACTGTACATGGGAGCATCTCCTTTATAGTATTGATTGAATAGTTGAAAAGATAAGCATATGTGTTGTGTCCAAAATCTAAGACTGCAGTTATATTACTAATGGTCTGAGATTAGTCAGTTTAGGGATTTAAGTGCAGGCTGCAGGTCCTGAGTTATACTGTGGGCTATGGCTGGCTGCAACTCAGAATTTGTCCGTCAGGAAAGCGCTTACAGGCATGCACAGATTTATGTTGCCCTGGCAGCAATTTATAAAGTTAAGACAGCAGTGTCCACTTTCTTCTAACATTGGAAAGGATCAAGAAAGTATCCAGGGGATTTAATGGGCCACCTGAGCACTTTCTAAACTCAGCTTCATTCTGGATTGGAGTGAAACTCATTGCAAAGTGAATTCGGTGTGAGACAGATGCCTGGAGCTGCTCTCACTTCTCTTGACTTTAGAGGAGTCATGAGTTAGATTGACACCTAACTCAGGGGTTATACTGTCAGATTTACATCAACGTGCACCTGAATCCATTTTGCACCAATGTTAAACTTGGTTTATAACTGCAGCTCTGGAATTGCATAATTATATTAATTACTTTATAAAAATACTTTTTAAGTTCATATTAAAAGGAAATGGTGATTATGGAATTCCACAGTATATTCTAAATCCAGAGTAACCTGAAACCTAAAGTAGCAGAACAATGAAGAAAAACCTTCAGAAAAACATTTTCTGAGTTATTTCGTGTTCCATCTCAAAACATGAATCTGTTTTTCTCTTTCAGATGCTGACTAACCCGTTCTGTATTTCCAACATTTTTTGTTTTTCTTTTCACTTTACTTTTATATACTACTGGTTGTAATTCATTGGTCTACTGTTGGGTTTTTAAACACCTGAAAGCAAAACTTACCATACCCTTGATCTACTGATTATAGTACTGATCTTATTCGTTCCAGATGATTATTTTTTTCCACAAGGAAATTGTAGTCAGCTAACTGAATTACATGGAAACCATGACCTATAGATGTACTTTATAGGTCAAATGTTACACATGATATACAGGACAAATACGTTCCTCATACAGCAATCCAAAATCCATCCTGAAGTAATCATTTGATAGTAACAGCGTGAAGTATTTGAGGGGGTCATATAGCAGTGTAAGTGAATTCACACAGATCTAGCAAAGTATTATCAATGAAATAGTCTAAATGTACTGGAATTAATGTATTATAATACATTTTTTTTGATGATCACTGCACAACTATGAACTGACAGCAGTTTAGATGGTACAATAAGTTATTTGCATTTACATTCGCATTCCATGAATAATCAAATCCATATGGAACCATTTTTTTTCGAAGGGCTGCATTTATGTTGTTTTAACCTTGTATAAAGGTCACAGTCACATCTCCCTTAGATCCAGAGTTTGACTCCAGCAATTTGCAACCTTTCCGAAACAGCTGTGTGGGCCCGTTGCTAGGCAATGAGACACTTACTTCTGTATCTACTGATTAAACAGAATAGTGTAAAGGTTCCCTGTAGAAACCAATAAATGTAGGCACTAATGTTTTTCATGTTCAGCAATAGAAACAAAAAAGTCAATTAACAATCCATTAAGATATAAAGGGGGAAGGGGAAAGCAAAGAAGAAAAAGGCTAAATTGTTTGGTTTAGTTTGGCTTAACCCTTTTACTGCTGATGCTCGCAACCATTATGGTTGACATAATTCTTTCTTCGATTAAATGAATGCTTGTTCCTGTTTTTCCTTGTCTAATTCAATGTTTTTGAACCAGTTAAAGCAAAGGCAATTGCTGTTAGCTAATTATTATATGTACTTAGATTCAGGTTCACTATCATAGAATCATATAAATTTACGGCACGGAAGAAGGCCATTTTGCCCATTGTGTCTGCACCGGTCGAAAAGGAGCTATCCAGCCTAATCCCACTTTCCAGCTCTTGATCCACAGCCTTGCACGTTACTGCACTTCAAGTGCCTATCCAAGTACTTTTTAAATGTGATGAAGGTTTCTGCCTCTACTACCCTTTCAGGCAGTGCTTTCCAGACTCCTACCATGCTCTGGGTGAAAAAAGTTCTCCTCAACTCCCTCTAATCCTTCAATCAATTACTTTAAATCCATGTGGAACCAATTTTTTTTAGAAAGGCAGCATTCATGTTATTTTAAAGTTGTATAAAGGTCACTGTCACATCGCCATTAGATCCTTGATTTTGACTAGTGTAAATGTTATATTTATTTTGAAATAGAACCTGAAAAAACATAGGATACAAAATCATAAAAAGACAGCATCATGTTTCAGATATAGAGGGGTCGAAATTGCCCCTCTCCTTAAGGCCTGTTACCATCGCAAATCAACGGTCATGCTGCAAAGCGGAGTGGCTGCCGACTTTTTGTGGAATGGCCGCTGATAGCCCAATTGCCCTCCCGAGGTTTCTCGGCAGTGCCCCGATTTCCCCCCCCCCCCCACCGCTCCGCTGCTGCTGATCCGTGGTAAGCGCGTCATCACTGTGTGCGCTGCCGATCTACCCTGCCCCCCCCCCGCCCCCCCAACGGCGACATTTCCTCTCTGAAAATCTTCGGCCTGCCCGGCGGAGCCAAAACCTGTTTTTTCTCGGTGGTCCAGTGAGACTGTGGTCTTCTGCAGTGGTGGTGCAGCTTCCCTTAAAGGGGAGGATGCACTGCCGCTGCTGCCATGTTTTTTTTTGTCAGACGACTGCCGTGTTGGCCCGACAATTATGCCCCCGGGTTTGGCCGGGCCGTGAATAGTGGGTGTCAGGCCGCTGGCCCGGCCGAAACCCTCCCTGGTGGCCCAGTGGGCTGAAGTTTTAAAATGGCGAAGGCTCTCCCCTTTAAGTGAAGAGGAGAGCCGTGGTGACGTGGCGCCGTGATGACATCATCGTGGCGGTCACTCCGCACCGCCCCCAACTTCTGCCCCTCAGGTGCTGCCACCGCCGCATATCCACTCCTCAAGTGTTGTCACCACCCCATTAAGAGCGGCTTCCAGATTCAAGGGAAAAAAACAACAAAGAACGGAATGTCGCTCAAGAGGCGACCTGAACCACAGCTGCAGTAAAAACCATTCAAACAGGGTGCGTGCGCCCCGTTTCGGGCAGGGGGGAAAGTTCGACCTCAGAATGCTGAAGGTATATACCCTTCTTCAGGTTCTTATGATTGGTCTATAACCAAAACTTTAGCTTGTTTATATATACTGATCAACCTGCTGTGCATTTCCAGCATTTTCTGTTTTTATTTCAGGTATGTATAGTTTCAGAAAATAAAAGCTGATTAATAATATGTCTGCTTATTCCTGGTAAGTAACTGCACTAAAACTCATTAATGCCCTTTGGTAACATTGCAAGATATGATTACCATTCTGTGAGAATCGGCACAAAAAGGACTTAAAGCACACTAACAAAGCAGCATAAGTTACAAACAATAGTAACTTCGAAGGAGTTAACCCTACAGAAAAATGACAGGTTCAGTTGGGTCACCCGGTTTATACCCTGCCCGATTTTACCCCTCCCCCCCCACCAATGGGCAGGAAAGAGTCAGACAAGGAGTTAAGATTCTAAAAATCGAGATCTTGCCTCCAAGCCACTGCACTTCCGACCGCCGTAATATTTATGATAACATTTCAGACCCTGGACAAGGCTCCCTTGCTAAAAGCATTTTTTCAAAATTTTGATTGGTTATAAGAGGGCAAATGATAAAAGAATGGCTCAATAATTCCTGTCACCGGTCAACAAACGGCACCCACCATTTGTTAGATTTGCCTTTGCTTGTTTGATTTCCTTGATATTTTCATGGCAAGTGACTGGATGCACGAGATCGAAGTGGTGCGGCAACCTCTACAGAGCATCTGGGATCTGAGTGAGCAGGGAAACCAACTGTGTATCTCCTAAACCAATCAGATTGAAGGATTGTGAAATTAACAGCGCAAGGTATGAACAAGGAAGTGTAAATTAGAGTGGGTGTGTTCAATATCAAATCAGGTACAGAAAGGGAAATGAAGATAGCGAAAGAACGAATGTATTAAAGAGAGAAAAGAGACAGAAAGAAAAAGTAAAAAAACATTTTGACTACATTTTTTGTTTAAATCTTCAACAACAATTCAAATTTGAAGGAATGAGACTCCACATGTAATAGTTTTCAGTGTCAGAGAGATTGATTGGCAGTAATTAACACATATCAAGTCATTAAAAGGGTAAGTAGACTTGAAATGGCATGACTTATCTATTTGTGCTGAACTTACTTAGTATCTACTATGCAAGTATAGGAACTTCACATCACTCAACAAATTTGAATGGTATGGCAGTCAGCGAGATGCGGTTTTGGGGAAGCTAATGGTGGAGCGGCACATCTCTGACAATAACTTTTCATTTTCTGAATTAATCGCGCATCTTCCCTTGCCTGAAGTTGCTGTGGCATTTGCACATAAATAATGTCGAGTGCTATTCGCCTCAATATTATTTTGACAGCAATTTTTGGGCCATTTTGTTCACTAGTTGGTGAATTTGTAACAAGTGGGCATAGACTCAGAGTGAGCACTTGAAGAACAAAGGCCGACTTTCGAAGAAATCTTTTTACACAAATTGTTATTAGATTATGAATTACATTACCACAAATGGCGATTGAGCAGACTATAACATCATTCAAAGGAAATTGAATAAATATTTGAAAAGGAAGGACATAAAAGGATTACAGGGAAAGGGCAGGGAAATAGGATTAGAGTTGATAGCTCCAGTTCAAGACATAGCAGAGGCACAGGATTAAATGGCCTCCTTCTGTCCTGTAAAATTTATGATTCCTTTCCAGACCAAATGGTTTATGATTCCGAGATTAATCTTTCACTCCTTGTCATAATTCAAGATTTTTGATAATTTTATTCTTCAAGTAAAAGACTTGTTAATAAGCTATGTCTAGGTGTTGTGTTTTAAAGCACAGGCTGCAGGCATTGAAGGTGTATATTAAAGTCAGATGAGTCAGTGGACCCAAAATTCAGTGCCGCTGGAAAGCTGGTGCTCCCCCCCTCCACCTTTTTGTGGCCATCGGCGCTGAGATTTTTTTGTGGCTGGGCCACCCCATATTCAGCTCCAAAAGTGAACAAATGGGTTCCAGTGCTAATGAAACCTTCCAAAGTGGATTTTTCAGCAGTGTGGCTGTCTTAATTTGAGCGTTATCACCACTGAGAAATTCAGCATGCAGGTAAGGGTTTCTAATGAGCCAGCTGTTCCCTGGTCTTTGCAGCAAGGCCCTGAGGGGGGAAGGAGGTTGGAAGGAGGTTGGAAGGATGGCTGGTGTAAGAGGAGCAAGGAGAGCCAACAGATTCACAGATATAGCGCTGGAGACACTGATGGACGGTGTGGAGGACAGAAGAAGAATACTTTTTCCTGACGTGGGGAGACCTGACAGACAGGCAGTACATAATGCATGGAGGGAGATTGCAGGGGAGGTGTCAGGCACCTCCATATATGTGAGAACGCACCCTCTCAGAAGGGTGTTGGCCTCCTCCTCCTCCTCCTCCTTCCTCATCCTCATCCTCATCCTCACCCTCCTCATTCTCATCCTGTGATACTGCTGGCTCAACCTTCGGCGGCTGTCCCCTCATGATGGCCAAGTTGTGCAGCATGCAGCAGACCACGACGATGATGGAGATGCGTTGAGAAGTGTACTGCAATGTGCCACCAGAGTATCTTCTTAAGGATGCCTATGCAATGCTCAATGGTGCACCTAGTGGCACAATGAGCGTCATTGTATGCATGTTCTGGCGCTGTCCTTGGGTTCCGTAGAGGAGTAAGCAGCCACAGAGGATATCCCTTGTCCCCCAAGTAGCCAACCGCAATTCTGATTCGGGCCAGTGAAGATGGCGGGCACACTGGTCTGGCACAGAATGAACGAATCATGGCTGCTGCCTCCCTTGCCCACTGCCTGTCTGCACGATGCTGACAGTGACGCCTTCTCCTACGTGTCGCCCTGCCTCTGAACAGGTGTATCAGGTGTCACTCTCCCAACACTCTTCCCATCCTCAGGGTAAACCCTGCCAAGCAGGTTTCTGCAGCCCACTAAAGAGTCAGACCTGAAAGTTGTACAAAAGTACAGGGCATGTGCAAATCTCTGAGCAGCACTCAACAGGTTTAATGGAGCCAAAACAATCAAGAAAACTATATCAAGAGATAAATACTGCGGACCATGGAAAATGAAATAAAAACACTACTAATTAATAAAACTATATCAAAAGTTAAATACTGTGGATGCATGCTGAAAAATGAAATAAAAACAATAAGTAATAAAACTTTTTCAAAAGATAAATATTGCGGCTGCATGCTGAAAAATAAAATAACAACAGTAATAAGTAATGAAACTTTTTACCTACCAAAGCGCCCCAGCGGTGTCGTGTTCGAGCACCACATCGAAAACCTCGCGGGGGCACCGCCGGGAAAAGTCCTACCTTTCCACGGTGAATTTAGCTGTGGTCGTTCCTTTCCAGCGGCCCGCACGCTGCAGAGCTCACCACCGGAAACCTTCCTTTACAGCGGCTTCACCGCGCCGTTTCCGGCAGAAGTGAACACCACTGAAATCCTCCCCGAGCTGATTATGGCTCGGGGAGGGAAAAGTATCTGACCGCGGCGGCCAAACTATTTTTTCAGTCGACCGCCCAAACTCCGCGGTAGCCGTCCCTTTGGGGATGGTGAATTTCGGCCCCAGTGTATGAAATGTTCCAGTTTGCAGTCTATTTCAAACTGATACAATGGGCTAGAACCTCCAATTTTTTTTGCATGTTTAATGCCCACTTGACGCCTATTTTACCATTGAAATTACGTATAACGCCCATATATCGCCCATTTTGGCACAAAATGGAAACTGGCAGGCATTTTTTGAAAACTTATCGTTGAGCGTTACTTTCCCCATGTGCTTAACGGCGAGAAAAAATATTACCGCCCGCCCACTGTTTTTTGTCGTAAAGAGCATATTTTTATTACTTTTTTGGGGCGGAATCTGCAGAATGGGCGAACTCAACTTTCCACACGGAATTAACGCTGAGATTCAATATTAACGCCCACCCACTGTTTGTTGTCGTGAAGAGCATATTTACCCAAACTAACAGCCATGGAGATCGCCCCTCGTCAATGTTACCACCTTGCACACATATCGCCCACAATATCGCTCGCCCCAAAAAACGGCCACAAAAAGTGGAACTAACCGGAACAAATCACAGCGTTATGGTCGCCATGATGTAGATCACATGTCGCGTCCTTTAAAAGGCTGCTGTGCTTCAACCTCGGTGGAGTTTGGATGTACTCTGCAGGTCATTGGAGTTGATGTGAACATCTGTAAAAACATCTTGACCATACTGTGACCGATTGGAATTGAAGAGGTGTTTTCGTCGGGACATTCCTTGTTTGTGAGCAATTGGTAAAAAACAGAGGGTTATTGCAATGGGGCCTGTCCTTTCTCACCCTCTCTTGGTGACCAAATACATGCAGCAGACTCGACATCGCCAAAGGAACGCTCCACTGCATTATGTGCCCAATGTAAGAAGTGACAGACTGATGAGGAGGACCAGACGTTACAGACCCCGCAAGTACAAGGAGAAGCATTCTTACCTCAACTTGCCCGACACCATCTGCCTTCAGAGACTGCGCTTCCACAAAGAGGTTATCACTGAGGTGTTCCAGCTGATAAGGGCAGATCTGCAGCCTGCCAGCACCATCAGTACTGCACTGTCCATCGAGGTCAAAGTCACAGCAGCACTGTCGTTCTATGCCTCGGGTTCTTTTCAAGCCACAGCTGGCGACATTTGCGGACTTTCTCAGCATGCCACACATCGCTGCATTAGACAGATCACTGAAACCCTGTACGCACGCAGGAGGGACTTGATCAGCTTCCCTATAACAAGGGAGGCACAGAGTGAGAGGGCTCTCGGATTCTGCAGAATTGCACACTTCCCCAAGTGGGCACCTTTTCAGGATGTTGAGGTTTTCAGGAAGTGCAAGGGATTCCACTCCCTGAATGTCCAACTGGTTGTCGACCACCAGCAAATTATACTGGCAGTGAATGCTCAATTTCCAAGGCAGCATTCATGATGCTCACATCCTGCATGAGAGCACTGTATCTGACTTGTTTAGCAATGAGCCACAAGGTCAATGCTGGATGCTTGGTGACAAAGGATATGGCCTCGCCACCTGGCTGATGACTTCTCTGCGTTACACCCACACCAAGGCCGAGAGGCGATACAACGAGAGCCACAGAGCAACTCGCAATATCGTGGAGAAAACCATTGGAGTGCTGAAGCAGCCCTTTAGATGCCTAGACCACTGGAGGCGAGCTCCAATACCACCCTGAGCAGGTAGCTCAATTCATGGTGGTGTGCTCCATGCTACACAACTTGGCTATCAGGAGGGGACAAGAATTGCCTGATGAGTCTGACAGTCCACCTCACCAGAGAGAGGAAGAGGAGGACGAAGAGGTGGACGCTGACATCGGCCCAGACAATCAGGCTGACGCTGCAGCCATGCCCCCCGCCCCCCTGTAGACCACATGAAAGGGCCCGTGGTTGCATGATAGCTGCAAGAGCTTTATGTCATGATCTCATCAATTATCATTTTGCCTGAAAGAACGTTGGTGTTATTTACAAGGCTGACACACTGCTGGGTGTGCAGGTCATACATCATTGGTAGGCATCACCTTGGTGACAGTTAAAGTTTAAGTTGATTGAAGTTAAGTGTGATTATACACTTTGATGTTAAGGATTCACCAGCGTGTAATGGTGCAGCCAACTGAGCCAATGTGCTACAAGATTTTGTTAAATAAAAAACATTTAAATCGAACATTAGTCTGAAATCATCAGTATTTCTGTTCAAACCAACCCTTCCCCCCACCTCCGTTTCTCCTCCCCAATTCCATCCTCTCCCCTTCCCCTCCTGATTCCAAGCCGCCTGGCCGAGGAGGTCCTCAGGCGATGCTTCATTGGTGGGGGGTGGAGTGGTGACAGCCGAAACGCTGCTTGGACAGATACGGGAGAGGACGGTCCCGAGGTGGGAACGTGCTCCGAGCCAGAAGCAAGATGTTGCTGCTGGTTCTCATATGTGGTTGGCAATGTGGGTGCAGCACCTTGGGGTGCAGTGCAGCGCTCAGGGACCACTGGTAGCCCTCTGCCACCAGTGTTCCTGACTACCAGCTCCAGGACCTCCTCCATCCCTTCCATGTTATTTGTTGAACAAAAACTCGGTGCCAACTATGTTCTTGGTGTTTAGTAGGCTTTTTGCTGCTGGTGCCTCCCACAACAGCCAGACGAGCACACACCACAGCCACATGCGCTTTCAGTGCCTCTGAGCTCCCTCTCTCTCTGTCTCCTCTTCTGCACATGTCATGATGACCCTTGACCTCCTGAATCGCGGCAATCGAGCGTTGCCATGCTGTTGCTAAGGACGGCCACACTTTACGGCAGAAGGTCAAAAAGATTTTATGCAACAGCCCAGTTGAAACCGCTCGCGGTAACGGCCATTTTCAAAAATGGAAACTAGGTGTTTTGAGAATCGGCGAGAAGCCGGCGATCAGAAAACCCTATTTTAACACCCATACCAGAAATAACGCCCATTTTTGGGCGATAAGCGCAAAAGTGGAGATTCTAGCCCAATGAAAGTTAATTGTTTTATCCCAAGCTAGGATGTCCTTTTCTCATTTTGAGAATAGAAGTCAATGATTTTTTTTGAAACACATTCAAGGATAGGGGAATGGTAGCTGGTTTCACTGAGCGGCCTACAAGTGAATCACTGCTGTAACCAAGAGAATACCTCACGTCGACCCAAAACTTGTAACACTCGGATAATCAGGATAATATTCATAATGCAACCTCTGTTATGTGGATCAATTTCTTGCAATACAGAGTTAAGTAATTCTATACATCAAGTTTGCATCGGTATTGTTATGCTCATAATAAAGTAATGTAACTGAGTACTGTAGACAATGAGAAAGTGTGACCTTAGCTCCTTTATTCAACTCCAGAGTGTTGGTACAGCATGGGAGGCCTGCTTATATACAGTGCTCCCAAGGGATGCTGGGATCCCTTGGGATGCCAACAGGTATGCCCTCTGGTGGCGGTATGATACAGGTTACATAGGGTTGCATACATAACATCACTCTTTCCCAAAGTCAATAGTACACTTATTTACAGGGTGAGACGATCTGGGGCCTTTTGCTCCCTTGTCGATCGTCTCGGTACAGATGCAGGTGTGGGTGAGTTGGTTGGTTCTTTGCTGGGCTGCTGGGCAGCTGGCCTTGCCGGGCTGCTGGCGATGGTGAGTTCAGCTTTGTGGTCGACTGTGATGTCGGTTGCCACTTGTGTGTGTGTGTTGGAGGGTTGAAGTTCGTGGTGTCCTCTTCGGGTTGCTCGTGGCTGTTTGTGAATCGCAGTTTGGTTTGGTCCAAATGCTTTCTGCAAGTTAGTCCATTAGCAAGTTTGACCTGAAACACCCTACTCCCTTCTTTGGCTATGACGGTGTCAGCAAGCCATTTGGGACCATGTCCATAGTTGAGTACAAATACAGGGTCATTGACCTCAATATCGCGTGACAAGTTTGCACGATCATGGTACATGCTTTGTTGATGGCGCCTGCCCTCAACGTGATCATGGAGATCAGGGTGGACAAGAGAGAGCCTTGTTTTGAGCACCCTATTCATGAGCAGCTCGGCTGGTGGAACACCGGTGAGCGAGTGGGGTCTGGTGTGGTAGCTGAGCAAGACTCGGGATAGGCGGGTCTGCAGGGAGGCTTCCGACACGCGTTTCAAGCTTTGCTTGATGGTTTGAACTGCCCTTTCTGCCTGGCCGTTGGATGCGGGCTTGAACGGGGCAGATGTGACGTGCTTGATCCCATTGCGGGTCATGAATTCCTTGAATTCAGCGCTGGTGAAGCACGGCCCATTGTCGCTGACAAGGACATCAGGCAGGCCGTGCGTGGCAAACATGGCTCGTAGGCTTTCGATGGTGGCAGTGGATGTGCTTACAGACAATAATACACACTCAATCCATTTTAAGTAAGCATCCACAGCAACCAAAATCATTTTGCCTAGAAATGGGCCAGCAAAGTCAACGTGGATCCTGGACCATGGTTTGGAGGGCCATGACCACAAATTTAGCGGTGCCTCTCTGGGTACATTGCTCAGTTGAGAGCAAATGTTGCATTGGCGCGTGCATGACTCCAGATCTGAGTCGATGCCGGGCCACCACACATGGGATCTGGCTAAAGCTTTCATCATTACTATGCCTGGGTGGGCACTGTGTAGGCCGCGTATGAATGTTTCCCTGTCTTTCTTAGGCAAAATCACGCGATTGCCCCACAAAAGTCAGTCCACCTGTATGGACATTTCGTTGTTGCGCTGCTGGAACGACTTGATCTCTTCATGCATCTCTGCTGGGAATCTGGACCAGCTCCCATGGATGAAACAGTTTTTTACAAGGGACAGTAAAGGATCCTGGCTGGTCCAAGTCCTGATCTGGCGGGCCGTAACGGGTGACTTTTCGTTTTCAAATGCATCCATCACCAAGAGCAAGTCTGCAGGCTGTGCCATTTCCACCCCGGTGGTGGGCAATGGTAGCCGACTGAGAGCATCAGCGCAGTTCTCTGTGCCTGGTCTGTGGTGAATTACATAGTTATATGCAGGCAGTGTGAGCGCCTATCTTTGGATGCGAGCAGAGGCATTGGTATTAATCCCTTTGCTCTCTGAGAATAGCGATATGAGCAGCTTATGTTCAGTTGGCTAATTCAATCTTGAGACCGAACAGATACTGGTGCATTTTTTTCATCCCGTAAACGCATGCCAGAGCTTCTTTTTCAATCATGCTGTAAGCCCGTTCGGCCTTGGACAAACTCCTGGAAGCATAGGCGATCGGTTGCAATGTTCCCGATTCGTTTGCTTGTTGTAACACACGCCCGACCCCGTACGAAGACGCATCGCAAGCTAGCACTAAACGTTTACAAGGGTTATACAGAACAAGCAGTTTGTTGGAACATAACAGATTTCTGGCTTTCTCAAAAGCAGCCTCTTGTGAATTCTCCCATACCCAGTCGTCTCCCTTGCGCAGTAGCACATGTAGGGGTTCTAGCAAGATGCTTAACCCGGGTAGGAAATTACCAAAATAGTTGAGGAGTCCCAGAAACGACCGCAGCTCCGTCACGCTCTGTGGTCTTTGCGCGTTCTTGATGGCCTCCATCTTGGCGTCGGTGGGTCTGATGCCATCTGCCGCGATTCTTCTCCCTAAAAACTCGACCTCTGGCGTCAGGAAAACACACTTTGCGCATTTCAACCTGAGTCCCACGTGATCTAGCCAAATTAGAACCTCTTCCAGGTTCTGCAAGTGTTCGATGGTGTCTCGACCTGTGACTAGTATGTCGTCCTGGAAAACCAAGGTGCGCGGAACCAACTTTAGCAGGTTCTCAATGTTCCTTTGAAAAATAGCCATGGCCGATTGAATTCTAAGTGGGCATCTATTGTAGATGAACAGATCTTTGTGCGTGTTGATGCAGGTGAGGCCCTTCGAAGGTTCTGCCAGCTCCTGTGTCATGTAGGCCGAGGTCAGGTCCAACTTGGAGAACGTCTTTCTTCTAGCCAGGGTCACAAATAGGTCGTTTGCCTTGGGTAGTGGGTACTGATCCTGTAGCGAAAAATGGTTACTCGTTACTTTATAGTCCCACAAATTCTGACCGTGTCATCGCCTTTGAGAACCGGAACAATCGGACTGGCCCACTCGTTGAACTCCACCGGTGCGATGATGCCTTTTTGTTGCAGCCTGTCCAGCTCAATTTCCACTTTCTCTTGCATCATATATGGCACTGCCCGTTCCTTGTGGTGGATGGGTCGTGTATCGGGAACCAAGTGGATCTGCACCTTCGCCCCCGAGAAACTTCCGATGCCTGGCTCAAACAATGACGGGAACTTGCTCAAAACCTGTGCACAAGAGCCATCGTCGACGGATGAAAGCGCTCGGATGTGGTCCCAGTTCCAGTGGATTTTTCCCAGCCAGCTTCTGCTGAACAATGTGGGGCCATCTCCTGGTATAATCCATAGTGGGAGTTCGTACACTGTTCCATCATAGAAGACTTTTACTGCTGCGCTGCCAATGACAGGGATCAGCTCTTTCCTGTAAGTTCTTAGCCTGGTCTGAATGGGGCTAAGCTTGGGCCTGTGTGCCTTGTTGCACCACAGCCTGTTGAAGGCCTTTTTGCTCATGATAGACTGACTTGCACCCATGTCCAATTCCATGGATACTGGAATTCCGTCCAGTTCGACTTTTAGCATGATCGGTGGATATTTTGTGGTGAACATGTGTACCCCATACACTTCTGCCTCCTCGGTTCGAGTTTCTAGTTCAGCCTGATCTGCCATGGATCGATCCTCCTCTGCAACGTGGTGGTTTGCAGGGCTTGCAGCTCATCTTCACATTCGCTGGAGGTGTTCCATTGTTCCACAGCCTTTGCACGCATAGTGTTTGAAGTGGCATTGATGGGCTCGATGATCACCTCCACAGCGCCAACAAGTGTTAACTGCCTCGCATTAACATTTGATGCCGGATTCTGGGTCATCTGAGTTCATGCATCTGCAGGCGTGTACGTTCTGCCATATGCATTCCTGCCTGAAAACGATGTTACTTTGTGCACAGTGCTTGCTGAAATCTCTTTATGCTGCAAAATTTGTTTGGTGTTATCGCTGGTGGACATAAATGCCTGGGCTATTGTTATGGCTTTGCTCAGGTTAGATGTTTCAACAGTCAATAGTTTGCAAGGGATAACCTCATGGCCAATGCCAAGCACAAAGAAGTCTCTTAGCATTTGCTCCAGGAATCCATCCAATTTGCAATGTCCTGCAAGGCACCTTAGTTCGGTGACGTAGCTCGCCACTTCCTGGCCTTCAAACCGTTGACACATGTAAAATCAATACCTTTACATCAGAATGCTTTCCTTCGGATTTAGGTGCTCCCGGACCAGCATACACAGTTCTTCATATGATTTGGTTGTTGGTTTCACCGGAGCTAGAAGATTCTTCATGAGGCCATAGGTTGTTGCCCCACAGACGGTGAGGAGGATCGCCCTTCGTTTGGCAGTGTTCTCGTCCATTTCCAGCTCATTGGCCACGAAGTATTGGTCAAGTCGCTCCACGAAGGCCTCCCAATCGTCCTCTTCTGAGAATTTCTCCAGGATACCAACAGTTCTCTGCATTTTCGCGTGATTGTTCGTTATCTCGTCGCCAGTTGTTATGCTCATAATAAAGTAATGGAACTGAGTACTGTAGACATGAGTAAGTGAGGCCTTAGCTCCTTTATTCTAACTCCAGATTGTTGGTACGGCATGGGCGGCCTGCTTATATACAGTGCTCCCGAGGGATGCTGGGATCCCTTGGGATTCCAAAAGGTATGCTCACTGGTGGCATTCTGATACAGGTTGCCGAGGGTTGAATACATAACAGGTGTTTTTTTCATATGATACCTAGGGGAAATTTGCCAGGGGGGATCAGCAGGTGGGATCGATGGTGGGTTGGGTAGGAATGTTTTTTTTTCCCAATGGATTGTGACCCCGCTGTCAACCCCGCGCTACATGCCTTTACTAAATGTCGGGTCAACCAGTGCTGAGCTGGCCCAACACACTGCGGTGAGGGAGGCAATTAAAATCATTAGCGGCTTGTTTACAGCCACTTAACAATGTTTTTTCCCCCAACTTTTTTAATTTGACAGGTCGTCCACCAGTTTCCTGCTGTGCCTAGACCTCGTCTGTGAAGCTGAAGCGAGATGTCAGTGGCCATTGTTTCAGCTGATGAATTGACAGCTTCAAATGTCAAGTCAAAGCTCCCCTGATTGAGATATGTTCCCATAACCACTAGCTTCTTGAAACTGCATTTCCACTACAGATTCAGAATGCTGCAAATCTTTACACAAGCCTCCATCCAGTCTGACCTCATTACCTCTCCCGCCACTGACAGATCACTTCTGTCATCTCTACTTTAGCTGCTATCTATTCCAGCAGCATCAGTGCAATTTATACTCTCTCACCTTGATCCTCAGAATCCCACCACAATCAGCCTGAACATCAGCATCACCAGGCACACCAGCAGCACCAACAACACCAACCTTCAACTGATGCTGCACAGGGCATCAGCACTCAACCACATTGCTACCCAGGCAGCCAAAGATGGCCTTACCATGGCCAGATTTACTTCACATGATGGTGTACACCCTGCATGCCAATGATGCGCCAGGTTGGCACCACCCCACACCAACATCATAAAGCATCCCTACCATTCTTTTTACACTTGTGCCCATTGCGGGGATACTGTTATGCCTCACCATTCACTGCAACTCACTAAGACACTTCCAAAGCTGCACACATATCTAACCAAGAATGCAAAGTGTTGAAAATAAAGATTTCAGTGTTTGACAATACATTAACAGAAACTTTACATGAATATTGGATAAAACACCAAGTGCCTACTTATGTGTTGTTAGTTGATATGATTGAGATAAGGGTGAGTGTGAGGGGTGGCTAGTGAGATGGGGATTGTCAAATTAAAGTTGGCCATGGTCCCTTTAAGGAAACCGACTAATGATGCATCATCAAATGACGTCACCAGACCCGCTTCTTCTAATTGGGCAGAAAATGCATTGGGCTGACTTAACAAGCCCAATCAGGGGAAAATAATTTCAGACAGCAGGCTGGAGCCGGCAGTGGGGCCGGGACCCGCCACAGCATCGCCTGCCATGGACTCGCCAAGGTTCATAAATTCTAGCCCCTATACTGGCAAAGTCAACATGGATTTATGAAAGGGAAATTGTGTTTGACACATCTAATAGAATTATTTGAGGTTGTAACTAGTAAGGTAGATAAGGAGAACCAGAGGATGTGGTGTATTTAGATTTTCAGAAAGCATTCGATAAGGTGCCACACAAGAGGTTATTACACAAAATTAGGATTCATGGGAATTATAATACAGGTTAATATATAGGTTAATACATTACATAGGATATACAGCACAGAAACAGATCATTCGGCCTAACCAGTCCATGCTGGAGAATGCTCGAGCCAGGTAGGAGTCAAACCTACAATCTTCTCCTCTGCAGTCAGATGCGTTATCCATTGTGTCACTGGCCCAGGCTTAGCATGGATTAATGATTGGTTAACTGACAGAAAACAGAGAGGAGGAATAAACAGGTAATTTTTGGGCTGGCAGGCTGTATAGTGGGGTACTGCAAGAATCAGTGGTATTTACAACTGAGTGTAATGTATTCAAATTTTCAGGTGATACAAAGCTTGGTGAAAAAGTAAGTTGTGAGGAGGATGCCAAGAAGCTCCAAAGGGAAATAGAATGGGCAAGAATCTAGCAGATGAAATATAATATGGAGAAATGTGAAGTTTTTAACTTTGGTTGGAAAATAGAAAAACAATATGTTTTTAAATGGTGAGAGATTGGGAAATGTTGGTATTCAGAGAGATCTGGGTGTCCTTCTACATGAAGGAATTAGGAATGCAAATGGCATGTTAGTCTTTATTACAAAAGGACTGGAGTACAAGAGTAATGGGGGCAGAAATTGCCCCTCCCGATAAGGCCTCTGGCCACCTGAAAGCATGGCGGCGTAGAATGGCCGCCGACTCTCCGTGGAGGGGACGCCATTTTGCAAATTGTCCTTCATCGGGGCGGGGCAGTGTAAGGGACCGCTCCGCCTGTTTTCTCGCCACGACGTGCATTCACCGACCCCTTACCGACTGGCGGCGACCCCTTCCCAAAATTGCCCCGCGGGAAATATCCCTTTTGCAGAATTGCCCCGCGGGAACGGCGCCGCTGCCAGCTAGTGCCCCCGACGGCTTTTTGTGTTGGTGCACTCCTTGTTGGTCCTTGCTGGCCGGCGGCGCAGATGCCTTTAAATGGCAGATGGCGTTGTCGGCAAAGCCACTTTATTTTTTATTGTTGGCCGACTGCCAGGTCGGCCTGGCAATTATGCCCCGGGTTCGGCTGAGGCCGCCAACAGACAGGCTGGCACCTCCTCTTAGGTGCCAGGCTGCTGGCCCGGCTGAAAGCTTCTCCGGTGGCCCAGTGGACCTAACTTACAAATATGCAGAGCTCGCAGCGGCTCTCCCCTTTAGTGCGGCGCTGATGAGTGATCGGGGCGGCCAACCCGCTGCAAGGACACTTCCGCCCCTCAGTCGCAACTACATCCGCCCTGAGCCAAAAAACGTCCAAGTGCCAAATATCGATGGCACCTTCACTGCAACACATGGGGCGGAGAAAAACTTAAAAAAACCAAAGGTGCGCCCCGTTTTGGGCGGAGGTGAATCTTTACCCCAAGAAGTCTTACTGCAATTAAAATTTAAAAGAATGAGAGGTGATCTCATTGAAACATAAATTTATTACAGGGTAGGAGCTGGGAGGATGATTCCCCTGGCTGGGGTGTCTAGAACTAGGGGTCACAGTCTCAGAAAACGGAGTTGGCCAGTTCGGACTGAGATGAGGAGAAATTTCTTCACTCAAAGGATTGTGAATTTTTGGAATTCTCTACCCCAGAGAACAGTGGATGCTCTGCCGTTGCATATTTTCAAGACAGAGATCGATAGATTTTTGGGCACTAATAGAATCAAGGGATAGGGGAATAAGATGGGTAGGTGGAGTTGAGGTAGAAGATCAGTCATGATCTTATTGAATGGTGGAGCAGGCTCGAAGGACCGAATGGCCTACCCCTGCTCTTGTTTCTTATGTTCTTATGTTCTGATTCCATTCTCTGGCCTTTAATACTTCTCGTTTACAAGCAACTATTTAATTATTTTTTTAAAATAATTTATGGACTATGCTTCAAATAAAAAATCTTTACACAGGATAATTCATGTGGCTGAGATTTCCACATTCTAACTATCCTCTGTGTAAAGATTTTTTTCTGACCTCTTTAATTATTTTTATGGTTATCATAAATTTGTGTCCTCTGTTACTGTCTCACTGACCAGAGTACAATCTATTACTATTTACCTTTATTTTTTTATTCGTTCCGGGATGTCAGCGCAAGGCCAACATTTGTTGCCCATCCCTAATTGCTCTTGAGAAAGTGGTGGTGAGCCACCTTTTTGCACTGCTGCAGTCCGTGTAATGAAGGTACTCCCACAGTGCTTTAGGGAGGGAGTTCCTGGAGTTTGACCCAGAAATGATGAAGGAGCGGCGATATATTTCAAAGTCAGGATGGTGCGTAACTTGGAGGGTGTGGTGTATGTAGCACACGAAACACTGACTCCACACGGTCTGTTGTTGATCTAACTGCTGTGACCTTGGTCCTTTATTCACTAGCTTCAGAATGCCCACAGGTGTGCTGGGGGGCCTTATATACTGCCTCGTGCAGGTACTTTCAGGTCTCCCACCACAGCGCCCTCTGTGGTGCACCATTGTACTTGTCATACATTTGAGGTCCTGGCACAATACACAACATCACTTTCCCCTTCAATTCAAAAAGCCGTTGCTGAATCCCCTAAATTGAAAAACGCCTCAACCCATCAATGTTGTTAGTCAAGAATCCTGATTTTAACCACAGATACATTTCAGCATTGAAATAACAACTCTTATCGTAATTCGCAGTTCATGTCCATTATTATAAACACAGTGACCACCCGGCATTAAAGTATAAATTCATGTCATAAATCTATCATCCTCATTCCATAGCACATTTGGTCTCTCTCTCTCTCTCTCTCGAGCCTTACAAAAGTCCAAAAGTCTTTGTGGGGACCGCAGTGATGTAATGCCCTTTTAAGATTCCCGGGAGCATTTCCCTTTTAAGACGCCATCTTGTGGCTCCCACGAGGTGTTCCTTGGACGCCGCCATCTTAGGTTCTCTGCTGGCCTTTGTCTCCCTTGCCACGAGGTTCACCGCCATTTTGAGCTCGCTGGCGATGAAAGAAGAAAAAAAAAGAACAGGAATACTTGATGGACACAGGGACAGAGCCCTGAACTCTTTGCCAGACAGACACACACTCTCCATTGGCGGCTCTATAGTGGGCCTGGAGTTGACTCTTCTGCCACCGCCGAGGCCGTTCCTTCTGTGGCTACCGAGGCCGCCTCTCCTGAGGCCGCCATGGCCGCCCGACTGCTTCGCCCGCAGCGCCCCGCCAGCCCGCACCCCAACAATAGGCCCATCGCACCTGGAGCCTGGCTCTCCTTGAGGCTGCTCATCTGTGGGGGCTGAGGCTGCAGTCTGTGGAGGGATGAAGTCTTCCCAGCTCCCACGGACCTTTCCCATCCATCTTCTGCCGAGGAGTATTGGCCCACCGCCTGCAATGATCCATAAGGGTAAACCATGCATCTCGCCCCCGTGAGATACCTGCACATCCACTCTGCCGAGAACAGGTATCAGCGCCTCGGTGTAAGTACGCAGCTTAGCCGTGACCGGGGCCAGCTTGGGTCGTGCAGCCGGGTTATCCCACAGTTTCTCAAAAGTTCTCTGACTCATTAACGATGGACCCGATCCCGTATCCACTACCACACTCACTGGAACGCCTTCAATTTTTACTTCCATTATCACAGGGGGCGAATCGTCGGTGCACGGATACAGTCCCATCACCTAACCTTCATCTGCCTGCCCCTCGCTGAGCAGTGAGTCATTCCCCGTCTCCTCAGCCACGCGGTGAGTCCGATTTCTTTTACACATACGCTGAAGGTGGCCTTTAATGTGGCAGGTATTGCACATGTATACTCCGCAAACCTGCGCCGGTGAGCCCCATGGCTTCCTCCACAGCGCCAGCATGGTGCTGCTTGATTGACCCCCTCAGTGGACTCTGAATTCCAGGACCCCGAGGTCCGTGCTCTCTGCTCTGGGCAGAGCCACGTTCTGCAGTTTTGTCCGTGGTGGGCGCTATCCTGTGGACAGTGCCTGCCTGGTTTGAGGCTGTGTGGATTATTTGCTTGGTGCTGCAAGTCGAGGTCATATATGCCCGGCTGATGGTGATGGCCTTTGTCAGGGTGACTGTGGGTTCCGTGGCTAGCAGCTTGTGAAGGAGGCCCTCATGGCCAATCCCCATGAAGAAAATGTCCCGCAGCGCCTCGTCAAGGTGTGCCCCAAAATCACACGGCGCCACGAGTCTCCTGAGGTCCGCAGCATATTTGGTGACATCCTGGCCCTCGGGTCTGCAGTGATGGTAGAATTTGTATCTGGCCGTGAGGATACTCTCCTTCGGTTGCAACTGGTCATGAATGAGTTCGACCAGCTCCTCGTATGACTTGTCCCTGGCGCTCTCGGGTGCCAGCAAATCCCTGACAAGACGTAAACCTCATCGCCACAACTGGAAAGCAATATCGCCTTATGCCTCTCTCTCAGTGCGTCCGTGTCCTCCGTCAGGTTGTTTGCTGTGAAGTATTACTCGAGTTGTTCCGTGAAGGCATCCCAATCATTGCCCACGGTAAAATCCTTTAGCGAGCCCAGAGTTGCGTTGAGTTCGTTCGCTTCCTCGTCGTCAGTGTGGTGTATGTAGCACACGAGACACTGACTCCACACGGTCTGTTGTTGATCTAACTGCTGTGACCTTGGTCCTTTATTCACTAGCTTCAGAGTGCCCACAGGTGTGCTGGGGGGGCCTTATATACTGCCTCGTGCAGGTACTTTCAGGTCTCCCACCGCAGCACCCTCTGTGGTGCACCATTGTACTTGTCCTATATTTGAGGTACTGGCACAATACACAACAGAAGGGAACTTGCAGGTGATGGTGTTCCCATGCGCCTGTCCTTCTAGGTGATAGAGGTCATAGGTTTGGGAGGTGCTGCCGAAGAAGACTTGGCGAGTTGCTACAGTGCATCTTGTAGATGGTGCACACTGCAGCCACGGTACGCCGGTAGTGGAGGGAGCGATTGTTGAAGGTGATGGATGGGGTGACAATCAAGCGGGCTGCTTTGTCCTGGATGATCACGATCTTCCTGAGTGTTGTTGGAGATTCACTCATCCAAGCAAATGGAGAGTATTCCATCAGACTCCTGACTTGTGCCTTGTAGATGGTGGAAAGGCTTTGGGGAGTCAGTTGGTGAGACACTCGCCACAGAATACCCAGCCTCTGACCTGTTTTTGTTGCCACGGTATTTATGTGGCTGGTTCAGTTAAGTTTCTGGACAATGGTTACCCCAGGATGTTGATGGTAATGAAATTTCATATCAAAGGGAGGTGGTTAGACTCTCACTTGTTGGAGATGGTCATTGCCTGGTGTAAATGTTACTTTCCACTGATCAGCCCAAGCCTGAATGTCATCTACATCTTGCTGGCCTGCACTGCTTCATTTTCTGAGGAGTTCCAAATGGAACTGAATACTGTACAATCGATAGCGAACATCCCCACTTCTGACCTTACGATGGAGGGAAGTTCATTGATGAAGCAGCTGAAGATGGTTGGGCCTAGGACACTGCCCTGAGGAACTCCTGCAGTGATGTCCTGGGACTGGGATGATTGACCTCCAACAGCCACAACCATCTTCCTTTGTGCTGGTATGACTGCGGCCAGTTTACCTTATCATAACCCCTCAACATCTTGAATATTAATACTGTGCACAAAAGAATAAGTGAAAATAGAGTCCTTTGCCACCTAATTAAACAGAGAAAATAAACATTTCCACTGAACAAACAATATTTAGTTTTTAAAATGGCCCTGATTTTGCTCTCCATATTTGCATGGTGCTATTCAGGGCCAGGAGTTTCCTCAGAGCTGTTCCTGCTTTCCTGACGTAATTTTGCTGGAATTGTGGTGAAAACCCTGATTCCGTACATGGCAGTAGTGTAGTGGGTAGGTATGGTCATTCAGGACTGGAGGAGGAAAAGATGATTGAAGACAATGGGAATGCAGAGAATTTATGGGTGCTTGATGTGGCTGGCAATAAGAATGAGTGACAAGAAGTGGCAAGGCATAGATGTTGAAGACAAGTAGCAAAAGGCGGTCGGAGATTCTGGGAATGGTTGAAAGGTTTTGGTGCTTGAAGAGTGAGGCAGTGATAAAAAGTGGTGCGTGGCAGGTCGTAGTGGGCATTCAGGGTAGAAGCAGCAAAAATTGAGAGGAGAAAGATAAGTGGAGGGAATTTCCTCAGATCTACTCCAGCTCCTTTGCTGTAACTTTGCTGAAAATGTGGCAGGAAACTTGTTTGCGGCAGAGGTGCAAGAGCAGTTCTGAGGAAATTCCAGTTAAAGTGATTTAAGTCTGATAGTTTCTGTTGCAATGAGAAACATAAAAATGAATTTTGTATTTTCTATAGTAAGTCTTAAAAAAACACTTGGGCCCCGATATTAACTGACCCACCTGTCAGAAACTGAGCATTCACTTTCCCCGCTCTGACCCTGGAAATTGTGTTCGGGAAATTGATGGGATTGAAGGCCGATAAATCCCAGAGTACTTAAGGAAGTGGCCCTAGAAATAGTGGATGCATTGGTGATCATTTTCTGACATTCTATTGACTCTGGATCAGTTCTTATGGACTGGAGGGTAGCTAATGTAACACCACTTTTTAAAAAAGGAGGGAGGGAGAAAACGGGGAATTATAGACTGACATCAGTGGTGGGGAAAATGTTGGAATCAATTATTAAAGATGAAATAGCAGCGCATTTGGAAAGCGGTGACAGGATCAGTCCAAGTCAGCATGGATTTATGAAAGGGAAATCATGCTTAACAAATCTTCTAGAATTTTTTGAGGATGTAACTAGTAGAGTGGACAAGGGAGAACGAGTGGATGTGGTGTATTTGGACTTTCAAAAGGCTTTTGACAAGATCCCACACAAGAAATTAGTGTGCAAAATTAAAGCACATGGTATTGGGGGTAATGTATTGACGTGGATAGAGAACTCGTTGGCAGACAGCAAGCAGAGAGTCGGAATAAACGGGTCCTTTTCAGAATGGCAGGCAGTGACCAGTGGGTTGCCGCAGGGTTCAGTGCTGGGACCCCAGCTATTTACAATATACATCAATGATTTAGATGAAGGAATTGAATGTAATATCTCCAAGTTTGCAGATGACACTAAGCTGGGTGGAGGTGTGAGCTGTGAGGAGGATGCTAAGAGACTGCAGGGTGACTTGGACAGGTTAGGTGAGTGGGCAAATGCATGGCAGATGACGTATAATGTGGATAAGTGTGAGGTTATCCACTTTGGTGGCAAAAACAGGAAGACAGAATATTATCTGAATGGTGACAGATTAGGAAAAGGCGAGGTGCAACGAGAGCTGGTTGACATTGTACATCAGTCATTGAAGTTTGGCATGCAGGTACAGCAGACGGTGAAGAAGGCAAATGGCATGTTGGCTTTCATAGCTAGATGATTTGAGTGTAGGTGCAGGGAGGTCTTACTGCAGTTGTACAGAGCCTTGGTGAGGCCACACCTGGAATATTGTGTTCAGTTTTGGTCCCCTAATCTGAGGAAGGACATTCCCGCTAGTGAGGGAGTACAGCAAAGATTCACCAGATTGATTCCTGGGATGGCAGGGCTGACATATGAGGAGAGACTGGATCAACTGGGATTGTATCCACTGGAGTTTAGAAGAATGAGAGGGGCTCTCATAGAAACATATAAAATTCTGACGGGATTGGACAGGTTAGAGGCAGGAAGAATGTTCCTGTTGCTGGGGAGTTCCAGAACCAGGGGTCACAGTCTAAGAATATGGGGTAAACCATTTTGGACATAGATTAGGAGAAACTTCTTCACTCAGAGAGTGGTTAACCTGTGGATTTCTCTAATGCAGAAAGTTGTTGAGGCCAGTTTATTAGATATATTCAAGAGGGAGTTAGGTATGGCCCTTACGGCCAAAGGGATCAAGGGGTATGGAGAGAAAGCAGGAAAGTGGTACTGAGGTTGAATGATCAGACATGATCTTATTGAATGGCGCTGCAGGCTCGAAGGGCCGAATGGCCTACTCCTGCACCTATTTTCTATGTTTCTATGTTTCTATTTGGGTCTCATCAGGACCCAAACTGCAATTTTATTTGAAGACCCGAGTAGGGGAGCAGTGATGCCTTTCCGTCAGAGAATCTTGTTGGGCCAGAAAAAGCCCAGAAGGTAAGTTTTAAAGTTTTAATTTAAAATTTGATGTGGGCCAAGAGGGCAAACGTGCTCCTCTGGGCCTCACAAGGAAGCCTTGGGCCTCCCTTGTGCCGGGCTACCTCCCTCCAGATCATGGCCAGAGCCTCCCTTCCTCCCCGCCCACTGACTGCCAGAGACTGTTCCCACAGATCTCTGGCTATGGCTTCCTGCTGCCAGATGCCTATCTCCGCCTATCAGAGAGGTAGTCAATCTGGCCAGGTGTATTCAAATGAGGCGCTGTTGTTATGATGGGTAGGGTCCCCACTTTCCCGAGCTTGCCGGGTTAGTTGCCCCGCTAATGGGCTCCCGCACACCCTTCCCAACCCCTCTGTAAAAATCAAAGCCCTTATTGCAGTGTCACTGCCATCATGATCCACTTAACTTAATAATAAGTATGAGAAACTGTCATGTATGTAACCTCTATGTAACACCACTGCAATACTGTATATAGTTAAGCAATCCACACCTTGACCACAGGGGGTGAACTGGTGGGAGACACTCCTTACCTGGTCATCCAGGTATATAAAGGGAGGTCCCACGCAGGGTCATCAATTCTTGGTCCTGTGAATAAAGGTTCAGGTCATAGAGTGACCTTATCCATAGAATGTGCCTCGTGTGGGTTTTGTGCCTTTGAGTATGGACATTACATTGGCGACGAGAAACGGGAATCAACGACCCATGAGAATGGCCACCGGTAGCACAGAGGAACGGTACTGTATTGGTGAGGACTGGAACGATTTCATTGAGAGGCTCCAGCAAAGCTTTGTCACAAAAGAATGGCTGGGAGATGCAGCAGCCGACAAGCGAAGGGCCCATCTGCTGACCAGCTGCGGACCTAAGACTTACGCGCTCATGAAGGACCTACTAGCACCCGAAAAGCCGGCGGACAAAACCTTTGAAGAGCTCAGCAAACTAATCGGTGAGCACCTCAAACCGGTGTGCAGCATACACATGGCCCGACACAGGTTCTATACCCACCGACGTCGTGAAGGACAAAGCATACCGGACTTCGTTGCGGACCTCCGGCATTTGGCCAGTCTCTGTAAGTTCACAGACGCCTGCAGGGGTGAGATGTTAAGGGACTTCATTATTGGGGGCATCGGTCATGCGGGGATTTTCTGAAAGTTAATTGAGACCAAGGACTTGACTTTGGAAGCGGCGGCGTTGATGGCTCAGACTTTCATGGCGGGGGAGGAGGAAATCAAAATAATATACGCATGCAATTCTGCCTCCAACACGGTGGGGGATCAGGGAGTCAATATTATAAATGCGACTCAGAGCCCCACAGGCAGGCAAGGGCAGTTTGACACACCCCAGGCAGCAATAGACCCCAGAGTAGGTTTTCAACAGAGACAATGGTAGGCTGAACGGACATTTACGCCATCACATTGGACAATACGGTCCGGGATGGGGCCATTGACACCCACTAACAGGGTACTCAAGAGCAGTCAAAGGGACAATCAGCGAGGAATGCTGGGTCATAGCTCCTTTGTTTACAACAATGGGAATCTCAGCTCATGCTGGCGGTGTGGGGGCAAACACTCTGCCAGGACTTGCAGGTTTCAACAATTTGTCTGCAGAAATTGCAACCTCAGTGGCCATTTATCTCGAATGTGCAGGAAGCCTGTAACCAGGCTAATTTATGAAGCGGATGGACCAGAAGAGGGGTCTGTGAGGCAGGATGACTCTTGGGGCAAATCAATGGAAGCTGAAGTTCAGCGGGTTCATGTGGCAAACATTCACTGCTCATATACCAAAACGCCACCAATGATGATGAAGGTTTTATTAAACGGCATCCCTGTACGCATGGAGCTGGACAAGGGGGCCAGCTAGTTACTCATGAGCGTTCAACAATTCGAAAAGCTATGGCCACTCAAAGCCAGCAGATCCAAACTAGAACGCATTTAGACACAACTACGGACATATACCAAAGAAATCATTCCAGTACTAGGCAATGCAATGTTGGCGGTCACACACAATGGATCAGTGACCCGGCTGCCGCATTGGATTGTCCCGGGCAATGGTCCCGCACTGTTGGGGAGGAGCTGATTAGCTGAGATGAATTGGAAATGGGGAGATGTGCACGCAGTGTCATCTGTGGAGCAAAGTTCATGCTCACAAGTCCCACAACAATTTGAGTCACTATTCCAACTTGGCGTCGGGACGTTCAAAGGTACCAAAGTAGTGACCACCCCAGACGCCAGACCAGTGCACCACAAAGCCAGAGCGGTGCCGTATGTGATGCGGGAGAAAATTGAGAGCGAATTGGAAAAAATTAGGGTTCATGGGATTGGAGGTAATATACTAGCATGGATTGAGGATTGGTTAATGGACAGAAAACAGAAAGTAGGAATAAACAGGTCATTTTTGGGTTGGCAGATGTAACTAGTGGGGTACCGCAAGGATCGGTGGCTTGGGCCTCAGCTATTCACAATATATATCAATGATCTGGATGAGAAGACCAAATGTAATATATCCAAGTTTGCTGATGATACAAAGCCATGTGGGAATGTAAGTTGTGAGGAGGATGAAAAGAGGCTTCAAGGGGATATTGACAAGCTCTGTGAGTGGCAAGAACATGTCTAGAAATGTGAAGTTATCCACTTTGGTCGGAAAAATTGAAAAGCAGGGTTGTTTTTAAATGGTGAGAGATTGGGAAATGTTGGTGTTCAGAGGGACCTGGGTGTCCTTGTACAGGCATCGCTGAAAGTTAACACGCAAGTACAGCAAGCAATTAAGAAAGAAAATGGTTATATTGGCCTTTATTACAAGAGGATTTGAGTATGAGTAAAGACGTCTTACTGCAATTATATAAGGCCCTGGTGAGACAATACCTGGAGTATTGTGTACAGTTTTGGTCTCCTTACCTAAGGACGGATATACTTGACAGAGAGGGAGTGCAACGAAAGTTCACCAGACTGATTTCGGGGCTAGGGGGATTGTCCTATCAGGAGAGATTGGGTAGACTAGGCCTATATTCTCTAACGTTTAGAAGAATGAGAGGTGATCTCATTGAAACATACAAAATTCTTACAGGGCATAACAGGGTAGATGCAGGGAGGATATTTCCTCTGGCTGAGGAGTCTACACCAGGGGTCAGAGTCTCAGAATAAGGGATCAGCCATTTAGGACTGAGATGAGGAGAAATTTCTTCACTCAGAGGTTTGTGAATCTTTGGAATTCTCTACCCCAGAGGGCTGTGGAAGCTTAGTCGTTGAGTATATTCAAGAAGGAGATCGTTAGGTTTTTGGATATTAAGGGAATCAAGGAATATGGGGATAATGCAGGAAAGTGTAATTGAGGTAGAAGTTCAGCCATGATCTCATTGAGTGGCAGAGCAGGCTCGAGAGGCCAAATGGCCTACTCCTGCTCCTTATTCTTATGTTCTTATGCTATCAGTTGTTAGAGGCAGACCTTTCAGGACTGAAATTAGAAAAAACTTCTACATACAAGGGGTGGTAGAAGTTTGGAACTCACTTCCGCAAACGGCAATTAATGCTAGACCAATTTGTTAATTTTAAATCTGAGATTAATAGCTTTCTGTTGAACATAGATATTGAGTTAGATCTCAGATCAGCCATGATCTCATTGAATGGCAGAGCAAGCTCGAGGGGATGAATGGCCTACTCCTGCTCCTATGTTCCTATGTTTCCTGGACTGTCCTTTCCCCTTGCTCCTGCTCATGTGCTCTGGGAATAACCCTATGTAGACCTTCTAACTCATTACCTATAGTACCCAGGATGTTGATTTCTGTACTGATGCCTCGAGTGAGTGATGGAACATCTTAGGTGGTATATTCCCTTCAATCTGTTCAGTTTCAAGGCCCAAGTCGGCTGAAGGACCGAGAAAAAGGGCAATGGGGCAAGGATGAGAGATAATGGTAAGGGTAAGCAGTAGCAAATGTGTGGCAGCCATAAGCTGTCATGCTGCATGTGTGAGCTAAGTGGAGAATTAAGTGGAAAAAGAAAAGGAGGAGAAATGGCCAAACACCTTGCTGTGCATGGCATCCAACCTCGTTATCTCCAGTGCTGCAAATCGTCCCTCTGACAATGATGTCAATTGCAGAGTCCTCCATTGGAGTCAATGTTTGCATTGCGGTGAGACACCTTCCTGTTCTTGACTAGAAAAATCTGTGTTCTAAAGTGGATACAACTGCATTAGATACAACTGATAGGTTCTTTCTTCTAGCATGGCCCATGTAACATCACCAAGGAATCCAAGCATATTCGAGTATATTCCACGCCTACAGTTTAATGGCTCTGAGTTAATTTGAAAATCTCTTTAGTTGATACGAAAGAAACCTACATAAACTCGCACAGTGTGGTAATCAGTGATGACAGTGATGCAAATGTGCTGTGCTGTGTCTTGAAGTTGGTGTTTGTGCATGGCTTGAATTCAAAGTTCTTCAAAATAGACGGAGGAAACTGAGTGCAAAAGGGCAATTGAGCGTAGCTCCCACAGCCTTTCTTTTGGACCCTGCTTAAAACACTCATTTTTTTTTTATCAGTGCCACGCTTCAACCAGGCTTAATACTGCTGTATGCCAACATAGAAACATAGAAACATAGAAAATAGGTGCAGGAGTAGGCCATTTGGTCCTTCGAGTCTTCACCATCATTCAATAAGATCATGGCTGATCATTCACCTCAGTACCCCTTTCCTGATTTCTCTCCATATCCCTTGATCCCTTTAGCCATAAGGGCCATATCTATCTCCCTCTTGAATATATCCAACGAACTGGCATCAACAACTCTCTGCGGTAGGGAATTCCACAGGTTAACAACTCTCTGAGTGAAGAAGTTTCTCCTCATCTCAGTCCTAAATGGCTTAGCCCTTATCCTTAGACTGTGTCCCCTGGTTCTGGACTTCGCCAACAGGAACATTCTTCCTGCATCAAACTTGTCCAGTCCCGTCAGAATTTTATGTTTCTATGAGATCCCCTCTCATCCTTCTAAACTCCAGTGAATACAGGCCCAGTCGATCCATCCTCTCCTCATATGTCAGTCCTGCCATCCCAGGAATCAGTCTGGTGAACCTTCGCTGCACTCCCTCAAGAGCAAGAATGTCCTTCCTCAGATTAGGAGACCAAAACTGAACACAATATTCCATGTGAGGCCTCACCAAGGCTCTGTACAACTGCAGTAAGACATAGCTATTCTTATACTCAAATCCCCTAGCTATGAAGGCCAACATGCCATTTGCCTTCTTCACTGCCTGCTGTACCTGCATGCCTACTTTCAATGACTGATGTACCATGACACCCAGGTCTCGTTGCACCTTCCCTTTTCCTAATTTGCCGTCATTCAGATAATATTCTGTCTTCGTGTTTTTGCCCCCAGAGTGGATAACCTCACATTTATATGGGTGTTGTGTAATGAGAGAGGATTAATTAGCAATCTCGTTGTCCGAGGCCCCTTGGGGAAGAGTGACCATAATATGGTGAAATTCTGCATCAGGATGGAGAATGAAACAGTTAATTCAGAGACCATGGTCCAGAACTTAAAGAAGGGTAACTTTGAAGGTATGAGGTGTGAATTGGCTAGGATAGATTGGCGAATGATACTTAAGGGGTTGACTGTGGATGGACAATGGCAGACATTTAGAGACCGCATGGATGAACTACAACAATTGTACATTCCTGTCTGGCGTAAAAATAAAAAAGGGAAGGTGCATCAACCGTGGCTATCAAGGGAAATCAGGGATAGTATGAAAGCCAAGGAAGTGGCATACAAATTGGCCAGAAATAGCAGCGAACCCGGGGACTGGGAGAAATTTAGAACTCAGCAGAGGAGAACAAAGGGTTTGATTAGGGCAGGGAAAATGGAGTACGAGGAGAAGCTTGCAGGGAACATTAAGAGAGATTTCAAAAGTTTCTATAGATATGTAAAGAGAAAAAGGTTAGTAAAGACAAACGTAGGTCCCCTGCAGTCAGAATCAGGGGAAGTCATAACGGGGAACAAAGAAATGGCAGACCAATTGAACAAGTACTTTGGTTCGGTATTCACTAAGGAGGACACAAACAACCTTCCGGATATAAAAGGGGTCAGAGGGTCTAGTAAGGAGGAGGAACTGAGGGAAATCCTTATTAGTCAGGAAATTGTGTTGGGGAAATTGATGGGATTGAAGGCCAATAAATCACCAGAGCCTGATGGACTGCATCCCAGAGTACTTAAGGAGGTGGCCTTGGAAATAGCGGATGCATTGACAGTCATTTTCCAACATTCCATAGACTCTGGATCAGTTCCTATGGAGTGGAGGGTAGCCAATGTAACCCCACTTTTTAAAAAAGGAGGGAGAGAGAAAACAGGGAATTATAGACCAGTCAGCCTGATCTCAGTAGTGGGTAAAATGATGGAATCAATTATTAAGGATGTCATAGCAGCACATTTGGAAAGAGGTGACATGATAGGTCCAAGTCAGCATGGATTTATGAAAGGGAAATCATGCTTGACAAATCTTCTGGAATTTTTTGAGCATGTTTCCAGTAGAGTTGACAAGGGGGAACCAGTTGATGTGGTATATTTGGACTTTCAGAAGGCTTTCGACAAGGTCCCACACAAGAGATTAATGTGCAAAGTTAAAGCACATGGGATTGAGGGTAGGGTGCTGACATGGATTGAGAACTGGTTGGCAGACAGGAAGCAAAGAGTAGGAGTAAATGGGTACTTTTCAGAATGGCAGGCAGTGACTAGTGGGGAACCGCAAGGTTCTGTGCTGGGGCCCCAGCTGTTTACACTATACATTAATGATTTAGACGAGGGGATTAAATGTAGTATCTCCAAATTTGCGGGTGACACTAAGTTGGGTGGCAGTGTGAGCTGTGAGGAGGATGCTATGAGGCTGCAGAGTGACTTGGATAGGTTAGGTGAGTGGGCAAATGCATGGCAGATGAAGTATAATGTGGATAAATGTGAGGTTATCCACTTTGGTGGTAAAAACAGAGAGACAGACTATTATCTGAATGGTGACAGATTAGGAAAAGGGGAGGTGCAACGAGACCTGGGTGTCATGGTACATCAGTTATTGAAGGTTGGCATGCAGGTACAGCAGGCGGTTAAGAAAACAAATGGCATGTTGGCCTTCATAGCGAGGGGATTTGAGTACAGGGGCAGGGAGGTGTTGCTACAGTTGTACAAGGCCTTGGTGAGGCCACACCTGGAGTATTGTGCACAGTTTTGGTCTCCTAACTTGAGGAAGGACATTCTTGCTATTGAGGGAGTGCAGCGAAGGTTCACCAGACTGATTCTCGGGATGGCGGGACTGACCTATCAAGAAAGACTGGATCAACTGGGCTTGTATTCACTGGAGTTCAGAAGAATGAGAGGGGATCTCATAGAAACGTTTAAAATTCTGATGGGTTTAGACAGGTTAGATGCAGGAAGAATGTTCCCAATGTTGGGGAAGTCCAGAACCAGGGGTCACAGTCTAAGGATAAGGGGTAAGCCATTTAGGACCGAGATGAGGATAAACTTCTTCACCCAGAAAGTGGTGAACCTGTGGAATTCTCTACCACAGAAAGTTGTTGAATCCAATTCACTAAATATATTCAAGAAGGAGTTTGATGAAGTCCTTACTACTAGGGGGATCAAGGGGTATGGTGAGAAAGCAGGAATGGGGTACAGAAGTTGCACGTTCAGCCATGAACTCATTGAATGGCGGTGCAGACTAGAAGGGCCGAATGGCCTACTCCTGCACCTATTTTCTATGTTTCTAGGTTTCTATATTTCTATCCACATTATACTGCATCTGCCATGCATTTGCCCACTCACCTAACCTGTCGAAATCACCCTGCAGCCTCTTAGCGTCCTCCTCAC
This sequence comes from Pristiophorus japonicus, assembly GCF_044704955.1. Classification (NCBI taxonomy): domain Eukaryota; kingdom Metazoa; phylum Chordata; class Chondrichthyes; family Pristiophoridae; genus Pristiophorus; species Pristiophorus japonicus. Next base: position 466,735,852 of record NC_091977.1, on the reverse strand, counting down.
AGCTGACACCGCCATCCAGCTCAGTGTCATCTGCAAACCTGGAGATATTACACTCAATTCGTTTATCTAAATCATTAATGTATATTGTAAATAGCTGGGGTCCCAGCACTGAGCCCTGCGGCACTCCACTAGTCACTGCCTGCCATTCTGAAAAGGACCCGTTTATCCCGACTCTCTGCTTCCTGTCTGCCAACCAGTTCTCTATCCACGTCAGTACATTACCCCCAATACCATGTGCTTTAATTTTGCACACCAATCTCTTTTGTGGGACCTTTTCAAAAGCCTTTTGAAAGTCCAAATACACCACATCCACGTGTTCTCCCTTGTCTACTCTACGCGTTATATCCTCAAAAAATTCTAGAAGATTTGTCAAGCATGAATTCCCTTTCATAATCCATGCTGACTTTGACCGATCCTGTTACTGATTTCCAAATGCCCTGCTATTTCATCTTTAATAATTGATTCCAACATTTTCCCCACTACTGATGTCAGGCTAACCGGTCTATAATTATCCATTTTCTCTCTCCCTCCTTTTTTAAAAAGTGGTGTTACATTAGCTACCCTCCAGTGTCGATAGACCGTTGGAAAATGATCACCAATGTATCCACTATTTCTAGGGCCACTTCCTTAAGTACTCTGGGATACAGATTATCAGGCCCCGCGGATTTATCGGCCTTCAATCCCATCAGTTTCCCTTACACAATTTCCCGACTAATAAGGATTTCCTTCTGTTCCTCCTTCTCACTCGACCCTCGGTTCCCTAGTATTTCCGGAAGGTTATTTGTGTCTTCCTTCGTGAAGACAGACCCAAAGTATTTTTCAATTGGTCTGCCAATTCTTTGTTCCCCATTATAAATTCACCTGAATCTGACTGCAAGGGACCTACGTTTGTCTTCACTAATCTTTTTCTCTTCACATATCTATAGAAGCTTTTGCAGTCAGTTTTTATGTTTCCAGCAAGCTTCCTCTCATACTCTATTTTCCTCCTCCTAATTAAACCCTTTGTCTTCCTCTGCTGAATTCTAAATTTCTCCCAGTCCTCAGGTTTGCTGCTTTTTCTGGTCAATTTATATGCCTCTTCTTTGGATTTAACACTATCCTTAATTTCCCTTGTTAGCCACGGTTCAACTTCAGTTAACTGTCTCTTATGAGGGACTTTATTGAATGGCTTTTGGAAGTCCATATAAATAAAGTCCATAGACATTCCACTGTCCAGTAATTTTTTCATCTCTTCAAAAAATTCATCAGGCATGACCTACCTGTACAAATCCATGCTGGCTCGCTCTGATCAACTGAAATTTTTCAAGCATCACCCAACATTCCCCAGCCAGCTGGAGACCATTCTGGTTCTTTGCTTCCCCAAAATCGCCCTGCCAAGATACAAATCTCCCATATGAGATAACTCAATTCGCACTCTACTACCAACAGGTCGAAAAATGTATACACTGTGGCAAAAGACCAACCTTCTTCCAGCTTTGAGTTTGGAAACAAAATGAAAAGCAACTCCCATCAGAAATTAAAATAGCTACAGCAGAAAGAGGAACACATTCTTACCTGTCACGAACTATGACACTAATCTTTTGATCAGAAGCATCTCCTACAAGAAGAGTGTGTGCTCTGTGAAGGGGTGTGAAGATATCTGAGGCAGCTAAACATTGTGTGCATGGTGAGAGCAAGAAGCAGCAGATGTGAGGGGGATGTTGTTGATGGGACTGTAGCTGGTCTTGAGTATGTGAGTGAATGCAGAACGAGGTGTAGTGAAGTGATTGTGATTGTGATTGTGATTGAAGAATAGTCTTGTGAAGCAGAGGAGGGAAGGATTACTAGTGCTAGGGTTAAAATCTAGAACTGTAGGGCTGTGCACAAAGTAAGAGAGATGTGAAGAGGAGACTTACCTTGGCAGTCCAGGTGAGGTCTGCAGACAGGCCCTTGGGACAATACTGCTAGCATTGATGGGCTCATACAACTCTCTGCATTACTGCCGGATCATTTTCTGGGGCATCTGTCACCCTTGAAAAGTAACAAGACTTCTCTCCTGTTCCACACTTGCTCCATGAGCACATCCATTGCTCGATCAGGGAACCCAGGGGAAGGGGGTGTGAGTCCCTGCATGACATCATGTTGCTTTCTGCTTCAATATCTCAATACTCTGCTGACCAGCTTTGAAAAGTGACTTCCCCTTTAAGTTGCAGTCTGCATTTAAATGATGGCACATCATCTGATTTCCCACTATCTGAATGAGCAACCTGTCAATAAGGAATGCGATTAGTGTCATCAGGTCACTGCTGGTATTTAAATGAATCAGGCCTCCAGCCATGTCATCCGGCGGCAAAGCAATCCCCCATCACTGTCTGCCCGATATGTGCTAGTCACAAATTGACCCTAATTACTCATTTACGTTATCTCCTCTTTCCAATCTTGATGGTGCTCTTCACCACAGACCTTACCCTAGCTACTGTATGAAAGTCACCAATTATTTTAACCTTTAAGGCATTGAAAGGCTTTTTGTCTGCCATCGCTGAACTCTATTGTTGAATAACTATGTTTACAAAAACAATAAAAGGAGCAAAAAAGAGGACGTAGGACACATATTGCTCTTAAATTAAGTTATTTATTGTGTCTTCCTCTTTAAACTTTTGGACTTAAATTAACAGAGAAGATTTCATGAAAGAGCAAAAATTGATAGATCCCCTATGGAAAGACTAAAACAGTTAATTTATTTTATTGCTCCATGTTTCAGATATAAAAATTGGAGATTTATTAAGTCTACTGTAAGATATGAGCTTGCAGGTAGGACTGTTGTGATAATGCATATAATTAAATAGCACCATGTGGAAAAACTGCACCATTAGCATTGTTATTGGGGGCAACAGACCAATAAAATATTCACAATAAATAGAATTAAAAAAATTGAAAATCATTATTATTGCCCAAAACACTGGAAAACTTTACTCTCATCTTCCAAGTGTAAGTTGTATGCAGATCCAATGGTTAAAGGGACAAACTAAATCTGGTTTTATTCTCTGGTTAAAACAGTATTTAAAATAATATTCCACTTTATCAATCCATTTTGCCACATGTTCCTTTAAAATGCAAATCTAGTGCTCAGCCCATGTCATGATTATTCAATTAAAACTGATCGTAGGAATGTACAATTTGAAAACCTGCATGCAGCTCTGTCACAGCACTGACAGAAAAGATGCTTGTAACATATATAATGCTGGTTAATGACCGGCATTGAGATTTATGACATAGGCCTCTTGGGATGGGATACCCAGGTGCAATAATGCCCTCCTGGCTTGAGAATTCAACACTGCTTAATAAATATACTTTAGAAAAGGCGTATTTGTTTTTTGCTCTTATCAATCCTTTTTATAGGATTTTGTCAATCTGCTGTTAATATTTGTGGAAGTAATCCATTCAATGGAGATGCCGCGAGTGAAGGAGAATCTCTAGGAGTTGGGTAATCATTGGGAAAATGATGAAAGGGAGTTTCCAGTATGATCATAACCTGACGGGGTCACATATATGAGTGATCATGTACCAGACGTTGACAAGTTACGATTAGTTAGACATTGGTTATTTGAATAGTTCACTAGACATCCCAATTTGGGTAAGTGACTAATTCAGGTAACTGATGAGCCTAGGAGTTCAATGGTGCCCCGCCCTCTTTTTTTCCTAATCACCCTCTGTCCCAATCGCCTTCCCTTCTCCCTTAAGCACTTACTTTAGACCGTTGCCGGAACTTCAGCGGCCAGAACTTCCAATCCTCTTCACCGGCGAGCTGCCTGTCATGCCCAGCAGCTATCCACAACTCACCAGTCTAATTTAATATCGAATGCGCCTCAGGTATACCTGTTTAGGCGCAGTGATCATTCTCTGCACCCAGTTCTAGGCTGGATTGTGTTCATTCCAATGCTGTACTGCATTAAATTGTATCAATTCAGCACAGAAACTAGTATAGCGAGCTGTGAAATAATTGTACATGCCTGGACATCCAGCTGATATGATAAACTGATAAACTGATCAATTTACATAAGAGAGGTTTAAATACTTGGTTTATAACTGTATACATATTTAAAACAGATGTCGAAAGAGACAAGCAGTCTCTTAAGAGACAAGCAGTTCGACATTCATCTAGTTAAAATGGGCGAGCTGCCTGTTGAGCCATGACAGGCGCCAGCAGCTCAGTGTATATGAGGACCAGGCCCAATTTCAGGCTCGCCTCGGGCCATTTGATTTGGGCACACCATTTTTTTTACCCCACAGAGTAAAACTGTAGGATAACCTCCAGTAGTTTTTTCTGGCTTTCTCGCCCACGGGATTAATGCAGATTTAGCCACAGTACAGCTAAGCAAGATAATATCACAGTAAGTGATATTTTTCATGTCTTACTGTAGCATAACATCAATTTACCCGATAATTTAAAGTTGTGTGTAAGTCAGCTTTAAGAGAACATGGTTAAATTCTCCATCAATTCCAATTTCATCCTGTCGCAATAATGTGAGCATGTAGCGATGGAACACGCAAACGGTTGAGCCTGGGATCACGAACATCAATCCACTTTTCCACTGTGACACTAACTTCAACGTTCCCTTAATGTTTCAATGTGACCTGCCACTTCAGGGTTTTGATAGAACAGCATTCAATTTGTATCAGGCAATGCAATAAAGGTCTGGACAAGAATGATAAATGTCTTTGCTTATGATTCACTAACAACTCACATTTTAACTCCTCATCTTTCCTTTCAAAAAGTAATGTAACTACTGATAGGATGAAGAGTGTAAAGTAGTAACAGAAGCCAGTTTGCACTTTAATATACTTTTCTTTGCCTCTGTCCCTACTAGTACATGGTCCCCATGGTAATTACCTCTGATGGAATGTGACAGATCAACATCACCTGTGACATTCGCTTTTAGGGAGATGATTTCTGTAGCTGCCAGTGCATTGAGCCAAATACCCGAATGTCATCACAGGCAGCACTCCCTAATATTGTTGTATTAGAGATGAGGTCTTGGTCTCCATCCAAGAGTTTATAATATTTCCACTACGCATTTTATCACACATCCCCCACTGTCACTGAAATCTTCCTAGCTGGCAGGTTTACAGTAGACCATCATTAATCTTAACTATGCTGCAGCAGTTGGGCGACAGATGATTTATCGCACTCGCCGTTCTGCAGGACCCAGGTGAATAGCACTCAGCTGTACTTACTGCATTGGGTTACATTACCATCATTGACCCGTCTTACAGTGCAACCATTTATGTTTATTTTGTTGGAATTTTTTTTCCAGGCGTTCAATTACACAGTTTATGATCATTTAACAATGTTTTTTTCGATCTAAAACATGCTGATCAGCAAATAGTATTTACCTTTTCACCAGCAAGGGCCAGTTGGCAAGAGTAGAATCCTAGTAGATTTTGGAGAAATGAGTTAAAGTATATAGCCAGCTGTGCTCTTTGAAAAATAAAATACCGTTCTGCAGTTTTACAGAAATATAATTCTGTTTTTAATGTCAGGTGGGGTATATTGATATTAATTTGAGTAAAAAGCCAATTGAACGGGTCCATAACATTTGTATTCTTTATCCATAGTTTTTTCAGTGTTTTATTTTCTTATGTTTTTTTGCCACCTGTCCCCAATTCTAAGGAGCATGCCAACCAGGGGAGCTCACTGCTTGACTTAGTTGCGGAACACAGGCAGCACGTAAAAATATAGCTGGGCTTTGTGAATCATGCAGGAAAAAAAACTCACTCGAGCATGCTGTAATGCTGAAGGTTATTTTTAATGGGTATCCAGTACAAGTATAGAATCTAATCTGCAATTATTTTTTCTTCTCTTTCCTATTCAAGCAACTCTCTTTCAAACAATGTATTTGGCAATGGTAAGCCAGTTTGAGGTTCAATATCACCATCCTTGTATACTTCTTGTTAGTTACAGGCAATGTTACTGTTAGGTTTTTAGGTTTTTATATGTGATATTTTCCTCAGGTTGAGTACCACTCTCTCATGTGTGGCCCCAGTCCAACATTTCTGTACCAACCTTTTACCTACTCAGTGCCTAGCTAAATGTAGCGAGTCCAGGAGTCGAACAGGGAACCCTTATTACTGTGCTTGGCTGACTGGATATTTCATGTGCCGCCATGGGATTCTTTTCACTTCGCTAGGCACAAGAATAAACATTCTGTCAAAGTGTAGCTTTTAGCGTATAAACGACTAGACAGATTAATTGAACAGTAAACAAATAAATGAATGGTACCAAGAACAAACAGTAATTTTACAGTAATTATATACTTAACAAACTCACTTCTCTGCGCTAACATTTAATATATACCTGAAATCTTGAAACATGGACCCTGATTAGTTTCACGTGCTACCACAGTCTCTATCTTATCCTTATCTCTGATGGCTTCAGGTTGACTTGCCTGAGAGAAAGTCAGCCTCAGATGTACCATGCAAAATCATTTGAAGATATATAATAACTTGCATTTATATAGCACCTTTAATGTAGCAAAACATCCAAGTCTCATTAACAAAATAATCTTTCATAACTACATTCGGTGATCAGACATTCAGCAGATTCAAAATGGTGATTACCCACACAAATACAGTTGCCAATCAAACATAAATATCAAAAAAGTCCACAGGATAAAGGACTTGGAATTGAATGGCTTGACCCCCCCCCCCATCCCGCTAATTTAGATCAAACTATCCTTCTATCCTTTTCCACTTGATTAGTAATGTAACAATGCTATTGTCACCTATTTACAACAGTATTTTGGAACACAATGGAGGGGGCAATCTCCCACAGAACTTCCAGTTATATATACATGTCCCATTGATACCCATATAGACAACCTGTCAAAGTCCCGAGTTGTGTATTGAACAGGCTAGCCATGTACTGTAAATGGACCTAGATTTTTAACCTTGCATGTACCATGGCCAGCAAGACAGATAACATAATCCATCATCTTCAAAATGTTACATTTTGACACAGCTACTGGGAAATAAATTGTTACAACAGGAGTTTAAGGCACTAACCTTTTGATGATGGCCACAATTCCATCAATGTTTTCCTCGAGGTTCACTCTCACGAATGTTGTAACATACCATGCAGTGAAGCTTTGAGATGTGAGACTATCTACAGTTTATTCCTGATTTAAGATATGCTTCAATGAGTAGTTGCCAAGTAGAGACCAGGCATTTCTCTGTATGAAGAGACAATAAAAATAAAACAACATTTTAGTAGTCATCTTTCACTCTCTGTATGGGTGCAGGGACAATCCTCCCTCCTATAGCATTATCTTGCCTCCTGTTGCTGGGTAGAAAGAAAAGAAGGCAGAACTGCACTGAATCCCAGCTATAGTAACAGCCCATATCAACATAAGGAAGCTTGACAACAGAAAAGGTTAGTCAGCCCATCAGCTCACTCCTTTCAGTTCCCCCACCCACTATTTTAGGTGGTCAGCTATTCACAGGATCCAAAATGGTGCTTGCCCACACAAATACAATTGCCAATCAAACATACATTTCTATATTCTTTTCCTATCTCCCATGTGAATGAAACAGATCCAATAATATCTCTCTAATCCCCAATGCCCTTTGTCAACAGGTATTGATCAACCGACTGAGAATATCTACTTTTTCTGGTAGTGTGTTTAATAAAATCCAGTAAACTGGGGGAAATATTATTTTAATCTCTGATCTCGTGTGAGGCTAGTGAATCTTTCAATTGTTTTTTTCAGTTGCAGGATAAAAAAATGACAATTTGAAAAATCACATATTTTAAAGATTTGTGATTGTTTGTGCTGAAGAGTACCAAATCAGCACCACAACTGTCCTTTCTTCAAAGTACAGTAAAAATATTGATGACATAGTGTTCAGTTTGGTAAGTCATCATAAATCAAGTTATTGGTGCACTAGCTCCATTAACATAGAATTGCTTCTATCTCTTCCACAGTACTACAGAGCAAAAATCTGTATCCTTAAAAAATCTATGGCAGCACATCAGAAGAAGCCCTGCGGAAATTCTACCCCTGTACGTTTTGTCCACTATTAAATTGTATTAACACCATGGACCACTTATAGTGAGGGTTCGATGCTACTAAAATGTAGCCTAGGTTTTAACACAAAAAAAATGTAATATGTAATGTAATCTAACTTCTCTGAAGACAACCTTTATACTCATATTAACTTACTTCTCCCCCTCACAAACATAGTCATAAAGAACTATAGTTTGTGAATTTTCGCCTGCTAGAACAGTTGCAATTAAAACAGCAACATTATAGTGAAGACAGAGAGCATAGTCTGTGCTGGAATTGGCAAACTACCAACCATTCCCTTTTGGTGGAAGGCTCCAACTGCATCATGTGAAAACAACTGAGGGTTATTTTGTACAATCAAAGTCCTGTGGGTTTCCTCTCCCAGACAGAATGTTTTTGTTTCCTGGGGAAAATGGCAGAGGTATTGTGTCCTCACTACTTGATTTTATTTGTATGGTGAACTGCGGAAAATTTACCATATACAATGATGAATGAAATGAAAAATAGATAAAAATGCACAAAGCAAAAGAATTGTAACTACCGAGAACAAGAAAATATTCTGAATATTCGACATGCTGAAATATACATTGTTCAAATTATATTCTGCATATATTTTACATTATTATGGCCCTGAAATCCCTAGGGGCCAACTCTTCTGGCATAAGTGCAGCAGAGCAGAACCCTCTTCTACTGTAGCCCGGGGATGGAATTATTTGAATGACCGAGGCGGCCTATCTGTGTGTGCAAGGTGCATTAGAGGTTCCAGCCCTCAAATACCAGCTGGGATACTGAAGCAGAGCCATATCAATACAACGGCAGGTGGGAGGCCCAGCAAGGCCCTGAACAAATCTTATTCTTCACTCCTTCTGCTCCCAATGGAGTACGTGGGCCTCTTTGAGCAAATAGTTGATCGACTTGTAAAGGGCAGAGTTGCCAAAACCCCAACCTCAGCTTCTTCTGCCTAAGTCCTCAAACTCCTTCAGTTTTTCATCAACTCTAGCCCTGAACGTTTGTCGTTTTTCCCAAAGCCTCTCCACCACCTACAAAGCACAGGTGAAGAGTGTGGTGGAACCCTCTCCATTTGCAGTAACACTCAAGACGCTCATCATCATCCAGAATAAAGTGGTCCACTTGATCAGCACTTTATTCACTAGCCTAAACATTCACTCCCTCCACCACTATGGCTGCAGTGTGTACCATCGATAAGATTCACTGCCGTAAGTTGCCAAGGTTTCTTTGGCAACAACTCCCAAACCTGCAACCTCCACCACCTAGGAAGACAAGGCAACACCTCCAAGTTCCCTTCCAAATCATACACCACCCTGACTTAGACATTGTCATCCCTTTGTCCTTGCTGGGTCAAAGTCTTGGAAATCCCTACCTAACAGCATTGTGGAAGCACCCTCACCACACGCACTGCCGATTCAAGAAGACCCACCACAGAAACTAGGAATGGGCAACAAATGCAGCATTTCCAGTGACATTTACACCAGAGAATGAAAGTAAAGATACAAAACCTCCCTTTCCCTCGCTCCACCCTTTCCAAATTGATCTCATCTATGAGAATTATCTCCTGCTTCCTCAATCTTCTCTCCACACAGCCTCTAATAACTCAACTCCTTTTCTGACAACACGTTAGCTGCCTTTGTCAATGGTTATCTTTGCTCAGGCCCGTACTTTCTCCTCTTCAAGATTGTTGTAATTTCACCAAAATCAAAAATCTACCATTCCATTGCTAACCTCGCTTTTCTCACTGAGATTCTTGAACATGTTGTGGCCTCCAGCTCTATAGCCATCACTACTGAAACTCCCTGCTCAAATTACTCCCGACTGGCTTCCGCCCTTCCCATAGCACCAAACCAACCATGGTCAAAGTCATGAATGACATTGTCTGTAGCTGGGGCCATGGTGTATTATCCCCCCTCATGGCCTTTAACCTTTCTGCTGCATTCCACACAGTAGAATGTGCCATCCTCCTCAAATGCCTCTCTTCCATTGTCCAACTCAATGGAATTGCCCTTTCATGGCTCCATTCCGTTGAACACAGCCAGTGAATTCCAAGCAATGGCTTCTCTTCTATCTCCCATGTGGTCATTTACAGAATACCCCAAGGATTTATCCTCAGCTCCCCTACTTTCTTATTTACATGCTGCCCCTCAGCAACATTATCCACAGGCATGGGGTCAGCTTTCACATGTATTCTGATCATATCCAACTCTACATCTCCCCCACTTTACTCCACCACTCAGCTGTCCCCATGCTGTCAGGCTGTGTGTTTGATATCATGTCCTGGATAAGTCTGAACTTTTCTGCAGTTCAGCATCAGGAAGATTAAAGCCATTGGAGATGCAGTGTGTTGGAGTAACAATGTGTGGTGTCCTGGAGTGGTGGAATGCAAGTTTATTTTCCCGATTTAACCCTAAACTTAGCTGTGCTATTTTCAGCAGATACCAAGTAATATTTGCCACAAGATGGAGGGAATATCAGCAAGAGATTGCTCATGGTTGCTGTCTTGTATCATTGCTGCTGGCTGCGAGCATTGCTGGGAATCAATTTCGTCTTGGCAGACTACTAATGTCCCAAAAAACCATGGGGCAACTGAGGAAAAACAAGAATTTTCAGAACTCTCCAGGAAATGCACATTGTGCTGATTTCTGCTCTTTTGGTAAAATAAAGATATCATTTTGCAGGATTAACTTTGAGGAAATTGAGATCACTTTTAAATGATCCCCACCTATTTGAAACCTCGTCGAAATTGTCTGACACAAATGTGAAATATAATATCCAAGGTGGAATAAAGGTAAATAGAATATGACACAAAATTATTTTTTCCAGTTCATTGATCAGTAATTGTATATTTGAAGTTATCTGGCAAAACAGAGCCTGTAATCATTATAATTAAACAAAAAAAACAAGAATGAAGCCAAAAAGTTGAACCAAACCATTTTCTGAGCCTAGCAGAAAAGGTTTGAACTTACAGAAGGAATTATTAAACACAGCAGTTAATTAAAACAGGCTGTTTCAGTTGGCTGACTACTGGGCATTAATTCCCAGCAGAGTTATGTGCATTGATAATTTAAATATCAAAATGGCTATATTTTTAAATGGGACCACAAAGCATGGAAGTCTGAACTATCAATTATTGACTGCAGTATGGGAATGCATCTGCTCTGTGTTGAAATAAAGGACCTCAAGCTAATTAAACTCTGCATCAATTCTATCTGTCCCTTAGTCCAGCATGGAACATTTGTATTCTTACACAATAGCCATAATAATGAAATATGAAGGCATGCATTATACAGAAATCAATTATTAATATTAATGCATGAATGGTTTTTGTAAGCCTATGGCAACAAATCATGTAAAAGTAAATCCTCTCAGTCTATCACTGTATGAATTCACTTAGTGGCAACACTAAGGAGAGAGCAGAGATGATTCTAGCCCTTCCCCTGTGAATTGACTTCTGACCACCCCCTCCCTCTGTTTGCCTCTCGTCTCGGCTTAAGCTAAATTTAACACGACACTGAGCTCTGATATTAATACAGAATTTAACACGTAGTTGCATTCTGCTTTATACATTACTTATATTGCTAGTTAGTTTGCAGTTAATCCAAGAACCCTCACATCAGCATTAAAACATAATTGATTGAATGTAACGTAGTCTAGATTGATACAAAGATGAGAGGAAAAGCAATGTGTGAGGAGGACACAGAAAATCTGCAAAAGAACATAGATAGGCTAAGTGAGTGGGCAAAAATTTGGCAGATGGAGTATAATATTGGAAAGTGTGAGGTCATGCAGTTTGGCAGAAAAAAAATCAAAGAGCAAGTTATTATTTAAATGGAGAAAGATTGCAAAGTGCCGCAGTACAGCGGGACCTGGGGGAACTTGTGCATGAAACACAAAAGGATAGTATGCAGGTAGAGCAAGTGATCAGGAAGGCCAATGGAATCTTGGCCTTTATTGCAAAGGGGATGGAGTACAAAAGCAGGGAAGTCTTGCTACAGCTATATAGGGTGTTGGTGAGGCCACACCTGGAATACTGCATGCAGTTTTGGTTTCCATATTTACAAAAGGATATACTTACTTTGGAGGCAGTTCAGAGAAGATTCACTTGGTTATTTCCGGAGATGAGGGGATTGACATGAGGAAAGATTGAGGTTGGGCCTCTACTCATTAGAATTCAGAGGAATGAGAGGGATCTTATCGAAATGTATAAGATTATGAGGGGCCTTGACAAGGTGGATGCAGAGAGGATATTTTCAGTGATGGGGGAGACTAGAACTAGAGGGCATGATCTTAGAATAAGGGGCCACCCATTTAAAACTGAGATGAGGAGAAATTTCTTCTCTCAGAGGGTTGTAAATCTGTAGAATTCAGAGAGCTGTGAAAGCTGGGACATTGAATAAATTTAAGACAGAAATAGACAGTTTCTTAAACGATAAAGGGATAAGGGGTTATGGGGAGCGGGCAGGGAAGTGGAGCTGAGTCCATGATTGGATCAGCCATGACCTTATTGAATGGTGGAGCAGGCACGAGGGGCCGTATGGCCTACTCCTGTTCCTAGTTCTTATGTTCTTATATAAGGAACCTTACATTTTTTGTAATTTGTCTGACATTCTGAAGCTCTTCATTGTGTGTGTGTGATGAAGCAAGTATTAGTTTTCATGGTATACAACAACAACTGTAACCAGTCTTTCTGGATTGATTGTTTCCAAAAATCTGTGCTAGTTTCTTATTGGTAATTTTCAAGCCACTTTCCTCACTTTTGATTCACATATTTCCTACCTTTTCATTTCTGATTGACTCAAAGTGATCCATCAGCAAAGCAGCAAAAAAAAATAACGTGTGGCGTTGCAGGAAGTGAGTGTTGCACACACGGAGTTGTCAGATATTAAATATATAACTAATGTATCTCTTGTGGCGTTGCTCATGGTAAGTTGTAATATATGGGGGTTGATTTTCATTTGTAACATGAACCTTTGTAATATTGGAGGTGAGCATCTGGCACTAATCATGTTGCTTATTGGCAGCTCAGTGATTGGTAGTGCAGGAAATCTAGCAATCCTTCCTTCACTGCTTCACAAACATCTCCATCACCGCAGAGAGTTGTTGATGCCAGTTGATTGGATATATTCAAGAGGGAGTTAGATATGGCCCTTACGGCTAAAGGGATCAAGGGGTATGGAGAGAAAGCAGGAAAGGGGTACTGAGGGAATGATCAGCCATGATCTTTTTGAATGGTGATGCAGGCTCGAAGGGCCGAATGGCCTACTCCTGCACCTATTTTCTATGTTTCAATGTTTCTATGTTTTTATACCTGCAACAGACCTAACAACTTCTTCTCCTCCTAGCCCATCCCTTCTTCCTCTCATCAGGCACACTATGTTAAGCTTCCTCAGGCACCTTCACACCCCTTCGATAGGGCACTCACTTACTCTCTTCTTGCCGGAGAAGCTGGCGGGAAACCTCAAGAACAGAAGAGGTCTCGCTAGATTGCAAACTTTGACTCCAATGGAAGACACTGCCATCAACGTCATCGGCAGATGGATGATACACCGCACAGAAAATGCAAAGCTGGTGGTCACAAACACAAGTGTGTTTGGGTATTTTTCCTTCTGTTTCTCTATCCACAACCCTCTAGCTCACACACTCAGACACACAGCATGCCAACTTGGGATGGCATTGCACTGTCACTTATCTGCTACTGCTTACGCATGCCATGTTCCTCAGCCCTTTTTCTAGGTTCTTCAGATGACTTTGGCCCTGTAGCTGCACAGATGGAGGAACACAATGACCACATGTCAGAGAATGTGTTGGAGTACACGACCAACTTGTGTGGAATCCTGGCACAGACATCAACACTTGGCAGCCAACCATGGAGTGTGTGGTCACCTCAATGGACACTGTAGCTGCAACCCCCCACCCCCACCTTGGCACCAGTAACAACATCTCTCAAGGATGCTCAAACTAGGGCCATACAGGCTCTGGCTCCACCATGACTTCTGCCTTGGACAGGCTGGGAGACCGAATGGATAGAGGCTTCAATCACATCACAGATAGCCAACAATCTTCTCTGCAGATCAGTGGGAGTGCTGAGCTGCCACCTGATAGCAGGGTCAGTTGTGCAATGATGGGAGTTCTGATAGTGGGGCAATTGTATAATGGGAGTGGAATATATTCTCTGTCTCAGGAAGATAGTTACCTTGGTGCCCCTTCAAACAATACCAGAGAGCCAGCTGGGCTGGAATGCTCTGGCATTTGCCAAGTTGCAGCAGTCTGGCCATAAAAACATAGAAACATAGAAAATAGGTTCAGGAGTAGGCCATTCGGCCCTTCGAGCTTGCACCACCATTCAATAAGATCATGGCTGATCATTTACCTCGGTACTCCTTTCCTGCTTTCTCTCCATACCCCTTGATCCTTTTAGCTGTAAGGGCCATATCCAACTGTCTCTTGAATATATTCAACGAACTAGCGTGAACAACTCTCTGCGGTAGAGAATTCCAGAGGTTAACAACTATCTGAGTGAAGAAGTTTCTCCTCATCTCAGTCCTAAATGGCTTACCCCTTATCCTTAGACTGTGACCCCTGGTTCTGGACTTCCCCAACATCGGGCACATTCTTCCTGCATCTAACCTGTCCAGTCCCGTCAGAATGTTATATGTTTCTATGAGATCCCCTCTCATTCTTCTAAACTCCAGTGAATACAGGCCCAGTCGATCCAGTCTCTCCTCACATGTCAGTTTCTGCCATCCCGGGAATCAGTCTGGTGAACCTTCACTGCACTCCCTCAATAGCAAGAAATTCCTTCCTCAGATTAGGAGACCAAAACGGAACACAATATTTCCAGGTGAGGCCTCACCAAAGCCATGTACAACTGCAGTAAGACCTCCCTGTTCCTGTACTCAAATCCTCGAGTTATGAAGGCCAACATACCATTTGCCTTCTTCACTGCCTGCTTTACCTGCATGACAACTTTCAATGACTGATATACCATGACTCCCAGGTCTCGTTGCACCTCCCTTTTTCCTAATCTGCCGCCATTCAGATAATAATCTGCCTTCGTTTTTTTGTCCCCAAAGTGGATAACCTCACATTTATCCACATTATACTGCATCTGCGAAGCATTTGCCCACTCACCTAACCTGTCCAAGTCACCCTGCAGCCTCTTAACATCCTCCTCACAGCTCAGACCGCCACCCAGCTTAGTGTCATCTGCAGACTTGGAGATATTACACTCAATTTCTTCATCTAAATCATTGATGTATATAGTAAATAGCTGGTGTCCCAGCACTGAACCCTGAGGCAGCCCCACTAGTCACTGCCTGCTATTCTGAAAAGGACCCATTTATCCCGACTCTCTGCTTCTTGTCTGCCAACTAGTTCTCTATCCATGTCAGTACATTACCCCCAATACCATGTGCTTTAATTTTGCACACAAATCTCTTGTGTGGGACCTTGTAAAAAGCCTTTTGAAAGTCCAAATGCACCACATCCACTGGTTCTCACTTGTCCACTCTACTAGTTACATCCTCAAAAAATTCCAGAAGATTTGTCAAGCATGATTTTCCATTCATAACTCCATGCTGACTTGGACCGATCCTGTCACTGCTTTCCAAATGCGCTGCTATTTCATCTTTAATAATTGATTCCAACATTTTCCCCACTACTGATGTCAGGCTATAATTCCCCGTTTTCTCTCTCCCTGCTTTTTTAAAAAGTAGTGTTACATTAGCTACCTTCCAGTCCATAGGAACTGATCCAGAGTCAATAGACTTGGAAAATGATCAGCAATGCATCCACTATTTCGAGGGCCAGTTCCTTAAGTACGCTGGGATGCAGACTATCAGGCCCTGGGGATATATCGGCCTTCAATCCCATCAATTTCCCTAACACAGTTTCCCGACTAATAAGGATTTCCTTCAGTTCCTCCTTCTCACTAGACCCTCGGTCCCCTAGTATTTCCGGAAGGTTATTTGTGTCTTCCTTCGTGAAGACAGACCCAAAGTATTTGTTCAACTGGTCTGCCATCTCTTTGCTCCCCATCATAAATTGACCTGATTCTGACTGCATGGGACCAACGTTTGTCTTCACTAATCTTTTTCTCTTCACATATCTAAAGAAGCTTTTGCAGTCAGTTATTATGTCCCCGGCAAGCTTCCTCTCATACTCTATTTTCCCCCATCTAATTAAAGCCTTTGTCCTCCTCTGCTGTATTCTAAATTTCTCCCAGTCCTCAGGTTTGCTGCTTTTTCTGGCCAATTTATATACTTCTTTCTTGGATTTAACACTATCCTTAATTTCCCTTGTTAGCCACGGTTGAGCCACCTTCCCCGTTTTATTTTTACTCCAGACAGGGATGTACAATTGTTGAAGTTCATCCATGTGATCTTTAAATGTTTGCCATTGCCTATCCACCGTCAACCCTTTAGTATCTTTCGCCAGTCTATTCTAGCCAATTCATGTCTCATACCATCGAAGTTACCTTTCTTCAAGTTCAGGACCCTAGTCTCTGAATTAACTGTGTCACTCTCCATCTTAATAATGAATTCTACCATATTATGGTCACTCTTCCCCAAGGGGCCTCACACAACAAGATTGCTAATTAGTCCTTTCTCATTACACATCATCCAGTCTTGGATGGCCAGCCCTCTAGTTGGTTCCTCAAAATATTGGTTTAGAAAACCATTCCTAATACACTCTAGGAAGTCCTCCTCCCCCGTATTGCTACCAGTTTGGTTAAAGTCACCCACGATAACTGCTGTACCTTTATTGCAAGCATCCCTAATTTCTTGTTTGATGCTGTCCGCAACCTCACTACTACTGTTTGATGGTCTGTACACAAATCCCACTCGCGTTTTCTGCTCTTTGTTATTCTGCAGCTCTACCCATATAGATTCCACATCCTCCAAGCTAATGTCCTTCCTTACTATTGCATTAATTTCCTTTTAAACCAGCAACGCTACCTTGCCTCCTTTTCCTTTCTGTCTATCCTTCCTGAATGTTGAATACCACTGGATGTTGAGTTCCCAGCCTTGGTCACCCTGGAGCCATGTCTCCGTAATGCCAATATCATATTCATTAATTGCTGCCTGTGCAGTTAATTCGTCCACCTTATTACAAATACTCCTCGCATTGAGACACAGAGCCTTCAGGCTTGTCTTTTTAACATACTTTGCCCCTTTAGAATTTTGCTGTAATGTGGCCCTTTTTGACTTTTGCCTTGGGTTTCTCTGCCCTCCAATTTTACTTTTCTTCTTTCTATCATTTGCTTCTGCCCCCATTCTACTTCCCTCTGTCTCCGTGCATCGGTTCCCATCCCCCTGCCATATTAGTTTAAACCCTCCCCAACAGCACCAGCAAACACTCCCCCTAGGACATTGGTTCCGGTCCTGCCCAGGTGCAGACCGTCCGGTTTGTACTGGTCCCACCTCCCCCAGAACCGGTTCCAATGTCGCAGGAATTTGAATCCCTCCCTCCTGCACCACTCTTCAAGCCACATATTCATCTTAGCTATCCTGCAATTCCTACTCTGACTGTCATGTGGCACTGGTAGCAATCCTGAGATTACTACTTTTGAGGTCCTACTTTTTAATTTAACTCCTAGCTCCCTAAATTCAGCTTGTAGGACCTCATCTTTTTTGCCTCATTTTTTGCCTATATCATTGGTACCTATATGCACCACGACAACTGGCTGTTCACCATCCCCCTCCAAAATGTCCTGTAGCCACTCCGAGACGTCCTTGACCCTTGCACCAGGGAAGCAACATATCATCCTGGAGTCTCGATTGTGGCCGCAGAAACGTCTGTCTATTCCCCTTACAATAGAATCCCCTACCACTATAGCTCTCCCATTCTTTTTCCTGCCCTCCTGTGCAGCAGAGCCACCCTTGGTGCCATGAACTTCGCTGCTGCTGCCCACCACTGATGAATCATCCCCCCCCAACAGCACCCAAAGCGGTGTATCTGTTTTGGAGGGCGATGACCGCAGGGGATCCCTGCACCACCTTCCTTCCACTGCTCTGCCTGATGGTCACCCATTCTCTATCTGCCTGAGTAACCGTTAGCTGCGGTGTGACCAACTCACTAAATGTGCTTTTCACAACATCCTCAGCATCGCAGATGCTCCAGAGTCAATCCATGCGCAGCTCCAGTGCGGTCTGTCAGGAGCAGCAGCTGGCTACACTTCCTGCACAGGTAGTCGTCAGGGACACTGGAAGCATCCCTGGCTTCCCACATAGCACAGGAGGAGCATTACGTGGGTCTGGGCTCCCCTGCCATGACTTAACCCTTAAATTAATTCTCTCTTCCTGTATATTTACTGCTTCTCAGTATGCATTTGCTCCCATTGCCTTCACTAGCTATTTCCATTTCTTTCACTTTTTGACACTTTGTACACTACCCTTGACCTCACTGCCCTCTTATCAAGAATGCTAGTCTGAGCCACGACAGCTTTCCACCCCCAAAACTGAAGCCGCTGGGGCAGATCATCACAGAAATTGTAGAGTAGGTAAGAAATCACTTCAGAAAGGCATTCTGGACTCACACCTGGGTGATAATTAACTTGTGTAAGGCAGTAAAATGATAAATCTTTGTTGCAGAGTATCCCTATAATTGCTGCAATGTCAGCTGATATGAATATCAATGATAGTCTTTGGGCAGAAGTAGTTTATTGCAGGGTGGAAGCACTGGGACAGATGTTGGACATGACAATTGATGCCGGGGATCAGAGAGTATTCAGCTGAAGCGCGCTTTAATGAGCTGGTGCTGAAGAGCTCCGACTCCAGGCAGGCACTGGAGGCTTCCTGCTTCCTCACCATCCTCAATGTCATTAGTGTCGTCTCCCTCATCTTGCTGAAGGCCCTTGTCCAATGATGGCTCTATGTGTTGGCACTGTAGCAAAATTATGCAGCATACATCAAACCACTATCATAGGGGACACTATTTCTGGGTAGTATTTTCTGCTTAGTGGTTCCTGATAATGGATGCAGTATGGTTGTGCCCAGGTCTTAAACAAGTTCCCTTCGCTGATCGAACCAGGCATCGGGAAGTTCCAAGGAGCAAAGGTGCATATCCACCTGATTCATAGAAACATGGAAACATAGAAACATAGAAAATAGGTGCAGGAGTAGGCCATTCACCCCTTCGAGCCTGCACCACCATTCGATAAGATCATGGCTGATCATTCCCTCAGTACCCCTTTCCTGCTTTCTCTCCATACCCCTTGATCCTCTCAGACGTAAGGGCCATATCTAATTCCCTCTTGAATATATCCAATGAACTGGCATCAACAACTCCCTGCGGCAGGGAATTCCACAAGTTAACAACTCTCTGAGTGAAGAAGTTTCTCCTCATCTCAGTCCTAAATGGCCTACCCATTATCCTTAGACTGTGTCCCCTGGTTCTGGACTTCCCCAACATCGCCAACAATCTACCCGCATCTAACCTGTCCCGTCCCATCAGAATCTTGTATGTTCCTATGAGATCTCCTCTCATCCTTCTAAACTCCAATGTATAAAGGCCCAGTTGATCCAATCTCTCCTCATATGTCAGTCCAGCCATCCCGGGAATCAGTCTGGTGAACCTTTGCTGCACTCCCTCAATAGCAAGAATGTCCTTCCTCAGATTAGGAGACCAAAAATGAACACAATATTCCAGGTGAGGCCTCACCAAGGCCCTGTAAAACTGCAATAAGACCTCCCTGCTCCTAGCTATGAAGGCCAACATACCATTTGCCTTCTTCACCGCCTGTTGTACCTGTATGACAACTTTCAATGACTGATGAACCATGACACCCAGGTCTCGTAGCACCTTCCCTTTTCCTAATCTGCCACCATTCAGATAATATTCTGTCTTCGCGTTTTTTACCCAAAAGTGGGATAACCTCACATTTATCCACATTATACTGCATCTGCCATGCATTTGCCCACTCACCTAACCTGTCCAAGTCACCCTGCAGCCTCTTAGCATCCCCCTCACAGCTCACACCGCCACCCAGTTTAGTGTCATCTGCAAACTTGGAGATATTACACTAAATTCCTTCATCCAATTCATTGATGTATATTGTAAAGAGCTGGGGTCCCAGCACTGAGCCCTGTGGCACTCCACTAGTTACTGACAGCCATTCTGAAAAGGACCCGTTTATCCTGACTGTCTGCTTCCTGTCTGCCAACCAGTTTTCTATCCACGTCAGTATATTACCCTCAATACCATGTGCTTTAATTTTGCACACCAATCTCTTGTGTGGGACCTTGTCAAAAGCCTTTTGAAAGTCCAAATACACCACATCCACTGCTTTTACCTTGTCCACTCGACTAGTTACATCCTCAAAAAATTCCAGAAGATTTGTGGACTGATCCTGTCCTGTCCGGGGGCGCGACCCATCCATCACAAGGCGAGAGCATTACCGTACATGATAAGAGAAAGGGTGGAGATCAAGCTGGACAGGCTGCAATGAGAGGACATTATTTCGCCGATCAAATTAAACGAGTGGGCCAGTCCAATTGTCACAGTCTTCAAGGGAGACGGCACCATCAGAATCTGTGGTGATTACAAAGTAACTACAATCGTTTCTCCCTGCAGGATCAATACCCACTACCAAAGGCTGGCGAACTTTTTGCTATGTTGACGGAAGGAAAGACGTTCACGAAGCTGGACTGGACCTTGGCCTACATTACGCAGGAGCTGTAGGAATCATCGAAGGGCCTCACATGCATCAACACGCACAAAGGTCTCTTCATTTATAACAGATGTCCATTTGGAATTCGATCAGCGATAGCGATATTCCAGAGAAGCATGGAAAGCTTACTAAAGTAAGTCCCGCGCATTGTGGTCTTCCAGGATGGCATCTTGGTTACAGGTCGGGACACAGTCGAGCATCTGCAGAACCTGGAGGAGGTTCTTAGTCGAATCAACCGAGTGGGGCTCAGGTTGAAACTCTCGAAGTGCATTTTCCTGGCCCCTGAAGTGGAGTTTCTGGGGAGAAGAATCACGGCAGATGGCATCAGGCCCACCGATTTGAAGACGGAGGCAATCGAGAACGCACCGAGGCCACAGAACGTGACAGAGCTGCGGTCGTTTCTGGGACTCCTGAACTACATTGGTAACTTCTTACCAGGTCTCATCACACTGTTAGAACCACTGCACGTCTTGCTGCATAAAGGAGACAAATGGGTAAGGGACAAAAGCCAAGAAAATGCCTTTGTAAAAGCGAAAAAATTGTTATGCTCAAATCAATTGCTTGTGTTGTATGATCCATGTAAGCGTTTGGTACTAGCATGTGATGCGTCGTTGTATGGTGTTGGGTGTGTATTGCAACAAGCTAATGAATCTGGGAAATTGCAACCGGTTGCTTATGCATCCAGAAGTCTGTCTAAGGCTGAGAGAGCCTACAGAATGATTGAAAAAGAAGCGTTAGCGTGTGTCTATGGGGTAAAGAAAATGCATCAATATCTGTTTGGTCTAAAATTTGAATTGGAAATGGACCATCAGGCACTAATATCCCTGTCTTCCGAGAGTAAGGGGATAAAAACAAATGCATTGGCCCGCATCATAAGCGCTCACGTTGTCCGCATACAACTATGCCATCCACCACAGGCCAGGCACAGAAAACTGTGCTGATGCTCTCAGTAGGCTGCCATTGCCCACCACGGGGGTGGAAATGACGCAGCCCGCAGATTTAGTCATGGTTATGGAAGCATTTGAGAGTGAGTAATCACCTGTCACAGCCCAACAGATTAGAAGCTGGACGAGTCAGGACTCCTTACTGTCCCTAGTAAAACATTGTTTGCTTCACGGTAGTTGGTCCAGTGTCCCAGTGTCCCAGTGGAAATGCAGGAAGAGATAAACATAGAAACATAGAAATATAGAAAGTAGTAGCAGGAGTAGGCCATTCGGCCCTTCAAGCCTGCACCAACATTCAATAAGATCATGGCTGATCACTCACCTCAGTATCCCTTTCCTGCTTTCTCTCCATACCCCTTGATCCCTTTAGCCGTAAGGGCTATATCTAAACTCCCTCTTGAATACATCCAATGAACTGGCATCAACAACTCTCTGCGGTAGGGAATTCCACAGGTTAACAACTCTCTGAGTGAAGAAGTTTCTCCTCATCTCAGTCTTAAATGGCTTATCCCTTATCCTTAGACTATGTCCCCTGGTTCTGGACTTCCCCAACATCAGGAACATTCTTCCTGCATCTAACCTATCCAGTCCTGTCAGAATTTTATATGTTTCTATGAGATCCCCTCTCATCCTTCTAAACTCCAGTGAATACAGGGCCCAGTCGATCCAGGCTCTCCTCATATGTCAGTCCTGCCATCCCGGGAATCAGTCTGGTGAACCTTCACTGCAATCCTCAATAGCAAGAACGTCCTTCCTCAGATTAGGAGACCAAAACTGAACACAATATTCCAGGTGAGGCTTCACTAAGGCCCTGTACAACTGCAGTAGGACCTCCCTGCTCCTATATTCAAATCCCCTAGCTATGAAGGCCAACATACCATTTGCCTTCTTCACCGCCTGCTGTACCTGCATGCCTACTTTCAATGATTAATGTACCATGACACCCAGGTCTCGCTGCACCTCTCCTTTTCCGAATCTGCCGCCATTCAGATAATATTCTGCATTCATGTTTTTGCCACCAAAGTGGATAACCTCACATTTATCCACATTATACTGCATCTGCCATGCATTTGGCCACTCACCTAACCTGTCCAAGTCACCCTGCAGTCTCTTAGCATCCTCCTCACAGCTCACACTGCCACTCAGCTTGGTGTCATCTGCAAACTTGGAGATATTACACTCAATTCCCTCATCCAAATCATTAATGTATCTTGTAAATAGCTGGGGTCTCAGCACAGAGCCCTGCAGTACCCAACTAGTCACTACCTGCCATTCTGAAAAGGACCCATTTATCCCGACTCTCTGCTTCCTATCTGCCAACCAGTTCTCTATCCACGTCAGTACATTACCCCCAATACCATGTGCTTTAATTTTGCACACCAATCTCTTGCGTGGGACCTTGTCAAAAGCCTTTTGAAAGTCCAAATATACCACATCCACTGGTTTTACCTTGTCCACTCTACTAGTTACATCCTTAAAAAATTCTGGAAGATTTGTCAAGTAGGGTTTCCCTTTAATAAATCCATGCTGACTTGGACTGATCCTGTCACTGCTTTCCAAATGTGCTGCTATTTCATCTTTAATAATTGATTCCAACATTTTCCCAACTACTGATGTCAGGCTAACCGGTCTATAATTACCCGTTTTCTCTCTCCCTCCTTTCTTAAAAAGTGGTGTTACATTAGCTACCCTCCAATCCATAGGAACCGATCCAGAGTCGATAGACTGCTGGAAAATTATCACCAACGCATCCACTATTTCTAGGGTTACTTCCTTAAGTACTCTGGGATGCAGACTATCAGGCTCCAGGGATTTGTCGGCCTTCAATCCCATCAATTTCCCTAATACAATTTCCTGCCTAATAAGGATTTCCTTCAGTACCAGCGGTGCAAAGATGAAATGTCTATACAGGCAGACTGCCTTCTGTGGGGCAATTGGGTAGTGATGTCCAAGAATGGCAGAGACACTTCGATAGAAACATCGAAACATAGAAAATAGGTGCAGGAGTAGGCCATTCGGTCCTTTGAGCCTGCACCGCCATTCAATAAGATCATAGCTGATCATGCAACTTCAATACCCCTTTCCTGTTTACTCTTCATACCCCTTGATCCCTTTAGTCGTAAGGGCCATATCTAACTCCCTCTTGAATATATCCAATGAACTGGCATCATCAATCTCTGTGGCAGAGAATTCCACAGGTTAACAACTCTCTGAGTGAAGAAGTTTCTCATCTCAGTCCTAAATGGCTTACCCCTTATCCTTAGACTGCCTTCTCTGGTTCTGGACTTCCCCAACATCGGGAACATTCTTCCTGCATCTAACCTGTCCAGTCCCATCAGAATTTTATATGTTTCTATGAGATCCCCTCTCATTCTTCTAAACTCCAGTGAATACAGGCCCAGTAGATCCAGTCTCTCCTCATTTGTCAGTCCTGCCATCCCGGGAATCAGTCTGGTGAACCTTCGCTGCCCTCCCTCAATAGCAAGAACGTCCTTCCTCAGATTAGGAGACCAAAAGTGAACACAATATTCCAGGTGAGGCCTCACTAATGCCCTATACAACTGCAGTAAGACCTCCCTGCTCCTATACTCAAATCCCCTCGCAATGAAGGTCAATATACCATTTGTCTTCTTCACTGCCTGCTGTACCTGCATGCCAATTTTCAATGACTAATGTATTGATGTACCATCAGTGACCTCCACAGTACCCACCCAGGCATCGTAATGATGAAAGCGATCGCCAGATCCCATGTGTGGTGGCCCGGTATCGATGCGGACTTAGAATCCTGCGTGTACAGATGTAATACATGCTCGCAGTTAAGCAATGCACCCAGTAAGGAGCCATTAAGTTTATGGTCTTGGCCCTCCAAACCGTGGTCCAGGGTCCATGTCGACTCTGCAGGCCCGTTTTTGGATAAAATGTTCCTTGTGGTTGTAGATGCGTGTTCCAAATGGATTGAATGTGAGATAATGTCGACAAGCACGTCCGCTGCCACCACTGAAAGCCTGCGAGCCATGTTTGCCATGCACGGACTACCTGATGTCCTTGTGAGCGACAACAGGCCATGTTTTACCAGTGCCGAGTTCAAAGAGTTCATGACCTGTAACGGGATCAAACATGTTACATCTGCCACGTTCAAACCAGCATCCAATGGTCAGGCAGATAGAGCGGTACAAACTATCAAGCAAGGCTTGAAGAGGGTAACTGAAGGCTCACTGCAGACTTGCCTATCTCAAGTCCTGCTTAGCTACCGTACGAGACCCCACTCACTTACTGGGATCCCACCTGCTGAACTGCTCATGAAAAGGGCACTTAAGACAAGGCTCTCATTAGTTCACCCTGATCTACATGAACAGGTACAGAGCAGGTGGCTTCAAAGTACATATCATGACATCGAAAATGTGTCACGCGGAATTGAAATCAATGATCCTGTATTTGTATTGAATTATGGACAGGTCCCAAGTGACTTCCCAGCACTATTGTGGCCAAAGAGGGGAGCAGGGTGTTTCAAATGGACATTCACCGGAAACACTTGGACAAAATCAAACTCAGATTATCCTGAGCAACCCACTTTGGACCCTACCTTCTTTGACCCCCCCGACATACACACCAGTGGTAACCGACACCGCGGTTGGCCACGAAGCAGAACTCATTACCCGCAGCAGCCCAGCAGGACTCACCACATCAGGCAACCCAGCAAGGCCAACTGTACAGCAGCCCAGCGAAGGCCCAACAAACGATTCACTAAAACTAGCATTTGCACCGAGACGATCAACCAGGGAAAGAAAGGCCCCAGATCGACTCACCTTATAAATAGTTACATTGTTAACTTTGGGGGTGTTATATATGTAAACTTGTATATAGCTTGCACAGCCACCAGAGGGCTCATCCCCTGGAGTCCCAAGGGATCCCACAATCCCTTGGGAGCACAGGTACTTAAGGAGGCCTCACAGGCTGGAGAGGCACTCTGGAGCCGTGCAATAAAAGACTACGGTCACACTTTACTTTGAGCTTACAGTATCCAGTCAGACTTTTTATTCATATGCAACAGTGGGGGATGGGGGTGAGGGTGTCCAAGGTGTGGTAGGGGATCTGGCCCAAGCTACAGGTTTGTTTTAGGGTGACAGCTCAAAGGCAGGTGTGGTAGCTGTCCACGCAGGGATGCAGGTTGGCTTTCACATTGTGAATGGAGCTGGGGGAGAAATCCAGCTTGAGCACAAGGCAAACAGGAAACCAACTTGAAGGGGGAGGAGCTGTGATGGGTTTGTGTAATGTTTGTTTCCCCAGCCTTATATTCCGTGATTTTGCTTATGTCATGCTCTGTCATCACATATTCCAGTACTGCTTCTTCTCCTACTCCAGCATATTCTTTCTTCCTGTATATTTACTGCTTCTGAATATGCACTTGCTCCCATTGCCTTCACTAGCTATTTCCATTTCTATCATTTTTTGACACTTTGTGCACTACCCTTGACCCCACTGCCCTCTTATCTCTGCTGTTCCTGATTCTGCTCCCATCTCTACTTCTCTTCTTATTTGCCCCACTGTGTTACTATCATGACTTCTACCATTTGTCCACTCCCATCGTATCTCAAAAGCTGGACCTTCCATTTCCCACCAGCTCTTAATTGCCTTCATCCTGCCATGCACTCCAGGTCCCTGTGGGACCCCTCACTTACTGTGCCTCCCCCGACCCCTCACATCCCTAACCTCCATTTATTCCATTATGCTCTATCCTCCAATGATGTGTTCCATAGCAACAGGACTTGTAAACCTGCTAGCTTCTGTTTGTTTGTCATAGTCATAGGCGATCCATCGAACGAGGATGACTTGTTTCCACAAGAATTCACAGATGTTTCAATGAAGGACCCAATGTTCTAATCCTGAACTCCAATTGAGGGGGTGGATGATGCCTGTGTGTGGATTTTTTTAAGGTGTGGTGACAGAGCTAGGCCTTTATCCAGTGGCAAGGGTTAACCAGGACAACCGGAGACTGCTTTGCTGCATGGACCTAGTGCGCGTACATATCGCAGTATGGGCTGGCCCGTGCTGCCTCTGGGCCTTCGGCTCTTCTGGGCCCCGTACCCTCATTCACCGCACTTTCACCCATGGTGTAAGGTGCTTGCTGCACCATATGCCCATCTAGCCTCTGTACCTTGATCTGCATCTTGTTCCTGGGTCACCCGTCCTACCCCTTACAACTATTTGTTTACTTCATTTTCTCAACTTCTAATAATTGCCACATTTCCTCATCTCACTCTGTCCTATCTGTTTGAGTAAATTCCCTAACCCACCATCTTTACTGCCTCTATGTTCATTTACAGATTTTTAAAACTGAATTAAACAAAAATCTGGAAATAAAAACCTGGTATCAGTAAAAGTGACAATGAAGCTGTTGAATTGTCATTAAAAACCCAAGTTCACTAATTTCTTTAGGAAAGGAAACCTGTCATCCTTACCCAGTCTGAATTATTTGTGAGTCCAGTTCCACACCAATGTGATTGATTCATAACTGCCCTCTAACGTGGCCTAGTAAGCCCAGCACCAACTTCTCAGCACGACCAGGGTTAGGCAATAAATGCTGTGCTTGCCAGAAATGCTCACATGTTGAAAATTAATTTTTTTATCAAACCTCATGCATATGCCTGTTCCTATCTACATATATATCTATATACTATAGTTAGACAGATACATGAGGGATGATTTTGATTGGATGATAGTTGTAATGTATTTGCTTCATGGGTTCTTTGCTTAAGAATTCATAGCAACACATTGCTATTAAGAACTAGTTGGTTCATTAGCAAATGTTTAACAATCACACTACACGTTACCAGTTCATCCACCAGCTCACAACCACCTGCCTAATTGTGGATCCCCTGAACCCAACTGGCTGGGGTTTTATTGAGTCTTGTGAACATCACATGACTGGCTGAGCCACTCTCAATTCAATAGCTTTATAAACCTGTGAGCATACTCACAGGTGCATACATAACAATAGTATCATTTCCAAGACATAAACATCAGGAGAGATGTACAATGAGTAGCTGAATTGATATTGTTTATTTTGCGCTATTACCCAAAGTCAAAACTACTAAATGTTTACGCGACATTTAGAATGTTATGTCCAGTTTTGTTCCTCTCACATGGTGGGTGATATAAAGGCCATGGAAAAAGTTCAGAGGAGGGCTCCACGAATGATATCTAGTTTAAAACAACTTCATTATCATGAGACTTAGAGAACTGCGTCGTTATACTCGAGAAACATAGAAACATAGAAACATAGAAAATAGGTGCAGGAGCAGGCCCTTTGGCCCTTCGAGTCTGCACCACCATTCAATATGATCATGGCTGATCGTGCAACTTCAGTACCCCATTCCTGCTTTCTCTCCATACCTCCTGATCCCTTTAACCATAAGGGCCACATCTAACTCCCTTTTGAATATATCCAACGAACTGGACTCAACAACTTTCTGTGGTAGAGAATTCCATAAGTTCACAATTCTCTGGGTGAAAAAGTTTCTCCTCATCTCAGTCCTAGATGGCTTACCCCTTATCCTTAGACTGTGATCCCTGGTTCTGGACTTCCCCAACATATGGAACATTCTTCCTGCATCTAACCTGTCCAATCCTGTCAGAATTTTATATGCTTCGATGCGATCTTCTCAATTCCAGTGAATATAAGCCGAGTCGATCCAATCTTTCTTCATATGTCAGTCCTGCCATCCCGGGAATCAACCTGGTGAACCTTCGCTGCACTCCCTCAATAGCAAGAATATCCTTCCTCAGATTAGGAGACCAAAACTGCACACAATACTCAAAGTGTGGTCTCACCAGGGCCCTGTATACCTGCAGCAAGACCTCCCTGCTCCTATACTCAAATCCTCTCGCTATGAAGGCCAACATGCCATTTGCTTTCTTTACTACCTGCTGTACCTGCATACCTACTTTCAATGATTGATGTACCATAACACCCAGGTCTCGTTGCACCTCCCCTTTTACTAATCTGTCACCATTCAGATAATAATCTGCCTTCCTGTTTTGGCCACCAAAGTGGATAACCTCACATTTATCCATATTATATTGCATCTGTCATGCATTTGCCCACTCACCTAACCTGTCCAAGTCACCCTGCAGCTTCTTAGCATTCTCCACATAGCTCACACCGCCACCCAGTTTAGTGTCATCTGCAAACTTGGAGATATTACACTCAATTCCTTCATCTAAATCATTGATGTATATTGTAAATAGCTGGGGTCCCAGCATTGAGCCCTGCTACAACCCACTAGTCACTGCCTGCCATTCTGAAAAGGACCTGTTTATTCTCACTCTTTGCTTCCTGTCTGCCAACCAGTTCTCTATCCGCGTCAATACATTACCCCCAATACCATGTGCCTTAATTTTGCACACTAATCTCTTGTGTGGGACCTTGTCAAAAGCCTTTTGAAAGTCCAAATACACCACATCCACTGGTTCTCCCTTATCCATTCTACTAGTTACATCCTCAAAAAATTCTAGAAGATTTGTCAAGCATGATTTCCCTTTCATAAATCCATGCTGACTTGGACCGATCTTGTCACTGCTTTCCAAATGCGCTGCTATTACATCTTTAATAATTGATTCCAGCATTTTCCCCACCACCAATGTCAGGCTAACCGGTCTACAATTTCCTGTTTTCTCTCTCCCTCCTTTTAAAAAAAATGGGGTTACATTAGCTACCCTCCAATCAATAGGAACTGATCCAGATTCCATGGAATGTTAGAAAATGACCACCAATGCATCTACTATTTCTAGGGCCACTTCCTTAAGTACTCTGGGATGCAGACTATCAGGCCCTGGGGATTTATCAGCCTTCAATCCCATCAATTTCCCTAACACCATTTCCTGACTAATAAGGATTTCCCTCAGTTCCCTCAGTTCTCCTTCTCGTTAGACCCTCGGTCCCCTATTATTTTCAGGAGGTTATTCGTGTCTTCCTTAGTGAAGACAGAATCAAAGTATTTGTTCAATTGATCTGCCATTTCTTTGTTTCCCATTATGAATTCACCTGATTCTGACTGCAAGGGACCTACATTAGTCTTCACTACCCTTTTTCTCTACACATATCTATAGAAGCTTTTGAATTCCATTTTTATGTTCCCTGCAAGCTTACTCTCATACTCTATTTTCCCCCTCCCAATTAAATCCTTAGTCTTCCTCTGCTGAATTCTAAATTTCTCCCAGTCCTCAGATTTGCTGCTTTTTCTGGCCAACTTATATGCCTCTTCCTTGGATTGAACACTATCCCTAATTTCCCTTGTTAGCCACGGTTGAGCCACCTTCCCCATTTTATTTTTATGCCAGGCAGGGATGTACAATTGTTGTAATTCATCCATGTGATCTTTAAATGTCTGCCATTGCCTATCTACCGTCAACCCTTTAAGTATCATTTGCCAGTTTATAAGAGCATAAGAACATAAGAATTAGGAACAGGAGTAGGCCATCTAGCCCCTCGAGCCTGCTCCGCCATTCAATAAGATCATGGCTGATCTGGCCGTGGACTCAGCTCCACTTACCCGCCCTCTCCCCGTAACCCTTAATTCCCTTATTGGTTAAACAGGCCAATCCTAGCCAATTCACATCTCATACTATCGAAGTTACCTTTCTTTAAGTTCAGGACCCTAGTCTCTGAATTAACTGTGTCACTCTCCAACTTAATGAAGAATTCTACCATATTATGGTCACTCTTCCCCCACAACAAGATTGCTAATTAATACTCTCTCATTACACAAGACCCAGTCTAGGATGGTCTGCTCTCTAGTTGGTTCCTCGACATATTGGTCGAGAAAACCATCCCTTATACACTCCAGGAAATCCTCCTCCACAGTATTGCTACCAGTTTGGTTAGCCCAATCTTTATGTCGATTAAAGTCACCCATGATAATTGCTGTACCTTTATTGCACGCATCCCTAATTTCCTGTTTGATGCCATTCCCAACCTCATTACTACTGTTTGGTGGTCTGTACACAACTCCCACTAGCGTTTTCTGCCCTTTGGTGTTTCGCAGCTCTACCCATACAGATTCCACATCATCCACGCTAATGTCCTTCCTTCCGTTCATCTCCTCTTTAACCAGTAATGCTACCCTACCTCCTTTTCCTTTCTGTCTATCCTTCCTGAATATTGAATACCCCTGGATGTTGAGTTCCCAGCCTTGGTTACCCTGGAGCCATGTCTCCATAATCCCAATTACATCATATCCATTAACAGCTATCTGCACAGTTAATTTCGTCCACCTTATTACAAATGCTCCTTGCACTGAGACTCAGAGTCTTCAGGCTTATTTTTTTTTAAAGCATAAATCAAGGAGATTTGATTGAACTTGTTACATTTAATGGAGGCCTGATTATGAAAATGGTTTGGGCCTGTGTTAAGTTACATTCGGCTGGTGTTGGGCTTGTCCTGCCCACCATGCCTCCTCCAACCCCACCCCACGATAAATGATTCACATCAAAATGGTCCTACTAAGTTTATAAAATTACATTTCTCTTTGGTCAATATCAAGCA
The DNA here is from genome assembly GCF_044704955.1 of Pristiophorus japonicus. Lineage (NCBI taxonomy): Eukaryota > Metazoa > Chordata > Chondrichthyes > Pristiophoridae > Pristiophorus > Pristiophorus japonicus. Next base: position 466,704,640 of record NC_091977.1, on the reverse strand, counting down.
AGCACAAATCACAAAAAACTCATATGTTCCTCACCATCATAGAATAATTTTCTGAAAAGTGTAGGGTTTTCTTCCCGGTGACAGACGTGTACAGGGTTTGTGTCACTTCGAGTGGTGAAGGCAGGATTGATCAGTAAATTGTGGAAACAATAACTTCTAATGTGTAAAGATATAGCTTTTATAAACAAAATTCTTGCATGTATTTCCTGCAGCAGTTGTCAACATTTTCTTCACTCCATCCCCTTCAATAATAAATATCCCCACAGCCCTAATTATCAATAATATCTCACATCTACAAAATCTCCACAGAAAGCATTTATGGGTTACATTTTATTTATGTTGCTTCTGTTTTCATTCAGTGCAGCCTTAACTGCCATGGGCTAAATCTAATTTATTCAGCGCCACAAAGTTTGGAGCACCAAATTTACATGGATAAAATTATTTACATGTATCTATGTTGCACTTTATAGTGGCACTAGAATTCCAAGATTATCAGAGGTGATTTATCATCACACAGAACAAGACTTTAAAGAATATTTACTCTTTGAGCATAAAGTAAAATATTTATATGATTAAATATATCAAAATGGCACTAAGACTATTGAAACATCGTGCCTTTTCTCCTTTCAATTTTCTCTGTTTCTTTCCCATAAAGTCTTTACCAAGTCAGTTCTGTTTTTTCAAAAAATCTTGAACGGCTCATTTACATGAATTGAAAACAATTGTGATCAATGTTAATAAATACCAGTTAACATTTCCACTAATTTGACCAATATTACTGCTTAAATACACAATATCCCTTTAATCAATATTATTGTCATGGATTCAAAATGAAACTTACACAACAATTTTTTGGGGTGCGGGTTGGAGAGAATTAATTCAGTCTTGTCGTTTTAAGTTTAAGGCTTTACAAATGCCAGTAAGAACGATTGCAATTTAAAATATATATATATGTTTTTAAGTAATTGAAATCGCTATAAATCACTGCTTCATAGCACTGGGGATGATGCTGTAAAAAAAACAAATAAAATTGTCATAATATTTCTGAAGGACAAAGATGTAACTAATTTATTAAAATCTTTTTTGAAATAACTACAGGTGAGCTTTTAACAGGGAGGCCAATTGCCTTTTATTGTTTTGTTGTACTTGGATGTTATATTTAAATCTGTGTTTTTGATAATTCATAAATCCTGCAGTATACCACAGAGACATCATTACTGCATTGCAGCGGGACACAGCTTTCCCGAGGAAACTAGGATGTAAAGATCAAAGGTGGTAGTTTGGGGCTAAAATATAGGTTGCCATCAGCAATAATAATGTGAAATGCAGGGTCAGTGAGCTGGAGTTATTGAAAGACAGGGCGGAGTTAGGCTTGGCCATATGGTGAATGCCAAAAACAGGGCAGAACTGTCATGGCTAAGCAAGCTCATAATGCAGGTGAAAGGAAATTGTGATGAAGGAAAAACATGCATCCTGCCATGAAGAAATGAGGACAGAGGCTGAGGGCAACACACTGCCCGCTGACTGACACTTGCACTGATAAGACGGAACATCAGAAGTTGTTCTTTGGCGATGCAAACTTGATTAGGACAGATAGGCCCCCATCAGGCCTATTCACTGGCAGATGAACATGAAGGTTTCTCGGATCTAGCATGCCTGACTGCAGCATCGCAGCCTCTCTGTCACTATCCTGACAAAATAAGAACGTGATTAGTAATTCGACATCAGGCAACTGGAGCATCTTTCGCACTGAAGGCGATTTTGATATAAAGAGAAAGTCATGACATTGTAGATTAATTAGGACATCTGGGTAAATGTGCAGGAAAATAATTTTTATAAAGGAATAATCGAGAATTGCAGTATAAATGGAAAGAACCTCAATTGTTAAAGAAGAATCAAAATTGTTTAGCTCTTGAAAAAGGCTGTCTACTGGAAATACTAACCTGTCTTTTCTCTTTTCAGATGCTGACAGATCCGTTTTATATTTCTAGAATATTCTGATTTGATTTCAGATTTGCCACATTTGAAGTTTTTCTTTTTGCTCAAAATTATTTTTTGTTGTACAGTTAATTCTCATTGCCCAGTGTATATCATTATTGTTTTTATTTAGAGAATGAGCTACATTTCCATCACTCCCTGCCCCCATTTTTACGATATATTTCCCTCTCCCTTTGTAGTTCCAATCCATGGCCAATGCTGCTCATGAGTTAGGAAGTGCATAAAAGTAACTGAACCTCTGATTTTTCTTTACCTTCTATGTGAAATGGTGCTCGAGGAAAAATATTCCTCTTTTGTTGTGCTAATTCCTTCTCTGCTTTCCATGATAAATGCAATGCACTAACCCCTGGAAGGAATACTTTTCTCTCTGAGAGTGTTACAATGAATTCAAATATTTAACTTACATGTCAGCCATTTTATGGGAGTTTATTGTTTAAGATTGGATGCATATGTAGTATAATCATTCAGTAATTCAAAAATCCATGCTCCACACCTTTGCTTTATGGTTTTGTATATCAGAGTGGACTGGAGTCCATGCAGTGGAAATTCTCATGTATTTTATTTAGCAGAAAACTATCACTTGAAAAGAAAAGAAAATACAGCTAGCTTATTGTCCTTACTTTGCCATCTCAGCATGAAATTGGTAAGCGTTTTAAAACGTGAGTGACATGCCTGGTACAGATTAGCATGCCACCTCCAACAATTTTAATAATATTGAGCTCTTTTAGATTATCTCCCTCTCTGAAACAATGACCATCCACCTTTAATATACTTATATATCTTTGCGATATTTGGAAGATTCTATGGTGCTGTCATATATATCACTTAGACCTTATTGTTCCCCGGTGATCCGCTGGACTTTTCACCAGATTAAAAAATGGTATTTGTGCTTGTGCAGCAGTTTCTTTGATTATTTTCTGATTTGTATTCATTGATATGGTCAGAGAACCAATTTTATTTCACTGAGAATACTATGGCACAGTTTTAAGTCACTGGTCACTTGAGTTGACTAGTATTACATCTACCGCCTACCTCTGAAATATATCTTTACATTTCTGACTGACCTCAAAGGTAACTGATACTCTGCTCATCGCACACCCTGTAAAATGATCCACTGGCACATGTAAGATGGTGCAGAAGCATATCGCTCTTATACATCCTCCCATTCAGCCCTGGCAAGGTGAAATAGAAATAGCAACCAAGATCAGAAGGGATAAAAAGGTGACATCAAGGAGAAGCAGTTTCATTATAAGATCATCTTTTGTAGTTTAAATCTATTCATCAAAACATCATATATGTATGTAATATTTTGCTGTCACACATCTATCATATATCTATCAAAGTATACCCAATATGTATCTATCATACATCTTTCTGTCTATTATATATCTATTAAACCACATATATATCTATCATAGATAAAATTATTCATATATCCATCTATCTATCTGTCATACACCTATCTGTATCATCTGTCTTTCTCTTCATAGTGCTATCAAACTACCTGTCTATCTGTTGATCTAGTCATCTGCATATAAGTTATATCTTTCGTTCTAAACCTCTGTCTATCTATAGATGTAGATCCAGATATAGATCGATAGCTAGAGAGATAGAAAAATAGATTAATCGATCCTGTATCCATCCATATCAATCTATCTATATCTGTATCTATTCATCTGTGTATATCTGTCTGTCCATATCTATATTTATCGATATCATTATCTAACGGTCTCTATATCTTATTTGTCTATCTATCTATCTCTATCCATCTGTGAATGTCAATTTTTTCTGCAGTATTACTCTGAAGAAAAGAACATTGGGGTAGATTCTCGTCTAGGCCTCTGTCCAGGCCCAGAGTCTGAACCGAGAGGCCCAAGGATCGCCAGGAATTGGTCCTCAGAACTCATCTACACATTTGGGTGAGCTGCCGGCACCTCCACAAGCAACTCGCCCTAATAGTTTGGGTCACCTACCTCACCAACAGCGGCCCTCAGGTAAGTTTCGGGAGGATGTTGGTTGTGGGCTATGGGTGGCGGGATGACTGTGGAGTCGGGGGAGCACTCCTCGCACGGCCCCACAGGAAGGTGTTTTTCTAGATGGGGCACGCCTGATGCCAGCGAGGGGTCTTTGAACAAGCATTATGCCCCTCATTTACATATGCAAGGGGCCTAACACCTGTTTTAAGAAGCCATCCGAGACGCATGAACAATCGGCCTGATGAATTCAGCAGTGGGCCGAATGCCTGCACAGATTGGGCGCAGGCTGTCCCCCTGTTAAATTGGTCAGTTTTTTGCCCAACAAATTGCTGACCAATTTCTACATTATTGAAAATAAAACTAATCCTGTAGCATCAGATCTGGGATACTTAAGCGGGTGTGTGAAATAAGTTCAAAGCTGGGTGGCGATTGTTGCTATGAGCTGTGGAATGTACCAGGTTAAAAGCCCATGAAGTGGCGACAGAAAAATGTTTAAAAAAAACCTTGTTTTCTGAAACAAGATGGATTAAGGATGAAATGAAATAAGGCACCAGCATGGCTTTCTATTCAATCAAACCAGACAGAATAGATCTCCCACTAACAGCACAATGCATCAGTGAATGAACAGCAGCTGAAATGCTGGGGAGAGAGCCAAGAGATAGACTTGTTTACTGGGTTCATGTGCAACACACAATATTAGTAAATCACATTATAATTCTGTTTATATTAATTATCCAGCAAAGACATTCAACTGAGCACAAGTCTGACTTTAGAATTTCTAGTCTCACTAAAACAATCCTGTGTTGCTGACAAAAGCATCTCTGTATCTTTCATTTCTGTCACAGCAAGGCTTCATTTATGACTCTGCTAAAAAGAAAGAAACATGAAGGCTGGAGATCAGGAACAGTAACATGTGGAAATAGACAGCAGAACTAACTGAGAGTTCCATCGAAAATGTTGACCTATCTTTACTTTCAGATGTTAATTGACCTACTCCACTTTTTGTTCTTTATATTTTCTTCACACCAGTATTTTCCCATCCCTCTTCTGAATTTCTGATTGCCTGCTGAAGTGTGGCTCTATGGGCATAAATTACCCTCTGACACCCCATCCAAGAAGCCATTATTCTTATATGAGGCTACGCAGGGAGTATTGAGGGGAGGTGCAGGAGTGTGGCTGGGAGGTGGGGTGGTCAATAGAGTTGAGAAGCTCGCCTTTACAGCTGAGTCTGATCTTGTCTTCACTTGACTTCCACACATTATGCTTACATAGCAGTCAGGAGGGGGACTGTTGGTGATTTTCTTTCTCTAGACTAGGCGCCGAGGCCAATAGCAGAACCCCAATCACAACTGCACCTGAGATCAGCTAATTCAGCAAAAATACCCAACTAAACTTTTGTCAGCTACTTATTGATTAAACAGTGAGCCACTGGTGAGCTCTTTTCTGCTTTAATATTAGATTTCTAATGTTAGCAGATTGTTTTATAATCACCATGTTGCTAGATTGAAATACTTTCATGCAGGATATTGGGCTCAATTTTCCCCGTGATTTGCGCTGTTTTTTTGGCACGCACCGCTTTTTTTGGCCTGTTAAAAAATGTAAGTTTCCCCAAGGAATGTGCGCCAATGTAACTCAGTTAGTTACGATTTTTTTAGGTTTGTTTTTTTTGTGTCATAGAGGACGTAACCTGATGTCTGCGCCAGTTTTTGTAAATTATGGAACTTTGCCCCCCAAAAATGTCTCCTAGGTCGGCATATGTGACCACTCCCTAAAAACCTTCTGATGAGTTAAGAAAAAGCAGCGAACATTGAAAAATCAGCACAGAAAGATGCCATTATTTTTCAGCCAACGAAGTTTTGGAGGGTGTCAAGAAGACTTAAATATGCATAATAAAGATTTTTTTTTTTTTACCTTATAACGCAGTAAATGGAAGTTTGATGGAATTCTGTAAGTTTTAATTTTTTTTCCACTGACACGCCACCAACGAATGTCTGCAAACAGGGCTGGAGGGTCGGAGCATCGACTGGCAGAATCGGCCCCGTGCCCAGACACAGGAGCTCGGGGCTCCGCTGCAAAAGAAGCCCGAGTGTGTGGGGGGCTGTGGAAGGCGATCAGAAGGCATCAGAAGCCGGCACTACCCATCAAATGAAGCCCGGGTGGGTGGGGGGCTGTGGAAGGAGATGGGAAGGCATCACAAGACTGCACTATGCATCAAATGTAGCCCAGGGTTGGGGAGGGAGGGTGTTCCCAATCACTGCACATGCTCAGACCTGGGTGGGGTCCATACAAACCTGTGGGGAGAGAGAACAAAGAACCTTGTCCTGCCTGCCTGCCATTTTGAGCTTCTTGCAAAGGTAAAATTTAAACATGAGGGCAATACTGACAATGCCATACCTTGTGCAAGCCTTTTGCATGATGGTGCTGCGGAGGAGACAACTGATTCGAACCCCAGAGCCCGTAGGGTGATGGGCAGGAGGCTTTACCCACGTCGGGTATATCGAGACAGGTGTCCGTGCCTGCACCTGAGTGATGCAGACTGTGTCAGAAGGCTGCAACCTAGAAGCATCAGAAGGACTGCTTTGTCAGTTGAAGTGAAGGTTACAGCTGCACTTTCATTTTATGCATCCGGATCATTCCAAGCTACAACTGGGGATGTGCGCGCCATTTCTTAACATGCAACACATGTCTGCATTTGGCAGGTGACTGCTGCACTACATGCCCAGAGGAATGACTACATAAAGTTCCCCATGACCGCCCAGGCAATGCATGAAAGGGCTGTGGGCTTCTCCAGGATTGCTGGCTTCCCAAAGGTACAGGGCTGCATTGATTGTACCCACATTGCCATGCAAGCAACTTTTGAGGATTCCGAGATGTACAAGAACAGAAAAGGCTTCCACTCCATTAATGTGCAGCTCGTGTATGATGACATGCATCACATCATATCAGTTGATGCAAGATACCCTGGGATACCATGATGCGTTCATCCTATGTGAGAGCGCTACATCTGCCATGTTTCAGCAGCAGCTAGAAGGACAGAGCTGGCTAGTGGGAGACAAAGGGTATGGCCTCGCCACCTGGCTCATGGAAGCTGACCAGGAATACAACAAGTCGCGCATTGCAACACGTAGCATAATAGAGAGGACCATTGGCATCTTGAGACAGAGTTTCCGATGCCTGGACCATTCCGGAGGCTACTTGCTCTACTCCCCTGAGATTGTCGATCAGTTCACTGTTGTGTGCTGCATGCTGCATAACTTAGCCATCATAAGGCAGCAGTTGAAGACCCAGCTGAGTGAGAGTGGCTGATGATAATGATGAGGAGAAGGAGGAGGATGAGGACGATGAAGCCACGCAACTACCTGAACCCGGAGCATGATGGCAGAGGAGGGCAGGCCGTCGTGCCCCTTTAGCGATTGCTCAAGCCTTGCGCCAGCAGCTCATCCATGAACGCTTTGCTGCCTGAAGGCTCAGTGGCAACTATTCCACATGGACCATATTTACTGTTTGGACCTGTTCCATAATGTTGTGTTCTGTTAATGGAATGAATGATGGAAATTATTTTTTGTTTATTTCAAAAGTTGTGTTAATAATCAAACAAATAATGTTGCTCTGGGGATTGGAGTGGGAGTGGCAGTTGATTCTGTCAATGGACGTGGGGTCTGGGCGTGTTCCCTTATTGCAGCAGCTAACTCCAAAATTCCTTCCCTCATGTGCCCTGACAGTGTCTCAACTACCTCCAACATTCCCTCCCTCATGTTGAGCAATATTGTGTCAACTAACTGCAACATTCCCTCCCTCATGTTCACTGACAGTGCATCAGCTACCTGTAACATTCCCTCCCCCATGTGCACCAACATGGTTTCAGCTGACTGAGATATTCCCTCCCTCACATTACTGGACAGTGTTCCCATTTCTCGTGAGAGTGTTGTTACTTCTCCCGACAGTCCTGATCATCACCCACCCCACTGATGGTGTCCAGGAGTGATCGCATAAGGTCAATGCTCTTCACACTCATTGCCATCATCTGAACCACATCTGTTAGATCCTGCACCTCAGGAAAGTACGGTCGAGCTCTCCTTCCCCTCCTCACCCTGGGTGTGGCTTACAACACCCCGTGGGACCTGCAGCCTCGAAAGGTGGGGCACTGGATGTGCCTTACTGCATCCCCGTGGGACCCGCAGCCTGGGATTGTGGGGCTCTGGGTATGTCTCACTGCACCTCATTGAAACCCGCAGCCTCGGACAGTGGGACACTGGATGTGCCTTGCTGCAGCCCACTGAGATCCACAGCCTCGGATGGTGGGGCACTGGGAGCCTTGCTGCAGCCCACTGGGACCCACAGCCTCGAACGGTGGGGCCCTGGGTGTGCCTCGCTGCACCCCACTGGAATCCCCAGCCTCGGAAGGTGGGAAACCATGAAATGTCCCACCAACACTCAAACCACTACTCAGGGAAGGGGTTAGCACCTTACCTCCTCTAAAGTGAGTACAACAGTGCATAACTTCATACTTTCCAACATTATACTCCATCTGCCAAATTCGTGCCCACTCACAGCCTGTCTATGTCCTTTTGCAGATTTTTTGTATCCTTCTCACACATTGCTTTTCCTCCCATCTTTGTATCGTCAGCAAACTTGGCTATGTTACACTCAGTCCCTTCTTCCAAGTCATTAATATAGATTGTAAATAGTTGGGGCCCAGCACTGGTCCCTGCGACACCCCACTATTGATTGCCAACCCGAGATTGAACTATTTATCCCAACTCTCTGTTTTCTGTTAGTTATCCAATCCTCTATCCATGCTAATATATTACCCCCAACCCTGTGAACTTTTATCTTGTGCAGTAGCCTTTTATGTGGCACCTTGTCAAATGCCTTCTGGAAGTCCAAATACACCACATCCAATGGTTCCCCTTTATCCACCCTGTTCGTTACATCCTCAAAGACTTCCAGCAAATTTGTCAAACATGACTTCCCCTTCATAAATCCATGCTGACTCTGCCTGACTGAATTTTGTTTTCCCAAATGTCCTGCTACTGCTTCTTTAATAATGGACTCCAATATTTCCCCAACCACAGATGTTAGGCTAACTCGTCTATAATTTTCTGCTTTTCGTCTGCCTTCTTTTTTAAATAGGGGTGTTACATTTGCAGTTTTCCAATCTGCTGGGACCTCCCCAGAATCCAGGGAATTTTGGTAAATTACAACCAATGCATCCACTATCCCTGCTGCTACTTCTGTTAAGATCCTAGGATGCAAGCCATCAGGTCCAGGGGATTTATCCACCTTTAGTCCCATTATCTTACTGAGTACCACTTCCTTAGTGATTGTGATTGTGTTAAGTTCTTCCCGCCCATAGCCCCTTAACTATCCACTGTTGGGATATTGTTAGTGTCCTCTACGTAAAGACTGATAGAAAATATTTGTTGAGAGTTTCTGCCATCTCCATGTTCCCCATTACTAATTCCCCGGTCTCGTCCTCTAAGGGACCAACATTTACTTTAGCCACTCTTTTCCTTTTTATATACCTCTAGAAACTCTTGCTATCTGTTTTTATATTTTGTGCTAGTTTACTTTCATAGTCTATCTTCCCTTTCTTAATCATTTTTTTAATCATTCTTTGCTGGCTTTATAATCACATCAAAAACGTTATTTTTTGTTCATGCATGTGCAGAAGGGGCAGCATCATTTTTTCAGTGCAGACAGTAGGCTCCACCCCCCCAGGCTACAGGACAGGCTGCGCAGCACAAATTTTGAAAAATAGAGTGGGGAAACTGGGCACATTTATTTATGGAGTAGTTCTGGCCTAGAAAAATGGGCCTAACTCTGGCAATATGCCAAAAAATGGCTTTGGGCAAAATTGATCCCGATCAATGCGTGTAAAAGGCCTCAATGAAACATTAGACTAGTCAAAGTTGTTTCTTTTCCAAATTTTGAGTTTAACAAATTCTATTGCTGAAAGTAGAAGTCTTTGAATTTACCATTGTCCCCAGTGCATTTGTGCGGAGGAGCAGTCAATATGGGTCTGCTCTAGCAGCAGTGCATTCTTATGCTGTAAAAGGGCCAATGGTAATCTGGGAAATATTACCATTTTAGTTGTTCATAATGAGTTGCAGTGCCTTAGTTCAAACTCAATAGTTGAATCAATTTATACTGCTGGGCAATTTTAAGATTTTTTTTCTTTAACTTTCTCTCGTGCTAATACTGATGCTTTGTGAGTACTTCATATTAGAGTATTGTATGTGCTAATGTCACCATATCAGCCCAGTGATGTAAGCTTGTTGGTTGTGATAACAATGGGGAGTAATTCCAGGAGTGAACCCAGCATCAGGTTATGTGGCACTATGCACGAATCAGTCCCTGCATGAAACCTGTTAACCAAGTACGCTAATTGCATGTCATCAGTCAAATACTGCGGATGCTGGAAATCTGAAATAAAAAAATAAAATACTGGAATCGTTCAGCAGGTCAGGCAGCATCTGTGCAGAGTTATGTTTCAGGTCGATGACCTTTCTGAAAGGTCCACAGAATCTGCCTGACCTGTTGGGGGTCAATCTTCAATTTGTGTGAGAGTGTAAAACGGGTGATAGCAAATTGGCAACCCTTTTTATTACACTATCACACAAAATCTACCCTACTGAGTATTTACAGCATTTTCTAACTTTATGCCAGGACTGATTTGGAGAACAGAAAGTACAACATTTTCTACACTACCAACAAGTGCAGGGTCTGTTGCATGCTCTAGATTAGTGATAGAAACAAGGTAATGCTGTGAAGCTGCACACATGAACACTGCAAGTCACCATTAGCCAGTGTAGGCTCAGTGTAATTAAGAATTAATTAAGGATGTTATAGCTTTTGTTCATCATAATATACAAATGAGGGTGTACAGAAGGAGGCAAAGGGAAGCTCCTTGTACTGTTTTTCTCTCAATACCCTTCAGGTTCATCCCTGTAATGTCTGTAGCTCCACACTGTGGACACCGGTGTTACTGCAGCTAGTGCTGTTTAATAAAGAGCAGGTCACCTGACCAGCAGGGGAAGTTTCCGGAACCTGCAACCATCTTACAAGCTGTGTGATGTGTGTTCTCTGAAGATATGACATTTGGCGACGAGAATGAGATCTAATCGGATAATACAAAACTGAAATTTTTGTTGGTGAAGGATTCAGCCAGCCGACAGAGAGACTTTGAGAGCTTCTCTGTTTTTCGAAACAGCTACAAGTCTAAGGTAAATTACGAGCACACTTGGTTAAACTTCCAGAGTCAAAATGGCTGCCCCTATGGGAGTTATAGGGCATTTGGGTGCATTTCAACGCAACCATGAAAGTTTCAGAGCATATGTGGATCGGCGAGAAATGTTTTTCACTGCAAATAATATCATTGAAATTCGCGGTAATGAAGACAATATCTGGGCGGTGTTGGAACGAAATAGAGCTATATTCTTAACTGAGGCCGGGCACAAGTTGTATGAAATGCTGATAAATTTGCTTGTGCCTGACAAGCTAAAGGATACAATGCTGGAACAGATTCCACATTACAGCCCCATTCCATTAGAAATTGCTGAAAGTTATCGTTTTGGAATACAAAATCAGAAGGCCAAAGAAAATATCAGTGAGTACATTGTAGCATTAATAAAGCTATCTATTTACTGTAATTTTGGAGAATTTCAGAACCGAGTATTGCGAGACCGCTTTGTTTGTGGGGTGAAAAATGATGCAATCAGAAGAAAGTTATTGACGACGCCTAACTTGGCTTTTGATTTAGCTTGTCAGACAGCTAGGTTGATGAGCATGGCCAACCAATATTCCCAAGAATTTCATACTAATTGCACTCATCAGACAACTGAGGTGAATCGCCTTCAGGTTCAAAGTAAAAGGTGGTGGGGCCCCAAAGTCGCAAAAACTGGAAATGGGAACAGAACATTGACGTCCTGCTATCGGTGCCTGGGACAACACATTGTTCAAAGTTGTCCATATGTGAAGGCAGAGTGTTTCTTCTACAGGAAAACTGGGCATCTTGTGAAGGCATGCCGACTGAAGGGTGAACCAGCTTTCAAAGCAATGAGTAGAAATTCCCAGAGACTACATAGCATGGAAGAACAACAACAGGACGAGGAGATGTTAGAGTTAAACGTCATCAGGAGCTCAATGGGCAGTGATTCGAAAAGTATCATAATCCACATAGATGTTGCAGGATTCAAGATACCCATGGAAATCAACACTGGTGCATCCGTGAGTGTAGTACCGGAGTCACTATACCTCGACAAATTGTGGGATTTCACATTGGAGAAAGTCAAGATAGAGCTGCGAGGCAATTTTGGAGAGAACATTCTGGTGGTAGGTCATATACCGTACCGGTGAAATACAAGGATCAAGTTCAGAGCTTGCCTCTAATAGTAATGGCAGGAGACAAGCCTGCCTTACTAGAAAGAAATTGGTTGGGATCACTGAAGCTGGATTGGAGTGAGATTTTTTGTGTTGAAATGGAATTTGCATCAAAGGATGATGTCATCAAGAATTATCCGAAGGTGTTCTGCGAAACGGGCAGTCCGATCCAAGGCTTCAAGGCGAGTGTCAGGGTACAGAAGGATGCTAAAAATGTTTACTGCAAGCCACGTTCTGTACCATATGCACTCAAGGAGAAAGTTGAGCAAGAACTCAAAGACTAGAGACCGAGAACATTATTTCTAAGATAGATTGATGTAATTGGGCTACACCCATTGTTGTTGTACCTAAATCCAATGGTAAGATAAGATTGTGTGGTGATTATAAAGTAACTGCAAATCAGGTTCTAGAGGATAATGTCCCAATACATTGCCGAATATAGAAGATTTGTTCACAACACTGACAGGTGGTCAGATCTTCTCAAAACTGGATCTTACGAATGCCTACTTACAGCTTGAACTAGATGAGGAGTCCAAGTCATGTTTGACTATAAATGCTCATCTAGGCCTATAGCAATTTAGTAGGCTACCATTTGGAGTGTCTTCTGCCCCTGCCATATTCCAAGGGGTGATGAACCAGACTTTTGCAAGGTATTGAAGGGGTACTATGTTATTTAGATGACATACTAGCTTCAGCACCAAGTAGGCAAATTCATAATAACATATTGAATGAAGTCCTCAAACGGCTAGAGAAGCACAGAGTACGAGTGTCTGCTCGCAAGTGTGAGTTATTTCAAAACTCTGTGGAGTACTTAGGGTACAGGGTAGACAAAGATGATTTACATCCAACCAAGGGAAAGCTGGATGCAATCAGAAATGCACCCACTCCCAAGAATGTCACTGAACTTCAATCATTTTTGGGTCTTTTGAACTATTATGGAAAGTTCTTACCAAATTTGGCTACAGTATTACATTCACTGAATGACCTATTGAAAAAAGAGGTCCATTGGAAGTAGTCAAAATAATGCAATACAGCATTCAAGGAGTGTAAAAGCAACTTGGTACAGAGCACCATGTTAGTTCACTATGACGTATCTCAGGAGATCAAGCTAGCATGTGATGCCTCTCCATATGGAGTTGGGGCAGTAATCTCTCATGTATTACGTAGTGAGGAGGAGGGACCAATTGCTTTTGCTTCACACACTCTCAGTGCCAGTGAGCGTAATTATGCGCAAATAGAAAGGGAAGCTTTGGCATTAATTTTTGGAGTCAACATGTTCCACAAATACTTGTATAATCGTAAGTTTACTCTCGTTACGAACCATAAGCTCCTGACAGCAATCCTGCATCCAAAGTCCCCAGTTCCAACATTAACTGCAGCTCGAATGCAGAGATGGGCTTTGATTTTGTCAGCACATACATGAATACAGATGATCAGCTGATCACAGTAATGCTGATGCTTTGTCTAGATTGCCTTCCCCATCACATATTACACCCGATAGGGAAGAGGTGTTCTATTTTTCATACATCGATGAACTGCCAGTCACAGCTGAAGAGATTGGGAGGGCAACCAAACATGACCCAGTTATGTCAAAAGTGTATAATTATATTGCAAACGGATGGCCAAATCAGGTAACAGATAAAGATATTCATCCATTCTTCATTTGTAGGAATGAATTATCAGTCGATAAAGATTGTACCAAATAAATTCAGGCCCAAATTATTAGGAGACCTCCATGACCAGCACCTGGGAATGTGCTTGACCAAGAATTTTGCATGCAGTTACTTATGGTGGCCAGGTCTTGATAAAGATGTAGAGTACATTGTGAGTCAGTGTATGACATGTCAATCGGTAAGCAAGCAACCACCATCAGTACCATTACAGCCATGGAAATGGCCTCCCAGGATGTGGCAAAGGCTACATATTGATTTTGCTGAGCTAGAAGCACAACAATTGTTCATTGTGATTGATAGCCATTCGAAGTGGATTGAGGTGTTTCCAATGTGGAAAATAACAAGTAAAACATTAGACATTTTGCGAAGATTATTTTCTTCATCTGGCCTCCCAGAAGAAATTGTTTCAGATACTGGACCACAATTTCATTCAGATGAATTTGCACAGTTCACGAGCAAAAATGGTGTGAAACATACCAAGGTTCCACCATACCACCCTGCTTCGAATGGTGCAGCAGAGTGCACTGTACAAATTGTAAAACGTGCCCTCATAAAACAAATGTTGGATCCAAATCCAAAGAAATGACAATTGTCATTGGATCACAAATTGGTGAATTTGCTAATAATGTATCCTAATCCTCTTCACACATTTACTCGTAGAACACCAGCAGAGTTGTTTCTCAAACGATAGCCACGAACCAGATTCTCGTTGTTAAAACCAAACTTGGCACAGTCCGTAGAAGAGACACAATTAAGACAGAAAGTGAATCATGATAGAAGTAGAGTAAAAGAGAGAAGTGTGAAATTAAATCAGAAGGTGAGAGTAAAGAACCATCACCATATATGGGTAAAGCAATTACCAGGAAGAGTGGTGAAGATATGTAGTCCTCGCACATATTTGGTCAAGATGTTTGATCATGGACATGTTAGGTTTGTTCACATTGATCATATTTTACCCACAGACATGGAAGTAGTTGAAGGTGGGAGTGATTCAATTAGTTCTGACTCATCAGATAGTTTTGATACACCAGTAGCATATCCTGCATCTAATGTACTAGAAACAAATCCAAGAGAAAGTCAGAATTTAAGTCTGAGTCCGAGTTAGGAAAACAAAGAGTCTGAAGTTAGAGAGAGTTCAAATGGAAATCAAGTGCATCGCTTGGAGGAAAACTTCCCTCAGGATCAGCTTCGAATGAGTTTAAATTCAACACCATGTTTGGAAGATTCTGTTCGAGAGCGAAGGTATCCTCTTCGAAACAGAAAACAAGTGGTTAAGCTTGATTTGTAAATATGACAAAATAAGTCCATATCCTTTGTTTACCATGCAAGTTATGTATGATGATTGTTTGTTATAATAACTCTTCATTAAGGAGGGAGAAGTGTAATGTCTGTAGCCCCACACTGTGGATGCCGGTTTTGCTGCAGCTAGTGCTGTTTAATAAAGAGCAGGTCATCTAACCAGCAGGGGAAGTTTCCGGAACCTGCAGCCATCTTACAGGCTGTGTGATGTGTGTTCTCTGAAGATATGACAATCCCACGAGCTGTCTTGATTTTGACCATCCAGTTCATTTGTTTTTGTTCCTTCTGTACTTTTACTGGTTTTGAAGATAATGCTCGAACATGCATATCCAGCAATTCAAGTGTATGTAAGCAGCAAAGGTTGTGAATAAAGCTGGAGGAGACACCAGAATGTCTTGCAAGCCTGTCTTTACTGAGCTTGACGTCTGAAGGGCAGATATGCCCTCTAAAAACTGAAAAGGACAAATTACTAAAACTTCTGGAAAACCTGCTGAAACTTGAAAGAAATATTTTCTGGCTTTGAAAACGAGCACTGTAATATAAAACCTGAGTCCAAATAAATGTATTATCTTAAAATGAATAATCTATTAATGGCTGCGTGGTCAGCCTGGCTATTAATCTAAATAAGCAATTAATTTGCCATTCAAAAACCATTAAAAAAAATCCTTGATTTCCTTAAAATGCATCTGATGGGTCAAGACTCTGAAAAGATTCCTAGAAATGTCACTTCTATAAAGTTGTGGGATATTGTTTTTCATGATATCGCACGTTGCAGTTATGCTGCTCATCTAGCATTAGCGAAAAAGGATTTTATTTGCTTTGTACTGATACAAGATTTACTGCATAAATTCAAGTCAATCCTGTCACATTAATGTTGATTCTGTGCTTTTGTGGCAAGACGATCTGGAAGAGGTGATGTTGAAGCTTCCTCTCCCAGCACTGACCGGGTGCAATAAGGGTGCACCACATCAGATGTGCGCTGCACATTGAGCTCAGCCGCAGAGCCTGAACTTGCTAATTTAATTTAAATATTAGGAGGGTTCACTTAGTGAAGAGGATGTCTGAGCATATTCTGGCTTTGGGATCGTTAAAGGAGCAAGCACAGTTTAAAAGCACCTAGGAGAGCCAGATGAATATTGTTTTTACTGATAATTGGGCAGGATTATTATCTAGAGGTTATAATTAATTTATGGGTTCTAGATGCTGTAAATTTCTTGTCGTGGGTCTTTATGTTTATTTAAACGTTCCATCCCAAATGACTGAGTTTCTGCTGCTGTGATGGAGCAATGGAGCAGCACCTGAACCAGAAGTCCCAATGCCACTACAGTCTGACTTGCATTGAGCAGCTCAGAAGGTGGTCATATTGTGTCAAGCAGTAGGTGGTGGAACAGGGAAAACTAATGCAGGTATGAAGAATGTTGGTGCTGGACTAGGAGGAGGGTGCCAGCTTGATTGTGAGACTTATTTCTTTATTGCAGGTGACAT
Source organism: Pristiophorus japonicus (assembly GCF_044704955.1). Lineage (NCBI taxonomy): Eukaryota > Metazoa > Chordata > Chondrichthyes > Pristiophoridae > Pristiophorus > Pristiophorus japonicus. Next base: position 466,687,827 of record NC_091977.1, on the reverse strand, counting down.
GAGGCAGTTATACTGTCAGGGGAAGGGAGGAGTATCCTCCTCTGTGCTCAGCAAACAGGTGCTTGTGCCTCAGGAATGGCTTCAGCAACTGTCAACTGGACTTCTTGTTGCCTTAAAATAAATCATATCGCAAAAGGGCAGGGAGCACAGTACTAACTACTGGCTCCATTATTAAGTGTAAAATACTAACAACATCCTGCAACAAATAAAAGAAGCAGAAAAACATTTTTTATTCAAAAAGCCACAAAGTAGCTCTGGAATCAGTAGCAGCAAACTTTCTGGGAGCAGTTTGCCCCTGAACTGCACCTGGTACTGTTAGAGGAATTGTGAGTGTAAATGTCTCTGACATTCATTTACGTGAAGTTTACATTCCTGAACCCCCTTCAGGCACAGTCAGGTGCAGACATGAGAAAACCATTGAGTAGGTTTGTGTGCAGTGTTTCCTCGCTCAGGCCTGTGGTAAAACTGACATTCGGGCCTTGATTACACCGTCGGAGCTTCATTTGCATATTTTATGAAGGACCCGGCTGCCTTCTGGCAGTTTCTCTTGTAAGCCCGCTAAAAACAGCAAATTTAAATGACATCTTGCAGGAAGCAAGCGAGATTGGAGGGGTAAGTCGCTGCCCCAATTTTAATTGCCCACCTACCTGGTTTCTCCACGCGGGCAGGGTTAAAATTGAACTTAAAATCTCAGTTGAAGCAAGTGAAGATCAGAAAATCAGGCATAGAAATAAGTGTGTCTTATTCATGGTTCTCCCAGGTTTATGGCCATTAAAATAAATGGCTGCATGATCAAGAGCTCAGTGATTTGGATGTATTGACCTCACCATCATTTTCCATCTGTACTTCAGTAGAAAAAAATGTTCATGCTAAGAGCAGAGTCCCACAATTATGGGGCTTATATGCCCTGTGCTGCTACTCCATAGTAATATTTATGCTTTATCTTTGTGTTTTCTTTAAGTTGCGCCACTAGATCTCCTTCTAGATCTCCAGCAGATTCTCTGCGTCATTCAGAGAGCAATCTCTCTGTCAGTGACACATATTTCGCATCTTCTGTGAGTATCTGCAGATGCCCTCCTCCACCAGAAATGTCATCACATTGCTCCATTATAGAGTTTATCAGCACTTAAGGGGCTTTGTCATCAAGCTGGCTTTTCTCATTTGTTAATCAGCTATTTACACCATAAATTGTGCACTTCACAGCTGGATTAACAAACTTTTCAACATTTACACTGGTTGAGTGGCTTGTTAGCTATCACTACTGCAGGTGCATTGAGAATAGCACTTATTTTTCGTTGCTGTTAATAAAGTTGCACGTTATACATATTAAGGCCATACATTTGTGCAATTTTCTTCGCAGTTGATTAATTCAGGAAAAAACATACACTTGTCTTATTTTTTGTGAGAAGAGGAATGTGGGGCCAAGGTTCCTAAAGATCTGTTCCAAAGTCAGGTATACAATTTATACATCCACTAGGTGGAGCTCTATGATGGTACTCGTGTGCATGGAGATGAGGAACACAATCCATTACTCGGAGATAATACAAATGATAACTGATTTTATATTAACTAGTACTGTTAAACATTCGGATTATTTGAGGAAAAACTCCTGCCTTTTATACGTTCAACAAGATTACTGTGAAAGTTTAAAACTCCTGATTGCTTTAAAAACATTATTCTGCTTGCGGTTTATGAGCAAACTATCACTGGTTTACTCAGGAAGGAAAAAGTTAAAATTTGTTTTTATTACGTAAGGCTCTGAGATTTTGGCAGTGTTTTTGAGACTGCACTTCAAGCGGTAGCATTATACTGCAAATTAATCGGCCAGAGTTGTACATTTTAATATTTCAGTTTAGGACACCATAGGGCCGAAATTGCCCTTTCCTTAAGGCCCTTTAACACCAGAAAGCATTGCGGAGTGCAATGGCCGTCGACTTTTCGTGTAATGGCCGCCATTATCAGAATTCCGCTCCTGTGTTATCCCAGTGGTGACCTGCTTCCCCCCACCAGTCCACTGCTGCCGATCCATGTTAAGTGCATCATCACAGTGCGCACCGCCAATCTACCCCCAGACAGCAAAATTCCACCGTGAAAATCTTCGGCCCACCTGGCAGTGCCAAAACCTGTTTTTTCCCGGTGCTCCATTGAGGCTAAGGCATTCTGCAATAGCGGTGTGGCTCCCCTTAAAGGGGAAGATGCACTGCCACTGCCACCATGTTTTTTTTTTGTTGGCTGACTACCATGTTGGCTCCCCGTGTTCGGCCGGGCCACCTATAGGCAGCCTGGCCTGGCTGAAACCCTCCCTGGTGGCCCAATGGACCGAAGTTTTAAGATCGTGAAGGCTCTCCCCTTTAAGTGAAAGCGAGAGCCGTGGTGATATGGCGCCGTGATGACATCATCGCGGCAGCCACTCCGCACCACCCCCAACTGCTGCCCCTCTACTGTTGCCACCGCAGTATAACCACCCCCATTAAGAGCGACTTCTGGATCCGAATTAAAAAAACAACAAAGAGCGGAATGTCGCTCAAGAGGCAACCTCAACCACCGCAGCAGTAAAAACCTTTGAAATGAGGTGCGTGTCCCCTGTTTCAGGCGGGAGGCAATTTCAGCCCCATTACGTCAAACACAGTATTGTATAATTTTTCCAGTTGGCCATACCAATTTATTATTATATAATGGCTCAGTGAACTTTAATATTGTCTGCTTCTGCCTAAATAAAAAAATAAGATCTGTACCTTTTGTTTATACGTTACACATTGCAAATATAATTAAAAAAAATATTTCAAGTTGAGATTTTGCACAGGCCTGTTTGACGTTACAATGTATTTTGCACCTCAACTGATCATGTCTTTCCATACACATTTTCAAATACATGCAGTTGAGCATCAAAATTTGTTCTTGCCACTTAACTTAATTTAAAAAAGCAACAAAATAAGTTGAATTATTTATTTCTGGCTTACACGAGAGCATGGTCTGCAGTGGCACAGAACGTGAGCCCAACATGCCGCAAGATGGTTATATTGGTGATATACACATTCAGATGACCCTCTCACGCTGCTTCTTATACCACTGTTGAAGAACAATTGAGTACAGCTCTGGAAACCCCAGAAGGACATTCAGGGAGAAAAAAGGAAAGAAACTAAAGAGTCTGAAAATCCAGCAGCACACTGGGAGTAAACAGTGAAAGATTGAGGGTATGGCAGGAGATATCAGGAGCTGGGTGGAAGTCAGCAGCAGATGAGGAGAGTAGGGATAGAGATGGTAGATTGGAATTCAGTTTGGAGTTGGCAGTAGGAGATGAGTCTTAGCCAGGATTTAGCAGACTGAGTTGGGAGTTAGACTGGAGGTGGCAGAGTAAAGGTTGGACTAGAAGGAGCACAGGTTTCCATGACCTGCTAACAGGACATTTAAAATTCCGGATGCACAATTCGATTCCGTGAGTCTGTCCGTTTTTCCAAATATCTCTTTAAATTTCCAAGCATTCAACCCTATTAGATCAAGGAACTTGAAACAGTCAGTCTTTGAAGGTCGCATTCCAGGATTCCAACACTGGGTTAAAAGAGTTGATGTGGATAACTAACATGCAGTTATGATATCCTGCTCTTAGATGTTTTTTGAACGCTTTGTGAATATGGCAGATTTTGGAAACTTGGCAATTGTTGCAGTGCTACCTAGTGGTGGAACATTAGTACTGCAGGCAGCCTATGTACATAGGTTAATTAAGCGACATGGTGTCCCAGGAGTCCAGTTTGGACACAGTTGATCTTTTTTATGTGTCTAATTGGAATCTTCAGTCTGATGTTTGGACATAAGACTAAGTTCCATCCAAGGTGTTCAGACAGTCAATTTCCTTCTGAGACAATTATCTGAAACAATCTAATTAAATTGCAATCTTTCTGACAGTGAAGATATACTGATTAGAAATTAATATTTTAATTTTGCGCAGAAATGCTTTAGTGTTAAAATAAAACTTAATTAATACATTTCAGATATATCCAAGAGTATGTTGCTGGGTTAGTATAGCATTAAGGAGTTTAGAACACTCTAAAATTCAATAGTAGATTATCAATATCGTCTGAGCCCCAAGATGTGTCACTACTTGTAAATATGTTTTTTTCCATATGATATATATGCAAAGTCAGCAGCTAGTTCCCTAATGGCAAGCACCAGTGACTGTACCATGTGACCCATACTGCAGTGCTATTATGCCATGTGACTTAGACTGCAGTGATCGGGGCTTTTATTTCACTGACTGTTATAAAAGAAAAAAATGAAAGACTTGGATTTATATAGTGCCTTTCACGACCACTGGATGTCTCAAAGCGCTTTACAGCCAATGAAGTACTTTTGGAATGTAGTCACTGTTGTAATTATAGGGAAATAACAGAACTTATATATCTTGCATTATTATTTTCTATGTCATTGCTTGTGTGTTATGAAGCAAATGAATGCATATTATGTGCACTCAATAGAAGGGACTTGATGCATGCACTCAACTTTCAATTGATGCTTCCCCGTTCAACAATATTGATTGATATTGGATTATGTTGGCCTCTTAATAAATTCACTGTTGTTTCCAGGCACATACTTAGCCTTTGAGAACTGAAATGGCATTGTCATTGCCTGTACATTCATTTGATTTTTATCTAACCACCTTGCAAAAATTATATTCTGAAAATTCTTGATAATGAATATTGGAGAAATTGATATTCCTTCAATCAAAATATCTGTCTAACCTTTTGAGTACTGAGAGTCTTTGATAACTTTCAATGTGCGCACATATTTTAATGAAACACTTGCAAAGCATTTAGTTAATGAATGATATAAATTAAAAATTAGGTAGTTGTTGGGAATGATCAGACATTTCCGAATTCATATCATCTTTAAAATAAACAACAATAAGATTTTATTTTCGTCAGTAACTCTGTTATCTAAAGACAGTTTCTACCAAGGCAGCAGAGTAACATGGATCATTGCAAACCCAATGCAGGGCAGTGAGAGTGGTAGAATATAGGTAGTTACATGCATGGAATTTCCCGGTTCTCAGCCATGCCGAGGTAAGATGCTTCACCAGCCAACCATGCAAATCTCCTGGGAGAGGCAAAAATAAACAGAGAAAAACCCTCAGCCCATTTGGAAAATTCCTTGCCAATCCCAAAGGTGATCAATCAAGTTCCATGGCATCACAAAGATTGGGAAATGCAACCTCCAATGTCCCATCTACCTAGTTATGTTAGCCACACTCAAACACTTATCCTGCACTCACTGCACAAACTTGTTCCATAGGTCAACAATTCTCTGTGTTAAGAAATGCTTCCTGACCTCTAACTGAGTTCTATGCTTATGTAATCTATCCTCATGTCCACTGGTAGTCCTTAACCAATCAAATAACCTATCCACATTGACCAACTCGAACCCTTGCAATATTTTAAAGACCTTAATCAAATCTCCTTGAAGTCTACACTTTTCTAGAGTAAAAGTTCTCTTCTTCTTAGGCAGTCCCTCGAAGCCGAGGATGTCTTGCTTCCACACTAATATAAGTTCTCAGTGACGGATGAGTCCAATGCTGGACCTACAGTCTCTGTCACAGGTGGGACAGACGGTGGCTGAAGGGATGGGTGGGTGGGGTGCTTGGGCTGTTGTGCGCTCCTTCCGCTGTTTGCGCTTGGCTTCTGCGTGCTCCCGGTGAAGAGACTCGAGGTGTTCGGCACCTTCCCGGATGCTTCTCCTCCACTTTGAGTGGTCTTGGGCCAGGGATTCCCAGGTGTTGGTGGAGATGTTGCACTTTTTCAAGGAGGCTTTGAGGGTGTCCTTGAAGCATTTCTTCTGCCCACATGGGGCTCGCTTGCCGTATTGGAGCTTTGAGTAGAGCAGTTGTTTTGGGAGTCTAGTATCGAGTTCTAGTAAAATCTAGTCTAGTAAAAGTTCTCTAAGCCTATCATGATAACTAAGGGCTTTTAAAGTAGACATCAATTTCGCCTCTGAACCTTTTCCAGGGCTGATATAAAACCTTTTATGTGAGGGGACCAAAATTGGACATATTATTGTAAATGAGGCTGAACCAAGGTTTCATACAAAGTTTCTGTAATATTTCTTGTTTTGTATTTAATCTTCCTCACAAAACATCCTGGCACTCTATTTGGATTTGCAATAGCTGTGTGGTTGTGACCTTCAGAGTTTCGTGCACTCTAACACCTGGGTCTTTCTGCCGCTCAACAGCCATAGGTTTGTAACCTTGCATGTTGTGCACATGCTCGGCATTAGCCTCGTCATTTGCATAACATTTCATTTAGCAAATATTAAATTATATTTAATCAAGCATTCGTAACAAGATAGTTGAGTTGATGGCACGAATAAAAATAAATGGGTATGATCTGATCGCCATTACAGAGATGTGGCTGCAAGGTGACCAAGGCTGGGAACTGAATATTGAGGGGTATTAGACATTTCGGAAGGATAGGCAGAAAGGAAAAGGAGGTGAGGTAGCTCTGTTAATAAAGGATCAGATCAGTGCAGTAGTGAGAAATGATATTGGCTCAGAAGATCTAGATGTAGAATCAATTTGGGCAGAGTTAAGAAATAATAAGGGAAAGAAGTCACAGGTAGGAGTAGTCTATAGGCCCCCTAAAAGTAACTGTACTGTAGGACAGGGTATAAATCAAGAAATAATGGAGGCTTGTAAGAAAGGTACTGCAATAATCATGGGCGATTTTAATCTTCATATAGATTGGATAAATCAAATTGGCAAAGGTAGCCTCGAGGAAGAGTTCATAGAGTGTTTTCGGGATGGTTTCTTAGAACAATACATTGTGGAATCAACCAGGGAGCAGGCTGCTTTAGATCTGGTAATGTGTAATGAGATAGGATTAAGTAATAATCTCATAGTAAAGGATCCTCTAGGGAAGAGTGAACATAGCATGTTAGAATTTCAAATGCTGTTTGAGGGTGAGAAACGTGGGTCTCAACCTAGTATCCTGAACTTAAATAAAGGCAATTACAAAGGTATGAAGATAGAGTTGGCTAAATTGGACTGGGAAAATTGATTAAAGGGTAAGGATATTTCATAACTCTCAGCAATGATATATTCCAGCTAGAAAGAAAGAATCTATGAGAAGGATGAACCATCCATGGCTAACTAAGGAAGTTAAGGATGGTACAAATTGAAAACAAAGGCATACAATACGAAGATTAATGGCATGCCAGAGGATTGGGAAATTTTTAGAAACTAGCAAAGGATGTCTAAGAAAATAATAAAGAGAGAGATTTATTACACCAAAGAGATTTATTACACCAAAATTCTAAAACGGCAAAGTGTGTTAGAAAGACAAGTCTGAAGGCTCTGTGCCTCAATGCGAAGAGTATTCGGAATAAGGTGGACAAATTAACTGCACAGATAGCAGTTAACGGGTATGATGTAATTGGCATCACGGAGATATGGCTCCAGGGTGACCAAGGCTGGGAACTCAACATCCAGAGGTATTCAACATTGCTGGTTAAAGAGGAAGTTAATGTAATAATAAGAAAGGATATTAGCTTGGATGATGTGGACTCGGTATGGGTGGAGCTACGGAATACCAAGGGGCAGAAAACGCCAGTGGGAATTGTGTACAGACCACCAAACAGTAGTAGTAAGATTGGGGACAGCATCAAACAAGAAATAAGGAATGCATGCAATAAAGATACAGCAGTTATCATCGGTGACTTTAATCTACATAATGATTGGGCTAACTAAACTGGTCGCAATGCGGTGGAGGAAGATTTCCTGGAGTGTATTAAGGATGGTTTCCTAGACCAATATGTCGAGGAACCAACTAGGGAGCTGGCCAGCCTAGACTGGGTGATGTGTAATGAGAAAGGACTAATTAGCAATCTTGTTGTGCGAGGCCCTTTATTAACATGGAGAGTGACACAGTTAATTCAGAGATTAGGGTCCTGAACTTAAGGAAAGGTAACTTCGATGGTTTGAGGCGTGATTTGGCTAGAATAGACTGGCAAATGATACTTAAAGGGTTGACGGTGGATAGGCAATGGCAAACATTTAAGGATCACATGGATGAACTTCAGCAATTGTACATCCCTGTCTGCAGTAAAAATAAAACGGGGAAGGTGGCTCAACCGTGTCTAACAAGGGAAATTAAGGACAGAGTTAAATTCAAGGAAGAGGCATATAAATTGACCAGAAAAAGCAACAAACCTGAGGACTGGGAGAAATTTAGAATTCAGCAGAGGAGGACAAAGGGTTTAATTAAGAGGGGGAAAATAGAGTACGAGAAGAAGAAGATATGTGAAGAGAAAAAGATTAGTGAAGACAAACGTAAGTCCCTTGCAGTCGGATTCAAGTGAATTTATAATGGGGAACAAAGAAATGGCAGACCAATTGGACAAATACTTTGGTTCTGTCTTCACGAAGGAAGACACAAATAACCTTCCGGAAGCACTAGGGGACCAAGAGTCTAGTGAGAAGGAGGACTTAAGGATATTCTTATCAGGCGGGAAATTGTGTTGGGGAAATTGATGGAATTGAAGGCCGATAAATCCCCGGGGCCTGATAGTCTGCATCCCAGAGTACTTAAGGAAGTGTCCCTAAAATAGTGGATGCATTGGTGATCATTTTCCAACAGTCTATCGGCTCTGGATCAGTTCCTATGGACTGGAGGATAGCTAATGTAACATCACTTTTTAAAAAGGGAGGGAGAGAGAAAGCGGATAATTATAGACCGGTTAGCCTGACATCAGTAGTGGGGAAAATGTTGGAATCAATTATTAAGGATGAAATAGCAGCGCATTTGGAAAGCAGTGACATGATTGTTCCAAGTCAGCTTGGATTTATGAAGGGGAAATCATACTTGACAAATCTTCTACAATTTTTTGAGGATGTAACTAGTAGAGTAGACAAGGGAGAACCCGTGGATGTGTTGTATTTGGACTTTCAAAAGGCTTTTGACAAGGTCCCACACAAGAGATTGGTGTGCAAAATCAAAGCACATAATATACTGACGTGGATAGAGAACTGGTTGGCAGACAGGAAGCAGAGAGTCGGGATAAACGGGTCCTTTTCAGGATGGCAGTCAGTGACTAGTGGAGTGCCGCAAGGCTCAGTGCTGGGACCCCAGCTCTTTACAATATACATCAATGAATTGGATGAAGGAATTGAGTGTAATATCTCCAAGTTTGCAGATGACACTAAACTGGGTGGCAGTGTGAGCTGTGAGGGGGATGCTCGGAGGCTGCAGGGTGATTTGGACAGGCTAGGTGAGTGGGCAAATGCATGGCAGATGCAGTATAATGTGAATACATGTGAGGTTGTCCACTTTGGGGGAAAAAGCGCAAAGTCAGAATATTATCTGAATGGTGGCAGATTAGGAAAAGGGGAGGTGCAATAAGACCTGGGTGTCATGGTTCATCAGTCATTGAAAGTTGGCATACAGGTACAGCAGGTGGTGAAGAAGGCAAATGGTATGTTGGCCTTCATAGCTAGGGGATTTGAGTATAGGAGCAGGGAGGTCTTACTGCAATTGTACAGGGCCTTGGTGAGGCCTCACCTGGAATATTGTGTTCAGCTTTGGTCTCCTAATCTGAGGAAGGACGTGCTTGCTATTGAGGGAGTGCAGCGAAGGTTCATCAGACTGATTTCCGGGATGGCAGGACTGACATATGAGAAGAGACTGGATCAACTGGGCCTTTATACATTGGAGTTTAGAAGGATGAGAGGGGATCTCATAGAAACATGCAAGATTCTGACGGGACGGGACAGGTTAGATGCGGGTAGAATGTTTCTGATGTTGGGGAAGTCCAGAACCAGGGGACACAGTCTTAGTATAAGGGGTAGGCCATTTAGAACTGAGATGAGGAGAAACTTCTTCACTCAGAGAGTTGTTAACCTGTGGAATTCCCTGCCGCAGAAAGTTGTTGATGCCAGTTCATTGGATATATTCAAGTGGGAGTTAGATATTGCCCGTACGGCTAAGGTGATCAAGGGGTATGGAGAGAAAGCAGGAAAGGGATACTGAGGGAATGATCAGCCATGACCTTATTGAATGGTGTGCAGGTTCAAAGGGCCGAATGGCCTACTCCTGCACCTATTTTCTATATTTCTATGTTTCCATGTTTAAGATAGATTATGAGAGTTAACTAGCAAGAAATATAAAAACTGACAGTAAGAGCTTCTACCAGGTATATAAAAAGCAAGAGAGTAGCTAAAGTAAACATTTTTTCCTTAGAGGATGGAACTGGGGAATTAATAATGGGAAACAGGGAAATGGCAGAGTCTTTGAATGAATATTTTGGATCAGTCTTCATGATAAAAGATACTAAAAGCATCCCAATAATAAAAATCAAGGGGCTATAGGGAGAAGGGAATTAAAACAAACACCATCACTACAGAAAAAGTATTGGCAAACTAATGGGACTAAAGGTGGACAAATCCCCTGGACCTGATGGCCTGTATCCTAGGGTCTTAAAAGAAGTGGCTACAGAAATAGTGGATGCATTGGTTGTAATCTACCATCATTCCCTGGATTCTGGAGAGGTCCCAGCAGATTTGAAAACCACAATTGTAATGCCCGTATTTAAGAAAGGAGGGAGACAGAAAGCTGGAAAGTATATTGTGAAAATACTGGAGTCCAATAATAAGGAAGTTGTAGCAGGATATTTAGAACATCATAATGCAGTCAAGCAGAGTCAGCATCGTTTTTTTTAAAGGGAAATCATAATTGACAAATGTTCTAGAGTTCTTTGGGGATGTAACAGGCAGGGTAGATAAAGAGGAACCAGTCGATGCAGTGTATTTGGATTTCCAGAAGGCATCGATAAGATGCCGCATAAAAGGTTACTGCACAAGATAAGGGGGCCAAAACTCAACAGACCAATAATGCCTGTTATTGCCGGAAAGCGGCAGTCACGCAGTGGTGTTGAATGGGCGCCGATTTTTTGTGGAATGGCTGCCACTTGCGAAATTCACCTCGGTGGTTTTTCTGGCGGTCCCCACTTCTGCCCCGCTGCTGCCAAATGCTCCTAACTGCGTCATCAAAGCGGGCGCTGCCAATCTCCTGCCCCAAAACAAAAATTATCTTGAAAAATCTTGTGGCTGTCGTTACGTTCCCCCCGACAGTTCTGTCGGCCTGACAATTGCATCCCCGGGTTTGATCGGGCCACCAACAGGCAGACTCTCCCGGCCGAAACCCTCCCAGGTGGCCCAGTGGACTGAACTAAAAGAATCGCAGAGCTCGCAGCGGCTCTCCCCTTTAAGTGAAGGGGAGAGTCGTGGTGACACACCAGCGCGATGACATCATCAGTGCCACGCTGATGACTGACAGCGGAGGACACTCCGCTTGCCCCCCACTTCGGCCCCCGGTTTGATGGACATTCCGTGCCTGCCCCCAATTCCACCCCCATTATGACTGACATCCGCCTCGCTGGTAAAAAAGAGAAAAAGAGCTGAATTTCGTGCAATAGGACACCACATTCACCGTGGCGGTGTACACAACTGAAACATGGTAAGTGTGTCCCATTTCCGGCGGGGATGAATTTTGGCCCCAAGAGCTCATGGAGTTGGGGATAATATATTAGCATGGATAGAAGATTGGCTAACTAACAGAAAACAAAGAGTTGAGATAAATGGATCATTTTCAGGTTGGCAAAACAGTAACTAGTGGGGTGCAACAGGGATCTCAATTATTTACAATCTATGTTATTGACTTGGATGAAGGGACCAAATGTAATGTATCCAAATTTACTGATGATACAAAGATAAGTGGGAAAGCAAGTTGTGAAGAGGACACAAAGAATTTGCAAAGGGATATAGACAGGCTAAGTGAGTGGGCAAAAATTTGGCAGATGGAGTATAATGGGGAAAATGTGAGGTTATCCACTTTGGTCGGAAAAATAAAAAAGCAGATTATTATTTAAATAGAGAGTGATTACAAAATGTTATTGTACAGTGGGATCTGGGGGTTATTGTACATAAAAAAACAAAAAGTTAGTATGCAGGTACAGCAAGTAATTAGGAAGGCAAATGGAATGTTGGCCTTGATTGTAAAGGGGATGGACTATAAAAGTAGGGCAGTCTTGCTACAACTGTACAGGGCATTGGTGAGACCACGCCAGGAGTACTGTGTACAGTTTTGGTCTCCTTATTTAAGGAGGGATATACTTGCATTGGAGGCAGTTCAGAGAAGGTTCACTCAGTTGATTCCTGAGATGAAGAGGTTGTCTTATGAAGAAATGTTGAGCAGGTTGGGCCTATAATCATTGGAATTTAGAAGAATGAGAGGTGATCTTCTTGAAATATACAAGATTCTGAAGGGGCTTGATAGAGTAGATGCAGAGAGGATGTTTCTCCTCGTGGGGGAATCTAGAACTAGGGGGTATAGTTTCAGAATAAGGAGGGATTTCTTCTTTCAGAGGGTTGTGAATCTTTGAAATTCTCTACCCCAGAGAGCTGTGGAGGCTGGGTCATTGAATATATTTAAGGTGGAGATAGACAGATTTTTGAAGGATAAGGGAGTTAAGGGTTATGTGGAGTTGTCAGGGAAGTGCAGTTGAGGCCAAGATCAGATCAGCCATGATCTTATTGAATGATGGAGCAGGCTTGAGGGGCCAAATGGCCTACTCCTGCTCCTATTTCTTATGTTCTTATGTTTTTATATAGCTGCCAGATGTGGGACCATTCCCCATCGCATATAGATCTGCTTGTAATCTATTTTTCTCAGCTAAGGTCCGATTACCTGCATATGTATCATTACAAACCTGCGGACAGAGCCCCAATATCTTCATCCAGATCTTTGCTAAAGATGGTGAAAGGGAACAGCATAGACACTGATTTGTATGAGTAAACGCTCCCCACGCAGAACCACCACCTATTGTGCGACACCTTGTGAAATGCTTTTTGAAAAAATCAACCAGGCTACCTAAGTCCACCAACCGAGAGGCTTCCTCAAAAAATTAAACTAGGTTGGTGAGACAGAATCTACGTTGAGACCCTTTCTTTGTCAAGATGGCAATACAGTCCCATCTAGCAACTAGTCTGTAACTGAAGTCAAGCTGATGGGTCTGTAATTACCTGTGTCTAATTTCCTACACTTTTAAAATATGGGCACCACGTGACCCACTATCTAGCCCTTGGGAACAATCCCAGACCCTAGTGAGCTATTAAATATATGAGCAAAGGGCTTGCAGAGCATAGCTGTAATGGTTTGTGATGTTGAAAAACAAAAGAAAAGTTTGTTAGAGAGAGAATCTATGTTTTAAAAAAATAATCTTTACATATTAATTACTTATTAATAGGAACATAGAAATAGGCATAGACCATCTAGTCCCTCAAGCATGTTCCATCATTCAATTAGATCACGGTGAATTTGTACCTCAACTCCATTTACCATATCCCTTGATACCCTTACCGAACAAATCCTTATTGATTTCTGTATTGAAAATGTCAATGGATCCAGCCCTTTGGGAAGGAGGTTTCCAGATTTCCAGGATCATTAGGTGAAAACGTGCTTCCTGATTTCACTGCTAAATAGCCTAGCTCTAATTTTAAGATTGTGTTCCTTTGTTCTGCATTCCCCATCAGAGGAAATAGTTTCTCTGTATCTATCCTATTGATTCCTTTTATCATTTTAAATATCTCAATTAGATTATCCCTCAACCTCTAAACTCAAGGGAATACAATCAAAATCTATGCAACCTGTCCTCATAATTCAGTCCTTTAAGCCTCGGCATCATTTTGGTGAATCTGGACTGAACCCGTTCCTCGGCCATTATATCTTTCCTGAGGTACAGTGCCCAAATCTGAACGTATTACTCCAGATGTAGGCATAACCTCCTCCTCTTCTCTCTCCTTTTCCAAGTTCCTTTCCAGCTGCTTCGTGGGGTCCCTTACCCTATTACACATGGATGTTGCAGTGAATGTTCCTGCCATCTGCTCTTAAATGTAACCTGATAATATTTTAGGTCCTATATTATATAACCAACAGGCATGTCATATGGATAACAATCGTCCTTGAGTGTCCATGAAAAACTTCAGCATCCAACTAACGAACCACATCACATTGACAACAAACTAATTTTAAAAGGTAGAACAATATCAGAAATATAAATGCATTTGATATACATGTAGGATGCTAAGGAGGATGCTAGGAGGCTGCAGGGGGACTTGGACAGGTTAGGTGAATGGAAAAATGCATGGCAGATGCAGTATAATGTGGATAAATGTGAGGTTATCCACTTTGGTGGCAAAAACAGGAAGGCAGATTATTATCTGAATGGTGACAGATTAATAAAAGGGGAGGTGCAACGAAACCTGGGTGTCATGATACATCAGTCATTGAAGGTAGGCATGCAGGTACAGCAGGCAGTAAAGAAAGCAAATGGCACGCTGGCCTTCATAGCGAGGGGATTTGAGTATAGGAGCAGGGAGGTCTTGCTGCAGTTGTACAGGGCCTTGGTGAGACCACACCTTGAGTATTGTGTGCAGTTTTGGTCTCCTAATCTGAGGAAGGATGTGCTTGCTATTGAGGGAGTGCAACCAAGGTACATCAGACTGATTCCCGGAATGGCAGGACTGACATATGAGGAAAGGCTGGATCGGCTAGGCTTTTTCTCACTGGAATTTAGAAGAATGAGAGGGGTTCTCATAGAAACGTATAAAATTCTGACGGGACTTGACAGGTTAGATGCAGGAAGAATGTTCCTGATATGTCCTTACTATACAGTAGAAATGCACACGAGGCCCATACTTGAGAGAAGGTGACCAGTTACCTTTATTACCAAGACCTCAAGTGATAAAGGTGGGTGGAGCTACCCTTTTTATACCTGAAAGTCCAGGTTAGGAGTGTCTCCCATAAGTTTTCAGTGCCCAGTCTGTGCCGAATTGTGTAGTCATAGGCGGCTAACTTAAGTGCCCATCTCTGCATGCGGGCCGATGCATTAGTATTTATGGCCTTGTTGTTGGCCAAAAGAGACGTTAGGGGTTTGTGATCTGTCTCCAGCTCAAATTTCCTGCCAAACAGGTACTAGTGCATTTTTTTTACTGCATATACACATGCGAGCGCTTCCTTTTCTACCATCCCGTAGCTCCTTTCTGCCTGGGACAGACTTCTGGAGGCATAAGCTACCGACTGTAACTGACCATTGGCATTCACATGCTGCAACACACACCCGACCCCATAGGACGACGCATCGCACGTTAGAACAAGTTTCTTACATGGGTCATATAACGTTAACAGTTTGTTGGAGCATAACAAGCTGCGTGCTCTATCAAAAGCTCTTTCCTGGCTGTCCCCCCAGATCCAATTGCGACCTTTGCGTAGGAGTACGTGTAGCGGCTCGAACAGCGTGCTCAATTTGGGAAGGAAGTTACCAAAATAGTTCAGGAGCCCCAGGAACGAACGCCGCTCCGTCGTGTTACGGGGTCTGGGTACTCTCTGGATCGCTTCCGTTTTGGATGCAGTAGATCTGATCCCGTCTGCTGCTACCCTCCTCCCCAGGAATTCTACCTCTGGAGCTAAGAAGACGCACTTCGCCTTTTTCAGTCGCAGCCCTACCCGGTCCAGTCTGCGTAGCACCTTCTCCAGGTTGTGGAAGTGTTCTTCAGTATCGTAACCCGTGATGAGGATGTCGTCCTGAAAAACCACCGTCCTTGGAATCAACTTGAGGAGGTTTTCCATATTTCGCTGAAAGATCGTGGTGGCCGAACGAATCCCGAACGGACATCTGTTACACTCAAACAACCCCTTGTGTGTCGTGATGGTGGTCAGCTTCTTCGACTCACTCGCCAGCTCCTGGGTCATGTAAGCTGAGGTCAAGTCCAATTTTGACAAAAATTTGCCACCGGATAGCATCGCAAAGAGGTCCTCCGCTCTCGGTAGCGGGTACTGGTCTTGGAGTGACACCCGATTGATGGTGGCCTTGTAATCACCACATATCCTGACCGACCCATCCGCCTTGAGCACCGGCACGATCGGGCTCGCCCAGTCACTGAATTCGACTGGTGAGATGATGCCTTCCCTCAGCAGGCGGTCCAATTCGCATTCTATCTTTTCCCGCATCACATACGGCACCACTCTGGCCTTGTGGTGTACTGACCTGGCGTTTGGGTTTATGTGAATCACTACCTTGGCCCCCATGAAAGTGTCAAGCCGGGTTGAAATAATGAGTCAAATTTTTCCAGGGCCTGAGAGCATGATACTCCCTCCACAGAAGAAATTGAATTGACATCGCCCCATTTCCAGTTCATGACAGCAAGCCAACTCCTCCCCAGTAGTACGGGACTGTACCCCGGGACAATCCAGAGTGGCAACCTGTTTTCTGAATCTTTGTGGGTCACGACTACCGTGGCGCTGCCAAGCATTGGAATGATCTCCTTTGTATATGTCCGTAGCTGTGCGTCAATCGGCAATAACTTTGGCCTCCTGGCCTTGGACACCCACAACCTTTCGAACTGTTTGATACTCATCAGGGACTGGCTAGCCCCCGTGTCCAGCTCCATTAATACTGGGATGCCATTGAGGAGCACTTCCATCATTATCGGTGGCGTCCTAGTATATGAACTGCATATGTGCTCCACATGAACTCGCTGAACTTCAGCTTCCAGCGATTTCCCCCCAGTATTCATTTGGCCTCGTAGGGCTTACATCGGGCCCGTTCTCCTCGTACATCAACCTGGCTGCAGGCTTCCTGCACATACGCGCCAAGTGACCACTGACGTTGCAGTTTCTGCAGGTATATTGCTGATACCTGCAAGCTCTGGCTGGGTGTTTGCCTCCACACCTCCAGCATGAGCTGGAGGCCCCGTTGTTGGAAACAAAAGGTCCATTACCAGTGAATTGTCTCTGACTGTCGCTGTAACTGTCCTTAAGCGCACCATTAACAGGTATTGATGGCCCCATTACTGGCCGCATTGTCCATTGCGATGGCATGAATCGCCGTTCAGCTAGCCATTGTCTCTGTTGAATTCCCCCTTTGGGTTCGACTACATGCTGGGGCATGTCCGATTGCCCTTGTCTGCCTAGAGAACTGTGTGCCGAGTTAACAATGTTGACTCCCTGGTCGTTTGCCGCATTTGAGCCAAGATTTTTGTCATACATCATTCTGGTCTCTTCCTCCCCTGAGATAAATGTCTGGGCTATCAGAGCCGCTGCTTCCAAGGTCAAGTCTTTGGTCTCAATCAGTTTCCTGAAAACCCCAGAGTGCCCGATGCCCTCAAAATAAAAGTCTCACAGCATCTCCGCTCTGCATGCATCTGTGAACTTACATAGACTCGCCAGTCGCCGGAGATCTGCCACGAAGTCTGGAACACTTTGGCATTCTCGCCGCCGGTGCGTGTAAAACTGGTGTCTCACCATGTGCATGCTGCTCACCGGTTTAAGGTGTTCCCCAATCAACTTACTGAGCTCTTCGAACGTCTTGTCTGCCGGCTTCTCTGGCGCTAGAAGGTCCTTCATCAGGGAGCACGTTCTGGATTCACAAACCGTCAGGAGATGAGCCCTGCGTTTGTCAGCCGAATCCTGTCCCAACCATTCCTTAGTGACAAAACTTTGCTGTAGTCTCTCAATAAAGTCATCCTAATCATCACCAACAGTACCTCTCTTCTGAGCTGCTAGTGGCCATGCTCGCGCGGTTTAAATCCCAGTTTCTCATCGCCAATGATATGTCCTTACTATACAGTATAAATGCACACAAGCCATATAGGACCGAGATGAGGAGAAACTTTGTCACCAAGAGAGTTGTGAACCTGTGGAATTTTCTGCTGCAGAAAGTTGTTGAGTCCAGTTCATTGGACATATTCAAAAGGGAGTTAGATGTGGCCCTTCTGGCTAAAGAGATCAAGGGGCGATGGAGAAAAGGCTGGGGTGAGGTACTGAGGTTGCATGATCAGCCATGATTATATTGAATGGCGGTGCAGGCTCAATGGGCTGAATAGCCTGCTCCTGCACCTATTTTCTATGTTCTATGTTTCTATGTATGTGAACATATCAATGATAACAGGTGCTGCTAAAGTGGTCTAGCTTTGCTTTCTCATTTTATGTCTCTCAATTGCATTGCAGCCTTAAAATCCTCTTAGAAGCATTTATCTGATATCCCAAACCATACAGGAATTATTTCTTTTCTTAAATATTTTGCTATTAATTTTAATTCTGAAACAGGAAAGTTCATCTGTGGGTAGGAAGGACAGGTATTTTTCTGCTTGTGGCTTGTGAATTTGCAGGATCTTCATGTTACCAGTCTCTGTGTAGCTTTGTTTAATTTGCTATTTGAAATGTCTTTTGCAAATGTGAACTTGTCAATCAAAATGCTATTGACATTCTCAGGGATTTCCAGAGGTCCCAGCACCACTGCTTGTTTTCCTTCTAATCTTTGGTAGATTTTAATTATGGAGAGTAAACAGGAGACACGGCACTAGTTCATGCAAATTGTAACGTACAGACACCCATTTAATGGAGTGAACCTTTGCCTTAGCGGTAGCATTCACACCTCTGAGTCATAATGTGTCGGGTTCGAATCCCCCCTCCAGATGGGCCTGGCACATGGAGGCTGAAGCTCCAGCTCTGAATTCTAGGTTGACAACCAGCAGGATACTCATGTGCGATGGATGCCCCCCTCGTCGTATGGAGTTGTGGGAGCCCATAAAACCCTGCCGCCGTATAAAGATCATTACGGCGATGGAAGGGGAGTTCATGTCACAGCCCGTCAGACTGTGAATCCAACCATAATTTCACACTATTCCCCCCCCAAGGGAAGAGTGCAAAGATATGAAACAATAACCATGGTGTGGTAACCCTTCAATGACTGAAAGAGAAGAACTTTCCAGATGGCACAATGGGCAAACACATAGAACCATACAGCCCAAGAAATTGTCATTATCAATGCCTGATCTGTGCTGAATTAGCCGACCTCAGCCAAGGCAATAGTGGCAGTAGTGCTGCAATTGGCTTCAGTTGCTCCCTTAATATCCCCAGAGATGCTGCAACTAAGCACTGTGCAGTGATTCTTGCTGAAATTGTGTAGACATTGGGTGAGAACAGAATATGGCTAATCTGTGATGCATCTGTAGTGGAATAGCCACTTGGTTAGGATACTAGGATTGTCAGTTCATGTACAGTGTTAACACAGCAAGAGTCTCGGAGAAGAGGGAAAAAAAATTAAAAGAAAGTACTTAGAAGGCTATTTTTCCTCCAACATTGCATGGCAGTGAGACCACAGAAACTCAGTACCATCATGCCGCCCGTAGAAAGTGCAATTCCTTGCAACCTGGCACTAAACGTTATTCTGCAGCACAAAGCAGCCTCGTACTGTCAGGCTAATATTTATGTCCTGATCTAAACTTATTTTCTGCGTGGCAGGATACGTCTGTACATCCAGGGAGGAAATGATCAAGAAATATTCTAAAATAAGATAGAGTGAAGCAACAACAATAATAACAATTTGTGTATATATAGCACCTTTAACGTAGTAAAACATCCCAAGACGCTTCGCAGGACTATTATAGGACATAAATTTGACACCGAGCCACATAGGAAAATTAGAGCAGATGACCAAAAGCTTGGTCAACGAGGTACATTTTAAGGAGTGTCTTAAAGGAGGAAAGAGAGGTAGAGAGACTGAGAGGTTTTGGAGGAACTTGCAGCGCTTAGGGCCTAGGCAGCTGAAGTAATGGCCACCAATGGTTGAGCGATTAAAATCTAGGATGTTCAAGAAGCCAGAATTAGAGGAGCGCAGATATCTCGGGGTGTGTGGGACTGGAGGAGGTTACAGAGATAGGGAAGGGCGAGGCCAAGAGATTTTTGAAAACAAGATGAGAATTTTAAAATTGAGGCATTACTTAACCAGGAGCCAATGTAGGTCAGCGAGCAGAAGGGTGATGGGTGAAGAGGACTTGTTGAGCACTAAAGTCATTGACAATCCCAGACACTACGCTGTTAGAGTGTGTAAGATGAAATAGTTTTCAGATAATTAGGGATAAATAGTCCTTGTGACATTGTTACGCAGAAGCTGAACTCAACTGAAGGCCACCCTCTACCCAATGCAGTTTCTGGTAGTGCACTACTTCTAATACTGTTCCTCACCATAATAGCAGAAATCAAACAAGATCACTAATGGACAGGGAATATGTGCAGTTTTCATGGTGCTAAACAGTCTTCTAAGTACATTATTAATGGAATAAAATCTAGCTCAGCATTCTGTAAATATGTAATACTGAGTATTGTAAAATAAAATGAGTGAAATATTCAGAATCATCAAACATTACTTAACTCACTATATTTTTGTAATTTTTAGTAAAAAATTTTATGGGCCAAAAATTGGTGAAGGCCAAGGCCCGCCCAAGTGCCACCCAAAGGACCGCCGATAGCCGCCGAGAGACCGGGCGGTACTTTGTCAGGAAGAGTCCTCTAAAAGAGATGGCAGTACCGCTCGGCGACCAAATAACGGCTTATGCCGTCAATCTGGGTGGCAGCCGGCGGGAGCTCTCAATCTCGGCAGCAAATGTGATTGCCGCCCAAGTGCTGCCGAGGATGGAGTCGGGCCCAGGGAGGGTGGAAGACCTGAAAATGAAAATCATCAACAAAAAAAAAACACCAGAAGACCTTCAGGGGTGCCCATACAGGTAAGTTGCTGTAAAAAAAAAAAATAATTAAACGATGTTCGCTAACCTTTTTTTGCAGGTCTTCGTACTTACCGTCAGGGTTAGACCTGCCTCCACGCAACGGTTCTTCCCCCCTGCTGCCGCCTGCTCCCGGCGACTCCTGCCTGCACCAAACTGGCAGCTCGGTGTGAGGGAGGACACTTGCGCTACTTTGCCACCAGCGGCCGTCAGCGGGCGGTTGCCGGCAGTACTCCCCTCCCGCCAGCTGCAGCTCGAGTGGAAACTGCCACAGAGGGGAGACCGGTGGCAAAATCCGGCGGCATTGGGCAGCAGTGGGCGGTAAGGCCACCAATTTTGGGTTTGATTTTGGTGAAACATTGCTAATTCAGGCTCTAAAGGGTCAATATAGAGCACAACCTGACTGCACATTCAATGGTTACCTAGGTTACTCTCGTGTAGCGCTTAGGCTGCGCTGAAGCTGGAGTAGAAGCTCTGAGCCTGGGGTGCAAAAAAATATCGAGACATCCACCGCTTCTATAAACCAAAACCAAGGAGAATAAGCAAACCATTTTGAAATTAATGGGAACTAATATATATTAAACTATAGGAAAAAAATGTAAGTCTTGCCCCAATCTGGTCCACATTTTGCCTTGTTAGAATCATTTAGTTGCATTTAGCTCAGTTTGGAATTTGGCTGGTTTAGTTGCTAAATGAAATGGCAGCACATGCTTTCAGAAAGCCAGAAGAATCTGTGGGGATGCTATTTTCTACATTCTGTCAGAATACTGTGTGATCTGTACACATGCTGGAGTTAGTAATCTGATTAAAGTTTTATTTCATGGACAGCATCTGCAGCTGGAGAAAAAATTGAAAGGGTGCTTGAGCAAAGTACATAATAAATATTGACCTGAAGTTTTCTAGTACGTTGTCCACCACTAGCCCCTATTGAGAATTGCCAATGCACTGTTGATTTTCCAGTATGTGCTGGTGGCGGATGGGATTCCTCCCCATTGGCATGTTGTAAAATTTGGGCCATACTGTATGTACTTTGTAAACTCTGTGGCTTAAAAATTGGTTCACACCAGCCTGCGATCCTTGTGCCGGATATTGGAACAGCTCGGCCTAAGGGAAGGGGCGATTGGGAGGGGGCCGAGTGGAGGTGAGACATGGTCTTTGGCACTGCAGTGGAGCCGGGAGGAGCACCCCTGCATCTCTCCACTCCACATTCAGGTAAGTGTTTTTTTTTTAATTGCTGTTTTAGTGGCCAATACAGGCTGCATTCAGGGCAATCCTACTTTAAAAAAGGTGATCTCAAACAGGTATTAGGCCCCCTATTTGTATATGCAAAGATCCCAACGTTGGTTTCAGGCTTGTGTCCTGGAAGTCTCTTTTTCTGCCTGTATCAATATGGCCGGCGGCTCACATCCAGCGTGTAATGACCGTGCGTGCCCTCCTTTCCATATGGATTGGATGCAAAGCATCATTTTTTGTGCCTAAAAAATGAGCGCAGATCCATCAAATTCCTAGGCCGATATTCTTAGGCGGTATCTATGCTGGCATTGTGAGGGGGACTCTATACAATTTTATTCCTTGTTTCGAGTAGTTAGCCTCATTTGGCAGTGGGCAGGGGGTTGGAAATTCAGGTGTAGATCTAATACAACTGTATTATGGTGCACCTGATTTTCTAGTAGGTCATTTGGAAGATGATAAAATGAGGCCATGCTGTCGACATGCATGGGTTCCCTTGATTATTAAATTGATGTGAAAAAAGACTCCCACAATGCCAATAGCTTTAACCTTGTCCATATAAACTAGATGCATGGTATACTTGGCATCTGGCCTGATGATAAGTTACTTACACTTAAATTTTTGTCTCCAGCTTAAATAAAGATGTGTAGTTTCTAGACGTGTGATTTCTGCTGATGGCAGAGGAGCAGCAGCTGTCAGCATCAAAAATAATGGTGCTGCCCAAATATCTCTACTACATCGTTGTGAACAACTGGTGCACTTTTCTGTTGCCATCACATCTTCTTTAATGGTAAGCTGCAGCTCTAAGAGGGTTTGCTTTCCTGGATTTTCCACTCCTTGACCTACTGTGCTACAGGCCACGTTTGCTGAGCAAGATTTTCATGTACCAGTAGCCTGTTCAAATTAAAGGGAGTGACTCCCATCAGAAAATTCGTTGGTGCGTTCCCTGAGTTGCCAGTGCAGGTGCCCCTGTGACATGGAGGCTGAAACCCATTCTTACTGTTATTGGAAAACCAGAGCTATGGTATCTGAGTACTGCTGTTCATGAGTGCAGAGGTTGAAGGTCTGTATTTGTGTATCCTTATTGTATTATTTACAATGTCATTTTAATTTTTATTTTAGTTTCTTCGCCTGTGTCGAACTGTGTGTGCATTTTGGCTGCTGCTTCAGACCCGAGCCTTTAACCTCTTTTTCAATTCCTTCTCCCGCTTTTTCTCTCTTTTCCTCAATGGTCAATATCTAATGTTTTGTAAAATTGTTGTGAAGCGTCTTGGGATGTTTTACTATGTTAAAAGCGCTATATAAATAAAAATTATTATTATTATTATTTATTATCTCATTTCCTGGAAAGTCTGCATCTAGCATATATCATGATGGTCTAGTGGCAGACCACCTATTGTGGAAGGACCTAGTGTGCCCAGTCCCAGTAGGGTGTGATGGAGGGAGACTATTCAGTGGTCGGATGTCAGTTTGGGGGTAGTGTTGGCATCAGGTTTACTCATCTCTATTGCCGATAGTGTTGCAATAAGGCTGTTCCTGCTTACGTACCTTCATATTTAATACTTGAGTTTCAAATCCAAATTTGACACAAATGCAGAGTCAGAACGAATGCTCATCTCGACTGGTTTAATTTTTAAAAATTGCTTCTGTGTTTTATGACCCAGACATGACTTTTATATTTTACTATAATGGAAAGTAAAATAAACTGCTGCATAAAAGAAGATGAGCATCTCTTGATAAGATTGAGACATATACTTATGGAAATTCTTTTGTGTGGACTGAACTGACAATTTCAAGTGTGTACGGGGGATTATTCATTGACTTTGGATAAGACTTCATTTGTTGGCATAGTGACACCGTTAAAAAAACACTACTGCTTATCTATTTAAACGATACATTGAAGGAGAGGCCAGCTGGGACACTAGCAGTCTTTTCCAACACACGGTAAGTGCTATACTTGCTACAGCTTCAGTATTTTTTATCCCAGTCTTTCAATGTGAAATCACCAGATAAAAGCAATAATCTGTTCTGATCTACTGTACATTGAGAAGGAAAGCATTTCACTGGCTTATGTTTCCAGATCCTTGGCAAAGTTTTCCAGTGAATCATGTATATTTCCTTTCTATATTTTACAATATCTTTTCTTTTCTTTTCTTGCATTGTTAAGGTTTAACTACGTAGAGATGTCACAATGCTATAAGACTATTCAGCCCATCTGTTCTGTTTCATCATCCAGGTCTTGTTTGAACACTCCATCTGACCACTTTTCATTGGTGCCACATCCATATAGCTCCACTCTCTGTTGATTCAGAAACTGAGCCAGCTCTTTATTGAAAAATGTAACTAAACTGTACTGGGTGGCAATTTATTCCACAAGCTGATGACTTTAAGCCTGAAGATGTTGGGGGAAGAAATTGGTCTTCGGTCTAGTTTCCTTAACTTTCCTTTGCACCTCAACAATCTCAAACGTGGAAATTTAAACTTATTCGAAATCTGAAATTTGCTCTGACCTTGTTCTTGTGTTTTGCCCTGTGTACCAGTGAAAAAAGAAACATAGCAAGAATCAAACAGTTAAGCAATGTTTTTTTTAATTAGCCCACTGAGTTGCACATGCATCACACATTCTGTATTGTCTGAGTTCGAAAATGCAAGGTTATGGGGAAAGAGCAGGGAAGTAGGATTAATTGGATAGCTCTTTCAAAGAGCTAGTGCAAACACGCTGGGATGAACTAATATGGCAGGGGGATGGGAACCAATGCAGGGAGACAGAGGGAAACAAAAAGGAGACAAAAGCAAAAGACAGAAAGGAGATGAGTAAAAGTGGAGGGCAGAGAAACCCAAGGCAAAAAAAAAAAGGGCCACTGTATAGCAAAATTCTAAAGGGTCAAAGTGTAATAAAAAGGCAAGCATGAAAGCTCGGTGCCTCAATGCAAGGAGTATTCGGAACACAGGAGAGGGCTCTGAGCTAGTTAGAATGAGTGAGAGCTCAGATGAACAGGATCCCAAGAAAGAATGCAAAAGGCAACAGAGCAGAGTAGCACTGGGGTAAGTGTAAACCACAAGGTGATAGGAAGGGACAACATGTATGAATATAAAGGGGCTGCAGGAGGGATCAAAACTAAAAATCATGGTTTAAAAACTAGGATTAAAACACTCTACCTAAACGCACGCAGCATTCGAAATAAAGTAAATGAGTTGACGGCACAAATCATTACAAATGGGTATGATTTGGTGGCCATTACAGAAACATGGTTGCAGGGTGGCCAAGACTGGGAATTAAACACACAGGGGTATCTGACAATTCGGAAAGATAGGCAAGAAGGGAAAGGAGGTGGGGTAGCTCTGTTAATAAAGGAAGATATCAGGGCAGTTGTGAGAGATGATATTGGCTCTAATGAACAAAATGTTGAATCATTGTGGGTGGAGATTAGAGATAGTAAGGGGAAAAGTCACTGGTGGGCGGAGTTTATAGGCCCCCAAATAATAACTTCACGGTGGGGCGGGCAATAATCAAGGGAATAATGGAGACATGAGAAAAAGGAACGGCAGTTATCATGGGGGATATTAACCTACATATCGATTGGTCAAATCAAATCACATGGGGTAGCCTTGAGGAGGAATTCATAGAAAGCATGCGGGATTGTTTCTTAGAACAGTATGTTACAGAACCTACAAGGGAGCAAGCTATCTTAGATCTGGTCCTGTGTAATGAGACAGGAATAATAAACGATCTCCTAGTAAAAGATCCTCTCGGAATGAGTGATCACAGTATGGTTCAATTTGTAATACAGATTGAGGGTGAGGAAGTAGTGTCTCAAACGAGCGTACTATGCTTAAACAAAGGGGACTACAGTGGGATGAGGGCAGAGTTGGCTAAAGTAGACTGGAAACACAGACTAAACGGTGGCACAATTGAAGAACAGTGGAGGACTTTTAAGGAGCTCTTTCAAAGTGCTCAACAAAAATATATTCCAGTGAAAAAGAAGGGCGGTAAGAGAAGGGATAACCAGCCATGGATAACCAAGGAAATAAAGTAGAGTATCAAATTAAAAACCAATGCGTATAACATGGCCAGGGTTAGTGGGAAACGAGAAGATTGGGAAAATTTTAAACGACAGCAAAGAATGCCGAAGAAAGCAATAAAGAAAGGAAATATAGATTACGAAAGTAAACTTGCGCAAAACATAAAAACAGATAGTAAAAACTTTTACAGATATATAAAATGGAAAAGAGTGACTAAAGTAAATGTTGATCCCTTAGAAGATGAGAAGGGGTATTTAATAATGGGAAATGTGGAAATGGCTGAGACCTTAAACAATTATTTTGCTTCGGTCTTCACAGTGGAAGACACAAAAACCATGCCAAAAATTGCTGGTCACAGGAATGTGGGAAGGGAGGACCTTGAGACAATCACTATCACTAGGGGGGTAGTGCTGGACAGGCTAATGGGACTCAAGGTAGACAAGTCCCCTGGTCCTGATGAAATGCATCCAAGGGTATTAAAAGAGATGGCGGAAGTTATAGCAGATGTATTCGTTATAATCTACCAAAATTCTCTGGACTCTGGGGAGGTACCAGCGGATTGGAAAGCAGCTAATGTAATGCCTCTGTTTAAAAAAGGGGGCAGACAAAAGGCAGGTAACTATAGGCTGGTTAGTTTAACATCTGGAGTGAGGAAAATGCTTGAAACTATCATTAAGGAAGAAATAGCGGGACATCTAGATAGGAATAGTGCAATCAAGCAGGCGTAACATGGATTCATGAAGGGGAAATCATGTTTAACTAATTTACTGGAATTCTTTGAGGATATAACGAGCATGGTGGATAGAGGTGTACCGATGGATGTGGTGTATTTAGATTTCCAAAAGGCATTCGATAAGGTGCCACACAAAAGGTTACTGCAGAAGATAAAGGTACACGGAGTCAGAGGAAATGTATTAGCATGGATAGAGAATTGGCTGGCGAACAGAAAGCAGAGAGTCGGGATAAATGGCTCCTTTTTGGGTTGGAAATCGGTGGTTAGTGGTGTGCCACAGGGATCGGTGCTGGGACCACAACTGTTTACAATATACATAGATGACCTGGAAGAGGGGACAGAGTGTAGTGTAACAAAATTTGCAGATGACACAAAGATTAGTGGGAAAGCGGGTTGTGTAGAGGACACAGAGAGGCTGCAAAGAGATTTAGATAGGTTAAGCGAATGGGCTAAGGTTTGGCAGATGGAATACAATGTCGGAAAGTGTGAGGTCATCCACCTTGGAAAAAAAAACAGTAAAAGGGAATATTATTTGAATGGGGAGAAATTACAACATGCTGCGGTGCAGAGAGACCTGGGGGTCCTTGTGCATGAATCCCAAAAAGTTAGTTTGCAGGTGCAGCAGGTAATCAGGAAGGCGAATGGAATGTTGGCCTTCATTGCGAGAGGGATGGAGTATAAAAGCAGGGAGGTCCTGCTGCAACTGTATAGGGTATTGGTGAGGCTGCACCTGGAGTACTGCGTGCAGTTTTGGTCACCTTACTTAAGGAAGGATATACTAGCTTTGGAGGGGGTATAGAGACGATTCACGAGGCTGATTCCGGAGATGAGAGGGTTACCTTATGAAGATAGATTGAGTAGACTGGGTCTTTACTCGTTGGAGTTCAGAAGGATGAGGGGTGATCTTTTAAAAACATTTAAAATAATGAAAGGGATAGACAAGATAGAGGCAGAGAGGTTGTTTCCACTGGTCGGGGAGACTAGAACTAGGGGTACAGCCTCAAAATACGGGGGAGCCAATTTAAAACTGAGTTGAGAAGGAATTTCTTCTCCCAGAGGGTTGTGAATCTGTGGAATTCTCTGCCCAAGGAAACAGTTGAGGCTAGCTCATTGAATGTATTCAAATCACAGCTGGATAGATTTTTAACCAATAAGGAAATTAAGGGTTACGGGGAGCGGGCGGGTAAGTGGAGCTGAGTCCACAGCCAGATCAGCCATGATCTTGTTGAATGGCGGAGCTAGCTCGAAGGGCTAGATCGCCTACTCCTGTTCCTAATTCTTATGTTCTTATGTTCTTATGTAATGGTCTCCTTCTGTGCTGTTTGATTCTATGCTTCTATGATTCCTCTCTGTCGCCTATCTGAATTGCTAAAATCATTCTCCTGCATAATCTGAATTAAAAGAACTATATATTCAGGAAAGATATGTAGCATTGTAGAGTTGCTGGGCTATGTTCTAAAGTAGCCTCAAGTTGTTCTGAGCTATCCCACTGCCAGACCCGACGATTAGTGAATATGTACAGAAATAGGAGGATAGAGCAGATGAATGCAAGATTGGAGAGAGGGTGCAGGAGGGCGGGCTTCAGTTTCCTGAGGCATTCAGACTGGTTCTGGGGGAGGTGGGACCTGTACAGCTCAACAATATCCTTGCAGCGGAGCGGTAGGGTTGGGTTGCCAGTGTTGTTGGAGAAGGGTTTAAACTAGCTTGGCAGGGGGATGGAAACCTGAGCATAGATTCAGAAGGCAGAGAATCAAACACAAAAGCAAAATATTGCAGATGCTAGTATCTGAAATTAAAACAGAAAATGTTTGACCTGCTGAGATTTCCAGCATTTTCTGGCAGAGAATCAAAGCTGGAAATGTAAGGCAGAAAATTAGTAAGTAAGTTTGGAAGGCTAGAAAATAGACAATAAAGATGTTTGACAGTGCTTAACAGTATATACTTCAATGCCAGGTGTCAAGTGAATAAGGCAGATGAGCTGAGGGCACAGATAGACACATGGAAGTATGACAGCATTGCTATAATGAAACATGGCTGAAAGAAGGGCAGGAATTGCAGCTCAACATTCCTGATTCAAGGGTTTTCAGACAAGATAGAAAGGGGATTGGGAGAGTCGCAATATTGGTTAAAGAAACAAATACAGCTCTGAGGAGTGATGATATGTTAGAAGTAGCATCAAATGAAAAAATATGGGTTGAACTGAAGAACAAAAAAGGGGCAGTCACATTGCTGGGAGTGCCTATATACCCCAAATAGTCAAAGGGAGATAGAAGACCAATAAGGACAAAAGAATTAGGAGCAGGGGTAGGCCATTCGGCCCCTCAAGCCTGCTCTACCATTCAATAAGATTATGGCTGATCTTCTACCTCAACTCCACTTTCCTGCACTGTCCCCATAGCCCTTGATTCCTTTAATATCCAAAAATATATCTATCTGTCTTGAATATATTCAAAGACTGAGCCTCCACAGCCATCTGGGATAGAGAATTCCAAAGATTCACCACCCTCTGAGTGAAGAAATTTCTCCTCACCTCAGTCCTAAATGGCCAACCCCTTATTCTGAGACTGTGACCCCTGGTTCCAGACTCCCCAGCCAGAGGAAATATCCTCCCTGCATCTACCCTGTCGAGCCCTGTAAGAATTTTGTATGTTTCAATGAGATCACCTCTCATTCTTCTAAACTCTGGAGAATATAGGGCAATCGCTCCTCATTGGATAATCCCCTCATCCCAGGAATCAGTTTGGTATGTAGGCAAACTTCTGAGAAATGCTAAAAAAATAGGACAATAATAGTTAGGGATTTTAATGATCCTAATATTAACTGGGTTATGAAAGAAAGAAATAAAGACTTGCATTTCTATAGCACCTTTCACAACCACCGGACGTCTCAAAGCGCTTTACAGCCAATGAAGTACTTTTTGAAGTGTAGCCACTGTTGTAATGTAGGAAATGCGGCAGCCAATTTGCGCACAAGCATGCTCCCACAAACATCAATGTGATAATGACCAGATAATCTGTTTTTGTTATGTTGATTGAGGAATAAATATTGGCTAGGACACCAGGGATAACTCCCCTACTCTTCTTCGAATTAATGCCATGGTATCTTTTATGTCCACCTGAGAGAGCAGATGGGGCCTCGGTTTAATGTCTCATTCAAAAGACGGCACCTCCGACTGTGCAGCACTCCTTCAGCACTGCACTGGAGTGTCATCCTAGATTTTTGTGCTCAAGTCCCTGGAGTGGGACTATGGCCCTAATTTTGTCCAGCACTGGGTGCTTTTTTTTTGGCGCCCAGCGATTTTTCTGGCGCTGAAGTTTAGTTTAAAGATTCCACAATGTTGGGGTGCCGGCGTCAACTACCAGCGGCAGAATGTTTAGTGCCATACATTCTGGCGCTGGTGTACGTTGAAAAGTAGCATTTGTGCCATTTCAGGCCAAAAGGCCAACTTTCCTCATTAATGGTATTTTTAAAATCGGCGCACAGACACAAGAAACATCTAAGGAAAAAGCCTTACTGCAGTTAAAGAAATCCACGCTGGCCCGCTCCTATCCCCAGCCGAAGGGACTCCCTGACTATTTTACATAAACTTTATGGAACTTTAAAAATAAAACATCAACTTTATGGAACTTTAAAAATAAAACAGATAAAAGAAAGCTTACTATTAATGCTACTCCTTCGATGATAGAACTGTAAGCATTCAAATAAAACCTAATCTTCAATGCCATTTTTTTTGAGCGCATGTGCTGTGCGTTTTCGGCACACACTCTAAGCACCGCCCCCCGAGATCAATTCGGATAGCGCTGGCGCGATAGAGTGATTATCTTTGCTGGAAATTTGTGATTTTTTTTTCCAGTGCAGACGGTCCACAACAGAACATGCATACAGGTCAGTCAGTGTACCCCTTTATTTCTGCTTGGGCAAATGTGAACCCACAACCATCGAACTCAGAGGTTGAGAGTGCTACCCTCTGAGCCACAGCTGACACTGAGATAGAATCAGTGTAAAAGTTATAGAGGGTGCAGAATTCTTAAAAGGCATTCAGGAGAACTTCTTTTAGCCAGTACGTAGCAAGACCAACAAGAAAAGGGCAGTTCTGGACTTAGTTTTAGGGAATGAAGCTGGGCAGATGGAAGAGGTATCACCTGGCTGATGACCCCCCTGCGGACATCCACACTGAGGCCGAGAAGTGAGACAATGAGAGCCACAGAGCCACACCCAAAGTAGTCCAGAAAACAATAACTGTGCTTAAGCAGCGCTTTAGATGTCTGGACCACTCTGGAGGAGAGCTACTATAGAACCCTGATCAGGTAACTCAATCTGTGGTCATGTGCTCCATGCTGCACAACCTGGTTATCAGGAGGGGACAAGAATTACCAGAAGGGACTGATGATCCACCTCAGGAGAGAAAGGACCTCGGGCCAGATAATCAGGCTGACTATGCAACCATGCCAATGCCCTCCTCAAGGCCGTAAGAAAGGGCCTCATTGTATTTCTTCTCGGCCTCAGTATGGATGTCACGCAGGGGGGTCATCAGCCAGGTGGCTAGGCCATATCATTTGTCACCAAGCATCCAGCATTGGCTACATAACTGCAAGACTCTTATGTCAGCAGCTCATAAATGAGTGATTTGCCTGAAAGAATGTTGCTGTTATTGACAAAGCTGACACACTGTTGTGTGTGCAGCTCAGACATCAATGGTGGGCATCACCTTGCTGCCAGTTAAAGTTTAAGTTGATTCAAGTTAAATGTAATTATACTCTTTCATGTTAAGAAATCACCAGTGTGTAATGGTCCAGCTATCTGAGACAATGCACAAGAAGGTTAAGAAGGTTATGTTGAATAACAAACATTTAATACAAAATTATAAGTATCACGGGCAAAGTCACCACACCCCCACCCCACTTTTTCAAACATTGACATCAATCAAATGGTAAACATGTCCAGCAACACAGAACACAAATGCAACACCCCTCAACAGGGTGGCCCCCTCCCCCCATACTTTACAACAAATTGCAACCGAGATGGAGATATAACAAAGCCATCACCTGCGGACATGCACTTCACTTTCCTTCCCCCCTCCCTTTCTTCTCCCCACCTCTACCCGTTCCCCTCCTTGCTTCATACTGCCTGGCCGAGGAGCTCCTCAGGTGGTGCCTCATTGTGGGGGGATGAAGGCAGAGCCAGTGGTCGCACGGATACGGGAGCGGGGGGTAACAAGGTGGGAACATTCTCAGATCCAGAAGTAGAATCTTGCTCCTGCCTATCATGTTTCGCTGGCACTGGGAGAACCTAGGGGTGGAGCGCCACGCTCCGGGACCACTGGGAGGCCTGTGCCACGAGTGTTCCTGGCTATTGCCTCCAGGGCCTCCGCCATCTGCGGAACGTACTCCGTCATGGTGCCGGCGATGCTGGCCAGCTGTCAGGATATGCCCCACAATACATGTAGGATCTGGTCACCTATGTCTACAGTCCTCCTGGTCAACTGTACCATCTCTCTGCTCTCATCTGGCGCTCGTGGAGCAGACCTGCCACATCCACAAAGCATTGCAGGGTCGGCGCCGTCCTGGGGACACCTGGGGTGTCCTGTGGCGAGGTGCTTGGGCCCGATACTTCCAGAGTGGAGGTGGGAATGGCCGGAGGAGCACGAGATGGCCTTGGGGTGGAATGCCTTCTGGAGCTTGGCGAAGCAGACTCCTCAAAGTCTGCGCTCTCATCTGTGGAGAACAGACCCAGCTCATTGACGGGCGAGAATTGGAGCTCTCAGCACCAGATGTACGATCGCCCGCCGAGTCCAGCCCTGCGCCCCACCTTCTGGCCTCTGTGGTCTTGCCTTGGGACGCGCTGTTGGCTGAGCTGCAAAACACATATTAGGTTATTCGAGGAGAAGGGGGTGCTAGGGTCACAAGGTGAATCCAGCGCGACACATAGCACATGCACACCAAAAGCAACACCGCTATCAAAATCAGCACAGACATCACATTTCATGACCATCAACATATTCTGCATTGCAATGATTCTCATGACACCAGCATTATTTATAGGACTCTTTTAGAAATCATCTATCATATATTATTGTTCGGATGTGAGTGGGTGTGGCATCTATTTACTTTGCGTCACGCAATGATGTATACTTTACTCATGTGGCATCAGTTCAGGGTCTGCAGCTGCCTGCGTGGCCATCCAGGGGTTGCTCCCCACTAGTGCGAGCACCCGCTCCTCCATGTCAGTGAGGTCGCTGATGACTGCCCCCCTCTGCCTCTGCTCGGAACTATTTGTCGATAGCTTCTTCTGTAAAAGGTGACCGCAGGCTTTGAGTTCAACATTCCCGGTGACAGTGAAAGACCTCACTTGTGATGATAGTCACTCATGACTCTTACAAATCAAATTATATAAATACATATGTACATGTAAGTAAATGTAATACTTACTCTTGCAGATCTGACAAGGTCGTTCCATCGCTTGCGGCATTGGTAGCCCTCACGCACCTCGTTGGTCGCCAACAAGATCCCCTCGGCTATCTCGGCCCATATCTTCTGGTAGGCCTTTGGGGTGGGCTTCCCACACCCTCCCTGTGCCAAATCACCCCAGCGTGATGCAACCTCCTGCATGAGGGAGGCATTAGCCTCGTCCAAGAACCTCCTCGCTCTTTTGCGTCCTCCACTGTGCTCCTCTCTCAGCTCACTGCTCTCGCCAGCGTCAATCTCCACAGTGAGCTGTGTCACCTCCTCCACTCCCTCCATTATAGGCACCAAATTCGGGAAAATATCTGGCTGGTAACAGCTAAGTTTTTTGGCACAATTCGCTATAAAGCTCAAAACTCTCCCTCCTTCCTCCCAAAGCAGCCACACCACACCCACACATGCCTTCACTCCCTCTCAGCTCCCTCTCTTTCTGTCTCCCCTTATGCGCATGTAATGATGACCCTTGACCTCCTGAATCGCAGGAATCCAGCGATGCCATGCCGTTGCTAAGGACGGCGACACTTTACAGCAGAAGATCAGAGAGATTTAATGTTAATGCTCATTTCAGATCGCTAGCGGTAATGCCCAATTTTTAAAATGGACACTAAGGGCTTTGGAAATGGGCGTCAAGCCGGCGATCTGAAAACCCAATTTTACTGTCCACGCCAAAAATAACGCCCATTTTTGGGTGATCTGCACAAAAGTGTAAAGTCTAGCCCATGGGATCCAAGGAAAAGTGGCAAGTTGGATCTAAAATTAGCTCAGTGGCAGAAAGCAAAGGATAATGGTTTACGGGTGTTTTTGTGACTGGTAGGCTGTTTCCAGTAGGGTTCGGCAGGGCTCAATACTAGGTCCCTTGCTTTTTTGGGTGTATATATCAATGATTTAGACTTCAATGTAGAGGGCATGATTAAGAAGTTTGCAGATGATACAAAAATTGGCTGTGTGGTTGATAGTGAGGAAGAATGCTGTAGCCTGTAGGAAGGTATCAATGGACTGGTCAGGTGGGCAGAAAAATGGGCAAATAGAATTCAATCTGGGGAAGTGTGAGGTAATGCATTTGGGGAGGGTTAACGTGGCAAGGGAACATATAATAAATACTGAGAAGTATAGAGGAACAGCAGGACCTTGGAGTGCATGTCCACAGATCCCTGAAGGTAGCAGGACAGGTAGATAAGATGGTTAAGAAGGCATACGGAATGCTTGCCTTTATTAGCTGAGGCATAGAATATAAGAGCCGGGAGGTTATGCTTGAACTGAATAAAACACTAGTAAGGCCGCAGCTGGAGTACTGCGTACAGTTATATGGTCACTATATTAAGGAAAGATGCGATTGCACTGGAGAGGGTACGAAGGAGATTTACAACGATGTTGCCAGGACTGGAGAATTTTAGCTATGAGGAAAGATTGGATAAGCTGGGGTTGTTGTCTTTGGAACAGAGAAGGCTGAGGGGAGACTTAATTGACGTGTATAAAATTATGAGAGGCCTAGATAGGGTGGATAGGAAGGACTTATTTCCCTTAGCTGTGAGGTCAATAGCCAGGGGGCATGGATTTAAAGTTATTAATAGAAGGATTAGAAGGGATTTGAGGAGAACTTTTTTCACCCAGAG
Organism: Pristiophorus japonicus; assembly: GCF_044704955.1. NCBI lineage: Eukaryota > Metazoa > Chordata > Chondrichthyes > Pristiophoridae > Pristiophorus > Pristiophorus japonicus. The sequence goes on along the minus strand of NC_091977.1, from coordinate 466,653,168 downwards.
GGTGGTGGGGTCTGGAACTCACTGCCTGAAAGGGTGGTAGAGGCAGAAACCCTCATCACATTTAAAAAGTACTTGGTTATGCACTTGAAGTGCTATAACCTATGGGCTACAGACCAAGAACTGGAAAGTGGGATTAGGCTGGCTAGCTCTTTTTCGGCCAGCAAAGACACGATGGACCGATTGGCCTCCTTCTGTGCCATAAATTTCTATAACTCTATGATTCTAAGAACAGAAGGGTAGAACAAAACGAGTGTCAGGAAGGCAACAATAAAATAATTTTGATGATAATGAAATATATGCCAATAATTTCAAAAATTAAAAACTCACAACTTTCCATCAAAATTAAAACTTCCACAATTTTCTAAGTGGTTCATAATCCCTTTTACCATGCATAGTATATAATCCATGCTTATCTTGGAACAACAAGATACAGAGACGCAGATACAAGTATGAGCTGGCAAAATCTCCCCAATGGACTGGCACACCTCCCTGAAATCACAAGCTTAACCCCCTGATGCGATCTATTAAAAGTTGGAAGTTATGTTATTCCCACTGATATTAGTACATGATGAAAGAGATGAGTCACCATTCCCTGGAATAGGTTTCTCAGGCGTTTATTTATTTAGTCATTCAATATATGTTTGCATAGACCAGTCACATTTTACACAAAAACACACACAAAATGGATGGATAGAAGAACTTAAAATTGGCTTGGTAGGCAGGGTATGCGATAAAGACAACCTAATTATAATTTTGTTATATATTTAGCTCAAATGTAAAATCAGGCAGAGTGTATAACATACGGCCATCAGTTTTACGCCCGGCCAAAGTTGAAAGTTCCCCTTCCATTTATCTACTATTATTAAGAAACCAAGGTGGCAGTTCAAAGTTCAAAGTGTAGCCACCATTAAAATTCAAAAAAATAAAGAGATTAAGTGAATCAAGCAGCAGTGTAGGCTTGGCTCAGTCTTAGTTTATGCTTCTGAGTCAGAAGGTTTTGGATTGTAAGCCCCAGTCTATGACTTAAACACACAATCTAGGCTGACACTGAGGGCGTTCGATAGAGTCAGAGATGTCTTTCCGTTAAGATGTATTACTGAGGTTTTCTCTCAACTCAGCTGGATGTAAATGATTCCATGGCACTATTTGAAGAACAGCAGGGGAGGTGTGGCCAAAATGTATCCTTCAAACAGCATTACCAAAACAGATAACTGGCTATTGATCTCATTTGCTATTAGACTTTGCTCTGTACAAATTGGCTGTCTCATTTTCCTACATAACAACAGTAAAAGTAATTAATTGACTGTGAAACACGTTGGGACATCCTGATGGTGTAAAACATGCTATACAAATGTACATTCTTTCTTAGTGACTACCTAATGCCCGATCATCAGAGGGAAAGTGAACAATATATATAATCCTGCCTGAGAGTAATATTGATAAGTTTTCCAACTTATACAATCTTAAATAAGCACACATTTCCATAAAGAAGCAAAAATGTTCTCATAAAATTCTCAGAAGACAAAATGAAGGGGAGAGCAGTTCACCATGATTGACCTGGCCAACAGCCAATTCAGAGAAATCTTATGCCTGCATGCACTTCTTGTCTGAAATACTTTATTTCCTGTTTTCAAAGGAACTCAAACTTTAGTCACAATTTTGTATCAACTACTTGCATTATAAACTCCTATATCCACAATTATAATGGAAACTTCCTGTGTAAACTTGTCACATTGTAATTTCAGTCCTCCAGCAGTGGTGCACTGTAGTGCCTCAGTTTTTTGTTTCTCAGCTCCTCAGCCTGTAATGCAGAGAAACACCTATGCTTTACTAACTCTACTTCTCTGTTTCCAAAATTACTCTATGTTTTGCTGTTTAACTATAAATAATAACACAAAATCTAATTCCACTTCACCTGGAGGCTACACTTGGTCGAGGCTCCTTGTGTTATACCATGGGACATCAACTAATAATTCAAATTTATCTTCCGTCCAGGTTTAAAGCATTTGGGAAAACAAATCATAATAGCCTTCAACTTATCTACTGAAAAATTAAATCCATTATCAATAAACAATCTTTGCTCTCCTCTCCAAGGGCTCGAAATTACAGTGCAGATGTGCTGCTGGTGCAAGGGGATTTGACACAGTGCGCTTTACACCACTGGTGTATTTTGCTTGTGAGCGTACGATCTTACCATCATTGATTAACCTTACATAAATATAACTAGCAGGTTATCAGTGAGTCTAATTGATTTCTCATATAAACTTCAAGGATACTTATATATTTTTTTGCCAGAATCATTATTATAATATTCATGAAATATGTTTGTGGACTTGAGACTTTCGTGGGATTGTTGCTTTTAATGAATTAAGTGGTCTAAGGGTTATATATTGACATTACTGGAGCATCCTAGCTATTATAGATGTTGTATAGCTATATTATGATCAGACATTAAAGTCTTTGGATGAGTTTGTCTTGCAGCTGACTCCCAACAGCTGTCTGTGACCTTGCTGTGTCCTTGTCAGGTATGATTTCTTCTCCCTCGGGGGTTCAGCTCGTGACTTAGTGTCCTCAGAAATCTCACTTTTTGAAGAGTGAAATTGCGGAGAACGTAACAGTCCGCCACAATTTGCATGACGATATTGGGAGCATACTTCAAGGAGCCCTCAGATCTATTCAGGCATATGAATTTTCCCTTCAGCATGCCAATGATCTGTTCAATTGTGATCCAACTGCAGATACAAGCCTTATTGTAGCCTTCCTATGTTTCATAGATGGTCTTAGAAGCCACAGTAGTATTGGATAGCCGTTGTCTCCAAGAAGCCAGCCAGGCACCTTGGCTTTGATTCTAAAAGAGTGCAGTGCCACAGGATGAATGAATAATCATGGCAGCTCTCTGTATACTGGGCATTGATGTGCAGAAACCTATGCTTGTTGTCACATTAATTGAACACTAAGGGAGTCAAATCTATTTTCATTCATATAATGGTGTGTGTTGACAGTAGGGGCTTGCATGGTTACATAAATGCAAAATATAGCTCAAAGCACTCATGGAAACCTTGCAATCTAATCAAATTTAATGGCCTGCTCAGCCATTTCTCTTGGTACTGCATCAAATGTAATGACCTGAGATGCCCTATCAAATGGAGCATTAATTACCTATGTTGTGCAAGAAAGGAGAACAAATTGACTGACCAGGCAGAAGTCACCTGATACTCCTTGGAATGATCCAGTGGTCAACAAAGTAAATGCTGTTGTGACTTTCTGAGCCACAATAAGTGCTGCCCTGGTTCTTGATGAAGCATGTAGATCTCTCAAAAGAATAGAAACATAGAAACATAGAAAATAGGTGCAGGAGCAGGCCATTCAGCCCTTCTAGCCTGCACCGCCATTCAATGAGTTCATGGCTGAACATGAAACTTCAGTACCCCCTTCCTGCTTTCTCGCCATAACCCTTGATCCCCCGAGTAGTAAGGACTTCATCTAACTCCCTTTTGAATATATTTAGTGAATTGGCCTCAACTACTTTCTGTGGTAGAGAATTCCACAGGTTCACCACTCTCTGGGTGAAGAAGTTTCTCCTCATCTCGGTCCTAAATGGCTTACCCCTTATCCTCAGACTGTGACCCCTGGTTCTGGACTTCTCCAACATTGGGAACATTCTTTCTGCATCTAACCTGTCTAAACCCGTCAGAATTTTAAACGTTTCTATGAGGTCCCCTCTCATTCTTCTGAACTCCAGTGAATACAAGCCCAATTGATCCAATCTTTCTTGATAGGTCAGTCCCGCCATCCCGGGAATCAGTCTGGTGAACCTTCGCTGCACTCCCTCAATAGCAAGAATGTCCTTCCTCAAGTTAGGAGACCAAAACTGTACACAATACTCCAGGTGTGGCCTCACCAAGGCCCTGTACAACTGTAGCAACACCTCCCTGCCCCTGTATTCAAATCCCCTCGCTATGAAGGCCAACATGCCATTTGCTTTCTTAACCGCCTGCTGTACCTGCATGCCAACCTTCAATGACTGATGTACCATGACACCCAGGTCTCGTTGCACCTTCCCTTTTCCTAATCTGTCACCATTCAGATAATAGTCTGTCTCTCTGTTTTTACCACCAAAGTGGATAACCTCACATTTATCCACATTATACTTCATCTGCCATGCATTTGCCCACTCACCTAACCTATCCAAGTCACTCTGCAGCCTAATAGCATCCTCCTCGCAGCTCACACTGCCACCCAACTTAGTATCATCCGCAAATTTGGAGATACTGCATTTAATCCCCTCGTCTAAATCATTAATGTACAATGTAAACAGCTGGGGCCCCAGCACAGAACCTTGCGGCACTCCACTAGTCACTGCCTGCCATTCTGAAAAGTACCCGTTTACTCCTACTCTTTGCTTCCTGTCTGACAACCAGTTCTCAATCCACGTCAGCACACTACCCCCAATCCCATGTGCTTTAACTTTGCACATTAATCTCTTGTGTGGGACCTTGTCGAAAGCCTTCTGAAAGTCCAAATATACCACATCAACTGGTTCTCCTTTGTCCACTTTACTGGAAACATCCTCAAAAAATTCCAGAAGATTTGTCAAGCATGATTTCCCTTTCACAAATCCATGCTGACTTGGACCTATCATGTCACCATTTTCCAGATGCACTGCTATGACATCCTTAATAATTGATTCCATCATTTTACCCACTACTGAGGTCAGGCTGACCGGTCTATAATTCCCTGTTTTCTCTCTCCCTCCTTTTTTAAAAAGTGGGGTTACATTGGCTACCCTCCACTCCATAGGAACTGATCCAGAGTCAATGGAATGTTGGAAAATGACTGTCAATGCATCCGCTATTTCCAAGGCCACCTCCTTAAGTACTCTAGGATGCAGGCCATCAGGCCCTGGGGATTTATCTGCCTTCAATCCCATCAATTTCCCCAACACAATTTCCCGACTAATAAAGATTTCCCTCAGTTCCTCTTCCTTACTAGACCCTCTGACCCCTTTTATATCCGGAAGGTTGTTTGTATCCTCCTTAGTGAATACCGAACCAAAGTACTTGTTCAATTGATCCGCCATTTCTTTGTTCCCCGTTATGACTTCCCCTGATTCTGACTGCAGGGGACCTACGTTTGTCTTCACCAACCTTTTTCTCTTTACATACCTATAGAAACTTTTGCAATCCGCCTTAATGTTCCCTGCAAGCTTCTTCTCGTACTCCATTTTCCCTGTCCTAATCAAACCCTTTGTCCTCCTCTGCTGAGTTCTAAATTTCTCCCAGTCCCCAGGTTCGCTGCTATTTCTGGCCAATTTGTATGCCACTTCCTTGGCTTTAATACTATCCCTGATTTCCCTAGATAGCCACGGTTGAGCCACCTTCCCCTTTTTATTTTTACGCCAGACAGGAATGTACAATTGTTGTACTTCATCCATGCGGTCTCTAAATGTCTGCCATTGCCCATCCACAGTCAACCCCCTAAGTATCATTCGCCAATCTATCCTAGCCAATTCTCGCCTCATACCTTCAAAGTTACCCTTCTTTAAGTTCTGGACCATGGTCTCTGAATTTACTGTTTCATTCTCCATCCTAATGCAGAATTCCACCATATTATGGTCACTCTTCCCCAAGGGGCCTCGCACAATGAGATTGCTAATTAATCCTCTCTCATTACACAACACCCAGTCTAAGATGGCCTCCCCCCTAGTTGGTTCCTCAACATATTGGTCTAGAAAACCATCCCTTATGCACTCCAGGAAATCCTCCTCCACCGTATTGCTTCCAGTTTGGCTAGCCCAATCTATGTGCATATTAAAGTCACCCATTATAACTGCTACACCTTTATTGCATGCACCCCTAATTTCCTGTTTGATGCCCTCCCCAACATCCCTATTACTGTTTGGAGGTCTGTACACAACTCCTACTAACGTTTTTTGCCCTTTGGTGTTCTGCAGCTCTACCCATATAGATTCCACATCATCCAAGCTAATGTCTTTCCTAACTATTGCATTAATCTCCTCTTTAACCAGCAATGCTACCCCACCTCCTTTTCCTTTTATTCTATCCTTCCTGAATGTTGAATACCCCTGAATGTTGAGTTCCCAGCCCTGATCATCCTGGAGCCACGTCTCCGTAATCCCAATCACATCATATTTGTTAACATCTATTTGCACAATTAATTCATCCACCTTATTGCGGATACTCCTTGCATTAAGACACAAAGCCTTCAGGCTTGTTTTATTAACACCCTTTGTCCTTTTAGAATTTTGCTGTACAGTGGCCCTTTTTGTTCTTTGCCTTGGGTTTCTCTGCCCTACACTTTTCCTCATCTCCTTTCTGTCTTTTGCTTTTGGCTCCTTTTTGTTTCCCTCTGTCTCCCTGCATTGGTTCCCATCCCCCTGCCATATTAGTTTAAATCCTCCCCAACAGCACTAGCAAACACTCCCCCGAGGACATTGGTTCCAGTCCTGCCCAGGTGCAGACCGTCCGGTTTGTACTGGTCCCACCTCCCCCAGAACCGGTCCCAATGCCCCAGGAATTTGAATCCCTCCCTGCTGCACCACTGCTCAAGCCACGTATTCATCTGCGCTATCCTGCGATTCCTACTCTGACTATCACGTGGCACTGGTAGCAATCCCGAGATTACTACTTTTGAGGTCCTACTTTTTAATTTAGCTCCTAGCTCCTTAAATTCGTTTCGTAGGACCTCATCCCTTTTTTTGCCTATGTCGTTGGTACCAATGTGCACCACGACAACTGGCTGTTCTCCCTCCCATTTCAGAATGTCCTGCACCCGCTCCGAGACATCCTTGACCCTTGCACCAGGGAGGCAACATACCATCCTGGAGTCTCGGTTGCGGCCGCAGAAACGCCTATCTATTCCCCTCACAATTGAATCCCCTATCACTATCGCTCTCCCACTCTTTTTCTTGCCCTCCTGTGCAGCAGAGCCAGCCACGGTGCCATGAACTTGGCTGCTGCTGCCCTCCCCTGATGAGTCATTCCCCTCAACAGTACCCAAAGCGGTGTATCTGTTTTGCAGGGGGATGACCGCAGGGGACCCCTGCACTACCTTCCTTGCTCTACTCTTCCTGCTGGTCTTCCATTCCCTATCTGGCTGTGGACCCTTTCCCTGCGGTAAGACCAACTCACTACACGTGATACTCACGTCATTCTCAGCATCGTGGATGCTCCAGAGTGAATCCACCTTCAGCTCCAATTCCGTAACGCGGACCGTCAGGAGCTGGAGGCGGATACACTTCCCGCACACATAGTCGTCAGGGACACCGGAAGCGTCCCTGAGTTCCCACATGGTACAGGAGGAGCACAACACCCGACCGAGCTCTCCTGCCATGTCTTAACCCTTAGATACACTTAAACTGGTAATAACAATGTTAAAAGTTACTGACCAATATAAGAAGAAAAAGAAAAACTACTCACCAATCACCAGCCAATCACTTACCCCCTAGGCTGTGACGTCACCTTTGTTTTTTTGCCTTCTCCCTGTAGCTGCACCGGTACGCCTCTCGCCGACCCCGGACTCGCGCTGCTCCGAGCTCCCGCTGGCCTTTATAGGCCTCTCGCCGACCCCGGACTCGCGCTGCTCCGAGCTCCCGCCTCCTCGACTGACTGCTCCGAGCTCCCGCTGTCCTTTATAGGCCTCTCGCCGACCCCGGACTCGCGCTGCTCCGAGCTCCCGCCTCCTCGACTGACTGCTCCGAGCTCCCGCTGGCCTTTATAGGCCTCTCGCCGACCCCGGACTCGTGCTGCTCCGAGCTCCCGCCTCGTTGGTACCAATGTGCACCACGACAACTGGCTGTTCTCCCTCCCATTTCAGAATGTCCTGCACCCGCTCCGAGACATCCTTGACCCTTGCACCTTAGAACATAACTTGTAGGCCTTCTGAGCTACGCTTCCTTATGCATAACTCAAAGCATATATTTAAATAAGAACTTTTGTGCCTCTAAAGGTAGGTGGTTGGGTATCTGCTGGAAGGGCTGGATCTCCTGCAGAGCTGCAATATAACCCGAGCTCCTCTGCTAATCCTCCTCCTCTTCCTCCTCTAACATAAATATAAGAAAGAAAGAAATCCTCATTGAGAAGCCCATATTACAAACTAGCAGTATACTTTAGGGAAATTTCTCAAGCAAAAAAACACTCCATGAGGGACATTCCAATGAAGCTAGGTGCCTCAAAAAAAAATACATTTGACAAAGACCAATACAAAGTAAAGTTATGAGTCTCTAAATACCATACTAAAAGACTACAATTTACCTTTAGCCTTCCTCAGCTGCTAGTCTAAGACATCCCTGTTTTATGAGTGGCATAAGTTCAAATGGCAGTCCTTGCCATGGAAATGATGGAATTTAGGACTTAAATGCCAGGATTCTGCTCGTTGGAGCAGTGTTCTAGAGGGATTCTCCAATTTCCTTGCATCTATCCCAATCCCAACACATTTCCTTGGGACAGAAGTCATTGACTATGTATAGCAGTTTCCTAGCAGGATTCCTACCAGTGCAATAATGGAAATTTTGAACATAACATAAGAGCATAAGAATTAAGCTCGAACCTGCTCCACCATTCAATAAGATCATGGCTGATCTTCAACCCCAACTGCATTCATCTGCCAGATCCCCATATCCCTTGATTACCCTAGAGTCCAAAAATCTATCTATCTCAGAAATGTTGTTGGTGTTACAGTGGGAATGCCAATTTCAAAATGATAGCCCCAACAATGTTCACAACCTCTCCATCCTATTTGACCCTAAGCTGAGCTTCTCAAACCACATCCTCTCTTGCACCAAGACCACATATTGGCACCTTCAAAATATCACCCATCTCCATTCCTGCCTCAGCCCATCTGCTGCTGAAACCCTCATAAACGCTTTTATTATCTTCAGACTCGACTAATCCAATGCTCTCCTGACTGGCCTCCAATCTTCCAATCTCCATAAATTAAGCTCATTTAAAACTCAGATGCTAGTATCCTAACTTGCACCAAGTCCTATTCACCCATCCTACCTGTGTGCGCTGACCTACATTGATTCCTAATCCACCAAGCCTTGATTTTAAAATTCTCATCCTTGTGTTCTTATCCCTCTATGGCACACCTCTTCCTACTCTGTAACCTCCTCCAGCCCTACAACCCTCCAATAAATTTGCGTTCTTCCAACTCTGACCTATTGTGCATGCCCCCACTTCCTTCACCCCCACCATTGGTGGCCGTGCCTTCAGCCGTCTAGGTCCTAAGCTCTGGAATTCCCTCCCTAAACCTCACCGTCTCTCCACCTCTCTCTCCTCCTTTAAGATGCCCCTCAAAGCCTACCTCTTTGACCAAGCCTTATGTTCGTCTGAGGAAGAGAGTGTATGAAGACCAGGACCTCAAATCTGGCAAAAAGCTTATGGTCTACAGGGCAGCAGTGATACTCGCCCTCCTATATGGCTCAGAGATGTGGACCATATACAGTAGTACCACCAGCGCTGCCTCTGCAAGATCCTGCAAATCCACTGGGAGGATAGACACACCAATGTCAGTGTTCTCGATCAGACCAACATCCCCAGCTTTGAAGCATTGACCACATTCGATTAGTTCCGTTGGGCAGGCCACATCGTCCGCATGCCTGACACAAGACTCCCAAAGCAAGCACTCTACTTAGAACTCCTACACAGCAAGCGTGTACCAGGTGGGCAGAGGAAACATTTCAAGGATACCCTCAAAGCCTCCTTGATAAAGTGCAACATTCCCACCAGCACCTGGGAATCCCTGGTCCAAGACCACCCTAAGTGGAGAAAGAGCATCCGGGAGGGCGTTGAGCACCTCGAATCTCCCGCTGAGAGCGTGCAGAATCCAAACGCAGACAGCGGAAGGAGCGTGCGGCAAAGCAGACTCCCCACTCACCCTTTCCTTCAACCATTGTCTGTCCCACCTATGACAGAGGCTGTAATTCCCATATTGGACTGTACAGTCACCTGAGAACACACTTTTAGAGTGGAAGCAAGTCATCTGCGGTTTCGAGGGACTGCCTATTATGGTCATCTGTTCTATTGTCTCTTTGAGTTGGTGTCAATTTTTTCTGATTACGCTCATGTGAAGCGCCTCATTAAAGGTGCTATATAAATGCAAGTTGTTATTATTGAAGTTAGATCAGAACTAGAAGGTGCTTAATACCGGGGAAAAATATTACTGCCCGCCCACTTTTTTGGGGCGCAATCATCAGAATGGACGAAAGCAATGCCCATAATATTGCCCAGCGTTAATTTCTGCACTAATTTAACGCCGAGATTCAATAATACCGTCACCCACTTTTTTTTGTCGTAAAGAGCATATTTGCCGAAACTAGCAGCCAGGAGATCGCCCAGCGTCAATTTCACCACCTCACACACATATCGGCCACAATAGCACTTGCCCAAAAAAACGCCCAGAAAAAGTGGAACTAATCACAGAGTTATGGTCGCCATGTTCTAGATCACATGTCGCATCCTTTAAAAGGCTGCTGTGCTTCAACCTCGACGGAGTTCGGATGTACTCTGCAGGTCATTGGAGTTGATGCGAACATCTCTACAAACGTCTTGACCACACTGTGACCAATCAGAATTGAATAGGTGTCTTCGTCGGGACATTTCTTGTTTGTGACCAATCGGTGGAAAACAGAGAGCTACTGCAATGGGGCCTGTCCTTTCTCACTCTCTCTTGGTGACCAATTACATGCAGCAGACTCAAGATTGCCGAAGGTACGCTCCACTCCATTATGTGCCCAATGTAAGATGCGACAGACTGATGAGGAGGACCAGACGTTACAGCCCCGCAAGTACAAGGAGAAGCATTCTTACCTCGACTTGCCCGACACCACCTGCCTTCGGAGACTGCGCTTCCACAAAGAGGTTATCACTGAGGTATGCCAGCTGATAAAGGCAGATCTGCAGCCTGCAGCACCATCAGAACTGCACTGCCCATCGAGGTCAAGGTCACCACGGCACTGTTGTTCTATGCCTCGGGTTCTTTTCAGGTCACAGCTGGCGACATTTGCGGACATTCTCAGCATGCTACACATTGCTGCATTAGACAGGTCACTGAAGCCCTGTATGCACGCAGGAGAGACTTGATCAGCTTCCCTATGATCAGGGAGGCACAGAGTGAGAGGGCTCCAGGATTTTCCAGAATTGCAACCTTCCCCAAGGTGCAGGGAGCAATAGACTGTATGCATATCACGATGCGGGCAACTTTTCAGGATGCAGAGGTTTTCAGGAACCGCAAGGGATTCCACTCCCTGAATGTCCAACTGGTTGTCGACCACCAGCAAATTATACTGGCAGTGAATGCTCAATTTCCAGGCAGCATCCATGATGCTCACATCCTGCGTGAGAGCACTGTATCTGACTTGTTTAACAATCAGCTACAAGGTCAATGTTGGATGCTTGGTGACAAAGGATATGGCCTCGCCACCTGGCTGATGACCCCCCTGCGTGACACCCACACCGAAGTTGAGAGGCGATACAATGAGAGCCACAGAGCAACTCGCAATATCGTGGAGAAAACCATTGGTGTGCTGTAGCAGCGCTTTAGATGCCTGGACCACTCAGGAGGCAAGCTCCAATACCACCCTGAGCAGGTAGCTCAATTTATGGTGGTGTGTTCCATGCTGCACAACTTGGATATGAGGAAGGAACAAGAATTGCCTGATGAGTCTGACAGTCCACCTCACCAGAGAGAGGAAGAGGAGGATGAGGAGGCAGACACTGACATCAGCCCAGACAATCAGGCTGACTCTGAAGCCATGTCCCTGCCCCCTGTAGACTGCATGCAAAAGCCCGTGTTGGCATGATAGCTGCAAGAGCCTTACATCAGGAGCTCATCAATGATCGCTTTGACTGAAAGAACGTTGGTGTTATTTACAAGGCTGACATACTGCTGGGTGTGCAGGTCATACATCAATGGTGAGCATTACCTTGGTGACAGTTAAAGTTTAGGTTGATTGAAGTTAAGTGTAATTATACCTTTTGATGTTAAGGAATCACGAGCGTGTAAAAGTGTAGCTATCTGAGCCAATGCGCTACAAGGTTTTGTTAATTAAAAAACACTTAAACCAAACATTAGTCTGAAATCATCAGTATTTCTGTACAAACCAACCCTTCCCCCCTCCCCCGCCCCCCTCCCCCCCCCGCTTCTCCTCCCCACCTCTACCTCTTCCCATTCCCCTCCTGACTCCAAGCCGCCTGGCCGAGGAGCTCCTCAGGCGATGCTTCATTGGGGGGTCGTGGGTAGGGTGATGGGGTGACAGCTGAACCAGTGCTTGGATGAATACGGGAGAGGATGGTCCCAAGGTGGGAACGTGCTCCGAGCCAGAAGCAAGATGTTGCTGCTGGCTCTCATGTGTGGTTGGCAATGTGGGAGCAGCACCTTAGGGTGCAGTGCGGCGCTCAGAGACCACTGGGAGCCCTCTGCCACCAGTGTTCCTGGCTACCAGCTCCAGGGCATCCTCCATCCCTTCCATGTTATATCTTATTTGTTGGTGAAAAACTCAGTGCCAATTGTGTTCTTGTTGCTTAGTAGGCTTTTTGCTGCTGATGAATCTCCCTCGTGCCTCCCACAACAGCCAAATAAGCAGACACCACAGCCAAACACACTTTCAGTGCCTCTGAGCTCCACCTCTCTCTGTCTCCTCTTCTGTGCATGTCATTATGACCCTTGACCTCCTGAATCATGGGAATCGAGTGTTGCCATGCCATTGCTAAGGACGGCGACACTTTACGGCAGAAGTTCAAAAATATTTAATGCTAACACCCATTTAATATTGCTCGCAGTAACGGCCAATTTCAAAAATGGAGACATAGGGCTAGTACCTCTACTTTTGTGCTCATTCCCCAAAAATGGGCGTTATTTCTGGCGTGGGTGTTAAAAAAGGGTTTTCAGATCGCTGGCTTCTTGCCCATTCTCAATGGGCGTTACCGCATGCAATATCAAATGGGCGGTAGCGTTAAATCTCTCTGACCTTCTGCCATAAAGTGTGGCCATCCATAGCAACAGCATGGCAACGTTCGATTCCCGCAATTCTGGAGGTCAAGGGTCATCATGACACGCACAGAAGAGAAGACAGAGAGAGAGAGGGAACTCAGAGGGACTAAAGGCATGTCTGGGTGTGGTGTGGCTGCTTTGGGAGGAAGGAGGGAAACTTTAGAGCTTTAGGCAAACAAAAATTAGCTGTTACCAACCATATATTTGACCGAATTTTGCCTATAACAGAGGCATCACAGCACGCTGTGAAGACTGACGCTGGAGAGAGCAGTGAGGTGGGAGAGGAGCACATTGGAGGGAGCAAAAGAGCCAGGAGGTTCTCGGACGAGGCTAATGCCTCCCGCCTGCAGCGAGTTGCGTTGGGGTGATTTGACACAGGGAGGGCATGGGAAGCCCACCCCAAAGGCCTATCGGAGGATATGGACCGAGATAGCAGAGGTGGTCTCGTCGGCGACCAACGAGGTGCGTGAAGGCAACCATTGCTGCAAACGATGGAACGACCTCGTGGGATCTGCAAGAGTAAGTATTACATTTATTTACATGTACTTATGTTTTATATAATTTGATTTGTAACAGTCATGAATGACTATCATCAGATGTGAGGTCTTGCACTTTTACCGGGAATGTTTTACTCAAAGCCTGCGGTCACGGTGTACGTCTTTAGGTAAAGAGGATAATTTTCATAATAACGATGATTACATCTGTTGTTATGTATTGTATCAGTGTCTGTGACAGTACCTAGCAATGATATCACACAATGATCTCATGCCATGTCGTCCTGTCACCTTTGACAGAAGAAGCTATAGACGATGAGGTCTGTGCAGAGGTGAACAGGTGGCGGGCCACCAGTCTCCAGCGACATCACTGAGATGGAGGAACGTGTGCTAGCACTCTTGGGGAAGTACCCCCGGACATCCACGGATGCATCTGCAGACCCTGAAGTGATGCCATGTGAGTAAAGTATATACAATTGCGTAATGTGAAGTCAATAGATGCCTCACCCACTCATATCCGAACAATCATATATGATAGATGATTTCTAAAATCATCATAGAAATAATGATGGTCTAGTGAAAATCATTGCAATGCAAGTGTAATGACGGTCATGAAATGTGATGTCTGCGATGATTTTGAGAGCGGTGGCGCTTTTGTCATGAATATGCTGTGTGTAGCGCTGGTCTCAGCTTGTGACCCTAGCACCCACTTCTCCTCTAATGACCTCATTTGTGTTTTTAGCTCAGCCAGCAGCGCGTCCCAAGGCAAGACCACAGAAGCCAGAAGGTGGAGGCACGGGGCAGGGGTCAGCGGACGATCCTACACCTGATGCTGAGGAGCTCCGATTCTCGCCCGTCAATCCGCTGGGTCTGCTCGCCATGGATGAGAGCGCCGACTTCGAGGAACCTGCATCGCCACGCTCCAGAAGCCATTCCACCCCAAGGCCATCTAGTGGTCCTCCGGTCATTCCCGCCTCCACTCTGGAGGTACTAGCCCCAAGCACCTCACCACAGGGCACCCCATTTGTTCCCAGGACAGCGCCAACCACGCGGAGGTCCCGTGGACGTGGCAGGTCTGTTCCATGATCGCCACGTGACAGCAGAGAGATGATAGAGTTGTCCAGGAGGACTGTAGACATTGGTGACCAGCTCATCAAAGCATTGGGGGGCATATCCCGACAGCTGGCCACCAATGCCGAGTACATTCCGCGGATGGCGGAGGCCCTGCATGCGATAGCCAGGAATACTGCTGCCACAGGCGTCCCAGTGGTCCCCGAGCGTGACACTCCACCCCTAGGTTCCACACCACCACTGCGAACGACAGATGAGAGCAAGGACCAAGATCCTGCTTCTGCATCAGAGAATGTTACCCCCTCGGCATCCCCCGCTCCGGTACCCGTGCAACGACCGCATCTGCCTTCATCCTCCCCAATGAGGCACCGCCTGAGGAGCTCCTCGGCCAGGTGCCATGGAGTGAGGAGGGGAAGGGGTAGAAGTGGGGAGAAGAAGGGGAGGGAGGAAGGAAAGTGAGGTGCATGTCCGCAGGTGATGGCTGTGTTATATCTCCATCTGGGTGTATGCAATTTGTTGCAATGTATGGTGGCTGGGGACCATGCTCCTACTTTGCCTTTGTATTCTGTGTTGCTGGACATGTTGAACATGTGATTGATGTCAATGGTGGAAAAAGTGGGGCGTGGGCGGGGATTGGGTGTTATTACCTGTGATACTTATAATTTCAGACCAATGTTGGTATAAAATTTTTGTTATTGAAAATAACTTTGTTGCGCATTGTCTCAGATAGCTGCACCATTACACACTGGTGATTCTTTAACATGAAAGGGTTAAATACAACTTAATATCAATCAACGTAAACTTTAACTGGCACCAAGGCGATGGGCACCATTGATATCTGAGCTGCACACACACAGCAGTGTGTCAGCGTTGTCACTCACATCAACGCTCTTTCAGGCAAATCGTTCAGATTTCAGCTCCTCATGTAAGAGTGGGATTTTAAAAATGCTAGCCACACCGCTGGCGTTCATTCAGAACAGTCCCACTTTTTGTACGAGCGATATTGTGGCCGATATGTGTGCGAGGTGGGGAAAGTGACAGTGGGCAATCTCCTGGGCATTATTTTAGCCAAATGTGCTCTTTACGACAAAAAAATTGGGCGGGCGGTATTATTGAATTTCAGTGTTAATTCTGTGCAGAAAAGAACGCTGGGTGATATTATGTGAATTGTTTTCGCCCATTCTGATGATTCCGCCCAAAAAAAGTGGCCGGACGATAATATTTTTCCCTGGCGTTAACCACATGGGGAAAGTAACGCTCGGCGATAAGTTTTCCAAAAATGGCCGTCAGTTTCCATTTTATGCCAAAATGTGCGAAATATGAGTGTTATACGTCATTTCAGTGGTAAAATGGGTGTTAAGTGGGCGTTAAGCATACAAAAAAGTGAAGGTTCTAGCGCTAGGTACTTTGAGAATGGGTGCGAAACCGGCGATCTGAAAACCCTTTTTTACCGCCCACACCGGAAATATCACCCAAACAAAAGTGGAGGTTCCAGCCCTATAGCTTTGTGCCATTTCTATTACAGCTTCAGTAGACTGAAATGATTGTCTGTATGCATACTATTTAATTGCTGGAAAATGTCAGACTTTGTTTGTCTTCGGGAGACAATGTACATCAAAATGTCTGAACTGAATGTAAACACATTTCTTTTTTCTGAAAAATAGTTACGTGTCTATGAGCTGTTGTGGATATAAAATGGACATTAATCTTGTCAGTGAAGAACATTTCATCTAACAGAGCTGTGCATTACCAGTGGATAGGGGCACACACATAATCCAATTCAGAAAAACAGAAATATTTATTCAACCAAGCATAGAGTTGAAATGCTTTTATAAATTCCATCCCATTCATTCCCATTAAATTCTTGATCCAAGTGTAACGTTTTAGCACCCAGTCATGATTCAGGTTCAATGTGTTTCTGATGTAGCCATTTTTTAATTAACATTTGCCTCATTAAATATATTCATCCCACTGCCAAAGCCTACCTTGAGATTGAAGGAGGTTTTGTACACAGCATCATAGAATCATAGAATCATAGGATAGTACAGCACAGAAGGAGGACATTCAGCCCATTAAGTTTGTGCCGGCTCTTTCAACAAGCAATCCAGTTACTCACACTCCCCCACTCTTTCCCCATAACCCTGCTATGTTTTCTCCTTCAAGTATTAATCCAATTCCCTTTTGAAGGGTTACTATTGAATCTGTATCCATCACTCTATCAGGCAGTGTATTCTAAATTCTAATGTTTTTCCTCATGTCGCCCCTGGTTCTTTTGCCAAATACCTTAAATCTGTGCTCTCTGGTTATCGACCCTTCAGCCATTCAAAACCGTTTCTCTTTATTTACTCTGCCTAAACCCTTCATGATTAAAAACACCTCTATCATATCTCCTCAGCCTTCTCTGCTCTAAGGAGAACAACCCCAGGAAAGCAGGAATGGGGTACTGAAGTTGCATGTTCAGCCATGAACTCATTGAATGGCGGTGCAGGCTAGAAGGGCCGAATGGCCTACTCCTGCACCTATTTTCTATGTTTCTATGTTTCTATGTTTCTATGTTTTTCTCCAGTCTAGCCACGTAACTGTAATCCCTTAACTCTGGAACCATTCTAGTTAATCTCTTCTGTACCCTCTCCAAAGCTTTCATGTCCTTCCTAAAGTGTGGTGTCCAGAATTGGACACAATATTCCAGCTGGGGCTGAACTAGTGTTTTTAATAGTGCTGTTAAAAATGATTGAGTAAATATGGTGTAGCTGAAATACAAGAATACAAGAATTAGCAAAATTTCATCTGAAGTTTATAAAGAACCTAGACTTGATGCTGGTCCAAATGTAATAATTCTTGACAGTCTAGTTATGCACTTACCAGAATGAAACTGCTCCGAGCTCTATCCAGTGATGACTAGATTCTTACTTTCCAACAATTTTCTCAACCTGGAAATTTGTGTGTAGCAGGAACATGCTGCACAATTCAGAGGGCAGTTAATTAGCAATAAAATTGCGATATGTTCAGTGAATTGTGGCAGACTTTTTAAATGATTTAAAAGTTTACAATAGCTGCTAGGGATGCCATTTACCCCATGTTCATGGTAGATATGTTTTGTGAAAAAGCATGGCAGTTATTTGCCCATACTGGTGGGTAGGGCTTTATTTCCTTATTTCCAATGATCTGAGATGATTTACATGAAAATAAACATGGCTTTTTTCAGCAATGTCATTTTTTTTCTCCCAGGGTCCTATGGTTTTATGATTTAACTGATAGAGACAAATATGGAAGTGGAATAATGAGATTTATTGTGGGGGGAAATTGTTCAGAGCGTATACTTAAGATCTCCATATTCTTCCTATCAATTGAAGTGCTTCATATGTGGTCTGAATGTCGAGTGGTGCAATTAAGTCTGCTGTAAATGACACTGATGTGGCTGAGCATGTCCTCGGGTAAAGGATGACTTGTGAAGAAAGTGGATGATGCTCTTGATTAGTGACAGTTCAGAGGGCTCCCATCCCTGATCTAATTATAATTATTTTAAGCAAAATTCCAGCTGTAATTTTTTTTTAGAAAGACTTGTGTTTAGTAACAACTAAGCAATCAAAGCAGTGTATGTGAAAATAAAAATTAAAGCCACAATTGCTGAAAAATTGTAACAAATATGATAATGCTGGTCAGGAATCATCTATACAAGTATTTTTGAAGACCTTTATCTTTTATAACAATAATGTACAACCTTGTTACACCAGAGACTATAACTGAAATAGAAAGGACAGTCTACTGTTTCTATGTTAATTATTTTAGTTTGGGAATTATTTATATGTTACAGAAACTAAGCAATTTGATACTGAACTATACATGGCATGCAGCTCCATGTTCAACTTAGTGGTGGAAGTCACAATTAGCCTCAGCACTCCTGTGCAAAGGAGATGAAAGATGCAGCCTGGGTGAGTCCTGCTTACTGTCACTGTGCAAGTGTGGCCATTGGGGAAAGACAGGATCAGGCTGAAATGGAATATCTTCCATGATCAAATGACCTGCCAATGGTTATTGTCTAAGATCACACATGAAGAATGGGCAATTGGACAAGGTACTGGAGGGCAGCCAGTGTCTCTGTAGCTGTAAAGGAGCAACAATCAGTCCCTGCAGAAGAAATTGGGGGGAAAAAAAATAATTTAAATACTACGGTAACTATGCACACGACCCTGCTTCCAAGCACACATGCATCACTGCTTCGGTGAGTCTGGATTTCAGAGACCAGCCTGACAGTGACAGATAGTGAAAAATGGATGATGCATCTTTATAGGAAGCGATTGTATCATATTATTATACCACAGTTCTTTTCAAGTGTGGCAGACTGCAACGGGTACAGACTGTGAGGAAAGATAAAAATGTGAGAAAGACACATCTTTACCTAGAGAATCAGTGCTACAGGTGGTGTGTAATACAGTGGGCTACAGCAGAGGTTACTATTCACAGAACGAACTGCTGCCACCAACATAAATCATCTCTTCTCAGCCTCAGAATGAGTAATTGTGCCCCAGAGACCAATTTTCTGTAGAAAGTGCCCCACAAATCCTCAGCAATCCCCCGAGATACTCATTGTCATCGTATTGACTGCATTTTATTTATTCGCTATTTGAACAGGCCAGGGGACCGCCAGGAAAGTCCAATAAAATGGATTGTATCTAATTGACAAGTGCTGCGAAAAGCTGAATAGCTGTGGTCTCGGCATGCAGCACAGAAAGTGACAAAATAGGAGCAGTCCATTTGAAGCTGTTTACTGAAGGAACTCTATTGTTTTGCATTAAAGCTGAACCACAATGTTCTTCAGCAGCATTTCTCACTAAAATTGACAATAGATTTTTCACCTTGTGAACTGTTGCCCTTACAGGAACACTTTTCATTTTAGTATTCCATAATTGGTTTTATTAATATAGTCACACTGGTATTTTTAGAATAGACTATATTTGCCAGACAATTAATATTCTGATGAATTCTAGTTTCTCAGTAAAAAACAAACCCCACAGAGAACAGATACACTGCAGGAAGCTATAGATGTAGCCAAACAAAATGACAGCATTTTTAAGTTGTTTTAAGATATTTACTGGGTTTCATAATAATTAAAAGAATGGACTGAAAAGGAATGCACGCTTATCACATGTATAAATATATCGTAATATGTTTAAAATCTTGTATCTAGTGTGCACATCCTGTTGTATCACCACACTTTGTTGATTGGTTCAAAGTAAAACAGCAGCAAGTCTGCACTGAATAGGTGAGAATGGATGGATAAAATATAAGTATATATAATAAAAAGGGACATACCTTAAAATTAAAGCAGGGCCATTTTGGAAGTGAAATCAAGCACTTCTTCATAGAAAGGATACGAGAAATCTGGAACTCGATCTCCCAAAAGGCTATGGATGCTGGGGTCAATTAAAACTTTCAAGACTGAGATCAATAGAATTTTGCTAGGTAAGGATATCAAGGGATATGAAGCAAAGATGGGTAAATGGAGTTGAGGTACAGATCAGCCATGATCTGATTGAATGGCAGAACATTCTCAAGGGGCTAAATGATCTACCCCTGTCCTTATGTTCTTATAAAATGTCTGGAAAATTACCAGTGAAACTATGAAAGAATTATATATATATATATATATATATAAATGTTGAATGACCAACAAAGAGAACCTAGCAATAACAATCAAGAATTTAAAAAGGAAAAAATAAGGTGAACCAATCCATTCATTCAAAATATTTTAAAATAAATCAAATGCCATATTATCTGAATAACTGAAATATATCATGTCCAAAATAAGATTTTAAATAGAATAAAAACATGAATGATTGTATATTTCACAATAACAGGATTAAATGTACCCACTGACTTGTCTTTTGTACATTTTAATACCTTGGATGATCATAATTTGACATTTTAAGCCCTGGTATCATTTTGCACTGTACCTCCTCCATGGCCACTATATTTCCTGAGGTGGGGTGTCCAAAACTGAATGTAGTACGCCAGCTGGGGTTTGACCAAGCCTCGATACAACTAGAGCATAACTTCCTCCACTTTGTATTTCAGCCTCCTTGAGATAAAGGCAAATGTTTCACTGGCCTTTTCGATTACCTTTTGTACCTGTCTACTTACTTTTATTGATTTGTGTACTTGGACTCCCAAATCACTTTGCTCCTCTGATGTTCCTTATTTCTCACCATTTAGAAAATACCCTGATTTATCTTTCTTGGGTCCACAGTGGATGACTTCACATTGAACTTCATTTGTCATAGTTTTGTCCACTCACTTAACCTGTCTATGTCCCTTTGGAACCTCCTGCTGCCATCTGCACTACTTACTATCCCTCCTAAATTAGTATCATCTGCAAGCTTCGATATGCAACTCTCTATTCCTTCATCCAAGTCATTAATAAAGATGGTGAAAAGTTTAGGCTGCAGAACAGATCCCTGGGGAACACTAATTGTCACATGCCGTCAACCAGAGTACCTACCCTCTATCTCTACTCTCTATTTCCTACATCCAAACCAATTGTCAACCCAAGTCAGAAGTCCACCTCCAATTATGTGCATTCTCATTTTTGATAATATTAATTGTGCCTATTTGGTGACTGTCACTCGCCAGCTCAATGTGTCCCAAAGCTCATTATTGGATGTGCCTCAGGCCAATCCATTCAGTCACAGTTGAAGTTATAGGCCCAAGTGTCCTTGAAGATGAGCGATAGCTCTTGCGGCATACAATGCCTGAATAGGAGTGGATGTGTATTGAGTGCCTAGCTTTACTTTAGCCACCCTTGTAAGTTCATTGTGCCACTTTCAGCACTGTTCTTGGAGTTCTTGGAGTGGTGGAGGTTGCACTGACTGTTTCTGCCACCTCCCCCCATACAGCCTGCACCACCATCTCAAGAGCTTCCTATCCTCAGTGCCCAATAATGTTACTCTTCTGGCCCTGACCTCTGCCAAAAGGGCACCCAGAGATGTATCTAAGAATGGTAGTGTAGTGGTTATGTTACTGGATTAGTAATCCAGAGGCCTTGACTGATGATCCGGAGGCGTGAGTTTAAATCCCACCATGGTAGCTGGGGAATTTAAATCCAGTTAATTAAATAAATCTGGAATAAAAAAGCCAGTATCAGTAATGGTGAACATGAAACTACTGGATTGTCATTAAAAACCTATCTGGTTCACTAATATCCTTTAGGGATGGAAATCTGCCGTCCTTCCCTGGTCTAGCCTCAGCAATGTGGTTGACTCTTAGCTGCCCTCTGAAATGGCCTAGCAAGCCACCCAGTTGTCTCACCACCACCTTCTCAAGGGCAATTAGGGATGGGCAATAAATGCCGGCCTTGCCAGCGACGCCCACATTCTATAAACAAATTTTAAAACATCTGGAAGCCTTTCCAGCTGCTGAGGCTGCAGCTGCTTTAGGATTTCTTGCAGCAAAATGATGTTGCTCTTTAACTGATTGTCGCCTTTTAAAGGCTGCACCAGAACTGAATTTCCATCCCTTCCAGTGGTGGTAAAAGGTTACCAAATCTTCCCTGCATACCAATTGCAGTGGATTAGTGGTAGATTTACATTGGCAGAAGGTAATCCCACTAATCTGCCAATGGATTGGCTATCCAGGCCAGGAAATCTCACCCTCAAAAGGTCTACCAGGACAAATCTGCTCTTGATTACATAAAACCTGATGCCTTAATTTCAAATTCATGTATCTTTTGCCCAGGCCATTACTTGGCCTACCTTGCAATATCTACGATATAATAAGGATAGATGTATACTGTCACCAATGTTCTATAAATTATTTTAAAAGATTTTTTTTTTAAATCCTTGTTTGTTCTTTTTTAATATCCTTAGAACTCACTAATTGGTCAATTTTGTGTTTATGAAACCAACTTGAAATTGACAAACGCGTCATCGAAAATGAGAAGCTGCAGTTTTGATTACTGCCAGATACTGATTTTCTCTTATAGCATCAAACTGTTTTTATAGATTTATTGCAGACAGAGCCATTACTATATTAGTTTTCACTTTCAGCACCCATCATATTTAGTGCATGTGCTATAAATCGTAGCGCAACAGAAAGCTGTGGCTGCAAGGTAGCACTACAAATCACTGAGTAGATGACTGATCTATGATGATCTGTCCAGGAATGTCAATGATACCAGTGGATAAGGTGTAATGGAGACCTTCAAGTGCTGCTTAAAGGCTTCGGGGATTCTTTCCGTGTATGTTTTCATCAAGGTGAGCTATAGTAATCTTGGAGCATTCAAATGTTTTCTCACTTGATATCCATCAATAGTGTCAAGACCTCCTTAGTCATGATGGCATAGTCCAGTGTATTACAATCAATGCCAAACTGCAGGATAAACCAGAAGTGGACTGGGTTTTACCTGATTTCAAATGTATTCGCCAAACAATATGGTTTGGCCTCCTTTTGGATGACTATGCATTAAGTTGTAACTATCTCTGTTTCAAAATTAAATAAATATGGGGATGATTTTCTCCTGATATGTCAGTGGTGCAGGTGGATCGGAAAGTTTGGGGAGAGTTGTTACTCAGAGCAGACCACAAGGTCTTTTCTGCACTTGCTGTAAGATAAGTCAGGAGGCTCATAATTTAAAGCACGCAGGTCTCATAAAGGGGAAAAAAAACAGGGCTTTCCCCACCACATTTTCTATGGTTTGCTCCCTAATTGTGATGTGAGCACTATAGGCTAATTTTACACAGACGTAACTCACTTTCTGGTGTTTCTCAGCTCTGTTTAGCTACATTGGGTGAGAGTGTGAAGTATTACTTTTTTGGCTTTTTGGTTTGTTTTTCATGAGTTTAGCATGATGCATGTTTTTTTGGGCTGTTTTTGAAGTGTTTAAATTTCTTCTCTTCATCTACTATTGAAGGGAGTTTTACTCTAAAACTGGTAGATGGGCAGTCCTCTGGGAATTCCTCACTCTCAGGGAGCTTGATTATATATAGTTACGTGTTCAGCTTTGGCCTTGTTCAGGGAACCAGCTTAATGGGATATGTGGAAAATCTGGTCAGTGGATCAAGTTTAGAGGACGTGTGCACTTAAAGTTAAGTGGTTGCATCTGGGAATAAATAGTGTTTTTTAAAGGTTTAAAGTGTGCAAAGATGTCAAATAATTCCTTTGTGTAGCTGTCGTGGTTGTCAACACCCTATTGTAAATTTCTAATTTACAGCACTTGAGACCTTGGAGTCATTTGTGCCTCTGGGCGCGGTGCCACTAAGGATTCCTGCTAAATTTTGCGGGAGTTTAGCTACAGCGGTGACCGGTAGTGCTTCGCTCTGCTGCACCGGCGATGATGACGCCATCACTGCATGCAGCTCCCCGGTTTCTCCCCAGAGCAAAAATGGGCGATGACAGTGACAGCTTCAGGGGACGTAAACGGGTGGCAGGAAGCTCGAGGGGCACAAGTTAAAGGGGAGATGGCGGGCAGGTCCTTTCAAAATCTGCTAATTTACCTGTGCAGCCCAATTCCACTTTGAACGGGGGTCCATGCCGCGATCGAGCAGCCCGGCACTCCGCCTGAGTGCCGGGCTGGTGGCATGGCACCTCGTTTCCCGGTGATCCAGGTAGAGCCCCGTGGTGTTTGCAGCTTGGCCCTCCCCTTTAATGAAGGGGAGGGCCCCTCTTATGTGGCAGCGCTATGGGGCGCAGTGCATAGTGTTGTGTCCCACTCGCGACCCATCCGCCCCGTTAGCACCCCAGAGAGGAAGTGGAGCGCGTTTTTTTTCCCCAATTTCAAGAGCAGGGCGGCAATTCCGCGCCTGGTGCAAAAGGTCCTGCCTCGTGAATGTTATTGCCCCCAAATGGGTGCAACGGAATTTCCTGGCCTTGGTGTTGTGACCATCAACACAATATGTATACAGAAGCAAAATACTGCGGATGCTGGAAAACTGAAATAAAAACAGAAAATGATGAAAATACTCGGCTTCTGTGGCGAGAGAGACAGAGGCCTGGATTTTACTTACCTGGGTGGGTCTGGTGCGGGCGATGTTGGTGGTGGGTTATGGCCCGCTGCTGGCTTCATCCCGCTATGCAAAATGAACTTCCGTTAATCGGGCTTGTTAAGCCCACCTAGTGCATTTCCTGGTCCAATTAGAGGAAGTGGGTCTGGTAACGTCATTTATGACATGTCATCAGCCGGTTTCCTTCATCATCATAGGCAATCCCTCTAAATCGAGAAAGACTTGCTTCCACTCTACAAGTGAGCTCTTAGGTGAATGAACAGTCCAATACAGGAATTACAGTCTCTGTCACAGGTGGGACAGACGGGTCGTTGAAGGAAAAGGTGGGTGGGACTGGTTTGCCGTACGCTCCTTCTGCTGCCCGCGCTTGGTTTCTGCATACTCTCGGCGACGAGACTCGAGGTGCTCAGCGCCCTCCCGGATGCACTTCCTCCACTTAGGGCGGTCTTTAGCCAAGGACTCCCAGGTGTTGGTGGGGATGTTGCATTTTATCAAGGCGACTTTGAGGGTGTCCTTGAAACGTTTCCTCTGCCCACCTTGGGCTCACTTGCCATGTAAGAGTTCCGAGTAGAGCGCTTGCTTTGGGAGTTTTGTGTCAGGCATGCGAACAATGTGGCCCGCCCAACGGAGCTGATCGAGTATGGTCAGTGCTTTGATGCTGGGGATGTTGGCCTGATTGAGGACACTAACGTTGGTGCATCTGTCCTCCCAGGGGATTTGCAGGATCTTGCGGAGACATCGTTGGTGGTATTTCTCCAGCGATTTGAGGTGTCTACTGTATATGGTCCACGTCTCTGAGCCATACAGGAGGGCGGGTATCACTACAGCCCTGTAGACCATGAGCTTGGCGGCAGATTTGAGGGCCTGATCTTCGAAGACGCTTTTCCTCAGGTGGCTGAAGGCTGTGCTGGCGCACTGGAGGCGGTGTTGAACCTCGTTGTCGATGTCTGCCCTTGCTGATAATAGGCTCCCGAAGTATGGAAAGTGATCCACGTTGTCCAGGGACCATGGTCATATTTTTTTTAATGTTTCGGCTGTCAGTGTTCTACAACATTGAGGTTCTGCAAACACTGACAATAACTGCACAAAGGCAGAGGGCTTCACTAAAGTTCTCCCATGACTCCCTCCATATCCTTATGCAATGAGTCAGAGCACGCAGTGAAGTCCTCTTCCCTTCTGATGGGTGGAAGAGACCTCTCCTGGAGATCAACGCAGCCTGTTTGGAGATTGCAGAGGAGGGCACAAGCAGGGATGTGGTTAGGAGGACCATGGTGCAGTGGCACAAACGTTTCAATGGTCTCATTAGATCACGAAACATTAGTACAAAAGCCACACTCATCCTACTGTGCCTCTTATCACACCCATCACTCTGTCTTCCCTACCCTCCTCCTGCATATCTTTACTCACACCAATTTGCCTTGCACCTTCCCCTTTCTCTCTATCTACATTACCACATCGCCATCTCACTAGCTACCCCTCAGCCGTACCCTCATCCTAGTGCTATCATACCAACTAACAACACACAAGGGTGTTTTATCCAATATTTATGTAAAGTTTGTATTAATGTGCCGTCAAACATTGAAATATTTATTTTCAACACTTTCCGGTGTGCACTTTTGGAAGCGGTTTAGTGAGTTGCAGTGAATGGTGAAACGTAATGGTACCCCCGCAATGCTGATGAGTGTGAAACATAGAAACATAGAAACATAGAAAATAGGTGCAGGAGCAGGCTATTCGGCCCTTCGAGCTTGCACTGCCATTCAATATGATCATGGCTGATCATGCAACGAGACCTGGTTGTCATGGTACATCAGTCATTGAAGTAAGCATGCAGGTACAGCAGGCAATAAAGAAAGCAAATGGCATGCTGACCTTCATAACGAGGGGATTTGAGTATAGGAGCAGGGAAGTCATACTGCAATTGTACAGGGCCTTGGTGAGAGCACATCTTGAGTATTGTGTTCAGTTTTGGTCTCCTAATCTGAGGGAGGACATGCTTGCTATTGAGAGAGTGCAATGAAGGTTCACCAGACTGATTCCCGGGATGGCAGGACTGACATATGCTGAAAGACTGGATCGGCTAGGCTTATACTCACTGGAATTTAGAAGAATGAGAGGGGATCTCATAGAAATTTATAAAATTCTGACGATACTGGACAGGTTAGATGCAGGAAGAATGTTCCCGATGTTGGGGAAGTCCAGAACCAGGGGTCACAGTCTAAAGATAAGGGGTAAGCCATATAGGACCGAGATGAGGAGAAACTTTTTCACCCAGAGAGTTGTGAACCTGTGGAATTCTCTGCCACAGAAAGTTGTTGAGTCCAGTTCGTTGGACATATTCAAAAGGGAGTTAGAAGTGGCCCTTATGGCTAAAGGAATCAGGGGGTATTCTAGAAGATTTGTTAAGCATGATTTCCCTTTCATAAATCCATGCTGACTTGGACTGATCCTGTCACCGCTTTCCAAATGTGCTGCTATTTCATCTTTAATAATTGATTCCAACATTTTGCCCACCACTGATGTCAGGCTAACAGGTCTATAATTCCCAGTTTTCTCTCTCCCTCCTTTTTTAAAAAGTGGGGTTACATTAGCTACCCTCCAATCCATAGGAACTGAACCAGAGTCCATGGAATGGCTTGGGCAGTGTAGGGATGCTTTATGGTGTTGTTGTAGGGTGGTGCCAATCTGGCCCATCACATAGCAGCCAGGGTGTATGGCATCAAGTAAACTAAATCGGCCATGGAGAGGCCATCCCTGGCGTCCTGGGTAGCAATGTGATCGGCTGCTAATGCCCTGTGTCCTATGCACCATCAGTTGATTGTGGGGAAGGTTGATGTTGTTATTGGTGCTGTTGATATGCCTGGTGCTGCTGGTGTTGGGGTTGATTGTGGTGGGATTCTGAGGACAAGCTCCTATTTCGTATGTTCTTATGACCAAGGTGAGATAGTTTCAAGGGCACCGATGCTAATACAATAGGTGGCAGATGAACTTGAGATGAAAGAAGCGATCAGTCAATGGTGAGCGAGGTTGTTCCAATGAGGTGACACTAGAAGAGAGATTGCTCCAAAGACTTGCAACCTGCATAAAGCTCAATCTGCCTTCCCAATGCAGTAAGCGACAGCTTTTGATCTTGGAAAGTGAACAGCTGTGAGATGGGAACATTTAAAGTACAATTGCAGCCTTCAGGTAAACAAGTTAATTCATGGTCACACAACTCCCGAAGTCCTTACCTGACGTGATCCCCGAGCAGTGTAAACCCCATAGACAACCTACTAAAATGGTATGGTCAGCTCAATATTCTGTTTAATAGGCGCTAAACAAGGTCATAATGACCTAAGTTGTCTCCACCCCGCTGCGTGTTGGGTCTGTCATTGAACAGACCTGACATCTGGGAAAATAGCGTGGCTGTATGGGTCAGCTGTTAAATCATTTTATATTTAACAGCTGACCCACCACCCATCCCTTCTGCTGAGTGCCGGCAAAATTCTGGCCGTTAACTCTGTTTCTCTCTCCACAGATGCTGCCTGACCTGCTGAGTATTTCCAGCATTTTCTGCTTTTGTACCACAATATGTATGGTGAGTTCCATTTCTAAATAGTTTTTCTTCCCAATATTCTCCCTTAAAGCCTCCTTGCCTGAAGGTGTGGGTTATGTTGCAGTCAAATTCCATGGGTGCTACCAGCTCTTTGGTAGTATTCTTCCTGTGCAAGCCAAGACAGTGGGTGACCATGAGAGGCATCACAGCTATTCTTAATCTCACCCTCTTCTGACATTCACTCATAGTAACGCAGGAACATAGCAACAGGACTAGGCTATTGATCCCCTCGAGGCTGTTCCACCACCATTCAATGAGATCATGGCTGATCTGCAACCTCGCATAGATGTCAGAGTTATAGCTGCACTGGAACAGCATAGCAAGTTCTGCAGCAGAAAATTCAGCACGACAGCCGGGATGCTGTTGTAGTTCTACTATACTGAGGCTTATGTTTACTTACAGAAGTACTCTTCCAGCTTTGTGCCATCGGATGGGATCACCCTCTGTTGGCAACACAAATCCGAAATGTCTAGCCCAGAAATGTAATCATATTTGAAATTTACCTTTTTACCCCTTTTGCTGTTAATGTAAAGATTACTGCAGCATGTGATCAGTGATCATTTGAACTTGCTGAAAGGTTGAGCAGGTTGGACCTATACTCATTGGAGTTTAGAAGAATAAGAGGTAATCTTATTGAAACATATAAGATTCTGAGGGGGCTTGACAGGTAGATGCAGAGAGGATGTTTCCCCTCATGGCAAATCTAGAACTGCATAGTTTCAGAATAAGGGGTCACCCATTTAAAATGGAGAAGGGGAGGAATTTCTTCTCTCAGAGGGTCGTGAATCTTTGGAATTCTCTACCCTAGAGAGCAGTGGAGGCTGGGTCATTGAATATATTTAAGGTGGACATAGACAGATTTTTGAAAGATAAGGGAGTCAAGGGTTATGGGGAACGGGTAGGGAAGTGCAGTTGAGGCCAAGATCTGATCAGCCATGATCTTATTGAATGGTGGAGCAGGCTCGAGGGGCAAAATGGCCTACTCCTGCTCCTATTTCTTATGTTCTTATGTTCTTATGTATTTTGCCCACCTCTGTTTATAATAGAGACATATAACACTTCAACGCCCCTTTTTCTTTTACTGGTTTTACAGACAATAGCTCGTTTCAGACATTTACCCTCCCACATTTACACATTCGCACAGAATTGTTTTTATTTATCTCAGGTGCTGTGCGGAAATAGTGAATCTGGCAGCACTTCCTCCGTCCAACAATGAAGTGCGCCTCCACTGCTACTCCACAAAGTGGTTATATATTATTACCTAAAGCCAGCAGCACAAGAATACACATATGCTACTGGCTGCAATTTAAAAATGTAAACGTACCATATATTACAGAGTTGCCTGCAGTGCTGCGAAAATCACTGTCAGAGGCATGCTATTGTATCAATGATCTGATGTTCTTGCTGTCACATAGTAAAATCCTCTTGGGTAGGAGATTTCACTTCCTGCCTCCAATCAAAGGCGCCACTGGAAGGAGCTGTTTAGTTTTGTTGCCAATGGGGATAAAAAGTTCAGAATCACTTATTTAAAATAATGAGCACTTCACACAATTACTAGATAAAAAGAGCTGGCTTACTCTTGAAAGTACAAACTTTAAAAATAAAATATTACGTTCTGGGGTTGACTTTCAGGACCAGACTCCCGATACTGGTTTAATGGATGAGATAGATAATGGAAGGAGACAATAGCTGAGATCTTCAGTGGTTGTGCCACTATTAGTGGGGCAGAGCAAGAATCCCACCCACTGTCATGCTGTACAATTTGCTGGGATCAGCCCAATTTAATATTCTCGGATGGTTCCCAAAGAGGTTTCCGCTTATGCTGGGGAGCCTGCCACAGGGTCGGGGGCGGGGAGGGGAGGGATGGGTGGAGGGCAGTGGTTATGTTTGGAAATCCCTGATAATGCAGGGGTTTGCTGCTTGCAGTAGCTCAAGTGACTGCAGGGAAACATTCAATAATGCTCACTTTTATATCAGTTTTGAAGGTAATCATAATGCAGCCAGTTAGCAGTACATTCCAATTAATCATTTACGATATTTGAATTTATATCAACTGAAATTTTTTTGAAAATTTTCTCAGTAATCTATACATAATGTTTCTCTGTTTCTCTGTGATATGTTGTGAAATAAATTCTGATATCATAGTTATTTAAATCATTTCGTGCAATGGTAATTTGGCTCAAATAAGCAGCTTTGACAACTCCTTTGGCAAAAAAAATCTCAGCTACCTGCAAACCACAGACTTCACCTGTATACGTCATATAAAGGCTGATAATACCACTGCCTGAGGCACTGACATGCAATTGGGGCTTTCATTTAAGTTAGGCAGCTGTTCTATAATGTGGCTTAAGCACGAGTGCTAGAGAGGAAACTATATTACAACAAATGCCTACCCCACCTGAAACGTTGTATATTTATCATTCAATTTATACGCAAAATTGAGGCTCACATTTTTCAATGATCCTCTTTTGTGAACGATTGGTTAAGGATGTTCTAAACCAGGGTGTAACTTTGGGTCTATGAGCATGCAAGTGTTAATGGGGCATTGCCATCCCTGAGTAGTTATGCAGAAAATGTATCTCACTGTTCTGAGAATTGTATATTTCTGTTTGTTTCAGAATACTCTGTTATACAACATCACTGTCCCTTTAACTAAGATGCAGCACCTTGCCCTGGCCCTGAGCCCAATCCCTCTCCTGTCCTGCTAGGACAGGCAGCCTACTGATTCTGAGCACCTGACATTCTAGCCCTGGCATTCTTGGCACATCATCGCTATATACCCAGAGTGCCTGAAAATATGCAAATGTGCTGACCTCATATTATGTGCTGAAATTAGCTCATTTAGACACAGAGACACAAAGGCCCCAAGTTTCCACACGCGGCGAAAAAGGCACACCTCAGAGCTGGGCGCCTGTTTTTCGCGCCGAAAACAGCGCCGGAAAAAAAGTGCGGTATTCTCGAGCTCCTTGGAGCTCGATGTCTGCTTGGCGCGGCGCACAGGGGGCGGAGCCTACCACTTGCGCCGATTTTGTAAGTAGGAGGGGGCGGGTACAATTAAAATGAGGCTTCTTGGTGCCGGCAACCCTGCGCGTGCGCGTTGGAGCGTTCGCGCACGCGCAGTCTGAAGTAAACATTGGCACTCGGCCATTTTTAAAAGTACTGCAGAAAAAGTGAAGATTTGTTTCTTGGACCCCTGCAAAGGCTTGCATTTTAATTTTCTTGATATTTCTGTGTGTGAGGGAGTGCTTTTAGCAGCACTGCTGAATAAATCACCTGCTGAAATCAGTGAGTTCAGCTTTTCACTGCTAAACTTGCAGAACTAGTGCCTGCAAATTAAGGACTGTGTGTTTGGAGAAATAAAAGTGCCAATTCAACTTTGCAATGGATCAACTTCCACCAAGAACAAAGAATTTCTTGCATGAGGAAGCAAACCATTGCATAATATGTGGTGCACCCATTCTGCAAATTTAAATATAAAGATGTCGATGTGGCTGCCTCTCCCTGTCCAAATGGCCTCAGTCAGTCCCCCTCACAGCTCGAAGGCTGCTGCTGCTCCCGACCAGCCACTGACGCCGCTGCAATCCCATGGCCGAATGGCCTCAAGTCTGTCCGGGTGCTGCATCTTCGCGGGGAATGAAGGCCTGCCTCAAGCACCAAGGCTGCTTGCTGCCTGCCCCGAGACCGACGCCACACCGCTGCCTGAAAGGCCTGCCTGAAGCACTTTCACACAGGTAGGAAGATGGTTTATTTAATCTTTTCTTTGCTTATAAATTTTTATTCAGGTTGGATTTATTTGTATAATATTTGTATAAGTATAACTAAGGATTGATTGTAGAATTTAATGACTTCCCTTCCCCCCCTCCCCCCCTCCACCTCGTTCCCGACGCCTAATTTGTAACCTGCGCCTGATTTTTTTAAGTGTAGACAAGGTTTTTTCAAGCGTACAAAAATCTTCACTTATTCCATTCTAAGTTAGTTTGGAGTACGTTTTCACTGTGGAAACTTTCAAATCAGGCGTCAGTGGCCAGACACGCCCCCTTTTGAAAAAAAAATTCAGTTCCAAAGTGAAACTGTTCTACCTGACTAGAACTGCAGAAAACTAAATGTGGAGAATTCCGATTTCTAAGATACTCCGTTCTATACCAGTTGCTCCTAAAAATCAGGAGCAAATCATGTGGAAACTTGGGGCCATAGTATCTGCACAGCACCTGTGGCACTGGTGCACAGGTTGCATTATTGGCAAAAAAGTTTCAAAATATTAAATGTTATAAATAAGAGAACCCAGAGTACTGCTTCAAATAATTCATGTATGATAGAAATAAAAGAGAACCAAGTACTTAATTTGCCGAACACAATCTTTTTGAATCAATTTGGTTAGAATGATCTGAACCAGGTTATAACTTTGGACCCAGATGTTAAATGGACATTGCCATTCCTGAAAAGTTGTACAGAAAATGTTTCTCACTGTTTTGAGAGCTGAACATTTCAGTTCATTTCACGAACTGATCTACTTGAAAACTCTCGAACACAATAGCATTGCTGTTTTAAGCACAGTGCCATATTACCAGTTGGATACAGTTAGCAAAGTGTTTACCAGACACAATTCAAAGGCAGTAGAGTAGGATATCATAACTGACATATTCTCTAATTGTTCAGCTTCCTTTATTGGTATAATCTTTCTTGATGTATAGGAAATCCCCAGAGCATACTATGGCAGTGATGTATGGTGTGTACTGTTGGCTCTGGGCTCTGGCTTAGTTAAGATTCTATTAACTGCAAACAATTCCACAAGTCCAGTCAATACCACTAATTTTTATAACCAATTACAAAGCAATTTTAACTTTACATCATTGTAAAAAGATAATTATACTTCAGTCAACACAAATAAAACCAATGTGTCCCACATAAAAGTGAACTTCCTTCTGAAATCAATAGTTCTGTGCTTCACAGTAGTCTTACATGAAGCAAGAAAAAGGAAAGTCAAGCTAATGTGTGGGTCAGTCACTGTCTGAATCTACAGTGCCCTTCAGAGGCTTGAATAATCAGTTATGTGATGAGGCACTTATGACTGAGAGGTTGTAATTTATTGGTAAATAACTTATTCCATGATTAGACTGGAAACAAGGCTAATGTGAGTGAGCGAAGATACCACTGAGATTTGTTACCTCTGATGTGCATATTGCAGACCAGTGACAAAACTTCACACATGCAACTTCATTTTATGATTTTACTTTAATTCCTCTGCAATTCCTCAGGCTCACTCAACAAATTATATTTCAATAGCTCCACCATAATCTGATATGAATTTACAAAATAAAGAAGTTTAATTAAATCCTAATCTTACCTGAAGGAACATCTAATAGTTTCATGTGTTTACGCTGAGTATAATGCAGTTTTTGTATATAATAGACAATCAATGGTTAAAATTCTGTGGTTGTTCAGAATACATTACTCTGAACTAAATTAGTTTAATCCTTTAATTTCTGTGCCAAATTTTATGAGCAACACAATAACAGTGCATTAAGGTCACAACTCACAAACCATGTGATCAATTTTGACCCCTTCCATTAAAATAGGTGTTGTAAATGAGTGCATTTGCACCTTCCGTTGGTGCTCGAGGGGGGCACAAATGAGTTTGTGACCGTGTGTGGAGCCGCTAACAACTCCCGCTAATTTCAATGGCAATTTAGCGGCGGCGCGCCAGCATTGTGCCTCAATCTCCTACGCCCGGAGATCACGAGGTCATCACCGTGCACATCTCCCCGTAGAGCCCCGGCCCTTAAATTGGGTTTCACCCCCCTGACGCAGCACAGGGCAATAATAGCGGCCAACTGCTACCAGGGGGAAGTGGCCAGCTGCTGTGAAAAAAAATCTGCCCTTTTCGTTGCTGATCCAGTCGCGATTTGTTTGCAGGGTCGGTGCCGCGATCGTTCAGCCCAGCACTCGACTTGTTTGCTGGGCTGATCGCGTGGCACCCCTGCTCCCTGGTCCAGGTAGGTGGCTTCTTCTTTGGCAATGTATGCAGCTTGAGCCCTTCAATTTAACGAAGGGAAGAGCCCCTCTCATATGCGGCAGCGCTCTCAGCCCAGTGTGTAGCGCTGCTGAGGCGTATGCCCCATTAACGCGAGCGCTCCACTTCCTTCCGGGGGCGAAAAACGAAATTTAGTGAGCGGGACGGGACTTCCGCTCCTGGTGCAAAGTTTCTCACCTCCCGGATTTTACTGCCCCAAATCGGATGATAATGAATTTCTAGGCCAATGTCTTTGGTGTAGGGAAGGCGATGCTGGCTGCACACAAGCACCCGACACACCAAACATAGTCAATTTGTTCAAATGTTATCTGGTCCATAAGACATGCAATGTAGCCCAGCTTCAATCAGGAAGTGCCAAAACAGTGTGTATCTGATTCCAATTAGTTCAAGTCCAAGAACGGAATGAGTCATGACTTTGATTAATCTTTAATATATATATCCAACTGTATGATTAGTTTCTACATACCCTTTATAGTGTTGTCGTACATTATGTAGCATGGTCTTATACTTACAGATGGTTATGTCCATGCGGAGCTCTTGTTCTTCTGGAGAAGGTCATAGCTTCTTTTGTCTAACAACAGTGATTTTAGCTGTCGTCTTCATGCTTTTATAATCCACTTGTTTACATCTAGATTCCTCCCTTATCTTGTTTTAACCATGCTCAAGATCTTCTTACTTATTACTTTTCAGCAGTCTCATTTATTTTCAATCTCATTGGAGCCATTACAACCGCAGCCCATAAACTTATTTTGCAGGCATGTACATTTTAATTGGCATGGGCATTTAACTCTTGCCCATGTAGTTCAATTTGTTGCATAAACTTAGGCCACTGAATTTTAATTGGGAGGCGCGTTGGGAACAGGTTGAATTCGGAAGCGGTCGGGAAACTCAGGAGAATGGCAGGGCCTGATTTGCATTGGAAACCTCTGTTCCCTGGGGTGTTGGATGAGCATCGGAGGAGCAGTACAGGGGTTGGGGGAGGCTGGTGAGCATCGGAGGACCAGGAGCAGCAAATTGGGGGGGGTGGGGGGGGTGGTGGCGGGTGAGAGAGGGGAAGGGTGCGGAAGCAACACGTTGTGCCAGGATCGGAGGCCTGGGGGGAAATGGAGGCCTTGGGGGATCAGAGGCCTCATGGCGGGGGGAGGGTCGCCAATCACGGAGGGTTGGGTTAGGCAGGGACACTGGAGCCAGGAGGTAAGTGTAAAGGCAGCAATACGTGCTTTACTTTAGCTGGCGGATTTCACGTTGCCTGCAAAACCAAACCAGCATGCCCGCCTCATTTTAATATTTAAATGGTAGACCTGCTTCCTGGGAGTGGGTTGACTGCCCAGCCCCATCTTGCCTCCATTAAAACCGGAAGTGGGCGGGTTGGCAGCAGCTTCAGCAGTGTCAGCTGTGGTTCAGTGGGGCTAAAGCACTTTCACCTCTGAGTCAGACAGTTATGGGTTCAAGACCCACTCCAGGGACTTGAGCACAAAAATCTAGGCTGACACTCCAGTGCAGTACTGAGGGAATGCTGCACTGTCGGAGGTGCCGTCTTTTGGAATGGACTTTAAACCGAGGCCCCGTCTGCTCTCTCAGGTAGATGTAAAAGATCCCATGGCACTATTTTGAAGAAGAACAGGGGAGTTATCCCTAATGTCCTGGCCAATATTTATCTCTCAATTAACATCACTAAAAACTGATTATCTGGTCATTATCACATTGCTGTTTATGGGAGCTGTGTGCAAATTGGCTGTTGTGCGTCCTATATTACAATAGTGACTACACTTCAAAAAGTACTTCATTGGCTGTAAAGCACTTTGGGATGCCTGGTGGTTCTGAAAGGCGCTATCTAAATGCATGCCTTTGGAGGCAAAATTCCCCAGCACCCCGTTTGGGGGCGGTAAGAAAGGGGCTGAGATTCCACTGTTGTGCAGCTCCCGTTAGCCACTCCAGGGGTGCTAACCTATTTTCACCGGGGGGAGGGGAAGGAGATGGTGGAGGTGGGACTGCAACTGGCTCCCGCGAAATTGTGCAGGAGTTAGCGGAAGCGCTGACATGGTAGTATTGCGCCCCACTAGTAGCACCCCAGGACACCACTAGTGGGGCGCAATACTACCATGTCAGCGCTTCCGCTAACTCCTGCACAATTTCGCGGGAGCCAGTTGCAGTCCCACCTCCACCATCTCCTTCCCCTCCCCCCGGTGAAAATAGGTTAGCACCCCTGGAGTGGCTAACGGGAGCTGCACAACAGTGGAATCTCAGCCCCTTTCTTCTTTGTCAGGATTCAGACTTTTCACACTGTAACTTCCCACCCGACCCCAACCCACCCATTTATTCGGCTTAAAGTTCCCCTTAATTTTAGTTAGTGTAGCACAATGATTTGTAATAAACATGCATATACAATACATACAACAGAGGCAGAGGATATATTTTTGTGGAGCATGGTGAGGAGGGGTATGGGATTTTATGAACACTCCAATTATAGTACTCATAATTATTTTAAAATATTATGGCCTCAGGGAAGCCACGGCCCAGCATTAATATCCATCTTTGAGACACTCTCCTTATTCCAGGATGTCTAGCTAGTTTTAACCCTTCCTAGTCCAGGGACGCTAAGATCAATGGTAGCTCCTCTCCAGCTGCCCCAGTTAAGATAAGCAAACTCAGCACAGACCAGAGGCTGAACCTGGGGCCTTCATGCCCAGTATGAAACAATTTCAAATTCGGAGATGTATTTACCAACTGTACCATTATGGAGCTAAAGAGGAACCTTTATGAATATAACCTAAATTTCTAGAGAATCAAAAATGTGCTCCCCAGATGGAAAGACATCTCACATTATACAAAGTGATCAATACAAACGTCCTTTGGCTAAAAATATTGAACGGTCTCATCCTGACAACTAATTGCACGTTCTCTGTCACTGGCACAAAACCCATGATAAATACAGTGTGATTCCTCCGTAATGTTTAGGGGTCTGAGTGCACACCACAACAACAAGTGCTGTTGTATTTAATTTATTTATTCAATACAGTTTTTTGTTTCCCATTGCACAGTTTACCGCTAACCAGGCACGTCTGCTCAGCACAAGTCACTGTGGAAGTGTTTTGTCCTTTCTGACTTATGTATCCTCTTGTAGTTTGGTTGCAATGAATATGAATTTATGATTTGAATATTGTCAGTGAATATTTAAATTTAGTTCAAATGTTTGCAAAAATTAACCCTGATGCATATGTTAATCCATGTAGCTGCATAATGCTTTTCTGAAAGGACGTACCAGGTTATTTGAACAAACTGTTACAACTGTTCACTCCATATGACCTTGGTATTGCTATGCCAAGGAACACTGCTACAATTATGAGTCACCTTCTTGTAAGTGTGTTCCTCTTGAAGGCCAGTTCCTTGTTAAAAAGAATGCATTGGGTGTGCTCCCATCCCATCTGTTTATAAACAGTGTGTGAATTTTGGGCTTTTGTTATCACCAAAGTTAAATGTTTGTTGATTTTTTATTCCTGTATTAAAAAGTTCTAAACTCCAATGTCCTTACAGCAGACTCATTTGAAACACTCAAGAAATAAACAGGATATGGGAGATGAAGCAGAGGGAGATGAAGGTGGTGCAAGCTTGTCCTGTACGTGGACCTAAACAAGATAATGCTAGAGTTTTTCATATATATTTACTGACTGTTAGCAAAAGAAACTCCATAAAATATATCCATCTCAGCTATTCAATCCTGGTTGCTGATCTCCAGTACCAATTACACGAATACAATTGCATGTTATGGAGTGTTTGTTTATCTCAGTCTATCCCTATCAGTTAAACACTTATTGTAGCACACAAATCACTGACTCCACACAGTCTGGTGTTGTAGTAACTGCTGTGACCTTGGTCCTTTATTGTGTAACTCCAGAGTGCCTCTCAGGTGTGGTGGGCAGCCTTTTATACTCTGTCTTGCAGGTACTTTCAGGTCTCCCACCACAGCGCCCTCTGTGGCACACCATTGTACTTATACATTTAATGTACCTGGACAATACATAACATCTCATTCCCCCCCCCCAGTTCCAAAAGCCATTGCCGGTGACCTCGGCCTTGTTTGCCCTGGTTGATTTGTGAGTGTGAGTCCATGATCATCCACTTCCCTCTTCTCCCCCATGTGGAGGACCCGGTACCGGCAAGCATGTGGTATTTGCAGTCCTTACATGGTGGATAAAGTACACGAGTATAACCTCCAACAGAAAGCAGGTATACACTGACGGTACATTGGTATGGTACATATAATATGTGGTACAGATGTTATGTCAAAAGGTTGCAGGTACACTGAACAGTTATTTAATCTCAGCTCCTCTGGGTGAGGTACGGTGGCAGTACACAGCCCCTTTGTGCCCGAGGTAATGGGCTGTGCTGAGACAGGGTATCGCAACTGGTGCGTTGCCTCTGTTCTCATGAAGTAGTCACCTTAGCAGCCGCTGAACCATTGCATGAATCACCTAAATCAAAAATCGCATTGGCCCATTGGTCATGTTAGTCATGGGTCCATGTCCCTTTTTACTTGAACCTCGTGGTATTGACTCTTTTCGTAATTCATATCCATATTTTTTAAACACAGTAACCATTCAGCATTAAAATATTAACTCTTATCATAAATCGTAATTCATATCCATTATTTTAAACACAGTAACCATTCAGCATTAAAATATTAATTCTTATCATAAATCCGTCATCCTACATTCACATGGCTCATTTAGACTCGCTCTTGCCTTACAAAAGTCTCTTTGTGGGGACCGCCAATGGTGTAAGGCCCTTTTAAGACTCCCGAGTGCATTTCCCTTTTAAGACGCCATCTTGTGGTTCCCACGAGGCTTCCCCTGGGCGCCACCATTTTACTTGCTCTGCTGGCCTTTGTCTGCAGAGCTCTGTTGCCACGAGGCTCACCACCATCTTGAGCTCACTGGCGAAGAAAGAACAGAAGGGACAAAGAAGAAAGAAAGGGAAATAAATGGCCCAGAGCAACCCATCTTGGCAGAAGTGGCTCCCTGAACTCGATCAGTCACAGTCCCTGCCGCATCCGCCGCTCTGGCTCGCGTTCTCCCGAGTTACGCCCACTGCTGTCTCTGCACTTGCCGCCCCTACTGCGGCAGCTGTGGCCGCCACCAGCGCAGCCGCTACCGCCGCCCGACTTTTCCTCTGTGTGGGCCCCCCAGATCCACCGGCCATCGATGGACCTCCCGCTCATCGCCCGCAGTGCCCCGCCGGCCCGTACCCCAGCAATCGGCCCGCACCTGCAAAACTGCTCTTCCAGGGTCTGCTCATCTGTGGAGGCTGAGGCTGCAGGATTGCTTGAGGTCAGGAGTTCTGTGTGTGGATTTAGGCTGCAGCTCCAGCTCGGTCGGCGCTACTCTTTGGGAACCCGGGGGACAGCGGTCTTTGGAGGAATGAAGTCTTCCCAGCTCCCACGGACTTTTCCCATCCACCTCCTGCCGAGAAGCATCGGCCCATCGCCTGCAATGACCCACAAAGGTAAACCATGCATCTCGCCCCCGTGAGATACCGGCACATCCGCTCTGTCAAGAACGGGTATCAGTTCCTTGGTGTAGGTACGCAGCTTTGCCGTGACCGGGACTAGCTTGGGTCGTGCAGCTGGGTTGACCCACAGTTTATCGAAAGTTCTCTGACTCATCAACGACGGACCCGATCCCGTACCCACTGCCATGCTCACTGGGACTCCATTAATTTTTACTTCCATTATCACTGGGGGCGAATCGTCAGTACACATGTACAGTCCCAGCACCTCATCTTCTTCTGCCTGCTCCTCGCTGAACAGTGGATCATCCACCATCTCCTCAGCCACACGGTGAGTCAGATTTCTTTTATACATACACTGAAGGTGGCCTTTCAGGTGACAGGTATTGCACGTATACTCCGCAAACCTGCCCCATGGCTTCCTCCGCAGCGCTAGCATGGTGCTGCTTGATTGGCCCCCCTCAGCGGACTCTGAGTTTCAGGACCCCGAGGTCCGTGCTCTCTGCCCCGGGCAGAGCCACGTTCTGCAGTTTTGGTCCGTGGTAGGCGCTATCCTGTGGACAGTGCCTGCTGGGTTTGAGACTGTGTGGATCATTTGCTTGGTGCTGCAAGTCGAGGTCATATATCCCCAGCTGATGGTGATGGCTTTTGTCAGAGTGACTGTAGGTTCCGTGGCTAGCAGTTTGTGAAGGAGGCCTTCATGACCAATCCCCATAACGAAAACGTCCCGTAACGCCTCGTCAAGGTGTGCGCCAAAATCACACGGCGCCGCGAGTCTCCTGAGGCCCGCAGCATATTTGGTGACATCCTGGCTCTCAGGTCTGCAGTGATGGTAGAATTTGTATCTGGCCGTGAGGATGCTCTCCTTTGGTTTCAACTGGTCACGATGAGTGCGACCAGCTCCTCATATGACTTGTCCCTGGCGCTCGCGGGTGCCAGCAAATCCCTGACGTGACAGTAAATGGTGGTGGCGGGTTGCATGCTGCGGAATGGAGTCAAGAACACTCGAGTCAAAGGCAGTGTCTCGATTGAGGAGACCTTCAAAGTGTTCCTTCCAGCGGGCCCTGACAGCCTCGGTGTCCTTGATGAGTGTTTCCCCGTTCTTGGCCAGGAGTGGGTTGGGGCCTTGGGAGTTTGATCCGTATGTGGCCTTG
This sequence comes from Pristiophorus japonicus, assembly GCF_044704955.1. NCBI lineage: Eukaryota > Metazoa > Chordata > Chondrichthyes > Pristiophoridae > Pristiophorus > Pristiophorus japonicus. Next base: position 466,612,312 of record NC_091977.1, on the reverse strand, counting down.
ACTGCGATGAAGAATCCTCGTACATCATGGCTGTCGGCCAGCTGCTGTATCTCCTGTGCTTTCTCCATCCACCACCTGTTCTTTAGGTCCCGGGTTTTTTGTTGGACATTAGCCTTTAGCCGTCTGTAATGCTGCTTTGCTACTCCTGAGTTGGGTTGCTGTTTAAGGCTCAGAAATGCCCTGCGCTTGCAATCTATTAGTTCTTGAATCTCCTGATCATTCTCATCAAACCAGTCCTGGTGTTTCATAGAAACATAGAAAATAGGTACAGGAGTAGGCCATTCAGCCCTTCGAGTTTCCTGGTTGAGTGACTGAACATCTCTTTGCAGACACTGGTTATGGAGGCCTGGAGGGCAGACCAAGCGCTGTGGATATTCTGCATCTCGGGGTCGTCAAGGCACGCCAGGTTAGCTGTGAGGCGCTGCCTGTATAGGGCTCTCTTAGCTGGGTCCTTAAGTGCCCCGGCATAGACTTTTTTGCAAAACTGCTTCTGCTGCCCCCTCCGCTTTGGGGTTATGTTGATGACAATGATGGATCGGATTAGGCGGTGATCCATCCAGCAGTCGTCAGCTCCTGTCATGCCACGGGTGATGCGCACCCTGGCTCGGACGATGACATAGTCGAGCAGGTGCCAGTGTTTGGAGCGAGGGTGTTGCCACGATGCCTTGTATTTGTCTCTCTTGTGGAACAAGGTGTTGGTGATAACAAGTTCATGCTCTAGACATTTTATCAGGAGTAGGGTACCGCTGGAGTTGGCTTTCCCTACCCCCTCTCTGCCAATCACGCCTCCCCAGAGGTCTGTGTCCTTGCCGACCCTGGCATTGAAGTCGCCGAGGAGGATCAGTTTGTCGCACGCGGGGACAAAGGTCACGGATTTTTCGAGGTTGGAGTAAAGCCTATGGTGAAGCCGACTCCGTTGAGGTGGCATTCTGCCTCTGGTTTCCCTTTCCAGAAGAAGGTGTAACCTTCACCTTGTTCCTTGAGCTGGCTTTTCCTGCCCGCCAGGTCTCGCTTAGGGCTGCAATGTCGATATCAAAGCGTCTAAGTTCCCGGGCAACTATGGCAGTGTGGCGTTCTGGTCTGTTGCTGTTGGTGTTGTCCATGAGGGTCCTGACATTCCAGGTCCCAAACTTCATGTTAGAAAAGTGGAAGATGTCTGTGCGTGATTTCTTTTAACGTGGGGTGGCCGCTGAGCACTGGCAACCACATGGGCTTAGCTGAGCAAGGTCTTGGTCCAGTGGCAAGGGGGTCCAGGACAACTGGAGACCAGGCACTGCTATATGGGCCTAATTGCTAACAGCGAGGTATTGGCCACAGGTTCGGCGCTGGGTAGCACCCTTGATGGTAGATGGTCCAAGGCTTGGTTGGGGGCAGGCATTGGGGGGGGCAGTGGTGCACTGGGGTTCAGAGTGGGGGGGCACAGCCATTGTACTCACCACGTGCTGGAGGAGGAGAGGCGACCAGGCCATCAGTGGGGAAGGAGAGGTCCAGATGGGGGGCAGGGGAAGAGGTGGAGGCCCGATAGCCAGGTCCAGCCGCCCAATCGCTGCAAGAGGTCCAGTCGGGAGGCCCAAGTCATGCCGAGTCACTGCAGAAGGTCCAGCCAGGAGGTCCAGGTTGCGTCGAGTCGTCCAGCCACTGCAGGAGGTCCAGCCTGGAGGCCCAAGTCACGTCGAGTTGCCGCAGGAGGTCCAGCCGGGCGTCGCCAATGTGGCGGTGTGGCGGGAGGCCTGAGGTAGGCCCGAACTTTTGGGATTCGCGGGTTGGGAATAGGGCGGGGATTTAAGTCTTTAAGATCCCCTATTGGGGTCTATTAGGGCTAGGGCTGGGGTTTGGGGAAGTTTAGACAGTGGGAGGGGGGAGGTTGAGGGCCGAGGAGCTGTTTAGCAGGGGAGCTCCCGAGGGAGCTGCTACCCCGATGGCTGCCAAATGCTGTGTACCATAGAGTATTCAATATGATCTTATTGAATGGCGGACCAGGCCCAAGGGGCCATATAGTCTACTCCTGCTCCTAATTCTTATGTTCTTATGTACTCTGCAAGTGAAACAAAAGCTTTTAATTTCAAGATTTGCTTGCAATTTATTTATTTTGAAGTTGTTTTTTTCTAAATCTAAGCCAAATTATATATCCTTCTCAACATTTAGAAATATCTCAGTGATGGTTAAGTCCCAATGGAGGTTAAGCTTGTGTCTAAACCATTCTCCTTTGTGGTTCAGAAGTCCTAGTTAACAATAAAAGGAATTCCTTCAGTTCTTGTGCAAGATGCAGGACCAAACTGTGAGGAAATGCAGTGGATGCTGTCCATATGGATTTTTAAAGTCGAGGGGATATTGGATGCACTGGTTTTAATTTAACCAAATTCCCTGGATTCTGGGGAGGTCCCAACAGATTGGAAAACTGCAAATGTAATGCCCCTATTTAAAAAAGAAGGCAGACAAAAAGAAGGAAACTATAGACCAGTTATAGACCTAACATCTGTGGTTGGGAAAATGTTGGAGTCCAGTATTAAAGAACTAGTAACAGGACATTTGGAAACGCATAATTTGGTCAAGTAGAGTCAGCATGGATTTATGAAGGGGAAGTCATGTTTGACAAATTTGCTAGAATTCTTTGAGGATGTAACGAACAGGGTAGATAAAGGGGAACCAGTGGATGTGGTGTATTTGGACTTCCAGAAGGCATTTGACACAGTGCCACATAAAAGGTTACTGCACAAGATAAAAGTTCACGGGATTGGGGGTAACTTATTTAGCATGGATAGAGGATTGCCTAACGAACAGGAGCAGCCAGCGGGAGTTTGAGGAGTGGCCCATAAAAGGACATGACCGTCGGGGAACGGTCACAGGAGCAGCCAGCGGGAGTTCGAGGAGCCAGCTGGTGTAGGGGCAGGGGCAGAAGGTAAACAAAGAAGTAAAAAGAAATCGAAGTGTGACATCACAGCCAAGCGAGTTAGTGATTGGCTGGTGGATTGGTGAGTATTTGAATTTTTTCTTCTTTTCTTATCAGTCGGAAATCTTTGGCATTATTGCCAAATTAAGTTAATCTAAGGGTTAAGTCATGGCAGGAGAGCCCAGACCCGTGTCATGCTCCTCCTGTGCTTAGTGGGAAATCAGGGACGTTTCCAGTGTCCCTGACTACTCTGTGTGCAGGATGTGTGTCCAGCTGCAGCTCCTGACCGACCGCATTGCAGCACTGGAGCAGCGCATGGATTCACTCTGGAGCATCCGCGATGTTATGTATGTAACCCTTGGCAACCTGTATCACACCAGCACCAGAGGGCCTACCTGTTGGAATCCCAAGGGATCCCAGCATCCCTTGGGAGCATTGTAAGCAGGCCTGCCATGCTGTACCAGCACTCTGGAGTTCAATTAAAGGAGTAAGTCACACTTACTCATTGCATGCTGTACTCAGTTTCATCTTTTATTAGGAGCATAATAATTGGCGACGAGGTACCGAAAAACTGCGCGAAAATGCAAAGAACTGTTGATATCCTGGAAAAATTCTCAGAAGGGGATGATTGTGAGGCCTTCATGGAGAGACTCGACCAATACTTCGTGGCCAACGAGCTGGAAGGGGATAAGAACGCTGCTAAACGAAGGGCGATCCTCCTTAACATCTGTGGGGCAACAACCTATGGCCTCATGAAGAATCTTCTAGCTCCGGTGAAAGTAACAACCAAATCCTATGAACAATTGTGTACACTGGTCTGGGAGCAACTAAACCAGAAGGAAAGTGTTTTGATGACGAGGTATCGGTTCTACACGTGTCACCTATCGGAGGGCTAGGAAGTGGCGAGCCATGTCGCCGAACTAAGGTGCCTTGCAGGACATTGTGAGTTTCAGGGATTCCAAGAACAAATGCTCAGACTTTTTTGTGCTTGGCATTGGTCATGAGGCTATCCTTCGCAACCTATTGACTGTTGAAACACCGAATCTGAGCAAAGCCATAACGATAGCACAGGCACTTATGTTCACCAGCGACAACACCAAACAAATTTCGCAGCATAAGGATGTTTCGGCCAGTACTGTGCACAAAGTAACATCGTTTTCAAGCAGGAATATACATGGCAGAACGTACATGCCGGCTGCTGCACAACCTCAGATGACCCCGAGTCCACCATCAACCGTTAATGCGTGGCAGTTAATACCTTGTTGGCGTTGTGGAGGTGATCATCGGGCCCATCAATGGCGCTTCAACCACTATGCGTGCAACAGCTGAAGAACAATGGGACACCTCCAGCGAATGTGCAGGCGAGCTGCAAACCCTGCAAACCACCATGATGCAGAGGAAGATTGATCCATAGTGGATCAGGCAGAACGAGAGACTCGAAAGCAAGGAGACAGAAGTGACGGGGTACACACCAATTATGTTAAAAGTTGAACTGAACGGAATTCCAGTATCCATGGAACTGGACACGGGTGCGAGTCAGTCTATAATGACCAAAAATGCCTTCGACAGGCTGTGGTGCAACAAGGCACACAGACCCAAGCTCAGCCCCATTCACACCAAGCTAAGAACTTACACCAAAGAGCTGATCCCTGTAATTGGCAGCGCAGAAGTAAAAGTCTCTAATGATGGAGCAGAGAACGAATTCCCACTATGGATTGTGCCAGGAGATTGCCCCATACTGTTCGACAAAAGCTGGCTGGGAAAAATCCGCTGGAACTGGGACGACATCCGAGCGCTTTCGTCCGTCGATGACGCCTCATGTGCCCAGGTTCTGAGCCGATTCCCATTGTTGTTCGAGCCAGGCATTGGAGGTTTCTCGGGGGCGAAGGTGCAGATCCACTTATTTCCCGGTACATGAGACATTCACCACAAGGCACGGGCGGTACTGTATATCATGCGAGAGAAAGTGGACATTGAGCTGGACAGGCTGCAGCGAGAAGGCATCATCGCGCTGATGGAATTCAATGAGTGGGCCAGTCCGATTGTCCTGGTACACAAAGGTCAGAATTTGTGGGGACTATAAAGTAACGATTAACCGTTTTTCGTGATAGGACCAGTACCCGCGACCCAAGGCAGATGACCTATTTGCAACCCTGGCTGGAGGAAAGACATTCACCAAGTTGGACCTCGGCCTACATGACGCAGGAGCTGGAGGAGTCTTTGAAAGGCCTCACCTGCATCAACACAAAGGTCTGCTCACCTATAACAGATACCCGTTTGGGATTCGTTCGGCCGCGGAAATTTTCCAACGGAACATGGAGAGCCTGCTAAAGTCGGTTCCACGCACGATGGTTTTCCAAGACGACATGCTGGTCACAGGCCGGGAGACCATCGAACACTTGAAGAATCTGGAAAAGGTTCTAAGTCGGCTAGATCACGTGGGACTCAGGTTGAAACGCTCGAAGTGTGTTTTCCTGGTGCTAGAGGTCGAGTTCTTAGGAAGAAGAATCGCAGCAGACCGCATCAGACCCACCGACGCCAAGACGGAGGCCTTCCAGAACGCGCCGAGACCACAGAACATGACGAAGCTGCGGTCGTTCCTAGGACTCCACAACTATTTCGGTAATTTCCTACCCGGTTTAAGCACCTTGCTAGAACCCCTACATGTGCTACTGCGCAAGGGAGACAACTGGGGTATGGGGGAATTGATAAGAGGCTGCCTTTGAGAAAGCCAGAAATCTGTTATGTTGAAACAAACTATTTGTTCTGTATAATCCATGTAAACGATTAGTGCTCACTTGTGATGTGTTGTCATACGGGGTTGGGTATGTGTTACAACAGGCTAACAAATCGAGGATTTTGCAACCGGTCGCCTATGCGTCCAGGGGTCTGTCCAAGGCCGAAAGGGCCTCCAGCATGATTGAAAAAGAAGCTCTGGCGTGCCTTTACGGGTGAAAAAAATGCACCAGTATTTGTTTGGTCTCAAGTTTGAGCTAGGAACTGACCATAAGCTGCTCATATCGCTATTCCCTGAGAGCAAAGGGATTAACACCAATGCCTCTGCCCGCATTCAAAGATGGGTGCTCACGCTATCGGCATACAGCTATGTAATCCGCCACAGACCAGGTACAGAGAACTGTGCTGATACCCTAATTCGGCTACCATTGCCCACCACTGGGGTGGAAATGGCACAGCCTGCATACTTGTTCATGGTGATAGATGCATTCGAAAACGAAAAGTCACCCATTACGGCCCGTCAGATCAGGACCTGGACCAGCCAGGATCCTTTACTGTCCCTGCTAAAAAGCTGTGTCCTCCATGGGAGCTGGTCCAGCGTCCCAGTGGAGATGCAGGAATAGATTAAGCCATTCCACAGGCGCAAAGACAAAATGTCCTTACAGGCAGACTGTCTTTTGTGCGGTAATCGCATGGTCTTGCCAAAGAAAGGCAGAGAAACGCTCATACGTGACCTACACAGCACCCACCTAGGCATAGTAATTGGTACACTCATAATAAGAGATGAAACTGAGTACTGTGTATAATGAGCAAGTGTGACCTTAGCTCCTTTAATAAGACTCCAGAGTACAAGTACCTCGTGGGTGGCCTGCTTATATACTGTGCTCCCAAGGGATGCTGGGATCCCTTAGGACTCCAACAGGTGGGCCCTCTGGTGGTCAGGTGTCGTGCAGGTTACAAAGGGTTAAATACATTACATCACTCCCCCGTAAAGTCAACAGTACACTTATTTAAAAGGTGAGACGATCTGGGGCTTTACACTCCCTTGTCGACCCTCTCGGTACAAATGCTGGTGTGGGTGGGTTGGTCAATTCTTCACTGGGCTGTTGGGCAGCCAGCCATGCCGGGCTGCTGGGGATGATGAGTTCAGCATCGTGGTCAACTATGAAGTAGGTTGCCACTTGTGTGTGTGTTGGAGGGTCAAAGTTGGTGGTGTCCTCTTCTGGTTGTTCGTAGCTGTTGGTGAACTGCAACTTGATTTGGTCCAAATGTTTTCGGTGCGTTTGTCCATTGGCCAATTTGACCTGAAACACCCTACTCCCCTCTTTGGCTGTGACCGTGCCAGCGAGCCATTTGGGACCATGTCCATAATTAAGCACAAACACAGGATCATTGACCTCAATATCGCGTGACAAATTTGCGCGGTCATGGTACACACTTTGTTGATGCCCTCCATGTGATCATGGAGATCAGGGTGGACAAGAGAGAGCCTTGTTTTGAGTGCACTTTTCATGAGCAGCTTGGCTGGGGGAACTCCAGTGAGTGAGTGGGGTCTGGCGCGGTAGCTGAGCAGCACTCGGGACAGCCGGGTCTGCAGGGAGCCTTCAGACACATGTTTCACGTTTGCTTGATGGTCTGAACTGCACGTTCTGCCTGGCCATTGGATGCGGGCTTGAACGGAGCAGATGTGAGGTGTTTCATCCTGTTGCGGGGATCATGAATTCCTTGAATTCAGCACTGGTAAAGCACGGCCCATTGTCGCTGACTATGCCGTGCGTGGCAAACATGGTTCGTAGGCTTTCAATACTGGCCGTGGATGTGCTTACAGACATTATTGCACATTCAATCCATTTTGAGTAAGCGTTCACGACACCCAAAAAAATTTTGCCTAGGAATGGGCCTGCATAGTCCACATGGATCCTCGACCACGGTTTGAAGGGCCACGACCACAAACTTAGCGGTGCCTCTCTTGGTGCATTGCTCAGCTGAGAGCAAGTGTTGCACTGGTGCACGTATGACTCTAAATCTGAGTTGATGCCGGGCCACCGCACATGGGATCTGGCTATGGCTTTCATCATTACGATGCCTGGGTGGGTGCTGTGCAGTTCACAAATGAACGTTTCTCTGCCTTTCTTGGGCAAGATCACGCAATTGCCCCACAATAGACAGTCCACCTGCAGGGACAACTCATCTTTGCCTCTGTGGAATGGCTAAATCGCCTCCTGCATCTCCACTGGAACACCGGACCAGCTCCCATGGAGGACACAGTTTTTTAAAGGACAGTAAAGGATCCTGGCTGGTCCAGCTCCTGATCTGGCGGCCGTAACGGGGGACTTCTCGTTCTCGAATGCCTCCATGACCATGAGCAAGTACGCTGGCTGTGCCATTTCCATCCCGGTGGTGGGCAATGGTAGCCGACTGAGAACATCTGATCAGTTCTCTGTGCCCGATCTGTGGCGGATTACACAGTTGTATGCCGACAGCGTGAGCGCCCATCTTTGGATGCGGGCAGAGGCATTGGTATTAATCCCTTTGCTCTCAGAGAACAGCGATATGAGCGGCTTGTGGTCAGTTTCAAGCTCAAACTTGAGGCCAAATAAGTACTGGTGCATTTTTTTTACCCCGTAGACGCAAGCCAGAGCCTTTTTTCAATCATGCTATAGGTCCTTTCGGCCTTGGACAAACTCCTGGACACATAAGCGACTGGTTTGCAAAATCTACGATTCATTAGCCTGTTGTAACACACACCCGACCCCGTATGATGATGCATCACAAGTTAGCACTAATTGTTTACAAGGGGTTCACAGGACAAGCAGTTTGTTTGAACACAACAGATTTCTGGCTTTCTTAAAGGCAGCCTCTTGTGAATTCCCCCATACCCAGTCATCTCCCTTGCACAGTAGCGCATGTAGGGGTTCGAGCAGGGTGCTTAACCCAGGTAGGAAATTACCAAAATAGTTAAGGAGTCCCAGGAACGACCACAGCTCCGTCATGTTCTGTGGTCTCGGCGCATTCTTGATGGCCTCCGTCTTGGCGTCGGTGGGTCTGATGTTGGTGGGTGGTGCGATTCTTCCCAAGAACTCGAAGTCCTGTGCCAGGAAAACACACTTTGAGCGTTTCAACCTGAGTCTCACGCGATCCAACCGATTAAGAACCTCTTCCAGATTCTTCAAGTGCTCCATGGTGTCCCGACCTGTAACCAATATGTGGTCCTGTAAAACCATTGTGCAAGGAACCACTTTAACAGGCTCTCCATGTTCCGCTGGAAGATTGCCGCGGCTGACCGAATCCCGAACGGGCACCGGTTGTAGTTAAACAGACCTTTGTGCGTGTTGATGCAGGTGAGGCCTTTTGAAGACTTCTCCAGCTCCTATGTCATGTAGGTCGAGGTCAGGTCCAGCTTGGTGAACGTCTTCCCTCCAGCCAGGATCGCAAATAGGTCGTCTGCCTTGGGTAGCGGGTACTGGTCCTGCAGCAAAAAACGGTCAATCGTTACTTTATAATCCCCGCAAATTCTAACCGTGCTTTCCTCCTTGAGTACCGGGACAATCAGACTGGCATAGTCATTGAATTCCACTGGCGCGATGATGCCTTCACATTGCAACCTGTCCATGTACGATACCGCCCGAGTCTTGTGGTGGATGGGTCGCGTACCGGAAATCAAATGGATCTGCACTTTCGCCCCCGAGAAGCTTCCAATGCCTGGCTCGAAGAATGATTGAAACTTGTTCAGAACCTGGGTACATGAGGCGTCGTCAACGGATGAAAGCACTTGGATGTTGTCTCAGTTCCAGCGGATTTTTCCCAGCCAGCTTCTGGCAAACAACGTGGGGCCATCCCTTGGCACTATCCACAGTGGGAGTCCGTATACTGCTCCATCATAGGAGACTTTGACTTTTGCACTACCAAATACAGCGATTCGTTCCTTGGTGTAAGTCCTTAGTTTGGTGTGAATGGGACTGAGCTTGGACCTGTGTGCCTTTTTGCCCCACAGCCTGTCGAAGGCCTTTTTACTCATTATGGATTGACTTGCCCCTGTGTCCAGTTCCATCGATACTGGAATACCGTTCAGTTCAACTTTCAACATTATTGGTGGACATTTCGTAGTGAATGTGTGTACCCCGTACACTTCTGCCTCCTCCGTGGGAGACTCCAATTCAGCCTGATCCAAAGTGGATCAATCTTCCTCTGCAACGTGGTGGTTTGCAAGGTTTGCAGCTCGCCTGCATATTCGTTGGAGGTGTCCCATTGTTCTGCAACCATTGCACGCATAGTGCTTAAAGCGGCATTGATGGGGCCGATGATCACCTCCGCAGCGCCAACAAGATGTTAACTGCCTCACATTAATGATTGATGGTGGACTCTGGGCCAATTGAGGTCAGGCCACAGCAGTCGGCGTGTATGTTCTGCCGTGTACATTTCTGCTCGAGACCGATGTTACTTTATGCACAGTACTGGCCGAAACTTCTTTACTTTGCGAAATCTGCTTGGTGTTGTCGCTGGTGGACATAAATGCCTGGGCTATCGTTATGGCTTTACTGAGATTCGGATTTTCTACAGTCAACAGTTTGCGAAGGATTGTCTCATGTCCAATGTCCAGCACAAAAAAGTCTCTGGGCATTTGTTCTAGGAATCCCTCAAAATCACAATGTCCTGCAAGGCACCTTAGTTCGGCGACATGGCTCGCCACTTCCTGGCCCTCCGATCGTTGACACGTGTAGAACCAATATCTCACCATCAAAACGCTTTCCTTAGGATTTAGGTGCTCCCGGACCAGCGTACACAATTCTTCATAGGATTTCTCTGTTGGTTTTGCCGGGGCCAGGAAATTCTTCATGAGGCCATAGGTTGTTGCTCCACAGACAGTTAGGAGGATCGCCCTTCGTTTGGTAGCGTTCTCGTCCCCTTCCAGCTTGTTGGCCATGAAGTATTGGTCGGGTCTCTCCACGAAGGCCTCCCAATCGTCCCCTTCTGAGAACTTCCCCAGGATACTGACTGTTCTTTGCATTTTCGCACGGTAGTTCGTTACCTCATCGTCAATTGGTACACATAATAAAGGATGAAACTGAGTACTTTGTACAATGAGCAAGTGTGACCTTAGCTCCTTTAATAAGACTCCAGAGTGCAGTTACCTCCTGGGTGGCCTGCTTATATACTGTGCTCCCAAGGGATGCTGGGATCCCTTGGGACTCCAACAGGTAGGCCTTCTGGTGGTCAGGTGTCATGCAGGTTACAAAGGGTTAAATGCATTACAGTAATGATGAATGCCATATCCCATGTGTGGTGGACCGGCATCGACTCAGATTTAGAGTCATGTGTGCGCCAGTGCAACAGTTGCACTCAACTGAGCAATAAACCCAGAGAGGCACCGCTGAGTTTGTGGCCCTCCAAACCATGGTCTAGGATCCACGTTGATTTTGCGGGCCCATTTCTGCGCAAAATGTTCTTGGTTGTGGTGGATGCATATTCAAAGTGGATTGAATGTGTAATAATGTCTGTAAGCACGTCCACTGCCATCATCAAAAGCCTACGAGCCATGTTTGCCACACAAGGCCTGCCTGATGTCCTTATCAGCAACAATGGGCCGTGTTTCACCAGTGCTGAATTCAAGGAATTCATGACCCGCAATGGGATCAAGCACGTCACAACTGCCCCGTTCAATCCCGCATCTAACGGCCAGGCAGAAAGGGCAGTTCAAACCATCAAGCAAAGCTTGAAACACGTGTCGGAAGACTCCCTGCAGACCTGACTGTCCCAAATTTGCCCAGCTACCGCACCAGACCCCACTCACTCACCGATGGTCCCCAGCCGAGCTGCTCATGAAAAGGGCGCTCAAAACAAGGCTCTCTCTGGTCCAACCTGACCTCCATGATCACGTCGAGGGCAAGCAGCATCAACAAAGCACGTACCATGATCACGCAAACTTGTCACGCGATATCGAGGTCAATGACCCTGTGTTTGTACACAATTATGGACATGGTCCCAAATGGCTTGCTGGCACTATCATAGCCAAAGAAGGGAATAGGGTGTTTCAGGTCAAATTGGCTAATGGACTAAGGTGCAGAAAGTATTTGGACCAAACCAAATTGCGGTTCACCAACAACTACAAGCAACCTGAAGAGGACACCAACAACTTCGACCCTCCAACACACACACACATGGCAACCAACATCATGGTTGACCGTGAAGCCGAACTCACCATCCCCAGCAGCCTGGCAAGGCCAGTTGCCCAGCAGCCCAGTGACGAACCAACCAACTCACCCACACCTGCATTTGTACTGAGACGATCGACAAGGGAGCAAAAAGCCCCAGACAGTCTCACCATGTAAATAAGTGTACTATTGACTTTACGAGGGAAAGATGTTATGTATGTACCCTTGGCAACCTGTATCACACCACCACCAGAGGGCCTACCTGTTGGAGTCCCAAGGGATCCCAGCATACCCTTGGGTGCACTGTATATAAGCAGGTCTGCCACGCTGTACTAGCACTCTGGAGTTCAATTAAAGGAGCTAAGGTCACACTTACTCATTGCATACAGTAGTCAGTTTCATCCTTTATTATGAACATAATACGCGATGCTGAGGGTCGTAAATAGCACATTTAGTGAGTTGGTCACACCGTAGGCAAAGGTTACGCAGCCAGATAGGGAATGGGTGACCATCAGGAAGGGCAAGGAAAGGAAGATAGTGCAGGGGTCCCCTAAAGTCACCTCCCTCCAAAACAGATATACTGTTTTGGATACTGTTGGGGGAGGTGGCTCATCAGGGGAAGGCAGCAGCAGCCACGTCCATGGCATCAAGGGTGGCTCTGCTGCACAGGAGGGCAGAAAAAGAGTGGGAGAGCTATCGTGATAGGGGATTCTATTGTAAGAGGAACAGATAGGCGTTTCTGTGGCTGCAAACAAGACTCCAGGATGGTATGTTGCCTCCCTAGTGCAAGGGTCAAGGATGTCTCGGAGCGGCTGCAGTGCTTTCTGGAGGGGGAGGGGGAACAGCCAGCTGTTGTGGTGCATATAGGTACCATGATATAGGTAAAAACAGGATGAGGTCCTACAAGCTGAATTTAGGGAGCTAGGAGTTAAATTAAAAAGTAGGATCTCAGACGTAGTAATCTCAGGATTGCTACCTGTGCCACATGCTAGTCGGAGTAGGAATCGCAGGACAGCTCAGCTAAATACGTGGCTTGAGGAATGGTGCAAGGAGCAGGGATTCAAATTCCTGGAGCACTGGAACCGAATCTGGGGGAGGTGGGACCAGTACAAACTGGACGGTCTGCACCTGGGCAGGACCGGAACCTATGCAGGGAGGCAGAGGGAAGTAAAAAGAGGGCAGAAGCAAAAGGTAGGAAGGAGAAAAGCAAGAGTGGAGGGCAGAGAAATCAAAGGCAAAAATCAAAAAGGGCCACATTACAACACAATTCTAAAAGGACAAGGAGCGTTAAAAAAACAAGCCTGAAGGCTCTGAGTCTCATTGAGAGGAGCATTCGTAATAAGGTGGACGAATTAACTGCGCAGATAGCTGTTAACGGATATGATGTAATTAGGATTACGGAGACATGGCTCCAGGGTAACCAAGACTGGGAACTCAACATCCAGGGATATTCAATACTCAGGAAGGATAGATAGGAAGGAAAAGGAGGTGGGGTAGCGTTACTGGTTAAAGAGGAGGTTAACGCAATAGTAAGGAAGGACATTAGCTTGGATGATGTGGAATCTATATCGGTAGAGCTGCGAAACACCAAAGGACAGAAATCGTTTGTGGAAGTTGTGTACAGACCACCAAACTGTAGCAGAGAGGTCGGGGATTGCAAAACAGGAAATTAGGGATGCGTGCAATAAGGGTACAGCAGTTATCATGGGTGACTTTAAACTATATAATGATTGGGCTAACCAAACTGGTAGCAATTCTGTGGAGGTGGATTTCCTGGAGTATATAAGGGATGGTTTTCTAGACCAATATGTCGAGGAACCAACTAGAGAGCTGGCCATCCTAGACTGGATATTGTGTAACAAGAGAGGATTAATTGGCAATCTGGTCGTGCGTGGCCCCTTGGGGAAGAGTGACCATAATATGGTAGAATTCTTCATTAAGATGGAGAGCAACACAGAGACAAGATCCTCAACTTAAAGAAAACTTCAATGGTATGAGATTTGGCTAGGATAGACTGGCAAATGATACTTCAAGGGTTGACAGTGGATAGGCAATGGCAGACATTTAAAGATCACATGGATGAATTACAACTATTGTACATCCCTGCCTGGCGTAAAATAAAACAATTTGAAAACAACCATGGCTAACCAGGGAAATTAGGGATAGTGTTAAATCCATATAAATTGGCCAGAAAAAGCAACAAACCTGAGGACTGGGAAAAATTTAGAGTTCAGCAGAGAAGGACAAAGGGTTTAATTAGGAGGGGGATGCTTGCAGGGAACATAAAAACTGACTGCAAAAGCTTCTATTGATATATGAAGAGAAAAAGATTAGTGAAGATAAATGCAGGTCCCTTGCAGTCAGAATCAGGTGAATTCATAATGGAGAACAAGGAAATGGCAGACCAATTGCACAAATACTTTGGTTCTGTCCTCACTAAGGAAGACACAAATAACCTCCCGAAAATAATAGGGGACCGAGGGTCTAGCGAGAAGGAGAACTGAGGGAAATCCTTATTAGTCAGGAAATGGTGTTGGGGAAACTGATGGGTTTGATGGCTGATAAATCCCCAGGGCCTGATAGTCTGCATCCCAGTGTACTTAAGGAAGTGGCCTTAGAAATAGTAGATGCATTGGTGGTCATTTTCCAAAATTCCATGGATTCTGGATCAGTACCTATGGATTGGAGGGTAGCTAATGTAATCCCACTTTTTAATAATGGAGGGAGAGAGAAAACAGGGAATTATAGACCGGTTAGCCTGACATCGGTGGTGGGGAAAATGCTGGAATCAATTATCAAAGATGTAATGGCAGTGCATTTGGAATGCAGTGACAGGATCGGTCAAAGTCAGCATGGATTCATGAAAGGGAATCATGCTTGACAAATCTTCTCGAGTTTTTTGAGGATGTAACTAGTAGAGTGGATAAGGGAGAACCAGTGGATGTAGTGTATTTGGATTTTCAACAGGCTTTTGACAAGGTCCCACACAAGAGATTAGTGTGCAAAATTAAGGCACATGGTATTGGGGGTAATGTATTGACACGGATAGAGAACTGGTTGGCAGACAGGAAGCAAAGAGTGAGAATAAACGGGTCCCTTTCAGAATGGCAGGCAGTGACTAGTGGGGTGCCGCAAGGTTCAGTGCTGGGACCCCAGCTATTTACAATATAAATTAATGATTTAGATGAAGGAATTGAATGTAATATCTCCAAGTTTGCAGATGACACTAAGCTAGGTGGCAGTGTGAGCTGTGAGGAGGATGCTAAGAGGCTGCAGGGTGATTTGGACAGGGTAGGTGAATGAGAAAATGCATGGCAGATGCAGTATAATGTAGATAAATGTGAGGTTATCCACTTTGGTGGCAAAAACAGGGAGGCAGATTATTATTTGAATGGTGACAGATTAGTAAAAGGGGAGGTGCAACGTGACCTGGGTGTCATGGTACATCAGTCTCTGAAGGTAGTCATGCAGGTACAGCAGGCAGTAAAGAAAGCAAATGGCATGTTGGCCTTCATAGCAAGAGGATTTGAGTATAGGAGCAGGGAGGTCTTACTGCAGTTGTACAGGGCTTTGGTGAGACGACACTTTGAGTATTATTTGCAGTTTTGTTCTTGTAATCTGAGGAAGGACATACTTGCTATTGAGGGAGTGCAGCGAAGGTTCACCAGACTGATTCCTGGGATGGCAGATGGCAGAACTGACATGTGAAGAAAGACTGGATCGGCTAGACTTATGCCTCACTGGAATTTAGAAGAATGAGAAGGGATCTCATAGAAACATAAAATTATGACGGGTCTGGACAGGTTAGATGCAGGAAGAATGTTCCTGATGTTGGGGAAGTCTAGAACCAGAGTTCACCGTCTAAGGATAAGGGGTAAGCCATATAGGATCGAGATGAGGAGAAACTTTTTCACCCAGTGAGTGGTGAATCTGTGGAATTCTCTACGACAGAAAGTTGTTAAGTCCAGTTTGTTGGAGATATTCAAGAGGGAGTTAGATGTGGCCCTTATGGCTAAGGGGATCATGGGGTATGAAGAGAAGGCGGGAGTGGGGTATTGAAGTTGCATGATCAGCCATGATCATTTTGAATGGCGGTGTAGTTTCATAGGGCTGAATGGCATGCTCCTGCACCTATTTTCTATGTTTCCATGTTTCTCTGAACAGAAAACAGAGAGTTGGGATAAATGGTTCATTCTCTGGTTGGCAATCAGTAACCAATAGCGGGGTGCCGCAGGGATCAGTGCTGGGACCACAAATATTTGGAATCTATATTAACAACTTGAAGAAGGTACCGAGTGTAACGTAGCCAAGTTTGCTGACGATACAAAAATGGGAGGAAAAGCAATGTGTGAGGAAAACACAAAAAATCTGCAAAAGGACATAGACAGGCTAAGTGAGTGGGCAAAAATTTGGCAGATGGAGTATAATGCTGGAAAATGTGAGGTCATGCACTTTGGCAGAAAAAATCAAAGAGCAAGTTACTATTTAAATGCAGAAAGATTGCAAAGTGCTGCTGTACAGTGGGACCTGGGGGTACTTGTGCATGAAACACAAAAGTATAGTATGCAGATACAGGTCGTGATCAGGAAGGCCAATGGAATCTTGGTCTTTATTGCAAAGGGGATGGAGTATAACATCAGGGAAGTCTTGCTACAGTTGTACAGGGTATTAGTGAGGCCACACCTGGAATACTGTGTGCACTTTTTGTTATATATGAATAAAGAATCTGACTGGATACTGTGAACTCAAAGTAAAGTGCGACCATAGTTTTTTATTGCAGGTCTCCAGAGTGCCTCTCCAGCCTGTGAGGCCTCCTTAAGTACCTGTGCTCCCAAGGGATTGTGGGATCCCTTTGGACTCCAGGGCATGAGCCCTCTGGTGGGTGAACAAGGTATATACAAGTTTACATACATAACAGTTTTGGTTTCCATATTTACAAAAGGATTTACTTGCTTTGGAGGCAGTTCAGAGAAGGTTCATTCGATTGATTCCAGGGATGAGGGGGTTGACCGATGAGGAAAGTTGAGTAGGTTGGGACTCTACTCATTGGAATTCAGAAGATTGAGAGGTGATCTGAATGAAACATATAAGATTATGAGGGGGCTTGACAGGGTGGATGCAGAGAGAATGTTTCCACCGATGGGGGAGACTAGAACTAGCGGGCATAATCTTAGAATAAGGGGACGCCCATTTAAAACTGAGATGAGGAGAAATTTCTTCTCTCAGAGGGTTGTGAATCTGTGGAATTCCCTGCCTCAGAGAGCTGTGGAAGTTGGGACATGGAATAAATTTAAGACAGAAATAGACAGATTCTTAAACGACAACGGAATAAAAGGTTATGTGGAACGGGCAGGGAAGTGGACCTGAGTCCATGATCGGATCAGCCAAGATCATATAATATGGCCTACTCCTGCTCCTATTTCTTATGTTCTTATGTTCCTATGTTAAAAGGTGGTTGATAAGCTGCTTTTTAATAACATTAAGGGACATCCATGGCTAACTAAAGATGTTAAGGATAGTATTAGATGAAAAGAATCGACTTATAATAGTAGTAAGCCTGAGGATTGCTTTAGGGGAGCTTTAGAAATTGGCAAAGGCTGACCAAAAAATTGATAAAAAGGGAGAAAATAGAATGAGAGTAAATTAGCAAGAAATACAAAAACAGATTGTAAGGGGCTGGAGGGGGTGGCAGCGAATGTGATTGGGGGCCGGAGAAGGGAGGCTGAGAATGACGTGAGTAGCACGTGCAGCGAGTTGGTCTTACCGCAGGTGAAGGGTCCACAGCCAGTTAGGGAATGGAAGACCAGCAGGAAGAGCAGTGCAAGGAAGGTAGTGCAGGGGTCCCTTGCGGTCATCCCCCTGCAAAACAAATACACCACCTTGAGTACTGTTGAGGGGGATGACTTATCAGGGGAGGGCAGCAGCAGCCAAGTTCATGGCACCCTGGCTGGCTCTGCTGCACAGGAGGGCAGGAAAAAGAGTGGGAGAGCGATAGTGATAGGGGAATAGATAGGCGTTTCTGCGGCCACAACCGAGACTCCAGGATGGCATGTTGCCTCCCTGGTGCAAGGGTCAAGGATGTCTCGGAGCGGGTGCAGGACATTCTGAAGTGGGAGGGAGAACAGCCAGTTGTCATGGTGCACATTGGTACCAACGATATAGGTAAAAAAAGGGATGAGGTCCTACGAAACGAATTTAAGGAGCTAGGAGCTAAATTAAAAAGTAGGACCTCAAAAGTAGTAATCTCGGGATTGCTACCAGTGCCACGTGCTAGTCAGAGTAGGAATCGCAGGATAGCTCAGATGAATACATGCTTTAGCAGTGGTGCAGCAGGGAGGGATTCAAATTCCTGGGGCATTGAAACCGGTTCTGGGGGAGGTGGGACCAGTACAAACCGGACAGTCTGCACCTGGGCAGGACCGGAACCAATGTCCTAGGGGGAGTGTTTGCTAGTGCTGTTGGAGAGGAGTTAAACGAATATGGCAGGGGGATGCGAACCAATGCAGGGAGACAGAGGGAAACAAAATGGAGACCAAAGCAAAAGACAGAAAGGAGATGAGGAAAAGTGGAGGGCAGAGAAACCCAAGGCAAAAAACAAAAAGGGCCACTGTACAGCAAAATTTTAAAGGGTCAAAGTGTAATAAAAAGACAAGCCTGAAAGCTCGGTGCCTCAATGCAAGGAGTATTCGGAACCCAGGAGAGGGCTCTGAGCTAGTTAGAATGGGTGAGAGCTCAGATGAACAGGACCCCAAGAAAGAATGCAAAAGGCAGGAGGCAACAGAGCAGAGTAGCACTGGGGTAAGTGTAAACCACAAGGTGATAGGAAGGGACAATATGTATGAATACAAAGGGGCTGCAGGAGGGGTCAAAACTAAAAATCATGGTTTAAAAACTAGTATTAAAACACTCTACCTAAACGCACGCAGCATTCGAAATAAAGTAAATGAGTTGACGGCACAAATCATTACAAATGGGTATGATTTGGTGGCCATTACAGAAACGTGGTTGCAGGGTGGCCAAGACTGGGAATTAGACATACAGGGGTATCTGACAATTCGGAAAGATAGACAAGAAGGGAAAGGAGGTGGGGTAGCTCTGTTAATAAAGGATGATATCAGGGCAGTTGTGAGAGATGATATTGGCTCTAATGAGCAAAATGTTGAATCATTGTGGGTGGAGATTAGAGATAGTAAGGGGAAAAAGTCATTGGTCGGCATAGTTTAGAATAGAAGCCCCCAAATAATAACTTCACGGTGGGGCGGGCAATAATCAAGGGAATAATGGAGGCACGTGAAAAAGGAACGGCAGTAATCATGGGGGATTTTAACCTACATATCGATTGGTCAAACCAAATCGCACGGGGTAGCCTTGAGAAGGAATTCATAGAATGCATATGGGATTGTTTCTTCGAACAGTATGTTACAGAACCTACAAGGGAGCAAGCTATCTTAGATCTGGTCCTGTGTAATGAGACAGGAATAATAAACGATCTCCTAGTAAAAGATCCTCTCGGAATGAGTGATCACAGTATGGTTGAATTTGTAATACAGATTGAGGGTGAGGAAGTAGTGTCTCAAATGAGCATACTATGCTTAAACAAAGGGAACTACAGTGGGATGAGGGCAGAGTTGGCTAAAGTAGACTGGAAACACAGACTAAACGGTGACACAATTGAGGAACAGTGGAGGACTTTTAAGGAGCTCTTTCATAGTGCTCAATAAAAATATATTCCAGTGAAAAAGAAGGGCGGTAAGAGAAGGGATACGCAGCCGTGGATAACCAAAGAAATAAAGTAGAGTATCAAATTAAAAACCAATGCGTATAAGATGGCCAAGGTTCGTGGGAAACGAGCAGATTGGGAAAATTTTAAACAACAGCAAATAATGACTAAGAAAGTACTAAAGAAAGGAAAGATAAATTACGAAAGTAAACTTGCGCAAAACATAAAAACAGAACATAAGAATTAGGAACAGGAGTAGGCCATCTAGCCCCTCGAGCCTGCTCCGCCATTCAACAAGATCATGGCTGATCTGGCCATGGACTCAGCTCCACTTACCAGCCCGCTCCCCATAACCCTTAATTCCCTTATTGGTTAAAAATCTATCTATCTGTGACTTGAATACATTCAATGAGCTAGCCTCAACTGTTTCCTTGGGCAGAGAATTCCACAGATTCACAACCCTCTGGAAGAAGAAATTCCTTCTCAACTCGGTTTTAATTGGCTCCCCCATATTTTGAGGCTGTGCCCCCCGAGTTCTAGTCTCCCCGACCAGTGGAAACAACCTCTCTGCCTCTATCTTGTCTATCCCTTTCATTATTTTAAATGTTTCGATAAGATCACCCCTCATCCTTCTGAACTCCAATGAGTAAAGACCCAGTCTACTCAATCTATCATCATAAGTTAACCCCCTCATCTCCGGAATCAGCCGAGTGATTCGTCTCTGTACCTCCTCCAAGGCTAGTATATCCTTCCTTAAGTAAGGTGACCAAAACTGCACGCAGTACTCCAGGTACAGCCTCACCAATACCCTATACAGTTGCAGTAGGACCTCTCTGCTTTTGTACTCCATCCCTCTCGCAATGAAGGCCAACATTCCATTCGCCTTCCTGATTACCTGCTGCACCTGCAAACTAACTTTCTGGGATTCATGCACAAGGACACGGCCAAGGGTGCCATCAGCCGGTCCAGGCAGCGGGCGGTCGAGGGGGTCGTTCAACCTGACTGCCTGCCTCTCTTCCGCTCTTACATCCGATCCAGGGTGTCCTTGGAGATGGAGCACGCGGTGTCCACCGGTACGCTCGCGGCCTTCCGCGAGAGGTGGGCACCGGAGGGACTGGAGTGCATCATCACGCCCGGCAACCAAATTTTAATTTGATTTTACGTTTTAAAGTTTAATTTGTTTTAATTGCCGGTGCTTTTAGTGTCCCCCTCTCCTTTTATAGGGGGCACTGGAAAAAGGAAAAATTTGATTTTAGTGCCCCAAAAAAAAAACCACAAAAAAAATAAATAAAAAAGGGGCCTTGTAAATGTCTTGTGTGTGTCATCCAGGTCGGGTGGCACGGATACATGTTTTATGTTTTTGCAGGTTAACTCAAAAGAGTTTCATGCACAAGGACACGGCCAAGGGTGCCATCAGCCGGTCCAGGCAGCGGGCGGTCGAGGGGGTCGTTCAACCTGACTGCCTGCCTCTCTTCCGCTCTTACATCCGGTCCAGGGTGTCCTTGGAGATGGAGCACGCGGTGTCCACCGGTACGCTCGCGGCCTTCCGCGAGAGGTGGGCACCGGAGGGACTGGAGTGCATCATCACGCCCGGCAACCAAATTTTAATTTGATTTTACGTTTTTTAAGTTTAATTTGTTTTAATTGCCGGTGCTTTTAGTGTCCCCCTTCCCTTTTATAGGGGGCACTGGGGAAAATTGTGATTTTAGTGCCCAAAAAAAAAACCAAAAAAGAAAAACACAAAAAAAAAACAAAAAAAAAAAAGGGGGGGAAAAAAAAAAGGGCCTTGTAAATGTCTGGAGTGTCACCCAGGTCGGGTGGCACCGTTTTATGTTTTTATGTTTTGCAGGTAAACTCAAAAGAGTTTCATGCACAAGGACACGGCCAAGGGTGCCATCAGCCGGTCCAGGCAGCGGGCGGTCGAGGGGGTCGTTCAACCTGACTGCCTGCCTCTCTTCCGCTCTTACATCCGGTCCAGGGTGTCCTTGGAGATGGAGCACGCGGTGTCCACCGGTACGCTCGCGGCCTTCCGCGAGAGGTGGGCACCAGAGGGACTGGAGTGCATCATCATGCCCGGCAACCAAATTTTAATTTGATTTTACGTTTCAAAGTTTAATTTGTTTTCATTGCCGGTGCTTTTAGTGTCCCCCTCCCCTTTTATAGGGGGCACTGGAAAAATTTGATTTTAGCGCCCCAAAAAAAAAACCAAAAACCAAAAAAAAAAAAGGGGCCTTGAAAATGTCTGCTGTGTCACCCAGGTCGGGTGGTATGGTTTTAATGTTTTATGTTTTTGCAGGTTAACTCAAAAGAGTTTCATGCACAAGGACCAATCGTGGAGCAGTGGAGGCGTGTCCTGCTCAGTTGGAGCTGTGAGCAGTGAGGAGAGCTGCTATCAACTTGAGCTCCTGCCTGGAGAGCCCTGAGACCAGCCCAGGAAGAGAAGGAAGGAAGGGGCTTCACCACCACTTTCACCCAGAGGGAGAGGAGGAAAAAGCAGAAAACTTTGAACAACTTTACCATTTCTGCAAAGAGTTGGAGAGAGGGGGAAAAACCACAACAACATCCAGTGTGGAAGGAGGGAGACTACCATTTATACAGGTGGGTGTGGGTGCATTTCCCAAAAAGACTTTGTTGTATTGTGGATATCTGAACGGAATATATGGAATTAAGAACAGTAAAGTAAACGGGATATATGAAAATGTATAAGCCATGGAAGAATAGCTGGGAGAATGTCAGATTGCAAATAGTGCAACATCAGCTTAGCTAACAGTCTGTCTCAAGGTTTCAAGTCACTAATCCTGCCAATAATATATAATTGTAACATGAAATACATCTGCAGAATTGCAAGGTCTCAGTAAATAGTCACACCATTAGATTGAAACATTTGGAGGCAATACTTGAGCTTTCAAGAAGAACATCTCATATAGATTGACTAATGAGTGGCTGAGTTAGACTGTCAATCCATTTGTATTTTGTTATCTGATTTCAAAACTGTATAACTGTTAACGCTTTACGATGTAACTTCACCTATCCGTAGGGAGTGTGTACGCTCTATCCAGAGAGTATATCTTCTGTCTGATAGGTCTTACTGGCCGGTAATAAAGACTGCTTTGTTCAAAGCACAAGAGGTATTCGACTCAGTAATTTTACTGAACCAGATTGAGGTAAAAGAATCCAGGAATTAACATTTGGTGTCAGAAGTGGGATCTCAACGGACGACTGCCGAAAACTTGCGAATTAAGAGCCAGACTAGCCTTGGATGAGACGAGGGGAAAATGGCCACTGGAGTGAGTATGATTTCAATACTGCTCCAGTTTCCCCCGGTTTCAAAAGTCTGAGGAAAGTTTAGCCACTCGCTGGTTCTCAGGTAGTGTCTGAACGAGATCCAGGACAATCTGGTGAATACCTTTCAAACTTAGAATAGGGATAGAGATAGGGAAATTGTGCGATGATGCAAACCAAGCGGCGACTTGGAAAGATAGTTAGAGCTAGATAGGGATAGATGATCAATCATGGATCCAAAAAAAATTAATAGGAAAGAAAAGAGACTCTTATGAATGTCTGTTTAAATGAGAAATGCTTCTGTGACTTTTACTGTAAAAAAAAGCCGGGGAGTTGTGGTTTGTTTTATCTCAAACAGAATGAAAGTTTGTTTTAACCCTTCGTAGTGTTGTCCTGTATGTGGGAAGTTTAAGAGTGTGAACCTTATTGAATTACGTATATTCGGATGATAAGTTGCGGAGCCAGGAAATGCCCAAAGGATAGATTTGTTAAAAAAGAAAAAATTACATGGTCCCGGTGGTTTTAAAAAAGTTCAGAAAAACTTGTTGAAAGCAAACATTCAGTGAAGGCACAGCAAAACAACTGAGATGGATTCAAAAGGATTTAAAAAAAAATTATATTAAATAACACGACCTTGAGGCTGGAACAATTGAGATAACGAAAAGCAGTCCACAGCCTACGTGCCAGACTTCTCTCTAGTTATAAAAAAAAAGTAACGTACTAAATAGGTGCTGAAAGAAAAAAATGTTCTGAGATTTTAAATTATGAAAAATATAAAATCACTCCTGTCCAATTGGCAGAAAAAAAAACTCCATTAAATTAGGGCTTTCATTGACTGATTGAATTTAAACTGCGCAGTAACGTCAAAGGATAGGGAAATTTGGAGACTAAAATAAATTAATTGAGGCTCATAAGAAATCAAAATTAGAAAATTAGGCTCACAGGGAATAAAATGGGGATTTAAATAGAGGATAGGTGTTCAACTCAGGTACGACGTCGACCTTGTATATCACTTGGCCCGTCTAGGCTCTGATTGAATTTAAAAAAAAAACCCCGCAGCAACTCGGAAGGTAGGGCCGACGCGAACGCGCGGCCGAGAGAAGGGCCGAAGCGAACGCGCAGCGACGTAAACGCGCAGTGAAGCGAACGCGCAGTGACGTCAACGCGCAGTGACGTAGACGCGCAGTGACGTAAACGCGCAGTGACGCCGACGCGTAGTGACGCAGAGGCGCAGCAACGCGAATCGCGAAAGTCAGTGCTAATGGCAGTAAGTCTGTAAGTCTTAAAGTGTTTAGAGTTTTAAGTTTAGTATTAAGATCGCGCGGCTATGCGGACCGTGCGGTGATGCGGGTAATTTTGTAGATCGTGCGGCTATGCGGACCGTGCGGTGATGCGGGTAAGTGTTAGAAGTCTTTGTCTATTTTGTAGATCGCGCGGCTATGCGGACCGTGCGGCGATGCGGGTAAGTGTTTGAAGTAAAGTTAAAGTATCTTAACTCGCGCGGCGACGCGAGCCACGGGTCGACGCGGATTGCGCGGCGACGTGAACTGCGAGGCAACGCGGATTGCGAGGCGACGTGAACTGCGAGGCAACGCGGATTGCGGGGCGACGTGAACTGCGAGGCGACGTGGTAGTTTAGTATTAAGATCGTGCGGCGACGCGGACCGTGCGGTGATGCGGGTAAGTGTTAGATTTGGAGTTAGTTAAAGTCCGTGTTAGTTCTGTAAAGTCTGTGTCTATTTGTAAGTTTGTTTAAATTGCACGACGACACGAACGCGTAGCGACACAGTAATACGAGGGGCAGTGTGAAAATGGGAAATCAGTTAGATAAAACCACGGATGCGGATAGTCCGCTACAAAAGTTATGTGAGGAATTCCCTGAAAGAGCTGAAGACTTTAGAAAATTATCAGGAGCCCTGAACAAATTATTAGGGGATGACCAGTGGCCTCTAAGTGACACTAGAAGCGTAGAGGTAAAAAAAAAAGCACAGGGATTAATTTGGAGAAGGGGACGAGGAAAAGGGGATAAAAAAAATTTAATTGCAACCTGGCGACATTATTGTCAGAAATTAAAAGATGCATCACTTCTATCGAGTTGGCAAACAATGCTATTAAATTAGGACTTGCATTGACAGAGGGAACACATGTTAAAACTGTAGACGTCTTTTAAAAAAAAGAATGAATGTGCGCACGAGAAACTTGCTAAGAGATCCTCTGGGACCTCTGAGAAAGGTATTGATCAACTACAAGTTAAAATGGCTGGCTTTGTGTTAACCGAGGCTGATGATGAAATTGATGAGTGGCCACTGACTCAGCGCCCAACGGCGCCTCCCGCACCCCCTGGCCTCTTGCTCCAGTCCTCTTCCCAACACCCTCCACCTAACACTCCAGTAAAAAAGAGTTAGGAACAACCACATATCACCAAAGCAACAAACCCAAACTGACTCCTCATCCTCTGATAGCGATTCGGATCCCCAGTTTACAAGCAATACAGCCGAAAGGACCAGATCTCACACTCGAAAGGGCAGAACTATATCTCAACATCACAAACAGTCCCGTAAATCTTCTAGTCAACCTACCAGTCCAAGTTGTGAAAGACATAGCAAACACCCCCGCCGATCGAGACGCAGAACTGTCAAGCAGTCAGACAGCTCTGAAACATCCTCCGGCCTGGAAATGATTTCCAAGATCCCAAAGTCCCGACACCAATTCCCTGTCAGACCAATGCCAAACCCTGATGCACAACAAGCTGCAGACCACCTCTCTATAGATGTCTGTGATCTTCAAACAACTATTTGATTGCTCACGCTATCCGGACAGATGTAAAGGGCAGTTAGATATTATTGGCAGAAAAAGAAAGGGGAGGGGGGAGGTGCGCCCCCAACCCGGGTCAAGACTGAATACGTGACTAGAAAGGAAGAGCCATCTCGGGAGGAAGGATCAATAGAACCGCAGTGTTGCATACAGGATTGGATGGATAAGCAAGGATACGGTTATACTAAACAACCAAACGGCCCGAGCCCTGCTAATAAACCTCCCTATTGTCCCCGGCATGGTATGGGAAGAGGCCGGGACTGGGTAAGAGGAATTGACTGTTTTAATTGTGGGCAGGAAGGACATTGGAATAAAAATTGCCCCTACCGTCAGCATGGAAAAGGAAGAGGAGGAAGAGGAGGGGGGCAAGGGGGGAGAGGAAGATCTTACACTAACTTCTCCCAGAACAACCCCTTTGGTCAATTGTCCCCCGATTGACTACGCAGCTTGATTGTGCAGGGATCCTCCCCGGACGACGAACCCATTCTGAATGAGTGGCAACCCTTTTTGATAGATACGGGAGCCTTCATGTCTTCTGTACAATCAAAGCTTAAACTCCCTGCTTCTACTGAAACACAGGAACTTTCAGGATTCCTGGGACAAATCTCGACATTCCCAGTGTCAGAACCGGTTAAAATGGGTTACCAGGAAGAATCGGTGGAACATCGAGTTGTTATCACAACCAATCTGGACTGTAACTTGATGGCTAGAGACCTCCTTTGCAAATTCCAGTTGCATTTGGAGTGTGGAGATAACGGGATTATTGTAAAACAGGAAACCCTTAAGCGGCAGTATTATACCACTAGAACCCCTCAGTGGTGGTCTCTGGACCTGCCGCAGGCACCCTGTCACGTGACCCTAGCATACGATCCCAGTGGAAAGAATCAGGACCTGCAGAACTTTTATCAGGATCACGAAGGGGAAGTGAAGGGAATTCTATTAAGGGCTAGAGTGACTGGACTGGAAAGAGAGGCAGATTTTGTGGAAGTGGATAAGAATCTGTGGAAACAGCCCCTAACAATGGCACCGCATATTGCTTGTGAAGTATTAGCCCCTCACCATGCTAAAGATTTGGGAGTTATGGTACACAAGGCCATAGATGAGGCTGACCCTACCAGCCGGGATGTGCAAATCGTAAAACATGGCCGAACAGTCCAATTTAATGGGGACCCCGAGAAAGTATTAACAACTCTATGGCATCATACTGGCTCGGACATACCCGACTATGTGGATCCTTATGTGTGGGCAGAGAACCCCTCCCAAGTGGGTTATACTCCCATTGATCCGATTGAGATCTCAGTGCAGGGCAATCCGACAGAACCCACTGAAATCACAGGCAATCCTAAACTGACTTTTCGGCACTGTACTGCAATTAATCCGGCCTGTTTTCTTACTGAGCCACCCCAAGATGAGGAAGAACCCAGTCATGATTGTTTATCTTTAATTTAAGAGGCCACATCAGTCAGGGAAGATTTAGTTGATGTACCAATGGAAGATCCAGACTGTATTCTTACTGAGCCAACCAAAGATGAGGAAGAACCCAGTCATGATTGTTTATGTATGTTGACGGAAGTACTTCTATTAATCCAGAAGATACACGAATCTCAGGATACGCCATAGTAAACCAGGAGAATCAGGTCTTGGAATCTGCCACTTTGAAACCGCCTATTCTGCTCAACAAGCTGAACTATTCGCCCTCACCCGAGCCTGCATCTTGGCCAAAGATCTCAAAGTCAATATCTATACCGACTCTAGGTATGCCTTTGGGGTGGCGCATGATTTCGGACAATTATGGAAAAATAGGGGATTCCTAACCTCACAAGGGAATGAGATATCTCAAACAGCTAGTATCTGATTTGTTGCAAGCCCTCATGTTCCCCAAACGCATTGCCATTGTACCAAGAGGCCAAACAGGCCTCTCGTGACCAACAGATGGTAGTGCCCAAAATTATGAGTCAGACTAAAAATCCTGCAAAGGATAAGTTAGCCTCGGAAAAACCAATGCCAACCATCCAAGATGTTATAAAAGCACAGGGGGACGCTCCTGAAAAAGATAAACTGTTGTGGAAATATTATGCATGTACTTATGACAATGTTTCTAAACTCTGGACCACTCCCGCGGAACAGACTTGCATGTCTGACGAGTTGGTTTCATGGGTTATAGAATGTCTGCATTTTGCTACTCATTGTGGAGCAAGGACCACGAGTGACACACTTTTGGCTACTTGGTGGCACCCTAAACTCCAGGCGCTCACCCAGAACATCAGTAGTCGTTGCCTGGTTGGCCAGCAACATAATCCAGGGAAGGGAGTCCCCTGTGATTGGGGTAAAACGCCCCTACCCGAAGGTCCCTTTGAGACATTTTAGTTGGACTACATTGAGTTGCAAAAAGTTCAGTGTTACAGATATGTGTTAGTAATAGTAGATGTGTTTAGCAGATGGATTGAAGCCTACCCTAACCTGGACAATAAGACTCAGACTGTTGTTAAGGTGTTAATGAGGGAAATTGTTCCTAGATATGAGATCTCAGCTAGACTGATGACCACCTATGTTCTTTCTCTGACTCAGGCTCTGCGACTAGTTCACAACCAGGTTCAAGATGCTTACCCGAATAGTCCCTCGTGGCACCAGGGAAGTATGGATTCGGAAGGGATTAGAGCCACAATAGGAGGGGCCTTTTTAGGTGTCACTCACTACCCCCACTGCAGCCAAGGTTGAGGGGAAAAGTGTCTGGGTTCACCTGCACCACTGCAAGCTCATCACCATTTAAACAAATTTTGCTGGTTAGTCTAATTCCTGTTTCTGTTCCAGATCTCCTCCTCCCTATAGCTGAACAAGGCAGTTGAAGGAGGATCAGTTTGACCAAATACACTGACGGAGACCTGAAGGGAAACGTGAAAACAGAACTCTTTTTATCAGCTAAATAATTGGACTATTTATAAGATGAGATTGTGTCTGTATGCTACTGTCTGCATAATAGTGTTGATATATGACAGTTTTGGTGCACGGGAAGGAAGACAAAGGCGAGAGCTCCATGTAAACACCTTTTTGTATATGTCTTACGTTTATGCGGAAAAAGGGCACTTCACTAGATGCTGGGTGTGTTCACATATCCCTATACATTCCAAAGGGGGAATTCCTTTGCGCACCGTTCCCCTGACCCTAACTGAGACTGTTAGATGGATTCAAAGAAACGATATTGGAACAGGTAGCTAACCGCACTGCTGAGGCTCTGGAGGGCATCACAGCTGAAATGGTAGCGATAAGGACCGTAGCATTACAAAACCGAATGGCCCTCGATTACCTGTTAGCTGAGAAAGGGGGAACGTGTGCCCTGATAGGATCTGAATGTTGCACTTACATTCCTGATAGTTCAGAAAACATAACCCACCTTGCCGATCACATAAGGAGGGAGGTGAAAAAGTTATCCACACCAGCAAAAGAACTTAGCAGGTTTGATTGGTTTCTGGGTGGATCTTGGAGATCCTATCTAATACATGGCGCAATTGTTCTCATCATAATAATTACCTGCTGTTTGATTGTTGGTTGCCTTAACCTCTGCTGTAAAGCAATGACAAGGTTAGCAGACCCTCTTGTGGTCAAGGGTTCCCGGGTTATGATCCAACAAACTAGAGAACTACTCAACAATGCAATACTCATAGAATGATCCTAAATGTTATCATAGAATGATAAAAGGGGGGATGTGGATATCTGAACGGAATATATGGAATTAAGAACAGTAAAGTAAACGGGATATATGAAAATGTATAAGCCATGGAAGAATAGCTGGGAGAATGTCAGATTGCAAATAGTGCAACATCAGCTTAGCTAACAGTCTGTCTCAAGGTTTCAAGTCACTAATCCTGCCAATAATATATAATTGTAACATGAAATACATCTGCAGAATTGCAAGGTCTCAGTAAATAGTCACACCATTAGATTGAAACATTTGGAGGCAATACTTGAGCTTTCAAGAAGAACATCTCATATAGATTGACTAATGAGTGGCTGAGTTAGACTGTCAATCCATTTGTATTTTGTTATCTGATTTCAAAACTGTATAACTGTTAACGCTTTACGATGTAACTTCACCTATCCGTAGGGAGTGTGTACGCTCTATCCAGAGAGTATATCTTCTGTCTGATAGGTCTTACTGGCCGGTAATAAAGACTGCTTTGTTCAAAGCACAAGAGGTATTCGACTCAGTAATTTTACTGAACTAGATTGAGGTAAAAGAATCCAGGAATTAACAGTATCGGTGGGGGGAGGAAAGAAGACCACTGAGGGCCGGAACATCGCGGGGGGTGTGTGTGTGTGTGGAAGTGTGTGTGGGGGCCTTGCTTACAACTAGGCCCCCCCCACAATTGGAACCCCCCCCCACCCCCCACATTTGCCTAGCCTGGGATAGCTGGAGCTACCAGGCTGAAGATTTTCATTAATCACCCTATTAAAGATCGTTAGGAGTGTTTGCCTGGTGGCTCTAGCTACCCCAGGTGAAGACATCTTCTCCCCCCATCTGAAGACCACCCCAAAGACTTTTTGATTTGCCATCTGGGATTGCACCCACCCACAGCTGCGAGGGGAGACCTGCCCTCACAGTTCCCCCCCCCTTCCCACCCCCCTCTCTCTTTCTCTGTTACTCTGTTTCTCCCCTCTCTCTCTGAGGCCTCTTTCTCCCAAATTAATAATAAAAAAAAAACAATTAAGACAACTGAGCAGAGGGAGCAAGGCCCCTCCCCAATTGCCAACTAGGGGAGAGGTACCTCATTAAGGGCTCCTCTGCTCAGTCTAATCAAACGAGGCCAATTAAGACCATTAAGGCCTGTGACTTTGGGGTGGGTGTAGCCCTTAAAGGGACCCCGTGATGGCGACCCCATCCACGCCGGTGGCAGGGCCAGCGAAGACGTATGCGCAGGTGGCAACCGCTTCCACGGCACCTCCTGCGCCACCCGCTGCCCTGCCACCATTCAGATTAATCACCAGAAAACACGGGGTCAAGAGCTACACTCACCCCACAATGACCATCGAGGAGTGCGTGCGGGCGATGGCTGGGGTAGTCGGCCCCTCGGCCATTGTCGCGGCCTCCAAGATGTCTGGGAAGGCTGTTTTCTTCCTGGGGTCGGAGCGGGCGGTGTCCCTGGCCCTCGAAAAGGGGCTCACGGTGGGCGGGACGTTCCTGCCGGTGGACCCTCTCGAGGCCACCGCGCAGAGGGTCATCGTTTCAAACGTCCCGCCCTTTGTTCCCGCTGAGCTCCTCCTCCCTCACCTACACCAACTGGGGGAGGTAAGGTCGGGGATCAATCCCATACCGCTCGGCCTCAGGGAGAGCAGCCTGCGCCACGTGTTCTCCTTCCGCCGCCAGCTCTTTGTCCGGCTGGCGCGGGAGGAGACGACGGAGGGGAACTTTAATGTGGTGCACGAGGGGACTGCCTACCGCGTCTTTTGGACGTCGGACGGCGTGCGGTGCCATGCCTGCAGGGAGGTGGGGCATGTTCGTAAGAACTGCCCCGCCTCCAAGGCCGCCAAACCACCGAAGGCGGCCAAGGCTGGCGCCACCGCCAACCCTCCCCCTAGTTGCGTCCGCGTGCCGGGAGCCGTAGGTGCGCGGGCATCGTCGGAGGCCTTTGTTTTCAGGGCCTCCGGCGGGGGGGAGGGAGAGCGTCCGACCGGAAAGAAGGCGCGGAAGAAGGCAAAACATCAAGAGGCGGGTCCCCTCAGTGCGCCAGATAATTTGACCACCGCGCTCAGCCCAACCCAGTCACCGGCGAGCGCGGGGTGCCCCGAGCCCGTGCCCGAGCCCTTGAACAACACCACAGAGGGGCCCGGGCGCGGGCAAGAAAAGGAAAAGGGGGGGGCGGAGCGGGAGGCCTCGGCAGACATGGAGGTCTCCCTGACTCCGCGCGCCCCCAGGAACAAAAGGAGGCACGGCTCCGTTGAGGCGGAGGGGGAACAACATCCCTCCGCGGAGGAGTCGGTGCCCGCCGCATGTCCTGCGTCCCCCACCAGCGCCCCCAAGCAGCGCCGTAGGCGGTAAGAGTCTGTCCCCGGGGAGGGTGAGACAGTTGAGGATGCCCAGCCTCAGCCTCCCGGGGATGGTGTGGAAGATCTGCCTGTCGTGGGGGGCGTGGGGACCGCGGAGGAATGCGTAGCCGCCGGGCCGGGCGTCCCGGGGACTGAGGCGGGCGGGGCCGAAAAGGCCGAACCTGAGCCCGCCCAGCCAATACCCAACTTCCCCCGGGAGTCGCTCGACCCGGCAGAAACACAATTTATTGATTTTAATGAAACTGTAGATGCTGGGCCGGGGGGTGGCAGCGGGGAGGGGGAGGAACACCCATCCTTGCCCCTTACTTTGGAGCTGGTGCACTTGGGGAGCCTGGGGATTTCCTATGGCCGGGTCTCTCCTTGTTCCCCGGTTCCTGGGGCGGAGGGGGAACCCCTTCCGCTGTCATTTCCCGACCCAGCACCATTTTTAAAAGAGCCCAGTGGGGACTCCTCTGCCGACGATCCTGGGGGTGGGATCGGGGCAGAGCCAGGGCCGGTTGGAGCGGCCGGTTCATTTGCCGTACCTTGTGCGGTCGATGGGCCGGCTGCTGGCGGCCACCTCCCGGAGGAGGACGGGGACTCGGTGGGGGACGCGGGTGAAGACCTAGAGACCACCGCCAGCGAGGCGGTGGATCTGCTCGCGGCCGCCGCCGAGACCATCCTCATTCCTGCAAAGGAACTCCAGGACTTTTTGGCCCAGAGCCGGGGTCGCTGCGACCAAGCCCGACTGGCCCTGGAAAAATGGTCCGAGCCAGAGCTGATCAAGGGGTCCGTCCGCGCCGCCGTTAAAACCTTGGCCGCGGGCGGGCCCTTGACAAAGGCGCAAAACCTTGAGCTGCGCGAGCTCGAGGGACTCCTCGCTGGGCTGCGGAGGGAGCGGAGTTCAACAAAAGACTCCGCTCCCTCCCCCACAATAGGTTAAGGTAGAGGTTGCACTATGCTTTTGCCATGAAGATAACCATAGCCAGCCTCAACATCAACGGCGGCAGAGGGGCACGCCGTAGATTTGACAATTTTTCGCTCCTGCGGGAGGGGAAATATGCGGTGTGCTTCCTGCAAGAAACCCACACCGTTCCGGGAGACGAAGCCACGTGGCTCCTGGAATGGCAAGGAGAGGTCCGCATGAGCCACCTCACCGCCATTTCTAGTGGGGTGGCCATCTTGCTGGGCCCGCATTTTCAGCCGGAGATCTTGGGGGTCGAGGAGCTCGTGCCAGGCCGCTTGCTGCACGTAACGGTTCGCCTGGGGAACGTGCCGCTCCATCTCGTGAACGTGTACGCCCCTCATCCCGGCCCGCAGCAAACGCGCTTCTTTGAAGAGGTGTCCGCTCTTCTTGGCTCCGTCGACGTCGGCGACTGCATTGTCCTCGGGGGGGATTTTAACTGCACCCTCGAGGCGAGGGACCGCTCCGGTACCCCGCAGTGCATGACGGCGATGGAGAAGTTGAGGGACCTGGTCGGGTCCTTCGACTTGGTGGACGTCTGGCGAAATCTCCACCCCGACTCCAGCGCCTTTACTTGGGTGAGGCCTGGAGTAGGATGGTCTAGAGTCGACCGCCTTTACGTGTCTCGGGCGTACGTTTCCTGCGTCCCGGCGGCCTCCATGCGGCCGGTGCCGTGTTCGGACCACCACCTGGTGTGGGCGGAGCTCGCTTCGCTCCGCGCGAGGACGGGATCCGCGTACTGGCACTTTAACAACCGGCTGCTGGAGGACGTGCGGTTCCAGGACTCGTTCCGTCGATTCTGGTCCGACTGGAGAAGGAAGCAGGGGGGCTTCCCCTCCTTGAGGCTATGGTGGGACGTGGGCAAGGCTCATGTCCGCGTCTTCTGTCAAGAGTACGCGAGGGGGTCGACCAAGAGGCGGGCGGCCAGAGTCGGGCGCCTAGAAAAAGAGATGCTCGACCTGGAAGCCCGTCTCGGTCAAGTCGTCCAGGACCCGGCCCTGCGGACGGTGTACGAAGCGAAGAAGGCCGCGCTGAAGGACCTGCAGCTCGTCGGGTCCCGAGGCGCGTTCGTGAGGTCGCGGATCCGGTTCCTGCGGGATCTGGACCGCGGCTCCCCCTTCTTCTACTCGCTGGAAAAAAGGCAGAGTGTCCGTAAGCAGCTCTTGACGCTGCTGGCCGACGACGGCTCTCTCATCTCGGATCCGGAGGGCGTCAACAACAGGGCCCGTGAATATTACGGGGCTCTGTTCTCTCCGGATCCGTCCAGCGAGGAAGCGCGTAGAGTTTTGTGGGAGGACCTGCCGAAGGTCAGCCCGGAGGGCGCCGAAAATCTGGAAGCTCCGCTAAGCCTGGCGGAGCTGACCGGTGCCCTCGACCGGCTCTCGAGGGGAAAATCCCCGGGGCTGGACGGGCTGACCGTGGAGTTCCACAGGGCGTTCTGGGACGTCCTGGGGAGCGACTACGCGCGGGTCCTGGGGGAAAGTCTGGCGACCGGGGAGATGCCCCTCTCTTGGCGCAGGGCAGTCATCGTCCTGCTGCCTAAGAAGGGCGATCTCCGCCTCCTTAAGAACTGGTGCCCGGTCTCCCTCCTCAGCACGGACTACAAAATCTTCGCCAGGGCGATGTCTGCTCGCCTTGGTGCCGTGCTGGACCACATGATCCACCCCGATCAGTCCTACACGGTCCCGGGCCGGACAATCCACGATAACATCCATCTGGTCCGGGACCTCATCCATTGTTCCCAGGAGGCTGGTCTGTCGGTCGCCTTCCTATCCCTCGACCAAGAGAAGGCGTTCGACAGGGTGGATCACGACTATCTGCTCGGAACTCTGCGCGCTTTCGGGTTCGGGACGCATTTCGTCGCCCGGATCCGACTTTTGTACGCCGCCGCGGAGTGTCTGATTAAGGTTAACGGGTCCTTGACGGCGCCCCTTCGCTTTAGGAGAGGGGTGCGCCAGGGATGACCCATGTCCGGCCAGTTATACGCCGTTTGCGTGGAGCCTTTCCTGCGCCTCTTGCGGACGAGGTTGACGGGACTGGCTCTGCAAGGGCCGGGCGTGGAGGTCGTCCTCTCGGCTTACGCCGATGACGTGCTCCTCGCGGTAGAGGATCCCGCTGACCTGCGGAGGATGCGTGAGTGCCAGGAGATTTACTCGGCCGCGTCCTCTGCCAGGATCAACTGGGAGAAATGTTCCGGACTCCTGGTGGGTCAGTGGCGGGTGGACTCCCTGCCGGAGGAGCTCAGGCCTTTTGCCTGGAGCACGACCCATCTCCTCTATCTGGGAGTCTACCTTAGCCCCGACGAGGGAGCCTGGCCGGCGAACTGGCAGGAGCTGGAGGCCAAGGTCACCGCTCGCCTAGGGCGCTGGACACGACTGCTCCGAGTGCTGTCCTACAGGGGTCGAGCGCTAGTCATAAACCAGCTGGTGGCCGCAATGTTGTGGTACCGGCTGGTCACTTTGACCCCTCCCCCTGCGTTTGTCGCCAAGATACAGAAGAAGCTGGTGGACTTCTTCTGGAACAACAGGAAGCACTGGGTCTCTGCCGCGGTCTTGAGTCTCCCGCTTGAGGAGGGCGGTCAGTCGTTGGTGTGCGTCAGCGCCCAGCTCGCGACTTTCCGTCTTCAGACCCTGCAGAGATACCTTTACGTCGAGCCCCCTCCTAGGTGGTGTGCTCTGGCGAGGTATTTCTTCCGCCAGCAGCGCGACCTCAATTATGACACGCAGCTCCTGTTTGTGAACTTGGGGGGTGCCAGGACCGCCCTCCGGGAGTCTCCACCAAGCGCAGCTCTCCGCCGGCTGGAGTGGCGGCCGTCCTGCAGGAGCCGCTGCTCGGGAATCCGTACCTCCACGGCCGAGGTTTCATGTGGCGGTCGGAAGAGAGGGCTGTGGCTGGTGAGGTGACCAGGGTCAGGGACCTGCTCGATGGCGGAGGAGCGGGCTGGATGGCGCCAGACACGCTGGCGCGGCGCCTAAACTCTGCCAACGTCCGCCACGTGGCCGATGCCATCGAGTCGCTAAAAACAGCTCTGGGCCCTGACTCCGTTAGGTGCATCGAGGAGGCTCAAGCACGTGGGGAGATCCCATCCGAACTGACCCCCGTCCGGACGGAATTCCTCATCGGCGCCAAACCCCGGAACCTCCCTCGGGGGCCGGCGCCTCACAACTTGAACCGCCTCGGGGAAATCCCCTCCGTGCCTTTCAGTTCCGCGCGGAGGGGTTTCCTGTACGGGCTGCTCCTGCACACCCTCAACTGTGCCATCCTCGCCGGCCGTCCGGACATGCCATGGCGTACCATCTTGCCGTCCGGAGGAGGCGGGGGTCCCCGATGGAGGGCACTCTACGCAGGGGTCCTCCCACTATTCATCGGGGACTTGGCCTGGAGGGTGGTGCACGGAGCAGTGCCGTGCAACAAATTTTTAAGCCAGTTCACGGACTCCCAGGCCGCCTGCAATTTCTGCGGTCTGGAAGAGTCCGTGTTCCATGTTTTTATGGAATGCACAAAGTTGCAGCCCCTGTTTTATTATTTGAAGGGGCTGCTCCTGAAATTCTGGCTGCACTTCAGTCCCACTCTCCTGATCTTTGGGCACCCTGTGCGGAGGGGAGCGGGTAGGTCCGAAGGCCTCCTCGTAGGACTGCTCCTGGGCACGGCCAAGGGTGCCATCAGCCGGTCCAGGCAGCGGGCGGTCGAGGGGGTCGTTCAACCTGACTGCCTGTCTCTCTTCCGCTCTTACATCCGGTCCAGGGTGTCCTTGGAGATGGAGCACGCGGTGTCCACCGGTACGCTCGCGGCCTTCCGCGAGAGGTGGGCACCGGAGGGACTGGAGTGCATCATCACGCCCGGCAACCGAATTTTAATTTGATTTTACGTTTTAAAGTTTATTTTGTTTTAATTGCCGGTGCTTTTAGTGTCCCCCTCTCCTTTTATAGTTGGCACTGGAAAAAAGGAAAATTTGATTTTAGTGCCCAAAAAAAAAACAAAAAAAAAAAAGAAAGAAAAAAGGGCCTTGTAAATGTCTGCTGTGTCACCCAGGTGGGTGGCATGGTTTTAATGTTTTTGTTTTTGCAGGTAAACTCAAAAGAGTTTCATGCACAAGGAGGCTGCTCCTGAAATTCTGGCTGCACTTCAGTCCCACACTCCTGATCTTCGGGCACCCTGTGCGGAGGGGAGCGGGTAGGTCCCAGGGGCTCCTCGTAGGACTGCTCCTGGGCACGGCCAAGGGTGCCATCAGCCGGTCCAGGCAGCGGGCGGTCGAGGGGGTCATTCAGCCAGACTGCCTGCCTCTCTTCCGCGCCTACATCCGGTCCAGGGTGTCCCTGGAGGTGGAGCACGCAGTGTCCACCGGTACGCTCGCGGCCTTCCGCGAGAGATGGGCACTGGAGGGACTGGAGTGTATCATCACGCCCGGCAACCAAATTTTAATTTGATTTTATGTTTTTAAATTAATTTGTTTTAATTGCCAGTGCTTTTCGTGTCCCCCTCCCCTTTTATAGGGGGCACTTGGAGGAAAAAAAAAGGAAAAAAAAAAGCCTTGTAAATGGTTGGTGTTTCCCCCAGATCAGGGGGGCACGGTTTAATGTTTTGTTTTCTCCCAAAAAGAGTTTCATGCACAAGGACCCCCAGGTCCCTCTGCACCGCAGCATGTTGTAATTTCTCCCCATTCAAATAATATTCCCTTTTACTGTTTTTTTTCCCAAGGTTGATGACCTCACACTTTCCGACATTGTATTCCATCTGCCAAACCTTAGCCCATTCGCTTAACCTATCTAAATCTCTTTGCAGCCTCTCTGTGTCTTCGACACAACCCGCTTTCCCACTAATCTTTGTGACATCTGCAAATTTTATTACACTACACTCTGTCCCCTCTTCCAGGTCATCTATGTATATTGTAAACATTTGTGGTCCCAGCACCGATCCCTGTGGCACACCACTAACTACCGATTTCCAATCCGAAAAGGACCCATTTATCCCGACTCTCTGCTTTCTGTTCGCCAGCCAATTCTCTATCCATACTAATACATTTCCTCTGACTCCGCGTACCTTTATCTTCTGCAGTAACCTTTTGTGTGGCACCTTATCGAATGCCTTTTGGAAATCTAAATACACCACATCCATCGGTACACCTCTATCCACCATGCTCGTTATATCCTCAAAGAATTTCAGTAAATTAGTTAAGCATGATTTCCCTTTCATGAATCCATGCTGCGTCTGCTTGATTGCGCTATTCCTATCTAGATGTCCCACTATTTCTTCCTTAATGATAGTTTCAAGCGTTTCCCCACTACAGATGTTAAACTAACCGGCCTAGAGTTACCTGCCTTTTGTCTGCCCCCTTTTTTAAACAGAGGCGTTACATTAGCTGCTTTCCAATCCGCTGGTACCTCCCCAGAGTCCAGAGAATTTTGGTAGATTATAACGAATGCATCTGTTTTAACTTCCGCCATCTCTTTTAATACCCTGGGATGCATTTCATCAGGATCAGGGGACTTGTCTACCTTGAATCCCATTAGCTGTCCAGCACTAACCCCCTAGTGATAGTGATTATCACAAGGTCCTCCCTTCCCACATTCCTGTGACCAGCAATTTTTGTCATGGTTTTTGTGTCTTCCACTGTGAAGACCGAAGCAAAATAATTGATTAAGGTCTCAGCCATTTCCACATTTCCCATTATTAAATCCCCCTTCTCATCTTCGAAGGGACCAACATTTACTTTTGTCACTCTTTTCCGTTTTATATATCTGTAAAAGCTTTTACTATCTGTTTTTATGTTTTGCGCAAGTTTACCTTCATAATCTATCTTTCCTTTCTTTATTGCTTTCTTAGTCATTATTTGCTGTTGTTCAAAATTTTCCCAATCTTCTTGTTTCCTACTAACCTTGGCTACCTTCTACGCATTGGTTTTTAATTTGATACTCTCCTTTATTTCCTTGGTTATCCACGGCTGGTTATCCCTTCTCTTCCCGCCCTTCTTTTTCACTGGAATATACTTTTGTTGCGCACTGTGAAAGAGCTCCTTAAAAGTCCTCCACTGTTCCTCAATTGTGCCACCGTTTAATCTGTGTTCCCAGTCTACTTTAGCCAACTCTGCCCTCATCCCACTGTAGTCCCCTTTGTTTAAGCATAGTACGCTCGTTTGAGATACTACTTCCTCACCCTCAATCTGTATTACAAATTGAACCATACTGTGATCACTCATTCCGAGAGGATCTTTTACTAGGAGATCATTTATTATTCCTGTCTCATTACACAGGACCAGATCTAAGATAGCTTGCTCCCTTGTAGGTTCTGTAACATACTGTTCTAAGAAACAATCCCGTATGCATGCTATTAATTCCTCCTCCAGGCTACCCCGTGCAATTTGATTTGACCAATCGATATGTCGGTTAAAATCCCCCATGATTACTGCCGTTCCTTTTTCACATGCCTCCATTATTCCCTTGATTATTGCCCGCCCCATCGTGAAGTTATTATTTGGGGGCCTATAAACTACGCCACCAGTGACTTTTTCCCCTTACTATCTCTAATCTCCACCCACAATGAATCAACATGTTGTTCATTAGAGCCAATATCGTCTCTCACAACTGCCCTGATATCATTCTTTATTAACAGAGCTACCCCACCTCCTTTCCCTTCTTGTCTATCTTTCCGAATTGTCAGATACCCCTGTATGTTTAATTCCCAGTCTTGGCCACCCTGCAACCACATTTCTGTAATGGCCACCAAATCATACCCATTTGTAATGATTTGTGCCGTCAACTCATTTACTTTATTTCGAATGCTGCGTGCGTTTAGGTAGAGTGTTTTAATACTAGTTTTTAAACCATGATTTTTAGTTTTGACCCCTCCTACAGCCCCTTTATATTCAGTGGCCCTTTTTTTTTTGCCTTGGGTTTCTCTACCCTCCACTTTTACTCGTCTCCTTTCTGTCTTTTGCTTTTGTCTCATTTTTGTTTCCCTCTGTCTCCCTGCATTGGTTCCCATCCCCCTGCCATATCAGTTTAACTCCTCCCCAACAGCACTAGCAAACACTCCCCCTGGGACATTGGTTCCGGTCCTGCCCAGGTGCAGACCGCCCGGTTTGTACTGGTCCCACCTCCCCCAGAACCGGTTCCAATGCCCCAGTAATTTGAATCCCTCCCTGCTGCACCACTGCTCAAGCCACGTATTCATCTGAGCTATCCTGCGATTCCTACTCTGACTAGCACATGGCACTGGTAGCAATCCCGAGATTACTACTTTTGAGGTCCTACATTTTAATTTAGCTCCTAGCTCCTTAAATTCATCTCGTAGGACCTCATCCCTTTTTTTACCTATATCGTTGGTACCAATGTGCACCACGACAACTGACTGTTCACCCGCCCTTTTCAGAATGTCCTGCACCCGCTCCGAGACATCCTTGACCCTTGCACCAGGGAGGCAGCATACCATCCTGGAGTCTCAGTTGCTGCCGCAGAAACGCCTATCTATTCCCCTTACAATCGAATCCCCTATCACTATTGCTCTCCCACTTTTTTTCATGCCCTCCAGTGCAGCAGAGCCAGCCACGGTGCAATGAACTTTGCTGCTGCTGCCCTCCCCTGATGAGTCATCCCCCTCAACAGTAGTCAAAACGGTGTATCTATTTTGCAGGGGGATGACCGCAGGGGTCTCCTGCACTACCTTCCTTGCACTGTTCTTCCTGCTGGTCTTCCATTCCCTAGCTGGTTGTGGACCAACTCACTATACGTGCTACTCACGTCATTCTAAGCATCGTGGATGCTCCAGAGTGAATCCACCCTCAGCTCCAATTCTGCAACGCGGTCCGTCAGGAGCTGGAGGCGGATACACTTCCCGCACACGTAGTCATCAGGGACACCGGAAGTGTCCCTGAGTTCCCACATGGTACAGGAGGAGCATATCACATGACTGAGCTCTCCTGCCATGACTTAACCCTTATATACACTTAAGTTGGCAACAACAATGCTGAAGTTTACTCACTGTTATAGAAGAGAAAAAAGAAAAACTACTCACCAATCACCAACCAATCACTTACCCCCTTGGCTGTGACGTCACCGTTCTATTTTTGTCTGCTTCTTTTTTGCCTTCTCGATGTAGCTGCACAAGCACACCTTTTGTAGGCCTCTCCATGCACCTCCGACGCTACTCCCAACTCAGCGACGTACCGCCCGACCTCGCGGCCTTTTGTAGGCCTCTCCACGCACCTCCGACGCTGCTCCCGACTCAGCCATGATCTTGTTGAATGGCGGAGCAGGCTAGAGGGGCTAGATGGTCTACTCCTGTTCCTAATTCTTATGTTCTTATGTTCTTATGTTCTAAGTGGACCTCGGAGGCCTTGTTGGGGAGGGAGGGGTGGGATTGGATGCCTCGGGGTCTGGGGGCTGCGTGGCGGTATCCGATTGTGGGGGGTGGGTGAGGCCGGAGTGCTGGATCCAGCAGTGCTCGTCTTACTTTAGCTGGAGGGTTCCCTGAGGCCTGGGAAACTGACCAGCCAGAGTTAAATTTGTAATGGTGGATAACCATGAGGCTAGACTCATTATAATATTTAAATGGATGACCATCTCCTGGCAATGTGTTGGCAGCCTGGCCCCGTCCCGCCTCCGTTAAAACTGGGTGCGGGTAAGTTGAAGTCTGTTGGAACCGGATTACGTTTTTTAACACTTTAACCTCCCGCCCGACCCAAACCTATTTTTTGGGGATTAAAATTCTCCCCTTAAGTTCTTCAGAATCATGCTGTGGATTATTATCTGAAAAGTGGTATCCTCACCTCTCTTTTTTAGATGTTCCCCATGCAACAGACATGGGAAGAGATGGCTGAAGACAAACAGCACCAGTCGGTGACCACAATCCTAGATTTGACTGACACAACCAGGGCCCTTGCCCTGTCAGTGAATCCCTACAGTTGGCCAACACACTTATTCCTTCCACAAGGAAATCGTTTCAAAGGACTGCTAGGCTAGTGTCACACATCTTAAACAAAGCAGAAGCATCAAGGGCGGCCCTGGGCTAATTCAAACTGCCAGCATTCACACATTACATAATACAGAAAATAAATACGCTGCATTTGATTTGAATATTATGCTGAATATCCATTTGTCATTGGTTACAATAGAGTAGGAACACAACATAATATGGCAATATTTGTAGAACTGAGCTTGAAAATGTAGGACAAGGCGATTGGATGCTATTCTTCTTCAGATATAGTAGGCTTTAAGAAACAGTGGGGGGAATTTTGTGGGGTGTCAGTGGGGCGTGATCTGTGGCGAGTCGGCTGGGAAAACGTTTTTTTTGAGGGACCCTGCTTTCAACCCGCTGCACCGCACCTTTCCAAATTGTCGGGTCTATCAATGCTGAGTAGGCCTGACACGCAGCAGTGGGGGAGGCAATTCAGGTCATTATGACCTTGTTAACAAAGGATTAAGAACTATATTCAGCTCACCTTCAGAGTTTACCAGATCGCCCATGGAGTCCACACTGTTCAGGAATCACTTCAGGTAAGCAGGGTGGGAGTTGAATGGTTATGGAATCATCTCATTAGTTGACAGCTGCAAATATGCTATAAAAGCTCCCATCTCACAGCTGTTTACTTTCGAAGCTCAGAAGTTTACTACATTTTGAAGGCAGATGAGCTTTATGAGGTTGCAAGTGTTTGGAGTAATCTCTCCATCCACTGTCACTTCATTGGAACAACCTCTCTCACCATTGACAAATCGGTTCTGTCATCTCAAGTTCACCTGCCAGCTATTACATCAACATCGGTGCCCTTAAAACTATCTCACTTTGGTCCTCACAATCTCATCACGATCAGCCCCAACACCAGCAGCACCAACACACCAGCAGTCCCAACAACTACACCAATCTTCTCCGCAATCAACTGAAACTGCACAGGACACAAGGCATCAGCAACCGACCACATTTCTGCCTGGGATGCCAGGGATGGCCTTACCATGGCCACATTTACTTCACTTGACGCTGTACACCCTGGCCAGGTTGGCACTATTGTGTATCTGTAAAGCATGCACTCCCATGTTCCAGCACCAGGGAGCGCATACCCTGAAGTCCCAAGGGATCACAGCATACCTTGGGAGCACTGTATATAAGCCGGACCCTAAGGCCGGTTCCTCACTCTGGAGTGTCTTATTAAAGACTGAGGTCACTGTTACTTTAACCTCCCTGTGTGCAGTCTCATCTGTGTTAGGAACACAATAGCTGGCGACGAGTATACGAATCCAACGCAAAGATGCAGCAAACTGTGGGCATCCTGGAGAAGTTCGCGGAGGGTGAGGGCTGGGAAGCCTGTGTCGAATGACTAGACCAGTACTTTGTCGCCAACGAGCTGGACAGAGAAGGAAGCGCTGCAAAAAGGAGAGCGGTCCTCCTCATGGTCTACGGGGCACTGACATACAGCCTCATGAAGAATCTTCTGGCTCCGATGAAACCCACAGATAAGTCGTATGAAGAGCTGTGTACATTGGTTCGAGAGCATCTTAACCCGAGGGAGAGCTTGCTGATGGCGAGGTATCGGTTCTACACGTGCCAGCGATCTGAAGGTCAGGAAGTGGCGAGCTATGTCGCCGAGCTAAGGCGACTTGCAGGACAATGTGAGTTTGATGGCTACCTGGAGCAAATGCTCAGAGACTTTTTTTACAGGGCATTGGCCACAAGACCATCCTACGAAAACTTTTGACTGTAGAGACACCGACCCTCAGTAAGGCCATTGTGATAGCACAGTAGTTTATGCCCACCAGTTATAACACCAAACAAATCTCTCAGCACACAAATGCTAGCAATGTTAATAAATTAACTGGAACTGTATTTGTGAGCAGAAATGTACAGGTCAGAAACCTCGAGTATGCAACTGCCAGCAGGCCTCAGGTGACCCAGATGACTCAGAGTTTGCAACAAAGGATGAATGCAAGGCAATTCACACCTTGTTGGCGTTGTGGAGGCTTCCATTCAGCCTATTCATGCCGCTTCAAAGGGTATGTTTGCAAGAGCTGTGGAACAATGGAGCACCTCCAACGAGCTTGCAGACGAGCTGCAAGTTCTGCAAAACCTGCTAACCACCACGTGGCAGAGGAAGATCAGTCCATGGTGGATCAAAGCAATTTCGAGCCTCAGAGAGAGGAGGCAGATGCTGAAGTACACGGGTGCACACA
This sequence comes from Pristiophorus japonicus, assembly GCF_044704955.1. Classification (NCBI taxonomy): domain Eukaryota; kingdom Metazoa; phylum Chordata; class Chondrichthyes; family Pristiophoridae; genus Pristiophorus; species Pristiophorus japonicus. Next base: position 466,568,577 of record NC_091977.1, on the reverse strand, counting down.
TTTTCGATGAAATGTCCACCTATCATGCTAAATGTAAAATTGAATGGCTTACCCGTAGCCATGGAACTGGACACTGGCGCTAGCCAATCCATCATGAGTAAAAAGATTTTTGAGAGACTGTGGTGCAACAAGGCATTCAGACCAGCCCTGAGCCCCATCCCCAAGAAACTGAGAATGTACACCAAAGAGCTCATCACTGTCCTGGGCAGCGCCATGGTCAAGGTCACCTACGAGGGCATGGTGCAAGAACTGCCACTTTGGATTGTCCCGGGCGATGGCCCCACACTGCTTGGAAGGCGCTGGCTGGGCAAAATCCGCTGGAACTAGGATGACATCCGAGCGCTATCACATGTCGATGAGGCCTCATGTACCCAGGTTCTGAACAAATTTCCTTCCCTTTTTGAGCCAGGCATTGGAAACTTTTCTGGGGTGAAGGTGCAGATCCACTTGGTCCCAGAGGCATGACCCATTCACCACAAGGCGCGAGTGGTACCTCACATGATGAGGGAGAGAGTGGAAATCGAGCTGGACAGGCTGCAACGTGAGGGCATCATCTCCCCAGTGGAATTCAGTGAGTGGGCCAGCCCAATTGTTCCAGTACTCAAAAGTGATGACACGGTCAGAATTTGCGGTGATTATAAAGTAACTATTAATCGTTTCTCACTACAGAACTGATACCCGATACCTAAGGCAGACGACCTGTTTGCGATGCTGGCAGGAGGCAACACGTTCACCAAGCTCGACCTGACTTCAGCCTACATGACGCAGGAGCTGGGGAGTCTTCAAAGGGCCTCGCCTGCATCAACACACACAAGGGACTGTTCATCTACAACAGATGCCCGTTTGGAATTCGGTCGGCTGCAGCGATCTTCCAGAGAAACATGGAGAGCCTACTCAAGTTGGTACCACGCATGGTGGTTTTTCAGGACGACATATCGATCATGGGTCGAGACACCGTCGAGCACCTACAAAACCTGGAGGAGGTCCTCCAGCGACTGGATCGCGTAGGGCTGCGGCTGAAGAGGTCGAAATGCGCCTTCATGGCAACAGAAGTGGAGTTTTTGGGGAGAAAGATCGCGGCGGACAGCATTCGGCCCACAGACGCCAAGACAGAGGCTATCAGGAACGTGCCCAGGCCACAGAACGTCACGGAGCTGTGGTCGTTCCTGGGACTCCTCATCTATTTTGTAACTTCCTACCTGGGTTAAGCACCCTCTTAGAGTCCCTACATGTGTTATTACATAAAGGTGAGAACTGGGTATGGGGAAAAAACCAAGTAATTGCTTTTGAGAAAGCCAGAAACATTTTATGCTCCAACAAGCTGCTTGTATTGTGTAACCCATGTAAAAGACTTGTGTTAGCATGTGATGCGTTGTCGTACTGAGTCGAGTGTGTATTACAACAAGCTGACGTTGCAACCTATCGCCTATGCTTCCAGGAGTTTGTCTAAAACCGAGAGGGCCTACTGAATGATTGAGAAAGAAGCATTAGCGTGTGTGTTCGGGGTAAAGAAAATTCATCAGTATCTGTTTGGCCTCAAATTTGAGCTGGAAACCGATCACAAGCCCCTCACATCCCTGTTCGCTGAAAACAAGGGGATAAATACTGATGCCTCAGCCCGCATACAAAGGTGGGTACTCGTGCTATCAGCATATAACTACACTATCCGCCACAGGCCAGGCACCAAGAACTGTGCGGATGCTTTGAGTCGGCTACCATTGCCCACCACGGGGGTGGAAATGACGCAGCCTGCAAACTTGTTGATGGTGGCGCAGCCCGCAGACTTGTTGATGGTCATGGAAGCGTTTGAAAATGATAAATCACCTGTCCTGGCCTGCCAGATTAGAACTTGGACCAGCCAAGATACTCTGCTATCCCTAGTAAAATACTGTGTACTGCATGGGAGCTGGGCCAGCATCCCCGTTGAAATGCAAGAGCTAATCAAGCCGTTCCAGCAGCGAAAGGATGAGTTGTCCATTCAGGTAGACTGCCTGTTGTGGGGTAACTGCGTAGTGCTACCCAAAAAGGGCAGGGAGACATTCATCGTTCTCGGATCTCCACAGCACACACCCAGGTATAGTAATGATGAAAGCGATAGCCAGATCCCACGTGTGTTGGCCCACTATCGACTCTGACTTAGAGTCCTGTGTATGGCAATGCAGCGTCTGTGCTCAGTTGAGCAACGCGCCCAGAGAGATACCACTAAGTTTGTGCTCCTGGCTCTCCAGACCATGGTCGAGGATTCATGTCGACTATGCGGGCCGGTTTCTCGGTAAAATGTTCCTGGTGGTGGTGGATGCTTTTTCAAAATGGATTGAATGTGAAATAATGTCGGGAAGCACTGCCACCGCTACCATTGAAAGCCTGAGGGCCATGTTTGCCACCCACGGACTGCCTGACATACTGGTCAGTGACAATGGGCCATGTTTCACCATTGCCGAATTTAAAGAATTCATGACCCTCAATGGGATCAAACCTGTCACCTCGGCCCCGTTTAAACCAGCCTCCAATGGGCAGGCAGAGCAGGAAGTACAAACAATCAAACAGAGCCTCAAACATGTCACAGAAGGCTCACTCCAAACCCACCTGTCCCGAGTACTGTTCAGCTATCGCACGAGACCCCACTCGCTCACAGGGGTGCCCCCGGCTGAGCTACTCATGAAAAGGATACTTAAAACCAGACGCTCGCTGGTTCACCCCAACCTGCATGATCAGGTAGAGAGCAGGCGGCAGCAACAAAATGTAAACGATGGTCGCGCCACTGTGTCACGGGAAATTGATCTGAATGACCCTGTGTATGTGCTAAACTATGGACATGGTCCCAAGTGGATCGCGGGCACGGTGATAGCTAAAGAAACGAGTAGAGTGTTTGTAGTCAAACTAGACAATGGACAAATTTGCAGAAAGCACCTGGACCAAACAAGGCTGCGGTTCACAGAATGCCCTAAACAATGCACAGCAGACAGCACCTTTCTCGAGCCCACAACACACACCCAAAGGATCAACGACACCACCCCGGACCAGGAAATCGAACCCATCATGCCCAACAGCCCAGCAAGGCTAGGCTCATCCAGCAGCCCTGCAGGAGCAACAACACGCCAGCCCAGCGAGGGCACAGCCAACACACCAGATCAGACATTTGTACCGAGGCGGTCCACCAGTGAAAGAAAGGCTCCTGACCGCCTCACCTTGTAAATAGTTTTCACTTTGACTTTGGCGGGGGGAGTGATGTTGTGTATTTGTAAAGCATGCACTCCCGTGTACCGCCACCAGGGAGCGCATCCCCTGAAGTCCCAAGTGATCCCAGCATCCCTTGAGAGCACTGTATATAAGCCGGCCCCTAAGGCCTGTTGCTTACTCTGGAGTATCGTAATAAAGACTAAGGTCACTGTTACTTTAACCTCCCTGTGTGCACTCTCATCTGTGTTAGGAACACAATAGGCACCATCCCACATCAACACCATAAAGCATTCCTACAATGCCCAAGCTCCTCCCAGGATAAAACTTACACGAGCTGTCTGTGGCATATCCCGGGTCTGGTGTAATTTCGCACTTCAGGCAAAATCCCAGCAAGGGTGTGCTGATAGAACCATGAATATTTGTTCCAGTTTTGTTCGATAATAGTCACGATTGCAGCATGACCTTTACTGCATCCGTGCTCTGTTTCTGTCCATGGTTTTTGCATGGCTGTCATGAACCATACCTGCATATGTTAGCCTTGGTTTCTCCAGAGCCATCTTTCCATTCTTCATTCCGCTTCAAGTCAGTGTGTCACAGATGATTCTCTTGAAAAGAAAACTTCATGAGAGCTCAGATGACCCAACTGCTTGTGTGTGTACACAATTAATAGGTTTCTGTATTTCCCGAAAGGTTGTTCATGACCAGGACATTTCTTTTCCACCCTTCATGCTTCTGCTCACAGTACGTACATTGCTGTTCTATGGCACTACTGTACCTTCTTTGATGCTCCTAACTGGGTGGTTTATGGTCTCACCTTTTACTTAGAAAATGAGCTGTGGCTAGGTTCTATATAGCTGTAATGTGTTCTTTTGAGAACTCTGCACATTTGCAGTAATTTTGATCAATCTTAATCTGTCTATAAAGAGTCTCTCATGTCAGCTCTTATTCCACATATAATCCTATCCGATCAAAGATTCATGCAATTCTTAAAAAATTCATACAGCTGATAAATTTTTCAGTTCAATGACATATTTCTCCAGTTGTTTTCCTGTCTCTTGGTTGAAGTAAAACATTTTGGAGCAATTAACGGTCTCAATTTTCTTATGGTTGCATTGCCTCTGCCAGGATTCATTCTTCTGGAACTCTAGTAAACTGTAGTCCTCTCTCTCCTGACTGTCTATTAGGTACAAAAGCATTTTAGCTTTCATTTTCTCATCTCTGCCAGTTATTGCAAGTTCTCTATATAATTGTAATTGTTCTTTATAGTGCTTGCAGACTTTTGGAGAATCTGCTTTGATTTATAACTGTACTGGTGGTTTTAACAGGTCCATATCAGCAGGCTTTAGTCAGTTACACTGTACTTATCAGAAACTCTCTATTTAGCCAACGTTTATATCTCTCTCCTGATTTTAAATCAATAGCACCCACATTACACTATTACCGAAAGTAAAAATTACCCCAGAGTGTTTGGAATATCCCAAGGATATGAAAAGTGCGATGTAAGGGCAGTTGTAAAATAAAAACAGAAAATGCTGGAAATACACAGCAAGTCAGGCAGAATCTCTGGGGAGAGAAACAAAGTTAACGTTTCAGATCGATGACATTTCGTCAGATTTCGATGAAAGGTCATCGACCTGAAACATTGGCTGGAATTTTATTTGGGGAAGCGGATAGGGCTGGGGGTGGCGAGGGTCGGGGGGGGTTGGGGGGATCCGAAGCAAGCGGGAATACCAGGAGGCCGGCTTTCCAGCAGGCTCTGTCGATTTTACTGGCAGGGACAAATTTGAATGTCAGGCCTCAGTTTCCCGTCCACAGCCAGCTAGCTTGAGAGGCTGGCTGGCTGCGGGTGGGTAGGCCGCAGTTGCAAGAGGTTGGTCCCCTCGGGGGAGGAATCGGCGGGAATGGATCCGTAATCGGGAGGGAGATGGCAATCGGGAGGGGTGAGAGAGGATCGAGGGGGTTTGCAGGATCGGCAAGGGATCAGCAGGCAATGGTGTGTGGTCGGGATTGGAGAGGTCAGGGATTGGCAGGCAAGTGGGTATCGCGGCGGGGTTCGGGGATCGCGGTGGAGATTGGAGGTGGCCAGGGCAGGGGTGTTCGGCCCGGGATCGGGGGTGGGGTGAAGGATCGGCAAGGAGGAGGCCAGAGGATTGGGGTCGGCAACTAGAGGATCATGGCCGGCCTCATCATCATCGTTTCATGGGGGGTTGCGGGGGTGGCCTTGGAATGCGATCCGAGGCCTTGTGGGGGGTGGGGGGTGGGCATTGATTCGTGGTGGGGGTGAGGTGGGTGGGTTATGTAGGAACCCTGGATCCACGAGGTTGGTATAAAGCCACGTAACTCCTAGATGCAGCAGTCCCCACCTCTGGGTTTCACGAATTGTGTGAAACTTATCCACGGCAGTTAAACACAAAATGGAGGGGAAAATAGAGGCTTCCAGCCTCATTACAATGTTTAAATTGGGGTACCACCCCCTGCCAATGGGTTGGCTACCCACACCCCATCCCACCTCCAGGAAAACCGGAAGTGGGCAGGTTGGAGACAGGGTTCACATTTTTTAAATTTTACCGCCTCCATGCTCCAAACTGATTGTGTTCCTAACACAGATGAGACTGCACACAGGGAGGTTAAAGTAACAGTGACCTCAGTCTTTACTAAGGCACTCCAGAGTGAGGAACAGGCCTTAGGGGCCGGCTGATATACAGTGTTCCCAAAGGACGCTAGGATCCCTTGGGATTTCAGGGGATGAGCTCCTTGGTGGCGGAACATGGGAGTGCATGCTTTACAGATACACAACATCACTCCCCCCGCCAAAGTCAAAGTGAAACTATTTACAAGGTGAGGCGGTCGGGAGCCTTTCTTTCCCTGGTGTACCGCCTCAGTACAAATGTCTGTTCTGGTGTGTTGGCTGTGCCCTCGCTGGGCTGGCGTGTTGTTGGCCCTGCAGGGCTGTTGGGCGTGATGGGTGCGATTTCCTGGTCCAGCATGGTGTCGTTGATCCTTTGGGTGTGTGTTGTGGGCTCGATAAAGGTGGTGTCTGCTGTGGGTTGTTCAGGGCATTCTATGAACCGCAGCCTCGTTTGGTCCAGGTGCTTTCTGCAAATTTGACCATTGTCTAGTTTGACTGCAAACACCCTATTCCCTTCTTTAGCTATCACGTGCCCGCAATCCACTTGGGACCATGTCCATAGTTTAGCACATACACAGGGTCATTCAGATCACTTTCCCGTGACACAATGACGCGACCATCGTTTACATTTTGTTGCTGCTGTCTGGTCTCTACCTGATCATGCAGGTTGGGGTGAACCAGCGAGAGTTGGTTTTAAGTGTCCTTTTCATGAGTAGCTCAGCCAGGGGCACCCCTGTGAGCGAGTGGGATCTCGTGCGGTAGCTGAGCAGTACTCGGGACAGACGGGTTTGGAGTCAGCCTTCTGTGACTCATTTAAGGCTCTGTTTAATGGATTGTACTGCCCGCTCTGCCTGCCCATTGGAGACTGGTTTAAACAGGGCCAAGGTGACATGTTTGATCTCATTGCGGGTCATGAATTCTTTAAATTTGGCACTGGTGAAACATGGCCCGTTGTCACTGACCAGTATGTCAGGCAGGCCGTGGGTGGCAAACATGGCCCTCAGGCTTTCAATGGTGGCGGTGGCGGTGCTTTCCGACATTATTTCACATTCAATCCATTTTGAAAAAGCATCCACCACCACCAGGAACATTTTACCGAGAAACGGGCCCGCATAGTCGACATGGATCCTCGATCATGGTCTGGAGGGCCAGGACCACAAACTTAGCGGTGCCTCTGTAGGCGCGTTGCTCAACTGAGCACATACGTTGCATTGCCATACACAGGACTCTAAGTCAGAGTCGATACCGGGCTTCCACACGTGGGATCTGGCTATCGCTTTCATCATTACTATACCCGGGTGTGTGCTGTGGAGATCTGAGATGAACGTCTCCCTGCCCTTTTTTGGTAGCATGGCGTGGTTACCACACAACAGGCAGTCTGCCTGAATGGACAGCTTGTCCTTTCGCCGCTGGAATGGCTTGATTGGCTCTTGCATTTCAACGGGAATGCTGGCCCAGCTCCCATGCAGTACACAGTTTTTTACTAGGGACAGCAGAGGATCTTGGCTGGTACAAGTCCTAATCTAGCAGGCCGTGACAGGTGATTTATCATTTTCAAACGCTTCCATGACCATCAACAAGTCTGTGGGCTGCGCCACCATCAAGAAGTTTGCAGGCTGCACCATTTCCACTCCCATGGTGGGTAATGGTAGCCGACTGAGAGCATCCGCCCATTTCTTGGTGCCTGCCTTGTGGCGGATGGTATAGTTATACGCTGATAGCGCGAGTGCCAACCTTTGTATGCGTGCTGAGGCATTAGTATTTATCCCCTTGTTTTCAGCGAACAGGGATGTGAGGGGCTTGTGATCGGTTTCCAGCTCAAATTTGAGGCCAAACAGGTACTGATGCATTTTCTTAGACAAGCTCCTGGAAGCATAGGCGACAGGTTGCAACTTTCCCGCACCGTTAGCTTGTTGTAATACACACCCGACTTCGTACGACAATGCGTCACATGCTAGCACAAGTCTTTTACACGGGTTATACAATACAAGAAGCTTGTTCGAGCGTAAAATGTTCCTGGCTTTCTCAAAAGCAATTACTTGTTTTTTCCCCATACCCAGTTCTCACCTTTGCGCAATTACACATGTAAGGGCTCTAAGAGGGTGCTTAACCCCATTAGGAAGTTACCAAAATAGTTGAGGAGTCCCAGGAACGACCGCAGCTCCATGACATTCTGTGGCCTGGGCACGTTTCAGATAGCCTCTGTCTTGGCGTCTGTGGGCCGAATGCTGTTCGCTGCGATCTTTCTCCTCAAAAACTCCACTTCTGTTGCCATGAAGGCGCATTTCGACCTCTTCAGCCGCAGCCCTACGCAATCCAGTCGCTGGAGGACCTCCTCCAGGTTTTGTAGGTGCTTGGCGGTGTCCTGACCCGTGACCAATATGTCGTCCAGAAAGACCACTGTGTGTGGTACCGACTTGAGTAGGCTCTCCATGTTTCTCTGGAAGATCGCTGCAGCTGACCGAATTCCAAACAGGCACCTTCAAAGATTCCTCCAGTTCCTGCGTCATGTCGGCCGAAGTCAGGTCGAGCTTGGTGACCGTCTTGCCTCCTGCCCACGTCGCAAATAGGTCGTCTGCCTTAGGTAGCGGGTATTGGTCCTGTAGCGAGAAACAATTAATAGTTACTTTATAATCGCCGCAAATCCTAACTGTGCCATCACTTTTGAGTACTGGAACAATCGGGCTGGCCCACTCGCTGAATTCCACTGGGGAATTGATGCCCTCGCATTGCAGCCTGTCCAGCTCGATTTCCACTCTCTCCCTCATCATGTGAGGTACCGCTCGCGCCTTGTGGTGAATGGGTCGTGCCTCTGGGACCAAGTGGTTCCGCAACTTTGCCCCGGAAAAGTTTCCAATGCCTGGCTCAAAAAGGGAAGGAAATTTGTTAAGAACCTGTGTACATGAGGCCTCATCGACATGTGATAGCGCTCGGATGTCATCCCAGTTCCAGCGGATTTTGCCCAGCCAGCTCCTTCCAAGCAGTGTGGGGCCATCGCCCGGGACAGTCTAGAGTGGCAGTTTGTGCATCGTGCCCTCGTAGGTGACCTTGACCATGGTGCTGCCCAGGACAGTGATAAGCTCTTTGGTGTACGTTCTCAGTTTTGTATGGATGGGGTTCAGGGCTGGTCTGAATGCCTTGTTGCACCACAGTCTCTCAAACATCTTTTTACTCATGATGGATTGGCTAGCGCCAGTGTCGAGTTCCATGGCTACAGGTAAGCCATTCAATTTTACGTTTAGCATTATAGGTGGACATTTCGTCGAAAATGTGTGCACCCCGTGTTCTTTAGCATCTGCCTCCTTTCTCTGAGGCTCGAAATTGCTTTGATCCACCATGGACCGATCTTCCTCTGCCACGTGCTGGTTAGCAGGTGTTGTGGAGCTTGCAGCTCGTTTGCAAGCTCGTTGGAGGTGCCCCATTGTTCCACAGCTCTTGCAAACATACCCTTTGAAGCGGCATGAATAGGCTGAATGGAAGCCTCCACATTGCCCACAATGTGTGAATTGCCTTGCATTCATCCTTTGTTGGGGACTCTGAGTCATCTGGGTCACCTGAGGCCTGCTGGCAGTTGCATACTCGTGGTTTCTGCCCTGTACATTTCTGCTTGCAAACACAGTTCCAGTTAATTTATGAACACTGCTAGCACTTGTGTGCTGAGAGATTTGTTTGGTGTTATCACTGGTGGACATAAACACCTGTGCTATCGCAATGGCCTTACTGAGGGTCAGTGTCTCTGCAGTCAAAAGTTTTCGTAGGATGGTCTCATGGCCAATGTCCAGTACAAAAAAGTCTCTGAGCATTTGCTCCAGGTAGCCATCAAACTCACATTGTCCTGCAAGTCGCCTTAGCTCGGCGACGTAGCTCGCCACTTCCTGACTTTCAGATCGCTGGCACATGTACAACCGATACCTCGCCATCAGCACGCTCTCCCTCGGGTTAAGATGCTCCCGAACCAATGTAGACATCTCCTCATACGACTTATCTGTGGGTTTCACCGGAGCCAGAAGATTCTTCATGAGGCTGTATGTCGGTGCCCCGCAGACTGTGAGGAGGATCGCTCTCCTTTTTGCAGCGCTTCCTTCTCTGTCCAGCTCGTTGGCTACAAAGTACTGGTCTAGCCGTTCGACATAGGCTTCCCAGTCCTCACCCTCCGAGAACTTCTCCAGGATGCCCACAGTTTGCTGCACCTTTGCCTTGGATTCGTATCCTCGTCACCAGTTATTGTGTTCCTAACACAGATGAGACTGCACACAGTGAGGTTAAAGTAACAGTGACCTCAGTCTTTATGAAGACACTCCAGAGTGAGGAACCGGCCTTAGGGTCCGGCTTATATACAGAGCTCCCAAGGGATGCTGGGATCCCTTGGGATTTCAGGGGATGAGCTCCCTGGTGGCGGAACATGGGAGTGCGTGCTTTACAGATACACAACAGGTTGCTGCCGTGATGGTGATGTTCTTCCTTCCTTCAGGACATCAGGACTTCAAGGCTGGATAAGTTAGTTTACAACTGTCGCGTTGGTTTCTCTCCTTGTCTTGATGACATCAGCTTGGTCTCGGTTGTATGGCAAAGTTTGCCACACCTTCTGTTGGAAACAGGGGCCAGTTATACGATTTCAGTGGTTCTAATCTTGATGCCAAATCTGTTCAGAATTCTTTGTTTAAATTTGGCGGGCTTGATTCTTCTTTGCAATATTTTGGCGGGCTCGTTAAAGGTTGATATGTCTTAGGTGGGTTGATGTTCGAAAACTGTTTCCTGATGGAAATATTAGTTTGGTAATTGCAATGTCCTTTTTTGTTTAGTTTTTTGCACACAGGCAGGATTGGGCGTCTTTGTGATGTATATGCTGAAATGCTTTTCCAGACCCATATTGATGGGTAGCTATCTCTGGGTGATTTTGTGATGTTAATGTCTCTTATGGAGAAGGATTCTCAAATGCTCATCTCTCCAGACAGGTTAACTTAGTCCTCACACCCAGGTAGTCTCTCTGAATGAGATTGTCTCCTGTTAGTTCTTTAGGCCCACACAGAGCCTTGAATTTGTCTTTTAAAATACAAAATTCCATTATAGTTCGTAGTTTCTTCCATAAGCACTTTAGGGTTCCAAACTTTCCAGTAGGTAGTCCAAAATTAAATTTCCTTTCGACTGAGCCCAAACACTGGGGGGGGCGGTGGGTTCTTGTGAATTTTGCAACCCCCTTCAGTGGGGACTGGGAACTAAATATTCAGCAGTATTTGACAATTCGGAAGGAAAGACGGAAAGGAAAAGGAGGTGGGGTTGCACTGTTAATAAAGGATGACATCAGTGCAGTAGTGAGAAATGATATTGGCTCAGGGATCAAGATGTTGAATCAGTTTGGGTGGAGATAAGGAATAATAATGGGAAAAAGTCACTGGTGGGCGTAGTCTATAGGCCCCCTAACAGTAACTGCACTGTTGGACGGAGTATAAATCAAGAAATAATGGAGGCTTGTAATAAAGGAATGCCAATAATCAGGGGTGATTTTAACCTTCATATTGATTGGACAAAGCAAATTGGCCAGGGTAGCCTTGAGGAAGAGTTCATTGAGTGGATCCAGGATGGTTTCCTTGAACAGTATGTTGTGGAACCAACCAGGGAGCAGGCTATCTTAGATCTAGTACGGTGTAATGAGCTAGGATTAATAAATGATCCTGTAGTAAAGGATCCTCTAGGAATGAATGACCATAACATGATTGAGTTTCAAATTCAGTTGGAGGGTGTGAAAGTTGGTTCTCAAACCAGTGTCCTAAGCTTAAATAAAGGAGACTACAAAGATATGGGGGCAGAGTTAGCAAAAGTGGACTGGGATTAAAGTAGGGGACAGTTGATGAGCAGTGGCAGACATTTAAGGAGATATTTCATAACTTGCAACAAATATATATCCCAATGAGAAGGAAAGACTGCACGAGAAGGGATAACCATCCGTGGCTAACTAGAGAAATAAGGGATGATATATCAAATTGAAAACAAGGCCATACAATGTGGCCAAAACTAATGGGAGGCCAGAGGATTGGCAATCTTTTAAAAGCCAGCAAAGAACGACTAAAAAAATGATAAAGAGAGGGAAGACAGATTATGAAAGTAAACTAGCACGAAATATAAAATCAGATAATAAGAGTTTCTACACGTATATAAAAAGGAAAAGAGTGGCTAAAGTAAATGTTGGTCCCCTAGAGGATGAGACTGGGGAATTAATAAAGGAGAACAGGGAAATGGCAGAGACGTTGAACAAATATTTTGTATTGGTCTTCACGGTAGAAGACATTAAAAACATCCCAATGGTGGATAATCAAGGGGCTATAGGGAGGGAAGAACTTAATACAATCATGATTACTAATGAAGTAGTACTCGGTAAAATAATGGGACTAAAGGTGGACAAGTCCCCTGGGCCTGATGGCTTACATCCTAGGGACTTAAGAGGAGTGGCTGCAGAAATAGTGGATGCATTGGTTGTAATCTACCAAAATTTCCTGGATTCTGGCCAGTCCCAGCGGATTGAAAACTGCGAATCTAACGCCCCTATTTACAAAAGGAGGTAGACAAAAAGCAGGAGACTATAGACCAGTTAGCCTAACATCTGTTGTTGGAAAAATGCTAGAGTCCATTATTAATGAAGCAGTAGTGGGACATTTGGAAAAGCATAATTTAACCAAGCAGAGTCAGCATGGTTTTATGAATGGGAAATCATATTTGACAAATTTGCTGAAGTTCTTTAAGGATGAAATGAGCAGGGTGGATAAAGGGGAACCAGTGGATGTGGTGCATTTAGATTTCCAGAAGGCATTCGATAAGGTGCCACATAAGAGGTTACTGCACAAGATAAAAGTTCATGGGGTTGGGGATATTATATTGGCATGGATAGAGGATTGGCCAACTAACAGAAAACAAAGTGTCGGGATAAATGGATCATTATCCCGTTGGCAAACAGTGATTAGTGGGGTGCCGCAGGGATTGGTGCTGGCTCCTCAGCTATTTACAATCTATATTAATGACTTGGATGAAGGGACAGAGTGTAATGTAACCAAGTTTGCTGATGATATAAAGTTGGGTGGGAAAGCAAATTGTGAGGAGGACACAAAAATCTGCAAAGGGATAATGACAGGCTAAATGAGTGGGCAAAAATTTGGCAGATGGAGTATAATGTGGGAAAATGTGAGGTTATCTAGTTTGGCAGAAATAATAGAAAATAAAATTATAATTTAAATGGAGAAAAATTGCAAAAAAGTGCTGCAATGCAGAAGGACCTGGGGGTCATTGTGCATGAAATACAAAACGTTAGTATGCAGGTACAGCAAGTAATTAGGAAGGCAAATGGAATGTTGGCCTTTATTGCCAGGGGGATAGAGTATAAAATCAGAGAAGTCTTGCTACAATTGTACAGGGTATTGATAAGACCACACCGGGTGTACTGCGTATAGTTTTGGTCTTCGTATTTAAGGAAGGATATACTTGCATTGGAGGCTGTTCAGAGAAGGTTCACTGGGTTGATTCCGGAAATGAGGGAGTTGACCTATGAAGCTAGGTTGAGTAGGTTGGGCCTATACACATTTGAGTTCAGAAGAATGAAAGATGATCTTATTGAAACATATAAGATAATGAGGGGGCTCGACAACGTGGATGTAGAGAGGATATTTCCACATCGGCGAAACTAAAACTAGGGGATATAGTCTCAGAATAAGGCCCACCCATTTAAACTGAGATAAGGAGGAATTTCTTTTTCTCAGAGGGTTGTAAGTTGATAGAGAATTCAAACAGGCTGCAAAGTTGAGAAAACACAGACCCCTGCGAGCACATTGCATTAAGACATCAATCAACTTGACATTTCAGGACTTTAGGCTGGGAGCCAATTATGGGCTAACAACATATCAATTGAGCCAATAAGGTCAAAGGGGGCGAGTTCACAATTGTAAGTTGATCCAGGATAAGAACAACCATTTTTTGCCATGTGTTTCAGAAGGACAAAGGACCTGGCATAAAGCCAGCAGTTTGTTGCAGCTGCCAGAATAAAGTTACGTTAAACTATCACCGGAGTTCGCATCTCATTGAAAATTAAGAGATCTAACAATTTTGGCATCACGAACAGGATCGCTGAGGGAAGAAACTGAATTTTGGACATTGGACCTACATTGGCACTATTCCGAAAGCCTCCGGTTTGCGAACTCTCCGGTTGGTAATCGGCTCAAGATCCCATAGACGTCTAAACTTCGGCGGTGTGTTAGTTAATTCATCACCGACCCACTGATCGGCTGGAAAGCCTATGACTCGAGATCCCAGTAAAGAAATTAGTACTATGGCAGCAGAAGATAAGAGCAAAGAATTGCCTACAACTGTTAAAGGCGGGCAGGCACCACCTGAGGTTTTGATAGACGAAATCCTCAAACAATTGAAAGAATACATAGAGAAATTCGACTTAGCTTAAACCTGTATTAAGATCAAACAAAAGTACAAAACCTCCAAAGGACAAAGGTCCTTGGACAAGATCAAAAGGGTCTGGGGAAAAATGACCCGTTATGAAAAATAAAGAACGAACCAGATGGTCCTTAGTCGTTATGCGACAGATCCGACAGTGGAATGAAATTATAATGCATTCCCAACACGATAAGGACCTGACCAGTTACAAAGGACCAATTACAAGCGGTTTGTGAACAAATGAGACAGAAAAAGCTTGAACTTGAAAAATTGGAAGCTGAAGTTAAAGATCTTAAAGGTGAAATTAAAGAATGGAAAAAATCATTAGGTCAAGAGACAGTAATAGGAAAAGGAAAATATATCGGTCAATTCCCAGGGTACCTATGTTTGGATAAATTAAAAGCGCAAACCCGAAGACACGACCAAAGAATAGATACGGGTTCTGAGTCCTCCGACGATACAGGGTCAGAGGATGAAGAATTAGGGGTGCGCTTTGCCCCATTTAAAAAAAAAACGAGTTGGAGTCAAATCAGAAGAGACTGTGGATGAGGACGGAACCAAAGAAACGAAGAAAAGGCTGCATGAAAAATATTTAGTTCATGATCCAGCAGACCCAGAGAAAATTGATAAATGGTCCAAGGAGTTGCCCAATCCAAAGAAAGGGGGAGTAAAAACGTGGGACCAATTGGACCGCTTAAGAAATATATATCAACTTCATCCCTGGGACGGAGTGCAAATTTTGACCATAATGGTGCCAAAAACACAAGGAAGAAAATTGTACGACAAGGTAAAAGAACCTTTGGGGCAGGATGAGCAAGAATTAGATGCAGGTTGGGATGCGATTAAACACTGGCTGCAAGCCTTCAGTCCAGCTAAGACAGACTGGGGAAAAATTGCAGCCCGCCAACAGAAAGGAACAGAGGAGGTCCTGGAGTATGACGAACGGTTTAGATGCACGGAGCTAGAACATTCGGGTATGAATAATACGGATGAGGAAATGGATGAACAAGAGTTTGGATCCCTGAAAGCAGCTTTCGTGGCGGGTCTAAAGCCAGAACTGTCCAAAATGTTTAAGGTAGTGTTACCGGACTGGAAAGGTAGAGGAACTACCTTTGCAGCGTTGATGGATCGATGTAACCAATTAGACTGGGATATGGGAGCTAAAGTCCGAGCTGTGCAGACTATGGGATGGAAATCCCAGGATTCCGATAAACAGTCATTAGGAAAATTACCCATTATTGTGGGAAAGAAGGTCACTGGGCCAAGACGTGCAGGGCAAAACAGCAAGGTCACGGCCGGGGAAGAGGACGCAGCCAGGGATACAATTCAGCCAACAAGCCAGGCTTGTCACAAGATAGCGACCTCATAGAAGCATTTAAGCGACTGACAATACAACAACAGAAGGAGTTACTTGGGATAGCAAAAAACGATTGGAGCCCGCCCTGGCCCCACTCCTCGCACTAATACAACAGAGGGGAGATGGGCAATATATAACTGTGAGGGTGGGCGATAAGGATGTGGACTGTCTTTTAGACACAGGGGCGGAATTAACATGCTTACCCCTACAATATGGAGACGCTTTGCCATTGGATGGTAGGGCACGTACAGCCTATGGAGTTGGGGGCCATAAAATGGAAATTAAAAGACCAACACCAGTACTTATAGGGCTGGGTCCACATGAACGAACCACACCGGTCTGGATAGGCCCAGTAGATCAACCCCTTTTGGGAATGGACGTTCTAATCCAAGTAGATTCATCGTTGCATTTCGAGGATGGTCGGGTGACATGGTCAATTAGAACTTTGAAGAAAGAAGAATTGAAGGAACACCCGATATGGGCTAAAGATAAGAACTATTGTGGCCTACTCCAAATGGAGCCTGCGTCATTTACCGGGACCAAGCCGCCATGCACTAAACAGTATCCCATCAGTCCAACGACCATCGCGGGAATCTTACCGGTTATTCAGCAATTGGAGAAACAAGGGGTGCTTATTATAATGCATAGCTCCTCCAATAGCCCCGTGTGGCCGGTACAGAAATCTAATGAGACTTGGCATTTGACCGTCGATTATAGCAAAGCTAACCAGTGTATAGATCAAAAAGCTACTTTGGTTGCAGATCCCTCCACCATTTTTATTGCTCTGAAACCGGAACATAAATATTTCTCGGTTATAGAAACATAGACATAGAAACGTAGAAAATAGGTGCAGGAGTAGGCCATTCGGCCCTTCGAGCCTGCACCGCCATTCAATGAGTTCATGGCTGAACATGCAACATCAGTACCCCATTCCTGCTTTCTCGCCATACCCTTTGATCCCCCAGTAGTAAGGACGACATCTAACTCCTTTTTGAATATATTTAGTGAATTGGCCTCAACAACTTTCTGTGGTAGAAAATTCCACAGGTTCACCACTCTCTGGGTGAAGAAGTTTCTCCTCATCTCAGTCCTAAATGGATTACCCCTTATCCTTAGACTGTGACCCCTGGTTCTGGACTTCCCCAACATTGGGAACATTCTTCCTGCATCTAACCTGTCTAAACCCGTCAGAATTTTAAACGTTTCTATGTGATCTCCTCTCATTTTTCTGAACTCCAGTGAATACAAGCCCAGTTGATCCAATCTTTCTTGCTATGTCAGTCCCGCCATCCCGGGAATCAGTCTGGTGAACCTTCGCTGCACTCAATAGCAAGAATGTCCTTCCTCAAGTTAGGAGACCAAAACTGTACACAATACTCCAGCTGAGGCCTCACCAAGGCCCTGTACAACTGTAGTAACACCTCCCTGCCCCTGTACTCAAATACCCTCACTATGAAGGCCAACATGCCATTTGCTTTCTTAACTGCCTGCTGTACCTGCATGCCAACCTTCAATGACTGATGTCCTATGACACCCAGGTCTCGTTGCACCTCCCCTTTTCCTAATCTGTCACCATTCAGATAATAGTCCGTCTCTCTGTTTTTACCACCAAAGTGGATAACCTCACATTTATCCACATTATACTTCATCTGCCATGCATTTGCCCACTCACCTAACCTATCCAAGTCACTCTGCAGCCTCATAGCATTCTCCTCGCAGCTCACACTGCCACCCAACTTAGTGTCATCCGCAAATTTGGAGATACTACATTTAATCCCCTCGTCTAAATCATTAATATACAATGTAAACAGCTGGGGCCCCAGCACAGAACCTTGCAGTACCCCACTAGTCACTGCCTGCCATTCTGAAAAGTATCCATTTAATCCTACACTTTAATTCCTGTCTGCCAACCAGTTCTCAATCCACGTCAGCACACTACCCCCAATCCCATGTGCTTTAACTTTGCACATTAATCTCTTATGTGGGACCTTGTCGAAAGCTTTCTGAAATTCCAAATACACCACATCAACTGGTTCTCACTTGTCCACTCTACTGGAAACATCCTCAAAAAATTCCAGAAGATTTGTCAAGCATGATTTCCCTTTCACAAATCCATGCTGACTTGGACCTATCATATCACCTCTTTCCAAATACGCTGCTGTGACATCCTTAATAATTGATTCCATCATTTTACCCACTACTGAGGTCAGGCTGACTGGTCTATAATTCCCTGTTTTCTCTCTCCCTCCTTTTTTAAAAAGTGGGGTTACATTGGCTACCCTCCACTCCATAGGAACTGATCCAGAGTCAATGGAATGTTGGAAAATGACTGTCAATGCATCCGCTATTTCCAAGGCCACCTTCTTAAGTACTCTGGGATGCAGTCCATCAGGCCCTGGGGATTTATTGGCCTTCAGTCCCATCAATTTCCCCAACACAATTTCCCGACTAATAAGGATTTCCCTCAGTTCCTCCTTCTTACTAGACCCTCTGACCCCTTTTATATCCGGAAGGTTGTTTGTGTTCTCCTAAGTGAATACCGAACCAAAGTATTGTTCAATTGGTCTGCCGTTTCTTTGTTCCCCATTATGACTTCCCCTGATTCTGACTGCAGGGGACCTACATTTGTCTTTACTAACCTTTTTCTCTTTACATATTTATAGAAGCTTTTGCAGTCCATTTTAATGTTCCCTGCAAGCTTCCTCTCGTACTCTATTTTGCCTGCCCTAATCAAACCCTTTGTCCTCCTCTGCTGAGTTCTAAATAAGTTAGTTTGCAGGTACAGCAGGTAATCAGGAAGGCAAATGGAATGTTGGCCTTCATTGCAAGAGGGATGGAGTACAAAAGCAGGGAGGTCCTACTGCAACTGTACAGGGTATTGGTGAGGCCGCACCTGGAGTACTGCGTGCAGTTTTGGTCACCTTACTTAAGGAAGGATATACTAGCCTTGGAGGGGGTACAGAGACGATTCACTAGGCTGATTCCGGAGATGAGGGGGTTACCTTATGATGATAGATTGAGTAGACTGGGTCTTTACTCGTTGGAGTTTAGAAGGATGAGGGGTGATCTTAAAGAAACATTTAAAATAATGAAAGGGATAGACAAGATAGAGGCAGAGAGGTTGTTTCCACTGGTCGGGGAGACTAGAACTAGGGGGCACAGCCTCAAAATACGGGGGAGCCAATTTAAAACCGAGTTGAGAAGGAATTTCTTCTCCCAGAGGGTTGTGAATCTGTGTGAAATTCTCTGCCCAAGGAAGCAGTTGAGGCTAGCTCATTGAATGTATTCAAATCACAGATAGATAGATTTTTAACCAATAAGGGAATTAAGGGTTATGGGGAGCGGGCGGGTAAGTGGAGCTGAGTCCATGACAACTGGATCTTCCCCCTCCCACTCCAAGTTGAATTCTTGCCATTCCCCTCCATCCCTTCATTCTCTCTTCCACTTCCCCTCCTTCCACATCCCTTCCTCCATCTTGGCTCAATTATTCTCCTACCCTCGAACCCTGTCTGACCTGAAGATAGCACTTGGTCTTGACTATCTGTATGCAAAACCCTGGGGGAAGGGATGATGGGTCCAACCTTAAAAATAGAAATAGGTTTATATAAACTATCCATAATTCTATTCAAGGTTTCAGATATATCTTCACTTATTTATTTACAGAAAATAAAACATTAAGAGGTAACTGTAGATTGTAAAAATAGAAAAGCATTTTGAATTTTAAGCATGCTGGGTGTGAAACCACAGAAATGTTTTAACGATGAAGTATTTTAGGAGTGCTGCTATCATAAGGTTCACTCTCTAGGAGTGATATTGCTCTATGATGAATGTCAAAAAGGTAGCTCTGAAGGACGTGTACGACGGCATCGATTGGAAGGGTGTTGTGGCATTATTTCAAGTCAGAACTGTCTCAAGATGCCTCCATTAGACAAGCCAAGAGCCAATTAAAAAATAAAACCTTCATATCCCAAGTGAACAACTTTGACAAACAATGTGGTGTGTCATACAGAGCCAAAGGCACAGAGACGTCAAATGAAGAAGCAAGGGGATTGAACTGAGATCCGTGAACGTGTAATTAGGGCTGAACAACCACTTTGGACGTGCCACCTTACTTTAACCCTTTCCCACCTATTATTTTCTTGTTCTTTTGCTTTTAGTTGTAGGATGACATCATTTTACCCTCTCTCAACCCACTGATTTTTGGATACATCGGGGGCAAAATTCGGTGGCGCCCTGTTTGGGGCAGTAATTTTTTACTTTTAGAAAATTTGGTGCCCGGCGAGATGCCTTGCCAAACATTTTCCACCTCGTTAGCTCCTCCCTGCCATTAGTACTTCCAGGAGGCGCACAAGAGGCCAATTTCAGCCCCATCGTTCCTTGTTCCTGGGACACATACTGAGGTGAACATAGCTGTGTGTATCTTTATCAAAGTAGTCAGAGTAGGAATTGCAGGATAGCTCAGATGTATATGTGGCTTGAGGAGTGGTGCAGGAGGGAGGGATTCAAATTCCTGGGACATTGGAACCGGTTCTGGGGGCGGTGGGACCAGTATAAACCGGACGGTCTGCACTTGGGCAGGACCAGAACCAATATCCTAGGGGGAGTGTTTGCTAGTGCTATTGGGGAGGGGTTAAACTAATATGGCAGCGGGATTGGAACCTATGCAGGGAGACAGAGGGAAGTAAAATGGGGGCAGAAGCAAAAGATAGAAAGAAGAAAAGTAAAAGTGGAGGGCAGAGAAACTCAAGGCAAAAATCAAAAAGGGCCACATTAACAGCAACAGTCTAAAGGGACAAAGTGTGTTAAAGAGACAAGCCTGAAGGCTCTGTGCCTCAATGCGAGGAGTATTCGTAATAAAGTGGACGAATTAACTGCTCAGGCAGCTATTAACGAATATGATATAATTGGGATTTTGGAGACATGGCTCCAGGGTGATCAAGGCTGAGAACTCAACATTCAGGGGTATTCAACATTCAGGAAGCATAGACAGAAAGGAAAATGAGGTGGGGTAGTGTTGCTGGATAGAGAAGAAATTAAAGCAATAGTAAGGAAGGACATTAGCTCGGATGATGTGGAATCTGTATGGGTAGAGCTGCGGACTACCAAAGGACAGAAAACGCTATTGGGAGTTGTGTACAGACCACCAAACAGTAGTAATGAGTTTGGGGACAGCATCAAACAAGAAATTAGGGATGCGTGCAATAAAGTTACAGCAGTTATCATGGGCGACTTTAATCTACATATAGATTGGGCTAACCAAACTGGTAGCAGTACGGTGGAGGAGGATTTCCTGGAGTGTATTAGGGATGATTTTCTCGACCAATATGTCGGGGAACCAACTAGAGGGCTGGCCATCCTAGACTGGGTGATGTGTAACGAGAAAGGACTGATTAGCAATCTTGTTGTGCGAGGCCCCTTGGGGAAGAGTGGCCATAATATGGTAGAATTCTTTATTAAGATGGAGAATGACATAGTTAATTCAGAGACTAGGGTCCTGAAATTAAGGAAATGTAACTTCGATGGTAAGAGATGGGAATTGGCTAGAATAGACTGGCGAATGATACTTAAAGGGTTGACAGTGGATAGGCAATGGCAAACATTTAAAGAGCACATAGGTGAACTTAAACAATTGTACATCCCTGGTCTGAGTAAAAATAAAATGGGGAAGGTGGCTCAACCGTAGCTAACAAGGGAAATTAGGGATATTGTTAAATCTATGGAAGAGGCATATAAATTGGCCAGAAAAAGCAGCAAACTTGAGGACTGGGAGAAATTTAGCATTCAGCAGAGGAGGGTTTAATTAGGAGGGGGAAAATAGTGTATGAGAGGAAGCTTGCTGGGAATATAAAAACTGACTACAAAAGCTTCTATAAATATCTGAAGAGGAAAACATTAGTGAAGGCAACCGTAGGTCCCTTGCAGTCAGAATCAGGTGAATTTATAATGGGGAACAAAGAAATGGCAGACCAATTGAACAAACACTTTGGTTCTATATTCATGAAGGAAGAGATAAATAATCTTCCGGAAATACCGGGGGACCGAGGGTCTAGCGAGAAGGAGGAACTGAAGGAAATCCTTATTAGTCAGGAAATTGTTTTAGGGAAATTGATGGGATTGAAGACCGATAAATCCCCAGGGCCTGATAGTCTGCATCCCAGAGTACTTAAGGAAGTGGCCTTTGAAATAGTGGATACATTCGTGATCATTTTCCAACAGTCTATCGACTCTGGATCAGTTCCTATGGACTGGAGGGTAGCTAATGTAATGCCACTTTTTAAAAAAGGATGGAGAGAGAAAATGGGGAATTATAGACCAGTTAGCTTGACATAAGTAATGAGGAAAATGTTGGAATCAATTATTAAAGATGAAATAGCAGCGCATTTGGAAAGCAGTGACAGGTTCGGTCCAAGTCAGCATGGATTTATGAAAGATTGCTAATCAGTCCTTTCTCGGTACACATCACCCAGTCTAGGATGGCCAGCCCTCTAGTTGGTTCCTCGACATATTGGTCTAGAAAATCATCCCTAATACACTCCAGGAAATGCTTGACAAATCTTCTAGAATGTTTTGAGGATGCAACTAGTCGGGTGGACAAGGGAGAACCAGTGGATGTGGTGTATTTGGACTTTCAAAAGGTTTTTGACAAGGTCGCACACAAGAGATTGGTGTGCAAAATTAAATCACTTGGTATTGGGGGTAATGCATTGACGTGGATAGAGAACTGGTTGGCAGACAGGAAGCAAATAGTCGGGATAAACGGGTCCTTTTCAGAATGGCAGGCAATGACTAGTGGGGTGCTGCAGGGCTCAGTGCTGGTATCCCAGCTATTTACCATATACATCAATGATTTAGATGAAGGAATTGAGAGTAATATCTCCAAGTTTGCAGATGACACTAAGCTGGGTGGTGGTGTGAGCTATGAGGAGGATGCTAAGAGGCTGCACGGTGACTTGGACAGGTTAGGTGAGTAGGCAAATGCATGGCAGATGCAGTATAATGTGGATAAATGTGAGGTTATCCACTTTGGTGGCAAAAATACGAAGGCAGAATATTATCTGAATGGCGGCAGATTAGGAAAAGGGGGAGGTGCAACGAGACCTGGGTGTCATGGTACATCAGTCTTTGAAGGTTGGCATGCAGGTGCAGCAGGCGGTGAAGAAGGCAAATGGCATGTTGGCCTTCATAGCTAGGGGATTTGAGTATAGGAGCAGGGAGGTCTTGCTGCAGCTTACAGGGCCTTGGTGAGGCCTCACCTGGAATATTATGTTCAGTTTTGGTCTAATCTGAGGAAGGACGTTCTTGCTATTGAGGGAGTGCAGTGAAGATTCACCAGGATGGCAGGACTGATGTATGAGGGGAGACTGGATTGACTTGGCCTGTATTCACTGGAGTTTAGAAGAATGAGAGGGGATCTCATAGAAACAAATAAAATTCTGATGGGACTGGACAGGTTAGATGCAGGAAAAATGTTCCTGATGTTGGGGGAGTCCAGAACCAGGGGTCACAGTCTAAGGATAAGGGGTAAGCCATTTAGGACTGAGATGAGGAGAAACTTCTTCATTTAGAGAGTTGTTAACCTGAGGAATTCTCTTCCGCAGAGTTGTTGATGCCATTTCGTTAGATATATTCAAGAGGGAGTTGGATGTGGCCCTTGTGGCGAAAGGGATCAAGGTGTATGGAGAGAAAGCAGGAAAAGTGTACTGAGGTGAATGATCAGCCATGATCTTATTGAATGGTGGTGCAGGCTCGAAGGGCCGAATGGCCTACTCCTGCATCTATTTTCTATTTTTCTTTGTTTCTATGTTTCAAAATGTAGTCAATAAAACAAGAATTCTGTTACTATATTTGCAATGTTACGATGGACATAAATCATTGCTTAGTTCTAATCAGTTTAATAGTACTGAGTACTATTAATATATGACTACTATTAACAATGCAATTGTAAACTGGCAAAAGTCATTTTTCAAGATTACTTATTGATGGAAATGTTATAATGGGTAGAAAAATTTAGCAGATGTAGAAATATTGCAGCACATTGTTTAAATATTCATTTGGAAGCTTGTTATTTCAAAATTAGTTTACTTGTGCTATTAGTTGGAAATCAAATTAGAAATGGCTGCAGTTGTTGGTAATTACCTGGAATAGTAAATAAGCCACCATACATTGCCAAGCAGTGCATTTTTGATGGAACTGATCACCTCGTATATTCATGGGACGCCAGGAACTTCCTTGGTGATTCTCATGATCGGCCACTGTAACCTCAGTGAAAGATTGAGGTGAACCCTGACTGTATGTAAAAAGAGTTTCTGCCGATCTTCTCTCAAAGTTACGGCGGTCCATAGGGAAACCCCCCCGAAGAAATTTGCAGCGAGCAACTCGGACAGTTCCCCTGTGGAAGAATCTTTAGGCTGATGGCAATTCGTTCAGACCAAAGAAGACACTTGCATCATCACCAGCTATCAGCTGAACTATCCAACTAAAACCAGAGCCCTTCGGGTCAGATAAATTACTTTGATGTCAACGTTTTGCATTTGTAATGCATGTTACTCTGTATTTCTAGTAGCACGTGGAAGCAGAAGCAACACATCATTTAGATCTTGGTTTTCATTGCAAATTATAATTTTCTACCAATTTTTAAAAAGAATTTGACCTTTTATGTGAATTTGGGAAAGTTACTGGTGCAAAAGCAACTCCTGACTTTGCTGCCAAGCTATTATGAACTGTGATAATGCATTGTTGACCAAAAGACGTGGTCATAACTGGAAATAACCAAAGACTAAACACACTTATTGGTCTGCTGTCTGTATATCTCTAAAATTTCTAGGGGAAAAGACGTAAACAGTTGTAGCTGTCCAAGCTTGTTGCATGATTTTTTTAACAATGTTTTCACCGTTCTGATAAAACCACCCCATGCTAAAATTAGAAAGAGGTAAATATGCCTTTAGAAGTGATTCTATACTATAAATTGGGTATTAAGGAGGTAATTGCATTAACAAATCAAATTTGGCAAACCTTTTTCCCCCGTTCGACAAACACAGTGACATACATGATATCCTAATTTGAGGTGCATGAAAATAATGTCTGGCTGTTCCAGTTATCCTTTGACTCCAGTGACCAGGACAATGACTGCAGACAAATTTCAAATGGAAGGGAAAAGATTTTGACATTAGTCAGGCATCAATGTCAGGCTGGGTGTCATGAGTAACTGCTGCTCCTGTCAGGGCATTATATCCATTTTTCCAGCTTGCTGGCAACATCAAGGTAAACATGAGTTTTTTTTTAAAAGGCTTTCTAAATGTAATGGGGGCAATCAGTTGCACACATATGCCTTTCAGATCACACAGAATGAAGATTGTGTTATTTTGTTTTGAATTTCAAACACTTCTACTCCGTGAAATAGTAAAATCATAAACACAGTTGCTAATTTTACAACTGCAGATTAAAATGACTCTTCCAATGAGCTAACTTTATATTGGTGCACAGAGTTTGCATACATAGGATTGAAATGAGGGAGTTAGGAAAATAATTCCCTGTAGAAAAGCACTATTTTATGCATCAATAACTGAGAGGATCCTTTAATTCCACATTTATACTCAAAATGTGTTAAAAGCTGGTGACTGTGCTGGCCATGCTACAGTTTCAAAATCAACACCAATCCGCACATTTGAGCTAATTCTCCCAGCACTAAGAAATAGTAAGGTATTAAGTGGGGTCAGACTAAGAGAGAACACCGGATGGTCTAAGATAGGTTTACAGTGTATGGGCCGAAATTCACCATCCCCGAAGGGACGGCTACCACGGAGCTTGGGCGGTCAATCGAAAAAATGGATCGGCCGCCGCTGCGGTCGGATATTTTTCCCTCCCCGAGCCATATTCAGCTCGGGGAAGATTTCAGCGGTGTTCACTTCTGTGGAAACGGTGCGCTGAAGCCATTGTAAAGAAGGTTTCCAGCAGTGAGCCGCTGGAAACGGACTACTACAGCGAAATTCACCGAGGAAAAGGTAGGACTTTTCCCGGCAGTGCCCTCCCGAGGTTTTTGATGCAGTGCTCGAACATGACAACGCTGGGGGCCTTTGGTAGGTAAAAAGTTTTATTACTTATTATTATTTTTATTTCATTTTCCAGCATGCAGCCGCAGTATTTATCTTTTGATATAGTTTTATTCATTATTATTGTTTTTATTTCATTTTTTAGCATGCACAGTATTTATCTTTTCATATAGTTTTATTCATGATTATTGTTTTTATTTCATTTTTTAGCATGCACAGTATTTATCTTTTCATATAGTTTTATTAATTATTATTGTTTTTATTTCATTTTTCAGCATGCACAGTATTTATCTTTTCATATAGTTTTATGAATTGTTTTGGCTCCATTAAACCTGCTGAGTGCTGTTCAGAGATTTACACATACCCCTGCATTTTTGTACAACTTTCAGGTCTGACTCTTTAGTGGAGTCCTGTGGGCTGCAGATACCTGCTTGGCAGGGTTCACCGTGAGGATGGGAGGAGTGTTGGGAGAGTGACACCTGGTACACCTGGTCAGAAGCAGGGCGACACGCAGGAGAAGGCGTCACTGTCAACACCGTGCAGAAAGGCAGCGGGCAAGGGAGGCAGCAGCCATGATTTGTTCATTCTGCGCCAGACCAGCGTGCCTGACGTCTTCACCAGCCCGCATCAAGATTGCGGTTGGCTGCTTGGGAACAAAGGATATCTCCTGTCCACTTGGCTGCTCACTCACTGCAGAACCCCAGGACAGCAGCAGAGCATGCATACAATGACACTCATTGTGCCACCAGGTGCATCATCGAGCAGTGCATAGACATCCTTAAGCAGAGGTTCCGGTGCTTGCACCGCTCTGGTGGCACTCTTCTCAACGGGACTCCATAATCGTCATGGTCTGCTGCATGCTGCACAACCTGGCCATCATGAGGGGACATCCGCTGGAGGTCGAGCCAGCAGTACCACCTGAGGAGGAGGAGGAGGGCCCCAGTGTTAGGAGACATCGACCCACCCTGGAAGGGCTGGGTGCAGACTGGCCAG
This sequence comes from Pristiophorus japonicus, assembly GCF_044704955.1. NCBI lineage: Eukaryota > Metazoa > Chordata > Chondrichthyes > Pristiophoridae > Pristiophorus > Pristiophorus japonicus. The sequence continues at coordinate 466,541,939 of NC_091977.1, read as the reverse complement.
CACCCTTCTGGGAGGGTGCGTCCTCATGTATATGGAGGTGCCTGACAACTCCCCTGCAATCTCCCTCCATGCATTATGTACTGCCTGTCTCCCCACATCAGGAAACATTATTCTTCTTCTGTCCTCCACACCGTCCATCAGTGTCTCCAGCTCCATATCAGTGAACCTGTTGGCTCTCCTTGCACCTCTTACACCAGCCATCCTTCCAACCTCCTTCCACCCTCAGGGCCTTGCTGCAAATCTTGGCCTTTAAAAAGGCCAGGGAACAGCTGGCCTATTAGAAACCCTTACCTGCATGCTGAATTTCTCAGTGATCATAACGCTCAAATTAAGACAGCCGCACCGCTGAAAAATCCACTTTGGAAGGGTTCATTAGCGCCGGAACCCATTTGTTCACTTTTGGAGCTGAATATGGGGTGGCTCAGCCACCTAAAAATTTCGCCGTTAATGGCCACAAAAAGGTGGGGGGGAGCACCAGCTTTCCAGCGGTACTGAATTTCGGGCCTGTATGTGAACGCACAAAACATAGTAAACAAGGTTGGTGAGCTGCAGGCACAAATAGCACATGAGAATATGATGTCGTGGCAATAATGGAGACCTGGCTCAAAAAAGGCATGATTGGGTATTAAATATTCCTGGATAGAGAGTGTTCAAGAAGGATAGGGAAGGAAAGACAGGAGGTGGTGTGGCAGTATTGGTTGAGGAGAATGTCATAGTGCTGGAGAGAGAGGAAGTCCTGGAGGGCTCAAGGCCAGAATCTATATGGCTTGAGTTAAGAAATAACAGGGTGCCATTACACTACCAGGTGTATTCTACAGATCACCAACTAGTGGGAAAAATATGGAGCAGCAAATATGCAGAGAAATTACAGAGAGATACAAAAACTATAGAGTAATGATAATGGGGATTTCAACTATCTAATATAGGGCTCAATTTTCTCCAAGTCTGATTTCTGGCGTATTGCCAGAGTTGCGCCGCTTATTTATGTTGTGTATCTTTAAAGCTTGCACTCCCATGTTCCGACACCAGGGAGCTCATCCCCTGAAGTCCTAAGGGATCCCAGCATCCCTTGGGAGCACTGTATATAAGCCGGCCGCTAAGGCCTGTTCCTCACTCTGGAGTGTCTTATTGAATACAGAGGTCACTGTTACTTTAACCTCCCTGTGTGCAGTCTCATCTGTGTTAGGAACACAATAACTGGCGACAAGTATACGAATCCAACGCAAAGATGCAGCAAACTGTGGGCATCCTGGAGAAGTTCTCAGAGGGTGAGGACTGGGAAGCCTATGTCAAACGGCTAGACCAGTACTTTGTAGCCAACGAGCTGGACAGAGAAGGAAGCGCTGCAAAAAGGAGAGCGGTCCTCCTCACGGTCTGCGGGGCACCGACCTACAGCCTCATGAAGAATCTTCCGGCTCCGGTGAAACCCACAGATAATTCGTATGAGAAGCTGTGTACACTGGTTCTGGAGCATCTTAACCCGAGGGAGAGCGTGCTGATGGAGAGGTATCGGTTCTACACGTGCCAGCTATCTGAAGGTCAGGAAGTGGTGAGCTACATCGCCGAGCTAAGGTGACTTGCAGGACAATGTGAGATTGATGGCTACCTGGAGCAAATGCTCAGAGACTTTTTTGTACTGGGCATTGGCCACAAGGCCATCCTACAAAAACTTTTGATTGTCGAGACACCGACCCTCAGTAAGGTCATTGTGACAGCACAGGCATTTATGTCCACCAATGATAACACCAAACAAATCTCTCAGCACACAAGTGCTAGCAATGTTCATAAATTAACTGGAACTGTGTTTGCGAGCAGAAATGTACAGGGCAGAAACCACGAGTCTGCAACTGCCAGCAGGCCTCAGGTGATCCAGATGACTCAGAGTCCCCAACAAAGGATGAATGCAAGGCAATTCATACCTTGTTGACGTTGTGGAGGCTTCCATTCAGCCTATTCATGCTGCTTCAAAGGGCATGTTTGCAAGAGCTGCGGAACAATGGGGCACCTTCAACGAGCTTGCAGACGAACTGCAAGCTCTGCAAAACCTGCTAACCACCACGTGCAGAGGAAGATCGGTCCATGGTGGATCAAAACAATTTCGAGCCTCAGAGAGAGGAGGCAGATGCTGAAGTGGACGGGGTGCACACATTTTCAATGAAATGTCCACCTATAATGCTAAACGTAATATTGAATGGCTTACCCATAGCCATGGAACTGGACACTGGCGCTAGCCAATCCATCATGAGTAAAAGATGTTTGAGGGATTGTGGTACAACAAGACACTCAGGCCAGCCCTGAGCCCCATCCACACGAAACTGAGAACGTACACCAAAGAACTTATCACTGCCCTGGACAGTGCATGGTCAAGGTCACCTACGAGGCCACGGTGCACGAACTGCCACTCTAGATTGTCCCGGGTGATGGCCCCACACTGCTTGGAAGGAGCTGGCTGGGCAAAATCCGCTGGAACTGGGATGACATCCGAGCGCTATCACATGTCGATGAGGCCTCATGTAGCCAGGTTCTGAACAAATTTCCTTTCCTCTTTGAGGCAGGCATTGGAAACTTTTCCAGGGCGAAGGTGCGGAACCACTTGGTCCCAGAGGCACGACCCATTCACCACAAAGTGTGAGCGGTACCTCACATGATGAGGGAGAGAGTGGAAATCGAGCTGGACAGGCTGCAACGCGAGGGCATCATCTCCCCAGTGGAATTCAGCGAGTGGGCTAGCCCAATTGTTCTAGTACTCAAAAGTGATGGCACGGTCAGGATTTGTGGTGGTTATAAAGTAACTATTAATTGTTTCTCGCTTGAGGACCAATACCCGCTACCTAAGGCAGATGACCTATTTGCGACACTGGCAGGAGGCAAGATGTTCACCAAGCTCGACCTGACTTCGGTGTACATGACGCAGGAGATAGAGGAGTCTTCGAAAGTCCTCACCTGCATCAACATGCACAAGGGACTGTTCATTTGCAACAGATGCCCGTTTGGAATTCGGTCGGCTGCAGCGATCTTCCAGAGAAACATGGAGAGCCTACTTAAGTCGGTACCATGCACGGTGGTTTTTCAGGACTACATATTGTTCACGGGTCGGAATACCGTCGAGCACCTATAAAACCTGGAGGAGGTCCTCCAGCGACTGGATTGTGTAGGGCTGCGGCTGAAGAGGTCGAAATGCGTCTTCATGGCAACAGAAGTGGAGTGTTTGGGGAGAGTGATCGCGGCGGATGGCATTCGGCCCACAGACGCCAAGACAGAGGCTATCAGGAACGTGCCCAGGCCACAGAACGTCACGGAGCTGTGGTCATTCCTGGAACTCCTCAACTATTTTGATAACTTCCTTCTGGGGTTAAGCACCCTCTTCGAGCCCCGACATGTGTTATTGCATAAAGGTGAGAACTGGGTATGGGGAAAAAAACAAGTAATTGCTTTTGAGAAAGCCAGAAACATTTTATGCTCCAACAAGCTGCTTGTATTGTATAACCCGTGTAAAAGACTTGTGCTAGCTTGTGATGCGTCATTTTACGGAGTCAGGTGTGTATTACAACAAGCTAACGTTGCGGGGAAGTTGCAACCTGTCGTCTATGCTTCCAGGAGCTTGTCTAAGACCGAGAGGGCCTACAGCATGATTGAGAAAGAGGCATAAACGTGTGTGTTCAGAGTAAAGATAATGCATCAGTACCTGTTTGGCCTCAAATTTGAGCTGGAAACCGATCACAAGCCCCTCATATCCCTGTTCGCTGAAAACAAGTGGATAAATACTCGTGCCTCAGCCCGCATACAAAGGTGGGCACTCACGCTATCAGCATATAACTATACCATCCGCCACAGGCCAGGCACCGAGAACTGTGCGGATGCTCTCAGTCGGCTACCATTGCCCACCATTGCGCAGCCTGCAAACTTGTTGATGGTTTCGCAGCCCGCAGACTTGTTGATGGTCACGGAAGCGTTTGAAAATGATAAATCACCTGTCACAGCCTGCCAGATTAGGACTTGGACCAGCCAAGATCCTCTGCTGTTCCTAGTAAAAAGCTGTGTACTGCATGGGAGCTGGGCCAGCATCCCCGTTGAAATGCAAGAGCTAATCAAGCCGTCCCAGCGGCGAAAGGACGAGCTGTCTATTCAGGCAGACTGCTCGTTGTGGGATAACCACGTAGTGCTACCCAAAAAAGGGAAGAGAGACGTTCATCTCAGATCTCCACAGCTCACACCCGGGTATAGTAATGATGAAAGCGATAGCCAGATCCCACGTGTGGTGGCCCGGTATCGACTCTGACTTAGAGTCCTGTGTATGGCAATGCAGCCTGTGTGCTCAGTTGAGCAACGCGCCCAGAGAGATGTCACTATGTTTGTGGTCCTGGCCATCCAGACCATGGTCGAGGATCGTTTCTCGGTAAAATGTTCCTGATGGTGGTGGATGCTTTTTCAAAATGGATTGAATGTGAAATAATGTCGGGAAGCACTGCCACCGCCATTGAAAGCCTGAGGGCCATGTTTGCCATCCATGGACTGCCTGACATTCTGGTCAGTAACAACGGGCCATGTTTCACCAGTGCCGAATTTAAAGAATTCATGACCCGCAATAGGATCAAACATGTCACCTCGGCCCAATGGGCAGGCAGAGCGGGCAGTACAAACAATCAAACAGAGCCTTAAACGAGTCACAGAAGACTCACTCCAAACCCACCTGTCCCGAGTACTGCTCAGCTATCGCATGATACCCCACTTGCTCACAGGCTGAGCTACTCATGAAAAGGCCACTTAAAACCAGACTCTCGCAACAACCTGCATGATTAGGTAGAGAGCAGGCGGCAGCAACAAAATGTAAATGATGGTCGTGCCATTGTGTCACGGGAAATTGATCTGAATGACCCTGTGTATGTGCTAAACTATGGACATGGTCCCAAGTGGATCACGGGCACGGTGATAGCCAAAGGAGGGACTCGGGTGTTTGTAGTCAAACTCGACAATGGACAAATTTGCAGAAAGCACCTGGACCAAACGAGGCTGCGGTTCACAGACTGCCCTGAACAACCCACAGCAGACACCACCTTTTTCGAGCCCACAACACACACCCAAAGGATCAACGACACCATGCTGGACCAGGAAATCGAACCCATCACACCCAACAGCCTAGCAAGGCCAGGCTCACCCAGCAGCCCTGCAGGGCCAACAACACGCCAGCCCAGCGAGGGCATAGCCAACACATCAGAACAGACATTTGTACCGAGGCGGTTCACCAGGGAAGGAAAGGCTCCCGACCGCCTCACCTTGTAAATAGTTTTCACTTTGATTTTGCGGGGGGAGTGATGTTGTGTATCTGTAAAGCATGCACTCCCATGTTCCGCAGGGAGCGCATCCCCTGAAGTCCCAAGGGATCCCAGCATCCCTTGGGAGCACTGTATATAAGCCGGCCCCTATGGCCTGTTCCTCACTCTGGAGTGTCTTATTAAAGACTGAGGTCACTGTTACTTTAATCTCCCTGTGTGCAGTCTCATCTGTGTTAGGAACACAATAATATATGCGCGAGAAAAACTCATCCAAAGTTTCCCCGATGTTTGTGCTGTAATCTGGAGCCGCGTAGTGTGGCCAGTCGCGTCGGCGGGGTGCAGCCTGGGGTCTGTGCTGGAAACAGGAGCCGGGCCTTCTGCGCATGCGCGGGGAAGCAAAACTGATGTTCTTGACATCGCTGAAATAACCGTGCATGCGCAGTAGTAACCTCTCGCTCCCTCCCCACTCCCCCTTTCAGGGGCATCAAGCCTTCAGATTGGCTGTCTGCGACCCTCTCCGGTCCCTGAGTGAGGTACCTTCCTGGTCCGCTGAGGCCCCGAGTACATACCGGTCAGCTTGCTCCATCCCTCCCCGCCGATCCTCTCCAGTCCCCAGTGAGTGCCGGTCCAGTTCCGCTCTGCTTCCCGCCCCTAGCCCAGGCCAAATGGCCTCCGATTTACTTACCGACACCAATTTCCTTAACTCTCCGCAAGGGTTTTCTCGAGAAGCCACATACGCTGGCCTAAGTAGAAATGGAGTAACTATTAGCTGGCCAAAATTCCCTAAATGGCCAGAATTGGCGTCGGTGGCTGGTTACGCCCCCTTTTGAGGAAAAAAAATAGTTCCAAAAAAAACGTAACTAAATGAGTTACGCTGGTGCAAATTGATTGGGGAAACTGGGGAATTTAAGTTAGGCTCGAAAAAGCAGCCTGCTCCAAAAGAAACGGCGCAAATACTGAGGAAAATTGAGCCCTATAGTCTGGGATAGTAATCGTGTAAAGAGCAGAGAGGGGGAAGAAATTCTGTTCTGAAGTGTGTTCAGGAGAACTTTCTTGATCAACTTTCGAGATGAGTATGATTCTGGCCCAACGAGGAAGGAAGGATTACTGAATCTGGTTCTGAGGAATGAGGTAGTTCAAGTGGAGCAAGTGTCAGTAGGTGAACATTTAGGAACAGTGATTATAGTATCATAAGGTTCATATTAACTACAGAAAAGGACAGAATGCAATCGAGAATAAAAATGCTTAATTGGAGGACGGCCAATTTCAGTCGGATGAGAATGGATCTGGCCCGTGTAAATTGGAATCAAAGATTGGCAGGCAAAACTGTAGTTGTACAGTGAGCTGCCTTTAAAGAGGAAATAGTTCTGGTACAGTTGAGGTACATTCCTGCTAAAGTCAGAGCTCCCTGGATGATGAAACAGATAGAGAGTAAGATGAAGCAAAAAAAGAGTGCATGTGACATGTCAGGTCGGGAATACATCTGAGAATCAAGCTAAATACAGAAAGTTCAGAGGAGAAGTGAAAAAGAAAATAAGAGCAGCAAAGAGAGAGTATGAGAATAGAATGGCAACCAGCATTAAAGGTAATCCAAAAGTCTTCTATAGGCATATAAATAGTGAACAGGTAGCAAGAGGAGGGGTGGGGCCGATTAGGGACCAAAATTGAGACCTATGCATGGAGGCAGAGGATATGGCTGGGATACTAAATGAGTACTTTGCATCTGTCTTCACCAAGGAAGAAGATGCTGCCATAGAAACATAGAAACATAGAAACATAGAAAATAGGTGCAGGAGCAGGCCATTCAGCCCTTCTAGCCTGCACCGCCATTCAATGAGTTCATGGCTGAACATGAAACTTCAGTACCCCCTTCCTGCTTTCTCACCATAACCCTTGATCCCCCGAGTAGTAAGGACTTCATCTAACTCCCTTTTGAATATATTTAGTGAATTGGCCTCAACTACTTTCTGTGGTAGAGAATTCCACAGGTTCACCACTCTCTGGGTGAAGAAGTTTTTCCTCATCTCGGTCCTAAATGGCTTACCCCTTATCCTCAGACTGTGACCCCTGGTTCTGGACTTCCCCAACATTGGGAACATTCTTCCTGCATCTAACCTGTCTAAACCCGTCAGAATTTTAAACGTTTCCATGAGGTCCCCTCTCATTCTTCTGAACTCCAGTGAATACAAGCCCAGTTGATCCAGTCTTTCTTGATAGGTCAGTCCCACCATCCCGGGAATCAGTCTGGTGAATCTTCGCTGCACTCCCTCAATAGCAAGAATGTCCTTCCTCAAGTTAGGAGACCAAAACTGTACACAATACTCCAGGTGTGGCCTCACCAAGGCCCTGTACAACTGTAGCAACACCTCCCTGCCCCTGTACTCAAATCCCCTCGCTATGAAGGCCAACATGCCATTTGCTTTCTTAACCGCCTGCTGTACCTGCATGCCAACCTTCAATGACTGATGTACCATGACACCCAGGTCTCGTTGCACCTTCCCTTTTCCTAATCTGTCACCATTCAGATAATAGTCTGTCTCTCTGTTTTTACCACCAAAGTGGATAACCTCACATTTATCCACATTATACTTCATCTGCCATGCATTTGCCCACTCACCTAACCTATCCAAGTCACTCTGCAGCCTAATAGCATCCTCCTCTCAGCTCACACTGCCACCCAACTTAGTGTCATCCGCAAATTTGGAGATACTGCATTTAATCCCCTCGTCTAAATCATTAATGTAAACAGCTGGGGCCCCAGCACAGAACCTTGCGGCACCCCACTAGTCACTGCCTGCCATTCTGAAAAGTACCCGTTTACTCCTACTCTTTGCTTCCTGTCTGACAACCAGTTCTCAATCCACGTCAGCACACTATCCCCAATCCCATGTGCTTTAACTTTGTACATTAATCTCTTGTGTGGGACCTTGTCGAAAGCCTTCTGAAAGTCCAAATATACCACATCAACTGGTTCTCCTTTGTCCACTTTACTGGAAACATCCTCAAAAAATTCCAGAAGATTTGTCAAGCATAGACATAGTAAAGGAGATGGTAGAGGAGATACTGAATGGGATAAGAATTGATGAAGTCAAGGTACTAGAAAGTCTGGCTGTACTTAAAGTAGATAAGTCACAAGGACCGGATGGGATGCATCCTAAAACACTGAGGAAAGTGAAGGAAGAAATCGCGAAAGTACTGGCCATAATCTTCCAATCCTCCTTAGAAATGGAGCTGGTGCCAGAGGACTGGAGAATTGCAAATGTTACACCCTTGTTCAAAAAAGGGTGTAAAGATAAACTATAGACTGGTCAATTTAACCTCGGTAGTGGGGAAGTTTTTAGAAACAATAATCAGGGCCAAATTAAAAGTCACTTGAACAAGTGTGGATTAATTAAGGAAATCCAGCATGGATTTGTTAAATCGTGTTTTACCAAATTGATTGAATTTTTTCATGAGGTAACAGAGAGGGTTGATAAGGGAAATGCGGTTAACGTGATGTACATGGATTTCCAAAAGCCATTTGATAAAGTGCCACATAATAGGCTTGCCAGTAAAGTTGAATCCCATGGAAAAAAAGGGACAGTGGCAGCATGGATACAAAATTGGCGAAGTGACAGGAAACAGAAAGTAGTGATGAACGGTTGTTTTACAGACTGGAGGGAGGTATAGAGTGGTGTTCCCCAGGGGTCCACTGCTTTTCTTGATATATATTAATGACTTGGATGTGGGTGTACCGGGCACAATTTCAACATTTGCAGATGACACAAAACTCGGAAGTATAGTGAACAGTGAGGAGGATAGTGATAGACTTCAAAGGACATAGACAGGCTGATAGAAAGTGTGGACCCATGGCAGATGAAATTTAACACAGAAAAGTGTGAAGCGATACATTTTGTAGAAAGAATGATGAGAGGAAATATAAACTAAAGGGTACAATCCTGCATGAACAGAGAGACCTAGGGTATATGTACACAAATTGTTGAAGGTAGCAGGGCAGGTTGAGAAAGCAGTTAAAAAGCCTATGTGATGAATATAGGTATAGGGGCCGAAATTCAGGTCTGCCCGAAATGGGGCACATCTACCGGTTTTTGGCCTCCATTACCACCGTTATTTTTGAATCAGGAATCTGACCTAAATTCAGGTATTTTTTTGAAAAAAATGGTGCCCAGTGGTATTGGCCGGCAGGAATCAGGACTTTGCACTGGTGGGGTGGAGAGGTTGGATCGCCATTTCTATGGGGAAATTCACCTTCTGCTCATGAGCCCTTAATGAGCCAGCTGCTCCCTGGCCTTCTTAAAGCTAGGCCCTGAGGAGAGAAGGTGTTTGACTGGAGGACATGGCTGCTGGACCTGCTGGAGATGTAGCGAGGAGGGCAGAGAGCTGGAGAGAATGATGCAGGCTGTAGTGTATGGAGAAAGAGCCAAACTGAACACTGTGAGCTCAAAGTAAAGTGTGACCTTAGTCTTTTATTGCAGGTCTCCAGAGTGCCTCTCCAACTTGTGAAGCCTCCTTAAATACCTGTGCTCCCAAGGGATTATGGGATCCCTTGGGACTCCAGGGGATGAGCCCTCTGGTGGCTGTACAGAGTAAATACAAATATACATATATAACAACACCGCCCCCTCCCCCCGCAAAGTCAATAGTGTAACTATTTACAATGTGAGTCGATCTGGGACCCTTCTTGCCCTGGTTGATCATCTCGGTGTGAAAACTGGTGTTGTTGAATCATTTGTTGGGCCCTTGCTGGGCTGCTGTGCAGCTGGCTTTGCTGGGCTGCCTGGTGTGTTGGCCCAGCTGGGCTGCTGTGGATGATGGGTTCTGCTTCATGGTCAACTGTGGTGTCGGTAGCCACTGATGTGTATGTTGGGGGATCAAAAAAGGTAGGGTCCAAGGTGGGTTGTTCAGTAAAATCCGTGAATCTGAGTTTGATTTGGTCCAAGTATTTCCAGTGAATGCGTCCATTTGAAAGTTTGACCCGAAACACCCTGCTCCCCATTTGGTCATGACAGTGCTGGGAAGCCACTTGGGACTTTGTCCATAATTTAATCCAAATACAGGATCATTATTTCAAACTCGCGTGACACATTTGCGCTATCATGGTATGCACTTTGTTGAAGCCGCCTGCTCTCTACCGATCAGGGTGAACTAACGAGAGCATTGTATTAAGTTTTCTTTTCGTGAGCAGTTCAGCAGGTGGGATCCCAGTGAGTGAGTGGGGTCTTGTGCAGTAGCTAAGCATGATTCGGGATAGGCGAGTCTGCAGTGAGCCTTCAATTACCCTCTTCAAGCCTTGCTTGATGGTTTGCACAGCTCTCTCTGCCTGACCATTGGACGCTGATTTAAACGGGGCAGATGTGACATGTTTGATCCCGTTACGGGTCATGAATTCTTTGGACTCAGCACTGGTAAAACATGGTCTGTTGTCGCTCACCAGGATATCGGGTAGGCTGTGTGTGGCAAATATGGCCCGCAGGCTTTCAGTGGTGGCAGCAGACGTGCTAGCCGACATTATCTCACATTCAATCCATTTGGAGTACGCGTCTACAACCACAAGGAACATTTTACCCAAGAACGGGCCTGCATAGTCGATGTGTATCCTAGACCATGGTTTGGAGGGCCAAGACCATAAACATAGCGGCGCGTCCCTGGGTACATTGCTTAACTGCGAGCATATGTTACATCTGTGCATACAGGACTCTAAGTTCGCACCTATACCGGGCCACCATACATGGGATCTGGCTATCACTTTCATCGTTACAATGCCTGGGTGGGTACTGTGGAGGTCATTGATGAAGGTATCTCTGCCCTTCTTGGGGACCACTATTCGATTGCCCCACAGAAGGCAGTCTGCCTGTATAGACATTTAATCTTAGCGCTGCTGGAACGGCTTTATCTCTTCCTGCATTTCTACTGGGACACTGGACCAGCTCCCGTGAAGCACATAGCTTTTGACTAGAGATAATAAGGGATGCTGGCTTGTCCAGATTATGATCTGCCGGGCAGTGACGGGTGATTGCTCACTCTCAAATGCTTCCATAACCCTGGCTAGATCTGCGGACTGCGCCATTTCCAGCCCCGTGGTGGGCAATGGCAGCTGACTGAGAGCATCGGCGCAGTTTTCTGTGCCTGGCCTGTGGCAGATGGCATAGTTGTATGCGGACAACATGAGCACCCATCTCTGGATGCGGGCCGATGCATTGGTATTTATCCCTTTACTCTCGGAGAACAGGGATATAAGTGGCTTATGGTCAGTTTCCAATTCGAATTTCAGCTCAAACAGGTATTGATGCATTTTCTTTACCCCATAGACACACGCTAACGCTTCTTTCTCAATCATGCTGCAGGCTCTCTCAGCCTTAGACAGACTCCTGGATGCATAAGTAACCAGTTTCAGTTTCCCAAAATCATTAGCTTGTTGCACTACACACCCGATGCCATATGATGACGCATCACATGCTAGTACCAAACGCTTACATGGATCATACAACACAAGCAACTTGCTTGAGGATAACAATTTTCTAGCTTTTACAAACCCATTTGTCCCCTTTTCGTCGAAATACATGCAGTGGTTCTAATAGCGTGCTGAGACCCGGTAAGGAGTTTCCAAAGTAGTTCAGGAGTCCCAGAAACGACCGCAGCTCCATCACGTTCTCTGGCCTCGGTGCGTTTCCGATTGCCTCCCTCTTTGCGTTGGTGGGCCTGATGTCGTCTGCCGCAATCCTCCTTCCCAGGAACTCTAATTCAGGTGCCAGGAAAACACACTTCGAGCGTTTTAACCTCAGCCCCATGAGGTTGAATCGACTAAGAACCTCCTCCAGGTTCTGCAGATGCTCGACTGTGTTCTGACCTGTGACCAAGATGTCGTCCTGGAAGACCATGGTGTGCGGTACCGACTTCAGTAAGCTTTCCATGTTTCTCTGGCATATCGCCGCCATCGATCGGATTCCAAATGGGCATCTGTTATAAACAAAAATATCTTTGTACGTGTTGATGCAGGTGAGGGCCTTCGATGATTCCTCCTGTTCCTACGCCATGTAGGCTGAAGTCAGATCCAGCTTCGTGAACGTCTTTCCTCCTGCCAGCGTTGCAAAGAGGTTGTCGGCCTTTGGTAGTGGGTATTGGTCCTGCAGGGAGAAAAGATTGATAGTTACTTTGTAATTGCCAAAGATTCTGATGGTGCCGTCTCCCTTGAGGACTGGGACAATAGGACTGGCCCACTCGTTGAACTCGATCAGGGAAATGATGCCCTCTCTTTGCAGCCGGTCTAGCTCGATCTCTTCCTTTTCTCTCATCATGTATGGTACTGCTCTCGCCTTGTGATGGATGGGTCGTGCCCCCGGAATTAGGTGGATCTGCACTTTTGCTCCTTGGAATTTCCCGATGCCTGGTTTGAACAGCGAAAGAAATTTGTTTAAGACCTGGGAACAGAAAGTGTCATCAGTGGGCGATAGCGCTCGGATGTCGCCCAGTTCCAGCATATCTTTCCCAGCCAGCTCCTGCCGATCAGCATGGTACCATCACCCGGTATCACCCAGAGTGCACCGCTCCATCGCAGGAGACCTTTACGGTAGCACTGCCGATTACAGGAATCAGTTCTTTTGTGTAAGTTCTTAGTTTTGTGTGAACTGGAGTTAAGACTGGCCTTGAGGCCTTGTTACACCACAATCTTTCGAAAGTCTTTTTGCCCATGATGGACTGGCTTGCGCCCGTGTCCAGCTCCATTGACACCGGGAGTCCATTTAGTTCAACATTCAGCATTATCGGGGGACAATTCATGGTGAATGTTTGCACCCCATGTACCTCTGCCTCCTCGATCTGAGGCTCTGGTTCATCATGATCTTCCGTGGATCTGTCCTCCTCTGCAATATGGTGGTTTGCAGGTTTAACAGGCTTTGCAGCTCGCCTGCACACTCCTTGGAGGTGTCCCATTGTTCCACAGCCCTTGCAATCGTACTCTTTGAATCGCATGAATGGAAACAATGATCACCCCACAGCGCCAACAAGGTGTTAATGGCCTTGCATTCATCACCCTTGATGGTGGACTCTGAGATATCTGCAGACGTGTAGCTGCAGGCATGTGTGACCTGCCCTGTACGTTACAATTCGAAAAAAACATCACTTTGTTCACAGCACTTGTAGCAGCACTTGTGTGCTGAGAGATTTGCTTCATATTGTCACTGGTGGCAATGAACGCCTGGGCCATCGCTATGACCTTACTCAATATTGGCGTCTCTACAGTCAAAAGTTTGTGAAGTATGGTTTCGTGGCCAATGCCAAGTACGAAAAAGTCTCTGAGCATGTGCTCCAAATTCGCAATATCCTGCAAGGCGTCTTAGCTCGGCGACATAAATCACCACTTTCTGGCCTTCAGACCTTTTGTAGGTGTAGAACTGGTACCTCGCCATTAGAAAGCTTTCCTTCGGGTTCAAATGCTCTCGGACCAGTGTGCACAAATCGGCGTACGATTTCTCCGTGGGTTTCGCTGGAGTGAGCAGATTCTTCATGAGGCTATACGTTGGTGCCCTACAGACGGTGAGGAGGATCGCCCTTCGTTTGGCAGCGCTCTCTTCCTAATCTAGCTCGTTGGCCACGAAGTATTGATCGAGTCGCTCCACAAAGGTTTCCCAATCATCTCCCTCCGAGAAGTTCTCCAGGATGCCCACTGTTCTCTGCAGCTTTGGGTTCGCTATCTGTATCTCGTTACCAGTTGTAGTGTATAGAGAAAGAGTCAGACTGAACACTGTGAGCTCAAAGTTAAGTGTGACCTTAGTCTTTTACTGCAGGTCTCCAGAGTGCCTCTCCAACCTGTGAAGCCTCCTTAAATACCTGTGTTCCCAAGAGATTATGGGATCCCTTGGGACTCCTGGGGATGAGCCCTCTGGTGGCTGTACAGAATAAATAGAAGTATATATATATATATATAACACAGGATGTGGACGGAAGGGGGTGAGTCCTGTACCCCGATGCAGGGAGACTGGGTTGGGAAGTGTTCACCAATGTCTGGCAATGTCTAGCCGTGGAGGTTTCATGGACCTCCATTCATGACTGGACAGCCACCCAATGCCGAAAAAAGATGAACGACATAATTCATCTGATGAAAGTGAGTACCTGTTCCACCAACTGCTGACCTTCTATCTGTGAGCCTCTCCTTCATCCTTCTTTTATTTCCCACCTTCACTATATCGTCACTCAAGCAGCATTTCACTGTTGAGGCCTGTTTATATATGTGTGTGTTGTTGCAATGGAGTTTCCCTTTCATGTCACAGTTACAGCTGCATGTCAGGGACACACACTTGTACACTCATTTCTGAGGCCTCATGACACTGCTACTCAGGAACCATTCTTTGTTTTGCAGGCCAAGGTTGTGCACAACTGGATGGAACAGAGGAGGTCTGGTGGTGGCGAGTCCCAGCTTCAACTCCTCACACCTTTGGAGGAGAGGGTAGAGGCGCTAGTGGGCAGACATGCTGCATTCTCTGTGGTCACCTGTGGGCCTCCAGGCCAGATCCAAGACCGTCCCATCCTCTGTCGCTGAACTACAGTACGCGACGACGCTTGCGTCTGCGCACATTCAGAAGCTGAACTCCAAATCATCATCAACATCTTCACCGAGGTGTACGAAAGCATAGGCCTTACACTAATCATCTGAAAGACAAAGATCTTCCACCAACCTTACCCCGCCACACAGCACTGCCCCACGGTCATCAAGATCCACAGCGCGGCCCTGGATAATTTTGACCAATTTCCATACCTCGGGAGCCTATTATCAGCAAAGGCAGATATCAACGACGAGGTTCAACACCGCCTCCAGTGCACCAGCGCACTGAGGAAGGGAGTGTTCGAAGATCAGGCCCTCAAATCTGGCACCAAGCTTATGGTCTACAGGGCTGTATTGATACCCGCCCTCCTGTATGGCTCAGAGACGTGGACCACATACAGTAGACACCTCAAATACTACCAGCGATGCCTCTGCAAGATCCTGCAAATCCCCTGGGAGGACAGATGCGCCAACATCTGTTTTCCATCAGGCCAACATCCCCAGCATCAAAGCACTGACCACACTCGACCAGCTCCGTTGGGCAAGCCACATTGTTCGCATGCTCGACACGAGACTCCCAAAGCAGGCGCTCGACTTGAAACTCCTACACAGCAAGCGAGCCCCAGGTGGGCAGAGGAAATGTTTCAAGGACACCCTCAAAGCCTCCTTGATAAAGTACAACATCCCCACCAACACCTGGGAGTCCCTGGCCAAAGACCGCCCTAAATGGAGGAAGAGCATCCGGGAGAGCGCTGAACATCTTGAGTTTTGTCGCCGAAAGCATGCAGAAATCAAGCGCAGGCAGCGGAAGGAGCGTACGGCAAACCAGACTCCCCACTCACCCTTTCCTTCAACGACTGTCTGTCCCACCTGCGATAGAGACTGTAATTCCCGCATTGGACTGTTCAGTCACCTGAGAATTCATTTTTGGAGTGGAAGTAAGTCTTCCTCGATTTTGAGGGACTGCCTATGATGATGATGATGCTGATGCTGAGCATTATGGGTAAGTGAGACCCTCCTTTAATGCTCTTTCCCTGAAAGAGCCAGTGCCAACTGTACCTTTCCTTTTGAAAGTGTGCGAGTTGCAGCCTCCATGCGTCAATCACCTACCTCCCCCTCATGGCATCCCTTGTGCCATTTATGTTTGCAGGTGAAAGGTCGTGAGACCCAACAAGCAGGTCCTAGCACTGATACAAATGGAAGGGCAATGGAGGAGGGCAGCCTTGAGGGGACTGAAAGCCAAGACCAAGCAGATGATGAGATGGAGAGTGGGAGGCGAGGCCTGGATGAGAGCCTTGAGGGGACAGAAATCATGGTGATCCTGACACCCAAGAAGGCATTGGGGCCTCAAGCCTAGATGACAACCTAGAGCCCCCTCCATCCATTGGCAAGCACTCAGATGAGGCAGAGGTCGAGGGTAGCACTGGTAGCACTGCGTCACTGCTTCCACTCACATGCGCCAGCTCAGATACTGGGAGTACACGGTCGGATTTAGTGGAAATAGTAGAGGGGCCTGCACTGGGTGTTGCACCGGGGCCGAGCAGGCTGCAGCATGGTGACAGGCAAAGTGAACCTCAGGTGCCATCTCTCCGGGGCGCGAGTCTGCTCCGGAGTTTTGTTGAGGAGGACTCAGGCGAGCCCATTGATATTGGGGCTTATGAAAGAAGGGTAGTAATTTCAGGATTGCTACCAGTGCCATGTACTAGTCAGAGTAGAAATAGTAGGATCGCTAAGATGAATACGTGGTGCAGAAGGGAGGGATTCAAATTCCTGGGACATTGGAACCGGTTCTGGGGGAGGTGGAACCAGTACAAACCGGATGGTTTTCCCCATGTGCAGGACTGGAACCAATGTCCTAGGGGGAGTGTTTACTAGTGCTGTTGGGGAGGGATTATACTAATATGGCAGGGGGATGGGAACCTATGTAGGAAGACAGAGGGAAATAAAATGGAGGCAGAAGCAAAAGATAGAAAGGAGAATAGTAAAAGTGGAGGGCAGAGAAACCCAAGGCAAAAATCAATAACGGCCACATTACAGCAAAATTCTAAAGGGACAAAGAGTGTTAAAAAGACAAGCCTAAAGGCTCTGTGCCTCAATGCGAGGAATATTCGTAATAAGGTGGATGAATTAACTGCACAGGCAGGTATTAACGATTATGATATAATTAGGATTATGGAAACATGGCTCCAGGGTGACCAAGGCTGGGAACTCAACATCCAGGGGTATTCAACATTCAGGAAGGATAGACAGAAAGGAAAAGGAGGTGGGGTAGCGTTGCTGGTTAAAGAGGAAATTAACGCAATAGTAAGAAAGAACATTAACTTGGATGATGTGGAATCTTTATGGGTAGAGCTGCGGAATAACAAAGGGCAGAAAACGCTAGTGGGAGTTGTGTACAGACCACCAAACAGTAGTAGTGAGGTTGGGGAAGGCATTAAACAAGAAATTAGGGATGTGTACAATAAAGGTACAGCAGTTATCATGGGCGACTTTAATCTACATATAGATTGGGCTAACCATGTTGGTAGCAATGCGGTGGAGGAGGATTTCCTGGAGTGTTTAAGGAATGCTTTCTAGACCAATATGTCAAGGAACCAACCAGAAAATTGGCCATCTAGACTGGGTGTTGTGTAATGAGAAGGGACTATTAGCAATCTTGTTGTGTGAAGGCCCCTGGGGAAGAGTGACCATAATATGGTAGAATTCTTTATTAAGATGAAAAGTGACACTGTTAATTTAGAGACTAGGGTCCTGAACTTAAGGAAATGTAACTTCGATAGTATGAGATGTGAATTGGCTCGGATAAACTGGCAAATGATACTTAAAGGGTTGACAGTGGATAGGCAATAGTAGACATTTATAGATTACATGGATGAACTTCAACAATTGTACATCCCTGTGTGGAGTAAAAATAAAACGGGGAAGGCGGCTCAACCGTGGCTAACAAGGGAAATTAAGGATCGTGTTAAATCCAAGGAAGAAGCATATAAATTGGCCAGAAAAAGCAGCAAACCTGAGGACTGGGAGAAGTTTAGAATTCAGCAAAGGAGGACAAAGGGTCTAATTCGAAGGGGGAAAATAAAGTATGAGAGGAAGCTTGCAGGGATCATAAAAACTGACTGCAAAAGCTTCTAAAGATATGTGAATAGAAAAAGATTAGTTAAGACCAATGTAGGTCCTTTGCAGACAGAATCAGGTGAATTTATAATGGGGAACAAAGAAATGGCAGACCAATTGAACAAATACTTTGGATCTGTCTTCACTAAGGAAGACACAAATAACCTTCGGGAAATACTAGGGGTTCGAGGGTGTAGTGAAAAGAAGGAACTGAAGGAAATCCTTATTAGTCAGGAAAATGTGTTCGGGAAATTGATGGGATTGAAGGCCGATAAATCCCCAGGGCCTGATAGGCTGCATCCCAGAGTACTTAAGGAAGTGGCCCTAGAAATAGTGGATGCATTGGTAATCATTTTCCAACATTCTATTGACTCTGGATCAGTTCCTCTGGACTGGAGGGTAGCTAATGTAACACCACTTTTTAAAAAAGGAGGGAGGGAGAAAGCGAGTAATTATAGACCGGTTAGCCTGACATCAGTGGTGGGTAAAATGTTGGAATCAATTATTAAAGATGAAATAGCAACGCATTTGGAAAGCATTGACACGATCGGTCCAAGTCAGCATGGATTTATGAAAGGGAAATCATGCTTGACAAATCTTCTAGAATTTTTTGAGGATGTAACTAGAGAGTGGACAAGGGAGAACTCGTGGATGTGGTGTATTTAGACTTTCAAAAGGCTTTTGACAAGGTCTCACACAAGAGATTAGCGTGCAAAATTAAAGCACATAGTATTGGGGGTAATGTATTGACATGGATAGAAAACTGGTTGGCAGACAGGAAGCAGAGAGTTGGAATAAACGGGTCCTTTTCAGAATGGCAGACAGTGACCAGTGGGGTGCCGCAGGGTTCAGTGCTGGGACTCCAGCTATTTACAATATACATCAATGATTTAGATGAAGGAACTGAATATCTCTAAGTTTGCAGATGACACTAAGCTGTGTGGCGGTGTGAGCTGTGAGGAGGGTGCTAAGAGACTGCAGGGTGACTTGGACAGGTTAGGTGAGTGGGCAAATGCATGGCAGATGCAGTATAATGTGGATAAATGTGAGGTTATCCACTTTGGTGACAAAAACAGGAAGACAGAATATTATCTGAATGGTGACAGATTAGGAAAAGGGGAGATGCAACAAGACCTGGGTGTCGTGGTTCATCAGTCATTGAAGTTTGGCATGCAGGTACAGCAGGCGGTGAAGAAAGCAAAGGCATGTTGGCTTTCATAGCGAGGGGATTTGAATATAGGAGCAGGGAGGTCTTATTGCAGTTGTACAGAGTCTTGGTGAGACCAAACCTGGAATATTGTGTTCAGATTTGGTTCTCTAATCTGAGGAAGGATATTCTTGCTATTGAGGGAGTGCAGCGAAGGTTCACCAGACTGATTCCCGGGATGGCAGGACTGACATATGAGGAGAGACTGGATCAACTGGGCTTGTATCAATTGGAGTTTGGAAGAATGAGAGGGGATCTCATAGAAACATATAAAATTCTGACAGGATTGGACAGGTTAGAGGCAGGAAGAATATTCCCGTTGCTGGGAAGTTCCAGAACCTGGGGTCACAGTCTAAGGATAAGGGGTAAGTCATTTCGGACCGAGATGAGAAGAAACTTCTTCACTCAGAGAGTGGTTAACCTATGGAATTCTCTACCGCAGAAAGTTGTTGAGGCCAGTTTATCGATATATTCAAAAGGGAGTTAGATATGGCCCTTACGGCCAAAGGGATCAAAGGGTATGGAGAGAAAGCAGGAAAGGGGTACTGAGGTTGAATGATCAGCCATGATCTTATTGAATGGCGGTGCAGGCTCGAAGGGCCGCATGGCCTGCTCCTGCACCTAATTTCTATGTTTCTATGTTTCTGTGTTTCCCAGATTTTGGGGGCAGTGGCAAGGGTACTGGACAGGTTGTCAGAAATGGTCAGGGGGGTGAAGGAGTCTGCCTCCCGCATTGTCGACAGCTCTGCGCACTCCATGGAGCTCATCGTTGCCAGTGTGCAGGCGATAGTGGACTCCCAGACAAACTGTGCGGATCCAGCTGTGATGCTGCAAGTCTTTGATGACGTGGCAGCTACCAGTACAGCACAGGCGCAAGGGAGCGAATGCATCGGTGCTGCTTTGGAGAGAATGGCCGTGGCCCTGGAAGTGCAGAATGCTCTTATGCACTCGAAGCAACAGGCCACGGAGCGTCTAACTGCTGTCATCTCTGTAAGCTTTGAGACTGTGGCTGCTCTCATGCAGTCTCAGCTCAATGCCACCCGACACCTTAGTGTTGCCTTCATGGCTGGGTCCAGCACGGGCCTTCCAGTGTGGCCCCACAACATCAACCTGAGCTCCCTCAGATTGGTGGTGGTGGTAATGTCCCGCCCCTGGGGAGTGATGCAGGTTCCTCGGACCAGGATCCTGATGATGTGCTCTCTCAGGAACACACCATTCTTAACCCCAGACCTGTCACTCTGCCATTGCATCCAACCATGGACTCGCCCAAGCCAAGGCCAACTGAACTGTCCAAGGAGGGTGCTGACCAGTCTTCAGCCAGCCCTTCCAGGGCCAGAGCTAGTCAAGGGACATAAGGTTACTGTGGTGTAGTAATAAAGGAACGGCAATAATCATGGGTGATTTTAACCTTCATATTGATTGGACAAAACAAATTGACCATGGTAGCCTTGAGGAGAAGTTCATAGAATGTATCCGAGATAGTTTCCTTGAACAGTATGTTGCAGAACCAACCAGGGAGCAGCCTATCTTAGATCTAGTCCTGTGTAATGATGCAGGATTAATAAATGATCTCGAAGTAAAGGACCCTCTCGGAATGAGTGACCATAATATGGTTGAATTTCAGACATGATCTTATTGAATAGTGGAACAGGCTCGAGAGGCCAAATGGCCTAATCCTGCTCCTATTTCTTATGTTCTTATATAATAGGATAGGCACGTGTAAAGGGGGTTATAAAGAAATGCAGAAATTATGTTGTGTTAGTTTTTTGCACCATTTTTTATGATGTTATAAATCTTTATTTTGTGTCCCTATATCTGACCAGGTGTATAATTTGATGGTAGGCAATGATGGATGAAGGGCCTCATTGGAATGGCCATGGAAAAGTGAAGCTGAAGGTTCATGTGGGTATGAGATCATCTGAAACGTGCAGCAATAAGGCAGGTCTGCACTTCCTTTGCAGGGTTGGGATGGCGACGACACCTCCTGTGTGGCTGGCGACGCGCATCCTTATCCTCCTCCTCTTCCTCCTGCACCTCCTCCTCCTACTGCGAGCCTCGTCCTGAGGTTGTACTGCTGGATCGACCTCCAGCGGCTGGCTCCTCATCATTGCCAGGTTGTGAAGCATGCAGCAGATGATTATGAAGATGGAGACCCGTTCAGGCGAGTACTGTAATACTCCTCCAGAGCAGTCCAGGCAACGGAACCTCTGTTTGAGGATCCCGATGCACTGCTGGTGGTGGAATGAACGTCGTTGTCGGAATGTTGGCCATCAGTCCTTGGGTTCCGAAGTGGAGTCAGCAGCCAAGTGGACAGGGGATATCCCTTGTCCCCAAGCAGCCATCCACAATCCTGGTTTGGGCCCGAGAAGAAAGCGGGCAAACTGCTCTGGTGCAGGATGAAGGCACCGTGGCTGTTGCCTGGATACCGGGCATCAACTGCCATGATCCTACACTGGTGATCGCGCACCAGCTGGATATTCAGGGAGTGGAATGCCTTTCTGTTCATAAAAATCTCCGCATGGGTTTGTGGTGCCCTCAGACTGACGTGTGTGCAGTCGATGGCCTCCTGCATCCTGGGGAACCTGCAATGCGCACAAATCTGGCCTGTCACTCCACCTGTTTCTGCCTGGTCATCGGGAACGATATTTATTGGACTCTTCTCTTATAGAAAGCATCGGTCACTTGTTGGATGGAGCGATGGGCAGAGAACTGTGAGATATTAGAAATGTCTGCAGTTGCAGACTGGAAAGAGCCAGTTGCATAAACATTCAGCGTTATGCTGACTTTTGTTTCAACACTGAGAGCTATCCTTAGCCTTGTCTGAGGCTGCAAATCTAGATGCAGGAGATTGCACAGTTCCCCCAGAATGTCCTTCCTAACTAGAAACATAGAAACATAGAAATTTACAGCGCAGAAGGAAGCCATTTCGACCCATCATGTCTGCGCCGGCCAACAAAGAACCGCACGGCCCTCGATCAGCAGCCCTAAAGGTTACATATAAACCTATGAACAATGAACAATGGCGGAAAAGTAAAGAGCACGCAGCCCAACCAGTCCGCCCCACAGAACTGCGACACTCCTTACTCTGAAACATTCTACACTCCACCCCAAGCGGAGCCATGTGATCTCCTGGGAGAGGCAAAAAACATAAAAACCCAGGCCAATTTAGGGAAAAAAAAAATCTGGTAAAATTCCTCTGCGACCCATCCAGGTGATAGAAACTAGTCCAGGAGATCACCCTGGCCATATTCGATTCCCTGCAGGACTTACCATCATATCTGCGCCGGCCAACAAGAGGTTATCCAGTCTAATCCCAATTACCAGCTCTAGGTCCATAACCCTGCAGGTTACAGCACTTTAAGTGCCCATCTAACCATCGCTTAAAAGTGGTGAGGGTTTCTGCATCCACCACTCTTCCAGGCAGTGAGCTCCAGATCCCCATAACCCTCTGCGTGAAGAAGCCTCCCCTCTAACCCTTCTAAACCTTCCACCAACCACCTTAAAAACTATGCCCCCTCGTAATAGACCCCTCCACCAATGGAAAGAGGCATTTACTATCCACTATGTCCAGGCCCCTCAATATTTTGAACACCTCAATGAGGTCTCCTCTCAACCACCTCTGTTCCAATGAGAAAAAACCCAGCCTATCCAATCTGTCCTCATAACTAAGATTTGCCATTCCATGCAGCATCCTAGTAAATCTCCTCTGCACCCTCTCTAGTGCAATCACGTCCTTCCTATAATATGCTGACCAGAACTGCACGCAGTACTCCAGCTGTGGCCGAACCAAAGTATTATACAATTTAAGCATAACCTCCCTGCTCGGCCAATAAAGGCAAGGATTCCTTATGCCTTCTTAACCACCTTATCCACCTGGCCTGCTACTTTCAGGGGATCTGTGGACCAATGGTGGAGCAGTTGGAGGCGTGGCCTATTCAGTTGGAGCTCTGTTGCTGTGAGAGAAGGAACTCCCTGCTGTTGCTCCTGTCTGGGAGGCCTTGAGTGAGCCCTGTGAAACAGCCCAGGAAGAGGAGGAAGGGGCTTTCTACATTCCAATCCATTCAGAGGGAGAGGAGGAGAGCGGAAAATTCAACAAACTTTAATACTGCTGCAGAGAGTTGGAGAGAGGGGGAAAAAAAGAACAACTATCCAGTGTGGAAGGAGGGAAACTTCATTAACCAAAGGTGGGTGTGTTTTGGTGCATTCCCCTAAAGACTTTGTTTTATCGGTGGGGGGAGGAAAGAAGACTTGCTAGAGGGCCGGAACATCGCGGGGGGTGTGTGTGTGTGGAAGTGTGTGTGGGGGTCTTGCTTACAGCTAGGCCCCACACACCACTGAAGCACCCCTCCCCCATTGCCTAGCCTGGGATAGCTGGAGCTACCTGGCTGAAGAAATATTAATCACCTATTTAACATCGTTGGGAGTGTGTGTCTGGGTGGCTCCAGCTATCCCAGGTGAAGACATCTTCTCCCCCCACCCGAAGACCATCTACAAAGACTGTGTTTGTTTTTCCATCATCTGGGGAGTGCACACCAAGAAAAACACCCACCCATCACTGTGAGGGGAGACCTGCCCTCGCAGCTTCCCTCTTTCCCACCCCCTCTCCCTTTCTCTCTCTCTGTCTCTCCCCTCTCTCTCTGAGAGCCCCTTTCCTCCTAATTGGAAAACCAATTAAGACAACTGAGCAGAGGGAGCAAGGCCCCTCCCCAATTGTTAACTAGGGGAGAGGTGTGCCTCTTTTAGAGCTCCCTCTGTTCAAACACCAACGAGGCCATTTAAGACCATTAAGGCCTGTGACTTTGGGATGGGTGTGGCCCTTAAAGGGACTCCGTGATGGCGACCCCATCCACGCCGGTGGCAGGGCCAGCAAAGACATATGCGCAGGTGGTGTCCACATCCACGGCGCCTCCTGCGCCTCCTGCTGCCCTGCCACCTTTCAGACTAATAACAAAAAAACACGGGGTCAAGAGCTACACTCACCCCACTATGAGCATCGAGGAGTGCGTGCGGGCGATGGCTGGGGTAGTCGGCCCCTCGGCCATTGTCGCAGCCTCCAAGATGTCAGGAGGTGTCCCTGGCCCTTGAAAAGGGGCTCACGGTGGGCGGGACGTTCCTGCCGGTGGACCCTCTCGAGGCCACCGCGCAGAGGGTCATCCTTTCAAACGTCCCGCCCTTTGTTCCTGCTGAGCTCCTCCTCCCTCACCTACACCAACTGGGGGAGGTAAGGTCAGGGATCAACCCCATACCGCTCGGCCTCAGGGAGAACAGCCTGCGCCATGTGTTCTCCTTCTGCCGCCAGCTTTTTGTCCGGCTGGCGGGGGAGGAGACGACAGAGGGCAATTTTAATGTGGTGCACGAGGGGACTGCATACCGCGTCTTCTGGATGTCGGGTGCCATGCCTGTAGGGAGGTGGGGCACGTTCGCAAGAACTGCCCCGCCTCCAAGGCCGCCAAACCACCGAGGGTTGCCACCCCTCCCCCTAGTTGCGTCCGCGTGCCGGGAGCCGTAGGTGCGCAGGCATCGTTGGGGGCCTTTGTTTTCACGGCCTCCGGCGGGGGGGAGGGAGAGCGTCCGATCGGAAGGAAGGCGCGGAGGAAGGCGAAACATCTCGAGGCGGGTCCCCTCAGTGCGCCAGACAATTTGATCACCGCGCTCAGCCCAACCCTGTCACCGGCGAGCGCAGTGTGCCCTGAGCCCGTGCCCGAGCCCTTGACCAATATCACAGAGGGGCTCGGGCGCGGGCAAGATAAGAAAAAGGGGGGAGTGGAGCGGGTGGCCTCGGCAGACATGGAGGTCTCCCTGCCTCCGCGCCCCCCCAGGAACAAAAGGAGGCGCCGCTCCAATGAGGCGGAGGAGGAACAACATCCCTCCGCGGAGGAGTCGGTGCCCGCCGCGTGCCCCGCGTCCCCCACCAGCGCCCCCAAACTGCGCCGTAGGCGAGAGGAGTCTGTCCCCGGGGAGGGTGAGACAGTCGAGGCTGCCCAGCCTCTGCCTCCCGGGGATGGCGTGGAAGATCTGCCTGTCATGGGGGGCGTGGGGCCAGCGGAGGAATGCATTGCCGCCGGGTCGAGCGTCCCGGGGGCTGAGGCGGGCGGGGCCGAAAAGGCCGAACCTGAGCCCGTCCAGCCAATACCCAACTTCCCCCAGGAGTCGCTCGGCCCGGAAGAAACAAAAAATGTTAACAATTTTAATGATTCTGTACACGCTAGGCCGGGGGGTGGCGGCGGGGAGTGGGAAGAACAACAACCCTCGCCCCCTACTTTGGAGCTGGGGTACTTGGAGGACCTGGAGAATTTCTTTGGCCAGGTTTCTCCGGGTTCCCCGGCTCCTGAGGCGGAGGAGGAACCCCTTCCGCTGTCGCTTCCTGACCCAGCACCGCTTTTAAAAGAGCTGAGTGGGGATTCCTCTGCCGACGATCCTGGGGGTGGGATCGTTGCAGAGCCAGGGCCGGATGGAGCGGCCGGGCCATTTGCCGTATCTCGTGCGGTCGACGGGCCAGTTGCTGGCGGCGACCTCCCGGAGGGGGACGGGGACTCGGTGGGGGACGAGGGAGAAGATCTCGAGTCCATCGCCAGTGAGGCGGTGGATCTCCTCGTGCCCGCCGCTGAGTCCCCCCTCATTCCTGCAAAGGAACTCCGGGACTTTTTGGTCCAGAGCCAGGGTCGCCGCAACCGAGCCCATCTGGCCCGGGAAAGATGGTCCGAGCCGGGGCTACTCGTCGCGTCCGTCCGCGCCGCCACTAAAACCATGGCCGCGGGCGGGCCCTTATCAAAGGCTCAAGGCCTTGAGCTGTGCTGGCTCAAAAGGTTCCTCGCTGGGCTGCTGAAGGAGTGGAGGTCAACAAACGACTCCACTCCCCCCCCACAATAGGTTAGGTAGAGGTTGCACTATGCTTTTATCATGAAGATAACCATAGCCAGCCTCAACATCAACGGCGGCAGAGGGACACGCCATAGATTTAACAAATTTTCGCTCCTTCGGGAGAGTAAATATGCGGTGTGCTTCCTGCAAGAAACCCACACCGTTCCAGGAGACAAAGCCACGTGGCTCCTGGAATGGCAAGGAGAGGTCCGCATGAGCCACCTCACCGCCACTTCTTGTGGGGTGGCCATCGTGCTGGCCCCGCATTTTCAGCCGGAGATCTTGGGGGTCGAGGAGCCCATGCCAGGCCGCTTGCTGCACATCACGGTTCGCCTGGGGGACGTGCCGCTCCATCTCGTGAACGTGTATGCCCCTCAGCCCGGCCCACAGCAAACGCGCTTCTTCGAAGAAGTGTCCGCTCTTCTTTGCTCCGTCGACGTCGGCGACTGCATTGTACTCGGGGGGGATTTTAACTGCACCCTCGAGGCGAGGGACCGCTCTGGTGCCCCGCAGAGCATGACGACGATCGACAAGTTGCGGGACCTGGTCGGGACCTTCGACTTGGTGGACGTCTGGCGAAATCTCCACCCCGACTCCAGCGCCTTTACTTGGGTGAGGCCTGGAGTAGGATGGTCTAGAGTCGACCGCCTTTACGTGTCTCGGGCGTACGTTTCCTGCATCCCGGCAGCCTCCATGTGGCCGGTGCCGTGTTCGGACCACCACCTGGTGTGGGCGGAGCTTGCTTCACTCCGCGCGAGGACGGGGTCCGCGTACTGGCATTTTAACAACGAGTTGTTCCATGACTCGTTCCGTCGTTTCTGGTCCGACTGGAGAAGGAAGCAGGGGGGCTTCCCCTCCTTGAGGCTATGGTGGGACGTGGGCAAGGCTCACGTCCGCGTCTTTTGTCAAGAGTACGCGAGGGGGTCGACCAAGAGGCGGGCGGCCAGGGTCGGGCGCCTAGAAAAAGAGGTGCTCAACCTGGAGTCCCGTCTTGGTCAAGTCGTTGAGGACACGGCCCTGCGGACGGTGTACGAAGCGGAAAAGGCCACGCTGAAGGGCCTGCAGCTCGTCGGGTCCCGAGGCGCGTTCGTGAGGTCGCGGATCCGGTTCCTGCGGGATCTGGACCGCGGCTCCCCTTTCTTCTACTCGCTGGAAAAAAGACAGAGTGTCCATAAGCAGCTCGTGACGCTGCTTGCCGACGACGGATCTCTCGTCTCGGATCCGGAGGGCGTCAACAACAGGGCCCGTGAATATTACGGGGCTCTGTTCTCTCCGGAGCCGTCCAGCGAGGAAGCGCGCAGAGTTTTGTGGGAGGGCCTGCCGAAGGTCAGCCCGGAAGGCGGCGAAAATCTGGAAGCTCCGCTAAGCCTGGCGGAGCTGACTGGTGCCCTCGACTGGCTCTCGAGGGGAAAAGCCCCGGGGCTGGACGGGCTGACCGTGGAGTTCCACAGGGCGTTCTGGGACGTCCTGGGGAGCGACTACGCGCGGGTCCTGGGGGAAAGTCTGGCGACCGGGGAGATGCCCCTCTCTTGGCGCAGGGCAGTCATCGTCCTGCTGCCTAAGAAGGGCAATCTCCGCCTCCTTAAGAACTGGCGCCCGGTCTCCCTCCTCAGCACGGCCTACAAAATCTTCGCCAGGGCGATGTCTGCTCACCTTGGCGCCGTGCTGGACCACATGATCCACCCTGACCAGTCCTACACGGTCCCGGGCCGGACAATCCACGATAACATCCATCTGGTCCTGGACCTCATCCATCATTCCCAGGAGGCTGGTCTGTCGGTCGCCTTCCTATCTCTCGACCAAGAGAAGGCGTTCGACAGGGTGGATCACGACTATCTGTCCGGGACTCTGCGCGCTTTCGGGTTCGGGACGCATTTCGTCGCCCAGATCCAACTTTTGTATGCCGCCGCGGAGTGTCTGATTAAGGTTAACGGGTCCTTGACGGCGCTCCTTCGCTTTGGGAGAAGGGTGCGCCAGGGATGCCCCATGTCCGGCCAGTTATATGCCATCTGCATGAGCCTTTCCTGCGCCTCCTGCGGACGAGGTTGACGGGACTGGCTCTGCAAGGGCCGGGCGTGGAGGTCGTCCTCTCGGCTTACGCCGATGACGTGCTCTTCGCGGTAGAGGATCCCGCTGACTTGCGGAGGATGCGTGAGTGCCAGGAGATTTACTCGGCCGCATCCTCCGCCAGGATCAACTGGGAGAAATGTTCCGGACTCCTGGTGGGTCAGTGGCGGGTGGACTCCCTGCCGGAGGAGCTCAGGCCTTTTGCCTGGAGCACGACCCATCTCCTCTATCTGGGAGTCTACCTTAGCCCCGACGAGGAAGCCTGGCCGGCGAACTGGCAAGAGCTGGAGGCCAAGGTCGCCGCTCGCCTAGGGCGCTGGACAGGGCTGCTCCGAGTGCTGTCCTACAGGGGTCGAGCGCGAGTCATAAACCAGCTGGTGGCCGCCATGCTGTGGTACCGGCTGGTCACTTTGACCCCTCCCCTGTGTTTGTCACCAAGATACAGAAAAAGCTGGTGGACTTCTTCTGGAACAACAGGAAGCACTGGGTCTCTGCCGTGGTCTTGAGTCTCCCGCTTTGGGAGGGCGGTCAGTCGTTGGTGTGCGTCAGCACCCAGCTCGCGACTTTCCATCTTCAGACCCTGCAGAGATACCTTTACGTCGAGCTGGCGTGCTCTGGCGACGTATTTCTTCCGCCAGCATCACGGCCTCAACTACGACACGCAGCTCCTGTTTGTGAACTTGGGGGGCGTCAGGACCGCCCTCCGGGAGCTGCCTGTCTTTTACAAGGAACTCACCAGGGTCTGGAACAAAGTCTCCACCTAGCGCAGCTCTCCGCCGGCTGGAGTGGCGGCTATCCTGCAGGAGCCGCTGCTCGGGAATCCGTACCTCCACGACCGAGGTTTTAGGTGGTGGTCGGACGAGAGGGCTGTGGCTGGTGAGGTGACCAGGGTCAGGGACCTGCTCGATGGTGGAGGAGCGGGCTGGATGGCGCCAGACACGCTTGCGCAGTGCCTAAATTCGGCCGATGTCCGCCGCGCGGCCGATGCCATCGAGTCGCTAAAAACAGCTCTGGGACCCGATTCCGTTAGGTATGTCGAGGAGGCTCAAGCACGTGGGGAGATCCCACCAGAACTGACCCCCGTCCGGACGGAATTCTTCATCGGCGCCAAACGCCGGAACCTCCCTCTGGAGCCGGCGCCTCACAACTTGAGCCGCCTCGGGGAAATCCCCTCCGTGCCTTTCAGTTCCGCGCGGAGGGGTTTCCTGTACGGGCTGCTCCTGCACACTCTCAACTTTGCCATCCTCGCCTGCCGTCCGGACATGCCATGGCGTACCATCTTGCCGTCTGAGGAGGCGGGGGTCCCCGATGGAGGGCACTCTACGCGGCAGTCCACCTACTATTTATCGGGGACTTGGCCTGGAGGGTGGTGCACGGAGCAGTGCCTTGCAATAACTTTTAAAGCCGGTTCCCAGGCCGCCTGCAATTTCTGAGGTCTGGAAGAGTCCGTGTTCCATGTTTTTATCGAATGCACGAGGTTGCAGCCCCTGTTTTATTATTTAAAGGGGCTGCTCCTGAAATTCTGGCTGCACTTCAGTCCCACACTCCTGATCTTTGGGCACCCTGTGCGGAGGGGAGCGGGTAGGTCCGAGGGCCTCCTCGTAGGACTGCTCCTGGGCACGGCCAAGGGTGCCATCAGCTGGTCCAGGCAGCGGGCGGTCGAGGGGGTCGTTCAGCCTGACTGCCTGCCTCTCTTCCGCGCGTACATCCGCGCCAGGCTGTCCTTGGAGATGGAGCACGCGGTGTCCACCAGTACGCTCGCGGCCTTCCACGAGAGGTGGGCGCCGGAGGGACTGGAGTGCATCGTTACCCCCGGCAACCAGATTTTAATTTGATTCTATTTATTTTACATTTTGATTTGTTTTAATTGCTGGTTTTAGTGTCCCCCTCCCCTTTTGTAGGGGGCACTTGTAGAATTAATGATTTTTGGCCCCCAAAAATTTTTTTTTTAAAAAGAAAAAGAGTAAAAAAAAAGTAAAAAAAAAACAAACAATAAAACAAAAAAAAGGCAGTTTGAAAAATGTTTGGAGTGTCCCCCAGATTGGGGGACATTTGATTTAACGTTTATTTCATTATCCAACTAAAAAGAGTTCTGTGGACAAGGGTGGAGCTGTTGGAGGTGTGGCCTGATCATTTGGAGCCTGGAGCAGTGAGGGAAGGAGCTCCCTGCTGTAGCTCCTGCCTGAAGGCCTGGAGAGAACCCTGAGACCAGCCCAGGAAGAGGAGGAAGGGGCTTACTTCATTACAACCCATCCAGAGGGAGAGGAGGAGAGCAGAATATATCACCTTACTACTGCTGCAGAGAGTTGGAGAGAGGGGGAAAATAACAACATCATCCAGTGTGGAAGGAGGGAGAGCCATTACCATTCTACAGGTGGGTGTATTGGTGCACTCCCTGAAAATACTTTGTTTTATTGGTGGGGGGAGAAAGAAGATAACTCGAGGGCCGGAACATCGCAGGGGTGTGTGTGTGTGTGGAAGTGTGTGTGGGGGTCTTGCTTACAGCTCGGCCCCACACACCACTGAAGCACCCCTCCCCCATTGCCTAGCCTGGGATAGCTGGAGCTACCTGGCTGAAGACTTAGTAATCACCCTATTTAACATCGTTGGGAATATGTGCCTGGGTGGCTCCAGCTGCCCCAGGTGAAGACATCTTCTCCCCCCCACCCGAAGACCATTCTATAAGACTGTGTCTTGTTTTTCCATCATCTGGGGAATGCGCCCCAGAAAACACCCACCCATCACTGTGTGGGGAGACCTGCCCTCACAGCTTCCCTCTTTCCTACCCCCCGCACTCTGTCTCTTTATCACTCTCTCTGTCTCTCCCCTCTCTCTCTGAGAGCCCCTTTCCTCCTTCATCAAAATTAAATTAAGACAACTGAGCATAGGGAGCAAGGCCCCTCCCCAATCGTTAACTAGGGGAGAGGTGTGCCCCACGAAGAGCTCCCTCTGCTCAAACACCAACGAGGCCAATTTAAGACCATTAAGGCCTGTGACTTTGGGGTGGGTGTAGCCCTTAAGGGGACCCCGTGATGGCGACCCCATCTACGCCGGTGGCAGGGCCAGCTAGGATGTACGCGCAGGCGGCGTCCATATCCACGGCGCCTCCTGCGCCTCCTGCTGCCCTGCCACCATTCAGACTGATAACAAAAAAACACGGGGTCAAGAGCTACACCCCACAATGAGCATCGAGGAGTGCGTGCGGGCGATGGCTGGGGTAGTCGACCCCTCGGCCATTGTCGCAGCCTCCAAAATGTCTGGGAAGGCTGTATTCTTCCTGGGGTCGGAGCGGGCGGTGTCCGTGGCCCTTGAAAAGGGGCTCATGGTGGGCGGGACGTTCCTGCCGGTGGACGCTCTCGAGCCCGCCGCGCAGAGGGTCATCCTTTCAAACGTCCCGCCCTTTGTTCCCGCTGAGCTCCTCCTCCCTCACCTACACCAACTGGGGGGGGGTAAGGTCAGGGATTAACCCCATACCGCTCGGCCTCAGGGAGAACAGCCTGCGCCACGTGTTCTCCTTCCACCGCCAGCTCTTTGTCCCACTGGCTCGGGAGGAGCCGACGGAGGGATATTTTAATGTGGTGCACGAGGGGACTGCCTACCGTGTCTTCT
Organism: Pristiophorus japonicus; assembly: GCF_044704955.1. Lineage (NCBI taxonomy): Eukaryota > Metazoa > Chordata > Chondrichthyes > Pristiophoridae > Pristiophorus > Pristiophorus japonicus. The sequence continues at coordinate 466,510,267 of NC_091977.1, read as the reverse complement.
GGACGTCGGACGGCGTGCGGTGCCATGCCTGTAGGGAGGTGGGGCACGTTCGCAAGAACTGCCCCGCCTCCAAGGCCGCCAAACCACCCCTCCCCCTAGTTGCGTACGTGTACCAGGAGCCGTGAGTGCGCGGGCATCGTCGGGGGCCTTTGTTTTCACGGCCTCCGGCGGGGGGGGGGAGAGAGAGCGTTCGGCTGGAAAGAAGGCGCGGAGGAAGGCGAAACGTCTCGATGCGGTTCCCCTCAGTGCGCCAGACAGTCTGATCACCGCGCTCAGCCCAACCCTGTCACTGGCGAGCGCGGGGTGCCCTGAGCCCGTGTCCGAGCCCTTGACCAATACCGCAGAGGGGCTTGGGCGCGGGCAAGAAAAGAAAAAGTGGGGAGTGGAGCAGGAGGCCTCGGCAGACATGGAGGTCTCCCTGCCTCCGCGCCCCCCCAGGAACAAAAGGAGGCGCCGCTCCGATGAGGCGGAGGGGGAACAACATCCCTTCGCGGAGGAGTCGGTGCCCGCCGCGTGTCCCGCGTCCCCCACCAGCGCCCCCAAACTGCGCCGTAGGCGAGAGAAATCTGTCCCCGGGGAGGGTGGGGCAGTCAAGGCTGCCCAGCTTCTGCCTCCCGGAGATGGCGTGGAAAATCTGCCTGTCGTGGTGGGCGTGGGGCCAGCGGAGGAATGCGTTGCCGCCAGGTCGAGCGTCCCGGGGACTGAGGCGGGCGGGGCCGAAAAGGCCGAACCTGAGCCCGCCCAGCTATTAACCAACTTCCCCCGGGAGTCGCTCGACCCGGAAGAAATACAAAGTGTTGACAATTTTAATGATTCCGTACACGCTGGGCCGGGGGGTGGCGGCGGGGAGGGGGAAGAACAACAACCCTAGCTCCCTACTTTGGAGCTGGGGGAATTGGAGGACCTGCAACATTTCTTTGATCAGGTCTCTCCGGTTTCCCCGGTTCCTGGGGCGGAGGAGGAACCCCTATCGCTGTCGCTTCCTGACCCAGCACCGCTTTTAAAAGAGTCCAGTGGGGACTCCTCTGCCGACGATCCTGGGGGTGGGATCGGGGCAGAGCCAGGGTCGGATGGAGCGGCCGGGCCGTTTGCCGTACCTCGTGCGGTCGACGGGCCGGCTGCTGGCGGCGACCTCCCGGAGGGGGACGGGGACTCGGTGGGGGACGAGGGAGAAGATCCAGAGTCCATCGCCAGTGAGGCGGTGGATCTCCTCGTGCCCGCCGCTGAGTCCCCCCTCATTCCTGTAAAGGAACTCCGGGACTTTTTGGTCCAGAGCCAGGGTCGCCGCAACCGAGCCCATCTGGCCCGGGAAAGATGGTCCGAGCCGGGGCTGCTCATCGCGTCCGTCCGCACCGCTGCTAAAACCATGGCCGCGGGCGGGCCCTTGCCAAAGGCGCAAAGCCTTGAGCTGCGCCGGCTCAAAAGATTCCTCGCTGGGCTGCTGAAGGAGTGGAGGTCAACAAACGACTCCACTCCCCCCCACAATAGGTTAAGGTAGAGGTTGCACTCTGCTTTTGTCATGAAGATAACCATAGCCAGCCTCAACATCAACGGCGGCAGAAAGGCACACCGTAGATTTAACAATTTTTCGCTCCTGCGGGAGGGGAAATATGCAGTGTGCTTCCTGCAAGAAACCCACACCGTTCCGGGAGACGAAGCCACGTGGCTCCTGGAATGGCAAGGAGAGGTCCGCATGAGCCACCTCACCGCCACTTTTTGAAGGTGGCCATCTTGCTGGCCCCGCATTTTCAGCCGGAGATCTTGGGGGTCGAGGAGCCCGTGCCAGGCCGCTTGCTGCACGTCACGGTTCACCTGGGGGACGTGCCGCTCCATCTCGTGAACGTGTACGCCCCTCAGCCCGGCCCGCAGCAAACGCGCTTCTTTGAAGAGGTGTCCGCTCTTCTTGGCTCCGTCGACGTCGGCGACTGCATTGTCCTCGGGGGGGATTTTAACTGCACCCTCGAGGCGAGGGACCGCTCCGGTGCCCTGCAGAACAGAACGGCGATCGAGAAGTTGAGGGACCTGGTCGGGTCCTTCGACTTGGTGGACGTCTGGCGAAATCTCCGTCCCGACTCCAGTGCCTTTACTTGGGTGAGGCCTGAAGTAGGATGGTCCAGAATCGACCGCCTTTACGTGTCTCGGGCGTACGTTTCCTGCGTCCTTGCGGCCTCCATGCGGCCGGTGCCGTGTTCGGACCACCACCTGGTGTGGGCGGAGCTCGCTTCGCTCCGCGCGAGGACGGGGTCTGCGTACTGGCACTTTAACAACCGGCTGCTGGAGGACGTGCGGTTCCAGGACTCGTTCCGTCGATTCTGGTCCAACTGGAGAAGGAAGCAGGGGGGCTTCCCCTCCTTGAGGCTATGGTGGGACGTGGGCAAGGCTCACGTCCGCGTCTTCTGTCAAGAGTACGCGAGGGGGTCGACCAAGAGGCGGGCGGCCAGGGTCGGGCGCCTCAAAAAAGAGATGCTCGACCTGGAGTCCCGTCTCCCTCAAATCATCGAGGACCCGGCTCTGCGGACGGTGTACGAAGCGAAGAAGGCTGCGCTGAAGGACCTGCAGCTCGTCGGGTCCCGAGGCGCGTTCGTGAGGTCGTGGATCCTGTTCCTGCGGGATCTGGACCGCGGCTCCCCCTTCTTCTACTCGCTGGAAAAAAGGCAGAGTGTCCGTAAGCAGCTCTTGACGCTGCTGGCCGACGACGGCTCTCTCGTCTCGGATCCGGAGGGCGTCAACAACAGGGCCCGTGAATATTACGGGGCTCTGTTCTCTTCGGAGCCATCCAGCGAGGAAGCGCGTAGAGCTTTGTGGGAGGACCAGCCGAAGGTCAGCCCGGAAGGCGCCGAAAATCTGGAAGCTCCGCTAAGCCTGGCGGAGCTGACCGGCGCCCTCGACCGGCTCTCGAGGGGAAAAGCCCCGGGGCTGGACGGGCTGACCGTGGAGTTCCACAGGGCATTCTGGGACGTCCTGGGGGGCGACTACGCGCGGGTCCTGGGGGAAAGTCTGGCGACCGGGGAGATGCCCCTCTCTTGGCGCAGGGCAGTCATCGTCCTGCTGCCTAAGAAGGGCGATCTCCTCCTCCTTAAGAACTGGCGCCCGGTCTCCCTCCTCAGCACGGACTACAAAATCTTCACCAGGGTGATGTCTGCTCGCCTTGGCGCCGTGCTGGACCACATGATCCACCCCGACCAGTCCTACACGGTCCCGGGCCGAACAATCCACGATAACATCCATCTGGTCCGGGACCTCATCCATCATTCCCAGGAGGCTGGTCTGTCGGTCGCCTTCCTATCTCTCGACCAAGAGAAGGCTTTCGACAGGGTGGATTACGACTAGCTGTTCGGAACTCTGCGCGCTTTCGGGTTCGGGACGCATTCCGTCGCCCGGATCCGACATTTCTACGCCGCCGCGGAGTGTCTGATTAAGGTTAACGGGTCCTTGACGGCGCCCCTTCACTTTGGGAGCCGGGTACGCCAGGGATGCCCCATGTCCGGCCAGTTATATGCCATCTGCGTGGAGCCTTTCCTGCGCCTCCTGCGGACGAGGTTGACGGGACTGGCTCTGCAAGGGCCGGGCGTGGAGGTCGTCCTCTCGGCTTACGCCGATGACGTGCTCCTCGCGGTAGAGGATCCCACTGACCTGCAGAGGATGCGTGAGTGCCAGGAGATTTACTCGGCCGCATCCTCCGCCAGGATCAACTGAGAGAAATGTTCCGGACTCCTGGTGGGTCAGCGGTGGGTGGACGCCCTGCCGGAGGAGCTCAGGCCTTTTGTCTGGAGCATGACCCATCTCCTCTATCTGGGAGTCTACCTTAGCCCCGACGAGGAAGCCTGGCCGGCGAACTGGCAAGAGCTGGAGGCCAAGGTTGCCGTACGCCTAGGGCGCTGGACAGGACTGCTCCGAGTGCTGTCCTACAGGGGTCGAGCGCTAGTCATAAACCAGCTGGTGGCCACCATGCTGTGGTACCGGCTGGTCACTTTGACCCCTCCCCCCGAGTTTGTCACCAAGATACAGAAGAATCTGGTGGACTTCTTCTGGAACAACAGGAAGCACTGGGTCTCTGCCGCGGTCTTGAGTCTCCCGCTTGGGGAGGGTGGTCAGTCGTTGGTGTGCATCAGCACCCATCTCGTGACTTTCCATCTTCAGACCCTGCAGAGATACCTTTATGTCGAGCCCCCTCCGAGGTGACGTGCTCTGGCGACGTATTTCTTCCGCCAGCATCACGGCCTCAACTACGACACGCAGCTCCTGTTTGTGAGCTCGGGAGGTGTCAAGTCCGCCGTCCAGGAGCTGCCTGTCTTTTACAAGGAACTCACCAGGGTCTGGAACAAAGTCTCCATCAAGCGCAGCTCTCCACCGGCTGGAGTGGCGGCTGTCCTGCAGGAGCCGCTGCTCGGGAATCCTTTATTTTATAGTTTGATTTGTTTTAACTGCCGGTTTTAATGTCCCCCTCCCCTTTTATAGGGGGCACTTGTAGAAATTATGATTTTATGGCCCAAAAAATAAAGTCAAAAAAAAAGGGCAGTTTGAAAAATGTTTGGAGTGTCCCCCAGATTGGGGGGCATTTGATTTAATGTTTATTTCGTTATCCAACCAAAAAGAGTTCTGTGGACAAGCACTTCAAGGTCCCTTTGTTCATCTACACTATTAAGTGGCCTACCGCTTAATGAGTATACTCTTTCTTTATTAGCCATCCCAAAGTGCATTACCTCACACATCTCTGAATTAAATTCCATTTGCCACTGCCCTGCCCGCCTGACCAGTAGATTGATATCCTCCTGCAGCCCATGACTTTCCTCTTCATTATCAACCACACAGCCAATGTTAATGTCATCTGCAAACTTCTTAATCATACTCCCTATATTCAAATCTAAATTTGTTGATATATACCACAAAAAACAAGGGGCTCAATACTGAGCCCTGTGGAACCCCACTGGAAACATCCTTCCATTCACAAAAACATCCATCAACCATTACCCTTTGCTTCCTACCTCTGAGCCAATTTTGGATCCAACTTGCCACTTTGCCCTGGATCCCATGGGCTTTAACCTTCATGACCAGTCTACCATGTGGGACCTTATCAAAAGCTTTGCTAAAGTCCATATTCACTACATCGTACGCAGTACCCTCATCGACCCTCTTGGTTCCCTCCTCAAAAAATTCAATCAAGTTAATCAAACACGATCTTCCCTTAACAAATCCATGCTGACTGTCCCTAAATCTGAGCATTCTCAGACATTGCTCATTACTTAACTCCAGGAATGAAAACTGATGTTGGTACACCCTTGCATGGTAAGGCCTCCTTCCACCAGGTCTGTGCTGGTCCCCTCTGATGGCGCCTGGCTGATTGCCTTCTCCCTCATCCTGTTGATGGTCCTCGCCTCTGCAGGCTGAAGCTGGCAAGCATCTGGCTCCTCGCCCACTATCTGGTGTCGGGGGTCAGCGTACCTGACCCTCCTACTGATGCCAGCTCCTTCCTAGACAACCTCGCTGCCTTGAGGTCTGCGCCCATCTCCAGGCCCTGCTCCATGTTGGACAGACATGTCTGCTGCCTCCCTTGCCCGCTGCCTCTGGACCCGTTGCTGATGGCACCGCCTTCTCCTGCATGCCTCCCTGCCTCTCACAATGTGGACAAAGCATTCCCCTGCTAACAATGAGCCCATTGCGTTTGCAGGCTCAACCCTCACTAGGAGGCCTCTGTGGAGTACAGAATGAGGCCCCCAGGCCACTAGTAATCAAGGCGAGTAAAAAACTTTCCAAAAGTCGCCAAAAGTTCTCAGAACTCCCAACAATTTGATAGAAATCTGTAAAATTTTAGAGCACAAAAATTCCGATCCCGCCAAAACTCCTTTCTCCTCCGCTGGTGGTCCCGAGCAGCCCGGCAAAGTGCTCCAACACAAAAAGCTGCCGGGGGCAGCGTCAGGAAGCAGGTAGGTTTTTTTATAGTGAATATCGGTGGTGGGGCGGAGCGGCAGCGATGCGCACTGCAATCACGGCTTTCAAAAGGGAGTTGGATACGTACCGGAAAGAAAAACATTTGCAGGGCTACGGGAAAAGGGCAGGGGAGTGGGACTAACTGATGTGCTCTTGCAGAGAGCTGGCACGGGTTCGACAGGCTGAATGGCCTTCTTCTTGTACTGTAACCATTCTATGATTCAATGATTCTATGATCCCTTGAATCATTTCTCTCCACTTCCTATCCATAGCCACTTTCTAAGGAGAGTGTATTCTCATCTTTTTAGTTCTCTGGAGAAACCATGGGCAATCACTCTGAATTTCTCACTCTTATCCGCTGGTGAATAGATAACATTGACTCTGAGTAAAAGTAATGAGGTGCAGTTCCAACGCTCTCTTCAGGCACTGTTTTCAGACTAATTTAAATATGAAGTGTATGTATTAAATATAAGGGGGACCCCTCCGCCCCACCCCCACCGCTCATCTGATTTCGAGGCTGCATAAAGAAGGCACCCTACCTGAATTTTGATCCATTCATTTCAATGGAATAACAATTGGGCTGGTGACTGCTCCACCAGGTTATCGCCCAGGAAGCAAAGTTGAAAATTGCCCATGTACTGTCCCAGAAACCATAGTATAAATCACGACCACAGGCCGGTTCTATCAGTCAAAGGTTTTAGATAATCATGCTGAAGAGTCTGATAAGAAAGGAGCGCCATGAACAGTATTCTGAACCCAAGGCAGTCAACAGACCTCAATTCTCAGGCAGGTCCCAAACTCTAGCCACCTGGTGGGTTCTGAAATCCCTGACTTTCACCCAAACCTCAGACTGACTTTGAGGCAGGTCTTAGACTGACTTCCAAGAAGGTCCAGAGCATAATTTCCTGACAAGCCCAAAGCAAAGTTTCTACTAACCAACCTCCCATACACATAGAGGGTAACTGAAATCAATGGGATGTAAATTGGCCTCTTGTACAATGGGCACGTGACCTGCTTTGCCATGTTAGCATCCAGGTGGTGAAATTGAAAATGATCCTCATAGACTTTTGTAAGTATTTTAACTCCTGTTGTTCCCTGTTCACTCATTAGCACATATTGGTTACTTATATATCACCTCTCTGCCATCGACATCATCTCCTGTTCTTTATCTCCCTGGTCTCTACCAATACACCCTTACCCTCTCCATTTGCAGTATCCATGTCCCAACTCTTACCATATCCACCACTACTCCATGTTGAATTTCTTTCCTGTCACCATCCTAGGATTTTGGCTTTCTTGGTCATTGGTGCACGGACTCCCTCAGTTCTAATGTAGGCATGCACCACTGGTTCTCCCTGAGCAGTGTACCAAAGAGCCTCGTTCTTCTGTCCCAGTGCTTAGTCTATTTGTTATGTTCTCTCGAGGTCAACTTCTCTGAAGAGGTGAGGCCAATCAATGTCTGGTGCACTTGAGAAACTTACCCTCACATGTTAAAAATAACAACAGCAAAAAATGGAATTGTTTTGATTGATAAATAAAATTAAGATTCAGAGCAACGGCCTTTTGTTTTATAAAAACTTAAAACAGCTGCATTCCAGACTCGGGATAATAGCAGGGTTCCTGTTACGTCTTGAATAAAGTGTCAGACTAGATACTGCAAGCTCAAAGTAAGGTGAGACCATGGTCCTTTATTACAGATCTCAGAGTGCCTCTCCAGCCTGTGAGGCCTCCTTATATACAGGTGCTCCCAGGGATTGTGGGATCCTTTGGGACTACAGGGGATGAGCCCTCTGGTGGTTAGACATGGTATTTACCCCAGGTTTACATGCACAACAACACTCCCCGCCAAAGTCAATAGTGTAACTATTTACAGTGTGCGTTGATCTGGGGCCTTCCTTTCCCTGGTTGATCGTCTCAGTGCAAATGCTGGTTTTGGTGAATTGTTTGTTGGGCCCTCGCTGGGCTGCTGCGCAGCTGGCTTTCCTGGGCTGCTGTGGGTGGTGAGTCCTGCTGGGTCAGTGGCCACTTGTGTGTGTGTTAGAGGGTCGAAAACGGTGGATTCTATTGTGGGTTGTTCCGTATAGTCCGTAAATCTGAGTTTGGTTTTGTCCAAGTATTACCTGCCGGTGAGTCCATTTGAGAGTTTGAGCACAAAAACCCTACTCCCCTCTTTGGCCAGAACAGTGTCAGGAAGCCACTTGGGATCTTGTCCATATTTCAACACAAATACAGGATCATTTACTTCAATTTCGCGTGACACATTTGCGCGATCATGATATATATTCTGTTGAAGCCGCCTGCTCTCTACCTGTTCGTGTAGATCAGGGTGGACTAACGAGAGCCTTGTCTTGAGCATGCCTTTTCATGAGCAGTTCAGCGGGAGGGACTCCAGTGAGTGAGTGGGGTCTTGTGCGGTAACTGAGCAGGACTCGGGATAAGCGAGTCTACAGTAAGCCTGCAGTTACCCTTTTCAAGCTCTGCTTGATTGTTTGAACTGCTCGTTCTGCCTGACCATTGGACGCTGGTTTAAAAGGGGCAGATGTGACATGTTTGATCCCATTGCGGGTCATGAACTCCTTGAATTCAGCACTGGTAAAGCACAGCCCATTGTCACTTCCAAGGACATCAGGCAGGCCGTGGTGGCAAACATAGCCCGTAGGCTTTCAATGGTGTCAGTGGATGTGCTTGCCAACATTATCACACATTCAATCCATTTGGAATACGCATCCACAACCACTAAGAACATTTTTCCCAAGAATGGGCCCGCATAGTCGACATGGACCCTGGACCATGGTTTGGAGGGCCAGGATCGTAAACTTAGTAGCGTCTCCCTGGGTGCATTGCTTAACAGTGAACATGTATTACATTTGTGCACGCAGGACTCTAAGTCTGCATCGATACCGGGCCACCACACGTGGGATCTGGCTATCGCTTTCATCATTACGATGCCTGGGTGGGTGCTGTGGAGATCACTAATGAAAGTATCCCTGCCCTTTTTTGGCACCACTACCCGATTACCCCATAGGAGGCAGTCTGTCTGTATAGACATTTCATCTTTGCGCCATTGGTACGGCTTTATTTCTTCCTGCATCTCTAACGGGACACAAGACCAACTCCCGTGGAGCACACAGTTTTTTACTAAGGATAGTAAGGGGTCCTGGCTCGCCCAGTTTCTAATCTGTCGGGCGGTAACAGGTGATTGCTCACTCTCGAATGCTTCCATTACTATAACTAAATCTGCGGGCTGTGCCATCTCCACCCTGCGGTGGGCAATGGCTGCCTGCTGAGAACATCGGCATAGTTTTCTGTGCCTGGCCTGTGGCAGATGGCATAGTTGTATGCGGACAACATGAGCGTCCATCTCTGGATGCGGGCTGATGCATTCATATTTATCCCCTTGCTTTCAGAAAAGAGGAATATAAGTGGCTTATGGTTGGTTTCCAATCAAAATTTGAACCCGAACAGTTATTGATGCATTTTCTTTACCCCGTAAACACACACTAACGCTTCTTTTTCAATCATACTGTAGGCCCTCTTGGCCTTAGACAGACTTCTGGATGCACAAGCAACCGGTTGCAATTTCCCAGATTCATTAGCTTGTTGCAATGCACACCCGACCCCGTATGACGACGCATCACATGCTAGTACTAAACGTTTACATGGATAATACAACACAAGCAATTTGTTTGAACATAACAGCTTCCTAACTTTCTCAAAGGCATTTTTTTGGCTTTTACCCCATATCCATTTGTCTCCTTTACGCAGTAAAGTGTGCAGGGGTTCTAACAATGTGCTAAGACCCGGTAAGAATTTACCAAAATAGTTCAGGAGTCCTGGAAACGACCGCAGCTCTGTCACGTTCTGTGGTCTCGGTGTGGTCTTGATTGCTTCCGTCTTCCAAACGGTGGGCCTGATGCCATCCGCCGCGATTCTTCTCCCCAGGAACTCCACTTCAACTGCCAGGAAAACACACTTCGAGCGTTTTAGCCTAAGCCCTACATGATTAAGCCGACTAAGAACCTCCTCCAGGTTCTGCAGGTGCTCAACGGTGTCCCGACCTATAACCAAGATGTCGTTCTGGAAGACCACGGTGCACAGGATCGACTTCAGCAAGCTTTCCATGTTCCTCTGGAATATCGCCACAGTCAATCGAATCCTAAACGGGCATCTGTTGTAAATGAAGAGACCTTTGTGTGTGTTGATGCAGGGGAAGCCTTTCAATGATTCCTCCAGCTCCTGCGTCATGTAGGCCGAGGTCAAGTCCAGCTTCGTGAACGTTTTCCCTCCCGCCAGCATCGCAAATAGGTCATCTGCCTTCAGTAGCAGTTACTGATCCTGCGGTGATAGTTACTTTGTAATCACCACAGATTCTGACGGCGCCGTCTTCCTTGAGGACTGGAACAATCGCACTGGCCCACTCATTGAATTCGATCAGCGAAAAGATGCCCTCTCGTTGCAACCTGTCCAGCTCGACTTCCACCCTCTCTCTCTCATCATGTAAGGTACTGCCCTCGCCTTCTGATAGATGGGTCGCGCCCCCGGAATCAAATTGATCGACACTTTTACTCCTTGGAACTTCCCGATGTCTGCTTCGAACAGCGAGGGGAACTTGGTTAGGACTTGGGCACATGAGGTGTCGTCGACGGACGAAAGCGCTCAGACGTCATCCCAGTTCCAGCGTATCTTTCCCAGCCACCTCCTGCCGAACAGCGTGGAACCATAACCCGGTACCACCCAGAGTGGTAACTCGTGCACCGCTCCATTATAGGTAGTACTGCCGATTACGGGAATCAGTTCCTTTGTATACGTTCTCAGTTTAGTACGAATGTGAGTCAGGACTGGCCTTGAGGCCTTGCTGCACCACAACTTATCGAAAGTCTTTTTGCTCATTATGGACTGGCTTGCGCCCGTGTCCAGCTCCATGGACACCGGGAGTCCATTTAATTCAACCTTCAGCATTATCGGGGGAAACTTTGTTGGAAACGTTTGCACCCCATATACCTCTGCCTCCTCGGTCTGAGGCTCTGGTTTGTCATGATGCATCATGGCTCTGTCCTCCTCTGCAACATGGTGGTTTGCAAGATTAGCAGGGTTTGCAGCTCGCCTGCACATACGTTGGAGGTGTCCCATTGTTCCACAGCCTTTGCAAACGTATCATTTGAAGCAGCATGAATGGAAACGATGATCACCCCCGCAGCGCTAAGAAGGTGTTAATGGCCTTGCATTCCTCACCCTTGATGGTGGACTCTGAATCATCTGCGGACGTGCAGCTGCAGGCGTGTAGGTCCTGCCCTGTACATTTTGATTCAAAAACAATGTTACTTTGTTCACAGTACTTGCAGCAGCACTCGTGTGCTGAGAAATTTGTATGGCATTGTCACTGGTGGCGATAAACGCCTGGGCTATCGCGATGGCTTTACTCAAGGTTGGGGTCGTTACAGTCAAAAGTTTGCGAAGTATTACTTCATGGCCAATGCCAAGTACAAAGAAGTCCCTGAGCATGTGCTCCAAGTGTCCTTCAAATTCGCACTGTCCTGCAAGGTGCCTTAGCTCGGCGACATAGCTCACCACTTCCTGGACTTCAGACCTCTTGTATGTGTAGAACCGATACCTTGCCATCGGAATGCTTTCCTTCGGGTTTAGCTGCTCCTGGACCAGTGTGCACAACTCATCGTACGACTTCTCTGTGGGTTTCGCTGGAGCGAGCAGGTTTTTCATGAGGCCATACGTTGGTGCCCCGCAAACGGTGAGGAGGATCGCCCTTCGTTTGGCAGCGTTCGTTTTCCCTTCCAGCTCGTTGGCCACGAAGTATTGGTTGAGTCATTCCACGAAGGTTTCCCAATCATCTCCCTCTGAAAATTTCTCCAGGATGCCCACGGTTCTCTGCATTGTTGCGATGGGGTTCGTCATTTGTATCTCGTCACCAGTTGTTATGTCTTGAATAAAGAGCCAGACTAGATACTGCAAGTTCAAAGTAAGGTGTGACTGTAGTCCTTTATTACAGATCTCAGCGTGCCTCTCCAGCCTGTGAGGCCTCCTTATATACAGGTGCTCCCAAGGGATTGTGGGATCCCTTAGGACTACAGGGGATGAGCCCTCTAGTGGTTAGACAAGATATTTACAGGTTTACATACATAACAGTTCCCACTCCCAATTACTATCTCAAGACCCTTGCTGGAAATGCTTATGTGGATTTCAGGTGATTCCAAAATGTAATTTCCTCCATTGTCAAAAATTTCGACCTCAAAGGAGCACTTCCTACTACCTAGTGTGACATTTAAATTGCCTTCAAACATTAATCTTGTAGTTTCATGAGTAAAATAATTAGTTTAATTGTGCCAAATTATGATTAAGCTAGAGATTAATTGATTTGCAATAATCAAGATTGTATAATATTGTTCCACGTGTGCTTTTATCTTGTGCAAGCATGGCAACTTTACTTAGGGACTCTACAGTGAAGAGAGGGAAAGATTTATTGTGGTAGTCTAAGATTCTACTGCAGGGTCAGTCGCTTTCAACAAACCTGATTGCAACTCAAAGACACGTCGAACCTGGAAATTGATAAGTGCAGCTCGTTGGTTTTATGATCTATTCTATGAATTTGTTTAAGTGCCTCATGAGTTTCCAAAATAAGCTTCTGTATGAGTGGCTAGTAACCCTCTTGGGTGTTGTGTATATATAACATAAATATATACCCTGTACACTCAATGTACCGTTACATAAGACGACTGAATGTACCTTCACACTGTATACACTATGCTTGTACCACCAGACCTGGGGGCCACCTGTACACTACAGGTAACCAGGTATAAAAGGGAGCTCACCATGCTGTACCCTCACTCAGGAGCTGTAATAAATGGACTAAGGTTTCCACAGTTCAAGCGTGCTTACAAATATAATAACTGGCGACGAGATTATGAATTTCCACGCGAAAAATGGCTAACCTTGGCAACTTTCAACAATTCGCCGATGGGGAAGATTGGGAGGCCTTTGTGGAAAGGCTCGAACACTTTTTCATTGCGAATGACCTGGGGGGAGACACACCGACCTCGCTGGCTGATAAGCGCAGAGCGATCCTGCTCAGCAGTTGTGGGCCCACCGTCTACGGCCTCGTCAGGGACTTGTTAACCCCAGTGAAGACAACAACAAAAACATATGCAGAGCTCGTAACGATGATACAGGAACAGCTCAAACCTAAAGAGAGTATCCTCACAGCCAGACACCGGTTCTACACACACCGGCGGCCCGAAGGCCAAGAAATCGCAAAATATGCTGCAGTCCTCAGACGATTGGCTGCACCGTGTGATTTTGGTGACCACTTCAACGAAGCGCTGAGGGACATCTTCATTATTGGAATCAGCCAAGAGGGCCTTCTCCACAGGCTACTTTTTGCGGACACCACGGTCACCCTGCAGAAGGCAATTAACGTGAATCAGGCGTTCATGGTCTCGGCCTGCAATTCCAAGTGGATGACTCACCCCTAGGACTCTAACCCAGCAAGTACTGTAAACCAACTGGCGCCTTTTAGAGGCAAGGCTGCTGCAAGCGGTTTCTCTCAGGGTAGAGAGAACAGAACCCTGAGTCCCGCAACCCTGAGTCTGCCACATGGGGCCAACCGGCCAACCCCATGCTGGTGCTGTGAAGGAAATCACAGGGCCCACCAGTGCCGCTACAAAGACTATACTTGCAAAGGCTGTAACATGAAGGGCCACCTTCAGCGAATGTGCAAGAGAAATTGTACTCACCGAGTTGATGAAGAGTTGGCCAATCATCCGGACTCCAGCAATGATGAAGAGAGAGTCCATGAGGCAGTTCAGCCCCACAAAGAGGTGTACGGAGTGTTTACCTGCTCCACCAAGAGCTCTCCGGTGTTCAAGTCACGATAGAGGTGGACACAGGGGCGAGCCAATCGCTGATGAATCAGGCGGAATTGAGAAACTCTGGGACAATGCAATCGAACGACCTAAAATGATCCCGATCCAAGTAAAGCTGCTCACCTACACAAATGACATCATTCCAGTCGTTGGCAGCGTGGATGTCCTGGTGTCCTTTGGTGGCGCGATGCACAAGTTACCTTTGTGGATCATTACTGGTGATGGTCTAACGCTGCTAGGAAATAAATGGATGAAACAAATCCGTTGGAGCTGGGAAAACCTCCAGGCCCTGGCGATCGATGTCCTACGCGACCCCAAATTTGGATCCAGCACAACACCTGAAAAACCAACCACCCAACTCGACAGCGTAGAGACAACACAGACTGCTCAATCCGATGGCGAGATGATCCAGCCCAAATGACCCAACCTCACCTTCCAGGCTCCAGTGGCAGGACTCCGGAGGATGAAAATCAGCACAGAAGGTAGCTTCCCTGTTTCCGTGGCAGAACCTGGGGAGAAAAGGATCACCACAGCCTACCTTGTGGAGAGAAGGAAGATGGCGCCCGCACCATGAGGTGAAGCGCCTGAAGTAAAGATGGCGGCTGCCAGACCACAAGGGGCAGCGCTGAGGGAGCAACACGTGATGCCGAGCAGAGAACCGGATTGGGGTAAAGATTGCAAGGCCCTCTTAAAGGAGACCGGCAAACCATCACAATTAAAGGGGCATTCTTTGTACAGCGAAGCCAGTAATACACATGTAAAAGATGTAATTGACAAATGCAAGTATGTAAATGTAACTAGCCGTGTTGAGTCGGGCGATTGCGGTCGGAGCCAATATATTATGACAGTAAATGATGTGAGATGCCGGTTCTACATACAGGCCGACAAAACCAAGGGCAACCTCCTGTCGGAAGCACCCAGGTCCGGCGGGCTACCCGATCATGTAGCCTTCGCCTCCGGGACCAATGTGATGCCCCAGGGAGCGTGGCCACACACAGAGGGAGCATACCAACTGCAGGGCCAGTGATCAGCGGACGGCAAAGGCACCACTACTGGTACCCTGCCCCAGATTGGCTCTATCTCTCTAGAACCAGGGCCAGTACCGGGAGCAAGAGGCCAGCACCCTCCAGCTCTCCCAACGGGACCTGGGATGACCAGGCTCCCACTACCACTGAAGGGCAGCAAGGAGACATTGCAGCCCTCTAAGGAGAACAAGGAGGCCACACACTCCTGTGGCTCTGCCCACCACTAGGCAATGGCAAAGGCCCTGAGACTCAGCCAGGTGAGCGATCCGAGCCCACCCAGCTAGCAGGGGGCGCAGCGCCCCCATCAGACAACCTGGACACAGTCCGGTTACTCTGGAACGAGCGTCCTCACCCACCTGCACCTACACAACCCAGGGGCAAGACTGTGATACTACGTATGTACCTTACCTGTAAAATGTACTTGTTCCACGACTGCAAAATTGGGAAATGGATGTATGTAGCCATGGACACACATGGATCACACCCAGAACCCACTCAACCCCCACTGCAACCTCTAACCGTCCACTGCTGACCATTTCCCAATGTTGTAGCAATAAGGACTCGGGGGTCTACAGGAAGAGAGCCAAGCCAAAGCATAGACAAGGTGTAAGGGCTTTGGGCATTCAAGTCTAGGGCCAGAGCACACAATGCAAAAGCCAGTGGCACAAGACTTAGGGGAGAGTGCTGTTGTGTATGTATAACATAAGTATATACCCTGTACACTCAATGTACAGTTACATAAGACTACCGAATGTATCTTCACACTGTGTACACTATGCTTGTACCACTAGAGGGTGCAACTGATGGAGACCTAGGGGTCACCTGTACATGACAGGTAATCAGGTATAAAAGGGAGCTCACCATGCTGAACCCTTACTCAGGAGCTGTAATAAATGGACTAAGGTCACCACTGTTCAAGTACAATACTTTACCTCATGGAGTCATTACTAGAGTGCTTACAGACACAATATTGTGATTCTTAGCACAAATATATCAGTTCATTTTGACTACGTACTGCCACCTATCTGTCAAAATGACATATGTTGGTTTCTGGCATGTCGCCCAGTGGATGGGACAAAATGGGGCATCGCAAGGAAATGAAAAAGGAATATTTCTAGCTGAAGCTGAAGGACAACTGACAGACCTAGCTAGCTTCAGTTGTGAGACAATTTGGAGAATGTAAAAACAGGAAAGAAAAGCTAGATGCCTGGCAAATGGAGTTCATGAAGACTCTGGGGGAGAAATTCGGTTATGCCATTTGGGGGTGGTAACCGAGGGGTGGTGGGGGGCGGGGGGCCGGTGTTGGGATTTTCTGTGTCAGGCACAGAAGTCCTGCCCCGGCTGAAAAATTTAAATTACCGCCCCTTACAGGAAGTGGAGCGCAATGTCGCGCGCTCCATTTCCTTTTGGGACGGGTTCGGGGGCGCTACTCGGGCGGGTTCAGCAGCGCTATGCAGCTTCTCCATGTAGCACTGACGTGTTTCAACGCCCCTCCCCTTCCATTAAAGTGGATGGACGATGCAAACTCTGCAGGACATTTGAAGGCCTCCACTGGGCCACCAGGGCTAAGGGGTGTAGTGACCCCATGATAGTAGCCCGGACCCCGAGAAAGGAGTGGCGAATGGCCTGGCCATTGGGAAAAACAAAGATGACGGTCTGCGGCACAGTGCACCTCCTTTTAAGGCATTGCCCGCGAAGGCACTAGCCAATTTCTGCCGCGGGGCAGAAAAGGGCCATCGCAGGGCGAAAAGGGATCGCTGCGCATGGCATTAATGTCATCGCCGGAGGTCAGCGCCCCGTGGCACTGCCGATGAGGGTGCAGCGCTACCTTGTCCGTGCCTCCGCTAATTCCCGCGCATTTTCGCAAGAGCCGGTAGCACCCCTCCCCCCCCCCCGGACGAAAACACCCCAAAGGTGCTAACCGCAGGCGCAGAACAGGGGAAATTTGGCCCGTCTGATTCCTCAGTTGTGGATATCACTTTCCTTGTAGGGCCAGAGGGGTAAAATGCATGTTAAATAATAGGTTCACTGTATTATAATTTTGCATCGTAAACATCATTTTCAGAACATCATACTTCAGGACTGAACCCATCTTTGAGAGAGAATTTTGGCTGGGCTCTCAAATCTGTGCTCTCAAAATATGCCACCTATTTCTGCTTTAGACTGTTGAGAACTGTTGCATATTGCTACTGAAAAAGTAGAACACATGTCTACTTGAAGCCAAGAGACATTCTACAATAGACTGCTAGACTAACCGTCTATAATGAAATAAGAGTCCACCTAAAAGTTGAATTTATTAAAAAATATTAAGCATGGTCAAAGGTTGGCAGTTCGATGGCATAACACATTAAAGTGCCAACATGCAATGCTACAGAACCGAGCAATGCAGGTTTGATCCTTTAAAATTGCTGAATCTCCAGTCTCAGCTCTGTTGATGTGGGAGGGACTATGCTCCAGTCACTCGGTAGCTTTTAGTATCCAGCTCCAGCTGTATTGCTGGGGGTTCACATGCAGGCCAACCTCACGTCCTTTCAGCTGCAGTAGGACGTGGCCTGAGGAGATGGGGACTGAGGAGAAAAATAGAGGAACTTCATTCAAAAATATGTATTTTTAAGTGGTTACGATTTATGATACAAGCAGAATATGCAAGGCTAGCTTATTATTGCTAAATAAAGGCATCACTCAGTCAGAACTTGTTCATGAATTTTTGACTTATTAAATACTATTTACTATCTTTCATTTTTACTGGAGACAAAGTGTTAAAGACAAGCTTTTACATAAGAATCTCTGTCATGTTTGGATAGGAACCCTAAATCAAAGATTCAGAACTTCAGCAGGAGTGGAAATTCTGTGTTTTGGATGTCACTCACTGTCAACCTTGAGGAAATCAGGATGTGATGAATGTTGCAATTGTTTTGTGTGAAAGGAAAAGGCACTATTTGCTCAGTTAGAGGATGAAATGGTTTGGAGATTCTGACAGGAGATAAGCCCCCAAAAAATCAGCTTCTGCCTCAGATGCGCACTGACAAAATAATAATTATGATCAGGATTGGGATGAATGTGACACATGTAGTTCTGGAGGGTCTTCAGAGGTTTACAAAATCATGTGATGTCATCAATTCTCTTCATAATCTTGACTGAGAATGCGATAGTTGATATTGATGTTGAATCTATATGATGCCAACCTAATTTTATTTTCGCTTTTTTAATCCCGGTGAATCTAAGATTAATGAATCGTAAAGCTAATCAGATTTTTTTTTAAATTTCATGCACATTGAAGTGATTTCTGCTTTCCAGACCTCTAAGGAATCCAAATAAATGAATTTGTATCACTGTATAGACAAAGCTTGAAATGTGCCACCATGGGACAAGGGAAAATATAACTTCCTGTGGCTGTTGACTGATCCTAGTTCCTTTATTCCTAAAAACAAAGATGGAGCCTTGAATGAGTCATCATATACAGATCGACTAAAATATTTTTTTTCATGAGTGTTTAAATCCACATGTGGACCAATATTATAAAACCTTGATCTTTGCTAATTAATTAACCGTTGATATACATGATGGCGGAAACCTGCAACAAACTTCGCAAGCATAAGAGTATTAGTTTTGAATTAGGAAAATAATAATTGACTACTTGTGTAGTGTATTACTAATTGATGATGTGGCTATTCCTTGAAGCGTAGCACTGTCACAATCAGTTTGGTGCACTGAACCAAGGCCTTTGTGCAACTGACAAAGATAATAGAAATGTTTTTCTTCAAAGGGCCTACACAGGATGAATTTTAAAATGATTAAATGAGGTTCAGACAATGCTTGTTTAATGCCATTCAATTCATCATTTGCTATCTATAATTTTCGAATGTGTATATATAACATATATGCATATTTCTAAAAAGTTGAGGAAAAATCATCAGCTACATATTAAATGCAACTGTTTGAAAAATCATCCAGTACTACAGTAATATCCCAATGCATTAAGATCATCTGGCATGTAAATTCTCTGACTCTATCATATATCTGCACATTTAAATTGTGATTTTAAGATTACTTTATATTTGCACAATGAATGTTTTTTTAGTGGGATTTGATGTTAAGAACATGACAACAACTTGTATTTATATAACGCCTTTAACATAGTGAAACAACTCAAGGTGCTTCACAGAAGTATTCTGAGACAAAAATTTGACACTGAACTGCTTAGGTAGAAATTAGCTTAGGTAGAAAAAGCTTGGTCAAAGAGGTATGTTTTAAGGAATGTCTTGAAGGAGGAAAGAGAGGTAAAGAGGCGGAGAGATTTAGGCAGGGAATTCCAGAGCTTGGGGTCTAGGCAACAGAAGACACGGCCACTAATGGTTGAGCGATTACAATCAGGGATTCACAAGAGGACAAAATTAGAAGAACACAGACATCTCAGGGGATTGTGGGAAGGATAGATCAAGAAAATGCTATTTGGCCCATCAAACCAATACCTTCTTCAGGTCATGCACAATTTGTCCCTTTATGAGCTCTAATGAACAACCTTCAAAAAGTTAAAGCTCTTTGAAATTTCTCCTCCGCTTACAGTAAATATTAATCAAATTTTACACACACTTACCATTCCCCAGGTGACCCATCCATGGGTCAAATGCAGTAAGACGTTATGAGTTTCCTTTGTTTATTATTTTAAATTAGGCATTAATCTGTACATATTAAATGGGTTAAGGCTTTTGTTGAAATAGTGGGTAGAGAGAATTCATATGAAAGTGTTAATGCATTTGTTACTCATATTGCATTGTGCGATTTCAACCCATAGGAGTTAAGTCATCAAAAATTGTGCTTGCCTGTTCTTTGAGGGGGGCACAGAAAATCTTTTCATTGCTGTTATGCTGATTTGTAGTTTTCCGCATGGCAGATGGGACCGGTGGAGGCTGAACCCAAAAAGGTAAGTAAAAATCTTTTCACTTAGCTGAATATGGAGCCAGGAGTAGCAGGAGTGCTGCTCCTGGCTCAATAGTGAGACTGCAAGTCACTGCCTGCCACCGCTTACCCTGTTCGCGATCGCTTTCCACCTTTCAGATTCGAATTAGTCCCATCGCTAGATACATTTACTAGATTGTGCTTCTGCAAATACTGTGCAAATATTGTCAAAAATTCAACTTAGCCTAAAAACTATCAGTGGTTAATGCAGGAATGTATCACAGAGCTGGATCGCTTTCCCACTGTATATCAAAATCACTTGGAGCTTAAGTGACTCTTAATTGTTTCATTACTAAGCACTCTGTTGGTCATTAGTGGTGAAAGTATACTACATGCAAATTTATTGCACCGAAAGTGCGTTTCTTCAACCATTAAATCTCCTAACACTCTTAACATCATTAAAAAATCTGGTTTAATTGATTGTAGAATCATAAAGAAGAGAAAAAATTGATCTTAACTAACTTTGAACTAAAATTATGGTCTAAAAATATTGATTTGTTAAATCTTGTTAAAGTATTGATCCTGAAATTCTTGTCACATTGGGCAAGGTTCAGGAAACAGTCCTATAAAGATGCAACTAGATCATCAAAATTTATGAAACTTTTTAACTTTCAACACAAGGAAATATGTTTTTTTTTGCCTTTTAATTAATTGTCAAAGCCTTTTGCACTCCAGTCTAATGCAGATTGCTTCAGTGATACTTAGCTAGCCAATCATTGCCTTCAAGTGACAACTCTATGGGTGCCCCCTGTGGCTCAGTGATAGCACTCTTGCCTCTGAGTTAGAAGGTTGTGCAGTTCAAGCCCCACTCCAGAGACTTGAGCACTGTTGGATATGCTGCTTTTTGGATGAGGTGTTAAAATGTCCATCCTCTCGGCTGGATGTAAAAGATCCTATGACACTATTTGAAGGAGTACAGAGGAGTTCTCACGTTATCCTGCCCAATATATATCCCTCAACTAACTTCACTAAAAAAACAGATTATCTTATCATTTATTTTATTGCTGTTTGTGGGACCTTGCTGTGTGCAAATTGACTGCTGCATTTCCCACATTACAACAGTTAGTACACTTTAAAAGTGCTTCATTGGCTGTGAAGTGCTTTGGGGCATCCTGAAGTCATGAAAGGCACTTTGTAAATGCAAGTTCGTTCTTTCTTATACTATGTTATGGGCAAGTTTATGAATTAATACTCCTGGAGCAGAGCTTCAGCTGCCAGGACATAAGAAAAAGGTGGCTACCCCGCCGATCCTTTCATTCTAGTTCTTGAATTCATATTAATGATTTGTAGATTCATTTTAATTTCCATTTTTTGAAGGCTTGTTACTTTCTCAAATTCTTTTGATCAACTACAATGAGCTAACCTACCTACCATGGTGAAACAACCAAGTTGTGCACATGCCTCTGCCAAAGATACTTTGAGATGCTCACGAGGAATTGTACAAGGAAAGCTTGTGATGACTCCTCCTGCAATGTTTCTTCCTCTCTGTGGAGATGTACTTTGCCATCAATTAATGCCCCAACATCAGAACTCACATTAAGTATTGGGTCTTTATCCTTACTATGATTTGAGCTTTTTACTGATACTTTTATGCTTGCATTTTCACAGGTTGTAAAGTGCTTTGGGATGTTCTGAGGATGTGAAGGGCACTATATAAATAGAAATACTTCCTTTTCCAATATTTATCCAATTCCCCTTTAATGATGTTATAGCCTCTGTCTCAATAACTACTCATGGTAAAGCAATCCACGTTCTAGTAATCCACTGTATGAAAATTAATTCTTCTGACTTCCTATTTGATTCTTCGAGTGATACTTCTGAGGCTATGTCCCGTTCTGATCAGTTTTTTCAACCGATAGAAATAATCTGTCAATATTTACCCTCCAAAAATCTTTCATAATTTTAAAAACTTCTATTAGATTACCCCTGAACATTTTCTGTTCTCATGCATGTCATGGTATTAGATAAAATCCAATATTCAGATTGTTAATAAATAATTCCACCAAAGCAACTTACAGTCAAGGATAATTTTACTAAACAATTTGGTTAACTTTATATCTACAGTAAGGGATTGGCTGTGTTGGGGGGAGATTGTGAGAGGGTGAGCATAGCCATTTACTACAGAATGACATAACTACAGGGGCCTCACCACACGTCCATAAGCGATGACTCATAGAATGGTTACATTTTTTGATTAGTGGATGGTATCTGAGTGGTTTTCACAAACTAGAGGTTGTAAATTCATATTCCTGCTATGTAAGCTGCAAAATTGAATTCAATAAATTTGCTAATTTGTGGGCTAGCTCCAGAAAATGACCATGATACCCGCTGGATTGTTGTAAAATACCCAACGGGTATACTAATGTCCTTCAGGAATGAAAACCTTTTACCCTACCTAATCTGGCTTATATCATAGAATCACAGAATGATACAGTACAGAAGAAGGCCATTCGGCCTATCATGTATGTGCCGGCTCTTTGAAAGAGCTATCCAATTAGTCCCTCCCTCTCTTAGGCAGTCCCTCGGAGTTGAGGATGATTTGCTTCCAAACTAATATGAGTTCTCAGGTGACTGATGAGTCCAATGCGGGACCTACAGCCTCTGTCACAGGTGGGACAGATGGTAGTTTGGTTGAAGGGACGGGTGGGTGGGGTGCTTGGGTTGTCATGAGCTCCTTTCATTGTTTGCGCTTGGCGTGTGCTCCCAGCGAAGATACTCGAGGTGTTCGGTGCCTTTCCGGATGCTTCTCCTCTACTTTGAGCAGTCCCAGGTGTCAGTGGGGATGTTGCACTTTTTCAAGGAGGCTTTGAGGGTGTCCTTGAAATTTTCCTCTGCCCACCTGGGGCTCTCTTGCCATGTCGGAGCTCTGAGTAGAGTGCTTGTTTTAGGAGTCTAGTATTGGGCATGTGGATAATGTGGCCCGTCCATCGGACGTGGTCAATGCTTCGATGATGGGGATGTTGGCCTAAGCGAGAATACTGACATTGGTGCACCCATCCTGCTAATGGATTTGCAGCATTTTGCGGCGGCAGCATTGGTGGTACTTCTCCAGTGTTTTGGGTGCCTGCTGTACATAATCCGTATGGGGCCAAATTTTCGGCTTTCGGGGTTTTTCGGCAAAAACGGTAGCGATACGTGGAAATTATCGCTTTTGCGACGTTACCATTTTTAGGCTAAACTTTTGACCTTTATGCCGGTAAGGGAGGTGTTGCACAAACATTCGCAGCGCAAAACGCGAGTTTCCAGCAACTTTAGTCCGGGGTCGTTTGCGCTGCAAGAGAGGCCTTGGGAAGGGGATTAAAAAAAATCCAAAAAACATTTCAAAATCATTTACAAGACCTGTAACTAAGTAATCGCTGCAAAAAAATTTCATTTTTTGCAGGTTTTCGTACTTACTAGCATGGTTGAACCGACAGATTTGACCTGTCGCTATTCTGGGCGTGGCATACGGGTCGGGAGAGTGCCGAAACTCAATCGCAAATGCAATCGGAGTCGTTGCATGTCGGTGCACTGCTCCCCGGTGGTACTTGGAAACGCCGCAGCAAACAGGTACCCGAGGATCCCGCCCAGGTTTTGTGACAGGGTGTTCACTGCGGAGGGTCAAATCGCGGCAAAAACCCGGTCGCAAACCTCTCGAAAATCCAGCCCCAAGTCTCTGAAGCATATAGGAGAGTGGGCATCACTACTGCTCTGTAGAGCCTGGTGCCGGGTTTAAGGTCCTGGTCTTCAAACACCCTTTTCCTCAGGTGACCGAAGGCTGCACTAGCACACTGAAGGCAGTGTTGGACTTCGTCATCGACGTCTGCTCTTGTTGACAGTAGGCTCCCGAGGTATGGAAAATAGTCCACGTTGTCCAAAGCCTCGTCGTGGATTTTGATAATCGTGGTACAGTGGCGGGAGCAGATTGGTAGAGGACCTTGTCTTACGGATGTTTAGTGTAAGGCCCATACTCTCATATGCTTCGGTGAAGGTGTTGATAATGGTTTGGAGTTCGACCTCCGAGTGTGCGCAAACGCAAGAGCCGTCTGCATACTGTAATTCAATGACAGAGGATGGGACGACATTGGATCTGGACTGGAGGCAATGGAGATTGAACAATTTCACTTTTGTTCTGTAGATTGGCTCCACTCCAACGGGGATCTTATTGAGAGTGAGATGGAGCATTGCAGCAAGGAAAATTGAGAAGAGCATTGGTGCAATTACACAGTCTTGCTTGATCCTGGTCCGTATGTGAACTGGGTCTGTGGTCAGGATCACGGCTTGCATGTCATCGTGGAGCAGGCGGAGGATGGTGACAAACTTTTGAGGGCATCCGAATTTGAGGAGGACACTCCATCACTCCTTGAGGAGGACCACCGCCTAATCTGCTCTAAATTTCCATCAATGTAGCCCCAAAGCAGCGGAAATAATCAATGCTAGAGCACTCAAAGACCTGGCTAAGAAAGCCCTATTCAGCCAGCACCTCACATCCAACCTGACAACTCCCAGTGATCCAGAGACGCAGAGTGTCCACAGCACCTGGTCTGCCGTCAAGGCCTCCATAATTAGCACCTGTGAAGAGACGCTTAGTCACTCGACCAGGAAACACCAAGACTGGTTCGACGAGAATGACCAGGAGATCCAGGAGCTAGTAAGCCGCAAGCGCAAGGCATTCTTGAACTGGAAACAGCAACACAACTCGAGAGCAAGAAAGCATCTCCTCAGACATGTGAAGGCCAAGATCCAACATAAAACTCGTGACCTAAAAAAACAGATGGTGGGTGGAGAAAACACAGGAGATCCAGCAACTAGTCGATAACCACGATGTGCATGGATTCTTTAGCATAGTTAAGACCACCTATGGCTCAAGCACCCAGGGTCCTACTCCACTGAGGGCCAAAAATGGAGAGTTGCTCATCAAGGACAGAGAGGCAGTCAGTGCTCGTTGGAAAGGAACACTTCGAAGACCTCCTTAACCGAGACTCTGTGTTTGACGTAAATGTCCTTGACTCCATCCCACACCACCTCAGCACAAGCCCTGCCCGGCATGAGGTTAAAAAAGCCACCTGCAACTGAAGAACAACAAGGCCTCAGGAGGAGATGGAATCCTCGCCGAAGCACTAAAGCATGGCGGAGAAGCACTATCGGTGCGAATCCATGAACTTATTTCTCTTATCTGGAAGGAGGAGAGCATGCCAGGGGATCTCAGGACGCAGTAATTGTGACCATCTTCAAGAAAGGTGACAAGTCCGATTGCGGTAATTACAGAGGCGTTTCCCTGCTGTTTGCCACAGGGAAAGTCATCACAAGATTCCTCCTCAATTGCCTTCTCCCAATGGCTGAAGAGCTCCTCCCAGAGGCGTAATGCAGATTCCGACCACCAAGGGGCATAATAGACATGATCTTCACCGCATGTCAAATTCAAGAGAAATGGCCTTCTTCGACCTCACAAAGGCCTTTGACACTGTCAACCGATTAGTCCCACTCCCTTGCTCTATCCCCATAGCCCTGCAAATTTTCTCCTTTCAAGTATTTATTTAATTCCCTTTTGAAAGTTATTATTGAATCTGCTTCCACCACCCTATCAGGCAGTGCATTCCAGATTATAACAACACGCTGTGTTAAAAAAAATCCTCATTTCTCCTCTAGTTCTTTTGCTAATTACCTTAAATCTGTGTCCTCTGGTGACTGACCTTTCCGTCACTGAAAACAGTTTCTCCTCATTTGCTCTATTAAAATCCTGCATGATTTTGAACACCTCTATCAAATCTTCCTTTAATCTTCTCTGCTCTCAACCATGTGGTTGATTCTTAAATGCCCTTGAGGCAACCAGCGATGGGCAATAAATGCTGCCTTGCCAGTGTTTCCCACATCTCAAGAACAAATAAAAGAAAAAGATAAGCTTAGAATGTCAGGACATTTTTTTATGAGGAAATCTTTCACAAATTTACTTTTGTTCTCACTAGTTTTCTCCGGTGTTGGAAGTCTATTTGATGATGGGCCCATCACATCCAAGCCTGACCCTGCCCTAATCCACTGTCAACAAATGTGCACTTCCGTCAGGGGTCATTGGATCAGTAACAGGACCTCACTGATTTTTTTCTTGTTAATTGGATGGTACTGAGGTCAATTGTGGTACCCCCAAGTGCCACCAATACAGGAATCAGCTAACTCAACACAGACCAGGGACTGAACATGGATTCTTCCTGGTCTTTTTAGCTCAGCCAACTTACTGGATATACCTACTGAACCATGAGCAGAGCTTACTTTGTTTTGCATTTCAATGGCCTCTTACACTTCTCTAACAGCAAGGCCACACAGCTTAAAGTCATTCTTCAACAGTGTGCTTAGTGTTGATATTATTCTTCATGAAATGATTTGTTTTACATTAAGATGAGTATTCAGTTATTATTGCTTAAGGTATTTAGTCCAAATAGGGAAAATAATACTCTTCCTTTGTTGCATCGTTTTGCTAATCGTTCTTAAAGCAAAGCTTTAGCATCAAGGCACAGCAAAGGGGATAACAGAGACCAATGAATCTATGCTGAAAATCTTGCAGGAAAATATATTTGTACTGGAACAAGTTCAATTTGTGTTGTAGCAAGGTAAATATCATGTCAATGCTGGATGATCTGCAACCACTATGATACGACACAGATCATTTAGCTTAGCTCTCATTCCGATGACACATGGAGGCTAAAATCTCCAGAAATTCTCCTGCTCTTCCACCAGGACTTGTGGTGGACAAGCAGGAGAAGCTCTGTGGATATTCACCATCATGGCTTTTAACCTTCATAAGAACATAAGAAATAGGGGCATGAGTAAGCCATTTTGCCCTTCGAGCCTGCTTCGCCATTCCATAAGATCATGGCTGGTCTGATTTTGGCCTCAACTCCACTTCCCTGCATGCACCCTTGACTCTCTTGACCCTTGATTCTCTTATCATTCAAGAATCTATCTCTCTCCACCTTAAATATATTCAATGACCCAGCCTCCACTGCTCTCTGCGGTAGAGAATTCCAAAGATTCACGACCCTCTGAGAGAAGAAATTCCTCCTCATCTCCGTTTTAAATGGGCGACCCCTTATTCTGAAACTATGCCCCCTAGTTCTAGATTCCCTTATGAGAGGAAACATCCTCTCTGCATCTACCCTGTCAAGCCCCCTCAGAATCTTATACGTTTCAGTAAGATCACCTCTCATTTTTCTAAACTCCAACAAGTATAGGTCCAACCTGCTCAATCTTTCTTCATAAGATAACCCCTTCATCCCAGGAATCAACCTTGTGAACATTCTGGGAAAATGCTTGCCTTTTGCTGTGAAGCCATCCCCTTCCATTAAATCAGATTTTTTTAAGATGTTATAAATTAATCAATGTGCTTCACAGCCAAGGAAGTACTTTTGAAGAACAGAAATATGTGTAGTCACTATTGTAATGTAGGGACAGCAAAGTCCCACAAACTGCAATGCAATAAATGATCAGGTAATCTGCTTGTGGCGGTGATGGCTGATGGATAAATGCTTGTCAGGAAACTGGGAGAACTCCCTGCTCATCTTTGAATTGTGCCACGGGACCTTTTATGTCCAACTGGACAGGCAGAATGGGCCTCGGTTTAACTTCTCATGAACAAAGGATAGCAGCCTCAACAAAGAAGTGCCCAGATTATGTGCTCAAGTCTCTGGAATTGGCTTGCACCCAGGTTCTTCTAACTCATATAGGAGAATGCTACTCCTAATATTCCTTTATAATACAAATTAGTCACTGAATTTACCAGAAGTAAATTGAGAGCTGTTTTGATACAATGGTGACTGTGATTTTGCTGAAATTATTGTCTTCCATTTATGAAGAGTGATTTTGGGCTATCAATTTTTCTGCAGTCAGTGTTCTCACCACCACCTCTTGCACAATAAACAGATAGCTGTTTGGGTCCATTTCCTTTGGGCTTCTCCCGCTCCGCCTTCTAATTTTGGAGGAAGTTTGGCAGAAACGCTATTTATGCGAGGCAATTTCTGTAACATTTTCCTGCAACACTACTTCTGTCACACATTTTTGTTATGTTTTTTGTCATGATTAAACTGAACTATTCATTTTACTTATCTCTGATCGAGGTTTATGCAATAAAAATGCAAGCTGACTTTAATTACAATAAATCATTGGGCCTGATAATACATTGTCTAGCCCATTGCATAAAACAGCATATAGGTTGGCTGGCCACAAAATTCGGTTCTGTATTAGCCATCCTTTGGGCGCTATTGGTGCCATTTTGGTTCCAAAATGCGTACGCATACGTCTGGCGTAGGCCACTCCAGACACTATCTTGGGGAGGGCATTAGCGTGGGCACAGGGAGCGTGCGCGGGACGTCTGGGCTGGCTGACTGACAGGCAACAAAAATGGCACTGGCGAGGTGGCAGGGGTGGGAGCACCACTGCTGTCATCCTAAGAGAGGACAGCAGATTTGTGCTCCATGGAGCCACTGCCATTCCCCTGGGGTGGCATCTCAGCAATCCTAGTAATATGTTGGACGACAGATTGCTGGACTGCTGTGACACCTTGCCATTTTGGAGCTCAATGCTCCAGCTAATACCCTCTCTTAATCTCGCATAGCTGAACACGCATTCAAGAAGGACCCCGTGTGAGCGCTATTTAAAGGGATCATTACCTATTTGCAGGTTAGTTGCTGCTTGATTTCTATTGGCTGTTGCTGCATTTGTAGAAGAGGACCACTTTGCCAGTGGGTGTGAAGGTCACGGTGGCTATGAACATTTATTCCAGACTTGAACAGGAGATATTTGCAACATCTCCCAGTTTGCCGTCAACTGTTGCATTAAGGAGGTCACTGAGGCTCTTTATTCGAAGAGAGCTGAATAGATTTCCTTCTCTCTGGCCAGAGAGCAGCAGGCGGAGCAAGCACGCAACTTTGCGAGGAATGCAGGCTTCCCATGGTGCAGGGTGCCATTCACTTTGCAGGCGTCACATGTCAACTCTAAGATGTACTGCAACTGAAAGGGACGCCACTCCATCAATGCCCAGCTGGTGTGTGACCATAGGCAGCGAATCACGCAGGTCAATGCCCGATATCCTGGCAGCAGTTATGATGCCTTCATTCTGCAGCAGTCCGCTGTCCAATCTGCATTTGAGCCACCAGGACAAACAAGAGGGTGGCTACTGGGAGACAACATGGTCATGACTCCTGTGCGCAACCCATGAACACATGGGCAGCATGCTCCTTGACAATGCATGCAGGCTTTTTGGCAGGTCTGCCAATGCACCTAGCATTTCATTGTGCATACTCATCAGCCTTCTTCTGTAGCCTGCTCCATCGAAGTGCTCATCTGAGTCCTCTGCAGCCGAATTCATGTGCGACATCATCCTCCGGGGGGCTGGCACCTGTGCTACCCTTGCCCCATGCCCTGCCTGAAGGCCACTCATGCCCGGTGTCTCACCATGTGCAGATCCCGTGTCTAAGCTATCCTCTAAAGTATGCAGAGTGTCAATATCTGAGCTGGTGGCTGCGAGTGCATCGCGATTCCCATGCCCGTTTTCGGGCACTATCGAATTTAGCCCACGTTATGTTTAAGCAAAGGCATGAGGCATCTTCGATGTTAAAAGTTTTGTGTACGTGTGATATACTTACGTTTCTTTCTTTCACACTATTTCTGTCCCAACTGTCTGTTGCACCTATCTGTACAATATAGGTGGCACTGTGGGATTGTTCTCAGCCCTGCCCCGTGTGCAGGTAGACTTTTCCCCTGTCTGCTTGCCGTGCACTGCTCCCTCCTGCTGCCTCTCAGCACTCCCTCCCCAACTGCCTAAGCCTCTTTTCTCCTCTTGCCCTCCCCCTGGCTTCTTGTGGTCAACAAGCTCTTGTGAGCAACTGTTGCCAACTGTGACTGGGGAATCAGTTTTAGGCTCTTTAAAGCACTGAATGTACTTTTGCTGAGACACTAAAGTGCAGTAAACATTTTGAGGAACATAAAGCCAGTTCCTTCGTCATAGCCAGGAATGAGGCTATAGGCCTTTTCTCATGGGGTAGGGCTTCTATAAACAGCTTTCCTGGCACTAATCCAGGAGTCCTGTTTTAGTTATTTGAAGCGCAAATTGCACTAGGTGTTACGAATTTTTGCTCGTGATATGGAGCTAGACTCGCTAGGAATGCATATCAGGAGTTCAAGCTTGGAAGTCAGCGGGCCCTGCTGGCTCTTCCATCCATTATTCATTTCTATCTGTCAAATTGCTCTTCAGGCATCGAATGTTGACCCTGTAAATGTGCAACTTTCTTCCAACTGATTTTCTTAAATTTCATATTCAGGAAACAGCAACAAATCACAATTGCAGAGATAGATAATATAGGAATCATATGTGAGGAAAGCCATCAAAAATATCAATGAAGGACAGATGAACACAATTAACTTAACATGGCAACATCTACCAATAAAAGAAAGAAGAAGGGGAACCAGCTTGAAATAGTTTTGAAAATAATTTTTACTGGCACCATGGTATCTCCACAAACTGGGAATGTGCTGTAGGAAATATAACAATATAAAAATAGAAATATTTTAATTACAAAATGTGCAAGAACCGAATTAAACTTACCTATACAATAGGATTTTCTGTGTTTGAAACACCTCTAACAGTATTTTCTGTTTGAGATTTGTGCTTCTTTGAGAAGCCTCAGGCTTGAGTTCTTGGAGTTTTCCAGATCCGTCACTGTCAGTTGAAGAGACTCAGTGAGGTAGTAGGCTACAATCCCAACCGGCACCTGTGTCTACAGTTCCCAGAAATTATTTATGATTAACATCAAGACTAACCATTCGTGGAGGTATGCCAGGACTTGGGGCTTTTATGCCTCACACCATTACTCTGTTCCTGTGGAAAATTACTTACAGATGAAATACACTGGGGTTTGTTTTCATAAATCGGCAAAACAAGATAAAGCACGAATTCGAACTGTTTTGACACTATTTAGGATTTTGGACATGGAAGCTAACGTGCTGGATTCACGATTGGCACAATATTTTTTATCCATAATATCCGTGGAATTTGCCCAGCATGGGCTGGAAAGCCAGCATAACCAAGTTCCAGCCCCCTGCCGAGATAGGGCTGATTTTACACCCAACTCAGACTGCAATTTCCTTTTTTTTTTAGGAGCTTCAAAGATCATGGGGCTGGATGTTCGATTGTCTATAACCTCAGTTAGCGGCCAGAGGGGACGTCAATGCAAGCTTTAGAGCTCAGCAATCGGGCGCACAGCTTTTAGCACCCCAATAGAAAATTCATTAGAGGCTTCATTGGGGGCGCTAACCGCTAGCGCCTGACTGCTAACGATCACTCTGATCGTGACGTATTCTTGGTGCAATGCGCACGCTTGCGTCCAGGTCGCTATATTCGGTGCATGCGCCTCATTGAGCGCCCGCAATAATAACATCTGGAAAAACAGTCGGTACAGGCTTGCAGCTTCGTTAACTGGTGACTACTTAAAGAGATGAGGAAGCGCTTCCCTCGGAGGTCACAGTCAGTGCAACGTTTACACAGGGCATGGTGCGTGAGCCTCCGAGTTTGCAGTGGCAGACAGACATAACAGTACAGGTTGAAAACAAGTGATTTTGAAAACTTAATGGGTGCATTACTATGCCGTGCCTTTATGACTCGGCTTTTCCCGGGATCGGATTCTGGGTTCCGCACATGCACGCAAGATGTAGTGGCCAAATTTTAGTTATCGCCCTTCCAGCTCTGTTGTGCAACGGCTGATTTATCGCCCCGTCAGCTCTTCGATCGATCCTGATGAATTTCTGGGCAGGAGGCGCAAACCTTTGCAAGGAGTTGAAAGTACTGCTCTTCCTGGATTAATGCCGCAACAGAGACACGATCAAATATCTCCGCCCATGATCTTTAATTTAAATAACCGGTTATTTTTAAAGGATTACTGTAAAAAAAAATGTCAAAACACAATGGGCGGAAAATTGTGACCTTTCCGAGTGCATATGAAGTGTGCACGCACGCGATGCGCATGCGACGAGAACCGGTTTTTGCAATCTGTCAAAATTATTTTGACAGATCCAACGCATCCCCGCAGGAAGGACGTCTACGGGGCAGAGATTGGGCTACTTGCCCAACTCTTATCCAGCGAATGTCCTTCAAACTCTTACGCCTGGTAAAAGCAGGCATATAACTTATTTTTACCAGCGCAAGAATTTTAAAACAGAAAAATTAAATTTAATCATTAATTTTTATATTAAAAACCCTGTCCATTAAGTTAGTTGATTTTAACCCTTATTAAAACACATTAAAAAAAAATTCCCCAAAATATTTTTTTTTCTAAAACATTTAATTACATTCAATTTCAATTAATTTTAAATATGTGAGGTGTTTTTTTTATTTATTGTGTTGTGTTTCTTGTTTTAGGGGAGTATTCTCATTGATAGTAATGGGAGCTCGTAAAATCAGAGCTGTCATTATTATCAATGAGAATACTATGTCGTAATCTCCCATTGTACTGCTCGCATTATGTCCAGGAGGCCCCTGTGATTCCAGGATACGTTTACATATCTTAAGGACAGGTCCCCGTATGATGCGCAATGAATGAAGGCCTCTGACCGGGATCCTACGTTCCTCCGGGACCACCACTTACTTTCAATGATTTTTTTCGGGTCGGAGGCGTTTGTCCGAATGAAACCTCTGACCGCAATTTTCCCCCCAATATTTAAGCAGTGTCTGGTTATCGATTGAATAAAGTGGCTGCATTTAATTATATTTAATTACACAGAATTACACAGCACAGAAACTGGCCATTTGGCCCAAAGGTCTATGCTGGTGTCTACGCTCCACACGAGCCACCTCCCACCTTACTTCATCTCACCCTATCAACGTATCCTTTTATTTCCTTCTCCCTCATTTACTCATATAGTTTCCCCTTAAATGCAGATGTACTTCTGCATCTAGTGGATATCCCATTGTATTGCTCGCATTATGTAACTGCATGTCACAACTATCCGTCTTGCCTTCATGTCCCTGGTGTTGTTGCCATGTCCTCTCCAGCCTCTCCTTTTCCTCTTTATATTATTTTGTGATTGTACCTCTGTGGTGTTTTGCTTCTGCTTCTTTTTGCTATTTTTAATTCCTTGTCCATTACATTCTTCCTTCTTTCTTCTTTTGCATTCCTGCGAATAGGGGAAGCATATGGCTAGGGCACAGGGCGACAGCAGAAAGCATCATGGAGTGGTTAGTGTCATAACCACCTTCCCTCCTTTGTGTTCACGCAATCCCTTCAATCTTTGCTCACTGGCCCAGATCTCTCATGCTCTTCATAGATTAATAGAATCATAGAAAAATTACGACACAGAGCTACCCAGCCTAATCCCACCTTCCTTAACAGAGATACATCTGGAGTACTGTGTGCAGTTTTGGTCTCTGTATTTAAAGAAGGATATACTTGCACTGGAGACTGTTCAGAGAAGGTTCACTTGGTTGATTCCGAAGATGAGGGGGTTGACTTATGACAATAGGTTGAGTAGGTTGGGACTATACTCATTGGAGTTTGGAAAAATGAGAGGTGATCTTATCGAAACATATAAGATAATGAGAGGGCTCGACAAGTTGGATGCAGAGAGGATATTTCCACTCATAGGGGAAACTAAAACTAGGGGACATAGTCTCAGAATAAGAGGCCATCCATTTAAAACTGAGATGAGGAGGAATTTCTTCTCTTAGATGATTGTTAATCTATGGACTTCTCTGCCCCAGAGAGCTGTGGCGGCTGGGTCATTGAATATATTTAAGGTGGAGATAGACAGATTTTTGAGCGATAAGGGAATAAAGGGTTATGGGGAGCGGACAGTGAAGTGGAATTTAGTCCATGATCAGATCAAATGGCGGAGCAGGCTCGAGGGGTCAAATAGCCTACTCCTGCTTCGTGTTCTTGTGTTCTTGTGTTCTTCCAGCACTAGGGCCATAGCCCTGTAGATTACGGTTCTTATTAGCTGTCCCTGAGCTCTGCTGTGTACTATCTCCTCAGTGGATCCTATGAAGCAATCCAGTGTGCTGCCCCGGTTCGGGACTACTGCTTGGGCTTGCTGCATGACCACAATACCATCAATGATGCCTTTTCCCACCATCTGCTCCCCTTCCCTGTTTTAACCTCCTCTCCTCACCTCCAGTACTTGTGCTTTTCCCTATCTTCGATCACATTCCTCCCCCTATTCACTGTAACCCTGTGGAAAGTAAGGTGTCCTCCCCAAACATCTGCAATCTCTTCGATTCCATTGCAAACCATGGACAATAAGCTTTCTTCCAGCTTGAAGCCACCTACCAATAGCTACCAGCATGAGCTGTTGCTGAACTAGCATTTTCCCCATTGAAATATCTTACTGACCTTGAAAACAAAGTGTAAGTCACATAAAAGTGCCGCTTTAAACTGTAGAATCATGCCACATTATGCATTCAACCGTGGCAGTGACTGACAATTACAATATAAGATTCTCCAGCCTCCCTTTAAGTATTATGCCCGAAAGTTCCCCCCAGGGCACTAGCGCAGCCTTCCATGATGATTGACGTCATCCTGACTCAGTATTGGACTCAGTAGCGGCCTTTTTTTGGGCATCACAAGACCTCTTAAACTACCAAAATGGCATCCGCATTCGCGTGCACACTTCCGATGGGATGTACGCCGGACGCCATCTTTGTAAAGGGGGTTGCGCACACGACTGCCAGCAGCATGCAGAGCAGGCAGATCATGATGTCAATCAGTGTGCAACACTGATTTGACGGTAGCGTCACCATTTTGGACCTCTATACTTTCAGCCGACATCCTCTCGTAGCCTTGCACTGCTGAACACATCATTAAATAACATGCAGGACCCCCACCCACCACCCCTGCACCAGAGGATTCAGGACATCGCTCCTTCTTTCCATCTCTTCCACCAAGACCTCCAGTGCAACATCCAAAAATCTTGGTGCAAGCTCTCTCACATGGTCAGCCATTGTTGCTTTTTCCACAGCACAATATTCAGAATGATCTCAGCAGCACCAGCATCCCCTTTAAGATGTGCAGGCTAGCTTGAAGTAGTGAAAGCAGAAAATGCTGGAAATACTCAGCAGGTCGATCACCTTTCACCTGAAGTGGAAAAAGTTAGAGATATAATAGGTTTTAAGCAAGTACAGAGGCAGGGAAAGTGGTGGAGGAGAAGAAAGAACAAAAGGGTTAGGGTGATTGGTGATAGGATGGAAAGCAGGAGTGATTAAATGACAAAGGGTGTAATGGTGCAAGGCAAAAGTGGGTGGTAATGGGACAGTAAAAGAAATAAAAGATGGGTCTAAACGAGCTGAAAATGTAGAATCATTACCAGCACCTGCTGTCCGAAATAATGGGAGGAGTAGTTATGGTCTGTAATTGTTGAATGCAATGTTGAGTCCAGAAGGCTATAAAGTGCCTAATTGAAAGATGAGGTGCAATTCCTCCATTTTCCGTCAAGCTTCATTACAACGGTGTAACAAACGAAGGATAGAGAGCTCAGAGTGGGAGGGGGATGGAGAATTAAAATGACAAGCAACTGGAAGCTCAACGTCACGATTGCGGACTGAATGGAGGTATTCCACAAAGCGATCACTCAATCAGTGTTTGGTCTCCCATCGGGAAGATCGCATTGTAAGCTGCGAATACAGTATACTAACTTGAAAGAAGTACAAGTAAATCACTGTTTCACCTGGAAGGAGTGTTTATAACTTTAAGTAGTGCTAGGTACTAATGACATCGGGCCCCCCTGCTGATGTGTGCAACCAATGAGCTGCGCGGGGAGCGCTGGCTGCATACAGAAATCATGGAAATGTGCAGGCAACATAAAGTTGGCGTCTTGCCTGCAGTGCAAAAACGGGCGTGGGTTAATCATGCATCATGATCCCTGCACTCAATTTTGGGCGTTATCCAAGTTAACCTACTGTTTCTCCAGGGTTTTCACAGATCTTCAGCCAAAGTTACAGAAAACTATTGGAAGAGGCCTGCAGAAATTAATATCAGCAGTTTCCACAGCTATTATATTGGCTGAAACAGATATAAATCATTGCAATGTAGATTTGAAAAAAACTTTTACAAAAAAGTTTAAACATTGACACAAGCTTAATTGCTGAAACAATATAATTTCACTTGCTCGGTTTGTTAACTAAGTAAATTAATATCCATTAACACTTTTAGCAGAACATTTAGCAAAGATTTTTTTTCTATCAAATTAAACAATCACTGAAATTAGATATAAATTATATAATTTAGGATAAATGGTGCTTATATAATAGTATTTTGTAATTAGCATGGAAATCCAGAAATTTGTTTGCTGAAATAAAATAATTCTTGCCACAAGGACAGAAACCCAGTATCCCTAATGTTAAAACTGTAATTCTTCATAAATTTATTTTACGCTCTTAAAATTTGTCCTCAAAATATCTTTTCACCACAAATCAGCTTTGACAACCTGATCTGTTTAAGAGATGTTCACAATCTTTAGTGGAAGCTAAAATCCTGAATGGCACTTTGTTTGTGCACAAGGTATTGACCTCAGCTCTCTGCCGACTGCTAAGTACTGCCAATCACAGAGTGGAGGACTGAGTGTTTCTTTGAGGAAGTCTACAGCAGGTTGGAGTGAAACTTCGTTATTGTCACTTCAAGCCTTTTCAGCTTGCAAATTAAAAGTGACAATAAAAAGAAATCCACTGTAATGGGAAATATACTGAATAACTATTGTCATCAGTGAAGGTATGCAGCAAACTAGGGAGCATATTGAATGTCAAATCCCCAAATCAGATAACATGAAAGTGGTAATGAATTTTTGTAAGGCTAGCTTTTTCTATTTGAACACTCACTGTGGCATGCTCTCAGTGAAACATAATGATGCAATTGGTTTTGGTTCCTGTTAACGGCATGTTGTGCATGCTGAGAAGGGCAAGAGAGGTGGGGGCCATTAGATCAACAATAGACGATGAGGCATAAACACTCCCACAATCTCATACTTTCTTTATTGAAGCCATTGCGAAGGGTTGGTTTTGCCGGTGACCAGCTGCCGGGTCGTCTCTGCCACCTTGCAATATGCTAGTCCACTAGAACAAGGATTGCACCACTGTAACGTGGCACCTGTTCAGAACAAAGCCCGTGATTAGATCAAGGTCATTCGTTTCAGTTAACCTTGCAATGTATCCACAAAAAAACATTGAAAAGCCATATTCTATTGACAATGGGAATGATCTGTAGTACTCAGTCTGCAGTAGCAGCAAGACTCCGAGGCACTTTATAATTGGTTACAAGCTCTGTAATGTGTACATTGATTTATTGATTGTGTGATTAAGTTCTCATCCAACAGATGGGTGTGTGGTCATCTGGAGTGCCTGGAATAGTAATTATAAATAGTCTGGATCCTTTTATGATAAGTTAGGAAGGTGAATTTATAAAGATCACCAATAAGATTTATTTAGTCCTGGAACGTGTTCCCTTTTTTTCTACGCTTCTTCAATAGTAGATTGATTGTGATTCTGTGCTTCACTTTTAAAATAAACTTTTATGAAACTTCTGCACACTGTTATAGCACTTTTTCAATCATTTCAAAAGAATAACAAGATTGAGAATTGTAACTTTATTATTTGTTCATGTCTCATCACCATATCATGTCTTCTTCCGTGTGTGCATCTGAAAATTAGTTTGTGGAGGAAACAAATTAAAGTGGGAGGCCGGGGGCCCAGTGGCAATTTTGTCGCAGCAGCGGCTGGTTCTGCTGACCGAGACACAAGAGAATCATGCAGCAGTTCAGAGAAGACCCACAAGGCTGATTTCTAGCATTGAATAACTGAGCTGGGAGGAAAGATCGGAAAAAATTGGGTTTTTCAGCTTCGAAAGGAGGTGATGGTGAGAGCTGAGCTCATTGATATAAAAAGTAAACAGTTTAGAAAAGGTAAATGCAGAACACTATGTCAAGCTATAGCATAATATCCATCATCATCATCATCATCATCATCATCAGAGGCAGTCCCTTGAAATCAAGCAAGACTTGCTTCCACTCTAAAAGTGAGTTCTCAGGTGGCTGTACAGTCCAATGCGGGAATTACAGTCTCTGTCACAGATGGGACAGACAGTGGTAGAAGGAAAGGGTGGGTGGGGAGCCTGGTTTGCCACATGCGCCTTCCGCTGTCAGTGCTTGGTTTCTGCATGCACTCGGCGACAAGACTTGAGGTGCTCAGCACCCTCCCAGATGCTCTTCCTCCACTTTGGGTGGTTTTGGGCCAGAGATTCCCAGGTGCCGGTGGGGACGTTGCACTTTATCAAAGGGGCTTTGAGGGTGTCCTTGAAACATTTCCTCTGCCCACCTGGGGCTCGCTTGCCATGTAGGAGTTCCGAATAGAGCGCTTGCTTTGGGAGTCTTGTGTCGGGCATGTGGACAATGTGGCCCACCCAACAGAGCTGGTCGAGTGTGGTCAGTGCTTCGATGCAGTGATTAGTGCCCTGAATGTCCACACTAATTTCAGCACTTCCGCCATTATTATGCTGGTGCAAATGAAGATCAAGGAAACTTAGGGGTCAAATTTGATTAAGTTCCGAAAACGGGCACGGGCACTGTGATGCAAGATATATCTACGCCCATTCTGAAAGCATGTCAACTTGGAGTGCACAGCCGAGTGACCATCATGCTGCTGACTATCGCAGCAGGGGGGCCTGTGTTAGTGTCACAGGAGGGAGGCTGCCTTTCCTTAAAGCTGACCAAATCCTTTACAAAGCAGTCTTTCATCCTTAAAGTTGAACTACATTCTGAAAAAAAATTAAAATAATTCATAACTAGACAGTCTACAGCTCAAGTGGTCAAGGTCAAGGTCAGTGAATGCATCTTCCAAAGCCATTTCCTACCAATTGTACCACTAGCCTCACAAACTGCTCAATGCACCATGCCCCCATCACTCACCGACCAACAATCTTTACCAAACATGAGGCACACCTCACATTCCTAGCTTCACCTCACTCCTTTGAAGGAGACGGTGCTGGCCATTCTTGGCAGGGGCATGGCTGAGCTCTTGTCCAGCCATGGGCTGAAAAAAGACAAAGTGCTGGTATCCTCATACATTACACTCCTTCTCACGTCCCACTTGCCCCTCATCCCAAAATATCTTCTGATTTACAAGCTTCACATAGTGCAAGCATGCACCTCTTGCTTTCTTACCCTCCCCTCACCACAACCCTATCCTTGTGCCTTCCTCATTTCAAATACCCAAGAAATCCAAATTGTCCAGCCAGTGGTTCACCAAGAAGCGGGAGAGGAGAGTGGTGAAGGGGTTAATAGAGTTGGTGCGAAATTGCTGTGCTTGAGAAAAACAAAACAGTTGACTTAGCATGTACTGAAGGACAGGATGTGATAAGCAATTGCGAGAAGGTCACAAGACGCTGAGCAATATGGAAACTAACTGCCAGCTAGAGGAAAGAGGTCAACTGCACACCAGATGCTGGCCAAAGATAAGGAAGTGAGCTGGACAAACACGACTATAAAATTGCTGTATAGGGACTTTTGAAATGTCAGATGATCAGGTCATGTGGAACCAGTGACCTTTGTGGTTTATGACTTTAAATATGCTGTATGTGTAACACCAAATTGAGTTGTTGCCTGGTTGAGCGACCTACATACAACTCCCCTGGTACCTTGTATTAATAACTGTGTGTGTTTTCAACTCTCTAACGTAGACTCGGAGTAGATTTTTTCCCCAACAATTTTGGTGCTGTGAGCAGGGTATACCGGTAAGCCCTCCTGACCGAGATTCGAACGTACAGGGATAAGGTCGGATTTCACAACACCCCAGAAATTGGAACGTCGAACCGGCATGGGTGAGGCTGCCGGACACCCAACGAACAAGTGAGACTTGGGGAGGTTTGATAACAGACACAGTGAGTAGAAATTAAGATAAAGCAGAATATAAGTAAGATAAGTGGTGTGTAAGAGAAACAAGTGTCCCCGTCACTTCAATTGTCACAAACTATCTCAATCACCTAACTTGAGCCGGAATTAAGAGGGCAAATGCCCCACGCGATGGCCAAGGATTAAGGTCGAAGGGAACACTGAGAGGACAAAGTGACGGTGGAAACCTGTGAGTGACTGTGCGATACGCATGAATTGGTGTGAGAGTTGAGGGATAATCCCATCGCAATAAATAAGTGACGGAATAGAAGTAGGCCTGCGTGAAGAGACTCATTCGCAGAGGAAGTGAGGGAAGGTCAGATCACATAATGGCGTCAGGGGAAGACCTTGAATGGGGGCTGGGAGGACCTTTTAGTCGGTTCTATGCAGACGACCAGAAGGGCTTAATAGATAAAATGATTAAAGATGGGTGGGATCCCTTGGCTGTCCCCAAGTAGCAAAAGAATTGGTGGGAGAAACAGAAACAGAGAAAGGCAAAGAAAGCCGGAGCACTTTTAGTATATCAGTTATGTGTGTTACAAAGTAAAACCAAACAATTAGTGGAGAAAAGTAAGGAAACAGAAGCCGAGAATAAAAAATGGAGAGGGCGGGAGGAACAAACTGGCAAATGGGGGGGATCAGATTATGACCTCCCTCCGACTTATGTTGCCGCAGTAGTGGCCTCGGCTCCACCCTTTGATGAGGAGACCGAGATGGAAGGGTCAAATGACGATTCAGTAAATACAGAAAGGACAGCCCCTCTTAGGGTAACCCAGGGCGCACAGGGAGGGAACCCCCGATATCAATACTACGCTTTCACCCCCACAGAAAAACAAATGCTGAATCAAGGTTTGGAGAGTCTACAACCAGAGAAGAGAAATGTAGAATTTTGGCAAAAGTTAGAAGAATTGTATGAGACCCACGATATGCATGAGCGAGATATCCACCAAATAGTTCGGACTAAGTGTCCAAAGGACCGGTGGACAGGGCTAGCACCCCCTCACAGTGATGGCACATGGATATCTGCCGTGGTTGCCACAAGGACACAACGGGACGCTACCAGAATGGGGTTCGTCTAGGCTGTACAAGCCTTAATGGGAGCATCCACTCCAAATTGGGGATTGATAATGCAGACCCGCCAG
The DNA here is from genome assembly GCF_044704955.1 of Pristiophorus japonicus. Taxonomy (NCBI): domain Eukaryota; kingdom Metazoa; phylum Chordata; class Chondrichthyes; family Pristiophoridae; genus Pristiophorus; species Pristiophorus japonicus. Next base: position 466,469,452 of record NC_091977.1, on the reverse strand, counting down.
AAAAAGGGAGAAAACGCCAATGACTATGGAGAGAGGTTATGGTTCCAATACCAAGAATCCTCGGGACAGGCGGCCCCGAACAGAGATGACCCAGTCTTCGTGAAAATGTTTAAGGGTGGCCTTTCGGCCGACCATCAAAAGATCTTAAAAATGGGGTTGGCAGTCACGGACACCTATGACCAAGCTGTCCAGTGGGCATGCCACATTAACTCTGGGGGAATAAAACAAGAAGTGGCAGCGGCTAAGAATAGTAAGAGTGCGGGCCGAGGGGAATGCTACAATTGTGGCAAGACGGTCATTTTGCCGCCGACTGTAGGGGCCCCAAAAGACCAATCGTCCGATGTGACAATTGCAGGAAAAAGGAACATGCCACTAATAAATGTTAGGCGCCCAAGGAGAAAAGAAATAGGCAGTCAGGCCTTAGAGTAGAGGAGATGAACCAACAGCAGCTAATCACAGCGCTGAGGGACTTAGGAAGGGACTGAAGGCCAGCGGCCTCCGTGGGGCAGGGAGAGGATCTGCGTATTCACATAACAGGGCTGTTGGGGAGCCGGCAGTGTGATATGTTAGTGGATACCGGAGCATCGGTAATTATGACAGATATTCTCTTGCCCACAATTAAACATTAGTCCATATAACTGGCGTGGGAGGATCTGCCACCACAGCCCACCAGAGTGAAGTAATTCGATTGAAGATAGCCGGTATTCTAATCCCGGCACAATTTTATGTATGCCCAAATGCAGAAGGGACCATATTGGGGATCGCCTCCTGGAACAGTTAGGGGCACTAATAGACCCACAGAATAAGAAAATAGTTTGGAGAAATAAGGGAGGACGCAAAATCACGACGTACGGGGAACAGACTAATTTGCACAATCACGCAAAGGTCGGAAGTGTACAACTTCTCACCCGAGATTGGGATACAGCAGGAGACTACGGCCCATTATGTGAACAAATGAAGGAAGTGTGGGCTCACTCAAAGCAGGATTGTGGGCTGGTAAAGACCAAGCCAGTGGTCATTCCAGGGCTCGAACACACTCCTCATAAGCCTGAAGCGTGAGAGGCCGTAAAACAAATAGTGCAGGACCTCTTGCGGAGGTCCTTCGGGAAGCCGAAAGCACTACGAACTTGCCAACCTGGCCCGTAAAGAAACCAGATGGGCTATACCAATTGACCATAGACTATACGGCGTTAAATAAAGTAACTCCCCGCCAGCACCCCATCGTAGCAAGCCCAGCGACCATATTTAATGGACTGAAACCAGAACATAAAATATTCACGGTCTTAGATATAGCTAATGGATTTTGGTCCATACCTTTAGCCCAAGAGTCCCAAGATAAATTCGCATTCACATTAGGGGATAGGCAGTACACTTGGACACGAGTGCCCCAGGGTTTTAACAATATTCCGGCCATATTTCACCGAACGATAAGTCGAGCTTTGGAGACCGTAGATTTAGCCTCCTACCATTCTCCAATATGTGGACGACCTGTTGATTGCCTCGGAGGACGAGAGAGGACATATGGGGGCTCTAATAGAAACCCTAGAAGCCTTAAAGAAAGCGGGATTTAAGGTAAACCCCAAGAAAGCTCAGATTGGATTGAAGGAGGTACAGTACTTGGGACACCAACTGTCGCAGGGGATAAAAACAATGCCCCACGACAGAAAGGAAGCAATTCGCATTATGCCCCGACCGAAAACGGTCTGAGGAGTGCGTAAAGTATTAGGACTCTTTAACTACTGTAGGAACTTTATAGCCAACTTCGCGGCAATCACGGAACCAATACAGAGACTAGTTAAGGGAGGAAAACCAGCTCTAAAAAGTGTGGAGTGGGGCCCGGAACAAGAAACAGCATATGGCCAGATAAAGGAAGCCCTGATGTTCGCACCAGGCCTAAGACGGCCATATATAAACGCACCATTTCACATTCATTGTGAAAACAAGGGCGGGTTTTACGGAGTAGTAGTTACTCAAATGCATGGAGACCGAGCCCGCCCAGTAGCTTACTATTTCACCCAACAGTCGCCCGTGGCAGGAGGTCTGTCAAGATGTGTAGCAGCCTTGGACTGCACAACGTGGGCGGTGAAAGTTAGTGAGCCAGTAGTAATGACAGGGGAGGTTATACTACATACCAAATATACCTTGGTGGAAATGCTCAACACCGGGAAATTGTGTTCAGTGTCCAACGTCCGCCGGGCCAAATGGGAAGCAGTATTACTTCCCTTAGATGGGTCCATAAAAATTGTCCAAGGCACTGGGGAGAATGAGTGCCAGGCACAGGAATGGGAGGACTCGCCGGGACACATAAGTGAGATTCCCCTTGAAAACCCCGAGCAGATCCTGTACGTGGATGGGTCCCAGAAATATATTCAGGGGACCCCGCATACGGGATGGGCGGTGGTAGACGAAGCACTAAACACTGTCCGAAAGGGAAGGTTAGACGGAGGACTGTCGGCTCAAGTAGCTGAACTCACTGCCCTGACTGAAGCCCTCCAACTGGCCGAAGGCCGGCAGGCAAATATATATATGGATAGCCGCTATGCCTTCGGGGTAGTCCATGACTACATGACTGCCTGGGCCAAGACAGGGTTCGTGACTTCAGGCGGGGAGGCTGTCAAGCATGAGGGCCGAATCAGACTATTATTGGACGCCGCCAGTAAACCCGCAGAGGCAGCAGTGATCGAGGTTAAGGCTCACCAGAAAGTAGTAAACAATGTCCAACGGGGCAATGAAGCAGCGGATAAAGCGGCACAGGAAGCAGGTATATCCTTAGAAGTACATGAAGAAGTTGTATGTAATATCATTACCAGGGAAGATATAGACATTGTGAGATTACATGCCAAGGTAAGTGATGAAGAAAAGAAAGATTGGGGCACAAAAGGAGGGAGCCAGGGTGACGACTTCGTATCGAGGAAAGATGGGAAGGTGATAGCCCCGGCTTGTATTAGACAAATGCTCATGGAACTACACCATGGCATCAGTCATGTCGGATGGAACGTCATGATAACAAACATAACTGGGGATTGGTGGTGGCCAGGAATGGGACGGGACGTAGCTAAGTACTGTCAGCAATGTGTCACGTGTGCCCAGCACTACCCAGGAAAGGCCGTTAAGGTTAGAATGGTTCACCAACCACGACCAAGGGGGCCATGGGAGTGTATACAGATAGACTTCACGGGACCTTTACCATCCTCAAGGGGCAAGAAATACTGTCTAGTAATAATAGATCAGTTTACGCGGTGGGTAGAAGCGTTCGCCACGTGAAATTGCACCACAATCACGATGGCCCGGATATTGGCAGAGGAAGTAATCCCACGTTGGGGCGTCGCTATCCAAATCGATTCCAACCAGGGAACCCATTTTACCAGACAAATAATGAAGAAGGTGTGTGCTATGTTGGGTATTAGACAGAAGTTTCAGATCCCCTACCACCCGCAAAGCTCTGGGATGGTAGAACGAATGAACAGGACACTTAAAACAGCCCTAGCAAAAGCCATCCAAGAGACGGGACAAGTTTGGGCGGATTTACTACCCACAATCTTGATGAGACAAAGGGCAATTCCTAACCGAGTGACGGGATTAACTCCATATGAGTTGATGACAGGCAGGGCGATGCACCTGCCGGAAGGAATCATAACTGGGGGATCCGACGTAGGACCACTGAGGGATCGGATTAGAAAGTATGTCTTGGAACTGAGTAAGTAACTTAAGGAATTGAGAAAGAAAGTGAGGGAACGGCAAGCAGGCAGGGATGAACAGAAGGAATTGGAGGACCAGGAGAGGTCCCACAGGTAGGTGTGAAGGTAATGGTAAAATGTCTGTCAGGACGAATGGGGTTTGCTCCCCGTTGGTCTGGACCATTTGAAGTCCTAATTAGCGGAGATACGTGCGCCTGCGTAGATATGGGTGGGGTTGGCCGATGGAAACATTGGTCTCAGCTCAAAGAATATGAAGCCAACGATTCCAGCACAAGTGAACAAAACAAGTAACCCTGCCTTCATACACATTCTAGGAAACTTAAGGCGGACGCATCAGCAGAAAACGCCGGAAGAAATAAAGATGATCCAAGGTGAATGTGTTACGCGATATTAGGTGCAGTTTGCTTTTTTGTGTAATTGTAATATGTAGCCTAGGGAGGACTCAGGCCAGAGTACCCCCACGGACCAAGAGAGAGTTAAATGTGAACACCTTTTGTACATGTCATACATCTATGCCAAGAAAGCCAACGTTACCAGCTGTTGGGTCTGTGCCCATGTCCCCACACACTCGGAGAAAGGAATTCCCCAACAACCAATCCCACTTAGTGATAATGAGATGGCCAGCTGGATGTTTGGAGTTAGAACAGGATCCACACGCATTGGCTCTTATGCCATAGAGGCAGACGGCAGCACCATAATAAAACTTAAAAGTCATGGGTATAATCCAGAACAGTGTAATGGGTGGAGACGGTCAACCTATAATGATTCCTATCTACCACCGTTCCTGAGAACAAGGTGTAAGGAGGGACAGGGAGGGGGGCTATGTCTCACTGGGCAGGGACGACCGGAAGATCCTATTGTGGGGTACAGTAACTGCACATACAGCCTTACCTTACCTGCCGAAGGGGGTAGGGTGACACTCCCGTCATTAAACGGAAACGGTGACTTTTCGGTCCAATGGGACCCCCCAGCGATAAATAAGTATACGCCCTACAATGGGACTCATTTTGAGTGCAGTCACAGGGCCTGCCCCTGGTTGCCCCGAGAATGGATGGGTTTTTGTTATCTGGTTCATATCGTACCCTACATGTATCACCTGGGTTCTCTGAAGGACCTCCACCGGAGAGCCAGACGAGCATCACGGAGACTGAAAGATTCTGGGCCATTGCGTTTCCCTGGTATGGAGCGGGTACATTGGCAAAGGAATCCATTAACATGGCTTCCGTCCTGGAACAGGTGGCCAACGATACAGCTGAAGCCCTAGTTAAGGTTAATGCAGCGATGGTAGCCCTCCGCACAGTAGCTCTGCCAAATCGGATGGCCCTTGACTATGTGTTGGCAGAAAGAGGGCGAACTTGTGCCATCGGGGCTGAATGTTGTACATACATCCCGGATAGCTCGGAAGAAATTACCAATCTGGCAGAGCATATCCAAGAAGAGGTTAAAAAGCTTAAGCAACCATCAGCCTCCACGTTGTGGGGCTGGTTCTCAGGGTGGTTAGGATCTATGGGAACATCACTAATCCAAGGCCTTGTTACCTTTGTGGTGGTGGTAATAATGCTGTATTGCCTATGTATGTTACTTAAATGTTGTATCAGCAAAGCACTGTCATCTTTACTATCGAGCAGACCTGTAATCCAACCACCCTCAAACTACGAGAACCCGGCAGTGTCTCAGAAGGTGGCGTACATACGCCCAAAACACCTATATGATGAGGTCTTACGAGCAGCAGAATGAGGTGTGACAGGAGATGGGAACCTGGACCCCGGAGTGGAGACCCCGGGGCTCAGGAACCGGCACATCACATCACCAATTTCTGCATAAAGTATATGTTGGCCTAGAATTATGTATATGGAAAATTTTGGCCAAATGGGGGAATTGAAGGGGTTAATAGGGTTAGTGCGAAATTGCTGTGCTTGAGAAAAACAAAACAGTTGACTTAGCATGTACTGAAGGACAGGATGTGATAAGCAATTGCGAGAAGGTCACAAGACGCTGAGCAACATGGAAACCAACTGCCAGCTAGAGGAAAGAGGTCAACTGCACACCAGATGCTGGCCAAAGATAAAGAAGTGAGCTGGACAAACACGACTATAAAATTACTGTATAGGGACTTTTGAAATGTCAGATGATCAGGTCATGTGGAACCAGTGACATGTGACCTTTGCGGTTTACAACATTAAATATGCTGTATGTGTAACATCAAATTGAGTTGTTGCCTGGTTGAGGTACCTACATACAGCTCCCCTGGTACCTTGTAATAATAAACTGTGTGTGTTTTCAACTCTCTAACGTAGGCTCGGAGTAGATTTATTTCTACTTCGGGGTTTTCCCCCCAACAGTGGTGAAGAAGAAGAAACTCCGTCACTCGTTTTCATACTCTCAGCACCAGCTCCTCGAGATCATCCTGCAAGGCCTTTTGCCGTGTCCCCCACTGAAACTCAGCAGCCTTCCACCAGCCATGCTGCAGTCACTGGGGTAGCACTGCGTGACATCACTAGGATAGGCAAAGGCGGATACAAGACAGTCACATGGGAATACGCAAGTGTGATGAGTTGATTTTTTAATGTATGCACATATGGATGCACATATGGATAAAGTTGGATTGGAAAGTTTGCTTTGTGGTGGTTTTTATTTCAGCACTGTGGCTAAGAGGTCGCTGTATTGGTCACCAACAGAGGGAAGGTAAGGTTTGGGACAAATGCTGAAAAGGGAATTGGGGTTGTGGTCACTGGTGTCGCAGGCGGATGATTCAATCCTGGATATCCCGGCCAGAAAGGAGTTGTATGGGTTGCCTCCTTCCTTCCGCTTCCTCCTCTTCTGCTGATTCCTCTTCCCTCTGCAAGCAGCTTATCCCCTTTGCTGCCTCTGCTTCATCTCCATGTGATATTGCAGCCCAAAGGGGACCACAACTAGAATCGCCAGGACTGGGAGCAAGTGGTCTTCTCAGAGACCTTTTTTAAACATCCAAAGCCTTGCAAACTTCCAGCAGCACTCCCTGCACACATTAACAATGTTTAAGTGTATTGCACCAAGCCACTAATCCAAAAAAATGTAAAAAAACATCCAAAAGCCAAAATCTAAACTTACCTGAAAGATATGTGCGTCCGTTTAAGAAGTGCTGGCAGTGTCTCTGTAGTTAGCTGCACGCACATTCTTCCGTGCATGGTTTAGCGAGGGCGGTATCCAGAGCAGCGGCGTCCAAAATTACAGTCGTGCATCAGTTCAGGCATTGCACGCCAATTGATGTCACGATCTGCATAACTTACATGTGGGCGGTGAGCACAGGCAATGGCAACGCTAATGACCTCCTCAAAATGGCGGCCACCGCGTTCTGCACCAGAAGGGGGCAGAAGCGGGGCAGTTGTCATTTCTTCAGCAAAACTGGCCTTAACGGCAGGTGCTAGTCCTCTGAATTTCGCAGCCCTTGTGTTTAGAGCATTATGCGGAACTAATGCACTAGATGCACTTTTTCTCGATCTTATTGGCAACTTTGACGATCTCCTCACCCAAGCACCTCAGGGCTCATTTGCATACGGGCGCCACTCATCTGGTGGTGCTGGGCCTGGAATTTCCTGCTTTTATAACATTACTGCACTCTGGGAAAGTTAGACCCATATAATACAAGCACAGCTGTTCGCCAGTCACTGATTCAGGGGAAAGTGAAGAGTTAAAGAGCTTTGAAGATTCCCCATACTTTACATGCTGATTTCTAGCTTTACAGACATTTTTTTCAACCCTTTTTTCACAGCTTTGTCCACTTGACCCTCCCCCCACACACACGCACACACACAGTGGTACAGTCTCACCGCACCCCTACATTTTTCAATCTCCCCACTCCCATGAACCGCCACATACTCAAAACAAGTTTGGAGAATGTATGGCCTTCCCCACGGGCACACACCGCTATGTCATACTGATGGAGGTGAATGAACAGCCTGCGTGTGGAGGCAAAGAGAATATGACAGCTTGGCAAAAAATATCAGCCTACCAGGTATTACTCACCACAGGTCTTTTGAGGACCTCTCGAATGGCTCCATGTTCGCAGGATGCGCTTGTCTAAGGTAGTCATTGCAGCTCAATGTACTCTTCTTTGCGAAGATCTTCATTCTCGCTGCACTACCAGAACAGCACCATATGTCTGTCCCCTTGAAACTGACCATTGCCCTGAATTCTTTTGGCACGGTCCTTTCAAGGTGCCTTCTGGGTGCAACATCACCCAGGAGTCTGTCCCTCCTGTCTTCCACCTCTTCCAGGAGATGTTGCAGGTCTTCCTGTAAAAATAATGCCAACCCTTTGGCGAGATGCTGCCCCATCATGGTGATCTGTGGACACAGCTGGCCTGGGACTGCTTGTGTTTCTGCTAAGTGACACTTCAGATGAGGGTGGATATGCCAAGTGGATAACATGCAAATGGATCAAAGAAAGAATCTCTGCAAGATCCCCTTGCTATCCCCAAGTCTTCTAACGAGGACTAAATCTTTGTAGAGGCTGCACCACTTGTGCAAGTTTTCTGTAGCATAAACTACTCGCTGCACTTTTAGAACGCAATTATATCAGAACTTAAACCACTTCAAATGTAAATGAACTTACCTTGCATGCAACTCTCTTTACTGGTGAATGGTGTAACTTCTCGGCACAACAGCGTAACAATCAAATTAGAAACTGTTATGTATGTAAACTTGTATATATCTTGTACAGCCACCAGAGGGCACATCCCCTGGAGTCCCAAGGGATCCCACAATCCCTTGGGAGCACAGGTACTTAAGGAGGCCTCACAGGCTAGAGAGGCACTCTGGAGACCTGCAATAAAAGACTAAGGTCACACTTTACTTTGAGTTCACAGTATTCAGTCAGACTCTTTATTCATATATAACAGAAATCTTTTCACATAGTGAAGAGAAAAAGATTGGTGAAGACAAACGTAGGTCCCTTGCAGTCAGAATCAGGTGAATTTATAATGGGAAACAAAGAAATGACAGACCAGTTGAACAAATACTTTGGTTCTGTCTTCACGAAGGAAGACACGAATAACCTTCCAGAAATACTAGGGGACCGAGGATCTAGTGAGAAGGAGGAACTGAAGGAAATCCTTATTAGGCGGGAAATTGTGTTAGGGAAATTGATGGGATTGAAGGCCGATAAATCCCCAGAGCATCATAGGCTGCATCCCAGAGTACTTAAGGAAGTGGCCCTCGAAATAGTGGGTGCATTGGTGATCATTTTCCAACAGTCTATCGACTCTGGATCAGTTCCTATGGACTGGAGGGTAGCTAAAGTAACACTACTTTTTAAAAAAGGAGGGAGAGAGAAAATGGGTAATTATAGACCAGTTAGCTTGACATCAATAGTGGGGAAAATGTTGGAATCAATTATTAAAGATGAAATAGCAGCGCATTTGGAAAGCAGTGACAGGATCGGTCCAAGTCAGCATGGGTTTATGAAAGGGAAATCATACTTGACAAATCTTCTAGAATTGTTTGAGGATGTAACTAATATAGTGGGCAAGGGAGAACCAGTGGATGTGGTGTATTTGGACTTTCAAAAGGGTTTTGATAAGGTCCCACACAAGAGATTGGTGTGCAAAATTAAAGCACATGGTATTGGGGGTAATGTACTGACATGGATAGAGAACTGGTTGGCAGACAGGAAGCAGAGAGTCAGGATAAACAGGTCCTTTTCAGAATGGCAGGCAGTGACTAGTGGGGTGCCGCAGGGCTCAGTGCTGGGACCCAGCTATTTACAATATACATCAATGATTTAGATGAAGGAATTGAGTGTAATATCGGCAAGTTTGCAGATGACACTTAGCTGGGTGACAGCGTGAGCTGTGAGGAGGATGCTAAGAGGCTGCAGGGTGACTTGGACAGGTTAGGTGAGTGGGCAAATGCATGGCGGATGCAGTATAATGTGGATAAATGTGAGGTTATCCACTTTGGTGGCAAAAACACGAAGGCAGAATATTATCTGAATGGCAGCAGATTAGGAAAAGGGAAGGTGCAACGAGACTTGGTTGTCATGGTACATCGGTCATTGAAAGTTGGCATGCAGGTACAGCAGGCGGTGAAGAAGGCAAATGGTATATTGGCCTTCATAGCAAAGGAATTTGAGTATTGGAGCACGGAGGTCTTACTGCAGTTGCACAGGGCCTTGGTGAGGCCTCACCTGGAATATTGTGTTCAGTTTTAGTCTCCTAATCTGAGGAAGGACGTTCTTGCTATTGAGCGAGTGCAGTGAAGGTTCACTAGACTGATTCCCGGGATTTGCAGGACTGGCATATGAGGAGAGACTGGATCGACTGGGCCTGTATTCACTGGAGTTTAGAAGGATGAGAGGGGATCTCATAGAAACATGTAAAATTCTGACGGGACTAGACAAGTTAGATGCAGGAAGAATGTTCCCGATTTCTTGGGGATGTCCAGAACCAGGGGACACAGTCTAAGGATAAGAGGTCGGCTATTTAGGAGCGAGATGAGGAGAAACTTCTTCATCAGAGAGTTGTTAACATGTGGAATTCTTTACCGCAGAGATTTGTTGATACCAGTTTATTGGATATATTCAAGAGGGAATTAGATATGGCCCTTAAAACTAAAGGGATCAAGGGGTATTGAGAGAAAGCAGGAAAGGGGTACTGAGGTAAATGATCAGCCATGATCTTACTGAATGTTGGTGCAGGCTTGAAGGGCCGAATGGCCTACTCCTGCACCTATTTTCTATGTTTCTATGTTTCTATGTGATGAGCCAAGATTGGTAAAATGGCCTTCTTGTCTGTATCTTTCTTTTGTTCATGTGTTCTCTTTCTTACCATCGTCTTTTTATCCTTCTACACAATTCTATTTATCTCAAAATTAAATTAACTTTGAGCCTGATATTGCTTGGCACAGAGAGCGCAGAAAATTGGGATTGTGAAAGGTGGCACCTCCGACAGTGCAGCGGTCCTTCAGTAATGCACTGAAGTGTCAGCCTGGATTATGTGCTGACATGTCTGGAATGGGGCTTGAACCCTTGACTTTCTGAGTCAAAGTTGAAAATGCTAATACTGATCCAAAGCTGACACCTTTCGAATTTCAATCCCACACCATAAGGTTCAGAACACTGCTGGAGTAGTTTTCAAGTGAATTAGAAAATATAGGAAGATTCTACATACCAGTCCAACTAAAAACTTGATTGGAATCTTTGTATTCAATACCACAAAGCCCAAAAACAGTGGTCCTATTGTAAAAGTGTGATAACAGGATTTGTCACTCTCATCTCAATCCAATCTCAATAACCATTACAGAAATGAAAAGAAAGTTTACTAATTGATAATGAGAATGAAATTCAGCTGCTTTTAAAATCTCTCTGGATGAAAGCTTATTAACTTCATCTGTCTAAGCTTCTATTCAACCCTGCTATATCAATGTGTCAGTGATAACAATTGCACAACCAGGGACCATGTAGTATGTATGCTGTGATGAATCTCTCTGCATAATGTTCTCAAGGAATAGCACTGGGCAGATTATAGGCTCTGTGAGTCTAATGTTCTGGGACCAGATTTTGTGAAATGACGAAATCAGATTCTACTTTTCTTCAATATTAATTCATTAATTGAAAAGTATTCCCTCAATTCTTTAACCTTAGTGATGGATGCAATTTTGTTACCTGTTATAGTGCATCAACAAAGGAAATGCAGTCATCTGAGAGCAGTGCCAAATTAGTTTTGTCATTTGAGTGGTAATGTTGTGAATAGAGGCAAGTTTTCATTAGTATCACAAATAATAGCAAAAGTTTTTGATATCAAAGATAAGGAACAAAGGTGGCACCAATGTGCATTTATCTCATTGGTATTTGTGGAACTTTGCTGTGCGTAAATTGACTGGCATGTTTCCCACTATTACAAAAATTAATAACTTTGAAATGACTTCATTGGCTGTGAAGCACTTGTTGAAACGAAGAGCAGTAGCTGTCAGGACCAGTTGTTAAGGTGGCAGTAAGGAGCTCCTGCAATAGAAGAAGCTGGAGATCGATAACTAAAGATTCCTGAAGGTAGGAAACATTTATAAAGTGTTGTTTTTCTCTTTTGCATTCTGCCTACAGACACCTGCACATGCTTCTGACTGTTTCTCAGAGAGTGTGAGTTCCAGTAGATTTTCAGACTCCAGCCCCCACCGAGGTTCTGGCTGGGACCCACGCCCACCCCATTCCACAGCCTTTTCTCTCCTTCGAGTGCCCATCCACCGATCCCCATTCCCCAGTCTCCATTTTTCCTTCGAATGCCCATCCCCCGATCCCCATTTCCCCTGTCTCTCTCAACCCCCATTCCGTAGTCTCCCTCTCTCCCAAGCTCCCATCCATGACCCCTATTCCCCAGTTCCCTCTCGCTCCGAGCCTCCATCCCTCAACCTTCATTTTCCAATCTCTCATCCCCTCTCAAAAAATGCCTGGATAAGGAAAATAGGAACAGTGGCCATTCAGAACCTTTAGTAAGTTTTCCCAATTCAGTTAGATCATGGCTGATATATACTTCAACTCCATTTACCCTTCTTTGTTCCATATCCCTTGATACCCTTACAAAACTTGATTGATCTCAGTCATGAAAGTTTCAATTGACCCAGCCTTCTGGAATTTCTAAGTCTAGCATCACATCAATTATATTTCTGTTTAGTTTGATCACCTTGATAATCTCTACATATACAATAGCAAAAATAATGCATAAGCGAAATGCTCAGCATAAATTGCAATTGCCTTATTATTGCAATTATTATTTCAAAAACAAACCAAAAATACAAAATTAAAAGGACATCACATTTATGACTATAGAAGAGATTCAATGGAATAAGAACAGAAGAAGTAGGAGCAGGTGAAGACCATACGGTCCCCCTCCGCCATTTAAAAAGATCATGGCTGATCCGATCATGGACTCAGCTCCACTTCCCTGCCCGCTCTCCATAACCCCTTATTCCCTTATTTTTAAGAAACTGTCTATTTCTGTCTTAAATTTATTCAATGTCCCAGCTTCCACAGCTCTCTGTGGCAGCGAATTCCACGGATTTACAACCCTCTGAGAGAAGAAATTTCTCCTCATCTCAGTTTTAAATGGGCGGCTCCTTATTTTAAGATTATGCCCCCTAGTTCTAGTCTCCCCTATCAGTGGAAACATCCTCTCTGCATCCACCTTGTCAAGCCCCCTCATAATCTTATACGTTTCGATAAGATCACCTCTCATTCTTCTGAATTCCAATGAGTAGAGGCCCAACCTACTCAACCTTTCCTCATAAGTCAACCCCCTCATCTCTGGAGTCAACCTAGTGAACCTTCTCTGAACTGCCTCCAAAGCAAGAATATCCTTTCATAAATATGGAAACCAAAACTGCACGTAGCATTCCAGGTGTGGCCTCACCAATACCCTGTATAGCTGTAGCAAGACTTCCCTGCTTTTATACTCCATCCCCTTTGCAATAAAGGCCAAGATTCCATTTGCCTTCCTGATCACTTGCTGTACCTGCATTTAAACTTTTGTGTTTCATGCACAAGTACCCCCAGGTCCTGCTGTACTGCAGCACTTTGCAATCTTTCTCCATTTAAATAATAACTTGCTCTTTGATTTTTTTTCTGCCAAAGTGCATGACCTCACACTTTCCAACATTATACTCCATCTGCCAAATTTTTGCCCATGATACACATTTTTGCATACTTTGCACACAAAAGCTTCAAACGCTAAGTTTTAAAGTAGAGTGTCATGAAAAGGGACAATTCATATTACTGCATCACTACTGACTCCTTATATTCTACCTGGAATAAAATAATGTATCTACCAAAATCCAGTATTCCAATCTTTAGGTAAAACATTTTTCAGAAGAGGAAATGATCATTACCCTAAGGGGGCAGAATTGTTTTGGTTACCATGTGCAGCAACATGTAACTGCATTCAAAAAGAATATTTTCTCATTTTACTATGCATAGCAACCGGAACAATATTCCTCATATCCCTGAATCCTCATTCTCTTCATAAATTAATTGAATTGACTTTTGAACCCAATTATATGGGGGCTTACTGTCCGCTGCCGCCGAGTTTTCTGGGCGGTTTCCCCTCTGAGCGAGTTTGGTGGAGGCCTTCCGCCGGCGGGGAGAGAAGACCATTGGGGATCGCCCGCTGACATCTGCTGACATGCACTGGCGTCCAATGCGCGTAAGATTCCTCTCGCCCGTCGAGCTGCCAGTTTGGTGCGGGCGGTCCTACGCTGCAGCAGGGGAAAAGACTGCCGCGTGGAGGCAGGTCTAATCTCAACGGTAACGTAGAAACATAGAAACATAGAAACATAGAAAATAGGTGCAGGAGTAGGCCGTTCGGCCCTTCGAGCCTGCACTACCATTCAATAAGATCATGGCTAAGCATTCACCTCAGTGTCTCTTTCCTGCTTTCTCTCCATACCCCTTTTTCCTTTAGCCATAAGGGCCACATCTAACTCCCTCTTGAATATATCCAACAACTCTCTGCGGTAGGTAATTCCACAGGTTAACAACTCTCTGAGTGAAGAAGTTTCTCCTCATCTCAGTCCTACATAGCTTACCCCTTATCCTTCGACTGTGACCCCTGGTTCTGGATTTCCCCCAAAAATCAGGAACATTCTTCCTGCATCTAACCTGTCCAGTCCAGTCAGGATTTTATATGTTTCTATGAGATCATCTCTCATCCTTCTAAACTCCAGTGAATAAAGGCCCAGTCGATCCAGTCTCTCCTCATATGTCAGTCCAGCCATCTCGGGAATCAGTCTGATGAACCTTCGCTGCACTCGCTCAATAGCAAGAACATCCTTCCTCAGATTAGGAGAACAAAACTGAACACAATATTCCAGGTGAGGCCTCACCAAGGCCCTGTACAACTGCAGTAAGACTTCCCTGCTCCTGTACTCAAAACCCCTAGCTATGAAGGCCAACATACCATTTGCCTTCTTCACCATCTGCTGTACCTGCATGCCAACTTTCAATGGCCGATGTACCATGACACCCAGGTCTCGTTGCACCTTCCCTTTTCCTAATTTGCCGCCATTCAGATAACATTCTGCCTTCGTGCTTTTGCCCCCAAAGTGGATAACCTCACATTTATCCACATTATACTGCATCTTCCATGTATTTGCCCAGTCACCTAACCTGTCCAATTCACCCTGCAGCCTCTAGTGTCCTCCTCACAGCTCACACCGCCACCCAGTTTAGTGTCATCTGCAAACTTGGAGATATTAAACTCAATTCCTTCATCCAAATCATTAATGTATATTGTAAATAGCTGGGGTCCTAACACTGAGCCCTGCGGCACCCCACTAGTCACTGCCTGCCATTCTGAAAAGGACCCATTTATCCCGACTCTCTGCTTCCTGTCAACCCTTTAAGTATCATTTACCAGTCTAGTCTAGCCAATTCGCGTCCCATAACTTCGAAGTTACCCTTCCTTAAGTTCAGGACCCTAGTCTCTGAATTAACTGTGCCACTCTCCATTTTAATAAAGAATTCTACCATATTATGGTCACTCTTCCCCAAGGGGCCTCGCACAACAAGATTGCAAGTATGAAGAGCTGCAAAAAAAGGTTAGTCCACTTCTTTTCTTTATTTTTTTGCAGGATTTACAGGAAATCCTGAAGGATTTCTTGTGTTTTCATTTTTGAAAATGTTTAATTTCATCAGTTCCGCCTCCCTGGGCCCTACTCAATCCTTGGCGGTACTTTGCCGAGGATTGCATTTGCCACCGAGAATGGGAGCTGCCAAAGTCCCATTTTTGCTGCTGGGTTGTCTTTCCAAAATTTTTCCAAGAAACTTCCGCCCAAAGTACCGTCAGGATCTCAGCGATCCCTTGGGTGGTACTTGGGCGGAACTTAGCTTCCACAAGTTCAGGCCGAATGGGCTTATTTGCTTCAACAGCTTTCTTTGGTTACCTTTACCAGAACTCCTTTTGGTGATATCCTTCTGACTCCTAAGCCCCAAATGTTTAACTTGTATCCTCTGTTGATCATTTAAATGGATCAATTGTGTCAATTCTCTTTCTGATCTTGAAAAATTCAATTAGATTACCTCAAAGTCTTTTTATTTCTTCAAATAAAGCATGTCCAACTTTCTTAATCTTTCTTGAAGTTAAATTCTGTTAACTGATATCATCTTTGTTGCTCACTTTTGTATCCTTTCAATGACAATAGTATTTTCCTATGAGCATGTGAGAAGAACTGCACACACTAACTCCAGATTTAGTCTGACATAAATCATATACACTAACAATAGAATCTTTTTAGATTTGTACTCCATTCAATCTACAAATGCAACTCAGCACCATATTTAGCTGTTTTGTTATAGTTAAGCAATGTTCGAAAAATTTTATAGGCTTATCCACAATAATCTTTAGATCGCCTTCATAATCAACATGCTGGAACACTTTCATTTGATTAATAGCAGCCTTTTGGTTCCTTGCTCACATTCTAATATAAAAATCGGAAAGGATGTAAATCGGGCTGCTGATTCGCTATCATCCGTTTTACACTATCGCACAAAGTCAAAATTACCCTTCATGCGTGTGAAATTATAAGTGCAAAAACTATAATTTGCCAGTCCATGGTAAAGCATGTTGTAATGGCAGTGTGCTGTCCCTCGAGGCCATCCTAATACAAGAATTATTTAAATAAAGTAATGAAGTGAAATGGCTTCTTGGCAGTCCTAACCAAGATTTTAATAGGTATGGACCCACAGCATAAAGCTGGCCATAAAGCATAAATGTCAGACATAAAATTAACAGACTCAATCAGAGAAACAATAATGCTGCAGTAAAAGAACATTCACACTGATAAAGCAGGGTGTGCACGTCTAAGGTTGGGGTTAAAGCATATTGTTAAGAAAGAATTGCAGGAGCTACATCTGACCCTGCTGTATCTGGTCTGTGAAATGTTTGACGCTGGAACTGGATGGAGAAGGTATGAGCAGAAATAAATTCACAGAGAAATATATATTTGTTAAATCCTAGAGGAAGGCCAATACTCAAAATGAACACTATCTTTTGTTGTAATGGTTTTGCATTATAATTTGGTCTGTTACCCTAACATTTAAAACTATGAAACCGCAAGTATGTGAGCTCCAAACATAAAGCAAAATTAGTACTAAGAGTTAATTACCAATAAAAATGCAGATAACAAAAGTGAAACTTTTCCACATAGAATCCTTCGTCACTTTATGGTGAAGATTAACATAATTGCCCCTAGGCACCAAAGAGGGAAAGAGGAGTTTATAAGGAACACTGTGCTTTCAACTGCAAACGTCAATCTTCGTCTGTGAAAAGACTATAGGGAAGTATTCTGAAGTTATGGCTTGTAGCAGATGTAGTGGGTGTTGAATATTCATCACTGAATGAAAAATTGAAAAGGAATCAAATTTATTAAGAATTAAACTGCTCTGCAGTCCTCTGACAGATTCATGAGGTGGCCTGTGACAAAAACTAATGGCAGATGTTTCAGTACCGGCACCTAGAGCTTGAGTAATAGAAAAGAAAAGAAATTGCTTTGAACTTCAACTGAGCTTTAAATGCCTCAAATCAATAGGGTCACAGGACTCTTTAATAGTATGATGAGGTCTTGCCCTAGCAGATACTCATAGTGGCATGTTGATGGGCTTCCAAAGAGTAGGTCATAAAAATTCAGGCTTCTCCCTGAAAGAGTGCTTTGTGCTGGAGAGGTCCATTTAGAGTGACTCCTTAGTACAGCCAGTCTCAAAAGATGGACCGTGATAGTCTTTTAGTCTCTAGCCAAATGAATGGGAATGTGACCCCAGAAAGTTGTGAATTACTTCTGGAAACTTAATCTACAAACTGGCCTCTTCATATGCAGACTGCTGAATTCATGTTCACTCCTAAATGGCTGTCACAAAACCTATTCATCAAAATCAAAAGGGAAGGCTTTCACATAAGGCTGCATCAAGTACGGCACCATTAAATAATCATTAGACATCATTGCAAGTCTTGAGACCACTTAAAAATCCACAAAGCTGGCTTTTACCATTCATCAGAATTGTATTTAGATGGGATTTTGTTGTGATAAAAGAGTGTGTTGTGTGTCCATCTTTATCAATTTCACAGCTTCATTCTTTCCATGTGAGAGGAGTTATTTTTTTAAACTCCAATAAAAGGAGAGAAAGGCAGATGGCAGAATCCTTTAATATCTGTTTTCTTTATTTGCACAGCCTAATGTGGTAAAGCAGATCAGAATGAAACCACTCGATTAGGTGATGCAGGAACATTAAATAGGGCTTGGAGGTAGAAGAATGTTATAAAGAGCTCGGCTGATTTATGAAACCTTTGTTTAATGCTAATGATCGCTTTATGAACAAAGACACACAGAACAGACCTCGCTGTTAAGAATGAAACATATGGAATGTTATCGTGTCTTGACCATGACAGTGAACGTACTAAGAGTAAAACATACACAGTACTGCTGTATAACCCTTGTAAATATTTGGGGAGAGCTGCTATTCTGCTTTAATGGGAAAGGCAGTGTATTGCAGAAGACCATGCATTTTAAAAATATCTTTAAAACACACAATCCTGCTACAGTTTTAATTTTAACATTGACCAAAAAGTCACATTAACAAGTAAGGGTATATTTTCAACTTTATTTCCCATCACTCGTTAGATAATATAATCTGATTTTGGTTTTTTAAGCTCGATGTTATTTTATGTCTGTTTGGTTGTTTTGTTTTTCCTGTGCATGCATTTGACAATAAACGTGTGCAATTGTTTTTGAACCCCCAAATGTTCCAATAAAGTATATATAACTTCCATAAGGAGAGGATTTTAAAATAAGATATATATATATATAAACAAAAGTTGATGGCATTTTGTAAACTATAGTGGTACAGATTCAGGGTTGCAGAAATACAATCTATGGCTTTTTTACACAATGAAGGTCACTCTTGGAATCCAAGAATCAATGGTTAATCTTCTCCTTGAAAAATGCAACCAGTCTTTGTTTTACTTTATTACACCCTAGGGATTCAACTTATTTAAATGGTATGTCAGTATCAAGGTGCTTGGCAAATCTCTTTTGGTTTGGTGAGGGATCAGAACTAGGGGGTAATTTGTCTTTGGGTGCTAGAGTAACATAGATGCTATCGATTCAGCCATTCAATATATATCCCTCCTATTTTCATTTC
This sequence comes from Pristiophorus japonicus, assembly GCF_044704955.1. Lineage (NCBI taxonomy): Eukaryota > Metazoa > Chordata > Chondrichthyes > Pristiophoridae > Pristiophorus > Pristiophorus japonicus. Next base: position 466,450,598 of record NC_091977.1, on the reverse strand, counting down.
CATTGATTTTAGTCGAAATAAAAATCGTGAGAGATGTATATGGGCAGCTGAATCAATAGCACTCGTTTTACACGATCACCCAAAGTCAAAATTACGCCATGTGTGTCATTTTTTGATGACACATGCAAATGTCGCATTTCAACTTGATTTATGTCATGTTTCCTGTGTTTGTAAACAAAGAATATAGGTTAACTAAACATTTTTTCACGGAAGTGGTCTCCTTTAAAGAAATTGCAGTGAGTGTGGCTTCAGAGCTCATTTGCTCCTGCTCTATTGTCTGGTCATGTCACGGACTGAAGCTCTATTGCTATTTTTTTCACAAGTGACTTCAAAGTTATATTTTGGTTTGATTTCCATTGTGGGGCATTTGCCAACATTGGTACTGATATACTGTGTGTTACAGAGAGCCTCCGGGCATTGCACTGAGTATTCTGTTTGGTGACAGAAATCAAATAAATATTAATCAGGGCTTCTATACGTATTTCTGGAGAGCTTTTGCATTGACATGCTGGAATTGCATTTGTGCATCAGAGATTAACAAAAAGACCTGCAACACTGATCACGGGAGAATTGGCTAACCCCCGAAAATGAGCATGGGTATGCGATTGACCCATGCCCGTTCATGGCATTGCAGGCAGCAGGTTAAATTTGTACTGCAGGCAGCCAACACTATCTGTGCTGTTCATTGGCTGCACACATCAGCAGGCGCCCCGATATCGTGAGTAGCTAGCACGACTTAAAGACAGCCTGCACCTCTTAAAGGGGAGGTGCATTGTGACTGCAAAAAATGGCAGTGCCATTTGAAAACTCAACTTGTGCTCTGATCCTTTGAGTAATGGCTGAACATGCAAGAGAGCATGCACCAAGGTTTTCAGACACTTCACTGGAGGTCTTGGTGGAAGAGGTGGAAAGAGGGAGGGATGTCCTGTATCTGCAGGTGGACTGGAGGCCCTCCAGACAGATGCTCAGGAGACAGTGGGAAGAAGTAGTGGCAGAGGTCAATGCCAGGAGTGTTGCTCCAAAACATGGGTGGAGTGCAGGAAGAAGTTTAACAATATGATATGAGTTGTCAACATGAGTGTGTTCATCTTCAAATGGCATATCCTACCAACTGCACCACTAGCCTTATCCACTGCTCAATTCAATACACCCACATCACCCACCTACCAACAATCTCAATCAATGAGTACTTAACCCTAAAATGTATATGCTTTGCCTAATCCTCACACACTTATTACTGTTGCAAGCTTCACACCCACAACTTGCAGCTTACACAAATTGGCAGCTATTCAACCGTGACAGTCACATCACGCAAACATATTGCAGGAATTCACTGACACACTTCCCTCTTTCTTGCAAGAAAAGGTGGTACATAGCAGCAGGCAGCAGCAAAGAACTTGAGAGTATAAGCGCATGTTTCAACCCCATGGAGTCGACAGTGCTGGGCATCATGGGAAGGGGGAATACTGAGTCTGTGGCCACTAGCGGGGCTGATGCAATTGTTGATGAGGGTATCTACATACCTAATCCTCCTTTTCTCATCCACTTCTCCCTCATCCCTCAATCTCTTCTGACTTAGAAGCTGCAGATTGTGTAAGCACGCACTTCTTACTTTCTCCACTCTCGTCACCACAACCTAACCCTTGTCCCTTTTTCATTTCAGATACCCAAGATCTGGAGGCTTCCAATTCAGTGAAGGAAGAGGAAGAAGACAGTGAAGATGAAGAGACAAAATCTCTCAATCTTACAGTCGCAGCCACTAGCCCGGGGTACTGACATTGCGTGTATTTTAGAGGCTAGGATGTGGTGAGACACCAGGCACAAGTGCACAGGAGCCACATCAAGGGGAAAGTATAGTGCAGGTGCCAGCTCACTAGAGGGAAAGGTCACTTACTCGCTCTGCTGCAGAGGACTCAGATGAGGACGTCGACAGGCTAGGCTGCAGAAGGCGGCTGATGGGTGTTCATAACCAAAATGCTTGGTGCACTGGAAAGCCTGCCAGAAAGCTTGTGCTCAATGTCAAGGAGCATGGAGGAGTCCAGCACCAACTTGGTACAGGGCTAGGGGCAGACCTTGGAGCCCATCCTTTCCAACCTGGAACAGGTGGTCACGTTCATCAACACATCTGTGGAACCCACCATGATGTAGCATCCGATGGCCAATGTCACAGCTTCTATTGCAGCACAAACAACTTCCAACAAAGATCTGCAGTAGAAGCTCAGACTGCTACTTTGCGAGCTCAGACTGTTGTGATATGGCACTGTCAAAGGGGCTTGCAGGATGTCACAGCAGTCCATCAATCTTTTCTCCAACAGATCAGTGGGATTGTTGAAGCACCATTCCAGTGGCTCCATGGAGCACGAACCTGCTTTGCTCTCTCAGGATGACAGCATTCGTGCTCCCATCCCTGCCATTCCGCCAGTGCCCTTTCTGTTGTCTGTCAGCCAGCCAGCCCAGGCTGAAATGGTGCAGTCTGAAGCAGAGCCTTCTAGCCCCAGTGCTGCTTGTGGTCACCCTCCAAGGCCATTTGCAGTCTCCTCAATTGGAGGTCATCAGCCTTCCACCACCGACTGGGGAAACACCTCATAGGAGCACTAGGGGAGGCAAAGACACATACAAGATAGGTACTAAGGGAATGCACAATGGTGATTAGTTTAATTTTATATGCATTAGATTATGATTGAATTTATAAATTTGGATTGGAATGTGCATTTTCTGGTGGGTTTTATTTTATGTTGTCGGAAAGAGGACGAAGTGATGGTCAGTGATAGAGGATAGCTAAGGAGCATGGGACTGTTGGTGAATGGCGAGGTGTGGTTAAGGTTACTGATATCTCTCATTAATTACTTCATCACGTAGAGCTCGTGAAGAAAGGGGCTGTCTATGTTGTAGCCTCCCTTTCTCTTCCTGTTCATCCACTTCCTGTTGAAGTTCCTCCTCCTCCACTTCCTCCTCCTTTTCCTCATGCACCTGCTCCTCGTGGGCCTGTTCAAGGGCTGCCTCTTCATAATGGCCAGGTTGTGCAGCATGCAGCATACTACCACAAATCTGGATCCTTGATCAGCTGAGTACTGCAGGGCTCCTCCAGAGCGGTCCAGGCAGCAGAAGCAATGCTTGAGGATGCCGATTATGCACTCTATAATATTCCTTGAGACCGCATGGCTTTCATTGTAGGCCTGCAGTGCACGTATGCATGGTTTCTGGACTGGAGTCATGAGTCATGTCATGAGTGGATAACCCTTGTTGCCAAGCAGCCAGCCTTTGACTTGGTGTTGTGGGTCAAATACAGGTGGCACAGATGACTGCCGCAGAATATAGGAATTATGACTACTGCCAGGCTAATGTGCATTCACCTGCATGATACACTGCCTGTAGTCACACATCAGCTGCATATTGAGGGAATGGAATCCCTTTCTGTTCATGAAAATGGCTGAGTTCAGATGAAGTGCACGCATGGCAATGTGCGTGCAGCCAATGGCACCCTGGGCCATGGAGAAGCCTGCAATCCATGCATAACTTTGTGACATATCAAGAAAGACTGGATCAACTGGGCTTGTATTCACTGGAGTTCAGAAGAATGAGAGGGGATCTCATAGAAACGTTTAAAATTCTGATGGGTTTAGACAGGTTAGATGCAGGAAGAATGTTCCCAATGTTGGGGAAGTCCAGAACCAGGGGTCACAGTCTAAGGATAAGGGGTAAGCCATTTAGGACCGAGATGAGGAGAAACTTCTTCACCCAGAGAGTGGTGAACCTGTGGAATTCTCTACCACAGAAAGTTGTTGAGGCCAATTCACTAAATATATTCAAAAAGGAGTTAGATGTAGTCCTTACTACTAGGGGGATCAAGGAGTATGGCGAGAAAGCAGGAATGGGGTACTGAAGTTGCATGTTCAGCCATGAACTCATTGAATGGCGGTGCAGGCTCAAAGGGCCGAATGGCCTACTCCTGCACCTATTTTCTATGTTTCTATGTTTCTATGGTTGATCCTTCTGCTTGTCTGTGCCAAGCAGGAATGAGATGAAACTGTCTCTCTTTGTATAGAGAGTCTTAGTGACCTCCCTTATGCAGCAGCGCACTGCAAACTGTAAACTGTTGCTTATATCTCCAGCAGCAGCTTGGAAATAGCCAGATACATGAAAGTTAAGAGCCACAGTCACCTTGATAGCCACAGGCAATGTGGTCCTTGCCTTGCTTTGAGGCTGCAGTTGTGAGATTATTGTCATCTCCTATGGACTGGAGGGTAGCTAATGTAACACTGCTTTTTAAAAAAGGAGGGAGAGAGAAAACGGGTAATTATAGACCGGTAATCCTGACATCAGTATTGGGGAAACTGTTGGAATCAATGATTAAAGATGAAATAGCAGCACATTTGGAAAGCAATGACAGGATCGGTCCAAGTCAGCATGGATTTATGAAAGGGAAATCATGCTTGACAAATCTTCTAGAATTGTTTGAGGATGTAACTAGTAGAGTGGACAAGGGAGAACCAGTGGATGTGGTGTATTTGGACTTTCAAAAGGCTTTTGACAAGGTCCCACACAAGAGATTGGTGTGCAAAATTAAAGCACATGATATTGGGGGTAATGTATTGACGTGGATAGAGAACTGGTTGGCAGACAGGAAACAGAGAGTCGGGATTAACGGGTCCTTTTCAGAGTGGCAGGCAGTGACTAGTGGGGAGCCGCAGGGCTCAGTGCTGGACCCCAGCTATTTACAATATACATCAATGATTTAGATGAAGGAATTGAGAGTAATATCTCCAAGTTTGCAGATGACACTAAGCAGGGTGGTGGTGTGAGCTGTGAGGAGGATGCTAAGAGGCTGCAGGGTGACTTGGACAGGTTAGGTGAGTGGGCAAATGCATGGCAGATACAGTAAAATGTGGATAAATGTGAGGTTATCCACTTAGGTGGCAAAAATACAAAGATAAAATATTATCTGAATAGCAGCAGATTAGGAAAAGGGGAGGTGCAATGAGACCTGGGTGTCATGGTATATCAGTCATTGAAAGTTGGCATGCAGGTACAGCAGGCGGTGAAGAAGGCAAATGAAATGTTGGCCTTCATAGCTAGGGGATTTGAGTATAGGAGCAGGGAGGTCTTGCTGCAGCTGTACAGGGCCTTGGTGAGGCCTCACCTGGAATATTGTGTTCAGTTTTGTTCTCCTAATCTGAGGAAGGACTTTCTTGGTATTGAGGGAGTGCAGCGAAGGTTCACCAGATTGATTCCTGGGATGGCATGACTGACATATGAGGAGAGACTGGATCAACTGGGCCTGTATTCACTGGAGTTTCGAAGAATGAGAGGGATCGCATAGAAACATATAAAATTCTGACGGGACTGGACAGGTTAGAGGCAGGAAGGATGTTCCCAATGTTGGGGGAGTGCAGAACCAGGGGTCACAGTCTAAGGATAAGGGGTCAGCCATTTAGGATCGAGATGAGGAGAAACTTCTTCACTCAGAGAGTTGTTAACCTGTGGAATTCTCTTCCGCAGAAAGTTGTTGATGCCAGTTCGTTAGATATATTCAAGAGGGAGTATATGGCTCTTACGACTAAAGGGATCAAGGGGTATGGAGAGAAAGCAAGAAAGAGGCACTGAGGTGAATGATCAGCCATGATCTTATTGAATGGTGGTGCAGGCTCGAAGGGCTGAATGGCCTACTCCTGCACCTATTTTCTATATTTCTATGTTTATATGTCACAACCTCTTTAGTGAAGCAAAGACATCTCAAGCATTGCACCTCATTGAAGTTGAGGTAAGAGAATTGTTCCCTAAAGACCTTGAGTGGATATGGCCTCCTGCGGAGAGCCCTTTCTCCCCCCTCCTCCTCCCTCTTCTAGCAGCTTGTCCTGCTTCTCTTCATTCTCCTACTCAATTCCAAGTGGAAGGCTTACCAAGTCACCCATGCCTAGAAGCAACTTGTTTCAGCACAAGCTTTTAAATGAACAACAAAAATACTTCAGCACCAGCCAGACCACTCCCTGTAGACTCTTGAAACTTTAGGCAAGTATAGGAAAGCTCCAAAAACATGCATTGTTGCACCAGCAGTCAGAGGAAATAATCCAACAACTAATCTGTAAGTAGTTCATGATCCCTTTAAGTAGTGCTGGTGGGGGATCCTTCATGCCATTTAACATTGTGTTCAGCTGTGCGAGCTTAAGACAGGGCATATTGATTGATGTCATAATCTGCCTGCTCTGCATGCTTCTGGCAGTCATTAGGTGCGCACATGTTAACCCCTTTATCAACATGGCGTCCAGTACATTTTCCGTCGAAAATATGCACGCACATCTTGGACGTTATGTTCGAACGTTAGAAAGCCGCTAAAAATATTAAGAAAATGTCTGTGAAATAGATTAATATCTTGCATTACTGTTCCAGTCCAAGCATACTATAAAGAAATGCACTTTAAATCAAAGTTAATTGAGCACAATTATTTAAAAATTCATGTTAGATTCCACACCACAATGTAAAACCTATCTAAAATTGTCCTCATCAAAGAGGTTGTGTTACATTACCAAAAAAGGGCATGTGTGATATGAAAGAGGAGGCATTGTCAGAAGGTCATGGGTTCAAGTTCCACTCCAGGCCTTGAACACATAATCTAAGATGACACTTCAGTGCAGTACTGATGGAGAACTTCCCTTCTGCAGGTTTTGGATGAGATGTTAAACCAAGTTGCAGATGTGAGGACTAGAATTTGTCCGAGCTAATAGTTATCACTCAAACAACATCACTAAAACAGATTTTCTGGTCAATGACCTCATTGTTGTTTGTGGGACCTTGCTGCGCACAATTTGGCTGCTGTGTTTCCTACATTACAACAGTGAATACACTTCAAAAAGTATTTAATTGGCTTTAAAACACTTTGAGATATCTTGAGGTCATGAAAGGCGCTATATAAATGCAAGTTCATTCTTTAGTCTAAATTTGCAGATGCGATGGCTCGTGTAAGGTTGCAGATGTGAATTTTACTTGTGCATATTTTACGTACATTGAGTAGATTTAGCTGCATCTGTACAATAATGGAAAATGGACAAAAGTAAAGAACAAACAGGACAATTACCGGCTTGAGATTGATCATAAACTAGGAGAATGAAAATTGATTAGTATGTTAACTGCAGATTGTGTGACTAGTTTCTATGTTTCTATGTTTCTATGTTTCTAGTGCTTTGTTTCAACCTCTGTAGGGCAGAGACCAGGCACAAAGTGTTTCATTCTGCTTCACAACAGGTCAGTGAGCAATACTATTCTAAACTGTAGGGAGAGGATAAAAAGTGCATTTATGGATATATTATAAATTAATTACAGGTGCTCAAAAGATGATTTATAACATATTGATAAATACATTTGGGAAAGTAACAAATTGATTTAATTTATGATTTATAATGCCCTTGAACTCTCTAGCAATTATTATTTTTCTCCTCATAGACCTCGGAAATTTCCAAAGAATTATTAGAATGTAGAAGAGTAACCCAAGGTCCTTATGCTGTGATGTATTTAAATTCATGTCATAAAAATTGGAATCATGTTAGATTCACTGCCTTATATATAATAAAGCATTTTAATGACACATGTGCTGACCAGGGAGGTCCCAGGTTTGATCGCCTGTCTCCGCTGATTTAGTTGATCTCACCTGGACCAGTAGCAGGAATGCTACAATTGGCCTCCTCACTCTTAGGTTGGGAGGGAAAATGAGTCAGAGCCCTCACTTCTTATTGCTATACAGCAATCCCTACGAAGGTGCACATGTGGCTATCAGGTGAAGACCTGGCTATGATCCTTCCAGTAGATGAGTAGCCATTTAGGACCCCACTGTCATGAATAATGACCATTTGGAAAAGAAAATGGAGAGCACCAGCTTGTGTAACCACAGTAAGAGTTCAATGTATTCAAGAGCAGGGGAGAGGGTTGAGGGGTAGCAAAGAAAATTGCTGAGGGAAAAAAAGTCAAAAAAGGGAAACAAATCTGTATGTAGTGTGAGATAAAAAGGAAAGTATTCAGACAAGTATCTGTTATAGAATGCCAGAACACACCAGTAACTAACACCATCCTGCTCCAAGAGGCTCCGGGGCTGAAGTTACCCCTTTCGTAAGGCCTCTGGCCGTTGGATAGCGGTAGCCGCGAAGCAGCAGGAAATGGCCGCCGAGTTTTTGCTGAATGGCCGTCATTCACACAATTGCCCTTATGCGTTTTTCCGGCGGTAGGTCTCTTGCAGTCAGATTCAGGTGAATTTATAATGGGGAACAAAGAAATGGTGGACCAGTTGAACAAATACTTTGGTTCTGAAGGGTTATAAAATTTGTGGGAAAACCCCCCTAGTGTTTGGACTCATTGGAAAGGAAATTTAATTTGGAACTATCTACCAGAATGTTTGAGATTCTAAAGTGCACATGGAAGAAACTATGAACTTTAATCGAATTTGGGATTTTACAAAGCAGATTGAGTCTGTGTGGGCAGGGCTAAGAACCAATGGAACTATCCTTCAAAGAAGCCAGTTTGAGTATTGAAGCTGTCTGGGGTATTTAGCTAAAGCAAATTGTCTGGAGAATTGTGGATACTCGAAAACACTTCTCCCCAGGAGACATTAATATAGCAACAATTAAGCCAGAGATAGCTAACCATCATCATGATCTGGAAAACCATTTTAGCACATACATAATAACAATGGCACATCCAGCCTGCATGAAAAACCTAAGCACAGACAGACATTGCAAATACCAAAGCTAATATTCCCATCAAGAAAACAGATTTAAAAGATCGACACATCTGAGACAGGTTAACATTTAATGGGCCAGCCAAAATATGAAAAAGAAATATCAAACCCACCAAAATTAAACAAAGATTCCAGGCTGATTTGGCGCGAAGATTAGAACAGCTCCAAAGGTATAACTGGGCCCTGCTTTAACAAAGGGTATGCTTTTGCTTCAGAAGACACTGCTTGGGATGCTTAGCAGAAGGTATGCACACAGCAGCATAGCATCATAGAGCATGGCAGCGAGGAAGATTGAGAAGAGGGTTGGGGCGATGATGTAGAATTAAACTACAGAACCAGTGGGAAGCTGTTCAACCTTCGCCATCTCCAGGCCAGGTCCAAGACCACTCCAACCTCTGTCATTGAGCTACAGTATGCGGATGATGCCTGCGTCTGTGCAGACACAGAGGCTGAACTCCAGGACATAGTCGACGTATTTACCGAGACATATGAAAGCATAGGTCTTACGCTAAACATTAGTAAGACAAAGGTCCTCCACCAGCCTGTCCTCGCCGCACAGCACTGCCCCCCAGACATCAAGATCCACAGCGTGGCCCTGGACAACGTGGACCACTTCCCTTATCTCGGGAGCCTCCTATCAACAAGAGCAGGCATCGACGATGAGATCCAACACCGCCTCCAGTGCGCCAGTGCAGCCTTCGGCCGCCTGAGGAAAAGAGTGTTTGAAGACCAGTCCCTCAAAACTGTCACCAAGCTCATGGTCTACAGGCCCGTAGTAATACCCGCCCTCCTATATGGCTCAGAAACGTGGACCGTGTACAGTAGACACCTCAAGTCGCTAGAGAAATACCACCAGCGATGTCGCCGCAAGATCCTGCAAATCCTCTGGGAGGACAGACGCACAAATGTTAGCGTCCACGTCCAGGCCAACATCCCCAGCATTGAAGCACTGATTACACTTGATCAGCTCCACTGGGAAGGCCACGTAGTTCGCATGCCAGACACGAGACTCCCAATGCAAGCGCTCTACTCGGAATTCATCTACAGCAAACGAGCCAAAGGCGGGCAATGGAAACGTTACAAGGACAAGATATGGCCCTTGCGGCTAAAGGGATCAAGGGGTGTGGAGAGAAAGCAGGAACGGGGTATTGAACAAATGATCAGCCATGATCTTATTGAATGGTGGTGCAGGCTCGAAGAGCCGGATGGCCTACTCCTGCACCTATTTTCTATGTTTCTATAACACCCTCAAAGCCTCCCTGATAAAGTGTGACATCCCCACTGACACGTGGGAGTCCCTGGCCATAGACCGCCCGAAGTGGAGGAAGTGCATTCGGGAGGGCACTGAGCTCCTTGAGTATTGTCGCCGAGAGCATGCAGAAATTAAGCGCAGGCAGCGGAAGGAGTTTGCGGGAAACCAGGCTCCCTGCCCACCCTTTCCCTCAACGACTATCTGTCCCACCTGTGACAGAGACTGTGGTTCTCGTATTGGACTGTATACCACCTAAGAACTCATGCTGAGAGTGGAAGCAAGCCTTCTTCGATTCCGAGGGACTGCTATGATGATGATCATAGAGCATCAAGAAGGGAGAGAGACCACCGCAGCAGTTTTAACAAGCCTCTTCAGCCTCGACGTCCTGAAATTGGAAAAGGAAGGAAGAACATCACCATTGCGGCAGTAACTGACCACAGCCAACGTGGTACCACCAAAAACACTGATCGACCAACTTCGGAACAGAACTCCGCAAGGAAGAAACCAAAGAATCGAAAGTTTCCACTCTACAACTCTTTTTGAGTAAACAAAAGAAACATTAGATCAAGTGCCCCCCGATCTGGGGGACACTTCAAACATTTCACACGGCCCTTTTTTTTTGTTGTTTTTTTTGGTGATTTTTTGTGGGTTTTTTGTGGGTTTTTTTGGCCATAAAATCATAGTTTTTTCTCCAAGTGCCCCCTATAAAAGGGGACGGGGACACTAAAAACACCAGCAATTAAAACAAATTAAACTTTAAAACATAAAATCAAATTAAAATTTGGTTGCCGGGGGTGATGATGCACTCCAGTCCCTCCGGCGTCCACCTCTCGCGGGAGGCCACGAGCGTACCAGTTTCCACTCTACAACCTAGGCCTGACTACCAATAGGTGAAAACATTACCTAAAGAGACTTTGAACCTATTTCTAACAAAAGAAAGTGGGTACATACCCCATAAGTCCAAAACGAGCCCTACCGTATCAGCGGACATTACCCAACTGAAGATTGCACAGTAAGAAGTCTTCTACGACGTTCGGGGTACGGCAAGCAGAACCTACAGAATCCAGTGAACCCCAAAATTGCGAATCGCCACCAACTACCAGTAAAGGATTGGTGAGCATAGTTCCTGTTTGCCCTGGAGTTTAACCTAGTCAGTGTGAGGCATTGGGAGGTGGGAAGTGTATTATTCTCTGTAACCCCTTTGAATGTGTGATGTACTGTTCTTTACTTGAGTGATGATAAGTTTGACATTGTATTTTCTTGTCTTTAATAAAATCAAAGCTCTTTTGCACCAAACCAGTTGTCTCTTGCACTTTATCACATCCCCCAAATAAATCCAGAATCTAGAACCCAGGGAGTGGGAGCGATTCAAACCACTCAGAAGGTCAGAGGTGAATCTGACCCCACACACCACCCCCTAGAGTTCTGCCTTCATGAAGGAAGATACAAATAATCTTCCGGAAATATTGGGGACCAAGGGTCTAGTGAGAAGGAGAAACTGAAGGAAATCCTTATTAGGCGGGAAATTGTGTTAGGAAAATTGATGGGATTGAAGGCCGATAATCCCAAGGGCCTGATAGTCTGCATCCCAGAGTATTTAAGGAAGTGGCCCTAGAAATATTGGATGCATTGGTGATCATTTTCCAACAGTCTATCGACTCTGAGTCAGTTCCTATGGACTGGAGGGTAGCTAATGTAACACCACTTTGTAAGAAAGGAGGGAGAGAGAAAACGGGGAATTATAGACCGGTTAGCCTGACTTCAATGGTGGGGAAAATGTTGGAATCAATTATTAAAGATGAAATAGCAGCGCATTTGGAAAGCAGTGACAGGATCGGTCCAAGTCAGCATGGATTTCAGAAAGGGTTGACAAATCTTCAAGAATTGTTTGAGGATGTAACTGGTAGAGTGGACAAGGCAGAACCAGTGGATGTGGTGTATTTGGACTTTCAAAAGGCTTTTATCTAGGACCCACACAAGAGATTGGTGTGCAAAATTAAAGCACATGCTTTTGGGGGTAATGTACTGACGTGGATAGAGAACTGGTTGGCAGACAGGAAGCAGAGAGTCGGGATAAACGGATCCTTTTCAGAATGACAGGCAGTGACTAGTGGGGTGCCGCAGAGCTCAGTGCTGGGACCCCAGCTATTTACAATATACATTAATGATTTAGATGAAGGAATTGAGTGTAATATCTCCAGGTTTGCATATGACACTAAGCTGTGTGGCGGTGTGAGCTGTGAGGAGGATGCTATGAGGCTGCAGGGTGACTTGGACAGGTTAGGTGAGTGGGCAAACGCATGGCAGATGCAGTATAATGTGAATAAATGTGAGGTTATCCACTTTGGTGGCAAAAACACGAAGGTAGAATATTATCTGAATGGCGGCAGGTTAGGAAAAGGGGAGGTGCAACGAGACCTGGGTGTCATGGTACATCAGTCATTGAAAGTTGGCATGCAGGTGCAGCAGGCGGTGAAGAAGGCAACTGGTATGTTGGCCTTCATACCTAGGGGATTTGAGTATAGGAGCAGGGAGGCCTTACTACAGTTATACATGGCCTTAGTGGGCCTCACCTGGAATATTGTGTTCACTTTTGGTCTCCTAATCTGAGGAAGGACGTTCTTGCTATTGAGGGAGTGCAGCGAAGGTTCACCAGACTGATTACCGGGTTGGCAGGCCTTACATATGAGGAGAGACTGGATCAACTGGGTCTGTATTCACTGGAGTTTAGAAGGATGAGTAAGGATCTCATAGAAACATATAAAATTCTGATGGGACTGGACAGGTTGGATGCAGGAAGAATGTTCCCAATGTTGGGGAAGTCCAGAACCAGGGGACATAGTCTAAGGATAAAGGGTAAGCCATTTAGGACTGAGATGAGGAGACACTTCGTCACTCAGAGAGTTGTTAACCTGTGGAATTCGTTACTGCAGAGAGTTGTTGATGCCAGTTCATTGGATATATTCAAGAGGGAGTTAGATATGGCCCTTACGGCTAAAGGGATCAAGGGATATGGAGAGAAAGCAGGAAAGCGGTGCTGCGGTGAATGATCAGCCATGATCTTATTGAATGGTGGTGCAGGCTCGAAGGGCCGAATGGCCTACTCCTGCACCTACTTTCTTTGTTTCTATGTTTCTACGTTTCTGCTCCACTCCCCCCACTTCTGCCCCGCTGCTGCCAAAGCCTCGTTAGGTGCATCATCAGAGCCCGCACCGCCGAGGACCCGCCCCGGAAGCAACATTCAGCCGAAAAAGTGATGCCACTGCTTGATGGTGCCTACGTTAGGTTTTTCTGTCGGTACACAGTGCTCGCTGAAGATCGCAACAGTGTTTAAAGGTGTGTTGGGTTTAGCAGCATTTTTGTCGGTGAATTTTTCTCTGAGTTTTTAAAGCATTGCGAGTAGCCTTGCTGACAGCGCGCTTGATTGTCAGTGCTCCAGGCTCTTCCAACTCCATAACAGGGAGCCGTGATTGAGGAGGCTGGGCTTGGGAACGAGGTCGAAATGGGGGCAGTGCTGGCATGCCAACACCTCCTGCACATTGTGCGTGCCAGGGAGGCATACAGGAGAAGGCAGCGCCGGTCCAACGGCTGGAGAGGCAGCGAGCAATGGCCACAGCTATCATGGCTGACCAGCATTCAGTAGGCCAAGGAGATGGCAAGAGAGATCAGCCCAGAGAGCTGCAATAGGAAGGGCCTCAGCAAGGGCGTGCTGTCAGGAGAAAAGTGAGGTACGCAGATCCCCTGCACCAGATACTGGGCCAGCGGGCCAGGAGGCAGCCTGCAGAGGAGGCAGATGCTTGCCAGCAACAACGGGCAGAGGCTGAGGACCAACCAGACCAGGAGGAAGAAGGCAATGACGCAGCTGAGAGAGGAAGACGCCTGCACAGACGTGGTGGCAGAAGGCACGATCGGCAAAGGGACTACTGGCAGCAGTTCTTGTACAGGGACCTAACTGATGAGCAGTGTCTCTGTAGACTGCGATTCTGCAAGGACGTCGTCACGGAGCTCTGCAATCTCCTGCAGCCAGACTTGCCGCCGCAAACAAGGTTGAGGACAGCCCTGAGCGTCGCATCCATGTGACCATCGCCCTCAACTTATATGCCACTGGATCCTTCCAAGCTGCAACAGCAGACATCTCCAAAATCTCACAATTTGCCACACGTACATAGAAACATAGAAACATAGAAAATAGGTGCAGGAGTAGGCCATTCGGCCCTTCGAGCCTGCACCGCCATTCAATAAGATCATGGCTGATCATTCCCTCAGTACCCCTTTCCTGCTTTCTCCCCATACCCCTTGATCCCCTTAGCCGTTAGGGCCATACCTAACTCCCTCTTGAATATATCCAATGAACTGGCATCAACAACTTCTGCGGCAGGGATTTCCACAGGATAACAACTCTCTGAGTTTCTCCTCATCTCCTAAATGGTCTACCTCTTATTCTAAGACTGTGTCACCTGGTTCTGCACTTCCCAACATCAGGAACAATCTACCCGCATCTAACCTGTCCCGTCCCGTCGGAATCTTGTATGTTTCTATGAGATCCCCTCTCATCCTTCTAAACTCCAATGTATAAAGGCCCAGTTGATCCAGTCTCTCCTCATATGTCTGTCCAACAATCCCAGGAATCAGTCTGGTGAACTTTCGCTGCGTCCCCTCAATAGCAAGAATGTCCTTCCTCAGATTACGAGACCAAAAGTGAACACAATATTCCAGGTGAGGCCTCACCAAGTCCCTGTACAACTGCAGTAAGACCTCCCTGCTCCTATATTCAAATCTCCTAGCTATGAAGGCCAACATACCATTTGCCTTCTTTACCGCCTGCTGTACCTGCATGACAACTTTCAATGACTGATGAACCATGACACCCAGGTCTCGTTGCACCTCCCCTTTTCCTTATCTGCCACCATTCAGATAATATTCTGTCTTCGCGTTTCTGCCCCCAAAGTGGATAACCTCACATTTATCCACATTATACTGTATTGCCATGCATTTGCCCACTCACCTAACCTGTCTAAGTCACCCTGCAGCCTCTTAGCATCCCCCACACAGCTCACACTGCCACCCAGTTTAGTGTCATCTGCAAACTTGGAGATATTACACTCAATTCCTTCATCCAACTCAGTGATATAAATTGTAAAGAGCTGAGGTCCCAGCACTGAGCCCTGCAGCACACCACTAGTCACTGCCTGCCATTCTGAAAAGGACCCGTTTATCCCGACTCTCTGCCTCCTGTCTGCCAACCAGTTCTCCATCCACGTCAGTATGTTACACCCAATACCATGTGCTTTGATTTTGCACATCAATCTCTTGTGTAGG
Organism: Pristiophorus japonicus; assembly: GCF_044704955.1. Lineage (NCBI taxonomy): Eukaryota > Metazoa > Chordata > Chondrichthyes > Pristiophoridae > Pristiophorus > Pristiophorus japonicus. The sequence goes on along the minus strand of NC_091977.1, from coordinate 466,435,305 downwards.
ACCTTGTCAAAAGCCTTTTGAAAGTCCAAATATACCACATCCACTGGTTCTCCCTTGTCCACTCGACTAGTTACATCCTTAAAAGATTCTCGAAGATTTGTCAAGCATGATTTCCCGTTCATAAATCCATGCTGACTTGGACCGATCCTGTCACTGCTTTCCAAATGCGTTGCTATATCATCCTTAATAATTGATTCCAACATTTTCCCCACCACTGATATCAGGCTAACCGGCCTATAATTACCCTGTTTCTCTCTCCCTCCCCTTTTTTTAAAGATGTGTTACATTAGCTACCCTCCAGTCCATAGGAACTGATCCCGAGTCGATAGACTGTTGGAAAATGATCTCCAGTGCATCCACTATTTCTAGCGCCACTTCCTTAAGTGCTCTGGGATGCAGACTATCAGGCCCCGGGATTTATCGGTCTTCAATCCCATCAATTTCCCTAACACAATTTCCCACCTAATAAGGATATCCTTCAGTTCCTCCTTCTCACTAGACCCTCGGTCCCCTAGTACTTCTAGAAGGTTATTTGTGTCTTCCTTTGTGAAGACAGAACCAAAGTATTTGTTCAATTGATCTGCCATTTCTTTGTTCCCCATTATAAATTCACCTGAGTCCGACTGCAAGGGACCTACGTTTGTTTTCACTAATCTTTTTCTCTTCATATATCTATACAGTCAGTTTTTATGTTACCGGCAAGCTTCTTCTCATACTCTATTTTCCCCCTCTTAACTAAACCCTTTGTCCTCCTCTGCTGAATTCTAAATTTCTCCCGGTCTTCAGGTTTGCTGCTTTTTCTCCCCAATTTATATGCCTCTTCCTTGGATTTAACACGATCCTTAATTTCCCTTGTTAGCCACGGTTGAGCCACCTTCCCCATTTTATTTTTACTCCAGACAGGGATGTACAATTGTTGAAGTTCATCCAAATGATCTTTAAATGTTTGCCATTGCCTATCCACCGTCAACCCTTTAAGTATCATTTGCCAGTCTATTCTAGCCAATTCATGCCTCATAATATCGAAGTTACCTTTCTTTAAGTTCAGGATCCTAGTTTCTGAATTAACTGTGTCACTCTCCATCCTAATAAAGAATTCTACCATGTTATGGTCACTCTTCCCCAAGGGTGCACAACAAGGTTGCTAATTAGTCCTTTCTCATTACACATCACCCAGTCTAGGATGGCCAGCTCTCTCGTTGGTTCCTCGACATATTGGTCGAGAAAATCATCCCGAATACACTCCAGGAAATCCTCCTCCACCACATTGCTACCAGTATGGTTAGCCCAATCAATATGTAGATTAAAATCACCGATGATAACTCCTGTACTTTTATTGCATGCAATCCTAATTTCTTGTTTGATGCTGTCCCCAACCTCACTACTACTGTTTGGTGGTCTGTACACAACTCCCACTCGCGTTTTCTGCCCTTTGGTATTCTGCAGCTCCACCCATACCGATTCCACATCATCCAAGCTAATGTCCCTTCTCATTATTGCATTAATTTCCTCATTAACCAGCAATGCCACCCCACCTCCTTTTCCTTTCTATCTATCCTTTCTAAATGTTGAATACCCCTGGATGTTGAGTTCCCAGCCTTGGTCACCCTGGAGCCATGTCTCCGTGATGCCAATTACATCATACCCAATAACTGCCATCTGCGCAGTTAAATCGTCCACCTTATTCTGAATACTCCTCGCATTGAGGCACAGAGCCTTCCAGCTTGTCTTTCTAACACACTTTGTCCCTTTAGAATTTTGCTGTAATGTGGCCCTTTTTGCTTTTTGCCTTAGGTTTCTCTGCCCTCCACTTTTACGTTTCTTCTTTCTATCTTTTGCCTCTTCCCCCATTCTACTTCCCTCTGTCTCCCTGCATAGATTCCCATCCCCCTGCCATATTAGTTTAACTCCTCCCCAACAGCACTAGCAAACATTCCTCCGAGGACATTTGTTCCGGTCCTGCCCAGGTGCAGACTGTCCGGTTTGTACTGGTCCCACCTCTCCCAGAACCTGTTCCAATGTCCCAGGAATTTGAATCCCTCCCTGCTGCACCACTCCTCAAGCCACGTATTCATCTGAGCTATCCTGCGATTCCTACTCTGACTAGCATATGGCACTGGTAGCAATCCTGAGATTACTACTTTTGAGGTCCTAATTTTTAATTTAGCTCCTAGCTCCCTAAATTCGTCTTGTAGGACCTCTTCCCGTTTTTTACCTATATCGTTGGTACCTATATGCACCATGACAACTGGCTGTTCACCCTCCATTTTCAGAATGCCCTGCACCCACTCCGAGACATCCTTGACCCTTGCACCAGGGAGGCAACATACCATCCTGGAGCCTCGGTTGCGGCCGCAGAAACGTCTATCTATTCCCCTTACAATTGAATCCCCTATCACTAGCGCTCACCCACTCGTTTTCGTGCCCTCCTGTGCAGCAGAGCCACCCACGGTGCCATGAACTTGGCTGCTGCTGCCCTCCCATGATGAGTCATCCCCCTCAACAGTATCCAAAGTGGTGTATCTGTTTTGCAGGGGGATGACCACAGGGGACCCCTGCACTACCTTCCTTGCACTGCTCTTCCTGTTGGTCACCCATTCCGTATCTGGCTGTGTACCTTTTTCCTGCGGTAAGACCAACTCACTAAACATGCTATTCACATCATTCTCAGCATCGTGCATGCTCCAGAGTGAATCCACCCGCAGCTCCAGTGCTGCACACGTAGTCATCAGGGACATCGTAAGCGTCCCTGACTTCTCACATAAAACAGGAGGAGCATAACACGTGTCTGAGCTCTCCTGCCATGACTTAACCCCTAGATCAACTTAATTTGACAACAACAATGTTAAAAGGTTACTTACTGATATAGAAAAGAAAAAGAAAAACTACTCACCAATCACCAGCCAATCAATTACTACCTTGGCTGTGATGTCACCTTTCGGTTTCTTTCTACTTCTTTTTGCCTTCTCTCCCCACTGCAACTGCACCAGCTGACCTCTCCGCGCTGCTGGTGGGCCTCTTGTAGGCCTCTGGCCTGGTGCTCCGCCTCACGACTCCCCGCTCGCCTCTCTGTGCTGCTGGTGGGCCTCTTGTAGGTCTGTGGACTGGTGCTCCGCCTCCCGACTCCCCGCTCGCCTCTCCGCGCGGCTGGTGGGCCTCTTGTAGGCCTCTGGCCTGGTGCTCCGCCTCACGACTCCCCGCTCGCCTCTCTGTGCTGCTGGTGGGCCTCTTGTAGGTCTGTGAACTGGTGCTCCGCCTCCCGACTCCCCGCTCGCCTCTCCACGCGGCTGGTGGGCCTCTTGTAGGCCTCTGGCCTGGTGCTCCGCCTCACGACTCCCCGCTCGCCTCTCTGTGCTGCTGGTGGGTCTCTTGTAGGTCTGTGGACTGGCGCTCCGCCTCACGACTCCCCGCTCGCCTCTCCGCGCTGCTGGTGGGTCTCTTGTAGGTCTGTGGACTGGCGCTCCGCCTCACGACTCCCCGCTCGCCTCTCCGCGCGGCTGGTGGGCCTCTTGTAGGCCTCTGGCCTGGTGCTCCGCCTCACGACTCCCCGCTCGCCTCTCCGCGCTGCTGGTGGGTCTCTTGTAGGTCTGTGGACTGGCGCTCCGCCTCACGACTCCCCGCTTGCCTCTCCGCGCGGCTGGTGGGCCTCTTGTAGGCCTCTGGCCTGGCGCTCCACCTCCCTACTTCCCGCTCGCCTCTCAGATGCTGCTGATGGGCATACGTGAGGTCACAGATGCTCTCTATAAGAGGAGGAGGGACTACATCTCCTTCCTGATGAGCAGGGTGAAGCAGTTCGAGCGGCTGGGTTCCTGTTCATTGCGAGCTTCCCCAGGGTTCAGGGGGCCATTGACTGTACCCATGTTACATTGAGGGCGCCCCAAAACACTTTCGAGATGTTCCGAAACCACGAGGGATAACTTTCCCTCAATGTGCAGCTGGTATGCGACAACAACCACAAAATCATGGCAGCTGATGCCCGGTACGCTGGCAGCAGCCACAATTCTTTCATACTGCGGCAGCTGGTGTGCCCGGCATCTTTTCTGGGCCTTGTCAAGATTGGCGACAAGGCTACCCACTGTGCACTTGGCTGATGACTCCTCTTCGCAACCCCAGGACTGAAGCGCAGTATACGTACAATGACAGTCATTCAGCCACCAGATCGATCATCAAACACACCATCGGAATCCTGAAACAGAGGTTCCCTTACCTGGACCGCTCAGGAGGTGTACTGCAGAACTCGCCTGAGTGGGCCTCCATATTCGTGGTCGTGTGCTGCATACTTCACAACCTGGCAATCATGAGGGCACAAACATTGGAGGACGAGGCAGCAGTGCCACCTGAGGAGGAGGAGGAAGAGGAGGAGGAGCAGGACAAGGGGGACCAGGAGCAGGAGGTACAGGAGCCCGAAGTGCATGAGGAGCAGCAGGAAGAGGCACAGGAGGAGGACCAGGATGCGGGTGGCCAGCCACGCACGAGGCGGTGTCGCCATGTTGACCTTGCAAGGGAAGTACAAAGCCGTCACACTGCTGTGCATTTCTGTTAAGCTAATGCGCACTTGAGCCTTCATCTGTGCATCTCCATGGGCAAAACAATGAGCCCTCTCACACAGCATTCCCCACAGTTAAATGAGAGACCTATACAGAGATTGCAAACGAAAATAAAGTTTGCAATACCAATCGGAGCTCGCGTGGCATCCGACTGAGACTGCATAAGAGCAGACAAAATCTCAATGCCACTGGAGACGACAGCACTAAGTCTCTCTGTGGCCTGTTGCCCGGAGTGCATGTGTGCATTCTGAGCTTCCAGGGCTGCAGCATTCCTATCCAATACAGCACTGAAAATTTGGCTCCTTTGCACCTGTGCTGTAATGCCACAACATCCACAACATGCGTCATCACAGCTGGATCCACCATCATCTGCACACTGGCAATGGTGGGCTCCATGGTGTGCGCAGAGCTGTCCACAATGCGGGAGGCAGACTCCTCCACGCTCCTGACCATTTGCGACAGCCTCTCGGGTACCCTTTCTATTGCCGCCAAGAGCTGGGATTGCATGGCCTCCACCCTTTATTCATAAGCCCCAACATTGATGGGCTCGTCTGAGTCATCTTCAGCAGAACTCGCGTGCGCACACGGCCCCCAGAGAGATGGCGCCCGAGGTTCCCTTGGCCTTGACCATGCTGCAGCCCGCTAGGCCCCAGTGCATTACCCAGTGCAGACCCCTCTCCTAAATCTAACTGACCCGACCATATACTCCCAGTATCTGAGCTGGTGCGTGCGAGTGTAGGAAGCAGTGACACGGTGCTGCTAGGACTATGCCCCTCTTCCTCGGCTTCATCGGACATTCCGGCAATATTTGCAATGGCCTGATGGGTGCTCTCCTGACTCTGACTGCCAGTCACCTCAAGGGTGTCCGTCTCACTGTGGCTCACACTCGGGGTCTCATCAGCAATAACAAATGGGACAAAGGGTGCTGCCAGGGTAAGGTGGTGCATTGCACCTTGTAGCAAGCAACTTGCACACATGCAGAAACAATTGCTAGGCAGGCAACTGCACTTTCATTGAGAGATGGCGTTGGACGAAGGCCTTCACTTACCCATGCTGGCTACAGGGAAGCCAACATGTGGGCCCACTCGCGGCTGCACCCTCTCCTTTAGGTCAGTCAGCGCTTGTGTTTTGACTCGCCCCCACCAGTCATCGCTTGCTGGGAACAGTTGTGCGCGACCTCGGCATGCAAAGCAAAGAAAGGTTGCTGAGAAGCTGTGTCATTAGGCCTCGGCAAGTAGTGTAAGTGTGGGTCCATTACATGCAGCTGTCAATCTGACATGAAAGGGGAGCCTCCATTCTGGGTCTGCAGACATATATATACAGGCCTAGCAATTAAATGGTGCTTCAGTGACTATATAGTGTTGGTGAGAAAGAAGAGAAGGTGAAGGAGAGTCTCGCAGATGGAAGATGAGGGGTTGGGGGAACATGTACTCACTTTCATCACTCGAATGAGGTAATTGAGTCTTTTTCAACATAGGGTGGGGGTGCGCTGATGAATAGAGGCCCGCGATCTCTCCAGGAATTGGTAAATACGCTCAGACTGGGTCGGCCTGTCTCAGGTTAGAGAATGGGCCTCCTTCCCTCCACAGCTTCCACCAGGGTTTCGAGCTCCACATCGCTAAAGCAGCTGGACCTCTTCAAGGGTCTCGCATCAGCCATCTCCTCTCAAGCAACAGAGACCAAACTCAGTGCTCAGGGCCGAGCTGCAAAACCTGCCCTTTAAGAAAGCCAGGGAGCAGCTGCCTCATTGTGAGCAATTGGTCAGCAGACGAATTTTGCTCCCACTCTGCATTCTGCACCCACACCGCTGCAAACAGACTATTTCCACCTGCTCCTTTTTACCACCAAAATCACTGAATTCTGCTCAAATCACCTCTGCACCCATTGCAGCGGGAAGGAACGCAAAAAAGCAATAGGTGCGTCCCGTTTCGGGCGGAGGGCAATTTCGAACCCTCCATATTCATAAGTGTTCTGAAAGTAGGGAGACAGAAATTAAGAAAATGTTTTGTTTTCGTCTGGTTCTAACCTTACTAGGCAACAATTATAGAGGCCGGAATTTTTACCGTGGTGTCGGGTCGGTTGCGTGCAGGCCGTGTATCGGGTCAGGACGTGATGTTCTGCTCAGCACATTCTGCAGGTGACTTTAACTTAATGGCCACACTTAAAACATTCATATTCATTTCCCAGCCCAATTAAACGGAGTGGGTCTGATGATGTCATCGATGACACATTGACATATTTAAAGCAGCTTTGCTCACAACTCATTTGAAGGTTGCTAGAGGAGGGTGGAAACTGAAATACAAAGGGCTGAGTACTGTTTTAAACTATCAATGATGGATAGACAAAGGCAGAGAGCTGCACCCCGATTTTCTGATGCATCCCTGCATACTCTGGTGGAGGCAATGAGAACATGCAGAGGGAGATCCTGTTCCCTGTAGGTAGGCACAGGAGACCTCCAAATGACACCAAAAGAGCCTGGCTGGATATAGCAGAGGAGGTCAGCAGCAAGGATGTGGTCAGGAGGAGGTGGATCCAGTGCAGGAAATTATTCAATGATCTCCTGAGGTCAGGAAAGGTGAGTGCAATGCCACACTCACTTTCATCTTGATTTGCCTGTCACCACAATCCCATCATGCTGCCTTCCCAAGGCTACTCCTGCACATCATTCCTCACACCAAGATACCTTGCACATCCACCAATCCCTCTCTCTCTATGTACATACTCACATCTGACTAACCACCCCTGACACTCACCCTCATCCTAATGCAATCATATCAAGTAACACCACAGAAGGAGGCCATTTGGCATTGGCACCACACTCTCTCATAGTCACCCTTTACAGATGTAAACCCATCCATTCCTTACACTCATTCCATCTCCACGACGAGGCCTTGGAGATTGGCAGGATAGACGCACCAACGTTAGATGATGATCTCGTCCAGGCCAACATCCCCAGCATCGAAGCTGTCGTGTCCTTACACCTTACTATAGAATCACACGAGGCATGTACTGCAGACAAGGTCACTGTGTGACCTGAACCTTTATTCACAGGACCAAGAAGTGCTGACCCTGCGTGGGACCTCCCTATATATATCTGGATGACCAGGTGAGGAGTGTCTCCCACAAGTTCACCCCCTGTGGTCAAGGTGTGCATTACTCAGGTGTATACAGTGTACAATGTTGTTACTTAAAGGTTACAGTTATGTGAGGTTACAAACATGACACCACCTCCCCCCAATGTCTTTGGGTCAAAGATTGAGTCTTTCAGGCGGTCGATGCTCTCTCGTGGAGCGCCGCAGTTGGGGCTCTGGTGGTTGGGCCTTGGCATGGGTCTCTGTCGCCTGAGGTGATTCCGGCCTGTCCGGGCTGGCCGCAGGGACTGTGCATGCTGGTGAATGTCCTTGTTGCTCGTTCACTGGCAGTGGTGTGGGTGACATCTCCTGATATTCCTCAGGTTCCTCAGTGTCCATGCTGAACTTTTTCTTTCCTTGGTCCAGATGTTTGCAGCATATCTGCCCATTGTTAAGTCTGACCACTATGACCCTATTCCCCTCTTTGCCAATTACAGTATCCTCAAGCCACCAGGGTCCCAAAGCATGATTGAGAACGAATACAGGGTCATCAATTTCTATGTATCTCCCCACTGAGTTGCGACCAAGGCACTCGATTTTGGACTGGCGCTTGCCCTCAACAATGTCTGACAGGGCTGGATGAATGAGGGACAGCCGCGTTTTAAGCATTTCATGAGTAGTTCCATGGGCAGGACTCCCACGAGCGAATGCGGGCGGGACCTATAGGCCAGCAGGAGGCGCGATAGGCGACATTGAAGGGAAGGTCCTTGAATCCAGAGCATGCCCTGTTTTATGATTTGAACCGCACGTTCCGCCTGGCCATTGGAAGCCGGCTTGAACGGTGCTGTTCTGACGTGTTTGATACCATGACCCGACATAAACTCCTGGAATTCATAGCTAGTGAAACACGGGCCGTTATCGCTAACCAGGATGGCCGGCAAGCCGTGGGTTGCAAAGACCGTACGCAGACTCTCCACGGTGGTGGATGTCGTGCACGAATTCAATATGATGCACTCGATCCATTTTGAGTATGCATCGACAATAATCAGGAACATTTCTCCCATGAACGGGCCCACGTAGTCTACGTGAACACGAGCTGAGTGGGGCCTCCCTGGGGGATTGCCTAACTGGGCACATGTCGTGCACCTGCGAACCCAGTGTTCCAGGTCTGAGTCAATTCCCGGCCACCATACATGTGACCGGGCAATGGCCTTCATTAGCACGATGCCTGGGTGCTTGCTGTGGAGTTCCCGGATGAATGCTTCCCTTCCTTTCTGGGGCATGACTACCCAGCTGCCCCTTAGCAGGCAGTCGGCTTGGATGAAGAGCTCGTCCATCCGTCTGTGAAACGGCCTGACCTCCTCGGTGCACGCTCCATGTGTGGGCGCCCAATCCCCAGTCAGGACACATTTCTTTATCAGGGATAAGAGGGGATCTCTGTTGGTCCAGATTTTGATCTGGCGGGCTGTGATGGGGGAGCCTGCGGTGTCGAAAGCCTCAACGGCCATGACCATCTCCACACTTTGCTCCGACGCCCCCTCGGTGGTCGCCAGTGGGAGCCTGCTGAGCGCGTCAGTGCAATTTTCGGTGCCTGGCTGGTGCTGTATGGTGTAGTCATACGCAGCCAGCGTGAGGGCCCACCGCTGTATGCGAGCTGATGCGTTGGCATTGACAGCCTTGCTGTTGGACAATAGGGATGTTAACGGTTTGTGGTCCGTTTCTAACTCGAACCTTCTGCCGAAAATGTACTGGTGCATCTTTTTCATCCCATAGACACATGCGAGTGCTTCCTTTTCAACCATCCCATATCCCCGTTCTGCCTGAGAGAGCGACCTGGAGGCATAAGTCACAGGTTGGAGTTGGCCCTCATCATTTCTCTGCTGCAACACACACCCAACCCCAGTTTCTTACAGGGGTTGTACAAGGTCAACAGTTTGTTAGAACAAAGCAGATTCCGCGCCCGATTGAAAGCCCGTTCTTGACAGTCCCCCCAAAACCAATTGCAACCCTTACGCAGGAGCACGTGCAGCGGCTCCAACAATGTGCCAAAGTTCGGCAGAAAGTTCCCGAAGTAGCTCAATAGTCCCAGAAATGACCGCAACTCCAATGTGTTGCCGGGCCTGGGCACACGACGGATCGCCTCCGTTTTGGATTCGATCGGCCGGATCCCGTCTGCGGCAACCCTCCTGCCCAAAAACCCGACCTCTGGGGCCAAAAACACACACTTGGACTTCTTTAGTCGCAAGCCTACCCGGCCCAGTCGGCGTAGCATCTCCTCCAGGTTGTGGAGGTGTTCCTCGGTATCTCGACCCATGGTAAGGATGTCATCTTGGAATACGATTGTTCCGTGGATGAATTTAAGCAAGCTTTCCATGTTCCTCTGGAAGATAGCGGCCGCTGAACGAATGCCAAACAGACACCTGTTGTAAATGAATAGCCCCTTGTGCGTAGTGATGGGGGTCAGAAGCTTGGATTCTTCAGCCAGTTCCTGAGTCATGTAGGCTGAAGTGAGGTCCAACTTGGTGAACAACTTGCCACCTGCCAACGTGGCAAAAAGATCCTCCGCTCTCGGAAGCGGGTATTCGTCCTGTAGTGACACTCGGTTGATGGTGGCCTTGTAGTCGCCACAAATCCTGACCGAGCCATCCGCTTTAAGGACAGGAACGATGGGGCTTGCCCAGTCACTGAATTCAATCCATCCATTGTGTGTGACCACCAAGTTTGCACTGCCTAATACTGGGATGGTCTCTCTGGTGTACGTCTGTAGCTGTGTGTCAATGCATTCCAATTTGGGCCTGTTAGCTTTGAGTGGCCATAGTTTTTCAAATTGCTGGGCACTCATAAATGACTGGCTGGCTCCTGTGTCCAGCTCCATGTGTACCGGAATGCCATTTAATAGAACTTTCGTCATCATCGGTGGCGTTTTGATATACGAGCTGTGGACGTCTGCCACATGAACCTGCTGGACTTCAGCATCCATAGCTTTGCCCCAAGCATCTCCCTGCCTTGCAGACTCCTCGTCTGGTTCCTCTGCCTAGTAAACTAGCCTCGCTACGGGATTTCTGCACATTCTGGCCAGATGTCCACTGAAGTTACAGTTTCTACAGATAAATTGTTGAAACCTACAGGTTTTCGCAGCATGTTTGCCACCGCACCTCCGGAATGAGCTGAGATTGTTGTGAACAAAGGAACTGTTAACAGGCATTCCTCTCTGATTGTCTCTTTGATTACTCCTGAACACTCTGTTGCTAACTGTCAATGGTCCCATCCCGGGACGCATTGTCCCTTGTGATGGCGTGAATTGCCGAGCCCCCTGCCATTGTCTCTGTTGCTGGCCCACCCTAGAGCTGCCTGGGTGGTGCTGAATTGTCCTTGCCTGCCTGTGGGGTTCTGAATCTCGTTTACAATGTTAACTCCCTGGTCCATCGCCACATTGGAACCAGGGCTGCGTGCGTAAATTATCTTGGTCTCCTCTTCCCCTGCCATGAAGGTCTGAGCTATCAACTTTGCCCTTTCCAAAGTCAAGTCCTTGGTCTCAATAAGCTTACTGAAAATCCCGCCATGACCAATGCCCCCAAAGAAGAAATCCCTTAACATCTCCCCCCTGCAGGCGTTTGTGAACTTACAGAGGCTGGCCAAACGCCGAAGGTCCGCAACAAAGTCCGATATGCTTTGTCCCTCCCGACGCCGGTGTGTATAGAACCGGTGCTGGGCCATGTGTATACTGCTCACTGGTTTGAGGTGCTCACCGATCAGAGTGCTGAGCTCTTCAAAGGACTTGTCCGCCGGCTTCTCGGGTGTGAGCAGGTTTTTCATCAGCGCATACGTCTTGGATCCACAGCTGGTCAGTAGATAAGCCCTCCGCTTGCCAGCCGCTTCCTCTCCCAGCCAGTCCTTCATGACAAAGCTCTGCTGGAGCCTCTCAACGAAATCGCCCCAGTCCTCACCAACACAGTACCGTTCCTCTGTGCTACCGGTGGCCATCCTCGTGGGTCGTTGATTTCCATTTCGCATCGCCAAATGTAGTGTCCTTACACCTTACTATAGAAACACACGAGGCATGTACTGCAGACAAGGTTACTGTGTGACCTGAACCTTTATTGCCAGGACCAAGAAGTGCTGACCCTGCGTGGGACCTCCTTTTAGATACCTGGATGACCAGGTGAGGAGTATCTCCCACAAGTTCATCCCCTGTGGTCAAGGTGTGTATTACTCAGATGTATACAGTGTACAGTGTTGTTACATAAAGGTTACAGTTATGTGAAGGTTACAAAGATGACAGAAGCACTGACCCTGCTTGATCAGCTCCGCTGGATGGGCCACATCGTCCGTATGCCCGACACGAGACTCCCAAAACAAGCGCTCTACTCAGAGCTCCGACACAGCAAGTGAGTCCCAGTTGAGCAGAGGAAATGCTTCAAGGACGCCCTCCTTGAAAAAATGTAACATCTCCACCGACACCTGGGAATCCCTGGTCCAAGACCACCTAAAGTGGAGGAAAAGCATCCGGGAAGACGCTGGACACCTCGAATCTTCACCGAGAGCAAGCTGAAGCCAAGCGTCAACAGCAGGATTGGTCCTGCGATGCTATGCACAGATCATTTGCATAGAGGAAACTTCTGGGGGAGAAATTGGCCTCCTTGGCGCCTCCTGTTAGCGCCTCCGGGGGGTGATAACAGAGTGCTAATGGCTTACCGATTGGGCGCGACGAGATTATCGATGCCTGCAAACTTCCATAGCGGGATGCAAAAACTTACCGCCTCGACCTCTTGCACCCGGAGATCGTGACGTCATCCAGTGCGCGACGCCCGTTATCGCTCCGGATGTAAAATCTGATCCCACCCCCTGCAGCATCACCGGGCATCGACAACGGCCGCTGTTGGAGGCATTGTGACCTCGGCTCACTGCTTGGGGAATGGTAATTAAAGGCAGTAGTCGTCAGGTAGGCCAGAATCTAACGGTCCAGAAATCCTAGTCGGCTGCTTTCTGCTGGCGATCGGGTTAAAAGCTTTAAAAAAATGCACACTTACCTTATCCTGCTGCATCCATGCGAGTTCCCGGTCCTGAGGACACCTCTCCCTGCGCGTCGCAGCGTGTGCACGTCAGGACGTGCACAGGCCTGGAGCTGGAGTCACATGGCCCTGTGCAGCCAATCAGGTATAGTATGTTATCATTCATAATAATGGGAACTCCGTAAGTTGGGATTCCCATTATAAATAATGACAAACAGCCCCCAAAATACACAAAACCAATAACAAAAAATAGAAAAAATACGAAACATATTTTTATTAATTAAAATTTAAATTATTTATGTATTTAAAAAATAAATATTTTTCCGATTTTTAAAAAAGTTTTTAAAATTATGTTTTAAAATAAACTTACTGTAGTGGGGAGGGTTTTTAACAATAAAATGTGTTTTTATAATTTTATCTTTAATTGTTTTTGTGTATTTTAAAACTCTTACCCCTTTAAAATTAGGCTATGCGCCTGCTTTTATCAGGCGCAAGAGCTTTGAAGACATTTGCTGGGTACATCTTGCAATCTTGCCCTGCAAATGTCCTCGCTCCCAATATACGCACCAGCTTGACAGATCGGAAAAGCCCGTTTTCAGCGCATGCGCATTGTGCGCTGAAAACCAGCTTTTGCGATGCCTTCTTGGGTCCGTACACACTCCGTACGGACCCGGGACGGCGGAATTTCTGCCTCAATAATGTCCTCATAGTGCTGTATTTTCATTTTTTTTCCAGGTCGCGATTAATCAGTCCTGCACTCTCTTAGAGTGCTTGGGGCTGCTCTTCGTGGATCGCAGGTCCGTCTCGAACCATTCCCAAACTTAGCCTCCAATGACCTCAGCATTGCCCCTTCCCTTTAAGGGAGGGAAGGAGCCTGTGAAACCTGCAACACTGCACGGACATTGTGCAGTGCTCTGCCGCTACCGCCCCTCTTGTTCCCTTTAGCGGCTTCCCTCGGAGCGCTAAACTGGAAGTTTGTGTCGGATTCAATTGTGTGGCGCCCAGCGATACATTTACGCTCCTGCAAAAATTAACGCCCCAAGCGGAACGCTACTCAATTTCTAGCCCCTGGTATGTGGCTGGATGGGCTGGTCATTGGCATAGATGCTAAACAGCAAGGGGGCGAGAACACTACCTTGAGGTAACCTTCTGTCTCTGCCATCTGCTTCGCTTGCCACTGAGGTCAACAAAGAAGCGTCTGTTGGCCAGCATGTTGCATATCAACTCAGTCAATCTGGCATCTTTTGTTCTGTGGAATACCTTCTGCACATGAATCCGATGATTGATCGTGTCATGCAGCAGATAAATCCACAAAGGCTGCACCTGTTATTAGCCTAATCTTGTAGCCATCCTCGATAAATTGTTCAGAGTTAAAAGCTGGCTTGTGCAGGATTTTCCTGGCCTGAATCCAGCTTGTTCAGGGATAAGACATTCATCTACAAAGGGGGCCAGGCAATTCAGGATGAGTATCTCAAACAGTTTATAGGTGTGGCATAATAGGGAGATTGGCCTGAAGCTCTTAAGGTTGGCTGGGTCTTTGCTAGGCTTCAGAATTGCCACTTTCTTGCTTATCTCCACAGCTTAGGGATCTTGTTGGTGGCTAAGCAATTGTTGAGCATGTTAAGTAGTCACACTAAAGCCAGAGGTCCAAAGTGCTTGAATTGCTCGCAGAGAATATCGTCAAGTCCAGCTGCTTTGTTGTTTTTCATCACTTTGATACCGAAGAACACCTCGCTCATGGTGAAGGGCCTTGTAGTCAGAATCCTCCTTTTCAACTTCAGCAGGTCTTAGGTGTTTAACTCTGCTGAGATGATGGCCTTGGTTTCCTCAGCTGTTCAAGAGGAGCTGGTGAGCGACTTGATCTGCTGTGACTTTATATTGCGGTTGTGCTTTACTGAAGTCGTTTCCTAGCAACCTGATGGTTTTCCATGCTTTCCAGCTCCTGTGCGCCATATCTGTAGATTCGATCAGTCCTTGCCTCTTCTTGCATTGCTCATCTGATATAGCATCAACAAGCCTTTCTTCACCTTCCAGAGTATTATCTCCAAAGGGATCTACCTGGAAATAGTTGGTATTTACCTCATAGAGGTCTTTAGTATGCTCTGATAGTCCTGGGACGTAGTTTGTCCAGCACCCTCGGGAAATATTATTTCTAAAGGAGGATTTCACCATCTCTACAAACACTTGTAGTGTTCTGGAGAAGCTGCGGTGTCTTTGATTGCAGCATCCAGGTATGTAGAGAACCTTTCCCAGTTTGCCTTCTTCAAATTGAAGGTGGAGGGGGACTGAGCAAGGAGCAACTATTGCATTGTCCTTGATTCCAATTGGTCGATGTTGAGAGTTCGGAATACGATCCGGAAGAATTTTCTCACATTGGTTAGATAGAAGCAAACGCCAAGTCTGGGTTGCAACCACGTCTCCATTGGCTGCTACTGAATGATCATCTCCAAAGGGATCTGCCTGGAAATAGTTGGTATTTACCAAGGATCTTGGTAGTTTTGCATCATGAATGAGAGACAGCTGACCTGCCTCTGACCAGCTTTCTACTAGTTCTCCATCCTCATTCATCTCCAAGTACCCCAGTGTATGCTGTGGCTATTGAATTCGCCAATCACAACATTTACTGGGTTGTCAGTAAAGACAGCTGGAAAAGTTAACTGCTCATTAAATGGCTTATATACTGCACTGACTGAAATCTCCATAAGCTGGATATTAAGGATTTCAATATTAGCAAGTGCTGACATGAAACTCCGCTTCAGACGAAAATGACACTGCCATACTGATCGTGGGGTTTCTCTATAACGAGGCTCATTCTCGGTATATTTGTCCGGATGCGTGTAGCTCCGCAGTGTGTCTTTTGCAGGCAAAGGAAGTCACACATGGTTCTTGTACAAATATCAGCCAATCATCATCATAGGCAGTCCCTCGAATCGAGGATGACTTGCTTCCACGTCAAAAAGTTCACAGGTGTTTCAATGAAGGACCTAAAATTCCTGGTCCGAACTACATCTTGAAGGGTGGAAGATGCCTGTGCTTGGATTTTTTTTAACGTGTGGTGACCATTGCACACCAGCCACCACATGGGCTTGACAGAACTAGGTTTTGGTCCAGTGGAAAAGATTAACCAAGACGACTAGAGACCAGCTCTGCTGCACAGACCTAGTGCGCACACACATCGCAGTGTGGGCTGGCCCGTGCTGCCCTTGGGCCCTCGCCTCTTCTGGGCCCTGAACTCACGCCTCTGCTGGGCCCCGATCACGTCTCTCTACAGTCTCTTGCCGCTCCTTCGCCCCGACCTTGCCGCTCCTTCGCCCCGACCTCGCCGCTCCTGCTGTACCTGCCCAGGCTCCAATCACCAACCTGGACCTTGATGACGTCCCTTTTCACTGCCGTTGCTCTCCTGCTCCAGCACGTGCTGCTCCCTGAAGTGGTATGCCTCCACGCTGCTCCTTCCGCTCCCCGGCCTGCTCCGATGGTGCTCGCAGGCCGGGGGCCGCACAGACTGCTGGGCCAGGCCACCACACTGCTCCTTCCGCTCCCTGGCCTGCTGTTGTTTGGCTGCTGACAGACCTTCAGTGTTGGCAGAGATGATAGTCAGTGCTGGCCTAAGCTTTCGCCATTGACACCCGCCGCCATCTTGGTCTTGGTTCGACTGCAGATTCATTCTTCACTTCCAATGCCAGATCAGGAAAGTTGGGTGTAACGTTGTAGAAGGATTCGCAGGCAAAAAACCTGACAGGGCTGCAACATGGCCCCCACACACTCAGGGGCCTCATCTGTGGGAAAGTTGATATCATTGGCTGACTTGTGAAACGTGGCATCGGTCACCTGGGTGATGCATCGGTTGCTGGCCGTCTGCGAGATATAGCAAATGTCTGCTGCAGATCCCTGGAATGAGCCTGAGGCGAAGAAGTTGAGGCTGGTGGTGACTTTGACAGCCACTGGTAAGGAGTGTCCACAAGGACCTCTGGGCAGCAGGTCTTGTTTCAGAAAGCTACAAATGTCTGCGACGAACTGGCGTGATAGCTTGAGCCTTCTGAAGCACTGTTGCTCAGTCATGCTGAGGAAGCTCATCCTCTGCCTGTATCCCCTGTGTTGGGGATATTGCCTGCAGCCCTGTGCTGACACCCTCTCTCCTGTGGAGCATCAGGTTGTTGAGAAGGCTGCTATTGTGGTTGTTGCTGCAGCTGTTGGTGGGACTCATCTTGGTTTGAGTCTGAGGACCAAGGTGAGACAGTAGAAACAGCACCCATGCTGATATAGTCGATAGCGGATAAAGTAGAGAGCAGACGGCCAATCCCTCAATGTTGTGATACTGAGTAGCAATATGATGAGAGTGGCTTCCGAGGTTGCTGAAATGACCTGCAAACAGCTGACACCTAAATCTGTGGACAAAATGGAGAAGAGCAGGAGCTTTTCTGATGTGTATGCAATAACTCAATAGACTGAATATTGTAAACTCCGAACAGGTACAAACCTGGCTCTACTTTATCAGGGCCCAAAGTGATTACCTTACAAGATGGCTGGCCTTTTATACCTGGGCTGCACACACGTGAGCACAGCCCAATGACCTCTAACAGTGGCGCCACCTCATGACTAGAAAACCCAAGCATACATACATGACAATATCCCCCTTTAAGATATTAGTAAAGTTTTTTTTACAAATTGCGACAGTCTGGGGCTTTCCGCTCCCGAGTTGAACGTCTCACTTCAACTCCAGCCTTGGGCGAGCGTTCTGAGTCTGTTATGACTGGGGGCTGCGTAGCTGATCTGATGGAAGTGGCAATGACCACATCACGGATTGAAAGTCCAGATTCATTGACCGTGTCAGTGATTGAAAGTCCAGATTCATTGATGACAGCGGAGTCCTCTGATGACTGAGGGTAGGTTGGTTGGTCACTGATTGTGTCTTCCTCAGACTGTTCCGGTTCATCCGTGTGCTGCAGCTTTATCTGATTGACATGTTTCCTGCATGTCTGCCCATTCTTGAGCTTAACGATAAACAATCTGTTACCCTCCGTGGCCGTAACAGTACCAGTGATCCATTTGGGACCTTGACCATAATTCAGTACATACACAGGATCATTGACAGAAATGTTGCGTGACACAGTAGCGCAATCATGATACCCTTGCTGACTTTGACATCTATATTCAACATGATTATTCAAGTCAAGGTGGACAAGAGAGAGCCTGGTCTTGAGATCTCTATTCATCAATAGTTCAGCAGGGGAGGCCCAGTAGGCGTATGGGGTCTTGTCCTGTAACTAAGCAATATGCGTGACTCGCAATAAGCGAGTTTGCAGTGAACCTTGAGTTACACGTTTCATACTCTGCTTGATGGTTTGAACCGCATGCTCTGCTTGTCCATTGAATGTTTGATGCCATTGAGTTTCATGAACTCTTGAAACTCCATACTGGTGAAGCAAGATCCATTGTCGCTTACAACGATGTCAGGCAGACCATTCGTAGCAAACATTACATGTAGTGTGGATGTGCTGGACGACATGATTGTACACTCTATCCGCTTGGAATAAGCAACCACCACAACTAAGAACATCTTTCCCAGGAAGGGACCTGCAAAGCCAACATGGATCCTGGACCATGGTTTAGTTGGCCATGACCACAGACTCTGCGGCGATTCCGCTGGTGCTTTACTAAGCTGAATGCAAGTGTTGCACGATGCACACATGATTCCAGATCAGAGCCAATTTGAGGCCACCATACATGAGACCTGGCAATGGCTTTCATCATGACAATACCGGGATGTGTGCTATTTCCGCCTTTCTTGGGCATAACAACACGATTACCCCACAGTATCCAACCTGATTGAATGGATAGTTCGTCTTTGCGACGGATGTAAGGTTTGGTCTCCTCACACATTTGCTTGGGTATGACAGACCAATCACCACTAAGGATACAACGTTTCACAACCGATAATATTGGGTCCTGGCTGATCCAGTCTTAACTTATTGGGCCGTGTCAGGGGTTCCTTCACTTTCAAAAACATCCATGACTAACAGTAGGTCTGCTGGTTGTGGCGTTTCCACCTCTGGTGTGGCCAACGGCAGTCGGCTCAATGCATCAGCACAATTCTCAGTGCCAGGTCTATGGCGAATGAAATAATCATAGGCAGATAATATCAGCGCCCACGCTGGATGCGGGATGATGCATCGGTATTGATGCCTTTGTTTTCCGAAAACAATGAAATGAGTGGCTTGTGATCTGTTTCCAGTTCAAACCGAAGACCAAACAGGTACTGATGCATCTTTTTAACCCCATACACACAGGCTATTGCTTCTTTCACTACCATGCTGTAGGCTCTTTCCGTCTTTGAAAAACGTTTTGAAGCATATGCAACAGGTTGTAATTTGCCCGACTCATTAGATTGTTGGAGCCCGCAACCAACTCCATATGACGAAGCATCACAGGCCAATACTAGACCCTTACACGGATCATAATGTACCAGTAGCTTGTTAGAGCAAAGCAGATTAGTACCTTTCTCAAAAGCTCTATCTTGAGACGCACCCCCCAGTTGTCGCCTTTTCTTAGCAGCATGTGCAGTGGCTCTAATAAAGTGCTCAATCTAGGTAAGAAATTACAGAAGTTGTTGAATAGACCAAGGAATGAACACAGCTCCCTCACATTCTGAGGCTTGGGTACATTTTTGATGGTCTTGGTTTTCGAGTCCGTAGGCCTGATACCATCAGCAGCAATTTTCCTCCCCAGGATTTTAAATTCCGGTGCTATGAAGATGCACTTCGAGCGTTTCAGTCTGAGTCCCACTTTGTCCAGATGACGTAGAACCTCTTCCAAGTTGTTCAGATGTTCGCGGAGTCACGACCTGTGATCAGTATGTCATCTTCTGGGGACGGACTTCAGTAGACTCTCCATGTTTCTTTGAAATATGACTGCAGCCGAACAAATTCCAAAAGGGCACCTGTTGTAGATAAACAGTCATTTATAAGTGTTGATGCATGTAAGTTTCTTCGACATGTCGACCAGCTCCTGTGTCATGTAGGCCAACGTCAGATCCAGTTTTGTGAATGATTTCCCCCCCAGCTAGCGTTGCAAACAGGTCATCAGCCTTCAGTAACGGGTATTGATCCTGTTTCGAAACTCGGTTGATCGTAACCTTGTAGTCTCCACAAATCCTGACAGTGCCATCACTTTTCAACATGGGAACAATAGGGCTGGCCCAATCATTAAATTTGACCCGTGATATGATCCCTTCATGCTGGAGTCTGTCCAGTTCGATTTCGACCTTCTCCCTCATCATGTACAGAACTGCCCAAGCTTTACATAGAAACATAGAAACATAGAAAATAGGTGCAGGAGTAGGCCATTTGGCCCTTCGAGCATGCACCACCATTCAATAAGATCATGGCTGATCATTCACCTCAGTACCCTTTTCCTGCTTTCTCTCCATACCCCTTGATCCTTTAACCGTCAGGGCCATATCTAACTCCCTCTTGAATATATCCAACGAACTGGCATCAACAACTCTCTGCGGTAGAGAATTTCACAGGTTAACAACTCTCTGAGTGAAGAAGTTTCTCCTCATCTCAGTCCGAAATGGCTTACCCCTTATCCTTAGACTGTGTCCCCTGCTTATGGACTTCCCCAACATCGGGAACATTCTTCCTGCATCTAATCTGTCCAGCCCCGTCAGAATTTTATATGTTTCTATGAGATCCCCTCTCATCCTTCTAAACTCCAGTGAATACAGGCCCAGTCAATCCAGTCTATCCTCATATGTCAGTCCTGTCATCCTGGGAATCAGTCTGGTGAACCTTCGCTGCACTCCCTCAATAGCAAGAACGTCTTTCCTCAGATTAGGAGACCAAAACTGAACACAATATTCCAGGTGAGGCCTCACCAAAGTCCAAATACACCACATCCATTGATTCTCCCTTGTCCACTCGACTAGTTACATCCTCAAACAATTCTAGAAGATTTGTCAAACATGATTTCCCTTTCATAAATCCATGCTGACTTGAACCAATCATGGCACTGCTTTCCAAATGCACGACTATTTCGTCTTTAATAATTGATTCCAACAATTTCCCCACTACTGATGTCAGGCTATAATTACCCGTTTTCTCTCTCCCTCCTTTTTTAAAAAGTGGTGTTACATTAGCTACCCTCCAGTCCATAGGAACTGATCCAGAGTCGATAGACTGTTGGAAAATGATCACCAATGCATCCACTATTTCTAGGGCCACTTCCTGAAGTACTCTGGGATGCAGACTATCAGGCGCCGGGGATTTATTGGCCTTCAATCCCATCAATTTCCCCAACACAATTTCCTTCAGTTCCTCCTTCTCACTAGATCCTCGGTCCCCTAGTATTTCCAGAAGGTTATTTGTGTCTTCCTTCGTGAAGACAGAACATAACATAAGAACATAAGAATTAGGAACAGGAGTAGGTCATCTAGCCCCTCGAACCTGCTCTGCCATTCAACAAGATCATGGCTGATCTGGCCGTGGACTCAGCTCCACTTACCCGCCCTCTCCCCATAACCATTAATTCCCTTATTGGTTAAAAATTTATCTGTCTGTGATTTGAATACATTCAATGAGCTAGCCTCAACTGCTTCCTTGGGCAGAGAATTCCACAGATTCACAACCCTCTGGGAGAAGAAATTCCTTCTCAACTCGGTTTTAAATTGGCTCCCCCGTATTTTGAGGCTGTGCCCCCTAGTTCTAGTCTCCCTGACCAGTGGAAACAACCTCTCTGCCTCTATCTTGTCTATCCCTTTCATTATTTTAAATGTTTCTATAAGATCCCCCCTCATCCTTCTGAACTCCAACGAGTAAAGACCCAGTCTACTCAATCTATCATCATAAGGTAACCCCCTCATCTCCGGAATCAGCCTCGTGAATCGTCTCTGTACCCCCTCCAAAGCAAGTATATCCTTCCTTAAGTAAGGTGACCAAAACTGCACGCAGTACTCCAGGTGCGGCCTCACCAATACCCTGTACAGTTGCAGAAGGTCCTCCCTGCTTTTGTACTCCATCCCTCTCGCAATGAAGGCCAACATTGCATTCGCCTTCCTGATTACCTGCTGCACCTGCAAACTAACGTTTTGGGATTCATGGACAAGGACCCCCAGGTCCCTCTGCACCGCAGCACGTTGTAATTTCTCCCCATTCAAATAATATTCCCTTTTACTGTTTTTTTTCCCAAGGTGGATGACCTCACATTTTCTGACATTGTATTCCATCTGCCAAACATTAGCCCATTCGCTTAACCTATCTAAATCTCTTTGCAGCCTCTCCGTGTCCTCTACACAACCCGCTTTCCCAATAATCTTTGTGTCATCTGCAAATGTTGTTACACTACACTCTGTCCCCTCTTCCAGGTCATCTATGTATATTGTAAACAGTTGTGGTCCCAGCACCGATCCCTGTGGCACACCACTAACCACCGATTTCCAACCCGAAAAGGGCCCATTTATCTCGACTCTCTGCTTTCTGTTAGCCAGCCAATTCTCGATCCATGCTAATACATTTCCTCTGACTCAGCGTACCTTTATCTTCTGCAGTAACCTTTTGTGTGGCACCTTATCGAATGCCTTTTGGAAATCTAAATACACCACATCCATTGGTACACCTCTATCCACTATGCTCGTTATATCCTCAAAGATTTCCAGTAAAAAAGTATTTGTTCAATGGTCTGCCATTTCTTTATTTCCCATTATAAATTCACCTGATTCTGACTGCAAGGGACCTACATTTGTCTTCACTAATCTTTTTCACTTCACATAGCTATAGAAGCTTTTGCACTCAGTTTTTATGTTCCCAGCAAGCTTCCTTTCATACTCTATTTTCCCCCTCCTAATTAAACCCTTTGTTCTTCTCTGCTGAATTCTAAATTTCTCCCAGGCCTCAGGTTTGTTACTTTTTCTGGCCAATTTATATGCCTCTTCCTTGGACTTAACACTATCCTTAATTTCCCTTGTTAGCCACGATTGAGCCACCTTTCCCGTTTTATTTTTACTCCAGATAGGGATGTACAATTGTTGAAGTTCATCTATGTGATCTTTAAATGTTTACCATTGCCTATCCACCGTCAACCCTTTAAGTATCATTCGCCAATCTATTCTAGCCAATGCACGTCTCATACCATCGAAGTTACCTTTCTTTAAGTTCAGGACCCTAGTCTCTGAATTAACTGTGTCGCTCCACCTTAATAAAGAATTCTACCATATTAGGTCACTCTTCCCCAAGGGGCCTCGCACAACAAGATTGCTAATTAGTCCTTTCTCATTACACATCACCCAGTCGAGGATGGCCAGCCCTCTAGTTGGTTCCTCGACATATTGGTCTAGAAAACCGTCCCTAATACACTCCAGGAAATCCTCCTCCACCGTATTGCTACTAGTTGGTTAGCCCAATCAATATGTAGATTAAAGTCGCCCATGATAACTGCTGTACCTTTATTGCACCCATCCCTAATTTCTTGTTTGATGCTGTCCCCAATCTCACTACTACTGTTTGGTGGTCTGTACACAACTTCCACTAGCGTTTTCTGCCCTTTGGTATTCCGCAGCTCCACCCATACCGATTCCACATCCTCCAAGCTAATGTCCTTCCTTACTATTGCGCTAATTTCCTCTTTAACCACCAACGCTACCCCACCTCCTTTTCCTTTCTGTCTATCCTTCCTGAAAGTTGAATACCCCTGGATGTTGAGTTCCCAGCCTTGGTCACCCTGAAGCCATGTCTCCGTGATGCCAATTATATCATATTCGTTAATTGCTGCCTGCGCAGTTAATTCATCCACCTTATTATGAATACTCCTCGCATTGAGGCACAGAGCCTTCAGGCTTGTATTTTTAACACACTTTGCCCATTTAGAATTTTGCTGTAATGTGTCTCTTTTTGATTTTTGCCTTGTGTTTCTCTGCCCTCCACTTTTACTTTTCTTCTTTCTATCTTTTGCTTCTGCCCCCATTCTACTTCCCTCTGTCTCCCTGCATAGGTTCCCATCCCCCTGCCATATTAGTTTAACCCCTCCCCAACAACACTAGCAAACACTCCCACTAGGACATTGGTTCTGGTCCTGCCCAAGTGCAGACTGTCCGGTTTGTACTGGTCCCATGATGGACGGGTCTTGCATCCGAGTCCACGTGGCTCCCGTGAAATTGCCGATGCCTGGTTAAATTAGCGAGAGGAACTTGCTCAGCACTTTAGCACATGGCATCCTCCTCCAAGACAACGCTTTAATCTCGTTGCAGTTCCATTTGATTTTTTCTAACCTGTTCCTGCTGAACAGCGTTGGACCATTGCCTGGAACAATCCATAATGGTAAATCGTGAACCGCACCATCATACGACACCTTGATTACTGCACTGCCAATCACCGTTATGTGTTCTTTAGTGTACATAGGCAACTTGGCATTGACTGGACTCTGCTTAGGCCTCACAGCCTTAGTATCCCACAGCTTGTCGAATGTCCTCTGGCTCATTATTGATTGACTCGCACCTGTGTCCAATTCCATCGATACCGGCACACCATTTAGTTTTACATTAATCGTTATCGGTTGGCTCTTTGCTAGGGACGAATACAGTTCATACACTTCCTCCTCTGGTATCTTGGATTGCATATCCGGATCCGCGTTAGACTGGTCATCATCCTCCACGTGGTGTGTCGCAGCACGCTTGCTCACTTGCGGACACATATGGTGGAGATGCCCCACTCTCGAACAGTCTTTACAAATATACTATTTAAACCAACACTAATGATGCTGATGATTTCCCCATGACGCCAACACAGTGATATCGGATTCATTCCTGTTGGCGGACTTTGAGCAGCCACAGGTTTCACGTACGCATTCGTGTAGGCCCTGCCATATGCAACTCTGCCAAATGACGATACTATCTTGTTTATAGTACTTGCCGAGTTCCGATTTTTCAATGATATCTGCTTTAAGCTTTTATCTGTCGTCATGCATAATTGGGCAATTGTGATGGCCTTGCTCAAATCCAGCATCTCCGCTGCCAGTAGCCTGCGCAGGATCACCTCGTGGTTGATGCCGATTACAAAGAAGTCCTGCAGCATGTCTGCCAACGCAGTTTCGAACTTACATGGTCCAGCTAGATGTCTTAGGTCGGCAACGAATTCCAACACATTTGGGCTCTCAGAACGAACGTGCGTATAGAATCGATATTTTGAGATGATGATGCCTTCATCTGGTTTGAGATGGTCACGTACCAAAGCACACAATGTTTCATAGTCCTTGTCCGTTGGACTTAAGGGCGAGAGGAGATTCTTTGAGTCCATAGACTTTCGGTCCGCAATCCGTGAGGAGGACCACCCAGCGCCGAACTGCGTCTGCCTCTTTCTCCATTTTGTTGGCCACGAAGTACTGGTTCAAGTGGGCTACAAAGTCTGTCCAATCTTCTCCCTCCACGAATTGCTCCAGAATTCCAATTGTGCTCATTTTTACATGCGAAGATTCTTGTTACCTCGTTGCCAAATGTTGTGCATGCAATTACTCAATAGACTGAATAGTGTAAACTCCGAACAGGTACAAACCTGGCTCTACTTTATTAGGGCCCAAAGTGATTACCTTACAAGATAGCTGGCCTTTTATACCTGGGTTGCACACACAGCCCAATGACCTCCAACAGTGGCACCACCTGGTGGCTAGTAAACCCAAGCCTATATACATGACACTTTACAAGAGGCAAGTAGTGAGGTGTAATGTTATAGCTTTTCCCAGGTCTCAATGAATGAACTTGCCAATGGCCACTGAGCTCCCACCTCCCCCTTCACAGGCAAGATACTGAGCTGTGTGAATCCCGTGCATCTGCAGTAAAAATCAAAAGCTGGCATTAAAAACCTCTTAAGCGTCTCTCAACAAGCAGTTAATGACTTGAATGAGGTCGCCTGCCTCTGCCGATCGAGTCCGTGTCATGCCTTCAAAGCTGCTGAGTTCAATGTGCGAGGCAATGGGACGATGGCGGGTTTCTGATGCTCTTCCAAACCCACTCGCTCGGCAATGGGCAAATTCTGGCCAGAGAGTTCTATGCATATGTATTTTCATGCATGTTCTAAAACAAAAACAAAATATACTGGAAGCGCACATGAGGTCAGTCAGCAACTGTGGAGTCAAAAATATTTGTACATTTTAAGTGTGAACCCTTATTTAGAACTTAAAAATGCCATCTTCTCACATTTTCCAAATTACACATCTCTTATTTCGATAACACTTCTGTCTATTATTTGACTGAAATATGTTGTATCATTCTCCTTATAATTCCTCTGTTTGTATTTTATTATATATAAAATATATATAATATATGCTGACTGATCTGCTGCGTTTTTCCAACATTTTCTGTTTTGGTTTCAGATTTCCAGCATCTGTAGGGTTTTGCTTTTTCCTATTTCCATGCATGTACTTGGTGCTGTAGGTAAGGGACTTGTACTGGTACAATTTATGAGGATTGCATTGAAGCAGCCAGCACAAGATATTTGAGCACGAAACACAAATGTGACTTATATCTCAGTTTTCCACATAAAAATACATATAACATGCACTTTGGTTTTATGTCCATTTTCCAGTGTAAAATCATGTCCTTCAGGATTATAATGGGTGCTCACATGTAACATGCAGGTATCAGGCTAAATTAAATTTTTAGGAAAACCTATTTATGGTATATATGCTCAGAACGATAATTTTAGTGATTGAAGGTATGCTTTAGCTGCTAAAATTTACAACGGATTTATAGTAATCAATATAATTTTTTTAATACTGATTTGAGAAAGAGGTCAAGAAATAAGATAGAAGCCTATGTTACAAGTGGTGAACAACATACGAATATACGAAAAATGACGGACAGGTAAAGACCATCTGGTCCATCGAGCCTGTCCCACACAACTGCGATACTTTGTGTATCACAACATATACACTCCACCCCACCGGAAACCTCCTGGGAGTCGCAATAAACCCAGGACAATTTGGGGAAAAAAATCCAGGAAATTTCTATCTGACCCATCTAGGCGATCAAAACTAGTCGAGGAGCTCACTCTCGCCATTAAATTCTCTGCAGTACCGGCCTTCTGTAAGAAACAGAAACATAGAAAATAGATGCAGGAGTAGGTCATTCGGCTCTTCAAGCCTGCATCACCATTCAATAAGATCATGGCTGATCATTCCCTCAGTACCCCTTTCCTGCTTTCTCTCCATACCCCTTGATCCCTTTAGCCGTAAGGGCCATATCCAACTCGCTCTTGAATATATCCAACGAACTGGCATCAACAACTTTCTGAGGCAGGGAATTCCACAGGTTAACAACTCTCTGAGTGAAGAAGTTTCTCCTCATCTCGGTCCTAAATGGCCTACCCCTTATCCTTAGACTGTGACCCCTGGTTCTGGACTCCCCCAGCTGGATTTTTGAGAAGTTAACGATTGGGTTTTTGCTGCGGTCACAAAGCCCGGGCGGGATCCTCGGCTTGTTGTTTGCGGCGGCGATGGGACATACCGCCAGGAAGAGGTGAGCTGACGTGCAATGCAATGGATTGCATTACCGTCAGACTTTTGGCGCTCTTCTGACCCAGAATACCGACAGGTCAAACGTGTCGGTGCAGCCCTGCCAGCAGCGGTAAGTACGAAAACCTGCAAAAAATGTAAGTTAAAGTTTTAATTTTTTTTCAGCGATTCGATCGATAAGTCTCTTGTAAATTTAGAATTTTGTGTTTTTTGAATTTTTAAAAACAAATTTTCCGGACCCCCCCGCCCTCCCAAGGCTTCTCTCGCAGTGCTCCCAGCACTGGACTAAATTTGCCGATTTCGCGTTTTTTGCCGCGAATCCTCGTGCAACGCCCCCCTTACCCAAATGTAAAACCCAGTAAGTTTCATGTATTGCTACTGTTTTCGCTGGAAAAACACGAAAGCTGAAAATCCGGCCCGTAATCTCCACCGCAGCCAGAAACAAACCTAGCTTTTGCTTGAAGGAATTCAGTGAGTCTGCATCCACCACATGAAAAGGACATTTGTCCCAGAGGTCTACTATTCTCTGTGAAAAGAACCATCTCATGACATCTAACCAAGATTTAGCCTTATACAACTTAAATTTGTGCCCCCTTTTCCTACCTAACCTATTTAATTGAAAAAACTGTCAACTGTAACATTGTCTATTCCCTTCATTATCTTATAAACCTCAATCATATCCCCCTTAAGTCTACGCTGCTCTAAGGTATAGCGTCCCAACTATTTTAACCTATCTTGATAACTAAGATGCTTTAGACTTGGAATTAATCTTCTGCACCCTTTCCAGAGCTTCAATATCACCCACCATGTGCAGAGACCAAAATTGGACACAATATTCCAAGTGTGGCCTAACTAAGGTCTTGTACAAGGACAAAGCAGTACGTCTCGTCTTATACTCAATTGTCCTATGGATACACCCCAATACCCTATTTTCTCTAGCTATCGCTGCGCGGCATTGCTCGTGTACCTTTATGGATGTATGCACTAGAATGCCCAAATCTCTTTCTATTTCCACCGTCTTTAATGCCTTTCCCTGGAGGGTGTATGAATGTTGAGCATTTGCCCTGCCCACATGCATAACACTGCACTTATCTAAGTTATACATCATTTTCCAGTCTTGAGCTCAGTCTCCCAAAACATTAAGATCTGCCTGAATCAGATGAGCCTCTTCTACAGTTCTAGCACTTGCACAGATCTTGGCGTCATCTGCAAATTTTCAAATTATGCTGCCAACCCCTGAATCTAGATTATTAATAAAAATAGTAAAATGCAACGGTCCCAACACTGATCCCTGTGGGACACCACTGGTGACTGGTCTCCAAACAGATCCAAATCCATCTATAACTACTCTTTGTCTACACCTGCCAGCCAGATCTGAATCCAGCTCAATATATTTCCACTAATACCAGAGGCTCCAATCTTAGAGAGAAGTCTGTTATACGGTACCTTGTCAAAAGCTTTTTGGAAATCTAAGTAGACAATGTCTACTGGGCTTCCCTCATCCACCAACTTTGTAACTTTTTCAAAAAATACTATTAGATTTGTGAGACATGACCTCTTTTTTATGAAGCCAAGTCGGGTGTCCCTAATATGTCCCTCCCTATCCAAGTATTCATATATTGCATCCCTTATGATTCTTTCAAGCATCTTACCTATTACTGATATTAAACTGATGGGCCTATAGTTACCCAGATCGGCCTTGTCACCTTTTTTAAAAATGGGGACTACATTAGCCTCCTTCCAATCTGTAGGAACCATTCCAGAGTGCAGTGAGCTGTTAAACATACAGGCAAGATGGCTCGCACAGCACATGCCCCATCTCCCGGAGGATCCACGGGTGGATATCATCTAGCCCTGCTGCTCTATCTATTTTTAAGTTCTTAATTCTTTCTAAAACAATATGTTTATCTCTGTAACTGATAAAACTAGTATTATTAAATTCTAATATTCAAGCAACATCTTCAAGGGTGAATACTGATGCAAAGTACTCATTTAATATTTCCGCCATACTCAGTGAGAACACCCTTCAGTGGCCCAATACAGTTTTTGATAGTACTCTGATTCTTGTCATAATTAAAAAAGCTCCCCATTACTGCCACAGTTGTCTACAATCCTTTTTTCCATTAGCCTTTTTGCTGCTCTAATAGCAGCCTTCATTTTCTTTAGTTGTTCTTTGTATTCAACCCTATTTATTTGAGTGTTAAATTTTTTAAATTTCATAGAATCATAGTATCATAGAAATTTACAGCACGGAAGGAGGCCATTTCGGCCCATCATGTTGGTGCCGGCCGACCAACAACTCTCCAGCCTAATCCCACTTTCCAGCTCTTGGTCCGTAGCCCTGTAGGTTACGGCACTTTGGGCCCAAGTTTCCACATGATTTGCGCCTGATTCTTAGGAGCAACTGGTGGAGAACGGACTATCTTAGAAATCGCAATTCTCCACATTTTTTTTTCTGCAGTTCTAGTCAGTTAGAACAGTTCCACTTTGGAACAGAATTTTTTCTTCAAAAGGGGGCGTGTCTGGCCACTGACGCCTGATTTGAAAGTTTCCACAGTGAAAACGTACTCCAAACTAACTTAGAATGGAGCAAGTGAAGATTTTTGTAGAACTGAAAAAACCTCGTCTACACATTAAAAAATCAGGCGCAGGTTACAAATTAGGCGTCCAGAACGAGGTGGGGGGGGAGGGGGGAGGAAGGGAAGTCATTAAATTATATAATAAATCCTTATTTATACTTATACAAATATTATACAAATAAATCCACCCTGAATAAATAAGCAAAGAAAAGATTAAATAAACCATCTTCCTACCTGTGTGAAAGTGCTTCAGGCACGGAGAATTCTGCAGCCGTTCGTTCCCACGGGGGGGGGGAGGAGAAAGCTGTTTGTTCCCGCGGGAGGGCGGGGAGGAGAAAGCCGTTCGTTCCCGCGGGAGGGCGGGGAGGAGGAAGCCGTTCGTTCCCGCGGGAGGGCGGGGAGGGGGAGGGAAACGGCTGCCTCAACTTTCTGAGGCTTCCTGCAGCCTTCTCAGTGCTGCAAGAAGCCTCAGTGCTGATCATGGAAGGGCAATGTGCTTTTGTGCTGATGTGCTGATGGCAATGTGCTTTTATTAAAAAATGTTCAAAAATTAAACAGCTACAAAGAACTACAAAAATGGCCGAGTGCCAATGTTTCCTTCACACTGTGCATGCGCGAACGCTCCAACGCGCACGCGCAGCATTGCCGGCAGGAAAAAAACTAATTTGAATGGTACCCGCCCCCTCCCACTCACAAAATCGGCGCGAGTGTAGGCTCCGCCCCCCTGGGCGCTGCGCCAAACAGACAAGGAGCTGCAGGGCGCTCCAGAATCGCGCGTTTTTTTTCCGGTGCCGTTTTAGGCGCGAAAAACGGGCGCCTAGCTCGGAGGGGCGCCCGTTTTTTATCATGTGGAAACTTGGGCCCTTTAAGTGCACATCCAAGTATTTTTTAAATGTGGTGAGCGTTTCTGCCTCTACCACCCTTTCAGGCAGTGAGTTCCAGATCTGCACTACCCTCTGGGTGAAGAAATTTCCCCTCATATCGCCTCTAAACCTCCCCCGCAATTACTTTAAATCTATGTGCCCTGGTGTTTACCCCTCTGCCAAGGGAAACAGGTCCTTCCTATCCATTCTATCCAGGCCCCTCATAATTTTATATACTTCAATCAGGTCTCCCCCCATTCAGCCTCCTCTGTTCCAAAGAAAACAGACCCAGCATCTCCAATCATTCTTCATAGCCAAAATTCTCCAGTCCAGGCAACATTCTTGTAAATCTCCTCTGCATCCTTTCCAGTGCAATCACATCTTTCCTGTAATGTGGTGACCAGAACTGTACACAGTACTCCAGTTGCGGCCTAACCGGTGTTTTATACAGTTCAAGCATAACCTCATTGCTCTTGTATTCCGTGCCTTGACTAATAAAGGCAAGTATTCCATATGTCTTCTTAACCACCTTATCTACCTGGCCTGCTACATTCAAGGATCTGTGGACCTGCATTCCAAGGTCCCTTTGTTCCTCTACACTTTTCAGTGTCGTACCATTTAATGTGTATTCCCTTGCCTTGTTAGACCTCCCAAATGCATTACCTCACACTTATCCAGATTGAATTCCATTTGCCACTGTTCTGCCCACCTGACCAGTAAATTGATATCTTCCTGCAAATCCACAGCTTTCTTCTTTATTATCAACCACACAGCCTATTTTAATCATCTTAATCATACCCGCAACATTCAAGTCCGACTCATTGATATATACCACAAAAAGCAGGAGACCCAGCACTGAGCCCTGCGGAACCCAACTGGATACAGCCTTCCAGTCACACCCATCAATCATTACCTTTTGCTTCCTGCCTCTGAGCCTATTTTGGATCCAACTTGCCACTTTGCTCTGGATCCCATGGGCTTTTACTTTCGTGACCAGTCTGCCATGTGGGACCTTATCAAAAGCTTTGCTAAAATCCATATGCACTACATCATACACACTGCCATCATCGACCCTCCTGGTTACCTCCTCGAAAAATTTAATCAATTTAGTTAGACACGACCTTCCCTTAACAAATCCATGCTGACTGTCCTTGATTAATCCATGTCTTTCCAAATGAAGATTTATCCTGTCCCTCAGGATTTTTCCAGTAATTTTCCCACCATTGAGGTTAGGCTGACTGGCCTGTAATTACTCGGTCTATCCCTTTCTCACTTTTTAAACAAAGGTACAACATTAGCAGTCCTCCAGTCCTCTGGCACCACACCTGTAGCCAGAGAGGGTTAGAAAATAATGGTCAGAGCCTCTGCTATTTCCTCTTTTGGTTCTCTTAACAGCCTGGGGTACATTTCATCCTGGCCTGGGGATTTATCCACTTTCAAAGCTGCTAAGCCCCTTAATACTCCCTCTCTCACAATGTTTATCTCGTCTAATGTTTCGCACTCCTCCTCCCTCATTGCAAAGTCTGCAACACCCCTCTCTTGTATGAAAACAGATGCAAAGTATTCATTAAGAATCATACCCACATCTGCCTCCAAACACAGATTTCCTTTGTGGTCTCTAATAGGCCCCACTCTTTCTCTAGTTATCCTTTTACTCTTAATGTATTTATCAAACATCTTTGGTTTTCCCCTGATTTTACTTGCCAACATTCTTTCATGCTCTCTCTTTGCTTTCCTGATATCTTTTTTAATTGCACCCCTGCACTTCTTATACTCCTCTAGAGTTTCTGCAGTATTGAGTTTCGGAATCTGTCATAAGCTTCCCTTTTTTTCTTTATCTTACCCTGTATGTCCGTTGACATCCAGGGGGCTCGAGATTTGTTAGCCCCACACTTTTTTTTAAGGGAACGTACTTGCTCTGTACCCTCAGGATCTCTCCTTGAATGCTTCCCACTGCTCTGACCCTGATTTACCATCAAGTAGCCGTTTCTGTCCACCTTGGCCAAATCCCATCTCAGCTCAGCAAAATTGGCTTTACCCCAATTGAGAACCATTTTTTCTGGTCCACCTTTGTCCTTTTCCTTAACCAGCCGAAATCTTACTGAATTATGATCACTAGCACCAAAATGCCCTCCCATTGATACCCCTTCCACCAACCCCTCTTCATTCCTCAAAACCAAGTCCAGAACCGCCCTTCCTTGTTGGGCTTGTTACATACTAGCTAAAGAAGTTCTCCTGAATGTATTTTCGGAATTCCGTACCCTCTGTACCATTCACCCTGCTTTTCTCCCAGTTAATATTAGGGTAGATTGCCTATGATGATGTTGAAATCCCCCACTATTACAGCTCTATATTTTTTGCACTTTGCAGCACTTTGCCCACATATTTGTTCTTCTATCTCCCTCTGACTATTTGGGGGTCTATAGTACACTCCAAGTAGTGTGATTTCCCCTTTTTTGTTCTTCAATTCAACACATATGGCCTCGTTTAATGATCCCTCTAACATAGCATCTCTTCTCATTTCTGTTTACATCATATTTGTCTTTGTACATACCCAGTCAGCCACTTTGGCTTTTTCATACCACATTTCCTTCTTTTGATTTTGGGTACATGTTTGTTTTCCACATTTTTAATCTTATTCTTAAAAACTTTCCATTTATATTCAACATCAGTCACATCACGGCCGAGGTGGGATAGCCAATTTACCCGTTCCAAATCATCTGCCATTTTGGAGAAGTTTGCTCTTCTCAGTACCTTTAGTTCTACTAGCCAATTGGAACTGTATACTGTTGTGATCACTGTTACCCAGATGTTTTCCACATGGAGGCCTAATACGAGGTCAGGCTCACTACTAAATTCCAGATCCAATATATGATTTTCTGTCGCTACTTCATTAACATGCCTGGGTCACAAAACAGTTTTGTATATTTTCAATAAATTTTGCAACTGCACTTCCTACCACAACAGCAAGTAAACCATTATACCACTCAATGCCAGGAAAATTAAAATCATCCACGAAACAAAGCATCAGTGATCTGTTTCCATATAAATAAAATGGGCACCATTTTAAAGGTTGCTTACAGCCCTCTATAATTATATCCTTCCACTAGGAAAAGTGTGGCGTTATGGAGATGTGCAATGGGGTTTCGAGAGCAGGAAGTGCTTAGAGTGCCATTTTTTGCAGGCATCTGTGCCATCAGCAGTTTTACTGCCAACGCCACTACTTTTTACATGTTGCCTGGGGACTTTATTTCCTCACGACTTGAGAGAGGCTGCTCACCTCCAAATGGGGAAACAAGTATCAAAACTTCACTCCCTTCCATAGTTATTTTAATAGTTATCTCAACTTTCTAAAAGAGGAACTTATGGATGACTTAGGTTGCTATTTGACAGTTGTATGCTATTTATAGATTTGTCCCATGACGTGAAGTGCTTCAACCAATTTCTACATATCTAGTAACATAGTTTCTGGAAACTGAAATTATAAACTCTACTTTTCCACAATCAATTTCTGTCAAGAATAAAATAAATGAGGCACGGTTTATCTAAAGAAAAACAACAGTTGTGAGAATAACAGGAATTCTTTTCTCTCTCCCTCCTGGTTTATAGCATGACCCTGCATCTCTTCAACACATCAAAACGAGGAAGAAATTCTTAGAGAATTCGGCCTGCCTTGTGTTAAGGTGGTGTATCTCTGTGCACTGTGACATGGGTTCACTTCTGCTTGCCGTTTATCTGCTTATACTCTCAGGTCTCTTGACTGTAGTAATCACATCCCACACACATTCTGACAGCAACCATGGCTCCAGCCAGCTTCCAGAGACACAGCCGAGCTTGCAGAAAGATGTCAGTGTTCCAAGAGTACAGATGGCATGTTTTAATTAACCCTTTGAGGCTTAATAGAGCATTTTTAGAACATGCTAAAATATAAAAGGTATGAATTTCTGATTCATTAAATAAAGTACCCAGGGCAAAACATAATCTAACTCACAGATTTTGATTGCATCCTTTTCAGTAACACAGATCATTGAAATATTACAATAATTCCTTATGGATATCAGATGACAGCATCTATTCATATCTTTGGAATGCTAGAAGAAATTCAGCAATCTGTGTGTTCATTTGTAATGTTGGCCCAGCTTACCAATTATTCCACAAAATGCTAAAAATATCTGCTGTAAATGATCAAACAAGTCCGCAGCATATTATTTTTTATTAAACGCTTTTGTTCATTGTGCTGATGAACTAGATGTCCTGTGTATTGCACATGCTTCTAGTACTTTTGGTTTTGATTACCAATGGTGATTGTAGGAAATCTGATGCCCTCGTGCCTGCCCTTAATCGAAGCCTTTCTGGATTTTGCTTATAGAAGGTAGAAGCTTATTTTTAATATAATATCTAGTCTTTCCTTTCATAGCATGTATCACTAGTTAAAAGATGCATAAATAATGAACATGTTAGTATTTTAAAAAATCTGTGCTGATCATATTTTACCAAATTAATTGACATTTTTGAAGAAGTCACCAGGTTAGTAGATGAGGGTAACCCATTAGTCACTGTCGATTTGGGCTTCCAGCAAACTTTTGATAAGGTATCAGATAAAATGCTTCTCGACAAGATAGAATCATGTGGAATTAGTGGTGTAGAATTTACCAATATCTCGCAAAGATTCCAGGTACCTTTCCCCTACAGAGGAGAAGAATCCCTTTCTGGGCTTTTAAAATGAGTTTAAAGGGGCAGACGAAGCCTGCGAGGGATAAAAGGGGCATTCATGGAGACCCCCCCCCCCCAATGTTTGGACTCATAGGAAAGGGAATTCAAAATGGACCTAAATTACAGAAGCTTGAGATCCCCTAAACATCTATGGGAAGGAGCATATCAATTTTAAGATTCTACAACATTTTGGCTGCAAAAAAAAAAGAGTTACCAAATACAAGAGGTGGGGCCAAATTCGTGTATTAAAGTCTGGGGGAACTATTCACCCTCTAAGAGATAATCGAATTACCCAATCAAGCACAATGGAAATCATGGTCAAGAAACTGGACAATCCTAAAACAAGGCAAAACCACTGATAGCACATTCTCACACCCTAATCGAGTTACTGCTGACAAAGGAGACATTTGAAAATCAGTGGACAGTACAGTTTAAACAGAGCCCAAGAGATTTGATGGGAGATAACGGAGCCTTTTTTTTGAATATATCTATCCCCCAGTTTTACAAGGAAAGACCAGCAAGGAGCAGCACGCAGACTAGCAGAACACAGAAACTAGCAGAAGTCAGGAGAGAAGCAGAGCACAGACTGGAACACAGACACAGACACAAGCAGCCGGAGCTGGGGAGTGAAGAAATGGAGCAGTGAAGGAAACTACTAGAACTCATCAAGGACCGACCGAGCACGAGGCCCACAAAACGGAAGGTTGTCAGCAACCAAATTGACAAACCCGGGCTACTACAACCAGCGAAACGACCAACCAAACCAACTCAGCAAAAACCGAAGAATCGACATTTATTTCCACTCTACAATCTACTTCGGAACGACCAACGGGTGAGAAATTACCAAAAGGGACTAACTAAACTATTCCTAACCAAAGAAAGTGGGTATTTACCCCATACATCCAAAACGCAACTTACCGCATCAACGGACGCACCCCAATCGAAGACTACGCAGTCCGAAGTCCTCTCCTCCGACCGGGGTACGGCTCACCTAGAAGGCCAAGTGCAGTGAACCCCGAAACCATGATTCACCGGCAACTGTCTAAAGGGATTGGTGAGCATAGCCCCTGAACCCCCCAGAGCTATAACTTCGTTAGTTAGGGGAATTGGGAGGAGGGAGGCTGGGATAACTTGTGTAAATGTATCTGCATTCGCCTTTTTACCCCATTTAGAGTTTAAGCTGTATTCTTTTCCCCACAGATTGTAATTGGCCAATTTATTCAATGTGTTGTACCCCTCAGTGTGTATTGGTCTGTGTGTGTTATTAAAGGTGTGCCTTTTACTTCTTTTTAAACACAATAAAGCCATACCTGCTTCCTACCTTGAAACCGATTGTCTGTCCAAGTCTGTCACAGTCCCTTCATAATTCCAGTGTCTAGAACCAAGGGTGTGGGAGCGATTCGGAACCACTCATATAAGGTCAGAAGGGAAAGCTGACCCCCTGCAAACCACCCCTTACAGTGGTAACCTGCTGTGGTGGATTGAGAATTGGCTGAATGCCCATAGGTAAAGGTTGGTCTTTTCCTGTCTGATATTTTTGCAGATTTAAATCATCTAAGGTACCTCAATCAGTGGTGTATATTAATCATGTAATGGAGGAATTTGGGGATCTGACTCTACCACAACCTGCACTATTGAGCATTGCTCTCCTCTGCCAAAACCATTCATTACTCCAGGAGCAGCCTGGAAAGCAAAGCTAAGCACTGTATTCTTTCCTCCACTACTAACCATCTCCTTAACTCTCTCCCCTGTGCTCTCCACCCTCACCTCCAACAAAAATGGCAAAGAGCACATGGACTTCTTTGGCAATAAGATTGAGACTATCCATTCAGCTTCTGTTCCCTAGCCACCAACTCTATCCCTCTCCCTAGCATCTGTCTGAGGCTGAACCATTCTGGTCGCAATCTTGGTGTCATATTTGACCCTGAACTGAGCTTCTGACTACATATCCGCAGTATAACTAAGACCACCTACTTCCACCTCCGTAACATCGCCGGACTCCGCCCCTATCTCAGCTCATCTGCTGCTGAAACCTTCATCCATGCCTTTGTTACCTCTAGAGTTGAAAATTCCAACACACTCCGATTCCCCGCATGAGGCACCCTCCCATGCTCCTCCGGCCCCCAATAACACATGCCTACCCATCGCCGACACTTCGATGATGCTCCTCCGGCACCTTGATGAGCTCCCAAAAGTCCCGCCCGCTCCTCCGGTCCTCCAATCAGCTTGCTCCTGTCCCTGATCTGTTCCCAATACACCCCCACCCTCCGCTCCCCCAGATGTTCAATCTGCTCTGGACCTCTGGCTCTTCACTCTGCTCCGGACCTGCCCTTGCTCCTTCAGCCCTCCAACCTGCTCCTGACCACACCTTGATTCTCCTGCATCTCCACCCCTCCCCTCCCATCTCCTGGCCCCCACGCGATCACTCCCTCCCTCCCTGCTCTCTGCGACCTAGTGCCACAGGCCTACCCATCTGCAGTCAGCCAGCCTCTCAATCTGGCTACCATCCCCCCACCCCACCCACCCTCCACTCCCCAGCCCACCCTGCCGCTCCCAAGGTGGCAAACTATTAAAATGCAGGCCCTAAACACACCTCGCTCCCCACAGTAGTTGCTTCATTAAGACCAGCATTCCAAAAGGCATTTGTACCTCACCGCATCAATATGTCTTACATTCTCATATTTCATCAGCTCAGAGCACTACGTTGCATACATCTGGAAAAAATTATTCTGAAGTCTATATAGACAATCAATTTTTACTTTTCCAAGTAATTTCAAAAGCTAACTACAGTTACCTTTTATTACAATGTCAATCCATTGTGCCAGTTAACTTGCTTGAGGTTAATTTCTTCACCGCCTTCAATGATTTGGCAGTCTTCTTTGGCAGTTGCTCGAAGTCGAGGATGACTTGCTTCCACATTAATGTGAGTTTTCAGGTGGAGGGTCCTGATGTTGCAGGTCCAGAACTTCATTTTAAAGGGTGGAAGATGTCTGTGAGTGAATTCTTTTAACGTGGGATGGCCATTGCACACCAATTACCACATGGGCTTGACAGAGCAAGGGGTTGGTCCAATGGCAAGGGGATCCAAGATGATTGGAGACCAGGCTCTGCTGCATAGGCCTAGCACACACACACACACACACACACACACACACACATATTCCTACTGTTCCCCTCCCTCCTTCCCACAGGTCCTCTCTCCCTGAGTTCATAGAACGCAATGTAGGCCACCCGACCTCGCAGTCGCAGCTGCAGCTTCCCTGGGCCCTGACCTCGCTGCTGGTCTACACTGCACCACTCCTGGGCCTCGACCTCGCTGCTGGGCCCTGACCTCGCTCCTGGGCCCCCACCTCGCTCCTGGGCCCCATCCTTTCTGCACCTCTCCTGGGCCCTGCTCCTCCCGACCTCGCTCTTGTGTCCTGACCTCGCTGCTGGGCCCCAACCTCACTGCTGGGATCGACCTCGCTCCTCCGAACCTTGCTCGACCTCGCTGCTCCTCCCGACCTTGCTCCTGGGTCCTGACCTTGCTGCTCCTCCCGACCTCGCTCTTGTGTCCTGACCTCGCTGCTGGGCCCCGACCTCACTGCTGGGATCGACCGCGCTCCTCCGGACCTTGCTCGACCTCGCTGCTCCTCCCGACCTTGCTCCTGGGTCCTGACCTCGCTGCTCCTCCCGACCTCGCTCTTGTGTCCTGACCTCGCTGCTGGGCCCCGACCTCACTGCTGGGATCGACCGCGCTCCTCCGGACCTTGCTCGACCTCGCTGCTCCTCCCGACCTCGCTCCTCCCGACCTAGCTCCTGGGTCCTGACCTTGCTGCTCCTCCTGGTCTCTCTGCTGGATCGACCTCGCTGCTCCTACTGACCTCGCTCGCTCCTGGGTCCCAACCTCGCTGATTGTCTCTACGACGCAGCTCCAACTTAATCTGATGGCATCAGAAAGGAAAATTGGCTGGAAGTTGTTTTTTCCCACTGTGTGCCTTTAAAACACTTCCGCCAAGTTTTCAAATGCCTTTTGACCCATGCACCCACTGGCATAATTTGCTTATGTCAGAGTGAGAGACAGTGGTGTAGCAGTTGCAGGTTGGCTAGGTTTGCACTACTAATGCATTCTGGGCAATGTAGAAGCTAATGGGACATTATCAGATGTAAGCCCTTTTTCAAGCAACTGCTGGTCATGTGGGATAATTATTTCAAAGTATATTCAACCAGCCACAGACACTGCCTCTAATATGTAATGAAGCAGCTGTGCATGGTTGAATTCCCGGACTGCTTAGTGTAAGTATTTGACGGTATTTATGTCAGTCACCAGATTCATTACTAAATAAAACCCATGGTATGAACACTTTAATGGGTTCTAGCCAATTTCCTTCAAAACTGTGCTTTGGAAGCATCTAAATTAAAGCAAAGATATTGAACATTTTAGTTCCATAATATTGGGGGTGGGGAGACGGTGCCCACTGATGCCCTAGCACATCAGTTATTTACAATTTATATTAATAGCCTAGATGAAGCGACTGAGTGTAATGTATCCAAGTTTGCTGATGATACAAAGTTAGGTGGGAAAATAAGCTGTGAGGAGGACACAAAGGGCTGGAAATTCAGTTCCGGACATTTTGCGGCATTATTCATGGCGGGGCACTAAGTATAGGACCCTTTAAAAGTTTGCGCTTCTGACTGGAAGATTTGTTGCAAATGCAGCGAGATGGATTGAGCTAAATCAGGTGTTTTACACCTCTGCTTGGCCATTCCAAGCGAAAACCTCAGCGCAAAAATTCAAGGTTTTACGCGCATGTGCAATTCCATCTGTGCACTTTGAGCAGAGCGGGAAAATGGAGGAGGAGGAAGGTCGCCATCGTGCATGCCGCTTCTCAGCCATGGCCACTGAAGCATTCATCAAGGCTGTAGAGAGAAGGTGGTATGCCTTGTGTTATGTACAGAAGAACTCCACGAGGCGTAGTACTGTGAGCTAAACTTAGTGTGACCTTAGTCTTCTTTATTACAACTCCAGAGTGCCTAAACAACATGGCAGCTAACCTTTTATACTGGCCCTGCACGTGTGTGCAGGTGACCATTAGGACTCCAATAGTCACGCCCTCTAGTGGTAAGTATTACATAGTTACATACATAACATCTCTCCCCCGCCCCTGCCGCCAAAGTCTTTGGTACAAGTTATTTACAAGTTGAGGCGATCCGGAGCCCTTCGCTTCCTGGTTGATCATTTAAGTTCAAACCCTGGCGTGTATGAGTTGGTCGGACCATTGCTGCACTGCACCATGGCTGGTCTGACCGGATTGTCAGGAATGGTGGGTTCATCCTTGTGATTGACAGCAAGGTCAATTGCTGGTTAGGTGTGTGTTGGTGGATCGTCGATAGTGATGTCCAATTCAAGTCGTTCCTGGTTGTCAGTAAATCGCAATTTGTTCTGATCTAAATGCTTTCTGCACGTTTGACCATTTAATAGTTTGATTATAAACATCCTATTCACTTCCTTGGCCAAAACAGTGCCAGCAACCCTCTTGGGACTATGACCATAATTCAGGAAAAACACAGGGTCGTTAACATCACTGTCACGTGAAACAGCCGCGCGATCGTGGTATATATTCTGCCGGTGTCGCCGGGTTTCCACGTGATCATTTAGATCCGGGTGGATTAGGGAGAGCCTAGTTTTGAGGGCTCTCTTCATTAACAATTCTGCCGGGGGAACCCCGGTGAACGAGTGGGGTCACGTCCGGTAACTGAGCAGAATGCGAGACAAGCGGGTCTGCAGGGAGCTGTCCATCACGTGTTTCATGCTCTGCTTGATTATTTGGACTGCCCACTCCACTTGACCGTTAGACGCGGGTTTAAATGGAGCAGACCTGACATGCTTGATGCCATTGCGGGTCATAAACTCGTTGAATTCCGAGCTGGTGAAACACGGTCCATTGTTGCTGACAAGGACGTCGGGCAAGCCACGGGTGGCGATCACGGCCTGGAGGCTTTCAATGGTGGCTATGGACGTGCTGGATGACATGATTACGCATTCAATCCATTTGGAGTAAGCATCCACTACTACTAAAAACATCTTTCCTAGAAAGGGGCCAGCAAAATCTACGTGGATCCTGGACCACGGTTTGGAGGGCCATGACCACAGACTCAGTGGAGCCTCCCTTGGTGCATTGTTCAGTTGCGAGCAAGTGTTGCACTGATGCACACATGACTCCAAGTCCGAGTCAATACCGGGCCACCAAACATGCAACATTTTGTAGGATTTCTAAATCTCTCTGGGCTTACATTTGATAGTGAGACTATTCTTTCAAACAATTAGAAGAGTTTATTAAAAACATACACACATGCATATTAGCAGCAGTAGCCAAATATCCTATAGATCTACCTTAGTTACAACAGAGCTACAATGAGGTTATAATAAAAAGAGATATACGTTACGCCCCTTTTGCTGGCTGGTTTGAACACACGGTATGCTGATTTGGCTGGTCTTCAACAGGAGGTCTTTTGCCTTGTGTCCAGCAGGGAGTGAAGAGAGAGAAACCTTCCTGGCTTGCGTTTTTTTATATTCCTCAAGGCCTTTGTCCTCAGAAAGTCTCATGATTGGATCTTGGCTCCAGGGCAGCTC
Source organism: Pristiophorus japonicus (assembly GCF_044704955.1). Lineage (NCBI taxonomy): Eukaryota > Metazoa > Chordata > Chondrichthyes > Pristiophoridae > Pristiophorus > Pristiophorus japonicus. Next base: position 466,393,411 of record NC_091977.1, on the reverse strand, counting down.
CTTATTGGCTCTCCTCACACAGGTGGCCAATACACAAAAGCCATGCGGCATCTCCGAGGAGGCTTTCATTTTGTTTCTTTTGTTTCAAAACTCAGCTCATGCTGGCAACCTGTGGGCTTCCATTCTGTTTCAACACCAACAGGCCGTTGCGTATCATCTTCACCTTTAACATTTATACATACACATAATCAATTTTTAATCATTAATAAACACTTTTATTCTTACAAACTCCCCACCTTGAGGGGAAATATCCTTATTGACTGCTCATATATTGTAAGCATTGAGTGGGAGAGGAAGAAAAGTGGGTGGCCTGTCATGGTCCCCACCTCGTAAGGTGTAGGGGATTTAATAACAGTCCGATAACATCTCCAGCGGAGACTCACCCCTTCTCGTATCTTCAGCGCACCGTCGCTTCTCGAAGCACATTGATAGTTGATGATGTTGGTGAATCATGCTGCAGCTCCCGCTTCTCCATCTTCCCTCGGCTTAAGTCGTGGCTGGTGTCGTCCTGACAATCGTGAGGATCCGCAACATGGTCTGTGGGAAACAAGATCAGTGCAGTATTTACTCTTTGGCAGTTTTTAACTGATTAATATGAAACCACTTCTCGTACTTAACATCCTTCTTCCCCAGTAACTGAACCAAATAAACCGCGGGATTCAATCGGTCTATAATCTTATGTGGTCCCCACCACCCGGGCTCAGAGGCAGCTTCTTTTTCCCATAATTTGGAATCATTACTGAGTCTCCCACCTCGTATTCACAGGGACGTACTTTCTGGTCAAAGTACTTTTTAATTTGTCTTCTTGCCTTCCTCAATTTGGTGGCCACAAATGGATTGATCTGAACGGTGTCATCTATCACTTGTTCCAGCCACTTGGAACTAAATGTTTTCATTGTCAGGGGAGTTATGCCTGTTAGTGCTAGCTGGCCTGGTGTTCTCATGAGCCTCCCTGTCATGGCCTGATATGGGGAGACTTCTGTTGTTCTATGAGGTTTGGACCTCATTGTCAGTAAGCACATTGGCAGCATGTTAGCCCATTGAGTGGGGTGGTCCATGCACAATTTTTTTAACATTGACTTGAGGGTCCTGTTCCCCCTTTCAACCCCTCCGGATGACTGGGGGTGGTGAGCAATATGTAATTTGTGTTTTATCCCCAACATTTCCTGCAGGTGAGTAAAAATTTTACCGGTAAAGTGTGAACCTTGATCGCTGTCCACTTGTACTGGCACTCCCCACCAACAAAACACATGATTCAATAGTGTTTTGGCTGCTGTGATTGCAGTGTTGGAGCGGCAGGGAATGCTTCGATCCATTTAGTGAATTGATCCATAACCACTAAGGCATGCTGAAAATTGCCTTGCGCCTGTGGAAGTGGCCAAATGAAGTCTCTCTGGAGGTGAGTCCATGGCCCTTGAGGTAGGGGTGCACTTTGAAGCAAGGCTCGGTTATTGCATGCGGGAGGATTATGTTGCAGGCACGGTAGGCATCGTGCCACATATTGGTCGATTGTTTCCCTCATGGAAGGCCACCAAACTGTGGATGCTACCGTGTAGAAGGTTACCAAGGCCGAATAGTGCCCTGCTGTGGGGTGGGAGTGAAAGAGGGAGAGCAGTTCCTGACCCACCTCTGGTGGAACACACACCACCGGATAAGCTTTAGGCTTTCTTTTGAACATCAGCAACTGCTCATCCGAGTCAGGGACAGTGGCTAGTATGGTATTGGGAGCCCAGGCTGTTGGTTGAGGAAGGGGTCTGCCTTCGTCGTGCCAGGCGCTTACAACAGCATATGACCAGTATTGCTGCTGCAGGGATTTTAAATCTAGGTGATCTGTTGGGGAGGCCTTGCTAACAGCATTGCAGGACTCAATAACTATATCCTCTATTTCCCCATCAATCGCAGCATCCTTGGCTGCTCTGTCTGCTCTGAAATTTCCCTCACTATGTAGACCCCCTTTTCTATGGGCTGCTACCTTGCATAGAAACATAGAAACATAGAAAATAGGTGCAGAAGTAGGCCATTCGGCCCTTCGAGCATGCATCGCCATTCAATGAGTTCATGGCTGAACATTGCAACTTCAGTACCCCATTCCTGCTTTCTCGCCATACCCCTTGATCCCCCAAGTAGTAAGGACTACATCTAACTCCTTTTTGAATATATTTAGTGAATTGGCCTCAACAACTTTCTGTGGTAGAGAATTCCACAGGTTCACCACTCTCTGGGTGAAGAAGTTTCTCCTCATCTCGGTCCTAAATGGCTTACCCCTTATCTTTAGACTGTGACCCCTGGTTCTGGACTTCCCCAACATTGGGGAAGCAGGGCTGGGATGGCTGTTTAAGGTATGACTAGACTTGGCGTAACCAGGGCCCATGGACCAGAGCCTTACCGTCTATCATACAATAGTCATTTTTGTGGTATGGGGCAGGAAGAGCATGGTGTTTATAGCATAGGCACTATTGGACCAAATATTCACGGGTCTATCTGAGGTCTCCTTTACAGCAGTTAGAAGTGCGGCGATTTCTGCATATTGTGAAGACTGTCTGCTCTATCTTCGCTGAATGGTTCTTTCTGGCAATATCACAGCATATCCAGTGTGAGGGGATCCTTCAATGTGATATGAGGACCCATCGATACAGACATCTGGGGCACCATGTATGGACTCTTTCTGCACAGGATGGGTCTCAAAGTTAATCAGGGATAACAGACATTCATGCGGGTCCCCCTCATAGATCAGAAATTGTGGCAGCAAGGTGGTGGGTTTGGCAATGGTATCAATGTCTCTTTCCATAAATTCCAATATCCATTTGCTGAGGCACTGCGAGGAAACTAGCGAATCTCCAGGTTTCATCAGTAGTTTCAGAGGTGTGTGTCTGCTGTGCAGGATTGTCGATCAGCTCGCATTCGAACGGCAGTGAGGCTTTGTTCTGTGGCCCCGACCTCCAAATGGAAGGGCTGCGTGGGGTTAGGAGGGATCAGACATGCGGCCTGTATCACTGCAGTTTTTAATTTAGCCACAGACTGGGTGTGGGTATCGGTACATGCTGGGCGTATGTCATCACCCTGCAGTTTTATTAAATCATACAGGGGGTTTGCATACTCTGCAAAGCCTGGGATGAAGTTCCTTTGATACCCCACGAAACCCAAGAATGATCGTAGGGCTGTTTTCGAAGTGGGTAATGGCAGTCGCTGTATTATCTCCACCTTGTGAGAGTCGGGGGACGATCCCTCTGGAGAAATGGACACTCCTAGAAAGGTGACCCGTTCATTTACTAATTGAGCCTTACGGGGATTCACCTTTAGTCCCGCCTGAGCCGACAATGTCAAAAGTTCGTGCAAAAGGGACAGATGCTCCTCCATGCTGTCGGTTGCCAGCAATAGGTCATCTATGTACTGCAGCAAGCAGGTAGGGCGGGAAAAGTCTTTCAACATTGCAGCCATTCTTTTGTGGAATATTGTGGGGGCATTGTGGAACCCCTGAGGCAAGCATGTCCAGGTGTAGCTCTGGTCCTCAAATGTGAATGCGAATTTGTACTGGTCTTCCTTTTTAACAGGAATACTCCAGAATCCATTGGCGATGTCGAGGGTCGAGAAGTACTTGGAACCAGCAGGAATTTGAGATAATACGGTAGGAGTTTCTCTTACTACCGGTGAGCAGACTGGTGTTACAGAATTTAACTTTCTGTAATCAATAGTCAGTCGCCAGCTCCTATCAGGCTTTTTAACCAGCCATGTGGGTGAATTGACAATGAAAGTGCCTGTCCTAAGAACACCCTGCTCGACTAGGAATTTTATGGTGTCTTGGATGTAAGGGTGACTCTCCCTTGGGATGGGATACTGTTTAGTGGATGAGTGGGGGGGTCCCTCAATAGATTCCTCCCCTGCCATTTTTCCATAGTCATGCTTGCATGTAGCAAACACCGCTAGGTGTTCCTGAATTAATTTTGCCACAGCTTCATTTTCGTTCCTGGAGCATCATACTCAGATGGCTTTTTAATAGCAAAAACCGAGTGAGCATCTGAAATTTCTATCACTCCTGCCTTATTTCTCAATCCCATCCGAACACAGTCCTGATTATAATGGATCACCGCGCCATACTGATCCAACACATCAGTCCCTAAAATTCCCCTTCCATCGTTGGTGGGCATCAGCATAGGTGCTGGGATCTTACAGATAAGGCCTCCCAACTGAAGTCCCTGTATATGCAGTGGTTGTATCACCGTTAAACCCTTTGTGTCATATAACCCTTGTTCAGGGTATGGGGTGTGGATGATGGTAATGGCTGAGCCAGTATCGATAAGCATAATCTGCTGCCTGCCCCCCTTCAAGACAACACGAACTACTGATCTCCTGCTACCATCACGTCGGAACCCCACTTCCGACCAATCTTTGGGGGCCGAACCCTGTCATAGGGTCGATCCAGGAATGGGTCCCTCTAATGAGTGTACATTGCCGATTACGTGCACCAGTAAACGATTTTGCATCCTCCCCATGGCAATTTGGGTTTGTATAAGGTTTATCAATTTATCCAATCTTTGATCTGTCACAGAGGGCTTGGATTCATCCTTCGGGAACTATCTATACATTGCATCATGGTTCGCTGCTGGTCTGGGTCTGCTGCAGTCTTTTGCTAGGTGGCCTACCTTCTTACAATTAAAGCACTGTCCCTTAAAGGGGTAGTTTCGAGATCCCTCCACCATTGACACTGGTTTATTTGCAGTGGGTGGTGACTTCCCCTTTAACTGGTCTTTTACCATCTCCCAGGCTATTTGAGCATTGGTCTCTATATCTGTCCACTGATTGGTGGGCCTCATGGCTATTCCTAGGGTGGTTTTAACTAAAGGATGGAGTTAGGTCAGGAATATAGATTTAAATTGTTCCTGATTCTTTCCTATTGTAGCATTTGTGGGTGCCTGGTTCTGCGTACGTTGATATATATCATACAGGCGATTACTGAAGGCTCTAGGGGTCTCTTCTGGGCGCTGCTTGGTCTGATTAAGCAGAGCTACTAAGTTCAAGTTTCGGATTCCTAAATGGTTTAGGATTTCGGTCATGAATACATCGGCCGCTGCGGCAGCCTGGAGGACTGCTTCTGGCAGATTATCTTTTAGGGAAGTGGAACAGGCCAAGAGGAGGACTCGTGTTAAGTCTCTCTCTTCCAACTCGGGGTGACCCCTCTTGAAATTTGCCCACCTCCTATTAACTTCCAGTGGGTCGTCCTCATCATTAATGGGCCCCAACTCGTGGCTACATGCCATGGCGTCAGTGCCAGATATGGGCCGTGAGTCGGTATGGTTACTGGTGATGTTGCTGTGCGCATTACGTCGTGAAGAAGTGGTTATTATGGCTACGATTGGCTCTTGTGTCTCCAAAGTATCCCATTTTACACCACTCTCCTGTGGATTATAATGACTTCCTTCCTCTTCCCAATCTGTTTCCCCCTTTTCCCCTTCTGCTATCTCTGTTATGGCTCCCCGTGTTACTGCGGATACCAGGGCCTGCTGCTCCCCTAACTTACTTTTTAGCCTCGCTATTTCTAGTTGTCACTGGGAGTGATCTGCCTCCCTATGTGGCTTCTTAATAACTTCTCTTAATGCACCTCTCGCATCTTCTATTTCTTGCTGGAGCCTCAAGTTTTCCAATTTATATATTTTTTTAATTCTAATTTGTTTTCATTTGCTTCAACAATGGCTGTGGTGGCATTTAAGTTTGAAAGGCCTTGTTGTTGTAGCAGTGAAGCTGCCTGTTCTGCCCCTCTTTCTAATTGCTTAATACTGCGGTTTAATTGGCCAATTTCTTGACTTAACTGCTGTATTTCTCCCTCTTTTAACTGCTTCACAAGTTGGAGGCCTTCTTCTTTTTGCTGTTTTATACCTTTAATCTCTCTTTCTTTGAACTGAATCTCTTTTACTTGCAATTCTTTCAAATCTTGTATCACTTTGGTGTCTTGCCTCATTAATTCCTCATCTCTCCTGGCACAATAAAAAGCGCTAATCGCCACGAGACTGTTTGCCCATTTTTCCCCTATCTACCCTCTCCTGGATAATTCTCACCATCTCCCCAAATGAGGCAGGTCCACCCTCGTGCTGTGCCTGTGCCCTTAACTCTTCTGTGTCTTGTATCGGGAGCTTTTTGGACAACCTCTCCTGATAAACTAGCTCAACATTACTTTTTATTGTTGGCTTTCTGTCCATGACTGATCCCTTCATGCTGTGTCTTTTGACTATAACTACTGGTGGGTCCCCACTTAAACAGTTCCAACCCACCCTACCTAAACAGTTACAACTATCGAGACGACTGCTCCCCTAAGACGTAGCTCCCGATCCGTTTAATTGTTTCAATTATAATCGTAACACAGGTTAGAATCGCAACTCCCGAGATTTCCATTTGTTTAAAATAATCATCAAAAAGCTGTCTCGCCAGTTGCCTGCATTCTCCACCAATTTTGTAGGATTTCTGAATCTCTCTGGGCTTACATTTGACAGTGAGACTATTCTTTCAAACAATTAGAAGAGTTTATTAAAAACATACACACATGCACATTAGCAGCAGTGGTCAAATATCCTATAGATCCTATAGACATTGTGTCACAGTTCGCCCCATGTCTCTTGCTGAGACATCTTGTGCCACCTCCCTCCAAAGTGCCCCCCAATAATTCTTGGTACAGGCCTCCTTCATCCAGGAAGATGCAAGATGTTATGTATGTAACTATGTAATACTTGCCACCAGAGGGCGCGATTGTTGGAGTCTAAATGGTCACTTGCACACACGTGCAGGGCCAGTATGAAAGGCTAGCTGCCATGTTGTTTAGACACTCTGGAGTTGTAATAAAGAAGACTAAGGTCACACTAAGTTTAGCTCACATTACTTAGCCTCGTGGAGTTCTTCTATACATAACAATTGCTGATGAGTAACAGAACATGAACCTTCATGCAACCATGGCTGCCGTTAGAATATTAGATAGATTCATAGAGGGTGATGATTGGGAATCCTTCGTCGAGCGTCTCGAACAAGACTTCGTGGCAAACGAGCTGGAAGGAGTCACTAACACGGTAAAACGCAGAACGGTTCTCCTCACCGTCTTTACACTGTGTGAGACAGTGATCTTGAACTCATGGCATTGGTGCATCATAGAAACATAGAAACATAGAAACATAGAAAATAGATGCAGGAGTAGGCCATTCGGCCCTTCGAGCCTGCACCGCCATTCAATGAGTTCATGGCTGACCATGCAACTTCAGTACCCCATTCCTGCTTTCTCGCCATACCCCTTGATCCCCCTAGGAGTAAGGACTACATCTAACTCCTTTTTGAATATATTTAGTGAATTGGCCTCAACAACTTTCTGTGGTAGAGAATTCCACAGGTTCACCACTCTCTGGGTGAAGAAGTTTCTCCTCATCGCGGTCCTAAATGGCTTACCCCTTATCCTTAGACTCTGACCCCTGGTTCTGGACTTCCCCAACATTGGGTACATTCTTCCTGCATCTAACCTGTTCTAAACCCGTCAGAATTTTAAATGTTTCTATGAGATCCCCTCTCATTCTTCTGAACTCCAGTCAATACAAGCCCAATTGATCCAGTCTTTCTTGAGATGTCAGTCCCGCCATCCCGGGAATCAGTCTGGTGAACCTTCGTTGCACTCCCGCAATAGCAAGAATGTCCTTCCTCAAGTTAGGAGACCAAAACTGTACACAATACTCCAGGTGTGGCCTCACCAAGGTCCTGTACAACTGTAGTAACACCTCCCTGCCCCTGTACTCAAATCAATATAAGTAACCTGTGTCTTAGCCTTTACCAATGACATTCTGAACCAACCATTAGGAAGTACCCTGCTACTTAAAATCAATACTTATCAAATAATCAAAACAAGTGTTCCTCAACTCATTGACTGTTTCTCGCATGTATTTCTGTGCATGATTCATTACTGTAAGAATATCCAATAGCATATCAGTTCATTATGGATAGCATGCATGCAGCATTCAGGAGATAATATATTATTTGTAATGTGGATATTTCTTTTTATTACTTTAACACTTATGTTGTCATATTTTAGATCCTCGCAACAGACCATGAGACGGTCAGATGATGTGCTTAGTCATGTAGCTCAGAATAAAGTAAGCAGCAAACAGATGGGCAAAGTGTAGTTTATTTGATCCACTACTGTTTGCACGGAAGTAATTGTCTTCTAACCTGGAGAAAACAGAGTGCTACCAGAGGACAAACAAATTAAACATTGCTGGCTGGAACACATATGACACTGTTTGTGTAGCATAACATGGGCTCTAATCCCTGTGGCCTTGTTCTCAGTAAACTTTACATATACCATAATTAACAGGCCGTGCAGACGGATGATATCTCTGTTGTAAATGCCTGCAACACAATTAGCTAATTTGTGGCTGCATCATTTTTTGGAACATTTGTTCAGTGCCTAACAATTAACGAGGGTGTGGTTTGCAGCATTTGAAATTCTCTACATTAAACAGCAGCTCCATCTCTATCTAAGCCAAACATTTTACCAGAAGTAACCACTGCAACATAAATCGCATGCATTGAGATTCAAGGTATAGGTTGATTAATCCATCAGAGTACTGAATGTCCTTATAATGTTAAAACACAGCACCATCTTTTCTCTCTGATTTTCCATGATTTTAAATATATTTCTCCACAACGTAAAACGTATGGTACATATAAAATGTTATCTATAGACCCAAGTAACCAGAACCATGGTGTAATACCCAATTTATATTATTTTCTAACAGGACTATTTGCTATTAATCCTTCACTAATGGGGAGAAATTGGCCTGGTTTGCGCCTCCGATTAGCGCCTCTGGGGGGCGGTAACGGGACGCTCAGGGGTTACCGACCATCATGGTGAATTCACCAATGCCCGCAAAGTTCCCTGGCAGTTTTGCGCTGGCACTAACACTTACCGTCTTGCTCTGTAGTGCGCTGTAGATCGTGACTTCATCCAGTGCGCAGCGCCCCATTACCACCCCGGATGCAATATTCGCTCCCATCCCCTGCAGCATTGCTTGGCATCAACAACGGCAGCTGCAGGAGGTGTTGTCACCTCGCCTGGCAGCTTGGGGAGTGTTATTTAGAGGCAGTAGTGGTCAGGTAGGACAAAAATTATTAATCTTCCGAGTCTGGTGTCTTTTGTTTCTTTTGGACCTTGCGATTCATCAGCTTTGCACTCTCTTAGAGTGCGTGGGGCTGTTATGCACCAAGCGCAGGCCCTGTGGCCCCACAGAATTATGACGAAGATTGAATGAAACCAACATTGTCTCTCCCCTTTAAGTGAGGGAAGGAACCTCCAAAGATGGCAGCGCTGCATGGAACATTGTGCAGTGCTCTGATGCTACGCCCCTCTTACTCCCTTTAGCTCTCTAAGGGAAGTGATAGTGCTTGATTTAGTGCTCCACTTCCATCTTGGAGTGCTAAAGCGGAAGTTCCCGTCAGCTGCAAATCTTTTTCACCCGCCGATACTTTTACGCTCCCGCAAATGTTATCACCCCAAACGGGGCGCTATGCAATTTCTAGCCCTAAATGTTTCATTAAAGGACAAAGAAAAAAGATGTTTTCAATTACATTTCACACTATTGACCTCAATTGACCAGAACCATGATGTATGATGAGATGTTAGTCATATGTGAGTTAATACTGTGCATCATCTAAAGACGATCCTTTTGAAAGACTGTTGCACAGGCCGCTGAGCCCTGTTTACTTTCAGTAATACAGTTACAAAGCAATAAGAATTATTAATTTATTAGGACCATGTATTGCTCCAAGCTCACCTTGGAGAGTGAAGATAATCCTAGGCTCATTTTCTGATGACCAATCCCCTTCATAAACCCTTCTCTCCCGTCCCCATGGCACCACTTCTGACACCAAGTGTGAGGAGTCACAGCTTCTTTTACCTCAAAGCTGGGAAGATTGAAGATATCTTTTTAGGTCCTCACCATAAACTCTATTCTCTTGATATAGACTCCACCCCCCCTTCCTGCCCATTTTCTCTAATTAACTCAAGTCTTGGCATGTTGTTTGACCCTGAGCTGTGCTTAAAACCCCATACCCTATCCATTATCAAAACCACTTACTTCTGCAATGTTGCCTGTTTGCAACCCTGTCTCAAATGCTCCATCACTGAAATTCTTTTACATGCCTTTGTCACCATCAGACTCAGCTACTTCAATGCAATCCTTGCTGGCCTCCCAATCTCCACCCTCCATTTCCTGTCCTGCATGAAGTCCCATTTATTCATCACTCCTGTCCTCACTGAACTTCACTAGCTCCCCATCCTCAACCTATTAAATTTAAAATATTTCACATTGTCAAATCCACAATCTTGCCCCACCTTACGTCTCTACAAGCTTCTGCAGGTTTCCTGACGGCTCTTTATTCTGATTCTGCCCTTTTATGCATACCCACTTCACTGCACCATTGGTGGTAAAGCCTTCAGAAGCTTCGATCCTATTCTCTGGAACTCTCTCCATCACTTGAGACAAGATTTTCTATCACATCTCCTAATCTCTCTTTTCCCAATTCAGTGTACATTTCTATTCAAGGTGAAGCACTTTGGAACATTGTTTACATCAAGGTGCTATATAAATTCAAGTTGTTTTTGTATTATAAAGTGATATGAAAAGGTTTACCCTCATTAAAGAAAGAAAGAGAGACTTACATTTATATAGCACCTTTCATGACCACCGGACATCTCAAAGCGCTTTACAACCAATGAAGTACTTTTGGAGTGCAGTCAGTGTTGTAATGTGGGAAACACAGCAGCCAATTTGTATTCAAGCAGGCTCCCACAAACAGCAATGTGATAATTATCAGATAATCTGTTTTTGTTATGTTAATTGAGGGATAAATTTTGGACAGGACACCGGGGATAACTCCCCTACTCTTGTTCAAAATAGTGCCTTGGGATCTTTTACATCCACCTGAGAGAGCAGACAGGGCTTCGGTTTAACGTCTCATCCGAAAGATGGCAACTCCGACAGTTCAAGCACTCTCTCAACACTGCAGTGGAGTGGCAGCCTAGATTTATGTGCTCAAGTTCCTGCAGTGGGACTTGAACCCGCAACCTTCCAACCCAGAGGCGAGTGTGCTATCCACTGAGCCACAGCTGACACATCTAACTAATATTAATATATATTGAATTACAAAATGTAAAGGAATTTTGAAAAATGTGAGGAGTCAGTAGATATGGTCTCCACCTCTGTCGCTATGTTAAAATTTGGTGCCACGCTCCTTTTAGAAACAAGCATCTTTATAGGTGGCACATTTGGCTTTAGGGCTTACTTTTGAGACTATTATTTGGCCACCTTTAATCAGACCACCCTCTCATTGTCATTCAGTTTTTTTTTCATTCCTCATCAGTCCTAAAAATGCGTTGCTTTAGCCTGGGTAATTAATCTTTCTTTGTATCAATTATTAGACCAATACTTGCAGTTCTTTCTTTGTAACCATGGCGCTACGCAACTTTGAGCTTTAATACTATTTTTCACTGTGTATTATAAGTTACAATTGTTAAGAACGTAAGTGTTGTGTCCTTAGATGCTCTAGTAGTTACTCCACGAGGCAGTGTGTTGCACTTGAACTGTAGTGACCTTAGTCCTTTATTTGCTAACTCCAGAGTGAGGATCACACCTGGTGGCCTGCCTTTTATACTAGGCCAGGCACACCTGTACAGGTAACCTACAAGTCTCCCACTGCTGTGCCCTCTGGTGGCACACCTTGTGATAGTACCAACAGTAGCCATGTAGGATACATTACGGGATTGTTTCTCAGAACAGTATGTTACAGAACCTACAAGGGAGCAAGCTATCTTAGATCTGGTCCTGTGTAATGAGACAGGAATAATAAACGATCTCCTCGTAAAAGATCCTCTCGGAATGAGTGATCACAGTATGGTTGAATTTGTAATACAGATTGAGGGTGAGGAAGTAGTGTCTCAAACGAGTGTACTATGCTTAAACAAAGGGGACGACAGTGGGATGATGGCAGAGTTGGCTAAAGTAGACTGTAAACACAGACTAAACGGTGGCACAATTGAGGAACAGTGGAGGACTTTTAAGGAGCTCTTTCATAGTGCTCGACAAAAATATATTCTTGTGAAAAAGAAGGGCGGTAAGAGAAGGGATAACAAGCCGTGGATAACCAAGGAAATAAAGGAGAGTATCAAATTAAAAACCAATGCATATAAGGTGGCCAAGGTTAGTGGGAAAATAGAAGATTGGGAAAATTTTAAACGACAGCAAAGAATGACTAAGAAAGCAATAAAGAAAGGAAAGATAGATTACGAAGATAAACTTGCACAAAACATAAAAACGGATAGTAAAAGCTTTTACAGATATATAAAACGGAAAAGAGTGACTAAAGTAAATGTTGGTCCCTTAGAAGATGAGAAGGGGAATTTAATATTGGGAAATGTGGAAATGGCTGAGACCTTAAACAATTATTTTGCTTCGGTCTTCACAGTGGAAGACACAGAAACCATGCCAGAAATTGCTGGTCACAGGAATGTGGGAAGGGAGGACCTTGAGACAATCACTATCACTGGGGGGATAGTGCTGGACAGGCTAGACAAGGTAGACAAGTCCCTTGGTCCTGATGAAATGCATCCCAGAGTATTAAAAGAGATGGCGGAAGTTATAGCAGATGCATTCGTTATAATCTACCAAAATTCTCTGGACTCTGGGGAGGTACCAGCGGATTGGAAAGCACCTAATGTAACGCCTCTGTTTAAAAAAGGGGGCAGACAAAAGGCAGGTAACTATAGGCTGGTTAGTTTAACATCTGTAGTGGGAAAAATGCTTGAAACTATCATTAAGGAAGAAATAGCGGGACATCTAGATAGGAATAGTGCAATCAAGCAGAAGCAGCATGGATTCATGAAGGGGAAATCATGTTTAACTAATTTATTGGAATTCTTTGAGGATATAACGAGCATGGTGGATAGAGGTGTACCGATGGATGTGGTGTATTTAAATTTTCAAAAGGCATTCGATAAGATGCCACACAAAAGGTTACTGCAGAAGATAAAGATACGCGGAGTCAGTGAAAATGTATTAACATGGATAGAGAATTGGCTGGCTAACAGAAAGCAGAGAGTCGGGATAAATGGATCCTTTTCGGGTTGGAAATCGGTGGTTAGTGGTGTGCCACAGGGATCGGTGCTGGGACCACAACTGTTTACAATATACATAGATGACCTGGAAGAGGGGACAGAGTGTAGTGTAACAAAATTTGCAGATGAAACAAAGATTAGTGGGAAAGCGGGTTGTGTAGAGGACACAGAGAGGCTGCAAAGAGATTTAGATAGGTTAAGCGAATGGGCTAAGGTTTGGCAGATGGAATACAATGTCGGAAAGTGTGAGGTCATCCACCTTGGGGAAAAAAACAATAAAAGGAATATTATTTGAATGGGGAGAAATTACAACATGCTGTGGTGCAGAGGGACCTGGGGGTCCTTGTGCATGAATCCCAAAAGGTTAGTTTGCAGATGCAGCAGGTAATCAGGAAGGCGAATGGAATGTTGGCCTTCATTGCGAGAGGGATGAAGTACAAAAGCAGGGAGGTCCTGCTGCAACTGTATATGGTATTGGTGAGGCCGCACCTGGAGTACTGCATGCAGTTTTGGTCACCTTACTTAAGGAAGGATATACTAGCTTTGGAGGGGGTAGAGAGACGATTACTAGGCTGATTCCGGAGATGAGGGGGTTACCTTATGATGATAGATTGAGTAGACTGGGTCTTTACTCGTTGGAGTTCAGAAGGATGAGGGGTGATCTTATAGAAACATTTAAAATAATGAAAGGGATAGACAAGATAGAGGCAGAGAGGTTGTTTCCACTGGTAGGGGAGGCTAGAACTAGGGGGCACAGCCTCAAAATACGGGGGAGCCAATTTAAAACCGAGTTGAGAAGGAATTTCTTCTCCCAGAGGGTTGTGAATCTGTGGAATTCTCTGCCCAAGGAAGCAGTTGAAGCTAGCTCATTGAATGTATTCAAGTCACAGATAGATAGATTTTTAACCAATAAGGGAATTAAGGGTTATGGGGAGCAGGTGGGTAAGTGGAGCTGAGTCTACGGCCAGATCAGCCATGATCTTGTTGAATGGCGGAGCAGGTTCAAGGGGCTAGATGGCCTACTCCTGTTCCTAATTCTTATGTTCTTATGGCATCACTCTCCCTTGAGCCTTTAGTGCAAATTGCCTCTGCATTGACTGTACTCTGGGCTTAGCTCTATGTGGGCTCTGTCTGGTTGACCCTTGGCAGGTCATTTCAATCTTGAGTGAGTAGTTGGTGCAGTAGCATGCTGGTGGTTGCTGTTTGTGTGTGTGTGTCCCTGACCACTCCATTCTCCCCCCCACCCCCTCACATTGCTTATGGCGGGGGCTCCTTGCATTCACGTACTTTCAAGTTCAGGAAAATGAGTTTTGCATTATATTAGTGGTTCCGTAGTGAGACAAGTACGTTAAATGCCTTATCGATGCAGTGACCGGTGCGTGAGGACAAGCTAGTTCCAGATCTGCTGGATGGTGTCCCTGCAGTCTGGTGGTGGCTCAGTGCCCGATGCTGGCAGTGGGAACCCGGTTGGCTCGCGTAACCTGCTCTCGGGGCTGTTGCCTTGGTTCCTAGCGTCGGGCCATTTCACAGATGTCTGTAACTTTCCTGTCCTTTCTTTGCACCCTGGTTTGCTGCTGCTCCCTGAGCAGCTGTCATCTAGCAGTGTACAGGGAACTGCTGACTCGCTGACCTGGGCATCATTTGGTTTGGGATCCTGGCTGGTGCCAGTTCACTTTGGGGGAACTATGGCGGGTGACCCTTGGTGGCGATGGGGTCTGGGGACTGCGCCTTAGTACAGTCTGCTTCTTCAGGCTCGTGGCAGTTGGTGCCATCGGGTGCATGAGAGGTGGAGCCGATCAGGGGCAGGGTATCGATACCGGTGCCATTGCCCTGCTGAGGTCGCTTGCTCTACAACTCGTGTGTGTCGGCTGCTTGTGGCCACACTCCATGGTGCATGACTCTGGTCTCCGGGACACAGGCTACAGCATTGGGTAGCTCGCTGGACTTGTGTGCTCCCGATGGGTGTCTGCCCGCTACTTTGGCTGCGTGCAGTTGAAATCCTGCATCGCACAACTTTTCATTACTTCGGCTGAACACACTGTGGGTCCAATAGCAATCGCGTGACTTTTCAGATCATCAATTACACATTTTACATAATCGGGCAACTTTTCC
Organism: Pristiophorus japonicus; assembly: GCF_044704955.1. NCBI lineage: Eukaryota > Metazoa > Chordata > Chondrichthyes > Pristiophoridae > Pristiophorus > Pristiophorus japonicus. The sequence continues at coordinate 466,378,167 of NC_091977.1, read as the reverse complement.
TCGCTGGTTGCGTATATACAATTCAAATTATCAGTTGCACATTTTACATGATCAATTCTACCTTTTTACTCTAACTTACAATTACTATTAAATTGCTTAAGTGTGTGGAACTGTCCCTTTAATTGTGGTGGGTTGCCGACCTCCTTTAAGGGAGCCTTGCTTTCTTTACCCCAATCCGCTTCTTCGTTTGGTGTCACATGTTGCTCCATCAGCGCTGCACCTCGTGGTCTGGCCGTGGCCATCTTTGTCTTCAGCGCCTCACCTCGTGGTTTGAGCGCCATCTTTCCTCCATCCATGATGTCGACTGCGGTGATCCTCTTCTCCCCGGGTTCTGCCTCCGAAGCTGGGGAGTCGCCTTTGGATCCGATTTTCTTCCTCTGGATCCTGCCACTGGAGCCTGGAAAGTGCTTTCGGGTTGTCTCAGCTGGATCATCTCTACACAGTCGTGCTGAGCGGTCTGTGTCTCGGTTGCCGTGCTGGTCTGCTTTCCGGTGCCGGGTTCACCCTCAGGTGAGGGCTTGCTTTGGCTCTGAGCGCAGAGGGCGTCGATCGCTGGGGGTGTAAAGTCCTTACTGTACAGTATGAAATCACACGAGGCACATTCTAGGGACAAGGTCACTCTGTGACCTTAACTCTTTATTCACAGGACTCCAAAGACGATGACCCTGTGTGGGACCTCCCTTTTTATACCTGTGTTCAAGGTGTGCATCTAGGTTGATTGTATACAGTAATACAGTGGTGTTACATTGTAGTTACATACATGACATCACCTCCCCCTGCAAAGTCTTATGGGGATCATAGGTTTAGTCTTTCAGGTGGTCTACGCACCCTCGTGGAGCGCCGCAGTTGGGGCTCTGGTTGTTGGACACTGACTTGAGTGTCTGTCACCTGTGGTGATTCCGGCCTGAACGCAGGGACTGTGCATTCTTCTGATTGCTCTTGTTGCTCGTTCACTGGCGGTGTTGTGAGCTCCATCTCATGGTCTTCTTCAGGTTCCTCCGTGTCGATGCTGAACCTTTTTTTTTACTTGGTCCAGATGCTTACGGCATATCTGACCATTGTTGAGTTTTACCACGATGACCCTATTCCCCTCTTTGTCAATTACAGTGCCCGCAAGCCATTTGGGCCCCATGGCGTGATTGAGGACGAACACAGGATCATTTATTTCTATACATCTCCCCCTCGAATTACGGTCATGGTACTCATTTTGTGACTTGCACTTGCCCTCAATTATGTCAGTCAGGACTGGGTGAATGAGGGACAACCGAGTTTTGAGTGTCCGTTTCATTAGTAGCTCTGCAGGCGGGACCCCCGTGAGCGAGTGTGGTCGGGATCTATAGGCCAGCAGGAGACGCGATAGGCGGCATTGTAGGGAGGGTCCTTGAATCCTGAGCATACCTTGCTTAATTATTTGGACCGCACGTTCCGCCTGGCCATTGGAGGCCGGCTTGAACGGCGCAGTTCTGACGTGGTTGATGCCATTGCCCGACATAAACTCTTGGAATTCATAGCTTGTGAAACATGGGCCATTATCACTAACCAGGATTTCCGGCAAGCCATGGGTTGCAAAGATCGCACGTAGGCTTTCCACGGTGGTGGATGACGTGCATGAATTCAGAATGATGCACTCGATTCATTTCGAGTACGCATCTACCACAATAAGGAGCATCTTACCCATGAATGGGCCAGCGTAGTCAACATGAATGTGTGACCATGGCCTGATGGGCCAGGGCCACGGGCTGAGCGGGGCCTCCCTGGGGGCATTACCCAACTGGGCACATGTCGTGCACCTGTGAACACAGTGTTCCAGGTCTGAATCAATTCCAGGCCATCAAATGTGTGACCGGGCAATGGCCTTCATCAGCACAATGCCTGGGTGCTCGCTGTAGAGTTCCCTGATGAATGCCTCCCTGCCCTTCTGAGGCATAACTACCTGGCTGCCCCATAGTAGGCAGTCAACATGGATGGAGAGCTCATCCATCCGTCTGTGGATCGGTCTGACCTCCTCAGGGCATGCTCCGTGTGTGGGCGCCCAATTCCCAGTCAGGACACATTTCTTAATCAAGGATGGGAGGGGATCTCTGTTTGTCAAGACATCAACAGCCATGACCATCTCGGCGCTTTGCTCCGCTGCCCCCTCAGTGGTGGCCAGTGGAAGCCTGCTGAGCGCGTCAGCACAATTTTCAGTGCCGGGCCGGTGTCGGATGGAGTAGTCATAAGCAGCCAGCGTGAGAGCCCATCGCTGTATGCGAGCTGATGCATTGGCATTGATAGCCTTGCTGTCTGACAACAGGGATGTTAATGGCTTGTGGTCCGTCTCTAATTCAAACTTCCTACCAAAGAGGTACTGATTCCTGGGATGGCGGAACTGACATATCAAGAAAGACTGGATCAACTGGGCTTGTATTCACTGGAGTTCAGAAGAATGAGAGGGGATCTCATAGAAACGTTTAAAATTCTGACGGGTTTAGACAGGTTAGATGCAGGAAGAATGTTCCCAATGTTGGGGAAGTCCAGAATCAGGGGTCGCCGTCTAAGGATAAGGGGTAAGCCATTTAGGACCGAGATGAGGAGAAACTTCTTCACTCAGAGAGTGGTGAACCTGTGGATTCTCTACCACAGGAAGAGGAAGTTGTTGAGGCCAATTACTAAATATATTCAAAAAGGAGTTAGATGTAGTCCTTACCCCTAGGGGGATCAAGGGGTATGACGAGAAAGCAGGAATGGGGTACTGAAGTTGCATGTTCAGCCATGAACTCATTGAATGGCAGTGCAGGCTCGAAGGGCCAAATGGCCTACTCCTGCATCTATTTTCTATGTTTCTATGTTTCTATGATGCATTTTTTTTACATGCAAGCGCTTCCTTCTCGACCATCCTATATCCTCGTTCTGCTTGAGAGAGCGACCTGGAGGCATAAGCCACAGGTTGTAGCTGACCCTCAGCATTACCCTGCTGCAACACACACCCAACCCCATAGGATGATGCATCACATGTCAGAACCAATTTTTTTTACAGGGGTCGTATAGGGTCAACAACTTGTTTGAACAAAGTAGGTTTCGCTCCCGATCAAAAGCCCGTTCCTGACAGTCCCCCCAAAATCAATCGCAACCCTTACGCAGGAGCATGAGTAGTGGCTCCAACAATGTGCTCAAGTTCGGCAGAAAGTTCCCAAAATAGTTCAACAGTCCCAGGAATGAACGCAACTCCGATGTGTTGCAGGGCCTGGGTGCTCGCCGATTCACCTCTGTTTTGTATTCGGTGGGCCGAATCCCATCTGCAGCGACCCTCCTGCCCAGAAACTCAACCTCAGGAGCTAAGAACACACATTTCGACTTCTTGAGTCGCAGACCTACCCGGTCCAGTCAGTGTAGCACCTCCTCCAGGTTGTGGAGGTGTTCCTCGGTGCCTCGACCCATGATGAGGATGTCGTCCTGGAATATGATTATTCTAGGAATGGATTTAAGCAGGCTTTCCATGTTTCGTTGAAAAATCGCGGCCGCTGATCAAATGCCAAACGGGCACCTGTTATAAACGAACAGTCCCTGGTGCGTGGTGATGGTGGTCAGTAGTTTAGATTCGTCGGCCAGTTCCTGGGTCATATAGGCTGAAGTGAGGTCCAACTTGGTGAATAGCTTGCCATCTGCCAGCGTGGCGAAGAGGTCCTCCGCTCTTGGGAGTGGGTATTGATATTGCAGGGACACCCGATTGATGGTGGCCTTATAGTCGCCACAAGTCCTGACAGAGCCATCCGCTTTTAGGATGGGAACGATGGGGCTCGCCCAGTCGCTGAATGCAACAGGCGAGATGATGCCCTCTCTCAACAGCCGGTCCAATTCGCTCTCGATCTTTTCCCGCGTCACATACAGCACCGCTCTGGCTTTGTGGTGCACTGGCCTGGCATCCGGGGTGATGTGTATCACTACTTTAGTGCCTTTGAAAGTCCCGACGCCAGGTTGGAATAGTGAATCGAATTGTTGTAGGACTTGTGAGCACGAACTTCGCTCCACAGATGACATTGCGTGAACATCCCCCCATTTCCAGTTCATCTCGGCTAACCAGCTCCTCCCCAACAGTGCGGGACCATTGCCCGGGACAGTCCAGATCGGCAGCCGATTCACAAACCCATTGTGTGTGACAGCCAACATTGCACTGCCTAGCACCGGAATGACTTCTTTAGTGTAAGTCCGTAATTGTGTCTCAATACGTGCTAATTTGGGTCTACTGGCTTTAAGTGGCCATAGCTTCTCAAATTGCTGAGCGCCCGTGAGTGGCTGGCTAGCCCCAGTGTCCAGCTCCATGCGTACTGGGATACCGTTGAATAAAACCCTCATCATCATTGGTGGCGTTTTGATGTATGCACTGAGAATATTCACCACATGGACCCGCTGAACCTCGGCGTCCATCGATTTGCCCCAAAAGTCATCCTGTCTCAAAGAACCCTCTTCTGGTCCATCCACCTCATATATTAGTCTGGTTGCAGACTTCCTGCACATTCGAGCTAAGTGGCCACTGAGATTGCAGTTCCTGCAGACAAACTGTTGAAATCTGCAAGATCTAGCTGAGTGTTTACCCCCACACCTCCAGCATGAGTTAAAGTTTCCATTGTTGGGAACAAAGAGATGATGGCCAGGCATTCCGTGCTGACTGTCCATTTGACTGCTCTTAAGAACCCTATTAGTGGGTGTCAATGGCCCCATCCCGGGCCGCATTGTCCACTGTGATGGTGTGAGTGCCCGTTCAGCCTGCATTGTCTCTGTTGAAGTCCTACTCTGTTGCTGCCTGGGGAGTGTCGGACTGCCCCTGCCTGCCTGTGGGGCTCTGAGTCACATTGATGATATTGACTCCCTGATCCATCGCCGCGTTAGAGGCAGAATTGCATGCGTATATTATTTTCGTCTCTTCCTCCCCCGCCATGAAAGTTTGAGCCATCAACGCCGCCGCTTCCAAGGTCAAATCCTTGGTCTCAATTAATTTGTGGAAAATTTCCACATGACCGATGCCCTCGATAAAGAAGTCCCTTAGCATCTCCCCCCTGCAGGCGTCTGTGAACTTACAGGGGTTGGCCAAACGCCGCAGGTCCGCTACGAAGTCCGGTGTGCTCTGTCCTTCACGACGTCGGTGGGTGTAGAATCTGTGTCCTGCCATATGTATGCTACTCGCAGGTTTGAGGTGCTCCCCGATCAGTTTGCTAAGTTCTTCAAAGGTTTTGTCCGCCGGCTTTTCAGGTGCCAATAAGTCCTTCATGAGCGCGTAAGTCTTTGGTCCGCAGCTGGTCAAAAGATGAGCCCTTCGCTTGTCGGCCACTGCATCCCCCAACCATTCTTTCGTAATGAAGCTTTGCTGAAGCCTCTCGACAAAATCGCCCCAGTCTTCCCCAACACAGTACCGTTCCTCTGTGCTACCGGTGGCCATTCTCGTGGGTCATGAATTCCCGTTTCTCGTCGCCAATGTAAAGTCCTTACTCTACAATATGAAACCACACGAGGCACGTTCTGAGGACAAGATCACTCTGTGACATTAACTCCTTATTCACGGGACTCTAAAGACGATGACCCTGCATATAAGAACATAAGAACATAAGAATTAGGAACAGGAGTAGGCCATCTAGCCCCTCGAGCCTGCTCCGCCACTCAAAAAGATCACAGCCGATCTGGCCGTGGACTCAGCTCCACTTACCCGCCTGCTCCCCATAACCTTTAATTCCCTTATTGGTTAAAAATCTATCTATCTGTGATTTGAATGGGACCTCCCTTTTTATACCTTTGTGATCAAGTAAGGGGTGCCTCCCACAAGTTTACCCCTTGTGTTCAAGGTGTGCATCTAGGTTGATTGTATACAGTAATACATTGGTGTTACATTGTGGTTACATACATGACAGGAGGGGTGAAGTCTTCCCATTTCCAATGGATCTTCTCCATCCACCTTCTGCCGAGCAGCGTTGGTCCATCACCTGCAACAATTCACAGAGGTAACTTGTGCACCGTGCCATCATGGAGTACCTTTACATTCGTGCTACCAACGACTGGGATGATTTCATCAGTGTAGGTGCGCAGCTTGGCCTGAACCAACTCGGGTCATTCAGCTTCATTGTCCCATATCCTCTCAAAGGCTTCTTGATTCATTACTGACTGGCTCATCCCCATGTCTACTTCCATGAAGACTGGAACGCCCTCTATCACAACTTCCATCTTCAGTGGGGTACTCTCGGTGGTGCAGGTAAACTTGCTATGTACCTCCCCGTGGGATTGGGCTGCCTCTCTACCTATTGATTCATAATCCGCGCTGGATTCCTGGCCACCTGCAGACTCTTCATCGACAGTCATATTTCTCTGACACATTCGCTGGAGGTGGCCCTTTGTGCTGCAGCCTTTGCATACATAGTCTTTAAAGTGGCACTGGTGAGCCCTGTGATTCCCTCTGCAACGCCAGCATGGTGCTACTCAATTAGCTCCCTTCGGCGGACTCTGAGTTAAGGGACTCGGGGGCCAGTTTTCTCTTCCCTGAGAAGGTCCAGTCCAGCCTCTAAAAGGTGCCACTCTGTGCACAGTACTTGCAGGGTTTGAGACCTGAGGGTGTGTCATCTGCCTAGAGCCGTAGGTCGAGGTCATGAATGACTGACTCACACAGATGGCCTTCTGCAGTGTGACTGTGGTATCCGCCGACAGTAGCTTGTGAAGAAGGCCCTCATGGCCAATTCCAACGACGAAAATGTCCCGCATGGCTTTGTTGAGGTGGGTGCCGAACTCGCACAGTGCTGCCAGCCTCCTGAGGTCTGCGGCGTACTTCGCGACTTCCTGGCCTTCGGGCCGTCGGTGGGTGTAGAACCGGTGTCTGGCTGTGAGGATGCTCTCCTTGGGCTTGAGTTTCTCATGGATCAGGGTTATCAGCTCCTTGTATGTCTTGGTCATTGTCTTCGCTGGTGCCAGCAAGTCCCTGACGAGGCCATAGACGGTGGGCCTACAACTGGTTAGCAAGATAGCTCTGTGCTTATCAGCCAGTGCAGCCGGGTCGTCTCCTGCCAGGTCGTTTGCTGTGAAGAAATGTCCTAGCCTCTCCACAAAGGCGTCCCAATCATCACCATCGGCAAACTGCTGCAACGTACCAAGGGTAGCCATTTTCGTGTGAAAGTTCGTAATCTCATCGCCTATTGTTGTGTCCTTAGATGTTCTAGTAATGACTCCACGAGGCAATGTGTTGTACTTGAACTGTAGTGACCTTAGTCCTTTATTTGTTAACTCCATAGTGAGGATCACGCCTGGTGGTCTGCCTTTTATACTAGGCCAGGCACACCTGTACAGGTAACCTACAAGTCTCCCACTGCTGTGCCCTCTGGCAGCACACCTTGTGATAGTACCAACAGTAGCCATGTAGAAATCATTCTTCTGAATTCCAATGAGTAGAAGCCCAACCTACTCAACCTTTCCTCACAAGTCAACCCCCTCATCCCCTTAATCAACCTAGTGAACCTTCTCTGAACTGCTTCCAAAGCAAGTATATCCTTTCATAAATATGGAAACCAAAACTGCACTCAATATTCCAGGTGTGGCCTCACCAATACCTTGTATAGCTGTAGTAAGACTTCCCTGCTTTTATACTCCATCCCCTTTGCAATAAAGGCCAAGATACCATTGGCCTTCCTGATCACTTGCTGTACCTGCATACTATTCTTTTGTGTTTCATGCACAAGTACCCCCAGGTCCCGCTGTGCTGCAGCACTTTGCAATCTTTCTCCATTTAAATAATAACTTGTTCTTTGATTTTTTCTGCCATAGTGCATGACCTCACACTTTCCAACATTATACTCCATCTGCCAAATTTTTGCTCACTCACTTAGCCTGTCTATGTCCTTTTCCAGATTTTTTATGTCCTCCTCACACATTGCTTTTCCTCCCATCTTTGTATCATCAGCAAACTTGGCTACGTTACATTCAGTCCCTTCTTCCAAGTCGTTAATATAGATTGTAAATAGTTGGGGTCCCAGCACTGATCCCTGCGGCACCCCACTAGTTACTGATTGTCAACCAGAGAATGAACCATTTATCCCGACTCTCTGTTCTCTGTTAGTTAGCCAATCCTCTATCCATGCTAATATATTACCCCCAACCCCGTGAACTTTTATCTTGTGCAGTAACCTTTTATGTGGCACCTTGTCAAATGCCTTCTGGAAATCCAAATACACCACATCCACTGGGTCCCCTTTATCCACCCTGTTCGTTGCATCCTCAAAGAACTTCAGCAAATTTGTCAAACAAGACTTCCCCTTCATAAATCCATGCTGACTCTGCCTGACCGAATTTTGCTTTTCCAAATGTCCTGTTACTGCTTCTTTAATAATGGACTCCAACTTTTTCCCAAACACAAATGGTAGGCTAACTGGTCTATAGTATCCTGCTTTTTGTTTGCCTCCTTTTTTCAATAGGGGCATTACATTTGCAGTTTTCCAATCTGCTGGGACCTTCCCAGAATCCAGGGAATTTTGGTAAATTATAACCAATGCATCCACAATCCCTGCTGTTACTTCTCTTAAGACCCTAGGATGCAAGCCATCAGGTCCAAGAGATTTATCTGCCTTTAGTCCCATTATCTTACTGAGTACCACCTCCTTAGTGATTGTGATTGTGATATAGCCTCTAGACTATCCACTGTCGGAATATATCTACTTATTTTATACTGGACGAAAGAATATTGCTCCCTTTTAGTATAATTTCCTTCCTAGTATTTTACAACAAGAAACTCAAAAGTATTTTTTAATACATCCCTAACCAGAATCATTTGTATAAATATAAAATATAGATGATTCACATTGAACATGATTTTGATTCAACTTACGAGCTTAATGCATCACATTCAAGGTTTTGTCAGGTTCACTGACTGCGTAAAAACAAATAACCTAATTCATGCTCTAAAGTATTGCATCTAATTCATACAATTAGTGGCTTTTGTATTAGCATCAAATTCAGCCAGACATTCCAAAAAACACAGAGGTCTTTACTATTTATTTACATTTTTGCTGGAATGATTCACTTACTAACAGTCCTGCTTCTGTCCCATCCAGTGTATGTATTGTTAGTTGGTTAATTTTAGGGTGTTTTTGCACTGCACTAGTTCTGCCAGTTTCCTGAAGTGTGAGTCTTGCGCAACCAGCTGCAAACTAAATCATCATCATCATCATAGGCAGTCCCTCGAAATCGAGGAAGACTTGCTTCCACTCTAAAAGTGAGTTTTCAGGTGAATGTATAGTCCAATATGGAAATTACAGTCTCTATCACAGGTGGGACTGACAGTGGTTGAAGCAAAGGGTGAGTGGGGAGTCTGGTTTGCTGCACGCTCCTTCCGCTGTCTGCACTTGGTTTCTGCATGCTCTTGGAAACGAGACTCGAGGTGCCTGGATGCTCTTCCTCCACTTGGGGCGGCCTCGGGCCAGGGATTCCCAGGTGCCGGTGGGGATGTTGCATATTATCAAGGAGGCTTTGAGGGTGTCCTTGAAACATTTCCTCTGCCCACCTGGGGCTTGCTTGCCGTGTAGGAGTTCCGAGTAGAGCGCTTGCTTTCGGAGTCTCGTGTCGGGTATATGGATGATGTGGCCCTCCCAACTAAGCTGATCGAGTGTGGTCACAAACTAAATGTAAAACTGCTGGAACTCAATGAGATGGCTAGGCCAGAAGATCTGCTAAAAATTACATCAGATTGACTCAGCTGGCCTCATAGTCAGAAGGTTGTTCATTCAAGCCCCACTGCAGCACTTGAGCACATAACCTAGGCTGACACTTCAGTGCAGCACGGAGGGACTGCTGTGATGTTGAAGGTGCTGCCTTTTGGATGAGATATTAAAGCTACACCCCATTTGCCTTTCCTGGTGATTCAGGTGGATAAAAAGGATCCCATAGCACTAGTTGTAGAAGAGCAGTCAATTCTCCCAGTGTCCTGTCCAATGTTTCTCCCTCACCCAACAGCACATTGCCTGGTTTTGCATCTCACTTGCTATTTACGGAACCTTGCTGTGTGCAAATTGGCTGCTACATTTGTCTATATACCAAGAGGACTGCACTTTTAAAAACAATTAATTGCTTGTGAAGCACTTTCGGATATAATCAGTTGCTCTATGAATGCAAGTTCCTTCTTTCTTTCCTGACAGCTAGCCTTAGTGAGTTCTAGCAGTTTTATATTTGGCTTGCAGATAGCTGTATGAGTCTTTAGGAATCTAGTGGCAATAGCACAGGTCTTACGCAATATAAAAATGCCTTTTATAAAACACACAATCATAGATAATACTGTCAGTGATATTATCCTATAAATGCTTAACATTCTCTCTTCAAATGTCTCAATGTCATTTGAACAGAGACAATCAAAATAATGAGGTTAATGCTTCCAATAAAACAGCAGAGAGAAGAACGTGATATGAGTAAGTTAAGCGTTTGCCCACCATTGCTGGCGATAAGTTAAACCCTATAGAAAACTGCTCGGCAGTTACCACTTTAGATAATATTTCATATGCATAGCTTCTTTGCAAAATCATGCATACATTTCCAAAGTCTCACTGATACCCCAACACTTGGCATTTGTAAAAGTTCAGAATTGTTACTGGAGATAAAAAGTGAGTGATGTGATTATATATTTCATTTGTTATTAATCTGATTTGGTTACTCTGCAAAACAGGTTTTCAAACTCTATAAACAGCAGTAAGTAATGCAATGGATGTTAAAACATAGCATTTAGTAAGCTAATGCTCAGTATCCACAGCAGGAGGCTCACGCAGGCTTTTTGATGAGAAATGAATTGCTGGAAGCAAGGTTTTAATGGCAACTAATTTCACAAATTTGATACTCTGCTCAGCCAACTATCATTTAACTCAACCATGACAAGACAATGAAGATTCTTTCACTAAGTCTTAGAGTTCTTTAATCTCGGATACAAGCAGAGTGCTTCAGGCTACACTGAACTTATGGGTCTTTGAGCTTCTGTTCTAAACAGAAAAAAGATCTTTCTGCACAAACGTGACTTTCATCTGTTAACTCTTTAGTTTGGAGGCAAGATTCTAACTGAAAAGATCAGAATTGTTTGTAGTTTATTACTGTGAGTCCAAATCAGGAATTTGTTGCAGGCAAATTAGCAGTTTGCATGGACTGGTGGATAAAAGGAGATGTTTTCAATCACTCAGGAAAATGACAAGTGAGGATTTATCTCTATACTATGCTTTGAAAATTCCACTGATACTTCATGTAGTAACATGCCTTTCTTCATCAAGACATGGATGCAACTATAGGATTTCTAAGAACTCTAATAACCCTTGAGACAGATAGCCCTTATTAGCAGGAGAATTATAGCTCGAAGGGAATTTCCTTACTCTCTTTCCATCCTCCCTTTCTTACCTATCCTACATACATACACCTGGAACTTCCACGGGGGTTCTCCAGTGGGAGCTTTGTGGGTGCCCAGATAAACACTGTAAATGGTTATAAACAACTATTTGCACCATTTCTCTTCGGGACTTACTGATCACTCACCAAAGTTACAACAGGCGATCGGGAGGGTTGTTGAAAGACTGTATATATTTGTAACCATAGAGCAATTATTAGTGTTTGACCTGGACAGCTCATTATGTATGTATAAGAAACTATAGCCTAGAAATTACTGATGCCGATATTAGCGCACAAATAATTCATGCATTCATATGACATTCCTCTATTTAATATTACAGCAGAAGCATTATTCTATTTAAAATAAGTAGATTGAGAGCTGTTAAAATAGCAGACAAAGGAATGCCATATAAACACATGGCCAACTAGCAAACTTGGCATAAACATTTGAAAACTGACAATCTCTGTGGGAAAGAAGTTTTGCATCTCTTCGGATTGAATGCCGCTTGCAGAGAGCGAGAGAGAGAGCAGAAGGGACCCAAGTTGAAATGTAAAGTTCCGTTACTCAACTACATTAAATGGTAAGTCAATTAAATTAAAAACAAACATAATTTAAAATCATTCCTAATTAGTGAGTAATTTGTTAGGATTTAAATATTTCTGCAAAAACTCTGTTGCATCACTAATGTACCTCACTTCGTCGCAATAATTAAAAAAATAGAAAATGTCAATAGTTGCTTCTGCATCCAAAGTACAGCAAAAACATCCACTGATTTCATATTGATTGCGAAAGGTTATCTCTTATATCTGCCAAGATGGCACTGGACCTTCTGAGGTAACTCATTCACCTGAACCTGTAAACATTGGCAAACACTTCACTGTTGTAGTGTTTGATTAAGATGAGGCTCTATGATTAATCTACCCAGCTCCACTCTGCTTAAATATCTATTATCCAGCATCTTTATAAAGTCATCATTTTAAAGTGATGGAGGTGCTTTCTGTGTTTCTCAGCATCCTTGGTAATATTGTACAGATTGTTTTCTCAGTGATAATTTCAGCGTTAAGTTGTGTGGCAGCCCATACTACCCTCTGCTTTTAACCAAAAGATGAAATTCTTACTCACTGAATATGAATTTCATGTACATTTGGCATTGCAAACCATTTTAATATATTTACCTCCAGCAAACACTAAGCTCCACTCATTGACACATCAAGGGCTTCATTTTCAGTTATCAAAGTTATTTAATTTGTAGCTCTATTTCATTGAATGGCTTAACTCACCATTTGTACCTTGGAAAAAATGTGGAAAACAGCTTTTGTGTGGGTTTCTGCACAGTTTGCACATGGTTAATGTAAAGAGCTGGATTTTTCTCTTAATTTTTACATCGAATAGAAATCCTTAGCAGTATTTCCGAAAAGCCTGCTCTCATGAATTCTCCAACACACTGCACCACAACGTATTAGAACTCAGATCTATGCCTGTGATTTCCCACACTGTGAGCTCCGGATTTGAAATGTGCCACCTCGGGCTATTGCCATCTGGAGGCCAGGCATTTCAACATGGGGGCGCCAGGAGAGGGGGAGAGAAACTACAAGACCGATATTTCCACAGAAACTATAGGTCCTATAGGAAGCAATGGTGAATTATAATTCTGGCAACATCCCATAGCTAGTTGTGAATAGAAGCCCAGAAATAAACAGAGCAGCAAGTCGACAAAGGGCCACAGGTGAAGGAAAGCTGGTCACAAATAGCTCCAGGGCCATGTTATGAGTTTTATATCCACACAGAAGATGATACAAGACACAATTAATGAGAGTTATTCTTTACAAGAGGGAAAGCAGCTTTTAAAGAGGGAGGCTCAGAACCAATGGTAACTTTCAAAACAAGATACAAACAATAAGGATTAAAAGGGAATAACAGTACAGTGTAAGTACTTAGAACATATGTATTCCCTTGTGTTTGCTATTTACTTTCTTTAAAGACATCTGCCAGCAGCATTGAGGATTCTGTTTATAATTTTCCATCTACATTGCAGCAGCCTATGTGTTTGCATTCTTTTAGTTGGTGGAATGATGACGTAATGGAAGAGAAATTGGTATGAAGTTTGATTAGGTGTTGCTATTCGCTTTCCAAAATCCGACCACATGCAGCATATTTAACTAGATTCCCAACTAACCAACAGCAAAACCTGTCCCATTGCTATAGTTGTGAAAGATAAAAAAAACAGCACCTCATCAGTACAGAAACTTCCAAATTCAGTCTTTTTAGTAGATGACTTCATGCTAATGCTTCTCTGTAAAGTCGTCATTCTACTAACTGGAATTAAGTGCAGACTCATATAGAACAGCAGTCACTGTAGAAATTCTTTAAGGCTGATGACAGGTTTTAAAAGAAAATGCAGAACAGATGTATGGAGTTCATTGCATTGAGCTTTACATGATAAATACTTATCTTACACTGACATTTTCTTTAATTTTATTTTGGGGGGATATTAACTGCTAGCTGGATTTAAATAAAGCCTGGGAGTTAATATACCCCTGGCTTCATGTTTGGAGTGACTTTTAACTCACACCACTGCTCACCCACCCAAACCAGTTAAAATCAGGGTCTATAGAGGTTATTTTAACCCCTAAAAATGGGTGGGTTGGGGTCTGGTGTGAGGTTAAAGTGTTGAAAATCTAAATCCTGACCCCAACCTGCCTCCAACCCGCCCACTTCCAGTTTTAACAGAGGTGGAACAGTGGGTGTGGGGCAGGGGCGGCCGGGCGGCCTGGAATCTGCTCCCAGGAGACGGGTTGGCACTTTAAATATTAGAATGAGGCTGTGTACCTCATTTGGAAGCTCCATTTCAAATTTAACTCTGGCCGGGTTTCCCGGCCACAGGGAGCACAGCAGCTAAAGGAAGGCGAGGACTTCTGGATCCAGGAGGTACGTGCTTTCCCACTTACCTGCTGGATCCAGTGTTCTTGCCTTGCCAACCCCACCAGGATTAGACACCCCCTGGGCCCCAGCCCCCCCGATCTCCCCCCTGAGGCCTCCAATTCTCACCCCCTCCCTCCCCCATAGGATCAAGGGGTATGGCGAGAAAGCAGGAATGGGGTACTGAGGTTGCATGTTCAGCCATGAACTCATTGAATGGTGGTGCAGGCTCGAAGGGCCGAATGGCCTACTCCTGCACCTATTTTCTATGTTTCTATACCCCGCATGAGGCATCTGATCACCCTTCCCCGAGGCCTCTGATCCCCCACGAGGCATCCAATCACCCCCAGCCACTGATCCCCCCTCAGACTTATCAGCAACCACCCATCCGGCCTTCCAATCTCTCCCCTTTCCAATGATCCCTGGCCCCTGAGCATCTCCAGCGATCCCTGGCCCCGAACCCCTCTGATGATTCCTAGTCCCTGGGCCCCTCCAGTGATCCTTGGCCCCGGCCCCCTCTGACGATGCCTGGCCTTCCTCCTCTCAAGGCCTACCCACCCGTCAGCCAGTAAGCCTCTCCATCTGGCTGGCTATGGGCGGAAAACAGATTTAAAACAATTAAGTCAAACCCTGCTATTAAATTCGGCAGGGCCTGAGGAAAACCCGTTTTCCCAGGTTTCTCATCTGCATTTCAGCTCCCCCGCTCCCTACCCGCCTCCAAGATAAAATACTGGCCTATGTATGGAAATGTGAGGGAGAAAATTAATTCGTCATCATAGGCGGTCCCTCGAACGAGGATGACTTGCTTCCACATGAGTTCACAGATGTTTCAATGAAGGACCCGATGTTCCAGTCCTGAACTCCAATTGAGGGGATGGAAGATGCCTGAGAGTGGATTTTTTTTAACGTATGGTGACCGTTGCACATCAGCCACCACACGGGCTCGCCAGAGCTAGGCCTTTATCCAGTGGCAAGGGTTAACCAGGATGACTGGAGACCTGCTCTGCTGCACGAACCTAGTGTGCACACATATTGCAGTGTGAGCAGGCCCGTGCGGCCCCTGGGCCCTCAACTCTTCTGGGCCCCGTGGCCTCATTCACCGCACCTCCGCCATGTTGTATGTTGGCATTGTATACATTTCTATCCTGCTCGTGAAGAAGCTTGTTCAAAAAAAAAGATTGTTGTCCTCTCCTGAAGATGAATTAACACACATGTTAATGATGAAATTATTGAAGTGCCCTGAGATAATGGTAGTATCGCTGCTATTGTTAATTCAGCTCCCTCACAGAGGATTCAGTAAATCGTCCAATATAGCTGACCAAAGATTCCACTGATGCTAAATGTTTAAATAAAATTAAGAAAGAAATCCACAGAAACACAAAATATTGTTATTATTAGAAATAATTCTTAAAAACCATTTGAGATTCAAGAGCATTATTGATGTGAGTTTTTCTTATCTAAGTTGATCTTATAGTTTATACTTTATAATAAAAATATTTATTATTAAAGAGGTTTTGACATGACGATATGTGATCAAAGAATATTTCAATGATACATACTGGGCTAGTTATAGCACTAATTCAACAGGTAGAAAATCTAGCTTACTGTGTCTTGGATAGGTACAGTGGCATAAGATTATACAATGTACCATGTAGATAATATATCGTGAAATAATTCCAAACAGCAGAAGATCTCAAGATTGCAATAGAGATATGACTGAGGATGGGCATTTGGCCATTTTAGCGCATATTGAACAAGTTCCTCAATAATAGCACTGAATCGTTTCTTAAATAATCTCAGGGTTTTTGCCTATGCTATGCTATCCCAAAGTCAATCCCACATATTGATCACTCTTATGTGAAGAGCTTTCTGACCCTAGTCTAAATTTACCTATTACTGCCTTAAGTTATTTGCTGGCTCAGCTGATAGCACTTTTGTCTCTGAGTCAGGAGGTTGTGGGTTGCAGCCCAATGAGAGGACTTCAGCATATCATCTGTACTAGAGAGTGCTACATTGTCGGAGATGCCATCTTTTGGATGAGACATTAAACTGTCCCGAGTGCCTATTCAGGTAGATATAAAAATTCCCAGAGCAGTGTTTGAAGAAGAGTTCTGCAGGTGTCCTGGCCAACATATATCTGTCACTCGACTCTATCATTAAACAGACTAACTGGTCATTTATCTCATTTGCTGTTTGTGGAACCTTGTTATGCACTAATTTGTTGCATTTGCCTAAATAAGAAAAATGACTACAATTCAAAAGTAATTTGTTGGTTGTGAAGTGCTTTGGGACATGCTGAGGATGCAAAAAGCACAATATAAATGTAAATGTTGCAGTCCATGTCTACTAGAAACTGGATTTGGCCTCCCTAAATTTGATTCATATATGACCCTCTGCGTGTTAATTTTCAGCACATCTTGTTGGTAACCATGTAAAATGGAGGAGAGGTTTGATTTTAATTTAAATGAACATGATCCAAATTTACTACATTATCCATGTATGCAAATAAGCCTTTTGTTCCGGAGTGATTTTAACATAAGGCCACCTCGGAATCTCAGTGCTCGTTATGCTTTATCCACTGGCATACCCTGTGCATTAGGATGAACAAGCTTATACCAGTAAGTGAGCCTGCTAACTCTTCCTCAGGAAACATCAAACTATACTCCCATCAGAGCATGTAAAAAAAAAACTACATAGACACTCAGAGCAGAATGAAACTCTTGCCCCAGATTATGAATTACCTGAAAATGCCAGCCTGTCATCTTTGGTGCTGTAGGCCCTCAATAATCCTAACCACGGCGTTGTCAAGATCTATGCTGATTTGCCCATATTTGCAGCCCTGACAACTGAAGCATGAATCTGTCAAACTAAATAAGGCGATTGCAGACATTCATTTCAAGGTCAAGGCATTATCAGATCTGTGAATTTGTAAGCAACATAAGTGTGATAGTGTCTGGCACCTTTCAAAGATATAGCAAGGTGATTGCTTACTGACAAAGAAAAGAAAAGCTTCAGAACATGGAATAACATTCTACAAATCACTTCAGAGTGACTGCTGTGTAATACCACGATTGTCAATTGACACAAGTAGTTACTCTCTCTCAATGATTCTCAGACAGTAATAGAGTTCCGGTACAAATGCAGAATGAACAAGTTACAATATTTTGTTTTGAAAACTTTGCATATAATTGTTTCTGATATACTAGTTTCTATTGTATGCTTAAAGTTTGATAATGTCAAGAATACTAATACGTGCAGGTAATATTAAGCATAAATAACTGACAATCTGGTATAATGCATACTTTTTGTACCATTTTGAACCCCAAACTTTATTCAAGTGATATTTTCCATGTTAAAATCTGATTAGACAACTCTGAATAAGAAGATATGTGTTACAGCAGAACTATTTGAGAAGGCAAAGGAAATGTACTATTTTTTTCTTCTATAGTACTTTCCCTTTCTGTAAATTCTTTGGCAACCCATGTTGAATTGCATTCTTTTTACCTTTTCATTAGACAGGTACTTTGAAAGGATGGTCATTCTTGAATATTGAACATCATGATGATTTATTACATTTAATACTGGTTACACTAAAGGGAATATAGCTAAATATCATTGTGGAACAGTGTGAAGTAGCAAGTCGCAATGCTGTTTCAGGATTGGAATTTAATAGGACTTACACTCACTCATTATACTGGTATTGTTATTGTTCTATTTTCACACTGGTGTTATGTGTCAAGTTCAAATGAGCAGTTATAAGGAAATGCATGGTGCCTGCTTTGTATTTTATTATTAAAATACCAAAATAACATAATCAGAAAGATGAAATTTGCAAACCAGACCTCACAGTTGTTACCTTATTTTATGTTGAAGCTGCAATATTTATTTAATACATGGATATTTAATGAACCACTGCACACAGTCTGGGTTAGAGAAGGGATGGAAAACTCATCGGCCTAGAAATTTGAGCGTGCAGTGGGTACAGGGGGAAAACTCCATGTCTGAATGGATAGGCCTGAAGTGCATGTGACATTCTGCCTGGGAACTCATTATCATCAAGCCAACACATTGTGGATACCTAATAGACATCCCCAGACAGCTTGCTGGTGAAGAGGAATTGAAGATCGGGCCACTGCGACAATCGGGGGTGGGAGTCGAAATCATGATGGGGAGGTCAAGTTCGCGATGAATAGGTTGCGGTCATGATAGGGGGAGGGGGGATCAGTGTCTGGCAGCAGCCTGTGTGATTTGAATATGAGGTTGGGAGGAGTCTCCTCCTGACTCCTCATTCAGGTAAGTATATTTTAAACACTTACCTTGTTGGTTGCAGCCTGCAGCATTCCCTTTAAGCAGCGCCTGTTGGGCCACCTGAACGTAGTTGGCCCCAAGGCAGGGGCCCTGGATGCCGGCTTATTTTCACGGCACTAATTGCCTGTCATATTGGAGACTTAGCGCTCAACAAACAGGCACTGCATGGTCAAATTTCTTGGATATCAAGTCCATTGTACTCCAATAACAAAGGGTTAGGACTTAAGAGTCCCAGCCTCAACTCTATTATAAACCCAGGGTATGTTTCCTCATTGGGAAAGTTTATTCAGTTCTTGATCAGGCAGATTAATGGCCCAAAACAACACATTTCAGGATACATGAGGAAGAAATGCAGACAATTTGAGAATTCAGCATTCTTTACACATTTATTAAACTGTTAATGCACATTACACTTGCTAAGCCAGTGGTGCTAATCCAGCCAACATTTTCTTTAAGAAAGGTGGTTGAATTATTACTAAACAAAATATTTGATTAGCTTGTGCACTGGATGGCAGTGTAGCTACTTAAACAACAAATTTTAACAGCCAATAAAATGTTGTTCTAGATGAGCCTTTCAGAGATAGTGAAATGTTCTTTTATTGCTAAAGTACTACATTACAACAGTGACTACACTTCAAACAGTATTTCATTGGGATGTCCGGTGGTCATGAAAGTTGCTATATAAATACAACTTTATTTCTTTTATTATATCATGAAATTATTATCACAGGCTGTATTTCAGAAAGAATTTTCTAAGTGTAATGCTGCTAAAATCCAGTAGGTGCTGCTCATTAGTATTCCAGTATAAGACATAGTTAAAAATAAAAACAAACCTTTGAGCTGTTCAGCGAGAAGAAAATGGATTCAGAAAAATCTAACTACATTAATTAACCCTTTGATTGGTCTAGTCTGTTTATGCAAACATTCATGCTTGTTATGTCTCAAATAAAGCAATGTGACTGAGTACTGTAGACTTGAGTAAGTGTGACTTTAGTCTCTTTATTCTGACTCTACAGTGCTGGTACAGCATGGGAGGCCTGCTTATATGCAGTGCTCCCAAGGGATACTAGGGTCACTTGAGACTCCAACAGATGCGCCCTCTGGTGGCGATTGAATGCTGGTTACAAGGTGTTGCATACATAACATCACTTCCCCCACCCACCCAAAGTCAATAATACACTTATTTACAGGGTGAGACGATCTGGGGCTTTCCACTCCCTAGTCGATCATCTCGGTACAAAGACAGGGGCAGGTGAGTTGGTTGGGCCTTCGCTAGGCTGCTGTGCAGCTGGCAATGCTGGGCTGCTGGGGATGATGAGTTCAGCTTCGTGGTCAACCATTATGTCGGTTGCCACTGGTGTGTGTATCGGAGGGTCGAAGTTGGTGGTTCCTCTTCAGGTTGCTCGTGGCTGTCTGTGAATCGCAGTTTGGTTTGGTCCAAATGCTTTCTGCAAGTTAGTCCATTTGCAAGTTTGACCTCAAACACCCCACACCCTTCTTTGGTTACGACAGTGCCAGCAAGCCATTTGGGACCATGTCCATAGTTGAGTCATTGACTTCAATATCGTATGACAAATTTGCGCGATCATGGTACATGCTTTGTTGATGCCGGCTGCCCTCGACATGATCATGGAGATCAGGGTGGACGAGAGAGAGCCTTGTTTTGAGTGTCCTTTTCATGAGCAGTTCGGCAGGGGGAAACCTGGTGATCGAGTGGGGTCTTGTGCGGTAGCTGAGCAGATCTCGGGACAGGTGGGTCTGCAGGAAGCCTTCCGACATGCGTTTCAAGCTTTGCTTGATGGTTTGGACTGCCCGTTCTGCCTGGCCATTAAATGCGGGCTTGATCGTGGCAGATGTGAAGTGTTTGATCCCCTTGTGGGTCATGAATTCCTTGAATTCAGCGCTGGTGAAGCAGGCCCATTGTCGCTGACAAGGACATCAGGCAGGCCATGCGTGGTGAACATGCCTCGTAGGCTTTCGATGGTGGCAGTGGACGTGCTTACTGACATTATTACACACTCAATCCATTTTGAATAAGCATCCACAACAACCAAAAACATTTTGCCTAGAAGCGGGCCAGCGAAGGCAACATGGATCCTAGACTACGGTTTGGAGGGTCATGACCACAAACTTAGCGGTGCCTCCCTGGGTGCATTGCTCAGTTGAGAGCAAGTGTTCCATTGGCGCACGCAAGACTCCAAATCTGAGTCGATGCCGGGCCACCACACATGGGATCTGGCTATAGCTTTCATCATTACTATGCCTGGTTGGGTACTGTGTAGGTCGCATATGAACATGTCCCTGTCTTTCATAAGCAAAACCACGCGATTACCCCACAAAAGACAGTCCGCATGTGTGGACATTTCATCTTTGCGCCGCTGGAACGGCTTGATTTCTTCATGCATCTCCACTGGGATGCTGGACCAGCTCCCATGGAGGACACAATATTTTACAAGGGACAGTAAAGGATCCTGGCTGGTCCAGGTCCTGATCTGGCGGGCCGTAACGGTGACTTTTTGTTTTCAAATGCATCCATCACCAAGAGCAAGTCTGCAGGCTGTGCCATTTCCACCCCGGTGGTGGGCAATGGTAGCTGACTGAGAGCATCAGCCCAGTTCTCTGTGCCTGGCCTGTGGCGAATTACATGGTTATATGCAGGCATATTTGGATGCGAGCAGAGGCATTGGTATTAATCCCTTTGCTCTCTGAGAATAGCGATATGAGCAGCTTATGGTCAGTTTCTAACTCCACCTTAAGCCCAAACGGATACTGGTGCATTTTTTTCACCCCGTAAACGCATGCCAGAGCTTCTTTTTCAATCATGTTGAGGCCTCTTCGGCCTTGGACAAGCTCCTGGATGTATAGCAATGTGCCCGCTTCGTTTGCTTCTTGTAACACACACCCGACCCCGTATGATGACGCTTCGCAAGCTAGCACTAGACGTTTACATGGGTCATACAGAGCAAGCAGCTTGTTGGAACATAACAGATTTTTGGCTTTCTCAAAAGTAGTCTCATGTAATTTCCCCTTTACCCAGTCATCTCCCTTTCATAGCAACACATGTAGAAGTTCTAGCAAGGTGCTTAACCCGGGTAGGAAATTACTAAAATAATTGAGGAGTCCCAGCAACGACCGCAGCTCCGTCACGTTCTGTGGTCTCGGCGCGTTCTTGATGACCTCCGTCTTGGCGTAGGTGGGTCTGATGCCATCTGCTTCAATTCTTCTCCCTAAGAACTCGAACTCTGGTGCCAGGGAAACACACTTCGAGCATTTCAACCTGAGTCCCACACGATATAGCCGACTTCGAACCGCTTTCAGGTTCTGCAAGTGTTCGATGGTGTCCCGACCTGTAATCAATATGTTGTCCTGGAAAACTACGGTGCATGGAACCGACTTTAGCAGACTCTCCATGTTCCTTTGAAAAATAGCCGCAGCCAATCGAATCCCAAACGGGCAACTATTGTAGATGAACAGACCTTTGTGCGTGTTGATGCAGGTGAGGCCTTTTGAAGATTCCGCCAGCTCCTGTGTCATGTAGGCCGAGGTCAGGTCCAACTTGGTGAACGTCTTCCCTCCTGCCAGCGTCGCAAATAGGTCGTCTGCCTTGGGTAGCAGGTACTGGACCTGCAGCGAAAAACGGTTAATCGTTACTTTATAGTCCCAACAAATTCTGACCGTGCCATCGCCTGTGAGAACCGAAACATTTGGACTGGTCCACTTGTTGAACTCAACCAGCTCGCTGATGCCCTCTCATTGCAGCCTGTCCAGCTCGATCTCCTCTTTCTTTCGCATCATGTATGGCACCGCACGTGCCTTGTGGTAGATGGGTCATGTACCGGGAACCAAGTGGATCTGCACCTTCGCCCCAGAGAAATTTCTGCTGCCTTGCTCAAACAACGATGTGAACTTGGGCACATGAGCCATCGTCGACGGACCAAAGCACTCGGATGTCATCCCAGTTCCAGCGGATTTCTCCCAGACAGCTTCTGCCGAACAGTGTGGGGCCATCTCCTGGTACAATCCACAGTGGTAGTTCATGCACCGCTCCATCATAGGAGACTTTTACTGCTTCACTGCCAATTACAGGGATCAGCTCTTTAGTGTAAGTTCTCAGCTTGTAATGAATAGGGCTCAGCTTGGGTCTTTGTGCCTTGTTGCACCACAGCCTCTCGAATGCCTTTTTGCTCATGATAGACTGACTCACACCCGTGTCCAATTCCATGGCTACTGGAATTCTGTTCAGTTCAACTTTTAACATGATCGGTGGACATTTCATGGTGAAGGTGTGTACCCCATACACTTCTGCCTCCTCTGTTCGAGTCTCTAGTTCAGTCTGATCCACCATGGATTGGTCTTCCTCTGCAACGTGGTGGTTTGCAGGGTTTGCAGCTCGTCTGCACATTCGCTGGAGGTGTCCCATTGTTCCACAGCCTTTGAACGTATCGTGTTTGAAGTGACATTGATGGGCTCGATGACCACCTCCGCAACGCCAACAACGTGTCAATTGCCTCACTTGATGGTGGAATCTGAGTCATCTGAGCTTGTGCAGCTGCAGGCGTGTACGTTCTGCCATATGCATTCCTGCCTGAAAACGACGTTACTTTGTGGACAGTACTTGCCGAAACGTCTTTCTGCTACGAAATTTGGTTGGTATTATTGCTGGTGGACATAAATGCCTGGGCTATCGTTATGGCTTTACTCAGGTTCACTGTTTCAACAGTCAATAGTTTGCGAAGGATAATCTCATGGCCAATGCCAAGCACAAAAATGTCTCTTAGCATTTGCTCCAGGAATCCACTGAATTCGCAATGTCCTGCAAGGCACCTTAGTTCGGCGACGTAGCTCGCCACTTCCTGGCCTTCAGACCGTTGACATGTATGAATCGATACCCTGTCATCAGAATGCTCTCCCTCGGATTTAGGTGCTCCCGGACCAGCGTGCACAGTTCTTCATACAATTTGGTTGTTGGTTTCACCAGAGCAAGAAGATTCTTCATAAGGTTGTTGCCCCGCAGACGATGAGGAGGATTGGTCTTTGTTTGGCAGCGTTCTCATTCCCTTCAGCTCGTTGGCCATGAAGTATTGATCGAGTCGCTCCACGAAGGCTTCCCAATCGTCACCTTCTGAGAATTTCTCCAGAATACCAATAGTTCACTGCATTTTTGCATGATGGTTCGTTATCTATTACTCATCGCCAGTTGTTATGTCTCAATTAAAGCAATGTGACTGAGGACTGTGGACTTGAGTAAATGTGACTTTAGTCTCTTTATTCTGACTCCAGAGTGCTGGCACAGCATGGGAGGCCTACTTACATGCAGTGCTCCCAAGGGATGCTGGGATCCCTTGGGACTCCAACAGATGTGCCCTCTGGTGGCAGTAGAATGCTGGTTACAAGGTGCTGCATACATAACAATGTTCAAGTACTGAACCTCATATTGTAATGTCATGCTTGAAATTTGTTTTATTTTCAAATGAATGTTTTTTTTATCATTTTGCTAAAAAAGTTATTGGGCTCAATTTTCCCTGGTCATTTGTGCCATTTTTTTGGCACACGCTTTTTTTTTGGCGTATTTTTTTTCTTCCAAGTTTCCCCCTGCGATCTGTGCCGGCGTAACTGACTTAGTTACGATTTTCCGAGGCCAGTTTTTTTTTTTAACGTCATGAGGTGTTCCCTCATGTCTGCACCAATTTTTAAAATTTTTCGCAGCTTGGCCAACAGTTTTGCCACCTAGGTCAGCGTATCTGGCCACTCCAGAAAAATCTTTTGGGCACTTAAGAAAACCAGCACACAGTCACTGAATCAGCGCTGAAAGACGCTATTGTTTTTAAATCGAAGATTTTGGAGGGAGTCAAGAACACTGACAAAATCAATAATAAAGTTCAATTTTTTTTACCTGTCAATGTAGTAAATGTAAATTTATTGGACTACAGAAGTTTTCTAATTTTTTTTACTCACTCACACACCACCACTGAACGTATTGAAGTAGGGCTGTTGGGTGGTGGCTTTGGCCGACAGAATTGGATCAGCCACGCGCCAAGACACAGGGGCTTGGGGCTCGGCTAGAAAACAAGCCGTGGGGGAGCGGGAGCAGAGGAGAGAGAGAGAGCGAGGAAGACTTCGAGACTGGGGAGCGAGGTGTCGACCGGAAACCTTCTGCACTGAGAGAGCGAGGTGCCCATTGGAAGGACTCTGAAGCCTGCAATCAGCGGTGGAGTGGAGCGAGAAGGTGGAAGTCACAAGACTGTCATTAGTTAAGGGCGGGGGGGGGAGAGAGAAGTCACAAGATCTTGGATGAGGTCCATCTATACAGACCTTAGGGAGAGAGAGAACTGTGAATCTGTGCTGCCTGCTTTCCTGCCATTTTGAGTTTCTTTCGAATGTTAAATTTAAGTATAAGGGCAATACTGACAATGCCACACCTTGTGCGAGCCTTCTGCATCATGGTGCTACGTAGGAGACAATTGATTCGACGTCATCACATCAGAAACATCAGAGCCCGTATGGTGCTGGGCAGGAGGCCTTACCCATCTCGGGTATATTGAGACAGGCATTCGTACCTCCATCTGAGTGATGCAGACTGTTTCAGAAGGCTGCGTTTCCGCAAAGAAGTTGTAACTGAGATCTGCGAGTTGGTCAAAGCAGACCTGCAACCTCGAAACATCAGGAAGACTGCTTTGTCAGTTGAAGTGAAGGTTACAGCTGCACTTTCATTCTATGCCTCCAGCTCGTTTCAAGCTACAACTGGGGATGTGTGCACCATTTCTCAACATGCAACACTTGTCGGCATTCGTCTGGTGACGGCTGTGTTATGTATGCAGACTATGGATGTGCTCTCTGTGTGGTCACTATGTGGTTGCATGGGATGGAGACTTGTTTGCCTGATGTGCTATCAATGGGGTTTACACTGTGTATATACATGCTGGCACCACTGGAGGGTGCGGCTGGTGGAGAGCGGGGTTTCCTGTCCTGCCCTGGTGACAGGGGCTGTAGAAAGGGGGAGCCACCGTACAGCTGCTTCTCTGGAGTTGGGAATAAAGGACCAAGGTCACTACAGTTTGAGTACAACACATTGCCTCATGGAGACATTCATAAGTACATTACGGACATAATAAGTGGCGATGAGAATACGGACTTTCACACGATTATGGCTACTTTTGGCACACTAAAAGACTTTGCAGAGGGTGATGATTGGGATGCTTTCACAGAAAGGCTCGAGCAATATTTCGTGGAAAATGACCTGGCAGAGAAGCGCAAGGCTACACTGCTGACCAGTTGTGGGCCCGAGGTCTACCGCCTCGTCAGGGACTTGCTGGCACCCACGAAGGCCAAGGATAAGACATATGATGAGCTGACTGAACTAATTCACGACCAATTAAAACCAAAACAGAGCATCCTCATGGCCAGGCACAGATTCTACACTCACCGCAGACCTGAGGGCCAAAAGATTGCAAAATAAGCTGCCGACCTCAGGAGACTTGCGGCACCATGTGATTTTGGCACGTGCCTCTATTGTGTTCCGAACAGAGATGAGGCTGCACACAGGGAGGTTAAAGTAACAGTGACCTCAGTCTTTAATAAGACACTCCAGAGTGAGGAACAGACCTTAGGGGCCGGCTTATATACAGTTCTCCCAAGGGATGCTGGGATCCCTTGGGACTTCAGGGGATGAGCTCTCTGGTGGCGGAACATGGGAGTGCATGCTGTATAGATACATAACATCACTCCCCCGCCAAAGTCAAAGTGAAAACTATTTACAAGGTGAGGCGGTCGGGAGCCTTTTTTTCCTGGTGGACTGCCTCGGTACAAATGTCTGTTCTGGTGTGTTGGCTGTTCCCCCACTTGGCCTTGCAGGGCTGCTGGGTGAGCCTGGCCTTGCTGGGCTGTTGGGCATGATGGGTTTGATTTCCTGGTCCGGGGTGGTGTCGTTGATCCTTTGGGTGTGTGTTGTGGGCTCGAAAAAGGTGGTGTCTGCTGTGGGTTGTTCAGGGCAGTCTGTGAACCGCAGCCTCATTTGATCCAGGTGCTTTCTGCAAACTTGTCCATTGTCGAGTTTGACTACAAACACCCTACTCCCTTCTTTAGCTATCACCGTGCCCGCAATCCACTTGGGACCATGTCCATAGTTTAGCACATACACAGGGTCATTCAGATCAATTTCCTGTGACACAGTGGCGCGACCATCATTTACATTTTGTTGCTGCTGCCTGCTCTCTACCTGATCATGCAGGTTGGAGTGAACCAGCGAGAGTCTGGTTTTAAGTGTCCTTTTCATGAGTAGCTCAGCCGGGGGCACCCCTGTGAGCGAGTGAGGTCTCGTGCGGGAGCTGAGCAGTACTCAGGACAGGCATGTTTGGAGTGAGCCTTCTGTGACTCATTTAAGGCTCTTTTTGATGGTTTGTACTGCCCGCACTGCCTGCCCATTAAATGGGGCCGAGGTGACATGTTTGATCCCATTGCGGGTCATGAATTCTTTAAATTCGGCACAAGTGAAACATGGTCCGTTGTCACTGACCAGTATGTCAGTTAGGCACTAGGTGGCAAACATATCCCTCAGGCTTTCAATGGTGGTGGTGGCAGTGCTTCCCAACATTATTTCATGTTCAATCCATTTTGAAAAGCATCCAACACCACCAGGAATATTTTACTGAGAAACGGGCCTGCATAGTCGACATGGATCCTCGATCATGGTCTGGAGGGCCAGGACCACAAACTTAGTGGTGCCTCTCTGGACGCGTTGCTCAACTGAGCACATACGCTGCATTGCCGTACACAGGACTCTAAGTCAGAGTCGATACCGGGCCACCACACGTGGGATCTGGCTTTCGCTTTCATCAATACTGTGGTGTATGTAGCACACAAATCACTGACTCCACACGGTCTGGTGTAAATCTAACTGCTGTGACCTTCGTCCTTTATTGTTCAGCTCCAGAGTGCCTCTCAGGTGTGGTGGTCAGCCTTATATAGCACCTGTTGCAGGTACTACCAGGGTTTCCCACCACAGTGCCCTCTGTGGTGTGGCATAGTACTTACATTACATTTAAGGTACTGGGACGATACACACATCATTACATAACATCACCTTCCCCCCCCCCCCCCCCCCACCAGGATGCAGGACAACGATACACACATCATTACATAACATCACACTTGTCCAACAGAAGGCAGGTGGGCATAGACAGTGCGTTAGTATGGTACATATTATCTAGTACATTAACTAGTTATTGACTGGTAATGGATCCTTGATTTCCTTGTTCACCGTTATCATTAATTGTACGTCATCCATTATTTTACACAAATACAGTGGCCATTCAGCATTAAAAAAGTCATTCTTATTATAAATTCACTATCTCACATTAACATAGCTCATTTTAGACTCGCTCTGCCTTACAGAAGTCCTTTGTGGGGACCACCACTTGGTAAGGCCCTTTTAAGACTCCCGGGTGCATTTCCTTTTTAAGGCGCCAGCTTTGATGCAGGAGGATTCCACGAGGCTTCTCCTTGGGCGCCGCCATCTTTGATGCTCTGCTGCTCCGACACGATGCCGCCGCCATCTTCTTCTCCGCTGCTCCGGATGCCCTCCACCGTCGCAGCCTCCGCTCTCCTCCGCTGCCACCTGACTTGCCGCCTCTCCTGCGGCCGCCGTGGCCTCTCCAGCGGCCGCACTTGCCGTGTCCCCCGCGGCCTCCGTAGCCGCCGACCTCCAGCTGCTGCCGCCGCCCGACGCTAACAGCTCTCGGCGGGGCTCTTCCGAACCGCCGGCCATCCTGGATCCCTCGCACCCCGCCAGCTCACTCCCCCCCCCTTAGGCCCCTCTGTGCAGGGCTGCTTGCCTGTGGGGGCTGAGGCTGTGGGATCTGTGTGTGAGGTCCGGGGCTGGGGCTTGCTTGTGGGGGCTGGGGCTGCAGGATCTCGGTGTGAGGTCCAGGCCTGGGACTTGCCTGTGGGTGGATTGAGGCTGCAGCTCCAGCTCGGTCGGCGCTGCTCTCTGGGGACCCGGGGCACGGCAGCACCCCGGGGAACAGCAGCCTGTGGAGTGATGAAGTCTTCCCAGCTCCCACGGACCGTCCCCATCCACCTCCGGCCGAGGAGTGTCGGCCCATCGCCTGCAACGACCCACAGAGGTAAAGCGTGCGTCTCATCCCCGTGGGATACCTGCACCATCGCTCCGCCAAGAACAGGTATTAGTTCCCTGGTGTAGGTACACAGTTTCACCGTGACCGGGACCAGCTTGGGTCGTGCAACTGGGTTAGTTCACAGTTTATCAAAAGTTCTCCGACTCATCAACGACGGACCCGAGCCCGTGTCCACTTCCATACTCACGGGGACTCCATTGATTCTTACTTCCCTTATCACTGGGGACGAATCGTCAGTACATGTGTGCAGTCCAAACACCTCATTATCTTCTACCTGCTCCTCGCTGAACAGTAGAT
The DNA here is from genome assembly GCF_044704955.1 of Pristiophorus japonicus. Taxonomy (NCBI): domain Eukaryota; kingdom Metazoa; phylum Chordata; class Chondrichthyes; family Pristiophoridae; genus Pristiophorus; species Pristiophorus japonicus. The sequence goes on along the minus strand of NC_091977.1, from coordinate 466,349,151 downwards.
CATCCCCCATCTCCTCAGCCACATGGTGAGTCTGATTTATTTTACACATACACTGAAGGTGGCCTTTCAGGTGGCAGGTATTGCACGTGTATTCTGCAAACCTGCACCGGTGAGCCCCATGGCTTCCTCCACAACGCCAGCGTGGTGCTGCTTGATTGGCCCCCCTCAGCGGACTCTGAGTTCCAGGATCCCGAGGTCCGTGCTCTCTGCCCCGGGCAGAGCCACGTTCTGCAGTTTTGTCCGTGGTGGGCGCTATCCTGTGGACAGTGCCTGCCGGGTTCGAGACTGTGTGGATTATTTGCTTGGTGCTGCAAGTCGAGGTCATATATGCCCGGCTGATGGTGATGGCCATTGTCAGAGTGACTGTAGGTTCCGTGGCTAGCAGTTTGTGAAGGAGGCCCTCGTGGCCAATCCCCATGACGAAAACGTCCCGTAACGCCTCGTCAAGGTGTGCGCCAAAATCACACGGCGCCGCGAGTCTCCTGAGGTCCGCAGCATATTTGGTGATATCCTGGCCCTCGGGTCTGCAGTGATGGTAAAATTTGTATCTGGTCACGAATGAGTTCAGTCAGCTCCTCATATGACTTGTCCCTGGCGCTCCCAGGTGCCAGAAAATCCCTGACGAGACAGTAAACCTCATCTCCACAACTGGAGAGCAATATCGCCTTACGCTTATCTCTCATTGCGTATGTGTCCTACGTCAGGTCGTTTGCTGTGAAGTAGTACTCGAGCCTTTCCATAAAGGCCTCCCAATCATTGCCCACGGTAAAATCCTTTAGCGAGCCCAGAGTAGTCATGGTTGTGTGGAGTTCGTCCGCTTCCTCGTTGCCAATGTGGTGTATGTAGCACACAAATCACTGACTCCACACGGTCTGGTGTAAATCTAACTGCTGTGACCTTCGTCCTTTATTGTTCAGCTCCAGAGTGCCTCTCAGGTGTGGTGGTCAGCCTGAAACAGCACCTGTTGCAGGTACTACCAGGGTTTCCCACCACAGCGCCCTCTGTGGTGTGGCATAGTGCTTACATTACATTTAAGTACTGGGACGATACACATATCATAACATAACAAATACTATACCTGGGGGTGTGCTGTGGAGATCCGAGATGAACGTCTCCCTGCCCTTTTTTGGTAGCACTACATGGTTACCCCACAACAGACAGTCTGCCTGAATGGACAGCTCGTCCTTTCGCCGCTGGAATGGCTTGATTGGCTCTTGCATTTCAACGGGGATGCGGGCCCAACTCCCATGCAATACACAGTTTTTTACGAGGGACAGCAGAGGATCTTGGCTGGTCCAAGTCCTAGTCTGGCGGGCCGTGACAGGTGATTTATCATTTTCAAATGCTTCCATGACCATCAACAAGTCTGCAGGCTGTGCCATCATCAACAAGTTTGCAGGCGACGCCATTTCCACCCCCGTGGTAGGCAATGGCAGCCAACTGAGAGCATCCGCACAGTTCTCGGTGCCTGGCCTGTGGCGGATGGTATAGTTATATGCTGATAGCGCGAGTGCCCACCTTTCTATGCGGACTGAGGCATTAGTATTTATCCCCTTGTCTTCAGTGAACAGGGATGTGAGGGGCTTGTGATCGGTTTCCAGCTCAAATTTGAGGCCAAACAGGTACTGATGCATTTTCTTTACCCCGAACACACAGGCTAATGTTTCTTTCTCAATCATGCTGCAGGCTCTCTCGGCCTTAGACAATTCCTGGAAACATAGGTGACAGGTTGCAACTTCCCCGCAATATTAGCTTGTTGTAATACACACCCGACTCCATACGACGACGCATCGCATGCTAGCACAAGTCTTTTACACGGTTTATACAATATAAGCAGCTTGTTGGAGCATAAAATGTTTCTGGCTTTCTCAAAACCAATTACTTGTTTTTATCCCCATACCCAGTTCTCATCGTGGCACAATAACACATGTAGGGGCTCTAAAAGGGTGCTTAACCCCAGTCGGAAGTTATCAAAATAGTTGAGGAGTCCCAGGAATGACCGCAGCTCCATGACGTTCTGTGTCCTGGGTGCGTTCCTGATAGCCTCTGTCTTGGCGTCTGTGGGCCGAATGCCGTCCGCCGCGATCTTTCTCCCCAAAAACTTCACTTCTGTTGCCATGAAGACGCATTTCAACCTCTTCAGCCACAACCCTACGCGATCCAGTCGCTGGAGGACCTCCTCCAGGTTTTGTAGGTGCTCGGCGGTGTCCCAACCCGTGACCCAATATGTCATCCTCAAAGACCACCATGCGTGGTACCGACTTGAGTAGGCTCTCCATGTTTCTCTGGAAGATCGCTGCAGCTGACCGAATTCCAAATGGGCATCTGTTGTAGGTGAACAGTCCCTTGTGCGTGTTGATGCAGATGAGGCCCTTCGAAGACTCCTCCAGCTCCTGCGTCATGTAGGCCGAAGTCAGGTCGAGCTTGGTGAATGTCTTGCCTCCTGCCAGCGTCACAAATAGGTTGTCTACCTTATGTAGCGGATATTGATCCTGTAGCGAGAAACAATTAATAGTTACTTTATAATCGCCGCAAATCCTGACCGTGCCATCACTTTTGAATACTGGAACAATCGGGCTGGCCCACTCGCTGAAGTCCACTAGGGAGATGATGTCCTCGCGTTGCAGCCCATCCAGCTCGATTTCCACTCTCTCCCTCATCATGTGAGGTACCGCTCGCGCCTTGTGGTGAATGGGTCGTGCCTCTGGGACCAAGTGGATCCGCACCTTCGCTCCGGAAAAGTTTCCAATGCCTGGCTCAAAAAGGGAAGGAAATTTGTTAAGAAGCTGGGTACTTGAGTCCTCATCGACATATGATAGCACTCGAATGTCATCCCAGTTCCAGCGGATTTTGCCCAGCCAGTTCCTTCCAAGCAGTGTGGGGCCATCGCCCGGGACAATCCAGAGTGGCAGTTTGTGCACCATGCCCTCATATGTTACCTTGATCATGGCGCTGCCCAGGACAGTGATAAGCTCTTTGGTGTACGTTCTCAGTTTCATGTGGATGGGGCTCAGGGCTGGTCTGATTGCCTTGCTGCACGACAGTCTCTCAAACATCTTTTTACTAATGATGGATTGGCTAGCGCCAGTGTCCAGTTCTATGGCTACAGGTAAGCCATTCAATTTTACGTTTAGCATTATAGGTGGACATTTCGTCGAAAATGTGTGCACCCCGTGTACTTCAGCATCTGCCTCTTCTCTCTGAGGCTTGAAATTGCTTTGATCCACCATGGACCGATCTTCCTCTGCCACGTGGTGGTTAGCAGGTTTTGCAGAGCTTGCAGCTCATCTGCAAGCTCGTTGGAGGTGCCCCATCGTTCCACAGCTCTTGCAAACATACCCTTTGAAGTGGCATGAATAGGCTGAATGGAAGCCTCCACAACGCCAACAAGGTGTGAATTGCCTTGCATTCATCCTTTGTTGGGGACTCTGAGTCATCTGGGTCACCTGAGGCCTGCTGGCAGTTACAGACTTGTGGGTTCTGCCCTGTACATTTTTGCTCGCAAACACAGTTCCAGTTAATTTATGAACATTGCTAGCACTTGTGTGCTGAGAGATTTGTTTGGTGTTATCACTGGTGGACATAAACACCTGTGCTATCACAATGGCCTTACTGAGGGTCGGTGTCTCTACAGTCAAAAGTTTTCATAGGATGGTCTCGTGGCCAATGCCCAGTACAAAAAAGTCTCAGCATTTGCTCCAGGTAGCCATGAAACTCACATTGTCCTGTAAGTCGCCTTAGCTCGGCGACGTAGCTCGCCACTTCCTGACCTTCAGATCGCTGGCACGTGTAGAACCGATACCTCCCCATTAGCACGCTCTCCCTCGGGTTAAGATGCTCCCGAACCAGTGTACACAGCTCCTCATACGACTTATCTGTGGGGTTCTCAGGAGCCAGAAGATTCTTCATGAGGCTGTAGGTCGGTGCCCCGCAGACTATGAGGAGGACCGCTCTCCTTTTTGCAGCGCTTCCTTCTCCGTCCAGCTTGTTGGTTATAAAGTACTAGTCTAGCCGTTCGACATAAGCTTCCCAGTCCTCATCCTCCGAGAACTTCTCCAGGATACCCACAGTTTGCTGCATCTTTGCGTTGGATTTGTATACTCGTCGCCAGTTATTGTGTTCCTAACACAGATGAGGCTGCACACAGGGAGGTTAAAGTAACAGTGACCTCAGTCTTTAATAAGGCACTCCAGAGTGAGGAACAGGTCTTAGGGACCGGCTTATATGCAGTGCTCCCAAGGGATGCTGGGATCCCTTGGGACTTCAGGGGTTGAGCTCCCTGGTGGCAGAATATGGGAGTGCATGCTTTACAGATCGACAACAACCTCAATGAAGCATTGCAAGACAGCTTCTTTACAGGAATTGGCTACGAGGGCCTCCTTCACAAGCTATTATCTGCCGACACCACAGTCAACCTGCAGAAAGCCATCAGCATCAGTCAGGCATTCATGACCTCGATCTGCAGCACCAAGCAAATTATTCATTCTGGCAAGTACTGTACACAGAATGGTGCCTTCACAGGCAAGACTGTATAATGTGGCTCTGCCCAGGGCAGAGAGCACAGACCTCAAGTTTCCAGAACTCAGAGGCTGCCGAGGGGTGCTAATCGAGTAGCACCATGCTGGCGTTTTGGAGGAAACCATAGGGCTCACCAGTGTCGGTTTGCTGAGTATGTATGCAAAGCCTGTAACACGATGGACCACCTCCAGCGTATGTGTAAAAGAAATACGATTCACTGTCTAGCAGAGGAGTTTGTAGATGACTTTGAATCCAGCGGGGAGTATGATGATTTGGCCAGAGAGGCAGCTCAGCCCCAAGAAGAAGTGTATGGAGTGTATACCTGCACCACCGATTATCCTCCAGTGAAGATGGAAGTTGAGATAAACGCCGTTCCAGTCTTCATGGAAATGGACACGGGAGCGAGCCAGTCAGTGATGAGCCAGGATGCCATTGAGAGGCTATGGAACGAAAAACGACCTGAGCTGGTTCCAGTATAGGAAAAGCTATGCACCTAAACCAAGGAGCTGATCCCAGTCCTTGGTTGTGCGGATATAAGTGTAATCCATAATGGCGTGGTGCACAAGTTACCTCTGTGGATTGTTGCAGGTGATGGTCCAACGTTACTCGGAAGAAGGTGGATGGGGAAGATCCAGTAGAAATGGGAAGACCTCTTCACTCCGGCAATCTATTTCCCCGTGCTCAGAGGCAGAGCAAAACCTCACCTTCGCTTGGGCCAGGCATCAGAGAACAGACCAGCGCAGCATCTGACACACAGACCATCCATCACAACTTCGTGGCAATGATCCGACCAGAATGACCTAAAAGCACCCTCCCGGCTTCAGTGGCAGGACTCCTGGGGAGGAAGATCGAATTCACAGGCACTCTTCCAGCTTTGATGGCAGAATCGTGGGAGAGAAGGATCAAGGCAGTCGACCTCGAGGACAGAGACAAAATGGCGTTCCTGCTGCAACTAAGAGCAGCGTGGCATGGCAGGGTTCTCTTAAAGGAGACCTGCAACCAACTGAAATTAAAGTGACATTGTATGCATGGTAATCAATGTAACGAACCGAATAAAAATGTAAAGAATAAAATGTTGCAAGATGTCGGGAATAGAGTGTCCCCAAAAGTAGCAAGTGAGCAAATTTGGGAGGGTAAAGATGCCCTGCCCCAGGTGTCTCCACAAGTTATAGGCCAGCGACCTCAGGAGGGTGAAGGCACAGATCCTGATACCCTGCCCCAGGTCTATCCCATGCTGCAGGCACCCGATGACACAATTCGCCACGGACCTGGAAACGAAAACGGTGCTAATACGCGCAGTCGGCCGCCATTGCCCACCCCCCGGGTGGACACGGCGCAGCCCCCAGACCCAGTCACTACCTTGGCCATGTCCGGGAGCGAAAGGTCAGAACCAACGAGTTCCCAACACCGTTCGAGAGCAGGCAGAAGATTCTGCAGCCCTCAAAGGAGGACAGGGAAGCCACACACATCTGTGGCTCTGCCCACCACTAGGCAACAGCAAAGGCCCCGAATCCTGGCAAGGTGCGCAAACCAAGCCCACTCCGGCTAGCAGGGGGCACAGTGCCGCCATCAGACGTCTAGGACCCCGTCCGGTTGCTCTGGAACTAGCGTCCTCGCATACCTGTACTGCTACCTCAGTACTGACCATGACTGAACTAATTATGCAATCTACCCAATCTTGGGGCACAACGATAAAACGTAATGAATGGAAGTCACTGAACCAAGGTGTCACGATACAAACTGTAAAAAAAAATGTTTTTTCTTCCTTTCTTTGTACTTGCACTGCGTCTGGATCAGAAACATGGATCACACCCAGAACCCACTAGAACCTCCACTGCATCATCAAACCATCCAAACTGGTAACCACTACCCAACGTCCAACGTTGTGGCAAAGGGACATGAGGGTTAACAGGGAGAGAGCCAAGCCAAAGCACAGTCAAGGTGCAAGGGCTATTGGCACTTAATTCTGAAGAGAGCTAAGCCAGAGCACATAGTGCAAAGGCAATTGGCACAAAAGACTTGGGGGAGAGTGATGTTATGTATGCAGACTATGGATGTGCTCTCTGTGTGGTCACTGTGTGGTTGCATGGGATGGAGACTTGTTTGCCTGATGTGTTATCAATGGGGTTTACACTGTGTATATACATGCTGGCACCACTAGAGGGTGCGGCTGGTGGAGATCAGGTTTTCCTGTCCTGCCCTGGTGGCAGGGGCTGGAAAAGGGGGAGCTACCATGCGGCTGCCTCACTCTGGAGTTACGAGTAAAGGACCAAGGTCACTACAGTTTGAGTACAATACATTGCCTTGTGGAGTCATTCATAAGTACACTACAGACATAATAGGTTGCACTGTATGCATGGAAGAATGATTTCATAAAGTTCCCCCTGACCGCCCAAGTAATCCATTACAGGACTGTGGGCTTCTCCAGGATTGCTGGCTTCCCAAAGGTACAGGGCTGCATTGATTGAACCCACATCACCTGGTGAGCACCTTTGGAGGATTCCGAGATGTACATGAACAGAAAAGGCTTCCACTCCATTAATGTACAGCTTGTGTGTGACGACATGCATCATATCATATCAGTCGATGCAAGATACCCTGGGAGCACCCATGATGCATTCATCCTACGCAAAATAATTGTTTAGGGTCTCAGCCATTTCCACATTTCCCATTATTAAATCCCCCTTCTCATCTTCTAAGGGACCAACATTTACTTTAGTCATTCTTTTCCGTTTTATATATCTGTAAAAGCTTTTACTATCTGTTTTTATGTTTTGCGCAAGTTTACCTTCGTAATCTATCTTTCCTTTCTTTATTGCTTTTTTAGTCATTCTTTGCCGTTGTTTAAAATTTTCCCAATCTTCTAGTTTCCCACTAACCTTGGTCACCTTATACGCATTGGTCTTTAATTTGATACTCTCCTTTATTTCCTTGGTTATCCACGGCTGGTTATCCCTTCTCTTACCGCCCTTCTTTTTCACTGGAATCAGATGACACAAAGATTAGTGGGAAAGCGGGTTGTGTAGAGGACAGAGAGGCTGCAAAGAGATTTGGATAGGTTAAGCGAATGGGCTAAGGTTTGACAGATGGAATACAATGTCGGAAAGTGTGAGGTCATCCACCTTGGGAAAAAAAACAGTAAAAGGGAATATTATTTGAATGGGGAGAAATTACAACATGCTGAGGTGCAGAGGGACCTGGGGGTCCTTGTGCATGAATCCCAAAAAGTTAGTTTGCAGATGTAGCAGGTAATCAGGAAGGCGAATGGAATGTTGGCCTTCATTGCGAGAGGGATGGAGTACAAAAGCAGGGAGGTCCTGCTGCAACTGTATAGGGTATTGGTGAGGCCGCACCTGGAGTACTGCGTGCACCTTACTTAAGGAAGGATATACAGGCTTTGGAGGGGGTACGGATACGATTCACTTGGCTGATTCCGGAGATGAGGGGGTTACCTTATGATGATAGATTGAGTAGATGGGTCTTTATTCGTTGGAGTTCAGAAGGATGAGGGGTGATCTTATAGAAACATTTAAAATAATGAAAGGGATAGACAAGATAGAGGCAGAGAGGTTGTTTCCACTGGTAGGGGAGACTAGAACTAGGGGGCACAGCCTCAAAATACGGGGGAGCCAATTTAAAACCGAGTTGAGAAGGAATTTCTTCTCCCAGAGGGTTGTGAATCTGTGCAATTCTCTGCCCAGGGAAGCAGTTGAGGCTAGCTCATTGAATGTATTCAAGTCACAGATAGATAGATTTTTAACCAATAAGGGAATTAAGGGTTATGGGGAGCGGGTGGGTAAGTGGAGCTGAGTCCACGGCCAGATCAGCCATGATCTTGTTGAATGGCGGAGCAGGCTCGAGGGGCTAGATGGCCTACTCCTCTTCCTAATTGTTATGTTCTTATGTTCTTATGACAGCCTTATATCTGCCGTGTTTCAACAGCAGCAGCCAGAAGGGCAGAGCTGACTACTGGCAGACAAAGGGTACAGCCTTGCCACCTGGCTCATGACGCCCCTCCGCGTAACCCGAACGGAAGCTGACCGTGAATGAAACATGCTGCACATTGCGATGTGCAGCATCATAGAGAGGACCATTGGCATCTTGAAACGGCGTTTCCGATGCCTGGACCATTCCGGAGGCTACTTGCTGTACTCCCTTGGGATTGTCAGTCAGTTCACTGTTGTGTGCGGCATGCTGCATAACTTAGCCATCATGAGGGAGCAGCACCTGGTAGTGGAAGACCCACCTGCGGTGAGAGTGGCTGATAAAGATGTGCAGATGACGAGCAGGAGGGCGAAGATGACAAGGATGAGGAAGCCATGCAAAGTCACTGAGGCCGGAGCACGATGGCGGAGTTGGGTGGGCCATTAAATCCTTTTAACGATTGCTCAAACCTTGTGCTAGCTGCTCATCTGTGAATGCTTTAATGATGCCTGAGGGCTCAGCGACAACTATTCCACATGGACCATGTTTACTGTTTGGAGCTGTTCCGTAATGTTGTGTTGTGTTAATGAAACATGATTCAGTTTTAATGTAAAATATATTTTATTCAAAAATATAACAAACAGTTCGAATAAGGTGGAGGAGAGATAAAATTATTCTTGTATCAAACTTTACTTTAAGATGACTCTTTAAGATCACTTAAAAACTTTAAGAAAACTTATAAACTTTTAAGCTTGTAAATTTACATAACTTACAAAAAACTTTTAAATTGAGAATATTACAACAGTAACACAATAATAACAACAACAACAGCAAAGAAAGGCTGCACCCACCCATCCCTCCTCCACCTTATTCTAAGACCGCCCGCTGCACTTTGTCTTGGACATCCCTGCCTGCAGGCGGTGATGCAGTGTTCCTGGGCTTGGTACTAAGCTTAATCTTTCGAAGATCTCGGGTACTGCGCACCTGTTGGGGGGGTGGGGGCCGGGGGGGGGAGAGGGGGCGTCGGTGGCAGGCGGCAAGTTGCAGGGCTCGGCTTTAGGCTCTTCAAAGGCTGGTGTGGGGATTGGAGTGGGAGTGACAGTTGATTCTGTCAATGTGTGTGGGGTCTGGGAATGTTCCCTTATTGCAGCAGCTAACTCTAACATGCCGTCCCGCGTGCGCCCTGACAGTGTCTCAACGACCTGCAACATTCCCTCCCTCATGTTGAGCAAAACTGTCTGAACTACCTGCCCTCCCTCATGGTCAGTGACATGGTTTGCACTACCTCTGACATTCCCTCCCTCATGGCCACTATTCCCTCATTGATGATCCCGGATATCATTCCCATTTCTCGTGCCATTGCTGTTACTTCTCATGACAATCCCGCTACCTCATCACTCACCCCACTGATGGCGTCCAGGAATGATCGGGTAAGGTCAATGCTCTCCGCACTCAATTACATCATCTGAACCACAGCTGTTAGATGCTGCACCTCAGGAGAACGCGGTCGAGCTCTCTTTTCCCTCCTCCCCATGGGTGTGCCACGCTGTACCCCACCCCCACTGGGACCCGCAGCCTGGGACGGTGGGGCCCTGGGTGTGCCTCGCTGCACCCCACCACTGGGACCCGCAACCTTGGAAAGTGTGAAACAATCGAATGTCCCACCAACACTCAAACTACTAGTCACGGAAGGGACTGTCACCTCAACGAGCAGCACCTCCTCCAAGGCCAGTACAACAGTGGGAGCTTCATCCAGCTCCATCCTCTCCCCCCCTCCCTCACCTTTATGTTCTTGGTCTGGAGTGTTGGACTGGAAGATGTTCTCTTCTTCAGGCACATCCGCGTCTGAATCTTCTTCTGCATCATCAGGGTTGGCCTCAAGTTCTGCAAAATATAACAGAACAGTCAAATGGTTAGCAGCAGAGGAGGGGGCAGAGTGGGTAGCATGGGTAGGCTCACACATCGCAGGCTAGGCAACAGGCTGATTTGAAGGACCACGATGAATTTGTAGGACTTACCCTCTCCCTCTAGTGTGGGCCCAGCTTGTGCAGTACTGATTGTTTTTCTCCAGGCAGGACCCATCAAAGCAGCGACCCTCTCTTCCAAGGGTGTCAGTGGATGCAGATTTGCCGGGCCTCCTCCTGTTTGAATTCTTTCCCTTTTATCATGTGCCACCTTCCTCTGCAAAGATGAAAACTTAACTGTTTTAAGAGGGTGTTTTTCTGCTGTGTGGGACATACAGATCATCACAACTAGAATTGCTATTCCATTGAATAAATGAAAATATTACTAACACTAACTACTTGACGAAGGTCCTGCCGCTTCTTTTTACATTGGCCTCCAGATCTCGTGGTGGCCACCATTGCACTGTAATCTTCTGCAACTTGCTTCCAGCATTTCTTCATTTCTTTGGGTGGAACGTTTATGTGACCTCTGCTGGTTCTCAATCACAGTAACTAGTGCCTCCACTTCTTCCTGTAAGGAATTCTTGGTCCTTGCACCACGTTGCATCTTGTACTGCTCTAACTGCGATTTTTCCAATGCTCTCACACAGCACTCAATGTTCTCACACATACTACTGATTCTTTAAAAATGGCCGATTGCCAACTTGGATCTGTACTGCGCATGCACGCCCATTGCAACGACATCAAAAACATAACTTTATTTTTCCGTGCATGTGCAGAAGGTGTGGCATCATTTTTTGGCACAGACAGCCGGCTCCATGTCCCCCCCGCCCACCCCGAGGTGACTGGACACATTGCGCAGCGTCAAATTCGAATTATACATCGGGGAAACTTTGGCAAATTATTTCCTGCGCATTTCTGGCCTAGAAAAACGGATGTAACTCTGGCAATGCGCCAGAAAATGGGCTTGGGGAAAATTGAGCCCATTGAGCTACATCTGTTTCACAGATGCTTTTATTGACAGACTGCTGCACAGGAGATGGGGAAGCAAATATACATTTGTGCTGTTGAAAGGGTGAAAGACTCCATGTATGATAAATGCACAGGTCAAGCAGAGTCTATCTAAATGGAATGATTAATTTTAGCATCATTACTTCACAATAATTCATGAAAGGGATGATCAACAAAGTGTTTCGTAATGGAGCTCAACTGGAAAGCAGGACCTTACTTGCTGTGGCTGTCTTAAATTTCAAGTGAAATTCTGAGAGATTAACAGCCAATAATTTACTTTTGGAAAATAATAAGCTTCTTTACCAAAAAAAAATCCCAGTGTTTTAATGTTTCTTCCCCTAGCTCATTTAGTTCACTCTCCTCTTTACAGACGCATGTGTACATTGTGGTATGCAATATTTATATGTGTTGTAAGCAGAAATGGACTTAAAAGAACATAGAAACATAGAAACATAGAAAATAGGTGCAGGAGTAGGCCATTCGGCCCTTCTAGCCTGCACCGCCATTCAATGAGTTCATGGCTGAACATGCAACTTCAGTACCCCATTCCTGCTTTCTCGCCATACCCCTTGATCCCCCTAGTAGTAAGGAGTAACTCCTTTTAGAATATATTTAATGAATTGGCCTCAACAACTTTCTGTGGTAGAAAATTCCACAGGTTCACCACTCTCTGGGTGAAGAAGTTTCTCCTCATCTCGGTCCTAAATGGCTTACCCCTTATCCTTAGACTGTGACCCCTGGTTCTGGACTTCCCCAACATTGGGAACATTCTTCCTGCATCTAACCTGTCTGAACCCATCAGAATTTTAAACATTTCTATGAGGTCCCCTCTCATTCTTCTGAACTCCCGTGAATACACGCCCAGTTGATCCAGTCTTTCTTGATAGGTCAGTCCCGCCATCCCAGGAATCAGTCTGGTGAACCTTCGCTGCACTCCCTCAATAGCAAGAATGTCCTTCCTCAAGTTAGGAGACCAAAACTGTACACAATACTCCAGGTGTGGCCTCACCAAGGCCCTGTACAACTGTAGCAACACCTCCCTGCCCCTGTACTCAAATCCCTTCGCTATGAAGGCCAACATGCCATTTGCTTTCTTAACCGCCTGCTGTACCTGCATGCCAACCTTCAATGACTGATGTACCATGACACCCAGGTCTCGTTGCACCTCTCCTTTTCCTAATCTGTCACCATTCAGATAATAGTCTGTCTCTCTGTTTTTACCACCAAAGTGGATAACCTCACATTTATCCACATTATACTTCATCTGCCATGCATTTGCCCACTCACCTAACCTATCCAAGTCACTCTGCAGCCTCATAGCATCCTCCTCGCAGCTCACACTGCCACCCAACTTAGTGTCATCCGCAAATTTGGAGATACTACATTTAATCCCCTCGTCTAAATCATTAATGTACAGTGTAAACAGCTGGGGCCCCAGCACAGAACCTTGCGGTACCCCACTAGTCACTGCCTGCCATTCTGAAAAGTACCCATTTACTCCTACTCTTTGCTACCTGTCTGACAACCAGTTCTCAATCCATGTCAGCATACTACCCCCAAACCCATGTGCTTTAACTTTGCACATTAATCTCTTGTGTGGGACCTTGTCGAAAGCCTTCTGAAAGTCCAAATACACCATATCAACTGGTTCTCCCTTTTCCACTCTACTGGAAACATCCTCAAAAAATTCCAGAAGATTTGTCAAGCCTGATTTCCCTTTCACAAATCCATGCTGACTTGGACCTATCTTGTCACCTCTTTCCAAATGCTCTGCTATGACATCCTTAATAATTGATTCCATCATTTTACCCACTACTGAGGTCAGGCTGACCGGTCTATAATTCCCTGCTTTCTCTCTCCCTCCTTTTTTAAAAAGTGGGATTACATTGGCTACCCTCCACTCGATAGGAACTGATCCAGAGTCAATGGAATGTTGGAAAATGACTGTCAATGCATCTGCTATTTCCAAGGCCACCTCCTTAAGTACTCTGGGATGCAGTCCATCAGACCCTGGGGATTTATCGGTCTTCAATCCCATCAATTTCCCCAACACAATTTCCCGACTAATAAGGAATTCCCTCAGTTCCTCCTCCTTACTAGACCCTCTGACCCCTTTTATATCCGGAAGGTTGTTAGTGTCCTCCTTAGTGAATACCGAACCAAAGTACTTGTTCAATTGCTCTGCCGTTTCTTTGTTCCCCGTTATGACTTCCCCTGATTCTGACTGCAGGGGACCTACGTTTGTCTTTACTAACCTTTTTCTCTTTGCATATCTATAGAAACTTTTGCAATCCATCTTAATGTTCCCTGCAAGCTTCTTCTCGTACTCCATTTTCCCTGCCCTAATCAAACCTTTTGTCCTCCTCTGCTGAGTTCTAAATTTCTCCCAGTCCCCGGGTTCGCTGCTATTTCTGGCCAATTTGTATGCCACTTCCTTGGCTTTAATACTATCCCTGATTTCCCTTGATAGCCACGGTTGAGCCACCTTCCCGTTTTTATTTTTACACCAGACAGGAATGTACAATTGTTGTAGTTCATCCATGCGGTCTCTAAATGTCCATTGCCCATCCACAGTCAACCCCTTAAGTATCATTCGGCAATCTATCCTAGCCAATTCACGCCTTATACCTTCAAAGTTACCCTTCTTTAAGTTCTGGACCATGGTCTCTGCATTAACTGTTTCATTCTCCATCCTAATGCAGAATTCCACCATATTATGGTCACTCTTCTCCAAGGGGCCTCGCACAACGAGATTGCTAATTAATCCTCTCTCATTACACAACACCCAATCTAAGATGGTCTCCCCCTAGTTGGTTCCTCGACATATTGGTCTAGAAAACCATCCCTTATGCACTCCAGGAAATCCTCCTCCACCGTATTGCTTCCAGTTTGGTTAGCTCAACCTATGTGCATATTAAAGTCACCCATTATAACTGCTGCACCTTTATTGCATGCACCCCTAATTTCCTGTTTGATGCCCTCCCCAACATCACTACTTCTGCTTGAAGGTCTGTACACAACTCCCACTAACGTTTGTTGCCCTTTGGTGTTCTGCAGCCCCATCCATATACATTCCACATCATCCAAGCTAATGTCCTTCCTAACTATTGCATTAATCTCCTCTTTAACCAGCAATGCTACCCCACCTCCTTTTCCTTTTATTCTATCCTTCCTGAATGTTGAATACCCTTGGATGTTGAGTTCCCAGCCCTGATCATCCTAGAGCCACATCTCTGTAATCCCAATCATATCATATTTGTTAACATCTATTTGCACAGTTAATAACAAAAGAGTAAATGAGCAGGAAGCCTGCCGCCAAGTTCTTTACAATGTCCTTCTGTGACATGCCATGTGGCAATGCACCCTAGCAGCTTGGGTTGATACCCTTTGCTTTTCTGTTGGGAGAAACACCTCACTTCTGCTAAGTGTCTTTTGTAGTGGCCTGACTAAGATCAGAAGTTCACAGTGTGGAAAATGCAGACACAAACCTTTATTCTACCACTCTGAGGCACAATCCTGCACCAATGAACTGTGCTGCCCACCTGCCTGATGAGGTTCTTCTGAAAATATCCATGAAACAGTGAAAGGTTAAATCACCAGAATTGTACTTTAAGGTCTAATTTATGTTTTTCACGACTCCTCTCAAAGGACTTTTATATTGTCAGAAGGTAATTTCAGCCATGGCACTTATACCAACAGCTTCATCAAATTAAACAGTTTGACAAGAGGGAGGCAGCATCACAATATGAGACACAGGTCCAGAATTTCCCTTACTGGGTTTTAACAAGGGACCCATTGTCAATGAGAATGCTTTAAACTTGGGATTTACATTAAAGGTAAACACAGAACATCACGGAATAAACACTCCAAAGTGAATTGCTGTTTGCACCTACCTGGGCATGAAATAAAGCAGCTAGAGAATTATCCTGTTAGTAATTAATTCATCTGGACTTGCTCCAAGGATTCACCCAGTCAGGAAAAACTCAGAGCTGAACAGGGGTATATTGTTTATTAGCTAAGTGCATGTGCTGCATGCAGCACAGTTCCTTTAGCCTGTTTATTTTGCTAATGTTTTTATGTTAATGTCTAAATAAAAGTGCATTGTGTTCAGGATTTGTGGTTCATTAACCACATGTTATAAGAACTATTCATTAAAATAATCATAGCACATTGGTTGTGGCGTAACAGTTACAGATTTCTTGTTGAGGGATATATTATTATTAGTCACTTGTCCCTCCTACACATGTGCTGTGTTTTCTTTTATTTATTGGATTGCATGCGGTTTAATAAAATTTGCCATGATTCCAGTCATTGTGCCTTCGACGGCACCTTATCTAATGTACTCGACCTGTTTAGTGGAGTTTGAATTAATCGAAAGGTAAGGCATAATAACTGGAATAAGCTATTACTTTTCCACCCTTAGTTGAGAAAAGATATTATAAATACAACAGTTCCTGTCTATAAAACTAACTGTGAAGACAAAGAAAAATGTTTGACGGCAAGCGGTATGTTATAGAGAAGGGGCTTTATATGTTTATTTAATGATGCAATCCTAACAATGCACATTATAATCTGAAGCTGGAAGAAGGGACATGTGTACTTCCCATGGCTGCCATTTAGTGAAGCATCTTTAGTGTTTAAGGATTATTTGACACCCATGTGAATGATCTATTTTTTGCCAGTTAGCTGACAAGGGTGCTGAATAAGAATATAAGTCAAGGTTGCCAAGTGTGTGATTCAGATCACTTAATAAAGGCTGATCTTATGGTCTGCATTATTTATGATCATGCAGGAGGGATTTTTGCTGAGTAAACCAAGTTGTACTCGTTCATTTTGCTTTTTTTTTGTATTGTTAACTTATGAACATGCCATACAAATGCATGAAAATGATGGACAGGTAAAGACCAACTTGTCCATTGAGTCTGTCCCATACCATCATGGTGTAAGATAACACCACGACCCCCATTACCCCCTACCCCACCCCCACCCCACTTCACCCAAAAGCAGCCACATAATATCCTGGGAAAGGCAAAAAACAGAGATAAAACCCTAGGCCAATTTAGGGGGAAAAAATCTGGGAAATTGCTCTCCAACCCCCCAAAGGTGATCAAAAGGTTTCAGGAGATTACAGTGACCACAAGTCACATCACCCAATACCGCATCTACCTTTTGTATTCTGTGAGGTCAGCCAGAGTTAGGAACTTGACCAGGTCCATTTTGAATGCTTACAGTGAGCCCACACTCATGGCTCGAGCCCATAACTTGTTCCAAAGCTTGCTGACCCTCTGTGAAAAGAAAAACCTCATGACATCAATTCTGGTTCAATGCTTACATGCATGTCCTCTGGCTCCTCCCCAAGTTATCTAACTCAAAACTCAAATAGCCTATCCACATAAACTAGAAATATTTCCTCCAATGGTCTGGTGAGTAAAGACACCTGTCTGGTATTGCTCCATATAGACCCTGTTATGTATGCAAATCTAGGTAACCTGTATCAAACCGCCACCAGAGGGCATACCTGTTGGAGTCCCAAGGGATACCAGCATCCCTTGGGAGCCCGTATATAAGCAGGCCTCCCATGCTGTACCAACACTCCGGAGTTTGAATAAAGGAGCTAAGGTCACACTTACTCATGTCTACAGTACTCAGCTACATTACTATATTATGAGCATAACAACTGGCGACGAGATAACGAACAATCACGCGAAAATGCAGAGAACTGTTGGTATCCTGGAGAAATTCTCAGAAGGGGACGATTGGGAGGCCTTCGTGGAGCGACTTGACTAATACTTCGTGGCCAACGAGCTGGAAGGGAGCGCGAACGCTGCCAAATCAAGGGCGATCCTCCTCACCATCTGTGGGGCAACAACCTATGTCCTCATGAAGAATCTTCTAGCTCTGGTGAAACCAACAACCAAATCGTATGAAAAACTGTGTACGCTGGTCTGGGAGCACCTAAATCCGAAGGAAAGCGTTCTGATGGCAAGGTATCGATTTTACACGTGTCAACGGTTTGAAGGCCAGGAAGTGGCGAGCTACGTCGCTGAACTAAGGCGCCTTGCAGGACATTGCGAATTCGATGGATTTATTGAGCAAATGTTAAGAGGCTTCTTTGTGCTTGGCATTGGCCATGAGGTTATCCTTTGCAAACTACTAACTGTTGAAAGAACGAATCTGAGCAAAGCCATAACGATAGCCCATGCATTTATGTCCACCAGCGATAACACCAAACAAATTTTGCAGCACAAAGAGGTTTCGGCAAGTACTGTACACAAAGTAACGTCGTTTTCAGGCAGGAATGCAAATGGCAGAACATACACGCCTGCAGCTGCACAAGCTCAGATGACTCAGAGTCCACCATCAAACGTTAATGCGAGGCAGTTAACACCTTGTTGGTGCTGCAGAGGTGATCATCGAGCCCACCAATGCCGCTTCAAACACTTGTGTGCAAAGGCTGTGGAACAATGAGACACCTCCAGCGAATGTGCAGACAAGCTGCAAACCCTGCAAACCACCACATTGCAGAGGAGGATCGATCCATGGTGGATCAGGCTGAACTAGAGACTTGAACCGAGGAGACAGAAGTGTATGGGGTAGACACCTTCACCACGAAATGTCCACCGATCATACTAAAAGTTGAACTGGACAGAATTCCAGTATCCATGGAATTGGACACGGGTGCAAGTCAGTCTATTATGAGCAAAAAGGCCTTCGACAGGCTGTGGTGCAACAAGGCACACAGGCCCAAGCTGAGCCCTATTCATACCAAGCTAAGAACTTACACTAAAGAGCTGATCCCTGTTATTGGCAGCGCAGCAGTAAAAGTCTCCTATGATGGAGCAGTGCTCAAACTCCCACTATAGATTGTACCAGGAGATGGCCCCACACTGTTCGACAGAACGGGAAAAATTCACTGGAACTGGGACGACATCTGAGTGCTCTCGTCCGTTAACGACGCCTCATGTGCCCAACTTCTGAGCAAGTTCCCGTCGTTGATTAAGCCAGACATCGGAAGTTTCTCTGGGGCGAAGGTACGGATCCACTTGGTTCCCGGTACATGACCCATCCACCACAAGGCACGAGCAGTGCCATATATGTTGCGCGAGAAAGTGGAAATTGAGCTGGACAGGCTGCAGTCAGAAGGCATCATCGCGATGGTGGAGTTCAACAAGTGGGCCAGTCCGATTGTTCCGGTTCTCAAAGGCGATGGCACGGTCAGAATTTGTGGGGACTATAAAGTAACGATTAACCGTTTTTCGCTACAGGACCCGTACCCGCTACTCAAGGCAGACGACCTATTTGCGACCCTGGCAGGAGGAAAGACGTTCACCAAGTTGGACCTGACCTCGGCCTTCATGATGCAGGAGCTGGCGGAATCTTCGAAAGGCCTCACCTGCATCAACACGCACAAAGGTCTGTTCATCTACAATAGTTGCCCGTTTGGGATTCGATCGGACGCGGCAATTTTTCAAAGGAACATGGAGAGCCTGCTAAAGTCAGTTCCGCACACTGTGGCTTTCCAGGACGACATACTGGTCACAGGTCGGGATCCATCAAACACTTGAAGAACCTGGAAAAGGTTCTAAGTTAGCTAGATCGCATGGGACTCAGATTGAAACGCTCGGTGTTTTTCCTGGCGCCAGAGGTTGAGTTCTTAGGGAGAAGAATTACGGCAGACGGCATCAGACCCACCGACGTCAAGACGGAGGCCATCAAGAACCCGCCGAGACCACAGAACGTGATGGAGCTGCGGTCATTCCTGGGACTTCTCAACTATTCTGGTCACTTCCTACACGGATTAAGTACCTTACTAGAACCCCTACATGTGCTGCTAGGCAAAGGAGATGACTGGGTATGGGGGAAATCGCAAGAGGCTGCATTTGAGAAAGCCAGAAATCTGTTATGTTCCAACAAATTGCTTGTTCTGTATGACCCATGTAAACATTTAGTGCCAGCTTGCGATGTGTTTTCGTACGGGGTTGGGTGTGTGTTACAACAAGCAAATGAATCAGGAACATTGCAACCGGTCGCCTATGCATCCAGGAGTTTGTCCAAGGCCGAAAGGGCCTACAGCATGATTGAAAAAGAAGCTCTGGCATGCATGTACGGGGTGAAAAAATGCACCAGGATCTGTTCGGTCTCAAGTTTGAGCTAGAAACTGACCATTAGCCGCTCATATCGCTATTCTCAGAGAGCAAAGGGATTAATACCAATGCCTCTGCCCGCATCCAAAGATGGGTGCTCACACTGTCTGCATATAACTATGTAATTCACCACAGGCCAGGCACAGAGAACTGGGCTGATGCTCTCAGTCAGCTACCATTGCCCACCACCGGGGTGGAAATGGCACAGCCTGCAGACTTGCTCTTGGTGATGGATGCATTTAAAAACGAAAAGTCATCTGTTACGGCCCGCCAGATCAGGACCTGGACCAGCCAGGATCCTTTACTGTCCCTTGTAAAAAACTGTGTCCTCCATGGGAGCTGGTCCAGCGTCCCAGCGGAGATGCATGAAGAGATTAAGCCGTTCCAGCGATGCAAAGATGAAATGTCCATACAGGCGGACTGTCCTTAGTGGGGTAATCATGTGGTTTTGTCTAAGAAAGGCAGGGAAACGTTCAAAAGCGACCTACACAGTACCCACCCAGGCATTGTAATGATGAAAGCTATAGCCAGACCCCATGTGTGGTGGCCCGGCATCGACTCAGATTTAGAGTCATGAGTGCGCCAGTCCAACACTTGCTCTCAACTGAGCAATGCACCGCTAAGTTTGTGGTCATGCCCCTCCAAACCGTGGTCTAGGATCCACGTTGACTTTGCGGACCCGTTTCTAGGCAAAATATTTTTGGTTGTTGTGGATGCTTATTCAAAATGGATTGAGTGTGTAATAATGTCAGTAAGCACGTCCACTGCCACCATCAAAAGCCCACGAGCCATGTTCGCCATGCCTGCCTGATGTCCTTGTCAGCGACAATGGGCCGTGCTTCACTAATGCTGAATTCAAGAAATACACGACCCGCAATGGGATCAAGCACATCTCATCTGCCCCGCTCAAGCCTGCATCCAATGGCCAGGCAGTACGGGCAGTCCAAAACATCAAGCAAAGTTTGAAACGTGTGTCGGAAGGCTCCCTGCAGACCCGCCTGTCCCGAGTCTGCTCAGCTACCGTACCAGACCCCACTCGCTCACCGGTGTTCCCCCAGCCGAGCTGCTTATGAAAAGGGCGTTCGAAACAAGGCTCTCTCTTGTCCAACCTGACCTCCATGATCACGTCGAGGGCAGGCAACATCAACAAAGCATGTACAATGATCGCGCAAACTTGTCACGCGATATTCAAGTCAATGACCCTGTGTTTGTACTCAACTATGGACATGGTCCCAAATGGCTTGCTGGCACTGTCGTAGCCAAAGAAGGGAGTAGGGTGTTTGAGATCAAACTTGCAAATGGACTAACTTGCAGAAAGCATTTGGACCAAACCAAACTGCGAGCAGCCACGAGCAACCTGAAGAGGACACCACCAACTTCGACTCTCCAACACACACATATGTGGCAACCGATATCATGGTTGACCACGAAGCTGAACTCACCATCCCCAGCAGCCCAGCGAAGAACCAACCAACTCACCCACACCTGCATTTGTAGCGAGACGATCGACAAGGGAGCGGAAAGCCCCAGATCGTCTCACCCTGTAAATAAGTGTACTATTGACTTTGGGAGGGATTGATGTTATCTTTGCAACCCTCGGTAACCTGTATCATACCGCCACCAGAGGGCATACCTGTTGGAGTCCCAAGAGATCCCAGCATCCCTTGGGAGCACTGAATATAAGCAGGCCCCCCCCCCATGCTGTACCAACACTCTGGAATTTGAATAAAGGAGCTAAGGTCACACTTACTCATGTCTACAGTACTCAGTTACATTATTTTATTATGAGCATAACGACCCGAAGGTCCCAGGTTCAACTTTTGGTGGGTGCTGAGTTAACTGATCTCAGCTGGGGCAACATATAGAATTGGCGTAGGACCTTTGGGTTGTGGGTTAGCTTGGGTTCCCAATCCAAAACCATGCTGGAAAGTGCATCAGTGGATGCCAGGTGAGAGTAATAGCATATATTAAAGACTGAATAAATATTGCTGCTGTAAATTTCTCTGGTTTAATGTTTTAATCTTCCTTCCATCCACCACTTATTAGGATAGGGGTTAAAGCAGTTTCTTGGGAGGGAATTCTCGGCTGGATGAATCCACAGAGCCGAAATTGCCCTCCGCCCCAAACAGGGCGGATAATTCAAATTAAGTGATGATTCTCCGCCTGAATCGATGGGGCGGAGAATCGATCGGAATTGTCCTCTTTTTTGTAAAAAAATAATTGTGGCAGTGTTTGGGGTGTCATCAGCTGAGCACGTCAAAAGGGTCAGCTTTGTGAGGAGGCCTGTCACATTGGCAGATGACAGTTTAAAAGACACACAGTAAGATCCTGCAAACAGCAATGAAACAAAATGCCAGTTAATCTGCTTTTGGTAGAGGACATCATGAAGACTCTCTGTTCTTCTTCAAATTGTGCCACAAGATCATTATCTTTGGCCCAGAATGTGTGGCCCTGATGAGGGCAAACTGGCAGCGTTCGCCATCATTTCACCTTTGAAGCTTAGTGCAATTTCAGGATTTAGCCCATGTGCGGCCTAACCCGGAAATCCTGAAGTTGCAGTCTGTCATTCACTGCTCTTCCACAGGCTGTAATGTCCCTCCCCGCCAGCACCGCCCCCTCCCCCCACCCTGCACCCCCCCACCCGCCTCAGAGCTGGAAATCTGTGTAATCTGTCAAATTATGAAAACTGACAAAAACTTTGGCTATGCTTCAGTATTACCGCTGTTAAATTCCCGCATTAAAAGTTAGACCCTTTTGGATGAGGTGTAACTGGGGATTTAACAATGTGTTGACTAATAAACAAAGTTATGGCCCTGAAAAACAAATTTTAATTTTGTGGAGTGTTAAATTTATCCATTTTAATAAAAATTTTTAAGAAACTTAAAAAAAATTTTTGTTAAAAGTTTGTTCATCTTTATTTCAGGTTTGCCTTTTCCCAATATGAGAGCCTCAATCTTTGTTATGCTCTCTCTAACATTTTTAAAAAGTTAGATTCAAAGGAGCTTACCCACTTCTTGGTTTGCCGACTGTGAGAATTCTGTGTTTTGATTGGCTGCTTAGACAGCTTGTTGAGGTCACAGCAGCTCTTCGCTGGGAATCCCCATTAACTTGCATTGATTTCAGTTACACGTCGGAAAAGCCGAACCTCTCGCCACAGAGATTGCGAGATCTTTGTGGAAAGATTACTTTGTGGCCAGCTGCAAAAGCTTTTACTTCGCCGCTGACCACAAATTACGAGCCAATATCTTTAAGAGGGAGATGGGACCTCAGCTTACAGTCTCATCCAAAGATCAGTAACTCTGAATATAGCACGCCATCAGCACTCCACTGAATTGTCGGTCGAGATTTTGTGCTCAAGTCCACCCTGGAGTGGGGCTTGAACCCACATCCTTCTAACTCAGAGGCAAGAGACTACCAATTGACAGTTTGTAGTTTGTCGATAGCTGTAAATCAACATGTTGCATTGATATGGCATTCCCTGCAGTGTGTTGCAAGGCAGTAACACATTGGAGTGCTAAGTTGATAGAATAAACTGTAAAAACAAAAGGATCAAGTGCTTCATTATTATAATTTCAACCCAAAACATGCCATTACCTTGAAACACACTGAGGAATGTATCATGCTTGGAAATTTGGGGGTGTATCTTCTTCTGTTTCCTAACTTTGGGTAAAAAGTAGAGGTTGTATAAAGTAATGTTGCCCAGTGATATTCCTTGATGCAGGAATATTTCATGGTGATATTCCCTGATGTTGATTTCTTGTGGATATTTTGCCATCTTCTGCATGGGCTTCACCATTAAATTCTGATTGGTATTTTTGTGAACTTGAAGTAATATTCTATGGTTTTTACATATTTGTCATGTTCTTATTCACAAGATGATGTAATATCTTATTAGTTTTAGTGGGGGAGAGGGGGTTATACTAAATCACTGTTCAATATCAATGCCTTTTGTATTTTCTGTATAATGATTACTGACCTGAATTAACATTACATTTTTTGTGAAAATGGCTGAAGGTTTAGCAAAGAAAGAGCAGTATTTAATTTGCTTGCTTTTACAATGCAGCACTTTTTTTTAATTAGAAGAAAATCCTGCACTGCATGCTAAAAGAAGTCAATTTTAATTAATATGCACTGATGCAAATTGTACATTGACAGCTTTCGTGCGGAGTTTGTCTCTGTCTCCATGCAGACAGAACACAGCACCATCATGGCCAGGTGTAGTAATCAACATGCGAGCACTGCCAGCAGCTTCTTTTCTCCTTCAGTCTATATCCCCGAGCAACTAATTTAAATGCAGACAAACCACAAAAGCCCTGGCACAACCATGGCTGGGCATTTCGAGAGCAGCCATGGCCTGAAGGTATGTGGAGTCTGGTGGTCCTTTACTTCTTGTTTTTTTTTTCATGTAATGAAACTGAGTGAGGATTCAGGCGCAAATCTTGATGCACCATGGGAGTTCAAAGAGTCATTGAGGTTAGAACAACATTGCTGAAAAGAAGAAGAGAAATGATCTGCTTAATGATGCTACAAATGTTAAGGAGGTGGGTCTCTCGAAAGTATGTACCTGCTGATAACCCCAGTGCATCTGGTGCTAATTGTTCTAATTCTCTCAACTGACTCCAGAACACATTCTCTTCTCATTTCCCTTACACAATGTAATAGGCATATTAATGCCATTTGTATTTTCTGTATAATGATTACTGCTTTCTGCAGACGATGTGGGCAAACCGTACATTACTGCAGAGAGGCAAGATACGGTGGGAACGATCAGCTAAATGCTTCAATTAATAGTACTCTTAAAAGAACTGTGCAGGTGGGGTGCTGGGGATAGCAACACGATGGTTCACATCGAACTTAGAACAGCAACGTGAGGGTTCTCCGTAACTTAGGTGGAAGAGCTGTGGAAACTGAAGCAAGATTGCATAAACACAAAACTTAGGTGGTTTATCCAGGATTTCTACGGCTCTTCTGCCGAAGTTTCAGAGGACGAGCGACCGAACCTCCGTAGAATTATGCCGCAAATAATTAAAAATCTCATGAGACCAATTTCAGTAACCAGCATATATTTTAAGTTGCATTATTCTTACTTGCCCTGCAAGGAAACTGATTGTATTCAGTACTTCACTCAAAGATTTAAGTGCTGGTAATTTTCCACAGAGGTTCTCCTGATTGTCTGCTGCAGCTTCAGTGGAGGAGCTGTGGAAACCCCAGAAAAACAACATAAGCACAATTTCTCAGGGTTTTTTCTGTCTCTTCTGTCCCAGAAAAATGGCACAACCTTTTCCAAGGATATTCACAGCTCTTTGCTGAATTTACAGCAGATGGGTGGAAGATAGCCCACAGAAATTCATCCCCAAAGTTTTTCTGTTACCATTGTGTCTGTGTTTGCAGGTCATTATAACCTCACTGTTACAGTACTGATCTCCAGTTTTGTGATTAACGGGAACTACTATCATATTGCAAGACTGAGGTCACCATAACTTGCACATGTTAGCTGATTTTATTATCTTTGTAAAATCAATAATTCTCTATCAGTTGGAGATGTGAATGGTGAGCTATTTGAATTATTAACTTCAAGCCTGAATAAGTATGATTATTCTCATCCTCAAGCACAGTCTATTGATGCTCCAACACCTTGTGCTACAGAATGAGTGGACGTTGCCACTATTTGCCAAAAAATAAGTTATTCGCAAGATAATAATGGACGAGGAATTCAGCCCAGCTTAGCTCATGCATCTTGATCACAACAACAACAGCTTGGATTTATATTGCACCTTTAATGTAGTAAAACATCCCAAGATGCTTCACAGCAGTGTTGTCAAACAAAATTTCACACTGAACCAAATAAAGAGATATTAGGGCAGGTGACCAAAAGCTTGGTCAAAGAGGTAGGGCTGAATTTTCATGGGGAAGGCAGGTTGAGGGCGAGCGGCTCTGATGTGACTTTAATGGCAGGGCCTGATTTGTATCTGAAGCCTCAGTTTCTAGCCCGCAGCCAGCCAGATTGAGAGGCTGGCTGACTTCGGGCTGGTAGGCCTGCGGCACTAGGCTGCACAGAGGAAGTAGGGAGGGATTGGGTGGGGGCCAGTGCCCGCCCCCGATGGGGGGAGATGCGGTACCTTATCGTGGGGGTGGGTTAGGCAGGGACCCTGGATCCAGGAGTTAGGCATAAAGGCACTTACCTCCTGGATCCCTTAAACCCGCCTTTGCTATACCTGTCAGGTTTTACAAATTGTGTAAAACCCATCCACATGCAGTTAAAAACAAAATGGTGATTAAAAAAAGTCTTCCAACCATATTATAATATTTAAATTGATAGCCCGCCTTCTGGAAGTGAGTTGGTCGCCTGCCCCCATCCAGTCTCCTGTCCCCTGTCCCACTTTCATTAAAACCGGAAGTGAGTGGGTTAGAGGTGGGTTCAGGTCGGGAATCCCATTTTTAACAATATATTATCCTCACGTTCCGAAACCACCCATTTTTTTAGGTTAACGTTCCCCTGAAGGTTTTATGGAGCGTTTTAAAGTAGGAAAGAGAGGTAGAGAGGTAGATAGGTCTAGAGAGGGAATTCCAGGTCTTATGGTTCTGGCAGCTGAAGGTATGGCCGTCACTGGTGGAGCAAATAAAATTGGGGATGCTCAAGAGGCCAGAATTGGAGGAGCACAGATAACTTGGACTGTTGTAGGGCTGGAGGAGGTTACAGAGATAGGGAGGGGCAAGGCCATGGAGGGATTTAAAACAAGGATGAGAATTTTAAAATTGAGATGTTGCTTAACCGGGAGTAAATGTGAGACAATCAATACAGGTTGATGGGTGAACAGGACTTGGTGCGCGTTAGGACACAGGAGCAGAGTTTTGGATGAGCTCAAGTTTACGGAGGGTAGAATGAGGAAGCGTGGCCAGGAGTTCATTGGAATAGTCGAGTCACAATAAAACAAAAGCATAGAAGAGGTATTCGTCAGCAGATGAGCTGAGGCAGGAGCGGTGTCATGCAATGTTATGGAGGAGGAAATAGATGCTCTTAGTGAGGGCATGGATATGTGTTCGGAAGCTCATATCAGGGTCAACTATAACACCAAGGTTATGAATAGTCTGGTTCAGCCTTAGATGGTTGCCAGGGAACAGGATGGAGTCGGTGGCTAGGGAAAGAAGTTTGTGGAACGGAACGAAGATAATGGCTTTGGTCTTCCAAATATTTCATGGAATCATAGAATCGTAGAAGTTTACAGCATGAAAGAAGGCTGTTGTGTATGGAGAAAGAGTCAGACTGAACACTGTGAGCTCAAAGTAAAGTGTAACCTTAGTCTTTTATTGCAGGTCTCCGGAGTGCCTCTCCATCCTGTAAAGTCTCCTTAAATACCTGTGCTCCCAAGGGATTATGAGATCCCTTGGGACTCCAGGGGATCAGTCCTCTGGTGGCTGTACAGAGTAAATACAAGTTTACATATATAACAACATTCGCCCCCAAAGTCAATAGGGTAACTATTTACAATGTGAATCAATCTGGGGCCCTTCTTGCCCTGGTTGATCGTCTCGGTGTGAAAGCTGGTGTTGTTGAATCATTTGTTGGGCCCTCGCTGGGCTGCTGTGCAGCTGGCCTTGCTGGGCTGCCTGGTGTGTTGGGCCCTGTATCATCATAGGCAATTCCTCGAATCGAGGATGACTTGCTTCCACATCAAAAAGTTCACAGGTGTTTCAATGATGGACCTAAAATTCCAGGTCTGAACTAAATCTTGAAGGGTGGAAGATGCCTGTGCGTGGATTTTATAACGTGTGGTGACCGTTGCACACCAGCCACCACACGGACTTGACAGAGCTAGAGCTTGGTCCAGTAGCAAGGATTAATCAAGACAACTGGAGACCTGCTCTGCTGCATAGACCTAGTGCGCACACATATCGCAATGTGGCCTGGCCCGTGCTGTCCCTGGGCCCATGTCTCTTCTGGGCCCCAAACTCATGCCTCTCCTGGGCCCCGATCACGTCCCTCTACAATCTCTGGCCGCTCCTTCGCCCCGACCTCGCCGCTCCTGCTGTACCTACCCATGCTCCAATCACTGACCTGGACCTTGGTAACGTCCCTTTTCACTGGCGTTGCTCTCCTGCTCCAGCACGTGCTGGGCCTTGCTGGGCTGCTGTGGATGATGGGTTCTGCTTCGTGGTCAACCATGGTGCCGGTTGCCACTGGTGTGTATGTTGGGGGATCAAAAAATGTAGGGTCCAAGGTGGGTTGCTCAGGATAGTCTGTGAATCTGAGTTTGATTTGGTCCAAGTGTTTCCGGTGAATGAGTCCATTTGAAAGTTTGACCTGAAACACCCTGCTCTCCTCTTTGGCCACAACAGTGCCGGGAAGCCACTTGGGACCTTGTCCTTAATTCAATTGACTTAGTTTTTTTTTGTTTTTGACTGGTTTAATGTAAACCGAAGCATCACTACTCTATCACTGGATACACTTTATTCCTTTTTTAACTGTAATGCTTCTGTGTTGTGTTAGGTTTTGTTTTTTTTTAACGGAGAACTCCGTGATACAGTTGCACAGCACCTCGTGTCAACTGGACTCTGCTGAGGACTTCCGTTCCAGTGAATGTAGCAGAAACCTGTCTGCAAACTTTGCTGACAGGATCATTGATTTCAATCTCACATGACAAATTTGCGCTATCATGGTATGCACTTTGTTGAAGCTGCCTGCTCTCTACCTGTTCATGTAAATCAGGGTGAACTAACGAGAGCCTTGTCTTAATTGTTCTTTTCATGAGCAGTTCAGCAGGTGGGATCCCAGTGAGTGAGTGGGATCTCGTGCAGTAGCTAAGCAGGACTCGGGATAGGCGAGTCTGCAGTGAGCCTTCTGTTACCCTCTTCAAGCCTTGCTTGATGGTTTGCACTGCTCTCTCTGCCTGACCATTGGATACTGGTTTAAACGGGGCAGATGTGACATGTTTGATCCCGTTACAGGTCATGAATTCTTTGAACTCAGCACTGGTAAAACATGGCCCATTGTCGCTCAATAGGACATCGGGTAAGCCATGTGTGGCAAACATGGCCCGCAGGCTTTCAGTAGTGGCAGCAGACGTGCTAGCCGACATTATCTCACATTCAATCCACTTGGAGTACGCGTCTACAACCACAAGGAACATTTTACCCAAGAACGGGCCTGCATAGTCGACGTGTACGCTAGACCACGGTTTGGAGGGCCAAGACAATAAACTTAGCGGCGCCTCCCTGAGTACATTGCTTAACTGCGAGCATGTATTACATCTGTGAACGCAGGACTCTAAGTCCGCATCGATACCGGACTACCACACGTGGGATCTGGCTATTGCTTTCATCATTACAATGCCTGGGTGGGTACTGTGGAGGTCATTGATGAAGGTGTCTCTGCCCTTCTTGAGGACCACTACTCGATTTCCCCACAGAAGGCAGTCTGCCTGTATAGACATTTAATCTTTGCGTCGCTGGAACGGCTTTATCTCTTCCTGCATTTCCACTGGGACACTGGACCAGCTCCCGTGAAGCACACAGCTTTTGACTAGAGTTAATAAGGGGTCCTGGCTTGTCCAGGTTTTGATCTGCCAGGCAGTGACAGGTGATTGTTCACTCTCAAATGCTTCCATAACCATGGCTAGATCTGCGGGCTGCGCCATTGGAGGGCAAAGGCAGCCTACTGAGAGCATCGGTGCAGTTTTCTGTGCCTGGCCTGTGGCGGATGGCGTAGTTGTATGCGGACAACGTGAGCGCCCATCTCTGGAAGCGGGCCGATACGTTGGTATTTATCCCTTTACTCTCGGAAAACAGGGATATAAGTGGCTTATGGTCAGTTTCCAATTCGAATTTTAGCCCAAACAGGTATTGATGCATTTTCTTTACCCCATAGACACACGCTAACTCTTCTTTTTCAATCATGCTGTAGGCTCTCTCAGCCTTAGACACACTACTGGATGTATAAGCAACTGGTTGCAGTTTCCCGAAATCATTACCTTGTTGCAATACACACCCGACGCCATATGACGACGCATCACATGCTGGCACCAAACACTTACATGGATCATACAACACAAGCAATTTGTTTGAGCATAATAATTTCTCTCTTTTACAAAGGCATTTTCTTGGCTTTTGCCCCAAACCCATTCGCCCCCTTTTCGTAGTAAGACATGTAGTGGTTCTAGCAGTGTGTTGAGACCCGGTAAGAAGTTACCAAAGTAGTTCAAGAGTCCCAGAAATGACCCCACCTCCATCACGTTCTGCAGCCTCGGTGCGTTCTCGATTGACTCCGTCTTCGCGTTTGTGAGCCTGATGCCGTCCACCGCAATCCTCCTTCTGAAGAACTCTACTTCAGGCACCAGGAAAACACACTTCGAGCATTTTAACCTGAGCCCCACGCGGTTGAGTCGACTAAGAACCTCCTCCAGGTTCTGCAGGTGCTCGACTCTGTTCCGACCTGTGACCAAGATGTTGTCCTCAAAGACTACGGTGTGCGGGACCGACCTCAGTAAACTTTCCATGTTTCTCTGGAATATTGCCGCCGCTAATCGGATTCCAAATGGGCATCTGTTATAAACAAAAAGGCCCTTGTGCATGTGAGAGCCTTCGATGATTCCTCCAGTTCCTGCGTCATGTAGGCTGAAATCAGATCCAGCTTCGTGAACATCTTTCCTCCCGCCAGCATTGCAAAGAAGTCGTCAGCTTTTGGTAGTAGGTATTGGTCCTGCAGGGAGAAACGATTGATAGTTACTTTGTAATCGCCACAGATTCTGACGGTGCCGTCTCCCTTGAGGACTGAGACAATAGGACTGGCCCACTCGCTGAACTCGATCGGTGAAATGATGCCCTCTCTTTGCAGCCGGTCTAGCTCGATTTCTATCCTTTCTCTTATCATGTACAGTGCTACTCTCGCCTTGTGATGGATGGGTCGCGCTCCCGAAATTAGGTGGATCTGCACTTTTGGTCCTTGCAATTTCCCGATGCGTGGTTCGAACAGCGAAGGAAATTTGTTTAAGACCTGGGCACACGAAGTGTCATCAGCAGGCAATAGCGCTCAGACGTTGTCCCAGTTCCAGTGTATACTTTCCAGCCAGCTCCTGCTGAGCAGCGTGGGACCATCGCCCAGTACCACCCAGAGTGGTAGCTTCTGCACTGCTCCATTGTAGGAGACCTTTATGGTAGCACTGCCGATTACAGGAATCAGTTCTTTCGTGCAAGTTCTTAGTTTTGTGCGAACTGGAGTTAAGACTGGCCTTGAGGCCTTGTTACACCACAACCTTTCGAAATTCTTTTTGCCCATGATGGTCTTGCTCCATTGACACCGGGAGTCCATTTAGTTCAACATTCAGCATTATCGGGGGACAATTCGTGGTGAATGTGTGCACCCCATGTACCTCTGCCTCCTCTATCTGAGGCTCTGGTTCGTCGTGATCCTCCGTGGATCTGTCTTCCTCTGCAACATGGTGGTTTGCAGGTTTACCAGGCTTAGCTGTTTGCCTGCACACGTTGGAGGTGTCCTATTGTTCCACAGCCCTTGCAAACGTACTCTTTGAATCCGCATGAATGGAAACAATGGTCACCCCCGCAACACCATCAACGTGTTAATGGCCTTGCATTCAACACCCTTAATGGTGTAATCTGAGTCATCTGCGGATGTGTAGCTGCAGGTATATGTGGCCTGCCCTGTACGTTACGATACAAAAACAACATCACTTTGTTCACAGTACTTGTGTGCTGAGAGATTTGCTTCATATTGTCACTGGTGGCAATGAACGCCTGGGCTATCGCTATGGCCTTACTCAAGGTTGGGGTCTCTACAGTCAAAAGCTTGCAAAGTATGGTTTCGTGGCCAATGCCAAGTACGAAAAAGTCTCTGAGCATGTGCTCTAAATGTCCTTTAAATTCGCAATGTCCTGCAAGGCGCCTTAGCTCGGCAACATAACTCGCCACTTACTGGCCTTCAAACCTTTTGTAGTTGTAGAACCGGTACCTCGCCATCAGAACGCTTTCCTTCTGGTTCAAATGCTCTTGGACCAGTGTGCACAAATCGTTGTACAATTTCTCCGTGGGTTTCGCTGGAGTGAGCAGATTCTTCATGAAGCCATACGTTGGTGCTCCACAGACGGTGAGGAGTATCGCCCTTCATTTGGCAGAGCTCTCTTCCCCATCTATCTCATTGGCCACGAAGTATTGGTCGAGTCGCTCCACAAAAGTTTCCCAATCATCTCCCTCCCTCCAGGATGCCCACTGTTCTCTGCATCTTTGGGTTCACTATCTGTATCTCATCGCCAATTGTTGTGTATGGAGAACACTGTGAGCTCAAAGTAAAGTGTGACCTTAATTTATTGTAGGTCTCCAGAGTGCCTCTCCAAGCTGTGAAGCCTCCTTAAATACCTGTGCTCCCAAGAGATTATGGGATCTCTTGGGACTCCAGGGGATGAGACCTCTGGTGGCTGTACAAAGT
The DNA here is from genome assembly GCF_044704955.1 of Pristiophorus japonicus. NCBI lineage: Eukaryota > Metazoa > Chordata > Chondrichthyes > Pristiophoridae > Pristiophorus > Pristiophorus japonicus. The sequence goes on along the minus strand of NC_091977.1, from coordinate 466,317,214 downwards.
AAATACAAGTCCACATATATAACAGAGGCCATATCGATCCATCGTGTCTGCGTCGGCCGACCAAGAGCTATCCAGCCCAATCCCACTTTCCAGCTCTTGGTTCCTAGCCTGTAGATTACGGCACTTTAAGGGCACATCCAAGTATTTTTTAAATGTGGTGAGGCTTTGAGTTCCAGATCCCCAGCATTCTCTGGGTAAAGATATTTCCCCTCCTATCTCCTCTAAACCTCCCCCCAATTACATTAAATCTATGTCCCCTGGTTGTTGACCCCTCTCCCGAGGGAAACAGGTCCTTCCTATGCTTTCTGCCCTATGAAATAGCAGTTGGAGGAAATTTATGCTCATCCAGGACTGGATGTCAGACAAGCAGCCAGACAATTTAGAGAGAGTGGTGGGGCCAAGGCAGATGGTGATGAGATAGACCTGGGTGTTATCAACGTATATGTAGAAACTAATGCTGGGTTTTCAGATGGCATTACCCAGGGTCAGCATGTAGATGAGAAATAGGAGGGAGTCAAGGATAGATTCTTAGGAGATGCCAGAGGTAATGGTGTGGGAGTGGGAAGAGAAGCTATTGCCGGTGATTCTCTGGCAAAGCTTGGATAGATAAGAATGGAAACAGGCAGGGCACTCCTATCCAGCTAGACGACGGTGGAGAGGCGTTGGAGGAGGCTGATGTGGTCAATATGTCTAAGGCAACAGACAGGTCGAGAAGTACAAGGAGGATTGTTTACCTTTGTCACATCACATAGGATGCCATTTGTAACTTTGATTAGAGACATTTCGGTATTGTGGCAGGGATGGTAACCTGATTGGACATATTCAAACATCGAGAGCAGCGTGAGTGACGTGGGTATAAGGAGCAGTAGAGGCCCGAGAGCAGCGAGAGCAGCGTGAGGGGTGAAAGCGACGAGAGGGGTGAGAGCGGGGAGAGGGGTGAGAGCGGGGAGAGGGGTGAGAGTGGCGAGAGGGGCGAGAGTGGCGCGAGGGGTGAGAGTGGTGAGAGGGGCGAGAGCGGGGAAAGGGGCGAGAGCGGGGAGAGGGGCGAGAGTGGCGCGAGGGGTGAGAGTGGCGAGAGGGGTGAGAGCGGCGAGAGGGGTGAGAGTGGCGAGAGGGGCGAGAGTGTCGAGAGGGGTGAGAGCGGCGAGAGGGGCGAGAGTGGTGAGAGGGGCGAGAGCGGCGAGAGGGGTGAGAGCGGCGAGTGGGGCGAGAGTGGCGAGAGGGGCGAGAGCGGCGAGTGGGGCGAGAGGGGCGAGAGGGGCGAGAGGGGCGAGAGCGGCGAGAGGGGCGAGAGGGGCGAGAGAGGCGAGAGTGGCGAGAGGGGCGAGAGGGGCGAGAGAGGCGAGAGTGGCGAGTGGGGTGAGAGCGGCGAGTGGGGTGAGAGGGGCGAGAGGGGCGAGAGCGGCGAGTGGGGTGAGAGCGGCGAGTGGGGTGAGAGGGGCGAGAGGAGCAAGAGCGGCGAGTGGGGTGAGAGGGGCGAGAGGGGCGAGAGTGGTGAGAGCGGCGAGTGGGGTGAGAGGGGCGAGTGGGGCGAGAGTGGCGAGAGGGGCGAGAGCGGCGAGTGGGGCGAGAGGGGCGAGAAGGGCGAGAGCGGTGAGTGGGGCGAGAGGGGCGAGAGGGGCGAGAGCGGCGAGTGGGGTGAGAACGGCGCGTGGGGTGAGAGGGGCGAGTGGGGCGAGAGTGGCGAGAGGGGTGAGAGGGGCGAGTGGGGCGAGAGTGGTGAGAGGGGTGAGAGAGGCGAGTGGGGCGAGAGTGGCGAGAGGGGCGAGAGCGGCGAGTGGGGCGAGAGGGGCGAGAGGGGCGAGAGCGGCGAGTGGGGCGAGAGGGGCGAGAGGGGCGAGAGCGGCGAGTGGGGTGAGAGCGGCGAGTGGGGTGAGAGGGGCGAGAGTGGCGAGAGGGGCGAGAGGGGCGAGAGCGGCGAGTGGGGTGAGAGGGGCGAGAGTGGCGAGAGGGGCGAGAGGGGCGAGAGGGGCGAGAGTGGCGAGAGGGGCGAGAGGGGCGAGAGGGGCGAGAGCGGCGAGTGGGGTGAGAGGGGAAAGAGGGGCGAGAGTGGCGAGAGGGGCGAGAGTGGCGAGAGGGGCGAGAGCGGCGAGTGGGGTGAGAGGGGCGAGAGTGGCGAGAGTGGCGAGAGGGACGAGAGGGGGGAGAGGGGTGAGAGGGGGGAGAGGGGCGAGAGGGGGGAGGGGGAGAGCGGCGAGAGCGGCGAGTGGGGCGAGAGGGGCGAGAGTGGGGAGAGGGACGAGAGTGGGGAGAGGGGCGAGAGTGGCGAGAGGGGGGAGAGGGGCGAGAGGGGCGAGAGTGGCGCGAGGGGTGAGAGTGGTGAGAGGGGCGAGAGCGGGGAAAGGGGCGAGAGGGGTGAGAGCGGCGAGAGGGGTGAGAGTGGCGAGAGGGGCGAGAGGGGCGAGAGGGGCGAGAGGGGCGAGAGTGGCGCGAGGGGTGAGAGTGGTGAGAGGGGCGAGAGCGGGGAAAGGGGCGAGAGGGGTGAGAGCGGCGAGAGGGGTGAGAGTGGCGAGAGGGGCGAGAGGGGCGAGAGGGGCGAGCGGGGCGAGAGGGGCGAGCGGGGCGAGAGGGGCGAGAGGGGCGAGAGGGGCGAGAGGGGCGAGAGGGGCGAGAGTGGCGAGAGGGGGGAGAGGGGCGAGAGGGGCGAGAGTGGCGCGAGGGGTGAGAGTGGTGAGAGGGGCGAGAGCGGGGAAAGGGGCGAGAGGGGTGAGAGCGGCGAGAGGGGTGAGAGTGGCGAGAGGGGCGAGAGGGGCGAGAGGGGCGAGCGGGGCGAGAGGGGCGAGAGGGGCGAGAGGGGCGAGAGGGGCGAGAGTGGCGAGAGGGGCGAGAGGGGCGAGAGTGGCGAGTGGGGAGAGGGGCAAGAGCAGCGTGAGGGGCGAAAGCGGCGAGAGGGGGGAGAGGGGCGAGCGGGGAGAGGGGCGAGAGGGGCGAGAGGGGCGAGAGAGGGGAGAGGGGCGAGAGGGGCGAGAGGGGCGAGAGGGGTGAGAGGGGCGAGCGGGGAGAGGGGCGAGAGGGGCGAGAGGGGCGAGAGGGGTGAGAGGGGCGAGAGGGGCGAGTGGGGAGAGGGGCAAGAGCAGCGTGAGGGGCGAGAGCAGGGAGAGGGGCGAGAGGGGGGAGAGGGGCGAGCGGGGAGAGGGGCGAGAGGGGGGAGAGGGGCGAGCGGGGAGAGGGGCGAGAGGGGCGAGCGGGGAGAGGGGCGAGAGGGGCGAGTGGGGAGAGGGGCAAGAGCAGCGTGAGGGGCAAGAGCGGCGAGAGGGGGGAGAGGGGCGAGAGGGGTGAGAGGGGCGAGCGGGGAGAGGGGCGAGAGGGGAGAGGGGCGAGAGGGGCGAGAGAGGTGAGGGGGCGAGCGGGGAGAGGGGTGAGAGGGGCGAGTAGGGAGAGGGGCAAGAGCAGCGTGAGGGGCGAGAGCAGCGAGAGGGGGGAGAGGGGTGAGCGGGGAGAGGGGCGAGAGGGGCGAGAGGGGCGAGAGGGGTGAGAGGGGCGAGCGGGGAGAGGGGCGAGAGGGGCGAGTGAGGAGAGGGGCAAGAGCAGCGTGAGGGGCGAGAGCGGCGAGAGGGGGGAGAGGGGCGAGCGGGGAGAGGGGCGAGAGGGACGAGAGGGGCGAGCGGGGAGAGGGGCGAGAGGGGCGAGTGGGGAGAGGGGCAAGAGCAGCGTGAGGAGCGAGAGTGGCGAGAGGGGTGAGAAGGGCGAGAGCGGCGAGAGTGGCGAGCGGGGGAAGTGGGGCAAGAGGGGCGAGAGCGGGGAGAGCGGCATGAGCGGAGCAAGGGGTGGGATGGGCGAGAGGGGCGCGAGGGGCGAGAGGGGCAAGAGCGGCAAGAACAGCGTGAGGGGCGAGAGGGGCGAGAAGGGCGAGATGGGCGAGAGGGGCGAGAGGGGTGAGAGGGGTGAGAGGGGTGAGAGCTAGTAGAGCGGGGAGAATGGGGAGAAGGGTGAGAGGGGCGAGAGCGAAGCGAGGGGTGAGGCGGTGAGAGGGGCGAGAGGGGTACGAGTGGTGAGAGCAGGTAGAGGGGTATGAGGGGCGAGAGGGGCGAGAGAGATGAGAGCGGGGAGAGGGACGAAAGCAGCGCGAGGGACGCGAGCGGAGCGAGGGGCGAGAGGGGCACAAGTGGTGAGAGCGGGTAGAGGGGCGAGAGCAGGGAGTGGGGCGAGAGGGGCGAGAGCGGTGAGAGGGCGAGAGGGAAGAGGGGAGAGAGCGGGGAGAGGGCGAGAGGGGAGAGGGGTGAGAGCAGCGAGAGGGGCGCGAGGGACGAGAGCGGGGACAGGGGCGAGAGCGAGGAGACGGACGAAAGCAGCGCGAGGGACGGGAGCGGGGCGAGGGGCGAGAGTGGTGCGAGAGGCAAGAGTGGCGATAGCGGCGAGAGGGGCGCGAATGGCGAGAGGGGCACAAAAGGCTAGAGCGGGTAGAGGGACGAGAGCGGGGAGTGGGGCGAGAGCGGAAAGTGGGGCGCGAGGGGCGCGAGGGGCGCGAGGGACGCGAGGGGCGAGAGGGGCGAGAGCAGTGGGAGGGGCGAGAGCGGCGGGAGGGGTGAGAGGGCCGAGAGGGGTGAGAGGGGCACGAGGGGTGCGAGGGGCACGAGGGGCGCGAGGGGCGAGAGCGATGGGAGGGGCGAGAGGGGCGGGAGGGGCGAGAAGGGTGAGAGGGATACGAGGGGCTAGAGTGGCGAGAGGGGCGAAAGCGGCGTGAGGGGTGAGAGTGGCGTGAGTGGGGAGAGGGACGAGAGTGGCGTGAGTGGGGAGAGAGGCGAGAGCGGGCTGAGGGGCGAGAGCGGGGAGAGGGGGGAGAGGGGCGAGAACGGCAAGAGGGGTGAGAGCGGGGAGAGGGGCAAGAGTGGGGAGAGGGGCGAGAGCGGGGACAGCGAGGGGAGGGGCGTGAGGGGTGAGAGTGGGGAGAGCGGCAAGAGTGGCGCGAGGGGTCAGAACGACGAAAGGGGCGAGAGGAGCGTGAACGGCAAGAGGGGTGAGAGTGGAGAGAGGGGCGAGAGGGGGGAGAGGGGCGAGAGGGGGGAGAGGGGCGAGAACAGCAAGAGGGGTGAGAGCGGGGAGAGGGGTGAGAGCGGGGAGAGGGGTGAGAGCGGGGAAAGGGGCGAGAGCGGGGAGAGGGGCGCGAGGGGCGAGAGGGTCGAGAGCAGCGTGAGGGTCGAGAGCAGTGTGAGGGGCGAGAGCAGTGTGAGGGGCGAGAGCAGTGTGAGTGGCGAGAGGAGGGTGAGGGGCGAGAGCAGCGTGAGGGGCGAGAGCAGTGTGAGGGGCGAGAGCAGTGTGAGGGGCGAGAGCAGCGTGAGGGGCGAGAGCAGTTTGAGGGGAGAGAGCAGGGTGAGGGGCGAGAGCAGTGTGAGGGGCGAGAGCAGTGTGAGGGGCGAGAGCAGTGTGAGGGGCAAGAGCAGTGTGAGGGTCGAGAGCAGTGTGAGGGGCGAGAGCAGCATGAGGGGCGAGAGCAGTGTGAGGGGCGAGAGCAGTGTGAGGGGCGAGAGCAGTGTGAGGGGCGAGAGCAGTGTGAGGGGCGAGAGCTGTGTGAGGGGAGAGAGCTGTGTGAGGGGCGAGAGCAGTGTGAGGGGCGAGAGCGGGGAGAGGGGCGAGAGCAGTGTGAGGGTCGAGAGCAGTGTGAGGGGCGAGAGCAGTGTGAGGGGAGAGAGCAGTGTGAGGGGCGAGAGCAGTGTGAGGGTCTGTGAGGGGCGAGAGCAGTGTGAGGGGCGAGAGCTGTGTGAGGCGTGCAGCGATAATGAGCAGCAGAGGCCTGAGAGCAGTGAGAGATAGAGCAAAAAAACAAAAAGAAATCAAGGAATTTTGTCACAGGACAGCAGGTCAGTGATTGGCTGGTGAGCACTACTGTTGTCTTTTCTTCTCTCCGAATTCGGGCAGAGAGGTATACTAAAAGCTTTAGTTAATTATCTAATAAGTAGAGGCAAGGCAGGGCAACTCGGTCCTGTGGAATGCATATCCTTTGCCATGTAGGAAGTCCTCGACGCTTCTCATGGCCTGGATGACCACCTGTCGCCAGCTAGAGCAGCTTGAGCTCCGGGTTTCAGGGTTTTGGGGCTTACGTGGCGGCTGGCATCACTGCAGTAGCTCTGTGAGGCTGAGAGCTTCATGGAAAACACATTTCGGGAGGTGGTCATCCCGCAAATTAAGAGTGTGCGGGCAGAGAGGGAATGACTGCCAGACAGACAAGGAGGACCAGGCAGATAGGGCAGCAATCCCCTGAGTGCATCTCACTCGCTAACTGGTTTTCAGTTCTGGATACTGGTGAGGGCGATGGTTCTTCTGAGGATTGCAGCCACAGCCAAGTCCAAGAATGGAAGAGCAATGGTGGTTGGGGATTCAATAGTTAGGGGAAGAGACAGGCTTTTCTGTGGCCACAGACGTGATCCAGGATGGTTTGTTGCCTCCCTGGTGCTAAGGTCAAGGATGTCACTGAGTGGCTGCAGGGTATTCTGAGGGGGGAGGGTGAACAGCCAGAAATCATGGTCCATATCAGGCCATAGGTAGAAAGAGGGCTGAGTTCCTGCAGGTAAATTTTAGGGAGCTAGGAAAGAGATTAAAAAGCAGGACCTCAAAGGTGATTACTCCAGGTGCATCAAGCGAGTAAATACAGAAACTTGTGAACAGAGCAAATTAATGCGTGGCTGCAGTGAGGAAGCAGCAGGGTGGGCTTTGGATTCCTGAGGCATTGGGGCAGTTTCTGGGAGAGGTGGTACCCGTACAAGCCGGATGGGTTACACGTCACAGAGCCGGGACCAATATCCTTGCAGTGGGGTTTGCTAGTGTTATTGGGGAGGGGTTAACCTAGTTTGACAAGGAGATGGAAACCTGAGAGTAGATTCAGAAGGGAGAGAACCAAAGCTGGAAATGGAAGGCAGAAAATTAGTAAGCAAGTTTGGAGGAAATAAAGGCTAAAAAATAGACAACAAGGGAGTTTGGCAGTGATAAATGGTATATACTTCAATGCAAAGAGTCTAGGGAATAAGGCAGATGAGCTGCGGGCACATATAGACAGGTGGGAGTATGATATTATAGCTATTACTGAGATATGGCTGAAAGAAGGGCAGGAATGGCAGCTCAATATTCCTGGTTACAGAGTCACAATATTGATTAAAGAAACAATTACATTTGTGAAAAGGGATGATTTGTTGGAAGGATCTCAAATGATGCCATATGGGTTGAACTGAAGAACTAAAAAGGGTCAATCACACTGTTGGAAGTGTACTATAGACCCCCAAACAGTCAGAGGGAGATAGAAGTGCAAATAATTAGACAATCTTCTGAAAAGTGCAAAAACAATAGGGCGGTAATAGTAGGGGATTTTCAACTAATCTAATTTTAACTGGGATAGAATTAGTGTGAAAGGTATCGAGGGAGTAGAATTCTTAAAATGCATTCAGGAGAACTTTTTTAGCCAGTACGTAGCAAGCTCAACAAAGGAGGGGGAGGTTCTCATCTTGGTTTTAGGGAATGAGGCTGGGCAGGTGGAAGGGGTATCAGTGGGAGAGTTTTTTGGTGCTAGTGATCATCATTCGGTTAGGTTTCGGGTAGTTATGGAAAAGGACCAAAGATAGACCAGGAATAAAAGTTCTCAATTGGGGAAAAGCCAATTTTACTAAACTGAGATGTGATTTAGTCATAGTGAACTGGAAACAGCTACTTAAAGATAAATCAATGTCAGAGCAGTGGGAGGCATTCAAGGAGCAGAGTGAAGGTTCAGAGCAAGTATGTTCCCTTGAAAAAAAAGGTGGGACTAACAAATCGAGATCCCCTTAGATGTCAGGAGGCATACAGGGTAGGATAAAGAAAAAAAGGGAAGTTTATGACAGATACCGAGGGCTAAATACTGCAGAAATCCTGGAGGAGTATAGAAAGTACAGAGGTGAAATTAAAAAGCAAATTAGGAGAGCAAAGAGAGGGCATGAAAAAATATTGCCAAGTAAAATCAAGAAAAACCCAAAGATGTTTTATAAATACATTAAGAGCAAGAGGATAACGAAATAAAGAGTAGGATCTATTAGAGACCATAAAGGTAATCTGTGTGTGGAGGCGGAAGACGTGGGCATGGTTCTTAATGAATACTTTGCGTCTGTTTTCACAAAAGAGAGGAACGATGCAGATATCGCAATCAGGGAGCAGGAGTGTGAAATATTAGATGAAATAAACATAGTGAGAGAGGAATTATTAAGGGGTTTAGCATCTTTGAAAGTGGATAAATCCCCAGGCCTGAATGAAATGTATCCCAGGCTATTAAAAGAAGCAGGAGAGGAAATAGAAGAGGCTCTGACGATCATTTTCCAACCCTTTCTGACTACAAGTTATGGTGCTGGAGGACTGGAGGACTGCTAATGGTGTACCGTTGTTAAAAACGGGAGAGATAGACCGAGTAATTACAGGCCAGTCAGCCTAACATCGGCGGTGGGAAAATTAATCGAAAAAATTCTGAGGGACAGGATAAATCTTTGAAAGACACGGATTAATCAAGGACAGTCAGCATGGATTTATTAAGAAAAGATTGTGTCTGACTAACTTGATAGAATTTTTTGAGGAGGTTACCAGGAGGGTCAATGAGGTAGTGCGTTTGATGTAGTCTATATGGATTTTAGCAAGGCTTTTGATAAGGTCCCACATGGCAGACTGGTCACGAAAGTAAAAGCTCATGGGATCCAGGGCAAAGTTGGATCCAAAATTGACTCAGAGACGGGAAGCAAAGGATAATGGTCAATGGGTGTTTTTGTGACTGGAAGGCTATTTCCAGCGGGGTTCCGCAGGGCTCAGTATTAGGTCCCTTTCTTTTTGAGGTATATATAAATAGGGTGTGTAGACTGCAGGAGGATATCAATGGACTGGCAGAACAGTGGCAAATGGAATTCAATCTGGAGAAGTGTGAGGTAATGCATTTAGGGAGTCCTAATAAGGCAAGGGAATACACATTAAATGGTATGATAATGAGTATTGTGGAGCAACAACAGGACCTGAAGGCAGCAGGACAGGCAGATAAGGTGGTTAAGATGGCATACGGGATACGTGCCTTTATTGGCCGAGGCATAGAATATAAGGAGTGCTGAATAGTGACCTCTAAGAAGAGGGCGACTGGATTGGACGTCACCAAGGTCCAGGTCGCTGATTGAAGCGTGGGCAGGTACAACAGGAGCAGTGAGGTTCGGGCACAGGAGCGGCGAGTGATCGTAGAGCGACGTGATCGGGGCCCAGGAGAGGCGTGAGTTCGAGGCCCAGAAGAGGCGAGGGCCCAGGGGCTGCACGGGTCTACCCACACTGTGATGTGTGTGCGCACTAGGTCTGTACAGCAGAGCTGGTCTCCAGTCGACTTGGTTAATCCTTGCCACTGGACCAAGGCCTAGCTCTGTCAAGCCTGTGTGGTGGCTGGTGTGCAACGGCCACCATACATTAAAAATATGCACGCACAGGCATCTTCCACCCTTCAACATGTAGTTTGGGATCTGGAATATTAGGTCCTTCATTGAAACACCTGTGAACCCATCCCTTTTTGGAATGGAAGCAAGTCATCCTCGATACGAGGGACCGCCTATGATGATGATGATGAGAATATAAGTTATGCTTGACCTGTATAAAATACTAGTTGATCCACAGCTCGAGTACTGCATGCAGTTTTGGTCACCACATTACAGGAAAGATGTGATTGCACTCGAGAGGGTACAGAGAGATGTATGAGGGTGTCGCCTGGACTGGAGAATTTTAGCTATGAGGAAAGATTGGATAGGCTGGGGTTGTTTTCTTTGGAACAGAGGAGGGGAGACCTAATTGAGGTTCATTGCTGGGTTTCTTGGGTATAGGGAACAGAATCTCAAAATTTGCTGATGTATGAAGTTCCGTAAACTGTGAGGAAGACAGTGAAAGGACTTCAGGAAGATATAGACATGTAACGTAATGGACAGATGAGTGTCAGATGCAAGTGAATGTGGATAAATATAAGGTTTAAGAGGAAACAAAGGAAAAGATTTAATGGAAAGACATTGAGGGGTGTGCTTGAACAAAAAGAGACCAAACAATTCAATGATGTAATTTCCTGGTTGTGTTAGTGCATGTAGATAAAACTATTAACAAAGGCCAAAAAATTGGGGGGTTTATAAATAGGGACACAGAGTAAAGGCATAATGATGAATTTATAGAAAACATTGCATAGGCCACCGTTAGAGTACTGTGTGATGTTTTTGCACCCCATTATAGGAAGAACATTAACGCCATAGAAACTATACAACATGGAATCATCAGGATGATGCCAAGGATGAGAAAAACTATAGTGATGAGGAGAAACTGAATGAAAGAAGGACAAGGCTGGTTTTAATAGAGGTTATTAAAATTATTTTGGTAGAGTGACTTGGGGGAGACTCTTTTCTCTGTTTGGGGAGTCAATGACAAGAGTTCATCATTTTAAAATTAGCACTGAGAGAGTGAGGAAAGTGCTTGGGAGAAATTCCTTTACACAGAGGCTCCTGGAGGATGAAATGCTTTTCTACAAGACATGGTTGATTGCAGTCTATTATCTTTTAAGGGAAAACGCACTAAATATTTGTAGCAAACAAAGATACAAGGCTATGGAGAGAGCAGGGCAGTGGTATTAGTTTTGAATTGCTCTAGCAAAATCCCAGCATTAGCATGAAAGGCAAATGGCCATCTTCTGAGTTGTAATCTTCTATGGTTCTAAGTGGATGAAGATACACAGATTGCATCTGGATTCAGGAAAACTCCTGGAGGTATGGGCATGCAGCAGGAAGCCACCCTTGAAAAAAGCACAGGTTGGAAATAAGACTGCTGGAGCACCAATTCTCCAACTGTGTCCCTTTCACAAGCAGGACCAGTGAATTTTGACTTCACTCATTTACATATAAGGTATGGGGTGGGAGAGAGTATCAGTTTGGCTGAATTCTTCAGAATGGGAATTCCATCATCCTGCATGCCCAGTGAGGAACAATGCTCAGAAGCAGTGCATCTTGGGAAATCACAGACTGATTTTATGTCCATTCATTTTAACAGACAATCAGAGATTTCCCAAGATGTATTCCTTATGAGTGCTGCTCCTCGTGGAGAGCATTGGTTAATGGAATGTGTTACCATGAGTTTGGAGGTGTTAACCCCTGCACCTCCAGGAGCATAATCTTAGGTAAGTGTTAGGAGAGAGAAAAGAGGTCGTTTGGCTGTCTTCTTGAAGATAGCTAATGGCACCTGTTACAGTGTATGAGCGGAAAATACTAAGATTGGAGCAGAATGGCCAGGATAGCAACAATATAGGAGTTTAACAGAAGCGTAATGATAGATGAGGTAGGAGATCGACAGAGGCATAGTACAATGAATCAGGGAGCAGGAAGCTGAATGGCAGAACCCAAGGAGAGGAGAAGGCAGGAAATGAGATGGGAGTACAAAACAGAATCGAGGTGATGGACAGAGGCAGTGGAGGTCAGGTCCAGTTAAAACAACTGCAGCCCATAACATGAGATGCAAAAACCTATTCAGTGCTGCGATTTAAACAGTTACAAGAATTGTTTTCATTACTAATATACGAAAAGAGCCAAAATTGTAAAACAAATGGTGAACTGTCACCTTGCTGAGTTAGTGCTCTGATTTTTGAAACTATTATTGTGTAAGTATAAAAATTATAGCACAGAAGAAGTATACTCTGCTCATTGTGCCTGTATTAGTGCTAGCTCTTCCATTGGAACTCCTTATGTGAAGTGTTAATTTAGCTCAGTGGTTAGCAGTCTTGTCTCTTAAGTCAGGAAAGTTGTAAGTTCAAGACCCACTCCAGAGAATTGAGCATATAGTCATAGATTAACAGTTTGCTACAGTAGTGCCCTGTCAGCTGTGCTGTCTTTCAGATGTGATGTTAATCTGAGGCCCTCTCAGGTGGATGTAATAATCCTATGGCACTATTTGAGGTAGAGCAATGGCGCTATCTTAGCGAACATTTATCCCTCAATGAACATCACCAAAATAGATTATGTGGTCATTTATTTGCTGTGCAGAAATTGTTGCCACATTTGCCTGCATTATAAAGTGACTTCATTTCAAATGCATTGTGTTGGGTGTGAAGCGCTATAAGCACGTTCTTTTTTTCTTTCTTTACTCAAATCTCGTTTCCTTTCCCCGTATATTTTTATATTCTTCATTTTCACGTATCCATCAAGTTCCATTCCAATAATACAATGCTAGTTATCCCTTGTGCTACTGAGTCCCTAGAACACTGAGGCCAGCTCAGCAGCCCAGTTGCCTGGCTTTCTATAATGCAACAACAACAGCAACTTGCATTTATATAGTGAACCATCCCAAGATGCTTCATAGGAGTATTATCAAATAAAATATGGCACCGAGCCACATGAGGAGATGTTAAGACAGATGACCAATAGCTTGGTCAAAGAGGTAAATTTTAAGGAGTGTCTTAAATGAGGAGAGAGAGGTAGAGAGCCAAAGATGTCAGAGAGGGAATTCCAGAGATTAGGACCAAGGGAGCTGAATGGTGGAGCGATTAAAATTAGGGGATGCACAAGAGGCCAGAATTGGAGGAACGCAAAAATCTTGGAGGGTTGTAAAGCATGCACTCCCATGTTCCGCCACCAGGGAGCTCATCCCATGAAGTTCCAAGGGATCCCAGCATCACTTGGGATCACTGTATATAAGCCGGCCCCTAAGGCCTGTTCCTCACTCTGGAGTGTCTTAATAAAGACTGAGGTCACTGTTACTTTAACCTCCCTGTGTGCAGCCTCATCTGTGTTAGGAACACAATAACTGGCAACGAGAATACGAATCCAACGCAAAGATGCAGCAAACTGTGGGCATCCTGGAGAAGTTCTCGGAGGATGAGGAAGCCTATGTCGGACGGCTAGACCAGAATTTGTAGCCAACGAGCTGGACGGAGAAGGAAGTGCTGCAAAAAGGAGAGCGGTCCTCCTCACAGTCTGCGGGGCACCGACCTACAGCCTCATGAAAAATCTTGTGGCTCCTCTGAAACCCACAGATAAGTCGTGTGAGGAGCTGTTGACACTGGTTCTGAAGCATCTTAACCCAAGGGAGAGCATGCTGATGGTGAGGTATCGGTTCTACATGTGCCAGCGATCTGAAAGTTAGGAAGTGGCGAGCTACGTCACCGAGCTAAGGCGACTTGCAGGACAATGTGAGTTTGATGGCTACCTGGAGCAAATGCTCAGAGACTTTTTTGTACTGGGCATTGGCCACGAGACCATCCTATGAAAACTTTTCACTGTAGAGACATCGACCCTCAGTCAGGCCATTGCAATTGCACAGGCGTTTATGTCCACCAGTGATAACACCAAACAAATCTCTCAGCACACAAGTGCTAGCAATGTTCATAAATTAACTGGAACTGTGTTTGCAAGCAGAAATGTACAGGGCAGTACTCATGAGTCTGCAACTGCCAGCAGGCCTCAGGTGACCCAGATGACTCAGAGTCCCCAACAAAGGATAAATGCAAGGCAATTCACATCTTGTTGGCGTTGTGGAGGCTTCCATTCAGCCTATCCATGCCGCTTCAAAGGGTATGTTTGCAAGAGCTGTGGAATGATGGGGCACCTCCAACGAGCTTGCAAACGAGCTGCAAGTTCTGCAAAACCTGCTAACCACTACGTGGCAGAGGAAGATCGGTCCATGGTGGATCAAAGCAATTTCGAGCCTCAGAGAGAAGAGGCAGATGCTGAAGTACACGGGGAGCACACATTTTCGAAAAAATGTCCACCTATAATGCTAAACATAAAATTAAATGGCTTACCTGTAGCCATGGAACTGGACACTGGCGCTAGCCAATCCATCATGAGTAAAAAGATGTTTGAGAGACTGTGGTGCAACAAGGCATTCAGACAAGCCCTGAGCCCCATCCACACGAAACTGAGAACGTACACCAAAGAGCTTATCACTGTCCTGGGCAGCACCATGGTCAAGGTCACCTACGAAGGCACAGTGCACGAACTGCCATTCTGAATTGTCCCGGGCAATGGCCCCACACTGCCTGGAAGGAGCTGGCTGGGCAAAATCCGCTGGAACTGGGATGACATCTGAGTGCTATCATATGTCGATGAGGCCTCATGTACCCAGGTTTTTAACAAATTTCCTTCCCTTTTTGAGCCAGGCATTGGAAACTTTTCCGGGGTGAAGGTGCGGATCCACTTGGTCCCAGAGGCACGACCCATTCACCACAAGGCGCGAGCGGTACCTCACATGATAGGGAGAGAGTGGACGGGCTGCAACACGAGGGCATCATTTCCCCAGTGGACTTCAGTGAGTGGGCCAGCCCGATTGTTCCAGTACTCCAAAGTGATGGCACGGTCAGGATTTGCGGTGATTATAAAGTAACGATTAATCGTTTCTCGCTACAGGATCAATACCCGCTACCTAAGGCAGGCGACCTATTTGCGACGCTGGAAGGAGGCAAGACGTTCACCAAGCTCGACCTGACTTCGGCCTACATGATGCAGGAGCTGGAGGAGTCTTCGAAGGGCCTCACCTGCATCAACACGCACAAGGGACTGTTCATCTACAACAGATGCCCGTTTGGAATTCGGTCAGCTGCAGCGTTCTTCCAGAGAAACATGGAGAGCCTACTCAAGTCGGTACCACACATGGTGGTCTTTGAGGACGACATTTTGGGTCACAGGTCGGGACACCGCCGAGCACCTACAAAACCTGGAGGAGGTCCTCCAGCGACTGGATCGCGTAGGGCTGCGGCTGAAGAGGTCGAAATGCGTCTTAATGGTAACAGAAGTGGAGTTTTTGGGGAAAAAGATCGCGGCGGACGGCATTCGGCCCACAGACGCCAAGACAGAGGCTATCAGGAACGCGCCCAGGCCACAGAACGTCATGGAGCTGCGGTCGTTCCTGGGACTCCTCAACTATTTTGGTAACTTCCTACCGGGGTTAAGCACCCTTTTAGAGCCCCTACATGCGTTATTGTGCAAAGGTGAGAACTGGGTATGGGGAAAAAACCAAGTCATTGCTTTTGAGAAAGCCAGAAACATTTTATGCTCCAATAAGCTGCTTGTATTTTATAACCAGTGTAAAAGACTTGTGCTAGCATGTGACGCGTCGCTGTACGGTGTCGGGTGTGTATTACAACAGCTAACGTTGCGGGGAAGTTGCAACCTGTCGCCTATGCTTCCAGGAGCTTGTCGAAGGCCGAGAGGGCCGACAGCATGATTGAGAAAAAGGGGTAAAGAGTGTAAGGAGTAAAGAAAATGCATCAGTACCTGTTTGGCCTCAAATTTGAGCTGGAAACCGGTCACAAGCCCCTCACATGCCTGTTTGCTGAAAACAAGGGGATAAATACTAATGCCTCAGCCCGCATACAAGGGTGGGCACTTGCGATGTCAGCATATAACTACACGATCCACCACAGGCCAGGCATCAAGAACTGTGCGGATGCTCTCAGTCGGCTACCATTGCCCACCACGGGGGTGGAAATGGCGCAGCCTGCAAACTTGTTGATGGTGGCGCAGCCCGCAGACTTGTTGATGGTCATGGAAGCGTTTGAAAATGATAAATCACCTGTCACGGCCCGCCAGATTAGGACTTGGACCAGCCAACATCCTCTGCTGTCCCTAGTAAAAAACTGTGTACTGCATGGGAGCTGGGCCAGCATTCCCGTTGAAATGCAAGAGCCAATTAAGCCGTTCCAGCGGCGAAAGGACGAGCTGTCCATTCAGGCAGACTGCCTGTTGTGAGGTAACCGCGTAGTGCTACCAAAAAAGGGCAGGGAGACGTTCATCTCGGATCTCCTCAGCACACACCCGAGTATAGTAATGATGAAAGCGATAGCCAGATGCCACGTGTGGTGGTTCGGTATCGACTCTGACTTAGAGTCCTGTGTACGGCAATGCCGCGTATGTGCTCGGTTGAGCAACGCGCCCAGAGAGACACCACTAAGCTTGTGGCCCTGGCCCTCCAGACCATGGTCGAGGATCCATGTCGACTATGCAGGCCCGTTTCACAGTAAAATGTTCCTGGTGGTGGTGGATGCTTTTTCAAAATGGATTGAATGTGAAATAATGTCGGGAAGCACCGCCACCATTGAAAGCCTGAGGGCCATGTTTGCCACCCACGGCCTGCCTGACATACTGGTCAGTGACAACGGGCCATGTTTCACCAGTGCCGAATTTAAAGAATTCATGACCCGCAATGGGATCAAACATGTCACCTCGGCCCCGTTTAAACCAGCCTCCAATGGGCAGGCAGAGCGGGCAGTACAAACCATCAAACAGAGCTTCAAACGAGTCACAGAAGGCTCACTCCAAACCCACCTGTCCCGAGTACTGCTCAGCTACCACACGAGACCCCACTCACTCACAGGGGTGCCCCCGGCTGAGCTACTCATGAAAAGGACACGTAAAACCAGACTCTTGCTGGTTCACCCCAACCTGCATGGTGGCAGCAACAAAATGTAAACAATGGTCGCGCCACTGTGTCACGGGAAATTGATCTGAATGACCCTGTGTATGTGCTAAACTATGGACATGGTCCCAAGCGGGCACGGTGATAGCTAAAGAAGGGAGTAGGGTGTTTATAGTCAAACTAGACAATGGACAAATTTGCAGAAAGCACCTAGACCAAACCACACTGCAGTTCACAGACTGCCCTGAACAACCCACAGCAGACACTATCTTTTTCGAGCCCATTACACACACCCAAAGGATCAACGACACCACGCTGGACCAGGAAATAGAACCCATCACGCCCAACAGCCCAGCAAGGCCAGGCTCACCTCGCAGCCCTGCAGGGCCAACATCACGCCAGCCCAGCGAGGGCACAGCCAACACACCAGAACAGACATTTGTACCGAGGCGGTCCACCAGGAAAAGAAAGACTCCCGACCGCCTCACCTTGTAAATAGTTTTTACTTTAACTTTGCGGGGGGGGAGTGATGCTGTGTATCTGTAAAGCATGCACTCCCATGGTCCGCCACCATCCCCTGAAGTCCCAAGGGATCCCAGCATCCCTTGGGAGCACTGTATATAAGCCGGCCCCTAAATCTGTTCCTCACTCTGAAGTGTCTTATTAAAGACTGAGGTCACTGTTACTTTAACCTCCCTGTGTGCAGCCTCATCTGTGTTAGGAACACAATAGGGAGGGTGAGGCTAGGGAGGAATTTGAAAACAAGGATGAGAATTTTAAAATCTAGTTTTGCTGATCTGGGAGCCTATGTAGCTCAGCAAACACAGGGGTGATGGCTGAATAAGACTTTGTGTGAGTTATGGACAGTGGAAGATGGGAGGCCAGCCAGGAGAGCATTAGAGTAGACGAGAGGTAACAAAAGCAAGGGTGAGGTATTGAGCAGCAGATGAGCTGAGGCAGGAGTGAAGATGAGTGATGTTACGGTAGTGGAAGTAGGCAGTCTGGGTGGTGGAGTGGGTATGTGGTCGGAAGCTCATCTCAGGGTTAAGAACGACACCAAGTTTGCGAACGGTCTGATTCAGCCTCAGACTGGTGCCAGGGAGAGGGATGGAGTTGGTGGCTAGGGAACGGTTTGTGGTGGGGACCGAAGGCAATGGCTTCGGTCTTCCCAAGATTTAGTTGGAGGAAATTTCTGCTCATCCAGGACATGGATGTTGGACAAGCAGTCTGACAAATCAAAGATAGCGGAGGGGCCGAGAGAGGTGGTGCTGAGGTAGAGCTGAGTGTTGTCAGCGTATATGTGGAACCTCATGTTGTAATTTTGGATGTTTATCGCAAAGGGCTAGCTAGTAGATGAGAAATAAGAGGGGGCCAAGCAATGATCCCTCTTATTATTTTTTGGGTGCGTGACTCATTTAAGGTGATCCGCCGCCCATTCAAAATATCGCACATGTGCAGTTTTTCACATTGAAAAGCCGGCAAGTCGGCTGCAGGTCCCGAGAGCTGCGCAGCTTAAAGGGAACATTGGGGCCAAGGATACATTCTTGGTGGACTCCAGAGGTAACAGTCCGGGGGAAGGATGAGAAGTCATTGCAGGTGATTCTCTGGCTATGGCTGGATAGGTAAGAATGGAATTAAGGGAGAGCAGTCCCACCCAGTTGGACCATGTAGGAGAGGTGTTGGAAGATAAGAACATAAGAACATAAGTATTAGGAACAGGAGTAGGCCATCTAGCCCCTCGAGCCTGCTTCACCATTCAAAAAGGTCATGGCTGATCTGGCCGTGGACTCAGCTCTACTTACCCGCCCGCTCCCCATACCCCTTAATTCCCTTATTGGTTAAAAATCTATCTATCTGTGATTTGAATACATTCAATGAGCTAGCCTCAACTGCTTCCTTGGGCAGAGAATTCCACAGATTCACAACCCTCTGGGAGAAGAAATTCCTTCTCAACTCGGTTTTAAATGGGCTCCCCCATATTTTGAGGTTGTGCCCCCTAGTTCTAGTCTCCCCGACCAGTGGAAACAACCTCTCTGCCTCTATCTTGTCTATCCCTTTCATTATTTTAAATGTTTCTATATGATCACCCCTCATCCTTCTGAACTCCAACGAGTAAAGACCCACTCTACTCAATCTACCATCATAAGGTAACCCCCTCATCTCTGGAATCAGCCTAGTGAATCGTCTCTGTACCCCCTCCAAAGCTGGTATATCCTTCCTTAAGTAAGGTGACCAAAACTGCATGCAGTACTCCAGGTGCGGCCTCACCAATACCCTGTATAGTTGCAGCAGGACCTCCCTGCTTTTGTCCTCCATCCCTCTCGCAATGAAGGCCAACATTCCATTCGCCTTCCTGATTCTCTGCTGCACCTGCAAACTATCTTCTTGGGATTCATGCACAAGGACCCCCAGGTCCCTCTGCACCTCAGCATGTTGTAATTTCTCCCCATTCAAATAATATTCCCTTTTACTGTTTTTTTTCCCAAGGTGGATGACCTCACATTTTCCGACATTGTATTCCATCTGCCAAACCTTAGCCCATTCGCTTAACCTATCTAAATCTCTTTGCAGCCTCTCTGTGTCCTCTACACAACCCGCTTTCCCACTAATCTTTGTGTCATCTGCAAATTTTGTTACACTACACTCTGTCCCCTCTTCCAGGTCATCTATGTATATTGTAAACAGTTGTGGTCCCAACACCAATCCCTGTGGCACACCGCTAAGCACCGATTTCCAACCCGAAAAGGACACATTTATCCCGACTCTCTGCTTTCTGTTAGCCAGCTAATTCTCGATCCATGCTATTACATTTCCTCTGACTCCGCGTACCTTTATCTTCTGCAGTAACCTTTTGTGTGGCACCTTATCGAATGCCTTTTGGAAATCTAAATACACCATATCCATCGGTACACCTCTATCCACCATGCTCATTATATCCTCAAAGAATTCCAATAAATTAGTTAAACATGATTTCCCCTTCATGAATCCATGTTGCGTCTGCTTGATTGCACTATTCCTATCTAGATGTCCCGCTATTTCTTCCTTAATCATAGCTTCAAGCATTTTCCCCACTACAGATGTTAAACTAACCGGCCTATAGTTACCTGCCTTTTGTCTTCCCCCTTTTTTAAACAGAGGCATTACATTAGCTGCTTTCCAATCCGCTGGTACCTCCCCAGAGTCTAGAGAATTTTGGTAGATTATAACGTATGCATCTGCTATAACTTCTGCCATCTCTTTTAATACCCTGAGATGCATTTCATCAGGACCAGGGGACTTGTCTACCTTGAGTCCCATTAGCCTGTCCAGCACTACCCCCCAGTGATATAGATTGTCTCAAGGTCCTCCCTTCCCACATTCCTGTGACCAGCAATTTTTGGCATGGTTTTTGTGTCTTCCACTGTGAAGACCGAAGCAAAATAATTGTTTAAGGTCTCAGCCATTTCCACATTTCCCATTATTAAATCCCCCTTCTCATCTTCTGAGGGACCAACATTTACTTTAGTCACTCTTTTCCGTTTTATATATCGGTAAAAGCTTTTACCATCTGTTTGTATGTTTTGCGCAAGTTTACTTTCGTAATCTATCTTTCCTTTCTTTATTGCTTTCTTAGTCATTCTTTGCTGTCGTTTAAAATGTTCCCAATCTTCTAGTTTCCCACTAACCTTGGCCACCTTATATGCATTGGTTTTTAATTTGATACTCTCCTTTATTTCCTTGGTTATCCACAGCTGCTTATCCCTTCTCTTACCGCCCTTCTTTTGCACTGGAATATATTTTTGTTGAGAACTATGAAAGAGCTCATTAAAAGTCCTCCACTGTTCCTCAATTGTGCCACCGTTTAGTCTGTGTTCCCAGTCTACTTTAGCCAACTCTGCCCTCATCCCACAGTAGTCCCCTTTGTTTAAGCATAGTATGCTCGTTTGAGACACTACTTCCTCACCCTCAATCTGTATTACAAATTCAACCATACTGTGATCACTCATTCTGAGAGGATCTTTTACTGGGAGATCGTTTATTATTCCTGACTCATTACACAGGACCAGATCTAAGATAGCTTGCTCCCTTGTAGGTTCTGTAACATACTGTTCTAAGAAACAATCCCGTATGCATTCTATGAATTCCTCCTCCAGACTACCCCTTGCGATTTGATTTGACCAATCGATTTGTAGGTTAAAATCCCCCATGATTACTGCCGTTCGTTCTTCACATGCCTCCATTATTCCCTTGATTATTGTCCGCCCCACCGTGAAGTTATTATTCTGGGGCCTATAAACTATGCCCACCAGTGACTTTTTCCCCTTACTATCTCTAATCTCCACCCACAATGATTCAACATTTTGTTCATTAGAGCCAATATCATCTCTCACAACTGCCCTGATATCATTCTTTATTAACAGAGCTACCCCATCTCCTTTTCCTGCTTGTCTATCCTTCCGAATTGTCAGATACCCCTGTATGTTTAATTCCCAGTCTTGGCCACCCTGCAACCACGTTTCTGTAATGGCCACCAAATCAACTCATTTACTTTATTTCGAATGCTGCATGCATTTAGGTAGGTTGTTTTAATACTCGTTTTTAAACCATGATTTTTAGTTTTGACCCCTCCTGCAGCCCCCTTATATTCATACATCGTGTCCCTTCCTGTCACCTTATGGTTTACCCTTACCCCAGTGCTACTCTTCTCTGTTGCCTCCTGCCTTTTGCATTCTTTCTTGGGGTCCTGTTCATTCGAGCTCTCACCCACTCTAACTAGCTCAGAGCCCTCTCCTGGGTTCCGAATACTCCTCGCATTGAGGCGTACCTTTTTATTACACTTTGACCCTTTAGAATTTTGCTGTACAGTGGCCCTTTTTGTTTTCTGCCTTGAGTTTCTCTGCCTTCCACTTTTCCTCATCTCCTTTCTGCCTTTTGCTTCTGTCTCCATTTTGTTTCCCTCCGTCTCCCTGCATTGGTTCCCATCCCCCTTCCATATTAGTTTAACTCCTCCCCAACAGCACTAGCAAATACTCCCCATAGGACATTGGTTCCGGTCCTGCCCAGGTGCAGACCGTCCGGTTTGTACTGGTCCCAATTCCCCCAGAACCGGTTCCAATGCCCCAGGAATTTGAATCCCTCCTTGCTGCACCACTGCTCAAACCATGTATTCATCTGAGCTATCCTGTGATTCCTACTCTGACTAGCACGTGGCACTGGTAGCAATCTCGAGATTACTACTTTTGAGGTCATACTTTTTAATTTAGCTCCTTAAATTCATCTCGGAGGACCTCATCCCATTTTTTATCTATATCGTTGGTACCTATATGCACCACGACAACTGGCTCTTCACCCTCCCTTTTCAGAATGTACTGCACCCGCTCCGAGACATCCTTGACCCTTGCACCAGGGAGGCAACATACCATCCTGGAGTCTCGGTTGCTGCCGCAGAAATGCCTATCTATTCCCCTTACAATCGAATCCCCTATCACTATTTCTCTCCCACTCTTTTTCCTGCCCTCCTGTGCAGCAGAGCCCGCCACGGTGCCATGAACCTGGCTGCTGTGGCTCTCCCCTGATGAGTCATCCCCCTCAGCAGTACCCAAAGCGGTGTATCTGTTTTGCAGGGGGATGACCGCAGGGGATCCCTGCACTACCTTCCTCGCACTGCTCTTCCTGTTGGTCTTCCATTCCCTGTCTGGCTGTGTACCCTTTACCTGCGGTAAGACCAACTCGTTAAACATGCTATTCACGTCATTCTCAGCATCGTGGATGCTCCAGAGTGAATCCACCCTCAGCTCCAGTGCCGCAATGCGTTCTGTCAGGAGCTGGAGGCGGACACACTTCCCGCACATGTAGTCGTCAGGGACACCAGAAACATCCCTGAGTTCCCACATAGTACAGGAGGAGCATAACACGTGTCCGAGCTGTCCTGCCATGACTTAACCCCTCGATTAACTTAATTTGGCAACAACAATGCTAAATGTTACTTACTGAAATAGAAAAGAAAAAGAAAAACTACTCAGCAATCACCAGCCAATCACTTACCCCCTTGGCTGTGATGTGACCTTTCGATTTTTAAAAATGTTTTGCCTTCTGTCCCCGCTGCAGCTGCACCGGTACGCCTCTCACCGACCCCGGACTCGTGCTGCTCCGAGCTCCCGCCTCCTCGACCGACTTGAGAGGATGGTGTGGTCAAATTTATCAAAAGCTGCAGACTGGTCGAGAAGGATGAGAAGGGATAGTTTACCACAGTCACATCGGATGTCATTTGTGACTTTAATACGACTATTTCAGTACTGTGTCAGGGGCAGAATCTGCTTGGAGGGCTTCAAACAGAGTTGTACCTTGGTACACCAGGCTCATT
The DNA here is from genome assembly GCF_044704955.1 of Pristiophorus japonicus. NCBI lineage: Eukaryota > Metazoa > Chordata > Chondrichthyes > Pristiophoridae > Pristiophorus > Pristiophorus japonicus. The sequence continues at coordinate 466,294,524 of NC_091977.1, read as the reverse complement.
ATGGCCCCAGTTATTATGTAAATGAAATATCCTCCCTGCAATTTGGCTGCTGCCTGAGCAGTCTGTCAGATGAACAGTATCTGCTTAGAATGGATGCTTTAGATTAAGCCAAAGAGATATTTTGACACCAGCATGGCTGTCACCTTCCAATGGAACCACACATCCTTTTACCACTTCTATTCTTTGGCATGCCATTGTGCTCCAAACCGGTTATCATCACAATCCAACCTTTGACACTACAGTATTCCCATTTCTAAAGAGTTTTGAAAAATTAAGGCTAGTTCCTCTATTATCTTCTCCCAAACCTTGAATATTGTGTATAGTTTTGGTCTCCTAATCTGAGGAAGGACATTCTTGCTATTGAGGGAGTGCAGCGAAGGTTCACCAGACTGATTCCCGGGATGGCAGGACTGACATATGAAGACATACTGGATCGACTCGGCTTGTATTCACTGGAATTTAGAAGAATGAGAGGGGATCTCATAGAAACATATAAAAGTCTGACGGGATTGGACAGTTAGATGCAGGAAGAATGTTCCCGATATTGGGGAAGTCCAGAACCATGGGTCACAGTCTCAGTGTAAGGGGTAAGCCAGTTAGGACCGAGATGAGAAGAAACTTCTTCACTCAGTGAGTTGTGGGCATGTTGAATTTTCTACCACAGAAAGTTGTTGAAGCCAGTTCGTTAGATATATTCAAAAGGGAGTTAGATGTGGCCCAAACGGCTAAAGGGATCAAGGGGTATGGAGAGAAAGCAGGAATGGGGCACTGAAGTTGCATGATCAGCCATCATCATATTGAATGGTGGTGCAGGCTAGAAGGGCCGAATGGCCTATTCCTGCTCCTATTTTCTATGTTTCTATGTTTTATTCAGTATTCTGAAATGCATACCATCTATGCCAGGTATATACTTTTGTTCCTATTAGCTTTTTTAATAGTGTGTCCTTCTGAATATTTATCTCCATTAATGTCCCTTTCACATCTTCCTCAGGTACTCCAACAGTCCTACTTTCACCTTCCTTTGTAAATGCTAAGACAAAAGCTCACTAAATATTTCCATCATTCCCTTACTCTCACATTCAAGATGGTGGCCCCACATTCTCAAAGTGGCCCCGTCGCTTCTTATATTATTCTTTTACTTCTTATGAGCTTTTAAAAGCCCTTCGCATTGGTACCATTCTTCTTCCAGACTTCCGCAGCCTTTCTATCATCATTTTTGCTTCCCCTGTATGTTTTGTATAGTTTTCATAGTTTTCTTCTGTATTATTCCCCCTATATTTATTACATGCCCCTTTTTAAAATCTCTTGTTTTCTCTAACTTTTCGATATAACCTTTATCACACCTCCTTTACTCCCAATCAGAATGCATTTAATTTGTACCTTATTCATCTCATGTTTAAATGTTTCCCAGTTTGGTTTGGTCCATTGTTTGATCTGCTGTTTTGTTTCAACCAATTAAACTAGGATAGTTCTCTTTTTGTTTCACTGAAATTACCTTTTTTTCCCTTCTAGTACCCTTATCTTTGACTCCTTTTATTTATCTGTTTTCAATATGAACCTAATTAGGTTATGATCATTATTTCCCAAGTGTTCTACTTTCAGGCCCTGCTTCATTCCCCAGAATCAGATCTGGCACTGCAGCCTTCCTTGTTGTGCATCCAACACACTGATTAAGGAGACAGCCCTCGCTGCATTCTGAGAGGCCATCCGCATTTTGATCACAAACATCTGTCTTGTCCAAGAACAGGATAGTTAAAGTCGTTCATTGTTGTATCTCTGTTGCTACTGAAACACTCTCTAAATTGCCTACAAATCTTATCCTTGATTTGTTTCACACTATTCAGTGGTCTATAATGTGCTCCATATATAATACAGATCCTTTTTATTCCACAATTCAACACAAACAGTTTCCATCTGAGCTCCACCATCAATAAAAACTTTTCTTTCTATGATCGGAATTAACCAGACAACTCCTGCTTCCTATTATATCTCTCTTAAAAATGTTATAACCATGGAATATTTAGTTCCCAGTGTTGTCCTGACTGAAGCCTTGTTAAACGTTTGGGTCTGCTTTAGATATTCTCTTGGGTTCAGCAGCACTGGAAACTCCCATTAACAAACCCAGCATCACTTTCTTCCACACTGCCCAATGTCTAGTAATATGAAAGTGTAACCATGGGGGGTTGTATCAATGCGACCCCTTTATTATATGAACATGAACTTCTCCAATCTACCAAAAGGTGAGCTCTGGGAGGACTAGCTCAATGTAAAGTCAAGAAGCTGGTTTAATTTACAGGATGCATGCAACCGACAGAATAGCAATACCAGGTTGTTTTAACTTCTATAACAGGTCTGTACCAGTTCTATTACAGTTCTATAACAGTTCCTTTTCCCACAACATAAAAAAACAACAAAGCATGCTGAATGATCTTGGTTAGCTGGCTAAATACTCATGTTTCTGAGTACGGCTGTATTTGACTAGATTTTTTTCTTAATTTCTAGCCTCGGCCCAGGCTTGCTCTTGCAGCAGGCTTCTCGACTGACTTTCAACATACGGATCATTATTCTTTTGTGACCTCTCCTGACAGGAGGTTTAGCCTCTGACTCTCTTCCAGTCTGGAGCTTTGCCCATAGGCTTGCCAATTAAAATCAACTACCATCTTCCTAATAGTGGATTTCTACAGACTGTATGCAAAAACACAATTTCTCCGAGCATCTTATGTATAAATGTCTACCAAAGTGATTGAAATGGAACAATTAATTTTTACTCCTAGACCTTATTTAAATGCCACCGTCGCATTTCCCACCTGATCATCATTGTCAGGTTGTCATTGGGACCTGACATACTTTTGCTGAAAGGGACCCCGCCAGCTTTCAGTGAAAATCCCAGCAGCCAGCTCCTGGCGGCTTCAGGGCAGGTAACTGACCTATGGGATTTTAACTGCTTACCCATCCCATTTCCACCATTTGAGTAGGGTTAAAATCACCCCTAAGTGATGGCTCTCCATTCTAATTAGTACCACTTGTTCCCAATCTTTATTTCTATTGGCTTGAACATTGGCATATTACCACTGAAATCCTGATACATTCTACTCCCCAGTATGTTTTCTCTGCCATTTTTTTCTTATTCTTATCTTCTCTGGTGTAAAAATAAAAAGGGGAAGTTGGCTCAACCGTGGCTAACAAGGGAAATCAGGGATAGTGTTAAATCCAAGGAAGAGGCATATAAATTGCCCAGAAAAAGCAGCAAACCTGAGGACTGGGAGAAATTTTGAGTCCAGCAGAGGAGGACTAAGAGTTTAATTAGGAGGGGGAAAATAGAGTATGAGAGGAAGCTTGCAGGGAACATAAAAACTGATTGCAAAAGCTTCTATAGATATGTGAAGAGAAAAAGATTATTGAAGACTAATGTAGGTCCCTTGCAGTCAGAATCAGGTGAATTCAGAATGGGGAACAAGGAAATGGCAGACCAATTGAACAAATATTTGGTTCTGTCTTCACTAAGGAAGACACGAATAACCTCCCGAAAATAATAGGGGGCTGAGGGTTGAGCGAGAAGGAGGAACTGAAAGAAATCCCTTATTAGTCAGGAAATTGTGTTAGGGAAATTGATGGGATTACAGGCCGATAAATCTTCAGGGTCTGATAGTCTACATCCCAGAGTACTTAAGGAAGTGGCCCTAGAAATAGTGGATACATTGGTGGTCAATTTCCAACATTCTATAGACTCTGGATCAGTTCTATGGATTGGAGGGTAGCCAATATAACCCCACTTTTTAAAAAAGGATGGTAAGAGAAAAAAGGGAATTATAGACTAGTTAGCCTGACATCGGTGGTGGGGAAAATGTTGGAATCAATTATTAAAAATGTAATAGCAGCGCATTTGGAAAGCAGTGACAGGATCGGTCCAAGTCAGCATGGATTTATGAAAGGGAAATCATGCTTGACAAATCTTCTAGAATTATTTGAGGATTTAACTAGTAGAGTGGACAAGGGAGAACCAGTGGATGTGGTGTATTTGAACTTTCAAAAGGCTTTGACAAGGTCCCACACAAGAGATTAGTGTGCAAAATTAAAGCACATGGTATTGGGGGTAATGTACTGATGTGGATAGAGAACTGTTTGGCAGACAGGAAGTAAAGAGTAGGAATAAACAGGTCCTTTTTAGAATGGCAGGCAGTGACTGGTGGGGTACCGCAGGATTCAGTGCCGGGACCCCAGCTATTTACAATATACATTAATGATTTAGACGAAGGAATTGAGTGTAATATCTCCAAGTTTGCAGATGACACTAAGCTGAGTGGCAGTGTAAGCTGGGAAGAGGATGCGAAGAGGCTGCAGGGTGATTTGGACAGGTTAGTGAGTGGGCAAATGCATGGCAGATGTAGTATAATGTAGATAAATGTGAGGTTATCCACTTTAGTGGCAAAAACAGGAAGACAGAATATAATCTGAATGGTGACAGATTAGGAAAAGGGGAGGTGCACCGAGACCTGGGTGTCATGGTACATCCATCATTGAAAGTTGGCATGCAGGTACAGCTGGCGGTGAAGAAGGCAAATGGCATGTTGGTCTTCATAGCGAGAGGGATTGAGTATAGGAGCAGGGAAGTCTTACTGCAGTTGTACAGGGCCTTGGTGAGGCCTCACCTTGAATATTGTGTACAGTTTTGGTCTCCTAATCTGAGGAAAGACATTCTTGTATATGAGGGAGTGCAGCGAAGGTTCACCAGACTGATTCCCGGGATGATAGGACTGACATATGAAGAAATACTGGATCGACTCGGTTTGTATTCACTGGAATTTAGAAGAATGAGAGGGGATCTCATAGAAACATGGAAAATTCTGACGGGATTGGGCAGGTTAGATGCAGGAAGAATGTTCCCGATGTTGGGGAGGTCCAGAACCAGGGGTCACAGTCTAAGGTAAGGGGTAAGACATTTAGGACCGAGATGAGGAGAAGCTTCTGCACTCAGAGAATTGTGAACCTGTGGAATTATTTACCATAGAAAGTTGTTGAGGCCAGTTCGTTAGATATATTCAAAAGGGAATTAGATGTGACCCTTACAGCTAAAGGCATCAAGGGGTATGGAGAGAATGCAGGAATGGGGTACTGAAGTTGCATGTTCAGCCATGATCATATTGAATGGTGGTGCAGGCTCGAAGAGCCGACTGGCCTACTCCTGCACCTATTTTCTATGTTTCTATGTTTCTATGTTTTCTCTTCAATTTGTCTCCTTATATACATATTCCCAATCCTTTCTGCCATGTTTCTGGTGTGCTGGAATACTCTCCACTTGCCTGGATGAGTGCAGATACAGCAACACTCAAGAAGCTCGACACCATCCAGGACAAAGCAGCTCACTTGATTGGCAACCCATCCAATCAAACATTAAGGGGCTGAAATTGCCCCTTCCCTTAGGCCTGTTACCTTCCAGCGGTCATGCTACGGAGTGCAATATCTGCCGATTTTCCGTGTAATGACCGCCATTTTGAAAATTCCCCTCCTGTGGTATCCCGGCGATAACCTGCTCCCTCCCTACCAATATTTTTTTTATTGTCGGCCGACTGCCATGTCGAGCCGACAATTATGCTCCCGGGTCCAGCCAGGCTGCCAACAGGGCCGCTGGCCCAGCCGAAATCCTCCCCGATAGCCCAGTGGACCGAACTTAAAGAATTGCTTTAAGTGAAGGGGAGAGCCGTGTGATGCGCCATGATGGCATCATCAGTAGGCCGACAATAAAAAAAAATATGCGACAGAAGCCACACCACCATATTATAAGGACTCCAAGCTCAGTGTACCAGCAGAAAAAGCTGCCCTTGGCACCGCGGGAGCAAGATATTTTTGGCGGAATTTCACCATCGGGGGGTGGGGGGGGGGGAGCTTTGACAGTGCGTGCTCTGATGATGCACTTAGAATGGATCGGCAGCAGCAGAGTGGTAGGGAGCGAGCTGGTTATGCTGATGACTGACAGCGATGACCACTACACCTGTCCACGACTTTCTCCCCTCTAGACTGTGAACTTCTGATTACCGCCGCACATCTGCCCCCAATATGACCGACTTCCGGTCCGCTGAAAAAAAAAGCCAATGAGCAGAATTTCGCACAAGAGGCCACTGCATCCACTGCGCCAGTAAAAACAACAGAAACAGGGTAGGTGCACCTCGTTTCCACCAGTGGGCAATTTCAGCCCTTAACTTTCTGGACCACCGGCCCACTGTGACTGCAGTGTGTACCATCGACAAGATACACTGCAGGAACTCACCAAGGCTTCTTCAACAGCATCTCCCAAACCCACAACCTCGAACACCAGAAGGACAAGGGCAGTAGCGGATGGGAGCACCATCACCTCTAAGGTCCCCTCCAAGTCACACACCATTCTGACTTGGAAATATATCGCTGTTCCTTCATCGTCATTGGGTCAAGTTCCTGGAACTCCTTACCTAACAGCACTGTGGGAGTACCTTAACCACACGGACTGCAGTGGTTCAAAAAGGTGGCTTACCACCACCTTCTCAAGGGTATTAGGTCACCCGCCTCTGCCATTTGGTTTACTGCCGCACTGGCAAACGCGCCCGAGAGAAGAGCGGGATGACTGCTGGTTCCCAACCCACTTCAACTTATCTCAAATTTCCCACCTGCCTCCGATCGCGCCCGCACAGACCCCAGAAAATTCCGGCCCAAATGTTCATGCTGCTCTAATCGTAATTCATTCAAACTAATTCCAACATGTCTGCTTCTTACATAATCAGGACAAATTTCTCAGCACTGAAGTCCGGTTCAGACCAAACTTGAGATGTGCAAAATTATGAGATGTTTTGATAGAACTGTAATAGAGCTCTCCCTAGTGGACTACTGCTCCACCTAGTGGACTACTGATGTAATGCAACTACTGCTGTAAATACAATAAAAGGTCATGTGGCAAAGTCACATGATGACAGTATCTGTTAAGAGCCATCTTGTGTGTGTGCTTCTGTTCGTGATGTTGTAAGAATATATCACATTGGCGATGTAGGATAGGATTTCTGGATTCCCTGGCTGAAATTTTTGTTGGTGGATGTTCCTGCCAACCAACAGAGAAACTTTGAGAGGTTCTTTATTTTGCAGAACAACTAAAAATCCAAGGTAAATTTCAAGCAACTTGGCTGAATTGTTGATGTTGCCAGAGTCCAGATAGCTGCGCCTATTTAAATAATAGGGCATTTGGGTAAGTTCCATCATGACCGAAAGACTTTCAGAATGTATGTGGAGCAGCTAGGCATGTTTTTCACCACGAATAGTATCATCGAAGTCCCTGGGTGGTTTTAGAATGGAAACGGGCTATTTTCTTGACTGAAGCGTATGAAACCCTGAAAAATGTGCTTGTTCCCGTCAAGCCAAAGAACTGACGGAGGTTCGAACCAATTTAGAACAGCACTACAGTTCTGAGCCCCTGGAAATTGCTGAAAGTTATCATTTTGGAATACGAGATCAATGAATTGATGAGGGTATCAGTGAGTACATTGTAGCTTTAAAAAAGCTATCCTTTCACTGCATTTCGGAAACTTTCAGGACCACTTTGTTTGTGGGATGAAAAATGAAGAAATCAGAAGGCAGTCGTTGACAACCATTAACTTGACTTTTGATTTAAATTGTCAGACAGCTATGTCGATGTATATGGTCGACCAATACTCCTGAAAATTTTGTGCCATTTCTAGTCGTCAGTCAACCGAGGTGAATCACCTGCAGGTTAAAAGTAAAAGGCAGTTGGGCCCCAAAGCCACGGCAACAGTAAATTGAAGTCATGCTATCAGTGCCTGGGATAACACATCACTCAAAACTATCCATATGTGAAGGCACAATGTTGCTTCTGCAAGAAACAGGGTATCTTGCGAAGGCATGCCAACTGAAGAGTAAACCGAAGTTCAATATTAGAAGGAGAAATTGCCAGACACTACACAAATTGAAGAGAAGCAACAGGACGAGGAGGTTCAGGAGACACATATCATCAGGAGCATGAGGGTATCTAACAGCGATTTGCGATTTATCGACATCCAAGTAGACGTTGCAAGAAGCAGGATACCCATGGAAATCGACACTGGTGCATCCATGAGCATTGTACTGGAATTGCTATATCTCGTCAAGTTACGTGATTTTCGACTGGAGAAACTGAAGGTAGAGCTGCGAGGCTACTCACGGGAGCAAATTCCTGTTGTAGGACGTGTCACCATACCGGTGAAATACAAGGATTAGTTTCAGAGCTTGCCTCTCATAGTAGTGGCAGGAGACAAACCTGCCTTGATCGGTAGAAATTGGTTGGGATCACTGAAGCTAGTTTGAAATTTGATTTTTCACGTGGAAATGAAATTTGCATCGAAAGATGACATCATCAAGCAGTATCTGAAGGTATTCTGCAAAACAGGCAGTCCGATCCAAGGCTTCAAGATGAGTGTCAGAGTGCAGAAGAACGCAAGATCAGTTTACTGCAAGCCACGTCCTGTACCACACATGCTCAAGGAGAAAGTTGAACAAGAACTCAAAGGACTAGAAACTGAGAACATTATCTCTCAGGTAGATCTGAGTAATTTGGTTACACCCATTGTTGTTGTACCTAAGTCAGATGGTAAGGTAAGGTTGTGTGGTGATTATAAAGTAACCGTAAACCAGGTTCAAGAGAGTAAGCTACCCAGTACATTGCCAAATGTAGAAGATTTGTTCACAACGCTGGCAGGTGGTCAGATCTTCTCAAAGTTAGATCTGACCAATATCTACTTACAACTTCAGCTAGATGAGGAGCCCAAATCATGCTTGACTATAAATACTCATCTAGGCCTATATCAGTTTAATAGGCGACCATTTGGAGTGTATTCCGACCCTGCCATAATCCAAGGGCTGATGAATCAGGTTTTGCAAGGCCTTGAATGGGTGGTATGTTATTTAGATGACATACTAATTTCAGCATCAAACAGGCAAATCCATAATAACATGAAGTGCTCAAACTGCTAGAGAAGCACAGAGTATGATTGACTGCTCGCAAGTGTGAGTTATTTCAAAACTCAGTGGAGTATAGGGCACAGAGTAGATAAAGATGGTTTATATCCAACCAAGGAAACAAAAGAAATAGAAGCAAGAGTAGGCCATTTGGCCCCTCAAGCCCGCTCCGCCATTCAATAAGCACATGGCTGATCTGATCTTGGCCTCTCCTCCACTTTCTTGCCCGCTCCCCTTAACCTTTGACTATCTTATCATTCAAAAATCTGTCTATCTCCACCTTAAATATATTCAATGGGAAAGCTGGATACAATCAGAAATGCACCCACTCCCAAGAATGTCACTAAACTTCGATCATTTTTGGGTCTTTTGAACTATTGTAGATAGTTCCTACCAAATTTGGCTACAGTGTTACACCCACTGAATGCGCTGTTGAGAAAAGAGGTCCATTGTTCTTATGTTCTTATGTTCTTATAGTCAGAAGAATGCGACACAGCATTCAAAGAGTGTAAAAGCCTGTTGGTAGAGAGTCCCATGTTAGTTCACTATGACGTATCTAAGGAGATCAAGCTAACATGTGACGCCTCTCCATATCAAGTTGGGGCAGTGATTTCTCATGTACTACATTGTAGGGAGGAGAGACCAATTGCTTTTGTTTCACACACTTAGTGTCAGTGAGCGTAATTATGCGCAGATTGAATGGGACGCTTTGGCAATGATTTTTGGGGTCAAGAAGTTCCATAAATACTTGTATGGTCATAAGTTTACCATCATTACTGACCATAAACCCCTGACAACAATCTTCCATCCAAAGTCCCCAGTTCCAACCTTAGCTGCAGCCCGAATGCAGAGATGGGCTTTGATTTTGTCAGCCTATACGTATGATATTGAGTACAGACGATCAGCTGATGACAGTAATGCTGATGCCATGTCTGGTTGCCATCCCCATCACAAGTTACACAAAATAGGGAAGAAGTGTTCTATTGTTCATACATTGATGAACTGCCAGTTACAGCTGAAGAGATTGGTAGAGCAACCAAATGTCACCCGGTTATGTCAAAGGTATATGATTACATAGCAAATGGCTGGCCAAACCAGGTATCAGTGGAAGATATTCATCCATACTTCGTTCATAGGAATGAATTGTCAGTGGATAAAGATTGTATCATGTGGGGTGCAAGAGTAGTTATTCCAAATAAATTCAGGTCCAAATTGTTAGAAGATCTTCATGACCAGTACCTGGGAATGTGCTTGACCAAGAATTTTGCATGCAGTTACTTATGGTGGCCAGGTTTAGATAAAGATAGAGTACATCATTAGTCAGAGTACAACCTGTCAATCAGTAAGCAAGAAACCACCATCAGTCATTACAGCCATGGACATTGCCTCCCAGGGTGTGGCAAAGATTACATGTAGATTTTGCTGATCTAGAAGGACAACAGTTGTTCATAGTTATTGATAGTCATTTGAAATGGGTAGAGGTGTTTCTGATGCAGAAAATAACAATAAGTAAAACATTTGACAATTTGCGAAAATTATTTTCTTCATATGGCCTCCCAGAAGAAATTGTGTCTGATAATGGGCCACAATTTTGTTCAGACAATTTGCACAGTTCACAAGCAGAAACGGTGTGAAACATACCAAAGTTCCACCATACCACCCTGTTTCAAATGGTGCAGCAGAGCGCACAGTAAAAATTGTAAAACGTTCCCTCATCAAGCAAATGTTGGATCCAAATCCAATGAAATGTCAGTTGTTATTGGACCACAACTAGCACATTTTCTGATTACTTATCATAATACTCCTCATACAACTACTGGTAGAACACCAGCAGAGTTGTTTCTCAAACGATAGCCACAAACCAGGTTCTCGTTGTTTAAGCCAAACAGTAGAAGAGAAACAATTAAGACAGAAAGAGAATCATGATAGAGGTAGAGTAAGAGAGAGAAGTGTGAAATTGAATCAGAAGGTTAGAGTGAAGAACCATCACCATAAATGGTTCAAGTGGTTACCAGGAAGATTACTGAAGGTATGTGGCCCTCGCACATATTTGGTCAAGATGTTTAATCATGGAAAGGTTAGGTTTGTTCACATTGATCATATGTTACCTGCAGATATGGAAGGAGTTGAAAGTTAGAATGATTAGATTATTTCTGATGAGTCAGATAGTCTTATTATAAGTACAGCACCAGTAGCATATCCTACATGAGGTGTATTAGAAACAAGTACTGGAGGAAGTCAGAATTTAAGTCTAAGTCCGAGTCAGGCAGACAAAGAGTCTGAAGTTGTAGAGAGTCTAAATGTAGATCAAGAGTTGCCCTTGGAGAAAAACAGTCCTCAGGCTCAGCCTAGAATGAGTCTATATCCTAAAACAAGATTGGAAAGTTATGTTCAAGGAAGAAGATATTCTCTTTGAAACAGAAAACCAGCGGTTAAGTTTGATTTATAAATATGGAAAAATAAGTCCATGGACTAGAACCTCCACTTTTGTGCTTATCGCCCAAAAATGGGCGTTATGTGGGCAGTAAAAAAGGTTTTCAGATCACCGGCTTCTTGCCCATTCTCAAAGCACCTAGTCTCCATTTTTGAAAATGGGCGTTACCGCGAGCAATATGAAATGGGCAGTAGCGTTAAACCTTGCTGACCTTCTGCCGTAAAGTGTGGCCGTCCTTAGCAACTGCATGGCAACTCTCGATTCCCACAATTCAGGAGGTCAAGGGTCATCATGACATGTGCAGAAGAGGAGACAGAGAGAGAGCGAGCTCAGAGGGACTGAAGGGGTGTCGAGGTGTGGTGTGGCTGCTTTGGGAGGAAGGAGGGAGACTTTAGAGCTTCACAGCAAGTAGGGAAAGAAAAAATGTTTTTTACCAGCCACATATTTGCCCGAATTTGGCCTATAATGGAAAGAGAGGAGGAGGCATCACAGCACGCTGTGGAGACTGACGCTGGAGGAAGTAGTGAGATGGGAGAGGAGCACATTGGAGAGCGCAAAAGAGCCAGGAGGTTCTCCGACGAGGCAAGTGCCTTCCTCCTGCAGGAGGTCGAGTTACACTGGGGTGATTTGACACAGGGAGGGCATGGGAAGCCCAACCCAAAGGCCTACCAGAGAATATGGACCGAGATAGCAGAGGCGAGATTCGTGATGGCATATATGATAGATGATTTCTAAAATTGTCATAGAAATAATGCTGGCCTAATGAAAATCATTGCAATGCGAGTGTGTTGATGGTCATGAAATGTGAAGTCTGCGATGATTTTGAGAGTGGTGGTGCTTTTGTCGTGCATATGCTGTGTGTAGCGCTGGACTCACCTTGTGACCCTAGCACCCTCTTCTCTAATAACCTAATTTGTGTTTTCCAGCTCAGCCAGCAGTGCGGCCAGGCAAGACCACAGAGGCCAGAAGGTGGGGGCGCAGGGCCCGACTCTCCGGACGATCCTACATCTGGTGCTGAGGAGCTCCGATTCTCGCCTGTCAATCCTCTGGGTTTGTGCTCCACGAATGAGAGCGCAGTCTTCGAGGAACCTGCATCGCCACGCTCCAGAAGCCATTCCATCCCAAGGCCATCTAGTGGTCCTCCGGTCAATCCCGCCTCCACTCTGGAGGTACCAGCCCCAAGCACCTCATTACAGGGCACCCCATTTGTCCCCAGGATGGCGCCGACCCCGCAGAGGCCTCGTGGACGCGGCAGGTCTGTTCCACGAGCATCACATGAGAGCGGAGAGATGGTATAGTTGTCCAGGAGGAGTGTTTTCATTGGTTACCAGCTCATCGAAGCATTGGGGAGCATATCCCGACAGCTGGCAACCATGTCTGAGTACATTCCATGGATGGTGGAGGCCCTGGATGCGATAGCCAGAAACATTGCTGGCACAGGCCTCCCAGTGGTCCCAGAGCACGGCACTCCACCTCTAGGTTCCGCACCACCACTGTGAACGACAGATGAGAGCTAGGACCAAGATCCTGCTTCTGCATCAGAGAATGTTGCTCCCTCGGCACCCCCAGCTCCCGTACCCGTGCAGCCACCGCATCTGCCTTCATCCCCCCCCAATAAGGCACCGCCTGAAGAGCTCTCGGCCAGGCGCCATGGAGCAAGGAGGGGAAGGTGTAGAGGTGGGGAGAAGAAGGGGAGGGGGGAAGGAAAGTGAAGTACATGTCCACAGGTGATGGCTGTGTTATATCTCCATCTGGGTGTATGCAATTTGTTGTAATGTATGGGGGCTGGGGATCAACCTCCTGCTTTATCTTTGTATTCTGTGTTGCTGGACATGTTGAACATTTGATTGATGTCAATGGTGGCAAAAGTGGGGTGTGGGTTGAGGGTTGGGTGTTATTGCCTGTGATACTTATGATTTCAGACCAATGTTGTTATAAAAATGTTTTTATTGAACATAACCTTGTTGCGCATTGTCTCAGATAGCTGGACCATTACACACTGATGATTCCTTAACATGAAAGGGTTAAATAAAACTTAACTTCAATCAATGTAAACTTTAACTGGCACCACGTTAATGGGAACCATTGATGTCTCAGCTGCACACACACAGCAGTGTGTCAGCATTGTCACTCACATCAATGTTCTTTCAGGCAAATAGTTCAGATATCAGCTCCTCACGTAAGTCTTGCAGCTATGTAGCCACCACGGGCCCTTTCCTGCAGTCTGGAGCGGGTCGTAGCATGGTTGCATAGCCAGCCTGATTGTCTAGTCGTAGGTCAGCATCCAGCCCCTCGTCATCCTCTTCCTCTCTCTCCTGAGGTGGAGCATCAGTGCCTTCCGGCAATTCTTGGCCCCTCCTGATAGCCAGGTTATGCAGCATCGAGCACATGACCACGAATTTCTCTACTTGCTCAGGGTTGTATTGTAGCTTCCCTCCTGAGTGGTCAAGACATCTGAAGCGCTGCTTAAACAGTTATTGTTTGGTGGCCCCATTGCATTGAAAGTATAATAGCGATTGATCAGAAGCAATGAGTTCCTCACTAAAATATACCTAGAGTAAACCCCCAATAGTCCAGAGTTAGAAAATATGTCTGTTGAGATGGTCACTTAACCTGAGAAGAACTCCAGAGTCAATCCAAACTACCCCGAAGTTGAGGCAGCCTTTTGAATGAAGCGACCTGCGATTTTTAAAATGGCAGCCACACCGCTGGCGTTCGTTCAGAACAGTTCCACTTTTTCTGGGCGCTTTTTGGGTGAGCGATATTGTGGGTGATATGTGTGCGAGGTGATGAAAGTGACGATGGGTGATCTCCTGGCGTTAGTTTCACCAAATGTGCTCTTTACGACAAAAAAAAGTGGACGAGCGGTATTATTGAATCTCGCCGTTAATTCCGTGCAGAAAGTAACGCTGGGCGATATTATGGGTGTTGATTTCGTCCATTCTGATGATTCTGCCTCAAAAAAATTATTTCCGGCATTAAGCACATGGGGAAAGTAACGCTTGGCGATGTTTCCTAAAAAGACCCGTCAGTTTCCATTTTGTGCTAAAATGGGCGATATATGGGCGTTATACAACATTTCAGTGGTAAAATAGGCGTTAAGTGGGCGTTAAGCATGCAAAAAAAGTGGAGGTTCTAGCCCATAGACAGGCTAAGTGAGTGGCCTAAAATTTGGCAGATGGAGTATAATGTTGGAAAGTGTGAGGTCATGCAATTTGACAGAAAAAATCAAAGAGCAAATTATTATTGAAATGGAGAAAAATTGCAAAGTGCTGCAGTGGGACCTGGGGATACTTGTGCATGTACACAAAAGGATAGTATGCAGGTACAGCAAGTGATCAGGAAGGCCAATGGAATCTTGGCCTTTGGGAGTAAGGAGGGAGACTTTAGAGCTTCACAGCAAGTAGGGAAAGAAAAATTAGCTGTTACCAGCCACATATTTGCCCGAATTTGGCCTATAATGGAGGGAGAGGAGGAGGCATCACAGCACACTGTGGAGACAGCACATTGTCTCAGATAGCTGGTTACACACTGGTGATTCCTTTACATGAAAGGGTTAAATACAACTTAACATCAATCAACATAAACTTTAACTGGCACCAAGTAATGGGCACCATTGATGTCTGAGCTGCACACACACAGTAGTGTGTCAGCATTGTCACTCACATCAACGTTCTTTCAGGCAAATTGTTCAGATATCAGCTCCTCGCGTAAGAGTCTTGCAGCTATGTAGCCACCACGGGCCTTTTCCTGTGGTCTGGAGGGGGTCGTGGGAATGGTTGGATAGCCAGCATGATTGTCTGGCCCTAGGTCAGCATCCAGCCCCTCATCGTCCTCTTCTTCTCTCTCCTGAGGTGGAGCATCAGTGCCTTCCGGCAATTCTTGGCCTCTCCTGATAGGCAAGTTGTGCAGCATGGAGCACACAACCACGAATTTACCTAATTGCTCAGGGTTGTATTGTAGTTCCCCTCCTGAGTGGTCCAGACACCTGAAGCGCTGCTTAAGCGCAGTTATTATTTTCTGGACCACATTGCGTGTGTCTCTATGGCTCCAGTTGTAGCGCTTGGCTTCGGTATGGGTGTCACTCAGGGGAGTCATCAGCCAGGTGGCTAGGCCATATCGGTTATCACCAAGCATCTAGCATTGTCCTTGTGGCTGACTCTTAAAGATGTCAGAGACAGCGTTCTCATGCAGGATGTGAGCCTCATCGAAGGTGCCCGGACATTTGGCATTCACTGCCAGTATGATCTCGTTGTGGTCGACAACTAGTTGGGCCTTCAGGGAGTGAAATCCTTTTCTGTTACAAAAACACTCCGGGTTCTCAGAACGTGGCTGCATGGCGATGTGAGTGCACTGTATAGCTCCCTGCACCCTGAGGAACTTAGTAAAACGGTAGAATGCTCTAGCCCTGTCAGTCTGAGCTTCTGTGGTCATGGGGAAGCTGATAAAGTCCATCCTTCTCGCATACAGGGCCTCCGTAACCTGTCTAATTCAGCAA
The DNA here is from genome assembly GCF_044704955.1 of Pristiophorus japonicus. Taxonomy (NCBI): domain Eukaryota; kingdom Metazoa; phylum Chordata; class Chondrichthyes; family Pristiophoridae; genus Pristiophorus; species Pristiophorus japonicus. The sequence continues at coordinate 466,278,622 of NC_091977.1, read as the reverse complement.
TGGGTTGCACCGTGAGACAGAGGGAAAATATCGACTGCAGAGGCCCGAAAGGAACCGGACACTTAGAAAGACAGTGCCGCGGTGACCTTGACCTCAACTGACACTGATGTCCTGATGGCAGGCTGCATATGTGGCCTGATGAGCTCACATATTTCATTGATCACCACCTTGTGGAAGTGCAGTCTCCGAAGGCAGGTGTGGTTGGACATGTTGATGTAAGACCTCTTTTCCTTGTAAGTGCGGGGTGTGTATGGTCTGGCCCTCCTCCTCATTCTTGCACATCTTAAATTGGGGACATAATGATGTGCATCACACATTGAGGCATCTGCACTCTGCAGCATTTTCGTATTAATCGATGCAGGCTGAGAAATGGCTGGCCTCATTGCAATGAAAGTAGAATAGCGATTGATCAGAAGCAATGATTTCCTCACTAAAATATACCTAGAGTAAACCCCCAATAGTCCAGAATCAGAAAATATGTTGAGATGGTCACTTCACCTGAGAAGAACTCCAGAGTCAATGCAAACTCCCCCGAAGTTGAAGCAGCCTTTTGAATGAAGCGACCTGCGATTTTAAAAATGGCATCCACACCGCTAGCGTTCATTCAGAACAGTTCCACTTTTTCTGGGCAATTTTTTGGGTGAGCGATATTGTGGGCGATATGTGTGCGAGGTGGTGAAAGTGATGGTGTGCGATCTCCTGGGCGTTAATTTTGCAAAATTTGCTCTTTATGACAAAAAAAGTGGGCAGGCGGTATTATTGAATCTCGGTGTTTATTCCGTGGGGAAAGTAACACTGGGTGACATTATGGGCATTGATTTCATCTATTCTGATGATACCGCCCCAAAACAGTGGGCGGGCGGTAATAATTCTCCCCAGTGTTAAGCACATGGGGAAAGTAACGCTCGCCGACAAGTTTCCTAAAAATGCCCGTCTGTTTCCATTTTGTGCCAAAATGGGCGATATACGGGCGTTATATGTCATTTCAGCGGTGAAATGGGTGTTAAGTGGGCATTAAGCATGCAAAAAAGGGGAGGTTCTAGCCCCATAGGTTTTGTTGTGTATACCATGCAAGTTAAGTTTGATGATTATTTTGTTATGATTACTTCTTCAATAAGCAGGGAGAAGTGTAATCGCACTCCCCCTCATGGACTACTGCTCCACCTAATGGACCACTGATGTAATGCAACTACTGCTGTAAATACAATAAAAGTGTCATGTGGCCAAGTCAAACGATGACAGTTTCTGTTAAGAGCCTTCTTGTGGTGTGTGCTTCTGTTAGTGATGTCCTAAGAATATGTTACAAGAGCAAATAAGGACAAATGTTTCCACTGGTAGGAGAGTTGGTAAACAGAGGACATAGATTTAAGATAATTGGCGAAAGAACCAGAGGGGAGATGAAGAAACATTTTACGCAATGAGTTGGTACGATCTGCAATATACCACCTGAAAGGATGATGAAGCAGATTTAATAATAACTTTCAAAGGGATTTGAATATGTAATTGTAAAGGAAAATATGTGCAGTTCTATATGGGAAGACCAGAGGAGTGGGATTACTTTTAATAGCTCTTTCAAAGAGCCGGCACAGGCACAATGGGCTGAATGAACTCTTTCTGTGCTGTATGATTCTATGATTCTAGCTTCCTTACCTATCTTTAGCAAAATTTCACTCCGTGAGCTTCCAACAGTTTAAGAAGCCTGTTGTGAGCATAGTTTTAATCTATCGCTGCAAGAATCTATCTTATGATTCACCTGGGGTATTACTCAGCTCTCTTAGCCATTCCCTCAATCCAAATAGCACAATCAGCATAATCCAGTTAACTTAATTAATTTTGCAGCTAAATACTTAATTCGACAAACAATCTTCTTTTCTTAGATGGTCCCTCGTATTGAGGATGACTTGCTTCCACACCAAAAAGGGATGAGTTCACAGATGTTACAACGAGGGACCTGATATTTCAGGATCACATGCATATCGAAGGGTGGAAGATGCCTGTGCCTGTGCACACCAGCCACCACATGGGCTTGACAGAGCTAGGTCTTGTTCCAATGGCAAGGATTAACCAAGATGACTGGAGACCAGCTCTGTTGCATGGACCTAGTGTGCACTCATATTGCAGTGTGGGCTGGCCCATGCTGCCCCTGGGCCCACGCCTCTCCTGGACCTGAACTTACGCCTCTCCTGATCAGGTCGCTCTACAATCTCTCGCCGCTCCTTCGCACCGACCTCGCCACTCCTCTGCTGCTTCCTGCTGTATCTGCCCACGCTCCAATCAACAACCTGGATTATGGTGATGTCCAATCCAGTCTCTCCAAGTCGTCGCCCTCCTGAACCAGCTGGCGCTGTACCTTACAGTGGCATGTCGCTGGTGTTTCCTCGCAGGTCAGGGCCGCGCTGAGTGCCGGGCCACTTCCACGCTGCTCCTATTAAGGCCCTGACCTGACACTAAGTTGGGTGGCAGTGTGAGCTGCAAGGAGGATGCTATGAGGCTGCAGAGTTACTTGGATAGGTTAGGTGATTGGGCAAATGCATGGCAGATGAAGTATAATGTGGATAAATGTGAGGTTATCCACTTTGGTGGTAAAAACAGAGAGACAGACTATTATCTGAATGGTGACAGATTTGGAAAAGGGGAGGTGCAACGAGACCTGGGTGCATGGTACATCAGTCATTGAAGGTTGGCATGCAGGTACAGCAGGTGGTTAAGAAAGCAAATGGCATGTTGGCCTTCATAGCGAGGGGATTTGAGTACAGGGGCAGGGAGGTGTTGCTACAGTTGTACAGGGCCTTGGTGAGGCCACACCTGGAGTATTGTGTACAGTCTTGGTCTCCTAACCTGAGGAAGGACATTCTTGCTATTGAGGGAGTGCAGCGAAGGTTCACCAGACTGATTCCCGGGATGGCGGGACTGACCTATCAAGAAAGACTGGATCAACTGGGTTTGTATTCACTGGAGTTCAGAAGAATGAGAGGGGACCTCATAGAAACGTTTAAAATTCTGGTGGGTTTAGACAGGTTAGATGCAGGAAGAATGTTCCCAATGTTGGGAAAGTCCAGAACCAGGGGTCACAGTCTAAGGATAAGGGGTAAGCCATTTAGGACCGAGATGAGGAGAAACTTCTTCACCCAGAGCGTGGTGAACCTGTGGAATTCTCTACCACAGAAAGTTGTTGAGGCCAATTCACTAAATATATTGAAAAAGGAGTTAGATGTAGTCCTTACTACTAGGGGGATCAAGGGGTATGGCGAGAAAGCAGGAATGGGGTACTGAAGTTGCATGTTCAGCCATGAACGCATTGAATGGCGGTGCAGGCTAGAAGGGCAGAATGGCCTACTCCTGCACCTATTTTCTCAGCGGCCACAAACAATCAGCACAGTACTCACACAGGTTCAGTTGTACTAGAAGCTTTCCATTAATACCTGTTTAGACTAAGTTCACTTCTTTACCTACTCTCAGCAAAAACTCACTCTGTCAGCATTTCACTCAATTGGTCTCTCACATCTCATATCATGTGGAGGGGTTATGGGACAGCACTCTTTAAAAGCAAAGCACACTCAACAAATATTGAAAGACCATAGTATTATCACTAGAATTTGTTCCACTAGGTAGGGCATTGGCCACCCTTGCACAGCTTTTACAGTCAGGTCGTGAATATATTTTACACTTGCATGCTCACTGTTTTATTTTGCACTGGATATCGCTAAGTTGTTTTGTAATGAACCCACACTTAGACAATCCTTCGTCCACAGTTTTGAATCTAATGAAAGGTGATCGGCCTGAAACGTTAAGTCTGTTTCTCTCTCCATAGATGCTGTCTGACTTGCTGAGAGTTTCTAGCATTTTCTGTTTTTATTTCAGATTTCTAGGGTCTGCAGTATTTTGCTTATGGGTAGTGCACAATGGGTGGTATCCCATAGGCTGCCTGTTATACATCTGCCCAATATTCAATTCCACTGAAGTCAAGCAAATTGAATATCAGATGGGGAGTATAATGGGCGGCCTATGTGATACCACCAGTGGTGCCATCCTGCAATATGTTAGTACCCTGACTGTAAGTATCAGATAGGGTCAGGGGTACTTCCAGCTCGACCCCAAAAGGCTTTCCTTAGAATTTCTGGGTACTTTTTCTAGCCTCTCCCTTTATTCATTTTGTGTTTATCTAAAATGTGTATCCTCTCATTAGCATCTATTTGAGAAATGGAGACAATATACCAATAGCTACCTTAATGTAACCTTTCTGGGCAAATTGAGGTACAAATAAGGTCAAATGCCACTCACGAAAGATGAGTCATGATGCATGTACTTCACATGGCACTGACATACATACATTTTATCTGAATGAGTTGAGGCACATGTAAAGTCACACACCAATTCCCCCCTAGCCCTTTATCCAGGGAAAATCATATGAGAGACTCACTGTCACCTGCCCCCACAACCAACAGCCCTCCCCCCACCCCCCACCCCGAGCCTGCCACATCACTCACGACAAGTTTCTGTGATTAGAGACCCACAGCTCGCACAGAAAGCATATTTTCAATTGCTCAGGTGCAAGTTGCATTTTTTTTTGCACAGCTTTAATTTTCATACAGCAACTTTTCACATTTGTAAAAGTAACTGTCAGCTGGAAATATTACTTTCTGCTAACCGCTGAAGCTGTTCATTCCCCACCTGCTTATTTAAGTATCCTCGGCAGTAAAATATGCAAAACAGTTTAACCACAGTTACATTTCATTTTACCCCAGCTTGTGGACAATAAAATGCAGCATGGACACTAATGTTGGACGAATGATGCTGGTAAATTTTAGAGGAAGAAACACTTAACTTTATCCATTCCCTTGATGTGATACTTATTTTTGCAGTTTTTATTTAATAACACAGTGATATGGTGTAATCAGCCAACATATTGAAATTAAAATTACCACCTGTCAAAAATGATGCATTGAATAAAACTGAAAATATTAAGGTACATTATTTATGCTAATATCTATAATCCCATCTGTCCAGCTTGCAAACTGTATCAGCACTGAATCACAAATTATTAGTCTTTTAAATGTTCCTGAGGTTTTACAAATAACACAGACAGCAGAAAATGCTGACTAGAGTAAACATTATGAAAATCATACATTTAGAAATATGTACACTAAAACAATTTACATGACTGTTTCATTAATGCAGTCACAAGTTTCCATTAAAAGCAGCCCTGAAGCATTAATCACAAATGTTTAGGTACTAAAACCCATCAACATTGTTTTCTACTTTACTTCCTGTTTTCTTTCACAGTCTAACTCGTTTCTGTTGTCGACCTGCCGAAAATGACCCCCCCCCCCAAATTTCCATGCCATTGTGTATTGCGTATATTTTGAAGAACATTTAATTAAATTGCCCTCTATCACTCTCCTATAAAAACAGCTTTTAGGTCAGGACTGTATGCCAACTTTCTGTCTGAAAAACTGTTTTGACCATTTGCTTTTTTTTTGTGTTTGCTTGAGATAAGAAGCACTAAAAGTTCTAATGTGCTGACATCCTGTTTGATCCTTACTGTCACACAGAGCAATTGTCATTAGAATATTCATCACAGAGGAAATCAAAAATTTCCTCCAGTAAACCTAACTGAGAATGTCTCAGACTGTTATATTTCTGGGTCAAGTATTGACATGGTTATGTTTGGAATATGAGTATCCTCTCTCAATGCCCTTTGCTTTTGTTCAGATCTGTGGTAAGTTTGTATTCCTCTACATGCTAGTCATTCACATCAAACCACTACTGAATATGCTGTTGTGGCAGCTACTGCCCATGTGAATAGGTTGTAGCTGGACTGAAATGAGACAATGAGCTTCTGCCATGCCCTGTGGTGGTGCTATGACCCATCTGCTGTTCCTCTTTCCCTACCCCGCCTTTGGTTCAATGCACAGAAATTTAGAGGCAGCCAGGCAGAAGGGACATCGCGTTAAAACACTGAGGAGTCTGCTGATAAAACCAAGTTAGTGTTAGGGGCTAAAACGTGTTATTTTAATGCTTCCCAGGAGAAGCTCTTTGACCCTAATGGCAGATAAGGAGTAAACTGTGAGTGAAAGCAGACACATGGCAAAAGCTGAAAAGCAACCTCCTAGATCCTTTCCGTGGGATTAATGGGGAAGTCAGGCAAATGGGAGGTTAAGCAGCTGTTTTAGGTCTTTGCTGTGAAAGGTATAATCTACTTGAGCCAAGAGGTTGCCACACAGGATTTACATTCATTATTGCATAATCAACACAACAACATAAGGAAAGAAATGCCAGTGAAAAGACATTTTGTGTAAAGCGTGAGCAGCTGCTTTACAATGCAATGCAGTTTGTCTTCAGCTCAAGCACAAAGTTCAGCTGGAAATGCTATTGATTTGCTTACATGATTTCTGCATGATTGTTTTCCCACTAAATGTCACATTTCCTTATCAAGTTGTCACTGGAATGAATACTAGTATTCTCCTTTTAAAATGCCTTATTAGCTATCCACATGCTCGCAAATATCTAAATCCACATGGGCTAATACCTTATAAAATAAATAGTGATACAATACTGCCAGAACATAATTGATTGAGATGACATCACTTAATCACCTCGATGAAACATTGCTGTGCAGAATGTAACAACACATATGTGGTTGTTAAAACATAAAGTCCACTTAAGACCACAGTTAATGGGGCTGGTTAACCAGACCTGCTGTTGTCTCCGCAAAAATTATAATCATTATTGAGTTCCATTTATTTATTTATTTATTTATTTATTTATTTATTTATTTATTTATTTCTTTCTTTCTTTCTTTCTTTCTTTCTTTCTTTCTTTCTTTCTTTCTTTCTTTCTTTCTTTCTTTCTTTCTTTCTTTCCAATTCTGGCCTCTTGCGCATCCCTGATTTTCATCGTTTCACCATTAACAGCCGTGCATTCAGCTGCCGAGGCCCTAAGCTCTGGAATTCCTTCCCTAAACTATTGTATTTAGCTCTCCATCTTTAAGAAGCTCCTTAAAATTTACCTCTTTGACCAAGTACTTGGTCACATTTCCTAATATCTCGTTATGTGGCTTGGTGTCAAATTTTATTTGCTTTTGTTCCTGTGAAGCGCCATGGGACATTTTACTATGTTAAAGGTATTAGATACATGCAAGTTGTTGTTGTAAAAATCCAACTCATTCATTAATGTCCTTTAGGGAAGGAAATCTGCTGCCTTTACCTGGTCAATAAGTGACTCCCAACTGCCCTCTGAAGTGGTCTAGCAAACCATTCAGTTACTTCAAACTGTTACAAAGAATAATTGCAATTAAGACATCCCTAATGGCAGCTAGGGATTGGCAATGAATCAATATCATCATCCTGAGAATGAATAAAAATAACAATTTGAAGTGGAAAAGAATAGGGTCAAGGAGATATATATTTAAAAAGGTATCAATACAGTAGCAGTTTATGCGTTCATTTCATGATGCTTAGAATCTGGTGATTATAGTTAACAGACAGATAGACTGTATTAGTGTGACCAGTTCATGTAGGATTGCTGAAACTATGGGCTCAAGTTTCGGACCCCGGCTAGAATGGCGCACATCGGAGAGGACCACCTGATTTGTAGAACAAAAACTGTTCTGAATACTTACCTCGCGATTCTCTGATATCTGTCGGCCCGTTTCCAGCTCGGCGCGGCGCAGCAGGAGCTGCTGGGGGCGGAGCTACAGCCCTGCACCATAAACAGTGCCGGCAGCTGCGTGTGTGCGCAGTAGCTCCTGGCCCTCCCAGCGCGTCCTGTCACTGGGCGACGACCCTATCCCTGGCCGAAGGGACATCGCCCCTATCCCGGGCCAAGTGGCCTGACACCGCTTACCTCGTCGGCGGCGGAGCCCACCTGCCCGGCATCTCGCTTAGGGCGGTCCCCGCCCGAAGTCCTCGGTGGCAGCCCGGCTTCTTGGTGCGGGTGTCGGCGTTGTCATTGGCGGTGGGACCCGCCCGCCCAAAATCTCGCTGGGGGCGGGCCCCGCCCGAAGCGTCAGCGGCGGCGGCCTGGCATCTTTTGCGTGGGGGCCCCGCCTGAAGTCCTGGGCGGCGGTCGGGCCTGCATGACCGGCTTCTCTTGGGGGGGCCCCATCCCAGCATGCTGTTGGAGGGCTCCCGGTGCTGCAGTAGGTGAGTAGAAACTTAACTTTTTATTTATTGATTGATTTTTTATTTATTTTTTAATTTTTAATTTTTTAATTTTTTAAAAATTTTTTTGGTTGATTTATTGATTTATTCATCATTTATTATTGATGATGGCGCTTTATTTGGAAAAGTGAAGTGTTTAATGTTGCAAACTTCCCTTCTCCGCACCTCCACCCCCCACCCCCATCTCTCGTTCCATACGTCTAATTTCTAAAGTGTAGGCAAGGTTTTTCTGAGCGTACAAAAATTTACACTTACTCCATTCTAAGTTAGTTTGGAGTAAGTTTTCGCTGCCTAAACTTGCAAAATAGGCGTAAGTGGCTGGACACGCCCCCTTTTGAAAAAAAAATCTGTTCCAAAATGAAACTATTCTAACTCACTAGAACTGGAGCAAACTAAATGCCAAGAATTGCAATTTCTTTTTATTCTAAACTAGTTGCTCCAAAAAAATAGGAAAAACTCAGGCTGAAACTTGAGCCCAATTGTGTTTTTTCAGTCAAACATTTCTAAATAAGTGCAAAACAAACTGTCCCCAAATACACAGAGATTTAAAATGTGTGTGTGTATATATATATATAATGAATGTTACTGTCTGCTGTTTTCAGTTAATCCATATATTTTAAAAAGTAGACTAATTTTATTCTCTTGCCTGCATATATGATATTGTAATATTGTAAATTAGAAATGAAAAGTTTAGTATGATAACAGACAGCACAGCAACTGTTACATTACTTAAATATAGCATTTCCATGCTTCTATACAAGTGCTGCAATAAATTTTAGGCATCCAAGGATTTTTGAAATTCTCCTCGAGCTGAGTAGCAGCTGTACCTTTACACGTGCATTTTACGTGGTATCTTTTTAAATGAGTTTACTAAAGTAGCTCAAATTGAAGAAGCACTAACAAAAAGCTCACTTACTTTCTACTTTTAAAAAAGGATACAATGTGATTTTACTGTCATATAAAACCCTTCTTCTCAGTACTAGGATAACATTCATGGTTTGGTTTGTTAGGTGGAGCTTCTTTTTGTTTGCTGTCTGTACAAAAAACATAAATGCTGATAGAAAGAACATTTTTACAATTTTGCTACAAATAGAAATCATCTCCCATGAGAACAGTCACCTCTAGCAGCACTCACAATATAAATAGTTGGCCCAAAACAGATATAAGTGACTTTGGCAACATTTCTATTTTAAATAGAAACTGAAAAGTCACATTTTGATTCCTGTAAAACCTATTGCATTACTGGCGTGAGACTGCTCTTTTAAATTCAGGAAAAGATAATAGTGATAAGATTTTTGACGATCTATTTATTCCCTTTGCTTTTTTTTATCTGTTTCCCTGGGCCAAACATTGTTCCTTGACTGAGAGTGTGGCCAGTTCACATGGTCTCAGACCTCTGCAAATAATGGACATCTGGCATAAAAACACAGAATGCTGGAACTACACAACAGATCCATCTGGCATTTTCTCACATAACTATAGCAGATGAGACATTTGTTGATATACCTCTTCCCACACCAATATGCAAGGCACTCCTTCTGTGTCAAACAGCAATGTACATTTATTTCCTCTTATCGAGTGCACTAGTCGCTGCTCATGGTAGCATCTCCTCAGCATTGGAGAGCCCAAATGCAGATTAGATCATCGCTTTGTTGAATACTTCAGCTCTGCCTTCAGATGTGATCCCTACCTCCCCTGTGGCACACCACTTCAAACCCCTCCTAGTCTCACCTCCCACTGTGATTGACCTCCTATAACTGTTCCACCCAGATTCGACTTCAGGAGCAGCGCCTCATCTTTCCATTGAGCACTCTGCAGCTCTCTGGTCTGAATGTGGGGGCCAATTTTCCTCTGGCCCCTATGATAGCACAATTTCAGCATGGTGGGACTTTCATCTCAATTGTGGCTGTGCCTCTCACTCCACCTGATTTTCCATGTTTAGGTGCTATTTATATATTTTGAACAGGTTCCCAGTAGGATTTCACACCTGCCCAGAGGAAAGAAGGAAATCATTCCTGCAGGTCTTGGTACCCAGAAGTAATGTACTCTGGTTAGTTGCCTCTGCTGCAATTGAAGAAAATAAGTGTTTTTTTGTAAAAAAATTAGGGCAAAGAATGTCTAATCAATTATCTCATGATCAGTTAGACTCTTCAGAGAATTTTAAATTTAAACCCCTCCCTCCCCATGCCATTACAACACTGAATGTTAGGAAGTCACTTATCATAACTCTACTGTGGTGATAAAAAAGGAGGGCTGGTTATTATCTGAATGGTGACAGATTGGTAAATGGGGAGGTGAAACAAGACCTGACTGTCATGGTACATCAGTCATTCAAGTTTGGCATACAGGTTCAGCAGGCAGTGAAGAAGGCAAATGGTATGTTGGCTTTCATAGCGAGAGGATTCGAGTATAGGAGCAGGGAGGTCTTACTACAGTTATACAGGGCCTTGGTAAGGCCACACCTTGAATATTATGTACAGTTTTAGTCTCCTAATCTGAGGAAGGATATTCTTGCTATTGAGCGAGTGTAGCGAAGGTTCACCAGACTGATTCCCGGATGATAGGACTGACATATGAAGAAAGACTGGATCGACTAGGCTTGTATTCAATGGAATTTAGAAGAATGAGATGGGATCTCATAGAAACATATAAAATTCTGACAGGATTGGACAAGTTAGATGCAGGAATGATGACCCCGATATTGGGGAAGTCCAGAACCAGGGGTCAAAGTCTAAGAATAAGCAGTAAGCCATTTAGGTCAGAAATGAGGAGAAACTTCTTCACTCAGAGAGTTGTGGGTATGTGGAATTCTCTACCACAGAAAGTTGTTGGGTCCAGTTCGTTAAATATATTCAAAAGGGAGTTAGATGTGACCCTCACAGCTAAAGGGATCAAGGGATATGGAGAGAAAGCAGGAATGGGGTACTGAAATGCATGATCAGCCATGATCATATTGAATGGTGGTGCAGGCTCGAAAGGCCGAATGGCCTACTCCTGAACCTATTTTCTATGTTTCTATGTTTCTGTGTTTCTATTTCCCTGAGTAGTTTAGGATAACATTTGATAACATTGGTGTGAATCAGCCAAAATGTTTGACAATCTGACAATGTTCCTTTCAGCCCGAATTCACAGCAGTAAGATGATGCACTTATATGGCACATTCATTCAGATTCTCAGAAGTCAAATTGCAGAACTAAAGACATTTTTGTGCTGCAGATGAATGGTCATATAATACCACACAAAGATAGTTGTCTGACAACCTAAGTGAAATTGGTTCTTTTCAGTCTGAGAATCCGAAATGACCCAAGGTGGTAACCCAAGTAATCACGGCATGGCTGCCTTTGACCAGTCACAACTGACATATTTAATTGCTATCTGTACTGTATGTGGCCCCTCGACATGCGAGAGAACAGCTCCGCATGTTGGGCTATAAAATAGCTGGAGCAGTGGGCCACTTCAATCTCCAGTGCGAGCTGCTCCAAGTGTGCGACGATTTTGAGATGGCCGACTAGGTGATGTCATCAAAACCCTGGTCGCCGTTTTGGAGTGTAGGCAGGAACATGGGCAGGTCCCAGGGACAGAGAAGTGGGAAGGTCGGGGCGGTTGAGCGGCGATGTTTGTGGCGAGATGTGGTGAATGTTTATGGCGGAGGAGCAGCGAAAGATTGTGGCGGAGGTGCGACAGATGAGGGTACGGGGCCCATAAGATCCGAGGGCCCAGGGGCAGCACGGGCCAGCCCACACTGTGATATGTGCGCACGCTAGGTCCGTGCAGCAGAGCAGGTCTCCAGTCGCCCTGGTTAACCCTTGCCACTGGATAAAGGCCTAGCTTTGTCAAGCCCGTGTGGTGGCTGGTGTGCAACGATCACCTCACGTTAAAAAAAATTCACGCACAAGCATCCTCCACCCCCTCAATTGGAGTTCAGGACTGGAACATCGGGTCCTTCATTGAAACATCTGTGAACTCGTGGAAGCAAGTCATCCTCGTTCGAGGGATTGCCTATAATGATGATGATGTACTGTAAATGAGTTTTCAGTTAAACTTGAATTTGGATGATTCAAAATTATTATCAAAATTCTGTAGTTCGTGGCAGAAGAGCTTCTTTCAGACAGTCTGGGCTTCATAAATTCGAGAGATCCAGATATATAACCTTGGGCTCAGTTTTCCCCAGTGATTTTCCCATTCTTTGTGCGCCAGCGTAACTCTAGGTTTGTTTTCTTTTGCGTCATAAGGGGCATAACCTGATGTCTGCGTCAGTTTTTCACAATTATGGAAGTTTGGCTAATTTAAATTTATCCTAGGACAGTGTATGTGACCACTCCCGAAAAACTTTGCGGGCACTTAAGAAAAACCAGCACACATTAAAAAATTGGCACAGAAAGACACCATTGTTTTTATGTGAAGTTTTGGAGGGAGACAAGAACACATAAATATCCACAAAAGAAACATAGAAACATAGAAAATAGATGCAGGAGTAGGCTATTTGGCCCTTCGAGCCTGCACCACCATTCAATAAGATCATGGCTGATCATTCACCTTAGTACCACTTTCCTGCTTTCTCGCCATACCCCTTGATCCATTTAACCATAAGGGCTATATCCAACTCCCTCTTGAATATATCCAACGAACTGGCATCAACAACTCTCTGCGGTAGAGAATTCCACAGGTTAACAACTCTCTGAGTGAAGAAGTTTCTCCTCGTCTCAGTCTTAAATGCCTTACCCCTTATCCTTAGACTGCGTCCCCTGGTTCTGGAATTCCCCATCATCAGGAACATTCTTCCTGCATCTGCCCTGTTCAGTCCGTCAGAATTTTATATGTTTCTATGAGATCCCCTCTCATCCTTCTAAATTCCAGTGAATACAGGCCCAGCCGATCCAATCTCTCCTCATATGTCAGTCCTGCCATCCTGGGAATCAGTCTGGTGAACTTTCGCTGCGTCCCCTCAATAGCAAGAACATCCTTCCTCAGATTAGGAGACCAAAAGTGAACACAATATTCCAGGTGAGGCCTCACGAAGGCCCTGTACAACTGCAGTAAGACCTCCCTGCTCATATATTCAAATCCCATAGCTATGAAGGCCAACATACCATTTGCCTTCTTTACTGGCTGCTGTATCTGCATGCCAACTTTTAATGACTGATATACCATGACACCCAGGTCTCGTTGCACTTCCCCTTTTCCTAATCTGCCGCCATTCAGATAATATTCTGCCTTTGTGTTTTTGCCACCAAAGTGGATAACCTCACATTTATCCACATTATACTGCATCTGCCATGCATTTGCCCACTCACCTAACCTGTCCAAGTCATCCTGCAGCCTCTTAGCATCCTCCTCACAGCTCACACCGCCACCCAACTTAGTGTCATCTGCAAACTTGGAGATATTACACTCAATTCCTTCATCTAAATCATTGATGTATATTGTAAATAGGTGGGGTCCCAGCACTGAGCCCTGCGGCACCCCACTAGTCACTGCCTGCCATTCTAAAAAGGACCCGTTTATCCCGACTCTCTGCTTCCTGTCTGCCAACAGTTCTCTATTCATGTCAGTATACTACCCCTAATACCATGTGTTTTAATTTTGAACACCAATCTCTTGTGTGGGACCTTGTCAAAAGCCTTTTGAAAGTCCAAATACCCCACATCCACTGGTTCTCCCTTGTCCACTCTACTAGTTACATCCTCAAAAAATTATAGAAGATTTGTCAAGCATGATTTCCTCTTCATAAATCCATGCTGACTTGGACCGATCCTGTCACTGCTTTCCAAATGCGTTGCTATTTCATCCTTAATAATTAATTCCAACATTTTCCCCACTACTGATGTCAGGGGCTAACCGGTCTATAATTACCCGTTTTCTCTCTCCCTCCTTTTTAAAAAAGTGGTGTTACGTTAGCTACTCTCCAGTCCATAGGAACTGATCCAGAGTCGATAGACTGTTGGAAAATGATCACCAATGCATCCACTATTTCAAGGGCCACTTCATTAAGTGCTTTGGGATGCAGACTATCAGGCCCTGGGGATTTATCGGCCTTCAATTCCATCAATTTCCCTAACACAATTTCCCGACTAATAAGGATATCCTTCAGTTCCTCCTTCTCACTAGACCTTTAAAACTTAAAATGCAGGAAAGTGAAGATGAATGGAATGATTTAAGTTTTCATTTTTTTTAAAGTGCCACGCCATAACCGAACGTCTCCAAACTGAGCGTTTGTCCTGCCTGCCATTTCTGAGCGTCGCCTGGCAGAATTGGCCCCTCACTCGGACACAGGAGCTTGGGGCTCGGCTTTAAAAGAAACCCTGGCGGGGGGGGGGGGGCGGGAATGGGGGGCTGTGGAAGGCATGAGAAGCCTACACTTTGCATCAAATGAAGCCCAGGGCGGTGGGTGGGGTGGGGTGGGATGAGGGCTGTGGAAGGCGAACGAAAAGCATGAAAAGACTACGCTACACATCAAATGAAGCCCGGGGGGGGGTGGGTGGTGGTCCCGATCATTGTGCCTGCTCAGACCTGGGTGTGGTCTGTACTAGGGGGTCGACTTTGGGGAGAGAGAACAAAGAACCTTGTCCTGCCTGCCATTTTGAGCTTCTTGCAAAGTTACAATTTAAACATGGGTACACTACTGACAATGCCATACCTTGTGCAAGCCTTCTGCATGATGGTGCTACGGAGGAGATAATTCATTCATTGTCACCACATGAGGAACCTCAGAGCCCGTAGGGTTGATGGGCAGGAGGCCTTACTCACGTCGGGTATATCGAGACAGGCGTTCGTACCTGCACCTGAATGATGCAGACTGTGTCAGAAGGCTGGGTTTCCGCAAAGATCTGTGAGTTAGTAAGAGCAGACTTGCAACCTAGAAACATCAGACGGATTGCTTTGTCAGTTGAAGTGAAGGTTATAGCTGCACTTTCATTCTATGCATCTGGATCATTCCAGGCTACAACTGGGGATGTCTGCACCATTTCTCAACATGCATTTGGCAGGTGATTGCTGCACTATATGCCCAGAGGAATGACTACATAAAGTTTCCCATAACTGCCCAGGCAATGCGTGACAGGGCTGTGGGCTTCTCCAGGATTGCTGGCTTCCCAAAGGTACAAGGCTGCATTGATTGTACCCGCATCGCCTTGCGAGCACCTTTGGAGGATTCGAGATGTACAGGAAGAATGTTCCCAATGTTGGGGAAGTCCAGAACCAGGGGTCACAGTCTAAGGATAAGGGGTAAGCCATTTAGGACCGAGATGAGGAGAAACTTCTTCACCCAGAGAGTGGTGAACCTGTGGAATTCTCTACCACAGAAAGTAGTTGAGGCCAATTCACTAAATATATTCAAAAGGGAGTTAGATGAAGTCCTTACTACTCGAGGGATCAAGGGGTATGGCGAGAAAGCAGGAATGGGGTACTGAAGTTTCATGTTCAGCCATGAACTCATTGAATGGCGGTGCAGGCTAGAAGGGCTGAATGGCCTGCTCCTGCACGTATTTTCTATGTTTCTATGTTTCTATGAACAGAAAAGGCTTCCACTCTATTAATGTGCAGCTCGTTTGTGACGACATACATCATATCATGTCAGTTGATGCGAGATACCCTGAGAGCACCTATGATATGTTCATGCTACGTGAGAGCATTATATCTGCCATGTTTCAGCAGCAGCCACAAGGGCAGAGTTGGCTACTGGGAGACAAAGGGTACGGCCTCGCCACCTTGCTCATGACGCCCCTACCTGTAACCCGGACAGAAGCTGACCAGGAATACAACATATCACACATTGCGATGCATAGCATGATAGAGAGGACCATTGGCATCTTGAAACAACGTTTCCGATGCCTGGACCATTCTGGAGGCTACTTGCAATACTCCCCTTAGATTGTTGGTCAGTTCACTGTTGTGTGCTGCATGTTGCATAACTTTGACATCATGAGGCAGCAGCAGCTGATCGTGGAAGACCAACTTGAGGTGAGAGTGGCTGATGATGATGATGAGGAAGATTCAGATGACGAGGAGGAGGATTATGAGGATGAGGAAGCCATGCAACTATGTGAATCCGGAGAACAACAGTGGAACAGGGCAGGCCGTCATGCCACTTTAACGATTGCTCGAGCCTTGCACCAGCAGTTCATCCGTGAACACTTTGCTGCCTGAAGGCTCAGCGGCAACTATTCCACATGGACCATGTTTACTGTTTGGACCTGTTCTGTAATGTTGTGTTATGTTAATGGAACAAATGATGGAAATGATTCTTGTTTACTTCAAAAAGTTGTGTTAATAATGGAATAAATAATGGAAATTATTCTACTTTAGTTCACAAAGTTGTGTTGATAATGGAACAAATAATGGAAATGATTCAGTTATAATGTAAAATATATTTTATTCAAAAATTTTACAAACATTTGTTTGTATTTAACTTAACTTTAATAAAACATATTCTTGTATCAAACGTTAAAGTTTTCAGTTAAGATCACTTACAAACCCTAAGAGCACTTAAAAACCTTAAGATCGCTTATAATTTCTAAACTTGTAAATTTACATAACTTACAAAAAACTTTTAATTTGAAAACAGTTACAACAGTAACAACAATAATAATAGCAACAACAACAACAACAGCAGCAGCAAAGAAAGGCTACACCCATCTCTCCTCCACCTAAGACCACCCTCTGCACTTGGTCTTGGTGACTCCACCCCTGCCTGCAGGTGGTGGTGCAGCGTTTCTCGGGTTGGTACCAAGCTTATTCTTTCGAACATCTCGCACTTCTTGATGGGGGGTGGGGAGTGGGTAGTGGCAGGCGGTAATGTGGAAGGCCCAGCTTGGGCCTCTTCAGAGGCTGGTCTGGGGATTGGAGTGGGAGTGGCAGTTGATTCTGTCAATGGGCGTGGGGTCTGGGCATGTACCCTTATTGCAGCAGCTAACTCTGACATTCCCTCCCTCATGTGCCCTGACAGTGTCTCAACTATCTGCAACATTCCCTCCCTTATGTGCACCAACATTGTTTCAGCTGACTGAGATATTGCCTCCCTCATGTTCCCGGACAGCATTCCCATTTCTCGTGAGAGTGTTGTTACTTCTCTCGACAGTCCCAATACCTCATCACATACCTCAATGATGGTTTCCAGGAGTGATCGGGTAAAGTCAATGCTCTCTTTCCCCTCCTCATCCTGGGTGTAGTTCGCTGCATCCCACTGGGACCCGCAACCTCAGACGATTGAGCCCTGTGTGTGCCTTGCTGCATCCCACTGGGACCCGAGGCCTGGGATGGTGGGTAACCATGGAATGTCCCACCAATACTCATACCACTCAGGGAAGGGGCTGGCACCTCAATGGGCAGCACCTGCACCTCCTCCAGAGTGAGTACAACAGTGGGGGATTCATCCATCCCCTCCCCCTCACCCCCATGCTCTTGGTCTGGACGGTAGGATTGGAAGATGTTCTCCTTTTCAGGCTCGTCCGTGTCTGAATCTTCCTCTGCATCATCAGGTTTGGCCTCAAGTTCTGCAAAATATAACAGAACAGACAACTGGTTAGCAGCAGAGGAGGGGGCAGGATGGCATGAGTAGGCTCACACAGCACAGGTAGCAGGCTGATTTGAAGGACCATGATGAATGATCGCACATTGCATCAACTGAAGCGTAGCTGACGGAGACATCCCCATGAACCGACGCATGGCTAGCCCATGCAGTACTTAACATTTAGCAAAGCCAGAATGTGGAATTTGCAGGACTTACCCTCTCCCTCGAGTGTGGGCCCAGTTTGTGTAGTGGTGGTTGCTTTTCTCCAGGCAGAACCCACCAAAGCAGTGACCCTGTTTTCCAAGGGTGTCAGTGGATGCAGATTTGCCGGGCCTCCTCCTGTTCAAGTTCTTTCCCTTTTGTTGTGTGCCACTTTTCTCTGCAAAGATGAAAATATAACTTTTTAGAGAGGGTATCTTTCTGTTGGGTGGGACATATACAGCTGGTCACATTTACAATTGCAATTCCATTGAATAAATGAAAATATTACTTACACTAACTACTTGACCAAGGTCCTGCCACTTCTTTTTGCATTGGCCTCCAGACTTCGGGGTGGTCACCATTGCACAGTAATCTTCTGCAAGTTGGTTCCAGCGTTCCTTAATTTCTTTTGGTGGTACTGTTATGTGACCTCTGCTGGTGTCCAGCTCGTGCCATCTGCCCTCAATCACAGTAACTAGTGCCTCCACTTCATCCTGTAAAAAGTTCTTGGTCCTTGAGCCGCATTGCATCTTGCATTGCAGCTCTGATTTTTCCAATGAGAATTAAAGTTCTCACACACAACTGGCTCTTTAAAAATGGCCGAACGCATACTGGGAGCTGTACTGGGCGTCCATAGGAATCACGTCAAAAACGTTCTTTTGTTTTGCGCATGCGCAGAAGGGGAAGCATTGTTTTTTCGGCACAGACATTAGGCTCCACCCCCCCGAAGCTATCGGACAGGCTGCGCGGCACCAATTTCAAAAAATAGAACGGGAAACTTGCTACTTTTTTTTGGAGTAGTTAGGGCCAAGAAAAACGGGCGTAACTCTGGCAATACGTCAAAAAACGACATTGGGGAAAATTGAGCCCCTTGACTCTAAAGCTAATTAAAATTAGACAATGAAGCTGGCATGAGGGTTCTCAGATTCATGTCCTATACAAGACCAGGAGGAACGGAGAAATACAGGATAAATGGGATGAAACAATAAAACACGAAGATACATATGCAGAATATATTGCTAAAGAATAACAGACAATGTGGAATGAGATGTCATCTAATTTAATATTAAGATTCATTCCCTTGACCTATAACATTTTCTAAGCCCTTCATTTAGATTATCACTTGTATCTCACTTTCAGGTTAGTATTAATGTATATTAGCAGTATGTACCATCTATAAGATGCAATGTAGCAACTCGCCAAGGCTGCTTTGGCAGCCCCTCCCAAACCCACGACCTCTATCACCTAGAAGGACAAGGGCAGCAGGCACATGGGAACACCATCACCGCCAATTTCCCTTCCAAGTCACACACCATCCTGACTTGGAACTATATTGCCGTTCCTTCATCGTTGCTGGCTCAAAATCCTGGAACTCCCTTCCTAACAGCACTGTGAGAGTACCTTCACCACAAGGACTGCAACAATTCAAGATGGTGGCTCATCACCACCTTCTCAAGAGCAGCTAGGGATGGGTAACAAATGTTGCCTTTGAAAGCGACGCCCACATCCCAGGAACAAATAAAACAAAATCTACTCACTCAAAATTGCCTCTGTATTGACAAGATGACAGATAAGTTCCATTTAGTTTCTTTAGATTTATTTTATATCCCTATTGAACAAATCTCTATTTTTCTATTTTTTTTTAAACTTCTTTCAGCCTGTCAATTCAAAATATTTACTTTGAAAAATTCAGCAACTAATTCCATTATTTTTATTGGCTAAATGTGATTAAAGCTGCAAAATTCCTGATGCTGTTGTTGTATGGGGACTGTTTTAATTGCAAGAAATATTACTGCCATTATTTGTCTTGTACTCAACCATAAATTTTACATGTGAATGAAAAGACTCCTCGGTTTCAAAGCTATTTCATTGACTGCTTATTAATAAAATACTATAGCACTGTAGGCAAAATATTTTCTTAGATCTATAAAAGTTATATGCCTATAAATTGGAGACCACAACAAAATGGGTGCAGGCATTATGATGGGAGATATGACCACGCCCGTTCAAAAAGCACAGGCAGCACAACAAATCTGTGCTGCCTGCTAATTACCATGATTGTAGTGCACAGCCTAGCACGGAATGCACTGCTGACAGGCCGTGCACTCAACAGCGGCCAAAGTTTGCGTTACTGAAGCGAGGCTAGCTTTACTTAAAGCTAGCCTGCTCCTCATCACGCAGTCTGCAGCTCCTAAAACATCATCATCATCATAGGCAGTCCCTCAGAATCGAGGAAGACCCGCCTCCACTCTTAAAATGAGTCCTAGGTGGCTGACCCGTCCAATACGAGAACCACAGACTCTGTCATAGGTGGGACAGAGAGAAAGGGGTGGGTGGGACAGGATTTTCCGCTGCCTGCGCTTCATTTCTGCATGCTCTCGGCGATGAGACTCGAGGTGCTCAGCGCCCTCCCAGATGCACTTCCTCCACTTAGGGCGGTCTTTGGCCAGAGACTCCCAGGTGTCAGTGGGGATGCTGCACTTTATCAGGGAGGCTTTGAGGGTGTTCTGGTAACGCTTCCGCTGCTCACCTTTGGCTCTTAAAGCTATGCTGCTGTCTGCAGATGAAAAAAATCTTCAGCACTAAGCAGTCTGCACCTCTTAAAGGTGAGCTGCCTTCTGCTAATGAAACACGCTAAAAATGCTTCAGCACTAATGCAAATGGCTCAATAGGCCAGGGAAAGGGCACCCAGGATCTAGGACGCGGTATAGAATCATAGAATTTTACAGCACGGAAGGAGGCCATTGTGGCCCATCGTTTCTGCGCTGGCCAACAAAGAGCTATCCAGCCTAATCTCACTTTCCAGCTCTTGGTCCATAGCCCTGTAGGTTAAGGCACTTCAAGTGTACATTGAAGTACTTTTTAAATGTGGTGGGGGTTTCTGCCTCTACCACCCTTTCAGGCAGTGAGTTCCAGACCCCCACCACCCTCTGGGTGAAGAAACGTCCCCTCAAATCCCCTTTAAACTTTCTACCAATTATTTTAAATCTATGCCCCCTGGTTGTTGACCCCTCTGCTAAAGGAAATAGGCTATCCAAACCCCTCATAATTTTATACACCTCATAAATCTCCCCTCAGCTTCCTCTGTTCCAAAGAATACAATCCCAGCCTATCCAATCTTTCCTCATAGCTAAAATTCGCCAGTCCAGGCAGCATCCTCGTTACTCTCCTCTGTACCCTCTCTAATGCAATCACATCTTTCCTGTAATGTGGTGACCAGAACTACACGCAGTACTCTAGCTGTGGCCTAACTAGTGTTTTATACTTTTCTAGCATAACCTCCCTGCTCTTGTATTCTATGCCTCAGCGAATAAAGGCAAGTATTCTGTATGCCTTCTTAACCGTTTTATCATCCTGGCTTGCTACCTTCAGGGATCTGTGGACATGCACTTCAAGATCCCTTTGTTCCTCTACACTTCTCAGTGTCCTACCATTTAATGGGCCGAAAATTGCAGTCGGAGGCTTCCTTCGGATGAACGCCTCTGACCTGAAAAAAATCTACGAAAGTACCTGCTGGTCCCAGAGGAGCGTAAGATTCCAGTCAGAGGCCTTCATTCGCTGCGCAGCGTACAGGAAGATACGTGCGTAAGTCTAGATTGGAATCACATGGGCCTGGACCACCAATGAACATCTAATATTTTCATTGATAATAATGAGAGCTGTTTGTACGGGCTCACATTACTATCGATGAGAATACCCCCCCTAAAACAAGAAACACAGCACAATAAATACAAAAACAGCTCACATGTTTAAAATTAATTGAAATTAAATGTATTTAAATGTTTTAGAAAAAAATATATTTTTTGTGTTTTAATGGGGTTAAAAATAAACTTACCTTAATGGACAGGGTTTTTAATATAAAAATGAAGGATTACATTTAATTTTTCTATGTTTTAAAAGTGTTATGCTGGTAAAAGTCTGAAGGACATTCGCTGGGCAGGAGTTGGGCAAATAGACCAATCTCTGCCCCGCGATGTCCTTCTCCCAGGGATGCGTTGAATCTGTCTAAAGAAATTTTGGCAGATTGCAAAAGACGGTTCACGGCGCATGCGCATCGCGCGCCGAGAATCAGCTTTTGCGAGGCCTCACTCTTCATACACATCCACTGACATCGCAATTTTCGGCCCATTTAATGTGTACTGCCTTGCCTTGTTAGCCCTCCCCAAATGCATTACTTCACACTTCTCTGGATTGAATTCCATTAGCCACTGTTGTGCCCACGTGACCAGTTCATTGATATCTTCCTGCAGTCTACAGCTTTCTTCTTCATTAGCAACCACACAGCCGATTTTAGTATCATCTGCAAACTTCTTAATCATACTCCCTACTTTCAAGTCTAAATCATTGATATAGACCACAAAAAGCAAGGTGTTATGTATGTTAACTGGGTTTTACCTGCCACCGGAGGGCGCGACTGTCGGAGCCCTAATGGTCACTGGCAGACATGTGCAAGTCGTGTATATAATGTTGGCAGCCATGTTGAATCTTCACTTTGAGAATAGTTAAACTGAAGTAAGGTCATGCCTGAACTATTCACCGTACTTAGCCTCGTGGAGTTATTCAATACTTAACAATTGGCGATGAGCTAAAAACACGAACTTTCACGCAACCATGTCTGTTGGAATTTTGGAGAGATTCGTGGAAGGGGGAGGATTTCACTGATTACCTCGACCAGTACTTCGTAGCCAGCAGATTGGAAGGAACCGATAAAGCAATTAAGTGCAAGGCGGTTCTCCTCACCGTTTGTGGGTCAAAAATTTATGGCCTTATCAACGACTCGACCAATGGATAAGACTTACTACAAATTGTGTTCGCTGGTTCAGAACCACTTTAAACCGAAGGAAAGCATCATCATGGCGAGGTATCGTTTCTATATGCACAATTGCTCTGAGGGCCAGCACGAGGTGGAATTTGTCACTGACCTGAGACGTCTCGCTGGGTCGTGCAACTTCGGAGCTGTGTTGGAGGAAATGCTGCGGGACTTTTTTGTGCTTGGCATTAGCCACCAGGTCATCTTTCAAAAGCTGCTGGTTGCTGAATCTCTAGACCTGCGCAGGGCCATCACGATTGTCCAGGTATGCATGTCCACGGACGAAAACTCAAAACAGATATCTTCCCAGCATCAAAACTCCCCAGCAAGTACTATGCATAAAATAATATCGTCAGCAGGCGGAGCTGCATATGGCAGGGCTTACTTGTCCACGTTCATACGACCTGTAACTGCTCAAAGTCCGCCATCGGGGGTGAATCAAATCTTGCCTTGTTGGCATTGCGGGGGTTATCATCGGGCCCATCAATGCTGATTCAAGCAATAAATGTGCAAAGGCTGTGCAACAATGGGGCACCTTCAGCAAATGTGTCCGCAACCGAGCAAGGTGCTGTGACACACCACGTAGCTGAGGATTATTGATCCAGCGTGGATCAAGCGGCACAGGCAACTCAACCCGAGGTACAGGATGAAGAAGTGTTTGGGGTACATTCCTTTACCAAACGTTCTCCGATAATGCTGGAAGTTAAATTAAATGGGGTTCCAGTGTCCAAGGAATGGACAATAATGATCCAGAGGGCTTTCGAAAAGCTGTGGAACACTAAGGCAAAAAGATCCAATCAATGCGAAGCTCTGTACCTACACCAAAGAGCGCATACCAGTCATTGGCAGCGCGGCAGTAAAGGTATCATACGATGGAGCTGTGCATGATTTATCGTTGTGGATCATTCCAGGCAATGGCCAATGCTATTCGGCAGGAGTTGGCTTGAGAAAATTAAATGGAACTGGAATGATATTAAAGCTTTATCATCAGTGAATGACGCTTCGTGTGCTCAAGTGCTGAGCAAGTTTCCCTCGTTGTTCGAACGAGGCATCGGCAACTTCACGGGAGCCAAGGTGCAGATCCACCTAGCCCCGGATGCAAGACCCGTCCATCACAAGGCTCGGGCGGTTCCGTACATGATGAGGGAGAAGGTCGAGATCGAACTGGACAGACTTCAACGGGAAGGAATCATATCACCAGTCGAGTTCAGCGAATGGGCCAGTCCAATTGCCCTGGTATTGAAAAGTGATCTGCGGCGACTACAAGGTAACGATCAACCGAGTCTCGATACAGGATCAGTACCCGTTACCCAAGACTGACGACCTGTTTGCAATGCTAGCGGGGGGAAGTCATTCACCAAATTGGAGCTGACCTCCGGTTACATGACACAGGAGCTGGTCGAATCTTCGAAGAAACTGACGTGCATCAACACGCACAAAGGACTGTTTATATACCACAGATGACCTTTCGGAATTCGCTCGGCGACAGCCATATTTCAGAGAAACATGGAGAGTTTGCTGAAGTCCGTCCAGAGAATCGTCGTGTTCCAAGATGACATCCTGATCACCGGTCGCGACGCCACCAAACACCTGCACAACTTGGAAGAGGTTCTATGTCGTCTGGGCAGAGTGGGACTCAGGCTAAAATGCTCCAGGTGCATTTTCATGGCACCAGAAGTCGAATTCCTGGGGAGAAATATTGCAGCAGACGCATCAGGCATACGGACTCGAAGACAGAGGCCACCAAAAATGCACCCAGACCTCAGAGTGTGACGGAGCTGCGTTCGTTCCTGGGTCTTTTCAACTATTTCGGAACTTTCTACCTAGTTTGAGCACATTGCTCGAGCCCTTGCACATGTTGCTGACAAAGGGTAATGACTGGGTTTGGGGCAAATCTCAAGACAGAGCCTTTGAGAAGGCCAGGAACCTGCTATGTTCCAATAAATTACTGGTACACTATGACCCATGTAATCGGTTAATGCTGGCCTGCGGCATCTCATCATATGGGGTCAGTTGTGTGCTCCAGCAAACCAATGTATCAGGAAAACTGCAACCTGTTGCATACACATCCAGAAGTCTGTCTAAGGCTGAAAGAGCCTATAGTATGGTAGAGAAAGAGGCTTTAGTATGCGTATATGGGGTTAGGAAAATGCACCAATACCTGTTTGGGCTTCGGTTTGAGCTTGAAACAGACCACAAGCTGCTCATTTTATTATTTTCTGAGAGCAAAGGTATAAACACCAATGCCTCGTCCCACATCCAAAGATGGGCACTGCCATTATCCGCTTATGATTATGTCATCCGCCACAAACCAGGCACTGAAAACTGTGCTGATGCGCTTAGCCGACTACCATTGCCCACAACCGGGGTGGAAATGCCGCAGCCCGCAGACTTGCTGCTGGTCATGGATGCCTTCGAGAGCGAGGAGTCACCCGTCACAGCTCACCAAATTAGGACCTGGACCAGCCAGGATCCTGTACTGTCAAGCTTAAAAAGGTGTGTCCTAAATAGAAATTGGTCTGCTATTTCCAGGGAAATGCAGGATGAAATTAAGCCTTATAGTCGCCGCAAAGATGAATTGTCTATTCAGTCTGATTGTCTGTTATGGGGTAATCGTGTTGTTATGCTAAAAAAAGACAGGGAAACTTTTGTGTGAGATTTACACAGTACCCACCCAGGCATTGACATGATGAAGGTCATTGCCAGGTCTCACGTTTGGTGGCCTGGCATTGACGCGGACTTGGAGTCATACATGCATCAATGCAACACTTGCATGCAACTGAGTAACGCACCTGTGGAGGCTCCACTGAGTCTGTGGTCATGGCCATCAAAACCGTGGTCAAAGATGTTTTTCGTGGTAGTGGATGCTTACTCCAAATGGATTGAATGCGTAATCATGTCATCCAGCACGTCCATAGCCACTATTGAAAGCCTCCGGGCCATGTTCGCCACCCGACGTTCTTGTCAGTGAAAACGGACCGTGTTTCACCAGTTCGGAGTTCCACAAGTTTATGACCTGTAATGACATCAAGCAGGTCAGGTCTGCCCCTTTCAATCCCGCGTCTAACGGTCAAATGGAGCGGGTTGTCCAGACCATTAAGCAGAGCCTAAAACGCGTGACTCACGGCTCCCTACAAAGTCGCTTGTCCCGCATTCTGCTCAGTTACCGGACGAGACCCCACTCGCTTACTCGGGTCACTCCTGCCGAGCTGTTAATGAAGAGAGGTCTCAAAACCAGGTTCTTCCTTGTACACCCGGATCTCAATGATCACGTCAAAACCAGAAGGCAACAGCAACAATGGTACCACGATCACGTGGCCGTATCACGTGACATTGTTGTTCATGACCCTGTGCTTGTCCTGCATTACGGTCATGGTCCAAAGTGAGTTGCTGGCATGGTTTTGGCCAAGAAGGGGAACAGGGTGTTTGTAGTCAAACTGTTAAATGGACAAACGTGCAAGAGGCACATCGACCAAACCAAACTGCAATTCACAGACAACCCAGAACAAGTTGATGACATCATCATCGACCAACCAATACACATCTTACCATCAGTTGACCCTTGTGTCATTCACGAAGACAAACCTACCATCCCAGACAGTCCTGTCAGACCGACTGTTCCGCAATGCAGCAATGGTGCTACTAACTCACCCAAGCTTGGGTTTGAACTGAGAAGATCAACCAGGGAGCAGAAGGCCCCAGATGTGTAAATACAACCTGTACCAAGGACTTTGCGGGGAATGATATTATGTATGTTAACTGGGTTTTACCTGCCACCGGAGGGCGCGACTGTCGGAGTCCTAATGGTCACTGGCAGACATGTGCAAGTCGTGTATATAATGTTGGCAGCCATGTTGAATTCTCACTTTGAGAATAGTTAAACTGGAATAAGGTCATGCCTGAATTAGCTCACCGTACTTAGCCTTGTGGAGTTATTCGATACTTAACACAAGGGACCTAGGACTGAGCCCTGCGAACCCCACTGGAAACAGCCTTCCATTCACGAAAACACCCACCAACCATTACCCTTTGCTGCCTGCCTCTGAGCCAAGTTTGGATCCAACTTGCCCTAGATCCCATGGGCTTTTACTTTTGTGACCAGTCTGCCACTCGAGCTTTGTGCAGGGGGTCAACACTGAAAGAGAGGTCCTCTACCCAGAGGGGCAAGGAGGCCCTCCAGAAAGAAGGATTTGGGACCCTATTGCTGAAGCAGTCACTGCCCCCAGGACATGGCTGCAGTGCTCAAAGAAGTTTCATGACCTCAGACAAGTGGTCAAGGTTAGTGAATACATCTTCAAAAGCCATCTCCTACCAACTGTACCACTAGCCTCACACAATGCTCAATGCATGGCCCTCCATCACTCACCTACCAACAATCTCTACTAAACAGGAGGCACACCTCACATTCCTTGCTTCACCTCATCCCCTTGGAGGAGATGGTGCTGGCCATTCCTGGCAAGAGCATTGCTGAGCTGTTGGGCAGCAGCAGGGTTGAAAGAATACAAGATGCCAGTATCATCATACGTTATCCTCGCTTAGAGGAGGAGGAAAATCGAAGAGGAGGAGGAGGAAAAATGAAAAAGAAAAGCCACCAGCTCCTCAAGACCCTCCTCTATGGTCATTTGCAGTCTACCCCACTGAAAGTCAGCAGCCTTCCACCAGCCATGCTGCAGTCACTGGGCTGGCACTGTATAACACCACTAGGATAGGCAAAGGCAGACTCAAGACAGTCACTATGGGAATGCAGTGTGGTGAGTTGATTCTTTTTTGTTATATTGGATGCATATATGGATAAAGTTGGATTGGAAATGTTGCTTGTGGTGGTTTTTATTTCAGTATTGTGGCCAAGAGGATACTGTTATGGTCAATAACGGAGGAAAGGTGTGTGACAAATGCTGAAAGTGAAATTGGGGTTGTGTTTGGATGATTCGATCCTGGATATCCCAGCCTGAAAGGGGCTGTCTGGGCTGCTTCCTTCCTTCCGCTTCCACCTCTTCTACTTCCTCCTCCTACCTCTCCGTGCAGCTTGTCCCCTTTGCTGTCTCTCCACTACCTTCATGTCATGCTGCAGCCCAAGGGGGACTACAACTAGAGCCAAAGCCTTGCAAATGTCCAGCAGCACTCCCTGCATTCTCTGCAAACTTTAACAACTTTTTAAATGTATTCGACCAAGCCACGACTCCAATAAAATGTAAAGAAACCAGTACAAAAGCAAAAAATCTAAACTTAAGAAGTGCTGACAGCTGCTCTATTGCACCACTACACAGATATTCTCCCGTGAGTGGTTTCAAGAGGGCATTATTAAGAGCAGCGATGTCCAAAATCACAGATTTTGTGTCAATTCAAGCATTGCAAGCCAATTGATATCATAAACTGGATCTTTTAAATATGGGAAGTGAGCACAGGCAAAGTCAGCGCTGCCAACCTGTCCAAAATGGTGACCACCGCGTTCCGTGCAGGAAGTGGCGGCCACCATTTTGGGAAGGTTGTCAGCGCTGACGTTGCCTGTGCTCACTTCCCATATTTACAAGTAAGTTTAATAATTTTAATGAGAAATATGTAATGGGATAAATTTTCACGTGCACCTCATGGGTGGTAATTTGGATCATTCAAACATTGTAAAACCAGCCTGATTTAATTCCATGGAAATCAATTGAACAAAAATCGGGCAGCTTTTACAGTGAGCAACTGATCCGCTCCGCCAGAATACCATCCAGTTCATAAAGCTAAAAATTGACTCCTATGTTTTTAATATGGCAAAAACATTATTTTGACAATTAGATTTGAGTTGATGAAAAAAGAAAAATAGCGATCAATAGTGTTTAAAAAACAATTTTGAGAAATTTGATGCTTTCATTTTCTGAATTGTTATGATTAGATGATGTTCATAGACTTCTGATTTGTTGTAGTTGAAAAGATCTTGGCTGAGAATTTCCTTGGAACTGAATGACAGGCAGTGCAGGGATCTTAAGCTGTAGTCAGGTAAAGCTGAAAGCAGGTCTGGCAATTACTTTTTTTTCATTACTTTTGGGATGTTTGAGCATTAAAGGCTTCCTTAAGTTCAACTCTTTGCCAGTTGGTGTACATTTCTCCACTTTTCTCTGCCAATTCAATCTTCCTCTCAGTTGACTCCCAACAATCGTATCAGCCTTCCCCTTTAAAATGCCGCTGTAGACCCGCACCAGTCCCTGCCCTGCTGATTCCCCGCTCTCCCACATTGCGAACTGCCTCTCAGCAGAGTGATTCACACTGACAGCTCGCATCCTGCATTTAAATAAGGCCCGATCATGAAAATTGATCGGACCTCCTGCCAGTGTCATTGGCCGGGTGGAGCATACATAGAAACATAGATAGAAACATAGAAAATAGGTGCAGGAGTAGGCCATTCGGCCCTTCTAGCCTGCACCGCCATTCAATGAGTTCATGGCTGAACATGCAACTTCAGTACCCCATTCCTGCTTTCTCACCATACCCCTTGATCCCCCTAGTAGTAAGGACTTCATCTAACTTCTTTTAGAATATATTTAATGAATTGGCCTCAACAACTTTCTGTGGTAGAAAATTCCACAGGTTCACCACTCTCTGGGTGAAGAGGTATCTCCTCATCTCGGTGCTAAATGGCTTACCCCTTATCCTTAGACTGTGACCCCTGGTTCTGGACTACCCCAACATTGGGAACATTCTTCCTGCATCTAACCTGTCTGAACCCTTCAGAATTTTAAACGTTTCGATGAGGTCCCCTCTCATTCTTCTGAACTCCCGTGAATACACACCCAGTTGATCCAGTCTTTCTTGATAGGTCAGTCCCGCCATCCCAGGAATCAGTCTGGTGAACCTTCGCTGCACTCCCTCAATAGCAAGGATGTCCTTCCTCAAGTTAGGAGACCAAAACTGTACACAATACTCCAGGCGTGGCCTCACCAAGGCCCTGTACAACTGTAGCAACACATCCCTGCCCCTGTACTCAAATCCCCTCGCTATGAAGGCCAACATGCCATTTGCTTTCTTAACCGCCTGCTGTACCTGCATGCCAACCTTCAATGACTGATGTACCATGACACCCAGGTCTCGTTGCACCTCCACTTTTCCTAATCTGTCACCATTCAGATAATAGTCTGTCTCTCTGTTTTTACCACCAAAGTGGATAACCTCACATTTATCCATATTATACTTCATCTGCCATGCATTTGCCCACTCACCTAACCTATCCAAGTCACTCTGCAGCCTCATAGCATCCTCCTCGCAGCTCACACTGCCACCCAACTTAGTGTCATCCGCAAATTTGGAGATACTACATTTAATCCCCTCGTCTAAATCACTAATGTACAGTGTAAACAGCTGGGGCCCCAGCACAGAACCTTGCGGTACCCCACTAGTCACTGCCTGCCATTCTGAAAAGTACCCATTTACTCCTACTCTTTGCTACCTGTCTGACAACCAGTTCTCAATCCATGTCAGCATACTACCCCCAATCCCATGTGCTTTAACTTTGCACATTAATCTCTTGTGTGGGACCTTGTCGAAAGCCTTCTGAAAGTCCATATCAACTGGTTCTCCCTTGTCCACTCTACTGGAAACATCCTCAAAAAATTCCAGAAGATTTGTCAAGCCTGATTTCCCTTTCACAAATCCATGCTGACTTGGACCTATCTTGTCACCTCTTTCCAAATGCTCTGTTATGACATCCTTAATAATTGATTCCATCATTTTACCCACTACTGAGGTCAGGCTGACCGGTCTATAATTCCCTGCTTTCTCTCTCCCTCCTTTTTTAAAAAGTGGGATTACATTGGCTACCCTCCACTCGATAGGAACTGATCCAGAGTCAATGGAATGTTGGAAAATGACTGTCAATGCATCTGCTATTTCCAAGGCCACCTCCTTAAGTACTCTGGGATGCAGTCCATCAGACCCTGGGGATTTATCGGTCTTCAATCCCATCAATTTCCCCAACACAATTTCCCGATTAATAAGGATTTCCCTCAGTTCCTCCTCCTTACTAGACCCTCTGACCCCTTTTATATCCGGAAGGTTGTTTGTGTCCTCCTTAGTGAATACCGATCAAAGTACTTGTTCAATTGGTCTGCCATTTCTTTGTTCCCCGTTATGACTTCCCCTGATTCTGACTGCAGGGGACCTACGTTTGTCTTTACTAACCTTTTTCTCTTTGCATATCTATAGAAACTTTTGCAATCCATCTTAATGTTCCCTGCAAGCTTCTTCTCGTACTCCATTTTCCCTGCCCTAATCAAACCCTTTGTCCTCCTCTGCTGAGTTCTAAATTTCTCCCAGTCCCCGGGTTCGCTGCTATTTCTGGCCAATTTGTATGCCAGTTCCTTGGCTTTAATACTATCCCTGATTTCCCTTGATAGCCACGGATGAGCCACCTTCCCTTTTTTATTTTTACGCCAGTCAGGAATGTACAATTGTTGTAGTTCATCCATGCGGTCTCTAAATGTCTGCCATTGCCCATCCACAGTCAACCCCTTAAGTATCATTCACCAATCTATCCTAGCCAATTCACGCCTCATACCTTCAAAGTTACCCTTCTTTAAGTTCTGGACCATGGTCTCTGAATTAACTGTTTCATTCTCCATCCTAATGCAGAATTCCACCATATTATGGTCACTCTTCCCCAAGGGGCCTCGCACAACGAGATTGCTAATTAATCCTCTCTCATTACACAACACCCAGTCTAAGATGGCCTCCCCCCTAGTTGGTTCCTCGATATATTGGTCTATAAAACCATCCCTTATGCACTCCAGGAAATCCTCCTCCACCGTATTGCTTCCAGTTTGGTTAGCCCAATCTATGTGCATATTAAAGTCACCCATTATAACTGCTGCACCTTTATTGCATGCACCCCTAATTTCCTGTTTGATGCCCTCCCCAACATCACTACTACTGTTTGGCGGTCTGTACACAACTGCCCTTTGGTGTTCTGCAGCTCTACCCATATAGATTCCACATCATCCAAGCTAATGTCCTTCCTAACTATTGCATTAATCTCCTCTTTAACCAGCAATGCTACCCCACCTCCTTTTCCTTTTATTCTATCCTTCCTGAATGTTGAATACCCCTGGATGTTGAGTTCCCAGCCCTGATCATCCTGGAGCCACGTCTCTCCATACTCCCCAATGTATGCTGGAAATAAAAATAAACCCCATTGTCTGCTATGGTCTTATTACAGGTTCACTTTTCTTAAAATAAAATTCTCAGTAATAGTGTCCTGTTCATGTTTGTAAATCTGGGCTTTGTGCAACACCACGGTAATTTATTACATAGCCTAGGGAGAACTGATTTAAAATCCCACTAAACTATCCCAGCATTGTTATCTCATTTTTTTAATGATAGCAGTTGTATGGAGCGACTGTGGTGCAGTTGTGTAGAAGGGTCATGATGTTGTGTACCTTCTCAGACACTTTACTTGGAAACTCACCCGAACATTGAGAGCAGAATCCACACAGTCAACAGTTCTGTCTGGAACATTAGCAGAAAAAGTCTGCATTAAGAGCCTTACTGACACAAAATGGATGCAATGGGGGCAAAATTGCTTCTTACCTGACAAACCTGAGGTCAGTTTCCAAGACATTAGGGGGCCGAAATTGACCATTTTTTTAAGAGTCGTTACCGCCTCAAAGAGGTGGCAATGGAGCTGAAAGCACTTGGTCAGTGCAGAAGGGCAGACATTTTCTAAATTGCCTTTCTTTATTTTCTAAGCAGTGTATGGGACCATCCTGGCCATGTTCCCGCCCCATCGGGCACACAGCGACCCCTTACCGACTGGTGGCGACCCCCTTTCCGCCCCATGGGAAATTGCCCCACAGGAGCAGATCGCCGCCAGTGGTGCCCCCAACAGCTTTCCGCGGCGGGAAGTTTCTTGTGGCTGAGCGGCGCGTCCACCTTTACAGGGGAGGGTACACTGCGGCCGCCATTTTATTTCAATTGTCGGATGGGTTCGGCCGGGCCGCCAACAGGAAGCCCGGCACCCCCTCTTGGGTACCGGGTTGCTGGCCTGGCCGAAACGCTCCCTCGTAGCTTAGTGGGTGCCACGAAAGTGGCTACAGAGTTCTCAGCAGCCCTCCCATTTAACTGCAGGGGAGGGACGTTGTGACACGCCAGTGCGACGCTAGTGACTCAGAACGGCGTCCGACCCAATCCAATGACACTTCCGCCCTACAGCCGCCTGGAGCACGGCACCAACACAAAATAAATTAAAGAGCTGAATATCGCTGTACTCTCCGCCCCATGGACTGGGGTGGATAAAAAAAAATTTAAACGATAAGTTTGCAGTGGAGGGCAATTTCAGCCCCTGGAATATTAAAGAAGATTTGGTCTACCTGAGCTGTTCTAAAGTTACCACACTTGACTTGCTTCAATCCTCAGAAAGCAGGAGCACATTAAATACAGTTCTATGGAAAGACTGTGGTGCAGCTTTGTAGAAGGGTCATAATAAAAAGTCATCAACCTGAAACGTTAGCTCTGTTTCTCTCTGCACAGATGCTGCCTGACCT
The DNA here is from genome assembly GCF_044704955.1 of Pristiophorus japonicus. Classification (NCBI taxonomy): domain Eukaryota; kingdom Metazoa; phylum Chordata; class Chondrichthyes; family Pristiophoridae; genus Pristiophorus; species Pristiophorus japonicus. The sequence goes on along the minus strand of NC_091977.1, from coordinate 466,245,427 downwards.
GCTGAGTACTTCCAGCATTTTCTGTTTTTAGGCACACTAAATACAGTTCTGCAGGAGCTGGAACTGCCAGATTAAAAAATATATAAATACACAAAATTGAAAATGAAGAACTATTGAATTGTTTGCTTTTTCAGTGATTCATAAATGTTACAAAGAAATAAATTATTTCAAATATATATTTTTGTATGGCTCAGTGCTAAGCTTACTTTATGTTAGTAACTAACAGAAGTCAGAACTCATGGAGGTGTGGTAGCATAGTGCTTATGTTACTGGACTCTATTAATCCAGAGGCCTGGACTGCTAATCCGGAGACTTGATTTAAATGTAGCTCAGTAGCACTGATTGAGCTGCTGGCCGAGTCCTGAAGGACACAGCTGCCAGACTGGACTTGCGGCAGGTGGTGAGAGAACCAACATGAGGGACAAACCTACCTGATCTCCTCCTCACCAATCTACCTATCACAAATGCATTTACCTATGACACTATTGGTAGGAGTGACCACCGTAAAATCCTTATGGAGACAAAGTTCCTTCTTCACACTGAGGACTCTCTCCATTGTGTCGTGTGACACTACCAGTGTGCTAAATGGGATATATTCAGAGCAGATCTAGCAGCTCAAAACTGGGTATCCATGAGGGACTGTGGGCCATCAGGTCCCACAACACCAATGTGCAGGCCTGAATCTGAACCTGCACCATTGCAGGTGGTCCTCACCACGGGTGGGGAGGAGGAGGATGATACCACTGAGCCTGAGGAGGAGGAAGAGGAGGAGGAAGAAGTGGAAACAGAGGAGGATGCCCCTAGCATCCCTTTGCCTCTGCATGAATCACCTGTGCAACCTGCGGCCTTTACATCGGCATCTTAGACGGAAGAAGCAGCGGGACCAAGCGGCGTTCAGCTGGCGATGCTAAGTCGAGCATTAGTGCCCTCGCAGACCCCACGAGGTCGTGTCAGCGATTAGAGCATATGTCTACCCTGGCCGATCGCATGGATGGCTTGGCTCAACTGTGTGAGGAGACCATCGCGATAAGTCGTGACCTTCTCCAGGCGTTTGTGGCCTTCACGGAGGCCTTCATGGAGGCCTACTCCCAGGTGTCACAGCAGAGACTCGAGGAGATGCATGAGCAGACCGCCGCCCCCAATACCTTGCGGGATGCATTGTTGGTGGGACATGGCGCTGCACCTGAACGTTACGTGATGCCGCAGATCACAAACGCCAGCACACAAGCGGGTCAGGAGGAAGCAGTTCCTTCTGACTCGGAAGGCGATCCCCATGCTTCTCCTTCCCTTCCTACACCCCCCCAAACAGGCGATCGCACCAGCAGTTCCCCCACCACGGCAGGAAGTCTTGCTGTTGGCAGTTGCACGCCCACAACGTCTCGGTGCCACCCGGGGAGCAAATTGGACGGGTGGGGCTAGAGTACAGGGAGGGAAACGTGGCCGCAGATGATGTGTTAATTGTTAATGTTTATTATTGTTGCTGTTAATAGTTTACTGTTGGTGTGTGGTTTGGAGAGGTTGAGTGGGAGGGTGAGTGGGTGGGTGGGTGGTTGGGTTGTTGGGTTGTTTGGGTTGCTATTGTTGTTGTTAAAATATGCATTTTATTTGAGTAAAAATGTTTTATTACATTTTACAATTTACGATTGTTGTGCATTTTCTTATAATAACGTAATAACATTAACGTAAACAATGACCGACCAGACCAGGCAAGGATGTAACGTAACTCAACGCTGACGCAAACGCAACCGTTGTTTTGCGATAACCATAATTGTAACTCTGATTGTTCACAATGAAAGTTCATGCAAAGCATTCATTTATGAGCTGCTCATGCAACAGTTCTGCAGCCGCGTAACCACCACGGGGTTTTTCCAGTCTTGCGGGTGGGTGTGGGGGCATGGGTTCATCGCCAGGTTGAATGTCCTCCCCGAGGTGCTCATCGGCCACCTCCTGCTCTTCCTCCTCCTGCTCCTCCTCCTCCTGCTCCTCCTCCTCCTGCTGCTCCTCGTCATCTACCTCTTCTGCCTCCAATCCTTCTTGAGGTGGACCGGCAGCCCCATCTGGCAAATGTTGTCCTCTCCTTATAGCCAGGTTATGTAACATGCAACACACCACAATAAACCCAGAGACCTGGTATGGATGGTACTGTAGGTTGCCTCCTGGGTGGTCCAGGCATCTGAAGCGCTGCTTTAGGACTCCCAATTGTCTTTTCGACAATGTTGTGTGCAGCAATGTGGCTTTCGTTGTAACGCTTCTCGGCTTCAGTAACGGGATTACGCAGCGGAGTCATGAGCCAGCTGGCAAGGCCATATCCTTTATCCCCCAGCATCCAACCATGACCTTGTGGCTGACTGTCAAACAGGTCAGAGACAGCACTCTCATGCAGGATGTGTGCATCATGGATGCTGTCTTGAAAATTAGCATTAACTGCCATGATAATTTGGTTGTGGTTGATAACGAGCTGCACATTCAGCGAGTGAAATCCCTTTCGGTCACGAAACACCTCCGCATTCTGTAAAGGTGATTTCAGGGCAATGTGCGTGCAGTATATTGCGCCCTGCACCTTGGGGTAGTTTGCTATTCTCAAGAAACCCAAAGCCCTCCCGGTCTGTGCCTCCTTGGTCATAGATAAGCTTATAAAGTCCATCCTGTGAGTGTAAAGGGCTTGAGTCACCTGTCGAATGGAGCAGTGTGTGGCGTGCTGAGAGATACCATTGATGTCACCAGCTGAAGCCTGAAAGGAGCCCGATGCATAGAAGGATCGTGCCGCAGTAATCTTTACCTGAACGGACAGTGCGGTCCTGATGGTGCTGGTCGGCTGCAGATCCCCCTTGATGAGCTGACAAATCTTAGCGATGACCTCCTTTCAGAAGCGAACCTCTGAAGGCACACGTTATCAGACAAGTTCAGGTAAGATTGTTTTTCCTTGTAATTTCTTCGGCTGGAAGGTCTCCTCCTATGTCCATGCGTTAGTCTGTGACCTCTATGATTCACTCCTTCACTAAACCCTTCACTTAACTCAAGCTCAGGTGCCAGCAGTTGTGCATTTACAAGTAATGGCAGAGAAGATGCAGCCCCCATTACTATTGCTATTACTTTCACTTGATATAAATGCCCTTTCTACTACTAAAACTGACCTTTCTATTAAAATAAATGAAAATATAATTATGAAGTAAAATACATTTAAATTTGAGTGGATATATCTGTAAAATCACTTATTAACTCACAAATTACTAGCACACTTGTTTTAGCAGCCTTCTCCCTTCCTTCGATATTCAAAATGGCGTCAAAATGGTGTCCGTAGTGCCCAGTTCTGTGAGGAAAGCCCGGAAAAAGCAACTATTCTCCAGCGATGTTATCGGTGAGCATTCAGCCCGGCAATGTGCCGAAAGTTAGACTGGGCGATGTGCGGGCGATCACCTCAGCGATCAGCTCGGCGATGTGAGCCAAAAGTGGGGGGGGGATAATTTTTTGGCGATGTTCCAGCTTGAATTTCCACTTTTTGGTTAAAATGCCGATAAAAGGCCGTTTTGGTTGATATATGGGCGATGTGAAGTAGAAAGTCTAGCATATGGTCCCCAACAACATCCTGACTGTCATAAGAACATAAGACCATAAGAATTAGGAACAGGAGTAGGCCATCTAGCCCATCGAGTCTCCTCCGCCACTCAACAAGATCATGGCTGATCTGGCCGTGGACTCAGCTCCACTTGCCCACCCGCTCCCCATAACCCTTAATTCCCTTATTGGTTAAAAATCTATCGATCTGTGATTTGAATACATTCAATGAGCTAGCCTCAACTGCTTCCTTGGGCAGAGAATTCCACAGATTCACAACCCTCTGGGAGAAGAAATTCCTTCTCAACTCGGTTTTAAATTGGCTCCCCTGTATTTTGAGGCTGTGCCCCCTAGTTCTAGTCTCCCCGACCAGTGGAAACAACCTCTCTGCCTCTATCTTGTCTATCCCTTTCATTATTTTAAATGTTTCTATAAGATCACCCCTCATCCTTCTGAACTCCAACGAGTAAAGACCCAGTCTACTCAATCTATCATCATAAGGGAACCCCCTCATCTCCGGAATCAACCTAGTGAATCGTCTCTGTACCCCCTCCAAAGCTAGTATATCCTTCCTTAAGTAAGGTGACCAAAACTGCACACGGTACTCCAGGTGCAGCCTCACCAATACCGTATACAGTTGCAGCAGGATCTCCCTGCTTTTGTACTCCATCCCTCTCGCAATGAAGGCCAACATTCCATTCGCCTTCCTGATTGCCTGCTGCACCTGCAAACTAACTTTTTGGGATTCATGCACAAGGACCCCCAGGTCCCTCTGCACCGCAGCATGTTGCAATTTCTCCCCATTCAAATAATATTCCCTTTTACTGTTTTTTTTTCCAAGGTGGATAACCTCACATTTTCCGACATTGTATTCCATCTGCCAAACCTTAGCCCATTCGCTTAACCTATCTAAATCTCTTTGCAGCCTCTCTGTGTCCTCTACACAACCCGCTTTCCCACTAATCTTTGTGTCATCTGCAAATTTTGTTACACGACACTCTGTCCCCTCTTCCAGGTCATCTATGTATATTGTAAACAATTGTGGTCCCAGCACCAATCCCTGTGGCACACCACTAACCACCGATTTCCAACTCGAAAAGGACCCATTTATCCCGACTCTCTGCTTTCTGTTAGCCAGCCAATTCTCGATCCATGCTAATACATTTCCTCTGACTCCGCGTACCTTTATCTTCTGCAGTAACCTTTTGTGTGGCACCTTATCGAAGCCTTGCTGAAGCCTTCTGCTCCAGAACTAGCTGCACCTCTGGCCAAGTTGTTCCAGTGCAGCTACAACAGAAGCACCCACTGTTCTTATGGGTATCCTTAAAATTCATTGTAAAGGTTAGATTTTGAGACAGATTTCTGGAACTAGATCTAGGCTGTTCATAATTCAGGGGTAAATTTTCAAGCCTTCAGAAACAGTGCCGTAATGTTACAATTCTTTGACGCTTGCTGCTGCCTAGAATCCTGATGTAACCCAGGGAACATAACAATGCCTTTCCCTTGATATATGAATGTGATGTTGGTGCGCCTGTCCTCCCAGGGGATTTGCAGGATCTTGTGGAGATATCGTTGGTGATATATCTCCAGCGACTTGATACCATACACTTCTCCAATTTTTGGGTCAGCAGAACTGATGAGCACTCTGGTAAGGCAAGGTTGATGATATACCAAGAAGTTGGTTTATCTTGGAGAATACACGTGACTAAAAACTAACCTGCTATATCTATGAAATTAAATTATCAAAGAACATCAAACAAAACAGAAACATTTTTACAGGCACATCAATAAAGAAAGGAAGATTGGGATGGGAATAGGGTCATTAAGGGATAGACAGGACAATACCCCAAATAACATGAGGGAGATGGCAGAAATATTAAATCATTATTTCACTTTGATATTTACCAGGGAACTAGAACAGGTGGACATGACATTGGATGATGAGATGAGTAAGGAGATAAGTGCATTTAAAATAAAGAAAGGGGATACATCAAACTCAAAGAGGATAAACCCCCTGGCCGGATGGATTGCATCCATGCATTTTAAAAGAATCTAGGGAAGAGATAGCAGAGGCCCAACTACACATATTTAATAATTCATTAGAAAAATGTGTAATGCCAGAGGATTGGCGGATAGCTCACATAATACCTATATTTAAGAAAGGGTATGGAACATGTCCAGGGAATTATAGACCAGTCAGTTTAACATCAATGGTAGGAAAGATAATGGAATCCCTACTAAAGGAGAGAATAGAAGATCATCCAGAAATGAAAAGTATAATAATGAATAGTCAGCATGGATTTCAAAAGGGAAAATCTTGCTTGGCCAAATTTATTGAATTTTTTGAAGAGGTAACAGAGAAAGTAGACAATGGTAATGCAATCGATGTAATTTATCTAGATTTTCAAAAAGCCTTCGATGAGGTATCCAGTAATAGACCAAAGAATAAGATCAGAGAATGCGGAGTCAGGGGACAAGTAGCAGAATGGATTGCAAGATGGCTTCAAGACAGAAAGCAGAGAGTGGGAGTAAAGGGCAGCTATTCACAGTACAGAAGGTGGGTAGTGGTGTTCCACAAGGATCAGTGCTGGGACCACTGTTGTTCACAATTTACATTAACGATTTAGACTTTGGAATCAAAAACACAATTTTTAATTTGCGAATGATATCAACTTGAGGGTGGAGGTGGGGGGGATAGTCAATACTGAGGAGGTCTGCAACACATTACAGGAGGACATTAATAAACTTGCAGAATGGGCATAAAATTGGCAAATGAAGTTCAACACAGATAAATGTGAAATAGTACATTTTGGTAGGAAGAATAGGGAGGTCACTTATTACTTCAAAGGTGCGGGTTTAGGTCGGATAGAGCAACAAAGGGATCTCAAAGTACAAATACACCAGTCCCTAAAACTTGTGCCACAGGTTAGCAAGGCCATGAAAAGCAAACCAAGCACTAGGGTTTATTTCTAGAGGGATAGAATTGAAAATTAGGGAAGTTATGCTAAACCTGTATTGAACCTTGGTTAGACCACACTTAGAGTACCGCATCATTCTCTCATAGGCAGTCCCTCGGAATCCAAGAAGACTTGCTTCCACTCCTGAAGTGAGTTCTTTGGTGGCTGATATGAGAGCCATAGCCCCTGTCACAGGTGACACAGACATTCGTCGGAGGAAGGAGTGGATGGGACTGGTTTGCTGCATGCTCCTTCCGCTGCCTGCGCCTGATCTCTTCATGCTCTCGGCGTTGAGATTCGAAGAGCTCAACGCCCTCCCGGATGCACTTTCTCCACCTCGGACTCCCAGGTGTCAGTGGTGATGTCGCACTTTATCAGGGAGGCTTTGAGGGTGTCCTTGTATCGTTTCTGCTGCCCACCTTTGGCTCATTTGCCGTGAAGGAGCTCCGCATAGAGCATTTGCTTAGGGAGTCTCATGTCTGGCATGCGTACTATGTGGCCTGCCCAGCGAAGCTGATCGAGTGTGGTCAGTGCTTCAATGCTGGGGATGTTAGCCTGGACAAGGACACTGATGTTGGTATGCCTGTCCTCCCAGGGGATTTGCAAGATCTTGCAGAGACACCGTTGGTGATATATCTCCTGCGACTTGAGGTGCCTTCTGTACATCGTCCATGCCTCTGATCCATACAGGAGGGTGGGCATTACTACAGCCCTGTAGACCATGAGCTTGGTGGTAGATTTGAGGGCCTGGTCTTCAAACACCCTTTTCCTCAGGTGGCCGAAGGCTGCACTGCTGCACTGGAGGCGATGCTGAATCTCCGGATCAATGTCTGATTTTGTTGATAAGCAGCTGCTGACTTATGGGAAATGGTCCACGCTGTCGAGGGCCGCGCCGTGAATCTTGATGACTGGGGGGCAGTGCTGTGAAGCGAGGACATGCTGCTGGAGGACCTTTGCCTTACGGATGTTAAGCGTAAGGCCCATGCTTTCATATGCCTCGGTGAATACATCGATTATATCCTGGAGTTCAGCCTCAGAATGTGCGCAGTTGCAGGCGTCGTCCGTGTACTTACATAGAAACATAGAAACATAAAAACATAGAAAATAGGTGCAGGAGTAGGCCATTCGACCCTTCGAGCCTGCACCACTATTCAATATGATCTCATGCAACTTCAGTACCCCATTCCTGCTTTCTCTCCATACCCCTTGATTCCTTTAGTCGTAAGGGCCACATCTAACTCCCTTTTGAATATATCTAATGAACTGACCTCAACAAATTTCTGTGGTAGAGAATTCCATAGGTTCACAATTCTCTGAGTGAAGAAGTTTCTCCTCATCTTGGTCCTAGATGGCTTACCCCTTATCCTTAGACTGTGACCCCTGGTTCTGGACTTCCCCAACATCGGGAACATTCTTCCAGCATCTAACCTGTACAATCCCGTCAGAATTTTATATGTTTCTATGAGATCCCCTCTCATTCTTCTAAATTCCAGTGTGTTACACTCCTAATGAATGGTGAGACTGAGTACTGTGTGTAATGAGCAAGTGTGGCCTTAGCTCCATAGTGCAGGTATCTCATGGGTGCTCTGCTTATATACTATGCTCCCAAGGAATGCTGAGATCCCTTGGGACTCCAACCGGTGAGCCCCTTAGTGGTCAGGAGTAATGCAAGTTACAAAGGGTTAAATACATAACATCACTCCGCCGTGAAGTCAACAGTACACTTATTTACAAGGTGAGACGATCTGGTGCTTTGTGCTCCCTTGTCGATAGTCTCGGTACAAATGCTGGTGTGGGTGGGTTGGTCAGTTCTTCATTGGGCTGTTGGGCAGCCGGCCTTGCCGGGCTGCTGGGGATGATGAGTTTGGTTTCGTGGTCAACCATGATGTCAGTTGCCATTTGAGTGTGTGTTGGAAGGTCAAAGTTCGTGGTGTCCTCTTCGGGTTGTTCGTAACTGTTGGTGAACCGCAATTTGATTTGGTCCAAATGTTTTTGTGTGTTTGTCCATTGGTCAGTTTGACCTCAAACACCCTACTCCCCTCTTTGGCTGTGACCGTGCCAGCGAGCCATTTGGGACCATGTCCATAATTGAACACAAACACAGGATCATTGATCTCTTGTTGATGCCGCTTACAAGAGAGAGCCTCCCTTTTTGAGCACCCTTTTCATGAGCAGCTCGGCTGGGGGAATCCCAGTGAGTGAGTCGGGTCTGGTGCGGCAGCTGAGCAGCACTCAGGACTGTTATATATGTAAACTTGTATTTACTCTGTACGGCCACCAGAGGGCTCATCCCATGGAGTCCCAAGGGATTCAAAAATCCCTTGGGAACACAGGTATTTAAGGAGGCCTCACAGGTTGGAGAGGCACTCTGGAGACCTGCAATAAAAGACTAAGGTCACACGTTACTTTGAGCTCATGGTGTTCAGTCTGACTCTTTCTCCATACATAACAACTGGCGATGAAATACAGATAATGAACCCAAAGATGCAGAGAACAGTGGGCATCCTGGAGAAATTCTCGGAGGGAGATGATTGGGAAACCTTTGTGGAGCGACTCAACCAATACTTCGTGGCCAACGAGCTAGCTGGGGAAGAGAGCGCTGCCAAATGCAGAGCGATCCTCCTCACCGTCTGTGGGGCACCAACATATGGCCTCATGAAGAATCTTCTCACTTCAGCGAAACCCACGGAGAAATCGTCCGATGATTTGTGCAAACTGGTCCGAGAGCATTTGAACCCGAAGGAAAGCGTTCTGATGGCAAGGTACCGGTTCCACATCTACAAAAGGTCTAAAGGGCAGGAAGTGGCGAGTTATGTCACCAAGCTAAGACGCCTTGCAGGACATTGCGAATTTGAAGGACAATTGGAGCACATGCTCAGAGACTTTTTCGTACTTGGCATTGGCCTCGAAACCATACTTCACAAACTTTTGACTGTAGAGACCCCAATGTTGGGTAAGGCCATAGCGATAGCCCAGGCGTTCATTGCCACCAGTGACAATATTAAGCAAATCTCTCAGCACACAAGTGCTGCCACAAGTACAGTGAACAAAGTGATGTTGTTTTCGAATCATAATGTAAAGGGCAGATGTCTCAGAGTCCACCATCAAGGGTGATGAATGCAAGGCCATTAGCACCGATGAATGCAAGGCCATTAACACCTTGTGGGCGTTGCGGGGGTGATCATCGTTTACATTCATGTCGATTCAAAGTGCACATTTGCAAGGGCTGTAGAACAATGGGACACCTCCAACGTATGTGCAGGCAAGCTGCAAACCCTGCTAAACCTGCAAACTACCATGTTGCAGAGGAGGACAGATCCATGGAGGATCACGACGAACCAGAGCCTCAGACCTAGGAGGCAGAGGTACATGGGGTGCACACATTCACCACGAATTGTCCCCCGATAATGCTGAATGTTGATATACTGGAACTGGGTTGTCCGAGCGCTATCGCCCGCTGACGACACTTCGTGAGCCCAGGTCTTAAACAAATTTCCTTCGCTGTTCGAACCAGGCATCAGGAAATTCCAAGGAGCAAAAGTGCAGGTCCACCTAATTCCGGGGGTGCGACCCATCCATCACAAGGCAAGAGCAGTACTGTACATGATGAGAGAAAGGGTAGAGATCAAGTTAGACTGGCTGCAAAGAGAGGGCATAATTTCACCGATCAAGTTCAATGAGTGGGCCAGTCCTATTGTCCCAGTCCTCAAGGGAGATGTCACCATCAGAATCTATGGCGATTGTAAGGTAACTATCAATCGTTGCTCCCTGCAGGACCAATACCCACTACGAAAGGTCGATGACCTCTTTGCAATGCTGGCGGGAGGAAAGACATTCACGAAGCTGGATCTGACTTCAGCCTACATGATGCAGGAACTGGAGGCATCATTGAAGGGCTTCACCTGCATCAACACTACAAAGTACTTTTTATTTATAACAGATGCCCATTTGGAATTCGATCAGCAGCGGCGATATTCCAGAGAAACATGGAAAGCTTATTGAAGTCAATCCCGTACACCATGGTCTTCCTGGACAACATCTTGGTCACAGGTTGGAACACAGTCGAGCACCTGCAGAACCTGGAGGAGGTCTTTAGTCGACTCAACCGCGTGGGGCTCAGGTTAAAATGCTCGAAGTGTGAAGATGGAGGCAATCGAGAATGCACCAAGGCCACAGAACATGATGGAGCTGTGGTCGTTTCTGGGACTCCTGAACTACTTTGGTAACTTCTTACCGGGTCTCAGCACACTGTTAGAACCACTGCATGTCTTACTACGAAAAGGGGATGAATGGGTTTGGGGCAAAAGCCAAGAAAATGCCTTTGTAAAAGTGAGAAAATTGTTATGCTCAAACAAATTGCTTGTGTTGTATGATCCATGTAAGCATTTGACACTAGCATGTGATGCGTCGTCATATGCCGTCGGGTGTATATTGCAACAAGCTAATGATTTGGGGAAACTGCAACCAGTTGCTTATGCATCTCGGAGTCTGTCTAAAGCTGAGAGAATCTACAGCATGATTGAGAAAGAAGCGTTAGCGTGTGTCTATGGTGTAAAGAAAATGCATCAATACCTGTTTGGGCTAAAATTCGAATTGGAAACTGACCGTAAGCCATTAATATCCTTGTTTTCCGAGTGTAAACGGATAAATAACAACGCATTGGCCTGCATCCAGAGTTACCACATACAACTACGCCATCCGCCACAGGCCAGGCAGAGAAAACTGCGCTGATGCTCTCAGTAGGCTGCCATTGCCCACCACGGGGGAGGAAATGGCGCAGCCCGCAGATTTAGTCATAGTTATGGGAGCATTTGAGAGAAAGCAATCTCCCATCACAGCCTTGTAGATTAAAAACTGGACGAGCCAGGACACCTTATTGTCCCTAGACAAAAACTGTGTGCTTCACAGGAGCTGGTTCAGTGTCCCAGTGGAAATGCAGGAAGAGATAAAGCCGTTCCAGCGGCACAAAGATGAAATATCTATACAGGCCGACTGCCCTCTGTGGGGTAATCGTGTAGTGGTTTCCAAGAAGGGCAGAGACACCTTCATCAATGACCTCCACAGTACCCACCCAGGCATCATAATGATGAAAGCGATAGACAGATCCCACGTGTGGTGGCCCGGTATCGATGCGGACTTAGAGTCCTGCGTTCACAGATGTAATACATGCTCGCAGTTAAGCAATGTACACAGGGAGGCACCACTAAATTTATGATCTTGGCCCTCCAAACCGTGATCCAGAGTACATTTCGACTATGCAGGCCCGTTCTTGGGTAAAATGTTCCTTGTGGTTGTAGACGGGTACTCCAAGTGGATTGAATGTGAGATAATATCGGCTAGCACGTCCGCTGCCACTACTGAAAGCCTGTGGGCTATGTTTGCCATGCATGGCCTACCCGATGTCCTGGTGAGTGACAACGGGCCATGTTTTACCAGTGCTGAGTTCAAAGAATTCATAACCCGTAACGGGGTCAAACATGTCACTACTGCCCTGTTTAAACCAGCATCCAATGGTCAGGCAGAGAGAGCAGTGCAAACCATCAAGCAAGGCTTGAAGAGGGTAACTGAAGGCTCACTGCAGACTCGCCTATCCTGAGTCCTGCTTCGCTACTGCACGAGACCACACTCACTCACTGGGATCCCACCTGCTGAACTGCTCATGAAAAGAGCACTTAAGACAAGGCTCTCGTTAGTTCACCCTGATCTACATGAACAGGTAGAGAGCAGGCAGCTTCAATAAAGTACATACCATGATAACGCAAATGTGTCACGCGAGATTGAAATCAATGATCCTGTATTTGTATTGAATTATGGACAAGATCCCAAGAGGCTTCCCGGCACTGTCGTGGCCAAAGAGGGGAGCAGGATGTTTCGGGTCAAACTTTCAAATGGACTCATTCACCGGAAACACTTGGACCAAATCAAACTTAGATTCACGGACTATCCTGAACAACCCACCTTGGACCCTACCTTTTTTGATCCCCCATCATACACACCAGTGGCAACCAACACCACGGTTGACCACAAAGCAAAACCCATCATCCACAGCAGCCCTGCAGGACCCAACACACCAGGCAGCCCAACAAGGCCAGCTGCACAGCAGCCCAGCGAGGGCCCAACAAATGATTCAACAATATCAGCTTTCACACCGAGACGATCAACCAGGGCAAGAAGGGCCCCAGATTGATTCACATTGTAAATAGTTAGACTATTGACTTTGGGGCGGGGGGGGGAGTGTTGTTCTATATGTAAACTTGTATTTACTCTGTACAGCCACAAGAGGGCTCATCCCATGGAGTCCCAAGGGATCCCATAATCCCTTGGGAGCACAGGTATTTAAGGAGACCTCACAGGTTGGAGAGGCACTCTGGAGACCTGCAATAAAAGACTAAGGTCACACTTTACTTTGAGCTCATGGTGTTCAGTCTGACTCTTTCTCCATACATAACAGGGACAACCGGGTCTGCAGGGAGCCTTCTGACACATGTTTCAAGCTTTGCTTGATAGTCTGAACTGCCCGTTCTGCCTGGCTGTTGGATGCAGGCTTGAACAGGGCAGATGTGACATGTTTGATCCCGTTGTGGGTCATGAATTCCTTGAATTCAGCACTGGTGAAGCACAGCCCATTGTCGCTGACAAGGACATCAGGCAAGCTGCGCATGGCAAACATGGCTCGTAGGCTTTCAATGGTGGCCATGGATGTGCTTACAGACATTATTGTACATTCAATCCATTTTGAGTAAACGTCCACGACAACCAAAAATATTTTGCCTAGGAATGGGCCCGTATAGTCGACATGGATCCTCGACCACGGTTTGGATGGCCACGACCACAAACTTAGCGGTGCCTCTCTGGGTGCATTGCTCAACAGAGAGTAAGTGTTGCACTGGAGCATGCATGACTCTAAATCTGAGTCGATGCCAGGCCACCAAACGTGAGATCTGGCTACGGTTTTCATCATTACGATGCCTGGGTGTGTGTTGTGCAGTTCACAAATAAATGTGTCACTGCCTTTCTTGGGCAAGACCATGCGATGCCCCACAAAAGACAGTCCGCCTGCAGGGACAACTCGTCTTTGCGTCTGTGGAACAGCTTAATCACTTCCTGCATCTCCACTGGGACACTGGACCAGCTCCCATGGAAGACACAGCTTTTTTTTATCAAGGACAGTAAAGGATCCTGGCTGGTCCAGGTCCTGATCTGGCGGGCCGTAACGGGGGACTTCTCATTCTCAAATGCCTCCATGACCATGAGCAATTCCGCTGGCTGTGCCATTTCCACCCATTTTGAGTAAACGTCCACGACAACCAAAAATATTTTGCCTAGGAATGGGCCCGTATAGTCTACATGGATCCTCGACCACGGTTTGGATGGCCACGACCACAAACTTAGCGGTGCCTCTCTGGGTGCATTGCTCAGCTGAGAGTAAGTGTTGCACTGGATTGGGATGGATTGGGCAATGGTAGCCAACTGAGAGCATCTGCGCAGTTCTCTGTGCCCGGTCTGTGGCGGATTATATAGTTGTATTCCGACAGCATGAGCGCCCATCTTTGGATGCGGGCAGAGGCACTGGTATTAATTCTTTTGCTCTCAGAGAACAGCGATATGAGCAGCTTGTGGTCAGTTTCAAGCTCGAACTTGAGGCGAAATAAGTACTGGTGCATTTTATTTACCCCGTAAACGCATGCTGGAGACTCTTTTTCAACAATGCTGGAGGCCCTTTCGGCCTTGGACAAACTCCTGGATGCATACTCAACTGGTTGCAAAATCCCCGATTCATCAGCCTGTTGTGGAACACATCTGACCCCGTATGACGACGCATCGCAAGCTAACACTAATCATTTACATGGATTATACAGGACAAGCAGTTTGTTAGAACACAATAAATGTCTGGCTTTCTTAAAGGCAGCCTCTTGTGAATTCCCCCAATACCAGTTGTCTCCCTTGCGCAGTAACGCATGTTGCAGGGTGCTTAACCCAGGTAGGAAATTACCGAAATAGTTAAGGATTCCCAAAAATGACTGCAGCTCCGTCACGTTCTGTGGTCGCGGCGCATTCTTGATGGCCTCCGACTTGGCGTCAGTGAGTCTGATGCTGTCTGCTGCGATTCTCCTTTCTAAGAATTCAACGTTCTGTGCCAGGAAAACAAACTTCGAGCATTTCAACCTGAGCCCCACGCGATCCAACCGACTAAGAACCCCCTCCAGATTCTTCAAGTGCTCCATGGTGTCCCGACCTGTAACCAATGTTATCCTGGAAGACCACTGTGCAAGGAACCGACTTTAGCAGGCTCTCCATGTTCCGCTAGAAGATCGCCGCGGCGGACCAAATCCTGAACGGGCACCGGTCGTAGGTAAACAGGCCTTTGTGCGTGTTGATGCAGGTGAGGCCTTTCGAAGACTCCTCCAGCTCCTGCGTCATGTAGGTCGAGGTCAGGTCCAGCTTAGTGAACGTCTTCCCTCCAGCCAGGGTCGCAAATAGGTCGTCTGTCTTGGGAAGCGGATACTGGTCTTGCAGCAAATAACGGGTAATCGTTACTTTATAGTCCCCGCAAATTCTAACCGTACCGTCCTCCTTGAATACTGGGACAATCGGACTGGCCCAGTCGTTGAATTCCACCGGCGCGATGATGCCTTCACGTTGCAGCCTGTCCAGCTCAATTTCCACTTTTTCACGCATCATCTACAGTTCTGCCCAAGTCTTGTGGTGGATGGGTCATGTGCCGGGAATCAAATGGATCTGCATTTTTGCCCCCGAGAAGCTTCCGATGCCTGGGCTCGAATAGCGATGGAAACTTGCTTAGAACCTGGGTACATGAGGCGTTATCGACGGACGACAGCGCTCGGATGTCGTCTCAATTCCAGTGGATTTTCCACAGCCAGCTTCTGCCAAACAACGTGGGGCCATCCCCTGGCACAATCCATAGTGGGAGTTCATGTACAGCTCCATTATAGGAGACTTTGACTTCTACACTGGGATTAGTTCCTTGGTGGAAGTCCTTAGTTTGGTGTGAATGGGGCTTAGCTTGGGCTTGTGTGCCTTCTTTCCCCACAGCCTGTCGAAGGCCTTTTTACTCATTATGGATTGACTTGTCCCCGTGTCCAGCTCCATAGAAACTGGAATGCCATTCAGTTCAACTTTCAATATTATTGGTGGGCATTTCGCCGTGAATGTGTATACCCCGTACACTTCTGCCTCCTCTGTTTGAGTTTCCAACTCAGTCTGATCCACTGTGGATCAATCTTTCTCTGCAACGTGGTGATTTGCAGGGTTTGCAGGGTTTGCAGCTCGCCTGCACATTCGTTGGAGATGTCCCATTGTTCTGCAACCATTGACGCATAGTGCTTAAAGTGGCATTGATGGGGCCGGTGATCACCTCCGCAGTACCAACAGGGTGTGAACTGCCTCGCATTAATAGATGATGGTGGACTCTAGGTCAATTGAGGTCGGCCCACAGCAGCTGGCGTGTACGTTCTGCCCTGTATATTTCTGCTCAAAACCGACGTTACTTTATGCACAGTACTGGCTGAAACTTCTTTGTTCTGCGAAATAAATGCCTGGACTATCGTTGTGGCTTTACTCAGATTCGGAGTTTCTACAGTCAACAGTTTACGAAGGATTGTCTCATGTCCGATGCCCAGTACAAAAAAGTCTCTGAGCAATTGTTCTAAGAATCCCTCAAACTCACAATGTCCTGCGAGGCGCCTTAGTTCGCCACTTCCTGGCCCTCCGACGTGTAGTACCGATATCTCGCCATCAAAATGCTTTCCTTAGGATTTAGGTGCTCCCGGACCAGCGTACACAATTCTTCGTAGGATTTCTCTGTTGGTTTTGCTGGGGCCAGGAGATTCTTCATGAGGCCATAGGTTGTTGCCCCACAGACAGTTAGGAGGATTGCCCTTCGTTTGGTGGCGTTCTCGTCCCCTTCCAGCTTGTTGGCCACAAAGTTTTGGTCGAGTCTCTCCACGAAGGCCTCCCAATCGTCCCCTTCTGTGAACTTCTCCAGGATGCCGAACATTCTTTGCATTTTCGTGCGGTTGTTCATTACCTCGTCACCAATTGTTATGCTCCGAATGAACGGTGAGACTGAGTACTGTGTGTAATGAGCAAATGTGACCTTAGCTCCTTTATTAAGGTTCCAGAGTGCAGGTACCCCATGGGTGGCCTGCTTATATACTTTGCTCCCAAGGAATGCTGGGATCCCTTGGGACTCCAACAGGTGGGCCCTCTGGTGGTCAGGTGTAATGCAAGTTACAAAGGGTTAAATACATAACACAGTGACTAGAAGCCTAGTCGATCCAATCTTTCTTTATATGTCAGTCCTGCCATCCCGGGAGTAAGTCTGGTGAACCTTCGCTGCACTCCCTCAATAGCAAGAATGTCCTTCCTCAGATTAGGAGACCAAAACTGTACACAATATTCAAGTTGTGGCCTCACCAAGACCCTGTACAACTGCAGTAAGACCTCCCTGCTCCTATACTCAAATCCTCTCGCTATGAAGGCCAACATGCCATTTGCCTTCTTCACAGCTGTACCTGCACGCAAACTTTCAATGACTGATGTACCATGACACCCAGGTCTCGTTGCACCTCCCCTTTTACTAATCTGCCACCATTCAGATAATAATCTGACTTCCTGTTTTTGCCACCAAAGTAGATAACCTCACATTTATCCACATTATACTGCATCTGCCATCATCATCATAAGCAGTCCCTTGGAATCGAGGAAGACTTGCTTCCACTCCCAAAGTGAGTTCTTTGATGGCTAAACAGTCCGATACGAGAGCCACAGTTCCTGTTTCAGGCATTCGTCGAGGGAAGGGGTCGGTGGGGCTGGTTTGCCACGTGCTCCTTCCGCTGCCTGCACTTGCCCTCTTCATGCTCTTTGCATTGGGACTTGAAGAGCTCGACATCCTCCCGGATTTACTTTTTCCACCTTGGGCGGTCTTCAGCCAGGGTCTCCCAGGTGTCAGTGGTGATGTCGCACTTTACTAGAGAGGCTTTGAGGGTGTCCTTATAACATTTCCACTGTCCACCTTTGGCTTGTTTACCATGAAGGAGCTCCGCATAAAGCATTTGCTTCGGGAGTGTCGTATCTGGCATGCGTACTATGTGGCCTGCCCAGCGAAGCTGATCGAGTGTGGTCAATGCTTCAATACTGGGGATGTTAGCCTGGTCGAGGACACTGATGTTGGTGCGCCTGTCCTCCCAAGGGATTTGCAGGATCTTGAGGAGACATCGTTGATGATATATCTCCAGCGACTTGAAGTGCCTTCTATACATCGTCCATGCCTCAGATCCATACAGGAGGGTGGGTATTACTACAGCCCCAGACCATGAGCTTGGTGGTAGATTTGTGGGCCTGGTCTTCAAACATTCTTTTCTCAGACGACCAAAGACTACACTGGCGCACTGAATCTCCGCATCAATGTCTGCCTTTATTGATAAGAGGCTCCCAAGATATGGGAAATGGTCCACGTTGTCCAGGGCTGCGCTGTGGATCTTGATGATCAGAGGGTAGTGCTGAGCGGCGGTGATGGGCTGGTGGAGGACCTTTGTCTTACGGATGTTAAGCGTAAGGCCCATGCTTTTATATGCCTCAGTGAATACATTGACTATATCCTGGAGTTCAGCCTCTGAATGTGCGCAGACGCAGGCATCGTCCGCATACTACAGCTCAACGACAGAGGTTGGGGTGATCTTGGACCTGGCCTGGAGGTGGCGTAGGTTAAACACCTTCCCACTGGTTCTGTCATTTAGTTCCACTCCAACGGGGAAATTTTTGATCGTGAGGTGGAGCATGTAGGTGAGGAAGATTGAGAAGAGGGTTGGAGCGATAACGCAGCCCTGTTTGACCTCACTCCGGACGTGGATTGGGTCTGCAATGGATCCGTTGGTCAGGATCACAGCCTGCATGTCATCGTGAAGCAGGCGAAGGATGTTGACAAACTTTTGGGGGGCATCCAAAACGGAGGAGGACGCTCCATAGACCCTCACGGTTGACAGTGTCAAAGGCATTTGTAAGATCGAAAAAGGCCATGTATAAGGGCTGGCGCTGCTCCCTGCATTTTTCCTGCAACTGTCGCGTTGCACAGATCATGTCTGTTGTGCCCTGTAGGGGACAAAATCCGCATTGTGATTCTGGGATGAGCTCTTCGGCCACAGGGAGAAGACGATTGAGGAGATCTCTCATGACAACTTTCCCAGTGGCTGATAGCAGGGAGATTCTCCTGTAGCTGCCGCAGACGGACTTGTCCCCTTTTTAAAAAATGGTCACAATCACTGCATCTCTGAGATCTCCCGGCATTCTCACCACCCTCCAGATGAGAGAACATAAGAATTAGGAACAGGAGTAGGCCATCTAGCCCCTCGAGCCTGCTCCACCATTCAACAAGATCATGGCTGACCTGGCCGTGGACTCAGCTCCACTTACCCGCCCGCTCCCCGTAACCCTTAATTCCCTTATTGGTTAAAAATCTATCTATCTGTGACTTGAATACATTCAATGAGCTAGCCTCAACTGCTTCCTTGGGCAGAGCATTCCACAGATTCACAACCCTCTGGGAGAAGAAATTCCTTCTCAACTCGGTTTTAAATTGGCTCCCCCATATTTTGAGGCTGTGCCCCTAGTTCTAGTCTCCCTGACCAGCGGAAACAACGTCTCTGCCTCTATCTTGTCTATCCCTTTCATTATTTTAAATGTTTCTATAAGATCACCCCTCATCCTTCTGAACTCCAACGAGTAAAGACCCAGTCTACTCAATCTGTCATCATAAGGTAACCCCCTCATCTCCGGAATCAGCCTCGTGAATCGTCTCTGTACCCCCTCCAAAGCTAGTATATCCTTCCTTAAGTAAGGTGACCAAAACTGCACGCAGTACTCCAGGTGCGGCCTCACCAATACCCTATACAGTTGCAGCAGGACCTCCCTGCTTTTGTACTCCATCCCTCTCGCAATGAAGGCCAACATTCCATTTGCCTTCCTGATTACCTGCTGCACCTGCAAACTAACTTTTTGGGATTTATGCACAAGGACCCCCAGGTCCCTCTGCACCGCAGCATGTTGTAATTTCTCCCCATTCAAATAATAATCCCTTTTACTGGATTTTTTCCCAAGGTGGATGACCTCACACTTTCCGACATTGTATTCCATCTGCCAAACCTTAGCCCATTCGCTTAACCTATCTAAATCTCTTTGAAGCCTTTCTGTGTCCTCGACACAACCCGCTTTCCCACTAATCTTTGTGTCATCTGCAAATTTTATTGCACTACACTCTGTTCCCTCTTCCAGGTCATCTATGTATATTGTAAACAGTTGTGGTCCCAGCACCGATCCCTGTGGTACACCACTCACCACTGACTTCCAATCCGAAAAGGACACATTTATCCCGACTCTCTGCTTTCTGTTCGCCAGCCAATTCTCTATCCATGCTAATACATTTCCTCTGACTCTGTGTACCCTTATCTTATGCAGTAACCTTTTGTATGGCATCTTATCGAATGCCTTTTGAAAATCTAAATATACCACATCCATCGGTACACCTCTATCCACCATGGTCGTTATATCCTCAAAGAATTCCAGTATTTAGTTAAACATGATTTCCCCTTCATGAATCCATGCTGCGTCTGCTTGATTGCACTATTCCTATCTAGATGTCCCGCTATTTCTTCCTTAATGATAGTTTCAAGCATTTTCCCCACTACAGATGTTAAACTAACCGGCCTATAGTTACCTGCCTTTTGTCTGCCCCCTTTTATAAACAGAGGCATTACATTAGCTGCTTTCCAATCCGCTGGTACCTCCCCAGAGTCCAGAGAATTTTGGTAGATTATAACGAATGCATCTGCTATAACTTCCGCCATCTCTTTTAATACCCTGGGATGCATTTCATCAGGACCAGGGGACTTGTCTACCTTGAGTCCCATTAGCCGTCCAGCACTACCCCCTTAGTCATAGTGATTGTCTCAAGGTCCTCCCTTCCCACATTCCTGTGACCAGCAATTTTTGGCATGGTTTTTGTGTCTTCCACTGTGAAGACCGAAGCAAATTAATTGTTTAAGGTCTCAGCCATTTCCACATTTCCCATTATTAAATCCCCCTTCTCATCTTCGAAGGGACCAACATTTACTTTAGTCACTCTTTTCCATTTTATATATCTGTAAAAGCTTTTACTATACGTTTTTATGTTTTGCGCAAGTTTACCTTCGTAATCTATCTTTCTTTTCTTTATTGCTTTCTTGTCATTCTTTGCTGTTGTTTAAAATTTTCCCAATCTTCTAGTTTCCCACTAACTTTGGCCACCTTATACGCATTGGTTTTTAATTTGATACTCTCCTTTATTTCCTTGGTTATCCACGGCTGGTTATCCCTTCTCTTACTGCCCTTCTTTTTCACTGGAATATATTTTTGTTGAGCAGTATGAAAGAGCTCCTTAAAAGTCCTCCACTGTTCCTCAATTGTGCCACCGTTTAGTCTGTGCTTCCAGTCTACTTTAGCAAACTCTGCCCTCATCCCACTGTAGTCCCCTTTGTTTAAGCATAGTACACTCGTTTGAGACACTACTTCCTCACCCTCAATCTGTATTACAAATTCAATCATACTGTGCTCACTCATTCCGAGAGGATCTTTTACTAGGAGATCGTTTATTATTCCTGTCTCATTACACAGGACCAAATCTAAGATAGCTTGCTTCCTTGGAGGTTCTGTAACATACTGTTCTAAGAAACAATCCCGTATGCATTCTATGAATTCCTCCTCCAGGCTACCCCGTGCGATTTGATTTGACCAATCGATATAAAATCCCCCATGATTACTGCCGTTCCTTTTTCACATGCCTCCATTATTCCCTTGATTATTGACACCCCACCGTGAAGTTATTATTTGGGGGCCTATAAACTACGCCCACTAGTGACTTTTCCCCTTACTATCTCTAATCTCCACCCACAATGATTCAACATTTTGTTCATTAGAGCCAATATCGTCTCTCACAACTGCCCTGATATCCTCCTTTATTAACAGAGCTACCCCAACTCCTTTCCCTTCTTGTCTATCTTTACAAATCGTCAGATACCCCTGTATGTTTAATTCCAAGTCTTGGCCACACTGCAACCACGTTTCTGTAATGGCCACCAAATGATACCCATTTGTAATGATTTGTGCCATCAACTCATTTACTTTATTTCGAATGCTGCGTGCGTTTAGGTCGAGTGTTTTAATACTAGTTTTTAAACCATGATTTTTAGTTTTGACCCCTCCTGCAGCCCCTTTATATTCAGTGGCCCTTTTTGTTGTTTGCCTTGGGTTTCTCTGCCCTCCACTTTGACTCATCTCCTTTCTGTCTTTTGCTTTTGTCTCCTTTTTGTTTCCCTCTGTCTCCCTGCATTGGTTCCCACCCCCCTGCCATATTAGTTTAACTCCTCCCCAACAGCACCAGCAAACACTCAACCTAGGACATTGGTTCCGGTCCTGCCCAGGTGCAGACTGTCCGGTTTGTACTGGTGCCACCTCCCCCAGAACCAGTTCCAATGCCCCAGGAATTTGAATCCCTCCCTGCTGCACCACTGCTCAAGCCACGTATTCATCTGAGCTATCCTGCGATTCCTACTCTGACTAGCACGTGGCACTGGTAGCAATCCTGAGATTACTACTTTTGAGGTTCTACCTTTTAGTTTAGCTTCTAGCTCCTTAAATTTGTCTTGTAGGACCTCATCCCTTTTCTTACCTATATCGTTGATACCAATGTGCACCACGGCAACTGGCTGTTCACCCTCCCTTTTCAGAATGTCCTGCACCCGCTCCGAGACATCCTTGACCCTTGCACCAGGGAGGCAACATACCATCCTGGAGTCTCGGTTGCGGCCGCAGAAATGCCTATCTATTCCCCTTACAATCGAATCCCCTATCACTATCGCTCTCCCACTCTTTTTCCTGCCCTCCTGTGCAGCAGAGCCAGCCACGGTGCCATGAAGTTGGCTGCTGCTGCCCTCCCCTGATGAGTCATTCCATTCAACAGTACTCAAAACGGTGTATCTGTTTTGCAGGGGGATGACCGCAGGGGACCCTGCACTACCTTTCTTGCACTGCTCTTTCTGCTGGTCTTCCATTCCCTAGCTGGCTGTGGAACCCTTACCTGTGGTAAGACCAGCTCGCTACATGTGCTACTCACGTCATTCTCAGCTTCATGGATGCTCCAGAGTGAATCTACCCTCAGCTCCAATTCCGCAACGCGGACCGTCAGGAGCTGGAGGCGGACACACTTCCCGCACACGTAGTCGTCAGGGACACCGAAAGTGTCCCTGAGTTCCCACATGGTACAGGAGGAGCATATCACGTGACCGAGCTCTCCTGCCATGACTTAACCATTAGATACACTTAAATTGACAACAACAATGTTAAAGTTTACTCACTGTTATAGAAGAGAAAAAAGAAAAACTACTCACCAATCACCAGCCAATCACTTACCCCCTTGGATGTGACGTCACCTTTCTGTTTCTTTCTACTTCTTTTTTGCCTTCTCCCTGTAGCTGCACAAGCCTCTCCACACACCTCCCGACTGCCACCGACGCTGGGCCCCGGACTCCCTGCTGTGCCTTTTATAGGCCTCACCAACGAACTCCCAACACTGCTCCCGACTGCCGCCGAGAGATGAGGTCATATTTCCACAGCAACTGCGCCTCTCCGCCATACTTTAGCTCCTCAGCAGGGATTTCATCCGCACCCGTGGCATTGTTATTCCTGAGCTGTTTTATGGTTTTGCCTACCTCGTGCAATGTTGACGTTTCACTGAGTTGGTGGCGGGATGGAATCGAGAACACTCGAGTCAAAGGCAGAGTCTCGATTGAGGAGACTTCAAAGTGCTCCTTCTATCGGGCCTTGACAGCCTTGGTGTCCTTGATGAATGTTTCCCCGTTCTTGGCCAGGAGTGGGATGGGGCCTTGGGAGTTTGGACCATAGGTGGCCTTGACTGCAGCGAAGAATCCTCGCATATCGTGGCTGTCAGTCAGTTGTTGTATCTCCTGTGCTTTCTCCATCCACCACCTGTTCTTTAGGTCCCGGGTTTTTTGTTAGACCTGAGCCTTGAGCCATCTGTAATGTTGTTTTGCAGCTCCCGAGTTGAGTTGTTGCTTGAAGCTCAGAAATGCTTTGCACTTGCAATCTATTAGTTCTTCGATTTCCTGATCATTTTCATCAAACCAGTCCTGATATTTTCTGGTTGAGTTACCAAGTGTCTCTTCACAGGCACTGGTTACAGAGGCCTGGAGGGCAGACCAAGCACTATGGGCATTCAGCATCTCAGGCTCATCAAGGTACATCAGATTGGCTGTGAGGTGCTGGCTGTATAGGGCTCTTTTAGCTGGATCTCTTAGTGCCCCGGCATTAACTTTTTTGCGGAACTGCTTCTGCTGTCCCCTCTGCTTTGGGGCAATGTTAATGTTGATGATGGATCGGATTAGGCGGTGGTCCGTCCAGCAGTCGTCAGCTACTGTCATGGCGTGGGTGATGCGCACATCTTTGTGATCCCTGGCTTGGACGATGACATAGTCAAGCAGATGCCAGTGTTTGGAGCGAGCGTGTTGCCACGATGGCTTGTATTTGTCCCTCTGGCGGAACAGGGTGTTGGTGATGAGAAGTTCATGTTCTAGACATTTAGTCAGGAGTAGGGTACCACTGGAGTTGGCTTTCCCTACCCCCTCTCTGCCAATCACACCGCCCAGAGGGCTGTGTCTTTGCTGGCCCTGGCATTAAAATCACCCAGGAGGATCAATTTGTCATCCGTGGGGATGTGGGACAAGGATGTCTCGAGGTTGGAATAAAAACCCTCTTTAGCCTCATCCATTGCATCGAGTGTAGGGGCATACGCACTGATGTCTGTGGCACATTGGTTCCGGGATAGGGTAATACGAAGAGTCATGAGGCGTTCGTTAACCCCACAGGGGGAGTTTTTGAGGCGGTCGACCAGCTCATTCTTGACGGCAAAGCCGACTCCATGAAGGCGGCGTTCTGCCTCTGATTTCCCTTTCCAGAAGAAGGTGTACCCTCCACCATGTTCCTTCAACTGGCCTTCCCCTGCCCGCCGGGTCTCGCTTAGGGCGGCGATGTCAATGTCAAAGCGTCTGAGTTCTCGGGCAACTATCGCGGTGCGGCATTCCGGCCTGTCGCTGTTGGGATTGTCCATGAGGGTCCTGACATTCCAGGTCCCGAACTTCATACTGACGAAGTGGAAGATGTCTGTGCGTGTGTTCTTTTAACGTGGGGTGGCCGCTGCACACCGGCAACCACACGGGCTTAGCTGAACAAGGTCTTGGTCCAGTGGCAAGTGGGTCCAAGACAACTGGAGACCAGACACAGCTCTAGAAACCTAATTGCCTACGGGGAAGTGTTGGCCGCAAGCTCGGCGCCGGGTAGCGCCATTGATGGTAGAAGGCCCGAGGCTAGGTTGGGGGGCAGGCCTTAGGAAGGTGACTTCCAAAGTTATTTTGAAAGTTAACAGTTGTTAAAGATTCCCAATTTATTTCAAAAGTTTCTAAGAGTTGTTAAAAATTCTAAGATGTAAATCAATAATAGGTTATAAAAGTTTTCCCAGTTTAAAAAGTTTCTGAAGGTTGTTAAAAAGTCAAGGATGTAGATCAATAATAGATGTTTAAAGGTATTTCGATTAAAAGTCTAAAATGTAAGTTTTTAAATTCTCCCAAATTGTTTAAAAAGTTTAGAGGTTGATTCAAAGTTTAAAAATGAATTAATTAAATGTTGGTCAGGAGTTTAAGACGTTGGGTTGAACGCTGCCGCTGCGGTCCCTTCGGCCGGTTCCACGTCTCCCCGAATCTGTCAGCACAATGAACACCTGGTGTGCGACCACAGGGACAGCCGTGGGCAGGTGTGGAGTCCTTTCAGCCTGGGATGGCCCGGGACTGGTGTGGTGTCCTTTCGGCCGGCGCGGGTTCCCTCGGCCCGGGACAGCAGCGGCCGGCACGGGGTCCCTTCGACAACTGCACCCGCTGGGGCTGCTCAGGGCCCGCTGTATGTTGTCCCACTGGGGCTGCTCAGGGCCCGCTGTATGTTGTCCCGCTGGGGCTGCTCAGGGCCCGCTGTATGTTGTCCCACTGGGGCTGCTCAGGGCCCGCTGTATGTTGTCCCGCTGGGGCTGCTCAGGGCCCGCTGTATGTTGTCCCACTGGGGCTGCTCAGGGCCCGCTGTATGTTGTCCCACTGGGGCTGCTCAGGGCCCGCTGTGTGTTGTCCCGCTGGGGCTGCTCAGGGCCTACTGGGGCTGCTCAGGGCCCACTGTATGTTGTCCCACTGGGTTGCTCAGGGCCCGCTGTATGTTGTCCCACTGGGCTGCTCAGGGCCCGCTGTGTGTTGTCCCGCTGGGGCTGCTCAGGGCCCGCTGTGTGTTGTCCCGCTGGGGCTGCTCAGGGCCCGCTGTGTGTTGTCCCGCTGGGGCTGCTCAGGGCCCGCTGTGTGTTGTCCCGCTGGGGCTGCTCAGGGCCCGCTGTGTGTTGTCCCGCTGGGGCTGCTCAGGGCCCGCTGTGTGTTGTCCCGCTGGGGCTGCTCAGGGCCCGCTGTGTGTTGTCCCGCTGGGGCTGCTCAGGGCCCGCTGTGTGTTGGCCCGGTGGGGCTGCTCAGGGCCCGCTGTGTGTTGTCCCGCTGGGGCTGCTCAGGGCCCGCTGTGTGTTGGCCCGCTGGGGCTGCTCAGGGCCCGCTGTATGTTGTCCCACTGGGGCTGCTCAGGGCCCGCTGTATGTTGTCCCACTGGGTTGCTCAGGGCCCGCTGTATGTTGTCCCACTGGGCTGCTCAGGGCCCGCTGTGTGTTGTCCCGCTGGGGCTGCTCAGGGCCTGCTGGGGCTGCTCAGGGCCCGCTGTATGTTGTCCCACTGGGGCTGCTCAGGGCCCGCTGTATGTTGTCCCACTGGGTTGCTCAGGGCCCGCTGTATGTTGTCCCACTGGGGCTGCTCAGGGCCCGCTGTGTGTTGTCCCGCTGGGGCTGCTCAGGGCCTGCTGGGGCTGCTCAGGGCCCGCTGTATGTTGTCCCACTGGGGCTGCTCAGGGCCCGCTGTATGTTGTCCCACTGGGTTGCTCAGGGCCCGCTGTGTGTTGTCCCGCTGGGGCTGCTCAGGGCCCGCTGTGTGTTGTCCCGCTGGGGCTGCTCAGCGCCCGCTGTGTGTTGTCCCACTGGGGCTGCTCAGGGCCCACTGTGTGTTGTCCCGCTGGGGCTGCTCAGGGCCCGCTGTATGTTGTCCCACTGGGGCTGCTCAGGGCCCGCTGTATGTTGTCCCACTGGGGTTGCTCAGGGCCCGCTGTGTGTTGTCCCGCTGGGGCTGCTCAGGGCCTGCTGGGGCTGCTCAGGGCCCGCTGTATGTTGTCCCACTGGGGCTGCTCAGGGCCCGCTGTATGTTGTCCCACTGGGTTGCTCAGGGCCCGCTGTATGTTGTCCCACTGGGCTGCTCAGGGCCCGCTGTGTGTTGTCCCGCTGGGGCTGCTCAGCGCCCGCTGTGTGTTGTCCCACTGGGGCTGCTCAGGGCCCACTGTGTGTTGTCCCGCTGGGGCTGCTCAGGGCCCGCTGTATGTTGTCCCACTGGGGCTGCTCAGGGCCCGCTGTATGTTGTCCCACTGGGGTTGCTCAGGGCCCGCTGTGTGTTGTCCCGCTGGGGCTGCTCAGGGCCCGCTGTATGTTGTCCCGCTGGGGCTGCTCAGGGCCCGATGTATGTTGTCCCACTGGGGCTGCTCAGGGCTCGCTGTGTGTTGTCCCGCTGGAGCTGCTCAGGGCCCGCTGTATGTTGTCCCGCTGGGGCTGCTCAGGGCTCGCTGTGTGTTGTCCCGCTGGAGCTGCTCAGGGCCCGCTGTGTGTTGTCCCGCTGGGGCTGCTCAGGGCCTGCTGGGGCTGCTCAGGGCCCGCTGTATGTTGGCCCGCTGGGGCTGCTCAGGGCCCGCTGTATGTTGTCCCACTGGGCTGCTCAGGGCCTACTGGGGCTGCTCAGGGCCCACTGTATGTTGTCCCACTGGGCTGCTCAGGGCCCGCTGTGTGCTGTCCCACTGGGGTTGCTCAGGGCCCGCTGTGTGTTGTCCCACTGGGGCCCAGGACCGGTGTGGAGTCCTTTCAGCCCGGGACAGAAGCGGCCAGTGCGGGGTCCCTACATCCTACAGTGGCATATCACTGCATCTGCCCACTCACCTAACCTGTCCAAGTCATGCTGCAGCCTCTTAGCTTCCTCCTCACAGCTCACACTGCCACCCAGCTTAGTGTCATCTGAAAACTTGGAGATATTCCTTTGTATAAATCATTAATGTATATTGTAAATAGCTGGGGTCCCAGTATTGAACCTTGCGGGGGTGCCATGTCAGCAGTCAAAGAGCCAAGGGGCCGCTCAGCAAAATTAGCTGAATTTTCTTTTGTAATGGCCCACACCTCCCTTTAAATTGTGCCCAGCGAGCGGCCGGCCGCCCCTACGAACACCCTGAAGCTGTTGCTGGCATCGCTCGGCACAGCTTCAGAAGGTGATACCCAATTTAGGGTCCGAGCCACTAATGGGGAGCTGCGCACAGTAATGACGTCATCATTGCTGGCACAGCAGAGCAGGGCACTATGGATTACCACCCCCGCTAATCTCCGGCGGAATTTAGCGGGAGTTATTAGTGACACAGTGCCCAGGTGTAAGGTCATTTGCACCCCGTTAGCACTCCCAGGGTGCACTAATGGAGCCGCAAATGGCCTGAATTTCTCGGCCTAAGTTTCTATAAACTTTATATTTGTTACTTACATTTACTGAAAGGTTGAAAATGATGTGAAAAGATTACAGGTACGGGTGGTGGAACAAGAAAACTTAATCAGTTTCAAAAAGGAACAAAACAGATTCTTGTCAACAAATGGGATGTAGGGGTTATTGGAAATGTACTGAAGGAATACTGTGGATAGATGGGTTAATAGATAGATGGGCCGAAAGGCTTCTCCTGCCTGAAACTGTTACTATATATAATTTTCAGGACAGTGCAAGGTGATGCAAATAAATTAATTTAAGATGACAGAAACACTAAGCACGAGTGAACATCTATTTCAGAAAATGAAAATTCGATTGTTTTAAACAGCCTATTTAAAGAACTTGAAGAGAAATTTTCAAGAAGAAAATGCTGTTTCAAATGTATATCACGTAGCTGTAATTTTTGATCATCTTGAATGATAGCCTCAGTAGCACAATATAAAGGAGGGAGCAATCTCTTCAAATGACCACCTGGGGATGTTGCTACATTCCAAGAAACAAAGGTGTATTATATGAAATTAGAACTTTGCTGAGGCTGGTCAGTTAAATGCAGTTGTTGGTGCAGACAATATTTCTTTCAGAAGAAAAATCCTGTGGTGCTTGATTGACAGATATTCTGTTAGTTCCACAGACACAGAACCCTCAGCTGAATCATTCCTTCTTAAGTGTACGTGAAACTTTTGGAAAAAAGATAAAGTGGGTGTGTGAAAGAACTCTGCTTTGTTTCATGTTCTGATATCTTTGAAATGCAGTCCATATGCAGTTCACACTAAGCATGAGTGAACAGTTTGAACTTGCTTTGAAATCAAAGTAGTGCCAGTTCTAATTTTGGAATGGGGTGGGAACGGAGTAAAAGATCAAAAAGGAGCATATAAAAGGACTTAGCCCTAAAAGTCAAATCTGAACAATTTGCTCATCATAGTTCTGAAGTTTATTTTCAAAATCATTACTCTAATGAGCATGAAGAATAGGAACTGGAGAGTGTGAAGAATTTTAAGGTTTACTTGAAAATTTGGGAAGGTTAATACTGTGTTAAGAAGATCTATAGAGGAATGCAAAAGGAGAGAAAACATTCCACAGCAGTAATTTGATTTATCTGATAACTTGATGGGGTCTGCAATTGGAACTATCAGAGTAATTATCGAGCTCATGATTGGAGTATGATTCCAGATATAAAGGTATGATTCCACCACTGAACAGGTTTGGTGGTATCCTACCATATTCTCTGGAAAGAATTTCCCAAAATTATCATCGCCTGCTACATCCTATATAATTACCCACTGGAGAGAAGCATCCAATTTTAGACACAGGTGGAGGATCTGGATAAAGTTCATGAACAGCAAGAATGCAAGTACTGACAGAATAATATTGAGAGATTGCATTCCCTGAACAAACAAAAATATATGGGGATGAAATTCGACAGCGCCCCGTTTGGGGGCGGTAACCTTTGAGAGGCGGGACTTCCTGCATCCAGCACAGAAGTACCGCCCCGCGACCTAAATTGAAGTCAACGCCCCTGAGAGGAAGTGGAGGGCAATGTCGAGCGCTCCACTTTCTCTCAGGGCCAGCTCGGAGGCGCTAAGCGCACGGCACCCGGAGCATTACGCGGCCCCTTCGCGTGGCACTGAAGCAATCACAGGGCCCTCCGCTTGTGTTAAAGGGGAGGGAACTCTGCGAGCTCTGTAGAGATTTTGAAGGGCCTCCACTAGACTAATAGGGTTGCGGGGCTGCACCATCGCGGCATGGACCCCGCGGAAAACCGCACCGAGGCCGGGTGACACCGCACACCTCCCCTTTAACTTTCACCCCGTGAGCAGCATGCGGCCCGGTTCGCAATCCGCGAGGCTAGCGCTGACATCACCTGCGGCAGCCTCAAGGGGCTCTGCTCAATTTCTGACGCGGGGCAAAAACAGGCCGCAGCGGGGCAAAAAGGGGTCGCCGCGCACGGCGATGACGTCATCACCAGAGGTGCAGCAGCCTGGGGCACTCCCAACGGGAACGGGGCACTACAGGCTTTGCGCCTTCGCTAACTCATGTGCAATTTTGCGGGAGCTGGTAGTGCCCCCCACCCCCACCACTCCCTTGGCGAAAATACTTCTGCACCCCGTTAGCGCGCCCCGGAGGCGCTAATGGGAGATGCACAGCATGCCAATTTCACCTCCATAGTATTGTGCACAAATGGTGCCCACAAAAAAAACATCAGGACAGATGATTCTAAAGTCAGGATCCACCAAATTTATTGATCCTGGACCTATTATCCAAGGAATATTGCAGACATGAACAAACAACAGTTAACCCAAAAGAATGATTTTTTTTTTTGAATCTTAGAACTATTCTGTTAGATAACAATAATAGACAATGAGGTACAGAACTGAAGGCAGAAATGCATATTAAGAAATGGCACACAAAATAAAATTAGTGTTTTGCACAGGCTTTGTGAAAACAGTTGCCTAATATTATTAGAATGGAGAATTAATTGAATTCAACATTCCCTTGGGGTCTGATTTGTGTCATCAAAACAATCCTTAGATGATGTGCTGTTATAGATATGGGGCAAACATTCGTGGTAGGGGCTGGGTCTCATAGCAGCTGTAATTCTATACTGGCACAGGTTGAATTAAATTATTAAAGTCTTGGAATAATTCACTGCGACACAAGCTTGATGGAAACAGACATTGCATGCGTGTGCAAATAAGAGATACTGAATGATTCTGTGTTTGTAAGAAAGTGAATCTATGATTCAAAGACTATGGGGGAGAAATTGGTCAAAGCCAGGAGCAGAAAACGGCCTGATAGCCAATGGCCAGCCTGCTTTACACTGCACCCATACTTTGGCATGGTATAAACGGGCTGCCAATTCACGATCAGCCATTTTGCGCTACTGCTGTTGATCAATTTAATTCCGAGTCTCATTTTTGGGGGTTCATTTTGACTTTGGCTGATGGTGTAAAAGGCCAACAGTCAATTGGCAGCCTGTTGTACATCTCACTTGATTTTCATTTCCAATTACTTCAATGGAAATGAACAATGGGACAGATGTACAATCCAACATCGCCGATTTTACACTATCGTCCAAAGTATAATTTGGGGGACTTGATCACAAAACATAGGCTGATACTTGATGCAGTACTGCCAGAGGTGCCATCTTTCGGATGAGATATTAAATTGAGGCCCCGTCTGCTCTCTTGTAAAAGACATAAAAGATCCCATGGCACTTTTTCAAAGAGGTGCCCTGGTCTATATTTATCCCTGAACCAACATCAATAAAACAGATTATCTGGCCATTATCACATTGTTGTGTGTGGGATCTTGCTGTGCACAAATTACCTGTGACATGTTCTACATTACAGCAGTGATACCAATCCAAAAGCACTTCATTGACTGTAAAGCGCTTTGGGATATGCTGAGGTTGCAAAATAAATGCAGGTCTTTCTTTCATGTTCTTTCATTTCCATTTTCAGCGGGAGGCAATCGGAGTGGGTGTACGATTGGCAACCGTCACTGTCCCCAATATATCATTAGGGTAGATTTTAACCTTCCTTCTTAGGCAGTCCCTCATATCGAGGATGACTTGCTTCCACACCAATAAGGGATGTGTTCACAGGTATTTCAATGAAAGACCTGATATTCCAGGTCGTGAACTATATTTTGAAGGGTGGAAGATGCCTGTGCGTGGATTTTTTTAACGTGTGGTGGCCGTTGCACACCAGCCACCACACGGGCTTGACAGAGCTAGGTCTTGGTCCAGTGGCAAGGATTAACCAAGACTACTGGAGACCAGCTCTGCTGCACGGACCTAGTGCGCACACACATCGCAGTGTGGGCTGGCCCGTGCTGCCCCTGGGCCCTCGCCTCTCCCGGGCCCCGATCACGTCCCTCTACAATCTCTCGCCGCTGCTTCGCCCCGACCTCACCGCTCCCTCGCCCCGACCTCCTCGCTCCCTCGCCCCGACCTCGCCGCTCCCTCGCCCCGACCTCCTCGCTCCCTCGCCCCGACCTCGCCGCTCCCTCGCCCAGACCTCGCCGCTCCCTCGCCCCGACCTCACCGCTCCCTCGCCCCGACCTCACCGCTCCCTCGCCCCGACCTCACCGCTCCCTCGACCCGACCTCGCCGCTCCCTCGCCCCGACCTCACCGCTCCCTCGACCCGACCTCGCCGCTCCCTCGCCCAGACCTCGCCCCGGCCTCGCCGCTCCTTCGCCCCGACCTCACCGCTCCCTCGCCCCGACCTCACCGCTCCCTCGACCCGACCTCGCCGCTCCCTCGCCCCGACCTCACTGCTCCCTCGCCCCGACCTCACCGCTCCCTCGACCCGACCTCGCCGCTCCCTCGCCCCGACCTCGCCCCGGCCTCGCCGCTCCTTCGCCCCGACCTCACCGCTCCCTCGCCCCGACCTCACCGCTCCCTCGACCCGACCTCGCCGCTCCCTCGCCCCGACCTCCTCGCTCCCTCGCCCCGACCTCGCCGCTCCCTCGCCCCGACCTCCTCGCTCCCTCGCCCCGACCTCGCCGCTCCCTCGCCCAGACCTCGCCGCTCCCTCGCCCCGACCTCACCGCTCCCTCGCCCCGACCTCACCGCTCCCTCTCCCCGACCTCACCGCTCCCTCGCCCCGACCTCACCGCTCCCTCTCCCCGACCTCACCGCTCCCTCTCCCCGACCTCACCGCTCCCTCGCCCCGACCTCGCCGCTCCCTCGCCCCAACCTCGCCGCTCCCTCGCCCCGACCTCGCCGCTCCCTCGTCCCGACCTCGCCCCGACCTCACCGCTCCTTCGCCCTGACCTCGCCGCTCCCTCGCCCCGACCTCGCCCCGACCTCGCCGCTCCCTCGCCCCGACTTCGCCGCTCCCTCGCCCCGACCTCGCCGCTCCCTCGCCCCGACCTCGCCGCTCCCTCGCCGCTCCCTCGCCCCGACCTCGCCGCTCCCTCGCCCCGACTTCGCCGCTCCCTCGCCCCGACCTCGCCGCTCCCTCGCTGCTCCCTCGCCCCGACCTCGCAGCTCTCTCGCCCTGACCTCGCCCCGACCTTGCCGCTCCTTCGCCCCGACCTCGCCCCGACCTCACCGCTCCCTCGCCCTGACCTCGCCCCGACCTCACTGCTCCTTCGCCCCGACCTCACCGCTCCCTCACCGCTCCCTCGCCCCGACCTCGCCGCTCCCTCGCCCCGACTTCGCCGCTCCCTCGCCCCGACCTCGCAGCTCTCTCGCCCTGACCTCGCCCCGACCTCGCCGCTCCTTCGCCCCGACCTCGCCCCGACCTCACCGCTCCATCGCCCCGACCTCACCGCTCCCTCGCCCCGACCTCGCCGCTCCCTCGCCCCGACCTCACCGCTCCCTCGCCCCGACCTCGCCCCGACCTCACCGCTCCCTCGCCCCGACCTCGCCGCTCCCTCGCCCCGACCTCGCCCCGACCTCACCGCTCCCTCGCCCCGACCTCGCCGCTCCCTCGTCCTGACCTCGCTGCTCCCTCGCCCCGACCTCGCCCCGACCTCACCGCTCACTCGCCCCGACCTCGCCGCTCCCTCGCCCCGACCTCGCCGCTCCCTCGCCCCGACCTCGCCCCGACCTCACCGCTCCCTCGCCCCGACCTCGCTGCTCCCTTGCCCCGACCTCGCCATTCCCTCGCCCCGACCTCACCGCTCCCTCGCCCCGACCTTGCCCCGACCTCACCGCTCCCTCGCCCCGACCTCGCCGCTCCCTCGCCCCGACCTCGCCGTTCCCTCGCCCCGACCTCGCCGTTCCCTCGCCCCGACCTCACCGCTCCCTCGCCCCGACCTCACCGCTCCCTCGCCCTGACCTCACCCCGATCTCAACGCTCCCTCGCCCCGACCTCGCCGCTCCCTCGCCGCTCCTTCGCTCCGACCTCACCACTCCCTGGCCCTGACCTCGCCGCTCCTTCGCCCCGACCTCACTGCTCCTTCGCCCCGACCTCACCGCTCCCTCGCCGCTCCTTCGCCCCGACCTCACTGCTCCTTCGCCCCGACCTCACCGCTCCCTCGCCGCTCCTTCGCCCCGACCTCGCCGCTCCTTCGCCGCTCCCTCGCCCTGACCTCGCCGCTCCCTCGCCCCGACCTCACCGCTCCCTCGCCCTGACCTCGCCCCGACCTCACCGCTCCCTCGCCCCGACCTCGCCGCTCCCTCGTCCTGACCTCGCTGCTCCCTCGCCCCGACCTCCCGCTCCCTCGCCCCGACCTCGCCGCTCCCTCGCCCTGACCTCGCCCCGACCTCGCCGCTCCCTCGCCCCGACCTCGCCGCTCCCTCGCCCTGACCTCGCCGCTCCCTCGCCCCGACCTCGCCGCTCCCTCGCCCCGACCTCGCCGCTCCCTCGTCCCGACCTCGCCCCGACCTCGCCGCTCCTTCGCCCCGACCTCACTGCTCCTTCGCCCCGACCTCACCGCTCCCTCGCCGCTCCTTCGCCCCGACCTCGCCGCTCCCTCGTCCCGACCTCGCCCTGACCTCGCCGCTCCCTCGCCCCGACCTCACCGCTCCCTCGCCGCTCCCTCGCCCCGACCTCACCGCTCCCTCGCCCCGACCTCACCGCTCCCTCGCCCCGACCTCACCGCTCCCTCGCCCTGACCTCGCCCCGACCTCACCGCTCCCTCGCCCCGACCTCACCGCTCCCTCGCCCCGACCTCGCCGCTCCCTCGCCCTGACCTCGCCCCGACCTCGCCGCTCCCTCGCCCTGACCTCGCCCCGACCTCACCGCTCCCTCGCCCCGACCTCACTGCTTCTTCGCCCCGACCTCACCGCTCCCTCGCCCCGACCTCGCCGCTCCCTCGCCCCGACCTCACCGCTCCCTCGCCCCGACCTCCCGCTCCCTCGCCCCGACCTCGCCGCTCCCTCGCCCCGACCTCGCCGCTCCCTCGCCCTGACCTCGCCCCGACCTCATCACTCCCTCGCCCCAACCTCGCCGCTCCCTCGCCCCGACCTCGCCGCTCCCTCGTCCCGACCTCGCCCCGACCTCACCGCTCCTTCGCCCTGACCTCGCCGCTCCCTCGCCCCGACCTTGCCCCGACCTCGCCGCTCCCTCGCCCCGACTTCGCCGCTCCCTCGCCCCGACCTCGCCGCTCCCTCGCCCCGACCTCGCCGCTCCCTCGCCGCTCCCTCGCCCCGACCTCGCCGCTCCCTCGCCCCGACTTCGCCGCTCCCTCGCCCCGACCTCGCCGCTCCCTCGCTGCTCCCTCGCCCCGACCTCGCAGCTCTCTCGCCCTGACCTCGCCCCGACCTTGCCGCTCCTTCGCCCCGACCTCGCCCCGACCTCACCGCTCCCTCGCCCTGACCTCGCCCCGACCTCACTGCTCCTTCGCCCCGACCTCACCGCTCCCTCACCGCTCCCTCGCCCCGACCTCGCCGCTCCCTCGCCCCGACTTCGCCGCTCCCTCGCCCCGACCTCGCAGCTCTCTCGCCCTGACCTCGCCCCGACCTCGCCGCTCCTTCGCCCCGACCTCGCCCCGACCTCACCGCTCCATCGCCCCGACCTCACCGCTCCCTCGCCCCGACCTCGCCGCTCCCTCGCCCCGACCTCACCGCTCCCTCGCCCCGACCTCGCCCCGACCTCACCGCTCCCTCGCCCCGACCTCGCCGCTCCCTCGCCCCGACCTCGCCCCGACCTCACCGCTCCCTCGCCCCGACCTCGCCGCTCCCTCGTCCTGACCTCGCTGCTCCCTCGCCCCGACCTCGCCCCGACCTCACCGCTCACTCGCCCCGACCTCGCCGCTCCCTCGCCCCGACCTCGCCGCTCCCTCGCCCCGACCTCGCCCCGACCTCACCGCTCCCTCGCCCCGACCTCGCTGCTCCCTTGCCCCGACCTCGCCATTCCCTCGCCCCGACCTCACCGCTCCCTCGCCCCGACCTTGCCCCGACCTCACCGCTCCCTCGCCCCGACCTCGCCGCTCCCTCGCCCCGACCTCGCCGTTCCCTCGCCCCGACCTCGCCGTTCTCTCGCCCCGACCTCACCGCTCCCTCGCCCCGACCTCACCGCTCCCTCGCCCTGACCTCACCCCGATCTCAACGCTCCCTCGCCCCGACCTCGCCGCTCCCTCGCCGCTCCTTCGCTCCGACCTCACCACTCCCTGGCCCTGACCTCGCCGCTCCTTCGCCCCGACCTCACTGCTCCTTCGCCCCGACCTCACCGCTCCCTTGCCGCTCCTTCGCCCCGACCTCACTGCTCCTTCGCCCCGACCTCACCGCTCCCTCGCCGCTCCTTCGCCCCGACCTCGCCGCTCCTTCGCCGCTCCCTCGCCCTGACCTCGCCGCTCCCTCGCCCCGACCTCACCGCTCCCTCGCCCTGACCTCGCCCCGACCTCACCGCTCCCTCGCCCCGACCTCGCCGCTCCCTCGTCCTGACCTCGCTGCTCCCTCGCCCCGACCTCCCGCTCCCTCGCCCCGACCTCGCCGCTCCCTCGCCCTGACCTCGCCCCGACCTCGCCGCTCCCTCGCCCCGACCTCGCCGCTCCCTCGCCCTGACCTCGCCGCTCCCTCGCCCCGACCTCGCCGCTCCCTCGCCCCGACCTCGCCGCTCCCTCGTCCCGACCTCGCCCCGACCTCGCCGCTCCTTCGCCCCGACCTCACTGCTCCTTCGCCCCGACCTCACCGCTCCCTCGCCGCTCCTTCGCCCCGACCTCGCCGCTCCCTCGTCCCGACCTCGCCCTGACCTCGCCGCTCCCTCGCCCCGACCTCACCGCTCCCTCGCCGCTCCCTCGCCCCGACCTCACCGCTCCCTCGCCCCGACCTCACCGCTCCCTCGCCCCGACCTCACCGCTCCCTCGCCCTGACCTCGCCCCGACCTCACCGCTCCCTCGCCCCGACCTCACCGCTCCCTCGCCCCGACCTCGCCGCTCCCTCGCCCTGACCTCGCCCCGACCTCGCCGCTCCCTCGCCCTGACCTCGCCCCGACCTCACCGCTCCCTCGCCCCGACCTCACTGCTTCTTCGCCCCGACCTCACCGCTCCCTCGCCCCGACCTCGCCGCTCCCTCGCCCCGACCTCACCGCTCCCTCGCCCCGACCTCGCCTCTCCCTCGCCCCGACCTCCCGCTCCCTCGCCCCGACCTCGCCGCTCCCTCGCCCCGACCTCGCCGCTCCCTCGCCCTGACCTCGCCCCGACCTCATCACTCCCTCGCCCTGACCTCGCCCCGACCTCACCGCTCCCTCGACCCGACCTCACCGCTCCCTCGCCCCGACCTAGCCGCTCCCTCGCCCCGACCTCGCCGTTCCCTCGCCCCGACCTCACCGCTCCCTCGCCCCGACCTCGCCCCGACCTCACCGCTCCCTCGCCCCGACCTCGCCGCTCCCTCGTCCTGACCTCGCTGCTCCCTCGCCCCGACCTCGCCGTTCCCTCGCCCCGACCTCGCCCCGACCTCACCGCTCCCTCGCACCGACCTCGCCGCTCCCTCGTCCTGACCTCGCTGCTCCCTCGCCCCGACCTCACCGCTCCCTCGCCCCGACCTTGCCCCGACCTCACCGCTCCCTCGCACCGACCTCGCCGCTCCCTCGCCCCGACCTCGCCGTTCCCTCGCCCCGACCTCACCGCTCCCTCGCACCGACCTCGCCGCTCCCTCGCCCTGACCTCGCCCCGACCTCACCGCTCCCTCGCCCCGACCTCACTGCTCCTTCGCCCCGACCTCACCGCTCCCTCGCCCCGACCTCGCCGCTCCCTCGCCTCTCCCTCGCCCCGACCTCCCGCTCCCTCGCCCCGACCTCGCCGCTCCCTCGCCCCGACCTCGCCGCTCCCTCGCCCTGACCTCGCCCCGACCTCATCACTCCCTCGCCCTGACCTCGCCCCGACCTCACCGCTCCCTCGACCCGACCTCACCGCTCCCTCGCCCCGACCTAGCCGCTCCCTCGCCCCGACCTCGCCGTTCCCTCGCCCCGACCTCACCGCTCCCTCGCCCCGTCCTAGCCGCTCCCTCGCCCCGACCTCGCCGTTCCCTCGCCCCGACCTCATCACTCCCTCGCCCTGACCTCGCCCCGACCTCACCGCTCCCTCGACCCGACCTCACCGCTCCCTCGCCCCGACCTAGCCGCTCCCTCGCCCCGACCTCGCCGTTCCCTCGACCCGACCTCACCGCTCCCTCGCCCCGACCTAGCCGCTCCCTCGCCCCGACCTCGCCGTTCCCTCGCCCCGACCTCACCGCTCCCTCGCCCCGACCTCGCCCCGACCTCACCGCTCCCTCGCCCCGACCTCGCCGCTCCCTCGTCCTGACCTCGCTGCTCCCTCGCCCCGACCTCGCCGTTCCCTCGCCCCGACCTCGCCCCGACCTCACCGCTCCCTCGCACCGACCTCGCCGCTCCCTCGTCCTGACCTCGCTGCTCCCTCGCCCCGACCTCACCGCTCCCTCGCCCCGACCTTGCCCCGACCTCACCGCTCCCTCGCACCGACCTCGCCGCTCCCTCGCCCCGACCTCGCCGTTCCCTCGCCCCGACCTCACCGCTCCCTCGCCCCGACCTCACCGCTCCCTCGCCCTGACCTCACCCCGATCTCAGCGCTCCCTCGCCCCGACCTCGCCGCTCCCTCGCCGCTCCTTCGCTCCAACCTCACCACTCCCTCGCCCTGACCTCGCCGCTCCTTCGCCCCGACCTCACTGCTCCTTCGCCCCGACCTCGCCGCTCCCTCGTCCCGACCTCGCCCTGACCTCGCCGCTCCCTCGCCCCGACCTCACCGCTCCCTCGCCCTGACCTCGCCCCGACCTCACCGCTCCCTCGCCCCGACCTCGCCGCTCCCTCGTCCTGACCTCGCTGCTCCCTCGCCCCGACCTCCCGCTCCCTCGCCCCGACCTCGCCGCTCCCTCGCCCTGACCTCGCCCCGACCTCACCGCTCCCTCGCCCCGACCTCGCCGCTCCCTCGTCCTGACCTCGCTGCTCCCTCGCCCCGACCTCCCGCTCCCTCGCCCCGACCTCGCCGCTCCCTCGCCCTGACCTCGCCCCGACCTCGCCGCTCCCTCGCCCTGACCTCGCCCCGACCTCACCGCTCCCTCGCCCCGACCTCGCCGCTCCCTCGCCCCGACCTCACCGCTCCCTCGCCCCGACCTCGCCACTCCCTCGCCCCGACCTCACCGCTCCCTCGCCCCGACCTCGCCACTCCCTCGCCCTGACCTCGCCCCGACCTCACCGCTCCCTCGCCCCGACCTCGCCGCTCCCTCGCCCCGACCTCACCGCTCCCTCGCCCCGACCTCGCCACTCCCTCGCCCCGACCTCCCGCTCCCTCGCCCCAACCTCGCCGCTCCCTCGCCCCGACCTCGCCCCGACCTCACCGCTCCCTCGCCCCGACCTCACCGCTCCCTCGCCCCGAATCGCTGCTCCCTCGCCCCGACCTCGCCGCTCCCTCGCCCCGACCTCGCCGCTCCCTCGCCCCGACCTCGCCGCTCCCTCGCCCCGACCTCGCCCCGACCTCACCGCTCCCTCGCCCCGACCTCGCCGCTCCCTCGCCCCGACCTCACCGCTCCCTCGCCCCGACCTCGCCGATCCCTCGCCCCGACCTCACCGCTCCCTTGCCCCGACCTCACCGCTCCCTCGCCCCGACCTCGCCGCTCCCTCGCCCCGACCTCACCGCTCCCTCGCCCCGACCTCGCCGCTCCCTCGCCCCGACCTCGCCGCTCCCTCGCCCCGACCTCGCCGCTCCCTCGCCCTGACCTCGCCGCTCCCTCGCCCTGACCTCGCCCCGACCTCTCCGCTCCCTCGCCCCGACCTCGCCGCTCCCTCGCCCCGACCTCGCCGCTCCCTCGCCCCGACCTCGCCGCTCCCTCGCCCCGACCTCGCCCCGACCTCACCGCTCCCTCGCCCCGACCTCGCCGCTCCCTCGCCCCGACCTCACCGCTCCCTCGCCCCGACCTCACCGCTCCCTCGCCCCGACCTCGCCCCGACCTCGCCGCTCCCTCGCCCCGACCTCGCCGCTCCCTCGCCCCGACCTCACCGCTCCCTCGCCCCGACCTCACCGCTCCCTCGCCCCGACCTCGCCGCTCCCTCGCCCTGACCTCGCCGCTCCCTCGCCCTGACCTCGCCCCGACCTCTCCGCTCCCTCACCCCGACCTCGCCGCTCCCTCGCCCCGACCTCGCCGCTCTCTCGCCCTGACCTCGCCCCGACCTCACCGCTCCCTCGCCCTGACCTCGCCCCGACCTCACCGCTCCCTCGCCCCGACCTCACCGCTTCCTCGCCCCGACCTCGCCGCTCCCTCGCCCCGACCTCACCGCTCCCTCGCCCCGACCTCGCCGCTCCCTCGCCCCGACCTCGCCGCTCCCTCGCCCCGACCTCGCCGCTCTCTCGCCCTGACCTCGCCCCGACCTCACCGCTCCCTCGCCCCGACCTCACCGCTCCCTCGCCCCGACCTCGCCGCTCCCTCGCCCCGACCTCGCCGTTCCCTCGCCCCGACTTCACCGCAGCCTCGCCCCGAC
The DNA here is from genome assembly GCF_044704955.1 of Pristiophorus japonicus. Classification (NCBI taxonomy): domain Eukaryota; kingdom Metazoa; phylum Chordata; class Chondrichthyes; family Pristiophoridae; genus Pristiophorus; species Pristiophorus japonicus. Next base: position 466,204,782 of record NC_091977.1, on the reverse strand, counting down.
CTCACCGCTCCCTCGCCCCGACCTCACCGCTCCCTCCCCCTGACCTCGCCCCGACCTCGCCGCTCCTTCGCCCCGACCTCGCTGCTCCTTTGCCCCGACCTCACCGCTCCCTCGCCCTGACCTCGCCCTGACCTCGCCGCTCCTTCGCCCCGATCTCGCCGCTCCCTCGCCCCGTCCTCGCCACTCCTCTGCTGCTTGCCGCCTCTCCTGCTGTATCTGCCCATGCTCCAATCAGCCACCTGGATTATGGTGACATCCAAACTGGTCGCCCTCCTCCAAGATGTTGCCCTCCTGAAGCGGCTCACACAGTACCTTTCAGTGAAATGCCGCCTCCACACCGCTCCTTTAAGGCCCTGACCTGCCGCTGGTGTTCCTCGCAGGTCAGGGCCACGCTGAGTGCTGGGCCGCCTCCATGCTGCTCCTTTTAGGGCCCTGACTTGCCGCTGGTGTTTCCTCACAGGTCGGAAGAATAGAAATACAGTGGATTCACGCGCCATCTTTTCAAGTCTGTTGCAAGTGACAACGGCTTAAGTCGCCTGTTCTTATACACGAGCTTGGTAATGGGATTGGAATGGGCTGTTAAACCTGTCTGGTTATCACACCTATACTGTCCGTGAGGTTATTATTAGATTCACACCCAGACATTGTGCTTTTACTTGTCTAGCACTTCATCCCATAATCCATGAAAAGATTTTTACCATCAGGCGGCTGACTGACGGAGCACGGTGGTCTGTCACCTGATTCTGCCAGCGGTAGGCCCAATCCATTTTCTAACCATGCCAAACGGGCACCTCACTGCTGCTTGCCACTCCAAGCTGGCACAATATTAAGCAGCACAGAGGTCAACCTCTCCAGCAGGAAGATAGATCTTATTCTTGTGGTACCTTGAGGAGCATTTCATTGTTATTCTCTCCCTGCACTAGATGGGACCATTTCTGTTATTGTTAAGTTCCTTTTCACATAAGAGGCTACACGTTCTCCCAGGTTTGCTTTTCTATCTCTACAATGTCAATGTAAAAGAAACTCGAGCAAATGCAAAGTGTGCTGTCGATTCGCTATCATCCATTTTGCGCTACCGTCCACGATAAACTTCAGCCCCAAAGTGTTCCAGCAAAGCAGAGAATCAGCTATACGGTCAGTAAATTCCATGCATTCAAATTTCTGTCACTGAGCTCATTTTGTGATTGTGATTTTCTTACCAGTTGATTTTTCTCACCTCCGTATGCATCATCACTTTTACTGCAAATATCTTTTGTTAGAACAGCACACAAAAATAGATGTTTTATATTATTTATTACTCCGAAGCTTTCACAAACCAATGATAGAGCAGGGTGGAATTTTGACCTATTAACAGGGCAAGGGCAAGATATGATTCTGATTTCTTGGTTTTAATTCGCTGCACCAAGAAGAAAAAAATACATAACATTTTTTCCTGTCTGTTCCAGCTGAAAAAGTTTAAGCAGCATCTGTTTTTTATTTTCAATCCGGCTTACAGCCTGGAATTGTTATGTGCACATCTGCATTCTTGGACTTACTTACTTTAACACACATGTTCCCATAAAACTAAAAATGGCATTTCACACAAAAAGGATTTTCACCTGATTATGTTTCTTATGAAGACTTTGGGCTTCGACAAATAAGTCATAATGCATGATGTCTGTGGAGTTAGGCCGAGCATTCTCCACATGTTCATGTTGGCTTTCTTGCAGTGTAACACACAAAGCAGCCAGACTAGGAAAAGCAAACTTGGTCAGCATTAAATACATTTTAGTTTGTTTATGTTCAGGAATTTGATTTGTTGCTACAGATGTCGTATATTTTTACATTGGGGTTGAACTGATGCACGCCATGTATGTAAGAAAGACTTAGGTAAATATTCAACAGTTATGGACATACCTAATTTGCAATTAAATTCAATGTAAAATAAATACATTTGTCAATCTGATTCTTAAAATGTAGCCGTCTGTTGACATAATATAGGCGAGTGATTAGGGAGCAGAAATTAGTATGGGTGTGCCCAAACCTAAACATCCGAGCGATAGAAATTGTTCCTAAGCCTCAGCTCCATGAGAAAAAACAATCGAGGGCTGCCTGCCTTGCCAGTAATACCTCTCAGGTAAGTCCTGAGAGTGCAAAAGATCACAGAATTTTAAGCACAATTTATGTCTGGTCTTTTGCGCTAATTTAAAACATATCGTGCTCGAAGCAGACCCCACTCACAAAGCTGGCCACTACCCCCAGATCGAATTAATCACTATTTGAGTTCTGCTAATATATATATATTTTTTATTCATTCATAGGATGTGGGCGTTGCTGATTTATTGCCCAATCCTAATTGCTAGGTCAGTTCAGAGGGCAGTTATGAGTCAACCACATTGCTGTGGGTCTGGAGTCACATATAGGCCAGACCGGATAAGGACGGCAGATTTCCTTCCCTAAAGGACCAGTTGGGTTTTTCTGACAATCTGGTAGTTTCATGGTCACCATTACTGATACTAGCTTTTTTTTAAATTCTGAATTGATTTCATCAACTGAATTTAAATTCCCCCAGCTGCTGTGGTAGGATTTGCACTCACGTCTCCGGATTACCAGTCCAGTAACAATACCACTATGCTACCGTATCCCCTAGAAATAAATGCCAGTGCTTTGATGGCATTTTTAAGAGTCCTTCAATGGGGAGGGGGGCCCCTCAGTAACTTAATCAAGGGGCCTAAGCCTGTTTTAGGTGTCCACCCGCAGGTTTGGTGCAGGCCACCCCACTGCTAAAATTGTGGCCAAAAATGGTCACGAAGCCTACCAATAACCATCCCTAAGTGTGCAAGACGACATGCATTTCAAAAGCACAAGTGAATCGACATTTTCATCTAGCCAAGAACATTAATATATAACATATGAAACTATCTGGCCCATAGTGTAATGCTTTCCAAATTTTATGTTTTTTTACAATATAGCATTGGGTTGGTTTTCAAAACATGGATGCTGTAAATTCAGGTATTTACAGCATCTGTGTTCTTCTCTTTAAAGATTACGTATAAGCCAATGTTGTTTTAAATGCCTATATTCAGGCAATAAAATTATTTGCTAATATAAACCAGTCCTCAGTTATAATACACTCCTCATTTTGACTGAAGTTTTGGCTGGCTCCCAAGATCTATGTACTGAAGGTCTGCTATATATTTTTAATATACATTGCTGTAATCATCAACTGCAGTCAATATTTGTATAATTAATACAACATAATGGCAACAACTTACATTCATGTCAGCACCTTTGATGTAAAAACATCCCAAGACAGTCCACAAATGAAAAGCAGACACTGATCCATGGAAGGAGAGATTAGAGAAGCAACCAGAAGCTTTTTGTAAATACTTTTAAATGGAGGATAGAGATGAGTGCATTTAGGAAAGACTTCAAGAGAATAGGGCCAAAATGCTTGAAGGCTCACCTACCAACAGTGGGGCAAATGTCAGAAAACCAGATAAAAAGCAAGAGTCAGAGGACTGAAGGGTGTGAGGGATAGCAATATAAAGCAAGGGGATGTCAATGCAAAGGGAGTGGAGTGTATGGCAGCAGCTAAAAACAATGGTTTTGTAGTTGTTAAATTTAATTTGAAGTAAGTTGTGGCTCACCTGCAACTTGACATCGGCCAGACAACCTGACAACGCAGAGATGGTCAAGTGAAATGGTGCAGAGGTAGAGTTGGGTGTCATCGGCATACATGTGGAAGGTGATCCAGTGCCTGCGATGATGTCACCAAGGTGCAGCATGTCAATGAGAAAAAGGAGGAGGTGAAGAATAGAACCATGGGAAGCTTCAGGTTGACAGTATGGGAGCATGTATTATAATTTATTCTTTAATGGTGAGATGTAGCCCTTTAAGAGCTATTGCTTCACCGGATCTATACTCCCCGGACCAGGATGCTACAGGCCGAGGTCTCTGGGCAAGGCCTTTATTCAATTTAGGGCAAAGGATTCCTGTCAAAAAGATTTGGGTTGGGAATCTTATTTGCTGTTTTGGACATTTTACCTTTGAAAAATTATTGATATTTGGAGACTGTTGTGCATGTATAATATAAGTATACTTCTTGTACACTCAATGTACAGTTACATAAGACACTGTATACACTATGCTTGTACCACCAGAGGGTGCAACTGGTGGAGACCTCGGGGTCACCTGTACACGACAGGTAACCAGGTATAAAAGTGAGCTCACCACGCTGTACGCTCACTCAGGAGCTGCAATAAATGGACTAAGGTCATCACAGTTCAAGTACATAACCTTACCTTGTGGAATCATTACTAGAGTGCTTACAGATACAATAACTGGCGACGAGATTATGAATTTCCACGCGAAAATGGCTAACCTTGGCATGTTTCAACAATTCGCCGATGGGGAAGATTGGGAGCCTTTGTGGAAAGGCTCGAACACTTTTTCATTGCAAATGACCTGGGGGGAGACACACCGACCTCGCTGGCTGATAAGCGCAGAGCGATCCTGCTCAGCAGTTGTGGGCCCACCGTCTATGGCCTCATCAGGGACTTACTAACCCCACCGAAAAAAACGACCACAATATATGAAGAGCTCGCAACGCTGATACAGGAACAACTCAAACCTAAGCGGATGACTCATCCCCAGGACTCTAACCCGGCAAGTACTGTGAACCTTCCGGCGCCTTTTAGAGGCAAGGCTGCTGCAAGCAGTCTCTCTCAGGGAAAAGAGAACAGAACCCTGAGTCCCGCAACCCTGAGTCTGCCAAATGGGGCCAACCGGCCAACCCCATGCTGGCGCTGTGGAGGAAATCACAGGGTCCACCAATGCAGCTACAAAGACTATACTTGCAAAGGCTGTAACACGAAGGGCCACCTACAGCGAATGTGCAGGAGAAATTGTACTCACTGAATCGATGAAGAATTGGCCGATCATCCAGACTCCAGCGACGATGAAGATTGAGTCCATGAGGCAACTCAGCCCCATGATGAGGGGTACGGAGTATTTACCTGCACCACCGAGAGTTCCCCGTTTAAAATGGAAGTCGAAATCAATGATGTTCCAGTCACGATGGAGGTGGACACAGGGGTGAGCCAGTCACTGATGAATCAGGTGGCTTTTGAGAAACTCTGGGACAATCCAGTCGCACGACCTAAAATGATCCCGATCCAAGTGAAGCTGCTCACCTACACAAACGACACCATCCCAGTCGTTGGCAGCGTGGATGTCCAGGTGTCCCATGATGGCGCAATGCACAAGTTACCTTTGTGGATCATTGCTGATGATGGTCCAATGCTGCTAGGAAGAAGATGGATGATAAAGATCCATTGGAGCTGGGGAAACCTCCAGCCTCCGACGATCGATGTCCTACGCGGCACCAAATTTGGATCCAACACAACACCTGAAAAACCAGCCGCTCAACTTGACTGCGTGGACTCGACACAAACCACTCAACCCAATGGCGAGATGATCCAGCCGAAACGACCCGACCTCACCTTCCAGGCTCCAGTGGCAGGACTCTGGAGGAAGAAAATCGGCGCAGAAGGCAAATTCCCTGCTCCCATGGCAGAACCTGGGGAGAAAAGGATCACCACAGCCTACCTCGTGGAGAGAAGAAAGATGGCGCCCGCACCATGAGGTGAAGCCCCTGAAATAAAGATGTCGGCGGCCAGACCACGAGGGGCAGCATTGAGGGAGTGACACATGATGCCGAGCAGCGAATTGGATTGGGGTAAAGATTGCAAGGCTCTCTTAAAGGAGACCAACAACCCATCACAATTAAAGGGACAGTTCCACTCTTTGTACAGCGATGCCGGTGATACACATGTAAGCGATGTAATTGACAAATGCAAGTAGTTAAATGTAACTAACCATGTTAAGTTGGGAGATCGCGGTCGGAACGAATGTATTATGACAGTAAATGAAGTAATGATGTGCGATGCCAGGTTCTACATGTATGCCGACAAAACCAAGGGCAATCTCCCGTCGGAAGCACCCAGGTCCAGCGGGCTACCCGATCATCTAACCTGCACCTCCGGGACCAATGTGATGCCCCAGGGAGCGTGGCCACACACAGAGGGAGCATACCAGCGGCAGGGCCAGCGATCAGCGGACGGCAAAGGCACCACTACCGGTACCCTGCCCCTGATCGGCTCTACCTCTCTAGCCACCAGGGCCAGTACCGGGAGCAAGAGGCCAGCACCCTCCAGCTCTCCCAACGGGACCTGGGATGACCAGGCTCCCACTATCGCTGAAGGTCAACAGGGAGACACCGCAGCCATCAAAGGAGGACAGGGAGGCCACACACTCCTGTGGCTCTGCCCACCACCAGGCAATGGCAAAGGCCCTGAGACTCAGCCAGTGGAGTGATCCGAGCCCACCCAGCTGGCAGGGGGTGCAGCGCCACCATCAGATAACCTGGACACAGTCCGGTCACTCTGGAACTAGCGTCCTCACCCACCTGCACCTACACAACCCAGGGGCAAGACTGTGATACCACGTATGTACCTTACCTGTAAAATGTACTTGGTCCACTACTGCAGAACCCAAACAGTGATGTAATTAATCCTATGTTTTTTTTTGTTCTTTCTTTCTGTACATGTATACACATGCAGGTGTTGAGCCACACACATGGTCTATGTATGTGGGGGGGGGGAGGGGGGGCGGGGAAATGGATGTATGTAATCATGGACACACATGGATCACACCCAAAACCCACTCAACCCCCAATGCAATCTCAAACCGTCCACTGCTGACCATTTCCCAACATTGTGGCAATAAGGACTTGGGGGTCAATAGGGAGCGAGCCAAGCTAAAGCATAGGCTCTGGGCACTCAAGTCTAGGGCCAGAGCACACAATGCAAAGGCCAGTGGCACAAGAATTAGGGGAGAGTGATGTTGTGTATGTATAATACAAGTATACTCCCTGTACACTCAATGTACAGTTACATAAGACGACTGGATGTACCTTCACACTGTATACACTATGTTGTACCACCAGAGGGTGCAACTGGCGGAGACCTCAGGGTCACCTGTACACGACAGGTAACCAGGTATAAAAGGGGGTTCACCAAGCTGTGCCCTCACTCAGGAGCTGCCATAAATGGACTAAGGTCACCACCGTTCAAGTACAATACTTTACCTCATGGAGTCATTACTAGAGTGCTGACAGACACAATAGAGACTGTTCAGAGAAAAGTAACTATCATGATACTAGAACTTACATCTCTGAGTTATGATAGTCGACTTATAGAATTAAACATGTTTCCATTGCACAACAATGACAGACAATATTCAGACTTTTAAATGGCAAAAACCATAAACAATGTAGATATAACCAGCTTATCTAACTTGAACTCACGCCTCTCCTGAGCCCCGATCACATCCCTTTACAATCTCTCACCGATCCTTCGCCCCAACCCCACCACTCCTGCTTTACCTGCCCATGCTCCAATCATCGGCCGGGTTATGGTAACGTCCAATCTAGTCGCACTCTTCGCTGCCATCACTCTCCTGCTCCAGCACATAGAAACATAGAAAATAGGTGCAGGAGTAGGCCATTCGGCCCCTCGAGCCTGCACCGCCATTCAATGAGTTCATGGCTGAACATGCAACTTCAGTATCCCATTCCTGCTTTCTCACCATACCCCTTGATCCCCCTAGTAGTAAGGACTACATCTAACTCCTTTTTGAATATATTTAGTGAATTAGCCTCAACAACTTTCTGTGGTAGAGAATTCCACAGGTTCACCACTCTCTGGGTGAAGAAGTTTCTCCTCATCTCGGTCCTAAATGGCTTACCCCTTATCCTTAGACTGTGACCCCTGGTTCTGGACTTCCCCAACATTGGGAACATTCTTCCTGCATCTAACCTGTCTAAACCCGTCAGAATTTTAAACGTTTCTATGAGATCCCCTCTCATTCTTCTGAACTCCAGTGAGTACAAGCCCAGTTGATTCAGTCTTTCTTGATATGTCAGTCCTGCCATCCCGGAATCAGTCTGGTGAACCTTCGCTGCACTCCCTCAATAGCAAGAATGTCCTTCCTCAAGTTAGGAGACCAAAACTGTACACAATACTCCAGGTGTGGCCTCACCAAGGCCCTGTACAACTGTAGTAACACCTCCCTGCCCCTGTACTCAAATCCCCTCGCTATGAAGGCCAACATGCCATTTGCTTTCTTAACCGCCTGCTGTACCTGCATGCCAACCTTCCATGACTGATGTACCACGACACCCAGGTCTTGTTGCAGCTCCCCTTTTCCTAATCTGTCACTATTCAGATAATAGTCTATCTCTCTGTTTTTACCACCAAAGTGGATAACCTCACATTTATCCACATTATACTTCATCTGCCATGCATTTGCCCACTCACCTAACCTATCCAAGTCACTCTGCTGCTTCATAGCATCCTCCTCGCAGCTCACACTGCCACCCAACTTAGTGTCATCTGCAAATTTGGAGATACTACATTTAATCCCCTCGTCTAAATCATTAATGTACAGTGTAAACAGCTGGGGCCCCAGCACAGAACCATGCTGTTCCCTGGAGTGGTATGCCGCCACGCTGCTCCTTTCACTCCCTGGCCTGCTCCAATGGTGCTCACAGGCCGGGGGCTATGCAGACTGTAGAGTTCAGGGCTCAGAAGAGGCGAGGGCACAGGGGCAGCACGGGCCAGCCCACACTGTGATATGTGTGCGAACTAGGTCCGTGCAGCAGAGCTGGTCTCCAGTTGTCTGGTTAATCCTTGCCACTGGACCAAGACCTAGCTCTGTCAAGCCCATGTGGTGGCTGGTGTGCAACGGCCACCACATGGTAAAAAAATCCACGCACAGGCATCTTCCACCCTTCAAGATTTAGTTCGAGATCTGGAATATTCGGTCCTTCATTAAAACGCCTGTGAACCTTTTGGCGTGGAGGCAAGTCATTCTCGATTCGAGGGACTGTCTGTGATGATGATGATCTAATTTGATCATAGTATTGGAGGGCGGAAAAATAGAGAATTTTCAAGCAAGGTGTTCTTGTTTGAAGAAGAAATTCGGCCTGGAGACAAACTTCTTATTTTTCTTCAAATGTTGTCATGGAATCTAAACATCCATCATATTCGGAAGTACTCAGGGAGTGCTGCCCTGTCAGAGGTGCCACCTTTCAGATAAGACGTTAAACCAGGTCTGCTCTTTCAGGTGGGCGTAATAGATCCCATGGCACTATTTCAAAGAAGAGCAAGGGAGTTACCCCAATGTCCCGGCCAATATTTATTGCTCAATCAACATCACTAAAAACAGATTAGGGGTAAAATTGCGGTCGGAAGCTTCCTTCATATGACCACCTCCGACCTGAAAATAATCTATGAAAATGCCTGGTGGTCCCGGAGGAATGTAGGATTCTGGTCGGAGGCCTAGATTCGCTGTGCAGTGCATGAGAAGATGTCTTTCAGGTACGTACGTACATGCAATCACTATGCAGTATCCTCATTGATAAAAATGGGAACTCCATTTGTACAAGTTCCCATTACTATCAATGAGAAAAACCCCTAAAACACTGAAACACAGCATAATAAATAAATAAAACACCTCACATATTTAAAATGAATTGAAATTAAATGTAATTAAATGTTTTACAAAAAGAAAATTGGGGGAACTTTTTTTAATATATTTTAATAGGGTTACAAATAAACTTACCTGAATGGACAGGGTTTTTAATATAAAAATGAGTGTTTAAATTTAGCTTTTATGTTTTAAAAGTGTTATGCATGTAAAAGTAAGCTATGCGCCTGCTTTTACCAGGCGTAAAAGTTTGAAGGACATTCGCTGGGCATGAGTTGGGCAAATAGCCCAATCTCTCCTGCGCAGATGTCCTTCTCCTGGGGATATGGAGGATCTGTATGGAGAAATCTTGACAGATCGGAAAAGCTGGATCTCGGCACATGCGCATCGTGCCTCAAAAAGCAGCTTTTGCAAGGACGCGCCGGGTCCGTGCACATTTCGTAATTTTTTGCCCTATTTCTGGTCATTATCACACTGTTATTTGTGGGAGCTTGCTGCCATGTTTCCTACATTACAAGAGTGACTACTTCAAAAAATACTTCATTGCCTTTAAAGCACTTTGGGACATCCTGTGTTTGTGAAAGGCGCTATATAAATGCAAGTCTTTCTTTTGAACAGGAGACCAGGTTTTGGCTTAACAGCTAATAAAACGACAACAGCTCCCTTACCACATTAATGTAACGTCAGCCTTAATTATGTACTCAAGCCTTGGTTGGGCTTGAACCCATGATCTGTTGACTCAACTGTGGCTATCAAGGGAAATCAGGGATAGTATTAAAGCCAAGGAAGTGGCATACAAATTGGCCAGAAATAGCAGCGAACCCGGGGACTGGGAGAAATTTAGAACTCAGCAGAGGAGGACAAAGGGTTTGATTAGGGCAGGGAAAATAGAATATGAGAGGAAGCTTGCAGGGAACATTAAGACAGACTGCAAAAGCTTCTGTAAATATGTAAAGAGAAAAAGGTTAGTAAAGACAGAATCAGGGGAAGTCATAACGGGGAACAAAGAAATGACAGACCAATTGAACAAATACTTTGGTTCGGTATTCACTAAGGAGGACACAAATAACCTTCCGGAAATAAAAGGGGTCAGAGGGTCTAGTAAGAAGGAGGAACTGAGGGAAATCCTTATTAGTCAGGAAATTGTGTTGGGAAAATTGATGGGATTGAAGGCCGATAAATCCCCAGGGCCTAATGGACTGCATCTCAGAGTACTTAAGGAGGTGGCCTTGGAAATAGCGGATGCATTGACAGTCATTTTCCAACATTCCATTGACTCTGGATCAGTTCCTATGGAGTGGAGGGGAGCCAATGTAACCCCACTTTTAAAAAAAGGAGGGAGAGAGAAAACAGGGAATTATAGACCAGACAGCCTGACATCGGTAGTGGGTAAAATGATGGAATCAATTATTAAGGATGTCATAGCAGAGCATTTGGAAAGAGGTGACATAATAGTTCCAAGTCAGCATGGATTTGTGAAAGGGAAATCATGCTTGACAAATCTTCTGGAATTTTTTGAGGATGTTTCCAGTAGAGTGGACAAGGGGGAACCAGTTGATGTACTGTATTTGGACTTTCAGAAGGCTTTCGACAAGGTCCCACACAAGAGATTAATGTGCAAAGTTAAAGCACATGGGATTGGGGGTAGTGTGCTGACGTGGATTGAGAACTGGTTGACAGACAGGAAGCAAAGAGTAGGAGTAAATGGGTACTTTTCAGAATGGCAGGCAGTGACTAGTGGGGTACCGCAAGGTTCTGTGCTGGGGCCCCAGCTGTTTACATTGTACATTAATGATTTAGACGAGGGGATTAAAGGTAGTATCTCCAAATTTGTGGATGACACGAAGTTGGGTGGCAGTGTGAGCTGCGAGGAGGATGCTATGAGGCTGCAGAGTGACTTGGATAGGTTAGGTGATTGGGCAAATGCATGGCAGATGAAGTATAATGTGGATAAATGTGAGGTTATCCACTTTGGTGGTAAAAACAGAGAGACAGACTATTATCTGAATGGTGACAGATTAGGAAAAGGGGAGGTGCAACGAGACCTGGGTGTCATGGTACATCAGTCATTGAAGCTTGGCATGCAGGTACAGCAGGCGATTAAGAAAGCAAATGGCATGTTGGCCTTCATAGCGAGGGGATTTGGGTACAGGGGCAGGGAGGTGATACTACAGTTGTACAGGGCCTTGGTGATGCCACACCTGGAGTATTGTGTACAGTTTTGGTCTCCTAACTTGAGGAAGGACATTTTTGCTATTGAGGGAGTGCAGCGAAGGTTCACCAGACTGATTCCCGAGATGGCGGGACTGACACATCAAGAAAGACTGGATCAACTGGGCTTGTATTCACCGGAGTTCATAAGAATGAGAGGGGATCTCATAGAAATGTTTAAAATTCTGACAGATTTAGACAGGTTAGATGCAGGAAGAATGTTCCCAATGTTGGGGAAGTCCAGAACCACGGGTCACAGTCTAAGGATAAGGGGTAAGCCATTTAGGACCGAGATGAGGAGAAACTTCTTCACCCAGAGAGTGGTGAATCTGTGGAATTCTCTACCACAGAAAGTTGTTGAGGCCAATTCACTAAATATATTCAAAAAGGAGTTAGATGTAGTCCTTACTACTCGGGGGATCAAGGGGTATGGCGAGAAATCAGGAATGGGGTACTGAAGTTGCATGTTCAGACATGAACTCATTGAATGGCAGTGCAGGCTCGAAGGGCCGAATGGCCTATCCTGCACCTATTTTCTATGTTTCTATGTTTCTAACTGAGGCAAGCTGACAGTTTACTGTGCTCTTCTCCATGGTAATATTCCTTGTCCCACCCTTTCCTTCAATCACTGTCTGTCCCACCTGTTACAGAGACAGTAATTCCCGCTTTGGACCGTACAGCCACCTGAGAACTCACTTTTAGAGTGGAAGCAAGTCTTCGTCAATTTCGAGGGACTGCCTATGATGATGACTCCTTGTCCAACATTACTCTCTTCAATAATAAGGTATGTCCTATCTCATTATCTCTAATAATACTCATCATCATAGGCAGTCGCTTGAAACGAAGATGACTTGCTGCCACACCAAAAAAGGATGAGTTCACAGGTGTTTCAATGAAGGACCTAATAATCCAGGTCCTGAACTACATCCTGTAGGGTGGAAGATGCCTGTGCGTGAATTTTTTTTAATGTGTGGTGGCCGTTGCACACCAGCCACCACACGGGCTTGACAGAGCTCGGTCTTGGTCCAGTGGGAAGGGTTATCCAAGACGACTGGAGACCTGCTCTGTTGCACGGACCTAGTGTGCACACATATTTCAGTGTGGGCTAGCCCATGACCCAGAACTCACGCCTCTCCTGGGCCCTGATCACATCCCTCCACAGTCTCCTGCTGTATCTGCCCACGCTCCAATCACTGACCTTGATGATGTCACTCTTCGCTGCTGTCGCCCTCCCAATCCGTCCTTCCTTGTGCGCTGCTCCTTCCTCGGCAGTTCGACTCCACAGCCCCATGCTTGACTGAAGCATGCGAGATCCAGGTTGAAGTTGAAGTCCATCGGGTTGGAGAAGCGAGGCCTTGCTCTCGGTCCTTATCCTCGAGGGGATACTATAGTGCCAGCGGCAAGCTTGCTTAATCTTGGGGGCTGAGCCTCATTCACATATCCGCCAATTGTGGGCAGGAACCGAGCACCTCGAGGCAGCCCACAGACTCCAGGGCACCACTATATCTGGTGCCTCAGCCAGCCTCCGTGCCCTGTAAAAGGAAGATCCCGGGAGTGGTCCGTTCTCAGGAGAAAGGCGCACTGGTGCAGCAGCAACTCAGGTTGATTTTGTGGATCCCAGAGAGTCACTCATGCTCCTCCAGGCCCCACAAAAATAAATAAAAACTTACCTACTGAGCTCCTTTTTGGCTGAACCACCAGCTGAAACTGCAGAGTGTGAATGATTTGCATATTATGCCCCTACGTGTGAAGATAGTTTCTGTAGGAATTATGAAGACATTAAAATCTAGCATGCAAGTGTAGTTCATGGAAGGAGTCAACAGTTTGCTGTCTTGTAAGTCCTTGCACTGAAGAAACTGGTGCTGGGCAGGGAACTGCTGGGTGGTGCAGAGCGTAGGGGCTGTGCAAGTTCCCGGTTTAGACATGCGCTGCGCATGCAGTAAAACCCAAAACTAGCAATCTGTCCAGAATTCTCTTGACAGATTACACGAATCTGAAGGAAATGGGCCTCTGCAGGTGGAGAGTTACGCCTGGTAAAAAACATTGAATGTTTTCAATCATTTATATCTGAAAATGCTGCAATAAGGTAAGTTTATTTTTAGCTCTATTAAAACATGTACATTTATTTTTCAAAACATTTTATTTTTGTTTTAAATATTTGCCATTTTAATTAGTTCCAAATATGTCGGGGGCAAAATTGCACCTTTTGATAGTCCCGTTAACGCCTCCGGGGGCAAAGCTGGTGGACATCCTCCAGAAGGGCGCCCCTGAAAGGGGAGGCCTTTAGCGCTCCAGGCTGTCAATTTATTTTGTCAGCCGACTCTTGCATCGGCCTGATATTGGCGGCCCTCACATCAACCAGGCCGCCATCATGCAGCCCGGTCGATCGTGTCCCTGATGGCCAGTAAAGGGCCTGCAGAGTGCGCAGCGGCCTCCCCCTTTAAATTAAGGGGAGGGGCTCCCACCCCCGGAGCACCCCTCCATGAACAGCGCTCCGCTTCCTTTGAGGGACACACATGCCCAATTCTGTGTCGGGGGCAGGATTTCCGGGCCGGGCGATAACAGTCCTGGCCCCAGAAGATTATCACCCCCAATCGGGACGAGGTGCATTTTCGTCCCCGTAATGTTTTTAAAAATTTGTTTGGCGTATAGAGGTATTTTTTGTGTGATCCCCATTCATACTTATGGGAGTTCTGTATATATAGAATCCCCATAAGTAGAAATGGGGATTCCCTTCTTTGATTGGTTGGGCCAGCCCATGTGATCCCCTCCAACTGCAAATTCAGCCCCATTATTCTTGTGAACCCTGCAGGAAGTCACACTCGATAGGTTCGAGTCAGGGCTATTATTTTGTAGCACTAATTTCTTGAACCACACTTCCTTTGAGCATGCTTCCTCACTTCTAAAAATTGCAAAAACATATGTTATAAATAACAATAGCCCAGAATTTCCTGGAACTTTTCAGCATAACTATAGAGTAAGAGTGCTTTTTCTTCCCATGGAAATTTGCACGTAATTGCTGTCGGTCTTAGTGCACCAGAATTATTTTTGACCCCTCCCCCGCCCCCCTCCTCACCCCATATGATAAGAGGATGTGGGCATACTCCTGTTGTGCAATAGTAATGGACGGAGAGGATGAGCAACACAGCTAAAGAGCTCTGAAAGTGAGGTGTCATGGCAGAAAACAACAGCCCACTCACTATTACTCCAAATGATGGGTCTGCACTTGCACTTGTTCCACACCAGTTTTTTCATTCCAGTGTAGGCAAACGAGCTCAGCAAGAAATTTTGCCGTAGGTTTCCATCAGTAAGATCGGAGTAATTTCTGTGTAAGTATGATCCAGAAAATTCTGGGTCAATATATCAAGAAGGGAAGAGAAGGCAGTAATGTAATTGTATGTTTAAGATGACTTTCATACACAACTCTGTTACACACACATACATGAAGGAATAGAAATAGAATAATAGAAGGAATAGAAAAACAAATTTCTGGTATCAACAAGATTACAATCTCAGCCATGTGTTACTGTCATTTCACTGAAAGTATAAATAATGTTTCAGTTAACTAAGAAGTCAACCTTTACATAGATAGAGATATAGATCTCTTCAGCCAGACTTGATTAAATAAAGTATGTGAACAGAGCTTCTCAAAAGCGTTAGTGAAACCACTTATTCTGCTTGGCGTTTTGACAGCAATGACCTTGTGGACAAAAACCAGAGATCCATGTAGTGGGTAAGAATGAAGAGAACTTCCAGAGTTCTCAGTTGTAGATTGGTATATTAGCCTTGAGCCCCTTCGGTGAACAAAAAGGACTGGTCATCATCATCCTATCAGCTTTGTGTGACACAGGGAGCCACATGTCTCCGATGAAGTAAATACTAAAGAATGGATCTGTGGGGGGAAGCTTTCAACAGACACTCACCACACAGTCCACTGGAATAGCCCAATGCATTACTTTATGAAGCAGTCAAATAACAGCCTGTTATTCATTGCTTCCACTCCAGATGCTGTTTCTATTTCAGAAAACAACTTTGATAAAGTACAGAACATGGCCCACAATTGGGATGCATCTGGAAAAGATATTGTGTACAAATGATAAGGATCACAGAGTGAGTTCCCGTGTTTAAAAAGATTACACAATGCACCGAAAACCACATTCCCTGCAAGAGGGTATCATGTTCAAAAAATGAGTAATATGGCATCAGTAAGGCACAATTATTATAGTGTATTAGCCTTAAAAGGCAGACAGACATGTATTTCATGTAACATAAATCTAACCAACAGAACTGCTTCTGAAAGGTTACAAGGAATTATAATTTAACAATTTTTTAAAAGGAGAAGATAAGCATCCTGGGGATTGTCAAAAAATTGCTGCAACATCTCTTATTTCACGGTGAATACTTATATTTCAATTCATGTCCACCCACTCCTGTCAGTTAATGTCAGAGATGAGGCTTTTCGCTGAAAATCCTCCAGATTAGTACCAGTGTTGATCCTGGATGCCAATCTGAAGGTGTTGAAGTCAGCAAAAGTGCAGTGTCACACAGTACTGCTGGGTCGACTTACCTTCTACTTTAAATTTATGGGCCTAGTAATTTGTGTTCGCCATGAAAATTATCGGTAACACCAGCAACTGGAGTTAACAGCCGCTGAAAATGGCCACAACGTTAAAGAGAATAAATTCGTCTGGGGGCTGGATATTTGAAGGCACAGCATTAACTTTCCGTGCTTCTTCTCTTCTTAGGCAGTCCCTTGGAATTGAGGATGACTTGCTTCCACACGAATATGAGTTCTCATGTGACTAATGAGTACAATGCAGGACTTACAGTCTCTGTCAGAGGTGGGGCAGACGGTGGTTGGAGGGATGGGTGGGTGAGATGCTAGGGTTGTCGTGCGCTCCTTCTGCTGTTTGCGCTTGGTCTTCACTTGCTCCCGGCAAAGAGACTCGAGGTGTTCGGCGCCTTCCCTGATGCTTCTCCTCCACTTTGACCGGTCTTGGGCCAGAGATCCCCAGGTGTCGATGAGGATGTTGCACTTTTTCAAGGAGGCTTCGAGGGTGTCCTTGAAGTGTTTCCTCTGCCCAGCCGGGACTCGCTTGCTGTGTTGGAGCTCTGAGTACAGCGATTGTTTTGGGAGACTAGTGTTGGGCATGCGGACGATGTGTTTCGGAACTGCTCGAACGTGGTCAATGCTTCGATGCTGGGGATATTGGCCTGAGCGAGAACACTGATGTTGGTGCGCCTATTCTGCCAATGGATTTGCAGGATCTTGCAGAGGCAGCATTGGTGGTACTTCTCCAGTGCTTTGAGGTGCCCGCTGTACATAGTCCATGTCTCTGAAGCATAAAGGACGGGAGGTATCACTACTGCTCTGTAGACCATGTGCTTGGTGCCGGGTTTGAGGTCCTGGTCTTCAAATATCCTAGTGAATTGGGGAACTAATAATGTAGATAGCGAGAGAGAGAGGGATGGGTGAAGGTGCAAGTTAAGTTGGTATGAGTAACGAAGTGTAGGTGTAGAGAAGGGAAAGCAGAGTGATGAGGATGTGATGAGTGGCACAGCAGGATGAGGTTAAGTGTGGCTTTATAGTAACATTTCGTGACCTACTGAGATCATTGAAAGGTTTGTGTGCCATTGCAGCCAGCTCCTCCAAATGATATCCCGCTTGTGCCCTCCTGTGCAATGTGCAACCAGGCTGTGTGGTGTCCTGGGGAGGTCTCTTTCGTCTATTGGAATGGAAGAGAAGCTCTATGCATGCTGTGACTCCCTCCAGAAGCATCTGGAGGGAGTCATGTAAGAGCCTGGGTGCAGCCGTGCCCCTTTGTGCAGTGTTTGTCAGTGTTTGCAGTAGCTCAATGCTACAACAGAAGAACTGTCAAAAAAAAGTTGGGAAACTGGCAGATGACATCATCAGACCGGCTTCCAGTTAATTGGTCAGGAAACCCACAAGGCGGGCTTAACATGCCCTAGCCACGGAAGGTAGAACGGAGAGAGCGGACTGCACTTCGGAAAATGTTTTCCATGCTGCACCAATGCTGCCCCCATCAAACTCGCCTCTGTTAGCGAAACCCTGACGGTGAGTTCCCTTTGTACAGAGCTTCCATTACAATCAATGGGAATACCCCTAAAAACACAGAAACACAAAACATAAATAAAAAAACATCTCATATATTTAAAATTAATTGAAATTGAATGAAATTAAATATTTTGGAAAAAAATATTTTTTTGAATTTAAAAAAAATATGTTTTAATAGGGTTAAAAGTAAACTTAACTTAATGGACAGGGTTTTTAATTTAAAAATTAGTGATAACATTTAATTTTTCTATCTTTTAAAACTCTTGTGCTGGTAAAAGCAGACCTTAGGCCTGCTTTTACCAGGCGTAAGAGTTTTAAGGACATTCGCTGGGCAAGAGTTGGGCAAATAGCCCAAATCTCAGCCCACGAAGGACCTTCTCCCGGGGAGGCGACGATCTGTCAAAAGGAATTTTGACAATCGCAAGTGCCGGGTGTCGGCACATATGCTTCGTGCGCCGAAACTCGGAACTTGCAGGACCTCTCCGGGTGCGTGCGCACACCGTACGCACCTGGAGAGGCTGCAATTTACAGCCCAATAGTGGAGACCTCCAAAACAAAGTTCTGGTCCTGAAGTGTCGTTCAAACTACGCACAGTCTCTGGGAGTGAGACCGTGGAGCTCGCAAGGAATTGTGGGCAATTAAACGAGCTATGAATTAATGGGGCAATGCACTCAGAAATAATAAAATTAAAATGCAGTGACAAAATGAAGTTTTCAGCCCTTACTACCTTTCAATAAAAATGTAACATTAAAAAGGTCCCAAATGTGATTATTCAGCCCCTAAAGCTGAATTCCCTTCTGAACCTCAACAAATGGGAAAACTGCTTCAGCTCTAACACAAATGACTCAGCAAGCCCAGGAAGGTGCACCCAAGATCTCGCATGCAGCACTCCAGCTTTGTGCAGGGGGGCAACACTGTAAGGCAGTTCCTCTACACACAGGAGCCAGCAGCCGTCCAGAAAGAACTACATGGGACTACATCAACGAGGCTGTCACTGCCAGCAGTGTCACCGCACCACCTGGCTCCAGTGCCCAAAGAAGCTTTATGACCTCAGACCACTGGTCAAGGTCAGCGAATACATCTTCAAAAGCCATCTCCCACCAACTGCACTACGAGTCTCACACACTGACAATCACATATCTACCAACAATCTGCACCAATCATGAAGCACATCTCCCAGTCCTCGCCTCACCTCACCCCCTTGGAGGAAACTGTTATGTATTTAACCCTTTGTAACTTGCATTACACCTGAACACCAGAGGGCCCATCTGTTGGAGTCCCAAGGGATCCTTGGGAGCACGGTATATAAGCGGGCCACCCACGAGGTACCTGCAGTCTGGAACCTTAAGAAAGGAGCTAAGGTCACACTTGCTCATTATACACAGTACTCAGTCTCACCATTTATTATGAGTGTAACAATTGGCGACGAGGTAACGAACAACCGCGTGAAAATGCAAAGAACAGTCGGCATCCTGGAGAAGTTCTCAGAAGGGGACGATTGGGAGGCCTTCGTGGAGAGACTCGACCAATACTTTGTGGCCAACAAGCCAAGGGGACAACAACGCCACCAAACGAAGGGCAATCCTCCTCACTGTCTGTAGGGCAACAACCTATGGTCTCATGAAGAATGTCCTGGCGGGGGCAAAACCAACAGAGAAATCCTACGAAGAATTGTGTACGCTGGTCCGGGAGGACCTAAATCCTAAGGAAAGCGTGTTGATGGCGAGATAGCGATTCTACACGATTGGAGGGCCAGGAAATGGCGAGCTACATTGCCGAACTAAGGGGCCTCGCAGGACATTGTGAGTTTGAGGGATTCCTAGAACAATTGCTCAGACACTTTTTTTTACTGGGCATCGGACATGAGACAATCCTTCGCAAACTGTTGACTGTAGAAACACCGAATCTGAGTAAAGCCATATCAATAGCCCAAGCATTTATGTCCAACAGCGACAACACCCAGCAGATTTCACAGAACAAAGAAGTTTCGGCCAGTACTGTGCATAAAGTAACGTCGGTTTTGAGCAGAAATGTACACGGCAGAACGTACACGCCGGCTGCTGTGGCCCAACCTCAATTGACCCAGAGTCCACCATCATCTGTTAATGCGAAGCAGTTGGCGCTGCGGAGGTGATCATCAGCCCCATCAATGCCGCTTTAAGCATTATGCGTGCAATGGTTGCAGAACAATGGGACACCTCCAACGAATGTGCAGGCGAACTGCAAACCCTGCAAACCACCACATTGCAGAGGAAGATCGATCCACAGTGGATCAGACTGAGTTGGAAACGCGTACAGAGTACAGGGTACACACGTTCACGACAAAATGCCCACCAATAATGTTGAAAGTTGAACTGAACGGCATTCCAGTATCTATGGAGCTGGACACAGGGGCAAGTCAGTCCATAATGAGTAAAAAGGCCTTCGACAGGCTGTGGGGAAAGAAGGCACACAGGCCCAAGCTCAGCCCCATTCACACTAAACTAAGGACTTACACCAAGGAACTAATCCCTGTAATTGGCAGTGCAGAAGTCAAAGTCTCCTATGACGGAGCAGTACACGAAGTCCCACTGTGGATTGTGCCAGGGGATGGCCCCACGTTGTTTGTCTGGCTGGGGAAAATTCGCTGGAACTGGGATGACATCCGAGCGCTTTCATCCGTCGACAACGCCTCATGTACCCAGGTTTTAAGCAAGCTCCCATCGCTATTCGAGCCAGGAATTGGAAGCTTCTCGGGGGCAAAAGTACAGATCCATTTGATTCCCGGTACGCGACCCATCCACCACAAGGCTTGGGCGGTACTGTACATGATGCGTGAAAAAGTGGAAATTGAGCTGGACAGGCTGCAACGTGAAGGCATCATTGCGCCGGTGGATTCAACAACTGGGCCAGTCAGATTGTCCCGATACTCAAGGAGGATGGTACAGTTAGAATTTGCGGGGACTATAAAGTAACGATGAAACATTTTTCACTGCAGGACCAGTACCCGCTACCCAAGGCAGGCGACCTATTTGCGACCCTGGCTGGAGCGAAAACGTTCACTAAGCTGGACCTGACCTCGGCCTACATGACGCAAGAGCTGGAGCTGTCTTCGAAAGGCCTCACCTGCATCAACACACACAAAGATCTGTTTATCTACAACCGGTGCCTGTCTGGGATTCGATCGGCCGCGGCGATCTTCCAGCAGAACATGGAGAGCCTGCTAAAGTCGGTTCCTTGCACAGTGGTCTTCCAAGACGACATATTGGTTACAGGTCGGAACACCATGGAGCACTTGAAGAATCTGGACGAGGTTCTTAGTCGGTTGGATCGCGTGGGGCTCAGGTTGAAATGCTCGAAGTGTGTTTTTCTGGCACAGGACGTCGAATTCTTAGGAAGGAGAATCGCAGCAGAGGGCATCAGATCCACCAACACCAAGATGGAGGCTATCAAGAATGCGCCGCGACCACAGAACGTGACAGAGCTGCGGTCCTGGGACTCCTTAACTATTTCTGTAATTTCCTACCTGGGTTAAGCACCCTGCTAGAACTCCTGCATGCGCTACTGTGCAAGGGAGATGACTGGGTATGGGGGAATTCACAAGAGCCTGCCTTTAAGAAAGCCAGAAATTTATTGTGTTCTAACAAACTGCTTGTCAAGTATAATCCATGTAAATGATTAATGTTAGCTTGCCATGTGTCGTCATACGGGGTCAGGTGTGTGTTACAACGGGCTAATGATTCAGGAATTTTGCAACCGGTTGTGTATGCATCCAGGAGTTTGTCCAAGGCCAAAAGCGCCTACAGCATGGTTGATAAAGAGGCTCTGGCGTGCGTTTACGGGGTAAAAAAAATGCACCAGTACTTATTTGGCCTCAAGTTCGAGCTTGAAACTGACCACAAACCGTTCATATCGCTGTTCTCTGAGAGCAAAGGTATTAATACCAATGCCTCTGTCCGCATCCAAAGATGGGCGCTCACGCTGTCGGCATACAACTATGCAATCCGCCACAGACCAGGCACAGTGAACTGTGCAGATGCTCTCAGTTGGCTACCATTGCCCACCACCGGGGTGGAAATGGCATAGCCAGTGGACTTGCTCATGGTCATGAAGGCATTTGAGAACGAGAAGTCCCCAGTTACGGTCCGCCAGATCAGGCAGGACCTGGACCAGCCAGGATCCTTTACTGTCCTTGGTAAAAAACTGTGTCCTCCATGGGAGCTGGTCCAGTGTCCCAGTGGAGATGCAGGAAGCGATTAAGCCGTTCCACAGATACAAAGATGAGTCATCCCTGCAGGTGGACTGTCTTTTGTGGGGCAATCGCGTGGTCTTGCCCAAGAAAGGCAGAGACACATTTATATGCGAACTGCACCCCACCCAGGCATCGTAATGATGAAAACCATAGCCAGATCTCACATGTGGTGGCCTGGCATCAACTCAGACTTAGAGTCAAGCATCGACTCAGATTTAGAGTCAAGCAACACTGGCTCTCAGTTGAACAACGCACCCAGAAAGGCACCGCTAAATTTGTGGTCGTGGCCATCCAAACCGTGGTCGAGGATCCATGTCGACTATGCGGACCCATTCCGAAGCAAAATGTTTTTGGTTGTCGTGGACGCTTACTCAAAATGGATTGAATGTACAATAATGTCTATAAGCACATCCACGGCCCCCATTGAAAGCCTACGAGCCATATTTGCCATGCACTGCTTGCCTGATGTCCTTGTCAGCTTCACCAGTGCTGAATTCAAGGAATTCATGACCCGCAACGGAATCAAACATGTCACATCTGCCCCGTTCAAGCCCGCATTCAATGGCCAGGCAGAACGGGCAGTTCAGACCATCAAGCAAAGCTTGAAATGTGTGTCGGAAGGCTCTGGTTATCCCGAGTACTGCTCAGCTACCGCATCAGACCTCACTCACTCACCAGGATTCCCCCAGCTGAGCTGCTCATGAAAAGGGCACTCTAAACAAGGCTCTCTCTTGTCAACCCTGATCTCTATGATCACGTGGAGGGCAAACGGCATCAACAAAGTATGTACCATGACCGCGCAAATTTGTCACGCAATATTGAGATCAATGATCCTGTGTTTGTGCTCAATTATGGACATGGTCCCAAATGGCTCGCCGGCACGGTCACAACCAAAGAGGGGAGTAGGGTGTTTCAGGTCAAACTGACCAATGGACAAATGCACCGAAAACATTTGGATCAAATCAAATTGCGGTTCACCAACAGTTATGAACAACCCGAAGAGGACACCACCAACTTTGACCTTCCAAAACACACACACACAAGTGGCAACTGACATCATAGTTGACCATGAAACCAAACTCATCATCCCCAGCAGCCCGGCAAGGCCGGCTGCCCAACAGCCCAGTGAAGAACTGAACAACCCACCCACACCAGCATTTGTACCGAGACGATGGACAAGGGAGCACAAAGCCCCACATCGTCTCACCTTGTAAATAAGTGTACTGTTGACTTCACGGGGGAGTGATGTTATGTATTTAACCCTTTGTAATTTACATTACACCTGACCACCAGAGGGACCACCTTTTGGAGTCCCAAGGGATCCCAGCATCCCTTGGGAGCACAGTATATAAGCAGGCCACCCACGAGGTACCTGCACTCTGGAACCTTAATAAAGGAGCTAAGGTCACACTTGCTCATTACACACATTACTCAGTCTCACCATTTATTATGAGTGTAACAGAAACGATGCAGGCCATTCTTGGCAGGGACATGGCTGAGCCCTTGGCCAATTGCCTGCACCTCATGCTTTCCGCCTCCCCTCACCACAACTTCACCCTTGCGCATTCCTCATTTCACACACCCAAGAAATGCAGCCTGCCTAGCCACGGATGTTGCCTGACTTGATGAGTATATGCAGCATTTTCTGTCTTCCTATATCATCCAAGGCCTTGGAAGCATCTAACAGCACTCCCTACACACGAAAAAAACTTTTAACATCTTTTGCAGCCAGCCATTACTTCAAGGAAATTTTTAAATACAGTTCAAAAGCTTCAATCCAAACTTACCTTCAACATGAGAGGGGATTTAGTTTTGGGGAAGGCAACTGGGCAGGTTGAAGGGGTATTAATTGAAGAGCACAGTCACCATAATTCAGTCAGATTCAAGTTAGTTATGGATAATGACAAGGATAGACCTGGAATAAAAGTACAAAATTGGGGCAAAGCTAACTTTGCTAAGTTGAGGAGTGATTTGACCACAATGGATTGGAAACAGCTACTTGTGGGTAAATCCGTGTTGGAACAGTGGGAGGCATTCAAGGAGGAGATCCAGAAGGCTCAGGACAAACATGTGCCCTTAAAGAAAAAGGGTGGGAATAACAATTCTAGAGCCCCCTGGATGTCGAGGGTCTAGGGAGGATAAAGAAAAAAAGGGAAATTTATGTCATATACCAACGGCTAAATACTATAGAACCTTTGGAGCAATATAGAAAGTTAAGAGAAAAATTAAAAAGGATATTAGGAATGCTACGAGAGAGCATGAAAAATTATTGGTAAGTAAAATTAAGGAAAGCTCAAAGATGTTCTATAAATATATTAAGAGCAAGAGGACAACTAAAGAAAGGGTAGGGCCTATTAGAGACCATGAGGGTAATCTTTAATACCAGAAGATGTTGGTATGATTCTTAATGAACACTTAGCATCTATTTTCACAAAGGAAAGGGGAAATACAGATACTGCTATCAAGGAGGAGTGTGAAATTCTGGTGAGAGAGGAGCAATTAAGGAGTTTAGCAGCTTTGAAAGTAGTTAAGTCCCCAGGCCCAGATGAAATGCATCCCAGGCTGTTGAGCGAAGTAAAACAGGAAATAGCAGAGGCCTTGACCATCATTTTCCAGTCCTCTTTGGATTTGGGTATGGTGCCGGAGGACTGGAGGACTGCTAATGTGGTACCGTTGGTTAAGAAGGGAGAAAAGGATAGGCCGAGGAAATACAGGCCTATCAGCTTAACCTCAGTGGTGGGAAAATTATTGGAAAAAATCTTGATAGACAGGATAAATCTACATTTGGAAAGGCAGGGATTAATTCGGGAGAGTCAGCACGGATTTGAGAAGGGAAGATCGTGGTTGACTAACCTGATTGAATTTTTTGAGGAGGTAACTGTCGTATATGCACTTTTGAGATCACTAGCCACCAGATAGCATCACTGTTGGAGACCATTGGGCTCATATCATATCCCTTGGAGTTAAACAGTACTCAGTCTAACAGTTATTTCATACACAATATTTGGCGGCGAGGCAACAAGAACCTTTGCATGCAAAAATGAGCACAATTGGATTGTTGGAGTGATTTGTGGAAGGAGAAGATTGGGCAGACTTTGTGAGCCATTTGAGCCAGTTCTTCGTGGCTAATAAGATGGAGGAGGTCAGTGACGCAGATCGGCAACGGGCAGTGTTCCTCATGGTTTGCGGTCCAAAAATTTATGGTCTGATAAAGAATCTACTCCTGTCTGTGAGCCCAACAGAGAGGACGTATGAAGAAATGTGTACACTGATACAGGTCCACCTTAAGCCAGATGAAGGCATCATCATCTCAACTTATAGTTTTACACGCACGTTCGCTCAGAGGGCCAGAATGCGGCGGCATTCGTTGCCGACCTGAGAGGTCTAGTGGGACCGTGTAAGTTCGGGGCTGTATTGGCAGACATACTGCGGGACTTCTTTTAATCAGCATCAACCACGAGGTGATCCTCCGTAAACTACTGGTAGTGGAAACGTTGGACTTGAACAGGGCCATCACGTTCGCTCAGTCATGCATGACGACAGATAGAAGTCTAAAGCAGATATCAGTGAAAAGTCGAAACTCAGCAAGTATTGTAAATATGATTGATTCGGCGTTCGGCAGAGTGGTACATGGCAGTGTCTACCCGACTGCTTATGCAAAACCTCTGGCTGCCCAAAGTCCACCAGCGGGAATGCATCCGATTTCTCCATGTTGGCATTGTGGGGGAAATCACCGGCATCAGCAGTGACGATTTAAGCAATATAGTTGCAAAGGCTGCCTGAGAGTGGGGCATCTCCAGCGCAAGTGTCCGCAGATGAGCAAGCGTGCTGCGACGCACCACGTGGAGGATGATGGTCAAACTAGCGCGGATCTGAATATGCAATCTGAGATACCAGAGGAGGAAATGTATGGATGTACTCGTTCCTAACTAAGAGCAAACCGATAATGATCAACATGAAATTTAATGGGGTGCCAGTATCGATGGAACTGGACACGGGGCGAGTCAATCAATAATGAGCCAGAAGGCATTCGACAAGCTGTGGGATATTAAAGCTGTGAGGCTCAGGTTAAGTCCAGTCAATGCCAAATTGTGCATGTAAAGAACTCATAATGGTAATTGGCAGTGCCACAATTACAGAGTCGTATGACGGTGCAGTTCACAAGTTACCACTATGGATTGTCCCAGGCAATGGCCCAACACTGTTCGGCAGGAACTGGCTTGAAAGAAATCAGATGCGATTGGAATGACATCAAGGCATTGTCGTCGGAGAAAGATACATGTGCCCAAGTACTGAGCAAGTTCCCCTTGCTGTTCGAACCAGGCATCGGCAACTTCACGGGAGCCAAGGTGCAGATCCACATGGACTTGTATGCAAGACCCGTCCATCATAAAGCTCGGGCAGTTCCGTATATGATGAGGGAAAAGGCCGAAATCAAACTGGACAGACTCCAGCGTGAAGGGATCATATCACCGGTTGAATTTAATGAATGGGCCAGCCAAATTGCTCCTGTGCTGAAAATTGATGGCACAGTCAGAATCTGTGGAGACTACAAGACTACGATCAACAGGGTTTTGAAACACGATCAGTACCTATTACCGAAGGCTGATGACTTGTTTGCAACGCTAGCCGGGGGGAAGTTGTTCACCAAACTGGACTTGACATCAGTCTACATGACACAGGAGTTGGTCGAGACGTCGAAGAGACTTATGTGCATTAACACGCATAAAGGACTGTTTATTTATCACAGGTGCCCTTTTGGAATTCACTCGGCTGCAGCAATATTTCAGAGGATCATGGAGAGCCTACTGAAGTCCATTCCCAGAACTGCCGTGTTCCAAGATGACATCCTGATCACAGGTCGTGACTCCGAGGAACATCTGAACAACCTGGAAGAGGTTCTACATTGTCTGGACAAATTGGGACTCAGATTGAAACGCTCAAAGTGCGTCTTCATGGCACCAGAGGTCAAATTCCTGGGGAGGAAAATTGCTGCTGATGGCATCAGGCCCACGGATGCGAAAACCAAGGCCATCAAGAATGCACCCAAGCCACAGAATTCGACGGAGCTGCGTTCGTTCCTGGGTCTACTCAACTAATTCGGTAACTTAAGTTAATCTAAGGGTTAAGTCATGGCAACAGAGCTCGGACACGTGTTATGCACCTCCTGTGCTATGTGAGAAGTCAGGGACGCATTCCAGTGTCCCTGACGACTACATGTGCGGGAAGTGCATCCGCTTGCAGTACCTGACAGACCGCATTGCGGCACTGGAGCTGCGAGTGGATTTACTCTGGAGCATCTGCGATGCTGTGGATGATGTGAATAGCACATTTAGTGAGTTGGTCTTACCGCAGTTAAGGTTACACAACCAGATAGGGGATGGGTGACCAACAGGAAGAGCAGTGCAAGGAAGGGAGTGCAGGGGTCCCCTGCGGTCAACCCCCTGCAAAACAAATACAGCGCTTTGGGTACTGTTGAGGGGGATGACTCATCAGGGGAGAGCAGCAGCAGCCACGTTCATGGCACCGTGGGTGGCTCTGCTGCACAGGAGGGCAGGAAAAAAAGTGGGAGAGCAATAGTGATAGGGGATTCGATTGTAAGGGGAATAGATAGATGTTTCAGCGGTCGCAACCGAGATGCCAGGATGGTACGTTGCCTCCCTGGTGTAAGGGTCAAGGATGTCTCGGAGCGGGTGCAGGACATTTTGGAGGGGGAGAGTAAACAGCCAGTTGTCGTGCTTCATATAGGTATCAATGATATAGGTAAAAAACGGGATGAGGTCTTACAAGATGAATTTAGGGAGCTAGGAGCTAAATTAAAAAGTAGGACCTCAAAAGTAGTAATCTCCAGATTGCTGTCAGTGCCACGTGCTAGTCAGAGTAGGAATCACAGGCTAGCTCAGATGAATACATGGCTTGAGGAGTGGTACAGAAGGGAGGGATTCAAATTCCTGGGACATTGGAACCGGTTCTGGGGGAGGTGGGACCAGTACAAACCGTACGGTCTGCGCCTAGGCAGGACCGGAACCAATGTCCAAGGAGGAATGTTTGCTGGTGCTGTTGAGGAGGGGTTAAAATAATATGGCAGGGGGATGGGAACCTAACAGGGAGACAGAGGAAAGTAGAATGGGGGCAGAAGCAAAAGATAGGAAGAAGAAAAATAAAAGTGGAGGGCAGAGAAACCCAAGGCAAAAAGCAAAAAGGGCCACATTACAGCAAAATTCTAAAGGGGCAAAGGGTGTTAAAAAGACAAACCTGAAGGCTTTGTGCCTCAATGCGAGGAGTATTTGCAATCAGGTGGAGGAATTAGGTGCAATCAGGTGCAGATAGCAGTTAATGGATATGATGTAATTGGCATCACGGAGACATGGCTCCAGGGTGGCCAAGGCTGGGAACTCAACATCCAGGGGTATTCAACATTTAGGAAGGATAGATAGAAAGGAAAAGGAAGTGGGGTGGCGTTGCTGGTTAAAGAGAAAATTACTGCAATAGTAAGGAAAGACATTAGCTTGGATGATTGGAATCGGTATGGGTGGAGCTATGGAATACCAAAGGGCAGAAAATGCTAGTGGGAGTTGTGTCCAGACCACCAAAGAGTAGTAGTGAGGTTGGGGACAGCATCAAACAAGAAATTAGGGATGCGTGCAATAGAGGAACAGCAGTTGTCATGGGCGACTTTAATCTACATATTGATTGGGCTAACCAAACCGATAGCAATGTGGTGGAGGAGGATTTCCTGGAGTGTATTATGGATGGTTTTCGAGATCAATATGTGGAGGAGCCAACTAGAGGGCTGGCCATCCAAGACTGGGTGTTGTGTAATGAGAAAGGACTAACTAGCAATCTTATTGTGCAAAGCCCTTGGGGAAGAGTGGCCATAATATGGTAGAATTCTTTATTAAGATGGAGAGTGACACAGTTAATTCAGAGACTAGGGTCCTGAAATTAAGGAAAGGTAACTTCGATGGTATGAGATGTGAATTGGCTACAATAGACTGGCGAATGATACTTAAAGGGTTGACGGTGGATAGGCAATGGCAAACATCTAAAGATCAGATGGATGAACTTCAGCAATTGTACATCCCTGTCTGGAGTAAAAATAAAACTGGTAAGGTGGCTCAACCGTGGCTGACAAGGGAAATTAAGGATAGTGTTAAATCCAAGGAAGAGGTATATAAATTGGCCAGAAAAAGCAGCAAACCTGAGGACTGGGAGAATTTTATAATACAGCAGAGGAGGACAAAGGGTTTAATTAGGAGGGGGAAAATAGAATATGAGAGGAAGCTTGCTGGGAACATAAAAACTGACTGTAAAATCTTCTATAGGTATGTGAAGAGAAAAAAGATTAGCGAAGACAAACGTATGTCCCTTGCAGTCAGATTCAGGTGAATTTATAATGGGGAACAAAGAAATGGCAGACCAGTTGAACAAATACTTTGGTTCTGTCTTCACGAAAGAAGACACAAATAACCTTCCGGAAATACTAAGGGACTGAGGGTCTAGTGAGAAGGAGGAACTGAAGGAAATCCTTATTAGGCGGGAAATTGTGTTAGGGAAATTGATGGGATTGAAGGCCAATAAATCCCTGGGGCCTGATAGACTGCATCCCAGAGTAGCCCTAGAAATAGAGGATGCATTGGTGATCATTTTCCAACAGTCTATCAACTCTGGATCGGTTGCTATGGACTGGAGAGTAGCTAATGTAACACCACTTTTTAAGAAGGGAGGGAGAGAGAATGCGGGTAATTATAGACCGGTTAGCCTGACATCAGTAGTGGGAAAAATGTTGGAATCAATTATTACAGATGAAATAGCAGCACCTTTGGAAAGCAGTGATTGGATCGGTTCAAGTCAGCATGGATTTATGAAAGGGAAATCCTGCTTGACAAATCTTCTGGAATTTTTTGAGGATGTACTGGTAGAGTGGACAAGGGAGAACCAGTGGATGTGGTGTATTTGGACTTTCAAAAGCTTTTGACAAGGTCCCACACAAGAGATTGATGTGCAAAATCAAAGCACATGGTATTGGGGGTAATGTACTGACGTGGATAGAGAACTGGTTGACAGACAGGAAGCAGACAGTCAGGATAAACGGGTCCTTTTCAGAATGGCAGGCAGTGACTAGTGGAGTGTTGCAGGGCTCAGTGCTGGGACCCCAGCTATTTACAATATACATTAATGATTTGGATGAGGAAATTGAGTGTAATATCTCCAAGTTTGCAGATGACAGTAAGCTGGCTGGTGGTGTGAGCTGTGAGGAGGACGCTAAGAGGCTGCAGCGTGCATTGGACAGGTTAGCTGAGTGGCCAAATGCATGGCAGATGCAGTATAATGTGGACAAATGTGAGGTTATCCACTTTGGTGGCAAAAACATGAAGGCAGAATATTATCTGAATGGCGGCAGATTAGGAAAAGGGGAGGTGCAACGAGACCTGGATGTCATGGAACATAAGTCATTGAAGGTTGGCATGCCGGTACAGCAGGCAGTGAAGAAGGCAAATGGTATGTTGGCCTTCATAGCTAGGGGATTTGAGTATAGGAGCAGGGAAGTCTTACTGCAGTTGTACAGGGCCTTCGTGAGGCCTCACCTGGAATATTGTGTTCAGTTTTGGTCTCCTAATCTGAGGAAAGACGTTCTTGCTATTGAGGGAGTGCAGCGAAGGTTCACTAGACTGATTCCCGGGATGGCAAGACTGACATATGAGGAGAGACTGGATTGACTGGGCCTGTATTCACTGGAGTTTAGAAGGATGAGAGGGGATCTCATAGAAACATATAAAATTCTGATGGGACTAGACAGATTAGATGCAGGAAGAATGTTCCCGATGTTGGGAAGTCCAGAACCAGGGGACATAGTCTAAGGATAAGGGGTAAGCCATTTAGGACTGAGATGAGGAGAAACTTCTTCACTCAGAGAGTTGTTAACCTGTGGAATTCCCTACTTCAGAGAGTTGTTGATGCCAGTTCATTGGATGTATTCAAGAGGGAGTTAGATATGACCCTTATGGCTAAAGGGATCAAGGGGTATGGAGAGAAAGCAGAAAAGGGGTACTGAGGTGAATGATCAGCCATGATCTTATTGAATGGTGCTGCAGGCTCAAAGGGCCGAATGGTCTACTCCTGCACCTATTTTCTATGTTTCTGTATTTTTAACTTCCTACCTAAATTGAGCACCTTATTAGAACCACTGCACATGCTGCTGAGAAAAGGCGACAACTGGTTGTGGGGTGCGTCTCAAGACAGAGCTTTTGAGAAAGCCACTAATTTGCTTTGCGCTAACAAGCTGCTGGTACATTATGACCCATGTAAACGTTTAGTATTGGCCTGTGATGCTTCATCATATCGAATTGGTTGCGTACTCCAACAAGCTAATGAGTCGGCTAAACATCAACCAATCGCGTATGCTTCAAAAAGTTAGTCGAAAGCGGAAAGAGCCTACAGTGTGGTAGAGAAAGAAGCATTAGCCTGTGTGTATAGGTTTAAAAAGATGCATCAGTACCTGTTTGGTCTTCGGTTTGAAATGGAGACAGATCACATGCTGCTCATTTCACTATTCTCTGAAAACAAAGGTATCAATACCAGTGCTTCAACCTGCATCCAGAGCTGTGCGCTGACATTATCCGCTTATAGACCTGGCACCGAGAATTGTGCCGAAGCTTTGAGCTGTCTGCCATTACCCACACCGGAGGTGGAAACGCCACAACCAGTGGACCGATTGTTAGTTATGGATGCTTTTGAAAGTGAAGGAGCCCCTGCCACGGCTCAACAAGTTAAGACCCGAACCAGCCAGGACCCGATTTTATTGCTGGTGAAGAGTTGCATCCTCAAACGTGATTGGTCTGCCATACACAAACAAATGTGCAAGGAGACCAAACCTTACATCGTCGCAAAGACGAACTGTCCATTCAGTCGGATTGTATACTGTGGGGCAATCATGTTGTTATGCCCAAGAAAGTGAGAGAGAAATTTGTCTGTGAGCTACATAGCACACATCCCGGCATTGTAATGATGAAAGCCATCGCCAGGTCTCATATATGGTGGCCGGGAATTAACTCTGAGCTGGAATCATGTGTGCATCAGTGCTACACTTGCATGCAGCTCAGCAAAGCACCAGTGGAATGGCCGCTGAGTCTGTGGTCGTGGCCGTCCAAACCATGGTCCAGGTTCCACATAGACTTTGCAGGTCCCTTCCTGGGGAAGATGTTTTTAGTTGTGGTGGAGTCAGTCGAGGAGGCGGGAGCTCGGAGCAGCGCAAGTCTATGTCGGCGAGATGCCTATAAAGGCCAGTGGGAGTCGGGCAGTTCGAGCAGTCGGTCGAGGAGGCGGGAGATCGGAGCAGCGCGAGTCCGGGGTCGTCGAGAAGCCTATAAAGGCCAGCGGGAGTCGGGCAGTTCGAGCAGTCAGTCAAGGAGGCGGGAGATCGGAGCAGCGCGAGTCCGGGTCGGCGAGAGGCATACCGGTGCAGCTGCAGCGGGGACAGACGGCAAAAAAGTAAAAGAAATCGCAAGGTGAAGTCACAGCCAAGGGGGTAAGTGATTGGCTGGTGATTGGCGAGTCGTTTTTCTTTTACTTTTCTATTTCAGTAAGTAACATTTAGCATTGTTGTTGCCAAATTAAGTTAATCTAGGGATTAAGTCATGTCAGGACAGCTCGGACACGTGTTATGCTCCTCCTGTACTATGTGGGAAATCAGGGACGCTTCCGGTGTCCCTGACAACTACATGTGCGGGAAGTATGTCCGCCTCCAGCTCCTGACGGACCGCATTGCGGCACTGGAGCTGAGGGTGGATTCACTCTGGAGCATCCACGATGGTGAGAATGATGTGAATAGCATGGTAAGCGAGTTGGTCTTACCGCAGGTAAGGGGTACACACCCAGATAGGGAGTGGAAGACCAACAGGAAGGAAGAGCAGTGCAAGGAAGGTCATCCCTCTGAAAAGCATATACACCATTTTGGGTATGGTTGAGGGGGATGACTCATCAGGGGAGAGCAGCAGCAGCCAGGTTCATGGCACCGTGGCTGGCTCTGCTGCACAGGAGGGCAGGAAAAAGAGTAGGAGAGCAATAGTGATCGGGGATTCGATTGTAATGGGAATAGATAGGCATTTCTGCGGCCGCAACCGAGGCTATAGGATGGTATGTTGCCTCCCTGGTGCAAGGGTCAAGGATGTCTCAGAGCGGGTGCAGGACATTCTGAAAAGGGAGGGTGAACAACCAGTTGTCGTGATGCATATAGGTACCAACGATATAGGTAAAAAACGGGATGAGGGCCTACGAGACGAATTTAGGGAGCTAGGAGCTAAATTAAAAAGTATGACCTCAAAAGTAATAATCTTGGGATTGCTACCAGTGCCACGTGCTAGTCAGAGTAGGAATCGCAGGATAGCTCAGATGAATACGTGGCTTGAGCAGTTGTGCAGCAGGTAGGGATTCAAATTCCTGGGGCATTGGATCCGGTTCTGGGGGAGGTGGGACCAGTACAAACCGGACGGTCTGCACCTGGGCAGGACTGGAATCAATGTCCTCAGGGGACTGTTTGCTAGTGCTGTGGGGAGGAATTAAACTAATATGGCAGGGGGATGGGAACCAATGCAGGGAGACGGGGAAACAAAATGGAGACAGAATCAAAAGACAGAAAGGAGATGAGAAAAGTGGAGGGCAGAGAAACCCAAGGCAAAAAACAAAAAGGGCCACTGTACAGCAAAATTCTAAAGGGTCAAAGTGTAATAAAAAGGCAAGCCTGAAAGCTCTGTGCCTCAATGTGAGGAGTATTCTGAACCCAGGAGAGGGCTCTGAGCTAGTTAGAGTGGGTGAGAACTCAGATGAACAGGACCTCAAGAAAGAATGCAAAAGGCAGGAGGCAACAGAGCAGAGTAGCACTGGGGTAACGGTAAACCACAAGGTGCTAGGAAGGGACAATATGTATGAATATAAAGGGGCTGCAGGAGGGGTCAAAACTAAAAATCATGATTTAAAATCTTGTATTAAAACACTCTACCTAAACGCACGCAGCATTCAAAATAAAGTAAATGAGTTGACGGCACAAATCATTACAAATGGGTATGATTTGGTGGCCATTACAGAAACGTGGTTGCAGGGTGGCCAAGACTGCGAATTAAGCATACAGGGGTATCTGACAATTTGGAAGGATAGGCAAGAAGGGAAAGGAGGTGGGGTAGCTCTGTTAATAAAGGATGATATCAGGGCAGTTGTGAGAGACGATATTGGCTCTAATGAACAAAATGTTGAATCATTGTGGGTGGAGATTAGAGATCGTAAGGGGAAAAAGTCACTGGTGGGCGTAGTTTATAGGCCCCCAAATAATAACTTCACGGTGGGGTGTCAATAATCAAGGGAATAATAGAGACATGTGAAAAAGGAACGGCAGTAATCATGGGGGATTTTAACCTGCATATCGATTGGTCAAATCAAATCGCACGGGGTAGCCTGGAGGAGGAATTCATAGAATGCATACGGGATTGTTTCTTACAACAGTATGTTACTGAACCTACAAGGGAGCAAGCTATCTTAGATCTGGTCCTGTGTAATGAGTCAGGAATAATAAACGATCTCCTCGTAAAAGATCCTCTTGGAATGCGTGATCACAGTATGGTTGAATTTGTAATACAGATTGAGGGTGAGGAAGTAGTGTGCTTAAACAAAGGGATCTACAGTGGGATGAGGGCAGAGTTGGCTAAAGTAGACGGGGAACACAGACTAAACGGTGGCACAATTGAGGAACAGTGAAGGACTTTTAAGGAGCTCTTTCATACTGCTCAACAAAAATATATTCCAGTGAAAAAGAAGGGCGGTAAGAGAAGCGATAACCAGCCGTGGATAACCAAGGAAATAAAGGAGAGTATCAAATTAAAAACCAATGCGTATAAGATTGCCAAGGTTAGTGGGAAACTAGAAGATTGGGAAAATTTTAAACGACAGCAAAGAATGACTAAGAAAGCAATAAAGAAAGGAAAGATAGATTACGAAAGTAGACTTGCGCAAAACATAAAAACAGGGAGTAAAAGCTTTTACCGATATATAAAATGGAAAAGAATGACTAAAGTAAATGTTGGTCCCTTAGAAGATGAGAAGAGGGATTTAATAATGGGAAATGTGGAAATGGCTGAGACCTTAAACAATTATTTTGCTTCAGTCTTCACAGTGGAAGACACAAAAACCATGCCAAAAATTGCTGGTCATGGGAATGTGGGAATGGAGGACCTTGAGACAATCACTATCACTAGGGGGTTAGTGCTGGACAGGCTAATGGATCTCAAGGTAGACAAGTCCCCTGGTCCTGATGAAATGCATCCCAGGGTATTAAAAGAGATGGCGGAAGTTATAGCACATGCATTCGTTATAATCTACGAAATTCTCTGGACTCTGGGGAGGTACCAGCGGATTGGAAAGCAGCTAATGTAACGCCTCTGTTTAAAAAAGGGGGCAGTTAGTTTAACATCTGTAGTGGGGAAAATGCTTGAAGCTATCATTAAGGAAGAAATAGCGGGACATCTAGATAGGAATAGTGCAATCAAGCAGGCGCAACATGGATTCATGAAGGGGAAATCATGTTTAACTAATTTACTGGAATTCTTTGAGGATATAACGAGCATGGTGGATAGAAGTGTACTGATGAATGTGGTGTATTTAGATTTCCAAAAGGCATTCGATAAGGTGCCACACAAAAGGTTACTGCAGAAGATAAAGGTACGCGGAGTCAGAGGAAATGTATTAGCATGGGTTGAGAATTGGCTGGCTAACAGAAAGCAGAGTGTCGGGATAAATGGGTCCTTTTCAGGTTAGAAATCGGTGGTTAGTGGTGTGCCACAGGGATCGGTGCTGTGACCACAACTGTTTACAATATACATAGATGATCTGGAAGAGGGTACAGAGTGTAGTGTGACAAAATTTGCAGATGGCACAAAGATTAGTGGAAAAGCAGGTTGTGTAGAGGACACAGAGAAGCTGCAAAGAGATTTAAATAAGTTAAGCGAATGAGCTGAGGTTTGGCAGATGGAATACAATGTCAGAAAATGTGAGGTCATCCACCTTGGGGAAAAAAAACAGTAAAAAGGAATATTATTTGAATGGGGAGAAATTACAACATGTGCAGTGCAGAGGGACCTGGGGATTCTTGTGCATGAATCCCAAAAAGTTAGTTTGTAGGTGCAGCAGGTAATCAGGAAGGCGAATGGAATGTTGGCCTTCATTGCGAGAGGGATGGAGTACAAAAGCAGGGAGGTCCTGCTGCAACTGTACAGGGTATTGGTGAAGCTGCACCTGAAGTACTGCGTGCAGTTTTGGTCACCTTACTTAAGGAAGGATATACTAGCTTTGGAAGGGGATTCACTCCACTGATTCCAGAGATGAGGGGGTTACCTTATGATGATAGATTGAGTAGGCTGGGTCTTTACTCGTTGGAGTTCAGAAGGATGAGAGGTGATCTTATAGAAACATTTAAAATAATGAAAGGGATAGACAAGATAGAGGCAGAGAGGTTGTTTCCACTGGTCAGGGAGACTAGAACTAGGGGGCACAGCCTCAAAATACGGGGGAGCCAATTTAAAACCAAGTTGAGAAGGAATTTCTTCTCCCAGAGGGTTGTGAATCTATGGAATTCTCTGCCCAAGGAAGCAGTTGAGGCTAGCTCATTGAATGTATTCAAATCACAGATAGATATATTTTTAACCAATAAGGGAATTAAGGGTTCTTGGGAGCGAGCGGGTAAGTGGAGCTGAGTCCACTGCCAGATCAGCCATGATCTTTTTGAATGGCGGAGCAGGCTCGAGGGGCTAGATGGCCTACTCCTGTTCTTAATTCTTATGTTCTTATGTTCTTATATTCGAAGTGGATAGAGTGTATAATCATGTCATCCAGCACATCCACAACTACCATTGAGAATTTCAGTATCATGTTCGCGACACATGGTCTGCCTGACATCGTTGTTAGCAACAACGGATCGTGCTTCACCAGTCAGGAGTTTCAAAAGTTCATGAAACTCAATGGTATCAATCATGTAAGGTTCAAACCTGCATCCAATAGGGAAGCAGAACGTGCTGTCCAAATCATAAAACAGAGTCTGAAGCGAGTAACCCAAGGGTCACTGCACACCCGCCTGTCATGCATACTGCTTAGTTACAGGACAAGGCCGCACACACTTACCGGGGTCTTGCCTGCTGAATTAATGATGAAGAGAGGTCTTAAGACCAAGCTATCTCTTGTACACCCTGACTTGAATAATTATGTTGAATATAGAAGATGAAGCCAGCAAGGATATCACGATCGCGCAGCAGTGTCATGCGATAGTTCTGTAAATGATCCTTTATATGTTCTGAATTATGGTCAGGGTCCCAAGTGGATCGCTGGTACTGTCATGGCCAAGGAGGGCAACAGAGTATTTATTGTCAAGCTCAAAAATGGGCAAACATGCAGGAAACATATGGATCAGACAAAGCTGTGGCACACAGACGAACCGGAACAGTCGGAGGAAGAGACAATCGACGACCAACCAACCTATCCCCAGTCATCAGATGACTCAGTGGTCATCAGTGAATCGGGACTTTAAATCTGACATGCTCAATGAAAATGGACTTTCAATCCCTGACATGGCCATTGCCACTCCCACCAGGTCAGCTACCCAGCCGCCAGTCACAACAGACTCTGAACACTCACCCAAGGCTGGAGTTGAACTGAGACAGTCAACCCAGGAGCATAAAGCACCAGACCGTCTCAATTTGAAAAAGACTGTGTTAATATCTCAGAGGGGGGTATTGTCATGTATGTACTTTTGGGATCACTAGCCACTAGATGGCATCACTGTTGGAGGCCATTGGGCTGCATGTATGTGTGTGCAGCCCAAGTATAAAAGGCCAGCCATTTTGTATATTAGTCACTTTGGGCCTTAATAAAGCAGAGCCAAGATCATATCTCTTGGAGTTAAACAGTATTCAGTCTAACAGTTATTGCCGACACAACGTGATCCTTACCAACGGATCCATCACAGACCCAATCCATGTCTGGACCAGGGTCAAACAGGGCTGCGTCATCACCCCAACCCTCTTCTCAATCTTTCTCGCCGCTATGCTCCATCTCACAGTCAACAAGCTCCCCGCAGGAGTGGAACTAAACTACAGAACCAGTGGGAACCTGTTCAACCTGCGCCATCTCCAGGCCAGATCCAAGACCACCCCAACCTCTGTCGTCGAGCTACAGTACGCGGACGACGCCTGCATGCGCACATACAGAGGCTGCACTCCAGGACATAGTCGACGCATTTACTGAGGCGTACGAAAGCATGGGCCTTACGCTAAACATCCGTAAGACAAAGGTCCTCCACCATCCTGTCCTCACCGCATAGCACTGCCCCCCAGTCATCAAGATCCACGGTGCGGCCCTGGACACCGTGGACCACTTCCCATATCTTGGGAGCCTCCTATCAACAAGAGCAGGCATCGA
The DNA here is from genome assembly GCF_044704955.1 of Pristiophorus japonicus. NCBI lineage: Eukaryota > Metazoa > Chordata > Chondrichthyes > Pristiophoridae > Pristiophorus > Pristiophorus japonicus. The sequence continues at coordinate 466,166,278 of NC_091977.1, read as the reverse complement.
CAACAATATCCAACACCGCCTCCAGTGCGCCAGTGCAGTCTTCGGCCGCCTGAGGAAAAGAGTGTTTGAAGACCAGGCCCTCAAAACTGCCACCAAGCTCATGGTCTACAGGGCTGTAGTAATACCTGCCCTCCTGTATGCTCAGAGACATGGACCATGTAAAGTAGAGACCTCAAGTTGCTGGAGAAATACCACCAATTATGTCTCCAGAAGATCCTACAAATCCCCTGGGAGAACAGGCGCACCAACATCAGCGTCCTCATCCAGGCTAACATCCCCGGCATTGAAGCACTGACCACACTTGATCAGCTCCGCTGGGCAGGCCACATAGTCCACATGCCAGACACGAGACTCCCAAAGCAAGTGCTCTACGCGGAGCTCGTTCACGGCAAATGAACCAAAGATGGGCAGTGGAAATGCTACAAGGACACCCTCAAAGCCTCCCTGATAAAGTGCGACATCCCACTGACACCTGGGAGTCCCTGGCCCAAGACCGCCCGAAGTGGAGGAAGTGCATCCGCTTCCACCTGAGCACCTCGAGTCACAACGCCGTGAGCATGCAGAAATCAAGCGCAGACAGCCAAATGAGCGTGCGGCAAACCAGTCCCAGCAACCCCTTTCCTCAAAGACTATCTGTCCCACCTGTGACAGAGTCTGTGGCTCTCGGACTGTTCAGCCACCAAAGAACTCACTTCAGGAATGGAAGCAAGTCTTCCTCGATTCCGAGGGACTGCCTATGATGAAGACACAACAGTAACCACGAGGATCGATGAGGGTAGTGCGTATGATGTAATGTATATGGACTTTAGCAAACCTTTTGATGGGGTCTCACATGGTAGACTGGCCACAAAGGTTAAAGCCCATGGGATCCAGGGCAAAGTAGCTAGTTGGATCCAAAAGTGGCTTAGAGATAGGAAGCAAAGGATAATGGTTGATGGGTGTTTTTGTGACTGGAACTATTTTTCCAGTGGGGTTCCGCAGGGCTTAGTACTTTGTCGCTTGCTTTTTGTGGTATATATCAACGATATAGATTTGAATATAGGGAATATAATTAAGAAGTTTGCGGATGTGGCTGTGTGGTTGATAATGAAGGGGAAAGTCATGGACTGCAGGAGGATATCAATCTACTGGTCAGGTGGGCAGAGCAGCGGCAAATGGAATTTAATTTGGAGAAGTGTGAGTTAATGCACTTTGGGAGGGCTAATAGGGAAAACGTATACACATTAAGCAGCAGGCCACTTAAAAGTGTAGATGAACAAAGGGACCTTGGAGTGCTTGTCCACAGTTCCCTGAAAGTAACAGGCCAGGTGGATAAGGTGGTTAAGAAGGCATACGGAATGCTTGCCTTTATTGGCCAAGGCATAGAATACAAGAGCAGGGAGGTTATGCTTAAATTGTATAATACTCTGGTTAGGCCACAGCTGGATTACTGTGTGCAGTTCTGATCGGCGTATTATAGGAAGGACGCAGAGGAGATTTACTAGGATACTGCCTGGAATGGAGAATCTTAGCTATGACTGATTAGATAGGCTGGGTTTGTTCTCATTGGAACAGAGGAGGTTGAGAGGAGACCTTATTTAGGTGTACAAAATTTTGAGGGACCTGGATATAGTGGATAGCATGGGCCTATTTTCCATGGTGGAGGGGTCAATTTCGAGGGGGTATAGTTTTAACGTGGTTGGTGGAAGGTTCATAGGGGATTTGAGGAGAGGCTTATTCACGCAGAAGGTTTTGGGGGTCTGGATCTCACTGCCTGGAAGGGTGGTGGATACAGTAAACCTCACCACATTTAAAAGTTGCTTGGATGAGCACTTAAGGTGCTGTAACCTGCAGTGTTACAGACTTAGAGCTGGTAAGTGGGATTAGACTGCATAACCTCTTGTTGGCTGGTGCAGGTATGATGGTATGTACTGCAGGAAATCGAATACGGCCAAGGTGATCTCCTGGACTAGTTTCAATCACCTGGATAGGTCGGAGAGGCATTTTCACAGATTTTTTTTCTCCAATTGGCCTGAGTTTTTACCTGGTTTTTGCCTCTTCCAGGAGATCACATGGCTCCGGTTGGGGTGGAGTGTAGAATGTTTCGGTGCAAGGAGTGTCGTAGTTGTGTGGGGCGGATTGTTTGGGCTGGGTGCTCTTTATCTTTCCGCCATTGTTCATTGTTCATAAGTTTATATGTAATCTTTAGGGCTGCTGACCGTGGGCCGTGTCACTCTTTGTCGGCTGGCACGGACACGATGGGCCGAAATAGCCTCCTTCTGCGCTGTAACTTTGCATGTTTCTATGATGTGTTGACATCGCCACTGTCAGCTTGCTTGAAGGACCCAGCGCTGAATTCAGCACTAGGGTTAAAGTTTGGAGTGCTGATGTTAAGTAGGCATTGCCAGTTACTGGCAGTGAAAAGGGAAGGAGAAAAATGGCGGTGGCTACGGGACCCAGCACCAGCTGGCGAAAGAGCGGGAGCCGCCATTTTTTTCGCCATTTCATGGCTCTACGGAGTGACGGTAAGCAGATGAATTGTTTTCAGCTCCTCGCTGCCTGTGACTTTCTCCAATGAATAACTTAGTTAAGGAAAGTCTTAGGTTTCATCCCTGGTCTGTATTATGTAAGTTCAGCTAATGAGGTAGTGTTGTTGGTACAATTAGCCTCAGCACCTTTGGTTTGAAGATGTGAAAACAAGCCTTTGAGCGCTATCCAGCAACATTTGCTTGATGTTGCAGGCTGTGGCAAGATTAGAATCAGGCAAGCTGTAATGATCTTGAGATCAAATAACTTGTTGATCCTCATGGTCAGGCCTCTTTACAGAACAATAGCTATTTGCATGAGTTCACAGTAGGAACTGACACCTGTTGAACTGTACCCCATGAAGAAGTTAACAGCTTTAGGAGAGAAGAAAATTTATCGGGAAATAAATTGTTTTTCGTGTTTTCTTTATAAATGAATGTTGGTGCAAGCCCAAGATACTTAAATCACCTTCACCCCTCCAGAGAATCGACTCCACCCAACCAACCTACCATCTTACGAGCCCGGAGGCCAGCTGGGCTGCCAGTGATCCCAGGGGAAGGTGAGGTGGTTGGGGCATTGGAGGCCGCAGATAACCAAGGGGCTCTCATTTTCCACCCGAAGCCCACCGGTCATAGAACTGGCAAAGATAGGAAACTTTCAATTTATTCGTTTGGGCTGGACTCATGTTCCAGAGATGAAAATGTAATATTCCAAGCCTTTATGCCACTCCTGCCTTCTGTTAATTGTTTAGTTATTTATTTGTTGAAACAGTGCTGCCGATGCCATCAGGCGAGTTGGCTTGCAGGAGTTATTGAGCCTGGCAGGTTAAGGCAGTTAAATTAGCACTCACAGTTAAAGTGACAGTTGTTGAAATATCCTAGGTTAATGAATGTGTGTGTAATTCAGTTATTTGAGCTTACTCACACTGCCAAGTTAAATAACTTGTCCAAATAAGTTAGATTTATATTGCCAAAACTCACTATTTCAAAAAGAATAGGGGAAGATTCACTCTGTTCGCTATGTGTGAGCAACACTATAAACATAATGGAAATTTCCTGTGATGTCTACTGGTGTCAGTCATGGCTCAGTGGGTAGTACTCTCACCTCTGAGTCAGAAGGTTGTGGATTGAATCCCACTCCAGAGACTAGAGCACATAAACAGCTAGGCTGACTGAGGGAGTGCTGCACTGTTGGAGGTGCTGTCTTTCGGATGAGATGTTAAACTGAGACTCTTTCTGCTCTCTCAGGTGGACATAAAAGATCCCATGGAACTATATCAAGGAAGGACAGGGGAGTGTCCTGGGTAATATGTATATCTCAATCAACCTCTAAAACAGATTATCTGGTCAGTATCACATTGCTGTTTGTGGAAGCTTGCTGTGCGCAAATTGGCTGCTGTGTTTCCTACATTACAACAGTGACTACACTTCAAAAGTACTTTATTGGCTGTAAAGCGCTTTGGGACGACCTGAGGTCATGAAAGGCGTTATACAAGTACAAGTCTTTCTTTCTAGGAAAGTCGTAAATTAATTCTTTGAGAACACTTTTATCATTTCACTAGAAATCGTTAACATAGGATATCTCCCTGCTCTGTTTATGATGGTGCTAAGATATATGCTGTGAATTTCTTTTAGGGTCGGGGGGTTCTCTTAACCGACCATAGTAACTTTGGCAGAAGATCAGTGGAAATCCTGGAAACACCGTGTTAGTGGGATTTCCGCCGATCTTCCACTGAAGTTACATTGGTTGATTCGGAGATTCACCGAGGTAATTCCTGACCGTAGTGACCAGTGAAAAACATAGCTAAAGTATTGAAGCAGAAAAACAATCAAAAATGAATAGAAAAGTGTTAAAGTTATTCATAATTCTTTATAACTGTGAGTTTTAGAAGGAGCAATGCGGTTAACTTATTCCCTTTAATACTTCATTAATTGGCTCAAATCATCACTTTCACAGACTAATTAGACAGTCATATTAGAGTGCTGTTCTCAAACTCTAATTTTTCTAAAGATATGGAAGAATTTAGTTTGAGAGACAGGCCATTTTGAAGTCCTGGCCAGTAAATGGATATTGAGGTTGAACCTTAAATATATTAGTCCAGTATCCCAATTAGCACTGTAATTGGAGTGCTTTCATGAGCTGCCAGGAACTTGAATGTTAGAATTACCAAACACAACATAAGTTATGAACTTTTGGAATATATGAAACTCTAGAAAATGTATTCATAGGAACTGTTACTACCATTGCCAGGTCCCATTGTTGCAGTGTTCCAGATAGGTATCAATAGTGGCCTAACCCAATTGAACAACCAATTAGATGAAACAGAGTAATTATTGTACCAAATACTTTCTTCTTATAAAAATGCTACTCCCTGTTTATTTTTTTGAAGGTCCCCAGGTCCCAAGAACCATGCACCAACAATCCTTGACCAAGAAGAAGGCCAGATGGCTGTTTCCATGCCTCTGCTAACGTCTCCCTGCAACCAACAATTAGAAGGTTCATGAAAGCAGGGTGGATTGGCTCACTTTCCAAATCTGTCTGACTTTGGAGAGATTTGTTTCCTATGTTCAGAACGTCCTTTGATGGATCATTTGAGATTGTGAACTCAATGCATGGCAAAATCACAGTAATGAATCAACTACTTAATAGGTGCAGTGCATTCATGCATATGCATATTGATTACTCTGTGATGTGCAATTTGCTTCATTTCAAAACTCTTAAATAATCAGGGGTTACAAAGAGCCTATATGAGGAAACAAGAATTTTGGGGACAAAAAGCTCAGTTGAGCGTTCTTTGTTTTCAATAGTATAATTGCTTTTAAGTAACTGAGCAGCTCAAAACTGTAAAATCTCATTTATATAAGTCATATATTCTGTAGATCCACTGCTTGCCTCCACCAGACTGAAACGAGTAACACTGTATACGCTGATGTATAAAGACATAAAATTATGGTAATTTCATTCTTCAGCTGAGGAACCATCAAAGAATCAAAAAGCCTGAAGCACATCTTTCTCTAGCACTTCACATTTATCAAAGCTTATTCTTTTATGAGTCAAACAGTGATGGATTGCCAGAGTTACTGATTTGTCTATTTCAGTGTATTAAGCAAGATAAAAAATATTCAGACAGAAAAGTGAAAAATGCTGTCCGTGACATTGTTTTCTTGCAATTTATTCTTGTCTTTTCAAAATGAGATATTTGGCAAGTTGAGCAAAGTGAAAGCATGTGCTTTGCTTCCATGGTTAATAATCTTCTAATCTACAACTGTTTTCAGTCCATGAAAGTGAGTAAATCTTACCTTACTGATGGCTACCCTTCAAATATTCAATTTCCTTTGCTTCACACAGCATCCAGGCAGGTTCCTGCTACTGTATGTAAAACTGTCATACATTCAGATTAGTTTACAGTAAAAAGCAACAAAGGTTAGATTTCTAGATATCACATCTGAGATGGCACTATAGGTGTGATCACAGAAGCAGTAGAACATTTATTTATTTAACATATTTCACAGTGCCCTGGGTAGATCAATTTTGCACAGATTAGCTATACACTGCATACAAAAGATTAGCTATATACTGCTAAATTATAGGGAAAAATAATGTTAAAAAGGCAATCCTACATTATATGAACAGAAAATTGCTCAGGCAGTAGAACAGCAAATCAGTTCTATTCATGCATTATGAGATTCGTTTCTCATAGAATATTTTTCATATTCCACAGTAGCCTGACAAATCTCAGGGTAGAAATTTAGACCTGTTTTCAGGCACAGAATTACGTAGACACAACTAAGGCCCCAAGTTGATTCACCTGATTAATTTAAATAAAATAGGTGGGCTGCCAGTGCTACTCACATTGTTCTTTGGCAGCTCGCCTAGAGGGGTGTCAATATTGTGTGTTGCTGACACCATTTAAATACAGCCTGCACCTCTTAAAGTGGAGGTGCACTTTGCCTGCAGGGAACTTTGAAGATTGTTGATAATGGTAGGCAGAGGAGAAGCAGCAATGGCTCCCAGTTTTTATGATGCTGCATTGGAAGTATTGGAAGTATTGGTAGCGGAGGTCAGCTGGAGGAGCACTATGTACTATCCACCAGGCAGCAGGAAGATATCAAGGCAAACTGCCCAGCAGAAGTGGGTAGAGATGGCAGAGCAGGTGAGTACCAGCAGAGTGATCTCACAAGGCTAGCTAAGGTAATGTCCCCTAATTTATATCTTTCATTACCCTCTGCATAGCCTTGCACTACCTGTAGCCCCAACACACACAACCCTTCCCTCACACGATTACCAGCACTCTCCTCCAATCACTGCAGTACACTTCACTCCACCTCCTCCAGCCTTGAATTGCAAACCTCAGACATGTTTGACACACCAGCAACACTATTGCAACCTCTGACATGCACATCCTCAAATCATTTCATAATCTAGGACTGACACACATCCTTTTTTTTGCGCAATAACGGAGCGGACAGCCTCAGGAGGAGAAATATGTTTCATCCATGTGCTGATTTCCTGTCCCCACTTGAAGAGCAGATCATGGACATCTTGTGCAGAGGGCATGGCAGGAGATTGCTATTTGCGAGGCTGGAGTACAAGTTCCAGAAGGTTTTTCAACATCTTCCCTTGTTCTCTTCTCAATTAAATCTCACCCTTCACATTCTACATAAGAACATAAGAAATAGGAGCAGGAGTAGGCCATACGGCTCTTCGAGCCTGCTCTACCATTTAATATGATCATGGCTGATCCAATCATGGACTCAGCTCCACTTCCCCGCCCGCTCCTCATAACCCCTTATCCCCTTATCATTTAAGAAACTGTCTATTTCTGTCTTAAATTTATTCAATGTCCCAGCTTCCACAGCCCTCTGAGGCAGCGAATTCCACAGATTAACAACCCTCTGAGAGAAGAAATTTCTCCCCATCTCTATTTCAAATGTGCAGCCCCTTATTCTAAGATCATGCCCTCTAGTTCTAGTCTCCCCCATCAGTGGAAACATCCTCTCTGCATCCACCTTGCTAGCAGACATTATCTCACATTCAATCCACTTGGAGTAGGTGTCTACAACTACAAGGAACATTTTACCCAAGAACGGGACTGCATAGTCGACGTGTACCCTAGACCATGATTTGGAGGGCCAAGGCCATAAACGTAGCAGCTCCTCCCTGGGCACATTGCTTAACTGATGGCATGTATTACATCTGTCAACGCAGGACTCTAAGTCCGCATCGATACCGGACCACCACACGTGGGATCTGGCTATCGCTTTCATCATTACCATGCCTGGGTGGGTACTGTGGAGGTCACTGATGAAGGTGTCTCTGCTCTTCTTGGGGACCACTACTCAATTGCCCCACAGAAGGCAGTCTGCCTATACAGACATTTCATCTTTGTGTCGCTGGAACAGCTTCATCTCTTCCTGCATTTCCACTGGGACACTGGACCAGCTCCTGTGAAGCACACAGCTTTTGACTAGAGATAATAAGGGGTTCTGGCTTGTCCAGGTTTTAATCTGCTGGGCAGTGACGAGTGATTGCTCATTCTCAAATGCTTCCATAACCATGGCAAGTTCTGCGGGCTGCAATGACAGCCTACTGAGAGCATTGGCGCAGTTTTCTGTGCCTGGCCTGTAGCGGATGGCGTAGTTGTATGCGGACTACGTGAGTGCCCATCTCTGGATGCCGGCCGATGCATTGGTATTTATCGCTTTACTCTCGGAGAACAAGGCTACAAGTGGCTTATGGTCAGTTTGCAATTCGAATTTTAGCCGAGAAAGGTATTGATGCATTTTCTTTACCCCATAGACACACGCTAACGCTTCTTTCTCAATCATGCTGTTAGCTCTCACAGCCTTAGACAGACTCCTGGATGCATAACCAACCGGTTGCAATTTCACAAAATCATTCGCTTGTTGCAATACACACCTGACGCCATATGACGACGCATCACATGCTCGTACCAAACGCTTACATAGATCATAGAACACCAGCAATTTGTTTGAGCATAACAATTTTCTAACTTTTACAAAGGCATTTTCTTGGCTTTTGCCAAAAACCCTTTTCGTAGTAAGACATGTAGTAGTTCTAGCAGTGTGCTGAGACCCGGTAAGAAGTTACCAAAGTAGTTCAAGAGTCCCAGAAACAAATGCAGCTCCGTCACGTTCTGTGGCCTCGGTGCGTTCTCGATTGCCTCCGTCTTCGCGTTGGTGGGCCTGATACCATCTGCCGCAATTCTCCTTCCCAAGAACTCCACTTCAGGCGCCAGGAAAAAGCACTTTGAGCGTTTTAACCTGAGACCCACATGGTTGAGTCGACTAAGAACCTCCTCCAGGTTCTGCAGGTGCTCGTCTGTGTGCCGACCTGTGACCAAGATGTCATCCTGGAAGACCACGGTGTCCGTGTCCGACTTCAGTAAGCTTTCCATGTTTCTCTGGAATATCGCCGCCACTGATTGAATTCCAAAGGGGCATCTGTTATAAATGAAGAGACCTTTGTGTGTGTTGATGCAGGTGAGGGCCTTAGATGATTCCTCCAGTTCCTGCGTCATGTAGGCTGAAGTCAGATCCAGCTTCATGAACGTCTTTCCTCCAGCCAGCGTTGCAAAGACGTTGTCAGCCTTTGGTAGTGGCTATTGGTCCTTCAGGGAGAAACGGTTGATAGTTATTTTTTAATCGCCACAGATTCTGACGGTGCCGTCTCCCTTGAGATCTGGGACCATAAGACTGGCCCACTCGTTGAACTCGATCGGTGAAATGATGCCCTCTCCTTGCAGCCGGTCTAGCTCGATCTCTACTCTTTCTCTCATCATGTACGGTACTGCTCTCGCCTTGTGATGGATGGGTCGCGCTCCCGGAATTAGGTCGATCTGCACTTTTGCTCCTTGGAATTTCCTGATGCCTGGTTCAAACAGTGAAGAAAATTTATTTAAGACCTGGGCAAACGAAGTGTTGTCAGCGGGCAACAGTGCTTGGATGTCATCCCAGTTCCAGCGTATCTTTCCCAGCCAGCTCCTGCCGAGCAGCATGGGACCATCGCCCGGTACCACCCAGAGTGGTAGCTTGTGCACTGCTCCATCATAGGAGGCCTTTACGGTAAGACTGCCGATTACAGGAATCAGTTCTTCCGTATAAGTTCTTAGTTTTGTGCGAACTGGAGTTAAGACTGGCCTTGAGGCCTTGTTGCACCACAACCTTTCGCAAAATCTTTTGCCCATGACAGACTGGCTCACACCCGTGTCCAGGTCCATTGACACTGGGAGTCCATTTAGTTGAACATTCAGCATTATCAGGGGGCAATTCGTGGTGAATATGTGCACCCCATGTACCTCTGCCTCCTCGGTCTGAGGCTCTGGTTCGTCGTGATCCTCCGTGGATCTGTCCTCCTCTGCAACATGGTGGTTTGCAGGTTTAACAGGCTTTGCAGCTTGCCTGCACTCGTTGGAGGTGTCCCATTGTTTCACAGCCCTTGCAAACGTACTCTTTGAATCAGCATGAATGGAAACAATGATCACCCCCGCAGCGCCAACAAGGTGTTAATGGCCTTGCATTCATCACCCTTGATGGTGGACTTTGAGTCATCTGCAGATGAGCAGCTTCAGGTATGTGTGAACTGCCCTGTACATTACGATTGGAAAACAACATCACTTTGTTCACAATACTTGTAGCAGCACTTGTGTGCTGAGAGATTTGCTTCGTATTGTCACTGGTGGCAATGAACACCTGGGCTATCGCTGTGGCCTTACTCAAGGTTGGGGTCTCGACAGTCAAAAGTTTGCGAAGTATGGTTTCGTGGCCAATGCCAAGTGCGAAAAAGTCTCTGAGCATGTGCTCCAAATGTCCTTCAAATTCGCAATGTCCTGCAAGGCGTCTTAGCTTGGTGACATAACTCGCCACTTCCTGGCCTTGAGACCTTTTGTAGGTGTAGAACCGGTACCTCGCCATCGGAACGCTTTCCTTTGGATTCAAATGCTCTCGGACCATTGTGCACAAATCATCGTACGATATCTCCGTGGGTTTCGCTGGAGTGAGCAGATCCTTCATGAGGTCATACGTTGGTGCTCCACAGACTATGAGGAGGATCGCCCTTAGTTTGACAACGTTCTCTTCCCCATCTAGCTCGTTGGCCACAAAGTATTGGTCGAGTCGCTCCACAAAAGTTTCCCAATCATCTCTCGCTAAAAAATTTCTCCAGGATGCCCACTGTTCTCTGCATCTTTGGTTTCGTTATCTGTATCTCATCACCAGTTATTGTGTATGGAGAAAGAGTCAGACTGAACACTGTGAGTTCAAAGTAAAGTGTGACCTTAGTCTTTTATTGCAGGTTGCCAGAGTGCCTCTCCAATCTGTGAACCCTCCTTAAATACCTGTGCTACCAAGGGATTATGGGATCCCTTGGGACTCCAGAGGATGAGCCCTCTGTTGGCTGTACAGAGTAAATACAAGTCCACATATATAACAGGAAGGGCCAAATTTAATAAGCTGAGATGTGGTTTAGCAAAAGAAGGTGACTAGGGTTGCGAACTAAATATTCCAGGGTACTTGACATATCGAAAAGACAGGCAGACTGGAACAAGAGGTGGGGGAGGGGTGTAGCCCCACTAATTAGGATGACATAAGGACAGTATTGGGAAAGGATCCTGGCTCAGAAGATGAGGAAGTAGAATCAGTATGGGTGAAGATAAGAAATAACAAAGGGCAGAAAACAATGGTGGGAGTAGTTTATAGGCCCCTAACAGTAGCTTAACCATTGGACAGTGGCTGCCTGCTCCCTATTATTGCACGCGAGTTGGCCGTGCAAGAAACAAGTTTTGAGGATGTTCATGTCAGGTTGGAATAGTGTTGCTGATATGTGCAAAATGACAGAGGTGTGAGGATGTGAGGAAGTAATAGTGAGGAGAGTTGCAGGTGCAGAGTGCTGCAATAGGTGTAGAAGGAGGTGGAGTGCAGTGTGTTGCAGTGATTGGAAGAGAGTGCTGGTAATCAAGGCAGAGAATGGCTAGGGCTACAGGTAGTGCAAGGCTGATCATAGGGTAATGATAAATATGAGTTAGGAAGCTTATCTTAGCTATCCTCATGAGGTAATTGAGCATCTTCCTACATTGCAGCCATTTTGGGGGTGGGATGGGGGCGGGGTGATGCAGAGAGGATGTTTCCCTTTGCGGGGGAAGCTAGAACTAGGGGGCATAATTTTAGAATAAGGGGTCGTCCGTTTAAAATGGAGATGAGGAGGAATTTCTTCTCTCAGATGGTCATGAATCTTTGGAATTCTCTACCCCAGAGAGCTGTGGAGGCTGGGACATTGAATATATTTAAGTTGGAGATAGACAGATTTTTGAATGATAAGGCAGTCTAGAGTTATGGGGAGCGGGCAGGGAAGTGGAGTTGAGGCCAAGATCAGATCAGCCATGACATTATTGAATGGCGGAGCAGGCTCGAGGGGCCGAATGGTCTACTCCTGCTCCTAGTTCTTATGTTCTTATGTATACACCTTGCACTGATGCCATCTCTGCCCACTCATTCTGGCCAACTACCTGACCTTCTCCAACCATTCTGTCCATGAGTATGCACTCAAATAAATTTCGACCCCTTGAAACCTAAAACGACGTATTAGACATTTCATAGAATCAGAAGGAGGCCATTCGGCTCATCTGGCCTGTGCTGGCTCTTTGAACAAGCTTTCCAATTAGTCACACTCTCCTGCTTTTCCCTTAGCCCTTCAGATTTTTCCTCTTCAAGTATTTATACAAATCGATAGCCGCATATTTATCCACATTATACTACATCTGCCATGCATTTGCCCACTTACCTAACCTGTCCAAGTCACCCTGCAGCATCTTAGCGTCCTCCTCACAGCTCGCACCGCCACCCAGTTTAGTGTCATCTGCAAAGCTGGAGATATTACACTCAATTCCTTCATCTAAATCATTAATGTATATTGTAAATAGCTGAGGTCCCAGCACTGAGCCCTGCGGTACTCCACTGGTCACTGCCTGCCATTCTGAAAAGGATCCGTTTATCCCGACCCTCTGCTTCTTGTCTGCCAACCAGTTCTCTATCCACATCAGTACATTACCCCCAGTACCATGTGCTTTCATTTTGCACACCAATCTCTTGTGTGGGACCTTGTCAAAAGCCTTTTGAAAATCCAAATACACCACATCCACTGGTTCTCCCTAGTCCACTCTACTAGTTACATCCTCAAAAAATTCCAGAAGATTTTTCAAGCATGATTTCCCCTTCATAAATCCATGCTGACTTGGACTGATCCTGTCACTGCTTTCCAAATGCGCTGCTATTTCATCCTTAATAATTGATTCCAACATTTTCCCCCACTACTGATGTCAGGCTAACCGGTCTATAATTACCTGCTTTCTCTCTCCCTCCCTTTTTAAAAAGTGGTGTTACATTAGCTACCTTCCAGTCCATAGGAACTGATCCAGAGTCGATAGACAGTTGAAAAATGATCACCAATGCATCCACTATTTCTAGCGCCACTTCCTTAAGTGCTCTGGGATGCACACTATCAGGCCCCGGGGATTTATCGGCCTTCGATCCCATCAATTTCCCTAACACAATTTCCCGCCTAATAAGGATATCCTTCAGTTCCTCCTTCTCACGAGACCCACTATCCCCTAGTACATTCGGAGGGTTATTATGTCTTCCTTTGTGAAGACAGAACCAAAATATTTGTTCAATTGGTCTGCCATTTCTTTGTTCCCCATTATAAATTTACCTGAATACGACTGCAAGGAACCTATGTTTGTCTTCACTAATCTTTTTCTCTTCACATATTTATAGAAGCTTTTGCAGCCAGTTTTTATGTTCCCTGCAAGCTTCCTCTCATACTCTATTTTCCCCTTCTTAATTAAACGCTTAGTCCTCCTCTGTTGAATTCTAAATTTCTCCCAGTCCTCAGGTTTGCTGCTTTTTCTAGCCAATTTATATGCCTCTTCCTTGGTTTTAACACGATCCTTAATTTCCCTTGTTAGCCACGGTTGAGCCACCTTCCTCGTTTTATTTTTCCTCCAGACAGGGATGTACAATTGCTGAAGTTCATCCATGTGATCTTTAAATGTTTGCCATTGCTTACTATCCGTCAACCCTTTAAGTATCCTTTGCGAGTCTATTCTAACTAATTCACGCCTCATACCATTGAAGTTACCTTTCTTTAAGTTCAGGACCCTAGTTTCTGAATTAATTGTGTCACTCTCCATCTTAATAAAGAATTCTACCATATTATGGTCACTCTTCCCCAAGGGGTCTCGCACAACAAGATTGCTAATTAGTCCCTTCTCATTACACATCACCCAGTCTTGGATGGCCAGCTCTCGAGTTGGTTCCTTGACATATTGATCTAGAAAACCATCCCTAATACACTCCAGGAAACCCTCCTCCTCCGCATTGCTACCAGTTTGGTAAGCCCAATCAATATGTAGATTAAAGTCGCCCATGATAACTGCTGTACCTTTATTGCACACATCCCTTATTTCTTGTTTGATGCTGTCCCCAACCTCACTACTACTGTTTGGTAGTCTGTACACACACCCACTAGCGTTTTCTGCCCTTTGGTATTTTGCAGCTCCACCCATACCGATTCCACATCATCCAGGCTCATGTCCCACCTTACTATTGCATTAATTTCCTCTTTAACCAGCAACGCCACCCCGCCTCATTTTCCTCTCTGCCTATCCTTCCTAAATGTTGAATACCCCTGGATGTTGAGTTCCCAGCCTTGGTCACCCTGGAGCCATGTCTCTGTGATGCCAATTACATCATATCCATTAACTGCTATCTGCGCAGTTAATTTGTCCACCTTATTCCGAATACTCCTCGCATTGAGGCACAGAGCCTTCAGGCTTGTCTTTTTGACACACTTTGCCCGTTTAGAATTTTGCTGTAATGTGGCCCTTTTTGGTTTTTGCCTTGGGTTTCTCTGCCCTCCACTTTTACTATTCTCCTTTCTATCTTTTGCTTCTGCCTCCATTTTATTTCCCTCTGTCCCCCTGCATAGGTTCCCAACCCCTGCCATGTTAGTTTAACTCCTCCCCAACAGCATTAGCAAACACTCCTCCTGGGACATTGGTTCCGGTCCTGCCCAGGTGCAGACCGTCCGGTTTGTACTGGTCCCACCTCCCCCAGAACCGGTTCCAATGTCCCAGGAATTTGAATCTCTCCACTCTGCACCACTCCTCAAGCCACGTATTCATCTGAACTATCCTGCGATTCCTATTCTGACTAGCACATGGCATTGGTAGTAATCCTGAGATTACTACTTTTGAGGTCCTACTTTTTAATTTAGTTCCTAGCTCCCTCAATTCGTCTCGAAGGAGCTCATCCCGTTTTTTACCGATAACATTGGTACCGATATGCACCACGACAACTGGCTGTTCACCCTCCCTTTTCAGAATGTCCTGCACCTGTTCCGACACATCCTTGACCCTTGCACCAGGGAGGTATCATACCATTCTGGGGTCTCGGTTGCGGCCGCAGAAATGCCTATCTATTCCCCTTACAATTGAATCCCCTATCATTATAGCTCTCCCACTCTTTTTCCTGCCCTCCTGTGCGGCAGAGCCAGCCACGGTGCCATGAACGTGGCTGGTGCTGCCCCCTGATGAGTCATCCCCCTCAACTGTACCCAAAGCGGTGTATCTGTTTTGCAGGGGGTTGACCGCAGGGGATCCCTGCACTACCTTCCTTGCACTGCTCTTCCTGTTGGTCATCCATCCCCTATCTGGCTGTGTACCTTTAACCTGCAGTCAGACCAACTCGCTAAACGTGCTATTCACATCATTCTCAGATCGTGGCTGCTCCAGAGTAAATCCACACGCAGCTCCAGTGCCGCAATGCGGTCCGTAAGGGGCTGGAGGCGGATACACTTCCTGCACACGTAGTCGTCAGGGACACTGGAAGCGTCCCTGACTTCCCACATAGTACAGGAGGAGCATAACACGTGTCCGAGCTGTCCTGCCATGACTTAACCCTTAAATTGGCAACAACAATGCTAAATGTTACTTACTGATATAGAAAAGAAAAAGAAAAGCTACTTACCAATCACCAGCCAATCACTTACCCCTTTGGCTGTGACGTCACCTTTCAATTGCTTTCTACTTCTTTTTTGCCTTCTCTCCCCGCTGCAGCTGCACCGGCTGGGCCTTTATAGGCCTCTGCCTCCACGAACTCCCACCTCTCCGACTGCCGCCGCCTCTCTGCCGCTGGGCCTTTTTGGCCTCTACCTCCACGAACTCCCACCTCTCCGATTGCATGCAGTCATTTCCCCTTTTATTCCATGTGCTTCAATTTTGCTCGCATGTCGATTTTGTGATACTTTATCAAATGCTTTTTGAAAGATCATTTACACAATAAGAACTGCACTATCTTAATCCACCCTCTCCATTACTTCATCAAAGAAGGTTAGAGCCCCCTGGATGACAAGGTGCATACAGGGTAAGATACAGCAAAAAAGGGAAGCCGAAATCAGATATCATGAGCTCAATACAGCAGAAAGCCTAAAAGGGTGTAGAAAGTACAGGGACGAAATTAAGAAGGAAATTAGGAAAGCAAAAAGGGGGCATGAAAAAATACTGGCAAGGAGAATCAAGAAACCCAAAGTTGTTTTACAATTACATAAAGAGCAAGAGGATAACTAAGGAAAGAGTAGGGACTATTGGGAACAAAATGTGAACTATGTGTTGGGGTGGTGGATGTGGGTAAGGTACTTCATAGAATCATAGAAATTTACAGCATGGAAGGAGGCCATTTCAGCCCATCGTGTCTGTGCCGGCCGACAAAGAGCTATCCAGCCTAATCCCACTGTACAGCTCTTGGTCCGTAGCCCAGTAGCTTACGACACTTCAAGTGCGCATCCAAGTAATTTTTACAGCCCCTTGTTGTGTCCTTGGATGCTCTAATAATGACTCCATGAGGCAGTGTGTTGTACTTGAACTGTAGTGACCTTAGTCCTTTATTTGCTAACTCCAGAGTGAGGATCACACCTGGTGGCCTGGCTTTTATACTAGGCCAGGCATACCTGTACAGGTTGCCTACAAGTCTCCCACTGCTGCGACAGTAGCCATGTCGGATACATGACATCTCTCTCCCCTAAGCCTTTAGTGCAACTCGCCTCTGCATTGACTGTACTCTGGGCTTAGCTCTATGTGGGCTCTAATCTGATTGACTTTTGGCAGGTCATTTCAATCTTGGGTGAGTGGTTGGTGCAGTAGAGTGCTGGTGGTTGCTGTTTATGTGTGTGTCTCTGACCACTCCATTCTCCCACCAACCTCCCCACCGCCCCCCACCCCCCCCCCCCTCCACATATAGATTATGCCGGAGGCTCATTGCATTCATATACATTCAAAGTTCAGAAAAACAAGGCTGCGTTACATTTGTGGTTCTGTTGTGAGACAAGTACGTTAGACTGGTGAGATACATTATCGATGTGATGACTGGTGCATAAGGACAAACTAGTTCCAGAACTGCTGGATGGTGTCCCTGCAGTCTGGTGGTGGCGCGGTGCCCAGTGCTGGCAGTGAGAACCTGGTCAGCTCAAGTTGCCTGCTCTTGGGACTGTTGCCGTGGTTCCTCACATCGGGCAGGTTCACAGATGCCTGTGACCTCTCAGTCCTTCCTTTGCACCCTGGGTCACTGCTGCTCCCTGAGGAGCTGTTGTCTAGCAGTGCACAGGGAACTGCTGACTCGCTGGCCTGGGCGTTGTTTGGTTTGAGATCCTGGCTGGTCCCGGTCCCTTTTGCGGGGGCTGCAGCGGGTGACCCTTCATTTACGGGTATGGCCTTGATGGCGATGGAGTCTGGGGACTGCGACTTAGCACAGTCTGCTCTTTCAGGCTCGTGGCAGTTGGTGCCATCGGGTGCCTGAGAGGTGGAATCGATCAGGAGCAGGGTATCCATACCGCTTTCGTTGCTCTGCTGAGGTCGCGCTCTGCAGCTCGTGTGTGTCGGCTGCTTGTGGCCATACTCCATGGTGCATAACTCTGATCCCCAGGACACAGGCTACAGCATTGGGTAGCTCACTGGACCTGTGTGCTCCAGATGGATGTCTACCCGCTGCATTGGCTGTGTGCAGTTGAAATCCTACATCGCACAACTTTTCATTACTTATGATGAATACTCTATCGTTCCGATCACGATCGCGCAACTTTTCCTCGCTAGTTGCATTCACAATTCAGATCATCACTTACATATTTTACATGATCGCGCGACATTTCCTTGCTTATTTCATGTATACAACTCTGATCGTCAGTTACACATTTTGTATCTAACTTACAATTGCTATTACATTGCTTGAGTGTGTGGAACTGTCCCTTTAATTGTAGTGGGTTGTGTTATGTCTCGAATAAAGCAATGTAACTGAGTACTGTAGATGTGAGTAAGTGTGACCTTAGTCTCTTTAATCTAACTCCAGAGTGCTGGTACAGCATGGGAGGCCTGCTTATATACAGTGCTCCCAAGGGATGCGGGGATCCCTTGGGACTCCAACAGACACACCCTCTGGTAGCGGTAGAATGCTGGTTACATAGGGTTGCCTACATAACATCACTCTCTCCAAAAGTCAATAGTACACTTATTTACAGGGTGAGACGATCTGGGGCTTTCTGCTCTCTGGTCAATCGTCTCGGTACAAATGCAGGTGCAGGTGAGTTGGTTGGGCCTTCGTTGGGCTACTGCACAGCTGGCCTTGCTGGGCTGCTGGGGATGATGAGTTCTGCTTCGTGGTCAACTGTGATGTCGGTTGCTACTTGTGTGTCTGTTGGAAGGTCGAAGTTGGTGGTGTCCTCTTCAGGTTGTTCGTGGCAGTCTGTGAATCACAGTTTGGTTTGGTCCAAATGCTTTCTGCAAGTTAGTCCATTTGTGAGTTTGACCTGAAACACTCTACTCCCTTCTTTGGCTATGACAGTGCCAGCAAGCCATTTGGGACCATGTCCATAATTGAGTACATATACAGGGTCATTGAATTCAATATCGCGTGACAAATTTGCGCGAGCATGGTACATGCTTTGTTGATGTCCCCTGCCCTCGACATGATCCTTGAGATCAGGGTGGACTAGAGAGAGCCTTGTTTTGAATGCCCTTTTCATGAGCAGCTTGGCTGGGGGAACCCCAGTGAGCGAGTGGGGTCTAGTGTGGTAGCTGAGCAGGACTCGGGACAGGCGGGTCTGCAGGGAGCCTTCCGACATGCATTTCAAGCTTTGCTTGATGGTTTGGACTACCCATTCTGCCTGGCCGTTGAATACGGGTCTGAACGGGGCAGATGTGACGTGCTTGATCCCATTGCGGGTCATGAATTCCTTTAATTCAGCGCTGTTGAAACACGGCCCGTTGTCACTGACAAGGACATCAGGCAGGCCGTGCATGACGAACATGGCTCGTAGGTTTTCGATGGTGGCAGTGGACGTGCTTACAGACATTATAAGAACATAAGAACATAAGAATTAGGAACAGGAGTAGGACATCTAGCCCCTCGAGCCTGCTCCGCCATTCAACAAGATCATGGCTGATCTGGCCATGGACTCAGCTCTACTTACCCGCCCGCTCCCCATAACCCTTAATTCCCTTATTGGTTAAAAATCTATCACCCACTCAATCCATTTTGAATAAGGATCCACAACAACCAACCACGCGATTACCCCACAAAAGACAATCCGCCTGTATGGACATTTCGTCTTCACGCCGCTGGAACGGCTTGCTCTCTTCATGCATCTCTGCTGGGACGCTGGACCAGCTACCATGGATGACGCAGTTTTTTACAAGGGATAGTAAAGGATCCTGGCTGGTCCAGGTCCTGATCTGGCGGGCCGTAACGGGTGACTTTTCGTTTTCAAATGCATCCATTACCAAGAGCAAGTCTGCAGGCTGTGCCATTTCCACCCCGATGGTGGGCAATGGTAGCCGACTGAGGGCATCAGCGCAATTCTCTGTGCCTGGCCTGTGGCAAATTACATAATTATATGCAGACAGCAGCGCCCATCTTTGGATGCGAGCAGAGGCATTGGTATTGATACCTTTGCTCTCTGAGAATAGCGATATGAACGGCTTATGGTCAGTTTCTAACTCGAACTTGAGCCCAAACAGATACTGATGCATTTTTTTAACCCCATATACACATGCCAGAGCTTCTTTTTCAATCATGCTGTAGGCCCTTTCAGCCTTGGACAAGCTCCTGGACACATAAGCGACCGGTTGCAATGTTCCCAATTCATTAGCTTGTAACGCACACCCGACCCCGTACGAAGATGCATCGTAAGCTAGCACTAAACGTTTACATGGATCATACAAGACAAGCAGTTTGTTGGAACATATCAGATTTTGGGCTTTCTCAAAAGCTGTCTCTTGTGATTTCCCCCCATAACCAATCATTTTCCTTGCGTAGCAACATTTGCAGAGGTTCCAGCAAGGTGCTTTTCCGAGTAGGAAAGTACCAAAATAATTGAGGAGTCCCAGGAACGACCGCAGCTCCGTCACGTTCTATGGTCTCAGCGTGTTCTTGATGGCCTCCATCTTGACGTCGGTGGGTCTGATGCCGTCTGCCGCGATTCTTCTCCCTAAGAACCCGACCTCTGGCACCAGGAAAACACACTTCGAACATTTCAACCTGAGTCCCACACGATCTAGCCGACTTAGAAGCTCTTCCAGGTTCTTCAAGTGTTCGATGGTGTCCCGACCAGTGACCAGTATGTCGTCCAGGAAAATCATGATGCGCGGAACCGACTTTAGCAAACTCTCCATGTTCCTTTGAAAAATAGCCGCGGTCGATCGAATCCC
This sequence comes from Pristiophorus japonicus, assembly GCF_044704955.1. Taxonomy (NCBI): domain Eukaryota; kingdom Metazoa; phylum Chordata; class Chondrichthyes; family Pristiophoridae; genus Pristiophorus; species Pristiophorus japonicus. The sequence continues at coordinate 466,146,003 of NC_091977.1, read as the reverse complement.
AAATGGGCATCTATTGTAGATGAACAGACCTTTGTGCGTGTTGATGCAGGTGAGGCCTTTCGAAGATTCCGCCAGCTCCTGTGTAGACCAAGATCAGGTCCAGCTTGGTGAACGTCTTTCCTCCTGCCAGCGTCGCAAATAGGTCATCTGCCTTGGGTAGCGGGTACTGGTACCAAACGGTTAATCGTTACTTTATAGTCCCCACAAATTCTTACCGTGCCATCGCCCTTGAGAACAGGAACAATCGGACTCTCCCACTTGTTGAACTCCAACGGCGCGATGATGCCATCTCGTTGCAGCCTGTCTAGCTCGATCTCCACTTTCTCTCGCATCATGTATGGCACCGCTCTTGCCTTGTGGTGGATGGATCTGCACCTTCGCCCCCGAGAAACTTCCGATGCCTGGCTCAAACAACGATGGAAACTTGCTCAGAAACTGGGCACATAAGGCGTCGTCGACGGACAAAAGTGCTCGGATGTCGTCCCAGTTCCGGCGGATTTTTCCCAGCCAGCTTTTGCCGAACAGTGTGGGGCCATCTCCTGGTACAATCCATAGTGGTAGTTTGTGCACTGCTCCATCATAGGTGACTTTTACTGCTGCGCTGCCAATAACAAGGATCAGCCCTTTGATGTAAGTTCTCAGCTTGGTATGAATAGGGCTCAGCTTGGGCCTGTGTGCCTTGTTACACTACAGCCTGTCGAAGACCTTTTTGCTCATGATGGAGTGACTCGAACCCGTGTCCAATTCCATGGATACTGGAATTCCGTTCAGTTCAACTTTTAACATGATCGGTGGACATTTCGTGGTGAAAGTGTGTACCCGGACACTTCTGCCTCCTCGGTTTGAGTCTCTAGTTCAGTTTGATCTGCCATGGATTAGTCTTCCTCTGCAACGTGGTGGTTTGCAGGGTTTGCAGCTTGTCTGCACATTCGCTGGAGGTGTCCCATTGTTCCACAGCCTTTGCACGCATAGTGTTTGAAGCGGCATTGATGGGCTCAATGATCACCTCCGCAGCAGCAACAAGGTGTCAATTGCCTTGCATTAATGCTTGATGGCGGACTCTGAGGTCGTGCAGCTGCAGGCGTGTATGTTCTGCCATATGCATTCCTGCCTGAAAACGACATTACCTTGTGTACTTGCCGAAACATCTTTATGCTGCGAAATTTGTTTGGTGTTATCGCTGGTGGACATAAATGCCTGGGCTATCGTTATGGCTTTGCTCAGGTTCGGTGTTTCAACAGTCAATAGTTTGCGAAGGATAACCTCATGGCCAATGCCAAGCACAAAGAAGTCCCTTAGCATTTGCTCAAGGAATCCATCAAATTCACAATGTCCTTCAAGGCGCCTTGGTTCGGCAACATAGCTCCTGGCCTTCAGACCGTTGACATGTGCAAAATCGATGCCTTGCCATCAGAACACTCTCCTTCGGATTTAGGTGCTCCCGGACCAGCATGCACAGTTCTTCGTACGATTTGGATGTTGGTTTCACTGGAGCAAGAAGATTCTTCATGAGGCGATAGGTTGTTGCCCCACAGAAGGTGAGGAGGATCGCCCTTCATTTGGCAGCGTTCACACTCCCTTCCAGCTCGTTGGCCACGAAGTATTGGTCGAGTCGCTCCACGAAGGCCTTCTGAGAATTTCTCCAGGATGTCAACAGTTCTCTGCATTTTTGCATAATTGTTTCTTTATCTCGTCGCCAGTTGTTATGTCTCAAATAAAGCAATGTAACTGAGTACTGTAGCCATGAGTAAGTGTGACATTAGTCTCTTTATTGTAACTCCAAAGTGCTGGTACAGCATGGGAGGCCTGCTTATATACAGTGCTCCCAAGGGATGCTGGGATCCCTTGGGACTCCAACATATACGCCCTCTGGTGGCGGTAGAATTCTGGTTACATAGTGATGCACACATAACAGGTTGCAGGCCCCTTTATGAGAGCCATGCTTGCTTTACCCCAATCCTCTTCTCCATTTGGTGCCACGTGTTGCTCCATCAGCGCTACACCTCATGGTCTGGCCGTGGCCATCTTTTTCTTCAGCACCTCAACTCGTGGTCTGAGTGCCACCTTTCCTCCATCCACGACGTTGACTGCGATGATCCTCTTCTCCCCGGGTTCTGCCACCGAAGCTGGGAAGTCGCCTCTGGATCCGATTTTCTTCCTCCGGAGTCCTGCAACTGGAGCCTGGAAGGTGCGTTCGGGTCGTCTCAGCTCGATCATCTCTACGCAGTCGTGCTGACCGGTCTGTGCCTTGGGTGCTGTGCTTGGCTGCTCTCCGGTGCCGGGTCCACCCTCAAGTGAGGGCTTGCTGTGCCTCCGAACACGGAGGACGTCGATCGCTAGAGTGTTGAAGTCTTCCCACTTCCAGTGGATCTTCTCCATCCATATTCTGCTGAGCAGCATTGGCCCATCACCTGCAACAATCCACAGAGGTAATTTGTGCTCCACGCCGTCATGGAGTACCTTTACATTTGTACCACCACTGGGATAATTTCATCGGTGTAGGTGCGCAGCTTTGCCTGAACCGAGACCAATTTCGGTCGTTCAGCTTGATTGTTCCATAGCCTCCCAAAGGCTTCTTGATTCATTACTGACTGGCTCGCCCCTGTGTCCACTTCCATGAAGACTGGAACGCCATCTATCTCGACTTCCATCCTCAGCGGGGAACACTCGGTGGTGCAGGTAAACAAGGTATATACCTCATCGTGGGGCTGGGCTGCCTCGGTACCTAGCGTTTCATAATCCGCGCTGGATTCATGGCCATCTGCGGACTCTTCATCGACACAGTGAGTCATATTTCTCTTACACATTTGCTGGAGGTGGCCCTTTGTGCTGCAGCCTTTGCATACATCGTCTTTAAAGTGGCACTGGTGGGCCCTGTGATTCCCTCCGCAACACCAGCATACAGCTACTCAATTAGCCCCCCTCGGCGGACTCTGAGTTAAAGGACTCGGGGGCCTGTTCTCTCTTCCCTGAGAGGGTTCACGCTCTACAGTCCAGCCTCTAAACGGCGCCATTCTGTGCAAAGTACCTGCCGGGTTTGAGTACTGAGGGTGAGTCATCTGCCGAGAGCTGCAGGTCGAGGTCATGAATGCCTGGCTCACAGAGATGGCCTTCTGCAGTCTGACTGTGGTATCCGCCGACAGTAGCTTGTGAAGAAGGCCCTCAGGGCCAATTCCAATGACAAAAATGTCCCGCAGCGCTTCGTTGAGGCGGTTGCCGAACTCGCACGGTGCCGCCAGCCTCCTGAGGTCTGCGGCGTATTTCGAGATTTCCTGGCCTTCGGGCCGTCGGTGGGTGTAGAACCGGTGTCTGGCTGTGAGGCTGCTCTCCTCGGGCTTGAGTTGCTCCTGGATCAGGGTTACGAGCTCCTTGTACGTCTTGGCCGTTGTCTTCGCTGGTGCCAGCAAATCTCTGACGAGGCCAGAGACGATGGACTCACAACTGGGTTAGCAAGATAGCTCTGCGCTTATCAGCCAGTGTGACCGGGCCATGTCCTGCCAGGTCATTTGCTGTGAAGAAATGGTCGAGCCTCTCCACAAAGGCGTCCCAATCATCATCATCGGCGAACTGCTGCAACGTAAAAGGATAGCCATTTTTGCATGAAAGTTTGTAATCTCATCGCCAATTGTTGTGTCCTTGGATGCTCGAATAATGACTCCATGAGGCAGTGTGTTGTACTTGAACTGTAGTGACCTTAGTCCTTTATTTGCTAACTCCAGAGTGAGGATCACACCTGGTGGCCTGTCTTTTATACTAGGCCAGGCACACCTGTACAGGTAACCTACAAGTCTCCCACTGCTGTGCCCTCTGGTGGTACACCTTGTGATAGTACCAACAATAGCCATGTAGGATACATGACACCCATATTTTCCGCATCATTAAGCGCCGATTTTTTGGTACCCAGCAATTATTTTGGCGTAGATGGGCAGTTTTAATTTTCCCCAAAGTTTTGCCACCAGTGCCGACTATCAGCGCCAGAGTTTTTGGCGACAGATATTTGGGCACTGGTGCATGTTAGTTGTGATTCCATGCCGTTTCTGGCCATTAAGGCCATTTTCCCCATTCTCAATTTTTTTTAAACGGCGCACAGAGACATTACAGACCGTTTGGAAAAATCCTACCTTCACTTTATGAAATCGGCGCTGGCCCGCTTCTATCCCTGGCCGAAGGTCCTCCATGCTTATCTGAGCAAATAACTGCAGGTAAAAATAAACCAGGCAAAATAACATTGATAGATGAGCCTTTTCCATGGATGAGCAAACTGCAGGAAAATTTTCAAAAAAATCTTCTAGGACAGCCTTTTTCCTCAAAGTCCCAACTCCAGACACATTTCCAAAGGTTCCTCTCGGCCCATCAAAACATTCAGAGGAGCCTCTTCCCTCAAAGATCAAACTGCAGGAACATCACAACATCAAGAAGAGCCTTTTCCTTTCCAGGCACACTGCGACATTCAGAAGATTCTTTTCCTCGCACCCGACCCGACCCGACCCACTGCTGTCCCTGGCGAATGGTCCTCCACACAAGACTGTGCAACAAACTCCAGACACATTGGAAAGGATTTTTGTTTTTAAATAGTCTCCCTGACTTTTGCAATGTTTATCTCAGTTTGCATTTGAAGACAGTGTTGCAATGCGTAGGTTGACCTGAGTAAACAATAATATATTTTAAGGGATATTTTATTATCCACTAGAATAGGATCTGATCAACCAGATAAGTATGTTTACTACCTTGTATTGAAGCCTGCCTAATGACAACTTGATTCCCAATCAGATGTTCTTACCGATTAAAATTAATAATTGATTGATTGGCGTAGACCTTATTAGAATCTCTGAAATGCCTGGACTTTCTGTAGTAGTTATTGTAAAGAGCCTGGTCACATATGAATTGAGCATAATACTTGGGTGAAAAATTGAATCCTGCCAAAATGTGTCTGTTTGTGCCACCAGGCTCCTACCATTCATGAACTGCCTCAAATTGGGTTATATTTGAAAATCCTGGCTTTACAAGATTACATACTAGTACCAAGGTATTCATGGATCTTGACTTGTTCAGGGTCACTGAGACATGTACCATGGTCCTGTGTTGCAGGAATTAGGTGCATGTATCAGTGACCCAGAACAAATCAGGATCCATGAACACCTTAGTACTAGTACAGTTTATAGAACCTGCCCCTGTTTCATTTAAAATTATTGGTTACAACACAGAAGGAGGCCATTTGGCCTGTCGAATCCGCGACATAATCTAAAAAGATTTTCTAGTGCTGGATTAAAAAAATAATGTACAGGATTCAGGTTAAATGTCTAAAATAAATATGTTTATTAAACAATTGTACAGTACTGTTGTACTTAGCTTAACTTAACTTATTTTTTAACTTTAGTAACTTTAATAACTTTAATAAATTCAGTGTCAAACTTTTCAATGAAGAAAGAAACAAACAAACAAGCCATCTCCCCTGCCGCTTAGCGCTGTGCACCACTCCTGCCCCTGTTGTTGCCTCCACCCCTACCCGTGTCCATTGTTGCAGACTTCTGCTTCCTCGCCCCCCACCCCCACCCCAAGGTTTTTTCTGTTTTCTTTCCAACAACGCGTTTCTTGTCGTTGGGTTGCGACAGGGACAGAGCTGATAGATGTCATTGTGGAAGTCCCAGGTTCCTCTTCGGAATCTTCCTCAGCCTGTGGATCAACTCCTGACTTTGGTCTGGGGGTTGGAATGTTAGTGGCAGCAATGACAGCCTGGGTCTGCTCCCTTATTGCTGCTACTACCTCTGACAGCCCCTCCCTCATCTGTCCCGACAGTCTTACCACCTGTAATGACATTCCAGCACTTTCTCCCTTCATCTCACCCATTTCTCCAGCCAGTGGTTGCTACTTCATCTCTCAGTCCCGCTAATTCTACCCTCACCCAACCGAAGGTTTCCAGGAGTAATCTCGATTGTTGGATGTTCTCCCCACTCATCCTCACGAGATGTCTTATGTTCACTGCATTCTGTGTTTCTGGTTCAGCTCTCCCTTCCACCTTCCTCTGCTGTCTCCCAGGTATGGCTTGCTGCGAAACACTGGGACCCACAGCCTCAGACAGCACACCTAGAAATGTCCCGTCGGTTGATTCGCTCAGGAAAGGGCTTGGAATCCTCCAGGGGTTCACCATCTCCAATTCCATCTCGGTATCAAAGAGTCTTCCTGCTGCCCTCATTCTCCTGATGTAGAATATCTGGACTGATGGCTTCCTGAACATGCTCTTCTTCTACTTCAGGTGCATTTTCTGTCTCCTCCTGATGTGCAACATCTGCAAAATATAACAGGGATGCTTGGTTAGCAACAGGGAGAAAGGCAATGTATAGGCACCACATGCGGTACTTAAAATTTAGCCAACCCAGACTGTGCAATTTGCAGGGCTTACCCTCTCTTGATAAACTGGGCCCAGCTTCCACATTGGTGGTTGACCTTCTCCTCTGAGATTTAATCATATAAGCTATCCTCTGTTCCACGGCTGTAAGTTGCAAACTACTTGCTGGACGTCCTCCAGTTTTTGATCGTTCTCGGTTGATCTGTGGCACCATCTTCTGCAAAGATGAAAATAGAACTTTTTAAGAAAGGGTCCTTCTGCACATAAGCACACACACGCACACACACACACACACAAACATGAATCACATTTACAGATGTTATTGCAGTGATGTTATAACTATAAATGTAAAGTCATTTAAATAAAAATATGACTTACAGTCATTGCTTGTCCGAGGTCCTGTCACTTCTTTTTGAGCTGTGTACCGCTTCGCGAGGTAATGGACAATGCATTAAACTCTACTGCCACCTGGTCCCAAACTTTTGCGAGTACAGAGGTTTTAATTTTTTTTTACCAAAGCTCCCTTTGTTTTCAAGAACTTCCCATCTACTCTCAATGATGTCTACCAGGGGCTCAATTTCTTCTGTGAGATATCTCTTGGTCCTTACAACGTTCCCTTCTCCGTCTCCGTCTCTGACCCTTTCGCCTTCTTTGCATCCTTCCCTTTGCATCCATCTTTTGTTTGAAGTTGTATTTTCTATCTGCAAATCCACCTCTGCCACCAATGGGTTCTCACTGGTGATCCAAACCAGGCAGACCTGACACGTGTAGAAATATATATATATATTTTTTACAGCGGATACGGAGTGAGTGTTTTTTTTACAGCGCATGCGCAATGAGTGGTTTTTAAAAAATTTTAAGCGCATGCGCAGTGAATTTTGTGCGCACACAATAAGCTTCACCGCCCCCCCCGAAATAGACTCGGGTAGCGCAGCGCTAAAATTGCTTTAAGTTCGGGGAAACTGCTGGATTTTTTTAGCGCTGATGGTGGGAAAAAAAACGTACGTTAAGGTAAGTGAACATCAGAAATCTTTATTGAGGAAAATAGGGGCCAAATGAGGTGAGGGTTTCTGCCTCTACCACCCTTTCAGGCAGTGAGTTCCAAACCCCCACCACCCTCTGGGTGAAGAAATTTCCCCTCAAATGCCCTCTAAAACTCCTAGTAATTACTTTACATCTATGCCCCATGGTTGTTGACCTCTCTGCTAAGATAGGTCCCTCTTATTCACTCTATCAAGGCCCCTCATAATTTTATACACTTCAATAAAGTCTCCCCTCAGTCTCCTCTGTTCCAAAGAGAACAAACTGAGCCTATCCAATCTTTCCTCATAGCTAAAATTCTCCAGTCCAGGCAACATCCTCGTAAATCTCCTCTGTACCCTCTCTAGTGCAATCACATCTTTCCTGTCATGTGGTGACCAGAACTGCACATAAGAACATAACCATAAGAACATAAGAAATAGGAGCAGGAGTAGGCCATTTTGCCCCTCAAGCCTGCTCCACCATTCAATAAGATCATAGCTGATCTGATCATGGACTCAGCTCCACTTCATTGCCCGCTCCCCATAACCCTTTACTCCCTTATCGCTCAAAAATCTGTCTATCTCCGCCTTAAATATATTCAATGCCCCAGCCTCCACAGCCCTCTGGGACAGAGAATTCTACAGATTTACAACCCACTGAGAGAACAAGTTTCTCTTCATCTCAGTTTTAAATAGGTGGCCCCTCATTCTAAGACTATATCCCCTAGTTTTAGTTTCCCCTATGAGTGGAAATATCCTCTCTGCATCCACCTTGTCGAGCCCCTTCATTATCTTATAAGTTTCAAATAAGATCACCTCTCATTCTTCTGAACTCCAATGAGTATAGGCCCAACCTACTCAGTCTATCCTCATAAGTTAACCCCCTCATTTCCGGAATCAACCTAGTGAACCTTCTCTGAACAGCCTCCAATGCAGGTATAGCCTTCCTTAAATATGGAGACCAAAACTGTATGCAGTACTCGAGGTGTGGCCTCACCAATACCCTGTACAGTTGTAGCAGGACTTCTCTGTGTTTATACTCTACCCCCCTTGCAATAAAGGCCAACATTCCATTTGCCTTCCTGATCACTTGCTGTACCTGCATGCTAACTTTTTGTGTTTCATGCACAAGGTCCCCCAGGTCCCTCTGTACTGCCACACTTTGCAATTTTTCTCCATTTAAGTTGTAATTTGCTTTTCTATTTTTTCTGCCAAAGTGGATAACCTCACATTTTCCCACATTATACTCCATCTGCCAAATTTTTGCCCACTCACTTAGCCTGTCTATATCCCTTTGCAGATTTTTTTGTGTCCTCCTCACAACTTGCTTTCCCACTCATCTATGTATCATCAGCAAACTTAGCTACATTACACTTGGTTCCTTCTTCCAAGTCATTAATATAGATTGTAAATAGTTGAGGACCCAGCACTGATCCCTGCGGCACCCCACGAGTCACTGTTTGCCAACCGGAAAATGACCAATTCATTTTCTGTTAGTTAGCAAATCCTCAATCCATGCTGATATATTACCTCCAACCCTGTGAGCTTTTATCTTGTGCAGTAACCTCTTATGTGGAGCCTTCTGGAAATCCAAATACACCACATCCACTGGTTCCCCCTTATCCACCCTCCTTGTTACCTCCTCAAAGAACTCCAGCAAATTTGTCAAAGATGATTTCCCTTTCATAAAACCATGCTGACTCTGCTTGATTGAATCATGCTTTTCCAAATGTCCCACTACTGCTTCCTTAATAATGGACTCCAGCATGTTCCCAACGACAGATGTTAGGCTAACTTGTCTATAGTTTCCTGCTTTTTGTCTGCCTCCTTTGTTAAATAGGGGAATTACATTTGCGGTTTTCCAATCCACTGGGACCTCTCCAGATTCCAGGGAATTTTGGTAGATTCAGCTGCATGGGGGTGAGGAAGAAGAATGGGAGAGCTATAGTGGTAGGATTCAATAGTCAGGGGAACAGACAAGCATTTCTGCGACTGCAGACGTTACTCCAGGATGATCTGTTGCCTCCCTGGTGCCAGGGTCAAGGATGTCACCGAGCAGCTGCAGGACATTCTGCGGGGGGGGGGGGGGGTGGGGGGGGTGGCGGGAGGGCGAACAGCCAGAGGTTGTGGTCCATATCGGGACCAATGACATAGGTAGAAAGAAGAATGAGGTCCTGCAGACAGAGTTTAGGGAGCTAAAAGAGGGATTAAAAAGCAGGACCACAAAGGACCATCTCCAGATTACTTCCCGGTGCTACGAGCTCGTGAGTACAGAAATAGGAGGATAGAGCAGATGAATGCATGGCTGGAGAGATGGTGCAGGTGGGAGGGATTAGGTTCCTGAGGCATTGGGACCACTTCTGGGGGAGGTGAGACCTGTACAAATTGGACGGGATGCACCTCAACAGAGCCGGAACCAATATCCTCACGGTGGGGTTTGCTAGTGCTGTTGGGGAGGGTTTAAACTAGCTTGGCAGGAGGGTGGGATCCTGAAAATAGATTCAGTAGGGAGGGGAGTAAAGCTGGAATTGGAAAGCAAAAATGTAGAAAGTGACTTTGAAGGAGAGAGGAAACAAGTCGGAAAAAATGGTAAAAAAACAAATTCTTTGTCTGAATGCACGTAGCATTCGTCACAAAATAAATTAGTTGATGGCACAAATAGATACAAATCGGTCCGATCTGATAGCCATTACAGAGATGTATGTGGTTGCAAGGTGACCAAGACTGGGAAATAAATAGTCAGGGGTATTTGACAATTCGGAATGACAGACAGAAAGGAAAAGGAGGTGGGGTAGCACTGTTTAATAAAGGATGGGATCAGTGCATTAGTGAGAAAAGATATTGGCTCAGAGGATCAAGATGTTGAATCAGTTTGGGTGGAGATTAGGAATAATAAAGGGAAAAAGTTGCTGGTGAGCATAATCTATAAGCCCCTTAACAATAGCTACACTGTTGGATCTAGTATAAATCAAGAAATAATGGAGGCTTGTAATAAAGGAACGGCAATAATCATGGGCGATTTAAACCTTCATATTGATTGATCAAAGCAAATTGGCCAAATTCGCCTTGAGGAAGTGTTCATAGCGTGTATCCGGGATAGTTTCCTTGAACAGTACGTTGCGGAACCAACCAGGGAGCAGGCTATCTTAGATTTAGTACTGAGTAATGAGACAGGATTAATAAATAATCTCTTAATAAAAGATGCTCGAGGAATGAATGACCATAACATGGTTGAATTTCAAATTCAATTGGAGGGTGAAAAAGTTGGTTCTCAAACCAGGGTCCTAAGCTTAAAAAAAGAGACTACAAAGGTATGAAGGCAGAGTTGGCTGAATTGGACTGTAGAACAGACTAAAGTATGGGACGGTTGATGAGCAGTGGCAGATATTTAAGGAGATATTTCATAAAATATATCCCAATGAGAAGGAAAGACAATGAGAAGGGATAAGTATCTGAGGCTAAATAAGGAAATAAGGGAGGGTATCAAATTGAAAACAAAGGCATACAATATGGCCAAGGCTAATGGGAGACCAGAGGATTAGGACATTTTTAAAAGCCAGCAAAGAACAACTAAAAAAATGATAAAGAGAGGGAAGATAGATTATGAAAGTAAACTAACACGAAATATAAAAACAGATAGTAAGAGTTTCTACAAGTATATAAAAAGGAAAAGAGTGGCTAAAGTAAATGTTGGTCCCCTGGAGGATGAGACTGGGGAATTAATAATGGAGAACAGGGAAATGGCAGAGATGTTGAACAAATATTTTGTACCGGTCTTCACGTTAGAAGACACTAAAAACATCCCAATAGTGGATAGTCAAGGGGCTATAGGGAGGGAGGAACTTAATACAATCACTGGGCTTAAGTTTTCACCCTCTGTAAAAACAGCGCACCTTCTTTCTGGAATAAAAAGGGCGCCGAAAACTTACCTTGTGACTCTGCGAGTTCCTGAGGGCGTCTTCGTGCTCGGCGTGGTGCAGCACAAGGGGTTGGGGCGGAGACAGTGCTGGGACCTCTGCACATGCGCGCTAGAGTGCGCTCTCATGTGCAGTAGCTCCTCGCCTCGGAGGCTGCGTAGGAGCACTCAGGCCGAAACTTGAGCCCACTATCACTAATGAAGTAGTAAATAATGGGACTAAAGGTGAACAAGTGCCCTGGACATGCTGTCTTACATCCTAGCCCTGGCCAAATGGGCTCCCCGGGCGAAGATCGGGACTCGGGCCTCCCTCCCGTCCAGCTCCCCCCCCCCCCCACCCCCACCCCCACCCCCACCCCCGCTCCCTCCCGCTCAGCTCCCCCTCCCTCCCTCGCTCCCATTCAGCAGCCCCCCCTCCCGTTCAGCCCCTCCTCCTCTCCCCCCTCTTCTCCTCCCACCTCCCTCCGCGTCATCGGCAAGGCCCGCCCGCCTGGCATCTCGTTGGGGGCGGGATCCGCCCGAAGTGTCGGCGGCAGCGGCCCGGCTTCCACGTCGGCGGCGGCGGGACCCGGTCAGCCTACCCCCCCCCCCCCGGTCCGCCTCCCCCCCTCTCTCCCTCTCCCCCCCTCCTCTCCCTCTCCTCCTTTCCCCCCCCCCCACTCCGTTGTCCGTGGGACCCGCCCGCCCGGCATCTCGTTGGGGGCGGGATCCGCCCGAAGTGTCGGCGCCAGTGGCCTGGCTTCTTCTTCATCGGCAGCGGCGGGACCCGTTCAGCCTCCCCGCCGCCCTCCCTCCCATTCATCCCTTCCCCGTCCTCCCCCCTCCTCTCCCCCTCCTCTCCTCTCCCCCCTCTCCTCTCCCCCCTCCCTCCCCCTCATCTCCCCCCTTCTCTCCCCCTCCTCCTCTCCTCTCCCCCCTCCCTCCCCCTCATCTCCCCCCTTCTCTCCCCCTCCTCCTCTCCTCTCCCCCTCCCTTCTCCTTCTCTCCCCCCTCCTCTCCCTCCCTCCTCCTCTCCCCCCCTCCTTTCCCCCCTCCTCTACCCCCTCCGCTCCCTCCCCCCTCCTCTCCCCCTCCCTCCTTTCCCCCCTCCGCTCCCTCCCACTCCTCTCCCCCTCCCTCCCCTTCCTCCACCCCCTCCCCCTCCTGCACCCCATCCCCCCTCTCTCCCCCCACCCCTCGCTGTCAAAAACACAGCGAGACACTGACAGAGACAGAGACAGAGACACTGACAGAGAGAGAGAGACATTGACAGAAGCAGAGAGAGAGACATGGGGGGGGGGGAGGGGCCATCCCATCATGCTGTTGGCGGGCTCCTGGTGCTGCAGTAGGTGAGTAGAAACTTAATTTTTTATTTTTGATTGATTTTTTATTATTTTTTTTATTTTTTACTTTTTAATTTTTTTTGATCGATTTATTGGTTGATTTATTGATTTATTTATCATTTATTATTGATGATGGCTCTTTATTTATAAAAGTGAAGTGTTTAATGTTTATAAACTTCCCTCCCCCCCCCATCTCTCGTTCCATATGCCTGATTTATAAGTGTAGGCAAGGTTTTTCTGAGCATACAAAAATCTACACTTACTCCATTCTAAGTTAGTTTGGAGTAACTTTTCGCTGCCTAAACTTGCAAAACTGGCGTAAGTGGCTGGACATGCCCCATTTTGAAAAAAAATCTCTTCTACAATGAAATTATTCTAACTCACTCGAGCTGGAGCAAACTAAATGCCGAGAATTGCAATTTCTAAGATGCTCCATTCTAAACTGGTTGCTTCAAAAAAATAGGAGCAACTCAGGCTGAAACTTGAACCCACTTTCACTAATGAAGTAGTAAATAATGGGACTAAAGGCGGACAAGTCCCCTGGACATGATGGCTTACATCCTAGGATCTGAAAGAAGTGGCTGCAGAGATAGTGGATGCATTGGTTGTAATCTACCAAAATTCGCTGGATTCAGTATTCTAGCTGTGGCCTAACTAGTGTTTTATACAATTCAAGCATTACCTCCTTGCTCTGGTAATCTATGCTTCGGCTACTAAAGGCAAGTATTCCATATGCCTTCTTAACCACCTTATCTACCTGTCCTGCTGTCTTCAGGGATCTGTGGACATGCACTCCAAGGTCTCTTTGTTCCTCTACACTTCTCAGTGTCCTACCATTTAATGTGTATTGCCTTGCCTTGTTAGCCCTCCCCAAATGCATTACCTCACACTTCTCCGGATTGTAATCCATTTGCCACTGTTCTGCCCACCTGACCAATTCATTGATATCTTCTGCAGTCTATAGCGTTCTTCTTCATTATCAACCACATAGCCGATTTTAGTATAAACAGCAAACTTCTTAATCATACCCCCTGCACTCAAGTCTAAATCATTGATATATACCACAAAAAGCAAGGGACCAAGTCCTGAACCCTGCAGAACCCCACTGAAATCAGCCTTCCAGTCACAAAAACACCCATCAACCCTTTGCTTAATGAATACTTTGCGGCTGTCTTCACAAAAGAGGAGGACGATGCCAACATTGAAGTTCAGGAGGAAGATAGTGAAATATTGGATGGGATAAATATAGGAAGAGAGGAAGTATTAAGGGGTTTAGCATCCTTGAAAGTAGTTAAATCACCAGGACCGGATGAAATGCATCCAAGGCTATTAAAAGCAAGGGAGGAAATTGCAGAGGCTCTGATCATCATTTTCCAATCCTCTATGGCTACAGGAGTTGTGCCAGAGGATTGGAGAACTGTTATCATTGAACCATTGTTTAAAAAGGGAGGAAGGGATAAACCAAGCAATTACAGGCCAGTTACTTTAATCTCGATGGTGGGCAAATTACTGGAATCAATTCTGAGGGACAGTATAAATCTTAGAAAGACATAAATGAATCAAGGACAGTCAGCATGGATTTGTTAAGGGAAGGTCCTGTCTGACAAACTTGATTGAGTTCTTTGAGGAGGAACCTAGGAGGGTTGATGAGGGCAGTGCCTTTTATGTAGTCTAAATGGATTTTAGTAAGGCTTTTGAAAAGGTTCCACATGGCAGGCTGATCAAAAATGTAAAAGCCTATGGGATCTATGGGATCCAAGGGAGAGTGGCAAATTGGATCCAAAATTGGCTCAGTGGCAGGAAGGAAAGATTAATGGTTGAGGGGACTTTTTAAGACTGGAAGCTGTTTCAAGTGGGGTTCCACAAGGCTCAATACTCGGTCCCTTACTTTTGTAGTACATAGTAATGATTTAGACTTAAATTAGGAGGCATGATAAAGAAATTTGCAGATGGTACAAAAATGGGCCATGTGGTTGACAGTGAGGAGAGGAGTTTTAGACTGCAGGAAGATAGCGATGAACTGGTCAATTGGGCAGAAAAGTGGAAAATGGAATTCAATCTGGAAAAGTGTGAAGTAATGCATTTGGAGAGGGTCACCAAGGCAAGGGAATACACAATAAATGGGAGGATACTGAGAGGTGTGGAGGAACAGAGGGACTTTGGAGTATATGTCCACAGATCCTTAAAGGTAGCAGGACAGGTCGATAAGGTAGTTAAAAAGGCATACGGAATGCTTTTCTTTATTAGCCGAGGCATAGAATATAAGAGCAGGGAAGTTATGCTAGAACTGTATACAACACTAGTTAGGCCACAGCTTGAGTACTGCGTGCAGTTCTGGTCACCACATTACAGGAAGGATGTGATTACACTGGAAAGGGTGCACAGGAGATTTACGAGGATGTTGCCAGGACTGGAAAACTTTAGCTTTGAGGAAGGCTGGGGTTGTTTTCCTTGGCACAGAGGGGGCTGAGGGGAGATTTAATTGAGGTGTATAAAATTATGAGGGGCTATCTGAGTGGATAGGAAGGACCTATTTCCCTTAGCAGAGGGGTCAATAACCAGGGGGCATAGATTTAAAGTAGTTGATGGAAGTATTAGAGGGGAGATGAGGAAGAATTTCTTCACCCAGAGAGCGGTGGTAGTCTGGAACTCACCGTCTGAAATGGTGGTAGGTGCAGAAACCCTCATCACATTTAAAAGGCACTTGGATGTGCACTTAAAGAGCCCTAACTTACAGGGCTATGGACCTAGCACTGGAAGGTGGGAATCGGCTGGGTAACTCTTTTTCGACCGGCACGGACATGATGGGTCAGATGGCCTCCTTCTGTGTCGTAATTTTCTATGATTCTATGAACGCAATCAAGTTTATCAAACACGATATACCTTTAACAAATCCGTTTTGGCTTTCACTTATTCAACCATATTTTTCCAAGTTCCAATTAACTTTGTCCTGGATTAATGGCTCTAAAAGTTTCCCTGACATTAGGCTGACTGGCCTGTAATTGTTGGGTTTATCCTTTTCCCCTTTTTTGAACAGGGGTGTACCATTTGCAATTCTCCAGTCCTCTGGCACCACTCCCATGTATAAAGAGGATTGGAAAATTGTGGTCAGAGCCTCCACAATTTTCATCCTTACTTCCCTCGGATGCATCCCTTCCAGACTGGGTGACTTTTCTACTTTGACCGCAGCCAATCTTTTAAGTACTTTCTCTTTATTTCTTAATAACTTTTTATTAATGAGTAACTTAAACTAGTTTAATAACTTAAACTAGATTAATTAAAACTGAATAAAAATAATCGATTGAAAAAAACCTTTAACTTATTACATAAATAAAATAAGGTTCGATCGAGATGGCAGGGCAGGTAGTGTGTTGTAACTGCAGCATGTGAGAGTTTGTAGAGTTTGTGAGCTCCCAAGCAACCACATCTGTTGTAAGTGTCTGCAACTCAAGGAACTTCGGCTCAGAGTTGTTGAGCTGGAGTCTGAGCTGCAGACTCTGCAATGCATCAGGGAGGGGGAGAGTTACCTTAACATTTTGTTCCAGGAGGTGGTCACACCTCTTAGTTTACGTAGTTCTATAAAGTTAGTTACTGGTCAGGGACAGGAGGCTGTGAAGGTATGGGGGCCTAGGATACAGTGATGGAGGTCCCAGGTCCCGCTGTACTGCAGCACTTTGCAATCTTTCTCCATTTAAATAATAACTTACTCTTTGATTTTTTCTGCCAAAGTGCTTTCCAACATTATACTCCATCAGCAAAATTTTTGCCCACTCACTTAGCCTGTCTATGTCGTTTTGCAGATTTTTTGTGTCCTCCTCACACATTGCTTTTCCTCCCATCTTTGTATCAAATGGTCTGTCCCTTATTCCCAGACTATGTCCCCTAGTTTTAATTTCCCTTAACCTCTCCGCATACACCTTCTCGAGCCCCCTCATTATCTTATATGTTTCAATAAGATCAACCCTCATTCTAGAAACATAGCAACGTAGAAATTTACAGCGCAGAAGGAGGCAATTTCGGTCCATCGTGTCTGCACCGGCCGACAAAGAGCCGCACGGCCCTTGGTCAACAGCCCTAAAGGTTACAGATAAACATATGAATAATGACGGAAAGAGCACCCAGCCCAACCAGTCCACCTCACACAACTGCAACACCCCTTATATTGAAATATTCTACACTCCACCCCACCCAGAGCCATGTGATCTCCTGGGAGAGGCAAAAACCAGATAAAAACCCAGGCCAATTTAGGGAGAAAAAATCTGGGAAAATTCCTCTCTGACCCATCCAGGTGATCGAAACTAGTCTAGGAGATAACCCTGGCCGTATTATATTCCTTGCAGTACTTACCATTATATCTGTGCCATCCAACAAAAGATCATCCAGTCTAATCCCAACTACCAGCTCTAGGTCCGTAACCCTGCAGGTTACTGCACTTTAAGTGCCCATCCAACCATCTCTTAAAAATGGTGAGGGTTTCTGCATCCACCACTCTTCCAGGCAGCGAGTTTCAGATCCCCACAATCCTCTGTGTAAAGAAGTCCCCACCACCCGCTCAAATCCCCTCTAAACCTTCCACCAACCACCTTAAAACTATGCCCCCTCAAATTAGACCCTTCCAACAGTGGAAATAGACCCTTATATCCAGGCCCCTCAATATTTTGTACATCTCAATGAGGTCTCCTCTCAACCTCCTCTGTTCCAATGAGAACAAACCCAGCCTATCCAATCTATCCTCATAACTAAGATTCTCCATTCCAGGCTGCATCCTAATAAATCTCCTCTGCACCCTCTCTAGTGCAATCACACCCTTCCTATACTCCAGTACTCCAGCTGTGGCCTATTAAGCATAACCTCCCTGTTCTTATATTCTATACCTCAGCCAATAAAGGCAAGCATTCCGTATGCCTTCTTAACCACCTTATCCACCTGGCCTGCTACTTTCAGGGATCTGTGGACATGCACTCCAAGATCCCTCTGTTCCTCTACTGGATTCAGTAGAATTTAGAAGAATCAGAGGGGATCTCATAGAAACATATACAATTCTGTGGACATGCACTCCAAGGTCCCTTTGTTCATCTACACTATTAAGTGGCCTACCGCTTAATGTGTATATCCTTTCCTTATTAGCCCTCCCAAAGTGCATCACCTCACACTTCTCTGAATTAAATTCCATTTGCCACTGCTCTGCCCACCTGACCAGTAGATTGATATCCTCCTGCAACCCATGACTTTCCTCTTCAGTATCAACCACACAGCCAATTTTAGTGTCATCTGCAAACTTCTTAATCATACTCCCTATATTCAAATCTAAACCATTGATATATACCACAAAAAGCAAGGGACCCAGCACTGAGCCCTGCGGAACCCCACTAGAAACATCCTTCCACTCACAAAAACATCCATCAATCATTACCCTTTGCTTAAACGATAAGGGGATAAGGGGTTATGGGGAGTGGGGGAGGAAGTGGAGCTGACTCCATGATCAGATCAGCCATTATCTTATTGAATGGCGGAACAGGCTCGAGGGGCCGTATGACCTACTCCTGTTCCTATTTCTTATGTTCTTATATTCTTATGTTCCTACCTCCATGCCAATTTTGGATCTAACTTGCCACTTTGCCCTGTATCCCATGGGCTTTAATCCTCATGACCAGTCTACCATGTGGGACCTGATCAAAAGCCTTGCTAAAGTCCATATATACTACATCGTATGCACTACCCTCATCGACCCTCTTGGTTACCTCCTCAAAAAATTAAATCAGGTTAGTCAAACATGATCTTCCCTTAACAAGTCCGTGCTGACTGTCCTGAATTAATCCTTGCCTTTCCAAATACAGATTTATCCTGTCTTTCAGGATTTTTTCCAATAATTTTCCCACCACTGAGGTTAGGCTGACAGGCCTATAATTACTCGGTCTATCCCTTTTTCTCTTCTTAAACAAGGGTACTACACTAGTAGTCCTCCAATCCTCCGGCACCATTCCAAGATCCAAAGAGGACTGGAAAATGATGGTCAAGGCCTCTGCTATTTCCTCTTTTACTTTGCTCAACAGCCTAGGATGCATTTCATCCAGGCCTGTGGACTTATCCTCTTTCAAAGCTGCTAAAACTCTTAATACTTCCTCCCTCACTATATTTATTTCCTCCAGAATATCACACTCCTCCTCGCAGTATCTGCATTAATCCTTTCCTTTGAGAAGACAGATGCAAAATATTCATTAAGAACACTACCAACATCTTTCACCTCCACACAAAGATTATTGTCATGGTCTCGAATAGGCCCTACCCTTTCTTTAGTTACCCTCTTACCCTTAATATATTTAAAGAACATCTTAGGGTTTTCCTTAATTTTACTGGCCAGGAATTTCTCGTGCTCTCTCTTAGCATTCCTAATATCTTTTTTAATTTTGCCTCTTAACTTTCTATATTCCTCAAAAGACGCTAAAGTATTTAGCCATTGGTACATGACATAAGCGTCTCTTTTTTCTTAATCCTCCCCTGTAAGTCCCTAGACATCCAGGGGGCTCTAGAATTATTTTTCCCAGCCTTTTTCTTTAAGGGCACATGTTTGGCCTGAGCCTTCCGGATCTCCTCCTTGAATGCCTCCCACTGTTCCGATACTGATTTACCCACAAGTAGCTGTTTCCAGTCCACTGTGGCCAAATCACTCCTTAACTTAGTAAAATTAGCTTTTCCCCAATTCGGAACTTTTATTCCAGGCCTATTTTTGTCCTTATCCATAACCAACTTGAATCTGACTGAATTATGGTCACTGGCACCCAGGTGCTCTCCCACTAATACCCCTTCAACCTGCCCAGCTTCATTCCCCAAAACGAAATCCAAGACCGTCCCCTCTCGTGTTGGGCTTGCTACATTCTGACGAAAAAAGTTCTCTTGAATGCATTTCAAGAATTCCGCACCTTCTATCCCCTTCACACTATATTTGTCCCAATCAATATTTGGATAGTTAAAATCCCCTATTACTGCCCTATGGTTTTTGGACTTCACTGCAATTTGCCTACATATTTGCTCCTCTATCTCTCTCCCACTGTTTGGGGGACTATAATACACGCCCAGCAGTGTGATTGCCCCTTTTTATTTTTCAATTCAACCCATATAGCCTCATTTGATGATCCCTCCAACATATCATCCTTCCTCACCACTGTAATAGTTTCTTTAATCAGTACTGCAACCCTCCCCCCCCCCCACTTTTTACCCCCCTCTCTATCTTGTCTAAAAATCCTGTAGCCAGGAATACTGACCTGTCAAACCTACCTGCTCTTTCAGCCATGTTTCTGTAATGGCTATAATGTCATACTCCCAAGTGTCTACCTGTGCTCTTAGCTCATCCGCCTTATTCACCATACTCCTTGCATTAAAGGATATACCATTCAGCACAGGAAAACCTCCTTGCTTACTACATACTAAGCCCTATTTCCTCTGTCTTACAAATTCACTTTCTAGATTCTTGCTATCCAATTTCTGCTTTACTTCCTTCCGTTTTGAATTCGTTCTCAGGTTCCCATACCCCTGCCAAGCTAGTTTAAACTCTCCCTAACAGCACTAGCAAAACTCCCCGCAAGGATATTGGTTCCGGCACTGTTCAGGTGCAACCCGTCCGGTTTGTACAGGTCCCATCTCCCTCAGAAACGATCCCAATGCCTCAAGAATTTAAAGCCCTCCCTCCTACACCAACTTTCCAGCAATGTGTTCATCCTCTCTATCCTTCTATTCTTATACTCATTAGCACGTGGCACCGGTAGTAACCCGGAGATTACTACCTTTGAAGTCCTACCCTTTAATTTTCTTCCTAGCTCCCTAAATTCTTCCTGTCGGACCTCATCCCTCATTTTGCCTACGTCGTTGGTCCCGATATGGACCACGAGTTCTAGCTGTTTACCGCCCCCCCCCCCCGCAGGATGCCCTGCGTCCGCTCTGTGACATCCTTGGCCCTGGCACCAGGGAGGCACAAAACCATTCGGGAGTCACGTCTACGGCCGCAGAAATGCCAGTCTGTTCCCCTAACTATACAATCTCCTATCACTAGGGCTCTTTTGTTCTTCGTCCCTCCCCCCTGTGCAGCTGAGCCACCCGTGATGCCTTGGAATTGGCTCTGACTGCACTCCCCAGAGGCACCATCGTCCTTACCGATACTCAGAAGTGAATATCGGTTTGAAAGCGAGATGGACTCCCGGGGGGACTCCTGCGCTACCTGCCTAGCACACTTACTATGTCTGGTGGTCAACCACTTCCCCTCTACCTGCATGCCTTTAAGCTGCGGGGTGACCACCTCCTGAAACATGCTATCCACGTAGCTCTTAGCCTCGCGGATGCAACGTATTGACTCCACCCGCTGCTCCAGCTCCAAAACGCGGAGCTCGAGCAGTTAAAGCTGGATACAGCTCCTGCACCCATGGTTGTTGTGGTATATGTAGCACACAAATCACTGACTCCACACGGTCTGGTGTTAATCTAACTGCTGTGACCTTCGTCCTTTATTGTTCAGCTTCAGAGTCCCACTCAGGTGTGGTGGTCAGCCTTTTATAGTGTCTGTTGCAGGTACTTCCAGGTTTCCCACCACAGCGCCCTCTGTGGTGTACCATTGTGTTTATATTAATTTAAGGTACCAAGACAATACACACATCAATACATAACAGTTGTCAAGGCTGCGCAAAGCATCCAGGACTTCCCACATGCCGCAGGATGTGTACTTCACGGGACTGAGCTGCACTGCCATTCCCTCTAGTTAGCCTTAACTAGTTTAAAATCTACTTAAAAAGAAATAGAGAAAGAGAGCCTTAGTGAGGCCTCACCTGGAATATTGTGTTCAGTTTTGGTCTCCTAGTCTGAGGAAGGACGTTCTTGCTATTGAGGGAGTGCAGCGAAGGTTCACCAGACTGATTCCAGGGATGGCTGGGCTGTCATATGAGGAAAGATTGGATCAACTGGGCCTTTATTAACTGGAGTTTAGAAGGATGAGAGGGGATCTCATAGAAACATATAAGATTCTGATGGGACTGGACAGGATAGATACGGGAAGAATGTTCCCGATGTTGGAGAAGTCCAGAACCAGGGGACATAGTCTTAGGATAAGGAGTAGGCCATTTAGGACTGAGATGAGGAAAAACTTCTTCACTCAGAGAGTTGTTAACCTGTGGAATTCCCTGCCGCAGAGAGTTGTTGATGCCAGTTCACTGGATATATTCAAGAGATAGTTAGATATGGCCCTTACGGTTAAGGGGATCAAGGGGTATGGAGAGAAAGCAGGAAAGGGGTACTGAAGGAATGATCTGCCATGATCTTATTGAATGGCGGTGCAGGCTCGAAGGGTCGAATGGCCTACTCCTGCACCTATTTTCTATGTTTCTATGTTTGTATGTTACCAACTCACCTCACTGACCTCTGTGGCCTCCCGAACTCCCGACCTATAGTATAGGCCCAACTTTCTCAACCTATCTTCATAAGTCAATCCCCTCATCTCTGGAATCAATCTAGTGAACCTTCTCTGAACAGCCTCTAATGCAAGTTTATCCTTCCTTAAATACGGAGACCAAAACTGTACGCAGTACTCTAGGTGTGGTCTCACCAATACCCTGTACAGTTATCACAGGACTTCCCTGCTTTTATACTCTATCCCCCTTGCAATTCATGCCAACATTCCATTTGTCTTCCTGATTACTTGCTGTACCTGCATACTAACCTTTTGTGTTTCATGCAGAAGGACCCCCAGTTCCCTCTGTACTGCAGCACTTTGCAATTTTTCTCCATTTAACTTATAATTTGCTTTTCTATTATTTCTGACGAAATGGATAACCTCACATTTTCCCACATTATACTCCATCTGCCAAATTTTTGCCCACTCACTTATATCTATATCCCTTTGCAGATTTCTTCCGTCCTCCTCACAATTTGCTCTCCCAACCATCTTTGTATTATCAGCAAACTTGGCTACATTACACTTGGTCCCTTCATCCAAGTCATTAATATAGATTGAAAAGAGTTGAGGCACCAGCACCGATCTCTGCGGCATCCCACTAGTTACTGTTTGACAACCGGAAAATGACCCATTTATCCTGACTCTCTGTTTTCTGTTAGTTAGCCAATCTGCTATCCATGCTACCCCCAACTCCATGAACTTTTATCTTGTGCAGTAACCTTTGATGTGGCACCTTATGGAATGCCTTCTGGAAATCCAAATACACCACATCCACTGGTTTCCCCTTATCCACCCTACTCGTTACATCCTCAAAGAACTCCAGAAAATTTGTCAAACATGATTTCCCTTTCATAAAACCATGTTGACTCTGCTTGATTGAATCATGTTTTTCCAAATGTCATGATACTGTTTCCTTAATAATGGACACCAGCATTTTCCTAACAACAGATGTTAGGCTAACTGGTCTATAGTTTCTTGCTTTCTGTCTGCCTCCTTTTTTAAATAGGGGCGTTACATTTGCGACTTTCCAAACTGCAAGGACCTCCCCAGAATCCAGAGAATTTTTGTAGATTACAACCAATGCATCCACTATTTCTGCAGCCACTTCTTTCAGACTCTAGGACGCAAGCCATCAGGTCCAGGGAACTTGTCCGTCTTTAGTTCCATTGGGCCCAATTTTCGAGCCGCGCCTAGAACGGCGTAGTCCCGACGTGGACGCCCGTTTTTCGCGCCACAAAGTGCGCCTAAAAAAACCCTCCAGATTCTCCACCTCCCTGCAGGTCCTCTGGCCCTCGGCGTGGCGCAGCAGGAGCTGTAGGGGGCGGAGCCAGGTCCCTGCGCTGAAAACACTGCCGGGACCTCTGCACATGCGCGCTACAGTGGGCGCGCAAGTGCAGTAGCTCCAGGCGCCCAAAACTGTGTGGGAGGGGCCGGAAGCACGCATTCCCTAGCCCTGGCCGAATGGCCTCACTGGGGCTGCGTGAATAAGGCTCCTCCCACGGCCAGCTCCTGCTTCCTCCCGACCCGACTCGACTCCCGCTTCCGCCCCCCCCCCCCTCCGCCTCCGGACCGGACCCGACTCCCGCTTCCCCCCCACCGCCTCCAGACCGACCCAACCCGACCCGACTCCCGCTTCCCCCCACCCCCCCGCCCCGGACCCGACCCGACTCCCGCTTCCCCCCTCCCCACTCCGCCTCCGGACCCGACCCGACTCCCGCTTCCCCCCCACCGCCCCCGGACCCGACCCGACCCGACTCCCGCTTCCCCCTCCCCCCGCCCCCGGACTGGATCCGACCCAACTCCCGCTTCCCCCCACCCCCGCCGCCGGACTGGATCCGACCTGACCTCCCTCTTCCTCCCTCCCCCCGACCCGAACCAAACTGACCTCCCTCCCACCACCCCCCCTGACCCGACCCAATGCCACCTACCTGTAAATCTGGTGCTGGGGACGGGCCCTGCCCGAAGTCTCGGGCCCAGCCCGTTCAGCCTCCCTCCCCCTTCTCCATTCTCCCCTCTTCTCCTTTCCCCCCATCTCCTTCCCCCATCTCCTTCCCCCCATCTCCTTTCCCCCCATCTCCTTTCCCCCCCATCTCCTTTCCCCCATCTCCTTTCCCCCCCATCTCCTTTCCCCCCATCTCCTTTCCCCCCCATCTCCTTTCCCCTCCCCATCTCTTTTCCCTCCCCATCTCCTTTCCCCCATCTCCTTTCCCCATCTCCTTTCACCCTCCATCTCCTTTCCCCCCATCTCCTTTCCCCCATCTCCTTTCTCCCCCTTCTCCCCTTTATCCCCTTCTCCCCTCCCCCTTCTCCCCCCTTCTCCCCTCCCTCCCGCTTCTCTCCCATCTCTCCCCCTTCTTCCCCTTCCCTCCCTCTGCTCCCCCCTCTCTCCCTCTACCCCTCTCCTTCCCCTCCCCTCGCTGTCAGAAACACAGTCACTGACAGACAGAGAGTGAGAGACACACACAGACAGACAGACAGACAGAGAGATAGAGACACTGACAGAGACACACTGGGGGTGGGGGGGGGCATCCCAGCACGCTGTTGGAGGGCTCCCGGTGCTGTAGTCGGTAAGTAGAAAATGTTTTATTTATTGATTTAAAAAAAAAATTATTTCTTATTAATTTTTTTTGATTGATTTATTGGTTGATTTATTGATGTATTTATCATTTATTATTGATGATGGCTCTTTATTTGTAAAACTGAAGTGTTTAATGTTTGTAAACTTCCCTTTAAACCCCTCCTTCCCCCATCCCCGATTCCCTACGTCTGATTTGTAACCTACGCCTGATTTTCGAAAGTGTAGACAAGGTTTTTTCGAGCGTACAAAAATCTTCACTTACTCCATTCTAAGTTAGTTTGGAGTAAGTTTTCACTGCCGAAACTTTGAAAACAGGCGTAAGTCGCCGGACACGCCCCCTTTTGAACAAAACATTCTGTCCCAAAGTGAAACTGTTCTAACTGACTAGAACTGGAGCAAACTAAATGACGAGAATTCCGATTTCTAAGATACTCCATTGTACACCAGTTGCTCCTAAAAATCAGGAGCAAATCATGTGGAAGCTTGGGGCCATTATTTTACCGCGTACTACTTCTTTAGTG
This sequence comes from Pristiophorus japonicus, assembly GCF_044704955.1. Taxonomy (NCBI): domain Eukaryota; kingdom Metazoa; phylum Chordata; class Chondrichthyes; family Pristiophoridae; genus Pristiophorus; species Pristiophorus japonicus. Next base: position 466,120,862 of record NC_091977.1, on the reverse strand, counting down.
ATAGTGATTGTAATGAGTTCCTTCCTCCCTATTGGGATGTTTTTAGTGTCTTCTACTGTGAAGATCAATACAAAATATTTGTTCAAAGTCTCTGCCATTTCCCTGTCCCCCATTATTAACTCCTGAGTCTCATCCTCTAGTGGATCAACATTTACTGAAGCCACTCTTTTCCTTTTTATGTACCTGGAGAACTCTTGCTATCTGTTTTTATATTCTGTGCTAGTTTGCTTTCATAATCTATCTTCCCTCTACTTATTATATTTTTTAGTGGTCCTTTTCTGGCTTTTAAAAGTTTCCCAATCCTCTGGCCTTCCACTAGTCTTGTCCACTGATTTGAGATCCAACGTTTTCACCCTCCAAATGAATTTGAAATTCAATCATGCTATGGTCACTCATTCCTAGAAGATCCTTTACTAGGAGATCGTTTATTAATCCTGTCTCTTTACACGTTATCTGATCTAAGATAGCCTGCTCCTTGGTTGGTTCCGCAACGTACTGTTCAAGTAAACTATCTCAGATCCACTCGATGAACTCTTCCTCAAGGTTACCCTGGCCAATATGCTTTATCAATATGAAGGTTAAAATCGCCCATAATTATTGCCGTTCCTTTTTTACAAGCCTCCATTATGTCTTGATTTATACTCCGTCCAACAGTGTAGCTACTGTTAAGGGGTCTATTGACTATGCCCACCAGCGACTTTTTACCCTTATTATTCCTTTGCTCCACCCAAACTGATTCAACATCTTGATCTTCTGAGCCAATATCGTTTCTCATTAATGCACTGATCTCATCTTTTATTAACAGAGCTATCCCACCTTCTTTTCCTTTCTGTTTTTCCTTCCAAATTGTCAAATACCCCTGAATATTTAGTTCCCAACCTTGGTCACCTTGCAATCACATCTCTGTAATGACTATCAGATTATATCCATTTGTATCTATTTGTGCTGTCAACTCATCTATTTTGTTATGAATGCGGCATGCATTCAGATAAAGAGCATTTAATAAATGTTTTTACCATTTTTTTCTGTTTTCACCCCACTTTCTGATTCACCTTTATATTTATACACTTTGTCCATTCATGTCACGCTCTAGTCCCCCCCCCACCCCAGCCTCCCCTCCCGCCCCCAGTGTTATCCTGCTCGATTACCTTATTCTTTGACTTTTTAAATTTTCGCTCCCTTGAACCTTCCACCCCACTAATTAGTTTAAAGTCATCTCTACAGCCCTAGTTCTTTGATTCACCAGGACCCTAGTCCCAGCAAGGTCCAACATAAGAACATAAGAATTAGGAACAGGAGTAGGCCATCTAGCCCCTCAAGCCTGCTCCGCCACTCAACAAGATCATGGCTGATCTGGCCGTGGACTCAGCTCCACTTACCCGCCCGCTCCCCGTAACCCTTAATTCCCTTATTGGTTAACAATCTATCTATCTGTGATTTGAATACATTCAATGAGCTAGCCTCAACTGTTTCCTTGGGCAGAGAATTCCACAGATTCACAACCCTCTAGGAGAAGAAATTCCTTCTCAACTCGGTTTTAAATTGGCTCCCCCCGTATTTTGAGGCTGTGCCCCCTAGTTCAAGTCTCCCCGACCAGTGGAAACAACCTCTCTGCCTCTATCTTGTCTATCCCTTTCATTATTTTAAATGTTTCTATAAGATTATCCCTCATCCTTCTGAATTCCAACGAGTAAAGACCCAGTCTACTCAATCTATCATCATAAGGTAACCCCCTCATCTCCGGAATCAGCCTAGTGAATCATCTCTGTACCCCTTCCAACACTAGTATATCCTTCCTTAAGTAAGGAGACCAAAACTGCACGCAGTACTCCAGGTGTAGCCTCACCAATACCCTGTAAAATTGCAGCAGGACCTCCCTGCTTTTGTACTCCATCCCTCTCACAATGAAGGCCAACATTCCATTTGCCTTCCTGATTAACTGCTGCACCTGCAAACTAACTTTTTGGGATTCATGCACAAGGACCCTCAGGTCCCTCTGCACTGCAGCATGTTGTAATTTCTCCCCATTCAAATAATATTCCCTTTTACTGTGTTTTTTTCCCAAGGTGGATGACCTCACATTTTCCGACATTGTATTCCATCTGCCAAACCTTAACCCATTCGCTTAACCTATCTAAGTCTCTTTGCAGCCTCTCTGTGTCCTCTACACAACCCGCTTTCCCACTAATCTTTGTGTCATCTGCAAATTTTGTTACACTACACTCAGTCCCCTCTTCCAGGTCATCTATGTATATTGTAAACAGTTGTGGTCACAGCACCGATCCCTGTGGCACACCACTAACCACCGATTTCCAACCCAAAAAGGACCCATTTATCCCGACTCTCTGCTTTCTGTTAGCCAGCCAATTCTCGATCCATGCTAATACATTTCCTCTGACTCCGCGTACCTTTATATTCTGCAGTAACCTTTTGTGTGGCACCTTATCGAATGCCTTTTGGAAATCTAAATACACCACATCCATCGGTACACCTCTATCCACCATGCTCGTTATATCCTCAAAGAATTCCAGTAAATTAGTTAAACATGATTTCCCCTTCATGAATCCATGTTGCGTCTGCTTGATTGCACTATTCCTATCTAGATGTCCCGCTATTTCTTCTTTAATGATAGTTTCAAGCATTTTCCCCACTACAGATGTTAAACTAACTGGCCTATAGTTACCTGCCTTTTGTCTGCCCCCTTTTATAAACAGAGGTGTTACATTAGCTGCTTTCCAATCTGCTGGTACCTCCCCAGAGTCCAGAGAATTTTAGTAGATTATAACGAATGCATCTGCTATAACTTCTGCCATCTCTTTTAATACCCTGGGATGCATTTCATCAGGACCAGGGGACTTGTCTACCCTGAGATCCATTAGCCTGTCCAGTACTACCCCGCTAGTGATAGTGATTGTCCCAAGGTCCTCCCTTCCCACATTCCCGTGACCAGCAATTTTTGGCATGGATTTTGTGTCTTCCACTGTGAAGACCGAAGCAAAATAATTGTTTAAGGTCTCATTCATTTCCACATTTCCCATTATTAAATCCCCCTTCTCATCTTCTAAGGGACCAACATTTACTTTAGTCACTCTTTTCCGTTTGATATATCTGTAAAAGCTTTTACTATCTGGTTTTTATGTTTTGCGCAAGTTTACTTTCGTAATCTATCTTTCCTTTCTTTATTGCTTTCTTAGTCATTCTTTGCTGTCGTTTAAAATTTTTCCAATCTTCTAGTTTCCCACTAACCTTGGCCACCTTATACGCATTGGTATTTAAATTGATTCTATCCCTTATTTCCTTGGTTATCCACGGCTGGTTATCCCTTCTCTTCCCGCCCTTCCTTTTCACTGGAATATATTTTTGTTGAGCACTATGAAAGAGCTCCTTAAAAGTCCTCCACTGTTCAAGTGTGCCACCGTTTAGTCTGTGTTTCCAGTCTACTTTAGCCAACTCTGCCCTCATCCCACGTAGTCCCCTTTGTTTAAGCATAGTACACTCGTTTGAGACACTACTTCCTCACCCTCAATCTGTATTACAAATTCAACGATACTGTGTTCACTCATTCCGAGAGGATCTTTTACTAGGAGATCGTTTAGTATTCCTGTCTCATTACACAGGACCAGATCTAAGATATCTTGATCCCTTGTCGGTTCTGTAACATACTGTTCTAAGAAACAATCCCGTATGCATTCTATGAATTCCTCCTCAAGGCTACCCTGTGCGATTTGATTTGACCAATCGATATGTCGGTTAAAATCCCCCATGATTACTGCCGTTCCTTTTTCACATGCCTCCATTATTCCCTTGATTATTGTCCGCCCCACCGTGAAGTTATTATTTGGGGGCCTATAAACTATGCCCACCAGTGACTTTTTCCCCTTACTATCTCTAATCTCCACCCACAATGATTCAACATTTTGTTCATTAGAGCCAATATCATCTCTCACAACTGCCCTGATATCATCCTTTATTAACAGAGCTACCCCACCTCCTTTCCCTTCTTGTCTATCTTTCCGAATTGTCAGATACCCCTGTATGTTTAATTCCCAGACTTGGCCACCCTATAACCACGTTCCTGTAATGGCCACCAAATCATACCCATTTGAAATGATTTGTGCCGTCAACTCATTTACTTTGTTTCGAATGCTGTGTGCGATTAGGTAAAGTGTTTGAATACTAGTTTTTAAACCATGATTTTTGTTTTGACCCCTCCTGCAGCCCCTTTATATTCATACCTAGTGTCCCTTCCTATCACCTTGTGGTTTACATTTACCCCAGTGCTACTCTGCTCTGTTGCCTCCTGCCTTTTGCATCCTTTCTTGGGGTTCTGTTCATCTGAGCTCTCACCTACTCTAACTAGCTCAGAGCCCTTTCTGGGTTCCCATCCCCCTGCCAAGCTAATTTAAAACCCTCCCAACCGCACTATCAAAACACCCGCAAGAACATTGGTCCCGTCTCTGTTGAGGTGAATGAAAATGCATCCCATTGAGAAATAAAAACTTCACGGGAAAAGTAATCCATCTGTGGCTAACTAAAGAAGTTAAGGATAGTATTAGATTAAAAGAAGAGACTTATAATGTTACAAAGAATAATAGTAAGCGTGAAGATTGGGAGAGCTTTAGAAACCAGCAAAGGATGACCAAAAAACAGAGCAAATTAGCAAGAAATATAAAAACAGATTGTAAAACTTCGACAAGTATGTAAAAATGAAGAGAGTAGCAAAAGCAAGCACTGGTCCCTTAGAGGCTGAGACTAGAGAAATTATATTGGGGAACAAGGAAATGGCAGGGAATTTAAACATATATTTTGCGTCTGTCTTAATAGTGGAAGAAACAGAAAGTATACCAAATATAATGGGGAACCAAGAGGCTAATGAGAGTGAGGAACTTAAAGTAATTAATATCAACAGAGAAAAAGTACTTGATAAATTAATGAGACTAAAATCCATAAAAAACCCGTGGACCTGATGGCCTATATCCTAGGGTTCCAAAAGAGGTGGATGCAGTGATAATGTTTGCATTGGTTGTGATCTTTCAAAATTCCCTAGGTTCACGAACGGTCCCATTGGATTGGAAGGCAGAAAATGTAACTCTACTGTTCAAGAAAGGAGGGAGAGAGAAAACAGGGAACTACAGGCCAGTTAGCCTGACATCGGTCAGTGGGAAAATGCTGGAATCCATTATTAAGGGATGGTAACAAGGCACTTAGAAAATCAGGTTATGATTCGGCATAGTCAACATGGTTTTATGAAAATGAAATCGTATTTGACAAATTTATTATAGAGTTTTTTGAGGATGTAACTTGCAGGGTAGATAAAGTGGAACTAGTGGATATAGTATATCTGGATTTTCAAAAGGCGTTCGATAAGGTGCCACATAAAAGATTGTTACACAAGATAAAGGCACATGCAGTTGGCAGTAATGTATTAGAGGATTGGTTAATGGACAGAAAACAGGTCATTTTCAGATTGGCAAGCTATAACTAGTGGGATGTCACAAGGATCAGTATTTCGGCCTCAGCTATTTACAATCAATATTAATGACTTAGATAAGGGACTGAGTGCAATGTATCCACGTTTGCCGATGATACAAAGCTAGATAGAAAAGTAAGCTGTCAGGAGGATGCAATGAGCCTGCAAAGGGATATAGACAGATTAAATGAGTGGGAAATAAGGTGGCAGATGGAGTATAATGTTCGGAAATGTGAGGTTATTCACCTTGGTAAGAAGAATATTTTAAAATGTCCAGCATTTTCTGTTTTTATTCCAGATTCCAGCATCTGCAGTATTTTGCTTTTGTAAGAATATCTTTAAATGTTGGTGTTCAGAAAATTTAGGTGTCCTAGTCCAAGAAACACAGAGAATTAGCATGCAGGTACATGGCGCCACCATCAGCACCGTGCAGACAAGCAGCGGGCAAGGGAGGCAGCAGCCATGATTCGATCATTCTGCGCCAGACCAGTGTGCCCGCCATCTTCACCGGCCTGAATTAGGATTGAGGTTGGCTGCTTGGGGACAAGGGATATCCCGTGTCTACTTGGCTGCTCACTCCACGGCGGAACCCCAGGACAGCGCCAGAGCATGCATACAATGATGCTCATTGTGCCATGAGGTGCATCATCGAGCAGTGCATAGGCATCCTTAAGCAGAGATTCCGGTGCCTGGACCGCTCTGGTGACACATTGCAGTACTCTCCTCAATGGGTCTCCATAATTGTCGTGATCTGCTGCATGCTACACAACCTGGCCATCATGAGGCGACAGCCGCTGGAGGTCGAGCCAGCAATATCACCTGAGGAGGAGGAGGAAGAGGAGGAGGCGCAGGAGGAGGAGGAGAAGGATCCCCGTCGCCCCAGAGCTAGGAGGAGTCAACCCATCGCCACCCTGGAAGGGCCCGGTGCTGACTGGCCAGCACCCTCCTGGGAGGGTGCGTCCTCACATATATGGAGGTATCCGACACCTCTCCTGCAATCTTCCTCCATGGATTATGTACTGGCGGTCTGCCAGGTCTCCCCACGTCAGGAAACATTCTTCTTCTTCTGTCCTCCACACCGTCCATCAGTGTCTCCAGCTCCATATCAGTGAACCTGCTGGCTCTCCTTGCACCTCTTACACCAGCCATCCTTCCAACCTCCCTCCCCCCTCAGGGCCTTGCTGCAAAACCTGTTTTTTAAAAAGGCCAGGGAACAGCTGGCTCATTAGAAACCCTTACCTGCATGCTGAATATCTCAGCGGTGACAACGCTCAAATTTAAGACAGCCACACTGCTGAAAAATCCACTTTGGAAGGATTCATTAGTGCTGGAACCCATTTGTTCACTTTTGCAGCTGAACATGCGGTGGCCCAGCCACGAAAAAATTTCAGCACTAATGGCCACAAAAAGGTACGGGGAGCACCAGCTTTCCAGCGGTACTGAATTTCGGGCCCAATGATTCTATCACTTCCATCCTGGAAATAATGGGCTCCAAGCTCCACGCAAAGCTCCGTGCAATGTTCGAGCCAGACTCCTCCCTGCTCGATGACATTGACAAGAGGCTCTCTGGCAGGCCTGCCATTGGAACAAGTATTTCTGTGTGCATGCCCATCACCTTTCTTCTGAAGACTGCCTCATTGAAATCCTGTGCAACAGAACATGTGTGCGAATTAACCCGCCAGCGAGCTGGCAACTGAGCTACCCTCTTCCTCGTGCCCGGTGACTCACCATGTGCAAATCCCATCTCTATACCACCCTCTAAACTTCACACAGTGCTATTTTCTGAGCTGGTGCCTGGGAGTGTTAGATCGAGTGACGGTGCCTCTTTTTCTCCATCACACTCCTCCTTTTGTTGCTCAGGGATTGGCTGAGCTGCTGGTAGTTCTAGGTTATCTGAAGGGAAAAAGGCACATAGGTCAGGTTGTGGTGAAGGGAGGGGGAAAGCAAGATTTATGTAGACACCATCAGCAGCTTATAAGTGAGAAGAGATTGAGGGATGAGTGGAAAGTGGAATGTGAGAAGAAATTTTAGGTATGAGCATAAAGAACTCAGCAATGGATTCAACCTCGCTGCTCACCACAGCCTTAGCAACAGAACCTCCAATTATCTCCAGCATGGTCTCCTCCCTGCCTGTCTGTTGCTGCTCATGATAGTTGTGAGCCACCTTGGCCTCAAAGATAAAGGGAAGTGTGTCAGAGAGTGTGGTGCAATGTGTTTGGGTGATGTGCCTATCATAGTTGAATAGTTGATATTGTGTGCAAGGTGTGAAATGTGGGTGTGAGGCTTGCAACAGTGGTAAGTATGTGAGGGTGAGGTGAAACTATGATTGTGAGGTATGAGTCGTAATTGTTAGAGATTATTGGTAGGAGACTGATGGGGGTGTGGTGTATTGAGCAGTGTGTGAGGCTAGTGCTGCAGTTGGTGGGATATGGCATCTGAAGACGCATTCACTCACCTTGACCACATGTGTGATAGAAACATAGAAAATAGGTGCAGGATTAGGCCATTCGGCCCTTCGAGCCTACACCACTATTCAATATGATCATGGCTGATCATGCAATTTCAGTACCCCATTCCTGCTTTCGCTTCATACCCCTTGATCCCTTTAACCGTAAGGGCCATATCTAACTCCCTTTTGAATATATTTAACAAACTGGCCTCAACAACTTTCTGTGGTAGAGAATTCCACAGGTTCACAATTCTCTGAGTGAAGAAGTTTTTCCTCATCTCGGTCTTAAATGGCTTACCCCTTATCCTTAGACTGTGATCCCTGGTTCTGGACTTCCCCAACGTCGGGAACATTCTTCCTGCATCTAACCTGTCCAATCCTGTCAGAATGTTATATGTTTTTATGAGATCCCCTCTCATTCTTCTAAATTACAGTGAATATAAGCCTAGTCAATCCAGTCTTTCTTCATATGTCAGTCCTGCCATCCCTGGAATCAGTCTGATGAACCTTCGCTGCACTCCCTCAATAGCAAGAATGTCCTTCCTCAGATTAGGAGATCAAAACTGTACACAATATTCAAGGTGGGGCCTCACCAAGGCCCTGTACAACTGCAGTAAGGCCTCCTGCTCCTATACTCAATTCCTCTCGCTTTGAAGGCCAATATGCCATTTGCCTTCTTCACCGCCTGCTGTAGCTGCATGACAACTTTAAATGACTGATGTACCATGACACCCAGGTCTCGTTGCACCTCCCCTTTTCCTAATCTGTCACCATTCAGATAATATTCTGCCTTCCTGTTATTAAACTTCTTGTGGCACTAGATCCTAGGGCCAATACTCGTGGCACTGATGGCTTGAGCTATTTCCTCCCACTGACTTGTGTCATTCTGTCTCGAAGGCCTCCTGCCCTCCCATGGGTAGAGGATCTGATATCTTCTGTGCACCCTCAAGACCAAGGTCGCCAGTGCCGCATCTGAGAAGCACTGTGCCCTTTCTCTTCCCTGTTGTGACATGGCTGCATCCCCAGTGACTTCTGCATCAAAGCACCTCCCCTTTATGAAGTGCAAAGAGCCTAGGCAAAATTTTATATCCAGTAGACTGCACCCGATATTGGCCCCCCTCTTGAGTGCTAAGCCAACCAGCTGTGCCTTTAGCACTGAGCTCAGTGCTCCAATCACGTAAATGAGCAGGCATCACAAATTTTGTGTGCTGCCTGCACCACTTTGAACGGGGTGCGAGGGTGTGGGGGGCGGGGTGGGGATGGGGAGGGGGGTAGATCACACTTTAGAATTCCCTACCTGTTTTCTGGCCTAATCCAATTTCACCCCCTGTATCTTTAGTCATCCAGGGAGCTCTAGCTTTGTATGTCCTTCAATCCCCCATCATCGGAATGTGTCTAGTCTGTGCCCAATCTATCTCCTCTTTGAAGGTCTCCCATTACTCACTTACTGCATACCTGCCAATCTTTGATTCCAATTCTCCAGGGCCAGATCCTTTTTCAACTCTCGTTGAATATTTTCGCGTTTGATTATTCCATGTCCTTTTCCATAACTACTCTAAACCTAATAATATTGTGATCACTATTTCCCAAATGCTTTCCCACTGCAACATGCTCCAGTTGCCCTACATCATTCCCCAGCTCTAGATTCAGCACTGCTTCCTTCCCTGTTGGGCTGGAAACATATTGATCAAGAAAGTTCTCTTGCACACTTTTCAGGAATTCCTCCCCTTTTCGTCCTTACCGCAGTAAAGATGAGGATCACTTTACATAGCGCGAGTGAGGGTTGCTTCCACCATGATTTACTGGATAGGTTTAGGAAGTGAAGTTTTGGATGTGCAAGTATGCCAATTTCGCAAAAGGGTCCTGATTCATGTGCAGGACTCTTATTGGCATATTGTTTGCATTTGTTTTAGGCAGCCAAATTAGTCAAATTGTTGTGATTTTTTTTTTACTGTAGTCTCAGAATATTCCTTTCACTGCAGTCGGCTTCTCGAGGGGCAATGCTTCTAATTAGACATTCAAAATATTACACTTCCTTAAATAAGATTGAGAACAAAGAACATTTAAAATTTCATTTTCTTACACTTAGTGCGGAATCATTATGATACAAAATCCAGATGAAGACAGATTCAGATAAATTGGTGAATCAGAACTAAATGCTCACCTGATTTAGTCAAATGCAGTCTATTCAATAACTGCTTCTGGCCTGTGTAATTTATGACTGTCCTGCACATTTGGAAAGGAGGGGAAGTCGTGAATAGATATCACACAGAGATGGTCATTAACAGTGTTTAGATCTAATTGTTCTTTGAACTTGATTTTAAAAAAGTAATCATAGTCCTAAGGGTTTTAGCAATGCATCCAGCTTAATTACTATACATAAAGCATTTTTAATAACCCGGAGTCAAAAATTGTCACTGTATTTAATATAGCCAGTAAATCTATCTAATTTTTTCCTCCACTGAAATATGTTCTTAAGCTCCATTTCTACTGCAATTTAATCTGATTGACATGCTGAGATAAATGTGTGGTTTTCATTTTAATTCAGACAATGACATTATCTCTCTTTCAATTGTTTTATTTAAAGGAATGCAAAAACTATTTAAGGTCTTTAGTGATTTAAAAGGGTTATTAGAAAGATCTTCCTAATATTTTGCCGGAAAGGTGTCAGCCTTGACTCAGAGGAAGCACTCTTACCATTGCATCAGAAGGTTGTGAGTTCAAACTTTTGAGGGGGCACAGAAGAGGTTTACTGGAAAAGCAAAATACTGCAGGTACTGGAATCTGAAATAAAAACAGGGAATGCTGGAAATCTCAATGGGTCAGGCAGCATCTGTGGAGAGAAAAACAGAGTTAATGTTTCGGGTCAACGACCCTTCGTCAGAACTGCCGAATGTTCAAAAAGAGCTCATTCTTAAGCACTGAAAAGGGGAGGGGAAGAAAGAACAAAAGGGAAGGTCTGTGATAGGGTGGAAGGGGGATAATGGCCGAATTGAAATGTTAATGACAGAAGTTAGAAAAAGATTAATCTGGATAGGGTGTGAATGGCGTAGTAATGACCAGCTGCCATTAGGGGCAAAGAGAAAAAAAAGGAGAAGAAAGAAGAAAAAAACCATAAGATGCGGGGTGGGGAGGGGATAGGAAAGGGAGCCAAAGGTGACCAGAGGTTATGCTCTGAAATTGTTGAACTCGATGTTGAGTCCAGAAGGCTGTAAAGTGCCTAAACGAAAGATGAGGCGCTGTTCGTCAAGCTTGCGTTGAGCTTCATTGGAACAGTAGAGAAGTCCGAGGATGGAGAGATCAGAGTGGGAGTGGAGTGGAAAGTTAAAGTGACAGGCGACTGGAAGCTCAGGGTCACAATTATGGACTGAATGGAGGTGTTCAGCAAAGCGGTCACCCAATCTATGCTTGATCTCCCCAATGTAGAGGAGACCACATTGTGAGCAGCAAATACAGTATACTAAGTTGAAAGAAGTACAAGTAAATCACTATTTCACCTGGAAGGAGTATTTGAGGCCCTGGATAGAGTAGGGAGGGAGGCGGTAAAAGGGCAGGTGTTGCATCTCCTGCGCTTACACGGCAAGGTGACGTGGGAAGGGGTGCTGGGGGTGACTGCGGAATGGACCAAGGTGTCGCGGAGGGAGCAGTCCCTTCAGAATGCTGAGAAGGGAGGGGAGGGGACGATGTGATTGGTGGTGGGATCATGCTGAGGTGGTGGAAATGATAGAGGATGATCCATTGAACGTGGAGGCTCGTGGGGTGAAAGGTGAGGACAAGGAGAACCCTGCCATGGTTCTGAGAGAGAGGGGAAGGGGTGAGAGTAGAGGTGCAGGAAATAGAACGGACACGGTCGAGGGCCATGTTAACCACGGTGGAGGGAAATCCTCTGTTAAAGAAAAAGGAAGACATGTCAGAGGCAGTAGTGTGAAAGGTGGCATCATCAGAGCAGATGCGACGGAGACGGAGCAACTGGGAGAACGGAATGGAGTCATTAAAGGATGCGGGGTGGGAGGAAGTATAGTCCAGGTAGCTGTGGGAGTCAGTGGGCTTATAGTGGATACTGGTCAAAAGCCTATCCCCAGAAATGGAGACAAAGAAGTCAAGGAAGGGAAGGGAAGAGTCGGAGATAGACCATGTGAAGGTGAGGGAAGGGTGAAAATTTTTAAGTTCAGGGCGAGAGCAGGAAATGGCACCGATACAGTCATCTAGATTTACTAGAATGGTTCCAGGGATGAGAGACTTCAGTTACGTGGATCAACTGGAGAAGCTGTGGTTGTTCTCCTTAGAGCAGAGAAGGCTAAGAGGAGATTAGATTGAGGTGTTTAAAAGCATGTAGGGGTTAGATAGAGTGAATAAAGAGAAACTGTTTCCAATGGCTGAAGGGTTGATAACCAAAGGGTGCAGGTTTAAGATGATTGGAAGAAGAACCAGATGCAACGTGAGGAAAACCCTTTTTCGCAATGAGTGGTTGGAATTTGGAATGTACTGCCTGATCGGGTGATGGAAACAGATTCAATGATAGCCTTCAAAAGGGAATTGGACAAATATTTGAAGGAGAAAAAATTGCAGGGATATGGGGAAAGAGTGGGGGACTGGGACAAACTGGATTGCTCTTCGAAAGAGCAGACTCGATGGGCTGAGTGGCCTCCTTCTATACTGTACTGTTCTATGATTCTATGATTCAAGCCCCACTCCAGAAACTTGAGCACATAATCGAGGTTCACACTTCAGTGCAGTACTGAGGGAGCACTGTCAGAGATGCCATATTTTGAAGGAGACATTAAATCGAGGCTCTGTCTTCCACTTCAGGTGGATGTAAAAGATCCCATAGCATTTTTTGAATGCCAAACTTTACTAATTGGCCAGAAAAAGCATCAAACCTCAGGACTGGGAGAAATTTAGAATTCAGCAGAGGAGGACAAAGATTTAATTAGGAGGGGGAAAATAAAGTATGAGAGAAAGCATGTTGGGAACTTAAAAACTGACTGCAAAAGCTTCTATAGATATGTGAAGAGAAAAAGATTAGTGAAGACAAACATAGGTCCCTTGCAGTCAGATTCAGATGAATTTATAATGGGGAACAAAGAAATGGCAGACCAGTTGAACAAATACTTTGGTTCTGTCTTCACGAAGGAAGACACAAATAACCTTCCGGAAATACTAGGAGACCGAGGGTCTAGTGAGAAGGAGGAACTGAAGGAAATCCTTATTAGGTGGGAAATTGTGTTAGGGAAAGTGATGGGATTGAAGGCCGATAAATCCCCAGCGCCTGATAGTCTGCATGCCAGAGTACTTAAGGAAGTGGCCCTAGAAATAGTGGATGCATTGGTGATCATTTTCCAACAATCTATCGACTCTGGATCAATTCCTATGGACTGGCGGTTAGCTAATGTAATGCCACTTTTAAGAAAGGAGGGAGAGAGAAAACGGGTAATTATCGACCGGTTAGCCTGACATTAGTAGTGGGGAAAATGTTGGAATCAATTATTAAAGATGAAATAGAGCACATTTGGAAAGCAATGACAGGATTGGTCCACGTCAGTATGGATTTATGAAAGGGAAATCATGCTTGACAAATCTTCGAGAATTTTTTGAGGATGTAAATGGTAGAGTGGACAAGGGAGAACCAGTGGATGTGGTGTATTTGGACTTTCAAAAGGCTTTTGACAAGGTCCCATACAAGAGATTGGTGTGCAAAATTAAAGCACATGGTATGGGGGGTAATGTACTGACGTGGATAGAGAACTGCTTGGCAGACAGGAAGCAGAGAGTCGGGATAAACGGGATTTTCAGAATGGCAGGCAGTGACTAGTGGGGTGCCGCAGGGCTCAGCACTGGGACCCCAGCTATTTACTATATACATTAATGATTTAAATGAAGGAATTGAGTGTAATATCTCCAAGTTTGCAGGTGACACTAAGTTGGGTGGCGGTGTGAGCTGTGAGGAGGACACTAAGAGGCTGCAGTGGCTTGTCACATGGACCTTGAGATCCAATTGTGTTAATTACAATTACTTTCATCCACTCATTATTTCTGTAACATCTGATAATATAGCAGTGTTATTATTCAACTGAAATTAAGTTTGGCCATTTGTTCCTGTACATTAGTTTATGGAAGATGTTTTATTTCTTCTGTTGATATCATGGCCAACATCAATTGGCCATGATATCAATGCTCAATTCAAGTGATGCCTGATGTATGACACCCTCATTGATCAATCAAATTTGTTAAGTAATCACTGCAAGATTAATGGAATTTGTTCTTTAATTTATGACTAGGAAGTGTCACAGCTGTACATAAGATTTTACTGTTGTGTGATTAAGTTTTTGAGGGCTATAAGTGATGCAGTGGAGATTCACATTAACAACAATTGGAAACAATAGGAGGGCAGGCAGAATCTGAGGAGAGAGAAGAGTTAAAGATTTGTTGTGGAGCCGTCATCAAATCACATTAAATGGCCCAGATTTTCCTGCAGCAACGAGTTCGGGTACTTAGACTATAAATTTAACTGTCTAACACGCTTATCTCGGTGTCGATAAGTTTCCTGCCTTAGTAATTGAAATATGCCACAGTGAGAATAGCGGCGAATTGGAAGCGGTGTGGCCATTATTTCTATGAAATTCTACGAATAGCAATTTTAAGTTTTAAAAATTGTCTTTTAATGCAAATCTGAAGTATGGCACTCATCCAAAGTGCTCCTCCCACCAGGCCGTTCTCTGCTCGGTGGAATTGGTCCTCCGGCCTCCTTTCAGGTCACGTCATGAATTTGAGTACAGAGATTCCACAGGTGTGCTCAACCTATTCTCCAGCTTCAGTCCTGCTCATGTTTAATAGTTTGAGCGATTAAAAAAAAATCTATTAGCTTTAAAACACATCACTACCAGGCCATTAGTAGCAATATTTTTTAAATCTACGTGGCAGTGCACGCAAAATGGCGATAATTCAGCAAAATCGCTTTTGCTATTGTTTTAACTGGCAGAGCAGAGCTATGAAAATCAGCGTCCATCTGTTTTTCGACACAGGGTAACAGCAAAACTGCACTAAGGTCACAGGAAAATAGGTGATATCATAAGTCATGGCGTAAGTCACTTAGTGCATAATTTCCGCATTCTTTTGCGCTGTTCAAGGATCCCGGTGATGTAAATGTAACTTATAATGAAGCAAATCTTTCGGAAAATCTGAGCCACTTTTTTGACAGCTGCAGGTAACCAAAGTTGTGTTGTGCTGTGTTAGCGCGAATGTTTTCCTGGAAGAATCACTCGACACTCTGGGTCGGTTCCAACATCAAAATGACCTTTATTATGCCGGTGAGGAGAGAGCCTCTGGTCCAACTCCAGGCACTCCACTCCACCGAACAAAGAAATGCATCGATATTTATATGTTTTACAATAATTCATTACAATTACTCAGCCCATGTCAGCTGGACACAATCCAATCATAACGACTATAAATTACAAATCGATTCCACTGGGCCAATGGAATTGGCCCCCAGGCACCAGGGGACTGCGTGATCATCTCATGTTTAGCTGGGGCTTACTCATGCCCTCGTGATATTCTCCAGACCCCCTTATCTCTACTGTCCTTGGGTTCTGCTTGCGCCTAACCTCCTTATCCTTACACAGTCACAGGAATTTCTTTGTTCAGTATTCTGCTAGGACATCTTGTCTGTGATTTGTTGATTAAGGACGTTCTGCTGAGCTCGCCCTTTCCAGTGTTCCTGTACGTGGAACTGCAGTGTCATCAGCTGCCCAAAAATGTAGTCAAGCTAACTGTTAGCTGAATTCCCTGAGTGCTTTGCGGAATCCCTGGCAGCCATTTTATATCTGGCTACCATTTTACACATACATACATGCATACATATATTCAGCAGGTGCCTTTGCCTTTGAAAGTGCCCTCCAACATGTGGTATTGAGCATCTAATTTTCAGAATAGCAGTTTCTTTGTTGGGTACCTAAAAACAACATTGACAGAGAAAAATATATTTGTAGAGGGAAAATACTTTATGTACTTATATGCACAAAATCTCGGCAGTTCTGACAAGCATTTCAACACAGTAGTTGAATTTAAGTGAAAATGAGAACAATCACTGAATTGTAATTCATGTCAGTTTAGGAGACACATTGGACCTGAAATTCCGGTCTTGCCGGGTCCATGTGGAATACATATGGACCCGGTGAGGCCCCGCAAAAGACGGTTTTTGGCACGTGCGCATGCGCCAAAAACTGTCTTTTCCGATCTGTCAAGTTTTAGCTTGACAGATTCTCCACATCCCCGCAGCCAGGACATTTGCATTGGCGAGATTGCGCTATTTGCCCATCTCTTGCCCAGCGAATATCCTTAAAACGCTTGCTCCTAATAAAAGCAGGCACATAGCCTACTTTTACCAGAGTAAGAGTTTTAAAACATGTAAAAAACATATAAAAATAAAATTTAAAAACACATTTTTATGTTAAAAACCCTGCCCACTAAGGTAAGTTTATTTTAAACCCTAATTACAACACACACAAAAATCCGAAACATATATATTTTTTTCTAACACATTTCATTAACTTTAAGTTAAATTAATATAAATATGTGAGGTATATTTTTTATTTTTTATTTGTATTTAGGTGTTTGGTGGAGGGTGATTCTCATTCATAATAATGAGAACTCCTATTTACGGAGTTCCCATTATTATGAATGAGAATACTGTATCGTCATTGGCTATCTAGTGCCACGTGATTCCAGCTTCTCCCTCCGCATCTCCGAGACGTGAACGCGCTCCGATGCGCAGGAAGAGGAGGTCTCCGACTGGAATCGCTGGAAGGTGCAGAAGCAAAAGGTAGGTGTGGATATTTTTCTTACTTTCAGGTGACTCCTGCGGGAAGCCCAGAACCGGGATTTCAGGCCCAATATGGTGCCGTAGTGCTTTTTTGGAATATTAGAAACTGGCTTTATTTTTAAGCGATGAAACTGTATATCTAGATATAGCTCTTTTTAATAATATTTCTGTAGACAAATTAAGACCCCTTTATACCACAAATAATAAAGAAAATGTTGCATTTATATAGCTTTATTGTTGTCTTTCAGAGACATCACAAAGGATTTCATCTGAAATGAATGACTTTAAAGTGCAGTGACCTGCTTTATAGACAAAAACAGCTGACAAAATGCAATGAGATGAATCACCAGTTAATCAGTTTTTGGTAGTATTGATCAAGTGAAAAATGTTGCCCAGGAGACTTCCCTCTTCTTCTTCGAGTAATGTTTTGACTGTAAACAATTCTCTCCCTCAGTTTAAGTTCCCATCATTCCATACAACTGAGAGGACAGTTAAGTAACCTGTACCCAGCTACTACCAATGCCACTTCTGAACAGTTCATTAGGAAATAACCAGCATGCCTTCATTTCTCCCCACATAGACTCTGTGGATGTCCCAGGTGGCTTGTCATAAATCAGGAACTCACCTTGCAGGGAAATGCGGCATGGAGCATGTGACAGTTTATGATGATGCACCAACACGCTGTGCCACTAGGC
Source organism: Pristiophorus japonicus (assembly GCF_044704955.1). Lineage (NCBI taxonomy): Eukaryota > Metazoa > Chordata > Chondrichthyes > Pristiophoridae > Pristiophorus > Pristiophorus japonicus. Next base: position 466,103,427 of record NC_091977.1, on the reverse strand, counting down.
TGCTTGACTACCACAATTTCTAAGCATTTTATATTATCAAATATTAATCTGGTATTCTTGTTTGATTTCTCAGAATCTATTCTGTGCTGTTAGAATGAGTTTGCTTACATTTGAGGGTGCAATCTACTGGGTGTTTTAAAATGATCTCTCTCGCACTGCAGTGCAATCACTCATTTTCTAATTTAGTTTAATTAGTAAGGTATGAAATTTTATAGTCTGCCAGATTCCCCTAATCACAAGCCATCAGCATTCTGTGCATACCTTTATGGGTCATAATTTGTACGTATGTGCCATAACAGCCTTTTTCACCTCTGCTGAATTTTTAAAGTGGTATTTGGCCCATAATTTCAATAAATTCCTAAGTCATTTCCAAACTCTCAGTAAGTTACTGAAAATATGCCTCCCACCTCTGAATTTTTTTTTCCATCAACATAAATGCCTGTGCCAGTTTCCAGCAAAGTTGTTCATACTGAGTTGCTGTGCTCCAGGAACATTGGACCTCCATTTGCAACTGTTGATTCTTTATTGTGGATGATTGCATTGACATGGTCTTGGTGGAAACTTGGCTCATGGGTGACAAAACCTTGCTCCTTACTGAATCCTCCTCACCTGACTATACCTTCCACCACCTGCTCCTTTCCATCCCTTCTAAACTAAAGCAGTCACCAAATCTCACCTTTGAGTACCTCACCTTGTTTCACCCCTCTATCCTTGACTTTAAAATCCTCATGCACTACCACCCACCCAAGTTTATAACTGAGATAATCTTACTCCTTTCCTCGGTCAGCCTCTGTACTGATGACTGCTCATCCTCGATGATTTCAATTTCCATGTCAACTCACTCTGCACTTTCTTCTCTGAGTTTACTGCATCCTGTCCACCCTTAACCTCTCCCTCCATAAAACTCCTACACTCATATTCTCAGCTGCCTGCACCCCCTCCACCTTGCCATCTTACGTGGCCTCTCAATCACAAGGCCATCTCTGATCACCACGTATAAACCTCCTTCCAATTCAACTTCCTTCTGTGTCTGCCCCTGTACTAAACTCTCCCCCAAGTTACTCACAAATGTACTTTCAAACTCCCAACTGTCTCTCCTTAGGTTCTCTGTTTGTCAAATATTTCTGCAGCTATTAATATGCTCAATCATTCCCTTGCCTCCATGTTTGATGCCCTTGTCTCCAGCAAAACTCCTAGGGCTAGAAATTAATTTACTTACCCACACTTCATAGTGCCATGAAGTGGCGATGAAATGGAGGTGGCGGCTCTTTCATCAGCTGTTGGCAGGTCCTGCAACAGTCGCCATATTCCTCCCTTCCTTTGTGTTGCTGGTAACTGGCGGCACTCTGGAAAAGAATGGTGCCGTGGTGATGTCAATTAGTATGCAATGCCGACTTAACGTCACTAACCTGAACTTCGACCCGAGTGCTGAATTCAGTGCTGGGTCCTAAGAACGGCAGATTAATCTGGTGTGCAAGCAGGCTGACAGTGGCTAACAGTAGCAATGTCTGCAACTCTTAAAGGGACACACACATTATTCAGGTAAGTTTGAATTTAAGGGTTTGGACTCTGTTTTTTAAAATTTATTGAAGTGATGGCTTACTGCAATTGATGTGAAAAGTTTGTTAAGTGTGTAGCGAGTGCTGCTGGATGCTTGCAAGGGCTCAGATAGTAAATGAAGGTAGTAATCTCGGGATTGCTACCAGTGCCACGTGATAGTCAGAGTAGGAATCGCAGGATAGCGCAGATGAATACGTGGCTTGAGCAGTGGTGCAGCAGGGAGGGATTCAAATTCCTGGGGCATTGGGACCGGTTCTGGGGGAGGTGGGACCAGTACAAACCGGACGGTCTGCACCTGGGCAGGACTGGAACCAATGTCCTCGGGGGAGTGTTTGCTAGTGCTGTTGGGGAGGATTTAAACTAATATGGCAGGGGGATGGGAACCAATGCAGGGAGACAGAGGGAAACAAAAAGGAGCCAAAAGCAAAAGACAGAAAGGAGATGAGGAAAAGTGTAGGGCAGAGAAACCCAAGGCAAAGAACAAAAAGGGCCACTGTACAGCAAAATTCTAAAAGGACAAAGGGTGTTAATAAAACAAGCCTGAAGGCTTTGTGTCTTAATGCAAGGAGTATCCGCAATAAGGTGGATGAATTAATTGTGCAAATAGATGTTAACAAATATGATGTGATTGGGATTACGGAGACGTGGCTCCAGGATGATCAGGGCTGGGAACTCAACATTCAGGGGTATTCAACATTCAGGAAGGATAGAATAAAAGGAAAAGGAGGTGGGGTAGCATTGCTGGTTAAAGAGGAGATTAATGCAATAGTTAGGAAAGACATTAGCTTGGATGATGTGGAATCTATATGGGTAGAGCTGCAGAACACCAAAGGGCAAAAAACGTTAGTAGGAGTTGTGTACAGACCTCCAAACAGTAATAGGGATGTTGGGGAGGGCATCAAACAGGAAATTAGGGGTGCATGCAATAAAGGTGTAGCAGTTATAATGGGTGACTTTAATATGCACATAGATTGGGCTAGCCAAACTGGAAGCAATACGGTGGAGGAGGATTTCCTGGAGTGCATAAGGGATGGTTTTCTAGACCAATATGTTGAGGAACCAACTAGGGGGGAGGCCATCTTAGACTGGGTGTTGTGTAATGAGAGAGGATTAATTAGCAATCTCATTGTGCGAGGCCCCTTGGGGAAGAGTGACCATAATATGGTGGAATTCTGCATTAGGATGGAGAATGAAACAGTAAATTCAGAGACCATGGTCCAGAACTTAAAGAAGGGTAACTTTGAAGGTATGAGGCGAGAATTGGCTAGGATAGATTGGCGAATGATACTTAGGGGGTTGACTGTGGATGGGCAATGGCAGACATTTAGAGACCGCATGGATGAAGTACAACAATTGTACATTCCTGTCTGGCGTAAAAATAAAAAGGGGAAGGTGGCTCAACCGTGGCTATCTAGGGAAATCAGGGATAGTATTAAAGCCAAGGAAGTGGCATACAAATTGGCCAGAAATAGCAGCGAACCTGGGGACTGGGAGAAATTTAGAACTCAGCAGAGGAGGACAAAGGGTTTGATTAGGACAGGGAAAATGGAGTACGAGAAGAAGCTTGCAGGGAACATTAAGGCGGATTGCAAAAGTTTCTATAGGTATGTAAAGAGAAAAAGGTTGGTGAAGACAAACGTAGGTCCCCTGCAGTCAGAATCAGGGGAAGTCATAACGGGGAACAAAGAAATGGCGGATCAATTGAACAAGTACTTTGGTTCGGTATTCACTAAGGAGGATACAAACAACCTTCCGGATATAAAAGGGGTCAGAGGGTCTAGTAAGGAAGAGGAACTGAGGGAAATCTTTATTAGTCGGGAAATTGTGTTGGGGAAATTGATGGGATTGAAGGCAGATAAATCCCCAGGGCCTGATGGCCTGCATCCTAGAGTACTTAAGGAGGTGGCCTTGGAAATAGCGGATGCATTGACAGTCATTTTCCAACATTCCATTGACTCTGGATCAGTTCCTATGGAGTGGAGGGTAGCCAATGTAACCCCACTTTTTAAAAAAGGAGGGAGAGAGAAAACAGGGAATTATAGACCGGTCAGCCTGACCTCAGTAGTGGGTAAAATGATGGAATCAATTATTAAGGATGTCATAGCAGTGCATCTGGAAAATGGTGACATGATAGGTCCAAGTCAGCATGGATTTGTGAAAGGGAAATCATGCTTGACAAATCTTCTGGAATTTTTTGAGGATGTTTCCAGTAAAGTGGACAAAGGAGAACCAGTTGATGTGGTATATTTGGACTTTCAGAAGGCTTTCGACAAGGTCCCACACAAGAGATTAATGTGCAAAGTTAAAGCACATGGGATTGGGGGTAGTGTGCTGACGTGGATTGAGAACTGGTTGTCAGACAGGAAGCAAAGAGTAGGAGTAAACGGGTACTTTTCAGAATGGCAGGCAGTGACTAGTGGAGTGCCGCAAGGTTCTGTGCTGGGGCCCCAGCTGTTTACATTGTACATTAATGATTTAGACGAGGGGATTAAATGCAGTATCTCCAAATTTGCGGATGATACTAAGTTGGGTGGCAGTGTGAGCTGCGAGGAGGATGCTATTAGGCTGCAGAGTGACTTGGATAGGTTAGGTGAGTGGGCAAATGCATGGCAGATGAAGTATAATGTGGATAAATGTGAGGTTATCCACTTTGGTGGTAAAAACAGAGAGACAGACTATTATCTGAATGGTGACAGATTAGGAAAAGGGAAGGTGCAACGAGACCTGGGTGTCATGGTACATCAGTCATTGAAGGTTGGCATGCAGGTACAGCAGGCGGTTAAGAAAGCAAATGGCATGTTGGCCTTCATAGCGAGGGGATTTGAATACAGGGGCAGGGAGGTGTTGCTACAGTTGTACAGGGCCTTGGTGAGGCCACACCTGGAGTATTGTGTACAGTTTTGGTCTCCTAACTTGAGGAAGGACATTCTTGCTATTGAGGGAGTGCAGCGAAGGTTCACCAGACTGATTCCCGGGATGGCGGGACTGACCTATCAAGAAAGATTGGATCAATTGGGCTTGTATTCACTGGAGTTCAGAAGAATGAGAGGGGACCTCATAGAAACGTTTAAAATTCTGACGGGTTTAGACAGGTTAGATGCAGAAAGAATGTTCCCAATGTTGGGGAAGTCCAGAACCAGGGGTCACAGTCTGAGGATAAGGGGTAAGCCATTTAGGACCGAGATGAGGAGAAACTTCTTCACCCAGAGAGTGGTGAACCTGTGGAATTCTCTACCACAGAAAGTAGTTGAGGCCAATTCACTAAATATATTCAAAAGGGAGTTAGATGAAGTCCTTACTACTCGGGGGATCAAGGGTTATGGCGAGAAAGCAGGAAGGGGGTACTGAAGTTTCATGTTCAGCCATGAACTCATTGAATGGCGGTGCAGGCTAGAAGGGCTGAATGGCCTGCTCCTGCACCTATTTTCTATGTTTCTATGTTTCTATGTTGAGAAGAGAGAACATGCCGCAAATACTCAGCAGGTCACGTAACATCCATGCAGAGAAAAGCAGAGTTCACATCTCAGGTCAATATGCTGTCTGACCAACTGAGTATTTCCAGGAATTTATGCTGTCATTTCACATTTATAGCATCCGCCTGCAGAGGGAAGAGGAAGATGCAGAAGAGGAGGAAGCCAAAGAGAAGACATAAGATGGAAGGATGCATCCCAGACAGTCGCTTTGTGGCCCGGATATCTGGGATGAAATCATCTGCCTGCAGTCCCACTAGCTGGGCAGGCTGTCTTTCTTGGGTGTATGAAATGAGGAAGGCACAAGGGTGGCATTGTGCTGATGGAAGGGCAGGAAAGCAAGAGGTGCATGCCAAAAGGAGGATAATGTATGCAGATACCCACTTCTTGTATCCTTTCATCACCATCGCTGGCCAAGGGCACAGCCATGCCCCTGCCAAGAATGGCCAGAACCATCTCCTCCAAGGGGGTGCGGTGCGGCTAGGAATGGGAGATGTGCCTCGTAATTGGTGCAGATTGTTGGTTGCTGAGTGATTGAGGGTTGTGCATTGAACAGTGTGTGAGGCTAGAAATACAGTTGGTAGGAGACAGCTTTTCAAGATGTATTCACTGACCTTGACTCGTGGTCTGAGGTTATGAATCTTCTTTGGGTACTGGAGCCTAGTGGTGGGGGTGACACAGCTGGCAGTAACGGCCTTAGTGATGTACTCCCACATTTTCTGGAGGGCCTCCTTGCCCCTGTGGCTAGAGGATCTGTCCAGCAGTGTTGGCCCCCTGCACAAAGCTGGAGTGCTGCATGTGAGATCCTTGGTGCCCCTTCCCTGACTTGCTGAGCTATTTGTGTTAGAAACATAGAAAATAGGTGCAGGAGTAGGCCATTCGGCCCTTCGAGCCTGCACCACCTTAGTGCTGAGGCAGTTTTCCCATTTGTTGAGGTTAAAGCCCCGTTTTAGGATGTTAACTTTTAAAATTTTGATAAGTTAGCGCCAGGCATAAATGATTGATAACTTCTGCTAGATTAGTATTGCGCACCCCAGGAAGGAAGAGGGGTGGTAAATGAGGTACTAATGACCTCAGAGGGGTGCGGCAGGGGGGCTAATAGCAGAGCACTACCGAATTTCAGGTGACTTGTATTCAGCAACCGTCCTTCAATCCTTGACACTGGCTGATTCCAGCTCTTAAAGGGGAGGTTATATTAAGCTGTACCTGCTCATTTTCAGAAATACTGCATTTGAGGGAGAGCTGTGAGCTAGTGCACCTACTTTCTGGGATGGCTACTGCAAATCCTGCTGGAAGGGAGAGGGCAAGGCTATTCAATGATGTGGCATTGGAGGCATTGGTGGGGGCAGTGGAGAACGGAGGGATGCGCTGTTTCCCATATCTGAAAGGAGTCCATTGCCACAGGTCTTCAGGGCCATGTGGAGACAAGTGGCCGAGGAGGTATCGGCCAACATTGTAGTCGATCGAACCCTCACACAATGCCAGAAGAAGTTCAACAACCTTCAGCCGGGTGCTCAAGATAAGTACATACTTCCAAAACTCCGACATACCAGCTTCTTAACCTCTGTCTGTGCACACTACGTAAAGCACCTCTCCCCCACCACTCACCCACCAAACATCTGCACCTACTCAAACAAAGGAGGTGGCCTTGGAAATAGCAGATGCATTGACAGTATTTTCCAACATTCCATAGACTCTGGATCAGTTCCTATGGAGTGGAAGGTAGCCAATGTAACCCCACTTTTTAAAAAAGGAGGGAGAGAGAAAACAGGTCAGCCTGACATCGGTAGTGGGTAAAATGATGGAATCAATTATTAAGGATGTCATAGCAGCGCATTTGGAAAGAGATGACATGATAGGTCCAAGTCAGCATGGATTTGTGAAAGGGAAATCATGCTTGCCAAATGTTCTGGAATTTTTTGAGGATGTTTCCAGTAGAGTGGACAAGGGAGAACCAGTTGATATGGTGTATTTGGACTTTCAGAAGGCTTTCGACAAGGTCCCACACAAGAGATTAATGTGCAAAGTTAAAGCACATGGGATTGGCGGTAGTGTGCTGACGTGGATTGAGAACTGGTTGGCAGACAGGAAGCAAAGAGTAGGAGTAAATGGGTACTTTTCAGAATGGCAGGCAGTGACTAGTGGGGTACCGCAAGGTTCTGTGCTGGGGCCCCAGCTGTTTACATTGTACGTTAATGATTTAGACGAGGGGCTTAAATGTAGTATCTCCAAATTTGCGGATGACACTAAGTTGGGTGGCAGTGTGAGCTGCGAGGAGGATGCTATGAGGCTGCAGAGTGACTTGGATAGGTGAGGTGAGTGGGCAAATGCATGGCAGATGAAGTATAATGTGGATAAATGTGAGGTTATCCACTTTGGTGGTAAAAACAGAGAGACAGACTATTATCTGAATGGTGACAGATTAGGAAAAGGGAAGGTGCAACGAGACCTGGGTGTCATGGTACATCAGTCATTGAAGGTTGGCATGCAGGTACAGCAGGCGGTTAAGAAAGCAAATGGCATGTTGGCCTTCATAGCGAGGGGATTTGAGTACAGGGGCAGGGAGGTGTTACTACAGTTGTACAGGGCCTTGGTGAGGCCCAAACTAAACTTCCCTCAAAGTTTCTCTCTACCCTCGCACTGAACCTGCTTATTTCTCTAGTTTCTCGTCTCCCTCCCCTCATGCCTTCTCTGAGCCATTTTGTCCATGATACCTACTACCTGTTCACTCAGCATCATTCCCCCTCAACTGCTGACCACTCATCGTCCCTGGCCCCTCCATTAGCTGACATTGCAAATGGTTCCCTCTCCTCAGCTATTGTCACCCTCCTTTTTAAAACGGCCGTCATAACCCACTCCTCAAAAAAAACACCCATGGCTCTCTGACCTTGCCATCTACTACCTCATCTAGTGGGCTGCTTTGTCCTGGATGGTGTCGAGCTCCTTGAGTGTTGTTGGAGCTGCACTCATCCAGGCACATATGGATTAAGTTGGATTGGAAAGTTTGCTTTGGTGGCTTTCATTTCAGCATTGTGGCCAAGAGGACGCTGTGATGGTCAGTAACAGAGGGAAGGTAAGCTGTAGGTCAAATGTTGATAGGGGAATTGGAGTTGTGTTCACTGGTACCACAGGCAGATGATTCGATCCCGGATATCCCGGCCAGAATAGCGCTGTCTAGGTTGCCTCCTTCCTTCCGGTTATTCCTTTTCTGCTTCTTCCTTTTCTACCTCTTCCTCCTCCTCCTCCCTCTGCTTGTCCCAACTTGTCCCCTTTTCTGCCTCTGCTCTATCTCCATGTAATGCTGTAGCACAAGGGGGGCTGCAGCAACAGCCAACAGGACTGGGAGCAAGTGGTTTTCTCAGGGGCCTTCCTTTAAGGGCCAAGGCCTGCAAACATCCAGCAGCACTCTGCAATCCCTGCACATTTCACCAACTTTTTAAATGTCTTACACCAAGCCACTACTCCAATAAAATGTAAAGAGACCAGTACAACTTACCTGAAAGTTGAGTGTGTCCTTTTAAGCAGCATTGGTAGTAGATCCATCGTACAACTTCACTTATGTTCTGCTGTGCATGCTTTGGAGAGGGCGTTAAAAGAAGCGGCATTGTCCAAAATTCCAGAATGTGTGCCAATTCTGCACGTTGATTGACGTCACGAGCTGACTCACTTCCATATCTGGAGCAATGGCAGGTAACGGCAGTGCTGCTGACCTGCCCAAAATAATGGCTGCAGCATTCCATGCTGGAAGTGGCCGGGTGCGAGGCGGCCACAGTCTTTCAACCAAACCAGCCTAACGGCCAGCGCAAATGGACCAAATTTCACGGCCATTTCCTTTAGCCTCCCTCTCCCCCCCCGCTCTCCCCGCTAAATCGCTTGCTAATGATTGTATCCCCCTCCACGGTACTTTCTCAGCATGAACTGGAATGTTTGACCTCAACAACCCCTATTTAAAAAAGGAGACAGACAAAAAGCAGGAAACTATAGACCAGTTAGCCTAACATCTGTGGTTGGGAAAATGTTGGAGTCCATTATTAAAGAAGCAGTAGCAGGACATTTGGAAAAGAAAATTCGGTCCGCAGGGTCAGCATGGATTTATGAAGGGGAAATCATGTTTGACAAATTTGCTGGAGTTCTTTGAGGATGTAACGAACAGGGTGGATAAAAGGGAACCAGTGGATGTGGTGTATTTGGACTTCCAGAAGGCATTTGACAAGGTGCCACATAAAAGGTTACTGCACAAGATAAAAGTTCACGGGGGTAATATATTAGCATGGATAGAGGATTGGCTAACTAACAGAAAACAGAGAGTCGAGATAAATGGTTCATTCTTGGGTTGGCAATCAGTAACTAGTGGGGTGCCAGAGGGATCAGTGCTGGGACCCCAACTATTTACAATATATGTTAACGACATGGAAGAAGGGACTCAATGTAATGTAGCCAAGTTTGCTGACGATACAAAGATGGGAGGAAAAGCAATGTGTGAGGAGGACACAAAAAATCTGCAAAAGGACTATGGACTACATTTTCCACTTTTGTGTTTATCGCCCAAAAATGGGCATTATTTCCGGTGTGGGCAGTAAAAATCTGTATTCAGTTCGCCGGCTTCTCGCCCATTCTCAAAGCAACTAGTCTCCATTTTTTTAAATGGGCGTTACCGCAAGCGATATGAAGGTAGCGTTAAATCTCGCTGACTTTCTGCCATTAAGTGTCGCCGTCCTTAGCAATGGCATGGCAACGCTCGATTCCCGTGATTCAGGAGGTCAAGGGTCATCATAACATGTGCAGAAGAGAAGACAGAGAGAGAGGGAGCTCAGAGGGACTGAAGGCGTGTCTGGGTGTGGTGTGGCTGCTTTGGGAGAAAGGAGGAAGACTTCAGAGCTTCACAGCAAGTAGGCAAACAAAAATTAGTTGTTACCAGCCACATATTTGCCCGAATTTAGCCTATAATGGAGGGAGAGGAGGAGGCATCACAGCACGTTGTGAAGACTGACGCTGGAAAGAGCAGTGAGGTGGGAGAGGAGCTCATTGGAGGGCGCAAAAGAGCCAGGAGTTTCTCGGACGAGGCAAATGCCTCCCTTCTGCAGGAGGTCGAGTCACGCTGGGTTGATTTGACATAGGGAGGGCATGGGAAGCCGACCCCAAAGGCCTACCAGAAGATATGGACTGAGATAGCAGAGGTGGTCTCGTCGGCGACCAACGAGGTTCGTGAGGGAAATCAATGCAGCAAACGATGGAACGACCTTGTGGGATCTGCAAGAGTAAGTATTACATTGATTTACATGTAATTATGTATTTATATAATTTGATTTGTAACAGTCATGAGTGACTATCAGCAGATGTGAGGTCTTTCACTTTTACCAGGAATGTTTTACTCAAAGCCTGCAGTCACAGTGCACGCCTTTAGGTAAAGAATGCTAATTATCATAATAATCATGATTACATTTATGTGTTGTATCAGTCTCTGTGACAGAAACTAGCAATGATATCACGCAATGATCTCATGCCATGTCATCCTGTCACATTTTACTGAAGAAGCTACCGATGATGAGGTCCGTGCAGAGGCGAACGGGTGGGGGGCCACCAGTCACCAGCGACCTCACTGAGATGGAGGAACAGTTTCTCGCACTCATGGGGAAGCACACCCGGACAGCCACGGAAGCATCTGCAGACACTGAAGAGATGCCACATGAGTAAAGCTTACACCATTGTGTAATGTAAAGTCAATAGATGCTCCACCCACTCATATCCGACCAGTCATATATGATAGATGATTTCTAAAATTGTCATAGAAATAATGCTGGCCTAATGAAAATCATTGCAATGCTAATGCATTGATGGTCATGAAATGTGATGTCTGTGATGATTTTGATAGCGGTGGTGCTTTTGTTGTGCATATGCTGTGTGTAGCGCTGGACTCAGCTTGTGACCCTAGCACCCCCTTCTCCTCTAATAACCTAATTTGTGTGTTGCAGCTCAGCCAGGAGCATGACCCCAGGTAAGACCACAGAGGCCAGAGATGGGGGCGCGGGGTCCGACTCTCCAGACGATCCTACATGTGGTGCTGAGGAGCTCCAATTCTCGCCCATCAACCCGCTGAGGAACTTGCATCACTACGTTCCAGAAGCCATTCCACCCTAAGGCCATCTAGTTGTCCTCTGGTCATTCCCGCCTCCACTCTGGAGGTACCGGCCCCAAGCACCTCACCACAGGGCACCCCATTTGTCCCCAGGGCGGTTCCGAACCCACGGAGGCCTCGTGGACCCAGCAAATCTGTTCCACGAGCTCCACATGAGAGCGGAGAGATGGTACAGTTGTCCAGGAGGACTGTAGACATTGGTGACCAGCTCATCGAAGCATTGGGGGACATATTCCGACAGCTGGCCACCATGACTGAGTACATTCTGCAGATGGCGGGGGCCCTGGATGCGATAGCCAGAAACACTGCTGGCACAGGCCTCCCAGTTGTCCCTGAGCGCAGCAGTCCACCCCTAGGTTCTGAGCAAGGACCAAGATCCTGCTTCTCCATCAGAGAACGTTGCCCCTCCGGCACCCCCCGCTCCGGTACCCGTGCAACCACCGCATCTGCCTTCATCCTCCACAATGAGGCACCGTCTGAGGAACTCCTTGGCCAGGCGCTGTGGAGCAAGGCGGGGAAGGTGTAGAGGTTAGGAGAAGAAGGGGACGGGGGAAGGAAAGTGAGATGTATGTCTGCAAGTGATGGCGGTATTATATCTCCATCTGGGTGTATGCAATTTGTTGTAATGTATGGGGGGACGGGACCACCCTCCTGTTTTGCCTTTGTATTCTGTGTTGCTGGACATGTTGATGTCAATGGTGGAAAAAGTCGGGTGTGGGCGGGGCTAGGATGCTATTGCCTGTGATACTTATGATTTCAGTCCAATGTTTTTATAAATAATGTTTTCTTGAACATAACCTTATTGCGCATTGTCTCAGATAGCTGGACTATTACAAACTGGTGATTCCTTAACATGAAAGGGTTAAATACAACTTAACTTCATTCAACGTAAACTTTAACTGGCACCAAGGTGATGGGCACCATTGATGTCTGAGCTGCACACACACAGCAGTGTGTCAGCCTTGTCACTCACATCAACGTTCTTTCAGGCAAATCGTTCAGATATCAGCTCCTCACATAAGAGTCTTGCAGCTAGGTAGCCACCACGGGCCTTTTCCTTTGGTCTGGAGGGGGTCGTGAGCATGGTTGCATACAAGCCTAATTGTCTGGCCCTAGGTCAGCGTCCAGCCCCTCGTTGTCCTTTTCCTCTCTCTCTTGAGGTGGAGTATCAGTGCCTCCTGGCAATTCTTGGCTCCTCCTAATAGCCAGGTTGTGCAGCATTGGGCAAATGACCACAAATTTACCTACTTGCTCAGGGTGGTATTTTAGCTCCCGTCCTGAGTGGTCCAGACATCTGAAGCACTGCTTAAGCATAGTTATTGTTGTCTGGACCATATTACTTGTGTTTCTGTGGCTCTGGTCATATCGCTTCTCGGCCTCGGTGTGGGTACCACGCAGGGGGGTCATTAGCCAGGTGGCTGGGCCATATTGGTTATCACCAATCATCCAGCATTGTCCTTGTGTGGCTGACGCTTAAACCTTTCAGAAACAGCGCTTTCATGCAGGATGTGAGCCTCAACAAATGTGCCCGGACATTTGGCATTCACTGCCATGATGATCTGGTTGTGGTCGACAACTAGTTGGATCTTCAGGGAGTAAATCCTTTTCTGATACGAAAACGCTGCGGGTCCTGAGAAGGTGGCCACATGGCGATGTGAGTGCACTGTATAGCTCCCTGCACCCTGGGGAACTTAGCAATGCGGTAGAATGCTCCAGCCCTGTCAGTCTGAGCCTCCGTGGTCAAGGGGAAGCTGATAAGGTCCATCCTTCTCGCGTGCAGGGCCTCTGTGACCTGTTTAATGCAGTGATGGGTGGAATGGTGAGACAGAGGGCAAATCTTGACCTTAGGGTCCCAAAAGGAACTGGACGCGTAAAAAGACAGTGCCGCGGTGACCTTGACCTTAACCTTGACCGACACTGATGTCCTGATGGCAGGCTGTCTATGTGGCCTGATGAGCTCACATATTTCATTGATCACCACCTTGTGGAGGGCGCAGTCTTCGAAGGCATGTGAGGTCGGAAACGTCGAGGTAAGACCTCTTTTCCTTGTACGTGCGGGGTGTGTATGCTCTGGCCCTCCTCCTCAATCTTGTACGTCTTAAATTGGGGACATAATGATGTGCATCACACATCGAGCCATCTGCACTCTGCAGCATCTGTGTATTAATCGATGCAGGCTGAGAAATGGCTGGCCCCATTGCAATGAAAGTATAATAGCGATTGATCAGAAGCAATGATTTCTTCACAAAAATATACCTAGAGTAAACCTCCAATAGTCCAGAGTCAGAAAATATGTCTGTTGAGATGGTCACTTCACCTGAGAAGAACTCCAGAGTCAATGCAAACTCCCCCGAAGCAGAAGCAGCCATTCGAATGAAGCGACCTGCGATTTTAAAAATGGCATCCACACCACTAGAGTTCATTCAGAATATTTCCACTTTTTCTGAGCAGTTTTTTGGGCGAGCGATATTGTGGGCGATATGTGTGCAATGTGGTGAAAGTGATGGTGTGCGATCTCCTGTCGTTAAGCACATGGGGAAAGTAACGCTCGGCGATAAGCTTCCTAAAAATGCCCATCGGTTTTCATTTTGTGCCAAAATGGGCGATATATGGGCGTTATACGTCATTTCAGCAGTAAAATGGCCATTAAGTGGGCATTAAGCATGCACAAAAAGTGGATGTTCTAGCCCATAAACAGGCTACGTGAGTGGGCAAAAATTTGGCAGATGGAGTATAATGTTGGAAAGTGTGAGGTCATGCACTGTGGCAGAAAAAAATCAATGAGCAAGTTATTATTTAAATGGAGAAAAATTGCAAAGTGCTGCAGAGGGACCCAGGGGTACTTGTGCATGAAACACTAAAGGATAGTATGCAGGTACAGCAAGTGATCAGGAAGGCAAATAGAATCTTGGCCTTTTTTGCAAGCGGATGGAGTATAAAAGCAGGGAAGTCTTGCTATAGTTATATAGGGTATTGGTGAGGCCACACCTGGAATACTGCGTACAGTTTTGGTTTCCATATTTGCAAAAGGATATACTTGCTTTGGAGGCAGTTCAGAAAAGGTTCACTCGGTTGATTCCAGAGATGAGGGGGTTGACTTATGAGGAAAAGTTGAGTAGGTTGGCCCTCTACTCATTGGAATTCAGAAGAACGAGAGGTGATCTTATCAAAACGTATAAGATTATGAGGGGGCTTGACAAGGTGGATGCAGGGAGGATGTTTCCACTGATAGGGGAGATTAGAACTAGAGGGCATAATCTTAGAATAAGGGGCCACCCATTTAAAACAGAGATGAGGAGAAATTTCTTCTCTCGGGGGGTTGTGAATATGTGGAATTCGCTGCGTCAGAGAGCTGTGGGACATTGAATAAATTTAAGACAGAAATAGACAGCTTCTTAAATGATAATGGAATAAGGGGTTATGGGGAGCGGGCAGGGGAGTGGACCTGAGAACATGATCAGATCAGCCATGATCGTATTAAATGGTGGAGCAGGCTCGAGGGGCCGTATGGCCTACTCCTGCTCCTATTTCTTATGTTCTTATGTAACATCGTATTTGTCCCAGATTTAAGCTTCTGACCCCATATCCTCACCAACACGCCTACTTCTACTTCTCTAACCTTGACCATCTTTGCTCCTGCATCAACCCATGCGCTGCTGAAATCATCATCCATGCATTTGTTGCCTCCAAACTCAACTTTTCCAGTGTTCCTCTGGCCAGTATATCATCCACCACTCTCCATAAGCTTATCAAAAACTCTGCTGCCTGTAACCTAATCTGTATCTATCACCTATCACCCCTGACCTGGCTGACCTACATTGGCTCTCAATCCCCAATGCCTTCAATTTAAAATTCTCATCCATGTGATGAAAACCTTCAAGGCCCCTCCCTATCTCTGTAACCTCCTCCAGCCCTACTAATTTCCAAGATCTCTCTGGCCATGAAATTCGGTCTCTTAGCGCCAGCTGTGAAGGACTATTTCGGTGCAATAATGGTAGCGCCTTGCTTCCGGCCACTTTCAGACGATCCAGCGGTCGCCATTTTGGGTAGGACGTGACCTGCGCTCGATGGAGAAATGTTAATGAGGCCGATCGTGTCAGTGGGTGTGCAATGCTGATTTGACACACAAGCTGCTATTCTTGTTACAGCCACTGCATTCAGCGCACTCTCCAAATCACGACCAGCTGAACATACGTTCAGCAGCAGGAAGCACCCCTCACAAGTGCGATTTAAAGGGATCAGCAAAAACTTGCAGCTTTACTTACTTTTTATTTCTATTGGCTCTGTGTAAGTTTGTGCAACTGTTTGGAGCTTTCTACAGTTATTTAAAGTTGGTGAGGTGACAGGGCGTGTTTTTTTTTAATTCGTAGCCAATCGTTCCAATTCTTTGTCAAATCACAAACGCCAGAGGTCACCTTGCACACATCAAGGATCACTCTGCGCCAATGCTCTTAGCCAAAAGGCCTAGAGCCACTGCACCGTTCCTGGAAGTACTGCAATACCAGGTTCGTGCCATGGAGGTGGATGGGTCAGGCCCCCCACACACCTCCGTGGAGGTGGATGGGTCAAGCCACCCCACCCACCTCCTATTTCCAAAAAGCAAGCATATACCTTCCTGATCCAGGGAGAACCACCCTGGGGTCATGGTGGTTACTCCCCTGTCAGGTCAGTTACGCATGATCTTAGCCAAAAGGCCGAGAAGCGACAGGTGACAGGGCGTGTTGCTACAATTGGAGAAAGCCTTGCTTCTGATTTAAAAGATTCTTCTCACACCACTAGGCCAGAGGGAGCTCTACTTGCAATCCTCTTCATGTTCAAGTATGACAGGGAGGTGAAGCAGAGGCAGCAAAGAAAAGGACAAGCTGCTCAAAGAGGGAGGAAGAGTAGAAAGGGCAGAAGGGCTCTCAGCAGGAGGCCTTACCTACCTAAGGTTTTCAGGAAGCACTTCTTCTATCTGCACTTAAGCCAGCAGCAGTGCAGCAGCCAGGATGTGGCCAGAGAAATTTGCCACCTCTTGGAATCAGATCTGGGTGAAGACAGGGCTGGCAATGGCCCTCAAGGTAACCGTGGCCTTTGTTTTTTTTTCCACCGTTCCTTCCAGTCTGGAGCAGGAGACATAGATAACATCTCCCAGTTTGCCATCCATTGCTGCATCCGAGAGGTCACAGAGGCACTGTACTCCAGGAGAAGGGAACAGAGAGAAGCAGGAGGAATGTGCATATGGATATCAGGCTTCCCCATGATGCAGGGCACCATTGACTGCACACATGTGGCTTTGCAGGCACCTGAGATTTACTGCAACCGTAAAGATTATGACTCACTTAATGTGCAATTGGTGTGCAACCACACCCAACACGTCATCATGGTGAATGCCTCTAATCCTGATAGCAGTCATGATGCCTTCATCCTTCACCAGTCTGGTGTGCCAGCAATCTTCCAGCCACCACATTAAACCTGAAGGTTGCTGCTCGGAGACAAGACTATCCGCTCTACACCTGACTGATGACTCTCCTCCCCAAACCCACCACTTGTAGCCAGCACTCATATAATGACAGCTTTGCTGCCAAAATGAATTTAATTGAGCAGACCATTGGGGAATTGAAGCAACGATTCTGCTGCCTTGACTGCTCGGGAGGAGCCCTCCAGTACTCACGGAGTGGGTGTCCCATTTCATGGTGACCTGCTGCATCCTCCACAAGTTGGCCATCATGAGGGTGCAGCCTTTGCCACCACGGGTTCTGGGTCCACCAGGAGGATGAGGAGGAGGCGGAGCAGGAAGAAAAAGAGGAGGAAGAAGAGGAGGAGAAGGAGGATGAGGAGGAAGGGAAGAGACAGGCACCAGATCCCCATTCTGGACGGGCTGTCCATGTATACCTCATCAGACTCTTGTTCCAATGAATGAAATATGAGAAGAAGGATTAGGTATGAGCATACCGTCATCATCATCAATGCTTTCAACTTCGCCACTCACCATGGTCTCAATAACGGCCCCTCCAATTATCTCCAGCATAGTCTCCTCCAGCTCCATGAGGTTGTTGCTCTTGGTGGTTATGAGCCACCTTGGCCTGCAAGAGAAATGGAAGTGTGTCAGTGAGTGTGGTGCAATGCGTTTGGGTAATTGAATAGCTGGCTGTGTAGGCAAGGTGTGAGATGTGAGTGTGAGTCTTGCAGCAATGCTAAGTGTGTGAGGGTGAGGTAGAGCTAAGATTGCGAGGTATGAGTATGATTGTTGGAGATTATTGGTAGGTGAGTGATGGGAGTGTGGTGCTTTGGGCAGTGTGTGGGCTAATGATGCAGTTGGTAGGAGATGGCATGTGAAGATGCATTCACTCACCTTGACCACTCGTGTGAGGTGATTAAACATCTTGCGGCATTGGATCCAGGTCCTGGGGACAACACTTGTGGCACTGACAGCTTGAGCTATTTCATCCCACAGCCTTTTGGTGTGCTGCATGGAAGGCCTTCAGCCCCTCTTCGAGTAGAGGACTTCATGTCATCTGTGAATCCCCAGGACCAAGGCCTCCAGTGCTGCATCAGAAAACCTCTTTGCCTTCTCTCTTCCCTGTTGGGCCATGACTTCATCCAGACTGACAATGCAGTGCTTCTGTATCAAAATACCTCCTCATTACATAATGCAGAGAGCCCAGGCCAAGTTTTATTGGCCAGTGGATTGCACCCGTTGCCCTCCGCCCTCCCCGCCTTGTTCAGTGCTAAACCAACCAGCAATGTGTTTAGCACTGAGATCAGTGCTCCAATCCAATTATAATGAGCAGTTAGCACAAATTTTCCATGCTGCCTGCACCACTTTGAACGAGTGTTTTCTGTGCTCATTGTCAGGACTAATCGATTCTAACCCCCAATATTCCTCCAACTCTAACCTCTTATGCATCCTCCATTTCCTTCGTCCAATCATTGGTGGTCATGCCTTCAGCCGTCTAGGTCCAAAGTCTGGATGATTTCCTTAACTTCTCTGCCTTTCTACAACTCGCTCATCCTTTAACACGCTATTTAAAATCCCCACGTAAAGGCTTTATATAAATGCAAATTTGTGTTATTGTTTTTGAATCAGTTTGTTTTACACCTTTTGCATAAACATCTGAACAAGATTCAGCATTTACTTTTGTAAACTTTTTTCAGAAGTCTTTTCCAGTATATAATTAACTGTTGTGTATGTTTATTGCCAAGATGCAACGTTTTATAACTTTTCTGTGATGCCATACTTAACATGGACTGAAAGCAAAAACTGCAGATGTTGGAACTCTGAAATAAAACGGAAAATGCAAGAAACACTCATCAGGCCTGTCAGTATTTATGAAGAGGACAAATTAGTTAATTTCTCAGTTGTAGACCCTTCATTTTAAGTGGCGCAGATTCTACACCTGAGACAATATGGACTGAACAGTTGTGTTTCAGTTAAAGCTTTAACTGCCATGTGCTTACCTGAAGTGACAGTTATGAAACATGATATATACACATTTACTTTAGATGTTATTACTTAGAAAAATCAACGCTATCTCTGTAAGTCTGTGTGACCTGACTGTCGGCCTCATGAGTACCAGTGATGTAATGGATAAATAAATGGTCTAATCTGCTACTGAGCCAAGCAGACCAGGAAGATCCCAGGTTTTGAAACCTCATCTGTGCTGAGTTAAATGATCTTAGCTGATGGGTTACTAAAATGGCCTCAGTGATTTCTGCAAAGGAAGGGAACAATTAGCCAGTGTTCTTGCTGCTGATTTTACAATGACTCCTGGGTGAAGATATGATTGGAATTAGTTTTTATACCCTTGTGTTTGAATAGCTTGTCAACACTCACTATCCAGACTCACACATGGAAAATTACTACTTGGGTAAAGTCACAGAAGGCAGCTGGTGTCCATGAAACCATGGGTAGACTTTCATCGTCACTGTCCGGGTGGTGATCTGTTGAAGTGGATGAGTTGCTCTTTATAGAACCTACCTGATTTTCAATCCATTGAAATTACTGGAATGATATCAATAAAGGAGGACAATCTGTTCGACCAGATTACTGCCTGTTTTAGTCTGAAGTCAGCACAATATAAAGGCCCCAATTTTTCCCATCACTGGACGACGAAAAATGCCGCCCAGTGAATTTTTAGGCGCCAAAGCTAAGTCCAAAGATTCCGCAGTGTTGGGGCGCCGGTGTCTACTACCAGCGGCAGAATGTTTGGTGCCATACACTCTGGCACTGATGTATCGATAAAACAAGGTTTCGCACTATTTCTTCACATAAGGCAAACTTTCCCCACCTACAAAATGTTTTAAACCGGTGCAGAGACCCTAGAAACACCGTAGGAAAAACCCCTACCTGCAGTTAGAGAATCCGCGCTGGCCCCCTGCTAACCCCAGCCGAATGGACTTCCCTTTAGCTTACAATTAAACGCTAAGGTAATTTAAAGACCAAATTTTAACGATAAGCAGGTATAAAATAAAAAATAAATAAAAACTTACCCATACTGATGCTCCTGCAATGAAAAAGGAATGATAGCAAAAAAAATAATAAAATCTTTACCTTTTTCCATCTATGTCCTCACGGCCCAAAATAATCCAAATAGTTGAAGGAAAACATTAAAAAGTTCCAAAAATCGAAGAATTAGCATATCAATCCTCTTCTTCTTCTGGAATCCAGTGCAGCCTTCTCCCCACTCTCCTGTTTGTGGACTGGAGCCCCTGCTAGCCCCGGGCCGAAGGTCCTCTTCCCACAAGGCCTGCTGCTAGCCCAGGCCGAAGGTCTGCACACAAAGGGCAGTGCAAGACACTCCAGGCTCAAAGGCAAGCAGCAGTGGTCTCTGTTAAAGGTGGAATTTTAAATTGAAAAATATAATCCCACCACAAATCTTTTAGGTTTTTATGGAGTGTTGGAGTGCTTAAATGGAAAATATATAATTTATATTAAATGTCACCACCACAATTTTTTTATGTTTCAAAGGAATGTTGAAGTGCTTTGGTGAACATCACATAATGGCTATTAAATATTCCCTCCACCAATCTTTTAAGTTTTAAAGGAATGTTGTAGTGCTTATGTTTATTAAATATTCCCACCACAAATCTTGAATGTTTAAATGGAGTTTCGGAGTGTTGGAGTGTTTAGGTGGACAATAAGACTAAGTTGTTCATGGATACAGACTGGGTCACTGATACATGCACCATGGTCCTTCGTTGCATGCATCAGTGACCTTGAACAAGGCAGGCGTAATGAACACCTTAGTACTGGAACCTGCCCCTGTATCATTTAACCCAATAGGTTGCAAGAGGTGAGGCCATTTTACATTTTCAGTCCGGTTATTCTGTAATATTTATAAGTGCAGCATTAAAAAATGAAGTGCAGGAGCCAGGTTAAAAGTCCAAAATTAAAATGTTTTTTAAACATTTGTACAGCACAGTTGAATTAGCTTGACTTTACTTATGTTTAAACTTTCAAAGCTTTAAGAACTTTATTCAGAGCCGTGGCAAACTTTACGAAGAATAATCAACTAAATCAGCCAAAAAACAAACAAGCCATCTATCCTCCTCCTTAGCGCTGTGAGCCAATCCTGCCCCAGTAGATGCCGCTACCCCTGCGCGTGCCTGTAGTTGCAGACTTCTGCTTCCTTGACCCCGTACCTCCAGGTGTAGTCTGTATCTTTTCCGGCGCGGTGTTTCTTTATGCTGGGCTACAACAGGGACAGAGCCAAAACGTGTCATGGCGGAATCAACCTCATCCTCAGGATCAACCCTTGATTTTGGTGCAGAGTGAAAAGTGCTCCTCACATTAAGGACAGCCTGGGTGAGCCCCCCTATTGCCAATACTACCTCGTTCAATCGTCCCGAAAGTCGTTCAACCTGTAATGACGGTCCCCCCAACTCTGCCCTCACTCCACCAAAGGCTTTCAGGAGCAATCGAGATTGTTCAATGTTCTCCCCGCTCATCCCCACAGGATGTCCTATGTTCTCAGAGTCCAGTGTTTCTGGATCAGGTCTGGAGTTCTCCCTCCAATGACGTCTCGCAGGTGCGGGTTGCTGCAATACACTTGTACCCGCAGCTCAGACGTCACACCTAGAAAAGTCCTCTCACTTGATTCACTCATGAAAGGGCTTGGAATCCTCGAGAGGTTCAGTACCTCCAAATCCAGGGTAACCATCTCGTCATCTGCATCTTCTTGCTGCCCATCATTGTCCCGAGTTTCAATATCTGGCGTGCCGTTTTCTTGAACATTCTTTCCTTCAACTTCAAGTGCACCTTCTGTCTCCTCCTCATGCTCAACCTCTGCGAAACAAAAGATAGATGCTTGGTTAGCAGCATTGAGGAAGGAGAAGCATAGGAAGCACATGCAGTACGTAACATTTAGCCAACCCAGACTGTGCAATTTGCAGGGCCTACCCTCCAATGGAAAACTAGACCCAGCTTTCACGTTGATTGTTGGTCTTCTCCTGTGACATTTAATCATTGACGCTATCCTCTGCTCCACGGCTGTTAGTTGCAGCCTACTTGGTGGACTCCCTCCAGTTTGTGTTCTCGGTTGATCTGTGACACCATCTACTGCAAAGATGCAAATGGAAATTTTTAAGAGAGGGTCCTTCTGAACACATGCGCACACACACACACACATGCACATGGATCACATTTACAGATGTTATTGCAGTGCATAAATATACATATATTTTAAAGCCCAAATAAATGTAAGTTTAATGTATTACTTACAGTCACTGCTTGTCCGAGGTCCTGCCACTTCTTTTTTAGCTGCGCACCGGTTCTCGGGGCCATAGACATTCCATTAAACCCTACTGCGATCTGGTCCTAAACTTTTGTGAGTGCAGACGGTTTAAGCTTATTTTTTCCAAAGCTCCCCTTGTTCTCAAGAACTCCCCATCTACTCTCAGTTAAGTCTACCAGGGGCTCAATTTCATCCCCGCGAAATCTCTCTGTCCTTATGGTTTCCCCTTCTCCATCCCTGGCCCTTTCATCTTCTCTGCGCCCTTCCATTGCAGCCATCTCGTGAACGAAGCTCTATTTCCTACCTACAAAACTACCTCTGCCACTAATGGATTCTCAATGGTCATCCACACAATCCCCACACGTGCTGTTTTTTTTATACTTTCTACTATGTATGTGAAAATGTGTCTTTTTTTTGTTTATTTTATGCGTATGCGCAACAAGCATGTGCAGTGGAATTACGGAAAAAAAAATTTGTGCGCATGCGCAGTGGGTTAAAAACATTTTTTTCCCCTTGCATGCGCTGTGCCATTTCAGCGCACATTGGAGGCTGTGCCCTGCAGAGTTGGATCGGGTTGTGCCGGCACCAGAGGGTGCGCATACGGTGAGGAAATTACGCATTTTTATTTTCAGTGTTGAGGGGCCTAACAAAAACAGGTGTCCAGGTAAGTTAAAGCCATTTTTCTTCTTTGTGGAAAATTGGAGCCATGGTCTTTGCTTTTCATGGTATTCTTTAAGTAGCACCCATGAAGGACAGACTGATTACTCATTGTGTTCGGAACGCATGCTTCTACTCTTCCACTCAATTATTGTACTTGGCAAATTTCACACGACCACATCTCATGCAACACTTAAAATCAGGATTGGAGGCAGCCGCCTATTCTACATGAATACCATTTGCAATATTCCATGTTCTGTATTTTTCACCTCCACATTGCCCATGTAATGTGAAACTGTGGTATCAGACAAACAATTCAAGTTCTTTGCCAACTGCACTAAAACATGTGCCTTTTGGGTTTCAGGAATGATCCCTTGTGTGCATTAGGGATGAAAACCTTCAGCTGTGGCCAATGTTACATACTATCGGTCGTTACATAAGTGGTCGGCATTATTGAATGTTTACTGTAAATTAAAATATTTCACATCTTTCACATTTCACATTCCAGGCATTTTGCTTTGCTTTATATCTAAAAATATCCATCCCTCAAAGCAGTGCAATGTTGCTGGAGTATTGCTAGCACATTTTAAATCATTAGGTAGGCGATTGTGGCAGATGTGTCATTCAATAATAGTGTTATTTTATTTTTACCTTTAAATATTTAGCTTGAGGTTATAGTGAACACAACTGCATAGTACAGAACAATTATTAATTAAGTACTGATTTTAAATCTTTCTACTGGATTTAAGATACAGTTGAGAATAATTATTGCAAATGCTCAAAATCCAAACCAAAAACATAAAATGCTAGAAACATACAATAGGTTGGCGAGCAGTGGTAGAGACAAAACGATAGATCAACATTTTGGACAGTGTTATTCTTCAGAATTGAAAACGGAGAGATGAACTAGCACTTTAGCAGAATCAGAAAAAAAGGCAAAGAAGGAAATCACCAACAAATAACAGGG
Organism: Pristiophorus japonicus; assembly: GCF_044704955.1. Lineage (NCBI taxonomy): Eukaryota > Metazoa > Chordata > Chondrichthyes > Pristiophoridae > Pristiophorus > Pristiophorus japonicus. Next base: position 466,079,922 of record NC_091977.1, on the reverse strand, counting down.
GGAAGTTAACAAAAGCAGGAGATTAAGAGATAGTACAGGGTGGAAAATGTTGCTTTAATCCCTGAAATCAAATCAAGTCCACATATGTGGCAGGTCTGAAGAAGGCCTCATTCTAATGCTTGTGAAGTGCTCTAAATCACACAAGGTTAATTAGTTTCAATGAAGCATTCCAAGTAGGGCAATGGAAACAAAAACCTTGGAATAATTTGTAACCCTTTTCTGGATTGTGAGCTAGAATGGTCAATTGGTTTTGCTCATCCCTATCTATCTTGTGAAATTTCAATGAATGGACAATAAAACCTTAAAAAATGTACTGGATTATCAATGAGTAAAACATTAATTTCTACAGAATGCATGTTCCAACAAATGATAGTAACTCGATGATTAAACTTCTGTATACAAGGGATAACAGGCCAATTATCTAGCAGAGAATACTATAAGGAGGAGAAGTGATATGCAAAGCTTTTTCACTGGCATTCTGTAGATATTTTCCAATGATACAGAATATTGTAGCTGGGATAGTTCTTGTATTCTTACTGTAAAGAGTGAGGTCTGAGTTAAATGCTATTTAGCCCTGTGGTGGTACTCCAATAGAAGACTGAGACGCCAGCTTTACCTCTCTGGAGTAAGATTCCAACATGAGTAAGTAGTCATCGAATCATAGAATCATAGAAATCTACAGCATAGAAGGAGACCATTCGACCCATAGTCTCACTCAATGAGTGAACGATTTCCTATCAGAATGTAATTTACCAAACAAGTCTACCCAGTTCCATCATTGGGTCAAGACTGACCTTCACAGAAAATTAATTTGTTAAAAATGACACATTAGAGAGGCAGGCCGAGAAATTCGAGCCATTAGCATCGGCTGATAAGGCCAGTTCTGGTGAAAAAATGGTGGCGGCCTCACATCTGGTGTCGAACGCATCGGCTGCCATTTTGGGCATGCCGGCAGCGCTGTCATTGCCTGAGGTTGCTGCAAATACGGTAGTTAGTCAGATTGTGACGCTAATCAGCGTGCAATGCTGAATTGATGCACAACCTGCTATTTTGGACATTGCTGCCCCTTTTAGTGCCCTCTCCAAAGCAAGCAAAACTTAACGTGCGTTCAGCTATATGTCGGACCCCCGACCAGTTCTTAAAGAGACACACACAGCTTTCAGATTAGTTTAGATGTTGCTTTTGTACTGGTTTCTTCAAATTTTATTTGAGTAGTGGTTTGGGTGTAAGACTTTTTAAAAGTTGTTAAAGTGTGAAGGAAGTGCAGGGAGTGCTGCTGGATGTTTTCAAGGCTTTGGCTCTTAAATCATCATCATCATAGGCAGTCCCTCGAAATCGAGGAAAATTTGCTTCCACTCTAAAAGTGAGCTATTAGGTGACTGTACAGTCCAATATGGGAATTACAGTCTCTGTAACAGGTGGGACAGACAGCTGTTGAAGGAAAGGGTGGGTGGAACAGGTTTGTCGCACACTCCTTCCGCTGCCTGTGCTTGCTTTCTGCATGCTCTCGGAGACGAGACTCGAGGTGCTCAGCGCCCTCCCGGATGCTCTTCCTCCACTTAGGGCGGACTTTGGCCAGGGACTCCCAGGTGTCGGTGGGGATATTGCATTTTATCAAGGACGCTTTGAGGGTTCATTAAAATGTTTCCTCCACCCACCTGTAGCTCGCTTGCCGTGTATGAGTTCCAAATAGAGCGCTTGCTTTGGGAGTCTTGTGTCTGGCATGCAAACAATGTGGCCAGCCCAACGAAGCTGGTCAAGTGTGATCAGTGCTTCGATGCTGGGGATGTTGGCCTGATCGAGGACACTAACGTTGGTGCGTCTGTCCTCCCAGGGGATTTGCAGGATCTTGTGGAGACATCGTTGGTATTCCTCCAGCGATTTGAGGTATGTACTGTATATGGTTCACGTCTCTGAGCCATACAGGAGGGTGGGTATTACTACAGCCCTGTAGACCATGAGCTTGGTGGCAGATTTGAGGGTCTGATCTTCGAACACTCTCTTCCTCAGGCATCCAAAGGTTGTGCTGGCGCACTGGAGGTGGTGTTGGACCTCGTCGTCAATGTCTGCCCTTGCTGATAATAGGCTCCCGAGGTATGGAAAGTGGTCCATGTTGTCCAGGGCCATGCCATGGATCTTGATGACTGAGGGGCAGTGCTGTGTGGGGGGGGTCAGGTTGGGGGAGGACCTTTGTCATATGGATGTTTAGTGTAAGGCCCATGCTTTCATAAGCCTCAGTGAAGATGTTGACTGTGACTTGGAGTTCAGTCTCTGAATGTGCGCAAACGCAACAACATAAGAACATAAGAATTAGGAACAGGAGTAGGCCATCTAGCCCCTCGAGCCTGCTCCGCCATTCAAAAAGATCATGGCTGATCTGGCAGTGGACTCAGTTCCACTTACCCGCCCGCTCCCCATAACCCTTAATTCCCTTATTGGTTAAAAATCTATCGATCTGTGACTTGAATACATTCAATGAGCTAGCCTCAACTGCTTCCTTGGGCAGAGAATTCCACAGATTCACAACCCTCTGGGAGAAGAAATTCCTTCTCAACTCGGTTTTAAATTGGCTCCCCCATATTTTGAGGTTGTGCCCCCTAGTTCTAGTCTCCCCGACCAGTGGAAACAACCTCTCTGCCTTTATCTTGTCTATCCCTTTCATTATTTTAAATGTTTCTATAAGATCATCCCTCATCCTTCTGAACTCCAACGAGTAAAGACCCAGTCTACTCAATCTATCAGAGAGGATTAATTAGCAATCTCGTTGTGCGAGGCCCCTTGGGGAAGAGTGACCATAATATGGTGGAATTCTACATTAGGATGGAGAATGAAACAGTTAATTCAGAGACCATGGTCCAGAACTTAAAGAAGGGTAACTGTGAAGGTATGAGGCGTGAATTGGCTAGGATAGATTGGCGAATGATACTTAAGGGGTTGACAGTGGATGGGCAATGGCAGACATTTAGAGTCTGCATGGATGAACTATAACAATTGTACATCCCTGTCTGGCGTAAAAATAAAAAAGGGAAGGTGGCTCAACCGTGGCTATCAAGGGAAATCAGGGATAGTATTAAAGCCAAGGAAGTGGCATACAAATTGGCCAGAAATAGCAGTGAACCTGGGGACTGGGAGAAATTTAGAACTCAGCAGAGGAGGACAAAGTGTTAGATTAGGGTAGGGAAAATAGAGTTCGAGAGGAAGCTTGCAGGGAATATTAAGACAGACTGCAAAAGTTTTTTTTGATATGTAAAGAGAAAAAGGTTAGTAAAGACAAATGTAGGTCCCCTGCAGTCAGAATCAGGCGATGTCATAACGGGGAACAAAGAAATGGCAGACCAATTGAACAAGAACTTTGGTTCGGTATTCACTAAGGAGGACACAAACAACCTTCTGGATATAAAAGGGGTCAGAGGGTCTAGTAAGAAGGAGGAATTGAGGGAAATCCTTATTAGTCGGGAAATTGTGTTGGGGAAATTGATGGGATTGAAGGCCTGATGGACTGCATCCCAGAGTACTTAAGGAGGTGGCCTTGGAAATAGCGGATGCATTGACAGTCATTTTCCAACATTCCATAGATTCTGGATCAGTTCCTATCGAGTGGAGGGTAGCCAATGTAACCCCACTTTTAAAAAAAGGAGGGAGAGAGAAAACAGGGAATTATAGACAGGTCAGCCTGACATCAGTAGTGGGTAAAATGATGGAATCAATTATTAAGGATGTCATAGCAGCGCATTTGGAAAGAGGTGACATGATAGGTCCAAGTCAGCATGGATTTATGAAAGGGAAATCATGCTTGCCAAATCTTCTGGAATTTTTTGAGGATGTTTCCAGTAGAGTGGACAAGGGAGAACCAGCTGATGTGGTATATTTGGACTTTCAGAAGGCTTTCGACAAGGTCCCACACAAGAGATTAATGTGCAAAGTTAAAGCACATGGGATTGGGGGTATTGTGCTGACATGATTGAGAACTGGTTGTCAGACAGGAAGCCAAGAGTAGGAGTAAATGGGTACTTTTCAGAATGGCAGGCAATGACTAGTGGAGTACCGCAAAGTTCTATGCTGGGGCCCCAGCTGTTTACATTGTACATTAATGATTTGGACGAGGGGATTAAATGTAGTATCTCCAAATTTGCGGATGACACTAAGTTGGGTGGCAGTGTGAGCTGCGAGGAGGATGCTATGAGGCTGCAGAGTGACTTGAATAGGTTAGGTGAGTGGGCAAATGCATGGCAGATGAAGATGTGGATAAATGTGAGGTTATCCACTTTGGTGGTAAAAACAGAGAGACAGACTATTATCTGAATGGTGACAGATTAGGAAAAGGGGAGGTGCAACGAGACCTGGGTGTCATGGTACATCAGTCATTGAAGGTTGGCATGCAGGTACAGCAGGCGGTTAAGAAAGCAAATGGCACGTTGGCCTTCATAGCGAGGGGATTTGAGTACAGGGGCAGGGAGGTGTTACTACAGTTGTACAGGGCCTTGGTGAGGCCACACCTGGAGTATTGTGCACAGTTTTGGTCTCCTAACTTGAGGAAGGACATTCTTGCTATTGAGGGAGTGCAGCGAAGGTTAACCAGACTGATTCCCGGGACTGACATATCAAGAAAGACTGGATCAACTGGGCTTGTATTCACTGGAGTTCAGAAGAATGAGGGGATCTCATAGAAACGTTTAAAATTCTGACGGGTTTAGACAGGTTAGATGCAGGAAGAATGTTCCCAATGTTGGGGAAGTCCAGAACCAGGGGTCACAGTCTAAGGATAAGGGGTAAGCCATTTAGGACCGAGATGAGGAGAAACTTCTTCACCCAGAGAGTGGTGAACCTGTGGAATTCTCTACCACAGAAAGTTGTTGAGGCCAATTCACTAAATATATTTAAAAAGGAGTTAGATGTAGTCCTTACTACTAGGGGGATCAAGGGGTATGGCAAGAAAGCAGGAATGGGGTACTGAGGTTGCATGTTCAGCCATGAACGCATTGAATGGCGGTGCAGGCTCGAAGGGCCGAATGGCCTACTCCTGCACCTATTTTCTATGTTTCTATGTTTCTATCATAAGGTAACCCCCTCATCTCCGGAATCAGCCAAGTGAATCATCTCTGTACCCCCTCTAAGGCTAGTATATCCTTCCATAAGTAAGGTGATCAAAACGGCACGCAGTACTCCAGGTGCGGCCTCACCAATACCCTGTACAGGTGCAGCAGGACCTCCCTGCTTTTGTACTCCATCCCTCTCGCAAGGAAGGCCAACATTACATTCGCCTTCCTGATTACCTGCTGCACCTGCAAACTAACCTTTTGGGATTCATGCACAAGGACCCCCAGGTCCCTCTGCACCGCAGCATGTTGTAATTTCTCTCCATTCAAATAATATTCCCTTTAACTGTTTTTCTTTCCAAGGTGGATGACCTCACATTTTCCGACATTGTATTCCATCTGCCAAACCTTAGCCCATTCGCTTAACCTATCTAAATCTCTTTGCAGCCTCTCTGTGTCCTCTACACAACCCGCTTTCCCACTAATCTTTGTGTCATCTGCAAATTTTGTTACACTACACTCTGTCCCCACTTCCAGGTCATCTATGTATATTGTAAACAGTTGTGGTCCCAGCACCGATCCCTGTGGCACACCACTAACCACTGATTTCGAACCCGAAAAGGACCCATTTATCCCGACTCTCTGCTTTCTGTTAGCCAGCCAATTCTCGATCCATGCTAATACATTTCCTCTGACTCCGTGTACCTTTATCTTCTGCAGTAACCTTTTGTGTGGCACTTTATTGAATGCCTTTTGGAAATCTAAATACACCACATCCATCGGTACACCTCTATCCTGCATGCTCGTTATATCCTCAAACAATTCCAGTAAATTAGTTAAACATGATTTCCCCTTCATGAATCCATGTTGCGTCTGCTTGATTGCACTATTCCTATCTAGATGTCACGCTATTTCTTCCTTAATGATAGCTTCAAGCATTTTCCCCACTACAGATGTTAAACTAACCTGCCTATAGTTACCTGCCTTTTGTCTGCCCCCTTTTTTAAACAGAGGCGTTACATTAGCTGCTTTCCAATCCGTTGGTACCTCCCCAGAGTCCAGAGAATTTTGGTAGATTATAAAGAATGCATGTGCTATAACTTTTGCCATCTCTTTTAATACCCTGGGATGCATTTCATCAGGACAAGGGAATTGTCTACCTTGAATCCCATTAGCCAGTTCAGCACTACCTCCTTAGCGATAGTGATTGTCTCAAGGTCCTCCCTTCTCACATTCACGTGACCAGCAATTTTTGGCATGGTTTATGTGTCTTCCACTGTGAAGACCGAAGCAAAATTATTGTTTAAGGTCTCAGCCATTTCCACATTTCCCATTATTAAATCCCCCTTCTCATCTTCTAAGGGACCAACATTTACTTTAGTCACTCTCTTCCGTTTTATGTATCGGTAAAAGCTTTTACTATCTGTTTTTATGTTTTGTGCAAGTTTACTTTCGTAATCTATCTTTCTTTTCTTTATTGTTTTCTTAGTCATTCTTTGCTGTCGTTTAAAATTTTCCCAATCTTCTAGTTTCCCACTAACCTTGGCCAACTTATACGCATTGGTTTTTAATTTGATACTCTCCTTTATTTCCTTGGTTATCCACGGCTGGTTATCCCTTCTCTTACCGCCCATCTTTTTCACTGGAATATATTTTTGTTGAGCACGATGAAAGAGCTCCTTAAAAGTCCTCCACTGTTCCTCAATTGTGCCACCGTTTAGTCTGTGTTCCCAGTCTACTTTAGCTAACTCTGCCCTCATCCCACTGTAGTCCCCTTTGTTTAAGCATAGTATGCTTGTTTGAGACACTACTTCCTCACCCTCAATCTGTATTACAAATTCAACCATACTGTGATCACTCATTCCGAGAGGATCTTTTACTAGGAGATCGTTTATTATTCCTGTCTCATTACACAGGACCAGATCTAAGATAGCTTGCTCCCTTGTAGGTTCTGTAACGTACTGTTCTAAGAAATAATCCCGTATGCATTCTATGAATTCCTCCTCCAGGCTACACCGTGCAATTTGATTTGACCAATCGATATGTCGGTTAAAATCCCCCATGATTACTGCCATTCCTTTTTCACATGCCTCCATTATTCCCTTGATTATTGTCCGCCCCACCGTGAAGTTATTATTTGGGGGCCTATAAACTACACCCACCAGTGACTTTTTCCCCTTACTATCTCTAATCTCCACCCACAATGATTCAACATTTTGTTCATTAGAGCCAATATCATCTCTCACAACTGCCCTGATATCATCCTTTATTAACAGAACTACCGCACCTCCTTTCCCTTCTTGTCTATCCTTCCGAATTGTCAGATACCCCTGTATGTTTAATTCCCAGTCTTGGCCTGCAACCACGTTTCTGTAATGGCCACCAAATAATACCCATTTGTAATGATTTGTGCCATCAACTCATTTACTTTATTTCGAATGCTGCATGCATTTAGGTAGAGTGTTTTAATACTAGTTTTTAAACCATGATTTTTCGCATCGTCCATGTACTGTAGCTCGACTACAGAGGTTGGGACGGTCTTGGATCTGGCTTGGAGATGACGAAGGTTGAACAGGTTCCCACAGGTTCTGTAGTTTACTCTTAAATGAAGGCCTCTGAGACAGCATTTGCTCCCAGTGCTGTGGGCTCTAGTTGCAGCCCCCTTGGTCTGCAGCATGACACAAAAATGGAGCAAAGGCCGAAAAGTGCACAAGCTGCTTGAGGAGGAAAAGGAAGAGGAGAAAGCAGAAGAGGAAGAAGCAGAAGAGAAGGAAGCCGAAGAAAAAGAAGCAGAAGGAAGGAAGCAAACCAGACAGCCCCTTTCTGGCCAGGATATCCTGGATCGAACCATCCACCTGCGGTACCAGTGACCACAACCCCAATTCCCCTTTCAACTTTTGTCCAACATCTTGCCTTCCCTCTGTTAATGACCATCATAGCATCCTCTTGGCCACAATTCTGAAATAAAAGCCACACAAAGAAAACTTTCCAATCTGACTTTATGCATATATGCATGCAATATTACATTAAAAAATCAACTGATCACCTTTGTGCATTCCCTTAGTGACTGTCTTGTGTGTGCCAGCGCCTATCCAAATGCTTATGCAGTGCTCCCCCAGTGACTGCAGCATGGATGGTGGAAGGCTGCTGACTTTCAGTGTGGGACACTGAAGATGGCCTTGCAGGATGACTTCGAGGAGCTAGTGGCTGGAGATATTAAATCGAGTGACAGTGGACCGTAAGTTTCAGCCTCTCCAGGTGCAACGATGTATGTATGCACACAAAGAGGCCCCACAAGTTCCGAGTTTAGGCATGCACTGCGCATGCGCCTAAACCCGGCACTTACGATCTGTCAAAATTTCAGAGCTAAGACCTGCTTTTAGAAACATAGAAATCTACAGCGCAGAAGGAGGCCATTTCAGCCCATTGCATCCGTGCCGGCCAACAAAGAATGACATGGCCCTCGGCCAGCAGCCCTTAAGGTTACATATAAACCTATGAACAATGAACAATAGTGGAAAGGTAAAGAGCACCCAGTCCAACCAGTAAGCCCCACACAACTACGACACCCATTGCACCGAAACATTCTATACTCCACTCCAACTGGAGCCATGTGAGCTCCTGGGAGAGGCAAAAATCAGATAAAAACCCAGGCCAATTGGGGAAAACAAATTGGGGAAAATTCCTCTCCGACCCATTCAGGCAATCGAAACTAGTCCAGGAGATCACCCTGGCCGTATTCAATTTCCTGCAGTACTTATCATCGTATCTGTGCCAGCCAACAAGAGGTTATCCAGTCCAATCCCACTTACCAGCTCTAAATCCGTAACCCTGCAGGTTATGGCACCTCAAGTGCCCAACCAAGCACCTTTTAAATGTGGTGAGGGTTTCTGCATTCACCACGCTTCCAGGCAGTGAGATTGAGACTCCCACAACCCTCTGCATGAAGAAGCTTCCCCTCAAATCCTCTCTGAACCTTCCACCAACCATCTTAAACCTATGCCCCCTCGTAATTGCCCCCTCCACCAAGGGAAATAGGCCCTTGCTATCCACTATATCCATGCACCTCAATGAGGTCTCCTCTCAGCCTCCTCTGTTCCAATGAGAACAAACCCAGCTAAGATTCTCCATTCCAGGCAACATCATAGTAAATCTCCTCTGCACCCTCTCTCGTACAATCACGTTCTTCCTATAATATGGCGACCAGAATTGCATGCAGTACTCCAGCTGTGGCCTAACCTGAGTGTTATACAATTTAAGCATAACCTCCCTGCTCTTGCATTCTAAGCCTCGGTCAATAAAGGCAAGCATTCCATATGCCTTCTTAACCACCTTATCTACCTGGCCTGCTACTTTCAGAGATCTGTGGACGAGCACTTCAAGGTCCCTTTGTTCCTCTACACTATTAAGTGGCCTACTGCTTAATGTGTATACCCTTCCCTTATTAGTCCTCCCAAAGTGCATTACCTCACACTTCTCCGAATTAAATTCCATTTGCCACTGCTCTGCCCACCTGACCAGTAGATTGATATCCTCCTGCAGTCCATGACTTTCCTCTTCATTATCAACCAAAGGAAACGTTACAAGGACACCTTCAAAGCCTCCCTGATAAAGTGCAACATCCCCACTGACACCTGGGAGTCCCTGGTCAGAGACCGGCCTAAGTGGATGAAGTGCATCCGGGAGGGCACTGAGCACCTCGTGTCTCATCACCAAGAGCATGCAGAAAGCAAGCGCAGGCAGCAGAAAGAGCGTGCGGCAAACCAGTCCCACCCACCCCTTCCCTCAACGATTATCTGCCCCACCTGTGACAGAGCCTGTGGTTCTCGTATTGAACTGTTCAGCCACCTAAGAACTCATGTTAAGTGTGGAAGCAAGTCCTCCTCGATTCTGAGGAACTGCCTATGATGATGATGACCTCACACTTCTCAGAATTAAATACCATTTGCCACTGTTCTGCCCACCTGACCAATAGATTGATATCCTCCTGCAGTCCATGACTTTCCTCTTCATTATCAACCACATAGCCAATTTTAGTGTAATCTGCAAACTTCTGAATCGTATTCCCTATATTCAAATCTAGATCATTGATGTATACTACAAAAAGCAAGGGACCCAATACTGAGCCTTGCAGAACCCCACTGGAAACATCCTTCCAGTCCCAAAACATCCATCAACCATTACCCTTTGCTTCATACCTCTAAGCCAATTTTGGATCCAACTTACCACTTTGCCCTTCATCCAATGGGCTTTAACCTTCGTTTCACCAGTCTACCATGTGGGACCTTATCAAAAGCTTTGCTGAGATGAGGAGAAACTTACACTACATCATACAAACTACCCTCATCGACCCTCCTGGTTACCTCCTCAAAAAATTCAATCAATTTCGAAAAACACAATCTTCCCTTCACAAGTCCGTGCTGACTGTTCCTAATTATTCCTTGCCTTTCCAAATGTGGATTTATCCTGTCTTTCAGGATTTTTTTCCAATCATTTTCCCACCACTGAGGTTAGGCTGACAGGCCTGTAATTACTCAGCCTATCCCTTTCTCCCTTCTTAAACAAGGGTACCACATTAGCAGTCCTCCAGTTCTCCAGCACAATGCCCAAAGCCAAAGAGGATTGGAAAATGATGGTCAAGGCCTCTGCTATTATCTCTTTTACTACACTCAACAGCCGGGGATACATTTCATCCGGGCCTGGGGATTTATCTACTTTCAAAGCTGCTAAACCCCTTAATACCTCTTCTCTCACTATGTTTATTTCTTCCAGAATTTCACACTCCTCTTTGATAGCGATATCTGCATTGCCATTTCCTTTGTGAACACAGACGCAAAGTATTCATTAAGAACAATACCAACATCTTCCGCCTCCACACAAAGATTGCCCTCATGGTTTCTAATAGGCCCTAGCCTTTCTTTAGTTATCCTCTTGCTCTTAATATATTTATAGAACAATTTTGGGTTTTCCTTGATTTTACTTGCCAATAACTTTTCATGCTCTCTCTCAGCATTCCTAATATCCCTTTTAATTTTACCTCTTAACTTTCTATATTCCTCCAAAGATTTTGTATATAACATAGAAACATAGAAACATAGAAAATAGGTGCAGGAGTAGGCCATTCGGCCCTTCAAGCCTGCACCACCCTTCAATATGATCATAGCTGATCATGCAACTTCGGTACCCCACTCCCGACTTCTTTCCATATCCCCTGATCTCCTTAGCCGTAATGGCCACATTTAACTTGCTCTTGAATATATCCAACAAACTGGACTCAACAACTTTCTGTGGTAGAGAATTCCACAGGTTAACCACCCTCTGGGTGAAAAAGTTTCTCCTCATCTCAGTCCTATATGGCTTACCCCTTATCCTTAGACTGTGACCCTTGGTTCTGGACTTTCCCAACATCGGGAACATTCTTCCTTCATGTCCAGTCCTGTCAGAATGTTATATGTTTCTATGAGATCCCCTCTCATTCTTCTAAAGTCCAGTGAACATAGGCCTAGCCGATTTAGTATTCTTCATATGTCAGTCCTGCCATCCCGGAAATTAGTCTGGTGAACCTTCGCAGCACTCCCTCAATAGTAAGCACGTCCTTCCTCAGATTAGGAGACCAAAACTGCACACAATACTCAAGGTGTGGTCTCACCAAGGCCTTGTACAACTGCAGTAAGAGCTCCCTGCTCCCATACTCAAATCCTCTCGCTATGAAGGCCAGCATGCCATTCACTTTCTTTACCGCCTGCTGTACCTGCATGCCTACCTTCAGTGACTGATGTACCATGACACCAAGGTCTTGTTGCACCTCCCGTTTTAGTACTCTGTCACCATTCAGATAATAATCTTCCTTCCTGTTTTTGCCACCAAAGTGGATAACCTCACATTTATCCACATTATACTGCATCTGCCATGCATTTGCCCACTCAACTAACCTGACCAAGTCACCATGCAGCTTCTTAGCATCCTCCTCACAGCTCACACTGCCACCCAGCTTATTGTCATCTGCAAACTTGGAGATAGTACCTTCAATTCCTCCATCTAATTCATTCATGTATATTGTAAATAGCTGGGGTCCCAGCACTGAACCTTGCGGCACCCCACTAGTCACTGCCTGCCATTCTGAAAAGGACCTGTTTATTCCCACTCTTTGCTTCCTGTCTGCCAACCAGTTCTCTATCCATGTCAATACCTTATCCCCAATACCATGTGCCTTAATTTTGCACACTAATCTCTTGTGTGGGACCTTGTCAAAAGCCTTTTTGAAAGTCCAAATACACCACATCCACTGGTTCTCCCTTATCCACTCTACTAGTTACATGCTCAAAAAACTCTAAAAGATTTGTCAAGCATGATTTCCCTTTCATAAATCCATGCTGACTTGGACCGATTCTGTCCCTGCTTTCCAAATGCGCTGCTATTACATCTTTCATAATTGATTCCAGCATTTTACCCACCACCGATGTCAGGCTAAACAGACTATAATTCCCTGTTTTCTTTCTTCCTCCTTTTTGAAAAAGTGAGGTTAAATTAGCTACCCTCCAATCCATAGGTACTGATCCAGAGTCCATGGAATTTTGGAAAATGACCACCAATGTATCCACTATTTCTAGGGCCACTTCTTTAAGTACTCTGGAATGCAGACTATCAGGCCCTTGGGATATATCGGCCTTCAGTCCCATCAGTTTCCCTAACACCATTTCCTGACGAAAAGGATTTCACTCAGTTCCTCCTTCCTGCTAGACCTTTGGTCCCCTATTATTTTCGGGAAGTTATTTGTGTCTTCCTTAATGAAGACAGAACCAAAGTATTTGTTCAATTGGTCTGCCATTTCTCTGTACCCCGTTATGAATTCACCTGATTCTGACTGCAAGGGACCTACATTAGTCTTCACTACTCTTTTTCTCTTCTCATATCTATAGAAGCTTTTGCAGTCAGTTTTTATGTTCCCTGCAAGCTTACTCTCATATTCTATTTTGCCCCTCCTAATTAAACCCTTCGTCCTCCTCTGCTGAATTCTAAATTTCTCCCAGGCCTCAGGTTTGCTGCTTTTTCTGGCCAATTTATATGCCTCTTCCTTGGATTTAACACTATCCCTAATTTTCCTTGTTAGCCACGGTTGAGCCACCTTTCCTGTTTTATTTTTACGCCAGACAGGGATGTACAATAGTTGTAATTCATCCATGTGATCTTTAAATGTCTGCCATTGCCTATCCACCGTCAACCCTTTAAGTATCATTCACCAGTCTATCCTAGCCAAATGATGTCTCATACCATCGAAGTTTCCTTTCTTTAAGTTCAGGACCTTAGTCTCTGAATTAACTGTGTCACTCTCCATCTTAATGAAGAATTCTACCATATTATGGTTACCCTTCCCTAAGGGACCAGGCAGAACCAGATTGCTAATTAATCCTCTCTCATTACACAAGACTCAGTCTAGGATGGCCTGCTCTCTAGTTGGTTCCTCGACATATTGGTCTAGAAAACAATCCCTTATATACTCCAGGAAATCCTCCTCCACAGTATTGCTACCAGTTTGGTTAGCCCAATCAATATGTAGATTAAAGTCACCCATGATAACTGCTGTACCTTTATTGCACGCGTCCCTAATTTTCTGTTTGTTGCCATCCCCCACCTCCCTACTACTGTTTGGTGGTCTGTACACAACTCCCACTAACGTTTTCTGCCCTTTGGTGTTTCACAGCTCTACCCATATAGATTCCACATCATCAAAGCTAATGTCCTTCCTTACTATTGCATTTACCTCCTCTTTAACCATTAAAGCTACCCCACCTCCTTTTCCTTCCTTTCTATCCTTCCTGAATATTGAATACCGCTGATGTTGAGTTCTCAGCCTTGGTTACCCTGGAGCCATGTCTCCGTAATCCCAATTACATCATACCCATTAACATCTATCTGTGCAGTTAATTCATCCACCTTATTACGAATGATCCTCGCATTGAGACTCAGAGCCTTCAGGCTTGTTTTTTTAAATATTTTTTGTCCTTTTAGAATTATGTTGTAATGTGGCCCTTTTTGATTTTTGCCCTTGATTTCTCTGCCCTCCAATATTGTTTTTCTCCTTCCTACCTTTTGCTTCTGCCCACTTTTTACTTCCCTCTGTCTCCCTGCATAGGTTCTTATTGCCTTGCCATATTAGTTTAACCCCTCCCCGACAGCACTAGCAAACACTCCGCCTAGGACATTGGTTCCAGTCCTGCCCACGTGCAGACCGTCCAGTTTGTACTGGCCCCACCTCCCCCAGAACCGGTTCCAATGCCCCAGGAATTTGAATCCCTCCCTGCTGCACCACTGCTCAAGCCACATATTCATCTGAGCTATCCTGCGATTCCTACTCTGACTAGCATGTGGCACTGGTAGCAATCCTGAGATTACTACCTTTGAGGTCCTACTTTTTAATTTAACTCCTAGCTCCCTAAATTTAGCTTGTAAGACCTCATCCGTTTTTTTACCTATATCGTTGGTACCTATATGCACCACGACAGCTGTCTGTTCCCCCTTCTCCTCCAGAATGCACTGCAGCCGCTCCGAGACATCCTTGACCCCTGCACCAGGGAGGCAACATACCATGCTGGAGTCACGCTTTCATCCACAGAAACGCCTATCTGTTCCCCTTACAATAGAATCCTCTATCACTATAGCTCTCCCACTCTTTTTCCTGCCCTCCTATGCAGCAGAGCCACACATGGTTCCATGAACTTGGCTGCTGCTGCCTTCCCCTGATGAGTCATCTCCCCCAACAGTACCCAAAACGGTTTATCTGTTTTGGAGGGAGATGAACGCAGGGGATCCTGCAGTACCTTCCTTCCGCTGCATTGCCTGATGATCACCCATTCCCTAAAGGTGTAACCTTTACCTGCGGTATGACCAACTCACTAAACATGCTATTCACGACATCCTCAGCATCACGGATGCTCCAGAGTGAATCCACCCGCAGCTCCAGTGCCGCAATGCAGTCTGTCGGGTGTTGCAGGCGGATGCACTTCCTGTACACATAGTAGTCAGGGACACTGGGAGCATCCCTGATTTCCCACATAGCACAGGAGGAGCATGACACGGGTCTGGGCTCTCCTGCCATGACTTAACCCTTAGATTAACTTAATTTGGCAACACTGCCAAAGGTTTCCTACTGATAAGAAAAGAAGAAAAAGATCAAATACTCACCAATCCACCGGTCAATCACTTACCTGCTTGGCTGTGACATCACACTTTAATTTCTTTTTACTTCTTTGTTTACCTTCTGCCCCTGCCCCTACACTAGCTAGTTCCTCGACCTCCCGTTGGCTGCTCCTGTGGCCGCTCCCCAACGGTCGCACCCTTTTATGGGCCGCTCCTCGAACTCCCACTGGCTGCCCCTGATATAAGCTTCCCTTTTTTTCTTTATCCTCCCCTGTAAGTCCCTAGACATCCATGGGGCTCTAGAATTGTTATTCCCACCCTTTTTCTTTAAGGGCACATGTTTGGTCTGAGCCTTCCGTATCTCCTGCTTGAATGCCTCCCACTGTTCCGACACTGATTTACCCACAAGTAGCTGTTTCCAGTCCACTGTGGCCAAATCAGTCCTAATTTAGCAAAGTTAGCTTTTCCCCAATTTGGGACTTTTATTCCTGTTCTATCCTTGTGCTTATCCATAACTAACTTGAATCTGACTGAATTATGGTCACTGGCACCCAAGTGCTCTCCTACTAATACCCCTTCAACCTGCCCAACTTCATTCCCAAAAACTAAATCCAAGACCGCCCCCTCTCGTGTTGGGCTTGTTACATACTGACTAAAAAACTTCTCTTGCATGCATTTTAAGAATTCCGCACCATCTATACCCTTCACACTATATTTGTCCCAATCAATATTAAGATACTTAAAATCCCTATGATTTTTGGACTTCACAGCAATTTGCCTACATATTTGCTCCTATGACTCTCTCCTATTGTTTGAAGGTCGATAATATGTGCCCAGCAGTGTGATCACCCCTTTTTATTTTTCAATTTAACCCATATGGCCTCATTTGATGATCCTTATAACATAACGAGGGGGCATAGTTTTAAGGTGGTTGGTGGAACGTTTAGAGGGGTTTTGAGGGAGGACTTCTTTATGCAGAGTGTTGTGGGGATCTGGAACTCACTGCCTGGAAGAGTGGTGGTTGCAGAAACTGTTATGTATGAAAAAAGAGTCTGACTGAATACTGTGAGCTCAAAGTAAAGTGTGACCTTCATCTTTTATTGCAGGTCTCCAGAGTGCCTCTCCAACCTGTGATGCCTCTTTCAATACCCGTGCTCCCAAGGGATTATGGGATCCCTTGGGACTCCAGGGGATGAACCCTCTGCTGGCTGTACAGAGTATATACAAGTTTACATAGATAACAACAGTCCCCGCAGAAGTCAACAGTATAACTATTGACAAGGTGAGTCGATCTGGGGCCCTTCTTGCCCTGGTGGATCATCTCGGGGCAAATGCTGGTATTGTTAAATCATTTGTTGGGCCCTCGCTGGGCTGCTGTGCAGCTGGCCTTGCTGGGCTGCCTGGTGTGGCGAGTCCTGCTGGGCTGCTGTGGATCCCACCTGCTGAACTGCTCATGAAAAGAGCACTGAAGACAAGGCTTTCTTTCGTTCACCCTGATCTACATGAACAGGTAGAGAGCAGGCGGCTCCAACAAAGTCAATATCATGATAGCACAAATGTGTCACGCGAGATTGAAATCTGTTATAAATGAAGAGACCTTTGTGCGTGTTGATGCAGGTGAGGTCCTTCGATGATTCCTCCAGCGTCATGTAGGCTGAAGTCAAATCCAGCTTCATGAATGTCTTTCCTCCCGTCAGCATTGCAAAGAGGTTGTCGGCCTTTGGTAGTGGGTATTGGTCCTGCAGGGAGAAATGATTGATAGTAATCGCCACAGATTCTGTCGGTGCCATCTCCCTTGAGGACTGAGACAATTGGATTGACCCACTCATTGAATTCGATTGGTGAAATGATGCCCTCTCTTTGCAGCCGGTCCAGCTCGATCTCTAACTTTTCTCTCAACATGTACGGTACTGCTCTCGCCTTGTGATGAATGGGTCACGCCCCTGGAATTAGGTGGATCTGCACTTTTGGAATTTTCCAATGCCTGGTTTGAATAGCAAAGGGAACTTGTTTAAGACCTGAGCACACAAAGTGTCATCAGCGGGCGATAGCGCTCGGACGTCATCCAAGTTCCAGCGTATCGTTCCCAGCCAGCTCCTGCCGAGCAGTGTGGGACCATCGCCCAGTACCATCCAGAGTGGTAGCCTGTGCACCGCTCCATCGTAGGAGACATTTATGGTAGCACTGCCGATTATGGGAATCAGTTCCTTTGTGTAAGTTCTTAGTTTTGTGCAAATTGGAGTTAAGACTGGCCTTGAGGCTTTGCTACACCATAATTTTTTGAAAGTATTTTTGCTGATAATGGACTGGCTCGTGCCCATATCCAACTCCATTGACACCGGGAGTCCAATTACTTCAACCTTCAGCATTATCGGGGACACTTTGTGGTAAATGTATGCACCCCATATCCCTCTGCCTCCTCGGTCTGAGGCTCTGGTTCGTAGTGATCCGTCGTGGATCTGTCCTCCTCTGAAACATGGTGCTTTGCAGGACTAACAGGATTAGCAGCTCATCTGCACATATGTTGGAGGTATCCCATTGTTCCACAGCCCTTGCAAACGTACCCTTTGAATCGGCACGAATGGAAATGATGATCGCCCCTGCAGGGCCAACAAGGTGTTAATGGCCTTGTATTCATCACCCTTGACGGTGGACTCTGAGACATCTGCTGACGTGCAGCTGCAGCCAAGTGAGGCCTGTCATGTACGTTGCGATTTGAAAACAACGTCACTTTGTTCACAGTATTTGTAGCAGCACTCGGTGCTGAGAGATTTGCTTCGTATTTTCACTGGTGGCAATGAACGCCTGTGCTAACGCTATGGCCTTACTCAAGATTGGGGTCTCTACAGTCAAAAGTTTGCGAAGTATCATTTTGTGGCCAATGCCAAGCACGAATAAGTCTCTGAGCATGTGCTCCAAATGTCCTTCAAATTCGCAATGTCCTGCAAGGCGTCTTAGCTTGGCGACATAACTCACCACTTCCTGGCCTTCAAACCTTTTGTAAGTGTAGAACTGATAACTCGCCATCAGCTTTCCTTCGGGTTCAAATGCTCCCGGACCAGTGTGCACAAATCATCATATGATCTCTCTGTGGGTTTCGCTGGAGTGAGCAGATTTTTCATGAGCCCATATGTTGGTGCCCCGCAGACAGTGAGGAGAATCGCTCTTCATTTGGCAGCGTTGGTTTCTCCTTTCAGCTCATTGGCCACGAAATACTGGTCGAGTCGCTCCACGAAGGTTTCCCAATCATCTCCTTTTGAGAATTTCTGCAGGATGCCCACTGTTCTCTGCATCGTTGGGTTCGTTATCTGTATCTCGTCGCCAGTTGTTATGTATGAAGAAAGAGTCAGACTGAATACTGTCAGCTTAAAGTAAAGTGTGACCTTAGTCTTTTATTGCAGGTCCCCAGAGTGCCTCTCCAACATGTGAGGCCTCCATAAATAACCGTGCTTCCAAGGGATTATGGAATCCCTTGGGACTCCAGGGGATGAGCCCTCTGATGGCTGTACAGAGTATATACAAGTTGACATATATAACAGCAACCCTCATCACTTTTAAGAGATGATTGGGTGGGCACTTAAAGTGCCCTAAACTGCAGGGTTACGGACCTAGAGCTGGTAATTGGGATTAGACTGGATGACCTTTTGTTGGACGGCGCAGATAAAATGGTAAGTTCTGTAGGGAATCGAATAAGGCCAGGGTGATCTCCTGGATTAGTATTGATTGCCTGGATGGGTCGGAGAGGAATTTTCCCAGATTTTTTCTCCCTAAATTGACCTGGTTTTTTATCTGGTTTTTGCCTCTCCCAGGAGATCACATGGCTCCAGTTGGGGTGGAGTGTAGAATGTTTCAGTATAAGGGGTGTCGCAATTGTGTGAGGCAGACTGGTTGGGCTGGGTGCTCTTTGCCTTTCCGTCATTGTTCATAGGTTTATATGTAACCTTTAGGGCTGCTGACTAAGGGCTGTGCAGCTCTTTGTTGGCCAGCATGGACATGATGGGCCGAAATGGCCTCCTTCTGCGCTGTAAATTGCTATGTTTCTATGTATCTATCTTAGGATAAGGGGTAAGCCATTTAGGACCGAGATGAGGAGAAACTTCTTCACCCAGAGAGTGGTGAACCTGTGGAATTCTCTAGCACAGAAAGTTGTTGAGGCCAATTCACTAAATATATTCAAAAAGGAGTTAGATGTAGTCCTTACTACTAGGGGGAATCAAGGGGTATGGCGAGAAAGCAGGAATGGGGTACTGAAGTTGCATGTTCAGCCATGAACTCATTGAATAGCGGTGCAGGCTCGAAGGGCCAAATGGCCTACTCCTGCACCTATTTTCTATGTTTCTATGTTTCTATATCATCCTTCCTCGCCACTGTTATAGTTTCTTTAATCAATACCAACATTTTTTTTCCCTAAAACAATTAATTTTTAAATTTATTGTATTGTGTTTCTTTGTTTCTGATGGTATTCTCATTGATAGTAATTGGAGCAAACGGAACTCACCATTCTTATCAAATGAAACTCACCATTATTAGCAATGAGTATGAGAAATACATAAAGCTAGCATGCAGGTACAGCAAGCAACAAGGAAGGCAAATGGCATGTTGTCCTTTATTGCAAGGGGGTTGAAGTATAAGAATAAGGAAGTCTTGCTACAATTGTACAAGGCCTTGGTGAGATCACACCTGTTGTACTATGCACAGTTTTGGTCTCCTTTTCCAACGAAGGATATACTTGCCTTGGAGGCTGTACAATGAAGGTTCACTAGATTGATACCAGGGATGAGAGGGCTGTCCTATGATGAGAGATTGTATAGAATGGGCCTATACTCTCTGGAGTTTAGAAGAATGAGAGGTGATCTCATTGAAACATAGAAGATTCTCAAGGAGATTGACAGGGTAGATGCTGAGAGGTTGTTTCCCCTGGTTGGTGTATCTAGAACTAGGAGGCACAGTCTCAGGATAAGATGAAGGCCATTTGAGACAGAGATGAGGAGGAATTTCTTCAATCAGAGGGTAGTGAATCTTTGGAATTCTTTGCCCCAGAGGGCTGTGGATGCTGAGTCTCTGAAATATTCAACGCTGAGATAGATAGATTTTTGGATTCTAGGGGAATCAAGGGATATGGAGATCTGGCGGGAAAGTGGAGATGAGGTCGATGATCAGCCATGATCTTATTGAATGGCAGAGCAGGCTCGATGGGCCATAGGGCCTACTCCTGCTCCTATTTCTTATATTCTTATGTTCTTATGATCCTGGGATGCGTGGGCTTCTGCGTTGGGCTGCGCATCTAGGCCTCGGACAGGAGGTGTTCGTTCCTCTGGGACCACCAGGTACTTTCGTAAAAATGTTTTTGGTCGGTGGCATCTATTGTGTCTGTAAGCACTCTAGTAATGACTCCACGAGGTAAGGCATTGGACTTGAACTGTAGTGACCTTAGTCCATTTATTGCAGCTCCCTGAATGAGAATACAGTAAGGTGAGCTCCCTTTTATTCTTGGTTATCTGTGGTGTGCAGTTGACCTCTATGTCTCCACCAATTGCACCCTCTGGTGGTAGAAGCATTTTGTATACAGTGTGAAGATACGTTCAATGGTCTTATGTAACTGTACATTGAGTGTACAGGGAATATACATACACAACATCACTCCCCCCTAAGTCTTGTGCCACTGTCCTTTGCACTGTGTGCTCTGGCCCTTGACTTGAGTGCCCAAAGCCCTTGCACTTTGTCTGTGCTTGGGAATGGCTCTCTCCCTGTGGACCCCCAAGTCCTTATTGCCACGACATTGGGAAATGATTAGCAGTGGACGGTTGGCGGTTGCATTGGAGTTTGAGTGGGTTCTGGGTGTGATCTATGTGTGGCCATGGCTACATACATCCATTCGCCCCCCCCACCTCCCCCCCCATACATAGACTATGAGTGTGGCTCGACATCTGCATTTACATACATGTACAGAGAATAGAAAAAACATTAGGATTGGTTACATCACTGTTTGGGTTTTGCAGAAGTGGAATTAGTATAGATGACAGGTAAGGCACATATGGTGTTACAGTCTTGCCCCTGGGGTGTAGGTGCAGGTGGATGAGGACACTAGTTCTAGAATAACCAGACTGTGTCCAGGTTGTCTGATGGCGGCGCTGCGGCCCTGCCAGCTGGGTGGGCTTGCTCCCCTGGCTGAGTCTCAGGGCCTTTGCCGTTGCCCAGTGGTGGGCAGAGCCACAGGAATGTGTGGCCTCCCTGTCCTCCTTTGAGGGCTGCAGGGTCTCCTTCCTGCCTTTCAACGGTAGTGGGAGCCTGGTCATCCCAGGTCTCATCGGGAGGGCTGGAGGGTGCTGGCCTCTTGCTCCCGGTACTGGCCCTGGTGGCCAGAGAGGAAGGATCGATGTGGGCCAGTAGTGCTGCCTGTGCCGTCCGCTGATCACTGGCCCTGCAATGGGTATGCTCCCACTGTGTGTGTCCACGCTCCCTGAGGCATCACATTGGTCCCGGAGGCGCAGGCTACATGATCGGGTAGCCCGCTGGAGCTAGGTGCTTCAAATGGGAGGTTGCCCTTCGCTTTGTTGGCGTGCATATTGAACCTGGCATCACACATTATTTCATCATTTACATTCATGATACATTGGCTCCGATCGCACTCAGGTACAAATTCATATTTGTCAATTACATCTTTTCCCTCAATTACTTCTTTTCCCTGTATATTACCGGCATCTCTGTGCAATATTACATTTAGATACTTGTATTCATCAACTAATCTTTTCCACGTATCCTACCGGCATTGCTATTCAACGGTACATTTAGATACTTGCATTTGTTAATTACATGTCTTACATTTGTATCACCGGATTCGCTGTACAAAAAGTGAAACTATCCCTTTAATTGTTCTGGGTTGCTGGTCCCTTTTAAGAGGGCCTTGCAATCTTTACCGCAATTCGGTTCGCTGCTCGGCATCATGTGTTGCTCCCTCAACACTGCTGCTCGTGATCTGGTCGCGGCCATTTTGATTTCAGGCGCTTCACCTCGAGGTGTGGGCACCACCTTTTCTCTCTCCACGAGGTAGGCTGCAGTGACCCTTCTCTCCCCAGGTTCTGCCACAGAAGCCGGGAATTTACCTTCTGCGTCAATCTTCTTCCTTCAGAGTCCTGCCACTGAAACCTGGAAGGTGAGGTCTGGTCGTTCGGGTTGGATCATTTCGCCATTGGATAGTGCGGTCTGTGTCGTCGCCACGCAGTCGAGTTGGACGGTAGGATCTTTAGGTGCTGCGATGGATCGAAATCTGGGGCCGCATAGGACATCAATCGCAGGGGCCTGGAGGCTTTTCCAGCTCCAACAGATTTGGATTTGTTTCATTCATCTTCTTCCTAGCAGCGTTGGACCATCACCAGCAACGATCCACAAAGGTAGCTTGTGCATCGCGCTGCCATCGGACACCTGGACATCCACGCTGCCGACGACTGGGATGGTGTCGTTTGTGTAAGTGAGCAACTTCACCTGGATTGATAGCATTTTAGGTTGTTCGATAGCATTGTCCCAGAGTTTCTCGAAGGCCGCCTGGTTCATCAGCGATTGGCTCGCCCCTGTGTCGACCTCCATCAAGACTGGAGCACCGTCGATTTCGACTTGTATTTTCGGGGGAACTCTCGGTGGAGCAGGTAAACACTCCGTACACCTCTTCCTGGGGCTGAGCTGCCTCCTGGACTCTCTCTTCATCTTCATCAGCGCTGGAGCGCAGGTGATCGGCCAACTCTTCAGCGACTCGGTAAGTAAAATTTCTTTTGCACATTCGCTGGAGATGGCCTTTAGTGTTACAGCCTTTGCAAGTATAGTCTCGATATCGGCACTGGTGGGCTCTGTGATTTCCTCCACAGCACCAGCTTGGGGCTGGCCGGTTGGCCCCCTGCGGCGAACTCAGGGTTGCGCGGCTCAGGGTCGCAGTCTTGTCTCTGTATTTGCCGGGTTAGAGTCCTGGGGTTGAGGTATCATTGTTATGTATGGAGAAAGAGTCAGACTGAACACTGTGAGCTCAAAGTAAAGTATGACCTTAGTCTTTTATTGCAGGTTTCCAGAGTGCCTCTCCAACCTGTGAAGCCTCCTTAAATACCTGTGCTCCCAAGGGATTATGGGATCCCTTGGGATAACAGGGGATGAGCCCTCTGCTGGCTGTACAGAGTAAATACAAGTTTACAGAAATAACAACATTCCCCCCAAAGTCAATACTGTAACTATTTATAACGTGAGTCGATCTGGGGCCCTTCTTGCCCTGGTTGATTGTCTCGGTGTGAAAGCTGGTATTGTTGAATCATTTGTTGGGCCCTCGCTGGGCTGCTGTGCAGCTGGCCTTGCTGGGCTGCCTGATGTGTTGGGTCCTGCAGGGATGCTGTGGATGATGGGTTCTGCTTCGTGGTCAACCGTGGTGCCGATTGTCACTGGTGTGTTTGCTGGGGGATCAAAAAAGGTAGGGTCCAAGGTGGGTTGCTGAGGATAGTCCATGAATCTGAGTTTGATTTGGTCCAAGTGTTTCCGGTGAATGAGTCCATTTGAAAGTTTGACCTGAAATACCCTGCTCCCCTCTTTGGCCACAACAGTGTCAGGAAGCCACTTGGGACCTTGTCCATAATTTAATACAAATACAGGATTATTGATTTCAATCTCGCGTGACACATTTGCACTATCATGGTATGTACTTTGTTGAAGTCGCCTGCTCTCTACCTGTTCATGCAGATCAAGGTGAACTAACAAGAACCTTGTCTTAAGTGCTCTTTTCATGAGCAGTTCAGCAGGTGGGATCCCAGTGAGCAAGTGGGGTCTCGTGCGATAGCTAAGCAGGACTCGGGATAGGCGAGTCTGCAGTGAGACTTCAGTTAACCTCTTCAAGCCTTGCTTGATGGTTTTCACTGCTCTCTCTGCCTGACCATTGGACGCTGGTTTAATCAGGGCAGATGTGATATGTTTGATCCCGTTACGGGCCATGAATTTTTTGAACTCAGCACTGGTAAAACATGGCCCGTTGTCGCTCACCAGGACATCGGTTGGGCCGTGTGTGGCAAACATGGCCCGCAGGCTTTCAGTAGTGGCAGCGGACGTGCTAGCCGACATTATCTCACATTCAATCCACTTAGAAAACGCGTCTACAACCACAAGGAACATTTAACCCAAGAACAGGGCTGCATAGTCAATGTGCACCCTAGACCACGATTTGGAGGGCCAAGACCATAAACTTAGCGGCGTTTCCCTGGGTACATTGCTTAACTGCGAGCATGTATTACATCTGTGAACGCAGGACTCTAAGTCCGCATCGATACCGGGCCACCACACATGGGATCTGGCTCTCGATTTCATCATTACGATGGCTGGGTGGGTACTGTGGAGGTCATTGATGAAGGCGTCTCTGCCCTTCTTGGGGACCACGACTCGATTGCCCCACAGAAGGCAGTCTGCCTGTATAAACATTTCACCTTTACGCCGCTGGAACGGCTTTATCTCTTCCTGCATTTCCACTGGGACACTGGACCAGCTCCCATGAAGCACATAGCTTTTGACTAGGGATAATAAGGGGTCCTGGCTTGCCAAGGATTTGATCTGCTGGGCAGCGACGGGTAATTGCTCACTCTCAAATGCTTCCATAACCATGGCTAGATCTGCGGGCTGCGCCATTTCCACCCCCGTAGTGGGCAATGGCAGCCTACTGAGAGCATCGGCGCAGTTTTCTGTGCCTGGCCTGTGGCGGATGGCTTAGTTGTATGTGTTTAACATGAGCGCCCATCTCTGGATGCGGGCCGATGCGTTGGTATTTATCCATTTACTCTTGGAAAACAGGGATATAAGTGGCTTATGGTCAGTTACCAATTTGAATTTTAGCCCAAGCAGGTATTGATGCATTTTCTTTACCCCATAGACACACTCTAATGCTTCTTTCTCAATCATGCTGTAGGCTCTCTCAGCCTTGGACAGAATCCTGGATGCATAAGCAACCAGTTGGAATTTCCCGAAATCATCAGCTTGTTGCAATAAACACCCGACGCCATTTGACGACGCATCTCATGCTAGTACCGAACGCTTTCATGGATCATACAACACAAGCAATTTGTTTGAGCATAACAATTTTCTCGCTTTTATAAAGGCGTTTTCTTGGCTTTTGCCCCAAACCCATTCGTCCCCTTTTCATAGTAAGACATGCAGTGGTTCTAACAGTGTGTTGAAACCCGGTAGGAAGTTACCAAAGTAGTTCAGGAGTCCCAGAAACGACCGCAGCTCCATCACGTTCTGTGGCCTCAGTACGTCCTCGATTGCCTCTGTCTTCATGTTGGTGGGCCTGATGCTATCCGCCGCAATCCTCCTTCCCAAGAACTCCAATTCAGGCACCAGGAAAATGCACTTCGAGCGTTTTAACCTGAGCCACACACGGTTGAGTCGACTAAGAACCTCCTTCAGGTTCTGCAGGTGCTCGACTGTGTTCCGACCCATGATCAAGATGTCGTCCTGGAAGACCACAGTTTGCGGGACTGACTTCAGTAAGCTTTCCATATATCTCTGGAATATCGCCGTCACTGATCGAATTCCAAATGGGCATCTGTTATAAATGAAAAGACCTTTGTGCGTGTTGATGCAAGTGAGGCCCTTCGATGATTCCTCCAGTTTCTGCGTCATGTAGGCTGAAGTCAAATCCAGCTACGTGAATGTCTTTCCTCCCATCAACGTTGCAAAGAAGTCGTCAGCCTTTGGTAGTGCGTATTGGTCCTGCAGGGAGAAATGATTGATAGTTACTTTGTGATCACCACAGATTCTGACCGTGCCGTCTCCCTTGAGGACAGGAACGATCGGGCTGGCCCACTCATTGAACTCGATCGGTGAAATGATGCCCTCTCGTTGCAGCCGGTCTCGCTCGATCTCTACCCTTTCTCTCATCATGTACGGTACTGCTCTCGCCTTGTGATGGATGAGTCATGCCCCCGGAATTAGGAGGATCTTCACTTTTGCTCCTTGGAATTTCCCGATGCCTGGTTCGAATAGCGAAGGGAACTTGCTTAAGACCTGGGCACACGAAGTGTTGTCAGCGGGCAATAGTGCTCGAACGTCGTTCCAGTTCCAGCGTATCTTTCCCAGCCAGCTCTTGCCAAGCAGTGTGGGACCATCGCCCGGTATTACCCAGAGCGGTAGCTTGTGCACTGCTCCATCATAGGGGACTTTTACGGTAGCACTGCCGATTACGAATCAATTCTTTTGTGTAAGTTCTTAGTTTCGTACGAATTGGAGCTAAGACTGGCCTTGAGGCCTTGTTGCACCACAACCTTTCGAAAGTCTTTTTGCCCATGATGGACTGGCTCGCGCCCGTGTCCAGTTCCATTGACTCCGGGAGTACATTTAGTTTAACCTTCAGCATTATCGGGGGACAATTCGTGGTGAATGTGTTCACCCCATGAACCTCTGCCTCCTCGATCTGAGGCTCTGGTTCGTAGTGATCCTCCGTGGATCTGTCCTCCTCTGCAACATGGTGGTTTGCAGGTTTAACAGGATTAGCAGCTCGATTGCACATATGTTGGAGGTGTCCCATTGTTCCACAGCCTTTGCAAACGTACCCTTTGAATCGGCATGAATGGAAACGATGATCACCCCCGCAGCGCCAACAAGATGTTAATGGCCTTGCATTCATCACCCTTGATGGTGGACTCTGAGACATCTGCGGACGTGCAGCTGCAGGCATGTGTGACCTGCCCTGTACGCTGCGATTTGAAAACAACATCACTTTGTTCACAGTACCTGTAGCAGCACTTGTGTGCTGAGAGATTTTCTCAGTATTGTCACTGGTGGCAATGAATGCCTGGGCTATCGCTATGGCCTTACTCAAGGTTGGGGTCTCTACAGTCAAAAGTTTGCGAAGTATGGTTTCGTGGCCAATGCCAAGTATGAAAAAGCCTCTGAGCTTGTGCTCAAACTATCCTTCAAGTTCGCAATGTCCTGCAAGGCATCTTAGCTTGGCGACATAACTCATCACTTCCTGGCCTTCAGAGCTTTTGTAGATGTAGAAACGGTACCTCGCCATCAGAACGCTATCCTTCAGGTTCAAATGCTCTCGGACCAGTTTGCTCAAATCATCATACGATTTCTCCGTGGGTTTCGCTGGAGTGAGCAGATTCTTCATGAGGCCATACGTTGGTGCCCCACAGACGGTGAGGAGGATCGCCCTTCGTTTGGCAGCGTTCTCTTCCCCATCCAGCTCGTTGGCCACGAAATATTGGTCGAGTCACTCCACAAAATTTTCCTAATCATCTCCCGCCGAGAATTTCTCCAGGATGCCCACTGTTCTCTGTATCTTTGTGTTCGCTATCTGTATCTCGTCACCAGTTGTTATGTATGAAGAAAGAGTCAGACTGAACACTGTGAGCTCAAAGTAAACTGTGACCGCAGTCTTTTATTGCAGGTCTCCAGAGTTCCTCTCCAACCTGTGAGGCCTCCTTAAATACCTGTGCTCCCAAGGGATTATGGGATCCCTTGGGACTCCAGGGGATGAGCCCTCTGGTGGCTGTACAGAGTAAATACAAGTTTACATATATAACAATCATCCTTCTGGAATCGCAGGCCAAGGCCATGATCGCTTGGCTGACATTAATTTCCTTCTGCAGGGTGACCGTGGTGTCTGCAGAGAGCAGCCTATGGAGGAGGCCTTTGTGGCCGATTCCAATAACAAAGATGTCCCTCAGTGCTTCGGTGAGGTGGTCACCAAAATCACATGGTGCAGCCAATCATTTCAGGTCTACAACATATTTTGTGATTTCTTGGCCTTTGGGCCGTCGATGTGTGTAGAACCGGTGTTTGGCTGTGAGGATGCTCTCTTTTGGCTTGAGCTGTTCCTGTATCAACGTTACGAGCTCCACGAATATTTTGGTTGTCATCTTCTCTTGGGCTATCAAGTCCCTGACAAGGCCATGAACGGCGGGCCCACAACTGCTGAGCAGGATGGCTCGGCGCTTATCAGCCAGCGAGGTCGGTGTGTTCCCAGCCAGGTCGTTCGTGATGAAGTAGTGTTCTAGCCTTTCCACAAAGGCCTCCCAATCTTCCCCATCAGCAAATTGTTGAAAGTTGCCAAGGTCAGCCATTTTTCGCGTGGAAATTCGTATGCTCGTCACCAGTTATTGTGTCTGTAAGCACTCTAGTAATGACTCCATGAGGTAAGGTATTGCAATTGAACTGTTGTGACCTCAGTCTATTTATTGCAACTCCCTGAATGAGGGTACAGTAAGGTGAGCTCCTTTTTATACTTGGTAATC
This sequence comes from Pristiophorus japonicus, assembly GCF_044704955.1. Taxonomy (NCBI): domain Eukaryota; kingdom Metazoa; phylum Chordata; class Chondrichthyes; family Pristiophoridae; genus Pristiophorus; species Pristiophorus japonicus. Next base: position 466,051,493 of record NC_091977.1, on the reverse strand, counting down.
TGCAATGTGCAAGTGACCTCTATGTCTCCACCAGTTGCACCCTCTGGTGGTACAGGCAGATTGTATACAGTGTGAAGATACATTGAATGGTCTTATGTAACTGTACATTGCGTGCACAGAGTACATACATACACAACAGCATCCACCTGCGAAAAGCTTCCTACCGCAATATTTGGCCCTTAATTTAATTCAATTTCTATTCATTTTAAATGTGAGGTGTTTTTTTTTCTTTATGTGAAGTGTTTTCTTTGTTTTTGGGGGTATTCCCATTCATAGTAATGGCAGCTCCGTACAATAAGACGGGAGTTAAAAAAATCGGGGGCGTGGCATATTCAAATTAACTTTTTTGACAGGTTTTGGGATGGGATTATTTTCCGAACGAAGCTATAGGCTTTGCACGGACAGCATTCCTGGGCGACGCGATGTCATGCGTTGCCCAAGACTCTGCCAGTTTAAAACAGAATGCTCAGTGTGCGCAGGGACTTCAGGTTAGTGCGGATCCTATTCGGTGGTCGGAGGCTTGAGTCCACGGGAAACCCCCGCCTGCAATTTTTGACCCAGTGTTTCTTCTTCTCTCCTTCACTCTCTCCTCCTTCTTCTTGGTCAACCACTGCATTGCCAGGCTGGATTTTCTGGGTGCCTGACATGAGGAAGGCATAAGGGGAGGGTGTTTTATTTTTAATCGTTCCAGGGATGTGGGTGTCGCTAGCAAGGCAAGCATTTGTTGCCCATCCCTAATTGTCTTTTAGAAGATGGTGGTGAGCCACCTTCTTGAACCGCTGCAGTCCATGTGGTGAAGGTACTCCCACAGTGCTTTTGGAAAGAGAGTTCCAGGATTTTGATCCAGTGACGATGAAGGAATGGTGATCTACTTCCAAGTCAGGATGGTGTGTGACTTGGAGGGGAGCTTGGAGATGGTGGTGTCCCCATGTACCTGCTGCCTTTATCCTTCTAGGTGCTGAAGGTCACGGGTTTGGGAGGTGCTGCGAAAGAGGCCTTGGCAAAGTGCTGCTTTGCATCTTGTAGATGGTACACACTGCAGCCACGGTAAAGCAAAAGTTGCATGCATACACCGTTTGCAGCTTGTAAATCAGAAGATATTTTGGGATGAGGGAGCAGTGGGATGTGAGAAAGATGTGAGAAACATACAAGGACACCGACATGTTGTATTCTTTCAACCCCATCGCTGGCCAAGTGCTCAGCCATGCCCCTGCCAAGAATAGCCAGCATCGTGTCCTCCAAGGGATTGAGGTGAAGCTAGGAATGTGAGGTGTTCCTCGTGTTTGGTAGAGATTGTTGCTAGGTGAGTGATGGAAGGAGGGCGGGGGTTGTAGTCATGCATCCAGCAGTGTGTGAGGCTAGTGCTGCAGTTGGTAGGAGACTGTTTTTGAAGGTGCAATCACTGATCTTGACCACTCATCTGAGGGCACTGGAGCCAAGTCCTGGAGCAACATTGTTGTCCGTGACCACCTCAGCGGTCTGGTCCAACATCCTTCTTCTGGAAGGGTGTGGGTAGAGGATCTCTTTTCCAGTGTTCACCCCATGCACAAAGCTCAAATGCTGCATGCAAAACCCTGGTTGTCCTTTCCCTGGACTGTTGAGCCATTTGGGATAGTGCTGAATAACTTTTAACATGTTTGATCAGCAGAAGGCAGCTCAGCTTTAAGAGGTGCAGACTGCTTTTAAGAGGTGCAAGCTTGCTTTAAGTAAAGCTAGTCTCGCGCGAACATCAAGAACTTGGGCCCCCTGCTGAGCACATGAGCTTTGCAATCATTATAATTAGTTGGCAGCTAATCCTCTTTCACCTATGGTCTTCCTATTGTTTTGCACAGCTCTATAAAGGGATTTCCCTTGTTTGCTTATCAGCATTGACAAAGGTTGACATCCTGACATGTTAATCAAACTATCTCTTTTCAGATGCTGAAGGACCTATGGTCCAGCACTTTCTGTTTTTATTATGGTTTTGAAATGACTTTCCAGCATGAAGTTTAGCAATTCAGTGGAATGTGTAGCATGTGACTTTAGCCTTCTCAAGAGGGAAGATGATGGAGTTGGTCCCAACACTGGAAACAGGTACTTGTTCTGTGCAGATATAAACTTTACATGGTAAAGTAAACAAATGTTTTATTTTTAATCAAGTTTCATTATATAGTTAACATTTAGGGCCCAAACTTGGTGAAGGCCTCCGCCCACCCAGGTTCCGCCCAAAGGACTGCCGATGGCCACCGAGGTCCCTGACGGTTCTTTGGGCGGGATTTTCATCACCCAGGTCCTTTGGAGATTGGCGTACGGCAAATCTGCGATGTACGCCGCCAATCTGGGCAGCAGCGAGTGGGAGCTCTCATTCTCGGCGGCAAAGGCTGCCTGTTATGTCTATAATGAACTTATGAATGACTCCACAAGGCAATGTGTTGTACTTGAACTGTAGTGACCTTGGTTCTTTATTCCAAACTCCTGAGTGCTGTGCAAGCATGGTGTGCAGCCTTTTATACAGGGCCCTGCCACCAGTACAGGAAATCCCCGGTCTCCACCAGTTGCACCCTCTAATGGTGCCAGCATATATGTACACGTTGTGAACCTCATTGAAAGTACATCAGGTAAACAAGTCTCCATCTTATACAATCTCACAGTGACTACATATAGACTGCATCCATAGTCAGCATATACAACACCGCCGAGGATGGAGTCGGGCCCATGGAAGGTCGAAGAACTAAAAATAAAAAGCATCAAAAACAAAAAAAAACTGACGATCTTCAGGGAACCCCATCCAGGTAAGTACCTGTAAAGAAATAATTTAAATAAACTTCACTAACCTTTTTTACAGCATCTGCACACTTACCATTGAGGACAGAGCTGCCTGCACGCAGTGGTCCTGCCGCCGACTCCCATCCACATGAATATGGCATCTCGGCAGGCGGGAGTGTGCTTACGGGCATCGGTCGTCTGTTGACATTGGCGGGTGCTTCTCGGCAGCTCTTCCCTCCCGCACGCTCCAGGCCACGACGAGAGGAATGTCAGAGGCAGTCGGCCGTAAGTTCTCCAATTTCGGCCCCTTAATCCTGGGGACCTTTAATTTCAAATTTAGCTCAATCAACTTTATTAATCATCTTATGTTTATGTAAATGTAATAAATGAACATGCCAAAGTCCTTACAAAAATGCCATTTGTTTCAATATATAAATAGAGCTGCAGCCGTTGCTTATTCGCCATCTGGCTTATAATAAGAAATGACATTAGTAACATGTCAGTTTTGAAAAAGCATAATCCTGATCTTTAGCACGAGGAGCATTACATGAAACATCTGTCTGACTGAAATGAACGGTTGGGTTTGAAGATATCTGGCTGTTGGGATTTTTCAAGAGCATGTCTGGCTTGCTGATATCGACACTTCTGAATAGTAGAGGATTTCTGACAAGAAATGCATTTAGAAATCCCGTTCAGTTAATTCAGTTTAAAAAGTGGCTGTCTGCATTTTACAATTGAAGACAATTCGAGATTTTGGGCTCCATTTTCTCCAAAGCTTTTTTTGGCGTACTTGAAGATTAAACACCCGTTTTTTGGGGCCCAAGTATGCCAAAAAAAAATGTTCCATGTTTCCCCGTTTGATTTCTTCATTTTGGCGCAGCCTAACCTGTCCTTTAGTTTTGACGGTGAAGCCTTGATCTGCGCCAAAAAGATCGGGTTGCCACGGTAACCAGGGACACAATGCGGCCTGAGGCTGGAAGGTGACACTTACAGCTCAGCTCGCAACCTGCACAAGCACGTTAAAATACATTGCAGTAACTTCACAAACACATTCAAATCCATTGCAGCAACTTACCTTTATTATATTATTAAAGATCCCCCCCCCCACCCACCTCCCGATGTTGGTGCCGATCCCCGCTCCTATCCCAGGCTGAAGAGCCTCCCGGTCCGCTCCCCTGCCCCTAGCCCAGGCCGAATGGCCTCCCGGTCTCTGTCTCCGCATCTATCACAGGTCGAATTGCCTCCTCCCGGTCCAGGTCCCCGCACTTAACTATATCCGAAAGGCTTCCCCCCCCACCCTTCTCGCGCCCTCTCACCTCTCCTGCTGCTACACTTACCTGCACCAATTTCCTTACCTGCGCCGATTTCCTTAACATTCCAGAATGTTTTCTACAGAGGCCACATACGCTGGCCTAAGAAGAACTGGAGTAACTCTCAGCTGGCCAAACTTGCCTAAATGGCCGGAATTGGCACAGGTGGCAGGTTGTTCCCTTTGGATGAAAACAAAAACCTAAAAAAATCATAACAAACTGAGTTACGCTGGTGCAAATTGATCGGGGGAACTGTGGTTTTTTAACTTAGACCAAAAAGAGCGGCCTGCGCAAAAAAACGGCGCAAATCACTGGGGAAAATTGAGCCCAGTTATTGTTGTAATGTAAATGTCTCTTGTGGAGAAGGGTTTTCGAATGTCCATTCCTCCAGATTAGTTAACTAATCTCAACACCCAGACAGTTCCAATAATCAAGTGGGCTCCTTTTGTTCTCTCGGCCCGCCCACAGGCTTGAATTTGTCTTGTAAAAGTCCAAAATTCAATTAAAGTTCGTAATTCCTTCCATAAGCACTTTAGGATTTCAAACTTTCCATTAGATAGTCCCCAATTAAATTTCCTTTTGAATGAGCCCAAACACTGGGGGGGGGTTCTCATGAATTTTGCACCTTTCAATTGTAGCAGAACTTCTCTGCTTTTATACTTCACCCTTGCAATAAAGTTCCAGGTCCCTCTGTACTGCAGCACTTTGCAATTTTTCTCCATTTAAATTATAATTTGCTTTTCTAATTTTTTCTGCCAAAGTAGATAACCTCACATTTTCCCACATTATACTCCATCTGCCAAATTTTTGCCCACTCACTTAGCCTGTATATATCCCTTTGCAGATTTTTTTGTGTCCTCCTCACAATTTGCTTTCCCACCCATCTTTGTATCATCAGCAAACTTGGCTATATTACACTCGGCCTCTTCATCCAAGTCATTAATATAGATTGTAAACAGTTGAAGCCCCAGCACCAATCCCTGCGGCATCCGACTAGTCACTGTTTGACAACCAGAAAATGACCAATTTACCCGACTCTCTGTTTTCTGTTAGTTAGCCAATCTTCTATCCATGCTAATATATTACCCCCCAACCACGTGGACTTTTATCTTGTGCAGTAATCTTTTATGTGGCACCTTATTGAATGCCTTCTGGAAATCCAAATACACCACATCCACTGGTTCCCCCTTATCCACCCTACTCGTTACATCCTCAAAGAACTCCAGCAAATTTGTCAAACATGATGTCCCTATCATAAAACCATGCTGACTCTGCTTGATTGAATCATGCTTTTCCAAATGTCCTACTACTGTTTTCTTAATAATGGTCTACAGCATTTTCACAACGTCAGATGTTAGGCTAACTGGTCTATAGTTTCCTGCTTTCTGTCTGCCTCCTTTTTTAAATAGGGGCATTACATGTGTGGTTTTCCAATCCGCTGGGACCTCCCCAGAATCCAGGGAATTTTGGTAGATTACAACCAATGCATTCACTATCAATGCAGCCACTTCTTTTAAGACCCTAGGATGCATGCCAAAAAATCCAATAACTTGTCCGTCTTTATAAAACGGAAGAGAGTGACTAAAGTAAATGTTGGTCCCTTAGAAGATGAGAAGGGGGATTTAATAATGGGAAATATGGAAATGACTGAGACCTTAAACAATTATTTTGCTTCGGTCTTCACAGAGGAAGACACAAAAACCATGCCAAAAATTACTGGTCACGGGAATGTGGGAAGGGAGGACCTTGAGACAATCACGATCACTAGGGGGGTAGTGCTGGACAGGCTAATGGGACTCAAGGTAGACAAGTCCCCTGGCCCTGATGAAATGCATCCCAGGGTATCAAAAGAAATGGCGGAAGTTATAGCAGATGCATTCGTTATAATCTACCAAAATTCTCTGGACTCTGGGGAGGTACCAGCGGATTGGAAAGCAGCTAATGTAATGCCTCTGTTTAAAAAAGGGGGCAGACAAAAGGCAGGTAACTATAGGCAAGTTAGTTTGATGTCTGTAGTGGGGAAAATGCTTGAAGCTATCATTAAGGAAGAAATAGCAGGACATCTAGATAGAAATAGTGCAATCAAGCAGACGCAACATGGATTCATGAAGGGGAAATCATGTTGAACTAATTTACTGGAATTCTTTGAGGATATAACGAGCACGGTGGATAGAGGTGCACTGATGGATGTGGTGTATTTAGATTTCCAAAAGGCATTCGATAAGGTGCCACACAAAAGGTTACTGCAGAAGATAAAGGTACGCGGAGTCAGAGGAAATGTATTAGCATAGATAGAGAATTGGCTGGCAAACAGAAAGCAGAGAGTCGGGATAAATGGGTCCTTTTCGGTTTGGAACTTGATGGTTAGTGGTGTGCCACAGGGATCGGTGCTGTGACCACAACTGTTTACAATATACATAGATGACCTGGAAGAGGGGACAGAGTGTAGTGTAACAAAATTTGCAGATGACACAAAGATTAGTGGGAAAGCGGGTTGTGTAGAGGACACAGAGAGGCGGCAAAGAGATTTAGATAGGTTAAGCGAATGGGCTAAGGATTGGCAGATGGAATAAAATGTCGGAAAATGTGAGGTCATCCACCTTGGGGAAAAAAAAACAGTAAAAGGAAATATTATTGGAATGGGGAGAAATTACAACATGCTGCGGTGCAGAGGGACCTGGGGGTCCTTGTGCATGAATCCCAAAAAGTTAGTTTGCAGGTGCAGCAGGTAATCAGGATGGCGAATGGAATGTTGGCCTTCATTGCGAGAGGGATAGAGTACAAAAGCAGGGAGGTCCTGCTGCAACTGTATAGGGTATTGGTGAGGCTGCCCTGGAGTATTGCGTGCAGTTTTGGTCACCTTACTTAAGGAAGGATATACTAGCCTTGGAGGGGGTACAGAGATGATCCACTAGGCTGATTCCAGAGATGAGGGGGTTACCTTATGATGATAGATTGAGTAGACTGGGTCTTTACTCGTTGGAGTTCAGCAGGATGAGGGGTGATCTTATAGAAACATTTAAAATAATGAAAGGGATAGACAAGATAGAGGCAGAGAGGTTGTTTCCACTGGTCGGGGAGACTCGAACTAGGGGGCACAGCCTCAAAATACGGGGGAGCCAATTTAAAACCGAGTTGAAAAGGAATTTCTTCTCCCAGAGGGTTGTGAATCTGTGGAATTCTCTGCCCAAGGGAGCAATTGAGGCTACCTCATTGAATGTATTCAAATCACAGATAGATAGTTTGTTAACCAATAAGGGAATTAAGGGTTATGGGGAGCGGGCGGGTAAATGGAGCTGAGTCCACGGCCAGATCAGCCATGATCGTTTTGAATGGCGGAGCAGGCTCGAGGGGCTAGATGGCCTACTCCTTTTCCTAATTCTTATGTTCTTATGTTCTTAGTCCCATTATTTTACCGTGTACTACTTCTTTAGTGATCGTAATTGTGTTAAGTTCCTCCCTCCCTATAGCCCCTTGATTATCCACTATTGGGATATTTTTAGTGTCTTCGACCGTGAAGACTGATACAAAATATTTGTTCAAAGTCTCTGCCACTCCCCTGTCCCCTATTATTAATTCCCTAGTCTCATCCTCTAAGGGACCAACATTTACTTTAGCCACTCTTTTTCTTTTTATGTACCTGAAGAAACTCTTAATATCTCATGGGTTGTATGTGTCGCCAGCAAGGCCAGCATTTATTGTCCATCCCTAATTGCTTTTGAGAAGGTGGTGGTGAGCCGCCTTCTTGAACTGCAGAGCAGTTAAGAGTCAACCACGTTACTGCGGGTCTCGACCCACATAGAGGCCAGACCAGGTAAGGATGGCAGATTTCCTTGCCTAAAAGACATTAGTGAACCAGATGAGGTTTTACAACAGTTTCATGGCCACCATTACTGATACTTGTTTTTTAATTCCAGATTTATTTGATTAATTGAATTCAAATTCCCCAACTGCCATGGTGGGATTTGAACTCCTGTCTCTGGATCATTAGTCCAGGCCTCTGTATTACTAGTAATGTAATCACTATGATACCATACCTGGTATAGGAAAACAGGTATCTTTTTCTTCCATCTTACCTTGTGATATGTTTCTTCCTTCGGTTCTTCGTTGTAACCGATATAATGGACACAGAATTATTGTTGTTTCTTCTGTTAATTCCTGATAGGAATTAACGCTATGATATGACTTGGGGCTTTCTTTTTTCCTCCAATCTGGCAGCACCTACTGGCTTCCACTTAGTTAAATAACGCAATTCTGTGCAGTTATGTCATTTAGGGGGTGAAATTTGATGAAGACTAAAAACGGGTGTGGGGAATGCGAAGTACGATCTGCCCGCACTCATTCAAAGCAGTGTAGGCAGCACACAAAGTTGGAGCACTGATCTCAGCGCTAATCGCACTGTTGGTTCGCTTAGTGCTGAACAGGGTTTCTAATATCGGGTGCAGTCTACTGGCCAATGAAATTTAGCCTTGGCTGTCTGCACCACTTAAAGGGGAGGTGCTTTGTTGCAGAAGATACACATTGTCAGAGTGGATGAAGTAATGGCCCAACAGGGAGGAGAACATAAGAACATAAGAAATAGGAGCAGGAGGAGGCCATACGGCCCCTCGAGCCTGCTCCGCCATTTAATACGATCATGGCTAATCCGATCATGGACTCAGGTCCACTTCCCTGCCCGCTCCCCATAACCCCTTATTCCCTTATCGGTTAAGAAACTATCTATATCTGTCTTAAATTTATTCAATGACCCAGCTTCCACAGCTCTCTGAGACAGCGAAGTCCACAGATTTTCAACCCTCTGAGAGAAGAAATTCCTCCTCATTTCAGTTTTACATGGGCGGCCTCTTATTCGAAGATTATGCCCCCTACTTCTAGTCTTGCCTATCAGTGGAAACATCCTCTCTGCATCCACCTTGTCAAGTCTCCTCATAATCTTATACGTTTCAATAAGATCACTTCTCATTCTTCTGAATTCCAATGAATAGAAGCTCAACCTATTCAACCTTTCCTCATAAGTCAACCCCCTCCTCCTCAGAATCAACCTAGTGAACCTTCTCTGAACTGCTTCCAAAGCAAGTATATCCTTTCGAAATCTGGAAACCAAAACTGAACGCAGTATTCCAGGTGTGGCCTCACCAATACCCTGTATAACTATAGCAAGATTTCATTGCTTTTATACTCCATCCCCTTTGCAATAAAGGCCAAGATTCCATTGGCCTTCCTGATCACTTGCTGTAGCTGCATACTAACCTTTTCTGTTTCATGCACAAGTAACCCCAGGTCCCGCTGTACTGGAGCACTTTGCAATTTTTCTTCATTTAAATAATAACTTACTCTTTGATTTTTTTCTGCCAAAGTGCATGACCTCACACTTTCCAACATTATACTCCATCTGCTAAATTTTTTCCCACTCACTTAGCCTGTCTATGTCCTTTTGAAGATTTTTTTTGTGTCCTCCTCACACATTGCTTTTCCTCCCATCTTTGTATCGTCAGCAAACTTGGCTACGTTATACTCGATCCTTTCTTTCAAGTCATTAATATAGATTGTAAATAGTTGGGGTCACAGCACTGATCCCTGCGGCACCCCACTAGTTACTGATTGTGAACCCGAGAATGAACCATTTATCCCGACTCTCTGTTTTCTGTTAGTTAGCCAATCCTTTATCCATGCTAATATATTACCCCCAATTCTGTGATCATTTATCTTGTGCAGTAACCTTTTATGTGGCACCTTGTCAAATGCCGACTAGTAGTCCAAATACACCACATCCACTGGTTCCCCTTTATCCACCCTGTTCGTTACATCCTCAAAGAATTCCAGCAACTTTTTCAAACATGACTTCCCCTTCAGAAATCCATGCTGACTCTGCCTGACCGAATTATGCTTTTCCAAATGTCCTGCTACTGCTTCTTTAATAATGGACTCCAACATTTTCCCAACAACAGATGTTAGGCTAACTGGTTTCCTGCTTTTTGTCTGCCTCCTTTTTTAAATAGGGGCATTACATTTGCAGTTTTCCAATCTGCTGGGACCTCCCCAGAATCCAGGGCATTTTGGTAAATTACAACCAATGCATCCACTATCCCTGCCGTTACTTCTCTTAAGACCCTAGAATGCAAGCCATCAGGTCCAGGGGATTTATCCGCCTTTAGTCCCATTATCTTACTGAGTACCACCTCCTTAGTGATTGTGATTGTCTCAAGTCCCTCCCCCCCCTATAGCCCCTTGACTATCCACTGTTGGGATATTTTTAGTGTCCTCTACCATAAAGACTGATACAAAATATTTGTTCAGATTTTCTGCCATCTCCATGTTCCCCATTACTAATTCCCTGATCTTGTCCTCTAAGGGACCAACATTTACTTTAGCCACTCTTTTCCTTTCTATGGGCTCAAATTTCCCCAGGAGTTGCCCTGCTTTTTTTGGAGCAAGTAGGTTTTTTTGGAGTAACTTAAAAATCGCAAATTTCCCCATTTAACTTGCTCCAGTTTAAGTCCGTTAGGTTTTTTTTTAGTTTTGTTTTTTTTCTCCAAAAGGGGGCGTGACCAGCCACTTACGCCTGTTTTGGCCATTGAAGCAAATTTGGCCAGCTAAAAGTTACTCCAAACTAACCTGGGCCAGTGTATGTGGCCACTTTTGTAGGCACAGAAAAACCTTACCTACATTTAAGAACTCAGCGTAGATAGCCAGAGACAGGGTCAGGGGGGAAGGTGAGTTCGAGAATTCTAAAGCGCAAAACACCTTCACAGCATCAGCACAACATCAAAACAACTTCAGCACAACAACTTCACGACACCATCAAAAATAAATGAAAGAGAAATCGGCTACAGAAAATAGAGCTGTCCTGCCTTGCCGACTACAGAACACACCGGCTAGCCCTCCCGCCAGGGCTAGGGGCGGCAGGCACGCATGACTGTAGGGGTGAGGGATGTTATTTTTTTACAGTTGTTCCTAAATGTTGTGTGGTGATAATGGAACATGATTCAGTTTTAATGCAAAAAACCTTTTATTGTAAAGTTTACAATGCACTTCCACAACAACAAGAACAACAGCAAAGAAAGGCTGCACCCATCTCTCACCCACATATCGAGGAATGTGCACTTCCTCATAGGTGATGGTGGTGGGGGGTGCTGGGGGCCTGGTTTGGGTCACAACAGAGGCTGGTGTGGAGATTGCAGTGGGAGTGGCATTTGATTGTCAGACCTGTGTGCCCTTATTGCAGCAGCTAGCTTCCTCATGGCCTCTGCCATCGTTTGCACTCCCTCTGACATACCCACCCTCAGTTCTCGTCTCAGTGCTGATATTTCTCCCGACAGTGTCGCAACCTCATCACACACCCCACTGACGGTGGCCACAAGTGATCGGGTAAGGGCGTGGTCTCCTCACCCAATGACATAACCTGATGTACATCTGATGAAGGCTGCATCTCAGGAGAGACTGGTCGGCTTCTCCTCCCCCTCGCCGTGCGTCTGCCTAGCGACACCCCTCCAGTGCGAGGAGCAGGCTGGGACGGTGGGGCCCTGGATGTTCCAACCTGCATTCCACCATCGCCACTGAGACCTGCAACCTCGGAAGGTGTGCAACCAAGGAATGTTGTGGCAGAGCTCATGGAGGTGTCTGGAAAAGTGATGCCCTGTACCATGGACTGATCCATATCACGATCAGCATTCTCCCGTGAACACAGATCCATGGATCCCTCCTCCCCCCACCCGCCTTGGTCTGGAGCGGACGCATCTGGATCTTCTTGTTGATCTTCAGGATGTTCAGGATTCTCTTCTTGTTCTGCAAAATACAACAGATGAATCAAATAGTTAGCAGGAAAGGAGGGTGCAGGATGGGTGGAATGAGTAGTCTCACGTGTAGCAGACCAGTCAACAGGTTGATTTGAAGGGCGACGACGCATTTTCATGATTGACCCTCACCCTCGCGTGTGGGCCCAGCTTGTGCAGAGCTGATTCTTTTTCTGCAGGTGTGACTCAGCAAGGCAGCGACCCTCTGTTCCATTGGTGATAGTTGGTGCAGACTTGGCGGCCCTCCTCCTGTTCTAGTTCTCTCCCTTTTGTTGGCGGCCAATTTCTTCTGCAAAGATGAAAATATAATTTTTGCCACATGGTGAGCTTCTCATGGATGGGACATATACAGCTGATCACAGTAACAATTGCAATTCCATTTAAAACTCAAGATAATACTTACACTCATTATTTGACCAATGCCCTGCCATTTATTTTTACACAGGCTTCCAGTTCTTACAGCATTCACCCCTGCAGAGAATTCTTCTGCAACTAGATTCTAGCGTCTCCTCATTTCTTTGGGTGGAACTTTTGTGGGACCACTCTTACTGATATCCAGCTCCTGCCGTTTGTCCTCAATGACAGTGACTAGTTTCTCCACTTCCTCATGCAAGAAGTTCTTCGTTCTTGTTGCATGCTCTTGCGTCATTGGTGGATTCACGCTCAGGTAATGTTGAAAAAACACAGTTCTCACCTTGCATGCACCTATGCCATACTCCTTTCCACTCCTTCAGCCACAAAAAAACAATATTAACACCTTACCTTCCAATATGACCCATTGCCAATGCTGCTGATGCACTGAGGACGCTCTCCCTTTAAATGGCCGATTGCCAAGGTTCTTGGCCCATTCACGCTTCAACGCATATTGTGCATGCACGCACGCACAAACGGACATGGTTCCCCTGCCGGCACTCGAACACACGCTGGTCCCAAGCCTCACTCTCCTGCTGGCTGCGCTGAGCAAACGCGACCCAAGCTCCGCCCCCCCGCAGGTTTCGCAGCGCCACGCCAAGGGACCACAGGGATCCAGGAGCGGCCACATTAACCCGGTACGTTTTCGGCGCGTTTTCTCCACCACAAGTCGGTGCACCATGTCTAACTATGCCGCTCTAAATGGCTGGGGAAATTTGGGCCCTATATACCTATAGAAACTCTTGCTATCTGTTTTTATATTTTGTGCTAGTTTACTTTCATAGTCTATCTTCTCTTTCTTAATCATTTTTTTAGTCGTTCATTGCTGGCTTTTAAAAGCTTCCCAATCTTCTGTCCTCCCAGTAGTTTTGGCCACTTTGTATGCCCTTGTTTTTAATTGGATACCGTCCTTTATTTCTTTAGTTAGCCATGGATGGCTATCTTTTCTTTTACACCCTTTTCTCCTCACTGGAATATATTTTTCTTGAGAGTTGCGAAATATCTCCTTAAATGTACACCACTGTTCATCAACCGTCCTACACTTTAATCTACTTTCCCAGTCCACTTTACCCAACTCTGCCCTCATACATTTGTCGTTGCCTTTATTTAAGCTTCGTATGGTGGTTTGAGATCCAACTTTCACACCCTCCATCTGATTTTGAAATTCAATCATGCTATGATCACTCATTCCAACAAGGGGATCCTTTACTAGGAGAATGTTTATTAATCCTGCCTCATTACACAGGACCAGATCTAAGATAGCCTGCCTCCTGGTCGGTTCCGTTACATACTACTCAAGGAACCCATCCCTTATGCACTCTATGAACTCTTCCTCAAGGCTACCCAGACCAATTTGATTTGTCCAATCAATGTAGAGGTTAAAATCACCCATGATTATTGCTGTTCCCTTTTTACAAGCGCCCACTATTTCATGGTTTATACTCCGACCATCAGAGTTGCTACTCTTAGAGGGCCGAAAGCCTACGCCCACCAATGACTTTTTACTCTTATTATTCCTTATCCCCACCCAAACAGTTTGAACATCCTGATCATTTGAGCCAATATCATTTGTCACTATTGCAGTGATTCCATTCTTTATCAACAGAGCTACCGCACCTCCTTTTCGTTTCTGTCTGTCCTTCTGGATTGTCAAATACTCCTGAATATTTAATTCCCAGTCCTGGTCACCTTGCAACTACATCTCTGTAATTGCTATCAGATCATACCCATTTGTATCTATTTGTGCCGTCAACTCATCTATTTTATTACGAATGCTATGTGCAGTTGTTTTTTTACCCTTTTTTGCTGCTTGTTTCCTCTCTCCTTCAAACTCACTTTCTTTATTTTTGCTTTCTAATTTCAGCTTTACTCCCCTCCCTACAGTATCTATTTTCAGGTTCCCATACCTCTTTAGCTAGTTTAAATCCTCCCCAACAGCACTAGCAAACCCCCTCGCAAGGATATAGGTCCCAACTCTGTTGAGGTGCAACCCGTCCGGCAGAAATGGTCCAAATGTCTCAGGAAACTAAAGCCCTCCCGCCTGTACCATCTCCCCAACCACGCATTAATCTGCTCTATCCTCCTCTTTCTGTACTCACTAACTTGTAGCACCGGGAGTGAGAGAGGGCGAGGAGGTTTTCTGATTGAGCACTGGAGGCCTTGGTCCTGGGGGTTCACAGACAACATGAGGTCCTCTACTCGCAGGGGGGCTGGAGGCCTTCCGGGCAGCACACCAGAAGGCTGTGGGATGAAATAGCTCAAGCTGTCAGTGCCACAAGTGTTGTCCCCAGGGCCTGGATCCAGTGCCGCAAGAAGTTTAATGAATTCACACGAGTGGTCAAGGTGAGTGAATGCATCTTCAAATGCCATATCCTACCAACTGCATCACTAGCCTCACACACTGGCCAATGCACCACACCCCCATCACTCACCTACCAACAATTTCTAGCAATCACCACTCATACCTCACAATCATAGCTTCACGTCACCCTCACACATGGAGCACTATGACAAGACTCACACCCATATCTCGCTATTCAACCATGACAGGCACATCACCCAAACACATTGAACCAGACTCACGGACACACTTCCCTTTCTCTTGCAGGCAAATCATGGCTCATAACTGTCGGGAGTAGCAACAGACGGCAGGATGGGAAGTCCGACTTCACAACCTCATGGAGCTGGAGGACACCGTGCTGGAGATAATTGGAGGGGTCGTCGCTGAGGCCAAGGCGAGTGGCAAAGTTGAAAGCATTGCTCATGATGGCAGTATGCTCATACCTAATCCTTCTTCTCACAACCCACTTCTGCCTCATCCCACAATCTCTTCCATAGAATTCCACAGCACAGAAACAGGCCATTCAGCCCAACCAGTCCATGCCGACGTTTATGTTCCACTCGAGCCTCCTCCCGTTTTTCCTCATCTAAATCTATCGGCATAGCCCTCTATTCTCTTCTCCCTCAAATGCTTATCTTACCGCCCCTTCAATGAATCTATATGACTTGCTTCTACCACTCTGTGTGGTAGTGAGTTCCACATTCTCACTACTTTTTGGGTAAATAAGTTTATTTTCAATTTGCTATTTGATTTCTTGGTGACTATCATATAGGTGGCCTCCAATTTTGCTCTTCCCCACAAGAGGAAACACTCTCTCTGTATCCACTCTAGCAAAAACTTTCATAAGTTTAAAGGCCTCCATTTGGTCACCCCTCAGCCTTCTCTTCTCACTTGCAAGCTGCTGATGGTGTAAGCATGCACATCAGGCTTCCCCCCTCCCCTCACTACAACTGGACCCTTGTGTCTTTCTCCTTTCACATACCCAAGAAGTCCCTCCAGCCCCGCCTATCCCCGAAGTTATGAAGGAGGAGAGTGAAGGAGAAGAAGAGGCACTGTCACTCAATCTGACATTCCCAGGCACCAACTCAGAAAATGGCACTGTGCGGACCTTAGAGGGTAGTATAGCAGGATCTGCATGCGGTGAGTCATTGGGCATGAGTGGGCAGCAAGCAGGCCAGAGGGAAATATTTGCTTGGATGCCAGTTCCCGGAAGGCGCTACACAGGAGTTCTGCTGCACAGGACTCAAGTAATGTCCCCGATGGGGCAGCCTTCAGATGAAGGGCAGTGAGCATGCACACAGAAATGTTAGGTGCAATGGCAAGTTTCCTAGAGAGCCTCTTGTCAGTGTCAAGGAGCATGCAGGAGTCCGGACCCAACATTGCATGGGGTTTTGCATGGAGCTTGGAGCCCATGATTTCCAGCAAGTCCATTAGGACACTTGTGGAACCAACCATGATGCTGGGTGCGATGGCCAATCTCACAGCTTCCATTCGGACACAGCCGGGAGAGACACAACATATCAGTGCTGCCACGCAAGCTCAGACTGCTGCCATCATGGCTGGGTTTATGAGTGTGGAAAGAGGCTTGCAGTGTCTCACTTCAGTCCAGCAATCTGTCCTCCAATAGATGGCTAGGAATGCTGAGGCACCGCCCCGGGGGAGTGGCAGTGACTCTGTGGAGTAGAAACATGCTGTTCTCTCTCAGGACGATAGCATTCTTATTCCCACCAATGCCACTCTGCCAATGCCCTTGCTGCTGCCTGCCATCCAGCCAGCCCAGACTGCTGCCGCCCATGCCGAGATGGTGCACTCCACAGCCGGGCATTCTAGGCCCAGAGCTGCTCGGGATTGTCCTGCAAGGCCACCTACACTGTCTCCAAAGGAAAGTCAGCAGCCTTCCACCGGCCATGCTGCAGCCACTGGGGTAGCACTTCATCATCATCATCATAGGCAGTCCCTCGGAATCGAGGAAACATAGAAACATAGAAACATAGAAAATAGGTGCAGGAGTAGGCCATTCGGCCCTTCTAGCCTGCACCGCCATTCAATGAGTTCATGGCTGAACATTCAACTTCAGTACCCCATTCCTGCTTTCTCACCATACCCCTTGATTCGCCTAGTAGTAAGGACTTCATCTAACTCCTTTTTGAATATATTTAGTGCATTGGCCTCAACAACTTTCTGTGGCAGAGAATTCCACAGGTTCACCACTCTCTGGGTGAAGAAATTCCTCTCATCTCGGTCCTAAATGGCTTACCCCTTATCCTTAGACTGTGTCCCCTGGTTCTGGACTTCCCCAACATTGGGAACATTCTTCCTGCATCTAACCTGTCTAACCCCGTCAGAATTTTAAATGTTTCTATGAGGTCCCCTCTCATTCTTCTGAACTCCAGTGAATACAAGCCCAGTTGATCCAATCTTTCTTGATAGGTCAGTCCCGCCATCCCGGGAATCAGTCTGGTGAACCTTCGCTGCACTCCCTCAACAGCAAGAATGTCCTTCCTCAGGTTAGGAGACCAAAACTGTACACAATACTCCAGGTGTGGCCTCACCAATGCCCTGTACAACTGTAGCAACACCTCCCTGCCCCTGTACTCAAATTCCCTCGCTATGAAGGCCAACATGCCATTTGCTTTCTTAACCGCCTGCTGCACCTGCATGCCAACCTTCAATGACTGATGTACCATGACACCCAGGTCTCGTTGCACCTCCCCTTTTCTTAATCTGTCACCATTCAGATAATAGTCTGTCTCTCTGTTTTTACCACCAAAGTGGATAACCTCACATTTATCCACATTATACTTCATCTGCCATGCATTTGCCCACTCACCTAACCTATCCAAGTCACTCTGCAGCCTAATAGCATCCTCCTCGCAGCTCACACTGTCACCCAACTTAGTGTCATCCGCAAATTTGGAGATACTACATTTAATCCCCTCGTCTAAATCAGTAATATACAGTGTAAACAGCTGGGGCCCCAGCACAGAACCTTGCGGTACCCCACTAGTCACTGCCTGCCATTCTGAAAAGTCCCCATTTACTCCAACTCTTTGCTTCCTGTCTGACAACCAGTTCTCAATCCATGTGAGCACACTACCCCCAATCCCATGTGCTTTAACTTTGCACATTAATCTCTTGTGTGGGACCTTGTCGAAAGCCTTCTGAAAGTCCAAATATACCACATCAACTGGTTCTCCCTTATCCACTCTACTGGAAACATCCTCAAAAAATTCCAGAAGATTTGTCAAGCATGATTTCCCTTTCACAAATCCATGCTGACTTGGACCTATCATGTCACCTCTTTCCAAATGCGCTGCTATGACATCCTTAATAATTGATTCCATCATTTTACCCAATACCGATGTCAGGCTGACCGGTCTATAATTCCCTGTTATCTCTCTCCCTCCTTTTTTAAAAAGTGGGGTTACATTGGCTACCCTCCACTCCATAGGAACTGATCCAGAGTCAATGGAATGTTGGAAAATGACTGTCAATGCATCCACTATTTCCAAGGCCACCTCCTTAAGTACTCTGGGATGCAGTCCATCAGGCCCTCGGGATTTATCGGCCTTCAATCCCATCAATTTCCCCAACACAATTTCCCTACTAATGAGGATTTCCCTCAGTTCCTCCTCCTTACTAGACTCTCCGACCCCTTTTATATCCGGAAGGTTGTTTGTGTCCTCCTCAGTGAATACCGAACCAAAGTACTTGTTCAATTGGTCCGCCATTTCTTTGTTCCCCGTTATGACTTCCCCTGATTCTGACTGCAGGGGACCTACGTTTGTCTTTACTAACCTTTTTCTCTTTACATATCTATAGAAACTTTTGCAGTCCATCTTAATGTTCCCTGCAAGATTCCTCTCGTACTCTATTTTCCCTGCCCTAATCAAACCCTTTGTCCTCCTCTGCTGAGTTCTAAATGTCTCCCAGTCCCTGGGTTCACTGCTATTTCTGGCCAATTTGTATGCCACTTCCTTGGCTTTAATACTATCCCTGATTTCCCTTGATAGCCACGGTTGAGCCACCTTCCCTTTTTTATTTTTACGCCAGACAGGAATGTACAATTGTTGTAGTTCATCCATGCGGTCTCTAAATATCTGTCATTGCCCATCCACAGTCAACCCCTTCAGTATCATTCGCCAATCTATCTTAGCCAATTCACGCCTCATACCTTCAAAGTTACCCTTCTTTAAGTTCTGGACCATGGTCTCTGAATTAACTGTTTCATTCTCCATCCTAATGTAGAATTCCACCATATTATGGTCACTCTTCCCCAAGGGGTCTCGCACAACGAGATTGCTAATTAATCCTCTCTCATTACACAACACCCAGTCTAAGATGGCCTCCCCCCTAGTTGGTTCCTCGACATATTGGTCTAAAAAACCATCCCTTATGCACTCCAGGAAATCCTCCTCCACCGTATTGCTTCCAGTTTGGTTAACCCAATCTATGTGCATATTAAAGTCACCCATTATAACTGCTGCACCTTTATTGCACGCACCCCTAATTTCATGTTTGATGCCCTCCCCACTTGCTTCCACTCCTGAAATGATTTCTTTGGTGGCTGAACAGTCCAATACGAGAGCCACAGACGCTGTCACAGGTGGAACAGATAGTCGTTGAGGGAAGGGGTGGTTGTTATATATGTAAACTTGTATTTACTCTGTACAGCCACCAGAGGGCTCATCCCCTGGAGTCCCAGGGAATCCCATAACCCCTTGGGAGCACAGGTATTTAAGGAGGTCTCACAGGTTGGAGAGGCACTCTGGATACCTGCAATAAAAGACTAAGGTCATACTTTACTTTGAACTCACAGTGTTCAGTCTGACTCTTTCTCCATACATAACAGTGGGTGGGACTGGTTTGCCGCATGCTCTTTCCGCAGCCTGCGCTTGATTTCTGCACGCTCTCGGCGTTGAGACTCGAGATGCTCAGCACCCTCCCAGATGCACCTTCTCCACTTAGGCCAGGGACTCCTACGTGTCAGTGGGGTGTCGCATTTTATCAGGGAAGCTTTGAGGGTGTCCTTGTAACGTTTCCACTGCCCACCTTTGGCTCATCTGCCGTGAAGGAGCTCCGCGTAGAGCTCTTGCTTTGGGAGTCTCATGTCTGGCATGTGAACTATGTGGCCTGCCCAGCGGAGCTGATCGAGTGTGGTCAGTGCTTCAATGCTGGGGATGTTAGCCTGGACGAGGACACTGATATTGGTGCGCCTGTTCTCCCAGGGGATTTGTAGGATCTTGCGGAGACATCATTGGTGATATTTCTCCAGACACTTGAGGTGTCCATGGTCTATGTCTCTGAGCCATACAGGAGGGCGGGTATTACTATAGCTCTTTAGACCATGAGCTTGCTGGTAGATTTGAGGGCCTAGTCTTCAAACACTTTTCCTCAGGCGGCCGAAGGCTGCACTGGCACACTGGAGACGGTGCTGGATCTCGTCGTCGATGCCTGCTCTTGTTGACAGGAGGCTCCCGAGATATGGGGCCACGCCGTGGATCTTGATGACTGGGGGGCAGTGCTGTGCGACAAGGACAGGCTGGTGGAGGACCTTTGTCTTGCGGATGTTTAGCGTAAGGCCCATGCTTTCGTACGCCTCAGTAAATATGTCGACTATGTCCTAGAGTTCAGCCACTGTATGTGCGCAGACGCAGGAATCGTCCGTGTACGGTAGCTCGACGACAGAGGTTGGGGTGGTCTTGGACCTGGCCTGGAGATGGCGCAGGTTGAACAGGTACCCTCTGGTTTTGTAGTTTAGTTCCACTCCAGTGGGGAGCTTGTTGACTGTGAGGTGGAGCATGGCGGCGAGAAAGATTGAGAAGAGGGTTGGGGCGATGACGCAGCCCTGTTTGACCCCAGTTCGGACGTGGATTGGGTCTGTGATGGATCCGTTGGCCTGATGTCGTCGTAGAGCAGGCGGAAGATGTTAATGAACTTTTGGGAGCATCCGAGACGGAGGAGGACGCTCCATAAACCCTCGCAGTTGACAGTGTCAAAGGCCTTTGTAAGGCCGAAGAAGGCCATGTATAAGGGCTGGCGCTGTTCCCTGCATTTTTCCTGTAGCTGTCGTGCTGCAAAAATCATGTCCGTTGTGCCCCGTAGGGGACGAAATCCGCACTGTGACTCTGGGAGGAGTTCCTCGACCATGGGAAGAAGATGGTTGAGGAGAAATCTAGCGATGATTTTCTCAGTGGCTGATAACAAGGAGATTCCCCTGTAGTTGCCGGAGTCAGACTTGTCACCTTTTTAAAAGGTGGTTACAATTACTGCATCTCTGAGATCCCCTGGTATGCTCTCCTCCCTCCAGATGAGAGAGATGAGGTTGTGTATTCGTGCCAGCAGTGCCTCTCTGCCATACTTCAATGCCTCAGCAGGGATTCCATCCGCAACCGTAGCCTTGCTGTTTTTAAGCTGTCTTTTGGCTTTTTCTACCTCATGCAGCTGGGGGTCTTACTGAGGTAGTGGTGGAGGATGCTGCGGGATGGAGTCGAGAACACTCCAGTCAAAGGCAGAGTCTCTATTGAGGAGATCTTCGAAGTGCTCCTTCCAGCAGGCCCTGACTATTTCGCTGTCCTTGATGAGTGTTTCCCCGTTCTTGATGGGGCCTTGGGTGTTGGGCCTGTAGGTGGCCTTGACAGCGATAAAGAATCCTCGCGCATCATGGTTGTCAGCCAGTTGTGTATGTCCTGTGCTTTCACCTTCCAGCACCTGTTCTTTCGGTCCCGTGTTTTTTGTTGGACCTCAGCCTTGAGCCGACTGTAATGCTGCTTTGCTGCTCCTGAGTTGGGTTGTTGTTTAAGGCTCAGAAATGCCCTGCGCTTGTGATTTATTAGCTCTCCGATCTCCTGATCATTCTCATCAAACATAGAAACATAGAAAATAGGTGCAGGAGTAGGCCATTCGGCCCTTCGAGCCTGCACGGCAATTCAATGAGTTCATGGCTGAAAATGCAACTTCAGTACCCCATTCCTGCTTTCTCGCCA
This sequence comes from Pristiophorus japonicus, assembly GCF_044704955.1. Lineage (NCBI taxonomy): Eukaryota > Metazoa > Chordata > Chondrichthyes > Pristiophoridae > Pristiophorus > Pristiophorus japonicus. The sequence continues at coordinate 466,029,907 of NC_091977.1, read as the reverse complement.
TACCCCTTGATTCCCCCTAGTAGTAAGGACTACATCTAACTCCTTTTTGAATATATTTAGTGAATTGGCCTCAACAACTTTCTATGGTAGAGAATTCCACAGGTTCACCACTCTCTGGGTGAAGATGTTTCTCCTCATCTCGGTCCTAAATGGCTTACCTATTGTCCTTAGACTGTGACCCCTGGTTCTGGACTTCCCCAACATTGGGAACATTCTTCCTGCATCTAACCTGTCGGAACCTGTCAGAATTTTAAACGTTTCTATGAACTTCAGTGAATACAAGCCCAGTTGATCCAGTCTTTCTTGATATGTCAGTCCTGGTGGTTCCTGGTTGAGTGACTGAACATCTCTTTGCAGGCACTGGTTATGGAGACCTGGAGGGCAGACCAAGCGCTGTGGGCATTCTGCGTCTCAGGGTCACCAAGGCACGCCAGGTTAGCTGTGAGGCACTGGTTGTATAGGGCTCTCTTAGCTGGGTCCTTACATGCTCCAGCATTGACTTTTTTGCGGCATTGCTTCTGCTGCCCCCTCCGCTTTAGGGCTATGTTGATGTCGATGATGGATAGGATTAGGCGGTGGTCCGTCCAGCAGTCGTCAGCTCCTGTCATGGCGTGGGTGATGCGCACATCCTAGCCATCCCTGGCTCGGACGATGACATAGTCGAGCAGGTGCCAGTGCTTGGAGCGAGGGTGTTGCCACGGTGCCTTGTATTTGTCTCTTTGGTGGAACAAGGTGTTGGTGATGACAAGTAGTCAGGAGTAGGGTACCGCTGGAGTTGGCTTTCCCTACCCCCTCTCTGCCAATCACGCCTCTCCAGAGGTCTGTGTCCTTGCCAACCCTGGTGTGAAGTCACCGAGGAGGATCAGTTTGTCGCCCGCGGGGGCGCAGGACAAGGATTTTTCGAGGTTGGAGTAAAAACCCTCTTTGGCCTCATCTGTTGCATCAAATGTTGGGGCATACGCACTGATGACAATGGCGCACTGGTTCTGGGATAGGGTGAGTCGAAGATTCATTAGGCATTCGTTAGCCCCACAGGGGGAGTCTTTGAAGTGGTCAACCAGCTCGTTTTTGATGGCAAAGCCAACTCTAGTTTCTTCCTCTGGTTTCCCTTTCCAGAAGAAGTTATAACCTCCACCTTGTTCCTTGAGCTGGCCTTCCCCTGCCCACCAGGTCTCGCTTAGGGCGGCGATGTTGATATCAAAGCGTATAAGTTCCCGTGGCAACTATGGCGGTGCGGCGTTCCGGCCTGTAGTTGTTGGGGTTGACCATGAGGGTCCTGACGTTCCAGGTCCCGAACTTCATGTTAACGGAGTGGAAGATGCCTGTGCATGAGTTCTTTTAACATGGGGTGGTCGTTGCACATTAGTTACCACATGGGCTTAGCTGAGCAATGTCTTGATCCAGTGGCAAGGGGATCCAAGACGACTGGAAACCAAGCACTGCTATATGGGCCTAGTTGTGTACAACGAGATGTTGGCTGCAAGCTCGACGCTGGGTAGCGCCCTTGGTGGTACATGGTCCAAGGCTTGGTTGGGGGCAGGCATTGGGAGGGTCAGTGGCCCACTGGGGTTCAGGGTGGGAGGGCAGGAGGGTCACAGCCATGGTACTCACCACGTGTTGGAGGAGGAGAAGAGGCCAGGTCACCAGTGGAGAAGGAGAGTTCCAGTCATCGCTGAAGGAGGATGGTGCGGCCAGTCGCCGATGTAGGAGAGGGTGACCCAGTCGTTGTTGAGGAGGAGGTCATCGTCGAGGAGGCCCAGACTCTGTCGTGGAGGAGAGGCCCATCTACCGTCGCTGGATGTGTTCCGATCACCGCTGGAGAGGGTGGGGAGGCGGGGGGGGGGCGGAGGCGGTGGAGGCCCGGCAGTCAGGTCTAGGCCGAGGACACCGCCTTGGGAGGTCGCCGCAGGTCGTCGGAGGTCATAGAGGGTCGGTGGAGGTCACCGGAGGTCGTCGGAGGTCGCCGGAGGTCGTCGGAGATCGTCGGGGGTTGCCGGAGATCGTCCAGATACCGCAGGAGGCCCAGTCACCGTCGCCGATGGGTGATGTGGTGGGAAGCTGAGGTAGGCCCGAATGGCCTGAACTCGTGGGACTCGCAGGGATGGGACTAGGGTAAGGGTAAGGGTATGGATTTACGTGCTTAGGTCCCCTATTAGGGTCTATTTGGCTAGGAGAAGTTTAGACAGCGGGAGTGGTGAGTTTGGGGGATGGAAAGTGGCCGATAGCTAATGAGAGTTGTTTGGAGCAGGGGAGCTCCCTAGGCAACTACCACCCCGGCAGCCATCTTACAATACCACCTGCATTGAGCAGCCTAAGCACTGGTAGCATAGGAGCACTAGAATAGGCAAAGGAACATGAAAGACAGACATTAAGGGAATGCACAACGGTGAGTACTTAACGTTGTTGTGTAGTGTTGGAATTGATAAATTTATGTTATTTTTGGAATGTTTGTTTTGTGGTTACTCTTGTTTCAGTTTTGTGCCCAGGCGGATGCTGTGACAGTGGGATGGTAAAATGGGAACATGGTGAGCAATGGGGATTCATTCATTAGAACCGGAGTCTGATGAGGCTGTCACAGACAGCCCATCCAGAACAAGAATCTACTGCCTGCCTCCTCCACTTCCTTCCCCTCCTGAGATGGTCCCAGAACCCATGGTGGCACGAGCTGCACCCTCATGATGGCCAAATTGTGCAGAATGTAGCAGACCACCACGAAATGAGACACCCGCTCCATCATCATGTACTGGAGGGTTCTTCCCGACCAGTTAAGGCAGCAGAACCGTTGCTTTCGCACTCCGATGGTCTGCTCGATGAGATTCCTCATGGCAGAATGGCTCTCATTATATAAGTGCTGGCCACGACTGGTGGTGTTGTGGAGGAGTGTCATCAGCCTGATTTAGTGCAGATAGCTCTTGTGTCCGTGCAGCCACCCTCAGATTTGAGGTGATAGCTGGTTGATTGTTGGCACACCAGATTAGTGCAGGATGAAGTCATGACTATTGCCAGGATACGGGGCATTCACTATCATGATGTGCAAGGAGTGGTCACACATCAACTGCACATTAAGTGAGTGTTAGTCTTTTCAGCTGCAGCGCATCTTAGGATTGATATGTGGTGCCTGCAAAGTCTCATGTGGGCTTAATGGCCAATGGTGCCCGATACCCTGGCAAAGCCACATGTGCACTCCTCCTGCTTCTCTCTGTTCAGAGAGAAGACAATGAAGTTTCTTCTCCTGGAGTACAGAGCCTCTGTGACCTTCCAGATTCAGCGATTGGTGGCAAACTGGGGGATGTTGACAAGGTCTCCTGTTCTAGACTGGAAGTATCCGGTGGTGAAAAAATTGAAGGCCATGGTGGCCTTGAGGGCCGCTGGCAGTGCCATCATTGCCCTGATCAGAGGTTGCAGGTCTGGTTCCAGGAATGTGGCAGAGTTCTGTGACTTGGTGAAGAGGAGCCTCATAATACACTGCTCCTGGCTTAAGTGGAGATAGGAGAATTGCTCCCTGAAGACGCTAGGTGGGTAACGCCTCCTGCTGTAGCCCTTCTGCCCCTCCTCCACCTCCTTCTGCGAGCATTTTGTTCTCTTTGTTGCTGCCTTTGCTCCATCTCCCTGTCATATGCGAGCATGACAGGTGTTATGTATGTCAACTTTACTAGTGCCACCAGGGGGCGCACCTGTTGGAGACCCAAGGGTCACCTGCACACCCCAGGCAAACAGGTATAAAAGGCAGCCTACCACGTTGCTTTCTCATTCTGGAGTTACATTAAAGAGACCAAGGTCACAACAGTTTGAGCTCACAGTATACAGTCTTGTGGAGTTATTCTGAACATAACAATTGGCGATGAGTAACCAATCACAAACTTTCACACAGTCCTAGCTGCCATTGGTATTCTTGAGAGATTTGTTGAGGGTGATGATTGGGAAGCCTTCGTTGAGCATCCTGACCAGTACTTCGTGGCCAACGAGCTGGATATGGACAGTAATGCGGTCAAGTGCAGGGCGATTCTCCTCATCGTTTGTGGGTCCATGATATATCGATATATGGCTCATCAAAAATCTTCTGGCACCGACGAAACCAACGGACAAGACAGATGCAGAGTTGTGTACACTGGTTTGGGAACATCTCAATGCTGAAGGAGAGCATCTTAATGGCCAGGTATCGCTTTTAATACAACCATCGCTCCAAGGGCCAGGACGTGGCGAGCTATGTCACCGACCTAAGACGCCTTGTGGGACAGTGCGAATTTGCTGGATTTTGGGGGAAATGTTGCGGGACTTTGTCGTGCTTGGAATCGGCCACGAGGTCATTCTTCGCAAACTGCTGTCTGCCGAATCCCTAGATCTGAGCAAGGCTGTCACGATAGCCCAGGCTTTTATGTCCACGAACGATAACACTAAACAGATATCTTTGCAGCATCGAAGCTCACCGGCAAGTACTGTGCATAGAATAACGCCTTCAGCAGACAGAACTGTACATGGCAGGGTCTACACACCTGCAGAGGCCAGACCTAGGATGACTCAGAGTCTGCTGTGGGGCACGAATGCGAATCTATTAACATCATGTTGGCACTGCGGGGGTAATCATCGAGCCCATCAATATCAATTCAAGCATTACTTGTGCAAGGGCTGTGGAATAATGGGGCACCTCCAGCGAAGGTGCAGACGTACTGCGACTCACCACGTGGCAGAGTCGGCAGAAGCTGACTGATCCGGCGCGGATCACACTGAACGAGTAAGAGAGGCAACTCAACCTGAGGCTGAAGAGGAAGTGTATGGGGTACACACCTTCACCACCAAAAGCCCTCCAATAATGTTGAAAATCAAATTAAATGGCATTCCAGTTTCCATGGAATTGGACACTGGGGCGAGTCAATCAATTATGAGCCAGAAGGCTTTTGAGAAACTGTGGGGCAACAAGACACAAAGGCCAAAACTAAGCCCGATTCATACAAAGCTGCACACTTACACCAAAGAGCTCATACCAGTCATTGGCAGTGCGGCAGTGAAGGTATCGTATGATGGAGCTGTGCATGATTTACCACTATGGATTGTACCAGGCGATGGCCCAACGCTGTTTGGCAGAAGTTAGCTAGGAAAGATCCAATGGAACGGTGGATGACGCCCTATGCACTCAAGTGCTAAACAAATTGTTATTCGAGCCAGGCATCGGAAACTTCACAGGTGCCCAAGTGCAGATCCATCTAGTCCCTGATGCATGGTCCATTCATCACAAGGCCCGAGCAGTTCCATATTTGATGCGGGAGAAAGTCGAGATCGAAATGGACAGACTTCAACGAGAGGGAATTATATCACCAGTCGAGTTCAACGAGTGGGCCAGTCCAATTGTTCTGGTGTTGAAAAGCGATGGCACGGTCAGAATCTGCGGAGTCTACAAAATAACGATCAACCGAGTCTCGTTACAGGACCAGTACAATACAAGTAACTTGTTCGAACATAGTAGGTATCTGGCCTTATAGTAGGCTGTCTCTTGAGATTTACCCCAAACCCAGTCTTCACCCTTGCATTGCAATAAATGCAAAGTGCTCAACCCCGGTAGAAAGTTACCAAAATAGTTGAGGAGTCCCAGGAACGAATGTAGCTCCGTCACATTCTGTGGTCTAGGTGCATTCTTGATGGCCTCCGTCTTAGAGTCCGTAGGTCTTATGCCATCTGCTGCAATCTTTCGACATCTGGCGCCAGGAAAACACACTTGGAGCATTTCAGCCTGAGTCCTACTCTGTCCAGTCGCTACCCAAAGCGGATGACCAGTTCGCAACATTCGCAGGGGGGAAGTCAGTCACCAAGCTGGATCTAACCTCTGCTTACATGACACAGGAGCTGGCTGAATCTTCAAAAAGATTGACGTGCATCAACACGCAAAAAGGACTGTTCATATACCACAGATGCCCTTTTGGGATTTGTTCGGCTGCTGCCACCTTCCAGAGGAATATGGAGAGTCTGCTGAAATCGATTCCACGCACCGTTGTGTTTCAAGACGACATCCTGATCACTAGTCGCAACACCACCGAACACTTGCACAACCTGGAAGTGGTTCTAAAGCGACTGGACAGAGTGGGACTCAGGCTGAAATGCTCCAAATGTGTTTTCCTGGTGCCAGAGATCAAAAGATTACAACAGATGGCATCAGACCCACGGACTCTAAGACGGAGGCCATCAAGAATGCACCCAGGCCACAGAATGTGACGGAGCTACGTTCGTTCCTGGGACTTCTCGACTATTTTGGTAACTTTCTGCCGGGGTTGAGCACTTTGATGGAACCTTTGCATTTATTGCAACGCAAGGGTGACAACTGGGTTTGGGGTAAATCTCAAGAGACAGCCTTTAATAAGGCCAGAAACCTATGTTCTAACAAGTTACTTGTATTGTATGACTCATGTAACTGTTTAGTACTAGCTTATGATGCATCTTTGTACGGGGTCGGTTGTGTGTTACAGCAAGCCAATGTGTCAGGCAAACTGCAACCGGTTGCATATGCATCCAGAAGTTTATCCAAGGCTGAAAGAGCCTACAGGTTGATAAACAAGCATTAGCATGCGTATACGGAGTTAAGAAAATGCACCAATACCTGCTTTGACTCCGGTTCGAGCTCGAAACCGGCCACAAACCGTTCATTTTGCTGTTCTCAGAAATCAAAGGCATTAACACCAATGCTTCATCCCGCATCCAAAGATGAGCACTAACATTGTCCGCTTATGACTATGTAACCCGCCACGGACCAGGCACTGAGAACTGTGCTGATGCCCTCAGTCGGCTACCATTACCCACCAACGGGGTGGAAATGGCGCAACCCATAGACTTGCTTCTTGTAATGGATGTTTTTGAGAGCGAGGGGTCACCCGTCACGGCTCGCCAGATCAGGACCTGGACTAGCCAGGACCCTGTGCTATCACTTGTAAAAAGCTGTGTCCTTAATAGGAGCTGGTCGGCTGTTTCCGGGGAAATGCAAGACGAAATTAAGCCGTTTTACCGATGCAAGGATGAAATGTCCATCCATTCAGATTGTCTCCTATGGGGGAATCACGTGGTTTTGCCAAAAAAAGGCAGGGAAACGTTTATACATGACCTACACAGTACCCACCCAGGCAAAGTCATGATGAAGGCTATTGGCAGGTCGCACGTTTGGTGGCCCGGCATTGACTCGGAATTGGAGTCATGCGTACACCAATGTAACACTTGCTCACAGTTGAGCAATGCACCAAGGGAGGCCCCACTGAGTCTGCGGTCATGGCCCTCCAAATCGTGGTCCAGGATCCACGTAGATTTCGCTGGCCCCTTTCTAGGAAAGATGTTCCTTGTAGCAGTGGACGCTTACTCTAACTGGATTGAATGTATAATAAGGTCATCATGTACATCCACTGCCGCTATTGAAAGCCCCCGGGTCATGTTCACCACCCATGGTTTGCCCGACGTCCTTGTTGGTGACAATGGACCATGTTTCACCAGCTTGGAATACAAAGAGTTCACGACCCGCAATGGCATCAAGCATGTCAGGTCTGCCTCGGTTAAGCCTGCATCCAATGGTCAAGTGGAACGGGCAGTCCAAACTATCAAGCAGAGCTTGAAATGCATGACGAACGGTTCCCTGCAGACCCGGTTATCTCGGGTACTGCTCAGCTACCGAACGCGACCCCACTCACTCACTGGTGTTCCCCCTGCAGAATTGTTAATGAAGAGAGCACTCAAAACCAGGCTCTCCTTAGTCCACCCGGATCGCAATGATATTGTAGAAACCCAGTGTCACCGGCATAACGTGTAACACGATCGCGTGGTTCTATCGCGTGACATTGAGGTTAATGAACCTGTGCTTGTTCTTAATTATGATCATGGTCCCAAATGGATTGCTGCCACTATTTTATCCAAGGAGGGGAATAGAGTGTTTGTTGTCAAACTTTTGAATGGACAAACGTGCAGAAAGCACGTGGATCAGACCAAACAGCGATTCACTGACAATCAAGAACAGTTTGAATAGGACATTGCCATCATTTATCCACCAACACACACCCAATCAGCAACCGACCTCACTGTTAACCACGAGGATGAACCCACCATGCCTGACAGTCCAATCAGACCAGCCGCGCTGCAGTGCAGCAATGATCCGACCAACTCACCCATGTCAGGACTTCAATTCAGGTGATCAACCCAGGAACGTACAGCCCCGGATCGCTTCAACTTCTAAATAACTTGTATCTAAGACTTTGGGGCGGGGGGGGAGGGGGAGTGATGTTATGTATGTAAACTTTACTAGTCTGTAAGACATGTCACCAGGGGGTGCACCTTTTGGAGACCCAAGGGTAACCTGCATACATCGGGCAAGCAGGTATAAAAGGCAGTCTACTGTACTGTCTGTAAGCTTGTAATGTTTGTAGCTCCACACTGTGGATGTGGATATATTGTGTACTGCAACTGCAGAGTTAATAATAAACAGAACCAGGCAGATTCCGGAGGCTTCTGAGAGAGAGCTGCCTGCCATGTTGGAAGCTGTGTGTGCTTATGCTCTGTGAATATATCACATTTGGCGATGAGAAGGGAGTTTCCGGATGATTTAAAGCTTACATTTTGTTGGGGAAGGATTCAGCCAGCCAACAGATATACTTTTGAAGTTTCTGTCTTTGGAAACAAGCTACAAAATCCGAGGTAAAATACAGCATACGGTGTGAACAGCTAGAGATTAAAATTGCAGGTGTATTTGGACATTTGGGGGAATATAGTCACGAACGGGAACGTTTTAAAGTGTATGTGGATCGGCTAGAAATGTATTTCACTGCAAATAACATAATCGAAGTTCCAGACAATGCAGTCCAGAACCGGGCTGTGTTGGAACATAAGAAAGCGATCTTCTTATTGGAGGCGGGTCCAGTATTGTAGGAAACCCTTGTAAATCTGCTTGTGCCTGACGAGCCAAAGGACACAACGCTTAAAGAGATTTTAATGAAGCTGGAGCAGCACTAGAACCCCAAACCGTTAGAAATTGCGGAAAGCTATCGTTTCAGGATTCGGAATCAAAAGTCTGATGAAAGTATCAGTGATTACATCATAGCATTAAAAAAGCTATCGATACACTGTAATTTTGGAAACTTTCAAAACCGAGCATTACGGGATCGTTTTGTTTGTGGGGTGAAAAATGATGCGATCAGAAGGAAGTTATTGACGATGGATGACTTGACTTTTGAGATTGCTTGTCAGACAGCGAGGTCGATGGGCATGGCCGAACAATATTCCCGAGAATTAAATAATAATTACGGTCGTCAGTCAACCGAGGTAAATCACCTGCAGGTTCAAAGTAAAAGGCGGTGGGGGCCCAAAGTCTCAGAAACTGGAAATTCTAACAGAGTGTCAAAGCCGTGCTATAGGTGCCTGGGACAACACATTGCTCAAAGTTGTCCATACGTGAAGGCAGAGTGTTTCTTCTGCAGAAAGACTGGGCATCTTGTGAAGGCATGCCGACTGAAGGTTAAACCAGCTTCCAAAACTATGAGTCCAGCGTTCAAAGCTATGAGTAGAAATCCCAAGAGACTACATAGCATGGAAGAGCAAAGACAGGACGAGGAGATGTTAGAGTTACACGTCATCAGGAGCACGAGGTTAACGGATAGCGATTCAGAAAGCATCAAAATCCACATAGATGTTGGGGGATTCAAGATACCAATGGAAATTGACACGGGTGCATCCGTGAGTTTAGTACCGGAGTCACTATATCACGACAAATTGCGTGATTTTCAACTGGAGAAATCCAAGATAGAACTGCGAGGCTACTCGGGAGAGAAAATTCCTGCGGTAGGTCGTATCACCGTACCGGTGAAATATAAAGATCAATTTCAGAACTTGCCTCTAATAGTAGTGAAAGGAGACAAGTCTGCCTTACTAGGAAGAAATTGGTTGAGCTCACTGAAGCTGGATTGGAGTAAGATTTTCTGTGTGGAAGCGAGATTTTCATCAACGGATGAGGTTATCAAGAAGTATCTTAAGGTGTTCTGCGAATCGGGCAGTCAGATCCAAGGCTTCAAGGCAAGTGTCAGGGTACAGAAGGACGCTAGATCGGTTTATTACAAGCCACGTTCCATACCATATTCACTCAAGGAGAACGTTGAGCAAGAACTCAAAAGACTAGAGACTGAGAACATTATTTGTAAGATAGATCGATGTAATTGGGCTACACCCATTGTTGTTGTACCTAAGTCCGATGATAAGGTAAGATTGTGTGGTGATTATAAAGTAACTATAAACCAGGTTCTAGAGGATAATGTCCCCAATACATTGCCAAATGTAGAAGATTTGTTCACAACACTGACAGGTGGTCAGATCTTCTCAAAACTGGATCTTACAAATGCCTACTTACAGCTTGAACTAGATGAAGAGTTGAAGTCATGTTTGACTATAAATACTCATCTAGGCCTAGATCAATTTAATAGGCTACCGTTTGGAGTGTCTTCCACCCCTGCCATATTCCAAGGGGTGAAGGACCAGATTTTGTAAGGTATTGAAGGGGTAGTATGTTATTTGGATGACATACTAATTTCAGCACCAAATAGACAAATTCATAATAACATATTGAATGAAGTCCTCAAATGGCTAGAGAAGCACAGAGTAGGAGTGCCTGCTCGTAAGTGTGAGTTATTTAAAAACTCCATGGAGTACTTAGGGTACAGAGTAGACAAAGATGGTTTACATCCAACCATGGAAAAATTGGATGCAATTAGAAATGCCCCCAATCCCAGGAATATCGCTGAACTTCGTTCATTCTTTGGGTCTTTTGAACTATTATGGGAAGTTCCTACCAATTTTGGCTACAGTATTGCATCCACTGAATGAACTATTGAAAAAACAGGACCATTGGAAGTGGTCAAAAGAATGCGATACAGCATTCAAGGAGTATAAAAGCAAATTGGTAGAGAGCGCCATGTTAGTTCACTATGACATATCTAAGCAGATTAAGCTATCGTGTGATGCCTCTCCATATGGAGTTGGGGCAGTGATCTCTCGTGTATCACGTAGTGGGGAGGAGAGACCAATTGCTTTTGCTTCACGCACTCTCAGTGCCAGTGAGAGTAATTATGCGCAAATTGAAAGGGAAGCTTTGGCATTCATTTTTGGGGTCAAGATGTTTCACAAATACTTGTATGGTCGTAAGTTTACCATCGTTACCGACCATAAGCCCCTAACAGCAATCCTCCATCCAAAGTCCCCAGTTCCAACATTAGCTGCAGCCCGAATGCAGAGATCGGCTTTGATTTTGTCAGCCTATATATATGATATTGAATACAGACGATCAGCTGATCACAGTAATGCTGATGCAATGTCTAAATTGCCTTCCCCATCACAAGTTACACCCGATAGGGAAGAAGTGTTTTATTTTTCATACATTGATGAACTGCCAGTCACAGCTGAAGAGGTTGGTAGAGCAACCAAACGTGACCGAGTGATGTCAAAGGTTTATGAGTATATTGCAAATGGATGGCCAAACTAGGTAACAGACAAAGATACACATCCATTCTTCATTCATAGGAATGAATTATCAGTCGATAAAGATTGTATCATGTGGGGTGCAAGAGTGGTTATACCAAATAAATTCAGGTCCAAATTATTCAGAGACCTCCATGACCAGCACCTGGGAATGTGCTTGACCAAGAGTTTTGCACACAGTTATTTATGGTGGCCAGGTCTTGATAAAGATATAGAGTACATCATGAGTCAGTGTACGACATGTCAATCGGTAAGCAAGCAACCACCACCAGTACCATTACAGCCATGAAAATGGCCTCCCAGGGTGTGGCAAAGGCTACATATTGATTTTGCTGAGTTAGAAGGACAACAATTGTTCATTGTGATTGATAGCCATTTGAAGTGGGTTGTGGTGTTTCCAATGTGGAAAATAACAACAAGTAAAACTTTGGACAATCTGCGAAAATTCTTTTCTTCATTTGGCCTCCCTGAAGAAATTGTTTTGGATAATGGACCACAATTTCGTTCAGAAGAATTTGCACAATTCACGAGCAAAAATGGTGTGAAACATACCAAGGTTCCACCATACCACCCTGCTTCGAATGGTTCAGAAGAGCGCACTGTACAAATTGTAAAACGTGCCCTCATAAAACAAATGTTAGATCCAAATCCAAGGAAACGACAGTTGTCATTGGATCACAAATTGGCAAATTTTTTGATTACATATTGAAATACTCCTCATAAAACTACTGGTAGAACACCAGCAGAGTTGTTTCTCAAATGACAGCCACGAACCAGATTCTCGTTGTTAAAACCAAATTTGGCACAGTCCGTAGAAGAGACACAATTAAGACAGAAAGAGAATCATCATAAAGGTAGAGTAAAAGAGAGAAGTGTGAAATTAAACCAGAAGGTGAGAATGAAGAACCTTCACTATAAATGGTTAAAGTGATTACTAGGAAGAGTGGTGAAGATATGTGGTCCTCGCACATATTTGGTAAAGATGTTTGATAATGGACAGGTTAGGTTTGTCCATATTGATCATATTTTACCCCCAGACATGGAAGGAGTTGAAGGTGGGAATGATTCAATTATTTCTGACTCATCAGATAGTTTTGATTTACCAGTAGCAAATTCTAATTCCAATGTACTGGAAACAAATCCAGGAGAGAATCAGAATGAAAGTCTGAGTCCGAGTCAAGAAAACGAAGTGCCTGAAGTTAGAATTAGTTCAAATGAAAATCAAGGAAATTCCGTGGAGGAAAACGTTCCTCAGGATGAGCCTCGAATGAGTTTAGATTCGAGACCATGTTTGGAAGGTTCTTTTCGAGAGCGAAGGTATCCTCTTCAAAACAGAAAACAAGTGGTAAAGTTAAATTTGTAAATAGGGAAAAAAAATAAGTTTATATCCTGTGTTATGTATAAACATGAAAGTTATGTATGATGTTTGTTATAATAACTTCTTCATTAACGAGGGAGAAGTGTAATGTCTGTAAGCTTGTAATGTTTGTAGCTCCACACTGTGGATGTGGACGTATTGTGTACTGCAACTGCAGAGTTAATAATAAACAGAACCAGGCAGATTCCGGAGGCTTGCAAGAGAGAGCTGCCTGCCGTGTTAGGAGCTGTGTGTGCTTGTGATCTGTGAATATATCACATCTACCACGCTGCTTCCTCACTCTGGAGTTAAATTAAAGAGACCAAGGTCACAACAGTTTGAGTCACAGTATACAGTTTTGTGGAGTTATTCTGAACATAACAACAGGAACTGTAATTAGAGACCCCATGACTTGGAGCAAGTGGTGTGAGCAGAACCCTTTAAATCAAATGCAAGCATTTTCTACTTGCAGCAACACTCCCTGTCATCTCACAAAATTTAATCAACTCTAGAAAGCTCTAAACACTTGCACAAACTTACATAGAGGCAGTATAAATCAAAAGCAAGTTAGCTGCAAGTTGTTGCTGATCCCTTTAAATAGCATTGTTGGGTTGACCTTCCTGCTGCTGAACACATGTTCAGCTGTTTGTGATTTGGAGAGGACATTGATTAGAGCGGCGACATCGAAAATGGCAGGTCGTGTCTCAAATCAGCATTGCACACTCACTGACACGATCTGCCTCATTACCATTTCTCCAGCGAGCGGAGGCAACAGCTGCGATGCCGACCTACTCAAAATGGCGGCCGCTGCGGGACCCATCGGAAGTGGGTGGAAGTGAGGTAGCTCCCATTTTTTCACTGAAACCAGCCTTATCAGTTTGCACTAAGAGGAAAATTGCATGGCCTTAACCTTCTTTCAAAAACATTGGTCTGAAAAATGATTATTTTTGCCACATCAATATGATTGAGAACTCTGCTCACTTTGGAGCTATTGGACCCTGTCCATGTAAGTTGCTTTTATGTCTGACTGCAGGCTCCATCCCTAGATGCTATTTGAGAGCTCGAGCACAGTGGTTCTCAAAACCTTATGATTGTAGGACTCCTTTTCAAATGGATTAGTAATCACAGAATCCCCATCTAATTTATTATTGCCCCTTGTACTGATACTGTACCAGGATCTTCTGACAATGAATTGCAATATAGCTATGGTGACATTTACAAAATGGGAATCCCTCAAGTATGTCTTCTCTCCTTCCTCCTTCCCCTCCTCCTCTTCCTGCAGCACAGTTGTTTCCACCGTCATGGTGATCATTCACCGCCCCGCTTTTTTTTACATCTTAATTTCCCCTTTATTAAATCCTGGACAACTGTACCATTTCTCATGTGGCGCTCGTGGAACAGACTTGCTGCGTCCACGAGACCTCCGCGGGGTTGGCACCGTCCTGGGGACAAATGGGGTGCCCTGTGGCAAGGGGCTTGGGGCCAGTACCTCCAGAGTGGAGGTGGGACTGACCGGAGGACCACTAGATGGCCTTGGGGTGGAATGGCTTCTGGAGCGTGGTGATGCAGCTTCCTCGAAGTCCGCGCTGTCATCCGTGGAGAACAGACCCAGCGGATTGACGGGCGAGAATCGGAGCTCCTCAGCACCAGATGTAGGATCATCCGGGGAGTCGGGCCCTGCGCCCCCACCTTCTGGCCTCTGTGGTCTTGCCTTGGGCCACGCTGCTGGCTGAGCTGCAAAACACAAATGAGGTTATTAGAGGAGAAGGGGGTTCTCGGGTCACAAGCTGAGTCCAGCGCTACACACAGCATATGTACGACAAAAGCACCACCGCTATCAAAATCATCGCAGACATCACATTTCATGACCATCAACACATTTGCATTGCAATGATTTTCATTAAGCCATCATTATTTCTATGACAATTTTAGAAATCATCTATCATATATGATTGTTCGGATATGAGTGGGTGTGACATCTATTAACTTTACATGACGCAATGTTGTAAGCTTCACTCATGTGGCATCACTTCAGGGTCTGCAGATGTGTCTGTGGCTGTCCGGCTGTGCTTCCCCATGAGTGCGAGCACCCGCTCTTCCATGTCAGTGATGTCGCTGGGGAATGGTGGCCCCCCACAAGCTTGCCTCTGCACGGACCTCATCGTTAATAGCTTCTTCTGTAAAAGGTGACAGGACGGCATGGCATGAGATCACTGCGTGATATCATTGTTAGGTCACAGAGACTGATACAACACATAACCGACAGATGTAATCATGATTATTGTGAAAATTATCATTCTTTACCTAAAGACGGGCACCGTGATCGCAGGCTTTGAGTAAAACATTCGCGGTAAAAGTGAAAGACCTCACATCTGCTGATAGTCACTCATGACTGTTACAAATCAAATTATATAAATACATAAGTACATGTAAATCAATGTAATGCCTACTCTTGCGGATCCCACAAGGTCGTTCCATCATTTGCGGCATTGGTTGCCATCACGAACCTCGTTGGTCGCCGACGAGACCACCTCTGCTATCTTGGTCCATATCCTCTGGTAGGCCTTTGGGGTGGTCTTCCCATGCCCTCCCTGTGTCAAATCAATCCAGCGTGACTCAACCTCCTGCAGGAGGGAGGTATTTTGCTCGTCTGAGAACCTCCTGACTCTTTTGCGCCCTCCAATGTGCTCCTCTCCCACCTCACTGCTCTCTCCAGCGTCAGTCTCCACAGCGTGCTGTGATGCCTCCTCCTCTCTCTCCATTATAGGCCAAATGCGGGCAAATATGTGGCTGGTAACAGCTAATTTTTGTTTCCCTACTTGCTGTCAAGCTCTAAAGTCTCCCTCTTTCCTTCCAAAGCAGCTACACCACACCCAGACACGCCTTCAGTCCTTCGCAACTCCCTCTCTCTCTGTCTCCTCTTCTGCGCATGTCATGATGACCCTTGACCTCCTGAATCAAGTGTTGCCATGCCGTTGCTAAGGACGGCGATACTTTACGGCAGAAAGTCAAAAAAATAAACATTACCACCTGGTACACTCATAATAAATGGTCAGATCGAGTATTGTGTGTAATGAGCAAGTGTGACCTTAGCCCCTTTATTGTAGTTCCAGAGTGCAGGTACCACATGGGTGGCCTGTTTATATACCGTACTCCCAAGGAATGCTGGGATCCCTTGGGACTCCAACATGTAGGCCCTCTGGTGGACAGGTGTGAAGCAGGTTACAAGGTTACAAGGGGTTAAATACATAATACCGCCCATTTCATATCGCTCACGGTAACGGCCATTTAAAAAAATGGAGACTAGGTGTTTTGAGAATGGGTGAGAAGCCAGCGATCAGAAAACCCTTTCTTACCGTCCACGCCGGAAATAACGCCCATTTTTGGGCGATAAGAACAAAAGTGTAAAATCTAGCCCTTTGTCTTTTTTGTTACATTTGGGCGTCTGGCCACCGTCCTCATTCTCACAGCTTTTCTCTTGGATGCCTTTCGGAACATGGTCAGGTTTCTTCCACACCTGCCTCCATCGACAGTCTCTTCAGCGTCTTCATCATCATCATAGGAAGTCCCTCGAAACGAGGATGACTTGCTTCCAAGTCAAAAAAAGGATGCGTTCACAGGTGTTTCGAATGAAGAACCCGAACTACATCCTCAAGGGTGGAAGATGCAGTGCGTGGATTTTTTAACGTGCGGTGGCCATTGCACACCAGCCACCACGCAGGTTTGACAGAGCTAGGTCTTGGTCCAGTGGCAAGGATTACCCAAGACAAGTAGAGACCTATTCTGCTGCACAGATCTAGTACGCACACATATCGCAGTGTGGGCTGGTCCGTGCTGCCCCTGGGCCCCTGGCCTCGAACTCACGCCTCCCCTGGGCCCCGATCACATCCCTCCACAGTCTCTCACGGCTTCTTAGCAGATCTCTGGACCACGATCGATCTCTTGGTGGCTTCCTTTCTTGATGCTGTCTCCTCCTCTGTGATCTCCAGGTTTATACTGAGCTTGACCAAACCCGAGACGCTGGTCTGCACCAATAAGCCCTTGCTCACCCAGTTGACCCGTGAGTCGTTCCACTCCAGGTTGTAGCCCTGGCCGACAACATCTTCTTCATGGCAGCCACCGACAAGCCACAAGGCCACGCCTTCATGCTCTGCTCAGCCACCGTGCAGCTGAACTTCTCAGTACCTCCCGGCCGTTCTGTACCATCTTGCTCTCCATCACCAATTAGAGTTTTCTTCGTGGACCCTCTGCAAAGTCTCTCTGGGCCACCAGAGGTTTGTGGACCCTGGTTTGAGAATTACTGCTCAAGCAGACACAAGTCTGTCCTCTACCAACAGTTTCCTCTGTATCAATATCTCCTTCAAACCACCATCAGAGTGGTCTTTTATTGCATCTTAAAACCCACCAAAGTCACATGTTTTGGAGAGTTTCCTCAATTCTTCCATAAAACGATAATTTGCCTCATCTGGTTAAACTTCAACCACTCTGCAATAACATGTGGCTTCAGGCTCAGACGTTCTTTGACCACTTGGAATAACTCCTCATACATTTTGTCTTTAGGTCAAGCAATTTATATATTGCAGGCCTGTAGATAGTAATGAAAATTATTTTCTATTTGGTATCTATTGCAAGTTTATTTGGAGCAAAATAAAAATTAAGTCTTCCGTACTCACTCCAGCCCGACCTCATTTGATAATCTTTGATTGTTCCAACTAATGCTGACATGATTTTAAAAAATGTTGTGACAAAATAGACCACTTGGAACAACAAAGTAACAAAGATATTCAATCTATATTCAAAGTACTTCATTGGCTGTAAAGTACTTTGAGACGTCCAGTGGTTGTGAAAAGTGCTATGTAAATATAAAAGTCTTTGGACCCGATATTGGTGGCCTCACCACCCACTGCCCCCTGCTGCCGCCGACTGCCACCGAGTTTTGCCTCCAGTGTCCTCTCTCTCCCAGTTTCCACTTGGGCTGGAGTGGGCGGGAGGGGAGTACCGCCGGGAATCGCCCACTGATGCCCTCTGGCGGCCAAGTAGTGCAAGTGGCCTCCCGCGCACGAGATGTCAGATTAGTGTGGGCGGGAGTTGGTACCACAGGGGGAAGGACCGCTGAGTGGAGGCAGGTCAAACTCCGATGGGGGGTAGGTATGAAGAATGGGAAAAAAAGGTTCGTGAACATTTTATTTTCCCAGCGACTTACCTGGATGAGGTCCCCTGAAGGTGTTCCGGTTTTTTTTGTAATGCTTTTTATCTTCAGCTCTTCCGCTTTCCCTGGGCCTGACTCCATCCTCGGCAGCACTTAGGTGTCAAGAGCATTTGTCACTGAGATTGAGAGCTCCCGCCCGCTGCTGCCCAGATTGACGGCGTAAACCCTTATTTTGCCACCGATCGGTACTGCCACTTCTTTTAGAGGAATCTTACTGGCAAAGTATCGTCTGGTCTCTCGGCGGCCATCGGTGGTGCTTTGGGCGGCACTTGGGCGGGCCTTGGCCTTCATCAATTTTGGACCCAAGCTTTCTTTCTTTTTTAACAATGTGCTTTCCGTTATCCTTGTCACCACTGTTATGTCCAAATAAATACTCAATGTATTGTGTTCCTAACACAGATGAGACTGCACACAGGGAGGTTAAAGTAACAGTGACCTCAGTCTTTATTAAGACACTCCAGAGTGAGGAACAGGCCTTGGGACTTCAGGGGATGCGCTCCCTGGTGGCGGAACATGGGAGTGCATGCTTTACAGATACACAACACAATGTTAGTGGTAATAACTAATTGCTTTTATTTCCAGCCATTCTAGAACATTCCTGTCAAAGAATAATAGAAGTAACACGTGTAGTTGCAACTAAGTGCTTACTCCCATGAAGGGGCTACCTAACGTCCAGTTAACGATATCCAAGTACCATACATATCACAGGAAAGATGGGAAAGTAGAAATTGAGGATCAGAAAGAACCATTTCCTTATCCCAGACCAGCTCTATATCTTTGTCGGGCTAACACTTCCAAAGGCTGACAATTTATTTTGCTAAAAAAATGTAATACAGCAGTGAGAGAGTGGGCGTACTTCTCTTCGTAAAAACTGGGCAAATTAACAAAATTACATCGTTATAACTTTCACATTTCAAAGTCACACATTACCACAATCTTGTTAGTGTGTTTTAAATTATGGAAATAAATAAGAATTCTCCTGTTTTCATTTAAAAGACAAATTTCAGGCCAAGTGTTCTTTATCTGGTTGTCAGTTCCTTTTTTGCTTCTGTGCGCCTCTGTAACTCAAATAATTGCGTGCCCTACGGAGCCCACTGAGGTCCACCTGACATGCTCTGAGGACCTTCTTCTGCTCTTTACAAGTGCTGAGTTGTACAGGTAGTATAGAAAACTTATTTGATGATCCAGTGAAACCCTGCTGTCTGGAACCTCCCCAGAATATGCCTGCAGCATGTTGGTTATGTTATCATATTGGCAGCTGTAGGTCCTGCATAAGGTTCCACTTCACATTTCTTTCAATGCGTACTAGTGTTATTCATAATGCAGCTGCTGCAGGTCATTAATAACAAAAATCAGAAGCTCCCAAATGTGCTACTGTACTTTATACATTGCAAGGCAGCTTAATTTATATTGAAAGAGCTGAGTAGTAAAAATGTTCTGTCACTTGTGATGTGATTTAAGTTTTTATCAATTTCAATAAAATGTGCATAGTTTCTTGGGTTGTAAAATACATTACAACAGAATGTCAAAACTAAGGCTTATGGGCTACATCCAGTCCTAGAAGTCCTAGCAACTGAATATTATTTGTGCTCATATTTCTCACTTGTTGGGTTTTTTCTATTTGAATTTTGTGGGCCTGGAGGTTTGGTAAATGCAAGTTTGTTTGATCTGACCACTATTGTCTCAAATGAAAAACAAACAAACTTACATTTATATAGTGCCTTTCACAACCTCAGGATACCCCAAAGTGCTTCACAGCCAATTAAGTACTTTTGGATTGTAGTCATTGTTATCATCATCATCATCATAGGCAGTTACTCGAAATCGAGGAAGACTTGCTTCCACTCCAAAAGTGAGTTCTCAGGTGACTGTACAGTCCAATGCGGGGATTACTGTCTCTGTAACAGGTGGGGCAGAGTGTGGTTGAAGGAAAGGGTGGGTGGAGAGTCTGGTTTGCCACACGCTCCTTCTTCTGTCTGCGCTTGATTTCTGCATACTCTCGGCGACGAGACTCAAGGTACTCAGCGCCCTCCTGGATGCTCTTCCTCCACTTTGGGCAGTCTTGCGCCAGAATTTCCCAGATGCCGGTAGGGATGATGCCCTTTATCAAGAAGGCTTTGAAGGTGTCCCTGAAACGTTTCCTCTGCCCACCTGGGGCTCGCTTGCCGTGTAGGAGTTCCAAGTAGAGCGCTTGCTTAGGGAGTCTCGTGTCGGGTATGCAAACAATGTGGCCCGCCCAACAGAGCTGGTCGAGTGTGGTCAGTGCTTCGATGCTGGGGATGTTGGCCTGAGCGAGAACACTGACGTGGTGCGTCTATTCTCCCAATGATTTTGCAGGATCTTGCAGAGGCAGCAATGGTGGTACTTCTCCAGCGCTTTGAGGTGTCTACTGTATATAGTCCACATCTCTGAGCCATATAGGAGGGCGGGTATCACTACTATCCTGTAGACCATAAGCTTGGTGCCATAGTTGAGGTCCTGGTCTTCAAACACTCTCTTCCTCAGGCGACCAAAGGCTGCGCTGGCACACTGGAGGCAGTGTTGGACCTCGTTGTCGATGTCGGCCCTTGCTGATAGTAGGCTCCTGAGGTATGGAAAATGGTCTACGTTGTCCAAGGCCGCACTGTGGATTTTGATGACAGGGGGGTGGTGCTGTGTGGTGGGGTCAGTTTGATGGAGAACCTTTGTCTTAAGGATGATTAGTGTAAGCCCCATGCTTTCGTATGCCTCGTGAAGATGTTGACGTTGGCTTGGAGTTCGGCCTCTGAATGAGCGCAGACGCAAGCGTCATCCGCGTACTGTAGTTCGATGAAAGAGGACGGGACGATCTTGGATGTAGCCTTGAGGCAATGAAGGTTGAACAGGTTTCCATTGGTTCTATAGTTTAGTTCCACGGCAGCGGGGAGCTTGTTGAGAGTCAGATGGAGCATTGCAGCAAGGAAGATCGACAAGAGCATTGGTGCGAAGGCGCAGCCTGCTTGACCCCAGTCCGGACGTGGATTGGGTCTGTGGTGGATCCATTGGTCAGGATCACGGCTTGCATATCATCGTGGAGCAGGCGAAGGATGATGAAAAACTTTTGGGGGCAGCCGAAACGGAGGAGGACGCTCCATAGTTCCTCATATTTGACAGTGTCAAGATGGAGATTAGAGATAGTAAAGGGAAAAAGTCACTGGTGGGCGTAGTTTATAGGCCCCCAAATAATAACTTTACAGTGGGGCGGACAATAATCAAGGGAATAATGGAGGCATGTGAAAAAGGAACGGCAGTAATCAAGGGGGATTTTAACCGACATATCGATTGGTCAAATCAAATCGCACGGGGTAGCCTTGAGGAGGAATTCATAGAATGCATACGGGATTTTTTCTTAGAACAGTATGTTACAGAACCTACAAGGGAGCAAGCGATCTTAGATCTGGTCCTGTGTAATGAGACAGGAATAGTAAACGATCTCCAAGTAAAAGATCCTCTCGGAATGAGTGATCACAGTATTATTGAATTTGTAATACAGATTGAGGGTGAGGAAGTAGTGTCTCAAACGAGCGTACTATGCTTAAACAAATGGGACTACGGTGGGATGAGGGCAGAGTTGGCTAAAGTAGACTGGAAACACAGACTAAATGGTGGCACAATTGAGGAACAGTGGAGGACTTTTAAGGAGCTCTATCATAGTGCTCAACAAAAATATATTCCAGTGAAAAAGAAGGGCGGTAAGAGAAGGGATAACCTGCCGTGGATAACCAAGGAAATAAAGGATAGTATCAAATTAAAAACCAATGCGTATAAGTTGGCCAAGGTTAGTGGGAAACTAGAAGATTGGGAAAATTTTAAACGACAGCAAAGAATGACTAAGAAGGCAATAAAGAAAGGAAAGATAGATTATGAAAGTAAACTTGCGCAAAACATAAAAACAGATGGTAAAAGCTTTTACCAATATATAAAACTGAAAAGAGTGACTAAAGTAAATGTTGGTCCCTTAGAAGATGAGAAGGGGGATTTAATAATGAGAAATGTGGAAATGGCTGAGACCTGAAACAATTATTTTGCTTCGGTCTTCACAGTGGAAGACACAAAAACCATGCCAAAAATTGCTGGTCACAGGAATGTGGGAAGGGAGGACCTTGAGACAATCACTATCACGAAGGGGGTAGTGCTGGACAGGCTAATGGGGCTCAAGGTAGACAAGTCCCCTGGTCCTGATGAAATGCATCCCAGGGTATTAAAAGAGATGGCGGAAGTTATAGCAGATGCATTCGTTATAATCTACCAAAATTCTCTGGACTCTGGGGAGGTACCAGCGGATTGGAAAGCAGCTAATGTAACACCTCTGTTTAAAAAAGGGGGCAGACAAAAGGCAGGTAACTATAGACCGGTTAGTGGGGAAAATGCTTGAAGCTATCATTAAGGAAGAAATAGCGGGACATCTAGATAGGAATAGTGCAATCAAGCAGACGCAACATGGATTCATGAAGGGGAAATCATGTTTAACTAATTTACTGGAATTCTTTGAGGATATAACGAGCATGGAGGATAGAGGTGTACCGATGGGTGTGGTGTATTTAGATTTCCAAAAGGCATTCGATAAGGTGCCACACAAAAGGTTACTGCAGAAGATTAAGGTACGCGGAGTCAGAGGAAATGTATTAGCATGGATAGAGAATTGGCTGGCGAACAGAAAGCAGAGAGTCGGGATAAATGGGTCCTTTTTGGGTTGGAAATCAGTGGTTGGTGGTGTGCCACAGGGATCGGTGCTGGGACCACAACTGTTTACAATATACATAGATGACCTGGAAGAGGGGACAGAGTGTAGTGCAACAAAATTTGCAGATGACACAAAGATTAGTGGGAAAGCGGGTTGTGTAGAGGACACAGAGAGGCTGCAAAGAGATTTAGATAAGTTAAGCGAATGGGCTAAGGTTTGGCAGATGGAATACAATGTCGGAAAATGTGAGGTCATCCACCTTGGAAAAAAAAACAGTAAAAGGGAATATTATTTGAATGGGGAGAAATTACAACATGCTGCGGTGCAGAGGGACCTGGGGGTCCTTGTGCATGAATCCTAAAAAGTTAGTTTGCAGGTGCAGCAGGTAATCAGGAAGGCGAATGGAATGTTGGCCTTCATTGCGAGAGGGATGGAGTACAAAAGCAGGGAGGTCCTGCTGCAACTGTCCAGGGTATTGGTGAGACTGCACCTGGAGTACTGCGTGCAGTTTTGGTCACCTTACTTAAGGAAGGGTATACTAGCTTTGGAAGGAGTACAGACACGATTCACTCGGCTGATTCCAGAGATGATGGGGTTACCTTATGATGATAGATTGAGTAGACTGGGTCTTTACTCATTGGACTTCAGAAGGATGAAGGGTGATCTTATAGAAACATTTAAAATAATGAAGGGGATAGACAGGATAGAGGCAGAGAGGTTGTTTCCACTGGTCGGGGAGACTAGAACTAGGGGCACAGCCTCAAAATACGGGGGAGCCAATTTAAAACTGAGTTGAGAAGGAATTTCTTCTCCCAGAGGGTTGTGAATCTGTGGAATTCTCTGCCCAAGGAAGCAGTTGAGGGTAGCTCATTGAATATATTCAAATCACAGATAGATAGATTTTTAACCAATAAGGGAATTAAGGGTTACGGGGAGCGGGCGGGTAAGTGGAACTGAGTCCACGGCCAGATCAGCCATGATCTTGTTGAGTGGCGGAGCAGGCTCGAGGGGCTAGATGGCCTACTCCTGTTCCTAATTCTTATGTTCTTATGTTCAAAGGCTTTTGTGAGGTCAAAGAAGGCCAGGTACAAGGGTTGGTTCTGCTTCCTGCATTTCTCTTGTAGTTGTTGCGTGGTGATGATCATGTCCTTAGAGGACAGAATCCACATTGTGACTCTGGGAGGAGCTCTTCAGCCACAGGGAGAAGATGGTTGAGGAGGATTCTTGCGATGACTTTCCCAATGGCCGACAGCAGGGAAATTCCTCTGTAATTGCTGCAGTCGTACATGTCCCCTTTTTTGAAGATGGTCATGATTACAGCATCTCTGAGATCTCTTGACATGCTATCCTCCTTCCAAATACGAGAGATGAGGTCATGCGTTCGTGCCAATAGTGCTTCTCCACCATACATTAGTGCCTCAGTGGGGATTCCATCTGCTCCTGATGCCTTGTTGTTCTTGAGCTGATGGATGGCTTTTTCTACCTTGTGCAAGGCTGGGGTTTTGCTAAGATGGTGGTGGGTAGCATGCTGCGGGATGGAATGCAGGACACTTGTGTCGAAGGCAGAGTCTCGGTTAAGGAGATCTTCGAAGTGCTCCTTCCAGCAGGCCTTAACCACCTCGTTGTTCTTAATGAGTGCCTCTCCGTTCTTGGCCAGCAAAGCGCTGGGTCCTTGGGTGCTTGGGCCATAGGTGGACGTAAATGCGGTGAAGAATCCTCGCACGTCATGGCTGTCGGTCAGCTGCTGGATCTCCTGTGCTTTCTCCATCCACCATTTATTCTTTAGGTCACGGGTTTTTTGTTGGGCCTCAGCCTTCAGCCGCCTGTAGAGCTGCTTCGCTGCTCCCGAATTGGGTTGCTGCTTTAAGTTCAGAAATTCCTTGTACTTGCGACTTATAAGCTCTTGGATCTCCTGGTTATTCTCGTCAAACCAGTCGGTGTTTCCTGGCTGAGTGACCAAGCGTCTCTTCGCTGGCATTGGTTATGGAAGCCTGGAGGGCAGACCAAGCGCTGTGGGCACTCTGCGTCTCGGGGTCATCAAGGGCCGCCAGGTTGGCAGTGTGGCAAAGAAGAACTTTACTCCAGCCTTGAACAATCCCTCTCCTGATCCTCCTCAGCGACTTCAATGCCAGAGTCGGTCAGGACACAGACCTCTGGGAAGGCGTGGTCGGCAGAGAGGGGGAAGGGAAAACCAACTCCAGTGGTATCCTGCTCTTGGCAAAATGCCTAGAATATCACCTTGTCATCACAAATACCTTGTTCTGTCAGAGGGACAAGTATAAGGCATCGTGGCAACAACCTCGCTCCAAGCACTGGCATCTGCTCGACTACGTCATCGTCCAAGCGAGGGAACGCAAGGACGTGCGCATCACCCGTGCCATGACAGGAGTAGACGACTGCTGGATGGACCACTGCCTAATCCGCTCTGTCATTAACATCAATATATCCCCAAAGCAGCGAGGCAATAGAAACAATGCCGCAGAAAAATCAACGCTGGCGCACTCAAAGACCCAGTTAAGAAAGCCCTATACAGCCAGTGCCTCACTGCTATAATGTAGGAAACACAGCAGACAATTTGCTCTCAGCAAGGTCCCACAATCAGCAATGTGATAATGACCATATCATCTGTTTTAGTACTGTTGCTTGAGCGATAAATGTTGGCCAGGAGACCACTCTTCTTCAACATAGTGCCATGGGATTTTTACGCCACCTCAGAGTACAGAAGGGAACTCATTTTAACATCTCGCCCGAAAGAGGGCACCTCCGACAGTGCAGCACTCCCTCAACACTAAACCGGATGTCAGCCTAGATTTCGTGCTCTGGGCTCTGGATTGGGGCTTGAAGCCACAAACGTTTGACCTAGAGGTGAAAGCGCCACCAACTGAGCCACAGCTGAAACATAAAAACATAGAAACATAGAAACATAAAAAATAGGTGCAGGAGTAGGCCATTCTGCCCCTCGAGCCTGCACCACCATTTAATATGATCATGGCTGATTATGCAACTTCAGTACCCCATTCCTGATTTCTCTCCATACCCATTGATCCCTTTAGCCGTAAGGGCCACATCTAACTCCCTTTTGAATATATTTAATGAACTGGCCTCAACAACTTTCTGTGGTAGAGAATTCCACATGCTCACAACTCTCTGAGTGAAGAAGTTACTCCTCATCTCGGTCCTAAATGGCTTACCCCTTATCCTTAGACTGTGACCCCTGGTTCTGGACTTCCCCAACAATGGGAACATTCTTCCTGCATCTAGCCTGTCCAATCCCATCAGAATTTTATATGTTTCTATGAGATCCCCTCTCATTCTTCTAAATTCCAGTGACTATAAGCCTAGTCGATCCAGTCTTTCTTCATATATCAGTCCTGCCATCCCGGGAATCAGTCTGGTGCACTCCCTCAATAGCAAGAATGTCCTTCTTCAGATTAGGAGACTAAAACTGTACACAATATTCAAAGTGTGGCCTCACCAAGGCCCTCTACAACTGCAGTGAGACCTCTCTGCTCTTATACTCAAATCCTCTCGTTATGAAGGCAACA
Organism: Pristiophorus japonicus; assembly: GCF_044704955.1. Taxonomy (NCBI): domain Eukaryota; kingdom Metazoa; phylum Chordata; class Chondrichthyes; family Pristiophoridae; genus Pristiophorus; species Pristiophorus japonicus. The sequence goes on along the minus strand of NC_091977.1, from coordinate 466,003,613 downwards.
TGCCATTTGCCTTCTTCACTTCCTGCTGTACCTGCATGCCAACTTTCAATGACTGATGTACCATGACACCCAGGTTTCATTGCACCTCCCCTTTTCCAAATCTCTCACCATTCAGTTAATATTCGGCCTTCCTGTTTTTGCCACCAAAGCGGATAACCTCACATTTATCTACATTATACTTTATCTGCCATGCATTTGCCCATTTACCTAACCTGTCCAAGTCACCCTGCAGCCTCTTAGCATCCTTCTCACAGCTCACACTGCCACCCAGCTTAGTGTCATCTGCAAATTTGGAGATATTACATTCAATTCCTTTGTCTAAATCATTAATGTATATTGTAAATAGCTGAGGTCCCAGCACTGAACCTTGCGGTACCCCAATAGTCACTGCCTGCCATTCTGAAAAGGACCCATTTATTCCTATTCTTTGCTTCTTGTCTGCCAGCCAGTTCTCTATCCACGTCAATACCATGTGCTTTAATTTTGCACACTAATCTCTTATGTCCGACCTTGTCAAAAGCCTTTTCAAAGTCCAAATACACCATGTAAAGTCCTTACTCTGTAGCATAAAATCACACGAGGCACATTCCAGGGACAAGGCCACTCTGTTTCCTTAGCTCTTTATTACAGGACTCCAGAAGCGATGACCCTGCATGGGACCTCCCTTTATATACCTGTGTGATCAGGTAAGGAGTGTCTCCCACAAGTTCACCCCCTGTGGTCAAGGTGTGCATCTAAGTTGAGTGTATACAGTAATACAGTGGTGTTACATTGTAGTTACAAACATGACACACCACATCCACTGGTTCTCCCTTATCCACTCTACTAGTTACATCCTCAAAAAATTCTCAAAGATTTGTCAAGCATGATTTCCCTTTCATAAATCCATGCTGACTTGGACCGATCCTGTCATTGCTTTCCAAATGCATTGCTATTACATCTTTAATAATTGATTCCAACACTTTTTCCATTACCAATGTCAGGCTAACGGGTCTATAATTCCTTGTTTTCTCTTTCCATCCTTTTTTAAAAAGTGGGGTTACATTAGCTACCCTCCAATCCATAGGAACTGATCCAGAGTCTATAGAATGTTGGAAAATGACCACCAATGTATCCACTACTTCTAGGGCCACTTCCTGAAGTACTCTGGGATGCAGACTATCAGGCCCTGGGGATTTATCAGCCTTCAATATCATCAATTTCCCTAACACAATTTCCTGACTAATAAGGATTTCCTTCAGTTCCTCCTTCTCGCTAGACCCTCGGTCCCCTAGTATTCCCGGAAGGTTATTTGTGTCTTCCTTAATGAAGACAGAACCAAAGTATTTGCTCAATTGGCCTGCCATTTCTTTGTTCCCCATTATAAATTCACCTGATTCTGACTGCAAGGGACCTACATTTGTCTTCAGTAATCTTTTTCTCTTCACATATCTATAGAAGCTTTTGCAGTCAGTTTTTATATTCCCTGCAAGCTTCCTCTCATACTCTATTTTCTCCCTCCTAATTAAACCCTTTGTCCTCCTCTGCTGAATTCTAAATGTTTCCAGTCCTCAGGTTTGCTGCTTTTTCTGGCCAATTTATATGCCTCTTCCTTGGATTTATCACTATCCCTAATTTATCTTATTAGCCACGTTTGAGCCACCTTCGAGTATCAAGATCCAGTGTTAAATGCAGCATAAGATATATGTAAATTATTGGGAACATTGATTTAAGCTTTATACATGGTCCTTAAGCCTGGTAGGAACCCAAGCAGCCCATAAAGATAAAAAGCTTAGACACTCGGGCATTACCGATTACATTCATGCACCTTACATTGAGGGTTGCAGCTTTCTGCATTTTGGTAGTGTTCAATATTGAGAGCTGAGGGTCAGGGTTTTTCCTTGGTCAGGGGTGGGGAGGAATTCTTAGGCCAAGCAAGGAGAATGGATCATAGGGCTTCTTAGCCATTGAGAGCGAATAACATTTGCACAGTGAAAATATTCTGGGATCTTTGGGGAACTTTTTAATATTAAAATATTGCAGGTACGCTTAAGTTGTAGCTTACAATGTAGACCAGTTGCCTTTCTTCTCGTCAGGAGAGACTTTCTATGAGCATTCATATCGATGTTAATGAAGCATAGCTGCATCCAAACCAGTACCAAGTTTGGCATTAAAATGAATTGCACAGTAATGTTGGATCCAGTCATATTTAAGGTTTCTTGCTGAAGAATTTCCTGTGATTGCTCACTTCTTATTACTTCAGTGATTGAACTATGACTTGATTAATGTTAATGTTGCCTGGGTTTTCAAGGACACCTTCAAAGCCTCCTTGCAAAAGTGAAACATCCCCACCGGTATCTGGGAATCCCTGGCCCAAACCGTCCTAAGTGGAGGAAGAGCATCCAGGAGGGTGCTGAGCACCTCGAGTCTTGTCGCTGAGAGCATGCAGAAACCAAGCGCAGACAGCGGAAGGAGTGTGCAGCAAACCAGACTCCCCACCACCCTTTCCTTCAACAAAAGTCTGTCCCACCTGTGACAGAGACTATAATTCCCGTATTGGACTGTACAGTCACCTGAGACCTCACTTTTAGGGCCCAAGTTTCCACAAGAAAAAAAACGGGCGCCCCTCCGAGCTGGGCGCCCGTTTTTCGCGCCTAAAACGGCGCCTAAAAAAATCCTCGGTATTCTCCACCTACTTACAGGTCCTGTGGCACTCGGCGCAGCCAGCACGAGCTGTGGGGGGGCGGAGCCAGGTCCCGGCGCTGAAAACAGTGCCGGGACCTCTGCACATGCGCGCTATAGTCGGCACGCAAGTGCAGTAGCTCCAGGCGCCGAACTGTGTGGGAGGGGCCCGGAGCACGCAGCCCCTAGCCCTGGCCCAATGGCCTCACTGGGGCTGCGTGAATGAGGCTCCTCCCACGGCCAGCTCCTGCTCCCCGCCCGACCAGACCCGACACTCGCTCCCCCCCCACCCCCGCCGACCAGACCCGCTCCGACCCGACACCTGCTCCCCCCCCCCCCGACCCGACCAGACCCGACACCCGCTCCCCCCCCCCGGCACCGACCCGAGACCCGCTTCCCCCCCCCCCACCGCACCGACCCGAGACCCGACCCGACACTCGCTCCCCCCCCACCCCGCCGACCAGACCCGACCCGACACCCGCTCCCCCCCCCCGACCCGACCAGACCCGACACTCGCTCACCCCCCACCGCACTGACCAGACCCGACCCGACACCCGCTCCCCCCCCCCGACCCGACCCGACCCGACACCCGCTCCCCCCCCCCCGGCACCGACCCGAGACCCGCTTCCCCCCCCCCGGCACCGACCCGAGACCCGACACCCGCTCCCCACCCCCGGACCCGAGACCCAAGACCCGAGACCCGCTCCACCCCCCACCGCCCCGACCCGAGACCCACTCCACCCCCCCCGCCCCGACCCGACCCCTGCTCCCCCCCCCGCCTCGACCCGATCCGAGACCCGCTCCCCCCCCCGACTGACCCAACCCGCGCTCCTGTTCCCTGACCCGACGCCCCCCCCTCTCTCTCTCTCTCCCTCCCTCCCCCTCTCTCCCTGTCTCCCCCTCCCCCCCTCTCTCTCTTTCCCTCCCCCCCTCTCTCCCCTCTCCCTCCCTCCCTCCCTCTCTCTCTCTCTCCCCCTCCCGCTCAGCGGCACGAACGGCTGCAGAATTCTCCCTGGCTGAAGCACTTTCACAGAGGTAGGAAGATGGTTTATTTAATCTTTTCTTTGCTTATAAATGTTTATTCAGGTTGGATTTATTTGTATAATATTTGTAGAAGTATAAGTAAGGATTTATTGTCGAATTTAATGAGTTCCCTTCCCCCCCCCACCTCGTTCTGGACGCCTAATTTGTAACCTGCGCCTGATTTTTTAATGTGTAGAACAGGTTTTTTCAGTTCTACAAAAATCTTCACTGGCTCCATTCTACTTTAGTTTGGAGTACATTTTCACTGTGGAAACTTTCAAATCAGGCATCAGTGGCCGGACACGCCCCCTTTTGAAGAAAAAATTCTGTTCTAAACTAGAACTGTTCTACCTGATTAGAACTGCAGAAAAAAAAATGTGGAGAATTGCGATTTCTAAAATAGTCCGTTCTCCACCAGTTGCTCCTAAAAATCAGGCATGAATCATGTGGAAACTTGGGCCCTTAGAGTGGAAGCAAGTCTTCCTCTATTTTGAGGGACTGCCTATAATGATGAGATACTTGTATTATCATTCCAGCTCCCATTGGTGTTATTCACTGAGAAAGGAGAGAGGTGCTGGGAGATTGACTGGCATGAAGAGGAGATTATCGCTTCAGAATTTAAAGCAATAATGAACAAGAAGAAATGTAATATGTTCCTATTGAGGATAGACAGCTTGATTGAATGGCAAAACTGCAAGTTCAGTTAAGTTGATATTCAGTATTCTACATCATCATTAAGCTCAATGTTAGTCAGATGCACTCTGAATATGTTTAAACAAGAGTATAAGCTTCATTTACAAATCTAGATTCATCAGACTTGGACCAATTTGGACCTCTGCAATTTGTTCAGTTTTGATCAACTTGGACTTTGTCCATCTCTGTCTGATTCTAGTTATTTTATTAGTTTGGAGCCAACTTCTTTTTTCCTGTAGTTGATGAATCTTGCCAAAATTCTTTTATAGTTAGCTCACCTCAGTAATGAAACCGCATAAAGATCTGTTCTTATTTTATGGGAAAACTGACATGAAATCTTAAATTCACTTTAGTGTTTTAAAAGCATATGTTTAGCATAGATAGATTTTTGGAGTTTAGGGGCATCAAGGGATATGGAGATCGGGCAGGAAAGTGGAGTTGAGGTCAATGATCAGCAATGATCTTACTGACTGGCGGAGTAGGCTCGAGGGGCCATATGGCCTATTCCTGCTCCTATTTCTTATGTTCTTATATTCTTATTTTCATGATTTCTTTCTAAACTGTACATACACACTTGTTATAAGGCTCACAGTTATAGTGCTATTGCATTGTTATAACGCTGTTGATCCTCAGCTCCTAAATGTTATATCATACCAACAGATTTCCTATGGTGTTGCTCATTGTGAATCAAAAGTTACCCTGCTATGAGGGAGGGAGTAGCTGGAGGGTGGAAATGGGGAAGAGGCACACATAAAAAGAAAACTTGAATTTATATATCACCTTTCACAAACTCCGGAACATCCCAAAGTGCTTTACAGCCAATGAAGCACATTCGAAGTGTAGTCACTGTTGTAATATCGGAAACAATTTTCACATGGCAAGCTCCCACAAACAGCAATGTGATAATGACCTGATAATCTATATTTAGTGATGTTGATTAAGGAATAAATATTGGCCAGGACACGGGATAATAAACTGCAGAATGGGCATATAATTGGTAAATGAATTTCAACACAGATAAATGTGAGGTATTACTTTTTGGTACGACTCCGGGTGGGGTAGAGGAGCAAAGGGATCTCGGAGTACAAATACACAAAATCGCTAAAATTAGCGACACAAGTTAACAAGCCCATAAAAAAAGCAAACCAAGCACTAGGGTTTATTTCTAGAGGGATAGAATTGAATAGTAGTGAAGTTATGCTTAACTTGTATCGAACCTTGTTTAGACCACACTTGGAGTATTGCGTACAATCATGGTCGCCATATTATAGATTATAGAGAAGATTTACAAGGATGATACCAGAAATGTGAAGGTATACCTATCAGGAAAGGATGAACAAGCTGGGTCTCTTTTCCCTTGAAAAGAGAAGACTGAGGGATAACCTATTAGAGGTCTTTAAAATGTTGAAAGGGTTTGATAGAGTGGATACAGAGAGAATGTTTCCATTTGTGGGGAAAAGCATAACTAGAGGCCATCAATATAAGATAGTCACCAAGAAATCAAATAGTGAATTGAAAAGAAACTTCTTTACCCAAAGAATGGTGAGAATGTGGAACTCACTACCACAGGGAGTGGTTGAAGCAAATCGTATAGATAGATTTAAGGGGACTCTAGATAAGCATTTGAGGGAGAAGGGTATAGAGGGCGATGCAGATAGATTTAAATGAGGAAAGAAGGGAGGAGGCTCGAGTGGAACATAAATGTCGGCATGGACTGGTTGGGCCGAATGGCCTGTTTCTGTGCTGTAAATCCTATGGAATTCATGTAAGAGATTGTGGGATGAGGCGGAAATGGGATGTGAGAAGGATTAGGAATGAGCATACTGTCATCATGATCAATGCTTTCAACTTTGCAATTCGCCTTGGCCTCACTGACGGCCCCTACAATTATCTCCAGCACGGTGTCCTCCAGTTCCATGAGGTTGTGACATCTGGCTTCCCCTCCAGCCGTCTGTTGCTGCTCCCGATGGTTAGGAGCCACTTTTTACCTGCAAGAGAAAGGGAAGTGTGTCCGTGAGTCTGGTTCAATGTGTTTGAAGAAACTTCTTTACCCAGAGAGTGGTGAGCATGTGGAACTCGCTACCACAGGGAGTGGTTGAAGCGAATAGTATAGGTACATTTAAGGGGTAGTTAGATAAGAATATGATGGAGAAGGGTATAGAGAGTTATGCTGTTAGAGTTAGATGAGGAAAGACGGGAGGAGGCTCGAATGGAACATAAATGGACTGGTTAGGCTGAATGGCCTGTTCTGTATATCCTATCTAAACTCCCCTGTTCTTCTTCAAAATAGTGGCCTAGGATCTTTTATGTCCACCTGAGAGAGTAGATAGGACCTTGATTTAATATCTCATCCAAAGGATGGCACCTCCGACAGTGCAGCACTCCCTCAGTACTGCACCAGGGTGTCACCCGAGATCTTTGTGTTCAAGTCTCTGGAGTGGGGCTTGAATCCACAACCTTCTGACTCAGAGGTGAGAGTGCTACCAACTGAGCCATGGCAGTCACTGTTGCTGCTTAAAATCTAATAAAATAGAAGCAAGGATTTGGTACAGGTCAGCCTCATATCCTGGTTCTGACATGTGCGCCAAGACTTTCTGAGTCCCTCCTCCATGCCCCCCTCCCTTGATTGAGGTGCATTTCAGGTGAGATGCCCTGCTGGCCCTGACTATATTTCTGGCCTGAGAGAGGGAGTGAAGTGGGGTAATTTACATATGGGCGATCGGCTGGAGGTCAGAGACTTGCTGCAGCCTACTGAAGCAGATGCAAAGCTGCCTGTTAATTTCCTTTCCCACCACCTCCGCTCCCCCCAGGGAAAAGAATGTCACTGATCAGGCACCGTGTACATTTCCACTCAGATCTCAGGTACTGGTGGAATCAAGATTTTATTGAGATTAACATTAGCGATGTTGATTAAGAAATAAATATTGGCCATGACACTGGAGATAACTTCTCTGCTGTTCTTCGAAATAGCACCATGGGATCTTTTATGTCCACCTGAGAGAACAGGTGGGGCCTTAAAGGCTCATCCAACAGTACAGCACTCCCTCAGTACTGCACTGTGGTGTCATAGAAACATAGAAACGTAGACATTTACAGTGCAGAAGGAGGCCATTCCGGCCCATCGTGTCTGCGCCGGCCGACAAAGAGCCACACGGCCCTTGGTCAGCAGCCTAGATTTTGTGCTTAGGTCTCTAGAGTGGGATGTAAACCCACAACCATCTGACTCAAAAACAAGAGTGCTACTAACTGAGGCATGGCAGACACTTGTTATCTATTATAAAATAAAAACAGAAAATGCTGGAAATACTCAGCAGGTCAGGCAGCATCTGCGTAGAGAGAAACAGAGTTAACATTTCAGGTTGATGATGTTTCGTCAGAATATGTTATCAATTGCTTTCCTTATCACTGCAGGCGGGTACATAAATACATATTGTCATGTAAACTAGGGAGAGGGTAGTTAGTTACCTTTACTGTTCATCTCTTTGGGTTTTTATAGGAAACACGAAGACATACTTTCCTTCTTTACCAAATATCTCTGGGGGGAATTTTAACCTAATAAAAACGGGAGGGGTTGGGGATGTGGGGGTAGTTAAAGTATTAAAAATCTGAATCCCAATCCCAACCTGCCTCCAACCCTCCTACTTCTGGGTTTAGCAGAGGCGGGACAGGGTCGGGCAACCAACCCGTTGCCAGGAGGCACTTTAAATATGATAATGAGGCCGAGAAGCTCCCCTCCACGTTACACACCATCCTGACTTGGAAATATATCGCCATTCCTTCATCGTCGCTGGATCAAAGTCTTGGAACTCTCTCCCTAACAGACTTGTGGGAGTACATTCACCACACGGACTGCAGCGGTTCAAGAAAGCGGCTCACCACCACCTTCGCACAGGCAATTAGGGATGGGCAATAAATGTTGGCCTTGCCAGCGACGCTCACATCCCGGGACAAATTTTTTAAAAGCCTCAGATTTAAGCTGCTGTGCTGGGCCTTGAGATTTCTGGTGGCTGCAGCCCCCCCAAGCTCATCCACCCCCCAGGGTCTGTGATCGGACATCCCTGGGAACCGTGATCGGACCCCGCCCAAAGATTGGAGTTAAAATTTCCGGGTTTCCTGTAGTCTCTTGGGTACCGAAAACGCACCTCCTCCCACAACTTCTGGACGATAGGGATTATAAAGACAGATCAGACTTGGACACACGTTTTTCAGACTCAATCCTGTTTAATAAGATTAACAGCACCACACATAAACAGTACAAAACAGTACAACCCTGGCTTGTCCAATAAGCCCTGCCATGCTAAGTTACCACAGCCAAATAAAAGAACGCTCCCGTGAAATAAACTAACACAGGAGCCCCCCTACCTCCCTCCCCACCCCACCCCCCGCCTCCAGCACTAAACCCCTTGGGTTTGATTGGGACTTACAATCACCCCCTCACACAGCTAAGTGGTCTTGCGGATGTGTAAGCGCAGGCAACATGCTCATCCTGATTGCCTGTTGCCTTGCTTACAGCTTCTTCCTGTACGTCTCGCTCCCGATTCCGTACCGCGATGCAGTATCCAAGTTCCAGTTTGAGCCTAGGTCCGTTGGTGAGGGTTGAAGAGAGTATGAATAAACGGATCCTTTTCAGAATGGCAGGCAGTGACGAGTGGGGTACCGCAAATTTCAGTGCTGGGATCCCAGCTATTTACAATATACATTCATGATTTGGACGAAGGAATTGAACGCAATATCTCAGTTGCAGATGAAATTAAGCTGGGTGGCAGTGTGAGCTGTGAGGAGGATGCTAAGAGGCTGCAGGGTGATTTGGACAGGTTAGGTGAGTGGGCAAATGCATGGCAGATGCAGTATAATGTGGATAAATGTGAGGTTATCCACTTTGGTGGCAAAAACAGGAAGGCAGAATATTATCTGAATGGTGACAGATTAGGAAAAGGGGAGGTGCAGCGAGACCTGGGTGTCATGGTACATCAGTTATTGAAAGTTGACATGCAGGTACAGCAGGCGGTGATGAAGGCAAATGGCATGTTGGCCTTCGTAGCGGGAGGATTTGAGTATAGGAGCAGGGAGATCTTACTGCAGTTATACAGGGCCTTGGTGTTGCCACACCTTGAATATTGTGTACAGTTTTGGTCTCCTAATCTGAGGAAGGACATTCTTGCTATTGAGGGAGTGTAGCGAAGGTTCACCAGACTGATTCCCGGGATGGTAGGACTGACATATGAAGAAAGACAGGATCGACTAGGCTTATATTCACTGGAATTTAGAAGAATGAGAGGGGACCTCATAGAAACATATAAAATTCTGATGGGATTGGACAGGTTAGATGCAGGAAAAATGTTCCCGATGTTGGGAAGTCCAGAATCAGGGGTCACAGTCTAAGGATAAGGGCTAAGCCATTTAGGACCAAGATGAGGAGAAACTTCTTCACTCAGAGAATTGTGAACCTGTGGAATTCTCTGCCACAGAAAGTTGTTGAGGCCAGTTCGTTAGATATATTCAAAAGGAAGTTAGATGTGCCCCTTACGGCTAAAGGGATCAAGGGGTATGGAGAGAAAGCAGGAATGAGGTACTGAAGTTGCATGATCAGCCATGATCATATTGAATGGTGGTGCAGGCTCGAAGGACCAAAGGCCTACTCTGGCACCTAATTTCTGTGTTTCTATGTTTCTAGTACAGCGGGACCTGGAGGTCCTGGTGCATGAAACATAAAAGGTTAGTATGCAGGTACAGCAAGTGATCAGGAAGGCCAAATGATCTTGGCCTTTGTTGCAAAGGGGATGTAGTATAAAAGCAGGGAATTATTTCTACAGTTATACAGGGTATTGGTGAGGCCACATCTGGAATACTGCGTACAGTTTTGGTTTCCATATTTAAGAAAGGATATTCTTGCTTTGGACGCAGTTCAGAGAAGGTTCACTAGATTGATTCCAGAGATGAGGGGATTGACTTATGAGGAAAGGTTGAATAGGTTGGGCCTCTACTCATTGGAATTCAGAAGAATGAGAGGTGATCTTAGAAACGTATAAGATTATGAGGGGGCTTGACAAGATGGATGCAGAGAGGATGTTTCCATTGATAGGGGAGACTAGAACTATGGGCCATAATCTTAGTATAAGGCGCTGCCCATTTAAAACAGAGATAAGGAGGAATTTCTTCTCTCAGAGGGTTGTATATCTGTGGAATTTGCTGCCTCAGAGAACGTTGGAAGCTGGGTCATTGAATAAATTTAAGAGAGAGATAGTCATTTTAGTAACCGATAAGTGAATAAGGGGTTATGGGGATCGGGCAGGGAAGTGGACCTTATTCCATGATCGGATCAGCCATGATCGTATGAAATGGCGGAGCAGGCTCGAGGGGCCATATGGCCTCTTCCTGTTCCTATTTCTTTTGTTCTTATGTTCTTATCTAAAATATATGCTCCTTCCCCACATGCCATTTTCTCTCCTGTATCTGTGTTTGGCTCTCTTACTTCACTTGCCAACTGCATGTATGGGAGATTAGCTGGTATAAAGATTGCTCCTATTTCTGCTTTCAAAGTTTCCTCAGAAAAAATGAAAGGGTTCATACTTTACCGAGCATTGATGTTTTATTCAGAAACAAATTTAAGTGCACTTAACTGCTTCTAATGGAATTTTGTTCACAGTGATTGTCCATTAATGCAAATGGAGGAGTGGCCAGTTTTACCAATCGCTATCCCTAGTATGCTATTTGTATGGTCAATGTTGCTGGGATTTTGACGGGCAAAATGGGTTTAGCCACCAGTTAGACATCACTCCTGATTTTTATGTTCTTTGATAGGCAGTTGAATTGATGTCGCCCATTTTCAATTATCATACAGTCAAAAAAATCCTCCAAAATTATAGAAATTTGAGGATGTTGTCATAGAATGTCAAATCACTTTCACAAGCTATGTAACAAAACACAGAAGGGACAATTTTAATCTCCTGTAAATTCCATCTGCTCCAGATACAGACAGAGCCTATCAGACAGCAAAATTAGAAGTCAGTTTAGCCTCATTTTGGTCTTGCATAAATTTTCGTTTGGCCCTGAGATGAACGTTACAATATTCAAAAGGCAGTAAGCTCTTCACCATTTTTGGCCAGTGAGTCCTCAGCATACCCTGCAAAATGTAGAGGGAAGCATGCCTTAGAGTGGACTTCTCAGGTGGAGAGCCATTTAAAAGGTGATTTAGGTGATCAATTTTGGACCATTTAGGGGCCTTTCTTTTTGGTACTTTCCATATTTCCTCCATAACTGTGCCAGTTGCTAATTAATTATCTTTTTAACCCAGCTCTCTTTTTGGACAATTGTGGGCACGGCTCCATCGCCTTCAGAACATCAGAATAACCCATGTTCTTCTATGGGTATGATGCCATGGAATGGCACAGTGGGCAACCCTCCTTTGAAAGCACTTCATTCAACATCACTTTGACTTCAGCAGCTATCAAATAGGGTTGGGTGCTGGTCTGCTGAACCTGTCTGCAGTCTGAGGTTCCCTTTCCCTTCATTTTTACCTGCCACTTCATAAAACCTGGCCCCTTCAGTCGACATGCCTTTTAAAGGTCTCCAAAAGCTTTCCGAATGTTTGTCCTGCTATTGTGGCACTTTACTTTAATTGTCCCATCCCTTCAAATTAAGTTAGCCACAATTTTCCTTTCTTTTCACATGTGTCTTCCCTCGCCAGCTGTATCATAAAGTGGCCAAGAGTTAAAGGGAGAGGCTCAAGTCCTGGCCTTGCCACTGCCTGCAGTATTGATTATTAAACTTGCAGCATTGTATCCAGTTGGATAGCCAATTTGATATGCTCTGGGTTCTTTTCATAACCTATAAATCTTTGGCCTTTTACTAAAGTTTTCTATGAAAAGATTTCCTCGTCCTATCTGACTTTGCACTTTCAAATTAGCTTAGACCAAAGAATTGAGGGTGACTTGCACTTGATCTTTTCGTTCAAAATCTTTTGGAACCAAGTTAGACATGAACAGGAAAATTAGCTCCAAAAGTTTGTGCAATATAGCTCAAAGTAATATTTTACTAAAATTCAAAATACTTAGCTCAGCTGTCTAGTGAAGGCAGATTCATCCTCTGCCAATTCCACTACCTCCAGCGTGATCCCATGACCAAACACATGTTCCCCTCCCCTCCCCTTACAGCATTCCAAAGAGACTGTTCTCTCTGCGACACCCTGGTCTACTTCTCAATCACCTCCAACACCCCCTCCCTGATGCAACACCTGCTCTTTTATCACCTCCCTTCTCACTGTCTAGGGCCCCAAACACTCCTTCCAGGTGAAACAGCGATTTACTTGTACTTCTCTCAATTTAGTATACTGTATTCGCTGCTCACAATGTGGTCTCCTCTACATTGGGGAGACCAAACACAGATTGGTGACCGCTTTGCAGAACACCTCAGTTCAGTCCGTAAATGTGACCTTGAGCTTCCGGTCGCCTATCACTTTAATTCTCCGCTCCACTCCCACTCTGATCGCTCCGTCCTCAGCCTCTTACACTATTCCAATGAAGCTTAATGTAAGCTCGAGGAACCGCATCTCATCTTTTGTTTAGGCACTTTACAGCCTTCTGGACTCAACATCGAATTCAACAATTTCAAACTATAATCTCTGCTCCTATTTTTTTTTCTTTTTTTCTGTTTTTTTTCTCTTTTCCATGACAGCTGCTGATGATTCTGCCATCTTCATTTACACCCTATCTAGACTAATCTTTTGTTTCTTAATTTGTCCCATTACCGTCTCCTTTTGCTTTGCACCATCATCCCTTTTGTCTCTTAATTTCTTCTGCCTTCCATCCTGTCACAGACCTTCCCTTTTGTTCTTTCCTCCCCTCCCCCTTTCCCTGCCCCTACAGTTGCTTAAAAACCTATTACATCTCTAACTTTTTCCAGTTCTGACGAAGGGTCATCGGCCTAAAAAGTTAACTCAGTTTCTCTCTCCACAGACGCTTCCTGAACTGCTAAGTTTTTCCAACATTTTCTGTTTTTATTTCAGATTTCCAGCATCTGCAATATTTTGCTTTTGTGTTTATTTCATTCTTGTTTTGCAGTGAACCTCTATACTCATGACATCGAAGCTTGTCAATACTGGAAAATAGAACATATTTTTTCAAGTTATTGGCATTCGGAACTTTCAGGTCAGCTATTGTATGAACCAGCTGCAGAGCAAGGCTCCCTCTACTGTATCTCAAAAATGCACTTCGCCACCACAATTGCCAATGAGTGTTGTCAATCAGGGTAAGATTTTCCATTTTTTACACCAGTCTTACTTATGATTTTTCTGATATAGTCTGGCAATTTAGTGTCAAATTGCAACTAAATTTATACTGTGGATGTATGTATCCTCTAAGAATGGCATTGAAACTGCCCAAACTCATTTGATTTGAGATCTTTCCATCCAGCACAGAGAGGGAAAACTCTCATCTTGTTTATCGGACTGGTAGACTGGACAGATTGTAGAGGTAAAAGAATAGAGCACAAAATAGATCCTAGACCTTTGTTTCTAACTGAAACACATGGTTAAAACTTGATCCTTTCCCTATTTGGAACAAGAACAGTGGAAGAAGCATTCCATGCTTTGTTGACAATACACCATACTATGAGGTTTCATCAATATCAAAATTACAGCTGTCGACAAAAGGTACTAGCAACCTAAAACTATATATTCATAAGCATCATGAAAATTAAAATGATAAAAATTAAAATAGCTGTGTTCTGTATAATGGCCTAGAAATTTTGCTACAGATTGCACAGGAATTATATTGTCAACATGTGATCAATTGCTCTGCACATTGCAATATTTTACTAAACATTTCATCGGCAAGCATTAAATAAGTTAATTTAAAATAGGTTCTGGGACAAGAGCCCTGGTGCACATTCCAGCGGGACTGACTGGAATTTTCATTTCTATATCTGGAAATACTGTATGATCAATCTCTTCCTTGTGAGAGGAGTCATCCTGGCTGTGTGCATAAATACAGCTTACATAAATGTAACTAGAGCTCATTTTTTTTGTGGTATAAAGCAAGCTTGCCAACATAAACGTAGCACAGATGTGTTTAGTGAACATGAGCTTTTCCTTGAAAATGCCTGCACCTGTGTAAACAAAAAATGGATTTCCAAGCAGTACGACTGCAGCTGCAATGGCAGGCTCACAGAGCACTGAGGAGAGAAATTCTTTAAGCCAAGCTATTAGGAGTCAGTGTGCTTCTCTCTTAAACTCTGATGAAGACGATGAAAATAAATCACAAAACATAGTCTGAGGCATTCACTGGGCTAGCTGATATGAGTGCACGTGGTTTTAAAATTAATCAGCCTCTACTAAAGCAGTACATTTGTGAACATTTTATTGACACATTTTCATCTGCATGTCTCGTCACAGGTGTCAGTGCCATTTAGCTACGGTGCCCTGGAGGCTTCATTGCACAGAATCTTATTAGACTTCAATTAAAGAACACATATCTGCCAGAGAGATAGGAGAGCATTTATTTCTTGATGACTATTAAGTTATGCCACAGGCGTCTCATCAACAGACTTTTTTTCTCAGTTGGTTGTTAAGATTCTCCAAACATTTTATGGAATATTAAGAAATAAAAAAATATATAATTTTGTTATTTGTTTCCTTCGAAGAATACTTTGAGGACAATAAATCTGAACACGTGTGTTCTATACCCATAAAAATATATTAAAGCTGCTGTATTATCAATCAATATGCCAACTGTATCCTTGACTGTAATTATAATAGCTTGACGGTATGAGGAAAGTCCCTGAAGATTATCCTACGCATGCAAATAATAATAATGAACTATCTGCAGTTCTTTGGTGTAAAGCTTGTTCTCAATTTTAATAAAAAATTCATGTATCTGTTTCTACTATCCTTTTTCCCCCTATGGTTTTCAAATCACTTGACTTTCACTAGTCTTGTCATCGTTCTACCTGAGAATGAAATGCAGTAAAATGGTGTAACAGAGCTGTGCCTTTGGAAGGGAATGTCAGAATCTCAGTGTCTGGGATCCCACAGGAATCAGTGGTACTGAAGACTGCATGCCACAGAGATACAAGGATCATTCTATTGTTACATTCCACACTGGCAATTATTTTACAAGAAAAATAGATATCTGCGTAATAATGGGCAACCTCTTCTACTATGGCAAGAATAAGGATGCAACATTCTCTTCCAAACACCATTTAACTACAAGTAAGCGCTTGTCTTTCAGGTAGTACAATGTCAAGACAAGTGAAAGTCAAATGATTTGAAAACCACAGGGAGTAAAAGTTAGTGGTTAGCCATTTAACAACTTAGCCAAATAAAGACATTTCACAACTTTCTTCAGCTGGGGCCACTGTGTGGCTGCGGTGTGGACCTCTCTATGATAGAGAGTCATACTACCTGAAAGACAAAGGCTCACTTGTAGTAAAATGGTGTAACAGACCTATGCCTTTATAAGGGAATCTCAGAATCTCAGTCTTCAGTTCAATTCCAAATAATCATACAGGAAAGGTACATACTGTAAATTCAGATGAATAATTTCAAAGCACTTGTGCAGCAAAAGGGAAGTGCACTTGATTAGAGTGACAAGCAAAAATAGGATTTGAACCACAACAATAACTTGCATTTATATAGCGCCTTTAACATAGCAAAATGTCCCAAAGCGTTTCACAGGTAATCAGACAAAAATTGACATGGAGCCAAAGAAGGAGACATGAGAACAGGAAACCAAACACATGGTCAATGAGGTAGGATTTAAGCAGCATCTTAAAGGAGGAAAGACAAATGGACAGGTGAAGACGGTTGGGGAGGGAATTCCAGAGATTACAGCTGAGATAGCTGAAGGAACGGCCACCAATGGTGGGTTGAAGGAAGTGGATATGCATAAGAGACCAGAGTTCTTGGAGGTTTGTAGGGCTGGATGACTTTACAGAGATAGGTAGAGGTGAGGTCATGGAGGGATTTGAACATAAGGATGAAAATGTTAAATTTGAGGTGTTGCTGGACATCTGGAGTGGAAAGTAATATATTTCCAACCTCCTTTTTAAAAAATCCTTTCATGGGATGTGGGCGTCGCTGGCCAGCATTTATTGTGCATCCTCTGGGTGTCCTTGATAAGACCACCTTCTTGAACTGCTGCAATCAGTGTGGTGAAGGTATTCTCACAGTGATGTTCGGGAGTTCAAGGATTTTGACCCAGGGACGATGAAGGAACAGCGATACAGGTCCAAGTCAGGATGGTGTGTGACTTGGAGGGAAACTTGGAGGTAGTAATGTTCTCATGTGCCTGCTGCCCTTGTCCTTCTAAGTGCAGATGTCGCAGGTTTGAGAAGTGCTGTCGAAGAAGTCTTGAGACATTACATAAGAACATCCTTCAGATGACACTAAACTGGGTAGCAGTGTGAGCTGTGAGGAGGACACTAAGAGGCTGCAGGGTGACTTGGACAGGTTAGGTGAGTGGGCAAAAGCATGGCAGATGCAGTATAATGTGGATAAATGTGAGGTTATCTATTTTGGGGGCAAAAACACGAAGGCAGACTATTATCTGAATGCCGGCAAATTAGGAAAAAGGGAGATGCAACGAGACCTGGGTGCCATGGTTCATCAGTCATTGAAAGTTGGCATGCAGGTACAGCAGGCAGTGAAGAAGGCAAATGGCATGTTGGCCTTCATAGCTAGGGGATTTGAGTATAGGAGCAGGGAGGTCTTACTTCAGTTGTACAGAGCCTTAGTGAGGCCTCACCTGGAATATTGCGTTCAGTTTTGGTCTCCTAATCTGAGGAAGGACATTCTTGCTATTGAGGGAGTGCAGTGAAGGTTCACCAGACTGATTCTAGGGACGGCTGGACTGTCATATGAGGAAAGACTGGATCAACTGGGCCTTTATTCACTGGAGTTTAGAAGGATGAGAGGAGATCTCATAGAAACGTATAAGATTCTGATGGGACTGGACAGGTTAGATGCGGGAAGAATGTTCCCAATGTTGGGGAAGTCCAGAACCAGGGGACATAGTCTTAGGATAAGGGGTAGGCCATTTAGGACTGAGATGAGGAGAAACTTCTTCACTCAGAGAGTTTTTAACCTGTGGAATTTCCTGCCGCAGAGAGTTGCTGATGCCAGTTCATTGGATATATTCAAGAGGGAGTTAGATGTGGCCCTTACCGCTAAGGGGATCAAGGAGTATGGAGAGAAAGCAGGAAAGGGGTACTGAGGGAATGATCAACCATGATCTTATTGAATGGCGGTGCAGGCTCGAAAGGTTAAATGGCCTACTCCTGCACCTATTTTCTATGTTTCTATGTTTCTATAAGAACATAAGAAATAGGAGCAGGAGTAGGCCATATGGCCTCTCGAGCCTGCTCCACCATTCAATAAGATCATGGCTGATCTGATCATGGACTCAACTTCACTTCCCCGCCTGCTCCCCATAACCCCGTATCCCTTTATCGTTTATGAAACTATCTATTTCTGTCTTAAATGTATTCAATGTCCCAGCTTCCACAGCTCTCTGAGGCAGCGAATTCCACAGATTTGCAACTCTCTGAGAGAAGAAATTTCTCCTCATCTCTGTTTTAAATGGGCAGCCCCTTATTCTAAGATCATGCCCTCTAGTTCTAGTCTCCCCCATCAGTGGAAACATCCTCTCTGCATCCACCTTGTCAAGCCCCCTCATAATCTTATACGTTTCGATAAGATCACCTCTCATTCTTCTGAATTCCAATGAGTAGAGGCCCAACCTACTCAACCTTTCCTCATAAGTCAACCCCCTCACCCCCGGAATCAACCGAGTGAACCTTCTCTGAACTGCCTCCAAAGCAAGTATATCCTTTCATAAATATGGAAACCAAAACTGCATGCAGTATTCGAGGTATGGCCTCACCAATACCTTGTATAGCTGTAGCAAGACGTCCCTGCTTTTATACTCCATCGACTTTGCAATAAAGGCCAAGATTCTCTTGGCCTCCGTGATCACTTGCTGTACCTGCATACTATCCTTTTTTGTTTCATGCACAACTACCCCAAGGTTCCGCTGTACTGCGGCACTTTGCAATCTTTCTCCATTTAAATAATAACTTGCTCTTTGATTTTTTTTCTGCCAAAATGCATAACCTCACACTTTCTAACATTATACTCCATCTGCCAAATTTTTGCCCACTCACTTAGCCTATCTATGTCCTTTTGCAGATTTTTTGTGTCCTCCTCACACATTGCTTTTCCTCCCATCTTTGTATCGTCAGCAAACTTGGCTACGTTACACTCAGTCCCTTCTTCCAAGTCATTAATGTAGATTGTAAATATTTGGGGTCCCAGCATTGATCCCTGCGGCACCCCACTAGTTTCTCGTTGCAACCATGAAAAAACCATTTATCCCAACTCTCTGTTCTCTGTTAGTTAGCCAATCCTCTATTCATGCTAATATATTACCCCCAACCCGTGAACTTTTATCTTGTGTGGTAACCTTTTACGTGGCACCTTGTCAAATGCCTTCTGGAAGTCCAAGTACACCACATCCAGTGGTTCCCCTTTATCCACCCTGTTCGTTACATCCTCAAAGAACTCCAGCAAATTTGTCAAACATGACTTCCCCTTCATGAATCCATGCTGACTCTGCCTGACCTAATTTTGCTTATCCAAATGTCCTGCTACTGCTTCTTTAATAATGGACTCCAACATTTTCTCAACCACAGATGTTAGGCTAACTGGTCTATAGTTTCTTGCTTTTTGTCTGCCTCCCTTTTTAAATAGGGATGTTACATTTGCAGTTTTCCAATCTGCTGGACCTCCCCAGAATCCAGGGAATTGCTGCAGTGCATCTTGCAGATGGTACATCCTGCAGTCATGGTGGTGGAGGGAGTGAATGCTTAAGGTGGTGGATGGGGTGCTGATCAAGCGGACTGCTTTGTCCTGGATGGTGTCAAGCTTGTTGAATATTGTTGGAGCTGCACTCATTCGGGCAAGTGGAGAGTATTCTATCACACTCCTGACTTGTGCCTTGCAGATGGTGGTAATTGGCCGAATTAGATTTGTCCTGCTTTTTGTGGACAATTTTCCATTTTGTCAGATGGATGCCAGTGTTGTAGCTGCACTGGAACATCTTGGCTAGAGGTGCGGTTAATTCTTGTGCAAAAGTCTTCAGTATTGTTGGGATGTTGTTGGGGCCCATAGCAATTGCTGTATCTAGTCCACACAGTTTTTTCTTAATACGACGTGGAGTGAATTGAATTTAATTGAAGACTGGCTTCTGTGATCGTGGAGACCTCAGAAGGAGGCTGAGATGGATTGTCCACTCAGCAATTCTGGCTGAAGGTGGCTGTGAATGCTTCAGCCTTGTCTTTTGTACTCATGTGCTGGGCTCCGTCATCTTTTAGGATGGGGATATTCATGGAACCTTCTCCTTGCATTAGTTGTTTAATTGTCCACCATCATTCACGACTGGATGTGGCAGGACTGCAGAGCTTTGATCCGTTGCGTTGGTTGTGGGATTGCTTAATGCTGTGTATAGCATGCTGCTTCAGCTATTTAGCATGCATATAGCCCTGCAAGAAGGAGAAAGGAGGACAGTAGGAGTATGTGAGTGTGTGTAGGTGCTAGACCCATGTAGCGGAGCCTAGTCTCCAGTCGTCTTGGATCCTCTTGCCACTGGACCAAGACCTTGCTCTGCCAAGCCCGTGTGCTAACTGGTGTGCAACGGCCACCCACATTAAAATAATTCACGCACAGATATCTTCCATCTTTCAAAATTAAGTTTGGGACCTGGAACGTCAGAACCCTCATGGACAACCCCATCAGCGCAGACCGGAACGTCGCACTGCTATCGTTGTCCGGGAACTCAGATGTTTCGACATAGACATTGCCACCCTAAGCGAGACCCAGCGGGCAGAGGAAGGCCAGCTCAAAAAAAAAGTTGGTGGTTACACCTTCTTCTGGAAAGGTAAACCAAAAGAAGAACGCCGCCTCCATGGGGTAGGCTTCACCATAAAAAATTAGCTGGTTGGCCATCTCAGAGACTCCCCTTGCGGGATAAACAAATGCCTCAGGACCCTTTGGCTCACTCGGAATGCGTTACGGTCTTCAGCGATTACGTCCCAATACTGGAAGTTACAGACGAGACCAAAGAGGAATTCTACTCCAGCCTCGAACAATCCGTCTCAACAGGCAACAAGCTGATCCTCCTTGGCGACTTTAATGCCAGAGTTGGAAAGGACACAGTTCTCTGGGAAGGTGTGATCGGCAGAGAGGGGGTAGGGAAAACCAACTCCTCCCGACAAAATGCTTAGAACATGGCCTTGTCATAACCAACACTTTGTTACGTCAGAGAGACAAATATAAAACTTCATGGCAACACCCTCGCTCCAACCACTGGCATCTGCTAGACTACGTCATCATCCGAACGAGGGACTGCAAGGACGTGTGCATCACCCGCGCCATGACAGGAGCAGATGAATGTTGAACGGACCACCGCCTAATCCGTTCTATCATCACCATCAACTTAGCCCCAAAACAGCGGCGGCAACAGAAACAATGTCGCAGGAAAATCAATGCTGGAGCAATCCAAGACCCTGCAAAGCAAGCCCTATTCAGCCAGCACCTCACAACCAACCGGATAACTTCCAGTGAACCGGAGATGCAGAGTGTCCACAGTGCCTGGTCTGCCCTCAAGGCCTCCATAATTAACACCTGTGAAGAGACGCTCGGTCACTTGACCGGGAAACACCAAAACTGGTTTGACAAGAATGACCAGGAGATCCAGGAGCTAATAAGTTGCAAGCGCAAATCAAGAGCAAGAAAGCAGCTCTACAGATGTCTGAATGCCAAGGTCCAACAAAAAACTCGTGACCTAAAGAACAGATGGTGGGTGGAGAAAGCGCAGGAGATCCAGCAGCTAGTCAACAACCACGACATGCGAGGATTCTTTAGCGCAGTCAAGTCCACCTACGGCCCAAGCACCCAAGGCCCTACCCCACTACTGGCCAAGAACAGAGATGTATTCATCAAGGACAGAGAGGCAGTCAGTGTCCACTGGAAGGAACACTTCGAAGATCTCCTTAACCGAGACTCTGTCTTCGATGTGAGTGTCCTCGACT
The DNA here is from genome assembly GCF_044704955.1 of Pristiophorus japonicus. Taxonomy (NCBI): domain Eukaryota; kingdom Metazoa; phylum Chordata; class Chondrichthyes; family Pristiophoridae; genus Pristiophorus; species Pristiophorus japonicus. Next base: position 465,982,154 of record NC_091977.1, on the reverse strand, counting down.
CCATCCAGCAGCAAGCTGCCTGCCATCATCTCAGCTCAATCGCAGCCAAACATGAGGTAGAAAAGGCCATCCAACAACTAAAGAACAACAAAGCCTCAAGAGCAGATGGAATCCCCACTAAAACATGGCAGAGAAGCACTGTTGGCACAAATGCATGATCTAATTTCTCTTATCTGGAAGGAGGAGAGCATGCCAGGAAATCTCAGAGACGCCGTCATTGTGACCATCTTCAAGAAAGGCGACAAGTCCGATTGCGGTAATTACAGAGGAGTTTCCCTGCTGTCTGCCACAGGGAAAGTTTTTGCAAGAATCCTCCTCAATCGTCTTTTACCTGTGGCTGAAGAGCTCCTCCCAGAGTTGCAATGCGGATTCCACCCACTAAGGGGCACAAAGGACATGATCTTCACCGCACGACAAATCCAAGAGAAATGCAGGGAACAGCAACAACCCCTGTACATGGCCTTGTTTGACCTCACAAAGACCTTCAACGCTGTCAACCATGAGGGATTATGGAACGTCCTCCTCAAATTCGGCTGCCCTCAAAAGTTTGTCACCATCCTTCGCCTGCTTCATGATGACATACAAGCCATGATCCTGACCAATGGATCCACATTTGGACCGAGGTCAAGCAAGGCTGCGTCATCGCACCAACGCTCATCTTGATCTTCCTTGCTGCAATGCTCCACCTCACTCTCAATAAGCTCCCCGCTGGAGTGGAGATAATCTACAGAACAAATGGGAAACTGTTTAACCTCCGCCACCTCCAGGCCAGATCCAAGGTCATTCCATCTTCTGTTACTGAATTACATTATGCAGACGACGCTTGCGTCTGCGCACACTCGGAGGCCGAACTCCAAGCCATTGTCAACACCTTCACTGAAGCATACGAGAGCATGGGCTTTACACTAAACATCTATAAGACAAAGGTCTTCTACCAACCTGCCACTGCCACACAGCACTGCCCCCGGATTATCAAAATCCACAACGCGGCCCTGGACAACATGGACCATTTTCCATACCTTGGGAATCTACTGTCAACAAGGGCAGATGTCGAGGATGAAGACCAACACCGCCTTCAGTGTGCCAGTGCAGCCTTCGGTCACCTGAGGAAGAGAGTGTTTGAAGACCAGGACCTCAAACCCGGCACGAAGCTCATGGTCTACAGAGCAGTAGTGATACTTGCCCTCCTATATGCTTCAGAAACATGGGCTATGTACAGCAGGCACCAACACTGCCTCCGCAAGATCCTGCAAATCCATTGGCAGGATAGGCACACCAACGTCAGTGTTCTCGCTCAGCATCAGGCATCGAAACATTGACCACACTTGAACAGCTCTTTTGGACGGGCCACATCATCCGCATGGCCGATACGAGACTCCCAAAACAAGCGCTCTACTCGGAGCTTCGACATGGCAAGCGAGCCCCAGGTGCACAGAGGAAATGCTTCAAGGACACCCTCAAAGGCTCCTTGAAAAAGTGCAATATCCCCACCAACGCCTGGAAATCCATGGTCTAAGACTGCTCATAGTGGAGGAAAAGCATCCGGGAAGGTGCCGAACATCTCGAGTCTCATTGCTGGGAGCAAGCTGAAGCCAAGCATAGGCAGCGGAAGGAACGGACGGCAACCCAAGCACCCCATCCACCCACCCATTCCTTCAACCACCATCTGCCCCATCTGTGACTGAGACTGTCGGTCCCGCATTGGATTCATTAGTCACCTGAGAACTCATTTTTAGTGCGGAAGCAAGTCATCCTCGACTCCAAGGAACTGCCTAAAAAGGAATCTTGTGTTGTAGCTTCACCAGGTTGGCACCTCATTTCAGGTATGCCTGCTGCTGTTCCTGCCATGTTCTTCTACACTCAGAGTTGGTCCACTGGTTTGATGGTAATGGTAGAGTGAGAATTATTCCGGGCCATGAAGTTACAGGTAGTGGTGGAAAACAATTCTGCTGTTGCTGATTGTCCTCAGTGCCTCATGGATGCCCAAGTTTTGAGCTGCTAGATCTGTTCTTAATTATTTAGCACAATGGTACTGCCACATAACATGATGGAGGGTCTTCCTCAGTGCGAAGATGGGACGCCATCTCCACAAGGACTGTGTGGGGGTCATTGCTACCAATACTATCATGGACAGATGCATCTGTGACAGGTAGATTGGTGAGGATGAGGTCAAGTAGGTTTTTTCCTCATGTGGTTCTTTCACCACCTGCTGCAGGCCCACTCTGGCAGCTATGTCCTTCAGGACTCAGCCAGTTTGGCCAGTGGTGGTACGACCAAGTCACTCTTGGTGATGGATATTGAAGTCCCCCACCCAGAGTATATTCTGTGCCCTTGTTACCCTTCTTGTTACCCTTCTTCTAAGTGATGTTCAACATGGAGCAGTACTGATTCGTCAGCTGAAGGAGGGAAGTCAGTGGTAATCAGCAGAAAGTTTTTCCTTGCCCATGAAACTTTAAGGGGTCTGGAGTCAATGTTGAGGACTCTCAGGGCCACTCCATCCTGACTGTATACCACTGTGCCTCTGGTGGGTCTGCCCTGCTGCTGCGACTGGACAAACCCAGGGATGGTGATGGCGAAGTTTGGGATTTTGGCTGATAAGTCCGATTCTGTGTCTATGACTAGCTTGTGGAACAACTCTACCAACCTTGGGGTAAGTTCCGAGATGTTAGCGAGGAGGACTTTGCAGGGTCGATTGGGCAGTGTGTACTTTTGTCGTAACCGAATCTGATGCTTAGGTTGAAGCCAAGCGGTTTCCTTCTTTTTATATTTCTTTGTAGTAGTTTGGTACAACTGAGTGGCTTGCTAGGCCGTTTCAGAGGGTAGTTAGGAGTCAACCACATTGCTGTGCGTCTGGAATCACACATTGGCCAGACTGCGTAAGGGTGTCAGGTTTCCTTCTCTAAAGAACATTAGTGAACCATTTGGGTTTACACAACAATCTGTTAGTTTCATGGTCACCGTTACTAGCTTTTGATTCCAGAATTATGTAATTGTTTTGTTTTAATTGAATTTAAATTCAATTAAACTGCTATGGTAGAGTTTGAACTTACGTCACCGCAATAGTATCCTCGTTGTATCAGCCGGTGATTATTCTGAAGGAGTGTATTGTAGAGTTGGTGGGGGAGGGAACGTGAATATTGTTCAGGCTTTCATAAAAGGGATCCAGATTGCTTAGTATTTTTCTAGTTTTAAATGGCGGCGATTCATCTCTTTTTATTTACTTTCATCAAGTTTGAAAGTCTTCTGTAACAGTTGAACAAAAACAAGCATCTGCAAAATATGCAATGCCTTGCCATCCCTATTAAAATTAAAATAAGTAAATGTCTCCAATTTCTTGGCCATGTGTTTGCATGAGCAATAGACTTCAGGGATATTGTAGTCTACAAGAGTCTCATCCTGTAGTATCAAAACTGCCTTAATAGTAGACGAGTCTGCGATTCACATTAATAATTTGAAGAAGCAAAGTGTGGCCCTATCAATAACAGCTTTTATTTAATAATAAAAATAATTATCATGTGACTGCACTTAAGTCATATGAATGCCTTTTCGACATTCACTGCTGAGATCAAGCCCGTATTTATAATAGTCCATATGAATAAGTTCAGTTAAACATATTACTTGCTAATAGTTTAAAAGTCTTGCGAAGAATAAATTCATTAAGTGATTTGAAAACTGCAATATATTTCTTGACAGCACAATATCTCATGCTGAATTATAAGTGCCTTGGAATTAGATGACCATTTTAAATGTTATCAATTTATTCCAATTGCTTGTTAATATGACCCTAGTGTTTGGGATGCAATTGAATGTAATTTGATTTTGTCTTTTGAATTTACTGACATTAATGCCTGCCTCATTAATCACAGCATTCTCATTGAGCTTTCATAGCCTGTATGAAGTTCATTTCTACCAAAATGAAATCTGTCAAGAAAAACAATGTACACTTCACAAATGGAACATCTGGCTCCAGCTGCAAATCCCGGCCCTGGTTTGGAGTGCAAAGTGAAAACTGCTTATTACATTTATAATTGTCCCATAAGGTCAATTGTGTCACAACCAACATAAAGTAATAAAATTCCCCTAACATGATGCACGTGCTTGCAGGCATATAAATTCTTTATCTGCACTGGAATGTAGCATATGAGGTTTTTCCAATATTAAATAACATCTGGAAACTGGGCAGTGTGTACTTGTTAGAGGAAAGATTGAGCTTAGATTCAGATTACTAATATATCATGTTATGCCTAGCAATGGCAGCATTTTGCCGTGGGTTCAAGTGTTACTGCCAAGCAAAGAACTACAGTTGGCCAGCCTAATGGATATGTGGTACGGAGAGGCCCCATTTCCCATTTCTTCCCACTAGCATGCAGATACAGCAAGTAATTAGGAAGGCAAATGGAATGTTGGCCTTTATTGCAAGGGGGATGGAGTATAAAAGTGCTGCAACTGTCCTGAGCATTGGTGAGAACACACCAGGAGTACTGCGTACAGTTTTGGTTCCCTTATTTAAGGAGGGATATACTTGCATCGGAGGCAGTTCGGAGCAGGTACACGAGGTTGATTCCTGAGATGAAGGGGTTGTCTTTTGAAGAAAGTTTGACGAGGTTGGGCCTATACTTATTGAAGTTTAGAGGTGATTTTATTGAAATTTATAAGATTCTGAGGGGGCTTGACAGGGTAGATGCAGAGAGGATGTTTCCCCTCGTGGGGGAATATAGAACTAGGGGGCATAGTTTCAGAATAAGGGGTCGCCCATTTTAAAATGGAAATGAGGAGGAAGATCTTCTCTCAGAGGGTCATGAATCTTTGGAATTCTTGACTCCAGAGAGCTGTGGAGGCTGGATCATTGAATATATTTAAGGTGGAGACAGACAGACTTGTGAACGGTAAGGGAGCCAAGGGTTATAGGGAGCCGGCAGGGAAGTGAAGTTGAGGCCAAGATCAGATTAGCCATGAACTTATTGAATAGCGGAGCAGGCTCGAGGGGCCGAATGGTCTACTCCTGCTCCTATTTCTTATGTGCTTATGTTCCTGCCGATTCCCCATTTTAATGTTGCTGGTTTTGACGGTGGGTGAGGCTTCCCTCGGTTTGCAGCGGAAGTTCATTCGTAAATGCAAATTGGGGCCCCATGAGTTACATGGAACTCCAATGGTATTTTAACTTACTTCTGAGCAACATGCCCGTCAGAGCTGTCTCTTCAAATAAAGCTGTTGGGGAGCTAGCGAGGCCTACTATCATAAGCTCAAAAACTATCATTAGTGAGGCCAGCAAGAGGAGAAATGCTCCTCTCATCCCACAAGGAAAGTCTAGATTTTCCATTATTTTTGCATGCATAACGACCACTTAGCATCCATTTTAATGCTGAAATGAGGTGTAACGCCCAGATATCGCCCATTTAGCCACAAAATGGAAACTGACGCCCATTCTTCGGACACTTATCGCTGAGCATTACTTTCGCCATGTACGTAAAGCCGGGAAAAAATAATATCGCCTGTTGTGTATGGAGAAAGAGTCAGACTGAACACTGTGAGCTCAAAGTAAAGTGTGACCTTAGTCTTTTATTGCAGGTCTCCAGAGTGCCTCTCCAACCTGTGAAGCCTCCTTAAATACCTGTGCTCCCAAGGGATTATGGGATCCCTTGGGACTCCAGGGGAAGAGCCCTCTGGAGGCAGTACAGAGTAAATACAAGTCCACATATAAAACAACACACCCACCCCCCCAAAGTCAATAGTGTAATTATTTACAATGTGAGTTGATCTGGGGCCCTTCTTGCCCTGGTTGATCGACTCGGTGTGAAAGCTGGTGTTGTTGAATTATATGTTGCATCCTCGCTGGGCTGCTGTGCAGCTGGCCTTGCTGGGCTGCTGTGGATGATGGGTTCTGCTTCGTGGTCAACTGTGGTGCCGGTTGCCACTGGTGTGTATGTTGGGGGATAAAAAAAGTTGGGTCCAAGGTGGGTTGCTCAGGATAGTCTGTGAATCTGAGTTTGATTTTGTCTCTGTGTTTCCAGTGAATGAGTCCATTTGAAAGTTTGACCCGAAACACCCTGCTCGCCTCTTTGGCCATGACAGTGCAGGGAAGCCACTTGGGACCTTGTCCATAATTTAATACAAATACAGGATCATTGATTTCAATCTCTGGTGACATATTTGCGCAATCATGGTATGCACTTTGTTGAAGCCGCCTGCTCTCTACCTGTTCATGTAGATCAATGTGAACTAACGAGAGCCTTGTCTTAAGTGCTCTTTTCATGAGCAGTTCAGCAGGTGGGATCCCAGTGAGTGAATGGGGTCTCGTGCAGTAACTAAGCAGGACTCGGAATAGGCGAGTCTGCAGTGAGCCTTCTGTTACCCTCTTCAAGCCTTGCTTGATGGTTTGCACTGCTCTCTCTGCCTGACCATTGGACGCTGGTTTAAATAGGGCAGATGTGACATGTTTGATCCCGTTACGGGTCATGAATTCTTTGAACTCAGCACTGGTAAAACATGGCCCGTTGTTGCTCACCAGGACATCGGGTAAGCTGTGAGTGGCAAACATGGCCCGCAGGCTTTCAGTAGTGGCAGCGGACGAGCTAGCCGACATTATCTCACATTCATTCCACTTGGAGTACGCGTCCACAACCACAAGAAACATTTTATCCAAGAACGGGCCTGCACAGTCGACGTGTACCTTAGACCACATGGAGGGCCAAGACCATAAACTTAGCGGTGCCTCCCTGGGTACATTGCTTAACTGCGAGCATGTATTACATCTGTGAACGCATGACTCTAAGTCCGCATCGATACCAGGCCACCATACGTGGGATCTGGCTATCGCTTTTATCATTACGATGCCTGGGTGGGTACTGTGGAGGTCATTGATGAAGGTGTCTCTTCCCTTCTTGGGGAAGAGACACCTTCGATTGCCCCACAGAAGGCAGTCTGCCTGTATAGACATTTCATCTTTGCGCCACTGGAACGACTTTATCTCTTCCTGCATTTCCACTGTGACACTGGACCAGCTCCCATGAAGCACACAGCTTTTGACTAGAGATAATAAGGGGTCCTGGCTTGTCCAGGTTTTGATCTGCCCGGCAGTGACGGGTGATTGGTCACTCTCAAATGCTTCCATAGCCATGGCTAGATCTGTGGGCTGCGCCATTTCCACCTCCATGGTGGGCAATGGCAGCCTACTGAGAGCATCGGCGCAGTTTACTGTGCCTGGCCTGTGGCGGATGGCGTAGTTGAATGCAGACAACGTGCGCATACTCTGGATTTGGGCCAATGCGTTGGTATTTATCCCTTTACTCTCGGAAAATAGGGATATAAGTGGCTTATGGTCAATTTCCAATTCGAATTTTAGTCCAAACAGGTATTGGTGCATTTTCTTTACCCCATAGGCACATGCTAACGGTTCTTTTTCAATCATGCTGTAGGCTCTCTCAGCCTTAGACAGACACCTGGATGTATAAGCAACCGTTGCAGTTTCCCGAAATCATTAGCTCATTGCAATGCACACCCGGCGCCATATGATGACACATCACATGTTAGTACCAAACGCTTGCATGGATCATACAACACAAGCAATTTGTTTGAGCATAACAATTTTCTCGCTTTTACAAAGACATTTCATTAGCTTTTGTCCCAAAACCATACGCTCCCTTTTTGTAGTAAGACATGTATTGGTTCTAGCAGTGTGCTGAGACCCGGTAAGAAGGTACCAAAGTAGTTCAAGAGTCCCATAAATGACCGCAGCTCTGTCATATTCTGTGGCCTCGGTACATTCTCGATTGCCTCTGTCTTCGCGTTGGTGGGCTTGATGCCATCCGCTGCAATCCTCCTTCCCAAGAACTCCACTTCGTCCTGGAAGGCCACAGTGTGCGGGACCGACTTCAGTAAACTTTCCATGTTTCTCTGGAATATCGCCGCCGCTGATCGGATTCCAAATGGGCATCTACTACAAACAAAAAGACCTTTGTGTGTGTTGATGCAGGTGAGGGCCTTCGATGATTCCTTCAGTTCCTGCTTCATGTAGGCTAAAGTCAGATCCAGCTTAGTGAACGTCGTTCCTCCCGCCAGCGTTGCAAAGAGGTCGTCGGCTTTTGGTAGTGGGTATTGGTCCTGCAGGGAGAAATGATTGATAGCTACTTTGTAATCACCACAGATTCTGATGGTGCCATCTCCCTTGAGGACTGGGACAATAGGACTGGCCCACTCGCTGAACTCGATCGGTGAAATTATGCCTTTTCTTTGCAGCCGGTATGGTTCGATCTTTACCCTTTCTCTCATCATGTACGGTACTGCTCTCGCCTTGTGAAGGATGGGTCGCGCCCCCAGAATTAGGTGGATCTGCACTTTTGCTCCTTGGAATTTCCCGATGCCTGGTTCGAACAGCGAAGGAAATTTGTTTAAGACCTGGCCACACAAAGTGACATCAGCGGGCGATAGCGCTCGGACATCGTCCCAGTTCCAGCGTATCTTTCCCAGCGTGGGACCATTGTCCGTTACCACCCAGAGTGGTAGCTTGTGCACCGCTCCATCGTACGAGACCTTTACGGTAGCACTGCTGATTACAGGAATCAGTTCTTTTGTGTAAGTTCTTAGTTTCGTGCAAACTGGAGTTAAGACTGGTCTTGAGGCCTTGTTGCACCATAACCTTTCGAAAGTCTTTTTGCCGATGATGGACTGGCTCGCACCCGTGTCCAGCTCCATTGACACTGGGAGTTCATTTAGTTTAACATTCAGCATTATCGGGGGATAATTCGTGATGAATGTGTGCACCCCATGTACCTCTGCCTCCTCGATCTGAGGCTCTGGTTCGTCATGATCCTCCATGGATCTGTCCTCCTCTGCAACATGGTGGTTTGCAGGTTTAACAAGCTTTGCAACTCGCCTGCACACTCTTTGGAGGTGTCCCATTGTTCCATAGCCCTTGGAAACATGCTCTTTGAATCGGCATGAATAGAAACGCTGATCACTCCCGCAACGCCAACAAGGTGTTAATGTCCTTGCATTCATCACCCTTGATGGTGGACTCTGAGTCATCTGGGGACGTGCAGTTGCAGGCATGTGTGATCTGCCCTGTATGTTATGATTCGAAAAGAACATCACTTTGTTCACAGTACTTGTAGCAGCACTTGTGTGCTGAGAGGTTTGCTTCGTCACTGGGGGCAATAAACACCTGGGCTATCGCTATGACCTTACTCAAGGTTGGGGTCTCTACAGTCATAGGTTTGCGAAGTATGGTTTTGTGGCCAATGCCAAGTACGAAAAAGTCCCTGAGCATGTGCTCCAAATGTCCTTCAAATTCGCAATGTCCTGCAAGGCGACTTAGCTTGGCGATATAACTCGTCACTTCCTGGCCTTCAGACCTTTTGTCGGTGTAGAACCGGTACTTTGCCAACAGGGTGGCCCCCTCCCCCCCATACATTACAACAAATTGCGTACACCGAGATGGAGATATAACACAGCCATCACCTGCAGACATGCACTTCACTTTCCATCCCCCCTCCCATTCTTCTCTCCACCTCTAACCCTTCCCCTCCTCGCTCCATGCCACCTGGCCGAGGAGCTCCTCAGGCGGTGCCTCATTGGGGGCGATGAAGACAGAGCCGGTGGTCGCACGCACAGAGGTGGCAACATTATCAGATGCAGAAGCAAGATCTTGCTCCTACCTCTCATGTGTCATTGGCACTGGCGGTGCGGAGCCTAGGAGTGGAGTGCCGCGCTCCAAGACCACTGGGAGGCCTGTGCCACGAGTATTCCTGGTTATTGCCTCCAGGGCCTCCACCTTCCATGGTATGTACTTGGTCATGGTGCCGGAGATGGTGGCCAGCTGTCGGGATATGCCCCCCAATGCATGTAGAATCTGGTCACCTATGTCTACAGTCCTCCTGGACAACTGTACCATCTCTCCGTTCTCATCTGGCGCTCGTGGAGAAGACCTGTCCATCCACGAAACCTCTGCGGGGATGGCGCCGTCCTGGGGACACCTGGGGTGCCCTGTGGTGAGATACTTGGGCCCAGTACCTCCAGAGTGGAGGTGGGAATGGCCGCAGGAGCATTAGATGGCCTTGGGGTGGAATGGCTTCTGGAGCCTGGCGATGCAGGTTCCTCGAAGTCTGCGCTCTCATCCATCGAGTATAGACCCAGCGAATTGGCAAGCGATAATTGGAGCTCCTCAACACCAGATGTAGTAGGATCATCCGCTGACTCCTGCGGCGCCCCCACCTTCTGGCCTCTGTGGCCTTGCCTGGGGACGCCCTGCTGGCTGAGCTGCAAAACACAAATGAGGTTATTAGAGGAGAAGGGGGTGCTAGGATCACAAGGTTAGTCCAGCACTACAACAGCATATGCACGATAAAAGCATCACCACTATCAACATCATCACAGAGATCACATTTCATGTCCATCAACACATTCTGCATTTCAATGATTCTCATGAGGCCAGCATTATTGATAGGACACTTTTAAAAATGATCTATCATATATTATTGTTCAGGGTATGAGTGGGTGTGCCATCTATTGACTTTACATCACTCAATGGTGTATACTTTACTCATGTGGCATCACTTCAGGGTCTTCAGCCGTCCAGGGGTTGCTCCCCATTAGTGCGAGCACCCGCTCCTCAGTTTCAGTGATGTCGCTGATGACTGGTTGCCCCGCACCCGTTCGCCTCTGCAAGGACCTGTTCCTCGATAGCTTCTTCTGTAAAAGGTAACAGGATGACGTGGCATGAGATAATTGCATGATATCATTGCTAGGTACTGTCACAGAGACTGATACAACACATAACCGACAGATGTATTCATGATTATTATGATAATTTACCTAAAGACATGCACCGTGACCGCAGGCTTTGAGTACAACATTCCCGGTCAAAGTGAAAGACCTCACATCTGATGATAGTCACTCATGACTCTTAAAATCAAATTATATAAATACATAAGTACATGTAAATAAATGTAATACTTACTCTTGCAGATCCAACAAGGTCGTTCCATCGCTTTCGCCACTGGTTGCCCTCACACACCTCATTGGTCGCCGACAAAACCACCTCTGCTTTCTCGGCCCATATCCTCTGGTAGGCCTTTGGGGTGGGGTTCCCACGCCCTCCCTGTGTCAAATCACCCCAGCGTGACTCGACCTCCTGCATGAGGGAGGCATTAGCCTTGTCCGAGAACCTCTTCGCTCTTTTGCGTCCTCCAATGTGCTCCTCTCCCACCTCACTGCTCTCTCCAGCGTCAGTCTCCACAGTGAGTTGTGTCACCTCCTCCACTCCCTCCATTATAGGCACCAAATTCTGGAAAATATCTGGCTGGTAACAGCTAAGTTTTTTGGCACAATTTGCTCTAAAGCTCAAAACTCTCCCTCCTTCCTCCCAAAGCAGCCACACCACACCTACGCATACCTTCACTCCCTCTCAGCTCCCTCTCTCTCTGTCTCCTCTTATGCGCATGTAATGATGACCCTTGACCTCCTGAATCGCAGGAATCGAGCATTGCCATGCCGTTGCTAAGGACGGCGACACTTTGCGGCAGAAGATCAGAGAGATTTAACCCTAACGCTCATTTCAGATCGCTAGCGGTAACGGCCATTTTATAAAATGGAAACTAGGGGGTTTGAAAGTGGGCAACAAGCCGCCGATCTGAAAACTCCTATTTACCGCCCACACTGGAAATAACGCCCATTTTTGGACGATCTGCACAAAAGTGTAAAATTTAGCCCTAGGTCACTGTTGCCCCATGCTCCCCTCTCACTCCCGAGCCACAAGACCCTTGCTGTATCCTCGTCCCCCATCTCAGACTTATTTTGCTGCCAGCAGCCTCCTTCAGATGCTGGCGATTGGCCTCCCAGCTACCGGATCTTTGTTCCTCCAGTGACCATATAAAACATTGACCAATCTTTTGCTTGCAGATCCTGATCAATTTTCTGATTTTATTATGTAGAAGATTGCACCTCTGCCTCCTCCAGCTAAAATAATTTCAACCTAAGCTTCAATCAATACTGTTCGGGAAGTAGTTGCTAGGGGGGATTGTGCAAGGGGAGATTGGAATTGACTCAGTCTCCAATTTTTTCTCCCTCCCTCTAGAAAAGCCATTTCCACTCCACTTTCTCCCTCCCATCAAATGGCATAGCTAAGATTTTAGATTTTCTATATGGCAAATTGCATGAGGTAAGGGGAACTTACTGGTGTTGTTTTTCACACAAAGGGTAGTAGAAATCTGGAATTTTCTCCCCCAAGAGCTGTGGAAGCTGGACAATTGGAGCTTTCAAGACTAAGATCAATAGATTTGTGTTCAGTAAGGGTATCCAGGAATATGGAACTAATGTAGGTTAATGGAATATAGGTACAGATCAGTCGTGGTCTAATTGAATATGGAGCAGGCTTGAGAGGCTGAATGGTCTAATATGTTTCTATGGCCCCTATGTTCCCCAGCATTGGGCGCCGATTTTTCTGGCGTGGCTGGGCATTTCAAAGTTTCCCCAATGTTTGGGCACCGGCGACGACTAACAGTGGCTAAATTTTTGGCGTCATATATTCTGCCGCTGGTGTACGGTAAAAGGAACATCACCAAAAATGCAGAGTAGCCTCTTCTCCCAAACGGTAGGCAAAATCATCACATCAGGATGAGCCTTCCTTCAGCAAACATCCAGGGCGGCCTTTTCCTTCGCAGAAAAGCTTTTCAATGCAGCCGACTCGACCCGCTGCTATCTCTGGCCGATGGTCCTTCACGCACACAGCCCGCTGCTATCCCAGGCCGAAGGTCCTCCATGCAAGACAGTGCAACACTCTTCAGGCACATTGGAAAGGATCAGTGAATTATATTAAAGACTAGGCATTGAATTTTGTTTCTAAATAGTCTCCCTTAAATTTTCAATGTTTTAATACAGTATTGCAATGCTTAGGTGGACTTGAATAAACAATAATACATTTTAAGGGATATTTAATTAGTGTTTTTATCCACTAGAATAGGGTCTGATCAACCACATAACTATGTTTACTACCTTGTATCGAAGCCTGCCTAATGACAACTTGATTCCCAATCAGATGTTCTCACTGATTAAAATTAAGAATTGATTGATTGATGTAGACCTTATTAAAATCTATAAAATGTCTGGACTCTCTGTAGTAGTTATTGCAAAGAGCCTGATCACATATGAATTGAGCATGATACTTATGTGCTAAATTGAATCTCGCCTAAATGGGTCTGTTTGTTTGTGCCACCAGTCTCCTACCATTCATGAACTGCCTCAAATTGGGTTATATTTGAAAATCCTGGCTTTACAAGATTACATACTAGTACCAAGGTGTTCATGGATCTAGACTTGTTTTGGGTCCCAGAACAAGTCAGGATCAAATGAACATCTTAGTACTGGGAACCTGCCCCTGTTTCATTTAAATTTATAGGTTACAAGGAATGAGACCATTTGACCTGTCGAATCCATGACATAATCCAAAAAGATTTTATAGTGCTGGATTAAAAAAATTATGTGCAGGAGTCAGATTAAAAGTCATTAATAAATATGTTTATTAAACACTTGTACAGCACAGTTCTATTTAGCTTAACATAAAGTTATTAAAGTTAAAAGATAAGTTAATAACTTTAATAAATTTTGTGTCAAATTTTTAAATGAACAACCAAAACAACCAAATAAACAAACAACCCATCAATCCTCCTCCTTAGCGCTGTGCGCCACTCCTGCCCCTGTTGATGCCTCTACCCCTACTCATGCCATTTGTTGCAGACTTCTGCTTCCTCACTCCCCACGCCGCCCCCCCCCCCCGCGCCCCTCATCCCAAGGCTTTTACTGTTTTCTTTTCAACGGCACGTTTCTTGTTGTTGGGTTGCGACAGGGACAGAGCTAGTAGATGTCATTGTGGAAGTCCCGGGTTCCTCTTCGGAATCATCCTCAACCTGTGGATCAATCCCTGACTTTGGTCTGGGGGTTGGAATGTTAGTGGCAGCAATGACAGCCTGGGTCTGCTCCCTTATTGCTGCTACTACCTCTGACAGCCCCTCCCTCATCTGTCCCGACAGTCTTGCCACTTCTAATGACATCCTGCAATTTCTCCCCTCACTTCACCCATTTCTCCAGCCAGTGGTTGTTACTTCATCTCTCAGTCCCGCTAATTCTACCCTCACCCCACCAAAGGTTTCCAGGAGCAATCTCGATTGTTGGATGTTCTCCCCACTCATCCCCACGAGATGTCCTATGTTCACTGCATTCTGTGTTTCTGGTTCAGCTTTCCCTCCACCCTCCTCTGCCGTCTCCCAGGTATGGCTTGCTGCGAAACACTGGGACCCACAGCCTCAGACAGCACACCTAGAAATGTCCCGTCGGTTGATTCACTCAGGAAAGGGCTTGGAATCCTCGAGGGGCTCACCATCTCCAATTCCAGTGCAACCATCTCATTGTCGAAGTCTTCCTGCTGACCTTCATTCTCCTGATGTAGAATATCTGGAATGGCAGTTTCCTAAACATGCTCTTCTACTTCAGGTGCATCTTCTGTCTCCTCCTGATGTGCAACATCTGCAAAACATAACAGGGATGCTTGGTTAGCAGCAGGGAGGAAGGAGAAGCGTAGCCAGCACACGCAGTACGTAACATTTAGCCAACCCAGATTGTGCAATTTGCAGGGCTTACCCTCTCTTGGTAAACTGGGCCCAGCTTCCGCATTGATCGTTGGTCTGCTCCTGTAAGATTTAATCATATAAGCTATTCTCTGCTCCACAGCTGTTAATTGCAGCCTACTTGTTGGACCTCCTCCAGTTTGTGACCGTTCTCAGTTGATCTCTGACACCATCTTCTGCAAAGATAAAAATGGAATTTTTAAGAGAGGGTCCTTCTGAATGCACACACACACGCATACACACACACACACACACATGAATCACATTTATAGATGTTATTGCAGTTCATAAATATAGATATAAATATAAAGGTAAGTAAATTTAAATAAAAATATTACTTATCGTCACTGCTTGTCCGAGGTCATGCCACTTCTTTTTGAGCTGTGCACTGCTTCTCGGGGTAATGGACATTGCATTAAACTCTACTGCAACCTGGTCCCAAACTTTTGCGAGTCCAGAGGATTTAAGTTTCTTTTTACCGAAGCTCCCCTTATTTTGAGGAACTTCCCATCTACTCTAAATTATGTCTACCCAGGGGCTCAATTTCTTCCGCGAGAAATTTCTTGGCCCTTACAGCATCCCATTCTCCATCTCTGTCTCTGACCCTTTCACCTATTCTGTATTTCCCTTGCATCCATCTTTTGATTCAAGCTGTGTTTCCTACCTGCAAATCCACCTCTGCCACCAATGGGTTCTCACTGGTGATCCAGGCAGACCCTACACTTACTGAATTTTGTTTTTACACAGTGAGTGACTTATAAAAAAAATTTAAGCACATGCGCAGTGAATTTTCGGCGCACACTGTTAGCTCCGCCCCACCCCCCCACCCCCTCCGAGATGAACTCGGGTTACGCGACACTACACATAGCTTTCGGTTTGGGGGGGACTAGCGTTTTTTTTCCCGGTGTTGACGTTGGTGAGAAAAATGTGCGTATAGGTAAATGGACGTCAGAAATCTTCATTGGAAATATAAGGGCCAAAGTTCCTCTGGTAATGGTGTTACTCCACAGGGCCGTGCATTATTATGCTACTATATTTTTTCATTGGGGTATTTTATACAGTCCCATTGATGTTAAAAATACTTTTTTTGTGTGTGGTTGTGTTGTTCCTTGATTGTAGATTTGGTTTCCTGCAAAAGATCCACTGAAAGAAAAAAAATCTGTCATACTTTATCATCACTGCAAAGTGAATCAGTGAAACTCTAGGATAGGGCATGTTTCTATTAGTGATGCATCAACCCATCACGAGCAATTTACAGTTTGTTTATATGTTAAAAGCTGACTAAAAAGCTCTACATCTATTTTCCAGCAAGCCAGTAGCACATTACATCAATGCATTAGAACCAGATTACATCTATTAGTTACCGCTGTGCACCATGTATGCTGTGCATTAAAAATAAATCTGCAGAAAATCTATGGGAAAATTGAAAATCATTTTAAACTTCAATAAGCTTAAATCAGAAGCAACTTACCCTTTATAATCCACAAATTTCCCCAAGGCACCAGTCTAACAGGACGTGATTAGATAAACTGAATACTATAGACTACTGTACATTTATTCATCATTTCTAAATTGTGTAATTTCATTCTATTTTATTTCAATCCATATATGCTTAAGTACACTATACATTTCACGTTATTTCCGATAAAAGCAATTTAAAAGTAAAAGTCTTTCAAATTTTGAGAAAAAACTTCCAAAATTGATACAATCCACTAACATTTCAACTTGCTTATTTCAAAAATGGACTCATGTTAAATAGTGGCCTCCTGGCTATACACTTTGTCAAAACCCCTGCTTCAAGTAACTGCATTTCCACCTAAAGTCCTTGAGAAAAAAAATGAATACTGTAGTTTCATAAAACTCTCTTACAATAACTGAATAATTCATTGATGAAAGGTTTCATGTTCTTTGCTTGCCAAAAGTTCTGACTAACAGGTAAAACTGTTCATGCACTATGTACGTTTACATGAGTTCACTAAACCTTTATGAAAAATATGGACACAGTTCCTATCCTGCTCTTTATCAAATATTTCCTTTCCTTTCTAATTGAAACAGAAGATTCATATACAGTGCCTTGCAACTGGGATTAAAAATACAGCATGCAAAAATACAGTGCACTATACCAACACAATATATACAGTTGGCTGTCACTGAATAGAGCGCAATGCTTATTTTCATGGAATTCACTACTCCATTTACACATATTGATTAGGGAATTCCTGTAGATCATCAGTTAATCAAGTTATCTTACAATTGCTAGTCTCAATCTATACAGGGCTGCATTCCACCCACCCTGTCCCACACATGCACATGTACACACAAGTACAGTTTGTTTGTAGAATTAAAGAAAGACTTGCATTTATATAGTGCCTTTCTTTAGCCTCAGGAAATCTCAAAGCACTTTACACGCAACAAAGTACTTTTGAAGTGTAGTCACTCTTGTAATGTAACTGAATTAAACTGTTTATTTTAGTTATTATTTTGGGGGAATTATTGTGCCTATCAAGATGCGGGACGTCAGCAGTGAGGAATGGAACACTTTTCCAGTTATTGGCACTCAGTGCTAGAATCAAATGCTGCTCGGTATAAATAGGGAATGGCCAGATGCAAAAACTAAGGGAATGAAATCCTTACTGTCGATAACTTTAGCAAAAAGAAAAAGTATGAGTACAAAACAACAAATTGATTTTGTCACAGCAGATATATTTTGGTAGAATTATTGATCGGAGGAACTTTAGCCGCATTGTATCAATTTCAGGGCAATGCCCCTACTGCACCAGTCTGATATTTCTGTTTATTACAGTTACTGTTGATTTATATTCATTCCTACTTTAAAATTATACACATGGCCTTACAGATAGCATAGACAGGCGACTTTTATCCAATCAGTTTGGTCTGCATTTGAAAGGGGAAGGGGAAGGTCTACTTTGCAGTTCAGTTGCAGCTAGAAAGCACACGGCTGGTACTATCATTCCAAGGAGTAGACCCTGCTGTCGGCCCATTATAATAATAGTTATGTGTTCCCTGCATGAATTAGGTATCATGCAGATAATGTGTTTGCTGCAGGGTGCGTTATCCAGTGGAGCAGGAAATCTAAAGAGCTGCAGCTCTTTCTTAAAGGGGAACTACTACTTTTATTAACTGATTGAAAATCTTGGTATCAAATAACATCACTTCAAAGTTAGAGATGGCTGATGGAAGTGGTAATGGCCAAGGTAGAAGGAAGGCTGCTCCCTTTAGTGAGAGTAATCTGAAAGTGATGCTGAAGGAGATGCAACATAGAGGGTTTCCATGTCTGGATTTTGTTATGTATGTAAACCTGTAAATACCATGTCCAATCACCAGAGAGCTTATCCCCTGGAGTCCCAAGGGATCTCACAATCCCTTGGGAGCACCTGTATAAGGAGGCCTCACAGGCTGGAGAGGCACTCTGAGATCTGCAATAATGGACTCTGGTCACATCTTACTTTCAGCTTGCAGTATCTAGTCTGACTCTTTATTCAAGACATAACAGATTTCATGGGCCCTCTCCTAGAATCATAGAATCTTAGCATCGTTACAGCACAGAAGGAGGCCATTCAGCCCATCGAGCTCGTGCCAGCTCTCTGCAAGACCACTTCAGCTAGTCCCACTCCCCCGCCCTTTCCCCATAGCTCTGCAATTTTTTTTCCTTCAGGTACTTATTCAATTCCGGTTTGAAAGCCACAATTGAATGTGCCATCACCACACTTCCAAGCAGTGCAT
This sequence comes from Pristiophorus japonicus, assembly GCF_044704955.1. Classification (NCBI taxonomy): domain Eukaryota; kingdom Metazoa; phylum Chordata; class Chondrichthyes; family Pristiophoridae; genus Pristiophorus; species Pristiophorus japonicus. The sequence goes on along the minus strand of NC_091977.1, from coordinate 465,963,795 downwards.
TCCAGATCGTAACCATTCGCTGCATAAAAAAGTTTTTTCTCATGTCGCCTTTGAATCTTTTGCCAATCAGCTTAAATCTGTGTCCTCTGGTTCTCAACCCTTCTGCCAATGGGAACAGTTTCTCTCTATTGGCTCTGTCTAGACCCCTCTTGATTTTGAAAACCTCTATCAAATCTCCTCTCAATCTTCCATGCCCTAAGGAGAACAAGCCCAGCTTCTCCAGTCTATCCACATAACTGCAGTCCCTCATCCCTGGTGTAAAGTCCTTACACAATACCACAAATCCACACGAGGCACATTCTATGGACAAGGTCACTCTGTGACCTGAACCTTTATTCACAGGACCAAGAAGTGATGACCCTGCGTGGGACCTCCCTTTATATACCTGGATGACCAGGTGAGGAGTGTCTCCCACAAGTTCACCCCCTGTGGTCAATGTGTGCATATATCAAGTATATACAGTATTGCAGTGTTGTTACATGAAGGTTACATACATGACATCACCTCCCCCCCAATGTCTTATTGGGATCACAGGTTAAGTCTTTCGGGTGGTCTGCGCTCCCTCGTGGAGCGCCGCAGTTGGGGCTCTAGCTGTTGAGCCTTGGCCTGCGTGTCTGTCACCTGTGGTGATTCCGGCCTGTCCGGGCTGACCGCAGGGACTGTGCATGCTGCTGAATATTCTTGTTGCTCGTTCACTGGCGGTGGTGTGAATACCATCTCATGATTTTCCTCAGGTTCCTCACAATCCATGCTGAACCTTTTTTTTACTTGGTCCAGATGCTTGCGGCATATCTGCCCATTGTTAAGTTTAACCATATGACCCTATTCCCCTCTTTGTCTATTACAGTACTTTCAAGCCATTTGGGCCCCAAAGCGTGATTGAGAACAAATACCAATTTCTATACATCTCCCCCTTGAATTACGGTCATGGTACTCATTTTGGGACTGGCGCTTGCCTTCACCAATGTCGGACAAGACAGGATGAATGAGGGACAGCCGAGTTTTGAGTGTACGTTTCATAAGGAACTCCACGGGCGGGATCCCCATGAGCGAGTGCGGTCGGGACCTATAGGCCAGCAGGAGGCGCGATAGGCGGCATTGAAGGGAGGGACCTTGAATCCTGAGCATGCCTTGTTTTATGAGTTGGACCGCACGTTCCGCCTGGCCATTGGAGGCTGGCTTGAACGGTGCTGTCCTGACATGGTTGAAGCCATTACCCGACATGAACTCCCGGAAATCGTAGCTAGTGAAACATGGGCCATTATCGCTAACAAGGATGTTCGGCAAACCGTGGGTCGCAAAGACCGCACGTAGACTCTCCACAGTGGTGGATGTCGTGCACGAATTCAAAATGATGCACTCGATCCATTTCGAATACGCATCAACGACGATGAGAAACATTTTCCCCATGAACGGACCAGCGTAGTCTATGTGAATCCGTGACCATGGCCTGGTGGGCCAGGGCCATGGGCTGAGCGGGGCCTCCCTGGGGGCAGTTCCCAGCTGAGCACACGTTGCGCACCTGCGAACACAGTGTTCCAGGTCTGAATCAATTCCCGGCCACCAAACGTGTGACCGGGCAATGGCCTTCATCAGCACGATGCCTGGGTGCTTGCTGTGGAGTTCCCTGTTGAAAGCTTCCCTGCCCCTCTGGGGCATGACTACCCGGCTGCCCCATAGTAGGCAGTCGGCTTGGATGGAGAGCTCATCCATCCACCTGTGAAACGGTCTGACCTCCTCAGGGCATGCTCCATGTGCGGGCGCCCAATCCCCAGTTAGGACACATTTCTTAATCAAAGATAGGAGGGGATCTCTGTTGGTCCAGATTTTGATCTGGCGGGCTGTGATGGGGGAGCCTGCGCTGTCAAAGGCATCGACAGCCATGACCATCTCAGCGCTTTGCTCCACTGCCCCCTCAGTGGGTGGCCAGTGGGAGCCTGCTGAGCGCGTCAGTGCAATTTTCAGTGCCCAGCTGGTGCCGGATGGTGTAGTCATACGCAGCCAGTGCGAGAGCCCATCGCTGTATGTGAGCTGATGCATTGGCATTGACAGCCTTGCTGTCTGACAACAGGGATGTTAACGGCTTGTTGTCCGTTTCTAAATCGAACCTCCTGCCAAAAAAGTACTGGTGCATCTTTTTCACCCCATAGACACATGCGAGTGCTTCCTTCTCAACCATCCCATATCCATGTTCTGCTTGAGAGAGCGACCTGGAGACATACGCTACAGGTTGTAGTTGGCCCTCAGCGTTACCCTGCTGCAACACCACCCAACCCCATAGGACGATGCATCACATGTCAGAACCAATTTCTTACAGGGGTTGTGCAGGGTCAACAACTTATTTGAACAGAGTAGGTTACACGCCCGATTGAAAGCCCGTTCTTGACAGTCCCCCCAAAACCAATCACAACCCTTACGCAGGAGCATGTGTAGCAGTTCCAACAATGTGCTTAAGTACGGCAGAAAGTTCCCAAAATAGTTCAAGAGTCCCAGAAATGAACACAACTCCGATGTGTTGCCGGGCCTGGGTGCTCGTCGAATTGCCTGTTTTGGATTCGGTGGGCCGAATCCTGTCTGCAGCAACTCTCCTGCCCAGAAACTCGACTTCGGGAGCCAAAAACACACACTTAGGTTTCTTGAGTCGCAGGCCTACCCGGTCCAGTCGGCGTAGCACATCTTCCAAGTTGTGGAGGTGTTCCTCGGTGTCCCAACCCATGATGAGGATATCGTCCTGGAATACAATCATTCCAGGAATGGATTTGAGCAGGCTTTCCATGTTTCTTTGAAAGATCACAGCCACTGATCGAATGCCAAACGGGCACCTGTTGTAAACAAACAGTCCCTTGTGCGTGGTGATTGTGGTCAGTAGTTTGGATTCGTCGGCCAGTTCTTGGGTCATGTAGGCTGAAGTGAGGTCCAACTTGGTGAACAGCTTGCGGTCTGCCAGCGTGGCAAAAAGATCCTCTGCTCTCGGAAGTGGGTATTGGTCTTGTAGGGACACCCGGTTGATAGTGGCCTTGTAGTCGCCACAGATCCTGACCGAGCCATCCGCTTTTAGGACGGGAAAAATGGGGCTCGCCCAGTCGCTGAATTCAACGGGCGAGGTGATGCCCTCTCTCAGCAAATGGTCCAATTCACTTTCAATTTTCTCCCGCATCACATATGGCACAGCTCTGGCTTTGTGGTGCATTAGTCTGGCATCCGGGGTGATGCGTATCACCACTTTGGCACCTTTGAATGTCCCGACGCCAGGTTGCTGTGGGACCTGTGAGCATGATCTTCGCTCCACAGATGACGCTGCATGCACATCCCCCCATTTCCAGTTCATCTCAGCTAACCAGCTCCTCCCCAACAGTGCGGGACCATTGCTCGGGACAATCCAGAGCGGCAGCCAGTTCACTGATCAATTGTGTGTGACAGCTAACGTTGCACTGCCTAGCACTGGAATGATTTCTTTTGTGTACGTCCGTAATTGAGTCTCAATGCGTTCTAGTTTGGGTCTGCTGCCTTTGAGTGGTCATAGCTTTTCGAATTGTTGTACGCTCATGAGCGACTGGCTGGCATGGTCCAGCTCCATGCGTACTGGGATGCCGTTTTATAGGCCCTTTATCATCATAGGTGGCGTTTTGGTATATCAGCTGTGAATGTTTGCCACATGAACCCGCTGAACTTCAGCGTCCATTGATTTGTCCCACGCGTCATCCTGCCTCGCAGACCCCTCTTCTGGTCCATCCACCTCGTAACTTAGCCTGGTCGCAGGCTTCCTGCACATTTTGGCTAAATGACCAGTGAAGTTCCAATTTCTGCAGACGAACTGTTGAAACCTGCAAGTCCTAGCAGCATGTCTGCACCCACACCTCCAGCATGAACTGAGATTCCCATTGTTGTGAACAAAAGAGCTGTTAACAGGCATTCCTCGCTGATTGTCCCTTTGACTGCTCTTGAGCACCCAGTTAGTGGGTGTCAATGGCCCCATCCCAGAATGCATTGTCCATTGGGATGGTGTAAATGTCCGTTCAGCCTGCCATTGTCTGTGTTGAAAATCTGTTCTGGGGTCTAGTCTATTGCTGCCTGGGGTGTGTCGAACTGCCCTTGCCTGCCTGCTGGGCTCTGAGTCACGTTTATGATATTGACCCCCTGATCCATCGCCACGTTGGAGTCAGGGTTGCGCGCGTATATTTTCTTGGTTTCCTCCTCCCCCGCCATAAAAGTCTGAACCATCAACGCCGCCGTTTCCAAGGTCAAGTCCTTGGTCTCAATTAACTTTCTGAAAATCCCGGCATGACCGATGCCCTCAATAAAGAAATCCCTTAGCATCTTCCCCCTGCAAGCGTCTGTGAACTTACAGAGGCTGACCAAGTGCCGGAGGTCACTAACGAAGTCCGGTATACTCTGTCCTTCCCGACATTGGTGGGTATAAAATCCGTGTCGGGCCATGTGTACGCTGCTCGCCGGTTTGAGATGCTCACTGATTAGCTTGCTGAGCTCTTCAAAGGTTTTGTCTGCCGGCTTCTCGGGTTCTAGCAGGTCTTTCATGAGTGCGTTAGTCTTAGATCCACAGCTGGTCAGTAGATGACCCTTCGCTTGTCGGCCGCTGCATCTCCCAGCCAGTCCTTCGTGACAAAGCTCTGCTGAAGCCTCTCAATGAAATCGTCCCAGTCCTCACCAACACAGTACTGTTCCTCTGTGCTACCGGTGGCCATTCTCGTGGGTCGTTGATTCCCGTTTCTCGTCGCCACTGTAAAGTCCTTACACAATACCACAAATCCACATGAGGCACATTCTATGGACAAGGTCACTCTGTGACCTGCACTTTTATTCACAGGACTAAGAAGTGATGACCCTGCATGGGACCTCCCTTTATATACCTGGATGACCAGGTGAGGAATGTCTCCCACAAGTTCACCCCCTGTGGTCAATGTGTGCATTTATCAAGTATATACAGTATTGCAGTGTTGTTACATGAAGGTTAAATACATGACACCTGGAACCATTCTTGTAAATCTTTTCTGCACCCTCTCTAAAGCCTTCACATCCTTTCTAAAGTGCGGTGCTTAGAATTGGACACAATACTTCAGTTGTGGCCAAACCAATGTTTTATACAGGTTCATCATAATTTCCTTGCTTTTGTACTCTATGGGCTAGATTTTCCACTTTTTTTGCATGCTTAACGCCCACATAACGTCCATTTTACCGCTGAAATGACGTATAACGCCCATTTAGCCACAAAATGGAAACTGACATGCATTTTTCAGAAACTTATCGCCGAGCATTTCTTTCCCCATGTGCGTCACGCCGGGAAAAATTAATACCGCCTGCCCACTTTTTCTGGGCAGAATCATCAGAATGGGCGAAATCAACGCCCATAATATCGCCCTGCGTTAGTTTCCGCACGGCATTAACGGCGTTATTCAATAATACTGACCGCCCACTTTATTTTGTCATAAAGATCACATTTGTCGAACGGCCATGAGATCGCCCAGCATCACTTTCACCACCTCGCACACATATCACACACAATATCGCTCACCCAAAAAAACGACCGGAAAATGTGGAACTAACCGAAACTAATCACAGCGTTATGGATGCCATGTTCTACATCACATGTTTCATCCTTTAAAAGGCTGCTCTGCTTCAACCTCGGGGGAGTTCGGATGTACTCTGGAGGTCTTTGGAGGTAATGTAAATATCTGTACAAACATCTTTACCATCCTGTGAACAATTAGATTTTAATAGGTGTCTTCGTCGGGACATTCATTCTTTGTGACCAATCGGCAGAAAACAGAAAGCTATTGCAATGGGGCCTGTTCTTTCTCACCCTCTCTTGATGAACAATTACATGCTGCAGACTCAAGATGGCAGAAGATACGCTCCACAGCATTATGTGTCCAATGTAAGACGTGCCAAACTGATGAGGAGGACAAGATGTTATACCCCCCGCAAGTACAGGGACAAGCGGTCTTACCTCGACTTGCCCGACACCACCTGCCTTTGGGGATTGTGCTTCCACAAAGAGGTTATCACTGAGATATGCCAGCTCATAAGGGGAGATCTGCAGCCTGCCAGCACCATCAGTACTGTACTGTCCGTCGAGGTCAAAGTCACCACAGCACTGTCATTCTACGCGTTGGGTTCTTTTCAAGCATCAACTGGTGACATTTACGGCCTGTATCAGATAGCCACACATTGCTGCACTGAAGCCCCGTATGCATGCAAGAGGGACTTGATCAGCTTTCCTATGACCAGGGAGGCACAGACTGAGAGGACTCTAGGATTCTCCAGAATTGCAAACTTCCCCAAGCTACAGGGAGCAATAGACTTTACGCACATGGCGATGCGGGCACCTTTTCAGGAACTGCAAGGGATTCCACTCCCTGAATGTACAACTCGTTGTCGACCACCAGCAAATTATAATGGCAGTGAATGCTAAATTTCCAGGCAGCATCCATGATGTTCACATCCTGCGTGAGAGCACTGTATCTGACTTGTTTAACAATCAGCCACAAGGTCAATGCTGGATGCTGGGTGACAAAGGATATGGCCTCGCCACCTGGCTGATGACCCCCCCTGCGTGACACCCACACCGAAGCAGAGAGGCGATACAACGAGAGCCATAGAGCCACTCGCAATATTGTGGAGAAAACTATTGGAGTGCTTAACCAGCGCTTTAGATGCTGGACCACTCAGGAGGCGACCTCCAATACCACCCTGAGCAGGTAGCTCAATTAATGGCGGTGTGCTTCATGCTGCACAACTTGGCTATCAGGAGGGGACAAGAATTGCCTGATGAGTCTGACAGTCCACCTCACCAGAGAGAGGAAGAGGAAGACAAGGAGGCGGATGCTGACATCGGCCCAGACAATCAGGCTGACGCTGAAGCCATGCCCCCACCCCCCTGTAGACCACATGAAAGGGCCCATGATGGCATGATAGCTGCAAGAGCTTTACGTCAGGAGCTCAACAATGAGCGCTTTGCCTGAAAGAACGTTGGTGGTATTTACAAGGCTGACACACTGCTGGGTGTGCAGGTCATACATCAATGGCGGGCATCACCTTGGTGACAGTTAAAGTTTAAGTTGATTGACATTAAGTATAATTATACCCTTTGATGTTAAGGAATCACCATATATCTGAGCCAATGCGCAACAAGGTTTTGTAAAATAAAAAACATTTAAACCGAACATTTGTCTGAAATCATCAGTATTTCTTTAAAAACCAACCTTACCCCCGCCCCCCCACCCCCGCTTCTCCTCCCCACCTCTACCCCTTCCCCTTCCCCTACTGACTCCAAGCTGCCTGGCTGAGGAACTCCTCAGGCGATGCTTCATTGGGGGTGGGGGGCGCAGGTGGGGATGACGGCCGAACCGTTGCTTGGACGGATACGGGAGAGGATGGTCCCGAGGTGGAAATGTGCTCTGAGCCAGAAGCAAGATGTTGCTCCTGGCTCTCGTGTGTGGTTGGCAATGGGGGTGCGGCACCTTGGGCTGCTGTGCTGCGCTCTGGGACCACTGGGAGCCCTCTGCCACCAGTGTACCTGGCTGTCAGCTCCAGGGCCTCCTCTGTCCCTTCCATGTTATTTCTTATTTGTTGGACAAAACCTTGGTGCCAACTATGTTCTTGGTGTTTAGTAGGCTTTTTGCTTCTGGTGAATCTTCCCTGTGCCTCCCACAACAGCCAAACAAGCACACACCACAACCACACACGCTTTCAATCCCTCTCAGCTCCCTCTCTCTCTGTCTCCTCTTCTGCGCATGTCATGATGACCCTTGACCTCCTGAATCATGGGAATCAAGCATTGCCATGCCATTGCTAAGGATGGCGACACTTTATGGCAGAAGGTCAGAGAGATTTAACGCTACCACCCATTTCATATCACTCGCCGTAATGCCCAATTTCAAAAATGGAGACTAGGTGCTTTGAGAATGCGTGAGGAGCCGGCGATCTGAAAACCCATTTTTACCCCCCACGCCGGAAATTATGCCCATTTTTGGGCGATCTGCACAAAAGTGTAAAATGTAGCCCCATGTCTCAATTAATGAAGCCCAGTTTCCCAAATGCTTTTTTAACCACTTTCTTAACCTGCCTTGCCACCTTCAACAATTTATTCATATATACCCCAGGCCTCTCTGTTCCTGCACCCCCCCCTTTAGAATTGTACCCTTTAGGTTGTATTGCCTTTCCTCGTTCTCCCTACAAAAATGTATCAGTTCGTACTTTTCTGCGTTAAATTTCATCTGCCATGTACCACCCATCCCACCAGCCTGTCTATGTCCTCTTGAAGTACATCACTATCTTCCTCACTGTTCACTATACTTCCATCTCCATATTTTGAAATCGTACCTTGTACACCTAATTCCAATCATTAATATATATATCAAGAAAAGCAGTGGTCCTCATACCAATCCCTGGGGAACACCACTGTATGCCTTCCTCTAGTCCGAAAACCAACCGTTCACCACTACTCTCTGTTTCCTGGCACTTAGCCAATTTTGTATCCAAGCGACATCATCTGAAAACACAGTGTCAGTTTCCACATGTACGGTGGTGACACCCAGCTCTACTTCACTACCACTTCTCTCAACCCCTCCTCGGTCTCTAAATTGTCAGACTGCTTGTCCGACATCCAATTCTGGATGAGCAGAAATTTTCTTCATTTGAATATTGGGAAGACCGAAGCCATTGTTTTCGGTATCAGCCACAAACTCTATTCCCTAGCCACTGATTCGATCCCTCTCCGCAACTTCTGTCTGAGGCTGAACCAGACTGTTTGCAACCTTGTTGTCATATTTTACCCTGAAATGAGCTTTTGACCACATATCCACAGCATAACTAAGACTGCCTATTTCTACCTCCGTAACATTGCCAGTCTCCGCCCTTGCCTTAGCTCATCCACTGCTGAAGCCCTCATCCATGCCTTTGTTAGATCTAGACTGAGTGGTGTCTGGAGGTTATCATGGCTGGGTCCCCCCCTCCTGCCCAGCATGCGCATCCCCCGGGAGGAGTTTTGCCAGGTTCAAGGGGATCCTGAAAAAAAAGAAACCCAAAATTTTCTATTAATTATTTAGAACGTCAGTTATTCAATGGGCTGCTGTCAGTAATTGGTTTCACCTTAGCTGTTGCTGCATCATTTTGAAATTGACATAATTATTGTTCCTGATATTGATCATAGCTCCTGTCGATTTCTGATTTCTCCCGTGGATGTTCAGGAATTTTTGGTTTATTTCTGCAAACTTGCTTCAAGATTTTCTTTCAAACTGTCTCGAAATGGGTTCAAAAATGGCTGCGGTAACTAATGGTTCAAATATGGCAGTGATCCGAGTAAATTAATCATTAATTATTAATTCCCGACTTCCGAATAAGTGGGACTGAGTAAGAAATAGAAGCAGACTTGTAGAAATTATCTGGTGTATAGTTGAGTTTGTGGGGTTAACATAAAGATCATCAGCTATGTGATCTACTTCGCTATTGAGAAGACCCGATGTTGCTTTGATTTCAACAAGTGAACAGTGTCAGCTTCATTTCTGGATGAAATTAGACTCAGCATCCCTATCAATTTATACTGAATTAATTTATCTTCATCAATCTGGTTGTGTTCAAAACAAACTGACTTATAATTAATCTATATATTAATCAATTTTGTTTTAATATAATCGATCCTGATTATACTGGTTCTACTATTGTCACCAACCTATTCCCTATATAACTTGAGTTTTTCAGGAGCAACTCAAGCCCAAGGAGAGCATCCTCACAGCCAGACACCGATTCTATACCCACCGACAGCCCGAAGGCCAGGAAGTCGCGAAGTACGCTGCAGACCTCAGGAGGCTGGCGGCACCGTGTGAGTTTGGCAACCACCTCAATGAAGCGCTGCGGGACATTTTCGTCATTGAAATTGGCCACGAGGGCCTTCTTCACAAGCTACTGTCGGCGGATACCACAGTCACACTGCAGAAGGCCATCTCTGTGAGCCCGTCATTCATGACCTCAACCTGCAGCTCGAGGCAGATGTCTCACCCTCAGGATTCAAACTCGGCAGGTACTGTGCAGAATGGCACCATTTAGAGGCTGAACTATAGAGCGCGAACCCTCTCAGGGAAGAGAGAACAGGCCCCCAAGTCCCTTAACTCAGAGTCCGCCGAGGGGGGCTAATCGAGTAGCTCCATGCTGGCGTGCGGAGGGAATCACAGGGCTCACCAGTGCCATTTTAAAGACTTTGCATGCAAAGGCTGCAGCACAAAGGGCCACCTCCAGTGAATGTGTAAGAGAAATAGGACTCACTGGGCCCAAGTTTCCACATGATTTGCGCCTGATTTTTAGGAGCAACTGGTGGAGAACGGACTATCTTAGAAATCGCAATTCTCCACATTTTTTTTTCTGCAGTTCTAGTCAGGTAGAACAGTTCCACTTTGGAACAGAATTTTTTCTTCAAAAGGGGGCGTGTCCGGCCACTGACGCCTGATTTGAAAGTTTCCACAGTGAAAACGTACTCCAAACTAACTTAGAATGGAGCCAGTGAAGATTTTTGTTCTACACAAAAAACCTGTTCTACACATTAAAAAATCAGGCGCAGGTTACAAATTAGGCGTCCAGAACGAGGTGGGGGGGGGAGGGGGGGGAAGGGAACTCATTAAATTCGACAATAAATCCTTATTTATACTTCTACAAATATTATACAAATAAATCCAACCTGAATAAACATTTATAAGCCAAGAAAAGATTAAATAAACCATCTTCCTACCCTGTGTGAAAGTGCTTCAGCCAGGGAGAATTCTGCAGCCGTTCGTGCCGCTGAGAGGGAGGGGGAGGGAGGGGGAGAGAGAGAGAGAGAGAGAGGGAGGGAGGGAGAGAGAGAGAGGGGGAGGGAGAGAGGGGAGGGGGAGGGAGAGAGGGGGGGGTGGGGAGGGAGGGGGAGGTCAGGTCGGATCGGATCCAGTCCGGGAGCGGGAGTCGGGTCCAGTGGGAGCGGGAACAAGAGCGCGGGTCGGGTCGGGTCAGTCGGCGGGGGGGGAGGGGAGCGGGTGTCGGGTCTCGGGTCAGAGGCAGGGGGGAGGGGAGTGGGTGTTGGGTCTGGTCCGGAGGCAGTGGGGGGGAGTGGGTGTCGGGTCTGGTCCAGAGGCAGGGGGGGGGAGCGGGTGTCGGGTCTGGTCGGGGGCGGGGGGTGGGGGGGGAAGCAGGAGCTGGCCGTGGGAGGAGCCTTATTCACGCAGCCCCAGTGAGGCCATTCAGCCAGGGCTAGGGGCTGCGAGCTTCGGGCCCCTCCCACACAGTTCGGCGCCTGGAGCTACTGCACTTGCGTGCCCACTGTAGCGCGCATGTGCAGAGGTCCCGGCACTGTTTTCAGCGCAGGGACCTGGCTCCGCCCCCCCACAGCTCGTGCTGGCTGCGCCGAGGGCCAGAGGACCTGCAGGTAGGTGGAGAATACCAAGTATTTTTTTAGGCGCCGTTTTAGGCGTGAGAAACGGGCGCCCAGCTCGGAGGGGCGCCCGTTTTTTTTCTTGTGGAAACTTGGGCCCATAGTGTCGATGAAGAGTCTGCAGATGGCCATGAATCCAGCGTGGATTATGAATCGATCGGCAGAGGGGCAGCCCAGTCCCACGGGGAGGTACACAGCATGCTTACCTGCACCACCGAGTGCTCCCCGCGGAAGATGGAAGGCGGGATAGAGGGAGCTCCAGTCTTCATGGAAGTGGACATTGGGGCGAGCCAGTCAGTGATGAATCAAGGAGCCTTTGAGAGGCTATGGGACAATCCGGCTGAACGACCCGAGTTGGTCCCGGTTCAGGCCAAGCTGCGCACCTACACCAATGAAATTATCCCAATCGTTGGTAGTGCGAATGTAAAGGTACTCCATGATGGCGCAGTGCACAAGTTACCTCTGTGGATTGTTGCAGGTGATGGACCAATGCTGCTCGGCAGAAGGTGGATGGAGAAGATTCATTAGAAGTGGGACGCCCCCCCCCCCGAGCGATCGAAGCCCTCTGCGCTCAGAAGCAAAGCAAGCCCTCACCTGAGAGTGGACCCGGCACCGGAGAGCAGACTAGCACAGCACCCAAGACACAGACCGCCCAGCACGACTGCGTGGAGATGATCCAGCTGAGACGACCCGAACGCACCTTCCAGGCTCCAGTGGCAGGACTCCAGAGGAAGAAAATCGGATCCAGAAGCGACTTCCCAACTGTGGAGGTAGAACCCGGGGAGGAAAGAATCACCGCAGTCAACATCGTGATGAAGGAAAGATCGTTCCCAAACCACGAGGTGATGCGCTGAAGACAAAGATGGCCGCGGCCAGACCACGAGGTGCAGCGCTGATGGAGCAACACGTGGCACCAAATGGAGAAGTGGATTGGGGTAAAGCAAGTAAGGCTCTCTTAAATGAGGCCTGCAACCCACCACAATTAAAGGGACAGTTTCACACACTCAAGTAATGTAATAAGGACTGTAAGTCAGAGACAAAATGTGTAACTGATCATGTAAAATGTGTAACTGATAATTTGAATTGTGCACATGCAACCAACGAGGAGAAGTCGCGCGATTGTGATCGGACCCACAAAGTGTCCATCATAAGTAAAGAAAAATTGCGCGATGCAGGATTTCTACTGCATGCAGCCAATGCAGCGGGCAGACACCCATCGGGTGCACACAGGTCCAGCGAGCTTTCCAATGCAGTAGCCTGCGTCCCAGGCACCAGAGTCATGACCATGAAGTGTGGCCACAAGCAGCCGACACACACGAGCTGCAGAGCAAGCGACCTCAGCAGGGCAACGGCACCGGTATCGATACCATGCCCCAGGTCGGCTCCACCTCCCAGGCACCTGATGGCACCAACTGCCACGAGCCTGAAGGAGCAGGCTGCACCAAGGCCATACCCCTAGATGTAGGGTCACCCGCCACTGTTCCCCAGAGGAAACAGGCACCAGCCAGGATCCCAAAGCAAACAATGCTCAGGCCAGCGAGTCAGCAGTTCCCTGTGCACTGCTGGACGACAGCTCCTCAGGCGCAAAGAAAGGACAGGGAGGTCACAGACATCTGTGAACTGGCCCGACGCTCGGGGCCACGGCAACAGCCCCGAGAGCAGGCTACACGAGCCAACCGGGTTCCCACTGCCAGCACTGGGCACTGAGCCATCACCAGATTGCAGGGACACAACCCAGCAGCTCCGGAACTAGCTTGTCCTCATGCACTGTTCACTTCATCAATAAGGCATCTAATGTACTTGTCGCACCACGGAACCACACACAAAAAAAAATGAAAGACCCACTTACCTGAACTTGAATGTACACGAATGTCAGGATGTGGGATGGGGGGAGAATGGAGTGGTCAGAGCCACATACAGACAAACAGCAACCACCAGCATACTACTGCATCAACTATTCACCCAAGGTTGAAATGACTCGCCAAGGGTCAACCAGACAGAGCCCACATAGAGCTAAGCCCAGAGTACAGTCAATGCAGAGGCGATTTGCACTGAGGGCTCAGGGAGGAGTGATGTCATGTATCCTATATGGCCACTATTGGTACTATCACAAGGTGTGCCACCAGAGGGCACAACAGTGGGAGACTTGTAGGTTACCTGTACAGGTGTGCCTGGCCTAGTATAAAAGGCAGGCCACCAGGTGTGATCCTCACTCTGGAGTTAACTAATAAAGGACTAAGGTCACTACAGTTCAAGTATAACACACTGCTTCATGGAGTAATTACTAGAGCATCTAAGGACACTACAATTACTCTTCAACGGTTCGCGTTGCGGAATTGGAGCTGAGGGTGGATTCACTCTGGAGCATCCACGATGCTGAGAATGATGTGAGTAGCACGTGTAGTGAGTTGGTCTTACCGCAGGGAAAGGGTCCACACTCAGATAGGGAATGGAAGACCAGCAGGAAGAGTAGTGCAAGGAAGGTAGTGCAGGGGTCCCCTGTGGTCATCCCCCTGCAAAACAGATACACCGCTTTGAGTACTGTTGGGGGGGATGACTCATCAGGAGAGGGCAGCAGCAGCCAAGTTCATGGCACCGTGGCTGGCTCTGCTGCACAGGAGGGCAAGAAAAAGAGTGGGAACGCGATAGTGATAGGGGATTCAATGGTGAGGGGAATAGATAGGCGTTTCTGCGGCCGCGACTGAGACTCCAGGATGGTATGTTGCCTCCCTGGTGCAAGGGTCAAGGATGTCTCGGAGCTGGTGCAGGACATTCTGAAATGGGAGGGAGAACAGCCAGTTGTCGTGGTGCACATTGGTACCAACGATATAGGTAAAAAAAGGGATGAGGTCCTACGAAACGAATTTAAGGAGCTAGGAGCAAAATTAAAAAGTAGGACCTCAAAAGTAGTAATCTCGGGATTGCTACCAGTGCCACGTGATAGTCAGAGTAGGAATCGCAGGATAGCGCAGATGAATACGTGGCTTGAGCAGTGGTGCAGCAGGGAGGGATTCAAATACCTGGGGCATTGGGACCGGTTCTGGGGGAGGTGGGACCAGTACAAACCGGACGGTCTGCACCTGGGCAGGACCGGAACCAATGTCCCAGGGGGAGTGTTTGCTAGTGCTGTTGGGGAGGATTTAAACTAATATGGCAGGGGGATGGGAACCAATGCAGGGAGACAGAGGGAAACAAAAAGGAGGCAAAAGCAAAAGACAGAAAGGAGATGAGGAAAAGTGGAGGGCAGAGAAACCCAAGGCAAAGAACAAAAAGGGCCACTGTACAGCAAAATTCTAAAAGGACAAAGGGTGTTAAAAAAAACAAGCCTGAAGGCTTTGTGTCTTAATGCAAGGAGTATCCGCAATAAGGTGGATGAATTAACTGTGCAAATAGATGTTAACAAATATGATGTGATTGGGATTACGGAGACGTGGCTCCAGGATGATCAGGGCTGGGAACTCAACATCCAGGGGTATTCAACATTCAGGAAGGATAGAATAAAAGGAAAAGGAGGTGGGGTAGCATTGCTGGTTAAAGAGGAGATTAATGCAATAGTTAGGAAAGACATTAGCTTGGATGATGTGGAATCTATATGGGTAGAGCTGCAGAACACCAAAGGGCAAAAAACATTAGTAGGAGTTGTGTACAGACCTCCAAACAGTAGTAGGGATGTTGGGGAGGGCATCAAACAGGAAATTAGGGGTGCATGCAATAAAGGTGTAGCAGTTATAATGGGTGACTTTAATATGCACATAGATTGGGCTAGCCAAACTGGAAGCAATACGGTGGAGGAGGATTTCCTGGAGTGCATAAGGGATGGTTTTCTAGACCAATATGTCGAGGAACCAACTAGGGGGGAGGCCATCATAGACTGGGTGTTGTGTAATGAGAGAGGAGTAATTAGCAATCTCATTGTGCGAGGCCCCTTGGAGAAGAGTGACCATAATATGGTGGAATTCTGCATTAGGATGGAGAATGAAACAGTTAATTCAGAGACCATGGTCCAGAACTTAAAGAAGGGTAACTTTGAAGGTATGAGGCGTGAATTGGCTAGGATAGATTGGCGAATGATACTTAGGGGGTTGACTGTGGATGGGCAATGGCAGACATTTAGAGACAGCATGGATGAATTACTCCAATTGTACATTCCTGTCTGGCGTAAAAATAAAAAAGGGAAGGTGGCTCAACCATGGCTATCGAGGGAAATCAGGGATAGTATTAAAGCCAAGGAAGTGGCATACAAATTGGCCAGAAATAGCAGCGAACCCGGGGACTGGGAGAAATTTAGAACTCAGCAGAGGAGGACAAAGGGTTTGATTAGGGCAGGGAAAATGGAGTACGAGAAGAAGCTTGCAGGGAACATTAAGGCGGATTGCAAAAGTTTCTATAGGTATGTAAAGAGAAAAAGGTTAGTAAAGACAAACGTAGGTCCCCTGCAGTCAGAATCAGGGGAAGTCATAACGGGGAACAAAGAAATGGCAGACCAATTGAACAAGTACTTTTGTTCGGTATTCACTAAGGAGGACACAAACAACCTTCCGGATATAAAAGGGGTCAGAGGGTCTAGTAAGGAGGGGAAACTGAGGGAAATCTTTATTAGTCGGGAAATTGTGTTGGGGAAATTGATGGGATTGAAGGCCGATAAATCCCCAGGGCCTGATGGACTGCATCCCAGAGTACTTAAGGAGGTGGTCTTGGAAATAGCGGATGCATTGACAGTCATTTTCCAACATTCCATTGACTCTGGATCAGTTCCTATCGAGTGGAGGGTAGCCAATGTAACCCCACTTTTTAAAAAAGGAGGGAGAGAGAAAACAGGGAATTATAGACCGGTCAGCCTGACCTCAGTAGTGGGTAAAATGATGGAATCAATTATTAAGGATGTCATAGCAGCGCATTTGAAAAATGGTGACATGATAGGTCCAAGTCAGCATGGATTTGTGAAAGGGAAATCATGCTTGACAAATCTTCTGGAATTTTTTGAGGATGTTTCCAGTAAAGTGGACAAAGGAGAACCAGTTGATGTGGTATATTTGGACTTTCAGAAGGCTTTCGACAAGGTCCCACACAAGAGATTAATGTGCAAAGTTAAAGCACATGGGATTGGGGGTAGTGTGCTGACGTGGATTGAGAACTGGTTGTCAGACAGGAAGCAAAGAGTAGGAGTAAATGGGTACTTTTCAGAATGGCAGGCAGTGACTAGTGGGGTGCCGCAAGGTTCTGTGCTGGGGCCCCAGCTGTTTACATTGTACATTAATGATTTAGGCGAGGGGATTAAATGCAGTATCTCCAAATTTGCGGATGACACTAAGTTGGGTGGCAGTGTGAGCTGCGAGGAGGATGCTATGAGGCTGCAGAGTGACTTGGATAGGTTAGGTGAGTGGGCAAATGCATGGCAGATGAAGTATAATGTGGATAAATGTGAGGTTATCCACTTTGGTGGTAAAAACAGAGAGACAGACTATTATCTGAATGTTGACAGATTAGAAAAAGGTAAGGTGCAACGAGACCTGGGTGTCATGGTACATCAGTCATTGAAGATTGGCATGCAGGTACAGCAGGCGGTTAAGAAAACAAATGGCATGTTGGCCTTCATAGCGAGGGGATTTGAATACAGGGGCAGGGAGGTGTTGCTACAGTTGTACAGGGCCTTGGTGAGGCCACACCTGGAGTATTGTGTACAGTTTTGGTCTCCTAACTTGAGGAAGGACATTCTTGCTATTGAGGGAGTGCAGCGAAGATTCACCAGACTGATTCCCGGGATGGTGGGACTGACCTATCAAGAAAGACTGGATCAACTGGGCTTGTATTCACTGGAATTCAGAAGAATGAGAGGGGACCTCATGGAAACGTTTAAAATTCTGACGGGTTTAGACAGGATAGATGCAGGAAGAATGTTCCCAATGTTATGGAAGTCCAGAACCAGGGGTCACAGTCTGAGGATAAGGGGTAAGCCATTTAGGACCGAGATGAGGAGAAACTTCTTCACCCAGAGAGTGGTGAACCTGTGGAATTCTCTACCACAGAAAGTAGTTGAGGCCAATTCACTAAATATATTCAAAAGGGAGTTAGATGAAGTCCTTACTACTCGGGGGATCAAGGGTTATGGCGAGAAAGCAGGAAGGAGGTACTGAAGTTTCATGTTCAGCCATGAACTCATTGAATGGCGGTGCAGGCTAGAAGGGCTGAATGGCCTGCTCCTGCACCTATTTTCATGTTTCTATGTTTCTATGTTTCCTACTCTCCTGCCGCCGTCCCAGGTTTGACTCTCTCTGAGATAATCCTACATCTTCCCTCTGTGCCTCTCTTGGGCATCCTTCAAAGGGCCCACCATGATGGCACTCGATGCCGTCTCCTCTCGTGTAACAACCCCAACTGTCCCATCCTACTCTCTCACCGACCTTGCCGTCCAGCTTGCCCACTGGGGGCTAACCTTGCCAATCTCCTCCCTGTCCACTCACTCGTCCAAGTGCTGACCCTGTGGATGCTGGCAGTGGATCAGCCATCACCAATCCTCTCTGCGTTTCTTTGCAAAATGTCCGTTTACTTGCGAACAAGGCCCTTGCCATCCATGAGTTTATCGTGGATGATTGCATTGACATCATGGCCCTGATTGAAACTTGGCTGAGGAGTGATGACATCTTACTTTTAAACAAAGTCTCCCTGCCTAGCTATGCCTTCCAGCACTTGCCCTGCCCAGACCGCTGAAACGGCAGTGTGGCTTTCAACACCAAATCATACCTTGGTCTGTCTCCCTACTCCTCTGGCACTTTCTCCTCCTTTGAACATCTCACCTTATTCCACCCCTCTCGCCTCTCATTTAAAATTCTCATTCTCTGCTGCCCACCCAAGTATGATTACATTTTTATCACCGCGGTATCTTCACTGCTTTCCTCCCTCAGCCTCTGCACCGAGCGACTTCTCATCCTTGGATTTCAACCACTATCTCAATTCCTCATGCACCCTCTCCTGAGTTCACTCCCCTCCTATCCTCCCTTAATCTCTCCCTCCATGTAAACTCTCAACCCATATTCATGGCCACCCCACTGACCTTGCCATCTCTCATGGCCTCACTATTCCTACCGTGTCAATGACAGATAAGGCCATCTCTGACCACTTCCTTGTATCGCTCTCCACCCACATCCCCCTTCCGCAACCCAAAATTACTTCCTTCTGCGTCTTCCCCGGGGAAGAAATCTCTCCAAACTCTCTTACAACTGCAATTATCAACTCCAAAATGTCCAGCCTTTGGCCCTCCATTCACCATGACATTTCTGCAGCCACCGATCTGCAGAATCACACCCTCACTACCACTTTTGATGCCCTAGTTCCTATTAAAACCATTACTCTCGCTCACCCTGGCCATTCCCCCTGGTATGGCCTGCATCTTCGCTCCCTCAAGTCCAAGTGGCGCAAACTTGAACAGATGTGGTGAACAACTGGTTTAGCCATTCATCACTAGATCTGGCTGGAAAACATAAAGCATTATCGGGTCCTACTCTTGTCTGCTAAAACTGCTCACTATTCCAGGATTATTCTGGAATGCAAAAATAGGTCCCGGTTACTATTCTCTACTGCTAACCATTTTCTTAAACCCCTCCCACCTGTCTCCACACACTCACCTCCAACAACATGTGTGAGGAGCTCATGGACTTCTTTGACCTCAAAGATTCAGACCACCCGATCAGCTGCTTCTGCCAGTTCCCTTCCTTCCCCTAGCCCACCGGGCCAAACTTCCTCTGAGGCTTCCCCCCCCCCGCCCTAGCCCTGAACTCGCATCTTTATCCAGTTTCTCTCTGATCTCCCCTCTTGACCTCTCCACGCTCATCTTGTCCATGAGACTCACTTCCTGCTCCCTTGACCCTAATTCCACTCAACTGCTGACCACCTAACTTCCTTTTCTGGCTCCTATGTTAGCTGACATTGTTAATGGTAAACTCTCCTCAAGTACAGTCTCCCTCTCCTTCAAATCTGCAGTCATCGCCCCCTCATCAAAAAAACAACCCTTGACCCCACAGTGCTTGCTGGCTACCGCCCATCTTCAACCTCCCTATGCTCTCCAAAGTCCTTGAATGTGTTGTCGCCTCCCAAATTCATGCCCATCTTCCCTGGAACTCCAAGTTTGACTCCCTTCAATCTGGTTTCTGCCCCGCCACAGTACCGAAACAGCTCTCATCAAAGTCACAAATGACATCCTTTGTGACTGTGACAAAGGTAATCTATCACTCCTCCTCCTTCTTGACCTGTCTGCAGCCTTTGACATGGTTGACCACTTCATCCTCCTCCAACGCCTCTCCACCATCGTCCAGCTGGTTGGGACTGCACTCGTCTGGTTGCTTTCTTATCTATCTAATCATAGCCAGAAAATCATCTGCAATGGCTTCTCTTGCCACTCTGGCATCATTAACTCTGGTGTCCCCAAGGTTCTATCCTTGGCCCCCTCCTTTTTCTCATCTATATGCTGCCCCTTGGCGACATCATCCAAAAATACGGTGTTAGTTTCCACATGTACACTGACGACACCCAGCTCTACCTCACCACTACTTCTCTCGCCCACTCTATGGTCTCTAAATTGTCAGACTGCTTGTCCGACATCCAGTACTGGATGAGGAGAAATTTTCTTAAATTAAATATTGGGAAGACCGAAGCCAGTGTCTTTGCTCCCCGCCATAAACTGCGTTCCCGAGCCACCGACTCCAGCCCTCTCCTTAGCTTCAATCTGTGGCTGAATCAGACTGTTAACAAACTAGGTGTCATATTTGACCCTGAAATGAGCTTCCGGCCACATATCTGTGGCATAACTAAAATCGCCTATTTCCACCTCCATAACACGGCCCACCTCCATGCCTGCCTCAGCTCATCTGCTGCTGAAACCTGATAGAGTATTCAAACAGGCTCATTTAGACAGGCTGTGAAAAAACACAGGCTACATTGCATTAAGTCATCAATCAACTTGACATTTTCGGACCTTGGGTAGCGAGCCAATTAAAATGTTAAAAGACTTTCAATTGAGCCAATAAGGTCAAAGAAGGCGAGTTCTTTTCTGTAAATTGATCCAGGTATAAATACAGCCATTTTGGCCATGTGGTGCCAGAAGAACAAAGACCTGGCTTAAAAGCCAAGAACTTGTTATTGCTCTCTGCCAAGGTTAAAAAGTTAAAACTACAATCGGAGTTCGTATTTCATTGGAAATTAAGAGATCTAACAATTTTGGCGCTGCGAGCAGGGTCGCTGAGGAAAGAAACTGAATTTTGGACATCGGACCTATATATTGAGGTAAGGACTCCTCTTTTTAAAAATGTCCTCGGTCAAAAGTCTAAATTCGCCTCTCCTTCTACGCGATTCCGAAAGCCTCCGGTTTGTGAACCCTCCGGTTGGTAGTCGGCTCGAGGTCCCATAGACGTCTAAACTTTGGCGGTGTGTTAGTTAATTAATCACCGATCTATTGATCAGCTAAAAGCCTACGACTCGAGACCCCAGTAAAGAAATGGCACCAGGAGATAAGAGCAAAGAATTGCCTACAACTGTTAAAGGTGGGCAGGCACCACCTGAAGTTTCGCTAGATTTAATTCTCGAACAGTTGAAAGAATACATAAAGCAACAATTCAACTTATCTAAAACCTGTATTAAGATCGAACAAAAGTACAGAACCTCCAAAGGACAATGGTCCTTGGACGAGATTAAAAGGGTCTGGGGAAAAACGACCCGTATGAAAAATAAAGCGTGAACTAGATGGTCCCTAGCGGTTATGGGCCAGATCCAAAACCGGAATGAAATTATAATGCGTTCCCAACATGATCGAGAACTGACCAGTACAAAGGATCAATTGCAAGCTGTTTGTGCACAGCTGCGACAGAAAAAGCTTGAACTTGAAAAGCTGGAAGCGGAAGTTAAAGATCTTAAAGGTGAAATTAAAGAATGGAAAAAATCATTAGGTCAAGAGACAGTAATAGGAAAAGGAAAATGTATTGATCAATTCCCAGGGTACCCATGTTTGGATAAATTAAAAGCGCAAACCCGAAGACACGACCGAGGAATAGATACGAATTCTGAATCCTCCAACGATACAGGGTCGGAGGATGAAGAATTAGGGGTGCGCTTTGCCCCGTTTAAAAAAAGACGAGATGTAGTCAAATCAGAAGAGACTGCGGATGAGGGCGGAACCAAAAAAACAAAGAGAAGGGTGTACGAAGAATACTTAGTTCATGCTCCGGCAGACCCAGAGGAAATTGATAAATGGTCCAAGGAATTGCCCAATCCAAAGAAAGGGGGAGTAAAAACGTGGGACCAATTGGACCGCTTAAGAAATATATATCAACTTCATCCCTGGGACGGAGTGCAAATTTTGACCATAATGGTGCCAAAAACACAGGGAAGAAAATTGCACGACCAGGTAGATGAAGCTTTGGGGCAGAATGAGCAAGAATTAGACGCAGGATGGGAGGCAATTAAACACTGGCTGCAAGCCTTCAGTCCAGCTAAGACAGACTGGGGAAAAATTGCAGCCTGCCAACAGAAAGGAACAGAGGAGGTCCTGGAGTATGACGAGCGGTTTAGATGAACATGGCTAGAACATTCGGGTATGAATAATACGGATGAGGAAATGGATGAACAAGTGTTTGGACCCCTGAAAGCAGCTTTCGTGGCAGGTCTAAATCCAGAACTGTCCAAAATGCTTAAGTTAGTGTTACCGGACTGGGAAGGTAGAGAAACTACCTTTGCAGCATTGGTGGATCGATGTAACCAATTAGATCGGGACATGGGAGCTAAAGTCCGAGCTGTACAGGCTATGGGATGGAAAAACAGTTATGAGGAAAATTACCCGGAAAATGTCATTATTGTGGGAAAGAAGGTCACTGGGTCAAGACATGCAGGGCAAAACGGCAAGGTCGTGGCTGGGGAAGAGGATGCAGCCAGGGATACAATTCAGCCAACAAGCCAGGCTTGTCGCAAGATAACGACCTCATAGAAGCATTTAAGCGACTGACAATACAACAACAGAAGGAGTTACTTGGGAAAGCAAAAAACGATTAGAGCCCACCCTGGTCCCCCTCCTCGCACTAATACAACAAAGGGGAGATGGGCTATATATAACTGTGAGGGTGGGCGATAAGGATGTGGATTGTCTTTTAGACATAGGGGCGGAATTAACATGCTTACCCCTACAATATGGAAACTTTTTGCCGTTGGATGGTAGGGCACGTACAGCCTATGGAGTTGGAGGCCATAAAATAGAAATTAAAAGGACAACACCGGTACTTATAGGGCTGGGTCCACATGAACTAACCACACCGGTCTGGATAGGCCCAGTAGATAAACCCCTTTTGGGAATGGACGTTCTAATCCAAGTAGATTCATCATTGCATTTTGAGGATGGTCGGGTGACATGGTCAATTAGAACTTTGAAGAAAGAAGAATTGAAGGAACACCATGGCCCCAGGCACTACCAATAGTGCTATGTAGCATTAGGGCAACCCCGAACAGAACTACAGGTCTAAGCCCATTTGAAATTATAACAGGAAGACCCATGTCGCTGCCAGGAACTATCGATTTACGGAAAGCTGATGGTCACTTAATGAGTGACACTTTGTTATCATACTGTCAGAACTTAACCAATGCTATTAGTTCTGTTTCCCGACAGGTATCGGCAGCTTGGGGTAATCCACCCGAAGGAGGACACAACATCATCCCGGGAGTCTGGGTGTATGTGAAAAAGTTGCATAAAGAACCTTTGGGTGCCAAGTGGGAGGGACCTTATCAAGTGTTTTGACCACCCAGGCAGCTGTTAAAGTCCAAGGAAAGAAAGCCTGGATCCACGCTTCACACTTTAAACGAGCACCCGTAACTGAAGCTGAAATCTAATAAGGACAATTACTTTTTGCGAAAATGTATAAATTTACTGTATTATTGATTGTAGGTATTATAGGCATAGGCCTACTTCTTACTAGCCGACCCTCTGCACCAAAGGGAAATAGTAGGGTAGCAAGGGAATTACATGTAAATACCTTTTTATATATGTCATACATTTATGCCAAACAAGGTAACATTTCTAGTTGTTGGGTGTGTGCGCATATTCCTATTCACTCAAAGGGAGGAATTCACTTGAGGCCAGTTCCCTTGAATATCTCGGAAATGGCTGAGTGGATAATTAATCAAAACAAAACAGGCAATGCGTTTCAGGATACGGAAAACTGGGCACGTAAATGGAAGTCAGCAGGTTACAATCTGACTACCTTTGAAGGGGGATACCAACCGTGCTACAATAATTCCAAACGGCCCCCATTTTTTGTTATCACTAATACAACGGGAATAGGAAGACCGGGGGAATCGGTCTGTCTGATTAGAAACATCAAAGGAGGCCAAAATATGGGGTATAGTAACTGCTCCCAGAATTATAATATAATCAAGCCACGGAACCGTCCAAACTGGGCCAATGTGGGAATTTTTAATGTAACGGGGATTCTGAATAAAACAGATGGAAAAGCCTGGACAGGCCCCGGAGTGTTGCTGACAAAGAAACAGCTAACATTCATTGCATATAATGGCACCTATTGGGTGTGTGGCCACAAGGCCTACCCTTGGCTGCCCCAGAATTGGATGGGATCCTGCTATTTAGCCTACATTGTGCCCTATATGTATCATATAAAGTCACTGTCGGAACATTTACACCATCCTAAGAGAGGTATCACAGAAACAGAGAGGTTCTTTGCCATTCTGATCCCTGGGTATGGGACCGCCAAACTGGCAAGGGAATCCATTAACATGGCATCCATTGTGGAACGGGTAGCCAATGATACCTCAGAGGCCCTAGTTAAAATCAATGCAGAAATGGTAGCAATCCGCACAGTAGCCCTACAGAATAGACTGGCCCTTGATTACATCCTGGCTGAAAAGGGAGGTACTTGCGCCCTACTCGGAACTGAGTGTTGCACATATATCCCAGATAGCCCCGAAGAAATTACCAACTTAGCGGAGCATATCCAAAAGGAGGTAGAAAAACTTAAGCAACTCCCATCATTCACTTTGTGGAGTGGAGCCACTGAATGGCTAGGTTCAATAGGAACTTCATTGGTGGAAGGTTTAATTCTATTTGTATTGTTTTACTTTTATATTGTTTGTTTATGTTAATTAAATGTTGTTGCGACCAGGCGGCTGTAGCTGCTGTCCCGCAGGTGAGACACCTTTCAGGTCCCAGCAGACCGTCTGTACGTGGCACAGGGGTATGTTATGCTTAAGGAAAGGTTGTTCACTAGTTGAATTAAGATATTGATGCTTAAGGAAAGGTTGTTCACTGGTTGAATTAAGATATTGATTTGGATTAAATTGGAATAAGGTTAATTAACCTACTAAAACCAGACTTCCATTGTGGCCACGATGGAACTCGGGTTGGTGTAAATTTGTGTGGAAGCTACTAGTCCGGACATGTGGCGAAACACATCAACAAATTTTGGAAGGAAACTCTATTAACCTGTATGAAATTATTTTGTAGAATGTTTAACCAGTGATACCTGATGTTTTATGATTCAGTTTGTGAAAGAATCAAAGGGGGGATTGATAGAGTATTCAAACAGGCTCATTTAGACAGGCTGTGAAAAAACACAGGCCACATTGCATTAAGTCATCAATCAACTTGACATTTTCGGACCTTGGGTAGCGAGCCAATTAAAACGTTAAAAGACTTTCAATTGAGCCAATAAGGTCAAAGAAGGCGAGTTCTTTTCTGTAAATTGATCCAGGTATAAATACAGCCATTTTGGCCATGTAGTGCCAGAAGAACAAAGACCTGGCTTAAAAGCCAAGAACTTGTTATTGCTCTTTGCCAAGATTAAAAAGTTAAAATTACAATAGGAGTTCGTATTTCATTGGAAATTAAGAGATCTAACAAAACCCTTATCCATGCCTTTGTTACCTCCAGACTTGAGTATTCCAATGCACTCCTGGCTGGCGTCCCACATTCTACCCTATGTAAACTTGAGGTCATCCAAACCTCGGCAGCCCATATCCTAACTCGCACCAAATCCCGCTCACCCATCACCCCTGTGCTCGCTGAACTACATTGGCTTCCAGTTAAGCAACACCTCGATTTTAAAATTTTTATCCTTGTTTATAAATCCCACCATGGCCTTGCCCCTCCCAATATCTGTAATCTCTTTCAGCTTCATAACCCCCCGCGATGTCTTCGCTCCTCAAATTCTGCCCTCTTGAGCATCACTGATTATAACTGCTCAACCATTGGTGCCTATGCCCTCAGCTGGCTGAGTTCTAAGCTCTGGAATTCCCTCCCTAAACCTCTCCGCCTCTCTACCTCTCTTTCCTCCTTTAAGACACTCCTTAAAACCTACCTTATTGACTAAGCTTTTAGTAATTTCTTCTTATGTGGCCTGGTATCAAATTTATTTGTTTTGTCTTATAACACTCCTGTGAAGCATTTTGGGAAGTTTTACTATGTTAAAGGTGCTATATAAATAAAAGTTGTTGTTGTTGTTGTAGACTTGACTATACAAACGAGCTGTTAACAGGCATTCCTCGCTGATTGTCCCTTTGACTGCTCTTGAGCACCCAGTTAGTGGGTGTCAATGGCCCCATCCCAGAATGCATTGTCCATTGGGATGGTGTAAATGTCCGTTCAGCCTGCCATTGTCTGTGTTGAAAATCTGTTCTGGGGTCTAGTCTATTGCTGCCTGGGGTGTGTCGAACTGCCCTTGCCTGCCTGCTGGGCTCTGAGTCACGTTTATGATATTGACCCCCTGATCCATCGCCACGTTGGAGTCAGGGTTGCGCGCGTATATTTTCTTGGTTTCCTCCTCCCCCGCCATAAAAGTCTGAACCATCAACGCCGCCGTTTCCAAGGTCAAGTCCTTGGTCTCAATTAACTTTCTGAAAATCCCGGCATGACCGATGCCCTCAATAAAGAAATCCCTTAGCATCTTCCCCCTGCAAGCGTCTGTGAACTTACAGAGGCTGACCAAGTGCCGGAGGTCACTAACGAAGTCCGGTATACTCTGTCCTTCCCGACATTGGTGGGTATAAAATCCGTGTCGGGCCATGTGTACGCTGCTCGCCGGTTTGAGATGCTCACTGATTAGCTTGCTGAGCTCTTCAAAGGTTTTGTCTGCCGGCTTCTCGGGTTCTAGCAGGTCTTTCATGAGTGCGTTAGTCTTAGATCCACAGCTGGTCAGTAGATGACCCTTCGCTTGTCGGCCGCTGCATCTCCCAGCCAGTCCTTCGTGACAAAGCTCTGCTGAAGCCTCTCAATGAAATCGTCCCAGTCCTCACCAACACAGTACTGTTCCTCTGTGCTACCGGTGGCCATTCTCGTGGGTCGTTGATTCCCGTTTCTCGTCGCCACTGTAAAGTCCTTACACAATACCACAAATCCACATGAGGCACATTCTATGGACAAGGTCACTCTGTGACCTGCACTTTTATTCACAGGACTAAGAAGTGATGACCCTGCATGGGACCTCCCTTTATATACCTGGATGACCAGGTGAGGAATGTCTCCCACAAGTTCACCCCCTGTGGTCAATGTGTGCATTTATCAAGTATATACAGTATTGCAGTGTTGTTACATGAAGGTTAAATACATGACACCTGGAACCATTCTTGTAAATCTTTTCTGCACCCTCTCTAAAGCCTTCACATCCTTTCTAAAGTGCGGTGCTTAGAATTGGACACAATACTTCAGTTGTGGCCAAACCAATGTTTTATACAGGTTCATCATAATTTCCTTGCTTTTGTACTCTATGGGCTAGATTTTCCACTTTTTTTGCATGCTTAACGCCCACATAACGTCCATTTTACCGCTGAAATGACGTATAACGCCCATTTAGCCACAAAATGGAAACTGACATGCATTTTTCAGAAACTTATCGCCGAGCATTTCTTTCCCCATGTGCGTCACGCCGGGAAAAATTAATACCGCCTGCCCACTTTTTCTGGGCAGAATCATCAGAATGGGCGAAATCAACGCCCATAATATCGCCCTGCGTTAGTTTCCGCACGGCATTAACGGCGTTATTCAATAATACTGACCGCCCACTTTATTTTGTCATAAAGATCACATTTGTCGAACAGCCATGAGATCGCCCAGCATCACTTTCACCACCTCGCACACATATCACACACAATATCGCTCACCCAAAAAAACGACCGGAAAATGTGGAACTAACCGAAACTAATCACAGCGTTATGGATGCCATGTTCTACATCACATGTTTCATCCTTTAAAAGGCTGCTCTGCTTCAACCTCGGGGGAGTTCGGATGTACTCTGGAGGTCTTTGGAGGTAATGTAAATATCTGTACAAACATCTTTACCATCCTGTGAACAATTAGATTTTAATAGGTGTCTTCGTCGGGACATTCATTCTTTGTGACCAATCGGCAGAAAACAGAAAGCTATTGCAATGGGGCCTGTTCTTTCTCACCCTCTCTTGATGAACAATTACATGCTGCAGACTCAAGATGGCAGAAGATACGCTCCACAGCATTATGTGTCCAATGTAAGACGTGCCAAACTGATGAGGAGGACAAGATGTTATACCCCCCGCAAGTACAGGGACAAGCGGTCTTACCTCGACTTGCCCGACACCACCTGCCTTTGGGGATTGTGCTTCCACAAAGAGGTTATCACTGAGATATGCCAGCTCATAAGGGGAGATCTGCAGCCTGCCAGCACCATCAGTACTGTACTGTCCGTCGAGGTCAAAGTCACCACAGCACTGTCATTCTACGCGTTGGGTTCTTTTCAAGCATCAACTGGTGACATTTACGGCCTGTATCAGATAGCCACACATTGCTGCACTGAAGCCCCGTATGCATGCAAGAGGGACTTGATCAGCTTTCCTATGACCAGGGAGGCACAGACTGAGAGGACTCTAGGATTCTCCAGAATTGCAAACTTCCCCAAGCTACAGGGAGCAATAGACTTTACGCACATGGCGATGCGGGCACCTTTTCAGGAACTGCAAGGGATTCCACTCCCTGAATGTACAACTCGTTGTCGACCACCAGCAAATTATAATGGCAGTGAATGCTAAATTTCCAGGCAGCATCCATGATGTTCACATCCTGCGTGAGAGCACTGTATCTGACTTGTTTAACAATCAGCCACAAGGTCAATGCTGGATGCTGGGTGACAAAGGATATGGCCTCGCCACCTGGCTGATGACCCCCCCTGCGTGACACCCACACCGAAGCAGAGAGGCGATACAACGAGAGCCATAGAGCCACTCGCAATATTGTGGAGAAAACTATTGGAGTGCTTAACCAGCGCTTTAGATGCTGGACCACTCAGGAGGCGACCTCCAATACCACCCTGAGCAGGTAGCTCAATTAATGGCGGTGTGCTTCATGCTGCACAACTTGGCTATCAGGAGGGGACAAGAATTGCCTGATGAGTCTGACAGTCCACCTCACCAGAGAGAGGAAGAGGAAGACAAGGAGGCGGATGCTGACATCGGCCCAGACAATCAGGCTGACGCTGAAGCCATGCCCCCACCCCCCTGTAGACCACATGAAAGGGCCCATGATGGCATGATAGCTGCAAGAGCTTTACGTCAGGAGCTCAACAATGAGCGCTTTGCCTGAAAGAACGTTGGTGGTATTTACAAGGCTGACACACTGCTGGGTGTGCAGGTCATACATCAATGGCGGGCATCACCTTGGTGACAGTTAAAGTTTAAGTTGATTGACATTAAGTATAATTATACCCTTTGATGTTAAGGAATCACCATATATCTGAGCCAATGCGCAACAAGGTTTTGTAAAATAAAAAACATTTAAACCGAACATTTGTCTGAAATCATCAGTATTTCTTTAAAAACCAACCTTACCCCCGCCCCCCCACCCCCGCTTCTCCTCCCCACCTCTACCCCTTCCCCTTCCCCTACTGACTCCAAGCTGCCTGGCTGAGGAACTCCTCAGGCGATGCTTCATTGGGGGTGGGGGGCGCAGGTGGGGATGACGGCCGAACCGTTGCTTGGACGGATACGGGAGAGGATGGTCCCGAGGTGGAAATGTGCTCTGAGCCAGAAGCAAGATGTTGCTCCTGGCTCTCGTGTGTGGTTGGCAATGGGGGTGCGGCACCTTGGGCTGCTGTGCTGCGCTCTGGGACCACTGGGAGCCCTCTGCCACCAGTGTACCTGGCTGTCAGCTCCAGGGCCTCCTCTGTCCCTTCCATGTTATTTCTTATTTGTTGGACAAAACCTTGGTGCCAACTATGTTCTTGGTGTTTAGTAGGCTTTTTGCTTCTGGTGAATCTTCCCTGTGCCTCCCACAACAGCCAAACAAGCACACACCACAACCACACACGCTTTCAATCCCTCTCAGCTCCCTCTCTCTCTGTCTCCTCTTCTGCGCATGTCATGATGACCCTTGACCTCCTGAATCATGGGAATCAAGCATTGCCATGCCATTGCTAAGGATGGCGACACTTTATGGCAGAAGGTCAGAGAGATTTAACGCTACCACCCATTTCATATCACTCGCCGTAATGCCCAATTTCAAAAATGGAGACTAGGTGCTTTGAGAATGCGTGAGGAGCCGGCGATCTGAAAACCCATTTTTACCCCCCACGCCGGAAATTATGCCCATTTTTGGGCGATCTGCACAAAAGTGTAAAATGTAGCCCCATGTCTCAATTAATGAAGCCCAGTTTCCCAAATGCTTTTTTAACCACTTTCTTAACCTGCCTTGCCACCTTCAACAATTTATTCATATATACCCCAGGCCTCTCTGTTCCTGCACCCCCCCCTTTAGAATTGTACCCTTTAGGTTGTATTGCCTTTCCTCGTTCTCCCTACAAAAATGTATCAGTTCGTACTTTTCTGCGTTAAATTTCATCTGCCATGTACCACCCATCCCACCAGCCTGTCTATGTCCTCTTGAAGTACATCACTATCTTCCTCACTGTTCACTATACTTCCATCTCCATATTTTGAAATCGTACCTTGTACACCTAATTCCAATCATTAATATATATATCAAGAAAAGCAGTGGTCCTCATACCAATCCCTGGGGAACACCACTGTATGCCTTCCTCTAGTCCGAAAACCAACCGTTCACCACTACTCTCTGTTTCCTGGCACTTAGCCAATTTTGTATCCAAGCGACATCATCTGAAAACACAGTGTCAGTTTCCACATGTACGGTGGTGACACCCAGCTCTACTTCACTACCACTTCTCTCAACCCCTCCTCGGTCTCTAAATTGTCAGACTGCTTGTCCGACATCCAATTCTGGATGAGCAGAAATTTTCTTCATTTGAATATTGGGAAGACCGAAGCCATTGTTTTCGGTATCAGCCACAAACTCTATTCCCTAGCCACTGATTCGATCCCTCTCCGCAACTTCTGTCTGAGGCTGAACCAGACTGTTTGCAACCTTGTTGTCATATTTTACCCTGAAATGAGCTTTTGACCACATATCCACAGCATAACTAAGACTGCCTATTTCTACCTCCGTAACATTGCCAGTCTCCGCCCTTGCCTTAGCTCATCCACTGCTGAAGCCCTCATCCATGCCTTTGTTAGATCTAGACTGAGTGGTGTCTGGAGGTTATCATGGCTGGGTCCCCCCCTCCTGCCCAGCATGCGCATCCCCCGGGAGGAGTTTTGCCAGGTTCAAGGGGATCCTGAAAAAAAAGAAACCCAAAATTTTCTATTAATTATTTAGAACGTCAGTTATTCAATGGGCTGCTGTCAGTAATTGGGTTCACCTTAGCTGTTGCTGCATCATTTTGAAATTGACATAATTATTGTTCCTGATATTGATCATAGCTCCTGTCGATTTCTGATTTCTCCCGTGGATGTTCAGGAATTTTTGGTTTATTTCTGCAAACTTGCTTCAAGATTTTCTTTCAAACTGTCTCGAAATGGGTTCAAAAATGGCTGCGGTAACTAATGGTTCAAATATGGCAGTGATCCGAGTAAATTAATCATTAATTATTAATTCCCGACTTCCGAATAAGTGGGACTGAGTAAGAAATAGAAGCAGACTTGTAGAAATTATCTGGTGTATAGTTGAGTTTGTGGGGTTAACATAAAGATCATCAGCTATGTGATCTACTTCGCTATTGAGAAGACCCGATGTTGCTTTGATTTCAACAAGTGAACAGTGTCAGCTTCATTTCTGGATGAAATTAGACTCAGCATCCCTATCAATTTATACTGAATTAATTTATCTTCATCAATCTGGTTGTGTTCAAAACAAACTGACTTATAATTAATCTATATATTAATCAATTTTGTTTTAATATAATCGATCCTGATTATACTGGTTCTACTATTGTCACCAACCTATTCCCTATATAACTTGAGTTTTTCAGGAGCAACTCAAGCCCAAGGAGAGCATCCTCACAGCCAGACACCGATTCTATACCCACCGACAGCCCGAAGGCCAGGAAGTCGCGAAGTACGCTGCAGACCTCAGGAGGCTGGCGGCACCGTGTGAGTTTGGCAACCACCTCAATGAAGCGCTGCGGGACATTTTCGTCATTGAAATTGGCCACGAGGGCCTTCTTCACAAGCTACTGTCGGCGGATACCACAGTCACACTGCAGAAGGCCATCTCTGTGAGCCCGTCATTCATGACCTCAACCTGCAGCTCGAGGCAGATGTCTCACCCTCAGGATTCAAACTCGGCAGGTACTGTGCAGAATGGCACCATTTAGAGGCTGAACTATAGAGCGCGAACCCTCTCAGGGAAGAGAGAACAGGCCCCCAAGTCCCTTAACTCAGAGTCCGCCGAGGGGGGCTAATCGAGTAGCTCCATGCTGGCGTGCGGAGGGAATCACAGGGCTCACCAGTGCCATTTTAAAGACTTTGCATGCAAAGGCTGCAGCACAAAGGGCCACCTCCAGTGAATGTGTAAGAGAAATAGGACTCACTGGGCCCAAGTTTCCACATGATTTGCGCCTGATTTTTAGGAGCAACTGGTGGAGAACGGACTATCTTAGAAATCGCAATTCTCCACATTTTTTTTTCTGCAGTTCTAGTCAGGTAGAACAGTTCCACTTTGGAACAGAATTTTTTCTTCAAAAGGGGGCGTGTCCGGCCACTGACGCCTGATTTGAAAGTTTCCACAGTGAAAACGTACTCCAAACTAACTTAGAATGGAGCCAGTGAAGATTTTTGTTCTACACAAAAAACCTGTTCTACACATTAAAAAATCAGGCGCAGGTTACAAATTAGGCGTCCAGAACGAGGTGGGGGGGGGAGGGGGGGGAAGGGAACTCATTAAATTCGACAATAAATCCTTATTTATACTTCTACAAATATTATACAAATAAATCCAACCTGAATAAACATTTATAAGCCAAGAAAAGATTAAATAAACCATCTTCCTACCCTGTGTGAAAGTGCTTCAGCCAGGGAGAATTCTGCAGCCGTTCGTGCCGCTGAGAGGGAGGGGGAGGGAGGGGGAGAGAGAGAGAGAGAGAGAGGGAGGGAGGGAGAGAGAGAGAGGGGGAGGGAGAGAGGGGAGGGGGAGGGAGAGAGGGGGGGGTGGGGAGGGAGGGGGAGGTCAGGTCGGATCGGATCCAGTCCGGGAGCGGGAGTCGGGTCCAGTGGGAGCGGGAACAAGAGCGCGGGTCGGGTCGGGTCAGTCGGCGGGGGGGGAGGGGAGCGGGTGTCGGGTCTCGGGTCAGAGGCAGGGGGGAGGGGAGTGGGTGTTGGGTCTGGTCCGGAGGCAGTGGGGGGGAGTGGGTGTCGGGTCTGGTCCAGAGGCAGGGGGGGGGAGCGGGTGTCGGGTCTGGTCGGGGGCGGGGGGTGGGGGGGGAAGCAGGAGCTGGCCGTGGGAGGAGCCTTATTCACGCAGCCCCAGTGAGGCCATTCAGCCAGGGCTAGGGGCTGCGAGCTTCGGGCCCCTCCCACACAGTTCGGCGCCTGGAGCTACTGCACTTGCGTGCCCACTGTAGCGCGCATGTGCAGAGGTCCCGGCACTGTTTTCAGCGCAGGGACCTGGCTCCGCCCCCCCACAGCTCGTGCTGGCTGCGCCGAGGGCCAGAGGACCTGCAGGTAGGTGGAGAATACCAAGTATTTTTTTAGGCGCCGTTTTAGGCGTGAGAAACGGGCGCCCAGCTCGGAGGGGCGCCCGTTTTTTTTCTTGTGGAAACTTGGGCCCATAGTGTCGATGAAGAGTCTGCAGATGGCCATGAATCCAGCGTGGATTATGAATCGATCGGCAGAGGGGCAGCCCAGTCCCACGGGGAGGTACACAGCATGCTTACCTGCACCACCGAGTGCTCCCCGCGGAAGATGGAAGGCGGGATAGAGGGAGCTCCAGTCTTCATGGAAGTGGACATTGGGGCGAGCCAGTCAGTGATGAATCAAGGAGCCTTTGAGAGGCTATGGGACAATCCGGCTGAACGACCCGAGTTGGTCCCGGTTCAGGCCAAGCTGCGCACCTACACCAATGAAATTATCCCAATCGTTGGTAGTGCGAATGTAAAGGTACTCCATGATGGCGCAGTGCACAAGTTACCTCTGTGGATTGTTGCAGGTGATGGACCAATGCTGCTCGGCAGAAGGTGGATGGAGAAGATTCATTAGAAGTGGGACGCCCCCCCCCCCGAGCGATCGAAGCCCTCTGCGCTCAGAAGCAAAGCAAGCCCTCACCTGAGAGTGGACCCGGCACCGGAGAGCAGACTAGCACAGCACCCAAGACACAGACCGCCCAGCACGACTGCGTGGAGATGATCCAGCTGAGACGACCCGAACGCACCTTCCAGGCTCCAGTGGCAGGACTCCAGAGGAAGAAAATCGGATCCAGAAGCGACTTCCCAACTGTGGAGGTAGAACCCGGGGAGGAAAGAATCACCGCAGTCAACATCGTGATGAAGGAAAGATCGTTCCCAAACCACGAGGTGATGCGCTGAAGACAAAGATGGCCGCGGCCAGACCACGAGGTGCAGCGCTGATGGAGCAACACGTGGCACCAAATGGAGAAGTGGATTGGGGTAAAGCAAGTAAGGCTCTCTTAAATGAGGCCTGCAACCCACCACAATTAAAGGGACAGTTTCACACACTCAAGTAATGTAATAAGGACTGTAAGTCAGAGACAAAATGTGTAACTGATCATGTAAAATGTGTAACTGATAATTTGAATTGTGCACATGCAACCAACGAGGAGAAGTCGCGCGATTGTGATCGGACCCACAAAGTGTCCATCATAAGTAAAGAAAAATTGCGCGATGCAGGATTTCTACTGCATGCAGCCAATGCAGCGGGCAGACACCCATCGGGTGCACACAGGTCCAGCGAGCTTTCCAATGCAGTAGCCTGCGTCCCAGGCACCAGAGTCATGACCATGAAGTGTGGCCACAAGCAGCCGACACACACGAGCTGCAGAGCAAGCGACCTCAGCAGGGCAACGGCACCGGTATCGATACCATGCCCCAGGTCGGCTCCACCTCCCAGGCACCTGATGGCACCAACTGCCACGAGCCTGAAGGAGCAGGCTGCACCAAGGCCATACCCCTAGATGTAGGGTCACCCGCCACTGTTCCCCAGAGGAAACAGGCACCAGCCAGGATCCCAAAGCAAACAATGCTCAGGCCAGCGAGTCAGCAGTTCCCTGTGCACTGCTGGACGACAGCTCCTCAGGCGCAAAGAAAGGACAGGGAGGTCACAGACATCTGTGAACTGGCCCGACGCTCGGGGCCACGGCAACAGCCCCGAGAGCAGGCTACACGAGCCAACCGGGTTCCCACTGCCAGCACTGGGCACTGAGCCATCACCAGATTGCAGGGACACAACCCAGCAGCTCCGGAACTAGCTTGTCCTCATGCACTGTTCACTTCATCAATAAGGCATCTAATGTACTTGTCGCACCACGGAACCACACACAAAAAAAAATGAAAGACCCACTTACCTGAACTTGAATGTACACGAATGTCAGGATGTGGGATGGGGGGAGAATGGAGTGGTCAGAGCCACATACAGACAAACAGCAACCACCAGCATACTACTGCATCAACTATTCACCCAAGGTTGAAATGACTCGCCAAGGGTCAACCAGACAGAGCCCACATAGAGCTAAGCCCAGAGTACAGTCAATGCAGAGGCGATTTGCACTGAGGGCTCAGGGAGGAGTGATGTCATGTATCCTATATGGCCACTATTGGTACTATCACAAGGTGTGCCACCAGAGGGCACAACAGTGGGAGACTTGTAGGTTACCTGTACAGGTGTGCCTGGCCTAGTATAAAAGGCAGGCCACCAGGTGTGATCCTCACTCTGGAGTTAACTAATAAAGGACTAAGGTCACTACAGTTCAAGTATAACACACTGCTTCATGGAGTAATTACTAGAGCATCTAAGGACACTACAATTACTCTTCAACGGTTCGCGTTGCGGAATTGGAGCTGAGGGTGGATTCACTCTGGAGCATCCACGATGCTGAGAATGATGTGAGTAGCACGTGTAGTGAGTTGGTCTTACCGCAGGGAAAGGGTCCACACTCAGATAGGGAATGGAAGACCAGCAGGAAGAGTAGTGCAAGGAAGGTAGTGCAGGGGTCCCCTGTGGTCATCCCCCTGCAAAACAGATACACCGCTTTGAGTACTGTTGGGGGGGATGACTCATCAGGAGAGGGCAGCAGCAGCCAAGTTCATGGCACCGTGGCTGGCTCTGCTGCACAGGAGGGCAAGAAAAAGAGTGGGAACGCGATAGTGATAGGGGATTCAATGGTGAGGGGAATAGATAGGCGTTTCTGCGGCCGCGACTGAGACTCCAGGATGGTATGTTGCCTCCCTGGTGCAAGGGTCAAGGATGTCTCGGAGCTGGTGCAGGACATTCTGAAATGGGAGGGAGAACAGCCAGTTGTCGTGGTGCACATTGGTACCAACGATATAGGTAAAAAAAGGGATGAGGTCCTACGAAACGAATTTAAGGAGCTAGGAGCAAAATTAAAAAGTAGGACCTCAAAAGTAGTAATCTCGGGATTGCTACCAGTGCCACGTGATAGTCAGAGTAGGAATCGCAGGATAGCGCAGATGAATACGTGGCTTGAGCAGTGGTGCAGCAGGGAGGGATTCAAATACCTGGGGCATTGGGACCGGTTCTGGGGGAGGTGGGACCAGTACAAACCGGACGGTCTGCACCTGGGCAGGACCGGAACCAATGTCCCAGGGGGAGTGTTTGCTAGTGCTGTTGGGGAGGATTTAAACTAATATGGCAGGGGGATGGGAACCAATGCAGGGAGACAGAGGGAAACAAAAAGGAGGCAAAAGCAAAAGACAGAAAGGAGATGAGGAAAAGTGGAGGGCAGAGAAACCCAAGGCAAAGAACAAAAAGGGCCACTGTACAGCAAAATTCTAAAAGGACAAAGGGTGTTAAAAAAAACAAGCCTGAAGGCTTTGTGTCTTAATGCAAGGAGTATCCGCAATAAGGTGGATGAATTAACTGTGCAAATAGATGTTAACAAATATGATGTGATTGGGATTACGGAGACGTGGCTCCAGGATGATCAGGGCTGGGAACTCAACATCCAGGGGTATTCAACATTCAGGAAGGATAGAATAAAAGGAAAAGGAGGTGGGGTAGCATTGCTGGTTAAAGAGGAGATTAATGCAATAGTTAGGAAAGACATTAGCTTGGATGATGTGGAATCTATATGGGTAGAGCTGCAGAACACCAAAGGGCAAAAAACATTAGTAGGAGTTGTGTACAGACCTCCAAACAGTAGTAGGGATGTTGGGGAGGGCATCAAACAGGAAATTAGGGGTGCATGCAATAAAGGTGTAGCAGTTATAATGGGTGACTTTAATATGCACATAGATTGGGCTAGCCAAACTGGAAGCAATACGGTGGAGGAGGATTTCCTGGAGTGCATAAGGGATGGTTTTCTAGACCAATATGTCGAGGAACCAACTAGGGGGGAGGCCATCATAGACTGGGTGTTGTGTAATGAGAGAGGAGTAATTAGCAATCTCATTGTGCGAGGCCCCTTGGAGAAGAGTGACCATAATATGGTGGAATTCTGCATTAGGATGGAGAATGAAACAGTTAATTCAGAGACCATGGTCCAGAACTTAAAGAAGGGTAACTTTGAAGGTATGAGGCGTGAATTGGCTAGGATAGATTGGCGAATGATACTTAGGGGGTTGACTGTGGATGGGCAATGGCAGACATTTAGAGACAGCATGGATGAATTACTCCAATTGTACATTCCTGTCTGGCGTAAAAATAAAAAAGGGAAGGTGGCTCAACCATGGCTATCGAGGGAAATCAGGGATAGTATTAAAGCCAAGGAAGTGGCATACAAATTGGCCAGAAATAGCAGCGAACCCGGGGACTGGGAGAAATTTAGAACTCAGCAGAGGAGGACAAAGGGTTTGATTAGGGCAGGGAAAATGGAGTACGAGAAGAAGCTTGCAGGGAACATTAAGGCGGATTGCAAAAGTTTCTATAGGTATGTAAAGAGAAAAAGGTTAGTAAAGACAAACGTAGGTCCCCTGCAGTCAGAATCAGGGGAAGTCATAACGGGGAACAAAGAAATGGCAGACCAATTGAACAAGTACTTTTGTTCGGTATTCACTAAGGAGGACACAAACAACCTTCCGGATATAAAAGGGGTCAGAGGGTCTAGTAAGGAGGGGAAACTGAGGGAAATCTTTATTAGTCGGGAAATTGTGTTGGGGAAATTGATGGGATTGAAGGCCGATAAATCCCCAGGGCCTGATGGACTGCATCCCAGAGTACTTAAGGAGGTGGTCTTGGAAATAGCGGATGCATTGACAGTCATTTTCCAACATTCCATTGACTCTGGATCAGTTCCTATCGAGTGGAGGGTAGCCAATGTAACCCCACTTTTTAAAAAAGGAGGGAGAGAGAAAACAGGGAATTATAGACCGGTCAGCCTGACCTCAGTAGTGGGTAAAATGATGGAATCAATTATTAAGGATGTCATAGCAGCGCATTTGAAAAATGGTGACATGATAGGTCCAAGTCAGCATGGATTTGTGAAAGGGAAATCATGCTTGACAAATCTTCTGGAATTTTTTGAGGATGTTTCCAGTAAAGTGGACAAAGGAGAACCAGTTGATGTGGTATATTTGGACTTTCAGAAGGCTTTCGACAAGGTCCCACACAAGAGATTAATGTGCAAAGTTAAAGCACATGGGATTGGGGGTAGTGTGCTGACGTGGATTGAGAACTGGTTGTCAGACAGGAAGCAAAGAGTAGGAGTAAATGGGTACTTTTCAGAATGGCAGGCAGTGACTAGTGGGGTGCCGCAAGGTTCTGTGCTGGGGCCCCAGCTGTTTACACTGTACATTAATGATTTAGGCGAGGGGATTAAATGCAGTATCTCCAAATTTGCGGATGACACTAAGTTGGGTGGCAGTGTGAGCTGCGAGGAGGATGCTATGAGGCTGCAGAGTGACTTGGATAGGTTAGGTGAGTGGGCAAATGCATGGCAGATGAAGTATAATGTGGATAAATGTGAGGTTATCCACTTTGGTGGTAAAAACAGAGAGACAGACTATTATCTGAATGTTGACAGATTAGAAAAAGGTAAGGTGCAACGAGACCTGGGTGTCATGGTACATCAGTCATTGAAGATTGGCATGCAGGTACAGCAGGCGGTTAAGAAAACAAATGGCATGTTGGCCTTCATAGCGAGGGGATTTGAATACAGGGGCAGGGAGGTGTTGCTACAGTTGTACAGGGCCTTGGTGAGGCCACACCTGGAGTATTGTGTACAGTTTTGGTCTCCTAACTTGAGGAAGGACATTCTTGCTATTGAGGGAGTGCAGCGAAGATTCACCAGACTGATTCCCGGGATGGTGGGACTGACCTATCAAGAAAGACTGGATCAACTGGGCTTGTATTCACTGGAATTCAGAAGAATGAGAGGGGACCTCATGGAAACGTTTAAAATTCTGACGGGTTTAGACAGGTTAGATGCAGGAAGAATGTTCCCAATGTTATGGAAGTCCAGAACCAGGGGTCACAGTCTGAGGATAAGGGGTAAGCCATTTAGGACCGAGATGAGGAGAAACTTCTTCACCCAGAGAGTGGTGAACCTGTGGAATTCTCTACCACAGAAAGTAGTTGAGGCCAATTCACTAAATATATTCAAAAGGGAGTTAGATGAAGTCCTTACTACTCGGGGGATCAAGGGTTATGGCGAGAAAGCAGGAAGGAGGTACTGAAGTTTCATGTTCAGCCATGAACTCATTGAATGGCGGTGCAGGCTAGAAGGGCTGAATGGCCTGCTCCTGCACCTATTTTCATGTTTCTATGTTTCTATGTTTCCTACTCTCCTGCCGCCGTCCCAGGTTTGACTCTCTCTGAGATAATCCTACATCTTCCCTCTGTGCCTCTCTTGGGCATCCTTCAAAGGGCCCACCATGATGGCACTCGATGCCGTCTCCTCTCGTGTAACAACCCCAACTGTCCCATCCTACTCTCTCACCGACCTTGCCGTCCAGCTTGCCCACTGGGGGCTAACCTTGCCAATCTCCTCCCTGTCCACTCACTCGTCCAAGTGCTGACCCTGTGGATGCTGGCAGTGGATCAGCCATCACCAATCCTCTCTGCGTTTCTTTGCAAAATGTCCGTTTACTTGCGAACAAGGCCCTTGCCATCCATGAGTTTATCGTGGATGATTGCATTGACATCATGGCCCTGATTGAAACTTGGCTGAGGAGTGATGACATCTTACTTTTAAACAAAGTCTCCCTGCCTAGCTATGCCTTCCAGCACTTGCCCTGCCCAGACCGCTGAAACGGCAGTGTGGCTTTCAACACCAAATCATACCTTGGTCTGTCTCCCTACTCCTCTGGCACTTTCTCCTCCTTTGAACATCTCACCTTATTCCACCCCTCTCGCCTCTCATTTAAAATTCTCATTCTCTGCTGCCCACCCAAGTATGATTACATTTTTATCACCGCGGTATCTTCACTGCTTTCCTCCCTCAGCCTCTGCACCGAGCGACTTCTCATCCTTGGATTTCAACCACTATCTCAATTCCTCATGCACCCTCTCCTGAGTTCACTCCCCTCCTATCCTCCCTTAATCTCTCCCTCCATGTAAACTCTCAACCCATATTCATGGCCACCCCACTGACCTTGCCATCTCTCATGGCCTCACTATTCCTACCGTGTCAATGACAGATAAGGCCATCTCTGACCACTTCCTTGTATCGCTCTCCACCCACATCCCCCTTCCGCAACCCAAAATTACTTCCTTCTGCGTCTTCCCCGGGGAAGAAATCTCTCCAAACTCTCTTACAACTGCAATTATCAACTCCAAAATGTCCAGCCTTTGGCCCTCCATTCACCATGACATTTCTGCAGCCACCGATCTGCAGAATCACACCCTCACTACCACTTTTGATGCCCTAGTTCCTATTAAAACCATTACTCTCGCTCACCCTGGCCATTCCCCCTGGTATGGCCTGCATCTTCGCTCCCTCAAGTCCAAGTGGCGCAAACTTGAACAGATGTGGTGAACAACTGGTTTAGCCATTCATCACTAGATCTGGCTGGAAAACATAAAGCATTATCGGGTCCTACTCTTGTCTGCTAAAACTGCTCACTATTCCAGGATTATTCTGGAATGCAAAAATAGGTCCCGGTTACTATTCTCTACTGCTAACCATTTTCTTAAACCCCTCCCACCTGTCTCCACACACTCACCTCCAACAACATGTGTGAGGAGCTCATGGACTTCTTTGACCTCAAAGATTCAGACCACCCGATCAGCTGCTTCTGCCAGTTCCCTTCCTTCCCCTAGCCCACCGGGCCAAACTTCCTCTGAGGCTTCCCCCCCCCCGCCCTAGCCCTGAACTCGCATCTTTATCCAGTTTCTCTCTGATCTCCCCTCTTGACCTCTCCACGCTCATCTTGTCCATGAGACTCACTTCCTGCTCCCTTGACCCTAATTCCACTCAACTGCTGACCACCTAACTTCCTTTTCTGGCTCCTATGTTAGCTGACATTGTTAATGGTAAACTCTCCTCAAGTACAGTCTCCCTCTCCTTCAAATCTGCAGTCATCGCCCCCTCATCAAAAAAACAACCCTTGACCCCACAGTGCTTGCTGGCTACCGCCCATCTTCAACCTCCCTATGCTCTCCAAAGTCCTTGAATGTGTTGTCGCCTCCCAAATTCATGCCCATCTTCCCTGGAACTCCAAGTTTGACTCCCTTCAATCTGGTTTCTGCCCCGCCACAGTACCGAAACAGCTCTCATCAAAGTCACAAATGACATCCTTTGTGACTGTGACAAAGGTAATCTATCACTCCTCCTCCTTCTTGACCTGTCTGCAGCCTTTGACATGGTTGACCACTTCATCCTCCTCCAACGCCTCTCCACCATCGTCCAGCTGGTTGGGACTGCACTCGTCTGGTTGCTTTCTTATCTATCTAATCATAGCCAGAAAATCATCTGCAATGGCTTCTCTTGCCACTCTGGCATCATTAACTCTGGTGTCCCCAAGGTTCTATCCTTGGCCCCCTCCTTTTTCTCATCTATATGCTGCCCCTTGGCGACATCATCCAAAAATACGGTGTTAGTTTCCACATGTACACTGACGACACCCAGCTCTACCTCACCACTACTTCTCTCGCCCACTCTATGGTCTCTAAATTGTCAGACTGCTTGTCCGACATCCAGTACTGGATGAGGAGAAATTTTCTTAAATTAAATATTGGGAAGACCGAAGCCAGTGTCTTTGCTCCCCGCCATAAACTGCGTTCCCGAGCCACCGACTCCAGCCCTCTCCTTAGCTTCAATCTGTGGCTGAATCAGACTGTTAACAAACTAGGTGTCATATTTGACCCTGAAATGAGCTTCCGGCCACATATCTGTGGCATAACTAAAATCGCCTATTTCCACCTCCATAACACGGCCCACCTCCATGCCTGCCTCAGCTCATCTGCTGCTGAAACCTGATAGAGTATTCAAACAGGCTCATTTAGACAGGCTGTGAAAAAACACAGGCTACATTGCATTAAGTCATCAATCAACTTGACATTTTCGGACCTTGGGTAGCGAGCCAATTAAAATGTTAAAAGACTTTCAATTGAGCCAATAAGGTCAAAGAAGGCGAGTTCTTTTCTGTAAATTGATCCAGGTATAAATACAGCCATTTTGGCCATGTGGTGCCAGAAAAACAAAGACCTGGCTTAAAAGCCAAGAACTTGTTATTGCTCTCTGCCAAGGTTAAAAAGTTAAAACTACAATCGGAGTTCGTATTTCATTGGAAATTAAGAGATCTAACAATTTTGGCGCTGCGAGCAGGGTCGCTGAGGAAAGAAACTGAATTTTGGACATCGGACCTATATATTGAGGTAAGGACTCCTCTTTTTAAAAATGTCCTCGGTCAAAAGTCTAAATTCGCCTCTCCTTCTACGCGATTCCGAAAGCCTCCGGTTTGTGAACCCTCCGGTTGGTAGTCGGCTCGAGGTCCCATAGACGTCTAAACTTTGGCGGTGTGTTAGTTAATTAATCACCGATCTATTGATCAGCTAAAAGCCTACGACTCGAGAC
Organism: Pristiophorus japonicus; assembly: GCF_044704955.1. NCBI lineage: Eukaryota > Metazoa > Chordata > Chondrichthyes > Pristiophoridae > Pristiophorus > Pristiophorus japonicus. The sequence continues at coordinate 465,920,884 of NC_091977.1, read as the reverse complement.
CCCAGTAAAGAAATGGCACCAGGAGATAAGAGCAAAGAATTGCCTACAACTGTTAAAGGTGGGCAGGCACCACCTGAAGTTTCGCTAGATTTAATTCTCGAACAGTTGAAAGAATACATAAAGCAACAATTCAACTTATCTAAAACCTGTATTAAGATCGAACAAAAGTACAGAACCTCCAAAGGACAATGGTCCTTGGACGAGATTAAAAGGGTCTGGGGAAAAACGACCCGTATGAAAAATAAAGCGTGAACTAGATGGTCCCTAGCGGTTATGGGCCAGATCCAAAACCGGAATGAAATTATAATGCGTTCCCAACATGATCGAGAACTGACCAGTACAAAGGATCAATTGCAAGCTGTTTGTGCACAGCTGCGACAGAAAAAGCTTGAACTTGAAAAGCTGGAAGCGGAAGTTAAAGATCTTAAAGGTGAAATTAAAGAATGGAAAAAATCATTAGGTCAAGAGACAGTAATAGGAAAAGGAAAATGTATTGATCAATTCCCAGGGTACCCATGTTTGGATAAATTAAAAGCGCAAACCCGAAGACACGACCGAGGAATAGATACGAATTCTGAATCCTCCAACGATACAGGGTCGGAGGATGAAGAATTAGGGGTGCGCTTTGCCCCGTTTAAAAAAAGACGAGATGTAGTCAAATCAGAAGAGACTGCGGATGAGGGCGGAACCAAAAAAACAAAGAGAAGGGTGTACGAAGAATACTTAGTTCATGCTCCGGCAGACCCAGAGGAAATTGATAAATGGTCCAAGGAATTGCCCAATCCAAAGAAAGGGGGAGTAAAAACGTGGGACCAATTGGACCGCTTAAGAAATATATATCAACTTCATCCCTGGGACGGAGTGCAAATTTTGACCATAATGGTGCCAAAAACACAGGGAAGAAAATTGCACGACCAGGTAGATGAAGCTTTGGGGCAGAATGAGCAAGAATTAGACGCAGGATGGGAGGCAATTAAACACTGGCTGCAAGCCTTCAGTCCAGCTAAGACAGACTGGGGAAAAATTGCAGCCTGCCAACAGAAAGGAACAGAGGAGGTCCTGGAGTATGACGAGCGGTTTAGATGAACATGGCTAGAACATTCGGGTATGAATAATACGGATGAGGAAATGGATGAACAAGTGTTTGGACCCCTGAAAGCAGCTTTCGTGGCAGGTCTAAATCCAGAACTGTCCAAAATGCTTAAGTTAGTGTTACCGGACTGGGAAGGTAGAGAAACTACCTTTGCAGCATTGGTGGATCGATGTAACCAATTAGATCGGGACATGGGAGCTAAAGTCCGAGCTGTACAGGCTATGGGATGGAAAAACAGTTATGAGGAAAATTACCCGGAAAATGTCATTATTGTGGGAAAGAAGGTCACTGGGTCAAGACATGCAGGGCAAAACGGCAAGGTCGTGGCTGGGGAAGAGGATGCAGCCAGGGATACAATTCAGCCAACAAGCCAGGCTTGTCGCAAGATAACGACCTCATAGAAGCATTTAAGCGACTGACAATACAACAACAGAAGGAGTTACTTGGGAAAGCAAAAAACGATTAGAGCCCACCCTGGTCCCCCTCCTCGCACTAATACAACAAAGGGGAGATGGGCTATATATAACTGTGAGGGTGGGCGATAAGGATGTGGATTGTCTTTTAGACATAGGGGCGGAATTAACATGCTTACCCCTACAATATGGAAACTTTTTGCCGTTGGATGGTAGGGCACGTACAGCCTATGGAGTTGGAGGCCATAAAATAGAAATTAAAAGGACAACACCGGTACTTATAGGGCTGGGTCCACATGAACTAACCACACCGGTCTGGATAGGCCCAGTAGATCAACCCCTTTTGGGAATGGACGTTCTAATCCAAGTAGATTCATCATTGCATTTTGAGGATGGTCGGGTGACATGGTCAATTAGAACTTTGAAGAAAGAAGAATTGAAGGAACACCATGGCCCCAGGCACTACCAATAGTGCTATGTAGCATTAGGGCAACCCCGAACAGAACTACAGGTCTAAGCCCATTTGAAATTATAACAGGAAGACCCATGTCGCTGCCAGGAACTATCGATTTACGGAAAGCTGATGGTCACTTAATGAGTGACACTTTGTTATCATACTGTCAGAACTTAACCAATGCTATTAGTTCTGTTTCCCGACAGGTATCGGCAGCTTGGGGTAATCCACCCGAAGGAGGACACAACATCATCCCGGGAGTCTGGGTGTATGTGAAAAAGTTGCATAAAGAACCTTTGGGTGCCAAGTGGGAGGGACCTTATCAAGTGTTTTGACCACCCAGGCAGCTGTTAAAGTCCAAGGAAAGAAAGCCTGGATCCACGCTTCACACTTTAAACGAGCACCCGTAACTGAAGCTGAAATCTAATAAGGACAATTACTTTTTGCGAAAATGTATAAATTTACTGTATTATTGATTGTAGGTATTATAGGCATAGGCCTACTTCTTACTAGCCGACCCTCTGCACCAAAGGGAAATAGTAGGGTAGCAAGGGAATTACATGTAAATACCTTTTTATATATGTCATACATTTATGCCAAACAAGGTAACATTTCTAGTTGTTGGGTGTGTGCGCATATTCCTATTCACTCAAAGGGAGGAATTCACTTGAGGCCAGTTCCCTTGAATATCTCGGAAATGGCTGAGTGGATAATTAATCAAAACAAAACAGGCAATGCGTTTCAGGATACGGAAAACTGGGCACGTAAATGGAAGTCAGCAGGTTACAATCTGACTACCTTTGAAGGGGGATACCAACCGTGCTACAATAATTCCAAACGGCCCCCATTTTTTGTTATCACTAATACAACGGGAATAGGAAGACCGGGGGAATCGGTCTGTCTGATTAGAAACATCAAAGGAGGCCAAAATATGGGGTATAGTAACTGCTCCCAGAATTATAATATAATCAAGCCACGGAACCGTCCAAACTGGGCCAATGTGGGAATTTTTAATGTAACGGGGATTCTGAATAAAACAGATGGAAAAGCCTGGACAGGCCCCGGAGTGTTGCTGACAAAGAAACAGCTAACATTCATTGCATATAATGGCACCTATTGGGTGTGTGGCCACAAGGCCTACCCTTGGCTGCCCCAGAATTGGATGGGATCCTGCTATTTAGCCTACATTGTGCCCTATATGTATCATATAAAGTCACTGTCGGAACATTTACACCATCCTAAGAGAGGTATCACAGAAACAGAGAGGTTCTTTGCCATTCTGATCCCTGGGTATGGGACCGCCAAACTGGCAAGGGAATCCATTAACATGGCATCCATTGTGGAACGGGTAGCCAATGATACCTCAGAGGCCCTAGTTAAAATCAATGCAGAAATGGTAGCAATCCGCACAGTAGCCCTACAGAATAGACTGGCCCTTGATTACATCCTGGCTGAAAAGGGAGGTACTTGCGCCCTACTCGGAACTGAGTGTTGCACATATATCCCAGATAGCCCCGAAGAAATTACCAACTTAGCGGAGCATATCCAAAAGGAGGTAGAAAAACTTAAGCAACTCCCATCATTCACTTTGTGGAGTGGAGCCACTGAATGGCTAGGTTCAATAGGAACTTCATTGGTGGAAGGTTTAATTCTATTTGTATTGTTTTACTTTTATATTGTTTGTTTATGTTAATTAAATGTTGTTGCGACCAGGCGGCTGTAGCTGCTGTCCCGCAGGTGAGACACCTTTCAGGTCCCAGCAGACCGTCTGTACGTGGCACAGGGGTATGTTATGCTTAAGGAAAGGTTGTTCACTAGTTGAATTAAGATATTGATGCTTAAGGAAAGGTTGTTCACTGGTTGAATTAAGATATTGATTTGGATTAAATTGGAATAAGGTTAATTAACCTACTAAAACCAGACTTCCATTGTGGCCACGATGGAACTCGGGTTGGTGTAAATTTGTGTGGAAGCTACTAGTCCGGACATGTGGCGAAACACATCAACAAATTTTGGAAGGAAACTCTATTAACCTGTATGAAATTATTTTGTAGAATGTTTAACCAGTGATACCTGATGTTTTATGATTCAGTTTGTGAAAGAATCAAAGGGGGGATTGATAGAGTATTCAAACAGGCTCATTTAGACAGGCTGTGAAAAAACACAGGCCACATTGCATTAAGTCATCAATCAACTTGACATTTTCGGACCTTGGGTAGCGAGCCAATTAAAACGTTAAAAGACTTTCAATTGAGCCAATAAGGTCAAAGAAGGCGAGTTCTTTTCTGTAAATTGATCCAGGTATAAATACAGCCATTTTGGCCATGTAGTGCCAGAAGAACAAAGACCTGGCTTAAAAGCCAAGAACTTGTTATTGCTCTTTGCCAAGATTAAAAAGTTAAAATTACAATAGGAGTTCGTATTTCATTGGAAATTAAGAGATCTAACAAAACCCTTATCCATGCCTTTGTTACCTCCAGACTTGAGTATTCCAATGCACTCCTGGCTGGCGTCCCACATTCTACCCTATGTAAACTTGAGGTCATCCAAACCTCGGCAGCCCATATCCTAACTCGCACCAAATCCCGCTCACCCATCACCCCTGTGCTCGCTGAACTACATTGGCTTCCAGTTAAGCAACACCTCGATTTTAAAATTTTTATCCTTGTTTATAAATCCCACCATGGCCTTGCCCCTCCCAATATCTGTAATCTCTTTCAGCTTCATAACCCCCCGCGATGTCTTCGCTCCTCAAATTCTGCCCTCTTGAGCATCACTGATTATAACTGCTCAACCATTGGTGCCTATGCCCTCAGCTGGCTGAGTTCTAAGCTCTGGAATTCCCTCCCTAAACCTCTCCGCCTCTCTACCTCTCTTTCCTCCTTTAAGACACTCCTTAAAACCTACCTTATTGACTAAGCTTTTAGTAATTTCTTCTTATGTGGCCTGGTATCAAATTTATTTGTTTTGTCTTATAACACTCCTGTGAAGCATTTTGGGAAGTTTTACTATGTTAAAGGTGCTATATAAATAAAAGTTGTTGTTGTTGTTGTAGACTTGACTATACAAACGCACTCCTGGCTGGCCTCCCACATTCTATCCTATGTAAACTATAAGTGATCCAAAGCTTGGCTGCCCGTGTCCTAACTGGCACCAAATCCCACTCACCCATCACCCCTGTGCTCGCTGACTGAAATTGGCTTCCAGTTAAGCAATGCCTCGATTTCAAAATTCTCATCCTTATTTTCAAATCCCTTGATGGCCTCGCCCCTCCCTATCTCTGTAATCTCCTCCAGCCCCACAACCGCCCCGAGATGTCTGCGCTCCTTTAATTTTGCCCTCCTGAGCATCTCTGATTATTATTACTCAACCATTGGTGGCCGTGCCTTCTGTTGCCTAGGCCCCAAGCTCTGGAACTCCCTGCCTAAACCTCTCTACCTCTTTTTCCTCCTTCAAGACACTTCTTAAAACATACCTCTTTGAACAAGCTTTTGGTCACCTGTGCTAATTTCTACTTTTGCGGCTCGGTGTCAAATTTCTATTTCATAATACTCCTGTGAAGCAACTTGGGATGTTAAAGGCACGATATAAAGTTGTTGTTGTTGTTGTTGTTGTTGTAATGTTATGCTCACAACACTAACTGCAGGTGCAATCAGTTTGCAATATTGTGAACTCACACGTTTTTAAATATTTAATTGATCTGTCTGTGCCTTGATATCAATGCATAAAATATCTGCTTCTAAAAATTGGGATGATTTTGATAGAGCTATATGGCAATGATTGGTATTGTTTAAACTGACCATTCAATGGAATGTATTAAATGTAATGTACCCATTTGCAGGCTGAGGATGTGACTGCAGTGCAGAATTATAGGTGTCCAGAAAGATGTCGCAGTCCTCCAGTCAGTGTAAATTTTGTATTGTCGAAAGGTGGAGAAAATATATACAAGTCATGCACCATCCTGATTATTATTGATGCATTTTTAAGGATTTATTTCAATAAATGGAGGAGATTGGTGGGGGTTATCAACACACATTATGTAATTAGCTAATAAATGTAATTATACCAGTGTGGACTTCTATTTTTTTCATCAGGCCACATTGCTGAAAAGATTTATTTTTCTTTTGCATTTTTTATTGTGGTTTCCCCCTTTACACCTCCTCTTATAAAGACATGAACTCATTTAAATTGATGGCAGGCCTCTATTATCTTATTGAAGTTGCTGTTCTTCATGTGTGAGTTTGAATGCTGCGTTCTGCCCAGCCTATTCAGGTGAATGGTGGAGAAAATACATACAAATCATATACCATCCGGACTTGGAAATATATCGCCATTTCATCGTCACTGGGTTAAAATCCTGGAACTCCCTGCCTAAAAGTACTGTGGGAGTACCTTCACCACTCGGAATGCATCAGTTCAAGAAGGCTATTCGGGCATGGGCAGCAAGACAAACCTATTCTCACTCAATCTCCACATACACGCAGGAGTCATTGGACAGGGAACAGAAAAGGAAAAATGCGCAATTTTCTCCCTTCTGGAATGTATAATATAATGAGCATAACCTGCGATTTTCACCTGCTACAAGCTTGCAAACATTTCACTTTGTGAGTAAAATGCTTTTGCAGACATCTTTTGCAAGCACAACTTTTCTTCCTCTCCATATGCTTTCATTTTCAGGAATATTCCTGACTTAAATTTATGATCTTTTTTAAAGTTATGCAACTTCAACCGCACCGCCTGCTGTTCCGCACAACACTGAGCACTGAGTTGCCATTCTCTGTGGCCTGGTTAGCTGCTTGAGAAGCGTTTAAGAATCATTATATCAAATCCAATGCAATTGGCAACTAATGAAATAAAATTCAATGAAATTCCATGTTTTAAAACTGTGTGTTTCTGCCAATGAAAATGAACATTTATTTCAGGGAGGGAGGGGGAAGATCCAGTTGTCATGGTCCATGTAGGTACCAATGACATAGATAGGACAAAGAAAGAGGTTCTGCTGAGATGAGCAGCTAGGGGCCAAATTAAAAAGTAGAACCACAAAGGTAATAATCTCTGGATTACTACCTGAGCCACAAGCAAATTTGCATAGGGTAAATAAGATCAAAGAGTTAAACACATGGCTCAAAGATTGGTGTGGGAGAAATGGATTTTGGTTCATGGGGCACTGGTACCCGTACTGGGGTAAGAGGGAGCTGTTCCGCTGGGACAGGCTTCACTTGAACCAGGCTGGGACTAGTGTCCTGTCGAATCAAATAACTAGGGCTGTAGAGAGGGCTTTAAACTAATTAGTGGGGGCGAGGGTTCAAGTGAGCGGAAATTTAAAAAATCAAAGAGCAAGGAGAAGGCAATAGAGCAGGGTAACACTGGGGAAATGATGGCCAGAGCATGACAGGAAGCGATAGAATGTATAAACATAAGAGTGTATCAGAAAGTGAGGTAAAAGCAGGGAAAAATAGTATAGAAACAAAATTAAAAGCTCTTTATCTGAATGCACGCAGCATTTGTAACGATATAGATGAGTTGATGGCACAAATAGATATGAATGGGTATGATCTGATAGCCATTACAGAGACCTGGTTGCAAGGTGATCTGGACTGGGAACTAAATATTCAGGGGTATTTGACAATTCGGAAGGACAGACAGAAAGGAAAAGGAGGTGGGGTAGTTCTGTTAATAAAGGATGAGATCAGTGCAGTAGTGAGAAATGATATTGGCTCAGAAGATCAAGATGTAGAATCAGTTTGGGTGGAGATAAGGAATAATAAGGGGAAGACGTCACTGGTGGGCGTAGTCTATAGACCCCCTATCAGTAGCTACACTGTTAAATAGAGTATACGTCAAGAGGTTTGTAAAAAAGGAACGGCAATAATCATGGGTGATTTTAATCTTCGTATTGATTGGACAAATTAAATTGGCCAAGGTAACCTTGAGGAAGACTCCATAGAGTGTATCCGGGATGGTTTCCTTGAACAGTACGTTGCGGAACCAACTAGGGAGCAGGCTATGTTAGAAATGGTACTGTGTAATGAGACAGGATTAATAAATGATCTTCGAGTAAAGAATCCTCTAGGAAAGAGTGATCATAGCATGGTTACATTTCAAATTCAGTTGGAGGGTGAGAAAGTTGAATCTCAAACCAGTGTCCTAAGCTTAAATAAAGGAGACTACAAAAGGTATGAAGGCAGAGTTGGCTAAAGTGGACTGGGAAAACAGATTAAAGTGTAAGATGGTTGATGAGCAGTGGTGGATATTTAAGGAGATATTTCATAACGCTTAACAAAAGTATATTCCAATGAGAAGGAAAAACTCATGGGCGATTTTAATCTTTGTATTGATTGGACAAATCAAATTGGCGAGAGATGGGATGACCATCCGTGGCTAACAAGGGAAATAAGGGATGGTATCAAATTGAAAACAATGGCATCCAAAGTGGCCAAGGTTAGTGGGGGGCCAGAGGATTGGGAAACTTTTAAAAACCAGCAAAGAATGAGTAAAAATATAAGAGAGAGGGAAGATAGATTATGAAAGTAAACCAGCAAGAAATATTAAAAAATATATTACAAATTTCCACAGATATATAAAAAGGAAGAGTGTGGCTAAATCTGGTCTCTTAGAGGATGAGACTGGGGAACTAATAATGGAGAACAGGGGAATGGCAGAGACTTTGAACAAATATTTTGTAGCGGTCTTCACGGTAAAAGACACTAAAAACATCTCAATAATGAATAATCAAGGGGCTATAGGGAGGTAGGAACTTAAAACAATCAGTGTCACTAAAGAAGAAGTATTCAGTAAAATAATGGGACTAAAGGCAGACAAATTCCCTGGACCTGATGGCTTTCATCCTAAGGTCTTAAAAGAAGTGGCTGCAGAAATAGTGGATGCATTGGTTATAATCTACCAAAATTCCCAGGATTCTGGAGCGGTCCCAGCGGATTGGAAAACCACAAATGTTACACCCCTATTTAAAAAAGGAGGCAGACAGAAAGCAGGAAACTATAGACCAGTTAGCCTAACATCTGTCATTGGGAAAATGCTGGAGTCCATTATTAAGGAAGCAATAGCAGGACATTTGGAAAAGCATAATTTATTCAAGCAGAGTCAGCATGGTTTTATGAAAGGGAAATCATGTTTGACAAATTTGCTGGAGATCTTTAAGGATGTAATGAACAGGGTGGATAAAGGGGAACCAGTGGATGTGGTGTATTTGGATTTCCAGAAGGCATTCGATAAGATGCTACATAAAAGGTCACTGCACAAGATGTTCACAGGGTTAGGGATAATATATTAGCATGGATAGAGGATTGGCTAACTAACAGAAAACAGAGAGTTGGGATAAACAGGCCATATTCCAGTTGGCAAACAGTAACTAGTGGGGTGCCACAGGGATCGGTGCTGGGGCTTCAACTATTTACAATCTATATTAATGATTTGGATGAAGGGACCCAGTGTAATGTAACCAAGTTTGCTGATGATACAAAGATGGGTGGGAAAACAAGTTATGAGGAGGACACAAAAAACTACAAATGGATATAGACAGGCTAATGAGTGGGCAAAAATTTAGCAGATGGAGTATAATGTGGGAAATTGTGAGGTTATCCACTTTGGCAGAAAAAATAAAAAAGCAAATTATTATTTAAATGGAGAAAAATTGCAAAGTGCTGCAGTACAGAGGGACTGGGGGTCCTTGTGCATGAAACACAAAAAGTGAGTATGCAGGTACAGCAAGTAATCAGGAAGGCAAATGGAATGTTGGCCTTTATTGCAAGGGGGATGGAGTATATAAGCAGAGAAGTCCTGCTACAACTGTACAGGGTATTTCTGAGGCCACACCTAGACTACTGCATACAATTTTGGTCTCCTTATTTAAGGAGGAATATACTTGCATTGGAGCCAGTTCAGAGAAGGTTCTCTCAGTTGATACCTGAGATGAAGGGCTTGACTTATGAAGAAAGTTTGAGCAGGTTGGATCTGTATTCATTGGAGTTTAGAAGAATGAAAGGTGATCTTATTGAGACATATAAGATAATGAGTGGGCTCGACAAGGTGGATGCAGAGAGGATGTTTTCACTCATGGAGGAACCTAGAAGTAGGGGGCATAGTTTTAGAATAAGGGGTCGCCCATTTAAAACTGAGATGAGGAGAAATTACTTCTCAGAGGGTTGCAAATCGATGGAATTCTCTGCCCCAGTGAGCTGTGGAGGCTGGATCATTCAATATATTTAAGGCGGAGATAGACAGATTTTTGAGCGATAAGGGAATGAAGGGTTACGGGGAGCGGGCAGGAAAGTGGAGCTGAGTCCATGATAAAATCAGCCATGATCTTATTAAATGGCGGAGCAGGCTCGAGAAGCCAAATGGCCTACTCCTGCTCCTATTTCTAATGTTCTTATTTCATATTTGAAAAGTTGGGGTCCTCATTGCAAATAATTGATTTCCCTATCAATGAAATCTTACTGCATTCCCGTGTTTTTTTAAATTCGTTCCTGGGATGTGGGTGTCGCTGGCAGGGCCAGCATTTATTGCCCATCCCTAATTGCCCTTGAGAATGCGGGTGGTGAGTCACCTTCTGGAAAGGTTGCATTCCTTGTGGTGAAGGATCACCCACAGTTCTGTTAGCGAGGGAGTTCCAGGATTTTAACCCAGTGACGATAAAGGAATGGCGATGCACTTCCAAGTCAGGATGGTGTGTGTCTTGGAGGGGAACTTGGAGGTGGTGGTGTTCCCATGCGCCTGCTGCCCTTGTCCTTCTAGCTGGTATAGGTCACGGGTTTGCGAGCTGCTGCCGAAGAAGCCTTAGTGGGTTGTTGCAATGCATCTTGTTGATGGTACACACTGCAGCCACAGTACGACGGTGATGGAGGGAGTCAATATTTAAGCTGGTGGATGGGCTTAAGATGGTAGATGGGCTGCCAATCAAGCGGGCTGCTTTGGCCTGGATGGTGTCGAGCTTCTTGAATGTTGTTGGAGCTGCAGTCCTCCAGGCAAGTGGAGATTATTCCATCACATTTCTGACTTGTGCCTTGTAGATTGTGGAAAAGCTTTGGGGAGTCAGGAGGTGAGACACCTGTCACAGAATCCCCATCTTCTGACCTGCTCTTGTTGCCACAGTGTGTGGCTGGTCCAGTTAAGTTTCTAGTCAATGGTGACCCCCAGGATGTTGATGGTGGGGGAATGCGGTGATGGTAAACATAGAAACATAGAAACATAGAAAATAGGTGCAGGAGTAGGCCATTCAACACTTCGAGCCTGCACCGCCATTCAATGAGTTCATGGATGAACATGCAACTTCAGTACCCCATTCCTGCTTTCTCACCATACCCCTTGATCACCCTAGTAGTAAGGACGACATCTAACTCCTTTTTGAATATATTTAGTGAATTGGCCTCAACAACTTTCTGTGGTAGAGAATTCCACAGGTTCACCACTCTCTGGGTGAAGAAGTTTCTCCTCATCTCAGTCCTAAATGGCTTACCCTTTATCCTTAGACTGTGACCCCTGGTTCTGGACTTCCCCAACATTGGGAACATTCTTCCTGCATCTAACCTGTCTGAACCCGTCAGAATTTTCAACTTTTCTATGAGATCCCCTCTCATTCTTCTGAATTCCAGTGAATACAAGCCCAGTTGATGCAGTCTTTCTTGATAGGTCAGTCCCGCCATCCCGGCAATCAGTCTGTTGAACCTTCGCTGCACTCCCTCAATAGCAAGAATGTCTTTCCTCAAATTAGGAGACCAAAACTGTACACAATACTCCAGGTGTGGCCTCACCAAGGCCCTGTACAACTGTAGCAACACATCCCTGCCCCTGCACTCAAATCCCCTCGCTATGAAAGCCAACATTTGCTTTCTTAACCGCCTGCTGTACCTGCATGCCAACCTTCAATGACTGATGTACCATGACACCCAGGTCTCGTTGCACCTCCCCTTTTCCTAATCTATCACCATTCAGATAATAGTCTGTCTCTCTGTTTTTACCACCTCACATTTATGCACATTATACTTCACCTGCCATGCATTTGCCCACTCACCTAACCTATCCAAGTCACTCTGCAGCCTCATAGCATCCTCCTCGCAGCTCACACTGCCACCCAACTTAGTGTCATCCGCAAATTTGGAGATACTACATTTAATCCCCTCGTCCAAATTATTAATGTACAATGTAAACAGCTGGGGCCCCAGCACAGAATCTTGCGGTACCCCACTAGTCACTGCCTGCCATTCTGAAAAGTACCCATTTACACCGACTCTTTGCTTCCTGTCAGCCAATCAGTTCTCAATCCACGTCAGCACACTACCCCCAATCCCATGTGCTTTAACTTTGCACATTAATCTCTTGTGTGGGACCTTGTCGACAGCCTTTTGAAAGTCCAAATACACCACGTCAACTGATTCTCCCTTGTCCACTCTGCTGGAAACATCCTCAAAAAGTTCCAGAAGATTTGTCAAGCATGATTTCCCTTTCACAAATCCATGCTGACTTGGACCTATTATGTCACCTCTTTCCAAATGCGCTGCTATGACATCCTTAATAATTGATTCCATCATTTTACCCACTACCGATGTCAGGCTGACCGGTCTATAATTCCCTGTTTTCTCTCTCCCTCCTTTTTTAAAAAGTGGGGTTACATTGGCTACCCTCCACTCCATAAGAACTAATCCATAGTCTATGGAATGTTGGAAAATGACTGTCAATTCATCCGCTATTTCTAAGGCCACCTCCTTAAGTACTCTGAGATGCAGTCCATCAGGCTCTGGTATTTATCGGCCTTCAATCCCATCAATTTCCCCAACTCAATTTCCCGATTAATAAGGATTTCCTTCAGTTCCTCCTTCTTACGAGACCCTCTGACCCCTTTTATATCCGGAAGGTTGTTTGTGTCCTCCTTAGTGAATACCGAACCAAAGTACTTGTTCAATTGATCTGCCATTTCTTTGTTCCCCGTTATGACTTCCCCTGATTCTGACTGCAGGGGACCCACGCCTGTCCCCACCAACCTTTTTCTCCTCACATATCTATAGAAACTTTTGCAATCCGCCTTAGTGTTCCCTGCAAGCTTCCTCTCGTACTTTATTTTCCCTGCCCTAATCAAACCCTTTGTCCTCCTCTGCTGAGTTCTAAATTTCTCCCAGTCCCTGGGTTCGCTGCTATTTCTGGCCAATTTTATTTCACTTCCTTGGCTTTAATACTATCCCTGATTTCCCTTGATAGCCACGGTTGAGCCACCTTCCCTTTTTTATTTTTACGCCAGACAGGGATGTACAATTGTTGTAGTATCCATGCGGTCTTTAAATGTCTGCCATTGCCCATCCACTGTCAACCCCTTAAATATCATTCACCAATCTATCCTAGCCAATTCATGCCTCATACCTTCAAAGTTACCCTTCTTTCTGTTCTGGACCATGGTCTCTGAATTAACTGTTTCATTCTCCATCCTAATGTAGAATTCCACCATATTATGGTCACTCTTCCCCAAGGGGCCTCACACAACGAGATTGCTAATTAATCCTCTCTCATTACACAACACCCAGTCTAAGATGGCCTCTCCCCTAGTTGGTTCCTCGACATATTGGTCTAGAAAACCATTCCTTATGCACTCCAGGAAATCCTCCTCCACCGTATTGTTTCCAGTTTGGTTAGCGTTAGCCCAATCTATATGCATATTAAAGTCACCCATGATAACCACTGCACCTTTATTGCATGCACCCCTAATTTCCTGATTGATGCCCTCCCCAACATTACTACTTCTGCTTGAAGGTCTGTACACAACTCCCACTAGCGATTTCTGCCCCTTGGTATTGTGTAGCTTCACCCATACCGATTCCACATCATCCAAGCTAATGTCTTTCCTTACAATTGCATTAATTTCCTCTTTAACCAGCAACGCCACCCCACCTCCTTTTCCTTTCTGTCTATCCTTCCTAAATGTTGAATACCCTTGGATGTTGAGTTCCCAGCCTTGGTCACCCTGGAGCCATGTCCCCGTGATGCTAACCACATCATATCCATTAACTGCTATCTGCACAGTTAATTCATCCACCTTATTCCGAATGCTCCTCACATTGAGGCACAGAGCCTTCAGGCTTGCCTTTTTAACACACTTAGACCCTTTAGAATTTTGCTGCAAAGTGGCCCTTTTTATTTTTTGCCTTGGGTTTCTCTGCCCTCCACTTTTACTATTCTCCTTTCTGTCTTTTGTTCCTGTCTCCATTTTGTTTCCCTCTGTCTCCCTGCATTGGTTCCCATCCCCCTGCCATATTAGTTTAACTCCTCCCCAACAGCACTAGCAAACACTCCTCCTAGGACATTGGTTCTGGTCCTGCCTAGGTGCAGACCGTCCAGTTTTTACTGGTCCCACCTCCCCCAGAACCGGTTCCAATGCCCCAAGAATTTGAATCCCTCCCTGCTGCACCACTGCTCAAGCCACGTATTCATCTGAGCTATCTGCGATTCCTACTCTGACTAGCACGTGGCACTGGTAGCAAACCCGAGATTACTACTTTTGAGGTCCTACTTTTTAATTTAGCTCCTAGCTCCTTAAATTTGTCTCGTAGGACCTCATCCCGTTTTTTACCTATATTGTTGGTACCAATGTGCACCACGACAATTGGCTGTTCACCCTCCCTTTTCAGAATGTCCTGCACCCGCTCCGAGACATCCTTGACCCTTGCACCAGGGAGGCAACATACCATCCTGGAGTCTCGGTTGCAGCCGCAGAAACGCCTATCTATTCCCCTTACAATTGGATCCCCTATCACTATCGCTCTCCCACTCTTTTTCCTGCCCTTCTGTGCAGCAGAGCCAGCCACGGTGCCATGAACTTGGCTGCTGCTGCTCCCCCCTGATGAGTCATCCCCCTCAACAGTACTGAAAGCGGTGTATCTGTTTTGCAGGAGGATGACCGCAGGGGATCCCTGCACTACCTTCCTTGCACTGCTCTTCCTGTTGGTCTTCCATTCCCTATCTGGCTGTGTACCTTTTACCTGCGGTAAGACCAACTCACTAAACATGCTGTTCGTGGAGGCGTCCCTGATTTCCCACATCGTACAGGAGGAGCATAACACGTGTCCGAGCTCTCCTGCCATGACTTAACCCTTAGATTAACTTAAATTGGCAACAACAATGCTAAAAGTTACTCACTGATGTAGAAGAGAAAAAAGAAAAACTCCTTACCAATCACCAGCCAATCACTTAGCCCCTTGGCTGTGACGTCACCTTTCTATTTTTTTCTACTTCTTTTTTTGCCTTCTCCCTGTAGCTGCACCAGCTGGGCCTTTTCTCGGCCTTTCCCCGATCCCGGACTCACGCCTTTCGCCGACGTAATGCCGTTGAATGTCAAGGGGCGGTCGTTGGACTCCCGCTTGTTGGAGATAATCATTGCTTGACACTTGTGTGGTGCGACTGTTACTTGCCATTTATTAGCCCAGGTCTTGCTGCATGTGGGCATGGACTGCTCCATTGTCTGAGGAATTGTGAATGGCACTGAATACTATGCAGTCATCAGTGAACATCCCCACTTCTGATCTTATGATGGAGGGAAGGACATTGATGAAGTAGTTGAAGATGGTTGGGCTTCGGACACTGCCCTGAGGAACTCCTGCAGTGATGTCCGGGGCTGTGATGATTGAACTCCCACCAGCCACACCCATCTTCCTTTGTGCTAGGTATGACTCCAGCCAATGGAGAGCTTGCCCCCTGATTACACTGACCAGTTTTACTCGGGCTCCTTGATGCCACTCTCAGTCAAATGCTGCCTTGATGTCAAGCACAGTCACTCTCACCTCAACTCTGGAATTCAGCTCTTTTGTCCAAGGCTGTAATGAGGTCTGGGGCCGAGTGGTCCTGGCGGAACCCAAACTGGGCTTCGGTAAGCAGGTTATTGGGGAGTAAGTGACGCTTGATAGCACTGTTGATGATATCTTCCATCACTTTGCTGATGATTGAAAGTAGACTGATGGGGCGGTAATTGGCTGGATTGGATTTGTCCTGCTTTTTGTGGACAGGACATACTTGGGCAATTTTCCACATTGCCGGATGTTGTAGCTGTACTGGAACAGCTTAGCTAAAAGCATGGCTAGTTCTGGAGCAGAAGTCTTCAGCATGACAGTGGGGATGTTATTGGGCCCATAGTCTTTGCTGTATCCAGTGTGCTCAGCCATTTCTTGATATCACATGGAGTGAACCGATTTGGCTGAAGACTGGCTTCTGTGATGGTAGAAACCTCAGGAGGAAGCCTATATGGATCATCCACTTGGCACTTCTGGCTGAAGATGGTTGTAAATGCTTCAGCATTGTCTTTTGCACTCAAGTGCTGGGCTCTGCCATCATTGATGATGGGGATATTCATGGAGCCTCCTCCTCCCGTTAGATGTTTAATGGTCCACCATCCATTCACGACTGGATGTGGCAGGACTACAGAGATTTAATCTAATCCGTTGGTTGTGGGATCGCTTAGCCTTGTCTGTAGATTGCTTCTTCCGCTTTTTAGCATGCATGTAGTCCTGTGTTGCAGCTTCCCCAGATTGACACCTCATTTTTAGTTATGTGTTGTGCTACTCCTGGCCTGCCCTTCTGAACTTTTCATTGAACCAGGGTTGGTCCCCTGGCTTGATGGTAATGGTAGAGTGAGGGATAGGCCGGGCCATGAGGTTACAGATTGTGGTGGAGTGCAATTCTGCTGCTGATGATAGCCCACAGCACCAATAGATGCCCGATTTTGAGCTGCTAGATCTGTTCTGAATCTATGCCATTTAGCACGGTGGTAGTGCCACACAACATGATGGAGGGTGTTCTCAGTGTGAAGACGGGACTTTATCTCCACAATGACTGTAGTGGTTGCTACTACCAAGAGGGAAGTGGAGCACTAAATCAACCGTAACCTAAGAAGAACATAAGAAATAGGAGCAGGAGTAGGCCATTTGGCCCCTCGAGCCTGCTCTGCCATTCAATAAGACCATGGCTGATCTGATCATGGACTCAGCTCCACTTCCCTGCCCGCTCCCCATAACCCTTTACTCTCTTATTGTTCAAAAATTGCCTTAAATATACTCAATGACCAGCCTCCACGGCTCTCTGGTGCAGGGAATTCCACAGATTTACAATTCTGTGAGAGAAGCAATTTCTCCTCATCTCAGATTTAAATGGGCGCCCCCTTATTCTAAGAGTATGGGCGAGATTTTACACTTTTTTGCTTATTGCCCCAAAATGGGCGTTATTTCCAGCGTGGGCGGTAAAAATGGGTTTTCAGATCGCCGGCTTCTCGCCCATTCTCAAAGCACCGAGTTTCCATTTTTGAAATTGGGCATTACTGCGAGCGATATGAAATGGGTGGTAGCATTAAACCTCGCTGATCTTCTGCCGTAAAGTGTCATCATCCTTAGCAATGGCATGGCAGCGCTCGATTCCCGTGATTCAGGAGGTCAAGGGTCATCATGCCATGCGCAGAAGAGGAGACAGAGAGAGAGGCAGGTGAGAGGGACTGAAGACGTGTGTGGGTGGGGTGTGGCTACTTTGGGAGGAAGGAGGGAGACTTTAGAGCTGTAGACCAAATAGGGAAACAAAAATTAGCTGTTACCTGCTACATGTTTGCCTGAATTTGGCCTACAATGGAGGGAGAGGAGGAGGCATCACAGCACGCTGTGCAGACTGACACTGGCGAGACCAGTGAGCTGACAGAGGAGCACCTTGGAGGACGCAAATGAGCGAGGAGGTTCTCCGACGAGGCAAATGCCTCCCTCTCCTGCAGGAGGTCGAGTCACGCTGGGGTGATTTGACACAGGGAGGGTGTGGGAATCCCACCCAAAAGGCCTACCAGAAGATATGGACCGAGATAGCAGAGGTGGTCTCGTCGGCGACCAACGAGGTGCGTGAGGGCAACCAATGCCACAAACGATGGAACAACCTTGTGGGATCCACAAGAGTAAGTATTACATTTATTTACATGTACATATGTATTTATATAATTTGATTTATAATAGACATGAGTGACTATCAGCAGATGTGAGGACTTGCACTTTTATCGGGAATGTTTTACTCAAAGCCTGCGGTCACGGTTCTTTTGGTAAAGAATAATAATTATCATAATAATCATGATTACATCTGTCAGTTATGTGTTGTATCAGTCTCTGTGACAGTACCTAGCAATGATATCATGCAATCATCTCATGCCATGTCGTCATGTCACCTTTTATAGAAGAAGCTATCGACGATGAGGTCCGTGCAGAGGCGAAAGGGTGGGGGGCTACCAATCCCCAGCGACATCACTGAGATAGAGGAGTGGGTGCTCGCACTCATGTGGAAGGACATCCGGAAAGCCATGGAAGCATCTGCAGACCCTGAAGTGATGCCACGTGTGTAAAGTTTACAACATTGCGTGATATAAAGTCAATAGATGCCACACCCACTCATATCCGAACAATCATATATGATAGAAGATTTATAAAATTGTCATAGAAATAATGATGGCTTAATGAAAATCATTGTAATGCAAATGTGTTGATGTTGTGAAATGTGATGCCTGTGATGATTTTGATAGTGTTGGTGCTTTTGTTGTGCATATGCTGTGTGTAGCGCTGGACTCACCTTGTCATCCTAGCACCCTCTTCTCCTCTAATAACCTCAATTGTATTTTGCAGCTCAACCAGCAGCATGGCCCCAGGCAAGATCACAGAGGCCAGAAGTTGGGGGCGCAGGGCCCTACTTTCCGGACGATCCTACATCTGGTGCTGAGGAGCTCCCATTCTCGCCTGTCAATCCGCTGGGTCTGTTCTCTACGGATGAGAGCATGGACTTCGAGGAACCTGCATCGACACACTCCAGATGCCATTCCATCTCAAGGCCATTGAGTGGTCCTCCGTTCATTTCCGCCTCCACTCTGGATGTACCTGCCCCAAGCTCCTTGCCAAAGGGCACCCCATTTGTCCCTAGGACGGCGCTGACCCTGCGAAGGCCTCGTGGACGTGGCAGGTCTGGTCACCGAGTGCCACATGACAGCGGAGAGATGGTACAGTTGTCCAGAAGGATTGTAGATATAGGTGACTAGCTCATCGAAGCATTGGGAGGCATATACCGACAGCTGGCCACCATGACTGAGTACATTCCATAGATGGCGGAGGCCCTGTATGCGATAGCCAGGAATACTGCTGGCACAGGCCTCCCCAGTGGTCCTCGAGCATGACACTGCACCCTTAGGTTCCGCACCACCACTGCGAATGACAGATGAGAGCAAGGACCAAGATCCTGCTTCTGCATCAGAGAATGTTGCCCCCTTAGCACGCCCCTGCTCCTATACCCTTTGCAACCAGCACCTCTGTCCCCATCCCCCCAATGAGGCCCCGCCTGAGGAGCTCCTCGGCCAGGCATCGTGGAGCGAGGAGGGGAAGGGGTAGAGGTGGGGAGAAGAAAGGGAGGGGGGAAGGAAAGTGAGGTGCATGTCCGCAGGTGATGGCTGTGTTATATCTCCATCTGGGTGTATGCAATTTGTTGCAATGTATGGGGGCTGGGGACCACCCTCCTGCTTTGCCTTTGTATTCTGTGTTGCTGGACATGTTGAACATTTCATTGATATCAATGGTGGAAAAAGTGGGGTGTGGGCAGGGGTTGGGTGTTTTTGCCTGTGATACTTATGATTTCAGACCAATGTTGGTATAACATTTTTTTTATTGAACATAACCTTGTTGCGCATTGTCTCAGATAGCTGGACCGTTACACACTGGTGATTCCTTAACATGAAAGGGTTAAATAAAACTTAATTTCAATCAATGTAAACTTTAACTGGCACCAAGGTGATGGGCACCATTGATGTCTGAGCTGCACACACACAGCAGTGAGTAAGCGTTGCCACTCACTGCAATGTTCTTTCAGGCAAATCGTTCAGATATCAGCTCCTCACGTAAGAGTCTTGCAGGTATGTAGCCACCACGGGCCCTTTTCTGTGGTCTGGAGGGGGTCGTAGGCATGGTTGCATAGCCAGCCTGATTGTCTGGCCTTAGGTCAGCATCCAGCCCCTCATCGTCCTCTTCCTCTCTCTCCTAAGGTGGAGCATCAGTCCCTTCTGGCAATTCTTGGCCCCTCCTGATAGTCAGATTGTGCAGCATGGAGAACACGGCCACAAATTTATTTACTTGCTCAGGGTTGTATTGTAGCTCCCCTCCCGAGTGCTCCAGAAATCTGAAGCACTGCTTAACCACAGTTATTGTTTACTGGACCACATTGCGTGTGTCTCTGTGGTTCTGGTTGTATCGCTTCTCGGCCTCGGTGTGGGTGTCACACAGGGGTTCATCAGCCAGGTGGCTAGGCCATATCTGTTGTCACCAAGCATCCAGCATTGTCCTTGTGGCTGACTCTTAAAGATGTCAGAAACAGTGCTCTCACGCAGGATGTGAGCCTCATCGAAGGTGCTCGGACATTTGGCATTCACTGCCATGATGATATGGTTGTGGTCGACAACTAGTTGAACCTTCAGGGAATTAAATCCTTTTCTGTTACGAAAAAGCTCCGAATCGTGGGAAGGTGGCCGCATGGTGATGTGAGCACACTGTATAGCTCCCTGAACCCTGGGGAACTTAGCAATGCAGTAGAATGCTCCAGCCCTGTCAGTCTGAGCCTCCGTGGTCATGGGGAAGCTGATAAAGTCCATCCTTCTTGCGTACAGGGCCTCCGTGACCTGTCTAATGCAGCGATGGGTTGCATGGTGAGACAGAGGGAAAATCTCGACTGCGGAGGCCCGAAAGGAACTGGATGCATAGAAAGACAGTGCCGTGGTGACGATGACCTCGACCGACACTGATGTCCTGATGGCAGGCTGCATATCTGGCCTGATGAGCTCACATATTTCATTGATCACCACCTTGTGGAAGCGCAGTCTCCGAAGGCAGATGTGGTCGGACACATCGAGGTAAGACCTCTTTTCTCTATAAGTGCGGGGTGTGTATGGTCTGGACCTCCTCCTCATTCTTGTACGTCTTACATTGGGCACATAATGATGTGCATCACACATTGAGCCATCTGCACTCTGCAGCATCTGCGTATTAATCGATGCAGGCTGAGAAATGGCTGGCCCCATTGCATTGAAAGTATAATAACGATTGATCAGAAGCAATAATTTCCTCACTAAAATACACCTACAGTAAACCCCAATAGTCCAGGGTCTGAAAATATGTCTGTTGAGATGTTCACTTCACCAGAGAAGAAGTCCAGAGTCAATGCAAACTTCCCCGAAGTTGAAGTAGCCTTTTGAATGAAGCGAACTGAGATTTAAAAAATGGCAGCCACACCGCTGGCTTTAGTTCAGAACAGTTCCACTTTTTCTGGGCGGTTTTTTGGGTGAGCGATGTTGTGGGTGATATGTGTACGAGGTGGTGAAAGTGACGGTGGCCGATCTCCTGGGCGTTAGTTTTGCCAAATGTGCTCTTTATGACAAAAAAAGTAGGCGGGTGGTATTATTGAATCTCGGCGTTGATTCCGTGTGGAACGTAACGCTGGGCGATATTATGGGCATTGATTTCATTCATTCTGATGATTCCGCCCAAAAAAAGTGAGGGTGCGATATTATTTTTTCCCGGCATTACGCACATGGGGAAAGTAACGCTTGGCAATAAGTTTTTGAAAAATTGCCAGTTTCCATTTTGTGCCTAAATGGGCGA
Organism: Pristiophorus japonicus; assembly: GCF_044704955.1. NCBI lineage: Eukaryota > Metazoa > Chordata > Chondrichthyes > Pristiophoridae > Pristiophorus > Pristiophorus japonicus. The sequence goes on along the minus strand of NC_091977.1, from coordinate 465,899,278 downwards.
TATATGGGCGTTATACATCATTTCAGTGGTAAAATGGACTTTAAGTGGACGTTAAGCGTGCAAAAAACATGGAAAATCTAGCCCTATGTCCCTTAGTTTTAGTTTACCGAATGAGTGGAAATATCCTCTCTGCATCCACCTTGTCTAGCACCCTCGTTATCTTATATGCTTTGATAAGATCACGTCTCATTCTTCTGAACTCCAAATATATAGTCTAACCTACTCAACCTATCCTCATAAGTCAACACCCTCATCTCCGGAATCGACCTAGTGAACCTTCTCTGAACAGCTTCCAATGCAAGTATATACTTACTTAAATACGGAGGCCAAAAATGTACGTAATACTCCAGGTGTGGCCTCACCAATACCCTGTACAGTTGTAGCAGGACTTCTCTGCTTTTATACTCCATCCCCTTTGCAATAACGGCCAACATTCCATTTGCCTTCCTGATTACTTGCTGTACCTGCATACTAACTTATGGGGCTAGAACCTGCACTTTTTTTGCATGCTTAACGGCCACTTAACTGCTGAAATTACGTATAACGCCCCAATATCGCCCATTTTGGCGCAAAAATGGAAACTGACGGGCTTTTTTAGGAGACTTATTGGCGAGCGTTACTTTCCCCATGTGCTTAACCGGGAAAAAAGATTACTGCCCGCCCACTTTTTTGGGGTGGAATCAGCAGAATGGGCGAAATCAACACCCATAATATCGGCCAGCATTACCTTCCACATGGAATTAATGCAGAGATTCAATATGAACGCCCGTCCACTGTTTTTTGTGGTAAAGAGCATATTTACCCAAACTAGCAGCCATGGAGATCGCCCATCGTCAATTTCAGCGTCTCGCACACAGATCGGCCAGAAGATCGCTCGCTCAAAAAAAACACCACAAAAAGTGGATCTAACCGAAACGAATGCCAGTGGTGTGGTTGGCATTTGTTAAATCCCACTCTTACATGAGGAACTGATATCTGAAAGATGTGATGGACACCATTGATGTCTGAGCTTCACACACACAGCCGTGTGTCAGCATTGTCACTCACATCAGCGCTCTTTCAGGTGCCAGTTAAAGTTTACATTGATTGATGTTAAGTTGTATTTAACCCTTTCATGGTAAGGAATCACCAGTGTGTAACGGTCGAGCTATCTGAGACAATGCGCAACAAGGTTATGTTCAATAACAAAAGTTTAATACCAACATTAGTCTGAAATCATAAGTGACACAGCCAATAACACACAACCCCCGCCCACTCCCCACTTTTTCCACCATTGACATAAATCACATGTTCAACATGTCCAGCAACACAGAATACAAAATCAAAGCAGGAGCGTGGTCCCCAGCCCCCATACATTACAACAAATTGCATACACCCAGATGGAGATATAACAGAGCCATCACCTGCGCAGATGCACCTCACTTTCCTTCCCCCCTCTCCTTTTCCCCATCTCGACCCCTTCCCCTCCTCGCTCCACTACGCCTAGCCGAGGAGCTCCTTAGGCAGTGCCTCATTGCGCGGGATGAAGGCAAATGCGGTTGTTGCACGGGTACGGTAGCGGGGGGTGCCGAGGGGGCAACATTCTCTGATGCAGAAGCAGGATCTTGGTCCTTGCTCTCATCTGTCGTTCGCAGTGGTGGTGCGGAACCTAGGGGTGGAGTGCCGCGCTCGGGGACCACTGGAGGCCTGTGGCAGCAATGTTTCTGGCTATCGCATCCAGGGAATCCGCCATGCGTGGAATGTACTTGGTCATGGTGGCTAGCTGTCGGGATGTGCCCCCCAATGCTTCGGTGAGCTGGTCACCAATGTCTACAGACCTCTTGGACAACTGTACCATCTCTCCGCTGTCATGTCGCGCTCGTGTAACAGACCTGCCATGTCCATGAGGCCTCCGTGGGGTCGGCACCGTCCTAGGGACAAATGGGGTGCCCTCTGGCGAGGTGCTTGGGGCCGATACCTCCAGAGTGGAGGCAGGAATGACCGGAGGACCACTAGATGGCCTTGGGGTGGAATGGCTTCTGGAGCGTGGCGATGCAGATTCTTCGAAGTCCGTGCTCTCATCTGTCGAGAACAGATCCAGCGGACTGACGGGCGAGAATCGGAGCTCCTCAGCATCAGATGTAGGATCGTCTGCCGAATTTTCCCCGCGCCCCCATCTTCTCGCATCTGTGGTCTTGCCTGGGGCCGCACTGCTGGCTGAGCAGCAAAACACAAATGAGGTTATTAGAGGAGAAGGGGGTGCTAGAATGACAAGGTGAGTCCAGCGCTACACACAGCATACGCACGACAAAAGCACCACCGCTATCAAAATCATCACAGACATCACATTTCATGACCATCAACACATTGTGCATTGCAATGACTTTCATTAGGCCAGCATTATTTCTATGACACTTTTTGTCATGTATCCTACATGGTTACTGCTTGCATTATTATAAGGTGTGCCACCAGGGGGCACCTCAGTGGGAGACTTGTAGGTTACCTGTGCAGGTGTGCCAGGTCTAGTATTAAAGGCAGGCCACCAGGTGTGATCCTCACTCTGGAGTTATCAATAAAGGACCAGGTCACTACAGTTCAAGTACAACACATTGCCTTGTGGAGTCATTATCAGAACATCTAAAGACATAACAATTGGCGACGAGATTACGGACCTTCACGCGAAAATGGCTACCCTTGGTACGTTGCAGCAGTTTGCCGATGGTGATGATTGGGATGCCTTTGTGGAGAGGCTCGACTATTTCTTCACAGCAAATGACCTGGCAGGTGACAATCCGGCTACACTGGCAGAGCTATCCTGGTAACCAGCTGTGGGCCCACTGTCTATGGCCTCGTCAGGGATTTGCTGGCACCAGTAAAGATAACGACCAAGACGTATGAGCAGCTTGTAACGCTGATCCAAGAACAACTCAAGCCGAAAGAGAGTATCCTCACAGCCAGACACCGGTTTTACACCCACCAACAGCCCGAAGGCCAAGAAATCGCAAAATATGCTGCAGACCTCAGGAGGTTGGCGGCACCGTGTGATTTTGGCAACCACCTCATCGAAGCGCTGCGGGATACCTTTGTCATTGGAATCAGCCATGAGGGCCTTCTTCATAAGCTACTGTCTGCGGATACCACAGTCACACTACAGAAGGCCATCTCCGTGAGCCAGGCATTCATGATCTCGACCTGCGGCTCTAGGCAGATGACTCATCTTCAGGACTCAAACCCTGCAATTACTGTGCAAAGAGTGGCGCCTTTTAGAGGCTGGACTGTAGAACGTGAACCTTCTCAGGGAAGAGAGAACAGGCCCCCCGAGTCCCTTAACTCAGAGTCCGGTGATGGGGGCTAACCGAGTAGCTCCATGCTGGTGTTGCGGAGGGAATCAGCAATTGAACATCCCTGTCTGGAGTAAAAATAAAACTGGGAAGGTGGCTCAACCGTGGCTAACAAGGGATATTAAGGATAGTATTAAATCCAAGGAAGAGGCATATAAATTGGTCAGAAAAAGCAGCAAACCTGAGAACTGGGAGAAATTTAGAATTCAGCAGAGGAGGACAAAAGGTTTAATTAAGAGGGGGGAAATAGAGTAAGAAAAGAAGATGCCGGGAACATAAAAACTGACTGCAAAAGCTTCTATAGATAAGCGAAGAGAAAAAGATTAGTGAAGACAAACATAGGTCCCTTGCAGTCGGATTCAGGTGAATTTATAATGGGGAACAAAGAAATGGCAGACCAATTGAATAAATACTTTGGTTCTGTCTTCACGAAGGAAGACACAAATAACCTTCTGGAAGTACTAGGGGACCGAGGGTCTAGTGAGAAGGAGGACTTAAGGATATCCTTATTAGGAAGGAAATTGTGTTAGGGAAATTGATGGGATGAAGGCCGATAAATCCCCAGGGCCTGATAGTCTGCATCCCAGAGTACTTAAGAAAGTGGCCCTAGAAATAGTAGATGCATTGGTGATCATTTTCCAACAGTCTATCGACACTGGATCAGTTCCTATGGACTGGAGGGTTGCTAATGTATCACCACTTTTTAATAAAGGAGGGAGAGAAAATGGATAATTATAGATTGGTTAGCCTGACATCAGTTGTGGGGAAAATGTTGGAATCAATTATTAAGGATGAAATAGCAGCGCATTTGGAGAGCAGTGACAGGATCGGTCCAAGTCAGCATGGATTTATGAAGGGGAAATCATGCTTGACAAATCTGGAATTTTTGAGGATGTAACTAGTAGAGTGGACAAGCGAGAACCAGTGGATGTGGTGTATTTGGACTTTCAAAAGGCTTTTGACGACGTCCCACAAAAGAGATTAGTGTGCAAAATTAAAGCACATGGTATTGGGGGTAATATACTGACGTGGATAGAGAACGTCGGCAGGAAGCAGAGAGTCGGGATAAACGGGTCCTTTTCAGAATGGCAGGCAGTGACGAGTGGAGTGCTGCAGGGCTCAGTGCTGGGACCCCAGCTCTTTACAATATACATCAATGATTTAGATGAAGGAATTGAGTGTAATTTCTCCAAGTTTGCAGATGAGACTAAACTGGGTGGTGGTGTGAGCTGTGAGGAGGATGCTAAGAGGCTGCAGGGTGACTTGGACAGGTTAGGTGAGTGGGCAAATGCATGGCAGATGCAGTATAATGTGGATAATTGTGAGGTTATCCACTTTGGGGGCAAAAATGCGAAAACAGATTATTATCTGAATGGCGGCAGATTAGGGAAAGGGGAGGTGCAACGAAACCTGGGTGTCATGGTACATCAGTCATTGAAAGTTGGCATGCAGGTACAGCAGGCGGTAAAGAAGGCAAATGGTATGTTGGCCTTCATAGCGAGGAGATTTGAGTATAGGAGCAGGGAGGTCTTACTGCAGTTGTACAGGGCCTTGCTGAGACCTCACCTGGAATACTGTGTTCAGTTTTGGTCTCCTAATCTGAGGAAGGACATTCTTGCTATTGAGGGAGTGCAGCGAAGTTTCACCAGACTGATTCCCGGGATGGCTGGACTGACATATGAGGAGAGATTGGATCTACTGGGCCTTTATACACTGGAGTTTAGCAGGATGAGAGGGGATCTCATAGAAACATACACGATTCTGACGGGACTGGACAAGTTAGATGCAGGTAGAATGTTCGCGATGTTGGGGAAGTCCAGAACCAGGGGACACAGTCTTAGGATAAGGGGTAGGCCATTTAGGACTGAGATGAGGAGAAACTTCTTCACTCAGAGAGTTGCTAACCTGTGGAATTCTCTGCCGCAGAGAGTTGTTGATGTCAGTTTATTGGATATATTCAAGAGGGAGTTAGATATGGCCCATACGGCTAAAGGAATCAAGGGATATGGAGAGAAAGCAGGAAAGGGGTACTGAGGGAATGATCAGCCATGATCTTATTGAATGGTGGTGCAGGCTCTAAGGTCCGAATGGCCTCCTCCTGCACCTATTTTCTATGTTCCTATGTTTCTAATCACAGGGCTCACCAGTGCCGCTTTAAAGACTATGTGTGTAAAGGCTGCAGCACAAAGGGCCACCTCCAACAAATGTGTAAAAGAAATATGACTCACTGTGTTGATGAAGAGTCTGAAGATGGCCATGAATCTAGCGCGGATTATGAAATAATAGGCAGAGAGGCAGCTCAGCCCTACGATGAGGTATACAGCATGTTTATCTACACCACCAAGTGTTCCCCGTTGAGGATGGAAGTCGAGATAGAAGGCGTTCCAGTCTTCATGGAAGTGGACACGGGGGCGAGCCAATCAGTAATGAATCAAGAAGCCTTTGAGAGGCTATGGGACAATCAAGCTGAACGACCCAAGATGGTCCCGGTTCAGCAAAGCTGTGCACCTACAACGATGAACTTATCCCAGTCGTTGGTAGTGCAGATGTAAAGGTACTCCATGATAGCGCAGTGTATAGGTTACCTCTGTGGATTGATGCAGGTGATGGACCAAAGTTACTCGGAAGAAGGTGGATGGAGAAGATCCATTGGAGTTGGGAAGATTTCATCTCTCCAGCGATCGACATCCTCCACGCTCAGAGGCAAAGCAAGCACTCACCTGAGGTTGGATCCGGCACCAGAGAGCAGACCAGCACAGCACCCGAGGCACAGATCGCTCAGCACGACTGTGTGGAGATGATCCAGCTGAGATGAGCCAAACGCACCTTCCAGGCTCCAGTGGCACGATTCCGGAGGAAGAAAATCGGATCCAAAGGCGATTTCCCAGCCTCGGTGGCAGAACCCGGGGAGAAGAGGAGCACCGCAGTCGACATCGTGGATGGTGGAAAGATGGCGCCCAAACCGTGGGGTGATGCGCTGAAGAAAAAGATGGTGGCGGCTAGACCACGAGGTGCAGCGCTGATGGAGCAACACGTGGCACCAAGCGAAGAAGAGGATTCGGGTAAAGATAGAAAGGCTCTCTTAAAGGAGGCCTGCAACTTACCACACTGAAAGGCACAGTTCCATACTCTCAATCAATGGAAGAGCACCCGTGAGTTAGATGTAAAATGTGCAATTCATGATCAGAGTTGTGTACATGCAATAAGCAAAAAAAAGTCTCAATGTAGTAGCAACTGTGAATTAGATGTAAAATGTGTAATTAATGATCAGAGCTGTGTACATGCAATAAGCAAAGTGTAAAGTCCTGTCCCCTCAGTACAGATTCACACGAGGCATGCAGTGAAGTCAAAGTCACTCTGGACCCGCACCTTTATTTTGCAGCTCTGGAATGCTGCACTTGCCTGAGACCTGTTCTAATATACCTGTCTCTTGCAACTGCACTCCTGGTGGTAAGGTATGCTGGTGGTTACAGGTCATATCTTATTACAGTCATGTATAGCATGTTAGGATACAGTTATATATATAATAATGTAAGATACATGACATCACCCTCCCCCAAGGTCTTATTGTCTTTATAGGTTCAGTCTCTCAGGTGGTCTACGCTCTCGCGTGGAGCGTCTGAGTTGTGGTTCAGTTGTTTGCCTTGGTGTCTGTTTTTCTTTAGGTGTGGTTGCTGGTATCTCGCCTGGGCTGTCTGTTTCGATTGATGTGATTGTTGTTGACTCGCCTTGGCTGTCTGTTGGGATTGTCCTTTCCTCAGGTTGTTCCCTCTGTCTGTCCACCAGGTGTGGTGCGAGTTCCACATTGTAGTCTGCCTCTGGTTCCACAGTGTTGTTGGTAAATCTGCTTTTGACTTGGTCTACATGCCTCCGACAGGTTTTGCCATTGTCCATTTGTACTACCAGTAGCCTGTTTCCTTACTTGCCCGTTACTGTCCCTTTTGGGACCCCTGCCATAGTTTAGTACAAACACTTTATCCCCTATCTCATTCTATCTCCCCCTCGAATTTCTGTCATGGTACTCAGTCAGCTTACGGCGCTTTGCCTCAACGATTTTGTGCATGTCTGGGAGGATTAATGAGAGCCTTGTTTTTAAAGTCCTTTTCATCAACAGTTGCGCGGGGGGGATCCCAGTCAGTGAGTGCGGACGAGATCTGTATGCCAGTAGCAGTCGCGACAGGCGACCCTGCAGCGTAGGACCTTGGATTTTAAGCATGCCTTGTTTAATGATTTGCACTGCTCTCTCCGCCTGGCCATTGGAGGCCGGTTTGAACGGTGCCGTTTTGACGTGATTTATGCCGTGGTTAATTATAAAGTCTTGGAATTCTGCGCTGGTGAATCATGGACCATTGTCACTGACCAATATGTCAGGGCGTTGCAAACATGGTTGTGAGGCTCTCCACAGTGGTGGAGATTGTGCTCGAGTTTAAAATGGTGCATTCGATCCACTTTGAAAATGCATCTACAACTACGAGGAACATTTTGCCCATGAATGGGCCCGCAAAGTCTACGTGCACCCGCGACCACGGTTTGGTAGGCCAGTGCCAGGGGCTCAGGGGAGCCTCCCTGGGGGCATTGCTGAGTTGGGCACAAATGGTGCACCTTCGGACGCAGAGCTCCAAGTCCACGTCAATACCAGGCCACCAGACGTGGGATCTGGCTATGGCCTTCATGAGAATGATCCCCGGGTGCTCGCGGTGGAGCTCCCGGACAAATGTCTCTCTGCCTCGCAGAGGCATGACTACTCAGCTGCCCCACATCAGGCAGTCTGCTTGTAGTGATAGCTCATGCATGCGCCTGTGAAAGGGTTTTAATTCCTCGGGGCAGGCATCGCGAGCCTCTGCCCAGTCACCGGTCAGGACACATCTTTTTACTAAGGATAACGTGGGGTCACTGGCCGTCCAGGCTCTGATTTGGCGAGCCGTCATGGGCGAACCTGTGGACTCAAAGGCATTTTTTTGCCTTGACTATCTCACAGTCCTGTTCGTCAGACCCTTCCGTGGTCGCAAGGGTTAGCCTGCTGAGCGCGTCGGCACAGTTGTCTGTGCCTAGTCTGTGCCTTATGGTATAGTCGTAGGACTCCAGCATGAGTGCCGTTGAATTCGTGCTGAAGCATTGGCATTTATTGCCTGGCTCTCGGATAGGAGGGACATGAGGGGCTTGTGGTCAGTTTCTAACGCGAACTTGGCCCCGAAAAGTATTGGTGCATCTTTTTGACACCGTACATGCACGCGAGCGCCTCCTTCTCTACCATTCCATACCTGCGCTCCGCCCGCGAAAGTGACCTGGAGACATAAGCTATGGGTTGTAATTTGCCCGCACTATTGACATGTTGCAAAACGCACCCAACCCCATACGCTGACGCATCACATGTGAGAACTAGCTTTTTATCTGGGTCAAAGAAAGTCAAAACACTGTTGGAACACAGAAGGTTGCGTGCCTTGTTGATGGCACGTTCCTGGGCGACCCCCAAAACCAATCACACCCCTTCCTGAGTAGCACGTGGAGAGGCTCCAGCAGCGTGCTTAAGTTCTGCATAAAGTTCCCAAAGTAATTGAGTAGCCCGAGAAAGGCGCGCAGTTCTGAGACATTCCGGGGCCTGGGTGCCAGGCGAATTGCTTCTGTTTTGGACTCTGTTGGGCGGATTCCATCAGCGGCAATCCTTCTGCCCAAAAATTCAACCTCGGGTGCGAGAAACAGGCACTTGGATTTCTTAATTCGTAGGCCTACTCGATCCAACCGCTTTAGTACTTCCTCCAAATTACGGAGATGGGAGTCGGTATCCCTGCCCATGATAAGTATGTCGTCTTGAAATACAACCGTCCCCGGGATGGACTTGAGCAGACTCTCCATGTTGCGCTGGAATATGGCAGCTGCCGACCTGATGCCGAATGGGCATCGATTGTACATGAAAAGTCCTCGATGTGTGTTGATGGTGGTGAGTAGCTTGGATTCCTCGGTCAATTCTTGCGTCATATACGCAGATGTGAGGTCTAATTTTGAGAAAAGTTTACCTCCAGCCAATGTGGCAAATAAGTCCTCCGCTCTGGGCAGCGGGTACTGGTCCTGTCGGGAGACTCTGTTTATGGTAGATTTGTAGTCCCCACAGAATCGTACGGATCCATCAGGTGATATAATGCCTCCCGCAGAAGCCTGTCTAGTTCGTGTTCAATCTTTTCCCTCATCACATCAGGTACAGCTCTGGCCTTGTGATGGACTGGTCTAGCATCCTGTGTGATGTAGATTTTGACTTTGGCCCCTTTGAAAGTGCCCACACATGGCTGAAAGAGATGTTCAAATTGCTTTATAACTGTTGAGCAGGAGGTCCATTCCTCTAATGACATGGCATGAACATCATCCCATTTCCAGTTTAGTTTTGCCAGCCAGCTTCTCCCCAGCAGTGCTGCCATTGATCGTGTTGACCCGCTGTACATCGGTGTCCCGGGTACTGTCCCCACCATCTTCTGGTCCACTTTCCGACCCATCCGATTCGTATACCAGCCGAGCTGCCGTTTTTTTTGCACATGCGGGCCAAATGCCCCGTATATTCACAATTTCTGCAAACAGCCTGCTGAAATCGACATCCCCTTGACGAGTGCCCACCCCAACACCTCCAGCACAGACCTGTTCCATTGTTCAAAGTGTTCCCAAAGAATGAGCTGCGTCTGGCTGATCTCTCTTGAGCTTCTCTCAGTTTGTATTTGATTGCTCGCATTGTGGGTTGATGAGGTGTGAACGGCCGTTCCTGTGGCCCTTGATGGCTTCTGCCTGCTGTCGAGAGCCTGTTCTCCTGGTTTTGTCTGTGTGTGGGGATAGCAGCTTGTTTAGTGCTGTGAACTTCTCGTTCCAATATTTCGTTAGTTGTTATACCTGCATTGTAAATCAACCTGGTTTCTTCTTCCCCTACCAAGAATGTCTGTGCAACCAGTGCTGCTGCCTCTAAGGTCAGGTTCTTGGTCTCAATGAACTTTCGGAATGTGCCTGCATGGTCTATTCCTTCAATGAAAAAGTCTCTCAGCATTTCTCTCCTCAGTTCATCGGAGAACTCACAAAAACTAGCCAACCTCCGAAGTTCCGCCACAAAGTCGGGTATGCTCTGGCCCACACAGCGTCTGTAGTTGTAGAACCTGTGTCTGGCCATGTGTAGGCTGCTCGCTGGCTTCAGGTGGTCTCTTACCAGTGTGCTCAATTCTTCAAACGACTTGCTTGCTGGTTTCTCGGGTGCCAACAGATCCTTCATTAAAGTGTATGTTTTCGAGCCACAGCTGGTCAAGAGATGGGCTCTTCTCTTGTCTACCTTATCGTCGCCTAACCAGTCTTTGGTTACAAAGCTTTGCTGGAGCCTTTCTATAAAGTCCTCCCAATTGTCTCCTGCATTGTACTTTTCATCTGATCCGTTGTTCGCCATTCTGTGGATTCTGTAATCCCATAACTTGTCGCCACTGTAAAGTCCTGTCCCCTCAGTACAGATTTACACGAGGCATGTAATGAAGTCAAGGTCACTCTGGACCTGCGCCTTTATTTCACAGCTCTCGAATGCTGCACTTGCCTGAGACCTGTCCTTATATACCTGTCTCTTGCAAGTGCACCCCTGGTGGTAAGGTATGCTGGTGGTTACAGGTCATATTTTATTACAGTCATGTATAGCATGTTAGGATACAGTTATATATATAATAATGTAAGATACATGACACAAAGAAAAGTCATGCGATCACGATCGGAGCTACAGGTTATTCACTATGAATAATGAAACGTTGTGCGATGTAGAATTTCAACTGCATACAGTCAATGCAGCGGGCGGACACCCATCTGGAGCACACAGGTCCAGCAAGCTACCCAATGTAGTAGCCTGCGTCCCTGGGACCAGAGTTATGCGCCATCGAGTATGGCCACAAGCAGCCAATACATACAAACCGCAGAGCAAGCGATCTCAGGAGGGCAACGGCACCGGTATCGATACCCTGCCTCTGATCAGCTCCACCTCTCTGGCACCCGATGGCCCCAAACGCTGCGAGCCTGAAAGAGCAAACCACGCTAAGGCGCAGCCCCAAGACCCTATCGCCACCAAGGCTACACCCGGGAATGAAGGGTCACCCACAACGGTTCTCCCAAATGGGACCAGGACCAGACACAATCCCAAACCAAATAACGCCCAGGTAAGCGAGTCAGCAGTTCCCTGTGCAATGCCAGACAATTGCTCCTCAGGAAGTAGCAGTGACCCGGAGCGCAAGGAAAGGCTTGGGAGGTCAGAAGCATCTGTGAACCTGTCCGACGCTAGGAGCAACGGCAAAGACCCCAAGAGCAGGCAACTTGAGTCAACTGGGTTCACACTGCCAGCACTAGACACCGCGCCGCCACCAGACTACCTGGACACCATCCAGCAGTTCTGGTACTAGTTTTTCCTCACATACCAGTACTGATTCCAAGTATATATCAGTATGTACCTCACCAGTCAAATGTACTTGTCTCACAACTGTACCACAAATGTAATGATGTAAATGCACTTTTTTTTTCTGGACTTGAATGTATATGAATGTAATAAGCCACCAGCATAATCTATATGTGGGAGGGAGAGAATGGAGTGGTCATGGATGCACAAACAGAACCACCAGCACCTCCACTGCCAATGAAACACCACCTACTCACCCAAGATGAAAATGATCCTCCAAGGGTCAACCAGATAGAGCTAAGCCCAGAGCACAGTCAATGCATGAAGGCAATTTGCAATAAAGGCTTGGGGGTGAGTGATGTCATGTATCCTACATGGTTACTGCTTGTACTATTACAAGGTGTGCCACCAGGGGGCACCTCAGTGGGAGACTTGTAGGTTACCTGTTCAGGTGTGCCTGGCCTAGTATAAAAGGCAGGCCACCAAGTGTGATCCTCACTCTGGAGTTATCAATAAAAGACTAAGGTCACTACAGTTCAAGTACAACACATTGCCTCGTGGAGTCGTTATCAGAGCATCTAAAGACATAACACTTTTAGAAATTGTGGTGTCCTTACACCTTACTATAGAATCACACGAGGCATGCAATGCAGATAAGGTCACTACGTGACCTGAACCTTTATTCTCAGGACCAAGAAGTGCTAACCCTGCATGGGACCTCCCTTTATATACCTGGATGACCAGGTGAGGATTGTCTCCCACAAGTTCACCTCCTGTGGTCAAGGTGTGCATTTCTTAGGTGTATACAGTGTACAGTGTTGTTACATAAAGGTTACAGTTATGTGAAGGTTACAAACATGACACCACCTCCCCCCAACGTCTTTGGGTTAAAGATTGAGTCTTTCAGGCGGTCGACGCTCTCTCGTGGAGCGCCGCAGTTGGGGCTCTGGTGGTTGAGCCTTGGCATGCATTTGCGGCATATCTGCCCATTGTTAAGTCTGACCACTATGACCCTATTCCCCTCTTTGCCAATTAAAGTACCCTCAAGCCTTCCTTTCTGGGGCAATGACTACCCAGCTGCCCCATAGCCGGCAGTCAGCTTGGATGGAGAGCTCGTCCATCCGTCTGTGAAACGGTCTGACCTCCTCGGGGCACGTTCCGTGTTCGGGCGCCCAATCCCCAGTCAGGACACATTTCTTTATCAGGGATAAGAGGGGATCTCTGTTGGTCCAGATTTTGATCTGGCGGGCTGTGATGGAGGAGCCTGCGGTGTCGAAAGCCTCAACGGCCATGACCATCTCTGCGCTTTGCTCCGACGCCCCCTCGGTGGTCGCCAGTGGGAGTTTGCTGAGCGTGTCAGTGCAATTTTCGGTTCCTGGCCGGTGCCGTATGGTTTAGTCATACGCAGCCAGCGTGAGGGCCCACCGCTGTATGCGAGCTGACGCATTGGCATTGACAGCCTTGCTGTCGGACAACCGAATTTGTTAACGGCTGTGGTCCGTTTCAAACTCGATCTTCTGCCGAAAAGGTACTGGTGCATCTTTTTCACCCCGTATAAACATGCGAGTGCTTCCTTTTCAACCATCCCATATCCCCGTTCTGCCTGGGAGAGTGACCTGGAGGCATAAGCCACAGGTTGGAGTTGATCCTCATCATTACTCTGCTGCAACATGCACCCAACCCCATAGGATGAGGAATCACACGTTAAAAACAGTTTCTTACAGGGGTTGTACAAGGTCAACAGCTTGTTAGAACAAAGAAGGTTCCGTGCCCGATTGAAAGCCCGTTCTTGACAGTCCCCCCAAAACCATTCACAACCCTTATGCAGGAGCACGTGTAGCAGCTCCAACAATGTGCTTAGGTTCGGCAGAAAGTTCTCGAAGTAGTTCAAGAGTCCCAGGAATGACCGCAACTCTGATGTGTTGCCGGGCCTGGGCACACAACGGATCGCCTCCGTTTTGGATTCGGTAGGCTGGATCCCGTCTGCGGCAACCCTCCTGCCCAAAACTCGACCTCTGGGGCCAAAAACACACACTTGGACTTCTTTAGTCGCAAGCCGACACGGTCCAGTCGGCGTAGCACCTCCTCCAGGTTGTGGAGGTGTTCCTCGGTGTCTCAACCCGTGATAAGGATGTCATCTTGGAATACGATTGTTCCAGGAATGGATTTTAGCAAGCTTTCCATGTTCCTCTGGAAGATAGCGGCCGCTGAACGAATGCCAAATGGACACCTGTTGTAAACAAATAGCCCCTTGTGCGTAGTGATGGTGGTTAGTAGCTTGGATTCTTCAGCCAGTTCCTGAGTCATGTAGGCCGAAGTGAGGTCCAACTTGGTGAACAACTTGCCACCTGCCAGCATGGCAAAAAGATCCTCCGCTCTCGGAAGCGGGTATTAGTCCTGTAGTGACACTCGGTTGATGGTGGCCTTGTAGTCGCCACAAATCCTAACCGATCCATCCGCTTTAAGGACAGGAACGATTGGGCTTGCCCAGTCACTGAATTCAACAGGCGAAACTATGCCCTCTCTTAGCAGCCTGTCCAACTCACTCTCAATTCTCTCACGCATCACATACAGCACGGCTCTGGCTTTGTTGTGCACTGATCTGGCGTGCGAGGTGGTGTGTACCACTACTTTGGTGCCCTTAAAAGTCCCGACACCTGGTTGAAAAAGTGACTCGAATTTCTGTAGGACCTGTGAGCATGAACTTCGCTCCACAGATGAAATGGCGTGCACATCCCCCCATTTCCAGTTCATCTCGGCTAACCAGCTCCTCCCCAAGAGCGTGGGACCATTCCCTGGGACAATCCAGAGTGGCAGCCAGTTCTCCGATCCATTGTGTGTGAACACCAAGTTTGCACTGCCTAGCACTGGGATGATCTTTCTGGTATACATCCGTAACTGCGTGTCAATGCGTTCCAGTTTGGGCCTGTTAGCTTTGAGTGGCCATAGTTTTTCAATTTGTTGGGCACTCATAAGTGACTGGCTGGCTCTTGTGTCCAGCTCCATATGTACCGGGATGCCATTTAGAAACATAGAAACATAGAAAATAGGTGCAGGAGTAGGCCATTTGGCCCTTCAAGCCTGCACCGCCATTCAATGAGTTCATGGCTGACCATGCAACTTCAGTACCCCATTCCTGCTTTCTCACCATACCCCTTGATCCCCCTAGTCGTAAGGACTACATCTAACTCCTTTTTGAATATATTTAATAGTACTTTCATCATCATGGGTGGCGTTTTGGTATACGAGCTGTGGATGTCTGCCACATGAACCTGCTGGACTTCCATAGCTTTGCCCCAAGCATCAACCTGCCTTGCAGACCCCTCGTCTGGTTCCTCTGCCTAGTAAACTAGCCTCGCTATGAGATTTCTGCACATTCTGGCCAAATGTCCACTGAAGTTACAGTTTCTACAGATAAATTGTTGAAACCTACAGGTTTTCGCAGCATGTCTGCCACTGCACCTCCAGCATGAACTGAGATTGTTGTGAACAAAGGAACTGTTTCCAGGCATTCCTCTCTGATTGTCTCTTTGATTATTCCTGAGCACCCTGTTGGTGAGTGTCAATGGTCCCATCCCAGGACGCATTGTCCCTTGTGATGGCGTGAATTGCCGATCCCCTGCCATTGTCTCTGTTGCTGGCCCACCCTAGAGTCTGTTACTGCCTGGGTGGTGTCGAATTGCCCCTGCCTGTCTGCGGGGTTCTGAGTCGTGTTTACAATGTTAACTCCCTGGTCCATCGTCACGTTGGAACCAGGGCTGCGCCCGTAAATTATCTTGGTTTCCTCTTCCCCTGCCATGAATTCTGAGCTATCAACGCTGCCCTTTCCAAAGTCAAGTCCTTGGTCTCAATAAGCTTCCTGAAAATCCCGGCATGACCAATGCCCTCAAAGAAGAAATCCCTTAACATCTCCCCCCTGCAGGCGTCTGTGAACTTACAGAGGCTGGCCAAACGCCGAAGGTCCGCAACGAAATCTGATTTGCTTTGTCCCTCCCGACGCCGGTGTGTATAGAACCAGTGCCGGGCCATGTGTATACTGCTCGCTGGTTTGAGATGCTCACCGATCAGTGTGCTGAGCTCGTCAAAGGACTTGTCTGCCGGCTTCTCGGGTGCGAGTAGGTCTTCCATCAGCGCATACGTCTTGGATCCACAGCTGGTCAGTAGATGCGCCCTCCACTTGTCAGCCGCTTCCTCTCCCAGCCAGTCCTTTGTGACAAAGCTCTGCTTGAGCCTCTCAACGTAATCGTCCTAGTCCTCACCAACACAGTACCGTTCCTCTGTGCTACCGGTGGCCATCCTTGTGGGTCGTTGATTCCCGTTTCTTGGCGCCAAACGTGGTGTCCTTACACCTTAATATAGAATCACACGAGGCATGTACTGCAGACAAGGTCACTACGTGACCTGAACCTTTATTCCCAGGACCAAGAAGTGATGACCCTGCGTGGGACCTCCCTTTATATACCTGGATGACCAGGTGAGGAGTGTCTCCCACAAGTTCACCCCCTGTGGTCAAGGTATGCATTTCTCAGGTGTATACAGTGTACAGTGTTGTTACATAAAGGTTACAGTTATACAGTTATGTGAAGGTTACAAACATGACAGAAATCATCTATCATATATGATTGTTCGGATATGAGTGGGTGTGGCATCTATAGACTTTACATGATGCAATGGTGTAAGCTTTACTCACGTGGCATCACTTCAGGGTCTGCAGATGCATCCGTGACTGTCCAGGGGTGCTTCTCCATGAGTGCGAGCACTCGCTCCTCCATCTCAGTGATGTCGCTGGGAACTGGTGGCCCCCCACCTGTTCGCCTCGTCGATAGCTTCTTCTGTAAAAGGTGACAGGACGACATGGCATGAGATGATTGCGTGATATCATTGCTAAGCACTGTCACAGAGACTGATACAATACATAACCGACAGATGTAATCATGATTATTATGATTATTATCATTCTTTACCTAAAGACGTACACCATGACCGCAGGCTTTGAGTAAAACATTCCCGCGAAAAGTGCAATACCTCACATCTGCTGATAGTCACTCATGACTGTTACAAATCAAATTATATAAATACATAAGTACATGTAAATCAACGTAATACTTGCTCTTGGGGATCCCACAAGGTCATTCCATCATTTGCGGCATTGGTTGCCCTTACGCATCTCGTTGGTCGCCGATGAGACCACCTCTGCTATCTCGGTCCATATCCTCTGATAGGCCTTTGGGGTGGGCTTCCCATGCCCTCCCTGTGTCAAATTACCCTAGTGTGACTCGACCTCCTGCAGGAGGGAGGCATTTGCCTCGCCTGAGAACCTCCTGGCTCTATTGTGGCTTGCAGTGTGCTCCTCTCCCACCTCACTGCTCTCTCCAGCTTTGGTCTCCACAACGTGCTGTGATACCTCCTCCTCTCTCTCCATTAGAGGGCAAATTTGGTCAAATATGTGGCTGGTAACAGCTAATTTTTGTTTGCCTACTTGCTGTATAGCTCAAAAGTCTCCCTCCTTCCTCCCAAAGCAGCCACACCACACCCAGCCACACCTTCAGTCCCTCTGATCTCCCCCTCTCTCTTTCTCCTCTTCTGCACATGTCTTGGTGACCCTTGACCTCCAGAATTGCGGAAATCGAGCATTGCCATGCCATTGCTAAGGACGGCCACACTTTACGGCAGAAGGCCAAAAAAATTTAACGCTACCACCCATTTGATAACGCTCGTGGTAACGCCCATTTAAAAAAATGTAAACTAGGTGTTTTGAGAATGGACGAGAAGCTGGTGATCTGAAAACCCTTTTTTAACACACACGCCGGAAATAACACCTATTTTTGGGCGATAAGCACAAAAGTGGAGGTTAAAGCCCTTGGTGTTTCATGCACAAGGACCCCCAGGTCTCTCTGTACTGCAGCACTTTACAATTCTTCACCATTTAAATTATAAGTTGCTTTTCAATTAATTCTGCCAAAGTTGATAGCCTCACATTTTCCCACATTATACTCCATCTGCCAAATTTTTGCCCACTCACTTAGCCTGTCTATATCCCTTTGCAGATTTTGTATGTCCTCCTCACAATTTGCTTTCCCATCCATATTTGTATCATCAGCAAACTTGGCTACATTACACTCGGTCCCTTCATCCAAGTCATTAATATAGATTGTAAATAGTTGAGGACCCAGCAACGATCCCTGTGGCACCACACTAGTCACTGTTTGCCACAGGAAAATTACCCATTTATCCCGACTCTCTGTTTTCAGTTCATGCTAATATATTACCCCCTACCATGTATGCAAACTCTTTGTATTCATCATGTAACTATGTACGATGTACCATCTGGAGGCCCAGGGCTTTCCTGCCCTGGTGTGGAGGGGCATATAAAAGGCAGCCAGCTATGCTGCCTCTTACTTTGCAGTCGTATTAAATGGACTGAAGTCACACAGCTCTTACTCACAGTACAAGGCCTCGTGGAGTTATTCGATGGTAATTGCAGGCATAATACCCTCAACCCCGTGAGCTTTTATCTTGTGCAGTAACTTCTTGTGTGGCACCTTATCGAATGCCTTCTAGAAATCCAAATACACAACATCCACTGGTTCCCTGCTCGTTACATCCTCAAAGAGCTCCAGCAAATTTGTCAAACATGATTTCCCTTTCATAAAACCATGCTGACTCTGCTGGATTGAATCATGCTTTTCCAAATGTCCCGCTACTGCTTCCTTAATAATGGACTCCAGCATTTTCCCAACAATTGGTGAGGACGAGGTCAAGTAGGTTTTTCCCGCATGTTGGTTCTTTCACCACCTGCTGCAGGCCAAGTCTGGCAGCTATAGAAACATAGAAAGGAGGCCATTTCAGCCCATCGTGTCCATGCCGGCCGACAAAGAGCCACAAGGCCCTCGGTTACATATAAACCTATGAATAATGAATGATGGTGGACAAGTAAAGAGCATTTGACCCAACCAGTCCGCCCACACAACTGCGATACCCCATGTATCACAACATTTTACACTCCACCCAACCAGGAGCCATGCGATCTCCGAGGAGAGGAAAAAACACAGGTAAAAACCCAGGCCAATTGGAGGAAAAGATCTGGGAAAATTCCTTTCCAACCCATCCAGATGATCGAAACTAGTCCAGGAGATCACTCTGGTCGAATTAGATTCCCTGAAGTACTTACCATTGTATCTGCGCCAGCCAACAAGAGGTTATCCAGTCTAATTCCACTTACTAGCTCTAGGTCTATAACCCTGCAGGTTACAAGTGGCCATTCAAGCACCTTTTAAATGTGGAGAGGGTTTCTGCCTCTACCACCTTTCCAGGCAGTGAGTTCCAGACCCTCACAACCCTCTGTGTGAAGAAGTTTCCCCTCAAATCCCCCCTAAGCATTCCACCAACCACCTTAAACCAATGCTCCCTTGAAATTGACCCTTCCACTAAGGAAATAGGTCCTTGCTATCCACGATATCCAGGCCCCTCAAAGTTTTATACATCTCAATGAGGTCTCCTCTCAGCCGCCTCTGTACCAAGGAGAACAAACCCAGCCTATCCAATCTGTCCTCAAAGTTAAGTTTCTCCATTCCAGGCAACATCCTCGTAAATCTCCTCTGCGCCCTCTCCAGTGCAATCACATCCTTCCTATAATATGGCGACCAGAACTGCACGCAGTATTCCAGCTGTGGCCTAACCAGTGTATTGTACAATTTAAGCATAACCTCACTGCTCTTGTATTCTATGACTCAGTCCATAAAGGCAAGCATTCCGTATGCCTTCTTAACCACCTTATCCACCGAGCCTGCTACTTTCAGGAATCCAAGCACTCCAAGGTCCCTTGTTCATCTGAACTTCTAAGTGGCCTACCGTTTAATGTGTACATCTTTTCCTTATTAGCCCTCCCTGTTATGTATGGAGAAAGAGTCAGACTGAACACTGTGAGCTCAAAGTAAAGTGTGACCTTAGTCTTTTATTGCAGGTCTCCAGAGTGCCTCTATAACCTGTGAGGCCTTCTTAAATACCTGTGCTCTCAAGGGATTATGGGATCCTTTGGGACTCCAGGGGATGAGCTCTCTGGTGGCTGTACAGAGTAAATACAAGTTCACATATATAACACTCCCCAAGTGCATTACCTCACACTTCTCTGCTGGAATCCCTACTGAGGCACTGAAGTATGGCGGAGAGGCACTGTTGGCGCGAATACATGACCTCATCTCTCTCATCTGGAGGGAAGAGAGCATACAGTGATCATGACAATCTTTAAAAAAGTGGACAAGTCTGACTGCGGCAACTACAGAGGAATCTCCCTGCTATCAGCCACTGGGAAAGTTGTCGCTAGAGTCCTCCTCAACCGTCTTCTCCCTGTGGCCGAGGAGTTCCTCCCGGAGTCGCATTTCGGATTTCGTCCCCGATAAGGCACAACAGACATGATTTTTGCAGTGCTACAGCTGAAGGAAAAATGCAGGGAACAGCGCCAGCCCTTATACATGGCCTTCTTCGACCTTACAAAGGCCTTCGACATGGCCAACCGCGAGGGTCTATGGAGTGTCCTTCTCTGCTTCAGATGCCCCCAAAAGATCGTCAACATCCTCCGCCTGCTCCACGACAACATGCAGGCCGTGATCCTTACCAACGGATCCATTGCAGTCCCAATCCACATCTGGACCAGTGTCAAACAGGGCTGCGTTATCGCCCCAACCCTCTTCTCAATCTTCCTTGCTGCCATGTTCCACCTCACAGTCAACAAGCTTCCCGCTGGAGTGGAACTAAACTACAGAACCAGTGGGAACCTGTTCAATCTTTGCCATCTCCAGGCCAGGTCCAAGACCACCCCAACCTCTGTCGTCAAACTACTGTAAGCGGACGACGCCTGCGTCTGCGCACATACAGAGGCTGAACTCCAGGACATAGTCAACGTTTTTACTGAGGGGTGCAAAAGCATGGGCCTTACGCTAAACATCCATAAGACAAAGGTCTTCCACCAGCCTGTCCCCACCGCACAGCAGGGCCACCCCCAGTCATCAAGATCCACGGCACGGCCCTGGACAATGTGGACCATTTCCCATACCTCGGGAGCTTCTTATCAACAAGAGCAGGCATTGATGACGAGATCCAACACCGCCTCCAGTGCGCCAGTGCTTCGGCTGCCTGAGGAAAAGAGTGTTTGAAGACCAGACCCTCAAAACTGCCACCAAGCTCCTGGTCGACAGGGCAGTAGTAATATCCACCCTCCTGTATGATTCAGAGACATGGACCATGTACAGCAGACATCTCAAGTCACTGGAGAGATACCACCATAGAAACATAGAAACATAGAAAATAGGTGCAGGAGTAGGCCATTCGGCCCTTCGAGCCTGCACCGCCATTCAATGAGTTCATGGCTGAACATGCAACTTCAGTACCCCATTCCTGCTTTCTCGCCATACCCCTTGATCCCCCTAGTAGTAAGGACTATATCTAACTCCTTTTTGAATATATTTAGTGAATTGGCCTCAACAACTTTCTGTGGTAGAGAATTCCACAGGTTCACCACTCTCTGGGTGAAGAAGTTTCTCCTCATCTTGGTCCTAAATGGCTTACCCCTTATCCTTTGACTGTGACCCCTGGTTCTGGACTTCCCCAACATTGGGAGCATTCTTCCTGCATCTAACCTGTCTAAACCCGTCAGAATTTTAAACGTTTCTATGAGATCCCCTCTCATTCTTCTGAACTCCAGTGAATACAAGCCCAGTTGATCCAGTCTTTCTTGATATGTCAGTCCCACCATCCCAGGAATCAGTCTGGTGAACCTTCGCTGCACTCCCTCAATAGCAAGAATGTCCTTCCTCAAGTTAGGAGACCAAAACTGTACACAATACTCCAGGTGTAACCCCCTTGTAATAAAGGCCAACATTCCATTTACCTTCCTGATTACTTGCTGTACCTGCATACTAACTTTTTGTGTTTCATGTACAAGGACCCCCAGCATTTTGTAATCTTTCCCTATTTAAATAATAATTTGCTTTTTTATTTTTCCTACCAATGATGCCTCCGCAAGATCCTACAAGATCCCTTGAGAGGACAGATGCACCAGCATTAGCGTCCTCAGCCAGGCCAACATCCCCAGCATTGAAGCACTGACCATACTTGATCAGCTCCGCTGGGCAAGCCATATTGTTCGCATGCCTGACACAAGACTCCCAAAGCAAGCGCTCTACTCGGAACTTCTTCATGGCAAGCGACTCAAAGGTGGGCAGAGGAAATGTTACAAGGATACCCTCAAAGCCTCCCTGATAAAGTGCGACATCCCCACTGACATCTGGGAATCCCTGGCCAGAGACCGCCCTAAGTGGAGGAAGTGCACCCGAGAGGGCGCTGAGCACTTCGTGTCTCATCGCCGAGAGCATGCAGAAATAAAGCGCAGGCAGCGGAAAGAGTGTGCGGCAAACCAGTCCCACCCACCCCTTCCTTCAACGACTATCTGCCCCGCCTGTGATGAGCCTGTGGTTCTCATATTGGACTGTTCAGCCACCTAAGAACTCATGTTAAGAGTGGAAGCAAGTCTTCCTCGATTCTGAGGAACTGCCTATGATGATGATGACCTCACACTTCTCAGAATTAAATTCCATTTGCCACTGTTCTGCCCACCTGACCAATAGATTGATATCCTCCTGCAGTCCATGACTTTCCTCTTCATTATCAACCACACAGCCAATTTTAGTGTCATCTGCAAACTTCTTAATCATACTCACTATATTCAAATCTAGATCATTGATGTATACCACAAAAAGCAAGGGACCCAATACTGAGCCCTGCGGAATCTCAATGGAAACATCCTTCCAGTCACAAAAACACCCATCAACCATTATCCTTTGCTTCCTAGCTATAAGCCAATTTTGGATCCGACTTGCCACTTTGTCCTGGATCCCATGGGCTTTTACCTTCGTGACCAGTCTGCATGTTGGACCTTATCAAAATCTTTGCTAAAGTCCATATACACTACATCATGCGCTCTACCTTCATTGACCCTCCTGGTTACCTCCTTGAAAAATTCAATCAGGTTAGTCAAACACGATCTTCCCTTAACAATGGTTAACTATAATAGTTTATTTAATTAATACTGCCCCTTTTTTTTACCCCCGCTTGGTCCTGTCTAAAAATCCTGTAACCAGGAACATTGAGCTGCCAAATCTGCCCCTCTTTCAGCCATGTCTCTGTAATGGCCATAATATCATACTCCCTGTACTCTCAGTTCATCTGCCTTATTCACTATACTACTTGCATTGAAGTGTATACCATTTAGCACAGGTGACCTTCTTGATTACTACTTACTACTACTTACTACTTACTAACCCTTCAGGACTCGGCCAGCTCGGTCAGTAGTGGTACTACCAAGCCACTCTTGATAATGGACATTGAAGTCCTCCATCTAGAGTACATTCTGTGCCCTTGCTACTTTCAATGCTTCTTCCAAGTAGTTTTCAACATGGAGGAGTACTGATTCATCAGCTGAGGGAGGGTGGTAGGTAGTAATCAGCAGGAAGTTTCCTTGCCCATGCCCTGAGACTTCATGGTGGCTGGAGTCAATGTTGCGGATTCCGAAGGCCACTCACTCCTGACTGTATACCACTGTGCCGCCACCCTGATGGGTCTGTCCTGCCGGTGAGACGGGACATACCCAGGGATGGTGATGGAAGATTCTGGGACATTGGCTGAAAGGTATGATTCTGTGAGTGTGACTATGTCAGGCTGTTGCTTGACTAGTCTGTGGGACTGAGATTTGGTGGTTGATCGTGACGGAGGTTTGGCGAATGTTTGGTGTGGAGATGCGGCGGGAGATCGTGGCGGCGGTACGGTGAGTGTTTTTGTGGCGGAGGAGCGGTGAGGGATCGTAGCGGTGGTGCAGCGAATGTTTGCGGCAGAGGGGCGATGAGAGATCGTGGCGTAAGTGCGGTGAATGAGGGTAGGGAGCCCAGAAGAGCCGAGGGCCTAGGGGCAGCATGGGCCTGCCCACAATGCGATATGTGTGCGCACTAGGTCCGTGCAGCAGAGCAGGTCTCCATTCGTCCTGGTTAACCCTTGCCACTGGATAAAGGCCTAGCTTTGTCAAGCCCGTGTGGTGGCTGGTGTGCAACGGTCACCACACGTTAAAAAAATCCAAGCACAGGCATCTTCCACCCGCTCAATTGGAGTTCAGGACTGGAACATCGGGTCCTTCATTAAAACATCTGTGAACTCACGTGGAAGCAAGTCATCCTTGTTCAAGGGACCGCTCTCCCAATTTGGGTACAAGTCCCCAGATGTTGGTGAGTAGGACTTTGCAGGGTCGACTGGGCTGGGTGTGCCTTTATCGTGTCTGTAGCCAGAGCCGAGGTCGATGCCGGATGATCCGTCCGGTTTCATTCTTATTATTGGTTTTCATAGCAGTTGTGTACAAGTAAGTGGCTTGCTAGGCCATTTCTGAGGGCCGTTAAAAGTCAACCACATTTCTGTGGGTCTGGAGTCACATATAGGCCAGACCAGGTAAAGTCGGCAGATTTCCTTCCCTATAGGACATTAGTGAACCAGATGGTTTTTGCAACAATCCGGTAGTTTCATGTAACCATTACTGATACTAGCTTTTTTATTCCAGATTTATTTAATTAACTGAATTTAAATTCCCCAGCTGCCTTGGTGGGATTTGAACTCACGTCTCGCTGTGTATTGTGTGGTCTGGACCAAACATAACGACAGAATTTCAGAAATGTAGCCCAGGTATTATTTGTGTTTTATATCACTTGCTGTTGTACAATTATGCCATAAACACTAATGTATAACATTTTATAAGGAACAGTAAGAAGGTAATTATGAACCAATTTATATATGTTGCCATAAATAAACAGTTTTAACAAGTAATTATTTATTCATTCTTCCAAGCTAATTTTCCTCCTTCCCTCCTCAAGGTGTGAACATTTAGCTGGGGCACATGTGTATTGGTCTTTCACAGCTATCGCATTCAAGTGATCATCATTCATGTGTGAGCTTTGACAGTGAGCATTGGAGGCCGTTCAATTATAGAAGGCTTCAGAGCCAAGCCCGATTCTGTCAGCATCTGATGGTCACATGTGAACTTTTAGCAGGTGTTACTGGACAGTGAGCAGAAGCAGCAACCCTGCCCGATTATCTTCTCCCTCAGCTGCAGTGCTGAAGTCAACTATGGTCCCTTTATTGCTGCTTCAGCTGCAATGAACTAACTCAACACAGATAAGCAATCAGCCTGGCAAATTCCTGGTCTATATGGTTTGCTATTCAATGTATAAGACCACTGAGCTGCCAGAGGAACCAAACATTTATTCAAGCAATATATAAATAAATATATGCAGTACACACATTGATGTTATCATTTAAATATATTACAGAAAATAAGAACATAGGAAATAGGAGCAGGAGTAGGCCACCTGACCCCTCGAGCCTGCTGCGCCATTTAATAAGATCATGGCAGATCTGATCATAGACTAAGCTCCACTTCCCTGCCTGCTCCCCATAACCCTTCATTGCTTTATTGCTCAAAAATCTGTCGATCTCCGCCTTAAATTTATTCAATGTCCCAGCCTCCACAGCTCTCTGAAGCAGCGAATTCCATAGATCCACAACCCTCTGAGAGAAGAAATTTCTCCTCATCTCAGTTTTAAATGTGCAGCCTCTTATTCTAAAATCGTGCCCTCTAGTTCTAGTCTCCCCTATCAGCGGAACCATCCTCTCTGCAT
Organism: Pristiophorus japonicus; assembly: GCF_044704955.1. Taxonomy (NCBI): domain Eukaryota; kingdom Metazoa; phylum Chordata; class Chondrichthyes; family Pristiophoridae; genus Pristiophorus; species Pristiophorus japonicus. The sequence continues at coordinate 465,873,860 of NC_091977.1, read as the reverse complement.
CCACCTTGTCAAGCCCCCTCATAATCTTATACATTTCAATAAGATCACCTCTCATTCTTCTGAATTCCAATGAGTAGTGGCCCAACATACTCAACCTTTCCTCATAAGTCAACCCCCTCATCTCTGGAATCAACCTTGTGAACCTTCTCTGAACTGCGTCCAAAGCAAGTATATGCTTTCGGAAATATGTAACCAAAACTGCACACAATATTCCAGAAAGAGAGGGAGCTGAGAGGGACTGAAGGCATGTGTGGGCATGGTGTGGCTGCTTTGGGAGGAAGGAGGGAGATTTAGAGCTTTACAGCAAAAAGGGAAACAAAAATTATCTGTTACCAGCCAAATATTTGCCCAAATTTTAGCCTATAATGGAGGGAGAGGAGGAGACGTCACAGCACGCTATTGAGACTGATGCTGGTGAGAGCAGTGAGCTGGGAGAGGAGCACATTGGAGGGCGCAAAAGAGCCAGGAGGTTCTCGGACGAGGCAAATGCCTCCCTCCTGCAGGAGGTTGAGTCACACTGGGGTGATTTGACCCAGGGAGGGCGTGGGAAGCCCACCCCAAAGGCCCACCAGAAGATATGGGCTGAGATAGCAGAGGTGGTCTTGTCGGCGACCAACGAAGTGCGTGAGGGCAACCAATGCCGCAAATAATGGAACGACCTTGTGGGATCTACAAGAATACACAAGAGTATTACATTGATTTACATGTACTTATGTATTTATATAATTCGATTTGTAACAGTCATGAGTGACAATCAGCAGATGTGAGATCTTGCACTTTTAGCGGGAATGTTGTATTCAGGTTGTCTGCCTGTTACAAGAGAGACATACTAATATATATATGTACAGCAGTGAACTAACTCCCTGTCTGAAAAAGTTTAGTGATTTTATTGTTATTTACATGTCTTTGGGTAAAGAATGATAATTATCATAAGAATCATGATTACTTCTGTCGGTTATGTGTTGTATCAGTCTCTGTGACAGTACCTAACAATGATATCGTGCAATGATCTCATGCCAAGTTGTCCTGTCACATTTTGCAGAAGCTCTCAACAATGAGGTCCGTACAGTGGCGAATGTGTTGGGGGCCACCCGTTCCCAGCGACATCACTGAGCTGGAGGAGCGGGTGCTCGCACTCGTGGGGAAGCACACCCGGACAACCACGGAAGCTTCTGCAGACCCTGAAGTGATGCGACGTGAGTAAAGTATACACCATTGCGTGATGTAAATTCAATAGATACCACACCCACTCATATCCGAACAATCATATATGATCGATGATTTCTAAAATTGTCCTAGAAATAATGCTGGCCTAATGAAAATCATTGCAATGCACAATGTGTTGATGGTCATGAAATGTCGGTGATGATTTTGAGAGCGGTGGTGCTTTTGTCATGCATATGCTGTGTGTAGCACTGGAATCACCTTGTGACCCTAGCACTCCCTTTTTCTCTAATAAGCTCATTTGTGTTTTGCAGCTCAGTCAGCAGCACGGCCCCAGGCAAGACCACAGAGGCCAGAAGGCGGAGGTACGGGGTCGGACTCGCCGGACGATCCTATATCTGGAGCTGAGGAGCTCCGATTCTCACCGGTCAATCCACTGGCTCTGTTCTCTACGGATGAGAGCGCGGACTTCGAGGAATCTGCATCGCCACGCTCCAGAAGCCATTCCACCCCAAGGCCATCGAGTGCTCCTCCGGTCATTCCCGCCTCCACTCTGGAGGTACCGGCCCCAAGCACCTCGCCACAGGGCACCCCATTTGCCCCCAGGATGGCACTGACCCCGCGGAGCTTTCATGGACGAGGCAGATCTGTTCCATGAGCGCCACATGAGAGTGGAGAGATGGTACTGATGTCCAGAAGGACTGTAGACATTGGTGACTAGCTCCTCAATGCATTGGGGGGCATATCCCGACCACCAAGACTGAGTATGTACCATGGATGGTGGAGGCCCTGGAGGCGATAGCCAGGAACACTGATGGCACAGGACTCCCAGTGATCCCGGAGCGCGGCACTCCACCCCTAGGTTCCTCACCACCACTGCGAACGAAAGGACTAAGATCCTGCTTCTGGATCAGAGAATGGTCCCCCCTCGGCACACTCCGCTCCTGTACCCGTCCAACCACCGCCTCTGCCTTCATCCCCCCAATGAGGCACCGCCTGAGGAGATCTTCGGCCAGGTGGCGTGGAGTGAGGAGGGAAAGAGTTAGAGGTGGGGAGAAGAAGGGGAGGGGGGAAGGAAAGTGAGGTGCATGTCCGCAGGTGATGGTTCTGTTATATTTCCATCTGGGTGTATGCAATTTATTGTAGTGTATGGGGGAGGGGATCACCCTCCAACTTTGCATTTGTATTCTGTGTTGCTGGACATGTTGACCATTTGATTGATGTCAATGGTGGAAAAAGTGGGGTGTGGGGGGGGATGGGATGTTTTTGCCTGTGATACTTATGATTTCAGACCAATGTTGGTATAAAAATATTTTTATTGAACATAACCTTGTTGCGTATTGTCTCAGATAGCTGGATCTTTACACACTGGTGATCCATTAACATGAAAGGGTTAAATAAAACTTAATTTCAGTCAACATAAACTTTAACTGGTACCAAGGTGATGGCCACCATTGATGTCTGAGCTGCACACACACAGCAGTGTGTCAGCGTTGTCAATCACAGCAACATTCTTTCAAGCAAATCGTTCAGATATCAGCTCCTGACACAAGAGTCTTGCAGCTATGTCGCCACCACAGGCCCTTTCCTGCAGTCTGGAGGGGGAGGCGTGGGCATGTTTGCATAGCCAGCCTGATTGTCTGGCCTTAGGTCAGCATCCAGTCCCTCATTGGCCTCTGCCTCTCTCTCCTGAGGTGGAGCATCAGTCCCTTCTGGCAATTCTTGGCCCCTCCTGATAGCCAGGTTGTGCAGCATGGAGCACACAACCACGAATGGAGCTACTTGCTCAGGGTTGTATTGTAGCTCCCCTCCTGAGTGATCCAGACATCTGAAGCGTTGCTTAAGCATAGTTATTGTTTACTGGACCACATTGCATGTGTCTCTGTGGCTCTGGTTGTATCGCTTCTCGGCCTCGGTGTGGGTGTCACGCAGGGGGGTCATCAGCCAGGTGGCTAGGCCATATCGGTTATCACCAAGCACCCAGCATTGTCCTTGTGGCTAACGCTTAAACATGTCAGAGACAGTGCTCTCACGCAGGATGTGAGCCTCATCGAAGCTGCCCAGACATTTGGCATTCACTGCCAGTATGGTCTGGTTGTGGTCGACAACTAATTGGACCTTCAGGGAGTGAAATCCTTTTCTGTCACAAAACAGCTCCAGGTCCTGAGAAGGTGCCTGCATAGCGTTGTGAGTGCACTGTATTGCTCCCTGCACCCTGGGGAACTTAGCAATGCGGAAGAATGTTCCAGCCCAGTCAGTCTAAGCCTCCATGGTCATGCGGAAGTTGATAAAGTCCATCCTTCGCGCGTACAGGACCTCCGTGACCTGTGTAATGCAGCAAATGGTGGCATGGTGAGAAAGAGGGGAAATCTCGACCAAGGAGGCCTGAAAGGAACCAGACGCGTAGAAAGACAATGCCACGGTGACCTTGACCTCGACCGACACTGATGTCCTGATGGCAGGCTGCATATGTGGCCTGATGAGCTCACATATTTCATTGATCACCACCTGTGGAAGCGCAGTCTCCGAAAGCAGGTGTGGTCGGAGACGTTGAGGTAAGACCACTTTTCCCTGTAAGTGCGGGGTGTGTATGGTCTGGACCTCCTCCTCATTCTTGCATATCTTAAATTGGGCACATAATGATGTGCATCAGACATTGAGCCTTTTGTAATTATGCAGCATCCACCTATTAATCAATTCATGCTGAGAAATAGCTGGCCCCATTGCAATGAAATTATAATAGCGATTGATCAGAAGCAATAATTTCCTCACTAAAATACACCTACAGTAAGCCCCCAAAAGTTCAGAGTCTGAAAATATGTCTGTTGAGATGGTCACTTCAACTGAGAAGAACTCCAGAGTCAATCCAAACTCTATCAAAGTTGAAGCAGCCTTTTGAATGAAACCTGCGATTTAAAAAATGGCGCCCACATCGCTGTGATTCGTTCAGAACAGTTCACTTTTTCTGAGCGGTGTTTTGGGCGAGCGATATTGTGTGTGAGATGTGTGCGAGGTGGTGAAAGTGACGTTGGGCAATCTCCTGGCGTTAGTTTATGCAAATGTGATTTTTACGACAAAAAAAAATTGGCCGGTGTGTTATTGAATCTCGGCGTTAATTACGTGCAGAAACTAATGCTGGCTGATATTATGGGCGTTGATTTCGTCCATTCATAGAAACATAGAAACATAGAAAATAGGTGCAGGAGTAGGTCATTCGGCCCTTCGGGCCTGCACCACCATTTAATATGATCATGGCTGATCATGTAACTTCAGTACCCCATTCCTACTTTCTCTCCATACCCCTTGATTCCTTTAGCCGTAAGGGCCACATCTAACTCCCTTTTGAATATATCTAATGAACTAGCCTCAACAATTTTCTATGGTAGAGAATTCCACAGGTTCACAATTCTCTGAGTGAAGAAGTTTCTCCTCATCGCGATCCTAAATGGCTTACCCCTTATCCTTAGACTTTAACCCCTGGTTCTGGACTTCCCCAACATTGGGAACATTCTTCCTGCATCTAACCTGTCCAAGCCCATCAGAATTTTATATGTTTCGATGAGAACCCCTCTCATTCTTCTAAATTCCAGTGGATATAAGCCTAGTCGATCCAGTCTTTCTTCTATGTCAGTCCTGCCATCCCGGGAATCAATCTGGTGAACCTTGGCTGCACTCCCTCCATAGCAAGAATGTCCTTCCTCAGATTAGGAGTCCAAACTGCACACAATATTCAAGGTGTGGCCTCACCAAGATCCTGTACAACTGCAGTAAGACTTCCCTGCTCCTATACTCAAATCCTCTCGCTATGAAGGCCAACATGCCATTTGCCTTCTTCACCACCTGCTGTACCTGCATGACAATTTTCAATGACTGATGTACCATGACACCCAGGTCTCATTGCACCTCACCTTTTCCTAATCTGTCACCATTCAGATAATATTCTGCCTTCCTGTTTTTGCCACCAAAGTGGATAACCTCACATTTATCTACATTATTCTGATGATTCCGTCCCAAAAAGTGAGCGGGCGGTGTTATTTTTTCCCGGCGTTACGCACATAGGGAAAGTAATGTTGTGCGATAAGTGTCCGAAAAATGGGCATCAGTTTCCATTTTGTGGCTAAATGTGCAATATATGGGCATTACACGTCATTTCAGCAGTAAAATGGACGTTAAGTGGGCGTTATGCATGCAAAAAAAATGGAAACTCTAGCCCTATATCCCTTTGCAGTCAGTTTGACAACCCGAAAATGACCCATTTATCCCGATTCTCTGTTTTCTGTTAGTTAGCCAATATATTACCCCCAACTCCGTGAACTTTTATCTTGTGCAGTAACCTTTTATATGGCACCTTATCGATTGCCTTCTGGAAATCCAAATATACCACATCCACTGGTTCCCCCTTGTCCATCCTGCTCATTAAATCCTCAAAGAACTCCAACAAATTTGTCAAGTATGATTTCCCTTTCATAAATCCATGCCGACTCTGCTTGATTGAATTATGCTTTTCCAAATGTCCCGCTACAACTTCCTTAATAATGGACTCCAACATTTTCCCAACGACCAATGTTAAGCTAACTGGTCTATAGTTTCCTGCTTTTTGTCTGCCTCCTTTTTTAAATAGGGGTGTTACATTTGCGGTTTTCCAATCCATTGGGACCGCCCCAGAATCCAGGGAATTTTGGTAGATTACACCCAATGCATCCACTATCTCTGCAGCCACTTCTTTTAAGACCCTAGGATGTCAGCCATCAGGTCCAGGGGACTTGTCCGCCTTTAGTTCTATTATTTTACCGAGTACTACTTCATTAGTGATAGTGATTGTATTAAGTCCCTCCTCCCTATAGCCCCTTGATTATCCACTATTGGGATGTATTTAGTGTCTTCTACCATGAAGACCGATACAAAATATTTGATTAATGTCTCTGCCATTTCCCTGTTCTCCATTATTAATTCCCCAGTCTCATCCTCTAGGGGACCAACATTTACTTCAGCCACTCTTTTCCTTTTTATGTACCTGTAGAAACTCTTACTATCTGTTTTTATATTTCATGCTAGTTTACTTTCATAATCTATCTTCCCTCTCTTTTTCATTTTTGTACTCGTTCTTTGCTGGATTTTAAAAGTTTCCCAATTCTCTAACCTCCCACTAGTCTTGGCCACATTGTATGCCCTTATTTTCAATTTGATACCATCCCTTATTTCCTTATTTAACCATGGATGGTTATCCCTTCTATTAAAGTCTTTCCTTCTCATTGGAATATATTTTTGTTGAGTGTTATGAAATATCTCCTTAAATGTCTGCCACTGTTCATCAACGGTCACATACTTTAATCTGGTTTCCCATTCCATTTTAGCCAACTCTGCCCTCATACCTTTGTAGTCTCCTTAATAAAGCTTAGGACACTGGTTTAGAAACATAGAAACATAGAAAATAGGTGCAGGAGTAGGCCATTCGGCCCTTCTAGCCTGCACCGCCATTCAATGAGTTCATGGCTGAACATTCAACTTCAGTACCCCATTCCTGCTTTCTCGCCATACCCCTTGATCCCCCTAGTAGTAAGGACCTCATCTAACTCCTTTTTGAATATATTTAGTGAATTGGCCTCAACAACTTTCTGTGGTAGAGAATTCCACAGGTTCACCACTCTCTGGGTGAAGAAGTTCCTCCGCATCTCGGTCCTAAATGGCTTACCCCTTATCCTTAGACTGTGACCTCTGGTTCTGGACTTCCCCAACATTGGGAACATTCTTCCTGCATCTAACCTGTCTAACCCCGTCAGAATTTTAAATGTTTCTATGAGGTCCCCTCTCATTCTTCTGAACTCCAGTGAATACAAGCCCAGTTGATCCAGTCTTTCTTGATAGGTCAGTCCCGCCATCCCGGGAATCAGTCTGGTGAACCTTCGCTGCACTCCCTCAATAGCAAGAATGTCCTTCCTCAGGTTAGGAGACCAAAACTGTACACAATACTCCAGGTGTGGCCTCACCAATGCCCTGTACAACTGTAGCAACACCTCCCTGCCCCTGTACTCAAATCCCCTTGCTATGAAGGCCTACATGCCATTTGCTTTCTTAACCGCCTGCTGCACCTGCATGCCAACCTTCAATGACTGATGTACCATGACACCCAGGTCTCTTTGCACCTCCCCTTTTCCTAATCTGTCACCATTCAGATAATAGTCTGTCTCTCTGTTTTTACCACCAAAGTGGATAATCTCACATTTATCCACATTATACTTCATCTGCCATGCATTTGCCCACTCACCTAACCTATCCAAGTCACTCTGCAGCCTCACAGCATCCTCCTCGCAGCTCACACTGCCACCCAACTTAGTGTCATCCGCAAATTTGGAGATACTACATTTAATCCCCTCATCTAAATCATTAATGTACAGTGTAAACAGCTGGGGCCCCAGCACAGAACCTTGCGGTACCCCACTAGTCACTGCCTGCCATTCTGAAAAGTACTCATTTACTCCTACTCTTTGCTTCCTGTCTGACAACCAGTTCTCAATCCATGTCAGTACACTACCCCCAATCCCATGTGCTCTAACTTTGCACATCAATCTCTTGTGTGGGACCTTGTCGAACGCCTTCTGAAAGTCCAAATATACCACATCAACTGGTTCTCCCTTATCCACTCTACTGGAAACATCCTCAAAAAATTCCAGAAGATTTGTCAAGCATGATTTCCCTTTCACAAATCCATGCTGACTTGGACCTATCATGTCACCTCTTTCCAAATGCACTGCTATGACATCCTTAATAATTGATTCCATCATTTTACCCACTACCGATGTCAGGCTGACCGGTCTATAATTCCCTGTTTTCTCTCTCCCTCCTTTTTTAAAAAGTGGGGTTACATTGGCTACCCTCCACTCCATAGGAACTGATCCAGAGTCAATGGAATGTTGGAAAATGACTGTCAACGCATCCACTATTTCTAAGGCCACCTCCTTAAGTACTCTGGGATGCAGTCCATCAGGCCCTGGGGATTTATCGGCCTTCAATCCCATCAATTTCCCCAACACAATTTCCCGGCTAATAAGGATTTCCCTCAGTTCCTCCTCCTTACTAGACCCCCCGACCCCTTTTATAACCGGAAGGTTGTTCGTGTCCTCCTTCGTGAATACCGAACCAAAGTACTTGTTCAATTGGTCCGCCATTTCTTTGTTCCCCGTTATGACTTCCCCTGATTCTGACTGCAGGGGACCTACGTTTGTCTTTACTAACCTTTTTCTCTTTACATATCTATAGAAACTTTTGCAATCCGTTTTAATGTTCCCTGCAAGCTTCTTCTCGTACTCCATTTTCCCTGCCCTAATCAAACCCTTTGTCCTCCTCTGCTGAGTTCTAAATTTCTCCCAGTCCCCAGGTTCGCTGCTATTTCTGGCCAATTTGTATGCCACTTCCTTGGCTTTAATACTATCCCTGATTTCCCTTGATAGCCACGGTTGAGCCACCTTCCCTTTTTTATTTCTATGCCAGACAGGAATGTACAATTGTTGTAGTTCATCCATGCGGTCTCTAAATGTCTGCCATTGCCCATCCACAGTCAACCCCTTAAGTATCATTCGCCAATCCATCCCAGCCAATTCACGCCTCATACCTTCAAAGTTAGCCTTCTTTAAGTTCTGGACCATGGTCTCTGAATTAACTTTTTCATTCTCCATCCCAATGCAGAATTCCACCATATTATGGTCACTCTTCCCCAAGGGGCCTCGCAGAACGAGATTGCTAATTAATCCTCTCTCATTACATAACACCCAGTCTAAGATGGCCTCCCCCCTAGTTGGTTCCTCGACATATTGGTCTAAAAAACCATCCCTTATGCACTCCAGAAAATCCTCCTCCACCGTATTGCTTCCAGTTTGGTTAGCCCAATCTATGTGCATATTAAAGTCACCCATTATAACTGCTGCACCTTTATTGCACGCACCCCTAATTTCCTGTTTGATGCCCTCCCCAACATCACTACTACTGTTTGGAGGTCTGTACACAACTCCCACTAACGTTTTTTGCCCTTTGGTGTTCTGCAGCTCTACCCATATAGATTCCACATCATCCAAGCTAATGTCCTTCCTAACTATTGCCTTAATCTCCTCCTTAACCAGCAATGCTACCCCACCTCCTTTTCCTTTTATTCTATCCTTCCTGAATGTTGAATACCCCTGGATGTTGAGTTCCAAGCCCTGCTCATCCTGGAGCCACGTCTCCGTAATCCAACTTTCTCACCCTACAACGGAATTTGAAATCCAACCATGTTATGGTCACTTATTCCTAGAAGATCCTTTATTGGAGATCATTTATTAATCCTGTCTCATTACACAGTACCAGATCTAAGATAGCCTGCTCCCTGGTTGGTTCTGCAACGTACTGTTCAAGGAAATTATCCTGGATGCATTCTATGAACTCTTCCTCAAGGCTACCCTGGCCAATTTGCTTTGTCCAATCAATATGAAGGTTAAAATTGCCCATAATTATTACCAATCCTTTGTTACAAGCCTCCATTATTTCTTGATTTATATTCCGTCCAACAGTGCAGCTACTGTTAAGGGCCTATAGACTACGCCCATCAGCGACTTTTCCCCCTTATTGTTCCTTATCTCCACTGAAGCTGATTCAACATCTTGATCTTCTGAGCCAATATAATTTCTCACCAACGCACTGATCTCATCCTTTATTAACAGTGCTACCCCACCTTATTTTCGTTTCTATCTGTCCTTCCAAATTGTCAAGTACCACTGAATATTTAGTTCCCAGACCTGGTCACCTTGCAACCACGTCTCTGTAATGGCTATCAGATCATACCCATTTATATCTATTTGTGCCATCAACTCATCTATTTTGTTAGGAATGCTACGTGCATTCAGATAAAGAGTTTTTAAATTTGTTTTTTTACCATTTTTTCCTGCTTTGACCTAACTTTCTGTTTCATCTTAATGTTATACATTCTGTCCCTTCCTGGCACGCTCTGGTTTTTGTTTCCCCCAGTGCTACCCTGCTCTATTACCTTCTCCTTATTTTTTTACTTATTAAATTTTCACTCCCCTGAATCCTCCCCCCACTAATTAGTTTCAAGCCCTCTCTACAGCCCTAGTTATTTGATTCACCAGGTCCCTAGTTCCAGCACGGTCTAAGTGGAGCCCGTCCCAATGGAACAGCTTCCTCTTACCCCAGTACTGGTGCCAGTGTCTCACGAACCAAAACCCATAGAGGGAGTAGAAAGTAAATAAGCGGCCCTACAGTGAGGCTGCATTATTATCATGCATGCACTACAATGGAAAGCATGCCCAGAAATATAATTGTTGACACGCTTTCAGGAACAGATTAAAATGTTTAGTGGATCTGAACATACTTGGACCATTCAATTATGCACAGGTTTCCATAAGTGAATTGAACTGGAAAAATGAATTTTGTACAATGAATATCTGAAATGGCACAGTGTAAAGTAAATACTGAAATATCAGAAATATAACTTTTTACAAAGCACCTGGACAAATGGATTTTTGACTAATGTAAAGCAAAGAAAAGTTATTTTGCAAATATATTTTTATGCAAAGAAAATCATTCCTTTTACAGATAGTTCTCCAAAAACCTATATCACATCTCTCAGAAATGCCTCAAAGTGCTTCACTATTTAATTTTAATCACTTTTGTTATGCAGGTAAATGGTAGGTAGAGGCCAAAGAAGCTGGTACTAAAAGGGGTAGTAAAATGGGAAAAGAACTGATTGGAGCATTAGCTAGTATCTGGAGCAATGCCCCGAATTTCCTGCACTAACTTTTCTGACATTACTTCAGCAGTTGCTGCTCAATAATGCTCGGTGAAGAAATCGTTAACAGCAGCTAATATTGAATGGGGCCGTTTTCTATGGAGTACAATTAAATCTCTGACAGCACCAGGTCTTCCCAGCTGGGATTGAAGTTATTATACCTCTGGGATACATAAACATGTTGCTATGTTACGGCCCTCAGCTTGGCTCCCTTAAGTCCAAGGGATGCAGACTTGAATGGATACGGCGGACAACTGGTTTAGCCATTCTCCACCAGATCTGGCTGGACCACATAAAGCATTATCGGGTCCTGCTCCCATCTGCCAAAACTGCTCGCTATTCCAGAATCATTCTGGAATGCAAAGATAAACTGCAGCTTTTATTCTTTAATGCTAGCCTTCTTCTCAAAACCCTCTCCCCTGTCTCCTCCACCCTCACCTCTAACAACAACTTTGAGAAGCTCATGGACTTCTTTGTCTCAAAGATTGAGATCATCCATTCAGCTGCCTCTGCCACTTCCCTTCCTTCCCCGAGCCCACTGGGCCAAACTTCCTCTGAGGTTCCCCCCTGCACTAGCCCTGAACTCACATCTTTCTCCAGTTTCTCTCCAATCTCCCCTCCTGACCTCTCCACACTCATCTTGTCCATGAGACCCACTTCCTGTTCCCTCGACCCTAATCCCACTAAAGTACTGACCAGCCAACTTCCTTTTCTGCCTCCCATGTTAGCTGACATTGTGAATGGTTCTCTCTCCTCAGGTATTGTCCTCCTCTACCTCAAATCTTCCCTCATTAATCCTCTCCAGAAAAAAACAACCCTTGACCCCTCCGTCCTTGAAAACTACCACCCTATCTCCAACCTCCCTTTCCTCTCCAAAGTATTTGAATGTGTTGTCACCTCCAAAATCCTTGGCCATATTTCCCGCAACTCCATGTTTGAATCCCTCCAATCAGGTTTTCGCCCTGCCACAGTACCAGAACGGTTCTCATCAAAGTCACAAATAACCTCCTCATCCTTCTCTACTTGTCATCAGCTTTTGACATGGTTGACCACTCTATCCTTCTCCAATGCCTCTCCACTATCGGCCAGCTGGGTGGAACTGCACTCACATAGTTCCATTCTTATCTACATAAGAACATAAGAAAAAGCAGCAGGAGTAGGCTATACAGCCCCTCAAGCCTGCTCCGCCATTTAATATGATCATGGCTGATCCGATCATGGACTCAGGTCGACTACCCTGCCCGTTCCCATAACCCCTTATTCCCTTACCGCTTAAGAAACTGTCTATCTCTGTCTATCTAATCATAGCCAGCGAATCACTTGCAATGGCTCCTCTTCCTGCTCTCGCATCATTACCTTGGCCACCTTCTAGTTCTTATCTACATGCTGCCCCTTGGCGACATCACTCTAAAACAGAGCATTAATTTCCACAAATACACTGACGACGCCCAGCTCTACTTCACAACCACTTCTCTCGACCCTTCCACGGTCTCTTAAATTGCCAGACTGCTTCACAACATCTAAAACTGGATGAGCAGAAATGTTATCCAATTAAACATTGGGAAGACCAAGAGCATTGCTTTCGGTCCCCACCACAAACTCTGTTCTCTAAAGACTGACTCCATCTCTCCCCTGAACATCTGTCTGAAGCAGAACCACATTGTTCGCAATTTTGGTGTTATAATTAACAATCTTGTTGTGCGAGGCCCCTTGGGGAAGAGTAACCATAATATGGTAGAATTCTTTATTAAGATGGAGAGTGACACAGTTAATTCAGAGACTAGGATCCTGAACTTGGGGAAAGGTAACATCGATGCTATGAAGCGTGAATTGGCTAGAATAGACTGGCGAGTGATACTTAAAGGGTTGACGGTGGATAGGCAATGGCAAACATTTAAAGATCACATGGATGAACTTCAACAATTGTACAACCCTGCCTGGAGTAAAAATAAAACGGGGAAGGTGGCTCAACCGTGGCTAACAAGGGAAATTAAGGATAGTGTTAAATCCAAGGAAGAGGCATATAAATTGGCCAGAAAAAGCAGCAAACCTGAGGACTGGGAGAATTTTGTGATACAACAGAGGAGGACAAAGGGTTTAATTAGTAGGGGGAAATAGAATTTTTTGAGGATGTAACTAGTAGAGTGGACAAGAGAGAACGAGTGGATGTGGTGTATTTGGACTTTCAAACGGCTTTTGACAAGGTCTCACACAAGAGATTGGTGTGCAAAATCAAAGCACATGGTATTGGGGGTAATGTACTGACGTGGATAGAGAACTGATTGACAGATAGGAAGCAGAGAGTCGCGATAAGCGGGTCCTTTTCAGAATGGCAGGCAGTGACGAGTGGAGTGCCGCAGGGCTCAGTGCTGGGACCCCAGCTCTTTACAATATACATTAATGATTTGGATGAAGGAATTGAGTGTAATTTCTCCAAGTTTGCAGATGACACTAAACTGGGTGGCAGTGTGAGCTGTGAGGAGGATGCTAAAAGGCTGCAGGGTGACTTGGACAGGTTAGGTGAGTGGGCAAATGCATGGTAAATACATTATAATGTGGATAAATGTGAGGTTATCCTCTTTGGGGGCATAAACACGAAGGCAGAATATTATCTGAATGGCGGCAGATTAGGAAAGGGGGAGGTGCAACAGGACCTGGGTGTCATGGTTCATCAGTCATTGAAAGTTGGCATGCAGGTACTGCAGGCGGTGAAGAAGGCAAATGGTTTGTTGACCTTCATAGATAGGAGATTTGAGTATAGGAGCAGGGAGGTCTTACTGCAGTTGTACAGGGCCTTGGTGAGGCCTCACCTCGAATATTGTGTTCAGTTTTGGTCTCCCAATCTGAGGAAGGACGTTCTTGTTATTGAGGGAGTGCAGCGAAGGTTCACCGGACTGATTCCCGGGCTGGCGGGACTGAGATATGAGGAGAGACTGGATCAACTGGGCCTTTATACACTGGAGTTTAGAAGGATGAGAAGGGATCTCATAGAAACTTACAAGATTCTGACAGGACTGAACAAGTTAGATGAGGGAAGAATGTTCCCGATGATGGGGAAGTCCAGAACCAGGGGACACAGTCTTAGGATAAGGGGTAGGCCATTTAGAACTGAGATGAGGAGAAACTTCTTCACTCAGAGAGTTGTTAGCCTGTGGAATTCCCTACCGCAGAGAGTTGTTGATGTCAGTTCATTGGATATATTCAAGAGGGAGTTAGATATGACCCTTACGGCTAAAGGGATCAAGGGGTATGGAGAGAAAGCAGGAAAGGGGTACTGAGGGAATGATCAGCCATGATCTTATTGAATGGTGGTGCAGGCTCGAAGGGCCAAATGGCCTACTCCTGCACCTATTTTCTATGTTTCTATGTTTCTATATTTCACTCTGAAATGTGTTTCCGACCACATATCTGCGGCATAACTAAGACCGCCTGTCTCCACCCCTGCCTCAGCTCATCCACCACTGAAACCCTCATCCATGCCTTTGTTACCTCTCAACTTGACTATTCCAATGCACTTCTGGCCCAGGCCGAAAGGTCTCCCTCCCCTGCCAGTGCCCGGTGCCATTTCTAGCCCAGGCCGAATGGCCTCCCTCCCCCTCTGCCGCTGCTGTCCTGGCCATGGAGTTGGATCTTCTGCGCTGATTCTCTTAACTGCACTGATTTTGTTAACTGCCCAGAAAGTTTTTCAGAGTGGTCACATATGCCATCTTAAGAAAAATTGCAGTTGGCCAAACGTGCTTAAATGGCCAGAATTGGCACGAGTGGCAGGTAACACCCCGAATGTGGTAAAAATATCGTAGCCTAAAAAAATCATACCTAAGTGAATTACGCTGGCGCAGAAATTTTGGGGAAACTTGGAGAATTAAATTTACTCCAAAAAAAAACGGTGCACACCAAAAACACGGCACAGATAATTGGGAAAAATTGAGCCTGAAAACTTGAGCTTTTCTGCGTTAATATTGCTGTTAAATACCACATAAAATTTTAAGCCTTGTTGAAATAGGTGTAATTGGGGGTTTCATCATAGGCAGTCCCTCGGAATCGAGGAAGACTTGCTTCCACTCCAAAATGAGTGCTTAGGTGGCTGAACAGTCCAATACGAGAACCACAGTCCCTGTCACAGGTGGGACAGATAGTCGTTGAGGGAAAGGGTGGGTGGGACTGGTTTGCCGCACGCTCTTTCCGTTGCCTGTGCTTCTTTCCTGCATGCTCTCGAAGATCAGATGCGAGGTGCTCAGCGCCCTCCCGGATGCACTTCCTCCACTTAGGGCAGTCTTTGGCCAGGGACTCCCAGGTGTCAGTGGGGATGTTGCATTTTTCCAGGGAGGCTTTGCGGGTGTCCCTATAACATTTCCTCTGCCCACCTTTGGCTCGTTTGCTATGAAGGAGTTCCGAGCAGAGCGCTTGCTTTGGGAGGCTCGTGTCTGGCATGCAGACAATGTGGCCTGCCCAACGGAGCTGATCAAGTGTGGTCAGTGCTTCAATGCTGGGGATGTTGGCCTGGTCGAGGACGCTAACGTTGGTGCATCTGTCCTCCCAGGGTATTTGTAGGATCTTGCGGAGGCATCGTTGGGAGTATTTCTCCAGCGACTTGAGGTGTCTACTGTACATGGTCCATGTCTCTGAGCCATACAGGAAGATGGGTATTACTACAGCCCTGTAGACCATGAGCTTGGTGGCAGATTTGAGGGCGTGGTCTTCGAGCACTCTTTTCCTCAGGCGCCGAAGGCTGCACTGGTGCACTGGAGGCGGTGTTGAATCTCGTCGTCGATGTCGGCTCTTCTTGATAAGAGGCTCACGAGGTATGGGAAATGGTCCACGTTGTCCAGGGCCTTGCCGTGGATCTTGATGACTGGGGGGCAGTGCAGTGGGGTGGGGACAGGCTAGTGGAGGACTTTTGTCTTACGGATGTTTAGTGTAAGGTCTATGCTTTCGTACCCCTCAGTGAATATATTGACTATGACTTGGAGTTCAGCCTCTGTATGTGCGCAGACGCAGGCATCGTCCGCGTACTGTAGCACGATAACAGAGGTTGGGGTGGTCTTAGACCTGGCCTGGAGATGACGAAGGTGGAACAGCTTCCCTCTGGTTCTGTAGTTTAGTTCCACTCCAGCGGGGAGTTTGTTGACTGTGAGGTGGAGCATGGCAGTGAGGAAGATTGAGAAGAGGGTTGGCGCGATGACGCAGCCCTGCTTGACCCCTTTCCGGACGTGGATTGGGTCTGTAATAGATCCGTTGGTAAGGGTCACGGCCTGCATGTCATCGTGGAGCAGGCGGAGGATGATGATGAACTTTTGGGGGCATCCGAAATGGAGGAGGACACTCCATAGACCCTTGCGGTTGACAGTGTCAAAGGCCTTTGTAAGGTCGAAGGTGGTCATGTACAAGGGCTGGTGCTGTTCCCTGCATTTTTCCTGCAGCTGTCACGCTGTAAAAATCATGTTCGTTGTGCTCCGTAGAGGACGAAATCTGCACTGACTCCGGAAAGAGCTCCTCAGCCACAGGGAGAAGATGGTTGAGGAGGACTCTAGCAAAGACTCTCTCAGTGGCTGATAACAGGGAGATTCCTCTGTAGTTGCTGCAGTCGGACTTGTCCCCTTTTTTAAAGATGGCCATGATCACTGCGTCTCTGAGATCTCCCGGCATGCTCTCCTCCTTCCAGATGAGAGAGATGAGGTCATGCATTCGTGCCAACAGTGCCTCTCCACCATACTTCAGTGCCTCAGCGGGGATTCCATCCATTCCCTTAGCCTTGTTGATCTTAAGCTGTCTTATGGCTTTTTCTACCTCATGCAGGGCTGGGGTTTTACTGAGGTGGTGGCGGGTAGTATACTGCGGGATGGAGTCGAGGACACTTGAGTCAAAGGCAGAGTCTCGATTGAGATCTTCGAAGTGCTCCTTCCAGCGGGTCCTGACTGCCTCGGTGTCCTTGATGAGTGTTTCCCCACTCTTGGCCAGCAGTGGGGTGGGGCCTTGGGTTTAACAGCGTATTGACTGCTAAACAGCCATTCTGGACCTGAGAAACTATTTTTTATATTTGCGGAATGTCAAATTTCACCATTATGTTAAAAATAACAATTTAAAAATTAAAATTAAAAAAATATTTTTTGGAATGTTTGTTCATGATATTTCAGCTTCTACCTTATCCACATGTGAAAGTCCAAATCTTTATTTCACTCTCTGTAACATTTTTATTTCCTGGTTTGCTGTCTATGGGTATTCTTCAATGTGATTGGCTGCTTAGACAGCTTGATGATGTCACTGCTGCATTGCACTAGAAATCCCCGCTACAATCATGTCAAGAAACCTCAAGTTTTTGCCACAGAGATCACCAGATCTCTGTGGGCAGCTTTCTTCGATGTCAGTGGCGACTGCCGTCACATCGTCACTGACCACAAATTACGGGCCATTAATTGCTGCTCCCTGACCCATGAGTTATACAGACTGTACCAATCCAACATTACCATGGTCTCCCAAGAGGAGGGAAGGATCAGTGGCTGGCTGTTGGAAGATATGGACTATGGGGATGAATTGCCTTAGAATTGCGACGACTCTACTGCCATAATTTCATCGCAAGTGCATCAGACACCGCTTTTACATGTATTAATGACGTTTCTGCCTCAGGTGCGTTATGGTGGCAGAACATGAGCACTTCCAAGTAAATTCCCAGCCAATGTTTTGCAACCATAGCTCATGATACTTCTGCACAACCCACACACCAGGCGGAAATGTGATATAATGAGTCCTGCAAAACCTTGAATGAATTTCTCTCAATATAATTAGATCCAACCTGGACCTTGACTTTTGGCTGTTCTCCTTCTCTTCCCAGAGGTTCTTTCAGCCATTCTGTGATGTCCTTTACTTTGACACCAAGGAGGTGACATACCATTTGGGACACCCTGTAATGACTGAACAAATGGATGTTTATACTTCGACTATAGAATCTCCCATTAAACCTATCACCTATTGCTGTAATCTACCTGCCTCTCACACCTTGGGTCGTCACTTCTCTACAGTGCTGCAATGTTGCTCAGGACCACCATCCTCTGAACTGCTGTCACTACCTAACCCATGTTTGCCCATCACTAGAGGGGGTATTTCTCTGCAGGGGTTCTTCTGCTCATGCGCCATAACAAAACCCCAGAGAAATGGCATAAACTGTATATTTGACATTTCCAAGAACTCAGGGCTTGCCTGTGCCTGTGAGACCGCAGTTGACTTCTGCTACCACTGTGGATGGACACCCACTTCCCTCTTTCAACATTATCCCTGTGTCCTGAACTGTCTAGCACTTTCTCTTGGGTGACCATATTCTGGAGAGTCGGGTCCAGGAACTCCTTATACTCTCTGATGATGTGGAGTGTGGCCAATTACTACTCCAGCACAGATATCCTCTGCTCTAGAGACTTAGGGCTAGAACCTCCACTTTTGTGCGTATCACCCAAAAATGGGCGATATTTCCGGCGTGGGCGGTAAAAAAGGGTTTACAGATTGCCGGCTTTCAATCCATTCTCAAAGCACCTAGTCTCCATTTTTGAAAATGGGCGTTATCGCAAGCAATATGAAATGGGTGTTACTGTTAAATTTTTTTGCCCTTCTGCCGTAGAGTGTCGCTGTCCTTAGCAACGGCATGGCAATGCTCGATTCCCGCGATTCAGGAGGTCAAGGGTCATCATGACATGCGCAGAAGAGGAGACAGATAGAGAGGGAGCTCATAGGCACTGAAAGCGTGTGTGGCTGTTGTAGTATATGCAAGCACTCTAATAACGATACCACAGGGTAGGGGTATAATACTTGAACTGTAGTGACCTTAGTCCGTTTATTGCAGCTCCTTGAGTGAGGACACAAAATGAGGTGAGCTCCCTTTTATACTTGGTTACCTGCAGTGTGCAGGTAACCCTTAGGTCTCCACCAGTAGCACCCTCTGGTGGTACAGGTATGGTGTATACAGTGTGAAGGTACATTCAGTGGTCTAGTGTTAGAGTACATACATTAACATACATAACAACACTCCCCCCTAAGTCTTGTGCCACAGGCTTTTGCATTGTATTCTCTGGCCCTTGACTTGAGTGCCCAAAGCCCTTGCACTTTTTCTTTGCTTGGGATGGCTCTCTCCCTGTGGACCCCCAAGTCCTTATTTCCATGACATTGGGAAGTGGTCAGCAGTGGACGTTTGGAGGTTGTAGTGAGGGTTGTGTGGGCTCTGGGTGTGATCCATGTGTTCATGGTTACATACATCCATTTCCCCCCCCATACATGAACCATGTATGTGGCTCAACACCTGGATTGGCATACTTGTAGAGTGAGTAAGGAATAAAAACATAGAAAATAGAAATTTACAGCGCAGAAGGAGGCCATTTCGGCCCATTGTGTCTGCGCCGGCCGACAAAGAGCCATACAGCCCTCGGTCAGCAGCCCTAAAGGTTACGTATAAACTTATGAACAATGAACAATGGCGGAAAGGTAAAGCGCACCCAGCCCAACCAGTCTGCCCTACACAACTGCGACACCCCTTATATTGAAACATTCTACACTCCACCCCAACTGGAGCCATGTGATCTCCTGGGAGAGGCAAAAACCAGATAAAAACCCATGCCAATTGTGGAAAAAAAATGTGGGAAAATTCCTCTCCGACCCATCCAGGCAATCAAAACTTGTCCAGGAGATCACCCTGGCTGTATTCGATTCCCTGCAGTACTTACCATCATATCTGCACTGGCCAACAAGAGGTTATCCAATCTAATTCCAATTAGCAGCTCTAGGTCTGTAGCCCTGCAGGTTACTGCACTTTGGTTGGTTGGTTGTATCACTGTTTTTGAGTTCAGCAATGGTGGAGCAAGTACATGTTATAGGTAAGGTACATACATTATATTGTTTGGGTGGGTGAGGATGTTTAGTGGCGGGCAGAGCCACAGGGTAGTGTGGCCTCCCTCATACTGCTGCCCTTCATGGTGGAGGAAGTCTGGTCATCCCAGGTCCAGCCGGAAAAGCTGGAGGGTACTGGCCTCTTGCTCCCGGTGCTGGCCCTGGTGGCCAGGGGGGGTAGGGTCGATCTGGGGCAGGTTGCCAGTGGTGGTGGCTGTGCTGTCCATTGATTACTGACCCTGCAGTGGGTATGCTCCCACTGTGTGTGTGTGTGTGTGTGTGCACCCTCCCTGGGGCATCACATTGATCCCGGAGGCGCAGGCTACATGATCGGGTAGCCGCTGGACCTGGGTGTTTCCCACGGGGGGTTGTCTTTGGCATTGTCGACATACATGTAGAACCCGGCATCATTTCTCATTTTATCATTAGCATTCATGATACATTGGCTCCGACCGCAACCAGCTGACTCAACATTGTTATTTGTCTTTACACTTTCACATTTGTTCATTACAACACTTTCCTGTGTACTATCAGTATCTCTGTGCAAGGTTACATTCGGATACCTGCCTTTGTTAGTTACATTTGTCGCATTAGCATTACCAGCATCACTGTTCAACAGCACGAATTTGTCACTTACATCATTTTTTTGAGTACTATCAGCATTTCCGTGCAAGGTTACATTTGGATACCTGCCTTTGTTAGTTAAATTTTTCTCATTAGCATTACCGGCATCACCGTTCAATAGTACATTTATATACTTGCATTCATTAATTACACCTTTATCATTAGTGTCACCGGCATCGCTGTACCAACAATGGAACTGTCCCTTTACTTGTTTTGGGTTGCTGGTCTCCTTTAAAACGGCCTTGCAATCTTTACCCCAATCCGGTTCGCTGCTCGGCATCAGTGCTGCTCCCTCAACGCTGCCGCTTGTGGTCTGGTCGCGGCCATCTTAATTTCAGGTGCTTCACCTCGTGGTGCGGGCGCCATCTTCTTTCTCTCCACAAGGTAGGCTGCGGTGATCCATTTCTCCCCAGGTTCTGCCACGGAAGCCGAGAATCTTCCCTCGGAGTCCTGCCACTGGAGCCCGGAAGGTGAGGTCTGGTCGTTCAGGTTGGATCATCTCGCCGTTGAGTTGCACAGTCTGTGTCGTCGCCACGCAGTCGAGCTGGACGGTAGGATTTCCAGGTGCTGTGATGGATCCAAGTTTGGGGCCGCATAGGACGTCGATCGCCGGGGCCTGGAAGCTTTTGCCGCTCCAACAGATTTGGATTTGCTTCATCCATCTTCTTCCCAGCAGCGTTGGACCATCACCGGCAACGATCCACAAAGGAAGCTTGTGCATCGCGCCACCATGGGACACCTGGACATCCACGCTGCCAACGCCTGGGATGGTGTCTTTTGTGTAAGTGAGCAGCTTCGCCTGGATTGGGAACATTTTGAGTCATTTGGTGGGATTGTCCTAGAGTTTCTCGAAGGCCATCTGATTCATCAGCGATTGGCTCACCCCTGTGTCGAGTCGATCTCCATCGAGACTGGAACACCGTTGATTTCTACTTCCATTTTCCACGAGGAACTCTCGGTGGAGCAGGTATACACTCTGTACACCTCTTCCAGGGGCTGAGCCGCTTCGTCTTCACCACGCTGGAGCCCGGGTGATCAGCCAACTCATCAGCGACTCAGTAAGTAAAATTTCTTCTACACATTCGCTGGAGATGACCTTTAGTGTTACAAAGACTATACCTGCAAAGGCTGTATCGGTACTGGTGGGCCCTGTGGTTTCCTCCACAGCGCCAGTACGGGGCTAGCCGGTTGGCCTCATTTGGCGGACTCAGGGTTGCGGGACTCGGGGCAGCAGCCTTGCCTCTGAAAGGCGCCATTCGGTTCACTGTACTCGTCAGGTTAGAGTCCTGGGGTGAGTCATCATCCTCTTGGAGTCGCAGACTGAAATCATGAATGCTTGGCTCACTTTGATTGCCTTCTGCAGGGTGACCGTAGTGTCCGCAGAGAGAAACTTATGGAGGAGGCCCTCGTGGCCGATTCCAATAATGAAGATGTCCCTTAGTGCTTCGGTGAGGTGGTCGCCAGAATCACACGGTAACAGCCAATCTTCTTAGATGTGCAGCGTATTTAGCAATTTCTTGGCCTTTGGGCCGCTGGTGGGCATAGAACCGGTGTCTGGCTGTGAGGATGCTCTCTTTAGGTTTGAGTTGTTCTTGTATTATAGTTACGAGCTCCGCATAAGTCTTGGTTGTCATCTTCGCTGGGGCTAGCAAGTCCCTGAGGAGGGCGTGGATGTTGGGCCCACAACTGCTGAGCAGGATGGCTCTGCGTTTATCAGCCAGCGAGGTCAGTGAAAGTGACGGTGGGCGATCTTCTGGGCATTAGTTTCGGCAAATGTAATCTTTACGACAAAAAAAAGTGGGTGGGCAGTATTATCGAACCTCTGCATTAATTCCGTGAGGAAATTAACGCTGGGCGATATTATGGGCATTGATTTTGCCCATTCTGATGATTCCACCCAAAAAAAGTGGACGAGCGGTAATAATTTTCCCCGGCGTTAAGCACATGGGGAAAGTAACGCTCGCCGATAAATTTCCTAAAAATGCCGGTCAGTTTCCATTTTGTGCCAAAATGGGCAACATATGGGCGTTATACGTCATTTCAGCGCTAAAATGGGCGTTAAGTGAGCGTTAGGCATGCAAAAAAAGTGGAGATTCTAGCCCTTAATATTCTGACAAGCAGTGCAAATGTATTGTCCCTAGATACACTCAGGATGCAGGTTGGCCTATATATCACACTCCACACACATCACAAGGGTTTTATGCACTTCTATCCATATGTGTCCAACTTAAAACAGGTAGCTGGCATTAGCCGGATATCCGCACTTCACACAAAATACTTGCAAGAATCAAACTTCTCTAACTTGCTTCACACAAGTTTTAGAAACATCGAAGTTTACAGTGCAGGAGGCCATTTCGGCCCATCGTGTCCGTGCCGGCCGACAAAGAGCCGCACGGCCCTTGGTCAGCAATCTTTGAAAAGAGGTTCTGTCCAACAGCACCTCAAGGCTAAACTCCCTCTTTGACTGAACACCTGCTGAGGCTAAAGGTTAGTCTTCTACCCTTTCACTCTCCGCTGGCCTTTCGCAGATTGAAAGTGAGCTCTTGCTGCTCAGTTCAAATGTATTACTGTCGTAATTTACACAATAACCTAACTGCCACAGGAAAAGAACTGCTGATCAGAGAACAGCTAGTCGCACCGCTCTTGTAACCAATTAATCACCTATTACTATCTCAAACCAGCCGACAGTTGATGCAACAAATAAACAACTTTAATCTACTGCTTGTATTGAATGAGTAAAATTAAGCAAGTTACCAAAAGTGGCTGCTAAAGTCAATCATGATATAGAATTAGATAGATTTAAGGAAGAGTTAGATAAACCATTGAAGAAGAAAATGATACAAAACAAAAGAGGAGGGGAATGGATGGGAACAAAGAGGTGTTGTAGAATGTACTCACAGCTGTATGGCAGTTAGCACAGCACAGCCTTCTCAAGCATCGCTGAGCTATCAGATTGAAGTATCCATGCCTGGGTCAGTACATATGGAGATATAGGTACTTGAAGGTAAGGTTCCTTAATCAGCCTGTCCTTTCTGTGATTATACTCCTGATGTTTCTTGTCTTCTTGATTATAGCAGAGGGACATGGGTAAGCTGAAGGAAAACCAAATTGTTGTTCAAGGTCGAGAAGTATGCAAGTTGGCCTGAAAAAAAAATTGTCTGCAACTCCTGAAACTCTGAGCAAGGAGTACAGCACCACACATAGCTTGGAGCCACCTCTGGGTGGCAGGGAGTGGGGGAAAAGATCAGCAGAGGAGAGGGTTATTATGTCTGTAGTGTACTTGTGAATGACTCCACAAGGCAATGTGTTGTACTCAAACTGTAGTGACCTTGGCCCTTTACTCGTAACTCCAGAGTGAGGCAGCCGCATGGTGGCTCCCCTTTTATACAGTCCCTGCCACCAGGGCAGGACAGGACACACCGGTCTCCACCAGTTGCACCCTCTAGTGGTGCCAGCATGTATATACAGAGTGTACACCTTATTAATAGTCCATCAGGTAAACAAGTCTCCATCTTATGCAACCAGAGAGCATATCTATAGTCTGTATATATAACATCACTCTCCCCCAAGTCTTTGTGCCAATTACCTTTGCACTATGTGCTCTGGCTTAGCTCTCCCCAGACTTAAGTGCCAATAGCCCTTGCACCTTGGCTATGCTTTGGCTTGGCTCTCTCCCTGTTAACCCCCAAGTCCTTTTGTCACGAAGTTGGGTAGTGGTTACCGGTTTGGATGGTTCGATGATGCAGTGGAGGTTCCAGAGGATTCTGGGTATGATCCATGTGTGTGTCCATGGCTACATACATCCATTCCCCCCCCACCCCCCGCCCCCAACAGCGAGATTATGTAGCTGGCCCGTTAGATAAATATACAGGATCAGACACAGTGCAAGTACAAAGAAAGGAAGAAAAAAAAATTTTTTTACAGTTTGTATCATGACACCTTGGTTCAGTGACTTATATTCATTACGTTTTGCGGTCGTGCACCAGGATTGGGTAGATTGCATAATTAGTTCAGTCATGGTCAGTACTGAGGTAGCGGTACAGGTATGCAAGGATGTTAGTTCCAGAGCAACCGGACGGGGTCCTAATCGTCTGATGATGGCGCTGCGCCCCCTGCTAGCGGTATGGGCTTGGTTCGCTCACTATGCCAGGACTCAGGGCCTTTGCTGTTGCCTAGTGGTGGGCAGAGCCACAGATGTGTGTGACCTCCCTGTCCTCCTTTGAGGACTGCAGAATCTTCTGCCTGCTTTCCAACGGTATTGGGAACCTGGCTGTTCCAAGTCCCGTTTGGGGAGCTCGTTGGTTCTGACCTTTCGCTCCCGGACATGGCCAAGGTAGAGACTGGGTCTGGAGGCTGTGCCGTCTCCACCCGAGAGGTGGGCAACGGCGGCTGACTGCATGTATTGGCGCCATTTTCGTTTCCAGGTCCATGGCGAATAATGCCATCGGGTGCCTGCAGCATGGGATAGACCTGAGCAGGGTATCAGGATCAGTGCCTTCACCCTCCTGAGGTTGCTGGCTTGCTACTTTTGGGGACACTCTATTCCCGACATCTCGCAACATTTTGTTCTTTACATTCTTAATCGGTTCGTTACATTGATTGCCATGTGTGGAAATGTATTTTTATCTAAGCTGATACCATACGGTATTTGTGTGCCTTTTGATCAAAATGGAGTCCTGGCCCTTCCAGAACTTTCTGCATTTTAGCAGTCAGCTTGCATAAACAGCTAAACCTGGTTTGAGATGGCTGATGGCCATCAGACAGCTAGGAGACAAGTCATGCTGAGACAAGTAACCCCCCCCATGGTGCTCTCCTATTGTCTACACTACAGGAGTTCCATGTCACCCCACCCTTATCTTCTAGCCATTATCTTCTTTCCGAGACCTCATCCATTTAATGCAAACAGATAAACTGACCAGGAAATTGGAACAATCCTGACACAATACAAGACAGGTGATAGCCCATTACCTATGACTCATGGAGTAATGGCCGGCTGGCCAACTGATAACTCTGACAAAAGGAAATATCTGGATACCATGTCAGGACCAGGATATAGTAATTAACTCTTTATCTGTATTCACTGACTGTGAGCCAGAGCAATACACAGGGAGAGGCCATAACTTGGGTTTTACTGTATAAATATCTTGTTAAACTGAACCATTTCAGAGATGTTCACTTGGCCCTTGACTGAGTGTAACCTACCCCTTGCGAGCAAGTAAATTAAAGAAACTTCTACCGGAGCTGTAAGTGTCGGAGTCATTCTTTTCGAAGGTCGAGATTTCGACAGTTACTTCTTGGAGGCCCCAGCGAGATGCATACTCTCTGTCCTGTGAGTAAAACGGATACAGGCATAGTGCCTCTCCAGTGAAAGGCTTCAGTGGCCAAACAAGGTGAGCCTTTTGCTCACAAGAGGTTTCTTCACTGTTGAATCGCATATGTAATCTGTTGTCCACAGGGGAGGGACGGCAATCTACAAGACTCGGCATTTAAAAGCTAAAGGTATTTTTTTATAACCATTTCTTTCTCAGCTCGCCAGCAGAAGAGAACAGGTTCTGGAAAAAATCTCGAAACAGCCCAGGGAAGGTTTCAGTAGGTAAGGGAGCGCTAGTCGATCGAAAAGGGTTCCAGGTTCTTATGTGATAAGATTTTTATTGTTTTTAATTCGGAAGGGGTTCTTATGTGATAAGACTAAAAAAAAAGAAAGCGCTAATCGATCGAAGGTTCTTATGTGATAAGATTTTTATTGTTTTTAATTCGGAAGGGGCTCTTATGTGATAATACTAGAAAAAAAAAGAAAGCGCAATCGATCAAAGAGTTTGGGTACGGAACCTTAAGTTTTATCAGTTTTTATTAGGATAAGTTAAGGACTCGGTCTGTAGTGGCGTACAACGCAGACTGAGAATTTGTTTAGATAAGGTGTAAGGTTATGATTTGTGTACTCGCGGGAATATTGTTTGTTGTCCTTGTATTACTGTTGTGTGCAATACCTTTGTGAGTCATTGCCATTAGAGAAACGGGAAGAGTCACGAGGGAAAGTTGTGATTTGGGAAAAAAAAAACACAAGGATTGATTAAGAAAACAAACAGCAACTGATTGATCAACTACGGTTGGTTCGTGCCAACATATCTCACACACCCAGACTGAGCCCGAATTAAGAGCCTTTTCAGGCCACGTAACGGCCAGGAGAAGTGGGCGTAGAGAACTCAGTTGGCCGAAAGGATTGTGAGATCAGAAACTGTGGAAAAATCTTAAATCATCCAGAATGGGGGCTGGAGCAAGTAAACCACCACCAAAAGGGACCCCAGCCCATTTTATGCTCCAGAATTGTGGTCAGTCTTCAATTGACCACCTAAGAGAATGGGTAAAATGGACTAAGGGTGAAAACAGGCCATTTCCACCCGATGGTTCATTCAATTTAGAGAGAATAACCTGTCTAGAAGAATGCCTTATAGACAGAGACCCAGGTAGAAGAAGAAAAAAAAAAGTGAATTGGTCAGCGTTTGGAGATTGGAAAAGGGAAGCTGAGGAACGATACGAGAAGAGCCTAAGAGTTAGCAAGCAGTGTACTAGAGGGAGAAAGCAGGGGGATGAACGGGTAGAGCAGGTGAATCGCCCTCGACATAACAAACATCCATCCGTTATGGTTGCTAAAGGGACAAAGGCACACTCACCAAGGGCCCCTGAGGGTTGGGATAAGAATGAGGATGAGGACTGGGATGAGGATTGGACTCCCTACAGCCATCGACCACCGCCGTATGTTCCACCCCCGGGGGGTGCACCAGGCCAACAAGGAGGAGACGATCCTCGGGCCGGAGTACAGGGAAACGGGGTAACACCCGCTCCCAACAATACAGGTGTGGCTGCAGGAAATATAAGTCAGTCACAAGAGAATCAATACCGTGACGGCCCTGCAGGGGGCACACGAAGTCTTACCCGTGGACCAGAGCCCGGTGCCCTGGAGCCATCATCATCTGCATACCCAGTAAGACTTTTTCCCAGTCCACGAGATGAGGAAAAGTGCAGGGCGGAGAAACCCAAGGCAAAGAACAAAAAGGGCCACTGTACAGCAAAATTCTAAAAGGACAAAGGGTGTTAAAAAAACAAGCCTGAAGGCTTTGTGTCTTAATGCAAGGAGTATCCGCAATAAGGTGGATGAATTAATTGTGCAAATAGATGTTAATAAATATGATGTGATTGGGATTACGGAGACGTGGCTCTAGGATGAGCAGGGCTGGGAACTCAACATTCAGGAGTATTCAACATTCAGGAAGGATAGAATAAAAGGAAAAGGAGGTGGGGTAGCATTGCTGGTTAAAGAGGAGATTAATGCAATAGTTAGGAAAGACATTAGCTTGGATGATGTGGAATCTATATGGGTAGAGCTGCAGAACACCAAAGGGCAAAAAACGTTAGTAGGAGTTGTGTACAGACCTCCAAACAGTAATAGGGATGTTGGGGAGGGCATCAAACAGGAAATTAGGGGTGCATGCAATAAAGGTGCAGCAGTTATAATGGGTGACTTTAATATGCACATAGATTGGGCTAGCCAAACTGGAAGCAATACGGTGGAGGAGGATTTCCTGGAGTGCATAAGGGATGGTTTTCTAGACCAATATGTTGAGGAACCAACTATGGGGGAGGCCATCTTAGACTGGGTGTTGTGTAATGAGAGAGGATTAATTAGAAATCTCATTGTGCGAGGCCCCTTGGGGAAGAGTGACCATAATATGGTGGAATTCTGCATTAGGATGGAGAATGAAACAGTAAATTCAGAGAGCATGGTCCAGAACTTAAAGAAGGGTAACTTTGAAGGTATGAGGCGTGAATTGGCTAGGATAGATTGGCGAATGATACTTAGGGGGTTGACTGTGGATGGGCAATGGCAGACATTTAGAGACCGCATGGATGAATTACAACAATTGTACATTCCTATCTGGCGTAAAAATAAAAAAGGGAAGGTGGCTCAACCGTGGCTATCGAGGGAAATCAGGGATAGTATTAAAGCCAAGGAAGTGGCATACAAATTGGCCAGAAATAGCAGCGAACCTGGGGACTGGGAGAAATTTAGAACTCAGCAGAGGAGGACAAAGGGTTTGATTAGGGCAGGGAAAATGGAGTACGAGAAGAAGCTTGCAGGGAACATTAAGGTGGATTGCAAAAGTTTCTATAGGTATGTAAAGAGAAAAAGGTTAGTAAAGACAAACGTAGGTCCCCTGCAGTCAGAATCAGGGGAAGTCATAACGGGGAACAAAGAAATGGCAGACCAATTGAACAAGTACTTTGGTTCGGTATTCACGAAGGAGGATACAAACAACCTTCCGGATATAAAAGGGGTCAGAGGGTCTAGTAAGGAGGGGGAACTGAGGGAAATCTTTATTAGTCGGGAAATTGTGTTGGGGAAATTGATGGGATTGAAGGCCGATAAATCCCCAGGGCCTGATGGACTGCATCCCAGAGTACTTAAGGAGGTGGCCTTGGAAATAGTGGATGCATTGACAGTCATTTTCCAACATTCAATTGACTCTGGATCAGTTCCTATGGAGTGGAGGGTAGCCAATGTAACCCCACTTTTTAAAAAAGGAGGGAGAGAGAAAACAGGGAATTATAGACCGGTCAGCCTGACCTCAGTAGTGGGTAAAATGATGGAATCAATTATTCAGGATGTCATAGCAGTGCATCTGGAAAATGGTGACATGATAGGTCCAAGTCAGCATGGATTTGTGAAAGGGAAATCATGCTTGACAAATCTTCTGGAATTTTTTGAGGATGTTTCCAGTAAAGTGGACAAAGGAGAACCAGTTGATGTGGTATATTTGGACTTTCAGAAGGCTTTCGACAAGGTCCCACACAAGAGATTAATGTGCAAAGTTAAAGCACATGGGATTGGGGGTAGTATGCTGACGTGGATTGAGAACTGGTTGTCAGACAGGAAGCAAAGAGTCGGAGTAAACGGGTACTTTTCAGAATGGCAGGCAGTGACTAGTGGGGTGCCGCAAGGTTCTGTGCTGGGGCCCCAGCTGTTTACATTGTACATTAATGATTTAGACGAGGGGATTAAATGCAGTATCTCCAAATTTGCGGATGACACTAAGTTGGGTGGCAGTGTGAGCTGCGAGGAGGATGCTATTAGGCTGCAGAGTGACTTGGATAGGTTAGGTGAGTGGGCAAATGCATGGCAGATGAAGTATAATGTGGATAAATGTGAGGTTATCCACTTTGGTGGTAAAAACAGAGAGACAGACTATTATCTGAATGGTGACAGATTAGGAAAAGGGAAGGTGCAACGAGACCTGGGTGTCATGGTACATCAGTCATTGAAGGTTAGCATGCAGGTACAGCAGGCGGTTAAGAAAGCAAATGGTATGTTGGCCTTCATAGCGAGGGGATTTGAATACAGGGGCAGGGAGGTGTTGCTACAGTTGTACAGGGCCTTGGTGAGGCCACACCTGGAGTATTGTGTACAGTTTTGGTCTCCTAACTTGAGGAAGGACATTCTTGCTATTGAGGGAGTGCAGCGAAGATTCACCAGACTGATTCCCGGGATGGCGGGACTGACCTATCAAGAAAGACTGGATCAACTGGGCTTGTATTCACTGGAGTTCAGAAGAATGAGAGGGGACCTCATAGAAACGTTTAAAATTCTGACGGGTTTAGACAGGTTAGATGCAGGAAGAATGTTCCCAATGTTGGGGAAGTCCAGAACCAGGGGTCACAGTCTGAGGATAAGGGGTAAGCCATTTAGGACCGAGATGAGGAGAAACTTCTTCACCCAGAGAGTGGTGAACCTGTGGAATTCTCTACCACAGAAAGTAGTTGAGGCCAATTCACTAAATATATTCAAAAGGGAGTTAGATGAAGTCCTTACTACTCGGGGGATCAAGGGTTATGGCGAGAAAGCAGGAAGGGGGTACTGAAGTTTCATGTTCAGCCATGAACTCATTAAATGGCGGTGCAGGCTAGAAGGGCTGAATGGTCTGCTCCTGCACCTATTTTCTATGTTTCTATGTTTCACTCTCTGGGGGGGCTCCGGTCCCTATTTATCGACCATGGTCACCAAGTGAATTAAGAATAATTGTGGAAGGATTGGCAGACCCCAAAACCAATATTGAAAAGGCCATAGACCAGTTAAAAGTAATCATCTTGTGCCACGAACCCAGTATATTAGATGGTCAAATCTTACTGAAAGCATGGTTAAAGGACACGAAATTTGCCGAACTTGAGATAAAATTCAAAATTTTAAAACCCATCGAGAGGCTCTGCATGCAGATCCCAGCACGAAGCCAGGAGAGGGGTTCTGGGGAAGATGTTGGGAAGCCTTACATTCGGTGTTCCCGAGGAAAACAAATTGGTCCAAAATTATGGAAACTACACAAAGAAAGGAGGAGGATGGTGAGGATTATGTAGAAAGAGTGCGAGAGATCATGAACCAATGTTCAGGCATGAAAATGGAGGAGGTAGAAGCTCCTATGATCTGCGCCGTGGTAAATGGGCTACGACCCGAACTCAGAGATCCCTTTAAACTAGTTTGTCTCGGATGGCGACAGGAATCGCTATCCAAGGTTGTATCTATGTTAAAGGACATACAAGAGCGAAATAGAGAATCTAGAAGCAAGGTCACCATGTTTGTAGGACAAGCAGCTTCAATAACACCCACCCCAGTGACACCGTCCTACGCCCCCCCCCAGGGTAGAGGAAGAGGGTGAGCCAGAGGAGGATATTACAGGGGAAGAGGGAGAGGAGGTGCAGAGCGGGAAAAATATGATACCTGTCACAATTGTGGTCAGATTGGACACTGGGCTAGAACTTGCCGGGCAAAACAGCAACAACCAAATTATGATTGGACTCAACAGGCAGGTAATAGAGCACACCCTCCCCCTTCAGGACCCAACCCGTATGCGACCCAAGTCCAGGTACATGCTAGACCTCAGACTAATTTCTCTGTGCAAGATCCATTTGGATCACAGAATCAAAAGCAATTCGGCCAACCACCAAATTGCCCGTATAATGATCAATGACGCCCAATCACAGACCCGAGTGCTGCGAACAAACAGCTACCCGTCGTTTCGTTAAATGCCATAGGAGAACCTGAAGTAAAAATATGAATACAAGGGAAGGATATCCCATTCCTAGTGGATACTGGTGCCACCTATTCGGTCCTTTCAAGGGAAGATACGAGGGGAATTCCCACTTCCACTAATCAAACCTCAGTGATTGGACTATCTGGACATGCACAGCAATGTTTTTCTCCAACCCTATCAATGTACAATTAGAGGATTACGAAGATAATCATTCATTCCTACTGTCTAAGGAGGTTCCAGTGAATCTGTGTGGACGTGACCTATTATGTAAAATGAATGCCACAATCCTCTGTTCCCCAGCTGGTCTGGAGGTTCGAGTCCCCATAGATAAATGTGGCGCATATCCACTACTTCAACCCACAACTCCCATATTGTATGCCTGGAAAAATTTGGACCCCACACTAAGCAAAACCCTATCCTATTTGGTTGGTTCATATTGGTGTGTAACAAGGTTAATCACAGACTACCTCAAATCCCAAACCTTGGGCAAGTGGTACGAAACATTACACTGCACAGCATATTGTGACAACACGGGATCAGACGCTACAACACAAATCTTTTATCAACCATTCCTGCACCAGAAACATCAATTGATGATCGAACAAATCTTTATCGGACCCGAAGGGATAGCGGCAGGGGTTGAATTATCCTCCCACAGTCAGAGCTTGTTTAGGGTTAAAGGGAGTGTTCCACACTGCACCCTTGCGGTTGCAGGCACACATAAGCCCCAGGATTTAGGACGAATGGTTAAAAGAATGCAAGGATCCCCAGTACAAGAGGAATGGCACACACGTAATGGAACTTTGGGGCAACATGAAAGGGGGGGTGGCTATTCTGTCAAGTTGAATGGGAAAATATACTTCGATGCTGTCTTAGAAGAAAGGATGCTCTCAGCCACTAGCTTCCCAGTACGACAAAGCACAGCAGAGCTTCTTGCTAAAGTTCCAGAACAACTATGGTCTACACACGCTAATGAATTAGGAAGGATGCTCACCGCACAACCCTATAAGGTAGCGATCAATTCAACCGCCCCGCTCCCCAAGAAGCCCCAATACCCCTTGTCCCCAGCCGCAGAACAAGGTATTGAGCCAGTCATTAAGTCCCTGCTGGCCCAGGGAGTAATCGTTCCAACTAGAAGTCCATGTAACACACCGATCTTTCCGGTGCAGAAGCCCAATAGTGACAAATGGAGATTTGTCCAAGACCTACGAGCCGTGAATCATTCGGTATTCCCAACTTATTCGGTGGTACCCAACCCGGCAATTATACTTGCCAGTATTCCGGCATCATCAACGTATTACACAGTAGTTGATCTGTGTTCAGCATTTTTCTCAATACCCATTCACCCAGAGTCCCAATTCCTGTTTGCCTTCACGTATAAAGGACGCCAATATACGTGGACAAGACTCCCGCAGGGATTTACCGAGAGCCCTACCATATTCTCACAATGCCTAAAGAGGGATCTGGAAGATGTAATTTTACCAGCAGGTTCTACACTTGTGCAGTATGTTGACGACTTATTGCTCGCCTCACCCTCCAAATTGGCCTGCGAAACGGACTCCCTTGTGTTATTAAAAGCTCTGGCCTCGAAAGGACACAAGGTGTCAAAGGCAAAGTTACAATTTGTCTCAGAAAAGGTTCGGTATCTAGGGCACGAATTGGTCAGAGATACGAGACAATTGACACAAGACCGAGTAAAAGCAATCTGCTCTGCCCCACTACCAGTAACCAAGAGAGAAATGAAACACCTCCTCGGCATGACAGGATACTGCCGGCAATGGGTTACGAGTTATTCCGAGATCGTTAGACCACTGTTAGACATGTCCATGCCTGCACTACCAGAGAAGTTGATTTGGAATGAGGTATCCCGGAATGCTTTTCAGAACCTTAAACAGTCCCTCACTTCAGCATCCGCCTTGGGATTACCAGATTACACTAAGCTATTCAACTTATTTGTGCATCACAAGTCGGGTTTTGCACAATCTGTTTTGACTCAGTTACATGGGGACAGGCAGCGACCGGTAGCATATTTCAGTACCCAACTAGACCCAGTGGCACGCGGACTACCAGGATGTCTTCCTTCGTTGGCAGCAGCTTATTATGCTATGCAACAGGCTCAGACAATAACTCTAAATCATCAGACCATTTTGTATATCCCACACTCTGTCGAGATTTTACTTACTAAATGTGCCACCCAACACCTAACCTCCGCAAGAACCATTAAATACGAGGTCGAACTGTTATCAAATCCGAACCTTATCATCAAAAGATGCACTACCTTAAATCCAGCCACTCTACTCCCCACGGAAGACGACGGCGAACCCCATTCATGTGAAATGGTAACCGAATTAGTGACTAAACCACGTATCAATCTAACAGATGTACCAATGTGTAACCCTGAGCTAGTGTACTATGTTGACGGATCAGCCTTACGAAATGATAGGGGCCAACCTAGAGCGGCTTATGCAATTGTAACTCAGTTTAATGTTGTCGAAACAGCCTCTCTTCCAGACTCCTTTTCAGCCCAACAAGCCGAATTGTTTGCGTTAACTCGAGCCTGTATTCTGGCTGAAGGACACACAGTTAATATCTACACTGACTCCAGGTATGCTTTTGGGGTATCACATGACTATGGACAAATTTGGAAGATTCGCGGGTACCTGACTTCTTCAGGAACCCCTATCAAAAATGCAGAACAAGTGGAAAATCTCCTGCGAGCCATTCAATGCCCTTTGAAACTTGCCATTATCAAATGCCAAGCACATACAGGCCAGTCGAATGAGGTGGCACTTGGGAATGCCAGAGCTGATAATGCAGCTAAGTCAGCAGCTCTGTCAAAAGGGGGGATGCAGGTGTCATTGTTCCACTAAGGAAAGATAATTGCTCAGACCCGCCACCCACTATTAATGACGTGCTGGCCTTTCAGACACAGGCCAGTACGGAGGAGGTGGTGACCTGGACGAAGGATCAATGTTATAAAAATCCAGAAGGAATATGGGTTCACCACGACGGCCGCGTGGTGGCCCCCAGATCCTTACTTCCATGGATTGCCCGATGTGTGCATACATTCACACATGCAGGCAAAGGGGGATTGGCAGATTATATTTTGGCAACTTGGTATGCACCAGGTATTTCGGCAATTGCAAAACAAATCTGTGAAAATTGTGTTACCTGTCAGACAATGAATCCGGGTAAGACGGAAAAAGTAGAATCTGCCTCCCACCCAAATCCAGTCGGGCCTTTTGTACATTTACAAATGGATTTTATTGAATTACCTATGTGTATGGGATTCAAGCATGTATTAGTTATTGTAGATGTGTTCTCTAGATGGATTGAAGCCTTTCCATGTAAAAAGGCCGATGCCACTACTGTTGCTAAATGTTTGTTAAAATAAATTGTACCGCGCTTCGGAATCCCTGCTAAGCTTTCTAGTGATAACGGGTCACATTTCACGGGAACTGTTATAAGAGAAATGTGTAAAGCTTTGCAGATTAATCAACGTTTTCATTGCAGTTATCATCCACAATCAGCTGGACTTGTTGAAAGATATAATGGAATGCTTAAAAATAAGCTGGCAAAACTATGCAATGACACTGGACTGAAATGGACAGAACTGCTGCCCTTAGCCTTGATGGTAATGCGATCTGCAACCAACAGAACAACAGGCCTGTCACCGCATGAGATAGTTATGGGACGTCCCCAACGACTACCTTTTACAGCACCATTTACTGCAAAACAGATGGACATCCACAAAATGGAGGAAAATATGTTGAATTATTGTATTGCACTAACCAAATGTATTTCCAGCTTTCATTCACAGGTAAAGGAAGCCCAAGTCAAGCCAGCGGAAGGGAAGTGTCATAACCTGGAGCCAGGGGAATTTGTTTACATCCAGATTTTTAAAAGAAAAAGCAGTCTACAGCCAAGATTCAAAGGACCATACCAGGTCTTGCTGGCGACCAATACTGCAATCAAGGTAAAGGAAAGACCAACATGGATCCACGCATCCCATTGCAAAAGGGCACCCGACCAGGAGGAAGGGACGAAGGAATCAGAGGAACAGAAAAAGGAAGACTGAATAAGGAACTGTATGGACTATGGGGACTGATGGTGCTGGGCTTGCCAGGGTTTTACTTCACATTATTGATTACACCAGGGGTACAGACCCGCCACCGAAGGGAATTGCACGTAAACGTATTTATGGCACTGAGTCATAGGTATGCTCAAGAAAGAAACTTGTCAAGTTGTTGGATATGTTCCCATGTACCTGTCCACTCCAGGGGGGGTATTCCCCTGAGATCTGTCCCCTTTAACGAATCAGAAATGGTAGAATGGTTGACAGTGCAAAATAGGACAAAACTAACTAAGGGGCCAGAAACGAAGGAGCAAACAGAATGGAGGTCGGCAGGGTATAAACTTACAGCCTTCCAGGGATGGTACCAGCCCAATTATGATAATAACCATCAGCCTCCCTTCCTAAGCATTACTTCCAGAATAGGAAATCCTGAAGGTATAATATGCCTAGTGAGTAATGAGACTAAAGGACCAGAAATGGGACGCAGCAAGTGTTCCCAAATGATTAAATGGCAAGCCACAACTAATCCCACTGAGAGAAAGATAGCAACCGTTGGCTGGACAACGGTCCATAACAAAGCCCCAGGTGAAGGGTGGGAAGGTGAGACCACTCGAGTAGGGATAGTGCAAAAGGACCAGGAGCTGACGCCCTATAATTGCACCTACTTTATTTGTGGCCATAAAGCCTACCCATGGTTACCAGCCAACTAGACAGGGTCCTGTTACTTAGGATATGTGGTACCCCTTATCAGATCAGTAAGCATTCTAAGGGAGGCCTATGGAAGTCATAGATTTAAATGGGATTTGACGTGGCTAAACGGAATATTCAAGGTAATGGTTCCACCCTATGGAACAGCATCGACCGAATGGCAGTTACGGGAACTGGCTAACTTAGTGGAATCAGTAGCCAACGCAACTTCCCAAGCCTTTGAAGGGATAAATGACGAAATGGTAGCTATTCGAACAGTGGCTCTCCAAAATCGTATGGCCTTAGATTATCTCCTCGCCAAGGAGGGAGGAACATGCGCATTAATAGGTGAAGAATGCTGTACGTATATCCCAGATAAATCAGAAGATATTGGCAGTCTAGCTGAAAACATCAGGAAAAAGGTAATAGAGTATAAACAGACAGTTGGCCAGGACGGTATCACCTTGTGGGGTTGAGCATTAGGATGGTTGGGAGCCCTGGGGAAATCTGTGGTACAGGGTTTGATCATATTCCTGCTGATAGTCTTCGCCCTGTATCTATTATTTGTCATCATTAAGTGTTGCTGTGCCAGGGTGGGAGAAACTATGTTACCTACCGAGACCACGGCTAGAGTTATGGTAGCAACAACTGCTGAAGGCTCTTGTGTGGAAATGGAAATGGAGAGACTGTACAAGATCAGAATGGATTGAGTTGTCCTTGTGAAGGACAAAATGGGGGAATGTGGAAATGTATTTTTATCTAAGCTGATACCATACGGTATTTGTGTGCCTTTTGATCAAAATGGAGTCCTGGCCCTTCCAGAACTTTCTGCATTTTAGCAGTCAGCTTGCATAAACAGCTAAACCTGGTTTGAGATGGCTGATGGCCATCAGACAGCTAGGAGACAAGTCATGCTGAGACAAGTAACCCCCCCATGGTGCTCTCCTATTGTCTACACTACAGGAGTTCCATGTCACCCCACCCTTATCTTCTAGCCATTATCTTCTTTCCGAGACCTCATCCATTTGATGCAAACAGATAAACTGACCAGGAAATTGGAACAATTCTGACACAATACAAGACAGGTGATAGCCCATTACCTATGACTCATGGAGTAATGGCCGGCTGGCCAACTGATAACCCTGACAAAAGGAAATATCTGGATACCATGTCAGGACCAGGATATAGTAATTAACTCTTTATCTGTATTCACTGACTGTGAGCCAGAGCAATACACAGGGAGAGGCCATAACTTGGGTTTTACTGTATAAATATCTTGTTAAACTGAACCATTTCGGAGGTCTTCACTTAGCCCTTGACTGAGTGTAACCTACCCCTTGCGAGCAAGTAAATTAAAGAAACTTCTACCGGAGCTGTAAGTGTCGGAGTCATTCTTTTCGGAGGTCGAGATTTCGACACATGCATACAATGTCTCTTTAAGTTCAGTTGGTTGCAGGTCTCTTTTAAGAGAACCCTGCCATGCCACGCTGCTCTTCGTTGCAGCAGGAACGCCATTTTGCCTCTGTCCTCGAGGTCGACTGCCTTGATCCTTTTCTCCCGTGATTCTGTCACCAAAGCTGGAAGAGTGCCTGTGAATTCGATCTTCCTCCCCAGGAGTCCTGTCACTGGAGCCGGGAAGGTGCTTTTAGGTCATTCTGGTCGGATCATTTCCACGCAGTCATGATGGATGGTCTGTGCCTCAGGTGCTACGCTGGTCTGTTCTCTGGTGCTGGCCCAAGAGAAGGTGAGGTTTTGCTCTGCCTCTGAAAACAGGGGACATCGATTGCTGGAGAAGAGGTCTTCCCACTTCCCATTCCCCATCCACCTTCTTCCGAGTAGTGTTGGACCATCACCTGCAACAATCCACAGAGGTAACTTGTGCACCACGCCATTATGGATTTCACTTACATCCGCACTACCAAGGACTGGGATCAGCTCCTTGGTGTAGGTGCGCAACTTTTCCTGTACTGGAACCAGCTCAAGTCGTTTTTCGTTCCATCACCTCTCAAAGGCATCCTGGCTCATCACTGACTGGCTCGCTCCCGTGTCCACTTCCATGAAGACTGGGATGCCGTTTATCTCGACTTCCATCTTCACTGGAGGACAATCGGTGGTTCATAAATCTTCATAAACTTCTTCTTGGGGCTGAGCTGCCTCTCTGGCCAAATCATCATACTCCCCACTGGATTCAAAGTCATCTACTGACTCCTCTGCTAGATGGTGAGTCGTATTTCTTTTACACATACATTGGAAGTAGCCCTTCGTGTTACAGGCTTTGCATACATACTCAGCAAACTGATACTGGTAAGCTCTATGGTTTCCTTCGCAATGCCAGCATGGTGCTACTTGATTAGCACCCCTCGGACTCTGAGTTCTGGAACCCTAAGATCTGTGCTCTCTGCCCTGGGCAGAGCCATGTTCTACAGTCTTGCCTATGAAAGGCATCATTCAGTGTACAGTACTTGCCGGGTTTGAGTCCATAGGATGAATAATTTGCTTGGTGCTGCAGGTCGAGGTCATGAACGCCTGACTGATGCTGATGGCTTTCTGCAGGTTGACTGTGGTGTCAGCAGGTAATAGCTTGTGAAGGAGGCCCTCGTGGCCAATTCCTATAACGAAGATGTCTCGCAATGCTTCATTGAGATGCATGCCAAAATCACACGGTGCCGCAAGTCTCCTGAGGTTGGCAGCATATTTTGCAATCTCCTGGCCCTCAGGTCTATGGTGAGTGTAGAATCTGTGCCTGGCCGTGATGATGCTCTTTTTTGGTTTTAGTTGGTCGCGAATTAGTTCAGTCAGCTCCTCGTATGTCTTATCCTTGGCTTTCGTGGGTGCCAGCAAGACCCTGACAAGGCGGTAGACCTCGGGCCCAAACTGGTCAGCAGTATAGCCTTGTGCTTCTCCGCCAATGTTTCCGTCTCCCCTGCCAGGTTGTTTGCCACGAAATATAGTTCGAGTCTTTCCGTGAAAGCATCCCAATCATCACCCTCTGTAAAGTGTTGTAGTGTGCCAAAGGTAGCCATAATCGTGTGAAAGTCCGTATTCTCGTCGCCAGATATTATGTCTGTAGTGTACTTGTGAATGACTCCACAAGGCAATGTGTTGTACTGAAACTGTAGTGACCTTGGTCCTTTACTAGTAACTCCAAAGTGAGGCAGCCGCATGGTGGCTCCCCATTTATACAGCCCCTGCCACCAGGCAGGACAAGAAATGCCGGTCTCCACCAGTTGCACCCTCTAGTGGTGCCAGCATGTATATACACGGTGTAAACCTTATTGACAGTACATCAGGTAAACAAGTCTCCATCTTATGCAATTATGCAGTGACTACACAGAGAGTATATCTATAGTCTGCATATATAACAAGGGTCATTGGAGGAAAAAGGTCAGCAGAACCCAACTGTAGAATATCCCGCTTTTCCGCCAACTACTACCAAGAATATGCTACAAATCAGGGGGAATGGGGAAGAAAATCTATCCCTTTAATTCTGTCATGTATGTATGCTTGGGGTTACTAGCCACCAGGTGGCGCCACTGTCAGAGGTCATTGTGCTGTATACATGTGCGCGGCCCAGGTATAAAAGGCAAGCCATCATGTAATGTAATCACTTTAGGCCCTAATAAAGCAGAGCCAGGTTTGTACCAGTGTTAGTTTACAGCATTCAGTCTATCGAGTTGTTACATACATAACATTTGGCGACGAGGTAACTTAAGAACCTTCGCATGCAAAATGAGCACAATTGGAATTCCGGAGAGATTCATGGAGAGAGAAGACTGGGCAGATTTTGTAGCTTGCCTGGACCAGTACTTCATGGCCAACAAAATAGAGGAACCCACTGTTGCAGTTCGGCACAGGGCGGTCTTCCTCGTGGTTTGCGGTCTGAAAATCTATGGACTCATAAAGAATCTTCTCTTGCCTGCAAGTCCAATGGACAAGGACTATGAGGAATTGTATGCTCTGGTACGTGACCATCTCAAACCAAAAGAACGATATCGATTCTACACGCACGTTCGTTCTGAGGGCCAGGATGTGTCGGAATTCGTTGCCGATCTAAGACGTCTAGCTGGACCGTGTAAGTTCAAAAACATGTTGGGAGACATGCTGCGGGGCGTCTTTGTAATCGGCATCAACCACGAGGTGATCCTGCGTAAGCTACTGGTGGCGGATGATACGTCCTTACTACACAGTATAAATGCACACGAGGCCCATGCTTGAGAGAAGGTCAGTCTGTGACCTGTCCTTTATTCCTTAGCACACAAGTGATGAAGGTGGGTGGAGCTTCCCCTTTTATACCTGAAGGTCCAGGTTAGGAGTGTCTCCCACCTAGTGGTCAGTGTTCTCACAGTGTACAACTTAGGTCAGTTTATACATGGGTTACAATGCTGGTTGAATACATGACATCACCTCCCCCCCCAAAGTCTTATTGGGATCACAGGTTCAGTCTCTCTGGTGGTTTACGCTCCCTTGTAGAGCGCCTGAGTTGGGGCTCTGGTTGTTGGGCGCTGACCTGAGTGTCTGCTGTTTGCAGTGCCTCAGGCCTGTCCGGACTGCCCACAGTGACTGGGCTCTCCTCCCTTTGGCTCCGGTGTTCGGTCACCTGTGGTGGAGTGAACTCTATATCGTGTTCTTCCTCTGCTTCTTCTATGGGGTTGCTGAACCTCCTTTTTGTTTGATCCACATGTTTGCGGCAGATTTGTCCATTGGTAAGTTTAACTACCAGAATCTTATTTCCCTCTTTGGCAACCACAGTGCCTGCGAGCCATTTGGGCCCTGCAGCGTAGTTGAGGACAAAAACAGGATCATTTACATCAATACATCGCGCCCTCGCATTCCTGTCGTGGTAATGATATTGTGACTGGCG
This sequence comes from Pristiophorus japonicus, assembly GCF_044704955.1. Taxonomy (NCBI): domain Eukaryota; kingdom Metazoa; phylum Chordata; class Chondrichthyes; family Pristiophoridae; genus Pristiophorus; species Pristiophorus japonicus. Next base: position 465,832,731 of record NC_091977.1, on the reverse strand, counting down.
CCTGCTCTCGACAATTTCTTTCATGGTGGGGTGTATAAGGGATACACCCTTATACACCCCACCTTTTCATTGGTACCTCTGCGGGTGGAACCCCTGTGAGCGAGTGTGGTCGGGATCTGTAGGCCAACAGGAGGCGTGATAAGCGGGTTTGTAGGGAACCCCCTTAGAATCTGAGCATCCCCTGTTTGATTATCTGCACTGCTCGTTCTGGCATGGCCGTTTGAGGCCGGCTTGAACGATGCCATTCCAACATGGTTAATTCCATTGCCTGCCATGAAGTCCTGGAATTCAGTGCTTGTGAAGCACGGGCCATTGTCGCTGACCAAGATGTCCGGTAGACCGTGGGCGGTGAACATTGCCCGTAGACTTTCTACCGTGGCAGAGGATGTGCTTGAATTTAAAATGTCACACCCGATCCATTTGGAGTAGGCGTCTACTACAACCAAAAACATTTTCCCCATGAAAGGACCTGCGTAGACCACATGGATGCGTGACCAAGGCTTGGCGGGCCATGGCCAGGGGCTAAGGGGAGCTTCCCTGGGCGCATGGCCCAACTGGGCACACGTGTTGCACCTGCGTACACAAAGTTCCAGATCTGCGCCTATCCCTGGCCACCAAACGTGTGACCTGGCAATTGCCTTCATCGTGACAATGCCCGGGTGCCCATTGTGGAGTTCTCTGATGAACACCTCTCTGCCCATCTGGGGCATGACTACGCGGTTTCCCCACAGTAGGCAATCGGCCTGAATCGAGAGTTCATCCTTGCGCCTGTAAAATGGTTTAAATTTCTCAGGGCATGCCCTGTACGTGGCTGCCCAGTCCCCATTCAGGACACATTTCTTGACTAGAGACAATAGCGGGTCTCTATTTGTCCAGACTTTAATCTGACGGGCTGTCACGGGTGAGCCTTTGCTTCCGAAAGCTTCAACAGCCATGACCATCTCAGCACCATGCTCGGTAGCCCCCTCAGTGGTGGCTAGTGGGAGCCTGCTGAGTGCATCGGTGCAGTTTTCGGTGCCTGGTCTGTGCCGAATTGTGTAGTTATAGGCAGCTAACGTGAGTGCCCACCTCTGTATGCGGGCCGATGCGTTTGCATTTATGGCCTTGTTGTCGGCCAAAAGGGACGTTAGGGGTTTGTGATCTGTCTCCAGCTCAAATTTTCTGCCAAACAGGTACTGGTGCATTTTCTTTACCACATATACACATGCGAGCGCCTCCTTTTCTACCATCCCGTAGCCCCTTTCTGCCTGGAACAGACTCCTGGAGGCATAAGCTACCGGCTGTAACTGACCCTTGGCATTGACATGCTGCAACACACACCCGACACCATAGGACGACGCATCGCACATTAACACAAGTTTCTTACATGGATCATATAGCGTTAACAGATTGTTGGAACATAACAAATTGCGTGCTCTATTAAAAGCCCTTTCCTGGCTGTCCCCCCAGACCCATTCACGACCTTTGCGTAGGAGCACGTGTAGCGGCTCTAGCAGCGTGCTCAATTTGGGAAGAAAGTTACCAAAATAGATCAGGAGCCCCAGGAACGAACGCAGCTCCGTCATGTTACGGGGTCTGGGTGCTTTCTGGATCGCTTCCGTCTTGGATGCAGTAGGGCTGATCCCGTCTGCTGCTACCCTCATCCCCAGGAATTCTACCTCTGGAGCTAGGAAGACGCACTTCGCCTTTTTCAGTCGCAGACCTACCCGGTCCAGTCTGCGTAGCACCTCCTCCAGGTTGTGGAGGTGTTCTTCAGTATCGTAACCCGTAATGAGGATGTCGTCCTGAAAAACCACCGTCCCTGGAATCGACTTGAGGAGGCTTTCCATATTTCGTTGGAAGATCGCAGTGGCCGAGCGAATCCTGAACGGACATCTGTTGTACTCAAACAACCCCTTGTGTGTCGTGATGGTGGTCAGCTTCTTCGACTCACTCGCCAGCTCCTGGGTCATGTAAGCTGAGGTCAGGTCCAATTTTGAAAAATGTTTGCCACCGGATAGCGTCGCAAAGAGGGTACTCGGTAGCGGGTACTGGTCTTGGGGTGACACCCGATTGATGGTGGCCTTGTAATCGCCACATATCCTGACCGACCCATCCGCCTTGAGCACCGGCACAATCGGGCTCGCCCAGTCACTGAATTTGACTGGCGAGATGATGCCTTCCCTCAACAGGCGGTCCAATTCGCCTTCTATCTTTTCCCGCATCACGTACGGCACCGCTCTGGCCTTGTGGTGTACTGGTCTGGTGTCCGAGTTTATGTGAATCACTACCTTGGCCCCCATGAAAGTGCCATTGCCGGGTTGAAATAATGAGTCAAATTTGTCCAGGACCTGTGAGCATGATACTCGCTCCACAGAGGAAATTGCATTGACATCGCCCCATTTCCAGTTCATGACAGCAAGACAACTCCTCCCCAGTAGTGCGGGACCGTCCCCTGGGACAATCCAGAGTGGCAACCTGTTCTCCGAATCTTTGTGGGTCACGACTACCGTGGCGCTGCCTAGCACCGGAATGATCTGTTTTGTGTAAGTCCGTAGCTGTGTGTCAATCGGCGATAATTTTGGCCTCCTGGCCTTGGATGCCCACAACTTTTCGAACTGTTTGATACCCATCAGGGACTGGCTGGCCCCCGTGTCTAGCTCTATTGATACTGGGATGCCATTGAGGAGCACTTTCATCATTATCGGTGGCGTCCTGGTGTATGAACTGTATACGTGCTCCACATGAACTTGCTAAACTTCAGCTTCCAGCGATTTCCCCCAGTGTCCATTTCTGCAATTTCTGCAGGTATTTTGCTCATCTCTGCAAACTCAGGCTGAATGTGTGCCTCCACGCCTCCAGCATGAGTTGCAGTTTGAAACAAAAGTTCCCTTGCCAGTCGATCGTCCCTGACTGCCCCTGTTATTGTCCTTGAGTGCACCATTAACAGGTGTTGATGGCCCCATTACTGGCCGCATTGTCCCTTGCAATGGGGTGAATCGATGTTAAGCTTGCCATTGTCTCTGTCGATCTCCCCCTCTGGGTTCGACTACATGTTGGGGCATGCCTGACTGCCCTTGTCTGCCTGGAGAACTGTGTGCTGCTTTAACAATGTTGAATCTCTGTCCCAACCATTCCTTAACACAGTACCTCTCGTCTGTTCTGCTAGTGGCCATGCTCGCGTGGTTTAAATCCCAGTTTCTTGTCGCCATTGATACGTCCTTACTACACAGTATAAATGCACACGAGGCCCATGCTTGAGAGAAGGTCAGTCTGTGACCTGTCCTTTATTCCTTAGCACTCAAGTGATGAATGTGGGTGGAGCTTCCCCTTTTATACCTGAAGGTCCAGGTTAGGAGTGTCTCCCACCTAGTGGTCAGTGTTCTCACGGTGTACAACTTAGGTCAGTTTATACATGGGTTACAATGCTGGTTGAATACATGACAGCGGAGATGCTGGATTTGAGCAAGGCTTTCATGATTGCCCAGGCATGCATGATGATGGACAAAAACTTAAAGCAGATATCATCGAAAAATTGGAACTCAGCAAGTACTGTAAACAAGATTGTATCGTCGTTTGGCAGAGCTGCATTTGGCGGGGCCTACTCGACTGCGTTTGCAAAACATGTAGCTGCCCAAAGTCCGCCAATTAGAATACATCCTATTTCACCATGTTGGCATTGTGGGAGCAATCATCACCTCAACAGTGTTGGTTTAAACAGTACATTTATAAAGGCTGTTCAAGACTGGGGCATCTCCAGTGCATGTGGCAGCAACAGAGCAAGCGTGCTGCGACACACTACGTGGAGGATGATGACCAGTATAGCGCGGATCCAGATATGCAATCCGAGATACCAGAGGAGGAAGTGTATGGACTGTAATCATTCCTAACAAAGAGCCAACCGATAATATTAATGTGAAACTTAACGGTGTGCTGGTACCGCTGGAATTGGACATGGGCGCGAGTCAATCAATAATGAGCCAAAGAACATTCGACAAGCTGTGGGATACTAAGGCTGTCAGGCCTAAGCTGAGTTCAGTCAATGCCAAGTTGTGTACGTACACGAAAGAACTCATAACGGTGATTGGCAGTGCAGTAGTCAAGGTGTCATATGATGGTGCGGTTCATGATTTACCATTATGAATTGTTCCAGGCAATGGTCCAACGCTGTTCAGCAGGAATTTGCTCGAAAAAATCAAATGGAATTGGAAAGGGATGAAAGCTTTGTCGTTGGAGGATGATACTCCATGTGCTCAAGTGCTGAGCAAGTTCCCCTCGCTGTTTGAACCAGGCATCGGCAATTTCACGGGAGCCAAGGTGCAGATCGACGTGGACTCAGATGCAAGACCCATCCATCATTAAGCTCGGGCGGTTCTATACATGATGAGGGAGAAGGTCGAAATCGAACTGGATGGAATCCAGCGTGAAGGTGTCATATCACCGGTCGAATTTAATGAATGGGCCAGCTGCATTGTTCCTGTCTTGAAGAGTGATGGCACTGTCAGGATTTGTGGAGACTACAAGGTTACGATCAACCGAGTTTCGAAACAGGATCAATACCTGTTACCGAAAGCTGATGACCTGATTGCAACGCTAGCCGGGGGCAAATCATTCACTAAACTGGATCTGACATCGGCCTACATGACACAGGAGCTGGTCGAGTTGTCGAAGAAACTTATGTGCATCAACACTCATAAAGGACTGTTTATCTACAACAGGTGTCCTTTCGGAATTCGCTCGGATGCAGCCATATTTCAGAGGAACATGGAGAGTCTACTGAAGTCCGTCCCGAGTACTGTCGTGTTCCAAGGTGACATCCTGGTCACAGGTTGTGACACCGCCGAACATCTGAACAACCTGGAAGAGGTTCTACATCGTCTGGACAAAGTGGGACTCAGACTAAAACGTTCGAAGTGCATCTTCATGGCACCGGATGTCGAATTCCTGGGGAGGAAAATTGCTGCTGACGGCATCAGGCGTACGGACTCGAAAACCAAGGCCATCAAAAATGCACCCAAACCTCAGAATGTGACGGAGCTGCATTCGTTCCTTGGTCTACTCAACTACTTTGGTAATTCCTACCTAGATTGAGCACTTCATTAGAGCCACTGCACATGCTGCTAAGAAAAGGTGACAACTGGATTTGGGGTGTGTCTCAAGATAGAGCTTTTGAGAAAACTACTAATCTGCTTTGCTCTATCAAGCTGCTGATACATTGTGATCTGTGTAAGCGTCTAGTATTAGAAACATAGAAACATAGAAAATAGGTGCAGGAGTAGGCCATTCGGCCCTTCGAGATGCACCGCCATTCAATGAGTTCATGGCTGAACATGCAACTTCAGTATCCCATTCCTGCTTTCTCGCCATACCCTTTGATCCCCCTCGTAGTAAGGATTACATCCAACTCCTTTTTGAATATATTTAGTGAATTGGCCTCAACAACTTCCTGTGGTAGAGAATTCCACAGGTTCACCACTCTCTGGGTGAAGTGTCTCCTCATCTCGATCCTAAATGGCTTACCCCTTATCCTTAGACTGTGACCCCTGGTTCTGGACTTCCCCAACATTGGGAACATTCTTCCTGCATCTAACCTGTCTAAACCCGTCAGAATTTTAAACGTTTCTATGAGGTCCCCTCTCATTCTTCTGAACTCCAGTGAATACAAGCCCAGTTGATCCAGTCTTTCTTGATATGTCAGTCCCGCCATCCCGGCAATCAGTCTGGTGAACCTTCGCTGCACTCTCTCAATAGCAAGAATGTCCTTCCTCAAGTTAGGAGACCAAAACTGTACACAATACTCCAGGTGTGGCCTCACCAAGGCCCTGTACAACTGTAGTAACACCTCCCTGCCCCTGTACTCATGCTTCATCATATGGAGTTGGTTGCGTGTTCAAACAAGCTAATGAGTCGGGTAAATTACAACCTGTTGCGCATGCTTCAAAAGATTTGTCAAAGACAGAAAGAGCCTACAGCATGGTAGAAAACAAAGCATTAGCCTGTGTGTATGGGGTTAAAAAGATGCATCAGTACCTGTTTGGTCTTGAACTGGAAACAGATTACAAGCTACTCATTTCATTGTTTTCGGAAAACAAAGATATAAATACAAATGAATCGTCCCGCATCCAGAGGTGGGAGATGAAGTATAATGTGGATAAATGTGAGGTTATTGAAGTATAATGTGGATAAATGTGAGGTTATCCACTTTGGTGGTAAAAACAGAGAGACAGACTATTATCTGAATGGTGACAGATTAGGAAAAGGGCAGGTGCAAAGAGACCTGGGTGTCATGGTACATCAGTCATTGAAGGTTGGCATGCAGGTACAGCAGGCGGTTAAAAAAGCAAATGGCATGTTGGCCTTCATAGCGAGGGGATTTGAGTACAAGGGCAGGGAGGTGTTGCTACAATTGTACAGGGCCTTGGTGAGGCCACACCTGGAGTATTGTGTACAGTTTTGGTCTCCTAACCTGAGGAAGGACATTCTTGCTATTGAGGGAGTGCAGCGAAGGTTCACCAGACTGATTCCCGGGATGGCGGGACTGACCTATCAAGAAAGACTGGATCAACTGGGCTTGTATTCACTGGAGTTCAGAAGAATGAGAGGGGACCTCATAGAAACGTTTAAAATTCTGACGGGGTTAGACAGGTTAGATGCAGGAAGAATGTTCCCAATGTTGGGGAAGTCCAGAACCAGGGGTCACAGTCTGAGGATAAGGGGTAAGCCATTTAGGACCGAGATGAGGAGGAATTTCTTCACCCAGAGAGTGGTGAACCTGTGGAATTCTCTACCACAGAAAGTTGTTGAGGCCAATTCACTAAATATATTCAAAAAGGAATTAGATGAAGTCCTTACTACTAGGGGAATCAAGGGGTATGGTGAGAAAGCAGGAATGGGGTACTGAAGTTGCATGTTCAGCCATGAACTCATTGAATGGCGGTGCAGGCTAGAAGGGCCGAATGGCCTACTCCTGCACCTATTTTCTACGTTTCTATGTTTCTATGTCATTCACCATAGACCTGGCACGAGAATTGTGCCAATGCAATGAGCCGTCTGCCGTTGCCCACACTGGAGGTGGAGACGCCACAACCTGCAGACCTACTGTTAGTTATGGATGCTTTTGAAAGTGAAGGAACCTCTGACATGGCTCAACAAGTTAAACATAGAAACATAGAAACATATAAAATAGGTGCATGAATAGGCCATTTGGCCCATTGAGCCTGCACCACTATTCAATAAGATCATGGCTGATCATTTACCTCAGTACTCCTTTCCTGCTTTCTCGCCATACCCCTTGATCCCTTTAGCCGTCAGGGCCATATCTAACTCCCTTTTGAATATATCTAACAAACTGATATCAACAACTCTCTGCGGTTAACAACACTCTGAGTGAAGAAGTTTCTCCTCATCTCGATCCTAAATGGCTTAGCCCTTATTCTTTGATTGTGACCCCTGGTTCTGGACTTCCCCAACATCGGGAACATTCTTCCTGCATCTAACCTGTCCAGTCCCGTCAGGACTTTATATGTTTCTATGAGATCCCCTCTCATCCTTCTAAACTCCAGTGAATACAGGCCCAGTCAATCCAGTCTCTCCTCATATGTCAGTCCTGCCATCCCGGGAATGAGTCTGATAAACCTTTGCTACTCTCTCTCAATAGCAAGAACGTCCTTCCTCAGATTAGGAGACCAAAACTGAACACAATATTCCAGGTGAGGCCTCACCAAGGTCCTGAACAACTGCAGTAAGACCTTCCTGCTCCTATACTTAAATCCTCTCACTATGAAGGCCAACATGCCATTTGCCTTCTTCACCGCCTGCTGTACCTGCATGCCAACTTTCAATGACTGATGAACCATGACACCCACGTCTCATTGCACCTCCCCTTTTCCTAATCTGCCGCCATTCAGATAATATTCTGCCTTCATGTTTTTTCCACCAAAGTGTATGACCTTACATTTATCCACATTATACTGCATCTGCCATGCATTTGCCCACTCACCTACCCTGTCCAAGTCGCCCTGCAGCCTCTTAGCATCCTCTTCACAGCTCACACCGCCACCCAGCTTAGTGTCGTCTGCAAACTTGGAGATATTATACTCAATTCCTTCATCTAAATCATTGATGTATATTGTAAATAGCTGGGGTCCCAGCACTGAGCCCTGCGGCACCCCACTATTCACTGCCTGCCATTCTGAGAAGGACCCGTTTATCCCTACTTTCTGCTTCCTGTCTGCCAACCAGTTCTCTATCCATGTCAATACGTTACCCCCAATACCATGTGCTTTAATTTTGCACACTAATCTCTTGTGTGGAAACTTGTCAAAAGCCTTTTGAAAGTCCAAATACACCACATCCACTGGTTCTCCCTTGTCCACTCTATTAGTTACATCCTCAAAAAATTCTCGAAGATTTGTCAAGAATGACCAGCCAGGACCCGATATTATCGGTTGTGAAACGTTGTGTCCTTATAGTGATTGGTCTGCCATACCCAAGCAAATGGGTGAGGAGACCAAACCTTACAACTGTCACAAAGACGAATTATCCATTCAGTCAGAGTCAGATTGTTTACTGTGGGGTAATCGTGTTGTTATGCCTAAGAAAGGCAGAGAGAAAATTTATACATAATCTACATAGCACTCATCCCGGTATTGTCATGATGAAAGCCATTGCCAGGTCTCATGTATGGTGGCCTGGAATTGACTCTGATCTGGAATCATGTGTGCATCAGTGCAACACTTGCATGCAGCTCAGCAAAGCACCAGTTGAATCGTCGCTGAATCTGTGGTCGTGACCACCTAAGCCATGATCCAGGATCCACATCGACTTTGCAGGTCCCTTCCTGGAAAAGATGTTTTTAGTTGTGGTGGATGCATATTCCAAGTGGATAGAGTCTATAATCATGTCATTCAGTACATCCACAGCTACCATTGAGAGCTTCTTGTCATGTTTGCCACTCATGGTCTGCCCGACATAGTTGTAAGCGACAACGGATCTTGCTTCACCATTCTGGAGTTTCAAGAGTTCATGAAACTTAATGGTATCAAACCTGTGAGGTCAGCACCATTCAAGCCCACATCTAATGTCAAGCAGAGCGTGCTATCCAAACCATCAAGCAGAGTGTGAAACGTGTAACTCAAGGTTCACTGCAGACTCGCTTGTCATACATATTGCTTAGTTACAGGACAAGACCCCACACGCTTACCGGGGTCCCCCCTGCTGAACTATTGATGAAGAGAGGTCTCAAGACCAAGTTCTCTTTGTCCACCCTGACTTGAACGATCATGTTGAATGCAGGCGTTAAAGTCAGCAGTGGTATCATGATCGCGATGCTGTGTCAAGCGACATTTCTGTTAGCGATCCAGTGTCTGTACTAAATTATGATCAAGGTCCCAAGTGAATCGCTGGTACTATTATGGCCAAGGAGGACATCATCAAGCTCAAGAATGGGCAAACATGCAGGAACATGTTGATCAGATAAAGCTGCGGCACACGGATAAACCGGAACAGTCTGAGGAAGACACAATCAGTGACCAACCAACCTACCCTCAGTCATCAGAGGACTCCGCTGTCATCAATGAATCTGGACTTTCAATCCCTGACATGGTCATTGCCACACTCATCAGATCGGCTACCCAGCCCCCAGTCATAACAGACTCAGAACGCTCGCCCAAGGCTGGAGTTGAACTGAGACGATCAACTCGGCAGCGGAAAGCCCCGGACCATGTCAATTTGTAAAAAGACTGTTACTAATATCTTAAATGGGGATATTGTCATGTATGTATGGTTGGGGTTACTAGCCACCAGGTGGTTCCACTGTCGGAGGTCATTGGGCTGTGCACATATGTGTGCAGCCCAGGTATAAAAGGCAAGCCATTGTATAATGTAATCACTTTGGGTCCTAATAAAGCAGAGCCAGGTTTTTACCTGTGTTAGTTTACAGTATTCAGTCTATCGAGTTATTACATATATAACAAATTCCATCAATCTGACCTGGATTAAATCCAGATTCTTAAATTGAAGGCAATGTTCTGACTTATTTTTGGTGCCGCCACAAATTCCGTTCCCTAACCATTGACTCCATCCCTCTCCCCAATTTCTGTCTGAGACTGAACTAGACTGTTCACAATCTTCGTGTCATATTTGACCCTGAAATGAACTTTTGACCATATATCCGCAGCATAATTAAGACGGCTTATTTCCACCTCCATAACATTGCCTGTCTCTGCACTTGTCTCAGCTCATCCGCTGCTGAAGCCCTCATCCATGTCTTTGTTACCTTTAGACTTGGCTATTTCAACGAACCCCTAGTTGGCCTCCCACATTCTACCCTACATAAACTAAAGGTGATCAAAAACTCAGCTGCCTTTGTCCTAACTCACACAAAGTCCCGCTCATCTGTATTTGCTCCCGGTTAAGCAATGCCTCAATTTCAAAATTCTCATCCTTGTTTTCAAATCTCTCTCCCCCCCCTAGCTCTGTAATCTCCTCCAGCCCCACAGCCTCCCTCGAGATGTCTGCGTTCCTCTAATACTTCCCTGATTATAATCATTAGACCATTGGTGGCCTTGCCTTCTGTAGCCTAGGCCCTAATCTCTGGAATTCCCTGACTAAACCTCTATGGCTCTCTACCTCTCTTTCCTCCTTCAAGATGCTCCTTTAAACCTACCTTGTTGACCAAGCTTTTGGTCAACCTGCCCTGATTTCCCCTTATGTGGCTTGGTGTCAAACTTTTATTCTCATAATACACCTGTGAAGCACCTTGGGACGTTACATTATGTTAAAGGTGCCATTTAAATACAAGTTTGTGTTGTTTATGTAACTATGCTACCCATTATATACAGTTTAACTGTACTATTGTTATTCACTCCTATGCCAAAGGAAATCTACTCCAAGCACAATCCATCTCCTGACATCCTTCTAATATTATTCCACTCACCCACAGTACCATCCTAGAATACCTTCACTGAAAGGTTGTAAAGATGACGATAAACACATAGTAATGTATAAAAAATAAGTTTGATTCATGCTCGACACCCTGATCTATAGAATCATAGAATGGTTACAGCACAGAAGGAGGCCATTCAGCCCATGCCAGCTTTTTAAAGAAACAGCTTGCCTTTATATAGAGCCTTTCACAACCTCACAATGTCCCAAAGTGTTTCCAAGCCAAAGAAGTACTTTTGAAGTGTAGACGCTGTTGTAATGCACAGAAACAGGGCAGCCAATTTGCTCAATTGGTTGGATATTACTAATAAAGATTAATTAAAATATTGTTAATATAATTATTATTACTATATCAGGTGTTAGCTGTGGCTCAATTGGCAGTACTCTTGCCTCTGAGTCAGAAGAACATAAGAAATAGGAACAGGAGTAGGCCACACGGCCCCTCGAGTCTGTTCCGCCATTCAATAAGATCATGGCTGATCTAATCATGGACTCAGCTCCACTTCCCTGCCTGCTCCCTATAACCCCTTATCCTTTTATCATTTAAGAAACTGTCTATTTCTGTCTTAAATTTATTCAATGTCCCAGCTTCCACAGCTCTCTGAGGCAGCGAATTCCACAGATTTAAAACCCTCTGAGAGAAGAAATTTCTCCTCATCTCAGTTTTAAATGGGCGACCCCTTATTCTAAGATCAGGCCCTCTAGTTCTAGTCTCCCCCATCAGTGGAAACATCCTCTCTGCATCCACCTTGTCAAGCCCCCTCATAATCTTATACGTTTCGATAAGATCACCTCTCATTCTTCTGAATTCCAATGAGCAGAGACCCAACTTACTCAACCTTTCCTCATAAGTCAACCCCCTCATCTCTGGAATCAACCTAGTGAACCTTCTCTGAACTGCCTCCAAAGCAAGTATATCCTTTCGTAAATATGGAAACCAAAACTGCACGCAGTATTCCAGGTGTGGCCTCACCAATACCCTGTATAGCTGTAGCAAGACTTCTCTGCTTTTATACTCCATCCCCTTTGCATAAAGGCCAAAATTCCATTGGCCTTCCTGATCACTTGCTGTACCTGCATACTATCCTTTTGTGTTTCATGCACAAGTATCCCCAGGTCCCGCTGTACTGCAGTACTTTGCAATCTTTCTCCATTTAAATAATAACTTGCTCTTTGATTTTTTTTCTACCAAAGTGCATGATCTCACACTTTCCATCTGCCAAATGTTTGCCCATTCAATTAGCCTGTCTATGTCCTTTTGCAGATTTTTTGTGTCCTCCTCCCATCTTTGTATCATCAGCAAACTTGGCTACGTTACACTCAGTCGCTTCTTCCAAGTCATTAATATAGATTGTAAATAGTTGGGGTCCCAGCACTGATCCCTGCAGCACCCCACTAGTTACTGGTTGCTAACCAGAGAATGAACCATTTATCCCGACTCTCTGTTTTCTGTTAGTTAGCCAATCCTCTATCCATGCTAATATACTACCCCCAACCCCGTGAACTTTTATCTTGTGCAGTAACCTTTTATGTGGCACCTTGTCAAATGCCTTCTGGAAGTCCAAATACACCACATCACTGGTTCCCTTTTATTCACCCTGTTCGTTACATCCTCAAAGAATTCCAGCAAATTTGTCAAACATGACAATGTTGTGGGTTAAAGTCCCACTCCAAGGACTTAAGCACATAAATCTCAGCTGACACTCCAGTGCAGTACTGAGGTAGTGCTGCACTGTCGGAGATGCCGTCTTTCAGATGAGACGTTAAACCAAGGCCACATCTGTTCACTCAGATGGATGTAAAAGATCCCATGGCACTATTTGAAGAAGAGCAGTGGAGTTAGCCCCAGTGTCCTGGCCAATATTTATTCCTCAATCAACATAACAAAACAGATTATCTGGTCATTATCACATTGCTGTTTGTGGGAGCTTGCTGAGCAGAAAGTGGCTGCCGCATTTCCCACATTACAACAGTTATTACACTCCAAAAGTACTTCATTGGCTGGAAAGCGCTTTGAAATGTCTGGTAGTCGTGAAAGGCGCTATATAAATACAAGTCTTTCTTTCTTAGTTAAAATAATCCAGTCTATTGTAAGTTGTAAATATCATGTAATGCTACATTTTAGAAACTCACCTTTTGTCTTGCATTTGGAACCTACCTGTCCATAATAAAATATACAACACATTCCTTTCCAATGTAATAACTGAAGAACTATCATGTGTTTGTTTGTTTTAAAAAGGTTTTACAGAAATTTATCTAATATTATTTTATGGCTATTCTCTGCCAGGAAATTTGATTTTTTATTTTTTCTCAAGAACTCAATAGATTTTCACAAACCTTTTATTTGTTGCTGCTCTTGCATTTCTTCGTGCTGTTTGTTCCTTGCTGGAATTTTCTGTTACAAAATAATAGATATTTTTCTGTGCTTTGATTTTGTTATTTAACTGCCAGTCGAATTTTGATTACTGCTAGTAAATGACAATTTTTAAAAATTGTAATAAAATATTAATTAGACTGTATTTTAGACAGCCCACATTCATTCTCCCCACGCTTCATTAGGTATGAGCTACATTTAACTCATATCATTTGCTTCAGCATTACCAATTCAAAATGCCCTGATACAAACATTATATTTTATACGGTGGCACTAGCTTGCACAGATTAATTAACAAATTCTAGTTTGTTTCCATTATGCTTTCATGTTTTGTACCCTAGGAATTCAATCAAGCACGCTAGAAAATGAGGGAGATCCTTTCACAGAAGCAAACATTTTAAAGATTTAAATTATTTTAAAAATCATTTAATCTGTTTAATGAATCTTTTCCCAGTCAGAATTTCCAGTGGAGTTTTATAATTGGTTTAGAGTGTTCCTTCCTTTACTTTTAATACAAAATTCCACCACAGTGCTCATTACACTGAGGTGGTAATCTGGGGACCAGTGGTTCAAGGTAGTGTTACGAACAAAGGCTTTTGACACTGTCAACCACGAGGGTCTATGGAGCGTCCTCATCCGTTTCGGATGCCCCCAAAAGTTCATCACCATCCTCCGCCTGCTCCACGATGACATACAGGCCGTGATCCTTACCAACGGATCCATCACAGACCCAATCCGCATCCGGACCGGGGTCAAACAGGGCTGCGTCATTGCCCCAACCCTCTTCTCAATCTTCCTCGCTGCCATGCTCCACCTCACAACAAGCTTCCCGCTGGAGTGGAACTAAATTACAGAACCAGTAGGAACCTGTTCAACCTTCGGCGTCTCCAGGCCAGATCCAAGACCACCCCAACCTCTGTCGTCGAGCTACAGTACGCAGACGACGCCCGCGTCTGCGCACATACAGAGGCCGAACTCCAGGACATAGTAGATGTATTTACTGAGGCGTACGAAAGCATGGGCCTTATGCTAAACATCCATAAGACAATGGTCCTCCACCAGCCTATCCTCGCCGCACAGCACCACCCCTCAGTCATCAAGATCCACGGCGCGGCCCTGGACAAGGTGGACCACTTCCCATATCTCGGGAGCTTCCTATCAACAAGGGCAGGCATCGACGACGAGATCCAACACCGCCTCCAGTGTGCTAGTGCAGCCTTCGACCGCCTGAGGAAAAGAGTGTTTGAAGACCAGGCCCTCAAAACTGCCACCAAGCTCATGGTCTACAGGGCTGTAGTAATAACTGCCCTGCTGTATGGCTCAGAGACATGGACCATGTACAGTAGACACCTCAAGTCGCTGGAGAAATATAACCAATGATGTCTCCATAAGAACCTACAAATCACCTGGGAGGACAGGCGCACCAACATCTGCATCCTCATTCAGGCTAACATCCCCAGCATTGAAGCACTGACCACACTCGATTAGCTCCGCTGGGCAGGCCACATGGTTCGCATGCAAGACATGAGACTCCCAAAGCAAGTGCTCTACTCGGAACTCCTTCATGGCAAACGAGCCAAAGGTGGGCAGCGGAAATGCTACATGGACACCCTCAAACCCTCCCTGATAAAGTGCCACATCCCAACTGACACCTGGGAGTCCCTGGCCAAAGACCACCCTAAATGGAGGAAGTGCATCCGGGAGGGCGCTGAGCACTTCGAGTCTCAACGCCGAGAGCATGCAGAAATCAAGCGCAGGCAGTGGAAAAAGCATGCGGCAAACCTGTCCCACCCACCCCTTCCCTCAACGACTATCTATGCCACCTTCACAGAGTCTGTGACTCTCGTATTGGACTCTCGTTCAGTCACCAAAGAACTCACTTCAGGAGTGGAAGCAAGTCTTCCTCGATTCCAAGGGACTGCCTATGATGATGATGATGACGAACTTAGTAAATATTTTTGTTCTGTATTTATAAAAATATTCTTACCCCTACCTTACCAACCATAAAATAAACAGGCTTGTTCAGCCAATTGCCCTTTTTCAGTTCCTAAGATCTTCTATGTTGCTCAATTCTGTGCCGACAATCTATCAAAATACAGCAGTTGGTTTGTGCACTGCTGCGTATTGCGGTTCTAACTCTGTTGGGGAGTGTTCTAGCAATAATACATATTGCCGAAGAACTGCAGATGCCCAGGCACAATTTACCATTTCCAATAATCATTGTACACTCTTCATTTTCATTACTTCAGTTCACTTCAAAAACAAGAATGGATTTAGATTTTCTCAGTGCAGATTGTTCTCAATGATTTTCTTTGGTGATTTTACTCAAGTGGGAAATTTTCACAATTTTACTGAATTTTAAGTGATTAAAAAAAAAATTACACTTAAATTATTTACTGTTTTGGACATGAATGTGGCTCTTTGTGTTATAATTTGTAATTCAAAGGTGTATTGCAAAATGATCCAATGAAGCATGCAAACAAATAGTAACCATATAAATATTATAATTGGAATATTGAGTTTCTTCTCTCTTCCTCAGTAATAAACTCACTGAAATTCATTTCTGGAGCTGTCGATTGATTCTGTATTTCTATATTGGGAAGAAATTGCAGTTAGGAGCTTCCCGCGGGCAGATGCATTCGACCAAAATTTTTTTAACGAAATTACCTGGTGGTCCCGGAGGAACAAACACTTCCACTCCAAGGCCCAGATGTGCAGCCCACGCAGAAGCCTATGGATCCCAGGAGCGTACAGGCATCCTGGGATCACGTGGGTCTGGACCATCAATGGACATGGAATGGACTGGTGAGGACCTCCCATTACTATCAATGAGAATTCACCCAAAACACAAATCACCTCACATATTTAAAATTAATTGAAATAGAATTAAATTAAATTGTTTTAGAAAAAATATATTTTTAAATTTTTTTAAAATATGTTTTAATAGAGTTAAAAATAAACTTATCTTAATGGACAGAGTTTTTAATATAAAAATTATTGATAAAATTTAATTTTTCTATCTGTTAAAACTCTTACACTGGTAAAAGGCCTTACACCTGCTCTTACCAGGCATAAGAGATTTAAGAGCATTCGCGGAGCAGAAATTGGACAAATAACCCAAATTTCTTCCCGCAAAGGCCCTTCTCCCGGGAGGCGCGCGATCCGTCAAAAGGAATTTTGACAGATCACAAGTGCCGGGTTTAGGCAAATGCGCTTCGCGCGCTTAGGAACGGAACTTGTGGGGCCTCTTTGGGTGCGTGCGCACATCGTACGCACCCGGAAAGGCCTCAATTTACGGCTCATTATGATCATATTTGTCAAATTGCACTCATTAGGATTAATGATCATCTATTTTAATTTTTAAATGTAACTTAGGTTTATGTATGAAGAAACACAACTTCAAATGTCCAAATGATCTGTAATCTGGGACAATCTTGCTGATCATAAACATTACACCTAACAATTTATAGGATATACAGCACAGAAACAGACCATTTGCCGGTGTTTATGCTCCACTCGAGCCTCCTCTCATCTTTCCTCATCTAACCCCTCAATGTTAACAGGATTTCTTTTGCTCTGTTTTTGTGAGTAATTTAGTGCAATTGCAAAACTGTCATAATCAGGTAAATGTTAAACAGCAATAACTTGCAATGACATAGCTCCTTTAATGTAGAAAAGTATTCCAAGGTGCTTCAGAGAGGTATGAGGAAAATAGACACTGCGCTAAAGAATAGAACAGGAGGAGTGACCAAAAAAAATCGGTCAAAGAGATGGCTTTTAAGGATGGTTTTTAAAAAGGAGTGAGTAGAGGGATGGAGGAAATTAGGGAGGCAATTCCAGAGTGGGACTTAAGTGGCGAAATATTAACCCAGGAGAAAAACCATAGGGGCATTTAAAAATGGTGTGTTTTTTTCATTTTCTTTCAACATTTGTTTTATTAGTTGTACAAAAATAGGATAAAATACTATTTGACTGGGCGGTTGGAGGCAAGATGTCATATGGTGAAATACATTCAACCCGAGTTGTCAATCCTAACGTGGGATAGGATACGAACAGCAGAGTTTTGGTTAAGCTGGCACTTATGAAGGATGGAAGTCTGGCAAACATAGAAACATAGAAACATAGAAAACAGGTGCAGGAGTCGGCCATTCGGCCCTTCAATAAGATCATGGCTGATCATTCCCTCAGTACCCCTTTCCTGCTTTCTCTCCATACCCCTTGATCCTTTTAGCCGTAAGGGCCATATCTAACTCCCTCTTGAATATATCCAATGAACTGGCATCAACAACTCACTGCGGCAGGGAATTCCATAGGTTAACAACTCTCTGAGTGAAAAAGTTTCTCCTCATCTCGGTCCTAAATGGCCTGCCCCATATCCTAAGACTATTTCCCCTGGTTCTAGACTTCCCCAACATTGGGAACATTCTTCCCGCATCTAACCTGTCCAGTCCTGTCAGAATGTTACAGTTTCTATGAGATCCCCTCTCATCCTTCTAAACTTCAGTGAATAAAGGCCCAGTTGATCCAGTCTCTGCTCATATGACAGTCCAGCCATCCCTAGAATCAGTCTGGTGAACCGTCACTGCACTCCGGCAATAGCAAGATTGTCCTTCAAAAGATTAGGAGACCAAAACTGAGCACAATATTCAAGGTGAGGCCTCACTAAGGCCCCATACAACTGCAGTAAGAACTCCCTGCTCCTATATTCAAATTCCCTAGCTATGAAGGCCAACATACCATTTGCATTCTTCACCGCCTGCTGCACCTGCATGCCCACTTTCAGTGACTGATGAACCATGACACCCAGGTCTCGTTGCATCTCCCTTTTTCCGAATCTGCCACCATTTAGGTAATATTCTGCCTTGGTGGTTTTGCCCCCAAAATGGATAACCTCACATTTATCCACATTATACTGCATCTGCCATGCATTTGCCCACTCACCTAACCTGTCCAAGTCACCCTCCAGCCTCTAAGCATCCGCCTCACAGCTCACACCACCACCCAGTTTAGTGTCGTTCGCAAACTTGGAGATATTACACTCAATTCCTTAATCCAAATCGTTAAAGTATATTGTAAAGAGCTGGGGTCCCAGCACTGAGCCTTGTGGCACTCCATTAGTCACTGCCTGCCATTCTGAAAAGGACCCATTTATCCCGACTCTGCTTCCTGTCTGCCAACCAGTTCTCTATCCACGTCAGTACATTACCCCTAATACCATTTTGCACACCAATCTCTTGTGCGGGACCTTGTCAAAAGCCTTTTGAAAGTCCAAATACACCACATCCACTGGTTCTCCCTTGTCCACTCTGCTAGTTACATCCTCAAAAAATTCCAGAAGATTCATCAAGCAGGATTTCTCTTTCATAAATCCATGCTGACTTGGACCGATTCTGTCACTGCTTTCCAAATGCGCTGCTATTTCATCTTTAATAATTGACTCCAACATTTTCCCCACTACTGATGTCGGCTAACCGGTCAATAATTACCCGTTTTCTCTCTCCCTCCTTTTTTAAAAAGTGGTGTTACATTAGCTACCCTCCAGTCCATAGGAACTGATCCAGAGTCGATAGACTGTTGGAAAATGATCACCAATGCATTCACTATTTCTAGGGCTTTAAGTACTCTGGGATGCAGATATCAGGCCCTGAGGATTTATTGGCCTTCAATCCATCAATTTCCCTTGCACAATTTCCCACCTAATAAGAATATCCTTCAGTTCCTCCTTCTCACTAGACCCACTGTCCCCTAGTACATTCGGAAGGTTATTTGTGTCTTCCTTCGTAAAGACAGAACCAAAGTATTTGTTCAATTGGTCTGCCATTTCTTTGTTCCTCATTATAACTTCACCTGAATCCGACTGCAACGGACCTACGTTGGTCTTCACTAATCTTTTTCTCTTCACATATCTATAGAAGCTTTTGCAGTCAGTTTTTATGTTCCCTGCAAGCTTCCTCTCGTACTCTATTTTCCCCCTCTTAATTAAACCCTTAGTCCTCCTCTGTTGAATTCTAAATTTCTCCCAGTCCCCAGATTTGTTGTTTTTTCTAGCCAATTTATATACCTCTTCTTTGGCATTAACACTATCCTTAATTTTCCTTTTAAGCCATGGTTGAGCCACCTTCCCCGTTTTATTTTTACTCCAGACAGGGATGTACAATTGCTGAAGTTTATCCAACTGATCTTTAAATGTTTGCCATTGCTTATCCACCGTCAACCCTTTAAGTATCCTTTGCCAGTCTATTCTAGCCAATTCACGCCTCATACCGTCGAAGTTACCTTTCCTTAAGTTCAGGACCCTAGTTTCCGAATTCACTGTGTCACTCTCCATCTTAATAAAGAATTCTACCATATTATGGTCACTGTTCCCCAAGGGGCCTCGCACAACAAGATTTCTAATTAGTCCCTTCTCATTACACATCACCCAGTCTAGGATGGCCAGCTCTCAAGTTGGTTCCTCAACATATTGGTCGAGAAAACCATCCCTAATACACTCCAGGAAATCCTCCTCCACCGCATTGCTACCAGTTTGGTTAGCCCAATCAATATGTAGATTAAAGTCGCCCATGATAACTGTTGTACCTTATAGCACATGTTGTGTTCCTAACACAGATGAGGCTGCACACAGGGAGGTTAAAGTAACAGTGACCTCAGTCTTTAATAAGACACTCCAAAGTGAGGAACAGGCTTTAGGGGCCGGCTTATATTTGGTGCTCCCAAGGGATGCTGGGATCCCTTGGGACTTCAGGGGATGAGCTCCCTGGTGGTGGAACATGGGAGTGCATGCTTTACAGATACTCAACATCACTCCGCCCCTAAAGCCAAAGTGAAAACTATTTACAAGGTGAGGCGGTCGGGAGCCTTTCTTTCCCTGGTGGACCGCCTCGGTACAAATGTCTGTTCTGTAGTGTTGGCTGTGCCCTCACTGGGCTGGAGTGTTGTTGGCCCTGCAGGGCTGCTAGGTGAGCCTGGCCTTGCTGGGCTGTTGGGCGTGATGGGTTTGATTTCCAGGTCTGGCGTGGTGTCGTTGATCCTTTGGGTGTGTGTTGTGGGCTCGAAAAAGGTGGTGTCTGCTGTGGGTTGTTCAGGGCAGTCTGTGAACCGCAGCCTCGTTTGGTCCAGGTGCTTTCTGCAAATTTGTCCATTGTCTAGTTTTACTACAAACACCCTATTCCCTTCTTTAGCTATCACCGTGCCCGCAATCCACTTGGGACCATGTCCATAGTTTAGCACATAAACAGGGTCATTCAGATCAGTTTCCTGTGACACAGTGGCACGATCATCGTTTACATTTTGTTGCTGCTGCCTGCTCTCCACCTGATCATGCAGGTTGGAGTGAACCAGCGAGAGTCTGGTTTTAAGTGTCCTTTTCATGAGTAGCTCAGCCGGGGGCACCCCTGTGAGCGAGTGGGGTCTCGTGCGGTAGCTGAGCAGTACTCAGGTCAGGCGGGCTTGGAGTGAGCCTTCTGTGACTCGTTTAAGGCTCTGTTTGATGGTTTGTACTGCCCGCTCTGCCTGCCCATTGGAGGCTGGTTTAAACGGGGCCGAGGTGACATGTTTGATCCCACTGCGGGTCATGAATTCTTTAAATTCAGCACTGGTGAAACATGGCGCGTTGTCACTGACCAATATGTCATGCAAGCCATGGTTGGCAAACATGGCCCTCAGGCTTTCAATGGTGGCGGTGGCGGTGCTTCCCGACATTATTTCACATTCAATCCATTTTGAAAAAGCATCCACCACCACCAGGAATATTTTACCGAGAAACGGTCCTGCATAGTCGACATGGATCCTCGACCATGGTCTGGAGGGCCAGGACCACAAACTTAGTGGCGTCTCTCTGGGCACGTTGCTCAACTGAGCACATACGTTGCATTGCCGTACACAGGACTCTAAGTCAGAGTCGATACCGGGACACCACACATGGGATCTGGCTATCGCTTTCATCGTTACTATACCCGGGTGTGCTGTAGAAATCCAAGATGAACGTCTCCCTGCCCTTTTTGGGTAGCACTACGCAGTTACCCCACAACAGGCATTCTGCCTGAATGGACAGCTCGTCCTTTCGCCGCTAGAATAGCTTGATTGGCTCTTGCATTTCAACGGGGATGCTGGCCCAGCTGCCATGCAGTACACAGTTTTTTACTGGGGACAGCAGAGGATCTTGACTGGTCCAAGTCCTAATCTAACAGGTGATTTATCATTTTTAAACGCTTCCATGACCATCAACAAGTCTGCGGGCTGCGCCACCATCAACAAGTTTGCAGGCTGCGCCATTTCCACCCCCGTGGTGGGAAATGGTAGCCAACTGAGAGCATCTGCACAGTTCTCGGTGCCTGGCATGTGGCGGATGGTATATTTATACGCTGATAGCACGAGTGCCCACCTTTGTATGCAGGCTGAGGCATTAGTATTTATTCCCTTGTTTTCAGCAAACAGGAATGTAAGGGGCTTGTGATACATCCGCGCTAGGGTGTCCTTCGAGATGGAGCACGCGGTGTCCACCGGTACGCTCGCGGCCTTCCGTGAGAGGTGGGTGCCGGAGGGACTGGAATGCATTGTTACCCCCGACAACCAAATTTTAATTTGATTTTATATGTTTTAAAGTTTAATTTGTTTTAATTGCCGGTTTTAGTGTCCCCCTCCCCTCTTATCGGGAGCACTTGTAAAATATACGATTTTAATGCCCCCCAAAAAATCACAAAAAACCCACAAAAAAACAAAAAAAAAAAAATGTTTTTAAAAAGGGCAGCTGAAAAGTATCTGGAGTGTCCCCCAGATCGGGGGGCACTTGATCTAACTGTTTATTTTGTCCCCCAAAAGAGTTGTGAGGGGCATGTGATCAGTTTCCAGCTCAAATTTGAGGCCAAACAGGTACTGATGCATTTTCTTTACCCCAAACACACACGCTAATGCCTCTTTCTCAATCATGCTGTAGGCCCTCTCGGCCTTAGACAAGCTCCTGGAAGCATAGGCGACAAGTTGCAACTTCCCTGCAACGTTAGCGTGTTGTAATACACACCCGACTCCGTACGACGATGCGTCACATGCTAGCACAAGCCTTTTACACGGGTTATACAAATACAAGCAGCTTGTTGGAGCATAAAATGTTTCTGGCTTTCTCAAAAGCAATTACTTGGTTTTTTCCCCCATACCCAGTTCTCACCTTTATGCAATTACACATGTCGGGGCTCTAAAAGGGCGCTTAACCCCGGTAGGAAGTTAGCAAAATAGTTGAGGAGTCTCAGGAACGACCGCAGCTCCGTGACGTTCTGTGGCCTGTGTACATTCCTGATAGCCTCTGTCTTGGTGTCTGTGGACCGAATGCCGTCTGCCGCGATCTTTCTCCCCAAAAACTCCACTTCTGTTGCCATGAAGACGCATTTCGACCTCTTCAGCCGCAGCCCTACACGTTCCAGTCGCTGGAGGACCTCCTCCAGGTTTTGCAATTGCTCGTCGATGTCCCGACCCATGACCAATATATCGTCCTGAAAGACCACTGTGTGTGGTACTGACTTGAGTAAGCTCTCCATGTTTCTCTGGAAGATCGCTGCAGCCGACCGAATTCCAAACGGGCATCTGTTGTAGATGAACAGTCCCTTGTGCGTGTTGATGCAGATGAGGCCCTTCAAAGACTCCTCCAGCTCCTGCGTCATGTAGGCCGAAGTCAGGTCAAGCTTGGTGAACGTCTTGCCTCCTGCCAGCGTCGCAAATAGGTCGTCTGTCTTAGGTAGCGGGTATTGGTCCTGTAGCGAGAAACGATTAATAGTTACTTTATAATTGTCGCAAATCCTGACCGTGCCATCACTTTTGAGTACTGGAACAGTCGGGCTGGCCCACTCGCTGAATTCCCTCGCGTTGCAGCCTGTCCAGCTCGATTTCCACTCTCTCCCTCATCATGTGAGGTACCGCTTGCGCCTTGTGGTGAATAGGTCATGCCTCTGGGACCAAGTGGATCCGCACCTTCACCCTGGAAAAATTCCAATGCCTGGCTCAAATAGAGAAGGAAATTTGTTAAGAACCTGGGTACTTGAGGCCTGATCGACATGTGATAGCGCTCGGATGTCATCCCAGTTCCAGCAGATTTTGCCCAGCCAGCTCCTTCCAAGCAGTGTTGTGTGGGGCCATCGCACAGAACAATCCAGAGTGGCAGTTCATGCACCATGCCCTCGTAGGTGACCTTGACTATGGCACTTCCCAGGACAGTAATAAGCTCTTTGGTGTACATTCTCAGTTTCGTGTGGATTTGGTCAGGGCTGGTCTGAATGCCTTGTTGCACTACAGTCTCTCAAACATCTTTTTACTCATGATGGATTGGCTCGCGCCAGTGTCCAGTTCCATGGCTACGGGTAAGCCATTCAATTTTACGTTTAGCATTATAGGTGGACATTTCATCGAAAATGTTTGCACCCCGTCTACTTCAGCATCTGCCTCCTCTCTCTGAGGCTCAAAATTGCTTTGATCCACCATGGACTGATCTTCCTCTGCCACATGGTGGTTAGTCGGTTTTGCAGAGCTTGTAGCTCATTTGCAAGCTCGTTGGAGGTGCCCCATTGTTCCACAGCTCTTGCAAACATATCCTTTGAAGTGGCATGAATAGGCTGAATGGAAGTCTCCACAATGCCAACAAGGTGTGAATTGCCTTGCATTCATCCTTTGTTGGGGACTCTGGGTCACCTGAGGCCTGCTGGCAGTTGCAGACTCGTGGGTTCTACCCTATACATTTCTGTTCGCAAAAACAGTTCCAGTTAATTTATGAACATTGCTAGCACTTGTGTGCTGAGAGATTTGTTTGTTGTTATCACTAGTGGACATAAACGCCTGTGCTATCGCAATGGCCTTATTGAGGGTCAGTGTCTCTACAGGCAAAAGTTTTCGTAGGATGGTCTCGCGGCCAATGCCCAGTACAAAACGTCTCTGAGCATTTGCTCCAGGTAGCCATCAAACTCACATTTTCCTGCAAGTCGCCTTAGCTCGGCGACGTAGCTCGCCACTTCCTGACCTCCAGATCGCTGGCACGTGTAGAACCAATACCTCGCCATCAGCACGTTCTCCCTTGGGTTAAGATGATCCCGAACCAGTGTACACAGCTCCTCATTCGACTTATCTGTGGGTTTCACCGGAGCTGGAAGATTCTTCATGAGGCTGTAGGTCGGTGCCCCACAGACTGTGAGGAGGACCGCTCTCCTTTTTGCAGTGCTTCCTTCTCCGTCCAGCTCGATGGCTACAAAGTACTGGTCTAGCCGTTCGACATAGGCTTCCCAGTCCTCAACCTCCGAGAACTTCTCCAGGATGCCCACGGTTTGCTGCATCTTTGCGTTGGATTCGTATTCTCATCGCCAGTTATTGTGTTCCTAACACAGATGAGGCTGCACACAGGGAGGTTAAAGTAACAGTGACCTCAGTCTTTAATAAGACACTCCAGAATGAGGATCAGGCCTTAGGGGCTGGCTTATATACAGTGCTCCCAAGGGATGCTGGGATCCCTTGGGACTTCAGGGGATGAGCTCCCCGGTGGCGGAACATGGGAGTGAATGCCTTACAGATACACAACATCACACATCCCTTATTTCTTGTTTGATGCTGTCCCCAACCTCACTACGACTGGTCTGTACACAACTCCCACTAATGTTTTCTGCCCTTTGGAATTCCGCATCTCCACCCATACCGATTCCACATCATCCAGGCTAATGTCGTTCCTTACTATTGCATTAATTTCCTCTTTAACCAGCAATGCCACCCCACCTCCTTTTCCTCTTTGCCTATCCTTCCTAAATGTTGAATACCCCTGGATGTTGAGTTCCCAGCCGTGGTCACCCTAGAGCCATGTCTCTGTGATGCCAATTAAATCAAATCTGTTAACTGCTGTCTGCACAGTTAATTTGTCCATCTTATTCCGAAGATAGCATTGGAGTCATTTAGTCTGGGAGTGTCAAAAGCATGCAAGAGGGATTCATTTATGCTATTAAGAGTTATTTTCGAGAATGAAATACAACACATTTTTGAACCAAAATGAGTGTCATTCCTACTATCTGGTGGAAGATCTTCAATTGCAAAGAGCAGTTATCATCAGTATTTGAAGTAAAACAGACAACAAACATATTTAAACATAAAGCTGCATTTATTTTTCAAAATGGGATAATACAAAATAGGTTCTACTTTTAAATTATTACTAAGTTTTGCTGTTGGGGATTTCCCAACCTGAGGAGAACCTTGAGGGTGAAGAGCCAGGGAAATCAACAGGAGATTCAGGGAATTGCTTCACCCTCAATACAAAAGTAAATTACTGCGGGTGCTGGAAATCAGAAATAAAAACACAAAATGCTGCAAATACTCAGCAGCTCAGGCAGCATCTGTGGAGCGAGAAGCAGAGTTAACCTTTCATCGACATTTTCTGTTTTAATTGCTTCACCCAGTAACTTTTGGGTTGGAATGAGATCTGATACACTTGAAAGTGTATCTGACCCACCGTGTCATTTTTTTTTGTCCCTTTTTAAAATGTGTGCAGCGACCTCCAGTCCCTCTCTCACACTGACTGATAAACCAATCTCACTTCTGTACTGTTATGATTGGTGCTCCAGATCTCTTAATGGGTTTTGTAAGCTGTTATATATGTGGATTTGTAATTACACTGTACAGCCACCAGCGGGCTCATCCCTGGAGTCAAAGGGATCCCATAATCCCTTGGGAGCACAGGTATTTAAGGAGGCTTCACAGGTTGGAGAGGCACTCTGGAGACCTGCATTAAAAGACTAAGGTCACACTTTACTTTGAGCTCACAGTGCTCAATCTGACTCTTTGTCCATACACAACAACTGGCGATGAGATACAGATAGCAAACCAAAGATGCAGAGAACAGTGGGCATCCTGGAGAAATTTTCAGAGGGAGATGATTGGGAAACTTTTGTGGAGCGACTCGACCAATACTTCGTGGCCAACGAGCTAGACGGGGAAGAGTACGCTGCCAAACGAAGGGCGATCCTCCTCACCGTCTGTGGGGCTCCAATGTATGGCCTCATGAAGAATCTGCTCACTCCAGCGAAACCCATGGAGAAATCGTACAACAATTTGTGCACACTGGTCCGAGAGCAGTTGAACCCGAAGGAAAGCATTCTGATGGCGAGGTACCGTTTCTATACCTAAAAAAGGTCTGATGGCCAGGAAGTGGCGAGTTATGTCGCCGAGCTAAGATGCCTTGCAGGCCATTGCGAATTTGAAGGACATTTGGAGCACATGCTCAGAGACTTTTTCGTACTTGGCATTGGCCACGAAATCATACTTCGCAAACTTTTGACTGTAGAGACCCCAACCTTGAGTAAGGCCATAGCAATAGCCCAGCCGTTCATTGCCACCAGTGACAATACGAAGCAAATCTCTCAGCACAGAAGTGCTGCTGCAAGTACTGTGAACAAAGTGATGTTGTTTTTGAATCATAACGTAAAGGGTAGGTTCACACATACCTGCAGCTGCACGTCCGCAAATGACTCAGGGTCCACCATCAAGGGTGATGAATGCAAGGCCATTAACACCTTGTTGGTGCTGCGGGGGTGATCACTGTTTCCATTCATGCCGATTCAAAGAGTACGTTTGCAAGGGCTGTGGAACAATGGGACACCTCCAACGAGCATACAGGCAAGCTGCAAAGCCCATTAAACCTGCAAACCACCATGTTGCAGAGGAGGACAGATCCACGGAGGATCACAATGCACCAGAGCCTCGGATCGAGGAGGCAGAGGTACATGGAGTGCACACATTCACCATGAATTGTCCCTCGATAATGCTGAACGTTAAACGCAATGGATTCCCAGTGTCAATGGAGCTGGACACGGGTGTGAGCCAGTCCATCATGGGAAAAAGACTTTCGAAAGGTTGTGGTGCAACAAGGCCTCAAGGCCAGTCTTAACTCCAGTTCGCACGAAACTAAGACCTTACACAAAAGAACTGATTCCTGTAATCGGTAGTGCTGCCGTAAAGGTCTCCTACGGTGGAGCGGTGCACAAGCTACCACTCTGGGTGGTACCGGGCAATGGTCCCACTCTGCTCGGCAGGAGCTGGCTGGGACAGATACGCTGGAACTGGGACGACGTCCGAGTGCTATCGCCCACTGACGACAGTTCTTGTACCCAGGTCTTAAACAAATTTCCTTCGCTGTTTGAACCAGGCATCGGGAAATTCCAAGGAGGAAAAGTGCAGATCCACCTAATTCCAGGGGGGTGGGGCGACCCATCCATTCCAAGGTGAGAGTAGTACCGTATCGTACACGAAAGGGTAGAGATTGAGCTAGACCGGCTGCAAAGAGTTCAGCGAGCAAGCCAGTCCTATTGTCCCAGTCCTCAAGGGAGATGGCACCATCAGAATCTGTGGCAATTACAAAGTAACTATCAATCGTTTTTCCCTGCAGGACCAATACCCACTACCAAAAGCCGACAACCTCTTTGCAACACTGGCAGGAGGAAAGACGTTCACGAAGCTGAATCTGACTTCAGCCTACATGACACAGGAACTGGAGGAATCATCGAAGATTCTCACCTGCATCAACACGCACAACGGTCTTTTTGTTTATAACAGATGCCTGTTTGGAATCTGATCAGCGGTGGCGATACTCCAGAGAAATATGGAAAGTTTACTGAAGTCGGCCCTACACACCGTGGTCTTCCAGGACGATATCTTGGTCACAGGTCGGAACACAGTCGATCATCTGCAGAACCTGGCGGAGGTTCTTAGTCGACTCAACTGCGTGGGGCTCAGGTTAAAACACTCTAAGTGCATTTTCCTGGCACCTGAAGTGGAGTTCTTGGGAAGGAGGATTGCGACAGATGGCATCAGGCCCACCATCGCGAAGACGGAGGCAATCGTGAACGCACCAAGGCCACAGAATGTGACGGAGCTGCAGTCGTTTCTGGGACTCCTGAACTACTTTAGTAACTTCTTACCGGGTCTCAGCACATTGTTAGAATCACTACATGTCTTACTATGAAAAGGGGGTGAATAGGTTTGGAGCAAAAGCCAAGAAAATGCCTTTGTAAAAGCAAGAAAATTGTTATGCTCAAACAAATTGCTAGTGTCGTCATATGGTGTCAGGTGTGTATTGCAACAAACGAATGATTTTGGGAAACTGCAACCAGTTGCTTATGCATCCAGGAGTCTGTCTAAGGCCGAGAGTGCCTACAGCATGATTGAAAAAGAAGCGTCAGCGTGTGTGTATGAGGTAAAGAAAATGCATCAATATCTGTTTGGGCTAAAATTCGAATTGGAAACTGACCATAAGCCACTTATATCCCTGTATTCCGACAGTAAAGGGATAAAAATACCAACGCATCAGCTCGCATCCAGAGATGGGCGCTCACATTGTCCGCATACAACTACGCCATCCGCCACAGACCAGGCACAGAAAATTGCGCCGTTGCTCTCAATAGGCTGCCATTGCCCACCACGGGGGTGGAAATGGCGCAGCCCGCAGATCTAGCCATGGTTATGGAAGCATTTGAGAGTGAGCAATCACCTGTCACTGCCCGGCAGATCAAAACCTGGACAAGCCAGAACCCCTTATTATCTCGAGTCAAAAGCTGTGTGTTTCACGGGAGCTGGTCCAGTGTCCCAGTGGAAATGCAGGAAGAGGTAAAGCCGTTCTAGCGGCGCAAAGATGAAATGTCTATACAGGCAGACTGCCTTCTGTGGGGCAATCGAGTAGTGGTCCCCAAGAAGGGCAGAGACACCTTCATCAATGACCTCCACACTACCCACCCAGGCATCATAATGATGAAAGCGATAGCCAGATCCCACTTGCGGTGGCCTGGATTCAATGCGGACTTCGAGTCCTGCGTTCACAGATGTAATACATGCTGCAGTTAAGCAATGTACCCAGGGAGGCGCCGCTAAATTTATGGTTTTGGCCTTCCAAACCGTGGTCTAGGGTACACGTCGACTATGCAGGCCCACTCTTGTGTAAAATGTTCCTTGTGGTTGTCGACGCGTACTCCAAGTGGATTGAATGTGATATAATGTCGGCTAGCACGTGCGCTGCCACTACTGAAAGCCTGCGGGCCATGTTTGCCATTCACAGCTTACCCGATGTCCTGGTGAGCGACAACGGGCTATGTTTTACCAATGCTGAGTTCAAAGAATTCATGACCCGTAACGGGATCAAACATGTCACATCTGCCCCATTTAAACCAGTGTCCAATGGTCAGGCGGAGAGAGCAGTGCAAACCATCAAGCAAGGCTTGAAGAGGATAACTGAAGGCTCACTGCAGACTTGCCTATCCCGGGTCCTGCTTAGCTACCGCACGAGACCCCACTCACTCACTGGGATCCCAGCTGCTGAACTGCTCATGAAAAGAGCACTTAAGACAAGGCTCTCGTTAGTTCACCCTGATTTACATGAACAGGTAGAGAGCAGGCGGCTTCAACAAAGTGCATACCGTGATAGCGCAAATGTGTCATGCGAGATTGAAATCAATGATCCTGTATTTGTATTAAATTATGGACAAGGTCCCAAGTGGCATCCCGGCACTGTCATGGCCAAAGAGGGGAGCAGGATGTTTCAGGTCAAACTTTCAAATGGACTCATTCACCAGAAACACTTGGACCAAATCAAACTCAGATTCACGGACTATCCTGAGGAACTCACCTTGCATCCTACCTTTTTTTGATCCCCCAACATACACACCAGTGGCAACCAACACCACGGTTGACCACGAAACAGAACCCATCATCCACAACAGCCCAGCAGGACTCACCACGCCAGGCAGCCCAGCAAGGCCAGCTGCACAGCAGCCCTGCGAGGGCCCAACAAATGATTCAACAACACCAGCTTTCACACCGAGACGATCAACCAGGGCAAGAAAGGCCCCAGATTGACTCACATTGTAAATAGTTACACTATTGACTTTGGGCAGGGTGGGAGTGTTGTTATATATGTGGACTTGTATTTACTCTGTACAGCCATCAGAGGGCTCATCCCCTGGAGTCCCAAGGGATCCCACAATCCCTTGGGAGCACAGATATTTAAGGAGTCTACACAGGTTGGAGAGGCACTCTGGAGACCTGCAATAAAAGACTAAGGTCACACTTTACTTTGAGCTCACAGTGTTCAGTCTGACTCTTTCTCCATACACAACATAAGCCACATCACTCTTAATCACCTTCTTCTGGAAAGGCAAACCAGAAAAAGAATGCCGCCTCCATGGAGTTGGTTTCGCCATCAAGAATGAGCTGGTGAGCCATCTCAGTGACTCCCTTACGGGATAAGCGAACGCCTCATGACTCTTTGGCTCACTCTAGCCCGGAACCAGTGTGCTACGATCATCAGCTTGTACGCCCCAACACTGGACACTACAGATGAGATCAACGAGGAATTCAACTCCAGCTTAGAACAATCCTGCAACGTCAGAGTCGGAAAAGACACAGACTTCTGGGGAAGTGTGATCGGCAGAAGTGGGTAGGGGAAACCAAATCCAGCGGTACTCTGCTCCTGACGAAATGTCTGGAACATGGCTGTGTCATTACCAACACCTTGTTCCATCAGAGAGATGAGTGCAAGGCATCATGGCAGCACACTCGCTCCAAGCACTGGCATCTGCTCGACTACGTCATTGTTCGAGCGAGGGACCGTAAGGACGTCAGCATCACCCGCTCCATGACAGGAGCCGATGACTGCAGGATGAACCACCGTCTAATGCGCTCCATCATTAACATCAATACAGCCCCGAAACAGTGACGGCAACAGAAACAATGCCGCAGGAAAGTCAACGCAGAAGCACTCAAAGACCCTGATAGGAAAGCCCTAGTCAGCCAGCGCCTCACTACCAACCTGGCGACCCTCGATGACCCAGAGATGCAGAGTGCCCACAGCGCTTGGTCTGCCCTCAAGGCGTCCATAATCAGCATCTGCGAAGAGACGCTCAGTTACTCGACCAGGAAACACCAAGACTGGTTCGACAAGATCGAACAGGATATCCAGGAGCTAATTAGCTGCAAGCACTGGACATTTCTGAATTTAAAACAGCAACCGAACATGAGAACAAAGAAGCGGCTCGACAGACGGCTGAAGGCTGAGGTCCAAC
Source organism: Pristiophorus japonicus (assembly GCF_044704955.1). Classification (NCBI taxonomy): domain Eukaryota; kingdom Metazoa; phylum Chordata; class Chondrichthyes; family Pristiophoridae; genus Pristiophorus; species Pristiophorus japonicus. Next base: position 465,801,372 of record NC_091977.1, on the reverse strand, counting down.
AAAAAACCCACGACCTAAAAAACAGATGGTGAGTGGAGAAAGCACAGGAGATTCAGCAGTTAGCTGAAAATCACAGCCTGCGTGGATTCTTCAGTGCAGTCAAGACCACCTACGGCCCAAGCCCCCAAGGCCCTACCCCACTGCTGGCCAAGAACGGTGAGGTACTCATCAAGGACAAAGAGGGAGTCAGTGCCCACTGGAAGGAACACTTCAAAGATCTCCTTAACCGAGACTCTGTCTTCGACGCAATTGTCCTCGACACAATCCTGCAGCATGCTACCTGCCACCATCTCAACACAACCCCAGCCCGACATGAGGTAGAAAAGACCATCCGTCGGCTGAAGAATAACAAGGCAATAGGAGCAGATAGAATTCTCGCCGAATCACTAAAGCATGGCCGAGAAGCACTATTGGCACGAATACATGACCTCATTTCTCATCTGAAAGGAGGAGAGCGTGCTAGAAGATTTCACGGACGCTGTAATTGTGACCATCTTTAAAAAAGGGGACAAGTCCGACTGCGGTAACTACAGAGGAATCTCCCTGCTGTCGGCCACAGGGAAAGTCATCGCAAGAATCCTGCTCAATCGTCTTCTCCCTGTGGCTGAAGAGCTCCTCCCAGAGTCACAATGCGTATTCCGTCCACTAAGGGGTACAACGGACATGATCTTCATCACTCGACAACTACAGGAGAAATGCAGGAAACAGCACCAACCCTTGTACATGGCCTTCTTTGACCTCACAAAGGCCTTTGACACTGTCAACCGTGAGGGATTATGGAGTGTCCTCCTCCATTTCAGCTGCCATCAAAAGTTTGTCACCATCCTCCGTCTGCTCCACGACGACATGCAAGCCGTGATCCTGACCAATGGATCTACTACAGACCCAATCCACATCCACTCCGGGGTCAAGCAAGGCTGCATCATCACACTAACGGTCTTTTCGATCTTCCTTGCTGCAATGCTACATCTCACCCTTAGAAAGCTCCCTGCTGTAGCGGAGCTAAATTATAGCACGAATGGAAATCTGTTCAACCTCCGCTGCCTCCAGGCCAGATCCAAGGTAGATCCATCCTCTGTCATTGAACTACAGCACACAGACGACGCTTGCGTCTGCGCACACTCAGAGGCCGAACTCCCAAGCCATTGTCAACACCTTCACCGAGATGTACGAGAGCATGGGGCTTAAGCTAAACATCCATAAGACAAAGGTCCTCCACCAACCTGACCCCGCCACACAGCACTGCCCCCACCCAATTCTCAAAATCCACGACAATGCCTTGGACAATGTGGACCATTTTCCATACCTCGGAAGCCTGCTGTCAGCAAGAGCAGACATTGACGATGAGGTCCAACACTGCCATTAGTGCACCAGCGCAGCCTTCGGAAGAGAGTGTTTGAAGACCAGGTCATCAAATCCAGCACCAAGCTTATGGTCTACAGGGCAGTAGTGATACCCGCCCTCATATATGGCTCAGAGACATGGGTCATATACAGCAGACACCACAAAATGCTGGAGAAGTACCACTAGTGCTGCCTCCGCAAGATCCTGCAAATCCGTCGGCAGGATAGATGCACCAATATCAGTGTTCTCACTCAGGCCAACATCCCCAGCATCGAAGCCTTGACCACGCTCGATCAGCTCCGTTGGGTGGGCCACATCGTCCACATGCCCGGCATGAGACTCCTAAATCAAGTGCTCTATGCGGAGTTTCGACACGGCAAGTGAGCCTCAGGTGGGCAGAGGAAACGTTTCAAGGACACCCTCAAAGCCTCCTGGATAAAGTGCAGCATCCCCACTGACTCCTGGGAATCCCTGAGCCATGACCGCCCAAAATGGAGGAAGAGCATCCGGGAGGGCGCTGAGCTCCTTGAGTCCCATCGCCAAGAACAAGCAGAAACCAAACGTAGACAGCGGAAGAAACATGCGTCAACCCAAGCTCCCCACCCACCTTTTCCTTCAACCACTGTCTGCTCACCTGTGACAGAGACTGTAGGTCCTGCATCGGACTCCTCAGTCACCGGAGAACTCACTTTTAGAGTGGAAACAAGTCATCCTCGACTCCGAGGGACTGCCTATGATGAATGACCATAAATGAAACCCTCTTGCATGCCTTTGTTACTTTTTGACTAAATGACTCCGATGCTATCTTTGCCAGTTTTCCACCCTCCGTAAATTTCAGCTCAACCAAAACTCTGCTGTTCGGATCCTATCCCACATTAGGGATGACAACTCTGGTTGAATGTATTCTGACACCTGTGTCTCAGTCTCAGATGTGCGCATCCTTGATAGGGCTGATAAGGTAAAATATGATTCGCGAACACAAAGTGATCATTAACTGCTTTTGAAGGTGAAAGAATCTTAGAATGGTTACAGCACAAAAGGAGGCCATTCAACCCGTCAAGCTTGTGCCAGTTCTCTGCAAGAGTATTTCATCAAGTCTCACTCCCCGCCCTTTCCCTGTAGTCCTGCAAATGTTTTTCCATCAGGTATTTATCCAATTCCGTTTTGAAAGCATGATTGAATGTGTTATATATGAATAAAGAGTCTGACTGGATACTGTGAGTTCAAAGTAAAATGTGACTTTAGTCTTTTATTGCAGGTCTGCAGAGTGCCTCTCCAGCCTGTGAGGCCTCCTTAAGTACCTGTGCTCCCAAGGGATTGTGGGATCCCTTGGGACTCCAGGAGATGAGCCCTCTGGTAGCTGTACAAGGTATATACAAGTTTACATACATAACAACACTCCCCCACCCCCCACCCCCGGCAAGTCAACAGTGTAACTATTTACAAGGTGAGTTGATCTGGGGCCTTTCTTTCCCTGGTTGATTGTCTCGGTGCAAAAGCTTGTTTGTTGGGCCATCATTGGGCTGCTGTGCAGCTGGCCTTGCTGGGCTGCCTGGTGTGGTGAGTCCTGCTGGGCTGCTGCAGGTGATGGGTTCTGTTTCGTGGCCAACCGCGGTGTCATTTGCCAATGGTGTGTATGTCGGGGGGGTCAAAGAAGGTAGGGTCCAAAGTTGGTTGCTCAGGATAATCCATGAATCTGAGTTTGATTTGGTCCAATTGTTTCCGGTGAATGAGTCCATTTAAAAGTTTGATCCGAAACACCCTGCTCCCCTCTTTGGCTACAATAGTGCCGGGAGGCCACTTGGGACCTTGTTCATAATTCAATACTAAAATACAGGATCATTGACATATTAGCGCTATCATGATATGTACTTTGTGAAAGCCGCCTGCTCTCTACCTCTTCATGTTGATCAGGGTGAACTAACAAGAGCCTTGTCTTAAGTGCCCTTTTCATGAGCAGTTCAGCAGGTGGAATCCTAGTGAGCGAGTGGGGTCTCGTGCTGTAGCTAAGCAGAACTCGGGATAGGCGAGACTGCAGTGAGCCTTCAGTTACCCTCTTCAAGCCCTGCTTGATAGTTTGCACTGCTCTCTGCCTGACCATTGGATGCTGGTTTGAATGGGGGGCAGATGTAACATGTTTGATCCCATTATGGGTCATGAACTCTTTGAACTCGGAACTGGTAAAACATGACCCATTGTCGCTCACAAGGACATCAGGTAGTCCGTGCATGGCAAACATGACCCGCAGGCTTTCAGTGGTGGCCGCGGACGTGCTTGCCGACATTATCTCACATTCAATCCATTTGGAGTATGCATCTACAACCACAAGGCATATTTTACCCAAAAATGGGCCTGCATAGTTGACATGGACTGTGGACCACGGTTTGGAGGGCCAAGATCATAAACTTAGTGGCGCCTCTCTGGGTGCATTGCTTAACTGCGAGCATGTGTTACATCTGTGTACGCAGGACTCTGCATCGATACCGGACCACCACACGTGGGATCTGGCCATCGCTTTCATCATTATGATGCCTGGGTGGGTACTGTAGAGGTCACTGATGAAAGTGTCTCTGCCCTTCTTGGGGACCACTACCCGATTGCCCACAGAAAGCAGTCTGCTTGTATCAACATTTCATCTTTGCGCCACTGGTACGGCTTTATCTCTTCTTGCATTTCCACTGGGACACTGGACCAGCTCCCGTGAAGCACACAATCTTTTACTAGGGACAGTAAAGGGTCCTGGCTCATCCAGGTTCTAATCTGTCGTGCTGTGAGAGGTGATTGCTCACTCTCAAATGCTTTCATAACCATGATTAAATCTGCGGGCTGTGCCATTTCCACCCTCGTGGTGGGCAATGGCAGCCTACTGAGAGCATTGGCACAGTTTTCTGTGCCTGACCTGTGGCAGATGGCATAGTTGTATGCGGACAACGTGAGCGCCCATCTCTGGATGTGGGCCGATGCATTCATATTTATCCCCTTACTCTCGGAAAACAGGGATATTAGTGGCTTATGGTCCATTTGCAATTCAAATTTTAGCCCAGATATTGATGCATTTTCTTTACCCCATAGACACACGCTAATGCTTCTTTTTCAATCATGTTGTAGGGTCTCTCAGCCTTCAACAGACTTCTGGATGCATAAGCAACTGGTTGCAATTTCCCCGATTCATTAGCTTGTTGCAATACACACCTGACACCGTAGGACGATGCATCACATGCTAGTATCAAACACTTATATGCATCATACAACACAAGCAATTTGTTTGAGCATAAAAATTTTCTAGCTTCTACAAAGGTATTTTCTTGGCTTTTGCCCCATACCCATTTGTCTCCTTTACGCAGTAAGGCGTGCAGGGGTTCTAACAGTGTGCTAAGACCTGGTAAGAAGTTACCAAAGTAGTTCAGGAGTCCTAGAAATGACCACAGCTCCGTCACGTTCTGTGGCCTCGGTGCGTTCTCGATTGCCTCCGTCTTCGAATCGGTGGGCCTGATGCCGTCCGCCGCGATTCTTCTCCACAGGAACTTCACTTCAGGCACCAAGAAAATGCATTTCGAGCATTTTGAGTCCCACATAGTTGAGTCGACTAAGAACCTCCTCCAGGTTCTGCAGACACTCGACGGTGTCCCGACCTGTAACCAAGATGTCGTCCTGGAAGACCACCGTGACTTCAACAGATACACCGCTTTGGGTACTGTTGAGGGGGATGACTCATCAGGGGAAGGCAGCAGCAGCCAAGTTCATGGCACCGTGGCTGGCTCTGCTGCACAGGAGGGCAAGAAAAAGAGTGGGAGAGCGATAGTGATAGGGGATTCAATTGTGAGGGGAATAGATAGGCGTTTCTGCGGCCGCAACCGAGACTCCAGGATGGTATGTTGCCTCCCTGGTGCAAGGGTCAAGGATGTCTCGGAGCGGGTGCAGGACATTCTGAAATGGGAGGGAGAACAGCCAGTTGTCGTGGTGCACATTGGTACCAACGACATAGGTAAAAAAAGGGATGAGGTCCTACGAAACGAATTTAAGGAGCTAGGAGCTAAATTAAAAAGTAGGACCTCAAAAGTAGTAATCTCGGGATTGCTACCAGTGCCACGTGATAGTCAGAGTAGGAATCGCAGGATAGCGCAGATGAATACGTGGCTTGAGCAGTGGTGCAGCAGGGAGGGATTCAAATTCCTGGGGCATTGGGACCGGTTCTGGGGGAGGTGGGACCAGTACAAACTGGACGGTCTGCACCTGGGCAGGACCGGAACCAATGTCCTAGGGGGAGTGTTTGCTAGTGCTGTTGGGGAGGATTTAAACTAATATGGCAGGGGGATGGGAACCAATGCAGGGAGACAGAGGGAAACAAAAAGGAGACAAAAGCAAAAGACAGAAAGGAGATGAGGAAAAGTGGAGGGCAGAGAAACCCAAGGCAAAGAACAAAAAGGGCCACTGTACAGCAAAATTCTAAAAGGACAAAGGGTGTTAATAAAACAAGCCTGAAGGCTTTGTGTCTTAATGCAAGGAGTATCCGCAATAAGGTGAATGAATTAATTGTGCAAATAGATGTTAGCAAATATGATGTGATTGGGATTACGGAGACGTGGCTCCAGGATGATCAGGGCTGGGAACTCAACATTCAGGGGTATTCAACATTCAGGAAGGATAGAATAAAAGGAAAAGGAGGTGGGGTAGCATTGCTGGTTAAAGAGGAGATTAATGCAATAGTTAGGAAAGACATTAGCTTGGATGATGTGGAATCTATATGGGTAGAGCTGCAGAACACCAAAGGGCAAAAAACGTTAGTAGGAGTTGTGTACAGACCTCCAAACAGTAATAGGGATGTTGGGGAGGGCATCAAACAGGAAATTAGGGGTGCATGCAATAAAGGTGTAGCAGTTATAATGGGTGACTTTAATATGCACATAGATTGGGCTAGCCAAACTGGAAGCAATACGGTGGAGGAGGATTTCCTGGAGTGCATAAGGGATGGTTTTCTAGACCAATATGTTGAGGAACCAACTAGGGGGGAGGCCATCTTAGACTGGGTGTTGTGTAATGAGAGAGGATTAATTAGCAATCTCATTGTGCGAGGCCCCTTGGGGAAGAGTGACCATAATATGGTGGAATTCTGCATTAGGATGGAGAATGAAACAGTTAATTCAGAGACCATGGTCCAGAACTTAAAGAAGGGTAACTTTGAAGGTATGAGGCGTGAATTGGCTAGGATAGATTGGCGAATGATACTTAGGGGGTTGACTGTGGATGGGCAATGGCAGACATTTAGAGACCGCATGGATGAATTACAACAATTGTACATTCCTGTCTGGCGTAACAATAGAAAAGGGAAGGTGGCTCAACCGTGGCTATCTAGGGAAATCAGGGATAGTATTAAAGCCAAGGAAGTGGCATACAAATTGGCCAGAAATAGCAGCGAACCTGGGGACTGGGAGAAATTTAGAACTCAGCAGAGGAGGACAAAGGGTTTGATTAGGGCAGGGAAAATGGAGTACGAGAAGAAGCTTGCAGGGAACATTAAGGCGGATTGCAAAAGTTTCTATAGGTATGTAAAGAGAAAAAGGTTGGTGAAGACAAACGTAGGTCCCCTGCAGTCAGAATCAGGGGAAGTCATAACGGGGAACAAAGAAATGGCAGACCAATTGAACAAGTACTTTGGTTCGGTATTCACTAAGGAGGATACAAACAACCTTCCGGATATAAAAGGGGTCAGAGGGTCTAGTAAGGAGGGGGAACTGAGGGAAATCTTTATTAGTCGGGAAATTGTGTTGGGGAAATTGATGGGATTGAAGGCCGATAAATCCCCAGGGCCTGATGGACTGCATCCCAGAGTACTTAAGGAGGTGGCCTTGGAAATAGCGGATGCATTGACAGTCATTTTACAACATTCAATTGACTCTGGATCAGTTCCTATGGAGTGGAGGGTAGCCAATGTAACCCCACTTTTTAAAAAAGGAGGGAGAGAGAAAACAGGGAATTATAGACCGGTCAGCCTGACCTCAGTAGTGGGTAAAATGATGGAATCAATTATTAAGGATGTCATAGCAGTGCATCTGGAAAATGGTGACATGATAGGTCCAAGTCAGCATGGATTTGTGAAAGGGAAATCATGCTTGACAAATCTTCTGGAATTTTTTGAGGATGTTTCCAGTAAAGTGGACAAAGGAGAACCAGTTGATGTGGTATATTTGGACTTTCAGAAGGCTTTCGACAAGGTCCCACACAAGAGATTAATGTGCAAAGTTAAAGCACATGGGATTGGGGGTAGTGTGCTGACGTGGATTGAGAACTGGTTGTCAGACAGGAAGCAAAGAGTAGGAGTAAACGGGTACTTTTCAGAATGGCAGGCAGTGACTAGTGGAGTGCCGCAAGGTTCTGTGCTGGGGCCCCAGCTGTTTACATTGTACATTAATGATTTAGACGAGGGGATTAAATGCAGTATCTCCAAATTTGCGGATGATACTAAGTTGGGTGTCAGTGTGAGCTGCGAGGAAGATGCTAGTAGGCTGCAGAGTGACTTGGATAGGTTAGGTGAGTGGGCAAATGCATGGCAGATGAAGTATAATGTGGATAAATGTGAGGTTATCCACTTTGGTGGTAAAAACAGAGAGACAGACTATTATCTGAATGGTGACAGATTAGGAAAAGGGAAGATGCAACGAGACCTGGGTGTCATGGTACATCAGTCATTGAAGGTTAGCATGCAGGTACAGCAGGCGGTTAAGAAAGCAAATGGCATGTTGGCCTTCATAGCGAGGGGATTTGAATACAGGGGCAGGGAGGTGTTGCTACAGTTGTACAGGGCCTTGGTGAGGCCACACCTGGAGTATTGTGTACAGTTTTGGTCTCCTAACTTGAGGAAGGACATTCTTGCTATTGAGGGAGTGCAGCGAAGGTTCACCAGACTGATTCCCGGGATGGCGGGACTGACCTATCAAGAAAGATTGGATCAACTGGGCTTGTATTCATTGGAGTTCAGAAGAATGAGAGGGGACCTCATAGAAACGTTTAAAATTCTGACGGGTTTAGACAGGTTAGATGCAGAAAGAATGTTCCCAATGTTGGGGAAGTCCAGAACCAGGGGTCACAGTCTGAGGATAAGGGGTAAGCCATTTAGGACCGAGATGAGGAGAAACTTCTTCACCCAGAGAGTGGTGAACCTGTGGAATTCTCTACCACAGAAAGTAGTTGAGGCCAATTCACTAAATATATTCAAAAGGGAGTTAGATGAAGTCCTTACTACTCGGGGGATCAAGGGTTATGGCGAGAAAGCAGGAAGGGGGTACTGAAGTTTCATGTTCAGCCATGAACTCATTGAATGGCGGTGCAGGCTAGAAGGGCTGAATGGCCTGCTCCTGCACCTATTTTCTATGTTTCTATGTTTCAGTAAGCTTTCCATGTTTCTCTGGAATATCGCCGCGGTTGATTGAATTCCAAATGGGCATCTGTTATAAATGAAGAGACCTTTGTGCATGTTGATGCGGGTGAGGTGATTCCTCCAGCTCCTGCGTCATGTAGGCCGAGGTCAAGTCCAGCTTCGTGAACGTCTTTCCTCCTGCCAGCATGGCGAAAAGGTCATCAGCCTTTGGTAATGGGTATTGATCCTGCAGGGAGAAACGATTGATAGTTACTTTGTAATCACCACAGATTCTGACAGTGCCGTCTCCCTTGAGGACTGGAACAATCGGACTGGCCCACTTGTTGAATTCAATCGGTGAAATGATGCCCTCTCATTGCAGCCGGTCCTGGTCGATCTCTACCCTTTCTCTCATCATGTACGATACTGGTCTTCACCTTGTGATGGATGGGTCGCGCCCCCGGAATTAGGTGGATCTGCACTTTTGCTCCTTGAAACTTCCCGATGCCTCATTCGAACAGTGAAGGGAACTTGTTTAAGACCGGGCACACGAAGTGTTATCAGCGGACGAGAGCGCTCGGACGTCGTCCCAGTTCCAGTGTATCTTTCCCAGCCAGCTCCCGTGTGGGACCATCGCCCGGTACCACCCAGAGTGGTAGCTTGTGCACCGCTCCATCGTAGGAGACCTTTACAGTAGCACTGATGATTATGGGAATCAGTTCCTTTGTGTAAGTTCTCAGTTTCATGCGAATGGGAGTCAAGACTGGCCTTGAGGCCTTGCTACACCACAATTTTTCTGATGTCTTTCTGCTCATAATGGATTGGCTCGCACCCGTGTCCAGCTCCATTGGCACCGGGAGTCCATTTCATTCAACCTTCAGCATTATCGTGGGACACTTTGTGGTAAATGTGTGCACCCCATATACATCTGTCTCCTCGGTCTGAGGCTCTAGTTCGTCGTGATCCTCCGTGGATCTGTCCTCCTCTGCAACATGGTGGTTTGCAGGATTAACAGCGTCTGTAGCTCGCCTGCACATACGTTGGAGGTGTCGAATTGTTCCACAGCCCTTGCAAACGTACCCTTTGAAGCGGCATAAATGGAAACGATGATCACCCCCGCAGCGCTAACAAGGTGTTAATGGCCTTGCATTTATCACCCTTGATGGTGGACTCTGAGACACCTGCAGACGTGCAGCTGCACGTAAGTGGGGCCTGCCCTGTTCATTGCTATTTGAAAACATCACTTTGTTCACAGTACTTCTAGCAGCACTCGTGTGCTGAAATATTTGCTTAGTATTGTCACTGGTGGCAATGAACGCCTGGGCTATCGCTATGACCTTACTCAAGGTTGGAGTCTCTACAGTCAAAAGTTTGCGATGTATCGCTTCATGGCCAATGCCAATGCCAAGCATGTGCTCCAAATGTCCTTCAAATTCGCAATGTCCTGCAAGGCATCTTAGCTCGGCAACATAGCTTGCCACTTCCTGGCCTTCAGAACTTTTGTAGGTGTAAAACCGGTACCTCGCCATCAGAACGCTTTCCTTCAGGTTCAGATGCTCCTGGACCAGTGTGCACAAATCATCGTACAATTTCTCTGTGGGTTTTGCTGGAGTAAGCCAGATTTTTCATGAGGCCATACGTTGGTGCCCCACAGACGGTGAGGAGAATCGCCCTTCGTTTGGCAGTGTTCGCTTCTCCTTCCAGCTCGTTGGGCACGAAGTATTGGGCGAGTCACTCTACGAAGGTTTCCCAATCATCTCCCGCCGACAATTTCTCCAGGATGCCAGCATCTGCATCATTTGGTTCGTCATCTGTATCTCGTCGCCAGTTATATATGAATAAAGAGTCTGACTGGATACCGTGAGCTCAAAATGTGACCTTAGCCTTTTATTGCAGTTCTCCTGAGTGTCTCTCCAACCTGTAAGGCCTCCTGAAGTACCTGTGCTCCCAAGAGATTGTGGGATCCCTTGGGATTCCAGGGGATGAACCCTTTAGTGGCTGTACAAGGTATATACAAGTTTACATACATAACAGAATGTGCCTCCACCACCCTGTCAGGCAGTGCATTCTAGATCTTAACCCAAGTTTTTCCTCATGTCGCCTTTGGTTCTTCTGCAAATCACCTTAAATCTGTGCCCTCTAGTTCGCGACCCTTCTGCCAATAGGACCAGTTTCTCTCGAGCTACTTTGGTCCAGACCGCTCATGATTTTTAACACCTCTATCAAATCTCCTCTCAGCCTTCTTTGCTGGAAGGAGAAAAACCCCAGCTCCTCCAGTCTATCCAGGTAACTGAAGTCCCTCATCCCTGGCACCATTCTTGCAAATCTTTACTGCAAATTTTTCATGCATGTTTTTTTTTTAAAGTTACATTCAAGAGGAATGAGGGCAGTGTGCCGGCAAAGGACAGATGTGGCAATTGCCCTGTGAGGAGTGGCAGGCTGCTCAGACCGGAAGTACGAGCGGTTGTGGCGCGGAGGCGGAGAGCGCGCCGGAGGAAGGAGCAGTCGCCGTGTGCGGACGGGTACTGTTTGACTTCACTTATTTTATTCCACACCCAAAAACGGAAACATACATACAGCTCGCCTGCGATGTAATCCCTATTCCCGCGAGGCCAATATTATTTTCACTCTGGGATTTATTTATTGGGAGAAAGGGGCGGGACAGAATGGGGACGGCCCGCGGTGCTGCTCGCTGCTGGTTGGACGCTGTGGGCACATGTTGGTTTTTCATTGGATGGCCCGGACGTCAATTGGGACTGCTCGACTCGGAAGCAACGTTGGCAATTTGTTGTTATCCATTAATGAGTGTTCACCAAGTTTATAACGTTACTGGTTTGCAGTGAGAAGTATTTAATTGTACCGAGTTAGGTGTTTTAGGGCGGTGGGAGGCATACAGTGGTAAAACGTGCAGTCATCCTTCAGCAAATCATTTGGTTTCAAACACGACAGGTACATGATATACTTCTAATTAGAACTGCGACTGCATTCTTTTATCTGCTTGCTTGCCAATCTAGAAAGTAAAGCATAAATATAGTATCGTGTCTATCAAACTTTTCAAACCATTTTGCACGATGCATTATTTTGAAGCGCAAGTACCAGGGTTGCCAACTTTGGTGCAACAGATTCCTGGAGTTTGATCACGTGATATTCAATCATGAGCCTCAGAAGTGAAGATTAAAATACAGAATTTCATGGAATTTACATCATAGAAACAGGACATTCGGCCCAACTGATCTATACTGATGAGCCTCCTCCCACCCCAATTACCTTTCCTCACCCTGCCCCTGTATCCCTCTATTCCCTTCTCCCTCATTTCTACATCTCTTTAATTATACATCTCCCCTTTAGTGCTATCCACCTCAACCACCATTTGGCCTCAACCACCACCTGGCCTTAAGTTCCACATTTTCACCACTCTGTAAAGAAATTACTCTAAATTGCCCTTCAGACACTTTTGTAGACTTAAGCCCATGGTTCCCCAGTATTTCTTCATTGCTAATGATCCTTAATGACAGCAATTACATTTATATAACAGTGTTAACGTAACAAAAATGTTCCAAGCCATATCACAGAGACATAAGGTAAAATTGAATAATAAGCCAAAGAGAGAGATATTAGGAGGGGTGAGCAAAAGCTTGGTTGAGGGTCTTAAAGGAAGAGATAAGAGGAGAAGCAGTTGAATGAATGGTCTCAACTTTAGTGACATTGGGGATCTGCTTAGTAGCTCTTCTGTGCACTGCCTCCAGTGCTTGAATCTCTCTCATTTTGTGGTAACCAGACCTGGATGTATTATTCAAGATGCGGTCTAACCAGTGTACTATAAAGTTTAATCATTACCTCCTCTGACTTATATTCTACTGTTTCGGCTTAGTATTTAGACATTCTGTTGGTTTTGTTGATTACTACTCTGCATTGGTTAGATATATTTAGCATTGAATCTACTAGAACTCTTGGGTTTCTTTCAGCTTCATCCTTGGTTTTTCAACACCATTCATGAAGTATGTCATCTATGTCCAATTCATTTTGTAATTTCTGAGCTGCTTCCTCCAGTTCCACTGCCTTTCCTATTGTGGTAAACAAGAAACAATAATATTCCACTTATACTCTCCTCCCCACATAACTCCTCCAATGAGTACCTTTACCCTAATCTTCAGCCAGCATCATAATCATTCCCAACAGCTTTGAGCCGAATTAATATCCTTTCATGTGGACCTTTATCAAAAACTTTTTGGAAGTTGGAAAGGCTTGCCACAGTCCACTTGGGTTGACACTTCATCTGGAAGGTTGGTCAACTTTCAAAGTTACATAACTTAAAAGATGCTGCACTTGCATGTAAATTATAGTAACACTCAGCTCCCCATGACTGATCCTGGAATGGATCACAAGACACATATCATAATAATATCTTAAATATGTAATTTAAAAAAAATCACTACTCCAATCTCACTCATCGTTTTACTTCCAAATCCTGGCAATTCCACATGATAATTGGCATGAATGCTTAAAGTCAGTTAATATATGCATAGTGGGAACATCCACTTTATCTCAAAAAAGCAGTTATAATGCTTGAAGAAAATAAATCTTTAAGACACTTTGGCATACCCCAGAAATACCCTTTGAAAATAAAAACAATTATAAAAGCTGCATTTTATTTTTTATACTAAATTGTATGTAATAAAAACTGTGGCAGAAGGAGTTAAATGTTGGGAAATGTAAGGCTTTGTACCTAATGTAAGACTTTGAAGCTAAGAAAGATTAATGGTGATCTAATAGAGGTATTTAAGCTGAAACTTTCCTCTGATGGGGGAATCCAGAATCAGGGAGCATAACCTTAAAATTAGAGCTATTCAGGGGTGATGACCGGAAGCATTTCTTCAGTGGACATCTGGAACACTCTTCCCACAAAAATCTGTTGAGGCTAGGTTGATTGAAAATCTCAGTAGTGAGACTTTTGTTAGGCAAGGGTATTAAGTGTTACGGGACAATGGTGGTTAGATGGATTTAAGATACAGATCAACCATTCTAATTGAATGACAGTACAGAGTAATGGGGCTGAATTGCCGACTCCTATTCCCATGTATTCTAGTTGAGCTCATATGATGTTGTACATATAATGTGGATAAATGTGAGGTTATCCACTTTGGTGGTAAAAACAGAGAGACAGACTATTATCTGAATGGTGACAGATTAGGAAAAGGGGAGGTACAAAGAGACCTGGGTGTCATGGTACATCAGTCATTGAAGGTTGGCATGCAGGTGCAGCAGGCGGTTAAGAAAGCAAATGGCATGTTGGCCTTCATAGCAAGGGGATTTGAGTACAGGGGCAGGGAGGTGTTGCTACAGTTGTACAGGGCATTGGTGAGGCCACACCTGGAGTATTGTGTACAGTTTTGGTCTCCTAACCTGAGGAAGGACATTCTTGATATTGAGGGAGTGCAGCGAAGGTTCACCAGACTGATTCCCGGGATGGCGGGACTGACCTATCAAGAAAGACTGGATCAACTGGGCTTGTATTCACTGGAGTTCAGAAGAATGAGAGGGGACCTCATAGAAACATTTAAAATTCTGACGGGGTTAGACAGGTTAGATGCAGGAAGAATGTTCCCAATGTTGGGGAAGTCCAGAACCAGAGGTCACAGTCTAAGGATAAGGGGTAAGCCATTTAGGACCGAGATGCAGAGGAACTTCTTCACCCAGAGAGTGGTGAACCTGTGGAATTCTCTACCACAGAAAGTTGTTGAGGCCAATTCACTAAATATATTCAAAAAGGAGTTAGATGAGGTCCTTACTACTAGGGGGATCAAGGGGTATGGCGAGAAAGCAGGAATGGGGTACTGAAGTTGAATGTTCAGCCATGAACTCATTGAATGGCGGTGCAGGCTAGAAGGGCCGAATGGCCTACTCCTGCACCTATTTTCTATGTTTCTATGTTTCTATACCAACGATATAGGTTAAAAATGGGTTGAGGTCCTACAAGCTGAATTTAGGGAGCTAGGAGTTAAATAAAAAAGTAGGACCTCAAGGGTAGTAATCTCAGGATTGCTACCAGTGCCACGTGCTAGTCAGAGTAGGAATTGCAGGATAGCTCAGCTAAATACGTGGCTTGAGGAGTGGTGCAAGGGGGAGGGATTCAAATTCCTGGGACATTGGAACTGGTTCTGGGGGAGGTGGGACCAGTACAAACCGGATGGTCTACACCTGGGCAGGACCAGAACCGATGTCCCAGGCGGAGTGTTTGCTAGTGCTGTTGGGGAGGGTTTGAACTAAAAAGGCAGGGGGATGGGAATCAATGCAGGGAGACAGAGGGAAGTAAAAAGGGGGCAGAAGCAAAAGGTAGGAGGGAAAAATCAAGGGCAAAAATCAAAAAGGGTCACATTACAACATAAATCTAAAAGGACAAAGAGTGTAAAAAAAAAACAAGCCTGAAGGCTATGAGTCTCAATGCGAGGAGCAGTTGTAATAAGGTGGATGAATTGATAGCACCGATAGCTGTTAACCCAACATCCAGGTGTATTCAATATTCAGGAAGGAAAAGGAGGTGGGGTAGCGTTACTGGTTAAAGAGGAGATTAACGCAATAGTAAGGAAGGACATTAGCTTGGATGATGTGGAATCTATATGGGTAGAGCGGCAAAACACCAAAGGGCAGAAAACATTCGTGGGAGTTGTGTACAGACCACCAAACAGTAGTAGGGAGGTTGGGGATTGCATCAAACAGGAAATTAGGGACGCGTGCAATAAGGGTAGAGCAGTTATCATGGGTGACTTTAATCTGCACAATGATTGGGCTAACCAAACTGGGAGCAATACTATGAAGGAGGATTTCCTGGAGTGGATATGGATGGTTTTCTGGACCAATATGTCGAGGAACCAACTAGAGAGCAGGCCATCCTAGACTGGGTCTTGTGTAACGAGAGAGGATTAATTAGCAATCTGGTCGTGCGTGGCCCCTTGGGTATAGTGACCATAATATGGTAGAATTCTTCATTAAGATGGAGAGTGACACAGTTAATTCAGAGACTAGGGTCCTGAACATAAAGAAAGGAAACTTCAACAGTATGAGACGTGAATTGGCTAGGATAGACTGGAGAATGATACTTAAAGGGTTGACGGTGGATAGGCAATGGCAGACTTTTAAATATCACATGGACGAACTACAACAATTGTACATCCCTGTGTGGCATAAAAATAAAAAAGGGAAAGTGGCTCAACCGTGGCTAACAAGGGAAATTAGGTAAAGTGTTAAATCCAAGGAAGAGGCATATAAATTGGCCAGAAAAAGCAGCAAACCTGAGGACTGGGAGAAATTTAGAATTCAGCAGACGAGGACTAAAGATTTAATTAGGAGGGGGAAAATAGAGTATGAAAGTAAGCTTACTAGGAACATAAAAACTGACTGCAAAAGCTTCTATAGATATGTAAAGTCAAAAAGATTAGTGAAGACTAATGTCGGTCCCTTGCAGTCAGAATCAGGGGAATTCATAATTAGGAACAAAGAAATGGCAGACCAATTGAACAAATACTTTGGTTCTGTCTTCACTAAGGAAGATATGAATAACCTCCCGAAAATACTAGGAGACCGAGGGTCGAGCAAGAAGGGGGAACTGAGGGAAATCCTTATTAGTCAGGAAATGGTGTTAGGGAAATCGAATGGACTAAAGGCCGATAAATCCCCAGGGCCTGATAGTCTGCATCCCAGAGTACGTAAGGAAGTGGCCCTAGAAATAGTGGATGCATAGGTGGTCATTTTCTAACGTTCTATAGACTCTGGTTCAGTTCCTATGGATTGGAGGGTAGCTAATGTAACCCCACTTTTTAAAAAAGGAGGGAGAGAAAAAACAGGGAATTACCGGTTAGCCTGACATCGGTAGTGTGGAAAATGTTGGAATCAATTATTAAAGATGTAGTAGCAGCACATTTGGAAAGCAGTGGATTTATGAAAGGGAAATCATGCTTGACAAACCTTCTAGAATTTTTTGAGGATGTAACTAGTAGAGTGGATAAGGGAGAACCCAGTGGATGTGGTGTATTTGGACTTTCAAAAGGCTTTTGACAAGGTCCCACACAAGAGATCAGTGTGTAAAATTAAGGCACATGGTATTGGGGGTAATGTATTGACGTGGATAGAGAACTGGTTGGCAGACAGGAAGCAAAGAGTGGGAATAAACGGGTCCTTTTCAGAATGGCAGGCAGTGACTAGTGGGGTGCTGCAAGGTTCAGTGCTGGGACCCCAGCTATTTACAATATACATTAATGATTTAGATGAAGAAATTGAATGTAATATCTCCAAGTTTGCAGATTACACTAAGCTGGATGGCAGGGCGAGCTGCGAGGAGGATGCTAGGAGGCTGCAGGGGGACTTGGACAGGTTAGGTGAATGAGCAAATGCATGGCAGATACAGTATAATGTGATAAGTGTGAGGAAGGCAGAATATTATCGGAATGGTGACAGATTAGGAAAAGGGGTGTCATGGTACATCAGTCATTGAAGGTATCAGCAGGCAGTAAAGAAGCATGCAGTAAAGATACAGCAGGCAGTAAAGAAGGCAAATGGCATGCTGGCCTTCATAGAGAGGGGATTTGAGTATAGGAGCAGGGAGGTCTTCCTGCAGTTGTACAGGGCCTTGGTGAGACCACACCTTGAGTATTGTGTGCAGTTTTGGTCTCCTAATCTGAGGAAGGACATTCTTGCTATTGAGGGAGTGCAGCGAAGGTTCACCAGACTGATTCCCGGGATGGCAGGACTGACATATGAAGAAAGACTGGATCGACTAGGCTAATATTCACTGGAATTTAGAAGACTGAGAGGGGATCTCATATAGAAACATATAACATTCTGATGGGATTGGACAGGTTAGATGCAGGAAGAATGTTCCCGATGTTGGGGAAGTCCAGAACCAGGGGTCACAGTCTAAGGATAAGGGTAAGCCATTTAGGAACGGGATGAGGAGAAACTTCTTCACTCAGAGAATTGTGAACCTGTGGAATTCTCTACCACAGAAAGTTGTTGAGGCTAGTTTGTTAGATATATTCAAGAGGGAGTTAGATGTGGCCCTTACGACTAAAGAGATCAAGGGGTATGGAGAGAAAGCAGGAATGGGGTACTAAAGTTGCATGATCAGCCATGAATGGTGCAGGCTTGAATGGCCGAATGGCCGACTCCTGCACCTACTTTCTATGTAAGTCAAAGAATATGGTCACTCTCTTTCTTGTCTCTGTGTTGCTTTTTCACTGTCTATCTACTCTGATTTTATATATTTTCTTCTGTTATTTTTTGCTTTTCTGTGTCCTTTTCTTGGCTTTCAGGCGGGAGGCGGGTGATATGGTGTAGTGGGGAAGAGGACACCAATGGCTGCAGGCTGAATTTAGGTTGGGGATTGCCTGAGAAATATGACCCTTAGCATCTCCCTTACTATCTCCCGCAATGACTCAGTTTTCCGTCCATCCCTTTGCTCCCAATGTGTCCTCTGTCACTTCAACTTTCAATTATCCATTCCTCTTCCTATCACGTGGCGGCCTTGACCTGCGAGAGACCATCAACGGCAGGTCAGGGCCTTAAAAAGCGAGCAGCGTGGCGGCATACCACTGCAAGGTACAGCGCGAGCCCGTCCGGGAGGGCGATGGCTGTGAAGAGGGCGACTGGATTGGACATCACTAAGGTCCAAGTCGCTGATTGTGGAGCGTGGGCAGGAGCGGCGACGTCGGGGCGAAGGAGTGGTGAGAGATTGTGGAGCGATGTGATCGGGCCCAGGAGAGGCGTGAGTTCGGGGTCCACAATAGGCGAGGGCCCAGGGGCAGCACGGGCCAGCCCACACTGCGATATGAGTGCACACTAGGTCCGTGCAGCAGAGCTGGTCTCCAGTCATCTTGGTTAACCCTTGGCACTGGACCAAGACCTAGCTCTGTCAAGCCCGTGTGGTGGCTGGTGTGCAACGGTCACCACACATTTTTTTAAAATCCACGTGCAGGCGTTTTCCACCCTTGAATATGCAGTTTTTCGACCTGGAATATTTGGTCCTTCATTGAAACACCTGTGAGCTCATCCCTTTTTGGCGTGGAAGCAAGTCATCCTCGATTCGGGGGACTGCCTAAGAAAGAGACTTTCTCCAAAGGCAGGTGGAGAGAGGCCAGAGACCTCTCATTCTCTAACCCAGTTTCCACCTTGCCTCCACCTTCCTACCCTATCTTCCTATTTGTTTACCGGTATTGTTTGCTTTCAAAATGTAACTTTTTGTTAAGAAATGAAACCAAATCAGAATAAGAGATTAGCATTGGTCTTTTATGATTGTCAACATAACACAGGTGAGGTAATTAGCTTGTTTCAAAATTCAACTGTTCATGAAGTGTAAGACACTTTCTCACCTTCTCTCCAACCCTAATCTCTCTGTCTCTTGTACTTTCTATGGTTAATGGAGCACAAAGTAAAGGCTGCATCAGGTATGCAGTCAGAACACTGCCATTTTCTCCACACACAACCTCTCTTTATTTAAAAAAACATGAATTTTACTTCAGTAAAACGTTGAAATTTGTCCTCTAACTTTTCTTCAAATAATTTTGCAAATTTTTGGCGGCAGTAACTGCTAAAAGCTAAAGTGGAAGAAAGTTGAACTGAATGAACAATATTGAGGTAACTGCATATAGTCTGACTGCACAATCTATTCAGTTCACAATGTCACAGCTCTCGACAAAATAACTCCTCTAAGTCAGGCCGGCTTCCTCCCCTCCCCACCATCTATACCTGGTTAACGATCTGATCGACAGACCGCACGACGGCAGTAGACCGATTAAATGCTGCACCGGAGCTGAGCATAGGTCTGGTATCCTCCTGGTGCATCTTTTGACAGCACAGAAACAGGCCAATCAGCCCCACTGCTCTGCGTTTGGACCAACTAGGCTCATACTCACTGGAATTTAGAAGAATGAGAGGGGCTCTCATAGAAACTTATAAAATTCTGACGGGACTGGACAGGTTAGATACGGGTAGAATGTTCCCGATGTTGGGGAAGTCCAGAACCAGGAGACACAGTCTAAGGATAAGGGGTAAGCCATTTAGGACCGTGATGAGGAGAAACTTCTTCACTCAGAGAGTTGTTAACCTGTGGAATTCCCTACCGCAGAGAGTTGTTGATGCCAGTTCGTTGGACATATTCAAGAGGGAGTTTGATATGGCCCTTACGGCTAAAGGGATCAAGTGGTATGGAGAGAAAGCAGGAAAGGGGTATTGAGGTGAATGATCAGCCATGATCTTATTGAATGATGGTGCAGGTTCGAAGGGCCGAATGGCCTACTCCTGCACCTATTTTCTATGTTTCTATGTTTCTAAGTCCAGGGTTGTGGGAGAGACAAAGGCCAGCAAGTAAAAACATGAATGAAAACATTAAAAGACACAAAAAACAATTCAATAGGTAAAGTTAATTATATTGCAAAATCTTCTTTTTATTGGTTAAATTTTTATTTTGCATGTAACATAGAAACATAGAAAATAGGTGCAGGAGTAGGCCATTCGGCCCTTCGACCACCATTCAAAAAGATCTTGGCTGATCATTCACCTCAGTACCCCATTCCTGCTTTCTCTCCATACGCCTTGATCCCTTTAGCCGTAAGGGCCATATCTAACTCCCTCTTGAATATATCCAATGAACTGGCATCAACAACTCTCTGCGGTAGGGAATTCCACAGGTTAACAACTCTCTGGGTGAAGAAGTTTCTCCTCATCTCAGCCCTAAATGGCTTACCACTTATCCTTAGGCTATGTCCCCTGGTTCTGGACTTCCCCAACATCGAGAACATTCTTCCTGCATCTAACCTGTCCAGTCCCGTCAGAATCTTATATTTTTTGATGAGATCCTCTCTCATCCTTCTAAACTCCAGTGAATACAGGCCCAGTCGATCCAGTCTCTCCTCATATGTCAGTCCTGCCATCCCGGGAATTAGTCTGGTGAACCTTCGCTGCACTCCCTCAATAGCAAGAACGTCCTTCCTCAGATTAGGAGACCAAAACTGAACACAATATTCCAGGTGAAGCCTCACTAAGACCCTGTACAACTGCAGCAAGACCTCCCTGCTCCTCTACTCAAATCCCCTAGCTATGAAGGCCAACATACTATTTCCCTTCTTCACCGCCTGCTGTACCTGCATGCCAGCTTTCAATGACTGATGAACCATGACACCCAGGTCTCGTTGCACCTTCCCTTTTCCTAATCTGCCACCATTCAGATAATATTCTGCCTTCGTGTTTTTGCCACCAAAGTCGATAACCTCACATTTATCCACATTATACTGCATCTGCCATGCGTTTGCCCACTCACCTAACCTGTGCAAGTCATCCTGCAGCCTCTTAGCGTCCTCCTCACAGCTCACACCGCCACCCAGCTTAGTGTCATCTGCAAACTTGGAGCTATTACACTTAGTTCCTTCATCTAAATCCTTCATCTAACTAATTTCAGTTATTGAGGAATAAATGGCAGTTGAAATAAATTTTCAGAAAACATTTTGAAAGAACCCAGTGGCCTGATTTACAATCAGAGTTACAGGTTTATGCTGGTGTTTTCTATTGTAAATGTGAATGTAGGAATTCATAATTGAAAAAACAGACATGAAATTGATGCAGATGTAAGATTTTCATATATTCTCTTACTTTTTGCAGATAAACAAAAATTAACACAACTATAGCTGACTGTCACAAGTCATTAGCTCAACTTAATACTTTTCTGCCTCAAGTTCACAAGCAACCAGTGTGCAAGAATGTAATGTTGGCCCAGAAATCCCGGTTTCTCCTTCCCGCAGGCGTTCGACTGGATTCTAGAAAAAAGAAGCGCACCTACTTGAAGCTGCTGCGCCCATGCGAGATCCTGGTCCGGAGGCCTTGCCTGACTGCGCGTCGCAGCGCGTGCATGTCGGGACGTGCGCATGTCTGGAGCTGGAGTCACATGGCTCTGGGCAGCCAATAGTATATTCTCATTCGTAGTAACTTATGAAACTCCTATTACTATGAATGAGAAACACTCCCAAACACTACATAAAACATTTAAAAAAAACACCTCACATAAATACACCATAGAAATTAAAGTTGATAGAAATGTTTTTGAAAAAAAAATTTGCTGATTTAAAAAAAAAAATTAATAATGGTTTAAAATAAAATTACCTGAGTGGCAAGGGTTTTTAACGTAAATGTATTTTTAAATTTTATTTTAATATGTTTTTGATATGTTTTTAAACTCTTATGTTGGTAAAAGTAGGCTGTGCGGCTGCTTTTACTAAGCGCAAGAGTTTTAAGCATATTCGCAGGGCAAGAGATGGGCAGATAGCCCAATCTCTGCCGGGGGAATGTCCTCGCTCCTGAGATGCGTGCAATCTGTCAAGCTCGAAACTTGACAGATCGGAAAAGCCGGTTTTCAGCACATGTGCATTGGGCGCCGGAAACCGGCTTTTCCGATGCCTTCCCAGGTCCGTAGAAACTCCGTACGGACCCGGGGAGGCTGCGATTTCTGGCCCAATTTTTTTTTCAATTTCAAGCGATTTCTGGGCCAATGTCTGCTTGTGCCAGCCTCTAATTCTGCCTTTGAATTGGTTTGATTTGTTCTGATAGGCACTGGTCCTTCCCTTCAAACAATCATCTTGGTTTTAATGGCCATTTCCTAATGGTGAGAGATTGGAAACTGTGGAGAATCATGGGTATCCATGTACACACATCACTAAAAATTAGTGCACAGGTGGGGAAGCAACTCAAGTTGAGTGCAGAAGAGTGAGATTGTGCAGAAGAGCAGCTTGAATCCTGAGTACAGTGAAAGTGCAGAAAAGCTTGATGTTCCATTAAACTAAGCCTGGCGGAGGAGAGAAAGTAGCAGAATAGAGCCCTGCGACAGGAGAGAACGCAGTAGCGAACACAAAGAAAGGGGCCTACAGTGAAATTTCGGAAGCTAATCTGAACAGCCTTTTTACAAACATTCCAAGTTGGAAGATTTACTGAGAAATGTAATGGCTCACAGCATCTTTTGACAAGTTGGATATAGTCTGTGAACTTGAAAGTTGCAAGTACAAAAGAGGATTAGTCCTGGCCTAGAATCAAAGTATTAGGTAGCGTGTTACCGGGCTGTGTATAATTTTATAAAAATACTCCAACTCTCTCAAAAAGGGGAAGGAAAATAATTAAATTAAATTCAATTAAAATATGAAAGTAAACAATAAAGGGCACTCGGAACAGGAATTCATTACAACAGTGACAACACTTCAGAAAGTACCTCATTGGCTGTGGGACATCCGGTGGATGTGAAAAGCTCCATATAAATGCAATTCTTTCCTTCTTTCTTTTCCTTCTTTCATTCTATAACTTTGTAAAGTCTTAAGGATGTATGATATACTGTGAAAGTAAACTGCAATAGTACTCCTGAAGTTTAGAACACGAGCACCTATTTTACAGCATAACTTTCTGAGTGTTTACTTTCATATTTTAATTTTAATTAAGTATTTTCCCTCCTTTTTTTATGTTTTTATAAAATTACTGTGTGCAAAATCATTAAAATGGATTGGTATATTTTATGCATCTTCAGTCAGTCGAAGCTAGGAACACTGTGGTTGATCTAGTCATGACTAAATTAATCTTGTGTATCTTTCAAGAAAATGTTAAATATTTAATTTGTTAACAGAATATTCAGTGGCTCAACTACTAACATGAGTTTATTTACATAGCAGTAATCTACTGATCAGGATCATTATTAAAGTGGCTTAACAAATAATGACACCAGATTCAAAGCAAAAATGTAGGTAGGTGCTCGGGCAAAAAACTGAAATCCATGATCATAAGCAATAGTCTTATCATACTTCTGTGCTGTACATCTGTTCGAGGACACGCCTGCCAGCCATATAACTTGTGGAATCATTTTACATAGTTGGTCATCGGGTTCTGCCAAATTTCAGTCAACACAACAAAGTCTTAAATTAGCTTATGATTAATAGAACAGAACTAAGTCTCTTGAAGCTAGTACTTGAATAGTGCAGCAGGAAAGTGTACTGTTTGGCATAGGACATTTTAAAAGTTAATTCTTTGGATCTGGACATTGCTCGCAAGGCCCGCATTTATTGAGCATCCCTAGATTCCCTTGAGAAGGTGGTGGTGAACTGCTGGAATCCATGTGGTGAAGGTACTCATGGTATTCCCACTGTGTTATTAAGTATGGAGTTCTTGGATTTTGACCCAGCAACAATGAAAGAACAAAGATATATGTCCAAGTCAGGATGGTGTTACTGTGCTAATGTGCTGTGTCATCAGAGGCTTAGTCTGGCGCAGTTGTGAACACTTTTAAATCTCTTGGAATGGCCACTGCCTGTTTGATCTGCTGCTGCTGCTCCAGGGGATGGAACGTGGCAATTCTTCCAATAGTTTTGCGAGACCAGGTGTCACATAATTGTGAGAATTCTTACCCAGTAGCACGGAGAGGAAAAGTGCCAGTGAGAACTAGGGAGGAATGTGTCAGAATTAAGAGGAGCAAGGAGAATGGAAGTGCTAATCTGAACTAGGGAAAGGTGGGAGAATGCCAACATGAACTGTGGAGGGACAGTGTTAGCCAATGAGAGGGGAAGAAGCATGCTGATGTAAATTGAGGGCTAGAGGGTACAAGGGTTACTAAATGCCTTGTTCCCCGTTACACGGTTCTTTGACGTCAGGATTTATAAGAACAAAATTACACATGGCATAGGGTTTTTGGCTCAACCAAGATTCGTTTGTTTTATTGAACATACACACACAACTACCTGCCTTGTATAAATCACTACAATCTATGTGGGACTAACAAACCCAGAATACAAACCCCTACGAAAAGGTAATTTGCATTAGCACAAAGTTAAACACGTTCGCGATTTGAGTTTACATATAAAGTTATTCAGACCTAAACACTAAACCCTTCTATGATTTGGCTGGAACAAAATATACAATCACCAATTCCTCAGTTTTCTTAGGTTGACTGTAGGCCTTTTCCTTGGTTGCAGCTTGTGTCCCGAAGACTGGCTAGCTTCTGTTACTGTTCTTCTACTGCTGCTTCTTTGCCTTCAAAAATGGGTCTTCTTTATACCAAAAAACAATTTGCAATCTTGGAACAGATTTAACACGATGGCCGCATCAAATGTGAACTCCTGATGGCTAATTATTCCTCATCTAGAGTCGTTGTCCATGATTACCTTGGCCCCTGCCTGTCTGTAGGGTGCGATCCAGTGCGATCCTTTACAAAATAACCTTCCAAAGGTGACTGAATTGTTGGTTTCCAGTTCATATCCAAATGGCTCAGAGTCCAGCCCATTATCTAGGCCTACCCTGATACCAGCCTTTCTGGAGCCACAGTCCAGGGTACGTTTTTTAAACAGCGTAACTCCTTAAGGTAAATGAATATATGAATGTTCCTGTATCTTTTCAGACAGCAAACTATTGAAGGTGTGAATGTCTCTTCTGCTGCCATTGTCTGGTGATTTAGATTAATGGCAGATTTCCTGTATCATAGTCCTTCATGATGTCTGATAGTTTGGCTGCAATATAAGAATTAACCCTTTTCTGTCAGCTCTTTTTGCAAGCTGTGATGTAGTTCTGAGTTTTATATTTAATGGTGGGGTGGGGGGGGAGGGGGGAGGGGGACAGATCCAACAAGGGAGGAAGACTGAACTGGGGAGGGGATGAAGAGTGCCTTTGTGTCACAGTGACAGCCAATATATATAATTTTAAAATTGAGTGACAATACATAGAAACATAGAAAATAGCTGCAGGAGTAGGCCATTCGGCCCTTCGAGCCTACACCACCATTCAATAAGATCATCGCTGATCATTCACCTCAGTACCCCTTTCCTGCTTTCTCTCCCTACCCTTTGATCCCTTTAGCCGTAAGGGCCATATCCAGCTGCCTCTGGAACATATCCAATGAACTGGCATCAATAACTCTCTGTGGCAGAGTATTCCACAGCTTAACAACTCTCTGAGTGAAGAAGTTTCTCCTCATCTCGGTCCTAAATTGGTTACCCCTTATCCTTAGACTATGTCTCCTGGTTCTGGACTTCCCCAACATCGGGAACATTCTTCCTGCATCTAACCTGTCCAGTCCCGTCAGAATTTTATGTTTCGATGAGATCCCCTCTCATCCTTCTAAACTCCAGTGAATACAGGCCCAGTCGATCCAGTCACTCATATGTCAGTCCTGCCATCCCGGGAATCAGTCTGTGAACCTTCGCTGCACACTCTCAATAGCAAGAACGTCCTTCCTCAGATTAGGAGACCAAAACTGAACACAATATTCCAGGTGAGGCCTCATTAAGGCCCTGTACAACTGAAGTCAGACCTCCTTGCTCCTATACTCAAATCCCCTAGCTATGAAGGCCAACATAAGAATATACCATTTGCCGCCTTCACCACCTGCTGTACCTGCATGCCAATTTTCAATGACTGATGTACCATGACACCCAGGTCTCGTTGCACCTCCCATTTTCCTAATCTGCTGCCATTCAGATAATATTCTAACCTCACATTTATCCACATTATACTGCACCTGCCATGCGTTTGCCCACTCAACCTAACCTGCCCAAGTCACCCTGCAGCCTCTTAGCGTCCTCCTCACAGCTCACATCGCCACCCAGCTTGGTGTCATCTGCAAACTTGGAGATATTACACTCAATTCCTTCATCTAAATCATTAATGTATATTGTAACTAGCTGGGGTCCCAGCACTGAGCCCTGCGTCACTGCCTGCCATTCTGAAAAGACCCGTTTATCCCGACTCTCTGCTTCCTGTCTGCCAACCAGTTCTCTATCCACGTCAATACATTACCCCCAATACCATGTGCTTTAATTTTGCACACCAATCTCTTGTGTGGGACCTTGTCAAAAGCCTTTTGAAAGTCCAAATATATCACATGCACTGGTTCTCCCTTGTCCACTCTACTAGTTACATCCTCAAAAAATTCTCGAAGATTTGTCAAGCATGATTTCCCTTTCACAAATCCATGCTGACTTGGACTGATCCTGTCACCGCTTTCCAAATGCGCTGCTATTTCATCTTTAATAATTGATTCCAACATTTTCCCCACTACTGATATCAGGCTAACCTGTTTTCTTTCTCCCTCCTTTCTTAAAAAGTGGTGTTACATTAGCTACCCTCCAGTCCATAGGAATTGATCCAGAGTCGATAGACTGTTGGAAAATGATCACTAATACATCCACTATTTCTCGGGTCACTTCCTTAAGTACTCTGTGATGCAGACTATCAGGCCCCGGGGATTTATCGGCCTTCAATCCCATCAATTTCCCTAACACAATTTCCCGCCTAATAAGGATTTCCTTCAGTTTCTCCTTCTCACTAGACCCTCGGTTCCCTTGTATTTCCGAAAAGTTATTTGTGTCTTCCTTCGTGAAGACAGAAGCAAAGTATTTATTTAACTGATGTGCCATTTCTTTGTTCCTCATTATAAATTCACCTGAATCTGACTGCAAGGGACCTATGTTTGTCTTCACTAATCTTTTTCTCTTCTCGTATCTATAGAAGCTTTTGCAGTCAGTTTTTATGTTCCCAGCAAACCTCCTCTCATACTCTGTTTTCCCCCTCCTAATTAAACCCTTTGCTGAATTATAACATTCTCCCAGTTCTCAGGTTTGCTGCTTTTTCTGGCCAATTTACATGCCTCTTCCTTGGATTTAACACTATCCTTAATTTTGCTTGCTAGCCATGGTTGAGCCACCTTCCCCATTTTATTTTTACTTCAGACAGGGATGTACAATTGTTGAAGTTCATCCATGTGATCTTTAAATGTTTGCCATTGCTTATCCACCGTCAACCCTTTAAGTATCACTCGCCAGTCTATTGTAGCCAATTCACGTCTCAGACCATTGAAGTTACCTTTCCTTAAGTTCAGGAGCCGAGTCTCTGAATTAACTGTGTCACTCTTCATCTTAATAAAGAATTCTGCGATATTATGGTCACTCATCACCAAGGGGCCTTGCATAACAAGATTGCTATTTAGTCCTTTCTGATTACACATCACGCAGTCTAGAATGGCTAGCCCTCTAGTTGGTTCCTCCACATATTGGTCTCGAAAACCATCCCTAATATATCCCAGGAAATCCTCCTCCACTGCATTGCTACCAGTTTGGTTAGCCCAATCAATATGTAGATTAAAGTCGCCCATGATAACTGCTGTACCTTTATTGCACGCATCCCTAATTTCTTGTTTGATGCTGTCCCCAACCTCACTATTACTGTTTGGTGGTCTGTACACAACTCCCACTAGCGTTTTCTATCCTTTCGTATTCCGTAGCTCCACCCATACCGATTCCACATCATCCAAGCTAATGTCCTTTCTTACTGTTGCGTTAATTTCCTCTTTAACCAGCAACGCCACCCCGCCTCCTTTTCCTTTCTGTCTATCCTTCCTGAATGTTGAATACCCCTGGATGTTGAGTTCCCAGCCTTGGTCACCCTGGAGCCATTTCTCCGTGATGCCAATTACATCATATCCGTTAACAGCTATCTGCGCAGTTAATTCGTCCACCTTATTACGAATGCTCCTCGCATATTCACAATAGCCCAAAATTTGAATCTGCAAGAATTGAGAGGAAAATTCCCTCGATGCTTGGCCCAATCTTCCACTATACAGGTGCTGAAACTTTGATATACCTGTAGCTTAATTTATGACAAGCCCATCTCTCATTGCACTCTTTCAGTGTAACTACATGACGTAGCTATATATTCAGGGATGTTCCTATGCTCTCAGATTATTTTTAAGGTTGTGTCAGTTTTTTTTAAACTGTTGTTGAGCCTTTGCTAGCTTTCCAGGTTGGCACATGTGCAGTTGTTCCTGGCTGCTGCTACTACCTGGTAATGCTGGTTTCTCAGAGGTTGTCACTTTGTTTTGCGAGTGAAAATGCCTGGTTTTTCAATAAATGAATCAAGGAACAAAGCAGCAACATTCAGTAGAAGCTGTAGCCAGAACTAGTCGCATGCATGCCAACCCAGAAAACTAGAAAAATCTGACTAGCACTGAGGAGCATATCAAGTGCCTGTGAAGCGGGTGGGTAGACTGACTATTTAAGTAGCTCTTAGGAAGTAATGGATTGGTTGGTATGTTGAGTATGGATAAAGCTGCACATTTTTACTTATTTTGCTCCAAAATCATGAATTGTGAAGCAGAGAAGCCTTTAACCAGAATGCACCAATTTAATTTCACAGTTTCCCAAACAGGGACGAGAGGAATAGTATTTGGAATGAGGTGTATACAGTTCTTCTTGTGCTCTATGCAGTGGTAGGATCCGCATATATAGCCACATTCCTCATGTGATTTGACAAACCTGTTTGTACCAGTCGAGAGAGATGCTGAAAGGAGACCACGGCTGCTTACTGACATCTGACATTGGTGGAGGGAGACTTGATTCACCTGAGATCACTCTTGTCCAGTCTGCTGACTCATTACAGGGAGATTCCAGAACAGTTTAAAATCTTTGTTTTGATAAAAGTGAGGCCTCACCTGGTAATACTCCTGATCATGGCAGGAAACTTGAATATTTACCTGCTGCCAACACCCAGGAGCAATGTGCCTGGTATCAGCAATCTGATTTTACCTGTACCTCTTCAATCATTTAATTGTCCGGGTCTGTTGCTGCGTGTTTGCTAAATTTAAGTCCAGGAACAGCATAGGCATTGAGACCTGAGGCAGGTTCTCAGTTTGTTCTTTGTTTGATGACTGGCAAGGAGTGATATAAAACAAATTAACATGTTGAAGGTTGTCGTTAATAAAATCACAGATTGAAATGTGGAACTGTTTTATGTTTAGACTCCTCATGGTCGGAGCTCTGGTCTTGTAGGACTTTCTGTTAAGCATTTGTTTTTCAAATGGCAAGGATGAGATGATTACCAGCATTTAAAGGGTTAGCAACTGCAGTGTTATTGTAAGGCATTTAGGGGGAGACTTTCACCTTCATTTTCGGCGGTTTTCTCAGCGGTACAATTGTTTTTCTGAGGGAAACCACTCGGCGAAAGTTTCCCCCTTACCTTTTGAATGGGACCGCCCACATCGGGAAATGACAGCCGGGAGCAAAATCACCGATGTGCACCGTGTGCACCGCTGAGAGAAGCGCCAGGGCATAAGTTTGGCCTCAACGGAAGCCTGTCCAGTTCGCCGAGGGAACCGCCCACAGGAAGCAGCCTAAACAGGGGGGTAGGTGAGTACTCTGCAAAGCTAAGTAAGTTAAAGGTTCTTTATTTTTTTTAAATTGTAAAACAGCAATTAACTTTAAAACTGTCTTCAGAATGTCTTTTAACTTTTTATTTTTTTTTAGGTGAAAATATATTTTTAAAGTTTTCCCTCCTCCCTAGGCCCAACCGCAGCCTGGAACTAAAATTAAAATTTTTTTTTAAGAACCACCTGTTCCCAGCAGTTTCAGCTGTAACTGCCCAAAAAACTGCCGAGAATTTTGGTGTAAGAACCATTTTCTTGCCGGGCTATTTTACTTACCTCATTAATGGAAAGTTTCGCAGGCGTTAATTGATGAAGCTTACCGGTCTTTTCTGGGCGGCAATCGGGCGGTGAGGGATTTGGGGAAAATCTAGCCCTTGGTCAGAGCATAAACCAGGAAATAGTGGGGGCTTGTAAAAAGGGAACAGTAATAATCATGGGTGATTTTAACCTCCATATTGATTGGACAAATCAAATTGGTCAAGGTAGCCTTGAGGAAGAGTGCATAAGGAACAGGTTCCTTGAGCAGTATGTAACAGAACCAACCAAGGGGCAGGCTATCTTAGACCTGGTCCTATGTAATGAGACAGGATTAATAAACATAGAAACATAGAAAATAGGTGCAGGAGTAGGCCATTTGGCCCTTCGAGCCTGCATTGCCATTCAATTTGATCATGGCTGGATCATGCAACTTCAGTACCCCACTCCTGCCTTCTCTCCATACCCGCTGATCCCCTTAGCCGTAAGGGCCACATCTAACTCCATTTTGAATATATCCAACGAACTGGACTCAACAACTTTCTGTGGTAGAGAATTCCACAGGTTCACCACTCTCTCTGGGTGAAAAAGTTTCTCCTCATCTCGGTCCTATATGGCTTAACCCTTATCCTTAGACTGTGACCTCTGGTTCTGGACTTCCCCAACATTGGGAACATTCTTCCTGTATCTAACCTGTCCCGTCCCGTCATAATTTTATGTGTTTCTATGAGATCCCCTCTCATTCTTCTAAATTCCAGTGAGTATAAACCTAGCCGATCCAGTCTTTCTTCATGTGTCAGTCCTGTCATCCCAGGAATTAGTCTGGTGAATCTTCGCTGCACTCCCTCAATAGCAAGCACGTCCTTCCACAGACTAGGAGACCAAAACTGCACACAATACTCAAGATGTGGTCTCACCTGCAGTAAGACCTCCCTGCTCCTATATTCAGCGTTTAGGAAGGATAGACAGAGAGGAAAAGGAGGCGGGGTGGCACTGCTGGTTAAAGAGGAAATTAATGCAATAGTAAGGAGGGACATTAGCCTGTATGATGTGGAATCGGTATGGGTGGAGCTGCGGAATACCAAAGGGCAGAAAACGCTAGTGGGAGTTGTGTACAGATCACCAAACAGCAGTAGTGAGGTTGGGGACAGCATCAAACAAGAAATAAGGGATGTGTGGAATAAAGGTACAGCAGTTATCATGGGCAACTTTAATCTACATATTGATTGGGCGAACCAAACTGGTAGCAATGTGGTGGAGGAGGATTTCCTGGAGTGTATTAGGGATGGTTTTCTTGACCAATATGTCGAAGAACCAACTAGAGAGCTGGCCATCCTAGACTGGGTGATGTGTAATGAGAAGGGACTAATTAGCAATCTTGTTGTGCGAGGCCCTTTGGGTAAGAGTGACCATAATATGGTAGAATTCTTTATTAAGATGGAGAGTGACACAGTGAATTCGGAAACGAGGGTTCTGAACTTAAGGAAAGGTAACTTCGACGGTATGAGGCGTGAATTGGCTAGAATAGACTGGCAGAGGATACTTAAAGGGTTGACGGTGGATAGGTAATGGCAAACATTTTAAAGATCACATGGATGAACTTCAGCAATTGTACATCCCTGTCTGGAGTAAAAATAAAACTGGGAAGGTGGCTCAACCGTGGCTAACAAGGGAAATTAAGGATAGTGTTAAAGCCAAAGAAGAGGCATATAATTTGGCTAGAAAAAGCAACAAACCTGAGAACTGGGAGAAATTTAGAATTCAACAGAGGAGGACTAAGGGTTTAATTAAGAGGGGGAAAATAGAGTACGAGAGGAAGCTTGCAGGGAACATAAAAACTGACTGCAAAAGCTTCTATAGATATGTGAAGAGAAAAAGATTAGTGAAGACAAAAGTAGGTCCCTTGCAGTCGGATTCAGGTGAATTTATAATGGGGAACAAAGAAATGGCAGGCCAATTGAACAAATACTTTGGTTCTGTCTTCACGAAGGAAGACACAAATAACCTTCCGAATGTACTAGGGGACAGTGGGTCTAGTGAGAAGGAGGAACTGAAGGATATCCTTATAAAGCAGGAAATTGTGTTTGGGAAATTGATGGGATTGAAGGCTGATAAATCCCCGGGGTCTGATAGTCTGCATCCCAGAGTACTTAAGGAAATGACCCTGGAAATAGTGGATGCATTGGTGATCATTTTCCAACAGTCTATCAACTCTGGATCAGTTCCTATGGACTGGAGGGTAGTTAATGTAACACCACTTTTTTAAAAAGGAGGGAGAGAGAAAACGGGTAATTATAGACCGTTTAGCCTGACATCAGTAGTGGGTAAAATGTTGGAATCAATCATTAAGGATGAAATAGCAGCGCATTTGGAAAGCAGTGACAGGATCAGTCCAAGTCAGCATGGATTTATGAAAGGGAAATCATGCTTGACGAATCTTCTGGAATTTTTTGAGGATGTAACTAGCAGAGTGGACAAGGGACAACCAGTGGATGTGGTGTATTTGGACTTTCAAAAGGCTTTTGACAAGGTCCCGCACAAGAGATTGGTGTGCAAAATTAAAGCACATGGTATTGGGGGTAATGTACTGATGTGCATAGAGAACTGGTTGGCAGACAGGAAGCAGAGAGTCGGGATTAACGGGTCCTTTTCAGAATGGCAGGCAGTGACTAGTGGGGTGCCGCAGGGCTCAGTGCAGTGCATCCACTATTTCTAAGGCCACATTCTTAAGTACTCTGCGATGCAGACTATCAGTCCCTGGGGATTTATCGGCCTTCAATCCCATCAATTTCCCTAACACAATTTCCTGCCTAATAAAGATTGCCTTCAGTTCCTTCTTCTCACGAGACCCTCGGTCCCCTAGTATTTCCAAAAGGTTATTTGTGTCTTCCTTCGTGAAGACAGAACCAAAGTATTTGCTCAACTGGTCTGCCATTTCTTTGTTCCCCATTATAAATTCACTGAATCTGTAAGGGACCTATGTTTGTCTTCATTAATCTTTTTCTCTTCACATATCTATAGAAGCTTTAAGCAGTTAGTTTTTATGTTCCCGGCAAGCTTCCTCTCATACTTTATATTCCCCCTCCGAATTACACCCGTAGTCCTCCTCTGCTGAATTCTAAATTTCTCCCAGTTCTCAGATTTGCTACTTTTTCTGGCCAATTTATATGCCTCTTCCTTCGATTTAATACTATCCCTAATTTCCCTTGTTAGCTACGGCTGAGCCACCTTTCCTGTTTTATTTTTACGCCAGGCAGGGATGTACAATTGTTGTAATTCATCCATGTGATCTTTAAATATCTGCCATTGTCTATCCACCATCAACCTTTTAAGTATCATTCGCCAGTCTATCCTAGCCAAATCACATCGAAGTTTCCTTTCTTTAAGTTCAGGACCCTAGTCTCTGAATTAACTGTGTCGCTCTCCATCTTACTGAAGAATTCTACCATATTATGGTCACTCTTCCCCAAGGGGCCTCGCACGACCAGATTGCTAATTAATCCTGTCTCGTTACACAAGATCCAGTCTAGGATGGACTGCTCCCTAGTTGGTTCCTCGACATATTGGTCTAGAAAACCATCCCTTATACACTCCAGGAAATCCTCCTCCACAGTATTGTTACCAGTTTCGTTAGCCCAATCAATATGTAGGTTAAAGTCACCCATGATAACTGCTGTACCCTTACTCCACACATCCCTAATTTCCTGTTTGTTGCCATCCCCAACCTCCCTACTACTGTTTGGTGGTCTGTACACAACTGCCACTAACGTTTTCTGCCCTTTGGTGTTTCACAGCTCTACCCATATAGATTTCACATCATCCAAGCTAATGTCCTTCCTTACTATTGCGTTGACCTCCTCTTTAACCATTAACGTTACCCCACCTCCTTTTGCTTCCTGTCTATCCTTCCTGAATATTGAAAAGCCCTGGATGTTGAGTTCTCAGCCTTGGTTCCCTGGAGCCATGTCGCCGTAATCCCAATTACATCATACCCGTTAACAGCTATCTGTGCAGTTAATTCGCCCACTTTATTACGAATGCTACTCGCATTGATACTCAGAGCCTTCAGGCTTATTTTTTTAGCGCTCTTTGTCCTTTTAGAGTTCTGTTATAATGTGGCCCTTTTTGATTTTTGCCCTTGATTTCTCTGCCTTCCACTCTTGCTTTTCTCCTTCCTACCATTTACTTCTGCCCCCTTTTTACTTCCCTCTGCCTCCCTGCATAGTTTCCCATCCCCCTGCCATATTAGTTTAACCCCTCCCCAACAGCACTAGCAAACATTCTGCTTCGGACATAGATTCCGGTCCTGCCCAGGTGCAGACTGTCTGGTTTATACTGGTCCCACCTCCCCCAGACCTGGCTCCAATGCCCCAGGAATTTGAATCCCTCCTCCTTGCACCATTTCTCAAGCCATGTATTCATCTGAGCTATCCTGAAATTCCTACTCTGACTAGCATGTGGCACTGGTAGCAATCCTGAGATTACTATCTTTGAGGTCCTACTTTTTAATTTAACTCCTAGCTCCCTAAATTCAGCTTGTAGGACCTCATCCCGTTTTTTTAACCTATTATCGTTGGTACCTATATGCACCACGACAGCTGGCTGTTTCCCCTCCCCCTCCAGAATGCGCTGCAGCCACTCCGAGACATCCTTGACCCTTGCGCCAGGGAGGCAACATACCATCCTGAAGTCTCATTTGCAGCCGCAGAATCGCCTATCTGTTTCCCTTACAATAGAATCCCCTATCACTATAGCTCTCCCACTCGTTTTCCTGCCCTCCTGTGCAGCAGGGCCACCCATGGTGCCATGAACTTGGCTGCTGCTGCCTTCCCCTGATGAGTCATCTCCCCCAACAGTACCCAAAATGGTGTATCTGTTTTGGAGGGAGATGACTCACAGAGAGTGGAGAGCACCAGTTCCATCTGTCACAGGACGGGAGAGTGGAGAGCACCAGTTCCATCTGTCACAGGACGGGAGAGTGGAGAGCACCAGTTCCAACTGTCACAGGACAGAGAGTGGAGAGCACCAGTTCCAACTGTCACAGGACGGGAGAGTGGAGAGCACCAGTTCCATCTGTCACAGGACGGGAGAATGGAGAGCACCAGTTCCATCTGTCACAGGACGGGAGAATGGAGAGCACCAGTTCCAACTGTCACAGGACGGAGAGTGGAGAGCACCAGTTCAAACTGTCACAGGAGCATCCCGTCGTGACCCGGTAACTGCCCCCAAAGGAAGTGGAGTGTGAGAAATTGTACTCCGCTTCCATTGAGGGGTGGTAAGGCCAATTCTGCGGCGGGAGCAGGACTTCCACGCTGGGGGCTAAAATTCCCTGCCCCAGAAGGTTACGGCCTCCAAGATGGGAGCCTGTGCGGGGAGGCAGAGGGAAGATGAGGCAAGAGAGGGGGGGGGGGGGGATGGAGGGGAGAGTGGTGGAGGTGTGGTGCGGAGAAACCCAGGGCGGGGGACAGGAGGGGCCACATTGCAGCGGAGGTCTGGGGGGGCGAAGTGTGTTGGAGGGGCGGGCCTGGGAGCTCTGTGCCTCGGTGCGGGGAGTGTTCAGAGTGGGGTGGACGGGTTGACTGCGCAGATGGCGGTTGGTGGATGTTGGCATCGTAGGGGCGTGGCTCCGGGGTGGCCGGGGCTGGGGGCTCGACATCCGGGGGTGTTCGACATTTGGGAAGGATTCTGACGGGACGGGGTGGGTTGGGTGCGGGGGGAGTGTTCCGGTGTTTGGTGGGTCCAGAGCCGGTGTGGGGCACGCTCTTGGGATGGGGGGGGGTGGGCTGTTTGGGTCTGGGATGGGGAGAGACTTCTTCACTCGAGGAGTTGTTGGCCTGTGGGGTTCCCTGCCGTGGAGAATTGTTGATGCCAGTTCATTGGATGTGTTCGGGAGGGAGTTGGATGTGGTCCTTGCGGCTGGAGGGGTCGGGGGGGGGGGGGTGTGGAGGGGGCGTGGGGGGGAGGTGCTGGGGTGGGTGATCAGTCATGATCTTGTTGAATGGCGGTGCAGGATCGAAGGGCCGAATGGCCTACTCCTGCACCTATTTTCTATGTTTTCTATGTTTTCGATGATCGCAGGGGACCCCTGCAGTACCTTCCTTCCACTGCTCTGCCTGATGGTCACCCATTCCCTATCTGCCTGAGTAACCTTTACCTGCTGTGTGACCAACTCACTAAACGTGCTATTCACAACGTGGATGCTCCAGAGTGAGTCCATGCGCAGCTCCAGTGCCGCAATGCAGTATGTCAGGAGCTGCAACTGGACACACTACCTGCACACATAGTAGTCAGGGACACTGGTAGCATCCATGACTTCCTACATCGCACAGGAGGAGCATGACACTGGTCTGTGCTCTCCTGACATGACTTAACCCTTAGATTAATTTAATTTGGCAACAATGCCAAAGGCTTCCTATTGATAAGAAATGAAGAAAAAGATCAAATACTCACCAATCCACCAGCCAATCACTTACCTGCTTGGCTGTGATGTCACACTTCGATTTCTTTTTACTTCTTTGTTTTCCTTCTGCCCCTGCACTAGCTGGCTTCTCCGACTGCTGCTGGCTGCTCCTGTGGCCGTTCCCCGACGGTTGGGCCCTTTTATTAGCCTCTCCGACTGCCGCTGGCTGCTCCTGTGGTCGCTCCCCGATGGTCCGGCCCTTTTATGGGCCTCTCCGACTGCTGCTGGCTGCTCCTGTGGCCGCTCCCTGATGGTCGGGCCCTAACAGGGGCTATCTCGCTCCGTATCAAGGCTGCATTTAATGCCCATCACTAGTTATTTTGAGGAGGTGGAGGGCATCAATTGTTTGTATAACTGAGTGGCTTGCTAGTCCACTTCAAAGCATTAACAATGTGATGTGGTCTGGAATCACGTGCAGGCCAGACTGGATAGGATTAACCGGTTCCTGTTCTGGAAAGACATTAGTGCGCTAGTGGGATTTTTTGACAATTAGAGAGGTTTCATGCCATTTTTTCTGACCCTAGCCACAATTTACCAGTTTCATTGAATTCAATTTTACAACCTGCCAATATACAATTTGAACTCAGGACTTCTGGGTTGTTCGCCCAGTTGCAAATAAATTCAACCAAGTTTCCAACCTCACATGAGCACCCAAAGATTCTCACTTGCATCAATGACTTACAATGCACTGCTGGACAAAAAGTTGTTTGGAATGGTGAGTTGGAGTTGAAAAGCAACAATACAGCATACCATAAAAGCACTCTTAATGCACATAAAGTTAATTTAGTGCCATTTATAAGAGCCTAGAATGTAGCTAGTGGTGCCTCAGGGATCAAGTGCTTTCAGAGACTATGCTCCATAAACCTCTACCATAGAAAATAGCTGAAGCAAATAGAACCGATACATTTAAGGGGAAGCTAGATAAGCATATGAAGGCGACGGGCTGATCATGTAAGAAAGCGGGCACCAAAGTTTTCCGACGCTGCAATGGAAGTCTTGGTGGAGGAGATGGATATGAAGAGAGACGTCCTGTAATGCAGGGGGCCAGGAGGCCCTCCAGACACACGATGAATAGGCAGTGGAGCAGATAGCCATGGAGGTCAGTTTTGTGTTTTATTCGTTCCTGAGTTGTGTGTCACTGACAAGGCCAACATTTATTGCCCATCTCTAATTGCCCTTGATAAGGTGAGTCACCTTCTTGAATTGCTACAATCCATGTGGTGAAGGTACTCCCACAGTGTTGTTATAGAGGAAATTCCAGGATTTTGTCCCAGCGACGATGAAGGAACAGCGATATATTTCCAAGTCAGGATGGTGTGTGACTTGGAGGGGAACTTGAAGGTGATGGTGATCCCATGCGCCTGCTGCCCTTGTCCTTCTAGGTGATAAAGGTCATGGGTTTGGGAGGTGCTGTCATAGATGCCTTGGAGATGGTACACACTGCAGACACCGTGTGCCGGGGGTGGAGGGAGTGAATGGGATGCCAATCAAGTGGCTGCTTTGTCCTGGAGGTGTAGAGCTTCTGGAGTGTTGTTGGAGCTGCATTCATCCAGGCAAGTGGAGAGTAATCCATCACACTCCTGACTGTGCTTTGTAGATGGTGGAAAGGCTTTGGCGACTCACCACAGAATACCGTGCCTCGGACCTGCGATTGTTGCCAGAGCATTTGTCTGGCTGGTCCAGTTGAGTTACTGGTCAATGGTGACTCCCAGGATGTTGATGGTGGGGAATTCTGCGATGTTAATGCTGTTGAATGTCAGGGGGATGTGATTAGACTCTCACTTGTTAGAGATAGTCATTACCAGGCACTGTGTAGCGTGAATGTTACTTGCCACTTATCAGCCCAAACCTGAATGTCATCCAGGTCTTGCTGCAAGCTGGCATACACTGCTTTATTAACTGAGGAGTTGCGAATGGAACTGAACACTGCAAACATCAGTGAACATGCCCGCTTCTGACCTTATGATGGAGGGAAGGTCATTGATGAAGCAGCTGAAGATGGTTGAGCCAAGGACACTGCCCTGAGGAACTCCTGCAGTGATGTCCTGTGCCTGAGATGATTGACCTCCAACAACCACAACCATCTTCCTTTGTGCTAGGTATGTTTCCAGCCAGTGGAGGGTCTTTCCCTAATTGCTATTGACTTCAATTTTACTGCGGCTTCTTAATGCCACACTTGGTCAAATGCTGCGA
This sequence comes from Pristiophorus japonicus, assembly GCF_044704955.1. Taxonomy (NCBI): domain Eukaryota; kingdom Metazoa; phylum Chordata; class Chondrichthyes; family Pristiophoridae; genus Pristiophorus; species Pristiophorus japonicus. Next base: position 465,762,567 of record NC_091977.1, on the reverse strand, counting down.
GATGTCAAGAGCAGTCACTCTCACCTCACCTCTGGATTTCAGCTTTTTTTCCAAGTTTGAACCAAGGCTGTAATGAGGTCTGGAACCAAGTGGTCCTGGCAGAACCCAACCTGAGCATCAGTGAGCAGGTTATTGGTGAGTAAGTGTCGCTTGATAGCACTGTTGACGACACTTTCTAACACTTTGCTGATTAATTGAGAGTAGACTCATGTGGCAGTAATTGGGTGGATTGCGTTGATCCTGCTTTTTTTAAGCAGGACATACCTGGGCAGTTTTCCACATTGTCGGGTAGATGCCTAGTTGTAGCTGTAATAGAACAGCTTGGCTGGAGTTGCAGTTAGATTTGGAGCACAAGTCTTCAGCACGTTAGCCGGAATGTTATTAGGGCCAATAGCCTTTGTTATATCCAGTGCGCTCAGCTGTTTCTTGATACCACATGGAGTGAATTGAATTGGCTGAAGACTGTCTTCTGTGATGATGGGGACCTCAGGAGGAAGCCGAGATGGATTATCCACTTGGCACTTCTGGCTGAAGATGGTTTCAAAAGCTTGAATCTTGCCTTTTGCACTTGCGTGCTGGGGTCTGCTATCATTGAGGTTGGGGTGTTCATGGAGCCTTTTCATAAGAACATAAGAAATAGGAGCAGGAGTAGGCCATTTGGCACCTCGAGCCTGCTCCGCCATTCAATAAGATCATGGCTGATCTGATCATGGACTCAGCTCCACTTCCCTGCCCGCTCCCCATAACCCTTTACTCCCTTATGGCTCAAAAATCTGTCTATCTCCGTCTTAATTATATTCAATGACTCAGCTCCACAGCTTTCTGGGGCAGAGAATTCCACAGATGTACAACCCTCTGAGAGAAGAAATTCTTCCTCATAGTTTAAATGGGCGACCCCTTATTCTAAAACTATGCCTCCTTGTTTTAGATTCCTCCATGAGTGGAAACATTCTCTCTGCATCTACCTTGTCGAGCCCCCTCATTATCCTGTATGTCTCAGTAAGATCATCTCTCATTCTTCTGCACTCCAATGAGTACAGGCCCAACCTGCTCAACCTTTCTTCATAAGTCAGCCCCTTCATAGAAACATAGAAATTTACAGCACAGAGGGAGGCCATTTCGGCTTATCGTGTCCGTGCCGGCCGACAAAGAGCCACACGGCCCTTGGTCAGCAGCCCTAAAGATTACATAAACCTATGAACAATGACGGAAAGGCAAAGAGCATCCAGCCCAACCAGTCTGCCTCACCACAACTGCGACATCCCTTACACTGAAACATTCTACACTCCACTCCAACCGGAGTCACGTGATCTCCTGGGAGATGCAAAAACCAGATAAAAACCCAGGCCAATTTAGGGAGAAAAAAATCTGGGAAAATTCCTCTCCGACCCATCCAGGCGATCGAAACTAGTCCAGGAGCTCACCCTGGCCATATTCTATTCCCTGCAGTACTTGCCATTATATCTGCTCCGTCCAACAAAAGGTCATCCAGTCTAATCCCAATTACCAGCTCTAGGTCCGTAACCTTGCAGGTTACTGCACTTTAAGTGCCCATCCAACCATCTCTTAAAAGTGGTGAGGGTTTCTGCATCCACCATTCTTCCAGGCAGCGAGTTCCAGATCCCCACAACGCTCTGCGTAAAGAAGTCCCCCCCCCCTCAAATCCTCTCTAAACCTTACACCAACCACCATAAAACTATGCCCCCTCATAATAGAACCCTCCACCAATGGAAATAGACATTTACTATCCACTATATCCAGGCCCCTCAATATTTTGTACACCTCAATGAGGTCTCCTCTCAACCTCCTCTGTTCCAATGAGAACAAACCCAGCCTATTCAATCTGTCCTCATAACTAAGATTCTCCATTCCAGGCAGCATCCTAGTATATCTCCTCTGCACCCTCTCTAATGGAATCACGTCCTTCCTATAATATGGTGACCAGAACTCCATGCAGTACTCCAGCTGTGGCCTAACCAAAGTATTATACAATTTAAGCATAATCTCCCTGCTCTTATATTCTATGCCTCAGCCAATAAAGGCAAGCATTCCGTATGCCTTCTCAACCACCTTATTCACCCGGCCTGCTACTTTCAGGGATCTGTGGACAAGCACTCCAAGGTCTCTTTGTTCATCTACACTATTAAGTGGCCTACCGCTTAATGTGTATACCCTTTCCTTATTAGCCCTCCCAAAGTGCATCACCTCACACTTCTCTAAATTAAATTCCATTTGCCACTGCCCTGCCCGCCTGACCAGTAGATTGATATCCTCCTGCAGCCCATGACTTTCCCCTTCATTATCAACCACACAGCCAATTTTAGTGTCGTCTGCAAACTTCTTATTCAAATCTAAACCGTTGATATATACCACAAAAGCAAGGGTCCCAGTACTGAGCCATGCGGAACCCCACTGGAAACATCCTTCCAATCACAAAACCATCCATTAATCATTACCCTTTGTTTCCTACCTCCAAGCCAATTTTGGATGCAACTTGACACTTTGCCCTGTATCCCATGGGCTTTAACCTTCATGACCAGTCTACCATGTGGGAACTTATCAAAAGCTTTGCTAAAGTCCATATATACTACATCGCACGCACTACCCTCATCGACCCTCTTGGTTACCTCCTCAAAAAATTTAATCAAGTTAGTCAGACACGATCTTCCCTTAACAAATCCGTGCTGACTGTCCCTAATTAATCCTTGCCTTTCCAAATGCAGATTTATCCTGTCTTTCAGGATATTTTCCAATAATTTTCCCACCACTGAGGTTAGGCTGACAGGCCTGTAATTACTTGGCCTATCCATTTCTCCCTTCTTAAACAAGGGTACTACATTAGGAGTCCTCCAATCCTCCGGCACTATGCCCAGATCCAAAGAGAACTGGAAAATGATGGTCAAGGCCTCTGCTATTTCCTTTTTACTTCGCTCAACAGCCTGGGATGCATTTCATCCGGGCCTGGGAACTTATTTACTTTCAAAGCTGTTAAACCCCTTAATACTTCCTCTCTCGCTATATTTCATCCAGAATATCACATTCCTCCTCGATAGCAGTATCTGCATTGCCCCTTTCCTTTGTGAAAACAGATGCAAAGTATTCGTTAAGAACCCTCCCAACATCTTCCGCCTCACACAAAGATTACCCTCATGGTCTCTAATAGGCCCTACCCTTTCTTTAGTTACCCTCTTACTCTCAATATATTTATAGAATATCTTCGGGTTTTCCTTAATTTTACTGGCCAAGAATTTCTCGTGCTCTCTCTTAGCATTCCTAATATCCTTTTTAATTTTGCCTCTTAACTTTCTATATTCCTCTAAAGATTCTATAATATTTAGCCGTTGATATATGACATAAGCGTCCCTTTTTTCTTAATCCTCCCCAGTAAGTCTCTCGACATCCAGGGAGCTCTAGAATTATTTTTCCCAGCCTTATTTTTAAAGGGCACGTGTTTGGCCTGAACCTTCCGTATCTCCTGCTTGAATGCCTACCACTGTTCCGACACTGATTTACCCACAAGTAGCCATTTCCAGTCCACCATGGCCAACTCATTCCTTAACTTAGTAAAATGAGCTTTTCCCCAATTCTGGACTTTTATTCCAGGCCTATTCTTGTCCTTATCCATAAACAACTTGAATCTGACTGAATTATGGTCACTGGCACCCAAATGCTCCCCCACTAATACCCCTTCAAGCTGCCCAGCTTCATTCCCCAAAACTAAATCCAAGACCGCCCCCTCTCATGTTGGGCTTGCTACATACTGACTGAAAAAGTTCTCTTGAATGCATTTCAAGAATTCCGCACCCTCTATACCATTCACACTAGATTTGTCCCAATCAATTTTTGCATTGTTAAAATCCGGTACTATTACTACCCTATGGTTTTTGGACTTCACGGCAATTTGCCAACATATTTGCTCCTGTATCTCCCTCCCACTGTTTGGGGGTCTATAATACACAACCAGCAGTGTGATCGCCCCTTTTTTATTTTTCAATTCGACACATATGGCCTCATTTGATGATCCCTCTAACATACCATCCCTCCTCACCGCTGTAATGGTTTCTTTAATCAGTATCGCAACCGCCCCCCCCCGCCTCCTTTACCCACCTCTCTATCGTGTCTAAAAATCCTGTAGCCAGGAATATTGATCTGTCAAACCTGCCCCTCTTTCAACCATGTTTCTGTAATGGCTATAATGTCATACTCTCAAGTGTCTACCTGTGCTCTTAGCTCATCCGCCTTATTCGCTATACTCCTTGCATTAAAGTATATACCATTTAGCACAGGAAAACCTCCTTGTTTACTACATACTAAACACTGTTTCCTCTGTCTTACGGACTCGCTTTCTAGATTCTTGCTATCTAATTTCAGCTTTACTTCCTTCCCTTTTGAATTCGTTCTCAGGTTCCCATCCCCCTGCCAAGCTAGTTTAAACTCTCCCCAACAGCACAAGCAAAACTCCCCGCGAGGATATTGGTCCCGGCGCTGTTGAGGTGCAACCCGTCCGATTTGTACAGGTCCCATCTCCCCCAGAAACGGCCTCAATGCCTCAAGAATTTAAAGCCCTCCCTCCTACACCAACTTTTCAGCCACATGTTCATCCTCTCCATCCTTCTATTCTTATACTCATTAGCACGTGGCACCAGTAGTAACCTGGAGATTACTACCTTTGAGGTCCTACCCTTTAATTTTCTTCCTTGCTCCCTAAATTCTTCCTGCAGGACCTCATCCCTTATTTTACCTATGTCTTTGGTCCCGATATGGACCACGACCTCTAGCTGTTTACTGCCCCCCCCCCCCCCACCCCCCCCCCAGGATGCCCTGTGTCCGCTCTGTGACATCCTTGACCCTGGCATCAGGGAGGCACAAAACCATTTGTGAGTCAAGTCTACGGCTGCAGAAATGCCTGTCTGTTCCCCTAACTATAGAATTCCCTATCACTAGGGCTCTTTTGTTCTTTGTCCCTCCCCCCTGTGCAGCTGAGCAACCCGTGGTGCCTTGGAATTGGCTCTGACTGCACTCCCCAGAGGCACTATCGTCCTTACCGATACTCAGAAGTAAATATTGGTTTGAAAGTGAGATGGACTCACAGGGAGACTCCTGCGCTACCTGCCTAGCACACTTACTACGTCTGATGGTCACCCACTTCCCCTCTACCTGCACGCCTTTAAGCTGCGGGGTGACCACCTCCTGAAACGTGCTATCCATGTAGTTCTCAGCCTCATGAGTGCATCTTATTGACTCCACACGCTGCTCCAGCTCGGAAACGTGGAGCTCGAGCAGTTGAAGCTGGAGACACCTCCTGCACACATGGTTGTCTAGGCTGCGCGAAGCGTCCAGGACTTCCCATATGCCGCAGGATGTGCACTGCACAAGACTGAGCTGCACTGCCATCCCTCTAGTTAGCCTTATCTAGTTTAAAATCTACTTAAAAAGAATCTCAGGAATCTAGTGAACCTTCTCTGAACTCCCTCCAATGCAAGTATATCCCTCCTTAAATAAGGAGACCAAAACTGTACGCAGTACTCCAGGTGTGGCCTCACCAATACCCTGTACAGTTGTAGCAGGAGCTCTCTGCTTTTCTACTGCATCCCTTTGCAATAAAGACCAACATTCCATTTGTCTTCCTGATTACTTACTGTACCTGTATATTCATTTTTTGTGTTTCATGCACAAGCACCCCCAGGTCCCTCTGTACTGCAGCATTTTGTAATTTTTCTCCATTTAAATAATTTATTTATTTTTTCTTCCAAAGTGGATAACCTCACACTTCCCCACATTTTACTCCAGCTGCCAATTTTGTGCCCACTCAATTAGCCTGACTATATCCCTTTGCAGATTTTTTGTGTCCAGTAGTGAACAGTAGTTCTCAGGAAGCAACTCAGCCCAATCATCTTCAGCAGCTTTAATGTCCTTTTATCACAAGGTCAGGAGTCTGCTGTTTGCTGATGTTTCTACAATATTCAGCTCCCTTCACAACTGGATGTTTCCAGTGAGCCCTCTGCCTACTCCTGTTAGCTCACAGATTCAATCAGTAACTCCATCTCGGAGTTGAAAGGAATATAATTCTCCTGACTCCAGTTGTCAATGGACCACGAGCACATTTTGTATTTGGACGAGGTGAGAGTAGCAGCCCTCAAAATTATATCTCATCTGATAATGAAGGATAGCAGAACTTGGACAACAGTCACTGACAAGTAACAGGTAACATTTGTGCTACATAAATAGTAGGCAATGATTATCTCCAACCAGAAAAAGCCCAATCATCTCCACCGGCCTTCAAAAGCACTAGTCACACAGTCCACATTATCAAGATCTTGAGTGTCACTATTGATCAGAAGCATATCAGAATTGTGACCGCACAAGCGCAGCAGAAGGCTGAGTAATCTATGAGGAATGGGTCACCTTCTGACCCTTCAAAGTCTCTCCATCTTCTACAAGGTCCAAGTCATGACTGTGATGGAATACTCACTACCTGGATAATTGTAGGTATAGCAACACTCAAGAAGCTTGACATCATCTAAGGGTGCCCATGTTATTAGACTCCACAATCCATATGCTTCATAACAGTGCAGTCACAGTGTATGGATGTATATCTACAAGGGGTTGTGCAGCACATCACTAAGCTTACTTCAACAGCATTTTCCTCCCCCATGACCTCGACCACCAAGGACAACAGCAACAATATATAGGAACTTGGTTACCTCCAGTAATAGTAAGGAAGGACATTAGCTTGGATGATGTGGAATCTGTATGGGTAGAGCTGTGGAACACCAAAGGACAGAAAACGCTAGTGGGAGTTGTGTACAGACCACCAAAGCAGTGAGGTTGGGGATGGCATCAAACAGGAAACTTGCTTTTCCACCCATCTTTGTATCTTCAGCAAACTTAGCTACATTACACTCGATCCCTTCATCCAAATCATTAATATAGATTTTAAATAGTTGTAAATAATTTTTCTCCCGTTAGTTGTTCAATTATCCACCGCCATTCATGACGGATGTGGCAGGAATGCAGAGCTTTGATTTGATCTGTTGGTCGTGAGATCGCTTAACTCTGTCAATAGCATGCCACTTCCGCTGCTTAGCATGTATGTATTCCTGTGTTGCAGCTTTTCCCAGGTTGGTACCTCATTTTAGGTAACACTGGTGCTGCTCCTGGTTAGCTCTTCTACACTCATCATTGAACCTGTCATGATGTTAGTGGTAGAGTGAGGGATATGCCAGGCCATGATTGTGGTGGAATACAATTCTGCTGTTGCTGATGGCCCAAAGTGAGTCATGGAGGCCCAGTTTTGAGCTGCTAGATCAGTTCTGAATCTATCTCATTCAGCACAGTGGTGGTACCGCACACCACGATGGAGAATGTCCTCAGTGTGAAGATGGGACTTCGTTTCCACAAGGCCTGTGCGGTGGTCAATGCTACCAATACTGTCATGGGCAGATGCATCTGTAACAGGTAAATTGGTGAGGACGAGGTGAAGTAGGTATTTTCCTTCGTGTTGATTCTCTCGCCACTTGCCGCAGGTCCTGTCTGGCAAGTGTGTCCTACAAGACTCAGCAAGCTCGTTCAGTAGTGGTGCTACTGCCCTTGTTACCTTCAGTGCTTTTTTCTGCTGCTGCTGCTCATTTAGAACAGATATGAGGAAGAAGTTCTTCTCTCAGAGGGTCATAAATCTCTGAAATTTTCTGCCCCAGAGAGCTGTGGAGGCTGGGTCATTGAATATATTTAAGGTGGAGATGGACAGATTTTTGAAAGATATGGGAGTGAAGGGTTATGGGGAGTGGGCAGAGAAGTGGAGCTGAGACCAAGATCAGATCAACCATGATCTTATTGAATGGTGGAGCAGGCTCGAGGTGCCGAATGGCCTACTCCTGCTTCTATTTCCTATGTTCAAGCGCTGTTCAACTTGGAGGAGTACTGATTGATCAGCTGATGGAGGGCGGTAGGTGGCAATCAACAGGAGGTTTCCTTGCCCATGCTTGACCTGAAGCCATGAAATCTCATGGGATCCAGAGTCAATGCTGAGTACTCCCAGGGGCACTGTTCTGAATCTATCCCATTTAGCACAGTGGTAGTGTCACACAACACGATGGAGGGTGTCCTCAGTGTGAAGCGAGGATTTCCTCTCCACAAGGACTATGCGGTGGTCAATACTATCATGGACAGATGCATCTGTGACAAGTAGATTGGTAAGGAGGGAGGTCAAGTAGGTTTCTCCCTCGTGTTGGTTCACTCACCACCTGCTGCAGGTCCAGTATTGCGTCTATGACCTTCAAGACATTGAAGTCCCCAGCAAGAGTAGGTTCTGTGCTCTTTCTACCCTCTGTGCATCTTCCAAGTGGTGCTCAAGATAGAGGAGTACTGATTCATCAGCTGAGGGAGGGCGGTAGGTGCTAATCAGCAAGATGTTTCCTTGCCTGTAGACTTCATGAGGTCCGGAGTCAATGTTGAGGGCCCCCAGGGCCACTCCCTTCCAACTATATACCACTGTGCCACCACCTTGGTGGCTCTGTCCTGCTGGCGGGACAGGACATACTCAGGGATGGAGGAGCATTGGCTGAAAGGTATGATTCTGTGAATATGACTGTCAGGTTGTTGCTTGACTAGTCTGTGAGACAGCTCTTCAAATTTTGGCACAAGTCCCCAGACTTTAGTGAGGAGGACTTTGCAGGGTCGACTGGGCTAGGTGTGCCATTGTCGTGTCCGAAGCTGGTGCCGAGGTCGATGCCGGGTGGTCCGTTTGGGTTTTATTCTTATTATTGTTTCTTGTAGCGGTTTGTTACAACTGAGTGGCTGGCTAGGCCATTTCAGAAGGCAATTCAGAGTCAACCACATTGCTGTAGGTCTGGAGTCACATATAGGCCAGACCAGGTGACGGCAGATTTCCTTCCCTAAAGGACATTAGTTTCATGGGGCCCAAGTTTCGGGACGTGCCTAAAACGACGCAGCCCGGACCTGGACACCTGTTTTTCGCGCCAGAAAGTGCACCTAAAAAAAACTTCCCTATTCTCCGGCTCCCTGCAGGTCTTCTGCAGCCGGGCGCAGCGCAGCACGAGGTGTAGGGGGCGGAGCCAGGTCCCTGCGCCGAAAACAGTGCCGGGACCTCTGCACCTGCACGCTACAGTGGGCGCGCATGTGCAGTAGCTCCAGGCGCCCAAAACTGTGTGGGAGGGGCCCGAAGCACGCAGCCCTTAGCCCTGGCTGAATGGCCTCACTGGGGCTGCGTGAATAAGGCTCCTCCCACGCCCAGCCCGACCCGACTCGACCCCCCCTCCGCGACTCTCTCTCCCCCCCCCCCCCCCCCCGGACCTCTGCGACTCTCTTCCTCTCTCCCCAACCGCCCCCACCTCCGCGACTCTCTCTCCCCCGCCCCCCCCCCCCGGACCTCCGCGACTCCCCCCCCCCCCTCCGGACCTCCGCAACTCCCTCTCAACCCCCCCCCCCCTACACCCGGACCTCCGCGACTCTCTCCTCCCCCGGACCTCCGCGACCCACCCCCGAGAGCCGACGCCACCTTCCTGTAAATCTAGCCCGAGGTCTTGGGCCTGGCCGTTCAGCCTCCTTCTCTCCCTCCCCCCCCCCCTCCTTCCTTCCCTCCCTACATCCTCTCTCCTTCCCTCCCTCCATCCTCTCTCCTTCCCTTCCTCTCTCCTTCCCTCCCTCCCTCCATCCTCTCTCCTTCCCTCCCTCCCTCCATCCTCTCTCCTTCCCTCCCTCCCTCCATCCCTCCATCCTCTCTCCTTCCTTCCCTCCCTCCATCCTCTCTCCTTCCTTCCCTCCCTCCATCCTCTCTCCTTCCCTCCCTCCCTCCATCCTCTCTCCTTCCCTCCCTCCCTCCATCCTCTCTCCTTCCCTCCCTCCCTCCATCCTCTCTCCTTCCCTCCCTCCCTCCATCCCTCCATCCTCTCTCCTTCCCTCCATCCTCTCTCCTTCCCTCCCTCCCTCCTTCCCTCCCTCCCTCCTTCCCTCCCTCCCTCCATCCTCTCTCCTTCCCTCCCTCCCTCCATCCTCTCTCCTTCCCTCCCTCCCTCCATTCTCCCCCCCCACCTCCCCTTCTCCCCCCCCACCTCCCCTTCTCCCCCCCCACCTCCCTTCTCCCCCTCCCCCCCACCTTCCTTCTCCCCCCCACACCTCCCTTCTCCCCCTCCCCCTCCCACCCCCCTTCTCCCCCTCCCCCTCCCACCCCCCTTCTCCCCCTCTGCCCCCCTTTCCGCCCCCCTTCTCCCCCCCCCTTTTCTCCCCCCCCCTTTTCTCCCCCCCCCTCTCCCCCTCCCCTCGCTGTCAGAAACACAGACACCGACAGACAGAGAGTGAGAGACACAGACACAGACAAACAGATAGAGACACACTGGGGGGACCATCCCAGCACGCTGTTGAAGGACTCCCGGTGCTGCAGTCGGTAAGTAGAAAATGTTTTGTTTTATTGATTTTTTAAATTTTATTTTTTATTAATTTTTTTTGATTGATTTATTGGTTGATTTATTGATGTATTTATCATTTATTATTGATGATGGCTCTTTATTTGTAAAACTGAAGTGTTTAATGTTTGTAAACTTCCCTTTTAAACCCCCCCCCCCCCATCCCCCATTCCCTACGCCTAATTTGTAACCTACGCCTGATTTTGTGAAGTGTAGACAAGGTTTCTTCGAACGTACAAAAATCTTCACTTACTTCATTCTAAGTTAGTATGGAGTAAGTTTTCACTGCCGAAACTTTGAAAACAGGCGTAAGTGGCCGGACACGCCCCCTTTTGAAAAAAAAATTCTGTTCCAAAGTGAAACTGTTCTAACTGACTAGAACTGGAGCAAACTAAATGCTGAGAATCTGAATTTCTAAGATACTCCGTTCTACACCAGTTGCTCCAAAAAATCAGGAGCAACCGAGGCCGAAACTTGGGCCCATTGTCCCCATTACTGATACCAGCTTTTAATTCCAGATTTAGTTAATTAACTGAATTTAAGTTCTACAGTTGCTGTGGTGGGATTTGAACTCGCGTCTCTAGATCATTAGTCCAGTCCTCTGGATTATTAGTCCAGTAACATAACCACTGTGCTACTGTACCCAGGATTGTAGTCAAAAGGACCTGGACGCAGTGCCGCAAAAAGTTTAGTGATCTCACATGAGTGGTGAAGGTCAGTGAATGCATCTTCAAATACCACATCCTTCCTACTGCACCACAAGCCTAAGCCACTGCTCAAATCACATCACTCCCATTACTCACCTACCAACAGTCTCTATCAATGAGGACTCATACCTAATATGTATATGCTTCACCTCACCCTCACACACTTAGCACTGTTGCAAACCTCACGTCCATATCTCCAAGCTTTGTACACACTGCCAGCTATTCAACAACATCACCCAAACATATTGCACGACACTCATTCTCCCTATTTCCTCTCCCTTGCCGAATAAGGTTGCACAAAACTGGAGGCAGCAGGAACTAACCAGAGGAGGAGAAGTGTGTCTGCATGCTCTAACCCACATGGAGGAGATGGTGCTGGTTATTGAAGGGCCATTGCTGAGGGCATGACCGGCTGCTGGTCTGAAACCATTGATGATGACAGTATCCTCACACTTAATCCTCCTTCTCACATCCCACTTCCCGCTCATCCCACAATCTCATCTGACTTACAAGCTGCAGATAGTATAAGCATGCACCTCTTACTTTCCTCCCTCCCCTCACCATAACCTTATCCTTCTGCCTTTTTCCTTTCAGCTATCCAAGAAATGCAACCTACCCAGGTAGTGGACGAAGACCAAGAAGAGAGTGATAATGAAGACACACTGTCACTTGGTTTCACACTCTCAGTCACTAGCTCAGATACTGACACTGTGCACATCTTAGAGTATAGAATAAAGGCGGGATCAGCATGTGGTGAGACACCAGACACAAGTGCACTGCAGCCAGAGCAGGGGCAAGGATAGTGCAGGTGCCAGCTCGTCGGGGGTGGGGTGGGGGGAGCGGGGCGAGGTCAAGTACGAGTTCTTCTGCAGAGTACTCAGATGAGGACTTTGATGGGGCTGCCTACAGTAGAAGGCTGATGGGTGCATATAGCAAAATGCTTGGTGCATTGGGAAGCCTGCCAGAAAACCTGCATTCAATGTAAAGGAGCATGGAGGAATCCGTCACCAACTTGGTACAGGGCTTTGCGCAGAGCTTGGGGGCTACCTTTCCAGCATGGAACTGGTGGCCAACTCCATCAACACATTTGTGGACTCAAGCATAATGCAGTATCTGATGGTCAATATCTCAGCTTCCATTACGGCACAAGCAGCTTCCACCAAAAGTCTGAGTGCTGCAGTGGTAGCTCAGACTGCTGCTATGCAAGGTTAGACTGCTGCTACAATGGCTGTGTTTACCAGTGTTCAAAGGAGCTTGCAGAGTGTCACAGCAGTCCAGCAATCTGTCTTCCAACAGATTATTAGGATTGCTGTGGCGCCATGCCGGGGAAGTGGCAGTGGGTCCATCGAGCAAGAATCTGTTCTCCTCTTGTCAGGAAAACAACATTCGTGCTACCATTTCTGCAACTCCACCAGTGCCCTTGCTATTGCCTAGCACCCAGCCAGCTCAGACTGCTGCCACCTATGGTGGTGCAGTCTGAAGCCGAGTCTTCTAGGTCCAGAGCTGCTCGAGATCATCTTGCAAGCCTATCTGCAATCTCCTCCATCGAAAGTCGCAACTTTCCACCAGCCATGCTGCAGCCTCTGGGGTAGCACTGTGTAGGAGGACTGGCAAAGGCACACGGAAGCTGGGCACCATATTCCATATGCAATATGGAATGATTTCATTTATAAATTTGGTTTGGAATGTTTATTTTGTGTTGGCTTTTATTTTTGCATTGTGGTCAAGAGAACAATGTAATGGCCAGTGACAGGGAAGGTAAGGAGTGTGGGACTGTTGGTGAATGGGGAACTGGGGTTGAGGTTACTGGTATCTCATTTGAATTTGTTTTTCACGTGCATCCTGGGCAAAAAGAGGCTGTCGAGGTTTCCGTCTCCTCCTCTTCCCCCTCGTGCTCCTGCTCCTCATCTTGTCGCCTGGTAGATGGTGGCAAGGGCTGTCCCCTCATGATGGCAAGGTTGTGCAGTATACCACCATGAACCTTGAGTCCCGCTCACTTGAATACTGCAGTGCTCCTCCAAAGTAGTCCAGGCTGCAAAATCGTGTGCACACGTGCCACAGATGCCATTTTGCATTCCTAATGGCACTCATAGTGCCCAAAAAACAAGCACTACCAAGGCCAGTTTCTCGCCCTGAATTACTAAAGATGGTCATTGGTTAATGATCAGGAATGAAAACCATGGCTGATTTTTTTCCCCCCTTCTCCCCACACCCACAGACATTACAGCTGGTTGTGGTTCTCCTATTGTCCAGATAAGGTGACCTAACTCAGCCCGGACCATAGATTAAGCCAATAATATTCCTGGCATGTCTCATGGTGCTATGTAAATTTGAGATCTGAGATCAAAATAACTTTGAAGTAAAATGTCCTTTACACTGCAATTTCCAAGACGTTTTCAGCTGGAATTCCCTACATGGTGAAGCTAATTGTCGGAGTGGTTGATAAAATATTTTGTTAATATTTGAACCACAGCAATTTAATTTGGTCAAGGTTAAATTAATGTTCAAATAACTTTTGCATACCCACAAGTAATACAGTGAGAAATCTTATTTTTTTGATACTGCAGTGGGTTTCTTTCCCAGAATGTTTCAGCAATCGTGTAAGAATATCAATATAGTTGGGTCTTCTGAGATATAAACTAGTCTTTATGAGAGTACAGTGGGTGATGAGTTACAGTCCCAAAGGAATGTGTTTTTGATAACAACCTTCATTTCAAACATACCAATATAGATCTATTATTCCCTTTCCACATCCACAGCAACACATTTTAAATTACACTTGATACTTTATGCAAATGGCTATCTGATTAGACACTGTGGCACGTCTGCTGATGTCTCCTAGGATTTCTGTAGAGTCTTGTTTACTAACCATCAAAGCAGTGCGGGAGAATGAAGATTACTGTGTAGCTTTGAAGGAGGATAGCTAGCTTACGTATAATTAGAAATGTACAGTAGACCACAATGCCGTGTTTTCAGTGTACCTTGAATTTAAGAACTGTAAAATATTAAGATACCATAAATTTTGTATTTAAGATAGCAACGAAAGCTTAAAAAAATGGCTTCCAAATTTGCTAAGGCAAATAGAACTTGAAATTATGCAAGTGATCAATATAAATCCAAGAGGTAACACTTTTATATTCTATAAAGCATTGATAAGACTGCATTTTGAGTATTGTGACCAGTATTGGCATTATACTCATTGGAAAAGATGTCATATATGTAATGTACCTAGACTTCCTAAAGGCCTTTAACAAATTACAGTATAAGTGGCCTCTTTATAAATTTAGATTCATAAAACTGAGGGTGAAGCAAAGTCATAAGGCTTGAATTTACGGTCAGCGGCTTTCCGCGGGCAGATGTCTCCGAACCGCATTAAAACTATGAACCAACCTGATGGTCCTGGATTTACGGAGACTCACGCTCCCGGGCCTCTACATGTATGCATGCTTAGAGGCCCATGTACCTCGGGCGCACGCGGTTCGCAAGCGTCCCTGAGATCACGTGGGCCGACCCAACCAATCAGAACGGGGGATCCCTATTATGCTTATGGGGATTCCATTTATGTAAGGAATCCCCATAAGCAGAAAGGAATCACTCAAAAATTTGATTTTAATAACACTGAAATAAAAAAAATCTTTACATGTTTAAAATTAATTGAAATACAATTTAATTAAACATTTAAAACAAATGTAAGTTTTTGAAAAATAAATGTAAACATTTTTTTAAGGGGCCAAAAATAACAAACATTATAGGATTTTGAATGTTAAAAGGATTTAAAAAATATAATGTACGCTGGTAAAAGAAGGCCTTATGCCTGCTTTTACCAGGCACAAGAATTTCATAGGCATTCGCTGGGCAGTAGTTGGGCAAATAGCCCAACTCTCTGTCAACAAATATCCATTTCCCGGGGATGCGGATCTTGACAGATCGCATACGGAAACCTGGAATCTGCGGGACACTTATGACCGGGTTCGCGGTCATAGGCTACGGAAAATCCGGGCCATAATTTAGTATTTGGCTGTAGGAAAGAAAGCACAGAGCTAAGGGGAGCTAGGTCACAATGGGGAAGGTATTGATTGATTGTATACTCTCTATGCCAATGTAAATTTAGCAGGTTGATGCAATGAATGAAAAACCATGTGGGGGATAGGAAACTGAGGAGGGGTGAGATACAGGAATTATTTCAACTGGAGCAGAGAAGGCCAAGAAGATATTTAACAATTTTTAATAATAATTCGTTTTGATGCAGTAAAAAAGAAATATTTTCTTTGGGGAATTACCAATTCACTAAGAGAATGAGGAGAGAGATTCAGAGAAATTTCTTTACAGATTGGAAAAGCAAAATACTGCAGATGCTGGAAATCTGAAATAAAAACAGAAAATGTTGGAAATACTTGGCAGGTCAGGCAGCATTCTGAGTATTTCCAGCATTTTCTGTTTTTATTTCTTTACAGAATGGACTACTCGACCGCGAAATGCTTTTCCACCGGGAGAGACAGCCTCTATTGCATCTTTTAAGGTAAAATTGGATATATACTTGAACTAGAGGAAGATACAAGGTTATGAGAGAGCAGGCCAACAGGATTAGTTCTGAATTGCTTCAGCAAAGAGCCAGCACAGACATGATGGCCTCTTTCTCAGCTTATGGGTGTTCCAGGGGCACGAGCTGGGACCCCATATGTTCCTGGTATATAACAATGAATTGATAATGAAGCCTCAGTTCAAAGGAGTTAAATTTAGAGATTATGCCAAGTTTGGGGGGAGTGAGGGAACAACTGACTCAGTAGTCAGTCAAGATCTTGCAAAGAAATCTTGACGGTGTGCACCTGAGCTAATTAAGTTCAATACAGAACTGCTTTTATTTGAAATAAAAATAGAAGAAATGCATTCTATGAGTGCAATAGAACATGCCTACAGTAGAGTTAAAAGATACCTTGGTTGATTTTATCATTTATCATGTTTGATGCATTTAAGGAGAGACTAGGCAAGCATATGAGAGAGAAAGACATAGAGGGTTATGCTGATAGATTTAGATGAGGAAAGACAGGAGAAGGCTCCAGTGGAGCACAAACGCTGGCATGGACTGGTTGGGCCGAATGGACTGTTTCTGTGTCGTATATCTTATGCAACGTCTAAATAGTGTGAAGTGGCTGGATTAGAGGGTACATAAGGTGACATTTCTTCACACAGAGTATGTTAGGAGTCTGGAACTCACGGCCTGAAAGGGTGGTAGAGGCAAAAACCCTCATCACATTGGATGTGCACATAAAGAGCCATAATCTACAGGGCTACGGACCGAGTGCTGGAAGGTGGGATTAGGCTGAGTAGCTCTTTTTCGATTCGCACAGACACGATGGGCTGAATGGCCCCCTTCTGTGTCGTAATTTTTCTATGATTCTATGGCAATAAGCAAGATGAACTGAATACTGGAATATATTACCAAATCCATTCCGCTTATATCTCCAGAAGTTATGGTAGAGTCATGTAGTGCCCTGGTCAGTTGTAACCTGGAATATTCTGCACATTTTTTCTCTCTTTTTACCTTTCCCAGGAGATTATATGGCTGCGGGGTTGGGGTTTCGCAATGATGGTCCGGCAGACTTGATGGACCAGCTACTCTTTTCCTGTCATCAATTTTGTATGTTCTTATTCTGGTTGTCGCAACCCAAGAGGCCAACCAAAATCTAGAGTTGCTGCAGAAGAGAACAAGAAGACTAATATTTGGTGTTGGGTGGATGAGCGATGAGAAACAACTTGATGATGCGGAATTCTTTTATCTCAAAAAAAAAGCACTTTGGCCCAAATTGGTTTAAAAATGACATCAAGGACCATGAAGATGGAGGTTGAATGTAAGTTAACATAATTCAGCAGGTTGTAGAGGAAAACAAGCTGGGTCATGAAAATAGTTTGATAGAGTCCTGCGCAAGGCTCTAAATGACAGGGTGATCTGGATGGGTTGAATTACTTTTTTCTTGTTCCTGTCTCCTTGTGTTCTTCGATCTGGGGGAGGAGATGTTCTATGACTTAACATAGAAATTATATGTTTTTATTTTATAGGATACAGGGTTCACATAAGTAAACAGAATACAGGCATTGATTTCAAAGCCAGTGACATTGCATGCTCTGATGCTACAACTGTGGTGCTTAGGAATACTGTAACCATTACGCATGTTTATTTGTTATTACATCAAGAGCGCTGAAATATTGTGCTGCTTTCGAGGCTAGTATAGTCACTTTGAACAGTTCCTCTGACTGCATGGTAAGTTTGAACTGGTGCTGAGGGTGCTGTTCCACTTTGCCAGATAGAAAAGAAAACTTGTGATATGTGAACATTGTTATTAAAATAAAAACAGTGCTGTGGTATTTTTTGTTTGGTGTTTTATATTAATGTAAATATGGAGGGACTGAGTCAGGTTGGTCATATGATATTTGGAATGTATTTGATTGATAGTCATGGGAAATTTAAAATATTGTTTCGCAACTTGCTCTTAACCAAGGAAATGTGACAGATATTTGGCTGACCCACATCACCCACTCATATTTAATGTCAGATGTGTGCCTGCTACTGGCAGGCTGACAGAACAGTATGAAGGCATGATGGGGTAATGACTACTGTAAAGGATTAATAATGTAGGTATAGGTTGTCCTCCAGTGCTTTGTTTAGGTAGAGGCCCAGTGGAAAATACATGGTCCCTTCATTTTCTTTGCCATTATGTAGTCATTACTAAATCCTTAGATGTGGCTCTCTCTGCACTACTGTGGGCTATGAAATAACTACAGAGTTGGAATGAAAATGGAGAAAATAAGAATATTCTGAACTAAGTTTGCTTTATTAAAAAAATGCAATGATTGGAGTATTTTTGTGTATATTTTAGCATTTTGACAAATTGTACTTTTATTACAACTCTGCTCCTTTGTCTTGCTTCCTGTGAAACTATTTAAAATATGTGAAGTGTTTGTAAATTGTGTGCCTCACTATAAACAATCCTCTGAGAGACGGATATAGTTTAGTGATAGTGTTGCTGGTGAAGCAGAGGGTCGAAACTGCATCAAATTCTGTACCTGATCACGGTGATAGTCATTATAAACTTGTGTCCCCCACATAATTAATCACCAAAGCATTTAAAAAGAAATAAGAGCATGCACAAGCAAATCTAAGTCCTGAATATATCCTAGTTATGCCTGTCTGTGGAGTAAGATTTTCTATGTGTGGAATGTGTAGTGAAATTCTAAATGTGTTCTTTACACACAGATTTATGTTTTCACTACACACAGTGCACTGACGAACTCTTTCCTCTATCTCAGGCTCTTCCAGGTTTCTATATGTCCAGCCTTCTGAAAATTAGCTTATTCCTAAATTAGGTTGTAGGTTTGTAGTGACTTGGGGCTCTCTACATCAGACTCCCGATAAATCAAGTTGCAAACTTGTCCATTTAGCTTCCGTTTTACTTTGAGTCAAAACTTAAGCCATGCCAAACCGACTAATTTTTGTAGATCTATCCGTATGGGATTTGTTCAGTGCACATTGCAATTCTTTAATCTAGCTGTGCAGTATTTGATTGTTAGATACATGTCTAGGTAACAAAGTGTTTCATTGTCTGACGCTATGTGTACAGGATGCACATGGATTGAAAATCAAGATTAAGCTCAAAGTCAATGGCCTTCTAATTTGTGCAAGCTTCAGATATATAGGCCCCAAGTTTCCACATGATTTGCTCCTGATTTTTAGGAGCAACTGGTGTAGAACGGAGTATCTTAGAAATCAGAATTCTCGTCATTTAGTTTGCTCCAGTTCTAGTCAGTTAGAACAGTTTCACTTTGGAACAGAATTTTTTTTTCAAAAGGGGGCGTGTCTGGCCACTTGCGCCTGATTTCAAAATTTCGTGAGTGAAAACTTACTCCAAGCTAACTTAGAATGGAGTAAATGAAGATTTTTGTACGCTTGAAAAAACCTTGTCTACACATTAAAAAATCAGGCGCAGGTTACAAATTAGGCGTGGGGAACGAGGGGGGGGGGGGAAAGGGAAGTCATTAAATTCTACAATAAATCCTTAGTTATACTTATACAAATATTATACAAATAAATCCAACCTGAATAAAAAAAGATTAAATAAACCATGTTCCTACCTGTGTGAAAGTTCTTCAGGCAGGCCTTTCAGGAAGCGGTTTGCCGTCGGGACCAAAGGCTGAACGGGCCGGGCCCGAGACTTCGGGCAGCGCCCGTCCCCAGCACCAGATTTACAGGTAGGTGGCGTTGGGTCGGGTCGGGAGGTTCGGTTCGGGTCGGCGGGGGAGAGGGAGGGAGGGAAAGGGAGGTCAGGTCGGGAAGGGGGGGGGAGGTCAGGGAGGGGGGGGGTCAGGTCGGATCCAGTCCGGGGGCGGGGGCGGGAGTAGAGTCGGTGGGGGAGCGGGAGCGGCAGTCGGGTCCGGTCCGGGGGGAAAGCAGGAGCAGCAGCGGCAGACGAGTCGGGTCTGGTCCGGTCCAGAGGCGGGGGGGGGCGGAAGCAGGAGCGGCAGCGGCAGACGGGTCGAGTCGGGCCCGGTCCGGGGGAGGAGGGGGGTGGGGGGGAAGCAGGAGCGGCAGACGGGTCGAGTCCGGTCCGGTGGGGGGGGAAGCAGGAGCGGGAGTCGGGAGGAAGCAGGAGCTGGCCGTGGGAGGAGCCTTATTCATGCAGCCCCAGTGAAGCCATTCGGCCAGGGCTAGGGGCTGCGTGCTTCGGGCCCCTCCCACACAGTTTCGGGCGCCTGGAGCTACTGCACTTGCGTGCCCACTGTAGCGCACATGTGCAGAGGTCCCGGCACTGTTTTCAGCGCAGGGACCTGGCTCCGCCCCCCTACAGCTCCTGCTGCGCCGCGCCAAGGGCCAGAGGACCTGCAGGGAGGTGGAGAATACGGAGGTTTTTTTTAGGCGCACTTTGTGGCGCGAAAAATGGGCGTCCAGGTCGGGACTGCGCCATTCTAGGCGCGTCTCGAAACTTGGGCCCAAAGAAACAATCCAGATGTACATGTCAAGCATCTTAAACTTATACTTTCATACCATCGTGAATATTAGTGTTTGGGATCTTGTCTTGCATCTAAGGACCCGTTATCAGTCCAGATCCACAACAGTGTGGTTGAATCTTTACTGCCTCTGAAATGGCCTAGTAAGTCATTGCATCAACATCGCTACGAAAAGCAGGCAAGTACCCAGGCACCCAGTCCAGTCGACCCTGCAAAGTCTTGCTCGGTAAGATCTGGGGACTTGTGTCAAAATTGAGAGAGCTGTCCCACGGACTAGTCAAGCAACAGCCTGACAGTCATACTTACAGAATCAAATCTTCCAGCCAATGTCGCAGACTTCTCCGTTACCATCCCTGGGTATGTTTGACCCACCAGCAGGACAGACCCACCAAAGGTTGCGGCATAATGGTATATAGTTGGAATGGAGCGGCACTGGGAACCCTCAACATTGACTCTGGACCCCATAAAGTCTACAGGCAAGGAAATCTCTTGCTGATTACCACCTACCGCCCTCCCTCAACTGATGAATCAGTACTCCTCCATGTTGAGCACCACTTGGAAGAAGCACTAAGCGTAGCAAGACCACAGAACGTACACTTGGTGGGGACTTAAATGTCCATCATCAAAAGTGGCTCGGTAGCACCACTACTGACCGAGCTGACCGAGTCTTGAAGGTCATGAACGCCAGACTGGGTCTGCAGCAGGTGGTGAGAGAACCAACACGAGGGGGAAACCTACTTGATATCCTCCTCACCAATCTACCTGTCACAGATGCATCTGTCCATGACAATATTGTGACCACCGCACAGTCTTTATGGAAACAAGATCTCGTCTTCACACTGAGGACACCCTCCATTATGCTGTCTGGTACTACCACCATACTAAATGGGATATATTCAGAACAGATCTATCCACTCAAAACTGGGCATCCATGAGGCGCTATGGGCCATCAGCACCAGCAGAATTATATTTCACCACAATCTGTAACCACACGGCCTAGCATATTCTTCACTCTACCATTACCAACCTCGGTTCAATGATTAGTGCAAAAGAGCATGCCAGGAGCAGTATCTGGTGTACCTGAAAATGAGGTGGCAACCTGGTGAAACTGCACCACAAGACTACATGCATGCTAATAGCAGGAGCAGCATGCTATAGACTGAGCTAAGCGATCTCACAACCAACGGATCAGATCAAAGCTTTGTAATCCTGCCACATCCAGCCGTGAATGGTGTTGGACAATTAAATGTCTAACGGGAGGAGGAGGGGCCACAAACATCAATATCCTTTTATGATCGAGCTCAGCAGGAATGCAAAAGACAAGGCTGAAGCATTTGTATCCACCTTCAGCTAGAGGTGCCGAGTGGATGATGCATCTCTCAGAAGCCAGACTTCAGCCAATTCGATTCACTCCATGCGATATCCAGAAATGGTTGAGTGCACTGCATGCAGCAAAGGCTATGGGCGCCAACCACATCCCAACTGTAGTGCTAAAGTCTTGTGCACCAAGCTGTCCCAGTGCAGCCACAACCAACAATGTGGAAAATTGCCCAGGTATGTCCTTCCACAAAAAGCAGAACAAATCCAATTAGGCCAGCTACTGTACCATTACTCTACTCTTAGTCATCAGCAAAGTTTTGGAAGGTGTTATCGACCATGCTATCAAGCTGCACTCACCAATAACCTGCTCACCGACGCTCAATTTGGGTTCTGCCGGGACTGCTCGCCTCTAGACTTCATTCCAAACATGCACAAAAGAGCTAAATTCCAGAGGTGAGGTGAAAGTCAAGGCAGCATTTGACCGAGTATGGCATCAAGGAGCCTTAGTAAAGTTGAAGTCAAGGGGAATCAGGGAAAATTTCCACTGGCTGGAGTCATACCGAGCATAAAGGAGGTTGTTGGAGGTTAATCATCGCAGCCCCAGGACATCGCTGTAGGATTTCTTCTGGGCAATGCCCTAGGCCCAACCATCTTCAGCTGCTTCATCATTGATCTTCCCTCCATCACAACATCAGAATTGGGAACTTTTGCCAATGATTGGGATAAATGGGTCATTGTCCAGTTGGCAAACAGTAACTAGTGGGGTGCCACAGGGATTGGTGCTGGGGCCGCAACTATTTACAATCTTTATTACAAGGGAGATAGAATATAAAAGCAGAGGAGTCCTGCTACAACTGTTCAGGGTATTGGTGAGGCCACACCTGGAGTACTCCGTACAGTTTTGGTTTCCATATTTAAGGAAGGATATACTTGTATTGGAGGCTGTTCAGAGAAGATTCACTAGGTTGATTCTGGAGATGAGGGGGTTGACTTATGAAGGTAGGTTGAGCATAGACTCATTGGAGTTCAGAAGAATGAGAGGTTATCTAATTGAAACTTATGATAATGAGGGGGCTCGACAATGTAGATGCAGAGGGGATATTTCCACTCATAGGGGAAAATAACACTAGGGGACATAGTCTTAGAATAAGGGGCCACCCTTTTAAAATTGAGATGAGGAGAAATTTCTTCTGAGTGTTGTAAATCTATAAATTCTCTGCCCCAGCGAGCTGTGGCATTTGGGTGATTGAATATATTTAAGGTGCAGATAGACAGATTTTTGAGCGATAAGGGAGTAAAGGGTCATGGGGAGCGGGCAGGGAAGTGGAGCTGAATCCATGATCAGATCAGCTATCATCTTATTGAATGGCAGAGCATGCTCGTGGGGCCAAATGGCCTACTCCTGTTCCTATTTCTTATGTTCTTATATTAATGATTTGGATGAAGGGACTGAGTGTAATGTAGCCAAGTTTGCTGATGATACAAAGATTGGTGGGAAAGCAAGTTGTGAGGAGGACACACAAATCTGCAAAGGGATATAGACAGGCTAAGTGAATGGGCAAAATTTTGGCAGATAGAGTATAATGTGGTAATGTGTGAGGTTATCCATTTTGGCAGAAAAAATAAAAAAGCAAATTATTATTTAAATGAAGAAAAATTACGAAATGCTGCAGTACAGATGGACCTGGGAGCCCTTCTGCATGAAACACAAAACGTTAGTAGGTAAAGCAAGTAATGAGGAAGGCAAATGAAATGTTGGCCTTTATTGCAAGGGGGATGGAGTATAAAAGCAGAGAAGTCCTGCTACAACTGTATAGGGTATTGGTGAGCCCACACCTAGAGTACTGCATACAGTTTTGGTCTCCTTATTTAAGGAGGGATATACGTGTATTGGAGGCAGTCAAGAGAAGGTTCACTAGGTTGATTTCTGAGATGAAAGGATGAAGATAGGTTGAGCAGGTTGGTCCTGTGCTCATTGGAGTTCAGAAGAATGAGAGGTGATCTTATTGAGACATACAAGATAACAAGGGGACTCGACAAGGTAGATGCAGAGAGGATATTTCCACTCATAGGAGAAACTAAAACTAGGGGGGCATAGTCTCAGAATAAGGGGCCGCCCATTTAAAACTGAGATGAGGAGGAATTTCTTTTCTGAGGGTTATAAATCTATGAAATTCTCTGCCCCAGAGAACAGTGGTGGTTGGGTCATTGAATATATTTAAGGCAGAGATAGATTTTTGAGCGATAAGGGAGTAACGGGTTATGGGAAGCGGACAGGGAAGTGGAGTTGAGCCCATGATCAGATCAGACATGATCTTATTGAATGGCAGAGTAGGCTCGAGGGCCTACTCCTGCTCCTATTTTTTATGTTCTGATTGCAATTCCATTTGCAACTCTTCAGATAATGAAGCAGTCAGTGCCTGCATACAGCAATACCTGGAAGACATTTAGGCTTGGGCTGATCAGTGGCAAGTAACATTCGCACCACACAGTGCCAGGCAGGGGCAGGACCAGCTCCTACAAGAAAAAGCCTAACCAACTCCTCTTGTACTTCAATGGCTTTACCATTGCCGAATCCCCCTCCATCAACATCCTCGAGGTCAACATTGAGCAGAAACCAGCCACATAAATACTGTGATTATCTCCAAGAACAGAAATTCTAAACACTTGACATTCAACGGGATTACCATCGTCAAATTCCCCACTACCAACACCCTGGTGGTCATCATTGACCAGAAACGTAACTGGACCAGCCACATAAATACTGTCTACAAGAGCAGGACAGAGGCTGGGTATTCTGCGGCCAGTTTCTCACCTCTTGACTCCCCTTTCTACCATCTTCAAGGCACAAGTCAGGAGTGTGATGGAATACTCTCCACTGCAGCTCCAACAACACTCAAGAAGCTTGACAACACCCAGGACAAAGCAACCCGTTTGATTGGCACCCCATCCACCATCTTAAGCATTCACTATCTCCACCACCAGTGCACCATGGCTGCATTGTGTACCATCTACAAGATGCACTGCAGCAACTCGCCAAGACTTCACGACAGCATCTCCCAAACCCGCGACCACTACCACCTAGAAGGACAAGGACAGCAGGCACATAGGAATGCCACCACCTCCAAGTCACCCACCATCCTGACTTAGAAATATATCACCGTTCCTTCATCGTTGATGAGTCAAAATTCTGGATCTCCATCCCTAACAGCACTGTGCGAGTACCTTCACCACATGGACAGCAGTGGTTCAAGAAGGCGACTCACCAATGTAGGGTGTTTGTTTTACACTCTACCTTGATTCGTAGACCTCGGGAATTACAGGAAAAAGGACAACACATGACGCAAAGTTTAGGCTTAACCCAGTGTCAGTTTTATTGCGCAAAAACTAACTTTAAAAACTACAGAACTAGACTTTTGAGAGAATTGTCTGAAGACATACACTTACCTGCCCAGTTCGTAGCTGTAATCGTAGATTGTAGGTTCGTGGTCATTGGTTCCGTGACCGGTTGTTCCCTCTTCTGGTCGTTCTCTTCAGTTCTGTTCCTTCCCGTTTGCTTCCATACTTCGCTTCTGAGCTGCTTCTAGCCATTTTATGAATAATACCCCCGCTGAGCTGCGGTTTCCGATAATGTGTTTGGATTGATACGTTGTTTGTGGTGGTCCGTTTGACTGACTGCCATGATGAGCCTGAATGTCCCCATTTTGCACATGGAGTCTACAGGGCAAAAGATAACTCCTTATCTTAAGTACCCCATTCTCCAAAAATGTACACCTTGTGGGGTCCCTTTGTTCTGGTTCCTTGCAGACTTGGAGTCTCCAGAGAGAATTGTTTTTCCCCCTCCGGCCAATCAGTTCAGGGGCTCTTCTGTGGGTTTGTATCAAATGTATCAAACCCATTGTTTCTATACATAAAACCAGTCTGGTCCTCAACCACAGAGATTGTCCTGAATTGGTGATGAGTCACCACCTGCCCCAGGCTGGTGCCCTTGTTCTCCCTTTGTCCCGTCAATCCCAAAAACTTGTATTAAATCAATGTAATCAATTTTTTGCCGTGGCCTCTTTCTGTGCCTTCTGGAAAAGTGTGTAACCTTACGTCACCACCTTCACATGGGCACTAAACGCCCACATCCTGTGAATTTATTTTAAAAAATGTGCTAAGGAATAAGGAGTGGTCAAGGGTGAGAGTGATAGATATGTGGAACTTGGTGCAGGACATGATGTAGATGGGAGAGCTTTTAGTGAATTGGAGTTTATGGAGCGTAGGCGACCAGCAGGAAAGTACTGCAACGGTCAAGCCTCTAAGCGTTGAAATGTGGATGACTTTTTTGGCAATTGGGCTGAGGTACAAGACAGTATATTTAATAAATCTTATGAATGTATACATTATTGGCAGCATGAAACCATTGGTCTGATACTGTCTTTTTTACAAAATGTACTTTTGCTTTACCCTTTTATTGTTGCAAAGGGTACTGTTCTAAAAACATTTTCCTTTTTATTATGTTTTTAAAAAGTGTGAAAGCTGCACTTGGTGTATTCCCCGATGATTACGTGTATGCTTTGTACACGTAAGATAATGCTGAAACATGTGATTGGCCTTACAAGTGATCTATAACCCCAGGCTCGGATGTCCCGGGCCGGCCTGTGCCTGCCTCGGCACGGCTTATGCAGGGTAAGTGGCTCACAATTTCCGGGTTTCCGCATGCGATGCACATGCACGAAAACCTGGAACTTGCAATCTGTCACGTTTCAGCTTGACCGATTGTACGAATCCCTGGGAGATGGATTTTCACTGGTGGAGAGTTGGGCTACATGCCCAGCTACTGCCCAGTGTATGCCCAAAAAACTCTTACGTCTGGTAAAAGCAGCGTAAGGATTGAAAGAAATATATAATTTTAACTTTAAAAAAACCTTTAAAATTAGTTTGTTATTTTGGACCCTTCAAATGTTTAATTGCATTTTATTTTAATTAATTTTGACCATGTCATTAATTTTTACTTCAGTTGTGTGTGAAATTTGTGTCCGATTTAAGCTTATGGGGATTCCGTATATAAATAGAATCCCCATATGCTTAATGGTTGGGCCAGCCCACGTGATCCCAGGAAGACTTGTGAATTGCAGGCGCTCCTGGGATACGTGGGTCTTTACGCAAGTATACGCCTGCAGCCCAGGAGTGCAAGTCTTCGTAGTTACTGGACCATCAAGAATGTTTGTACTTTTGTTGCGGTTCAGAGGTATTCGCCCACGGGAAGCCTCCATCCGCAAATTCGGGCCCCAGTTTTAAAGTGGATAGTGATTATTTCCACCGTACACCAACAATGTGCCCTCTCATTGCTGTGTTGCTGGTATAAAACTTGCATGCAGAACCTTTTCATTCAGTAGCTGTGGCTTATCATAAATTAAGACTGTCTTCTCACACAGAACAACATTTTGTTAAGTGTAAAGCCTCACTCTGGTATGTTGATCATGGGTGTGATTTTTACTTTGTTGTCGTAATACAGGTTGAGCGTCCGAAATCCGGAAACCTCGGGACTAAGGCCGTTCCAGATTCCGGGTATTTCTGGATTTTGGAACGTCTTTGCCTGGGCTGATGTAAGTGGGGTCGGGCAGCCGAGGAAAGGTGGCGAGGTCGGCCTGCCGAGGTAGGGGTGGAGCTGGGGCCGGAGCGAGGTCAGGCCGGGACGATGTCGGGCTGCCGAGGGCCAGAGTGAGGTTGAGCTGCCGAGGGCCGGGGCGAGGTCGGGCTGCCGAGGGCTGGAGCGAGGTAGGGCCAGGACGAGGTTGGGCCTGTACGAGATTGGGCCGCCGAGTGCCGGAGCGAGGTCGGGGCGAGGTCGAGCCGGAGCGAGGTCGGGCCGGGACGATGTCGGGTCGCCGAGGGCCAGAGCGAGGCCGGGGCGAGGTCGGGCCGCTGAGGGTTGGGGTGAGGTCGGGCCTGGCCGGAGCGAGGTCGGGCTGCCGAGGGCCAGGGCGAAGTCAGAGCGCTGAGGCGGGGGGAGACCGGATTTTGGAACATTTTCCGGTTTCCGGACGACCCCGCCACGGATCGGCCCGGTGTCCGGATTCCGGAACATTCCGAATTTTGGAACTCCAGATTTCGGACACTCAACCTGTATTAACATTTAAAAGCCTTGGACACAATTTTTTTTTAAATCTGGTGATTTCAGTTAAAGTATTAGTGAGGTTAAGTATCAGTTATCTTGTAAAAATTATGTTACAGGCTTTTTGTAAAATTAATGTTCATTCATGCAATTCTTTCACCGATGTTGTGGGTTAGAACAATGCTGGTGATGTAGTGTGACTAAAATCACTGTTATTATGATATATTTTGTTCAATGTCTTATTATTTTGACCAGATTTAAAATGTTAATAACTCAACAACAAAATGTCATCAAATTATAGTTTTTAAACTCTGGTTCAAATTATTATGGTGACTGCAATTGAATTTTACTTACTACAATTTGAATTTGCAAGGATATGCAACTTTGGATATTCTCCAATTTGGAAGCGTTTAATTATTTTTTATAAGCATTGGAATTTTCATTGAAAGCAGTCCATCATCTTTATTAGCGTTTTAGTGTTTACTATTACACTGCAGCTTACTAATTGTATCACAATGTGCATAGTCTATTCTTAGGTTCAAATAGATGTTAGATAGGTAGATCTAATAGAACATGGGAAGAAGTCAAGAGAAATAAAGAACTTGCATTCATAAAGCGCATTTCATGACCTCAGGACATCCTAAAATGCTGTACAGCCATTGAAGTGCTTTTATCGTGTAGTCACTGTTGTAATGTAGGGAAACGTGGCAGAGAATTTATGCAGAGCTAGGTCCCACAAATAGCAATGAAATAATGACCAGATAATCTGTTTTTTAGTGATGATAGTTGATGAATAAATTTTGTCAGGACTCCCTTGCTCTTAATCCAACAGTGCCATTGGATTTTTGACATCCACCTGAGCAGGCAGAGAGGTATGACGTCTCATGCAAAAAAACAACACATCCAAAATTGCAGCACTTCCTCATTACTACACTAAGCTGTCAACTACAACAATAACAACTTGCACTTGTATAGTGCCTTTAACGTAGTAAAACATCCCAAGGTGCTTCACAGGAGCACTATCAAACAAAATTTGATACCAAGCCACATTAGAAGATATCAAAACAGATTTCCAAAGTTTAATCTCAAAGGTAGGCTTTAAGGAGAGAGAGAGAGAGGTGGAGCGGTTTAGTGCCACGGTAGCTGAAGTCACGGCTGCCAATGGTGCAGCAATTAAAATCGGGGATGTGCAAGAAGTCAGAATTGGAGGGGCGCAGAGATCTTGGAAGGTTGTGCTGCCAGACTCTGCTGCCAATTCGGCCGTCCATGTCCTAACTCGCATCAAGTCCACCTCGGCAACACCTCGTTTGCAAATCCCTCCATAGCCTCGCCCCTCCCTACCTCCCTACCTCCTCTAGCCCAACAACCCAATATTTAATTAGAGGAAATTTTTGCTTATCCATTACAGAATGTCGGACAAACAGTGTTATAAATCAGAGAGAATGGAGGGGTGCTGAGGTAGAGCTGGCTGTCAGCCTAGATTATGATAGAAAATTCATAATTCAGAGACGAGTATCTTCAGCTATCCTTGTAAAGTGATTATAAATCATTAATCCACGCAATGGAGTCAGGAGTCAACAGGTTAAATATTTATATTAATTATTCAAATATTTAAAGTATATTTTTGAAAATATCTTCTAATGGGAATATTCTTTTAATTTATAGATGCTCTGTTGCAACACTGAAAATGGGTAGGAAAGATGCTGGTGCCTCGAAAATCCCAATTGATCACTATCGGAAACAAATAGGTAAGTACAGTAAAATTCTAGATTATTACAGATGGTACTTTTAATCCTTTAAATATTAATATTTTATTACAGATTGTGAAATAACTATAAAATTATGACTGTTAGAAAAAATGTATTTTGTTGAAGGACTCGTCCAAATGTTCTTGAATATTAATTGAAAAATGACACTGTAATATTTTTAAAACATTATTGATCAACAAGTAAAAATGTTAGTGACCTCTCATTTGGAATTGCCACTTCAGTTTACGGGGTAAAATTTCCAATTTGAATTTGAATGCGATCCGTGTTCCTGGCGCACATTGCGACTAAAATTGAGCTAGCTTTGAGATGTTTGTTTTCCTCAAACTTCTTTGCATATCGCTGAACGTAAAATCTATCATGAGCCAGTGTAATCGGGCAGTGCTTTACAACGTAATAAAAAAAAAATTTGCTTTTGAAAAAAAAAAATTCCTTGATAAATTTAAGAGTAGTAACTTGGTGCAATTTGATTAATACAGCTGAAAATGAGTTCCTCACAAAAATCAGCATTTTAATCAGAGTATCAAGTTCACCACCTGTGAATAACCTGATTTGAACTGAAAATGACTTTAAAAATCTATACAGAACCATTTGAACAGAAGAACATAAGAAATAGGAGCAGGAGTAGGCCATACGGCCCCTCGAGCCTGCTCCGCCATTTAATACGATCATGGCTGATCTGATCATGGACTCAGCTCCACTTCCACGCCCGTTCCTCATAACCCCTTATCCCCTTATCGTTTAAGAAACTATCTATTTCTGTCTTAAATTTATTCAATGTCCCAGCTTCCTCAGCCCTCTGAGGCAGCGAATTTCACAGATTAACAGCCCTCCGAGAGAAGAAATTTCTCCTCATCTCTGTTTTAAATGGGCGGCCCCTTATTCTAAGATCATGCCCTCAGTTCTAGTCGCCCCCATAAGTGGAAACATCCTCTCTGCGTCCACCTTGTCAAGCCCCCTCATAATCTTATACGTTTCTATAAGATCACCTCTCATTCTTCTGAATTCCAATGAGTAGAGGTCCAACCTACGAGGGGGTATCACTAGGGGGGTAGTGCTGGATAGGCTAATGGGACTCAAGGTAGACAAGTCCCCTGGTCTGGATGAAATGCATCCCAGAGTATTAAAAGAGATGGCAGAATTTATAGCAGATGCATTCGTTATAATCTACCAAAATTCTCTGGACTCTGGGGAGGTACCAGTGGATTGGAAAGCAGCTAATGTAACGCCTCTGTTTAAAAAAGGGGGCAGACAAAAGGCATGTAACTATAGGCCGGTTAGTTTAACATCTGTAGTGGGGAAAATGCTTGAAGCTATCATTAAGGAAGAAATAGCAGGACATCTAGATAGGAATAGCGCAATCAAGCAGATGCAACATGGATTCATGAAAGGGAAATCATGTTTAACTAATTTACTGGAATTCTTTGAGGATATAACGAGCATGGTGGATAGAGGTGTACCGATGAATGTGGTGTATTTAGATTTCCAAAAGGCATTCGATAAGGTGCCACACAAAAGGTTCCTGCAGAAGATAAAGGTACGCGGAGTCAGAGGAAATGTATTAGCATGGATCGAGAATTGGCTGGCTAACAGAAAGCAGAGAGTCGGGATAAATGGGTCCTTTTCGGGTTGGAAATTGGTGGTTAGTGGTGTGCCACAGGGATCGGTGCTGGGACCACAACTGTTTACAATACACATAGATGACCTGGAAGAGGGGACAGAGTGTAGTGTAACAAAATTTGCAGATGACACAAAGATTAGTGGGAAAGCGGGTTGTGTAGAGGACACAGAGAGGCTGCAAAGAGATTTAGATAGGTTAAGCGAATGGGCTAAGGTTTGGCAGATGGAATACAATGTCGGAAAATGTGAGGTCATCCACCTTGGAAAAGAAAACAGTAAAAGGGAATATTATTTGAATGGGGAGAAATTACAACATGCTGTGGTGCAAAGGGACCTGGGGGTCCTTGTGCATGCAACTCTTTTGGAGTGTACCTGAAAAAACAAACATTAAACCGTGCCACCCGCCCTGGATGACACACCAGACATTTACAAGGCCCTTTTTTTATTTTTTGTGGGTTTTTTTTTTGGGCACTAAAATCACATTTTTTCCTCCAGTGCCCCCTATAAAAGGGGAGGGGGACACTAAAAGCACCGGCAATTAAAACAAATTAAACTTTAAAACATAAAATCAAATTAAAATTTGATTGCCGGGCGTGACGATGCACTCCAGTCCCTCCGGTGCCCACCTCTCGCGGAAGGCCGCGAGCGTACCGGTGGACACCGCGTGCTCCATCTCCAAGGACACCCTGGCGCGGATGTACACGCGGAAGAGAGGCAGGCAGTCAGGTTGAACGACCCCCTCGACCGCCCGCTGCCTGGACCGGCTGATGGCACCCTTGGCCGTGCCCAGCAGCAGTCCTACGAGGAGGCCCTCAGACCTACCCGCTCCCCTCCGCACAGGGTGCCCAAAGATCAGGAGAGTGGGACTGAAGTGCAGCCAGAATTTCAGGAGCAGCCCCTTTAAATAATAACACAGGGGCTGCAACCTTGTGCATTCCATAAAAACATGGAACACGGACTCTTCCAGACCGCAGAAATTGCAGGCGGCCTGGGAGTCCGTGAACCGGCTTATAAATTTGTTGCACGGCACTGCTCCGTGCATCACCCTCCAGGCCAAGTCCCCGATGAATAGTGGGAGGACTCCCGCATAGAGTGCCCTCCATCGGGGACCCCCGCCTCCTCCGGACGGCAAGATGGTACGCCATGGCGTGTCCGGACGGCCGGCGAGGATAGCAAAGTTGAGAGTGTGCAGGAGCAGCCCGTACAGGAAACCCCTCCGCGCGGAACTGAAAGGCACGGAGGGGATTTCCTCGAGGCGGCTCAAGTTGTGAGGCGCCGGCTCCCGAAGGAGGTTCCGGGGTTTGGCGCCGATGAGGAATTCCATCCGGACGGGGGTCAGTTCGGACGGGATCTCCCCACGTGCTTGAGCCTCCTCGAGGCACCTAACAGAGTCAGGACCCAAAGCTGTTTTTAGCGACTCGATGGCTTCGGCCGCGCGGCAGACGTTGGCTGAATTTAGGCGCCGCGCCAGCGTGCCTGGCGCCATCCAGCCCGCTCCTCCGCCATCGAGCAGGTCCCTGACCCTGGTCACCTCACCAGCCACAGCCCTCTCTTCCGACCGCCACATAAAACCTCGGTCGTGGAGGTACGGATTCCCGAGCAGCGGCTCCTGCAGGACAGCCGCCACTCCAGCCGGCGGAGAGCTGCGCTTGGTGGAGACTTTGTTCCAGACCCTGATGAGTTCCTTGTAAAAGACAGGCAGCTCCTGGAGGGCGGTCCTGACACCCCCCAAGTTCACAAACAGGAGCTGCGTGTCGTAATTGAGGTCGCACTGCTGGCGGAAGAAATACGTCGCCAGAGCACACCACCTAGGAGGGGGCTCGACGTAAAGGTATCTCTGCAGGGTCTGAAGACGGAAAGTCGCGAGCTGGGCGCTGACGCACACCAACGACTGACCGCCTTCCTCAAGCGGGAGACTCAAGACCGCGGCAGAGACCCAGTGCTTCCTGTTGTTCCAGAAGAAGTCCACCAGCTTCTTCTGTATCTTGGCGACAAACGCAGGGGGAGGGGTCAAAGTGACCAGCCGGTACCACAACATTGCGGCCACCAGCTGGTTTATGACTAGCGCTCGGAGCAGTCCTGCCCAGCGCCCTAGGCGAGCGGCGACCTTGGCCTCCAGCTCCTGCCAGTTCGCCGGCCAGGCTCCCTCGTTGGGGCTAAGGTAGACTCCCAGATAGAGGAGATGGGTCGTGCTCCAGGCAAAAGGCCTGAGCTCCTCCGGCAGGGAGTCCACCCGCCACTGACCCACCAGGAGTCCGGAACATTTTTCCCAGTTGATTCTTGCGGAGGATGCGGCCGAGTAAATCTCCTGGCACTCACGCATCCTCCGCAGGTCAGCGGGATCCTCTACCGCGAGGAGCACGTCATCGGCGTAAGCCGAGAGGACGACCTCCACGCCCGGCCCTTGCAGAGCCAGTCCCGTCAACCTCGTCCGCAGGAAAGGCTCCACGCAGATGGCATATAAATGGCCGGACATGGGGCATCCCTGGCGCACCCCTCTCCTAAAGTGAAGGGGCGCCGTCAAGGACCCGTTAACCTTAATCAGACACTCCGCGGCGGCGTACAAAAGTCGGATCCGGGCGACGAAATGTGTCCCGAACCCGAAAGCGCGCAGAGTTCCGAGCAGATAGTCGTGATCCACCCTGTCGAACGCCTTCTCTTGGTCGAGAGATAGGAAGGCGACTGACAGACCAGCCTCCTGGGAATGATGGATGAGGTCCCGGACCAGATGGATGTTATCGTGGATTGTCCGGCCCGGGACCGTGTTGGACTGGTCGGGGTGGATCATGTGGTCCAGCACGGCACCAAGGTGAGCAGACATCGCCCTGGCGAAGATTTTGTAGTCCGTGCTGAGGAGGGAGACTGGGCGCCAGATCTTAAGGAGGCGGAGATCTCCCTTCTTAGGCAGCAGGACGATGACTGCCCTGCGCCAAGAGAGGGGCATTTCCCCGGTCGCCAGACTTTCCCCCAGGACCCGCGCGTAGTCGCTCCCCAGGACGTCCCAGAACGCCCTGTGGAACTCCACGGTCAGCCCGTCCAGCCCCGGGGATTTTCCCCTCGAGAGCCGGTCGAGGGCACCGGTCAGCTCCGCCAGGCTTAGCGGAGCTTCCAGATTTTCACCGCCCTCCGGGCTGACTTTTGGCAGGTCCTCCCACAAAACTCTACGCGCTTCCTCTCTGGACGGATCCGGAGAGAACAGAGCCCCGTAATATTCACGGGCCCTGTTGTTGACGCCCTCCGGATCCGAGATGAGAGAGCCGTCGTCGGCCAGCAGCGTCAAGAGCTGCTTACGGACACTCTGCCTTTTTTCCAGCGAGTAGAAAAAGGGGGAGCCGCGGTCCAGATCCCGCAGGAACCGGATCCGCGACCTCACGAACGCGCCTCGGGACCCGACGAGCTGCAGGTCCTTCAGCGCGGCCTTCTTAGCTTCGTACACCGTCCGCAGGGCCGGGTCCTCGACGACTTGACCGAGACGGGATTCCAGGTCGAGCACCTCTTCTTCTAGGCGCCCGACTCCGGCCGCCCGCCTCTTGGTCGACCCCCTCGCGTACTCTTGACAGAAGACGCGGACGTGAGCCTTGCCCACGTCCCACCATAGCCTCAAGGAGGGGAAGCCCCCCTGCTTCCTTCTCCAGTCGGACCAGAATCGACGGAACGAGTCCTGGAACCGCACGTCCTCCAGCAGCCGGTTGTTAAAGTGCCAGTACGCGGACCCCGTCCTCGCGCGGAGCGAAGCGAGCTCCGCCCACACCAGGTGGTGGTCCGAACACGGCACCGGCCGCATGGAGGCCGCCGGGACGCAGGAAACGTACGCCCGAGACACGTAAAGGCGGTCGACTCTGGACCATTCTACTCCAGGCCTCACCCAAATAAAGGCGCTGGAGTCGGGGTGGAGATTTCGCCAGACGTCCACCAAGTCGAAGGACCCGACCAGGTCCCTCAACTTCTCCATCGCCGTCATGCTCTGCGGGGCACCGGAGCGGTCCCTCGCCTCGAGGGTGCAGTTAAAACCCCCCCCGAGAACAATGCAGTCACCGACGTCGACGGAGCCAAAAAGAGCAGACACTTCTTCGAAGAAGCGCGCCTGCTGTGGGCCGGGCTGAGGGGCGTACACGTTCACGAGATGGAGCGACACGTCCCCAGGCGAACCGTTACGTGCAGCAAGCGGCCTGGCACGGGCTCCTCGACCCCCAAGATCTCCGGCTGAAAATGCGAGCCCAGCAAGATGGCCACCCCACTAGAAGTGGCGGTGAGGTGGCTCATGCGGACCTCTCCTTGCCATTCCAGGAGCCACGTGGCTTCGTCTCCCGGAACGGTGTGGGTTTCTTGCAGGAAGGACGCCGCATATTTCCCCTCCCGCAGGAGCGAAAAATTGTCAAATCTACGACGTGCCCCTCTGCCGCCGTTGATGTTGAGGCTGGCTATGGTTATCTTCATGGCAAAAGCATAGTGCAACCTCTACCTTAACCTATTGCAGGGGAGGGAGCGGAGTCTTTTGTTGACCTCCACTCCTTCAGCAGCCCAGCGAGGAACTTTTTGAGCCGGCGCAGCTCAAGGCCTTGCGCCCTTGATAAGGGCCCGCCCGCGGCCATGGTTTTAGCGGCGACGCGGACGGAAGCGATGAGTAGCCCCGGCTCGGACCATCTTTCCCGGGCCAGATGGGCTCGGTTGCGGCGACCCTGGATCTCGACCATAAAGTCCCGGAGATCCTCTACGGGAATGAGGGGGGACTCAGCGGCGGGCACGAGCAGATCCACCGCCTCACTGGCGATGGACTCGAGATCTTCACCCGCGTCCTCCACCGAGTCCCCGTCCTCCTCCGGGAGGTCGCCGCTAGCAGCCGGCCCGTCGACCGCACGAGGTACGGCAAACGGCCCGGCCTCTCCATCCGGCCCTGGCTCTGCCCCGATCCCACCCCCAGGATCGTCGGCAGAGGAGTCCCCACTGGGCTCTTTTAGAATTGGTGCTGGGTCGGGAAGCGACAGCGGAAGGGGTTCCTCCTCCGCCCCAGGAACCGGGGAACAAGGAGAGACCCGGCCATAGAAAATCCCCAGGCCCTCCAAGCGCTCCAGCTCCAAAGTAGGGGGCGAGGGTGGGTGTTCCTACCCCTCCCCGCCGCCACCCCCCGGCCCAGCGTGTACAGATTCATTAAAAGTGTTAATACTTTGTATTTCTGCCGAGTCGAGCAAATCCCGGGGGAAGTTGGATATTGGCTTGGCGGGCTCAGGTTCGGCCTTTTCGGCCCCGCCCGCCTCAGTCCCCGGGACGCTCGACCCGGCGGCTACGCATTCTTCCGCTGGCCCCACGCCCCCCACGACAGGCAGATCTTTCACGCCATCCCCGGGAGGCAGCGGCTGGGCAGCCTCGACTGCCTCACCCTCCCCGGGGACAGATTCCTCGTGCCTACGGCGCAGTTTGGGGGCGCCGGTGGGGGACGCAGGACACGCGGCGGGCACCGATTCCTCCGCGGAGGGATGTTGTTCCCCCCCCCGCCTCATTGGAGCGGCGCCTCCTTTTTTTCCTGGGGGGGCACGGAGACAGGGAGATGCCCGTGTCTGCTGAGGCCTCCCGCTCCACTCCCCACTTTTTCTTATCTTGCCCGCGCCCGAACCCCTCTGCGGTATTAGTCAAGGGCTCGGGCACGGGCTCCGGGCACCCCGCACTCGCCGGTGACGGGGTTGGGCCGAGCGCGGTGAACAGCTTGTCTGGCGCACTAAGGGGACCCGCCTCTAGGTGTTTCGCCTTCTTCCCGGCCGGACGCTCTCCCTCCCCGCCGCCAGAGGCCGTGAAAACAAAGGCCCCCGACGATGCCCGCGCACCCACAGCTCCCGGCACGCGGACGCTACTAGGGGGAGGGGTGGCGGCGGCACCAGCCTTGGCCGCCCTCGGTGGTTTGGCGGCTTTGGAGGCGGGGCAGTTCTTGCGAACATGCCCCACCTCCCTGCAGGCATGGCACCGCACGCCGTCCGACGTCCAAATGACGCGGTAGGCAGTCCCCTCGTGCACCACATTAAAATTGCCCTCTGTCGCCTCTTCCCGCGCCAGCCGGACAAAGAGCTGGTGGCGGAAGGAGAACACATGGCGCAGGCTGTTCTCCCTGAGGCCAAGCGGTATGGGGTTGATCCCCGACCTTACCTCCCCCAGTTGGTGTAGGTGAGGGAGGAGGAGCTCAGCGGGAACAAAGGGCGGGACGTTTGATAGAATGACCCTCTGCGCGGTGGCCTCGAGAGGGTCCACCGGCAGGAACGCCCCGCCCACCGTGAGCCCCTTTTCAATGGCCAGGGACACCGCCCGCTCCGACCCCAGGAAGAACACGGTCTTCCCAGACATCTTGGAGGCTGCGACAATGGCCGAGGGGCCGACTACCCCAGCCATCGCCCGCACGCACTCCTCAATGCTCATTGTGGGGTGAGTGTAGCTCTTGACCCCGTGTTTCGTAGTTATAAGTCTGAATGGTGGCAGGGCAGCAGGTGGCGCAGGAGGTGCCGTGGATGTGGATGCCGCCTGCGCATAAGTCCTAGCTGGCCCTGCCACCGGCGTAGATGGGGTCGCCATCACGGGGTCCCTTTAAGGGCTACACCCACCCCAAAGTCACAGGCCTTAATGGTCTTTAAATGGCCTTGTTTAATAGACTGAGCAGAGGAGCTCTTAACGAGGCACACCTCTCCCCTAGTTGACAATTGGGGAGGGGCCTTGCTCCCTCTGCTCAGTTGTCTTAATTGTTTTATATTTTTCCAATCAATTTGGGAGGAAAAGGGCTCTCAGAGAGGGGAGAGACAGAGAGTAACAGAGAAAGAGAGAGGGGGATGGGAAGGGGGGAAACTGCGAGGGCAGGTCTCCCCTCGCAGCTGTGGGTGGGTGCAATCCCCAGATGGCAAACAAAAATAGTCTTTGGGGTGGTCTTCGGGTGAGGGGAGAAGATGTCTTCACCTGGTGCAGCTGGAGCCACACAGGCACACACTCCCAACGATGTTAATTAGGCTGGATTAATTGTTTCTTCAGCCTGGTAGCTCCAGCTATCCCAGGCTAGGCAATGGGGGAGGGGTGCTTCAAAGGTGTGTGGGGCCTAGTTGTAAGCAAGGCCCCCACACACACTTCCACACACACACACACCCCCCGCGATGTTCCAGCCCCCGACTGGTCTTCTTTCCTCCCCCCACCGATACAGCAAAGTCTTTTAGGGACTGCACCAATACACCCACCTGTAGAATGGTAGAGTCTCCCTCCTTCCACACTGAATGTTGTTGTTGGTCTTTCCCCCTCTCTCCAACTCTTTGTAGAAATGGTGAAGTTGTTCAAGTTTTCTGCTTTTTCCTCCTCTCCCTCTGGGTGAAAGTTGGTGGTGAAGCCCCTTCCTTCCTTCTCTTCCTGGGCTGATTCACAGGCCCAGCCAGGAGCAAAAGCAGCAGCTCCTTCTCTCACTGCTCACAGCTCCAACTGTTTAGGCCACGCCTCCACTGCTCCACAATTGGCCCAGGTGCAACAGGTAATCAGGAAGGCCATTGAACAAATACTTTTTTACTGGAAATCTTTGAGGATATAACGAGCATGGTGGATAGAGGTGTATCGATGGATGTGGTGTATTTAGATTTCCAAAATGCATTCGATAAGGTGCCACACAAAAGGTTACTGCAGAAGATAAAGGTACGTGGAGTCAGAGGAAATGTATTAGCATGGATCGAGAATTGGCTGGCGAACAGAAAGCAGAGAGTCGGGATAAATGGGTCCTATTCGGGTTGGAAATCGGTGGTTAGTGGTGTGCCACAGGGATCGGTGCTGGGACCACAACTGTTTACAATATACATAGATGACCTGGAAGAGGGGACAGAGTGTAGTGTAACAAAATTTGCAGATGACACAAAGATTAGTGGAAAAGCGGGTTGCGTAGAGGACACAGAGAGGCTGCAAAG
Organism: Pristiophorus japonicus; assembly: GCF_044704955.1. Classification (NCBI taxonomy): domain Eukaryota; kingdom Metazoa; phylum Chordata; class Chondrichthyes; family Pristiophoridae; genus Pristiophorus; species Pristiophorus japonicus. The sequence continues at coordinate 465,723,723 of NC_091977.1, read as the reverse complement.
AGATTTAGATAGGTTAAGCGAATAGGCTAAGGTTTGGCAGATGGAATACAATGTTGGAAAATGTGAGGTTATCCACCTTGGTAAAAAAAAACAGTAAAAGGGAATATTATTTGAATGGGGAGAAATTACAACATGCTGCAGTGCAGAGGGACCTGGGGACATCCCAAAAAGTTAGTTTGCAGGTGCAGCAGGTAATCAGGAAGGCGAATGGAATGTTGGCCTTCATTGCGAGAAGGATGGAGTACAAAAGCAGGGAGGTCCTGCTGCAACTGTATAGGGTATTAGTGAGGCCGCACCTGGAGTACTGCATGCAGTTTTGGTCACCTTACTTAAGGAAGGATATACTAGCTTTGGAGGGGGTACAGAGACGATTCACTAGGCTGATTCCGGAGATGAGGGGGTTACCTTATGATGATAGATTGAGCAGACTGGATCTTTACTCATTGGAGTTCAGAAGGATGAGGGGTGATCTTATAGAAACATTTAAAATAATGAAAGGGATAGACAAGATTGAGGCAGAGAGGTTGTTTCCACTGGTCGGGGAGACTAGAACTAGGGGGCACAGCCTCAAAAGACGGGGGAGACAATTTAAAACCTAGTTGAGAAGGAATTTCTTCTCCCAGAGGGTTGTGAATCTGTGGAATTCTCTGCCCAAGGAAGCAGTTGAGGCTAGCTCATTGAATGTATTCAAATCACAGATAGATAGATTTTTAACCAATAAGGGAATTAAGGGTTATGGGGAGCGGGCGGGTAAGTGGAGCTGAGTCCACAGCCAGATCAGCCATGATCTTGTTGAATGGCGGAGCAGGCTCGAGGGGCTAGATGGCCTACTCCTGTTCTTAATTCTTATGTTCTTATGTACTCAACCTTTCCTCATAAGTCAACTCCCTCATCCCCGGAAACAACCTAGTGAACCTTCTCTGAACTGCCTCCAAAGCAAGTATATCCTTTCGTAGTATTCCAGGTGTGGCCTCATCAATACCTTATATAGCTGTAGCAAGACTTCCCTGCTTTTATATTCCATCCCCTTTGCAATAAAGGCTAAGATTCCATCACGCTGCAGCAATCTGCTGGGACCTCCCCAGAATCCAGGGAATTTTGGTAAATTACAATCAATGCATCCACAATACCTGCCGCTATTTCTCTTAAGACTCTAGGATGCAAGCCATCAGGTCCAGGGGATTTATCTGCCTTTCATCCCATTATCTTACTGAGTACCACCTCCTTAGTGATTGTGATTGTGATTGTGTTCCTCCCCCCGCCCCCCCATAGCCCCTAGACTATCCACTGTAGGAATACCGTAAAGACTGATACACATTATTTGTTCAGAGTTTCTGCCATCTCCATGTTCCCCATTACTAATTCCCCGGTCTCGTCCTCTAAGGGACCAACATTTACTTTAGCCACCCTTTTCTTTTTTATGTACCTATAGAAACTCTTGCTATCTGTTTTTATATTTTGTGCTAGTTTACTTTCATGCAAACATAGAAAAATAGGTGCAGGAGTAGGCCATTCGGTCCTTCGAGCCTGCACCGCCATTCAATAAGACCATGGCTGATCATTCTGTCAGTATCCCTTTCCTGCTTTCTCTCCATACTCCTTGATCCCCTTAACCGTAAGAGCCATATCTAACTCCCTCTTGAATATATCCAGTGAACTGGCATCAACAATTTTCTGTGGCAGGGAATTCCACAGGTTAACAACTTCCTGAGTGAAGAAGTTTCTCCTCATCTCAGTCCTAAATGGCTTACCCCTTATACTTAGACTGTGTCCCTTGGTTCTGGACTTCCCCAACATCGGGAACATTCTTCCCGCATCTAACCTGTCCAGTCCCGTCAGAATCTTATATGTTTCTATGTGATCCCCTCGCATCCTTCTAAACTCCAATGAATAAAGGTCCAGTAGATCCAGTCTCTCCTCATATGACAGCCCAGCCATCCCTGGAATCAGTTTGGTGAACCTTCGCTACACTCCCTCAATAGCATAGTCTCCCTCGTAGTCTATCTTCCCTTTCTTAATCAATTTTTTCGTTGTTCTTTGCTGGCTTTTAAAAGCTTCTCAGTCTTCTGTCCTCCCACTAGTTTTGGCCACTTTGTATGCCCTTGTTTTTCATTGGATACCGTCCTTTATTTATATTGGTGTACAGAAGTCAGTTTCTTTGTAACGTAAAAAGAAATTATACTCCGGAGCTTTTAAAATGTGTCTATTAGTGTCCTTGAGCCCAAAAGAACCAACTTATCTTGAAGAGCCTGCTCGAAGGTCTGCAAATGAGCCCAGTTAGTGGAAACTCCCAGTGGTGATTAATTCGGTCTGGGGATGTGGCCAATTATTTTGGCTGGGCCTGCTTCTCGCGCGATATTTTTTACACCACCACAAAACATCTTGGAAACTCAATTTGCGCTAAACGTAACTTGCACTTAAAATTCCACGTTGGTTTGGCCAATTTTGGGCACTGTGCCAAAAAAACAATGCAACCGAGTGGAAGCTCTGGGCCTACATGTTTGCTGAAAACATCATCAACATGGCAGCCTGATCAGGAGTTCGGTATCTCAATGTGATTTTTGTAATATTTTTCTGAGGAAAAAATTCCCTCAATTTTCATACCCATCTCTATAGTCACCCCAGGTTATGAGATACCTAAAGCCAGGAAGGTGGGTGAGCAGCAAAAGTAAAGGCCTGTAAAAATATCACTTTGAAATAGCTGCTAGGTTGTTAACAAAAGCTGTATGGGTGCCATCGGGCTCTGATTTCTCCACAGGTATATGGAGTTAGGTCATAGATCAGCCATGATCTCATTGAATGGCGGAATAGGCTTGAGGGGCTAATAGGCCTACTCCTTTTCCAATATTCCCTGCTGCAGCGTGATAACAGATTGCACTATTGCTCCACCCATGGCAAATTTAGTTGATTATAGGTTCTCATAGCATTACACATAGGCAAAGAAAGTGTCTCTGTCTTTCTGTAACTGTCCTTGTGCTTGTGTCCCTAGTCTCTAACTCTTTCTGCTTTCATGGTTTCAGGAACAGTGGAGGCAAGTTATATTGCAGAGATGAATAGGATATGGAGTTTGAAGCTCAACTCTGTTCTGCATATTTAAGAATGTGGTCACAGTAGATCTTGTAAGCAATGCCAAATGCAGATTCCTGTCAGTATCAGATAAATTAACTAGAATGGTAGTTAGTTTTCATCTTCAGCATTGGCATGGTGCTGTTATAAAAGTACATTAACTCGATGGGGATTAGGTAATTTTTCTGGTTAAGTATTTAAAATGGAGTGTGTGTGTGCATGCAGAAGGCTAAATTGAAGATACAGAAATATTTCCATTTGGTTATAAAAAGTGGATCTCTGTCTCTCCATGCCACCCCATAACAAGTATTGTCCTGAAAAACGAAATGTTTATCCCAGCAGGTCCCTATATTTCCGTGTGAATGGTTGGTTCAATTAGAGCACATTCTAATAGCTATTCAAAGTACATTTGCTATATTTTGGCAGCATTGAAATGATGACTAAAACATGAAAAAGACACCGACAATTCTATGTTTATTATTCTGGATTCCCATATCGTTTTTTTGTTTAGCTGGAGGGGAATGTGAAATATCAACAAAGGCAACAGGTGTAAAGGGCAAATTATATGTGTTAGAAAGCAGTGCTTCTTCAATATGGCTATATTTTTACATCAACACCACATGTCTGTTTGAGAAGTAAATCCACAGTACCCAAAGCATAATGATACCTTACAACTATTTACATACTTCCAGTCTTTGTAATACAGCTGTAGTGGTGAAACCTATGTTAATTTGCATTGGAAATGGTGATTGGCAATTTATATTTATACAAGGTGGGGAACAACCTGAAAAATGGAAGAAAACACATTTCAACACCTTGTGATGTCGGTGCCATGATGAGCTGGGGTGGGAGATGCTGAACGAAGGCTGCTGTTGGCCAATACATTAACTGCTAGGCATATGTGGCTAATTGGGAATCCAGATGTGGCTAATTGCATTTTTGATAAGTAAATACAGGAATGAGGAACAGACACAGTCATTAGGCGTATACATGTGAACTTTTGTTGGTAAAATGCTAAGATGAAAAGCAGTGTGTGTGAGTGTTTTTAGATCTATGCGTGCTTTTCTGCTGCTTATTGGTTATCTGTTAAAATGGTGTGTGACACGGATAAAAATACTGGATTTCAGCAAAATGAAAAAATCAGCAACATTATATGGAGAGGGGTGCTGTTATCATGGTCAGAATAACCACTCCAGGCCAACGGAAGAAAGCAAGTCCACAAGTCCAACCAATAATGAGCATCGTGGCAAAGGGCAAGCAACATTCAACCAAGCGCTGGATGGAGACCAGGGTTTGGGGCGTCTTGTTGTGTGAGTCAACATTCTACACAATCGCTCTGATGAAGTCAAAGACCGCTTGCACTTTCTGGACAAAAAACTAGAAGCAGCATAAGATGAGCTGTGCCTGATAAATTCATGCCAGAATTTCAAACAATTCAGATCTTTGACAGTATAACTTGTCAAATAGTGAGCTATAAGCCTAATTGCAAAAACAACTGTCCAGTTTGAAAGTTCAGATAACTGTTCTGTTTAGCAGAGGTTGCAGTTGTGTCCCATAATCCTGGTTCAGTACCAGTGTTATCCTTGGGGACCCCTAATGCTTGGCTGTTGAGAAACACTGCAAAGTTTTGCACTGAATGGTGGTAGATGCTTAAGTAAATATACACATGAAGGACATTTACTTGTATTGTGTGTAAGGTGATTTTTACTAAAATTCGTGCATGTGGCTAAAATGGTGTTGCTGTAGTCATTTCTATTGGACATAGGAGGAGGGAAAATCAAAAGATGAGTTGCTATTGGTTACTTTTGCATGTTTTTAACTGGCCTTGGTGGAGTACTTGGAGTTAGGATCTGCCTGGATTCTCAGTGTGGTCTTGGATACCATAAAATGATGCAAGTCAAAGGTATGTAATTTACCAAAATTCCCTGCATTCTGGGGAGGTCCCAGCAGATTGTAAAACTGCAAATGTAACGCCCCTATTTAAAAAAAGAGACAGACAAAAAGCAGGAAACTATAGACCAGTTAGCCAAACATCTGTGGTTGGGAAGATGTTGGAGTCCATTATTAAAGAAGCAGTAGCAGGACAGTTGGAAAAGCAAAATTCGGTCAGGCAGAGTCAGCATGGATTTATGAAGGGGAAGTCATGTTTGACAAATTTGTTGGAAGTCTTTGAGGATGTAACGAACAGGGTGGATAAAGGGGAACCATTGGATGTGGTGTATTTGGACTTCCAGAAGGCATTTGACAAGGTGCCGCATAAAAGGTTACTGCACAAGATAAAAGTTCACGGGGTTGGGGGTAATATATTAGCCTGGATAGAGGATTGGCTAACTAACAGAGAACAGAGTAGGGATAAATGGTTCATTCTCGGGTTGGCAATCAGTAAGCAGTGGGGTGCCGCAGGGATCAGTGCTGGGACCCCAACTATTTACAATCTATATTAACAACTTGGAAGAAGGGACTGAGTGTAACGTAGCCAAGTTTGCCGACGATACAAAGATGGGAGGAAAAGCAATGTGTGAGGAGGACACAAAAAATCTGCAAAAGGACATAGACAGGCTAAGTGATTGGGCAAACATTTGGCAGATAGAGTATAATGTTGGAAAGTGTGAGGTCATGCACTTTGGCAGAAAAAAAATCAAAGAGCAAGTTATTATTTAAATGGAGAAAGATTGTAAAGTGCTGCAGTACAGCGGGACCTGGGGGTACTTGTGCATGAAACACAAAGTTAGTATGCAGGTACAGCAAGTGATCAAAAAGGCCAATGGAATATTGGCCTTTATTGCAAAGGGGATGGAGTATAAACACAGGGAAGTCTTGCTACAGTTGTACAGGATATTGGTGAGACCACACCTGGAATACTGCATGCAATTTTGGTTTCCATATTTACAAAAGGATATACTTGCTTTGGAGGCAGTTCAGAGAAGGTTCACTCGGTTGATTCCGGGGGTGAGGGGGTTGACTTATGAGGAAAGGTTGAGTAGGTTGGGCCTCTACTCATTGGAATTCAGAAGAATGAGAGGTGATCTTATCAAAACATATAAGATTATGAGGGAGCTTGACAAGGTGGATGCAGAGAAGATGTTTCCACTGATGGGGGAGACTAGAACTAGGGAGCATAATCTTAGAATACGAAGCCGCCCATTTAAAAGTGAGATGAGAAATTTCTTCTCTCAGAAGATTGTGGATCTGTGGAATTCGCTGCCTCAGAGAGCTGTGGAAGCTGGGACATTGAATAAATTTAAGACAGAAATAGACAATTTCTTAAACGATAAGGGAATAAGAGGTTATGGGGAGCGGGCAGGGAAGTGGACCTGATCGGAGCAGTCATTATCGTATTAAATGGTGGAGCAGGCTCGAGAGGCCGTATGGCCTTCTCCTACTCGTATTTCTTATGTTCTTATGTATACTGTCTTGAAAGAGATTGCTCATTTGCTGCTCCAAGTCATATGGGGCTACGGTAGTCATGCCCATACAGTAAAATGTGACCACAATATAACTTGTCAAATAGTGAGCTCACAAGCCCAATTGCAAAAACAAATGTCCAGTTTGAGAGTTCAGATAACTGTTCTGTTTAGCAGAGGTTGTAATTGTGTCCCGCAATCCTGGTTCAGTACCAGAATTATCCTTGGGGATCCTTAATGCTTGGCTGTTAATTAACTGTACTTAAGGTATCTGGACTTGGGTAGGTAGGAAGTGACCATACAGTGAGAGAATATGCACTCTACATCAAGCAAACAGAAACTTTATCTCTGTGAATTTCTCAGTAGCTTAGTTTGACGGCACTGAAATACGGTGATGGGTTTCTACGCATTTCCTCCTTTCTGGCATTCCCACTTCTACCCCGCATAAATTTCAATTTATTCAAAACACAGCTACCCATACCTGCCTATTTCACCCATCTCTCCCTCACTTATCTGTATCCGCTCCCTGTCTCCCAACATAATTGAATTTAAATCCTTGTCCTCATTCTCAGCTTCTGAGATTGGGAACTCAGCAGCTGATGGAAGATTAAACCTGCATCCGATCATGACCATAGCGCAGTGTTTCATGTATGCCTTAACTTCTGTTTACTTTGTTGATACTTATTATGTGTGTAAGTTTTTTAAATATATGAGTGCGCTCATATGCAAACAAAAGATTGTTCAAATATGTGCTCTGCTATACTTCAGGTGCAAGATGTGAACAGCACTGCAATTAGAACTCTTTTTGATAATCCTGTTTTGTGAATTTCTGCCATTTCTGCTTCTGGGCTGCATGGCAACAGTTTACTTTTTTATATATATATATATATGTAGATGACACCGAACTGTTAACTGATTTGCCGTAGTAAAATTAACCAGAAGCACTTTTTCATAACATACAAGATAATGAATATCCTGTTAACATACCTATCATATTTTCTTCCTATTATAATATGCTGTCCCACTGTGGTAGTTTAATCACATAGTAGCTGGAGCAGTGGAAGATCCAAATCAGTTGCCGACCATATGATCTTGAATGACAAAATTAAAAGTTGTGTATATTAATTGAGAATAACCGATGAGTCTGGTGGTAACTACAGGCCAATCAGTCTAATGTCAGTGGTGGGAAAACTGCTAGAGACCAATGTTCCCGTTTAGCTGCGATGTCTGAAGCTCCCACGCAGGCCGCTTGCTGATTTCGCAAGGAAAAACCCGCACATGCTCGAAAGTTTAAAGGGACCGCGCACCCAAAAGAAAAATTAGAGAGAACATTGCTCGAGACCATTGTCAAGGCCAAAATGAATTCTCACTGGGGAAGCATGGGTTAATAAGGGACAGTCAGCATGAATTTGTTAAAAGCAAATCGTGTCAAACTAACCTGATTTAGTTCTTTGAAGTAACAGAGAGGGTTGATGAAGGTAGTGCAAGTAGATGTGTGTGTATATAGACTTTCAAAAGGTATTTGATAAAGTACCACAATACAAACATACGGAAAATAAAATGGTATTAAAGGGACAGTGGTAACTTGGGTGAATTAAGGGATAGGAAACAGAGAGTTATGGTGAATTAAAGTTTTTCTGACTGGAGAGAAATTTGCAGTGGGGTCCACCAGGGGTCGGTATTAGGACCATTGCTTTTCTTGTCATATATATATATAAATAACCTGGACTTGGGGATAAGGAGCACATTTTAAAAATTTGCGGATGATACAAAACTTGGCAATGTAGTAAATAGTGAGCAGAATAGTAGCAGACTTCAGGAGAACAGAGACAGACTGGTGAAATGAGCAGGCACATGGCAGATGCAATTAAAAGCAGATAAGTATGAAGTTATACACTTTGGGAGGAAGAACGTGGCGAAATAATCTAATTTAAATGGTTCTATTTTGAGGGGGTGCAAGAGCAGCTGGGCCTGGGGGTGCATATTCACAAATCCTTGAAGGTGACAGGGTAAGTTGATAAGGCAGTTAAGATATCATGGGATACTTGGCTTTTTAAATCCGAGCATTGAATACAATAACAAGTAAGTCATGCTAAACCTTTATAGATCACTGGTTAGACCGCAGCTGGAGTATTGTGTACAATTCTGGGCACTGCACTTTAGGAAGGATGGCAAGGCCTTGGAGAGGATACAGAGGAGGTTTACCAGGAGGATACCAGGGATGAGGAACTTCAGTTGTGTGGAGAAATTGGAGACGCTGGGGTTGTTCTCCTTCGATCCGAGAAGGTTAAGGGGACATCTAATAGATATATTAAATTTGATTGTATTAATTTCTTGAACAAATGACTTGACTCTGAGTGATTCAAAAACTTCTATGAGAAACAGAAATAAAACAAAGATTTGACAACTTTGGATATATAAAGGAGTCATCAAATCTAAAGGGGTGCCACACAGGAGCAGGAAAATTTGATTGAATTAATACTTTTGAGATGGAATGCAGGAGATTTTAGCAAAGCAATTCAGATTATATGGTGATCCTAGATTGTCCTGTAGAATTGTTATAGTACTGGTTTGAGTCCTCTGCCTTCTGAGAGTGACTCAGCACTTGATGGAAATGAGTTGTACTATCAATTGCATCTTGCTCTCGGGAACATGGAGCATGCTGGCATCCAAAAGCCATTTATTTTAATGCTAACAAAGATTCAAAGTGACCATCTAAAGTGCCTTCAATCCACAAGTCACTATTTTGTTCCCATATTTTTGTAGCACTGATATGCATTACCTTACATTTATCTACTTCAGTGTCATTTGCTAATTTACACCTCTAATTTACAATGTTAAGACTACCTGAATCCCTCCAACTCACCAACCTAATTAGCCATCCCACACAATTTGGTATCTGCAAATGCCAAGATCCTGCTCAATATCCTTTCTTGCAGATCACTGGTAAAGCAAACCCCCAATGAGAAATTTATAATCACCTTGCTATTTCTTATCGAGATTTTTTTTTAAATTCAGTTTGCATTTTTTTCTTGAATTTGTTGGTCAGCCCTTTTTTTCAACATGGTATTTATGTGGAATTTTATCAAACATGTTTTGAAACTCTAATAGTGTCAGTTGCAACATTTTTCTCCATAATGCTAGCATATTCCTGTGAGAAGTCTAGTTGTAGGACATGATCTCCCTTCCGCAAAATGAATATTTATTAAATTCAAAGTAAAAAGATCCTATAAATGTATCCTTTGCTAACTTCGACATTATTTCCTGAACTAATTAGCTAACTCGTCAATAGTTCTCTGATTTAGTTTTTAGTCATATTTGAAAAATGGTGTAACATTTGTTGTTTTCCATTTCACTGGCTTTCCTTGTTTCCAATCAGCCATGTTGAGCTCCTCCTCCTCATTTGTTGTAAGATAGGTTTGTCATTTAAATGTTTGAGGGATCTGTTTTCTTACTATTTTCTCCACCCATTCTCCATATTTTTTGAAGTTTTCTGTTTTACTGTGATATTTCTATTTTTCCCATTCCCACCTCAGATCTGATTTACTCAAATGTTCAATAACAGCTACTCTGTACTATGTTCTAGGATCGTCTCATACTCTGATTCAGCTTGAATGCTCTATATCCCTTCTAAAATATACTTCTCCGCTGCCAATTCTTCTAATTATCAATTAAACCCAATCCCACTCCTGAAAGATCTGCTATCTCCACTCTATCCAAGCTGCGTACATTTAAAAGATGTTCCTTACCTCTATTCCATAAACCTCGGATTCCCATACAATCTAATCCTTTCTGCAACAGAAGGGAAAGTAATTTGAATGTGAAGTATTTGCGCTCGGGTTAGGTTTTGTACTTTAATACCTCATGAAGATCATGCACCTCTCAGTGAAAGTATACAAGACAAAATCATATTCTGCAGCAACAGATACACATAGCTGACATTCGCCATCCTCAGCTGTTGTGTACTCCGGATAGAAGGGAATTTGGTTCAATGGCTCCTCCTCTAAAGGAAACAAATTCCAATTTAGCTCCTGCAAAGCAGCATTAATTAGATTTACTTACCTCTGCAATTTAATAATTGTCCTTTTATCTACAAAGAAGGCATAAGTATAAACATAAACATAAAATCATGATTGGATAGTCAATCCTACTAACCCCCCCCCCACCCCCACCCCCTCTAATTTTCTCTCCTTCACCCCTGTGGGTGATGACTTGGGCATTATACGATTCCATTAGCACTGGCAGCTTCCTGGTACTCATCCAAGTAGGCATTCTTCAAATGTGAGTCTAGACAGTAAGTGCCAACAGGCTATTCCATAGGAAGCATCATAGCAGAGCCCAATTTTGTCCTTGTTCAACATCCACACACACACTATCCAGCAGGTGTCACAGGGTAGCAATCAGGAGCTAGAACACTGGCTGGTTTTCTCTGAAGCATGAGATACTGAAACCAATTATACCACCGCCACTACTGCTCTGATTGTATGAGATAATTTGAGACCATATCATTTAATGCAAGATGCATGAGTAGAACTGATGAATCAGTTGCTCACAAAGCTAGTTTGTACAGTGAATAAGAACTAGAACTTAGCTGGCTCTCACATTGTGATTTATAATACCTGTTGTGCCTTTATTAATTTTATATCATTGTATTTTGTTAGTAAGCAAAAAACAAAATTAGCCAAGTACATGATGCCAAACACAACCGTATGCAGTTTGTGCTACAATACTACGGATAAACATCTGGATTTTAATGAAAAAGTAGTTATTTAGCAGAAATCCCCTGCTAAGTATGCAGCTAACGGGAATTAATTCAGAATGTGTGTCCTGTCAGTATAATTTGTTTACTAATTTATATTCATTCAAATAGAAAGCACTTGAAATACCTGAGAGCCTACCTCTTTTGTTTCACTTGTCAAACTGTTGCTTGTATAGAATTGACTATTTTATTATAAAGTTGCAATGAATTGAGCTTAAAATACAAAAACAAAAACCTGAATAGCATTTTATATTCTGTCAAATATGCAAATGTGGTATTTTTCATCTGAGATGTTGTAATTGCTGTGCTCATGTCCAAAGCAAACAAAGATTATGACCTTGTATTTTTCTACTTGAGGCATTCCATTGTGCTGAAATACTGTCTAATCTCTTGAAAAGATGTACTGTATCTCAGAAATAAATTCACTCCAGAGAAAGAGTATGCTGAGCGAATTTCATTGTTTTTGTTTGAATGCATAACATTTGAATTAATCTATGTACAACAGTCACAAATTAAACTTTGATAGAACAGAAATTTTATTTTAATCTTTGGGAAAGCTGAAAGTAGCAAACTAATTAATAAAAAATAAGTAAGGCTGCCATTAACTATTTCTTTCTTAACTTTTCATTAAGGGTTATATTTTCCTCTGTGTGTGTAAAGCAGTTTTATAAACTGTCGTAAACCAGTGAGAATTTAGTAAAAGAATGTTTCTTTACCTTTACACACTGAATAAAATATACCCTTAAATACCCTGCAATCATGAACGTGTGTAATGTTTATCGCCTTAGTCCTATTTAAGGTGTTTAAGATGATTAAAGGAGTTTATAGGGTAGATAGAGAGAAACTATAATTCCTCTGGTAGAGGATTCCAAAACAAGGGGATAACCTTAAAATTAGAGATGGGCTGTTCAGGGGAGATTTCAGAAAGTACTTCTTCACATAAAGAGTAGCGGAAGTCTGGAACTCTTTCTTGGGGTTGGGGACATAATTTGAACATTTGCAGATGATACCAAGATCTGTGCAAGTGTTAGAACTATAGAAGATGCTCATCTGCTTCAGGCAGATCTTAATGTGTTGGGAGATTGGACTCAAGACCTAAAAATGATGTATAACTTAGATAAGTGCAGTGTTATGCATGTGGGCAGGGCAAATGCTCAACATTTGTACACCCTCCAGGTAAAGGCATTAAAGATGGTGGAGATAAAAAGCGATTTGGGCATTCTAGTGCATACATCTTTAAAGGTACATGAGCAATGTCGTGCTGCAATAGCTAGAGCAAATAGGGTGTTGGAGTGTATCCCCCATCATCATCATAGGCAGTCCCTCAGAATCGTGGAAGACTTGCTTCCACTCTTAACATGAGTTCTTAGGTGGCTGTATAGTCCAATACGAGAACCACAGTCTCTGTCACAGGTGGGGCAGATAGTCGTTGAGGGAAGGGGTGGGTGGGACTGGTTTGCCGCACGCTCTTTCCGCTGCCTGCGCTTGATTTCTGCATGCTCTCGGCGACGAGACTTGAGGTGCTCAGCGCCCTCCTGGATGCACTTCCTCCACTAGGGCGGTCTTTGGCCAGGGTCTCCCAGGTGTCAGTGGGGATGTTGCACTTTATCAAGGAGGCTTTGAGGGTGTCCTTGTAATGCTGCCCACTTTTGGCTTGTTTGCCATGAAGGAGTTCCGAGTAGAGCGCTTACTTTGGGAATCTCTTGTCTGGCATGTGGCCAGACCAGCGGAGCTGATCAAGTGTGGTCAGTGCTTCGATGTTGGGGATGTTGGCCTGGTCGAGGACGCTAATGTTGGTGTGTCTGTCCTCCCAGGGGATTTGTAGGATCTTGCGGAGTCATCGTTGGTGGTATTTCTCCAGTGACTTGAGGTGTCTCCTGTATATGGTCCATGTTTCTGAGCTATACAGGAGGGCGGTTATTACTACAGCCGTGTAGACCATGAGCTTAGTGGCAATTTTGAGGGCCTGGTCTTCAAACACTCTTTTCCTCAGGCGGCTGAAGGCTGCACTGGTACACTGGAGGCGGTGTTGGATCTCTTCGTCAATGCCTGCTCTTGTTGATAGTAGGCTCCGGAGATATGGGAAGTGGTCCACGTTGTCCAGGGCCGCGCCGTGGATCTTGATGACTGGGGGACAGTGCTGTGCGGCAAGGACAGGCTGGTGGAGGACCTTTGTCTTGCTGATGTTTAGCATAAGGCCCATGCTTTCATACACCTCAGTAAATACGTCGACTATGTCCTGGAGTTCACCCTCTGTATGTGCGCAGACGCAGGCGTCGTCCGCGTACTGTAGCTCGACAACAGAGGTTGGTGTGGTCTTGGACCTGGCCTGGAGACGGCGAAGGTTGAACAGCTTCCCATTGGTTCCGTAGTTTATGGGTCTGTAATGGATCCGTTAGTGAGGATCACGGCCTGCATGTCGTCATGGGGGCATCCAAAACGGAGGAGGACGTTCCATAGACCCTCGCGGTTGACGGTGTCAAAGGCCTTTGTAAGATCGAAGAAGGCCATGTATAAGGGCTGGTGTTGTTTTGTCACGCTGCAAAAATCGTGTCCGTTGTGCCCCATAGGGGATGAAATCTGCACTGTTTCTTAGGGAGGAGCTCCTTGGCCACAGGCAGAAGACGATTGGGTCTAGCGACGACTTTCCCAGTGGCTGATAACGGAGATTCCTCTATAGATGCCGCAGTCGGACTTGTCCCCTTTTTTAAAGAACGTCACGATCACTGCATCTCTGAGATCTCCCGGCACGCTCTTCTCCCTCCAGATGAGAGAGATGAGGTCATGTATTTGCACCAGTAGTGCCTCTCTGCCATACTTCAGTGTCTTGGCAGGGATTCCACCTGCTCCAGAAACTTTGTTGCTCTTAAGCTGTCTTATGGATTTTTCTACCTCATTCAGTGTTGGGGTTTGACTGAGGTGGTGGCGAGTAGCATGCTGCGGGATGGAGTCGAGAACACTCGAGTCAAAGGCAGAGTCTCAGTTGAGGAGATCTTCGCAGTGTTCCTTCCAGCAGGCTCTGACTGCCTCAGTGTCTTTGATGAGTGTTTCCCCATTCTTGGTCAGCAGTGGGGTGGGGGCTTTGGGTGTTTGGACTCTAGGTGGCCTTGACTGCAATGAAGAATCCTCGCATATCATGGCTGTCTGCCAGCTGCTGTATCCCCTGTGCTTTCTTCATCCACCACCTGTTCTTTAGGTCCTGGATCTTTTGTTGGACCTCAGCCTTGAGGCGTCTGTAATGCTGCTTTGCTGCTCCGGAGTTGGGTTGTTGTTTAAGGCTCAGAAATGCCCTACATTTGCGATCTATTAGTTCTTGGATCTCCTGATCATTCTCATCAAACTAATCCTGGTGTTTCCTGGTCAAGTAACAGAGTCTCTTTTTGCAGGTACTGGTTTTGGAGGCCTGGAGGGCAGACCAAGCGCTGTGAGCATTCTGCGTTTCGGGATCATCTAGGCACGCCAGGTTAGCTGTGAGGCGCTGTCTGTATAGAGCTCTCTTAGCTGGGTCTTTAAGTGCCTCAGCATTGACTTTTTTGCGGCACTGCTTCTGCTGCCCCCTCCGCTTTGGGGCTATGTTGATGTCAATGACGCATCGAATCTGTCCAGCAGTCGTCAACTCATGTCATGGCGCGGGTGATGCGCACATCCTTGCGGTCCCTGGCTCGGACGATGACATAGTCGAACAGATGCCAGTGTTTGGAGCGAGGGTGTTACCATGATGCCTTGTATTTGCCCCTCTGGCGGAACAAGGTGTTGGTGATGACAAGTTCATGTTCTAGACATTTTGTCAGGAATAGGGGACCGCTGGAGTTGGCTTTCCCTACCCCCGCTCTACCAATCACGCCTCCCCAGAGGGCTGTGTCCTTGCCGACCCTGGCGTTGACGTCATCGAGGAGGATCAGTTTGTCATCTGCGGGGACGCGGGACAGGGATTTTTCGAGGTTGGAATAGAAACCCTCTTTGATCTCATCTGTTGCATCGAGTGTTGGAACATACGCACTGACGACTGAGGCGCATTGATTCCAGGATAGGGTGAGTCGAAGAGTCATGAGGCGTTCATTAATCCCACAGGGGGAGTCTTTGAGGCGGTCGACCAGCTCGTTTTTGATGATGAAGCTGACTCCATGGAGGCGGCGTTCTTCCTCTGGTTTCCTTTTCCAGAAGAAGGTGTAACCTCCACCTTGTTCCTTGAGCTGGTCTTCCCCTGCCCGCCGGGTCTCGCTTAGGACGGCGATGTCGATATCAAAGCGTCGCCAAGTTCTTGGGTAACTACAGCGGTGCAGCGTTCTGGCCTGTCACTGTTGGGGTTGTCCATGAGGGTCCTGACATTCCAGGTCCCGAACTTCATGTTAGAGAAATGGAAGATGCCTGTGCGTGAGTTCTTCTAACGTGGGGTGGCCATTGCACACCAGCTACCACACGGGCTTAGCTGAGCAAATCTTGATCCAGTGGCAAGGGGTCCAAGATGACTGGAGACTAGGCACTGCTATATGGGCCTAATTGCCTACGGCGAGATGTTGGCCGCAGGCTTGGCGCTGAGTAGTGCCCTTGATGGTTGGTGGTCCGAGGCTTGGCAGACATTGCGAGGGTCTGAGTGGCCAATTATGAGTGTCCAAGACTGGGAATTAAACATACAGGGGTATCTGACAATTTGGAAAGATAGACAAGAAGGGAAAGGAGGTGGGGTAGCACTGTTAATAAAGGATGATATCAGGGCAGTTGTGAGAGATGATATTGGCTCTAATGAACAAAATGTTGAATCATTGTGGGTGGAGATTAGAGATAGTAAGGGGAAAAAGTCACTGGTGGGCGTAGTTTATAGGCCCCCAAATAATAAATTCACGGTGGGGCGGACAATAATCAAGGGAATAATGGAGGCATGTGAAAAAGGAACAGCAATAATCATGGGGGATTTTAATCTAAATATCGATTGGTCAAATCAAATTGCATGGAGTAGCCTTGAGGAGGAATTCATAGAATGCATACGGGATTGTTTCTTAGAACAGTATGTTACAGAACCTACAAGGGAGCAAGCTATCTTAGATCTAGTCCTGTGTAATGAGACAGGAATAATAAACGATCTCCTAGTAAAAGATCCTCTCGGAATGAGTGATCACAGTATGGTTGAATTTATAATACAGATTGAGGGTGAGGAAGTAGTGTCTCAAGTGAGCATACTATGCTTAAACAAAGGGGACTACTGTGGGATGAGGGCAGAGTTGGCTAAAGTAGACTGGGAACACAGACTAAACGGTGGCACAATTGAGGAACAGTGGAGGACTTTTAAGGAGCTCTTTCATAGTGCTCAACAAAAATATATTCCAGTGAAAAAGAAGGGTGGTAAGAGAAGGGATAACCAGCCATGGATAACCAAGGAAATAAAGGAGAGTATCAAATTAAAAACCAATGCGTATAAGGTGGCCAAGGTTAGTGGGAAACTAGAAGATTGGGAAAATTTTAAACGACAGCAAAGAATGACTAAGAAAGCAATAAAGAACGGAAAGATAGATTACGAATGTAAACTTGCGCAAAACATAAAAACAGATAGTAAAAGCTTTTACCGATATATAAAATGGAAAAGAGTGACTAAAGTAAATGTTGGTCCCTTAGAAGATGAGAAAGGGGAATTAATAATGGGAAATGTGGAAATGACTGAGACCTTAAACAATTATTTTGCTTCAGTCTTCACAGTGGAAGACACAAAAACCATGCCAAAAATTGCTGGTCACGGGAATGTGGGAAGGGAGGACCTTGAGATAATCACTATCACTAAGGGGGTAGTGCTGGACAGGCTAATGGGACTCAAGGTGGACAAGTCCCCTGGTCCTGATGAAATGCATCGCAGGGTATTAAAAGAGATGGCGGAAGTTATAGCAGATGCATTCATTATAATCTACCAAAATTCTCTGGACTCTGGGGAGGTGCCATCGGATTGGATAGCAGCTAATGTAACGCCTCTGTTTAAAAAAGGGGGCAGCTAAAAGGCAGGTAACGAAAGGCCGGTTAGTTTAACATCTGCAGTGGGGAAAATATTTGTAGCTATCATTAAGGAAGAAATAGCGGGACATCTAGATAGGAATAGTGCAATCAAGCAGACGCAACATGGATTCATGAAGGGGAAATCATGTTTAACTAATTTACTGGAATTCTTTGAGGATATAACGAGACTGGTGGATAGAGGTGTACCGATGGATGTGGTGTATTTAAATTTCCAAAAGGCATTCGATAAGGTGCCACACAAAAGGTTACTGCAGAAGAAAGAGGTACGCGGAGTCAGAGGAAATAGCATGGATCGAGAATTGGCTGGCTAACAGAAAGCAGAGAGTCGGAATAAATGGGTCCTTTCCGGGTTGGAAATCGGTGGTTAGTGGTGTGCCACAGGGATCGGTGCTGGAACCACAGCTGTTTACAATATACATAGATGACCTGGAAGAGGGGACAGAGTGTAGTGTAACAAAATTTGCAGATGACACAAAGATTAGTGGGAAAGCGGGTTGCGTAGAGGACACAGAGAGGCTGCAAAGAGATTTAGATAGGTTAAGCGAATAGGCTAAGGTTTGGCAGATGGAATACAATGTTGGAAAATGTGAGGTTATCCACCTTGGTAAAAAAAAACAGTAAAAGGGAATATTATTTGAATGGGGAGAAATTACAACATGCTGCAGTGCAGAGGGACCTGGGGATCCTTGTGCATGAAACTCTTTTGAGTTTATCTGCGAAAACATAAAACATTAAAGAGTGCCACCCGACCTGGGTGACACTCCAGACATTTACAAGGCCCTTTTTTTCCCCCCCTTTTTTTTGTTTTTTTTTTGTGTTTTTCTTTTTTTGGTTTTTTTTTTGGGCACTAAAATCACAATTTTTCCCCAGTGCCCCCTATAAAAGGGAAGGGGACACTAAAAGCACCGGCAATTAAAACAAATTAAACTTTAAAACGTAAAATCAAATTAAAATTTGGTTGCCGGGCGTGATGATGCACTCCAGTCCCTCCGGTGCCCACCTCTCGCGGAAGGCCGCGAGCGTACCGGTGGACACCGCGTGCTCCATCTCCAAGGACACCCTGGACCGGATGTAAGAGCGGAAGAGAGGCAGGCAGTCAGGTTGAACGACCCCCTCGACCGCCCGCTGCCTGGACCGGCTGATGGCACCCTTGGCCGTGCCCAGGAGCAGTCCTACGAGGAGGCCCTCGGACCTACCCGCTCCCCTCCGCTCAGGGTGCCCAAAGATCAGGAGTGTGGGACTGAAGTGCAGCCAGAATTTCAGGAGCAGCCCCTTCAAATAATGGAACAGGGGCTGCAACCTCGTACACTCAATAAAAAACATGGAACACGGACTCCTCCAGACCGCAGAAATTGCAGGCGGCCTGGGAGTCCGTGAACCGGCTTAAAAATTTATTGCACGGCACTGCTCCGTGCACCACCCTCCAGGCCAAGTCCCCGATGAATAGTGGGAGGACCCCTGCGTAGAGTGCCCTCCATCGGGGACCCCCGCCTCCTCCGGACGGCAAGATGGTGCGCCATGGCGTGTCCGGACGGCCGGCGAGGATGGCAAAGTTGAGGGTGTGCAGGAGCAGCCCGTACAGGAAACCCCTCCGCGCGGAACTGAAAGGCACGGAGGGGATTTCCCCGAGGCGGCTCAAGTTGTGAGGCGCCGGCCCCCGAGGGAGGTTCCGGGATTTGGCGCCGATGAGGAATTCCGTCCGGACGGGGGTCAGTTCGGACGGGATCTCCCCACGTGCTTGAGCCTCCTCGATACACCTAACGGAGTCAGGGCCCAGAGCTGTTTTTAGCGACTCGATGGCATCGGCCGCGCGGCGGACGTTGGCAGAATTTAGGCGCCGCGCCAGCGTGACTGGCGCCATCCAGCCCGCTCCTCCGCCATCGAGCAGGTCCCTGACCCTGGTCACCTCACCAGCCACAGCCCTCTCTTCCGACCGCCACATGAAGCCTCGGCCGTGGAGGTACGGATTCCCGAGCAGCGGCTCCTGCAGGACGGCCGCCACTCCAGCCGGCGGAGAGCTGCGCTTGGTGGAGACTTTGTTCCAGACCCTGATGAGTTCCCTGTAAAAGACAGGCAGCTCCCGGAGGGCGGTCCTGGCACCCCCCAAGTTCACAAACAGGAGCTGCGTGTCATAATTGAGGTCGAGCTGCTGGCGGAAGAAATACCTCGCCAGAGCACACCACCTAGGAGGGGGCTCGACGTAAAGGTATCTCTGCAGGGTCTGAAGACGGAAAGTCGCGAGCTGGGCGCTGACGCACACCAACGACTGACCGCCCTCCTCAAGCGGGAGACTCAAGACCGCGACAGAGACCCAGTGCTTCCTGTTGTTCCAGAAGAAGTCCACCAGCTTCTTCTGTATCTTGGCGACAAACGCAGGGGGAGGGGTCAAAGTGACCAGCCGGTACCACAGCATTGCGGCCACCAGCTGGTTTATGACTAGCGCTCGACCCCTGTAGGACAGCACTCGGAGCAGTCCTGTCCAGCGCCCTAGGCGAGCGGCGACCTTGGCCTCCAGCTCCTGCCAGTTCGCCGGCCAGGCTTCCTCGTCGGGGCTAAGGTAGACTCCCAGATAGAGGAGATGGGTCGTGCTCCAGGCAAAAGGCCTGAGCTCCTCCGGCAGGGAGTCCACCCGCCACTGACCCACCAGGAGTCCGGAACATTTCTCCCAGTTGATCCTGGCGGAGGACGCGGCCGAGTAAATCTCCTGGCACTCACGCATCCTCCGCAGGTCAGCGGGATCCTCTACCGCGAGGAGCACGTCATCGGCGTAAGCCGAGAGGACGACCTCCACGCCCGGCCCTTGCAGAGCCAGTCCCGTCAACCTCGTCCGCAAGAGGCGCAGGAAAGGCTCCACGCAAACGGCGTATAACTGGCCGGACATGGGGCATCCCTGGCGCACCCCTCTCCTAAAGCGAAGGGGCGCCGTCAAGGACCCGTTAACCTTAATCAGACACTCCGCGGCGGCGTACAAAAGTCGGATCCGGGCGACGAAATGCGTCCCGAACCCGAAAGCGCGCAGAGTTCCGAGCAGATAGTCGTGATCCACCCTGTCGAACGCCTTCTCTTGGTCGAGGGATAGGAAGGCGACCGACAGACCAGCCTCCTGGGAGCAATGGATGAGGTCCCGGACCAGATGGATGTTGTCGTGGATCGTCCGGCCCGGGACCGTGTATGACTGGTCGGGGTGAATCATGTGGTCCAGCACGGCACCAAGGCGAGCAGACATCGCCCTGGCGAAGATTTTGTAGTCCGTGCTGAGGAGGGAGACCGGGCGCCAGTTCTTAAGGAGGCGGAGATCGCCCTTCTTAGGCAGCAGGACGATGACTGCCCTGCGCCAAGAGAGGGGCATCTCCCCGGTCGCCAGACTTTCCCCCAGGACCCGCGCGTAGTCGCTCCCCAGGACGTCCCAGAACGCCCTGTGGAACTCCACGGTCAGCCCGTCCAGCCCCGGGGATTTTCCCCTCGAGAGCCGGGCGAGGGCACCGGTCAGCTCCGCCAGGCTTAGCGGAGCTTCCAGATTTTCGGCGCCCTCCGGGCTGACCTTCGGCAGGTCCTCCCACAAAACTCTACGCGCTTCCTCGCTGGACGGATCCGGAGAGAACAGAGCCCCGTAATATTCACGGACCCTGTTGTTGACGCCCTCCGGATCCGAGACGAGAGAGCCGTCGTCGGCCAGCAGCGTCAAGAGCTGCTTACGGACACTCTGCCTTTTTTCCAGCGAGTAGAAGAAGGGGGAGCCGCGGTCCAGATCCCGCAGGAACCGGATCCGCGACCTCACGAACGCGCCTCGGGACCCGACGAGCTGCAGGTCCTTCAGCGCGGCCTTCTTCGCTTCGTACACCGTCCGCAGGGCCGGGTCCTGGACGACTTGACCGAGACGGGCTTCCAGGTCGAGCACCTCTTTTTCTAGGCGCCCGACTCTGGCCGCCCGCCTCTTGGTCGACCCCCTCGCGTACTCTTGACAGAAGACGCGGACGTGAGCCTTGCCCACGTCCCACCATAGCCTCAAGGAGGGGAAGCCCCCCTGCTTCCTTCTCCAGTCGGACCAGAATCGACGGAACGAGTCCTGGAACCGCACGTCCTCCAGCAGCCGGTTGTTAAAGTGCCAGTACGCGGACCCCGTCCTCGCGCGGAGCGAAGCGAGCTCCGCCCACACCAGGTGGTGGTCCGAACACGGCACCGGCCGCATGGAGGCCGCCGGGACGCAGGAAACGTACGCCCGAGACACGTAAAGGCGGTCGACCCTAGACCATCCAACTCCAGGCCTCACCCAAGTAAAGGCGCTGGAGTCGGGGTGGAGATTTCGCCAGACGTCCACCAAGTCGAAGGACCCGACCAGGTCCCTCAACTTCTCCATCGCCGTCATGCACTGCGGGGCACCGGAGCGGTCCCTCGCCTCGAGGGTGCAGTTAAAATCCCCCCCGAGGACAATGCAGTCGCCGACGTCGACGGAGCCAAGAAGAGCGGACACCTCTTCAAAGAAGCGCGTTTGCTGCGGGCCGGGATGAGGGGCGTACACGTTCACGAGATGGAGCGGCACGTCCCCCAGGCGAACCGTTACGTGCAGCAAGCGGCCTGGCACGGGCTCCTCGACCCCCAAGATCTCCGGCTGAAAATGCGGGCCCAGCAAGATGGCCACCCCACTAGAAATGGCGGTGAGGTGGCTCATGCGGACCTCTCCTTGCCATTCCAGGAGCCACGTGGCTTCGTCTCCCGGAACGGTGTGGGTTTCTTGCAGGAAGCACACCGCATATTTCCCCTCCCGCAGGAGCGAAAAATTGTCAAATCTACGGCGTGCCCCTCTGCCGCCGTTGATGTTGAGGCTGGCTATGGTTATCTTCATGACAAAAGCATAGTGCAACCTCTACCTTAACCTATTGTGGGGGAGGGAGCGGAGTCTTTTGTTGAACTCCGCTCCCTCCGCAGCCCAGCGAGGAGTCCCTCGAGCTCGCGCAGCTCAAGGTGCTGCTCCTTTGTCAAGGGCCCGCCCGCGGCCAAGGTTTTAACGGCGGCGCGGACGGACCCCTTGATCAGCTCCGGCTCGGACCATTTTTCCAGGGCCAGTCGGGCTTGGTCGCGGCGACCCCGGCTCTGGGCCAAAAAGTCCCGGAGTTCCTTTGCAGGAACGAGGAGGGCCTCAGCGGCGGCCGCGAGCAGATCCACCGCCTCCCTGGCGGTGGTCTCTAGGTCTTCACCCGCGTCCCCCACCGAGTCCCCGTCCTCCTCCGGGAGGTGGCCGCCAGCAGCCGGCCCATCGACCGCACAAGGTACGGCAAATGAACCGGCCGCTCCAACCGGCCCTGGCACTGCCCCGATCCCACCCCCAGGATCGTCGGCAGAGGAGTCCCCACTGGGCTCTTTTAAAAATGGTGCTGGGTCGGGAAATGACAGCGGAAGGGGTTCCCCCTCCGCCCCAGGAACCGGAGAACAAGGAGAGACCCGGCCATAGGAAATCCCCAGGCCCTCCAAGTGCTCCAGCTCCAAAGTAAGGGGCGAGGGTGGGTGTTCCTCCCCCTCCCCGCTGCCACCCCCCGGCCCAGCATCTACAGTGTCATAATTATTTAATTGTTTTTCTGCCGGGTCGAGCGACTCCCGGGGGAAGTTGGATAATAGCTGGGCGGGCTCAGGTTCGGCCTTTTCGGCCTCGCCCGCCTCTGTCCCCGGGACGCCCGGCCCGGCGGCTACGTATTCCTCCGCGGTCCCCACGCCCCCCACGACAGGCAGATCTTCCACTCCATCCCCGGGAGGCAGAGGCTGGGCAGCCTCAACTGTCTCACCCTCCCCGGGGAAAGACTCCTCGCGCCTGCAGCGCAATTTGGGGGCGCTGGTGGGGGACGCGGGACACGCGGCGGGCACCGACTCCTCCACGGAGGGATGTTGTTCCCCCTCCGCCTCATTGGGGCGGTGCCTCTTTTTGTTCCTGGGGGCGCGCGGAGTCAGGGAGACCTCCATGTCTGCCGAGGCCTCCCGCTCCGCCCCCCCCTTTTCCTTTTCTTGCCCGCGCCTGGGCCCCTCTGTGGTGGTATTCAAGGGCCCGGGCACGGGCTCGGGGCACCCCGCGCTCGCCGGTGACTGGGTTGGGCTGAGCGCGGTGGTCAGACTTTCCGGCGCACCGAGGGGACCCGCCTCTAGATGTTTCTCCTTCTTCCGCGCCTTCTTTCCGCTCGGACGCTCTCCCTCCCCCCCGCCGGAGGCCCTGAAAACAAAGGCCTCCGACGATGCCCGCGCACCCATGGCTCCCGGCACGCGGACGCAACTAGGGGGAGGGGTGGCGGCAGCGCCAGCCTTGGCCGCCTTCGGTGGTTTGGCGGCCTTGGAGGCGGGGCAGTTCTTGCGAACATGCCCCACCTCCCTGCAGGCATGGCACCGCACGCCGTCCGACGTCCAGAAGACGCGGTAGGCAGTCCCCTCGTGCACCACATTAAAATCTCCCTCCGTCGTGTCCTCCCGCGCCAGCCGGACAAAGAGCTGGCGGCGGAAGGAGAACACGTGGCGCAGGCTGCTCTCCCTGAGGCCGAGCGGTATGGGGTTGATCCCTGACCTTACCTCCCCCAGTTGTTGTAGGTGAGGGAGGAGGAGCTCAGCGGAAACAAAGGGCGGGACGTTTGAAATGATGACCCTCTGCGCGGTGGCCTCGAGAGGGTCCACCGGCAGGAACGTCCCGCCCACCGTGAGCCCCTTTTCAAGGGCCAGGGACACCGCCCGCTCCGACCCCAGGAAGAACACGGCCTTCCCAGACATCTTGGAGGCTGCGACAATGGCCGAGGGGCCGACTACCCCAGCCATCGCCCGCACGCACTCCTCAATGCTCATTGTGGGGTGAGTGTAGCTCTTGACCCCGTGTTTCCTGGTTATAAGTCTGAACGGTGGCAGGGCAGCGGGTGGCGCAGGAGGTGCCGTGGATGTGGACACCGCCTGCGCATACGTCCTTGCTGGCCCTGCCACCGGCGTGGATGGGGTCGCCATCACGGGGTCCCTTTAAGGGCTACACCCACCCCAAAGTCACAGGCCTTAATGGTCTTTAATGGCCTCTTATGTTAACTGAGCAGAGGAGCCCTTAACGAGGCACCTCTCCCCTCGTTGACAATTGGGGAGAGGCCTTGCTCCCTCTGCTCAGTTGTCTTAATTGTTTTTTTTTTTAAAATTTGGAAGGAAAGGGTTCTCAGAGAGAGAGGGGAGAAACAGAGTAGCAGAGAAAAGAGAGAGGGGGGTGGGAAGGGGGGGGGGGACTGCGAGGGCAGGTCTCCCCTCGCAGCTGTGGGTGGGTGCACTCCCCAGATGGCAAAAACACAAAAGTCCTTGGGGTGGTCTTCAGGTGGGGGGAGAAGATGTCTTCACCTGGGGTAGCTGGAGCCACCAGGCACTCCTAACGATCTTTAATTGGGTAATTAATAACAATCTTCAGCCTGGTAGCTCCAGCTATCCCAGGCTAGGCAAATGTGGGGGGTGGGGGGGGTTCCAATTGTGGGGGGGGGCCTAGTTGTAAGCACGGCCCCCACGCACACTACCACACACACACACACCCCCCGCGATGTTCCGGCCCTCAGTGGTCTTCTTTCCTCCCCCCACCGATACAACAAAGTCTTTTGGGAAATGCACCCACACCCACCTGTAGAGTGTTGGGTCTCCCTCCTTCCACACTGGATGGTTGTTGTGGTCTTTTCCCCCTCTCTCCAACTCCTTGCAGGATGGTAAAGATGTAAAAAGTTTTCTTTTCTCCTCCTCTCCCTCTGGATAAAAGTTGAAGGTGAAGCCCCTTCCTTCCTTCTGTTCCTGGGCTGGTCTCAGGGCTCCCCAGGCAGGAGCTCAAGTTGCTAGCTGCTTCCCTCACTGCTCACAGCTCCAACTGTGCAGGACACGCCTCTACTGCTCCACGATTGGTCCTTGTGCATGAAACTCTTTTAGAGTCTACCTGTGAAAACATAAAACAATAACGGTGCCACCCAACCTGGGTGACACTCCAGACATTTACAAGGCCCTTTTTTTCCCCCCCTTTTTTTGTTTTTTTTTGTGTTTTTCTTTTTTTTGGTTTTTTTTTTTGGGCACTAAAATCACAATTTTTCCCCAGTGCCCCCTATAAAAGGGAAGGGGACACTAAAAGCACCGGCAATTAAAACAAATTAACTTTAAAACGTAAAATCAAATTAAAATTTGGTTGCCGGGCGTGATGATGCACTCCAGTCCCTCCGGTGCCCACCTCTCGCGGAAGGCCGCGAGCGTACCGGTGGACACCGCGTGCTCCATCTCCAAGGACACCCTGGACCGGATGTAAGAGCGGAAGAGAGGCAGGCAGTCAGGTTGAACGACCCCCTCGACCGCCCGCTGCCTGGACCGGCTGATGGCACCCTTGGCCGTGCCCAGGAGCAGTCCTACGAGGAGGCCTTCGGACCTACCCGCTCCCCTCCGCACAGGGTGCCCAAAGATCAGGAGAGTGGGACTGAAGTGCAGCCAGAATTTCAGGAGCAGCCCCTTCAAATAATAAAACAGGGGCTGCAACCTCGTGCATTCCATAAAAACATGGAACACGGACTCCTCCAGACCGCAGAAATTGCAGGCGGCCTGGGAGTCCGTGAACCGGCTTAAAAATTTGTTGCACGGCACTGCTCCGTGCACCACCCTCCAGGCCAAGTCCCCGATGAATAGTGGGAGGACCCCTGCGTAGAGTGCCCTCCATCGGGGACCCCCGCCTCCTCCGGACGGCAAGATGGTACGCCATGGCGTGTCCGGACGGCTGGCGAGGATGGCAAAGTTGAGGGTGTGCAGGAGCAGCCCGTACAGGAAACCCCTCCGCGCGGAACTGAAAGGCACGGAGGGGATTTCCCCGAGGCGGCTCAAGTTGTGAGGCGCCGGCCCCCGAGGGAGGTTCCGGGGTTTGGCGCCGATGAGGAATTCCGTCCGGACGGGGGTCAGTTCGGACGGGATCTCCCCACGTGCTTGAGCCTCCTCGATACACCTAACGGAGTCAGGGCCCAGAGCTGTTTTTAGCGACTCGATGGCATCGGCCGCGCGGCGGACGTTGGCAGAATTTAGGCGCCGCGCCAGCGTGACTGGCGCCATCCAGCCCGCTCCTCCGCCATCGAGCAGGTCCCTGACCCTGGTCACCTCACCAGCCACAGCCCTCTCTTCCGACCGCCACATGAAGCCTCGGCCGTGGAGGTACGGATTCCCGAGCAGCGGTTCCTGCAGGACGGCCGCCACTCCAGCCGGCGGAGAGCTGCGCTTGGTGGAGACTTTGTTCCAGACCCTGATGAGTTCCCTGTAAAAGACAGGCAGCTCCCGGAGGGCGGTCCTGGCACCCCCTCCTTGTGCATGAATCCCAAAAAGTTAGTTTGCAGGTGCAGCAGGTAATCAGGAAGGCGAATGGAATGTTGGCCTTCATTGCGAGAGGGATGGAGTACAAAAGCAGGGAGGTCCTGCTGCAACTGTACAGGGTATTAGTGAGGCTGCACCTGGAGTACTGCATGCAGTTTTGGTCACCTTACTTCAGGAAGGATATACTAGCTTTGGAAGGGGTACAGAGACGATTCACTAGGCTGATTCCAGAGATGAGGGGGTTACCTTATGATGATAGATTGAGTAGACTGGGTCTTTACTCGTTGGACTTCAGAAGGATGAAGGGTGATCTTATAGAAACATTTAAAATAATGAAGGGGATAGACAGGATAGAGGCAGAGAGGTTGTTTCCACTGGTCGGGGAGACTAGAACTAGGGGGCACAGCCTCAAAATACGGGGGAGCCAATTTAAAACTGAGTTGAGAAGGAATTTCTTCTCCCAGAGGGTTGTGAATCTGTGGAATTCTCTGCCTAAGGAAGCAGTTGAGGTTAGCTCATTGAATATATTCAAATCACAGATAGATAGATTTTTAACCAATAAGGGAATTAAGTGTTACGGGGAGCGGGCGGGTAAGTGGAGCTGAGTCCACGGCCAGATCAGCCGTGAACTTGTTGGGTGGCGGAGCAGGTTCGAGGTTCTTGATGGTCTCCTCCTGTTCCTAATTCTTATGTTCTTCTGTTCTTATGTTCTTATTAATGTTGGGGAAGTCCAGAAACAGGTGTCACAGTCTAAGGATAAGGGGTAAGCCATTTAGGAAATTGAGATTGATAAATTTTTGTTAAGCAAGGGTATTAAGGCATATGGAACCAAGGTGGTTAGATGGAGTTAAGATACAGATCTGCCATGATCTAATTGAATGGCGGAACAGTCTTGAGGGACTGAATGGCCTACGTTCCTATGTTCCTAATGTCTTGAAATATCCGTCTCTTGTTCGAAGTATGTTATTGTCTATGATGAGGTGAATCGAGCATAGACCAATAAAAGGTAGATTAGTCTAAACTTGAAAGAAAAGAAAGAAAGACTTCGATATATATAGCGCCTTTCACGACCACCGGACATCTCAAAGCGCTTTACGGCCAATGAAGTACTTTTTGAAGTGTAGCCACTTCACGCAGCAGCCAATTTGCACACAAGCAAGATCCCACAAACACCAATGTGGTAATCACCAGAAAACTGTTTTTGTTTAGTTGATTGAGGGATAAATATTGGCCAGGACACTGGGGATAACTCGCCTGCTCTTCTCAAAATAGAGCCCGGGGATCTTGCTTGCAACTCATGCTTTGCTTTTATATAAAAATGGAAAATATTGAGCCATATCCAAAATGTTAATCAATCTGTTTGTCTCTTCTTGACATGCTGGGCCTTAACAAAACGAAAGAAAGCAAAACTTGGATTTATATAATGCCTTTCATGATCACCAGATGTCTCAAAGCGCTTTATAGCCAATGAAGTACTTTTGGAGTGTAGTCACTGTTGTAAGCTTAAATAAAGGAGACTATAAAGGTATGAGGGGAGAGTTGGGTAAAGTGGACTTGGAAAATAGATTAAAGTGTAGGATGGTTGATGAACAGTCGTGTATATTTAAGAAGATATTTCACAACTCTCTCAAAATATTCCAGTGAGGAGGAAAGGGTGTAAGAGAAAAGATAGCCATCCGTGGCTAACTAAAGAAATAAATGACGGTATCCAATTAAAAACAAGGGCATACAATGTGGCCAAAACTAGTGGGAGGACAGAACACTGGGAAGCTTTTAAAAGCCAGCAAAGAATGACTAAAAAAAAATGATTAAGAAAGGGAAGATAGACTATGAAAGTAAACTAGCACAAAATATAAAAACAGATAGCAAGAGTTTCTATCGGTATATAAAAAGGAAAAGGGTGGCTAAAGTAAATGTTGGTCCCTTAGAGGACGAGACCAGGGAATTAGTAATGGGGAACATGGAGATGGCATAAAATCTGAACAAATATTTTGTATCAGTCTTTACGGTAGAGGACACTGACAATAACAATAGTCTAGGGGCGAGAGGGGGGAATTTAACACAATCACAATCATTAATGAGGTGGTACTCATTAAGATAATGGGACTAAAGGCAGATATATCCCCTGCACCTGATGGCTTGCATCCTAGGGTCTTGCGAGAAGTAGCGGCAGGGATTGTGGATGCATTGGTTGTAATTTGCCAAAATTCTGTGGAATCTGGGGAGGTCCCAGCAGATTGGAAAACTGCAAATGTAACGCCCCTATTTAAGAAAGGAGGCAGACAAAAAGCAAGATACTATCGACCAATTAGCCTAACATCTGTGCTTGGGAAAATGTTGGAGTCCATTATTAAAGAAGCAGTAGCAGGACATTTGGAAAAGCAAAATTCGGTCAAGCAGAGTCAGCATGGATTTATGAAGGGGTAAAAGTCATGTTTGACAAATTTGCTGGAGTTCTTTGAGGATGTAACTAACGGGGTGGATAAAGGGGAACCAGTGGATGTGGTGTATTTGAACTTCCAGAAGGCATTTGACAAGGTGCCACATAAAAGGTTACTGCACAAGATAAAAGTTCACAGGGTTGAGGGTAATATATTAGCATGGATAGAGGATTGGCTAACTAATAGAGAACAGAGAGTCGGGATAAATGGTTCCTTCTCTGGTTGGCAACCAGTAAATAGTGAGGTGCCGCAGGGATCAGTGCTGGGACCTCAACTATTTACAATCTATATTAACGACTTGGAAGAAGGGACCTAGTGTAACATAGCCAAGTTTTCTGACGATACAAAAATGGGAGGAAAAGCAATGTGTAAGGAGGACACAAAAAATCTGCAAAAGGACATAGACAGGCTAAGTGAATGGGCAAAAATTTGGCAGATGGAGTACAATGTTTTAAAGTGTGAGGTCATGCACTTTGGCAGAAAAAAATCAAAGAGCAAATTATTATTTAAATGGAGAAAGATTGCAAAGTGCCGCAGTACAGTGGGACCTGGGGGTACTTGTGCATGAAACACAAAAGGATAGTATGCAGATACAGCAAGTGATCAGGAAGGCCAATGGTATCTTGGCCTTTATTGCAAAGGGGATGGAGTATAAAAGCAGGGAAGTCTTACTACAGCTATATGAGGTATTGGTGAGGCCACACTGGAATAATGCATGCAGTTTTGGTTTCCAGATTTACGAAAGGATATACTTGTATTGGAGGCAGTTCAGAGAAGGTTCACTAGGTTGATTCCGGGGATGAGGGGGTTGACGTATGAGGAAAGTTTGAGTAGGTTGGGCCTCTACTCATTGGAATTCAGAAGAATGAGAGGTGATCTTATTGAAACGTATAAGATTATGAGGGGGCTTGACATGGTCGATGCAGAGAGGATGTTTCCACTGATGGGGGAGACTAGAACTAGAGAGCATGATCTTAGAATAAGGGACCGCCCATTTAAAACAGGGATGAGGTGAAATTTCTTCTCTCAGAGGATTGTAAATCTGTGGAATTCGCTGCCTCAGAGAACTGTGGAAAGTGGGACATTGAATAAATTTAAGACAGAAATAGACAGTTTCTTAAACGATAAGAGGTTATGGGGAGCGGGCGGGGAAGTGGAGCTGAGTCCATGATCAGATCAGCCATGATCTTATTGAATGGCGGAGCAGGCTCGAGGGGCCGTATGGCCTACTCCTGTTCCTATTTCTTATGTTCTTATGTAATGTAGGAAAGGTGGAAACCAATTTGCGCATAAGCTAGCTCCCACAAACAGCAATGTGATAATGATCAGATAATCTGTTGTTTTTTGTTATGTTGATTGAGGTATAAATATTATTAGGACACTGGGGATAACTCCCCAGCTCTTCTTCAAAATAGTGTCATGGGATCTTTTACGTCCACGGCACCTCCTGCAGCATTGCACTGGAGTGTCAGCCTAGATTTTTTGTGCTCAAGTCCCTGGACTTGACTGCACAACCTTCTGACTTAAAGGCGAGAGTGCTACCCACTGAGCCATAGCTGACTCTCAGATTGTGAATTCTTCCCCCTTACTGTTACATATCTTTTGCCCTCACTGTTGTAATGGTTTGATGGCTCTCATTGCCAGTTGCTGTCGCAGTCTTTAAAACCCGAAGTATCACCTAGTTACTACATCTTTACCCTATCTTTTTTTTTAACTCCTTTCAATCTTGGTGGTGTTCTGCACTGCAAACCTGGTGTTTCACCTTGGTTTTTCAGTTTAAAAGATACCATTATTATTTTAGATTTTCTGGATTTGTGGGTTTTCTTTTTTACTTTTGCTTTGATTTGATATTTATTTTACTGTTTTTTATGTACGAGCCATTGTCTTTTTTTAGTTAAATTTCTTCCTTAATTCTCCAGATCCGACTTGCCTAATATATCACAGACATATTTGGTAAACATTTCGGGCCATCAGATGATTATGATAAATCACATATTTTTCTTTATTTCAGACTGTTCTCCAGACCCCTCTTGTTTTGGGGGTTCTGTTGGTTAAATGGTTTGCGCTCTGTTTCTAGCAGCAAACTATTAAAAATAAGTTTCACCATTTTTATCATGGCATTAGTTTCAGAAAGGGTAAGTAAAGCTATTCAAGATGCAATACTGAAAATAAGCTGTCTAATCAGCAACACTATTGCTATTCTCTACTTCTCTCCCATATGCAATTTCTTTGAAAATTATTAAAAATAATAGCATGTGCAATTAATAGATTTATTTTGTTTTTTTTGAAAATTAAAAGCGAAATAAGAGAGAGAATTAAAAGCACCCATTAGGAAAATATTCATATGATTGTTCATAGATGCATATAAAGTTTAATTCATATTCTATATGAAAATGTTTTTAAATTAATTTGATAACCATTGTTGTATTATATCAATATTCAGTTATCATGTGCATAGAACTTATAGCTGAATGGTTGCATATTATTTCTTGATAAACCTGAAGTAATGATGCGACAAGAGTTAATCTGTCCTGATGCTGAATGTTGAGCCGCGATTTTGTCTACCGAGGTGGCGGGTTGCAACCCCGCTCCCGGCACCATCCCACTCTCGGAGAAGAATTTTACATTGTTGGGGCTTGTTAAGCTCGCCCTGCGAGGTTCCCGGCCAATGAAAAGGAAGCGGATCTGAAGATGTCATTTGATGACGTGTCATCAGCCGGTTTGCTTAAAGGGACCATGTCTACATGCATTTTGACAGTCATGCTGTCAGTGTTCTATAGCATTGAGGTGCTGCAAACACTGTCAAGCAGTGCACGCTTTATAATGGGGAACAAAGAAATGGCAGACCAATTGAACAAATACTTCGATTCTGTCTTCACGAAGGAAGACACAAATAACTTTCCGAATGTACTAGGGGACAGTGGGTCTAGTAAGAAGGAGGAACTGAAGGATATCCTTATAAAGCGGGAAATTGTGTTAGGGAAATTGATGGGATTGAAGGCCGATAAATCTCCGGGGCCGGAAGCAGAGAGTCGGGATAAACGGGTCCTTTTCAGAATGGCAGGCAGTGACTAGTGGAGTGCCGCAGGGCTCAGTGCTGGGACCCCAGCTCTTTACAATATATATTAACGATTTAGATGAAGGAATTGAGTGTAATATCTCCAAGTTTGCAGATGACACTAAACTGGGTGGCGGTGTGAGCTGTGAGGAGGACGCTAAGAGGCTGCAGGGTGACTTGGACAGGTTAGGTAAGTGGAATGCATGGCAGATGCAATATAATGTGGATAAATGTGAGGTTATCCATTTTGGGGCAAAAACACGAAGGCAGAATATTATCTGAATGGCAGCAGATTAGGAAAAGGTGCAACGAGACCTGGGTGCCATGATTCATCAGTCATTGAAAGTTGGCATGCAGGTACAGCAGGCGGTGAAGAAGGCAAATGGTATGTTGGCCTTCATAGCTAGGGGATTTGAGTATAGGAGCAGAGAGGTCTTACTGCAGTTGTACAGGGTTTGGTGAGACCTCACCTGGAATATTGTGTTCAGTTTTGGTCTCCTAATCTGAGGAAGGACGTTCTTGCTATTGAGAGAGTTCAGCGAAGGTTCACCAGACTGATTCCAGGGATGGCTGGACTGACATATGAGGAGAGACTGGATTAACTGGGCCTTTATTCACTAGAGTTTAGAAGGATGAGAGGGGATCTTATAGAAACGTATACGATTCTGACGGGACTGGACAGGTTAGATGCGGGAAGAATATTCCCGATGTTGGGGAGGTCCAGAACCAGGGGACATAGTCTTAGGACAAGGAGTAGGCCATTTAGGACTGAGATGAGGAGAAACTTCTTCACTCAGAGAGTTGTTAACCTGTGGAATTCCCTGCCGCAGAGAGTTGTTGATGCCAGTTCATTGGATATATTCAAGAGGGAGTTAGATATGGCCCTTGCGGCTAAAGAGATCAAGGGGTATGGAGAGAAAGCAGGAAAGGGACACTGAGGGAATGATCAGCCATGATCTTATTGAATGGCGGTGCAGGCTCGAAGTGCCGAATGGCCTACTCTTGCACCTATTTTTCTAAGTTTCTATGTTTCTACCCAGGCTGTCCCATGATTCCCTCCATACGGAGGTTCTTTTCCTTTCCAATGGGCGGAAGGGACCTTCCCAGGACACCCACGCAGTCTGGTTGCACATTGCACAGGAGGTCACAAGCAGGGACATTTTCAGGAGGACCAGTCTGCAGTGGCGCAAACTTTTCAATGATCTCAGTGGATCACAAAATGTTACTGCAAAGCCACACTCAACCTCATCCTGCTGTACCAATCATCACATCCCCATCACTTTGCCTTTCCTACCCTACTCCTGCACATTCTTACTCACAGCAACTTACCTTGCACTCCATCCATCCCTCTCTATCTACATTATCACATCCCCATCTCACTATCCACCCCTCACACTTGCTCTCATCCTTGTCAAAATAATACCAAGTAACAACACACAAGGTTAGGCACTTGGGTGTTTTCGCCAATGTTCATGTAAAGTTTCTGTTGAAGTGTTGCCAAACATTGAAATCTTTATTTTTAATACTTTGCCTTCTTGGACAGATTTGTGTGCACCTTTGAAAGTAGCTGAGTGAGTTGCAGTGACTGGTGAGACATAATGGTAACCCCGCAATGGTGATGAGTGGGAAAGGAACGGCTTGGGCATTGCAGGGATGCTTTATGTTGCTGGTGTGGGGTGGTGCTAATCTGATGCATCATGCGGCAGCCAGGGTGTACAACGTCAAGTGAAGTAAATCTGGCCATGGTGAGGCCATCACTGGCCTCCCCCAGCAATTTGGTCAGGTACTGATGCCCTGTGTCCTGTGCAGCATCAGGTGATTGCAGAGTAGGTTGGTGGTGTCGTTGGTGATGCTGGTTTGCCTGGTGATGTTGGGGTTGATCGTGGTGGGATTCTGAGGACCAAGGTGAGATTTTTTTCAAAGACACCAATGCTGCTGGAGTAGATGGCAGCTGAAGTTGCGAGATGACAGAAGCGACTTGTCAGTGGTGAGAGAAATTGCACAGTGGTGGATAGAGAGTTTCCTCCAAACACTTGCAACCTGAATAAAGCTGAGAAGTGTATTCCAAATCCTGAAGGCTCCAGCTTCTAACATTGGATAGTGAATAGCTGTGAAATGGTAGCTTTTATACTATTTTTGCAGCTGTCGCCTATTCTGAGGAATGGGGAGTCATTGAAAGCCCGACCTAGTTACTTGATGTGATCCCTGAGCGCCGTGAAACTCGTCAAAAAGCTGGAAAAATGGTAAGTTCATGGCAAAATGCTGTTTAAGTACCTGTTAACAAGCTCTTAATCAAGTCCATTGGTTCCCCGCCGCTTGGTGTCGGAACTGTAAAGCGCAGACAGACCCGGCACTTGGGAAATTGACGTGGAGGCGGGTTGACAGCGGGCTGTCGATCCGCTGTCAATCCTTTATATTTTGACAGCTGACCTGCCTCCAAATCCGCCCTCCGATCACCCACAAAATTCCTGCCTCGGTGTCCAAATTGACAACCACTGCTGATACAAAAACTGGCCAGAACAGAATAACACTCCTGTTAACATTGGAAATCAAATACAAAATAAACCACTACAAATGTGTGTATATTCGGGTCCACATATATAATAGATTAAAATTTTAAGCGACTGCTTAAAAATGAAACCAGTCTGTGAAACAAATTCTATTATCACTTGGCAAATCAAATAATTTGATCCCTGCTTGTTACTGTTTATCATGGTATACCCACTGAAAAAAACGCTGAACAGTAATCCTGTAAACGTAAATGGTAAGAAATCACTAAGACCTTGAAATGACGACAATGTTAGCTTACAATGTTAATATGTTTATGCAAAATCTCTCTGCCTACCTGCTATTTAATGGAGACATTAATCACCTTTTTTAAACAGCTTGCTACCTCTGCTAAAAATCAGAGGAACTTTTATATAGATACATCGAGTGTTTATACCAACGTCACAATTTTGAGCCCAAACGTTCTACATAAAATGATACACTCTGGAATGTTTTTTTAATTCATTCCGGTATGTGGGCATCGTTGGCAAGGCCAGCATTTATTGCCCATCTCTACTTTCCCTTGAGAAGATGGCGGTGAGCAGCCCTTGTGGTGAAGGTACAGTGCTGTTAGGGAAGGTGTTTTGTATTTAACTCTTTGTAACCTGCATTACATCTGACCACCAGAGGGCCCACCTGTTGGAGTCCCAAGGGATCCCAGCATCCCTGGGAGCACAGTATATAAGCAGGTCACCCACAAGGTACCTGCACTTTGGAATCTTATTAAAGGAGTTAAGATCACACTTGCTCATTACACACAGTACTCAGTCTCACCATTTATTATGAATGTAACAGAAGGTGTTCCAGAATTTTGACCCAGCGACTATGAAGGAATGGCGATATATATCCAAGTCAGGATGGTGTATAACTTGGAGGGGAACTTGGAGGTGATGGTGTTCCCATACGTCTGCTGCCCTTGTCCTTCGAAGTGGTAGAGGTCACGTGTTGGGAGGTGCTGATGAAGCTGGGATGATTGACCTCCAACAACCACAACCGTGAGTTGCTGCAGTGCATCTTTTAGATGGTACACACTGCAGCCACGGTGTACAGATGCTGGATGAAGTGAATGTTTAAGGTGGTGGACGGGGTGCCAATCAAGCAGGCTGCTTTGTCCGAGATGGTGTCGAGTTTCTTGAGTGTTGTTGGAGCTGCACTCATCCAGGCAAATGGAGAGTATAAGAAATAGGAACAGGAGTAGGCCATATGGCCCCTCGAGCCTGCTCTGCCATTCAATAAGATCATGGCTGATCTGATCATGGACTCCGCTCCACTTCCCCGCCCGCGCCCCATAACCCCTTATCCCCTTATCGTTTAAGAAACTGCCTATTTCTGTCTTAAATTTATTCCATGTCCCAGCTTCCACAGCTCTCTGAGGCAGCGAATTCGACAGATTTACAACCATCTGAGAGAAGAAATTGCTCCTCATCTCAGTTTTAAATGGGCAGCCCCTTATTCTAAGATCGTGCCCTCTAGTTCTAGTCTCCCCCATCAGCGGAAACATTCTCTCTGCATCCACCTTGTCAAGCCCCCTCATAATCTTACACGTTTCGATAAAATCACCTCTCATCCTTCTGAATTCCCCAACCTATTCAACCTTTCCTCATAAATCAACCCCCTCATCTCCCGAATCAACCTAGTGAACCTTCTCTGAACTGCCTCCAAAGCAAGTATATCCTTTCGTAAATATGGAAACCAAAACTGCACACACTATTCCAGTGTGGCCTCACCAATACCTGTACAACTGTAGCAAGATGTCCCTGCTTTTATACTCCATCCCCTTTGCTACAAAGGCCAAGATTCCATTGGCCTTCCTGATCACTTGCTGTACCTGCATACTAACCTTTTGTGTTTCATGCACAAGTACAACCCAGGTCCTGCAGTACTGGAGCACTTTGCAGTCTTTCTCCATTTAAATAAAAACTTGCTCTTTGATTTTTTTCTGCCGAAGTGCATGACCTCACACTTTAAAACATTGTACTCCATCTGCCAAATTTTTGCCCATTCACTTAGCCTGTCTATGTCCTTTTGCAGATTTTGTGTCCTCCTCACACATTGCTTTTCCTCCCATCTTTGTATCATCAGCAAACTTGGCTACGTTACACTCAGTCTCTTCTTCCAAGTCGTTAATATAGATTGTAAATAGTTGGGGTCCCAGCACTGATCCCTGCGGCACCCCACTGGTTACTGATTGCCAACCAGAGAATGAACCATTTATCCCGACTCGATTTTCTGTTCGTTAGCCAATCCTCTATCCATGCTAATATATTACCCCCAACCCCATGGACTTTTATCTTGTGCAGCAACCTTTTATGTGGCACCTTGTCAAATGCCTTCTGGAAGTCCAAATATACCACATCCACTGGTTCCCCTTTATCCACCCAGTTTGTTTCATCCTCAGAGAATTGTCGCAAATTTGTCAAACATGACTTCTCCTTCATAAATCCATGCTGACTCTGATTGACCGAATTTTGCTTTTCCAAATGTCCTGCTACTGCATCTTTAATAATGGACTCCAACATCTTGCCAACCACAGATGTTAGGCTAACTGGTCTATAGTTTCCTGCTTTTGTCTGCCTCCTTTTTTAAATAGGGGCGTTACATTTGCAGTTTTCCAATCTGCTGGGACCTCCCCAGAATCCAGGGAATTTTGGTAAATTACAACCACTGCATAGAAACATAGAAAATAGGTGCAGGAGTAGGCCATTTGGCCCTTAGAGCCTGCACCGACATTCAATAAGATCATGGCTGATCATTCCCTCAGTACCCCTTTCCTGCTTTCTCTCCATACCCCTTGATCCCCTCAGCCGTAAGGGCCATATCTAACTCCCTCTTGAATATATCCAATGAACTGGCATCAACAACTCTCTGCGGCAGGGAATTCCATGGGTTAACAACTCTCTGAGTGAAGATGTCTCTCCTCATCTCAGTCCTAAATGGCCTACCCCTTATTCTAAGACTATGTCCCCTGGTTCTGGACCTCCCCAACATCGGGAACATTCTTCCCGCATCTAACCTGTCCAGTCCCGTCAGAATCTTATACGTTTCTATGAGATCCCCTCTCATCCTTCTAAACTCCAATGAATAAAGGCCCAATTGATCCAGTCTCTCCTCATGTGACAGTCCAGCAATCCCTGGAATTAGTCTGATGAACCTTCTCTGCACTCCCTCAATAGCAAGAATGTCCTTCCTCAGACTAGGAGACCAAAACTGAACACAATATTCCAGGTGAGGCCTCACTAAGGCACTGTACAACTGCAGTAAGACCTCCCTGCTCCTATACTCAAATCCCCTAGCTATGAAGGGCAACATACCATTTGCCTTCTTCACTGCCTGTTGTACCTGCATGAAAACCTTCAATGACTGATGAACCATGACACCCAGGTCTCGTTGCACCTCCCCCTTTCCTAATCTGCCGCCATTCAGATAATATATTGCCTTCGTGTTTTTGCCCCCAAAATGGATAACCTCACATTTATCCACCTTATACTGCATCTGCCATGCAGTTGCCCACTCACCTAACCTGTCCAAGTCACCTGCAGCCTCTTAGCGTCCTCCTCACAGCTCACACCGCCACCCAGTTTAGTGTCATCTGCAAACTTGGAGATATTACACTCAATTCCTTCATCTAAATCGTTAATATATATTGTAAAGAGCTGGGGTCCCAGCACTGAGCCCTGCGGCACTCCACTAGTCACTGCCTGCCATTCTGAAAAGGACCCGTTTATCCCGACTCTTTGCTTCCTGTCTGCCAACCAGTTCTCTATCCACGTCAGTACATTACCCCCAATACCATGCGCTTTGACTTTGCACATTAATCTCTTGTGCAGGACCTTGTCAAAAGCCTTTTGAAAGTCCAAATACACCACATCCACTGGTTCTCCCTTGTCCACTCTGCTACTTACATCCTCAAAATATTCCAGAAGATTCGTCAAGCATGATTTCCCTTTCATAAATCCATGCTGACTTGGACCGATCGTGTCACTGCTTTCCAAATGCACTGCTATTTCATCCTTAATGATTGATTCCAACATTTTCCCCACTACTGATGTCAGGCTAACCGGTCTATAATTACCCGTTTTCTCTCCCTCCTTTTTTAAAAAGTGGTGTTACATTAGCTACCCTCCAGTCCATAGGAACTGATCCAGATTCGATCGACTGTTGGAAAATGATCACCAATGCATACACTATTTCTAAGGCCACTTCCTTAAGCACTCTGGGACGCAGACTATCAGGCCCCAGGGATTTATCAGCCTTCAATCCCATCAATTTCCCGAACACAATTTCCCGCCTAATAAGGATATCCCTCAGCTCCTCCTTCTCACTCAACCCACTGTCCCCTAGTACATTCGGAAGGTTATTCGTGTCTTCTTTGGTGAAGACAGAACCGAAGTATTTGTTCAACTGGTTTGCCATTTCTTTGTTCCCCATTATAAATTCACCTGAATCCGACTGCAAGGAACCTGCATTTGTCTTCACTAATCTTTTTCTCTTCACATATTTATAGAAGCTTTTGCAGTCAGTTTTTATGTTTCCTGCAAGCTTCCTCTCGTACTCTATTTCCCCCTCTTAATTAAACCCTTCGTCCTCCTCTGTTGAATTCTAAATTTCTCCCAGTCCTCAGGTTTGTAACTTTTTCAAGCCAATTTATATGCCTCTTCCTTGGCTTTAACACTATCCTTAATTCCCCTTGTTAGCCACGGTTGAGCCACCTCCCCCGTTTTATCTTTACTCCAGACAGGGATGTACAATTGCTGAGGTTCATCCATGTGATCTTTAAATGTTTGCCATTGCTTATCCACCGTCAATCCTTTGTAGTCTATTCTAGCCAATTCACGCCTCATACCGTCGAAGTTACCTTTCCTTAAGTTCAGGACCCTAGTTTCCGAATTAACTGTGTCACTCTCCATCTTAATAAAGAATTCTACCATATTATGGTCACTCTTCCCCAAGGGGCCTCGCACAACAAGATTGCTAATTAGTCCCTTCTCATTACACATCACCCAGTCTAGGATGGCCAGCTCTCTAGTTGGTTCTTCGACATATTGGTCGAGAAAACCATCCCTAATACACTCCAGGAAATCCTCCTCCACCGCATTGCTACCAGTTTGGTTCGCCCAATCAATATGTAGATTAAAGTTGCCCATGATAACTGCTTACCTTTATTGCACGCATCACTTATTTCTTGTTTGTTGCTGTCCTCACTACTACTGTTTGGTGGTTTGTACATAACTCCCATTAGCGTTTTCTGCCCTATCCAGTATCCCTGCCGCTACTTCTTTTAAGACCCGAGGATGCAAGCCATCAGGTCCAGGGGATTTATCCGCCTTTAGTCCCATTATCTTACTGAGTACTACCTCCTTAGTGATTGTGATTATATTAAGTTCCTCCCCCACTGTAGCCCCTTGACTAGCCACCGTTGGAATATTATTAGTGTCCTCTACCATAAAGACTGATACAAAATAATTGTTCAAAGTTTCTGCCATCTCCATGTTCCCCATTACTAATTCCCCGGTCTCGTCCTCCAAGGGACCAACATTTACGCTAGCCGCTCCTCCTTTTTATATACCTATAGAAACTCTTGCTATCTGTTTTTATATTTCGTGCTAGTTTACTTTCATAGTCTATCTTCCCTTTCTTAATCATTTTTTTAGTCATTCTTTGTTGGCATTTAAATGCTTCCCAATCTTCTGAGCTCCCACCAGTTTTGGCCACATTGTATGCCCTTGTTTTTAATTGTATACCGTCCTTTATTTCTTTAGTTAGCCATGGATGGCTGTCTTTTCTCTTCCTCCCTTATCTCCTCACTTGAATATATTTTTCTTGAGAGTTGTGAAATATCTCCTTAAATGTTCACTGTTCATCAATCGTCCTACACTTTAATCTATTTTCCCAGTCAAATTTAGCCAACTTAGCCCTCATACCTTCATAATCTCCTTTATTTAAGCTTAGTACACTGGTTCGAGATCCAACTCTCTCACCCTCCATCTGAATTTGAAATTCAATCATGCTATGATCACTCATTCCAAGATTCCAAGGGGATCCTTTACTAGGAGATTGTTTATTAGTCCTGTCTCATTACACAGGACCAGATCTAAGATAGCCTGCCCCTGGTTGGTTCCATCACATACTGCTCAAGGAACCCATCCCTTATGCATTCTATGAATTCCTCCTCAAGGCTACTATGACCAA
The DNA here is from genome assembly GCF_044704955.1 of Pristiophorus japonicus. Taxonomy (NCBI): domain Eukaryota; kingdom Metazoa; phylum Chordata; class Chondrichthyes; family Pristiophoridae; genus Pristiophorus; species Pristiophorus japonicus. Next base: position 465,682,947 of record NC_091977.1, on the reverse strand, counting down.
TTTGATTTGTCCAATCAATATGGAGGTTAACATCACCCATGAAATATGCTGTTCCCTTTTTACAAGCCCCCACTATTTCCTGGTTTATGCTCCGACCAACAGAGTTGCTACTGTTAGGCGGCCTATAGACTATACCCACCAGTGACTTTTTCCCTTTATTATTGCTTATCTCCACCCAAACTGTTTCAACATCCTAATCACTTGAGCCAATATTGTTTCTCACTATTGCAGTGATTCCATCCTTTATCAATAAATAGAGCTACCCCACCCCCTTTTCCTTTCTGTCTGTCCTTCCGGATTGTCAAATACCCCTGAATATTTAATTCCCAGTCCTGGTCACCTTGCAACTACATCCATCGCACTTCTGACTTCTGTCTTGTAGATGGTGGAAAGGCTTTGGGGAGTCAGGAGGTGAGATACTCGCCACAGTATACCCAGCCTCTGAACCACTCTTGTTACCACAGCATTTATGTGGTTGGTCCCAAGTTTCTGGTCAATGATGACCCTAGAACGTTGGTGTTGGGGGATTCGGCAATGGTAATGCCGTTGAATATTAAGGGGAGCTGGTTAGACTCTTGCTTGTTGGAGATGGTTATTGCCTGGCACTTTTGTGGAGCAAATTTTACTTGCCACCTATCAACCTAAGCCTGAATGTCGTCCAGGTCTTGCTGCATGCTGGCATGGACTGCTTCATTTTCTGAGGAGTTGCGAATAGAACTGAACGCTGTGCAATCATCAGTGATCATCCCCACTTCTGACCTTTATGATGGAGGGAAGGTCATTGATGAAGCAGCTGAAGATGATTGGGCCTAGGACACTGCCTTGAGGAACTCTTGCAGCAATGTCCTAGGCTGGGATGATTGACCTCCAACAACCACAACCATCTTCTGATGTGCTAGGTATGACTCCAGCCAGTAGAGAGTTTGTCCCCTGATTCCCATTGACTGCAATTTTACTCGGGCTTCTTGATGCCACACTCGGTCAAATGATGTCAAGGGCAGTCACTATCACCTCACCACTGGAATTCAGCACTTTTGTCCATGTTTGGACCAAGGCTCTAATGAGGTCTGGAACTGAGTGATCATGGCGGAACCCAAACTGAGCATTGGTGAGCAGGTTATTGGTTAGTACGTGCCACTTGATAGCACTGTCGATGACATCATCCATCACTTTGCTGATGTTTTCTAAACTGCAATCTCTTTTGAGGTTAAGATGATAAATTTGCATTTATTCTTGATGCCAGTGTATCCTTCAATGTGTTACTGCCTTGTAACATACTGCACATTATGAGCTGTCTTGTAATGTAATACAACATTACCTATTATAGGAAAATGTTATCCTTCAGGTCAATGCTAGAATTGGCTTCAATACCTCTTTTAGTCCATGGCCAAAATACTACAAAGTCACAATTTTGCTTAGCATATTGATGTAATGATATCACTACTGAGAAAACAAATGAGAAAAAACCCAGCCCGTTTATACCATTTTTAAAATAAGTGTGTTAAAGACTGTAATTTATTTGCTGGATTGTGAGGTTAGTCAGTGTACTCTGTAACTCATTAAATTCATCAATCCTCAGTCATATAACTCACTTCTAGCTATGATGACAAGATTACAGAATAACATAAATTATGTTTGCTTTCTATTCGTTCAAGTAAAAGTTTTTCTTGTAGTGAATTGTTTTTTGGTGATCTGTCATAAATATAATGTATATCATTATATTTAATGAATGTCATGATACTGAAGAAGCCATCTGGTAATGGTATGGATGTGGAGAAGTTACTGGAATCTATCAGTAGACAGAGTGACTAAGCCCTTGGACAAGTATCAGCTGATCAAAGAGTCAGTATGAACATGTGAAGGATAGGTCATGTATGACTAATCTAGTTGAATTTTTGAGGAAGTCACTCGCATGGTGGATAGGGGAGTGTTTATGGATGTTGTCTAAATGGACTTCAGAAGGTTCTGCACAAAGATTATCAGCAAAAATTAGAAAACATGGAATTAGGGGTAACCTTATGACACAAGTCAGTGATTGGTTGGGAGATAGGAGATCGAGAGTAGGGATATAAAGGCTTTCCTCCGGTTGGTGGGATGTAACAAGTAATGTTTCCCAAGGATCTGTATTAGGGCCTCAGCGTTTCACCATTTATATTAATGACTTGATTGAAGAAGTAGAGAATTGTCTATCCAAGTTTACAAATTACACTAAGTTAGGAGGCACATTAAGTTGAGACGGATGGGAGCAGTAAGTTGTACGAATGGGAGAAAGAAACTTGTAAAGGGATGGAGACAGATTAAATGAGTGGGCAAAACTATGGCAGATGGAGTTCAATATAGAGAAGTGTGAGGTCATCTACTTTGGATCTAAGAAGGACAAATATGGTGAGAGACAGGGAGCTGTAAAGGAGCAAAGGAATGTAGGTGTTCATTTACACAAATCACTAAAAACTCATACAAAAAGTAATGAGAACATAAAAAGTAGGAAGAGGCCATACAGCCCCTCCAGCCTGCTCTGCCATTTAATATGATCATGGCATAATACAATCATGGACTCAGGTCCACTTCCCTGCCCGCTCCCCGTAACCCCTTATTCCCTTATTGGTTAAGAAATTGTCTATCTCTGTCTTAAATTTATTCAATGACCCAGCTTCCACAGCTCTGAGGAAGCAAATTCCACAGATTTACAACCCTCTGAGAGAAGAAATTCCTCCTCATCTCAGTTTTAAATGGGCGGCCCCTTATTCTAAGACTATGCCCTCTAGTTCTAGTCTCTCTTATCAGTGGAAACATCTCCTCTGTATCCACCTTGTCAAGCCCCCTCATAATCTTATACGTTTCGATAAGATCAATTCTCATTCTTCTGGATTCCAATGAGTAGAGGCCCAACTTCTCAACCTTTCCTCATAAGTCAACCCCCTCATCTCCAAAATCAACCTAGTGAGCCTTCTCTGAACTGCCTCCAAAGCAAGTATATCCTTTTGTAAATATGGAAAACAAAACCGCATGCAGTATTGCAGGTGTGGCCTCACCAATACCCTGTATAACTGTAGCAAGACTTCCCGTAAAGACTGATACAAACAGAGTTTTTGCCATCTCCATGTTCCCCATTACCAATTCCCCGGTTTCATCCTCAAAGGGACCAACATTTACTTTAGCCACTCTTTTCCTTTTTATACAAACATAGAAACATAGAAAATAGGTGCAGGAGCAGGCCATTCGGCCCTTCGAGCCTGCACCACCATTCAATAAGATCATGGCTGATCATTAACCTCAGTACCCCTTTCCTACTTTCTCTCCATACCACTTGATCCTTTTAGCCATAAGGGCCATATCTAACACCCTCTTGAATATATCCAACGAACTGGCAGCAACAACTCTCTGCGGTATAGAATTCCACAGGTTCAGAATTCTCTGAGTGAAGAAGTTTTTCCTCATCTCGGTCCTAAATGGCTTACCCCTTATCCTTAGACTGTGACCCCTGGTTCTGAACTTCCACATGCATTCCTCCTGCATCTAACCTGTCCAGTCCCATCAGAATTTTATATATTTCTATGAGATACCCTCTCATTCTTCTAAACTCCAGTGAATACAGGCCCAGTCGATCCAGTCTCTCCTCATATGTCAGTCCTGCCATCCCGGGAATCAGTCTGGTGAACCTTTACTGCACTCCCTCAATAGCAAGAATGTCCTTCCTCAGATTAGGAGACCAAAACTGAACACAATATTCCAGGTGAGGCCTCACCAAAGCCCTGTACAACTGCAGTAAGACCTCCCTGCTCCTATACTCAAATCCCCTAGCTATGAAGGCCAACATGCCATTTGCCTTATTCACCGCCTGCTGTACCTGCATGCCAACTTTTAATGACTGAAGTACTTTGACACCCAGGTCTCGTTGCACCTCTCCTTTTCCTAATCTGCCGCCATTCAGATAATATTCTATCTACATGTTTTTGCCACCAAAATGGATAACCTCACATTTATCTACTGCATCTGCCATACACTTGCCCACTCACCTAACCTGTCCAAGTCATCCTGCAGCCTCTTAGCATCCTCCTCACAGCTCACACTGCCACCCAGCTTAGTGTCATCTGCAAACTTGGAGATATTACACTCAATTTCTTCATCTAAATCATTGATGTATATTGTAAATAGCTGGGGTCCCACTGGTCACGACCTGCCATTCTGAAAAGGACCCGTTTATCCCGACTCTCTGCTTCCTGTCTGCCAACCAGTTCTCTATCAATGTCAATACGTTACCCCCAATACCATGTGCTTTAATTTTGCACACCAATCTCTTGTGTGGGACATGAGCCCAAATTTGGGGCGGGATGTGGGTGGGGTGGGGTGGGGTGGTGGGGTGCGGTAGCCAGAGAGAGAGAGAGAGATACTGGTAAACAAAACACTCTTTCTCCTTCTCCTCATCCCTCCCCAAAAAACCCTCCTCCTCCCACCCCCCCAAAACTCTCCTCCTAAAACCACCTCAAAACTCTCCTCCTCCCCTCCCCCAAAACTCTCCTCCTCCCCCGCCCCCAAACTTTCCTCCCCGCCCCAAATCTCTCCTCCTCCCCGACCCAAAACTCTCCTCCTCCCCCAATACACTCCCTCCTCCACCCCCCCTCAATGAACTCCACTCTTCACCCCCCCATACACTCCTCCTCTCCTCCCCCCCAATATTCTATTTATTTCTTTCCCCCCTCCTCCCAAAACTCTGCTCATCCCCCCCCCAAAAAAAACTCTGCTCCTCCACCCCCCAAAACTCTCCTCTCCCCCTCCTCCCCAAAACGCTCCTCTTCCCCTCCTCCCCAAAACGCTCCTCTCCCCCCCACCCCAAATCAAAAGTGTCAAGCACAACCAATACATAAAAAATAAAACTGAAGTCCGACCTCGCCCAGGAACTCAGCGGGCCGGCCAGCCGGTGCGGGAGGCCACTCAGCCGGGGATAGGGTGCAGTGAGATCGGGGCGACCCTTCGGCCGGGGATAGGGGCTGCGAGTATCAGGTCCTGCTCACGGCCGGCAGAACACGTTGGGAGGGCAGGAGCATGTGCGCAGGCTTCACTGCGCATGCGCGCAGGTGCTGGCATTGTTTTCGGCACTAGCCAGTTGCTCTGCCCCCCACTTCAGACTGCACGCCATGCCAGGATTCCGGGGACTCCGAAGAGCGGCCAGGATGGGGCCCCTTTTTTCCGGCGCCCTTTCCAGCATACAAAGTCGGCGCACTTAAGGTAAGTCCACCGAAAAAATTGGGCAATGTTGGGCCCTATATACCTGTTGGGCCCTATATACCTATAGAAAACAGGTAATTATAGACCGGTCAGCCTGACATCGGTAGTGGGTAAAATGATGGAATCAATTATTAAAATGATGGAATCAATTATTTGGAAAGAGGTGACATGATAGGTCCAAGTCTGCATGGATTTGTGAAAGGGAAATCATGCTTTACAAATCTTCTGAATTTTTTGAGGATGTTTCCAGTAGAGTGGACAAGGGAGAACCAGTTGATGTGGTGTATTTGGACTTTCAGAAGGCTTTCGACAAGGTCCCACACAAGAGATTAATGTGCAAAATCAAAGCACATGGGATTGGGGGTAGTGTGCTGATGTGGATTGAGAACTGGTTGTCAGACAGGAAGTAAAGAGTAGGAGTAAATGGGTACTTTTCAGAATGGCAGGCCGTGACTAGTGGGGTACCGCTAGGTTCTGTGCTGGGGCCCCAGCTGTTTACATTGTACATTAATGATTTAGACGAGGGGATTAAATGCAGTATCTCCAAATTTGCAGATGACACTAAGTTGGGTGGCAGTGTGAGCTGCGAGGAGTATGCTATGAGGCTGCAGAGTGACTTGGATAGGTTAGGTGAGTGGGCAAATGCATGGCAGATGAAGTATAATGTGGATAAATGTGAGGTTATCCACTTTGTTTGTAAAAACAGAGAGACAGACTATTATCTGAATGATGACAGATTAGGAAAAGGGGAGGTGCAACGAGACCTGGGTGTCATGGTACATCAGTCATTGAAGGTTGGCATGCAGGTATAACAGGCGGTTAAGAAAGCAAATGGCATGTTGGCCTTCATAGCGAGGGGATTTGAGTACAGGGGCAGGGAGGTGTTACTACAGTTGTACAGGGCCTTGGTGAGGCCACACCTGGAGTATTGCGTACAGTTTTGGTCTCCTAACTTGAGGAAGGATATTCTTGCTATTGAGGGAGTGCAGCGAAGGTTCACCAGACTGATTCCCGGGATGGCGGGATTGACATATCAAGAAAGACTGGATCAACTGGGCTTGTATTCACTGGAGTTCAGAAGAATGAGAGGGGACCTCATAGAAACGTTTAAAATTCTGACGGGTTTAGACAGGTTAGATGCAGGAAGAATGTTCCCAATGTTGTGGAAGTCCAGAACCAGGGGTCACAGTCTAAGGATAAGAGGTAAGCCATTTAGGACCGAGATGAGAAAAAACGTCTTCACCCAGAGATTAGTGAACCTGTGGAATTCTCTACTACAGAAAGTTGTTGAGGCCAATTCACTAAATATATTCAAAAAGGAGTTAGATATCGTCCTTACTACTAGGGGGATCAAGGGGTATGGCGAGAAAGCAGGAATGGAGTACTGAAGTTGCATGTTCAGCCATGAACTCATTGAATGGCGGTGTAGGCTCGAAGGGCCGAATGGCCAACTCCTCCACCTATTTTCTATGTTTCTATGTGCTAGTTTACTTTCATAGTCTGTCTTCCCTTTCTTAATCATTTTTTTAGTCATTCTTTGCTGGCTAATAAAAGCTTCCCAATCTTCTGTCCTCCCAGTAGTTTTGTCCACTTTGTATGCCCTTGTTTTTAATTGGATACCATCCTTTATTTCTTAATTAGCCACGGATGGCTATCTTTTCTTTTACACCCTTTCCTCCTCACTGGAATATATTTTTCTTGAGAGTTGTGAAATATCTCCTTAAATGTACGCCTCTGTTCATCAACCATCTTACACTTCAATCTATTTTCCCAGTCCACTTTAGCCTACTCTGCCCTCATACCTTTGTAAACTCCTTTATTTAAGCTTAGTACGCTGTTTGAGATTTAACTTTCTCGCCCTCCATCTGAATTTGAAATTCAGTCATGCTATGATCATTAGATCCAAGGGGATCACTTACTAGGAGATAGTTTATTATTCCTGGCACATTACACAGGACCAGATCTAAGATAGCCTGCCCCCTGGTTGGTTCCGTGACATACTGTTCAAGGAACCCGTCCCTTATGCACTCTATGAACTCTTCATCAAGGCTACTCTGACCAATTTGATTTGTCCAATCTATATGGAAGTTAAAATCACCCATGATTATTGCTGTTCCCTTTTTACAAGCCCCCACTATTTCCTGGTTTATACTCCGACCAACAGAGTTGCTACTGTTAGAGGGCCTATAGACTACGCGCACCATTGAATTTTTCCCGTTATTATTCCCTATCTCCAACCAAACTGTTTCAACATCCTGATCATTTGAGCCAATGTCATTTCTCACTATTGTATTGATTCCATCCTTGATCAACAGAGCTACCCCACCTCCATTTCCTTTCTGTCTGTCCTTCCGAATTGTCAAATACCCTTGAATATTTAGTTCCAGTCCTGGTCACCTTGCATCCACGTCTCTGTAATGGCTATCTGATCATACCCATTTGTATCTATTTGTGCCGTCAACTCATCTATTTTGTTATGAATGCTATGTGCATTTAGACAAAGAGCTTTTAAATTTGTTGTTTTACCCTTTTTTCCTGCTCGTTTCCTCTCTCCTTCAAACTCACTTTCTTTATTTTTACTTTCTAATTCCAGCTTTACTCCCGTCCCTACTGAATCTATTGTCAGGTTCCCATCCCGCTGCCAAGCTAGTTTAAACCCACCCCAACAGCATTAGCAAACTCCCCCACGAGGATATTGGTCCGGCTCTGTTGAGGTGCAACCCGTCCAGCTTGTACAGGTCCCATCTACCCCAGAAGCGGTCCCAATGCCTCAGGAAACGAAAGCCCTCCCTCCTACACTATCTCTCCAGCCACGTATTCATCTGCTCTATCCTCCTATTTCTGTACTCACTAGCTTTTGGCACCGGGAGTAATCGGGAGATTACTACCTTGAGGTCCTGCTTTTTAATCTCTCTCCTAGCTCCCTAAACTCTGCCTGCAGGACCTCATCCCTCTTTTTACCTGTGTCATTGGTCCCGATATGGACCACGACCTCTGGTTGTTCACCCTCTCCCCCCAGAATGCTCTGCAATCGAAAAAGTTAATTACATTTTGGCCATTATCTCAAGGAAATTGGAATTCAAAAGTGAGCAATTGATGCTTGACCAGACCCATTCTGGAGTGTTGCATTCAATTTTGGGCACTGAACTTCAGGAGCGATATATTAGCCTTAGAAGGGGTATAGTGTAGATTCACCAGAATGCTACCAACTTTTAAAGACGTAATGTATCAGGATAAATTGCATAAACTTGGCTTGTATTTCCTTGCGTTTAGAAGATTGAGGGGCAATCTAATTGGGATATTTACAATGATAAAGGTATTCAATAGGGTGGATACAGCGGGCTCAAATTTGGCCCCTGCCGTTTTTCGGCGCACTCAACCTACTTGCTCTGCTTTTCTAGGATGAGAAGTGCGCTGGAAAAAATCCTCCTGACTTTGCACGTTGTCCAGCCTCGCCCAGGTCTTCGCGTAGTGTGGCCAGTCGATTCAGGGGCGGAGCTAGGGCCCTGCGCCAAAAACAGTGCAGGCAGCTCTCCACATGCACAGTAGCTCCTCGCCCCCCAGCATCTCTGTGTGCTTCCCGCCCCTATCCCAGGCCAAGTGGCCTCTCTGTATGCGTCCCGCCCCTATCCCAGGCCGAGTGGCCTCCCGCAGAGGGAGGCCCGCTACCTTCCTGGACTGAAGATTGACAGTCTGGCTTCAGATTGTGGGAGGGATGGTGGATAGAAGGCCACAACAAGCAGGTTGATGCGTGGCCCAAGCTGGGGCGGCGGGGTTGGGCTGGGGGGGTTAGGGAGATCTGATCCCTGACCTCTAGGGAAGATCTGATCCCCAGACATGTCCGATCTCTGAGCCCAGGTGCTGTTATGATCCTGGAGAGTCTGATCCCCGACCCCGGGAGTAGGGTTGTTTGTAAGGGACGGGCTGATGGTGGGTGAGCTTAGGTGGCTGGGAGAACATAAGAATTACGAGTAGAAGGTACATCTATTTTTTTATTTGGATATTTTGAAAAAATTATGGAAGTATATTTTGCCTCTTATGAATAGTGGTGACCATTTGTCAAGCCTATTCATCTGGTGCTATTGTGAAAGAATATTGTGAAAGAACATAAGTGACGGAGGAACACTGAGAGAATATCTTATTTATTGAAGTAGACTTTATTTAGATAATATGGGCTCAGTTTTGACCCAGTATAATCATTGCAAACAAATAATTGTTTAAATTAGTTCTGAGATTAGGGCAATTTAATTCAACTATCTTTTACTTCTTTTATTTTTGTAATTTAAACTTCCATGAATGCTTCCGTTGTATAGTAAATTAACTTTACGAAGTTTGTCATATGATGTCCTGTATAGCTGTTTGATCCTATTTACATTCTTTAGTGAAGTCATTAAGTTCTGCTGGCCTCCGATATACCTACCTGCGCTGATTTCTTAACTCTCCGCAAGGGTTTTCATAAGTGGCCACATACGCTGGCCTGAATTAATTTGGAATAACTATTAGTTGGCCAAAGTGGCCTAAATGGCCAAAATGAGCGTAGGTGGCTGGTAACGCCCCCTTTTGAAAAAAATAAAACTAAACTAAAAAAATCCTAACTAACTCACTTGCACTGGCGCAAATTGAATGTGCAAAACTATTTTCTCTGGTGAATCTGGAACAAGAGGACATAATTTTACAATTAGAGTTAGGCTATTTCGGGATGAAATCATGGAAGCACTTTTTCACATGGGTAATAGAAATATGGATTGCGCTTCCCTAAAGGCTGTGGATGCTGGGGAAATTGAAATTCTCAAGACAGAAATTGATAGACTTTTGTTCGATAATGTTATCAAATTATATGGAACAAAAGTGGGTAAATAGAGTTGAGGTACAGATCAGCCACGATCTAATTGAATGGTGGAACAGGCTTGAGTAGCTGAATCTACTCCTGTTCCTATGTACACATATTGATGGATTAGGTCATCATCATCATCATCATCATAGGCAGTCCCTCGAAATCGAGGAAGATTTGCTTCCACTCTAAAAGTGAGTTCTTGGGTGACTACCGTCCAATACGGAAATTACAATCTCTGTTACAGGTGGGGACAGGTAATCGTTGAAGGAAAGGGTGGGTGGGGAGTCTGGTTTGCCGCACGCTCCTTCCGCTGCCTGCGCTTGTTTTCTGCATGCTCTCGGCGACGGTTGCCACTTAGTTACTGGACAGTAATTCAATTCAGGTGTTGAGATGAGAGTTTTGCTCCAATAGTTTACAAATGTCAAGTGAACAGCAAGATTAAATTACTGCATTAAACGTACTACCAGCTATTTGTTATTCTCTATATTATGTACAGTCCAACATTTGCCTTAAAATAACAATCCATTTGCTTTTTTTCTCAACCTTGATCCCATGTGCACACTGACTATTAGAAGCAGTGTGGTGTATAGAAAAGAATAATGAAGATGTCTGTAACACAGGGCCAGAGATGCATAACATCATCTGAGTTAGGTAGACGGCTTACTAAATTATACAACACATGCATGGTTTATATCAATAACTTTCATTGGTTGTTTATGCCATCATTGAACCATTGGTAGACTATTTTTTGTCACAAACCATCAGAGCTAGAGAAGTAGCAAACCTCTGGTTCTTAATGTTGGTCCTGTTTATTTTAAAATACTAGCTCATCTCATCATAATCTTCATGTGAAGTGGGTTAGAGGGCAGGGGCAATTGGACCAGGGCCCACAGATGTCATTCATTTCCCATCTAAAGTCATATATTCTGTCCTTAATTTATATAATTGATTTGATATTCATAGTTAAATTGCAAAATTCAGCGCAAATTGGGAAGCAAGAGTTGGTTGGATCACAGGAGTTTCTCTGCAGTACAGGTTGAGATGCAATACTGAGGTGTTACAGTGCCATTGCTGTACATAAGAACATAAGAAATAGGAACAGGAGTAGGCCATAAGACCCCTCGAGCCTACTCTGCCATTCAATAAGATCATGGCTGATATGATCATGGACTCAGCTCCATTTCCCCACCTGCTCCCCATAACCCCTTATCCCCTTATCGTTTAAGAAACTGTCTATTTCTGTTTTAAATTTATTCAATGTCCCAGCTTCCACAGCTCTCTGAGGCAGCGAATTCCACAGATTTACAACCCTCTGAGAGAAGAAATTTCGCCTCATCTCTGTTTTAAATGGGTGGCCCCTTATTCTAAGATCATGCCCTCTAGTTCTAGTCTCCCCCATCAGTGGAAACATCCTCTCTGCATCCACCTTATCAAGCTCCCTCATAATCTTACACGTTTCGATAAGATCACCTCTCATTCTTCTGAATTCCAATGAGTTGAGGCCCAACCTACTCAACCTTTCCTCATAAGTCAACCCCCTCACCCCCGGAATCAACCTTGTGAACCTTCTCTGTGCTGCCTCCAAAGCAAGTATATCCTTTCGTAAATATGGAAACCAAAACTGCACGCAGTATTCCAGGTGTGGCCTCACCAATACCTTGTACAACTGTAGCAAGACTTCCCTGCTTTTATACTCCATCCCCTTTGCAATAAAGGCCAAGATACAATTGACCTTCCTGATCACTTGCTGTACTTGCATACTATCCTTTTGTGTTTCATGCACAAGTACCCCCCAGGTTCCGCTGTACTGTAGCACTTTGTAATCTTTCTCCATTTAAATAATAACTTGCTCTTTGATTTTTTTCTGACAAAGTGCATGACCTCACACTTTCCGACATTATACTCCATCTGCCAAATTTTTGCCCACTCACTTAGCCTGTCTTTTGCAGATTTTTTGTGTCCTCCTCACACATTGCTTTTCCTCCCATCTTTGTATCGTCAGCAAACTTGGCTATGTTACACTCAGTCCCTTCTTCCAAGTTGTTAATATAGATTGTAAATCGTCGGGGTCCTAGCACTGATCCCTGCGGCACCACACTAGTTACTGGTTGCCAACCAGAGAATGAACTATTTATCCCGACTTTCTGTTTTCTGTTAGTTAGCCAATTCTCTATCCAGGCTAATATATTACCGAAACCCCGTGAACTTTTATCTTGTGCAGTAACCTTTTACGTGACACCTTGTCAAATGCCTTCTGGAAGTCCAAATACACCACATCCACTGGTTCCCATTTATCCACCATGTTGGTTAATCCTCAAAGAACTCCAGCAAATTTGTCAAACATGACTTCCCCTTCATAAATCCATGCTGACTCTGCCTGACTGAATTTTGCTTTTCCAAATGTCCTGCTACTGCTTCTTTAATAATGGACTCCAACATTTTCCCAACCACAGATGTTAGGCTAACTGGTCTATAGTTTCCTGCTAGTAACCCTACGATTAGGGTTAGCAACGTTTTGAGTGGAAAATTTATTTTTTTGAGTAAGGAAATTCAAATATGATGTATAACTAGATTGTTGGGGAAATTTTGGAAGGCAAGACTCTAAGTGCAGAACCTCACAGCAGAAAAGTAATTAGAGAATCGGGAGAGGAGCTCCGCATACCCAATTCATGCTATCTAAAAAACTGATAAGACTACAAGTTGAGTACACTGACCTCCAGACCTGATTTTTCGATCTGTGTTCAGTGTCTGTTTTACTCTTCTGGAGCATCTTAGGATGTTTTGTTACATTACTATTTTATTTTCCCTGCCTACTTGCCTCTTTTCCCTCCCCTGCTAACTCGTAACTGGTCATCCTCCAGTATTTTACCGAAGTAGCAGTTTTGCATGTGTGAGCCTTGATGGTGAATGTCGGCATGCTGTTCGACCAAAGGGAACATTATAGCTGAGTCTGATCCTTTTCTTGTCTGACACCTTGCATGTGTGTGAACTCTGCCAATTATCTCCCCCCACCCCATTTCCAAGGGTACTGAGTCTAGTTGCAGTGCCCCTTCCTCTGCCATAACTAAGGTTCAACTACTAGCACAAACTGGGGATTAAATCTGGCAATGTCCTGGTGTGGCTACTCACTGGACAAACTCGCTGGGCCATCTAAGAAACTGGAAATTAAATTTCTAAAGCGTCATTGCAAAGATCAAAAGATTGTTCCTGTTCAGTGATTATTTTGTGCAGTATTATATGAACTATTCTAGAATATATTTGCAAGATTAAAGCTTTGAATTTTTCTGTAATCAAAGGCAATTAAGTATTTGCAGTTAAAAATTTAAACAAAAGTAGAACTAAACACAGCTGAGAGTCCATTTGCAGGTGAAAGGATACTCCTTTGATGCTGTACCAGCTGTGTGTTTGTTGAAAGAGCAGTTTACTGAGCTTCTGTGCAACCGTCCACTGATAGTATAATGTAGTCATAAGCAGCTTATGTAGTATTCAGAAATAGCAGTGCATTAATTTTTCAAGCACAAAATGCATATGAGGCATAGTACTGCTGCAGGATGATAATGAAGCTAGAATTTTAAAATCTGCAGGGAATAAAGCTCTGAGCTACTGAGATACAAGTGTTCATCAAATAATTTAGAGACATTCACATGTTAATGAACCTGGTCAACAGTATCAATGAACGGTTAGGATTTCTAGTTTTGGTGTTTACCTTTAGCAATTATTGTTTGTGTCAAATTTAAACTTTTAGCACTTTCATTTTTGTATCTTTTTTTTAAAGTAAAGTTGGAGCAAATTCAGGTGAGCTTCAGTCTCATACAGTTATAGCTTAGAGGAATGAATATTAAAACAAAGAGTGCTATAGACAGAGAGCAGAGGAATGGAAGCTTGAATTCTGTTTCTAAGCTGGGTACTTGACCTGTATTCTGCTGAAATAACTATCAGTTTACTGATCCTTTATACCTGAATTAAACTGTTCTAGTAAGACTGCATCAATAATCAAGTATCATAGGCAGCATTTGGTGTTATTAAAGAAAGACCATTTTCCATTTTTTTCAGTTTAGATTTGAGAGGAATGTTACTGGTTTAGCCTGACAACCAGGAACCTTACAATGGTCAAATGTGGTACTGCTAATAAGTCTTACTGATAGATAACAGCATAGGTAGCACCATGTAAACTTGTGCAGGGATACTAATGATGGACAATAAATGGAGCCTTGTCTGTATTGCCTACATCCCTTGAAGAAATATAAAAAGTGACGATATTTATCATCACAGAGCAAACAGTTAACCGGATATATTGACTCGAAATAGATTGGAGGGGCAGCTGAGACCCATTGCCTGCAATTTCTGTGCCATGTGGGAATTCTGGGACACTTCTAGTGTCCTGGGAGACCATAGGTGCAGGAAGTGCTCAAACTCTGGGTTTCTGAGCTTTGAGGAGCAGCTACGAAAGGCTGAAAACTTCTTGGATCGTACATTCCAGGAGGTGGTCACCACACAGCTTAGGATAGTAAGTGGTTGGCCTTCCGGCAGGGTAGGAAAAAACAGCCAGTGCAGGAATCCTTTAAGAGTGTGGCACTCTCAAATCAGTTTTCAGTATTTAATACAAGTGAGGGTGATGACACCTCGAAGGAGAGCAGTCCAGAACATGGCACGATGGGGCAAAAAACAGGGGGGCGCAGCAAAGTTTAGGAATGCAGGGGATTCAGTAGTCGGTAGGGGCAAGTACCCAACACAAAAACAATTCAAGCATCCATTTCTTTGCTCGTTGGTTTGCAGCCGCCCCTTTTTTTAATACTCATTCTGTAGCTGTCGATGTGAGTCTCGCATAGTATGTTGCACCCTGGTCCCAGAGTAAAGGACATAACTGAGAGTGTGCAGAACATTTTTTTTTATTCGTTCGTAGGAGTGGGCATCGCTGGCAAGGCCAGCATTGATTACAAATCCCTAATTGCCCTTGAGAAGGTGGTGGTGGTGAGTCTCCTTCTTGATCCACTACAGTCCATGTGGTGAAGGTACTCCCACAGTGCTGTTAGGGAGGGAGTTCCAGGATTTTGACCCAGCGACGATGAAGGAATGGTGATGTATTTCCAAGTAAGGATGGTGTGTGACTTGGGAGGAGAACTTGGAGGTGTTCCCGTGCACCTGCTGCCCTTGTTCTTCTAGGTGGTAGAGGTCATGGGTTTGGGAGGTGCGGTCGAAGAAGCCTTCGCAAGTTGCTGCAGTGCATCTTGGAGATGGTACGCACTGCAGCCTCAGTGGGCCAGTAACGGAGGGAGTGAATGTTTAAGGTGGTGGATGAGGTGCCACTCAAACGGGCTGGTTTGTCCTGGATAGTTTTTGAACTTCTTGAGTGTCGTTGGAGCTGCACTCATCCAAGCAAGTGGAGAGTATTCCAACACATTCCTGACTTGCTCTTTGTAGATGGTGGAAAGGCTTTGGAGAGTCAGGAGGTAAGACACTTGCTGCAGAATACTCAGCCTCTGACCTGTTTCTGTTACCACAGCATTTATGTGGCTGGTCCAGTTAAGTTTCTGGTCAATGGTGGTGGGGAATTTGGTGATGGTAAATGCTGTTGAATGTAAAGGGGCGGTGGTTAGATTCTCTCTTGTTGGCGATGGTCATTGCTTGGCATGTTACTTGCCACTTATCGGCCCAAGCCTGAATGTGATCCAGGTCTTGCTGCAGGTGGGCATGGACTGTTTCATTATCTGAGGAGTTGCGAATGGAACTGAACACTGTGCAATCATAAACGAACATCCCCAATTCTGACCTTATGATGGAGGAAAGGTCATTGATGAAGCAGCTGGAGATGGATGGGCTAAGGACACTGTCCTGAGGAACTCCTACGGCAATGTTCTGGGGCTGAGATGATTGACCTCCAACAACCACAACCATATTTCTTTGTGATAGGTATGACTCCAGCCAATGGAGAGTTTCCCCCCTAATTCCCATTGATTTCAGTTTTACTAAGGTTCCTTGATGCCACACTTGGTCAAATGCTGCCTTGATGTCAAGGGCAGTCACTCTCGCCTCACCTCTGGAATTCACCTCTTTTATCCATGTTTGGACCAAGGCTGTAATGAGATCTGAAGCCGAGTTGTCCTTGCGGAACCCAAATCGAGCATGGTGACTGTGTCACTTGATGGCACTGTCGATGAAACCTTCCATCACGTTGCTACTGATTGAGAGTACAGTGATGGGACGGCAATTTGCCAAATTGGATTTGTCCTGCTTTTTGTGGATAGGACATACCTGGACAGTTTTCCATATTGTTGGGTACATGCCAGTATTGTAGCTGTACTGGAACAGGAACAGCCAGACGTCGTGGTGCTATGTGGGAACCAATGGCATAAGTAGGAAAAGGGTTCAGGTCCTGCAGTCAGAGTTTCAGGAGCTAGAGAGGAAGTTAAAAAGCAGGACTTCAAAAATCTCTGGATTACTCCCAGTGCCACATGCTAGTAAGTATAGGAATAGTAGGATGGGTTGTTGCAGATCTGGTGCGGGAGGGAGGACTTCAGATTCCTGAAGCATCGGGACCTGATCTGGGACAGAATGGACTTGCTCAAAATGGACAAGTTGCACCTCATCAGAGCTGGGACCATCGTCCCCGCAGAGAGGTTAATGAGTGCTATGGGGGAGGGTATAATCTAATTTGACAGGGGAATGGGTTTCAGGATGAAACATTTGAGAGGAGAAACAAGGTACTGAGAAAGAGGACTGACAGACATAAATAGCACTGGAGTAAAGATTAGTTCAGAAATAGGAGAGATCAGACAGTGGGGAAAATACGAGGCAGTCTAAGACGGTTTTGGAGTTCATGTGTGTAAATGCGTGTAACCTGGTGAGCTGCAGGTACAAGTCACTACATGGGACTATGATATAGTGGCAATAGCAGACCTAGAATGGGAGGACTGAGAACTTAATATTCGTGGCTACATAAGAACATAAGAATTAGGAACAGGAGTAGGCCATCTAGCCCCTCGAGCCTGCTCCGCCATTTAACAAGATCATGGCTGATCTGGCCGTGGACTCAGCTCCACTTACCCGCCTGCTCCCCGTAACACTTAATTCCCTTATTGGTTAAAAATCTATCTATCTGTGATTTGAATACATTCAATGAGCTAGCCTCAACTGCTTCCCTGGGCAGAGAATTCCACAGGTTCACAACCCTCTGGGAGAAGAAATTCCTTCTCAACTCGGTTTTAAATTGGCTCCCCCGTATTTTGAGGTTGTGTCCCCTAGTTCTAGTCTCCCCGACCGGTGGAAACAATCTCTCTGCCTCTATCTTGTCTATCCCTTTCATTATTTTAAATGTTTCAATAAGATCACCCCTCATCCTTCTGAACTCCAACGAGTAAAGACCCAGTCTACTCAACCTATCATCATAAGGTAACCCCCTCATCTCCGGAATCAGCCTCGTGAATCGTCTCTGTACCCCCTCCAAAGCTAGTATATCCTTCCTTAAGTAAGGTGACCAAAACTGCATGCAGTACTCCAGGTGCGGCCTCACCAATACCCTATACAGTTGCAGAAGGACCTCCCTGCTTTTGTACTCCATCCCTCTCGCAATGAAGGCCAACATTCCATCCGCCTTCCTGATTACCTGCTGCACCTGCAAACTAACTTTTTGGGATTCATGCAAGGACCCCCAGGTCCCTCTGCACCGCAGCATGTTGTAATTTCTCCCCATTCAAATAATATTCCCTTTTACTGTTTTTTTTCCAAAGGTGGATGACCTCACACTTTCCGACATTGTATTCCATCTGCCAAACCTTAGCCCATTCGCTTACCCTATCTAAATCTCTTTGAAGCCTTTCTGTGTCCTCGACACAACCCGCTTTCCCACTAATCTTTGTGTCATCTGCAAATTTTGTTACACTACACTCAGTCCCCTCTTCCAGATCATCTATGTATATTGTAAACAGTTGTGGTCCCAGCACCGATCCCTGTGGCACACCACTAACCACCGATTTCCAACCCAAAAAGGACCCATTTATCCTGACTCTCTGCTTTCTGTTCGCCAGCCAATTCTCGATCCATGCTAATACATTTCCTCTGACTCCGCGTACCTTTATCTTCTGCAGTAACCTTTTGTGTGGCACCTTATCGAATGCCTTTTGGAAATCTAACTACACCACATCCATCGGTACACCTCCATCCACCATGCTCATTATATCCTCAAAGAATTCCAGTAAATTAGTTAAAACATGATTTCCCCTTCATGAATCCATGCTGCGTCTGCTTGATTACACTATTCCTATCTAGATGTCCCGCTATTTCTTCCTTAATGATAGCTTCAAGCATTTTCCCCACTACAGATGTTAAACTAACCGGCCTATAGTTACCTGCCTTTTGTCTGCCCCTTTTTTAAACAGAGGCATTACATTAGCTGCTTTCCAATCCACTGGTACCTCCCCAGAGTCCAGAGCATTTTGGTAGATTATAACGAATGCATCTGCTGTAACTTCCACCCTGGGATGCATTTCATCAGGACCAGGGGACTTGTCTATCTTGAGTCCCATTAGCCTGTTCAGCACTACCCCTCTAGTGATAGTGATTGTCTCAAGGTCCTCCCTTCCCACATTCCCGTGACCAGCAATTTTTGGCATGTTTTTTGTGTCTTACACTGTGAAGACCGAAGCAAAATAATTGTTTAAGGTCTCAGCCATTTCCACATTTCCCATTATTAAATATCCCTTCTCATCTTCTAAGGGACCAACATTTACTTTAGTCACTCTTTTCTGTTTTATATATCTGTAAAAGCTTTTACTATCTGTTTTTATGTTTTGCGCAAGTTTACCTTCATAATCTATCTTTCCTTTCTTTATTGCTTTCTTAGTCATTCTTTGCTGTCGTTTAAAATTTTCCCAATCTTCTATTTTCCCACTAACCTTGGCCACCTTATACACATTGGTTTTTAATTTGATACTCTCCTTTATTTCCTTGGTTATCCACGGCTGGTTATCCCTTCTCTTACCACCCTTCTTTTTCACTGGAATATATTTTTGTTGAGCACGATGAAAGAGCTTAAAAGTCCTCCACTGTTCCTCAATTGTGCCATCATTTAGTCTGTGTTTCCAGTCTACTTTAGCCAACTCTGCCCTCATCCTACTGTAGTCCCCTTTATTTAAGCATAGTACGCTCGTTTGAGACACTACTTCCTCATCCTCAATCTGTATTACAAATTCAAACACACTGTGATCACTCCTTCCGAGAGGATCTTTTATGAGGAGATCATTTATTATTCCTGTCTCATTACACAGGACCAGACCTAAGATAGCTTGCTCCCTTGTAGGTTCTGTAACATACTGTTCTAAGAAACAATCCTGTATGCATTCTAAGAATTCCTCCTCCAGGCTACCCCGTGCGATTTGATTTGACCAATCGATATGTCGGTTAAAATCCCCCATGATTACTGCCGTTCCTTTTTCACATGCCTCCTTTATTCCCTTGATTATTGCCCTCCCCTCCGTGAAGTTATTATTTGGGGGCCTATAAACTACACCCACCAGTGACTTTTTCCCCTTACTATCTCTAATCTCCACCCACAATGATTCAACATTTTGTTCATTAAAGCCAATATCGTCTCTCACAACTGCCCTGATATCATCCTTTATTAACAGAGCTACCCCACCTCCTTTCCCTTCTTGTCTATCTTTCCGAATCATCAGATACCCCTGTATGTTTAATTCCCAGTCTTGGCCACCCTGCAACCACGTTTCTGTAATGGCCACCAAATCATACCCATTTGTAATGATTTATGCCGTCAGCTCATTTACTTTATTTCGAATGCTGCGAATGCAAGATATTCAGAAAAGATAGGGGAGGAAAAAAGGAGGAAGAGTAGCAGTATTGATCAAAAAAGCTACTACAGCACTGAAGTAGTTGAGGGATCAAAGATATAATCTATTTACTTAGAATTAAAGCACAAAAGAGGAGTTATTGCTTTACTAGGTGTAAGCCACCAAATAGTAGGAACGAGTTGGAGAAGCAAATTTGCAGGCAAAATACAGAAAGATGTAAGAACTACAGAGTCGTGATAGTAGGCGACTTCAATTATCCTAATATTGACTGGGATAGTAATGGGGTAAAGCGGGGGACGAATTCCTGAAATGTATACAAGAGAACTTTCTTGATCAATGTGTTTCCAGCCCAACAAGGAAGGAAGCAGGGTTGGATCTAGTTCTGAGGAATGAAAGGGGCCAGTGGATCATGTTTCACTCGGGTAATATTTGGGGAACAGTGATCATAATATCATCAGATTTAGAATACTTAAGTGTAAAATTACTTAACTGGAGGAGGGCTCATTTCAATTTAAAAAAGTGATCTCCCCCAGGTAGATTGGAATCAAAAATTGGTAGGCAAAACAGTAATGAAACAATGGGAGGCCTTCAAAGAGGAGCTGGTTCAAGTAGATGCATTCTCACGAGGGGAAAGGAACTGCAACCAAAACTAGAATTCCTTGGCTGTTTAAAGATATAGAGATTCAAATAAAACCGAAAAATGAGGCTTATGACCAATGTAAGGTAATACAAAATGAATACAGAAAATACAGAAGAGATTTTTAAAAAGGGAATAAGATGGGAAAAGAGAGAGTATGAGAATCGATTAGCGGCTAACAGAAATAGGAACTCAAAAGTCTTTTATGAACATATAATTAGTAAAAAAGTAGTCAAAGGAAGGAAGGGGCCGATTAGGAACCAAAAAACATGTGGAGGCGGGGGCATGGCTGAGGTACTACATGAGTTCTTTGCATCTGTCTTCACTAGGTAAGAGGATGCCACCAACGTAGCAGTAAAGTAGGAAGCAGGAGTGATACTGGATAGGATAAAAATAGGTAAAGAGGAAATACTTAAAAGCTTGGCAATACTCAAAGTAGAAAGGTTACCCGGTCCGGTTGGGATGCATCCTGGGTTACTGAGGGATGTAAGGGTGGAAATTATGGAGACTCTGGCCACAATCTTCCAATTCTCCTTAGATAGGGGGTGGTGGCAGAGGACTGGAGGATTGAAAATGTTACACCCCTATTTAAAAAGGGAGAAGCATAAACTTGGCAACTAGAGGCCTGTCGGTGGTGAGGAAACTTTTAAAGATATTAATGCGGGACAAAATGAATTGGCACTTGGAAAAGTATGGGCTAATAAATGAAAGTCAGCATGAATTTCTTAGAGGAAAATCGTATTTGACTAACCTGATTGAGTTCTTTGATGAAGCAATGGAGAGGGTTGATGAGGGTAATGTGGTTGATGTTGTGTATATGGATTTTCAAAAGACATTTGGCAAAGTACAACATAATAGACTTATAAGCAATGTAATAAAGGCTGCTAAAAGAGCATATGGGATCATTGGCTTTATTAATAGAGGCACATAATACAAAACCAAGGGTACTGTGCTAAACCTTTATAAGACACTGGTTAGGCCTCAGCTGGAGTATTGTGTTAATTTCCGAGTGCCACACTTTAGGAAAGTTGTCAATGCCTTGGAGAGACTGCAGAAGAGATTTACCAGAATGGTACCAGGGATGAGAGACTTAAGTTATATGGAGGGACTGGCGAAAGTGGCATTGTTCTCATTTGAGCAGAGATGGTTAAGAGGAGATTTCGTAGAGGTGTTCAAAATCATGAATGGTTTCAATAGAATAAATAAAGAGAAACTGTTCCCAGTGGCAGAAAGGTCAGTAACCAGAGGACGTAGATTTAAGGTGATTTGAATACAGCGAACCCGCGTTCACTTCGTGCATGAGCTGGCGCCCTGTTCCACAGGTCTACTATTCTCTGGGAAATGAAGAACCGCCTAACATCTAACCTAGTTCTGCCTTTACGTAACTTGTAAGCACGGCCCCCTGGACCTATCTGACCTATCCAGTTGAAATAATTGGTCCGCGTAAACAAAATCTCATACCTTCATTATTTTATAAACCTTGATCAAATCTAGACCCCGGGTCTGCGTTTTGTAAAGTATAGAGACACAGCTTGTTGAGCCTATCTGGGTAACAAAGGTGTTATAGACTGGAAATTAATCTTGTGGCCCTCCTATGCATCCTTTACAAAACCTCAATACCCCCCACTATGTGAGAAGACCAAATCTGTACACAAGCTTCTAACTGAGTTTCTAAAAGCTCGCTGTGCGTCACCACATGTGATCTGCGAGTTATTAAATGTCATTTTTTTCTGCATTTATTGTATAGGAAAACTCATTTGAGAGTTTTTTTCACTTTCAGAATAAAAGAGAAACAAATTGAATTTGAAAACTTTTCAAGTGAACAAACTCGGGCTAATTGCATACACCTGTGTTTGTTTAAAATCCTCATAATATAAACATTCTAATTTATCACACCTGTGCAGTAACCGTGCACTGTGTACTTCAGAGTCAGAGGATGGCCACCACTAGTACCATGTAGTTGCGGAACTTGGTGGGGAAGGGAGCAGGAACTGAATGACCAAAATGGGCAGCAGACCGACTCAAAGTGGATGACGAGTAAAATCACTTGGTGGCATTTTGGGGTCAGAGGCAAATCAAACCACTTTGTCCTTTGCCCCATCCTTCTCAATATTACATAGAATTACATAGAATATACAGCATAGAAAGAGGCCATTCGGCCCAACCAGTCCATGCTGGCATTTATGCTCCACTCGAGCCTCCTTCCATTCTTCCTCATCTCGCTCTATCAGCATAACCTTCTATTCCCTTCTCCCTCGTATGTTTATCTAGCTTCCCCTTAAATGCATCTATACTGTTTGCCTCAACTACTCCCTGTGGTAGTGAGTGCCACATTCTCACCACTCTTTGGGTAAAGAAGTTTCTTCTGAATTCCCTATTGGATTTTTTAGTGACTATCTTATATTGATGGCCTCTAGTATTGCTCTTCCCCACAAGTGGTAACACTCTCTCTACTGTATCAAAACCGTTCATAATTTTAAAGACCTCTATTAGATCACCCCTTTTCAAAAGAAAAGGAACCCAGCCTGTTCATCCTTTCCTGATAGGTATAACCTCACAGTTCTGGTATCGTCCTTGAAAATCTTGGTTGCACTCTCTCCAGTATCTCTATATTCTTTTTATAATATGGCAACTAGTACTGCAGTACTCCAAGTGTGGTCTAACCACGGTTCAATACACGTTTAGAATAACTTCTCTACTTTTCAATTCTATCCCTCTAGAAATAATCCTGGGAGTTATAACTGGGAGTTCCTCTCAGTGCTCACAAACTGCTTGAATGCATTCCCAGTGGTCCCTGATCCCAGAACCTCCCAAGCTTCCAGATGCTAAGATCTCTCCAAATACCTCGGATTCCAGCATCTCTCATTTAGTAATCTCAGAAACTGCCACACTGCACCTAGAACATCTCTCACTGGTGTTCGTGGAACTCTGGGACACCGCACACACTGATCCTCGATCTTGAGATACTCCTTAAAATATGGCTAGACTTTGAGAACCCATCCTAGTAATGTGAGATTCCATGTTCTCTTAGGGCTCTGTGATTACAGGTCACCCTCAATGCTGATAAATGTCCTTGGTAATATAACTTTGCCTAACACCTGTGTTCTTCTAAAATCTCAGATTCACTGTGAATATCCCCCTGGAAGATCTCTCAGCAAAATATTAACATTTTATAGTGCACATTTTCTCTAAGTGTAACACTTTCTGTTGTGCCTTTTTGTTTAGAACATTACTATTTTTAGCATTATTTTTTCTACTTATCTCTGGCTTATGTTCTTCCCCACCCACAATTTAATAATTTGTAAATTTATGCTAAATAATTTGTAAAGTTAATCAATTTCTTGGAGTTGAGAGCAATATACAAATTTATTCCACCAAGCAAATTTCTTGCAGCTGATTGGATGACATGCATTATTCATTGGGATTCGCTCATATATTTGAATTTGTTAGAACACAAAGTTAGCCATGCAAACCAATCAAATCATTCAAAAATTAGCAAATCTTTTTGCACACCATTTTTTCTCAGTAAAATATTTAATGTCCAAAATAAGTTTTTTTTTAAGTATAATAAAAACATGAAAATTCAGATATTTGATAAAAGACTAAATTGAGTGTTTTAATACCTTCATTAAAGTTTCTAATTCAAGGCCAAGCCTGTTTCAAAATCCTGCTCGTGAGATTATTTCCCCCCTCCAGAACAGTTGATGGGAGTTAACAAGAATTTCTGTGCCTGTGCAGTTTGTAGAGTTTTCTCAGGATGTATCAGTAAGATTCTCCTATTTGAATGGCTTCTAACCTTATCCGAGAATCATGGAGGCATACAAGTTTACAGCACAGAAGGAGAACGATAATTTTTTTTAGCTCTTTGCTACAAACTATTATAAAAAATTTGTTCCTGGGATGTGGACGTTGCTGGCAATGCCAATATTTATTGCCTATCCCTAATTGCCCTTGAGAAGGTGGTGGTGAGCCGCCTTCTTGAACCACTGCGATCCTTGAGGGAGTTCCAGGATTTTGACACGTAGAAACATAGAAAATAAGTGCAGGAGTAGGCCATTCTGCCCTTAGAGCCTGCACCACCATTCAATTTGATCATGGTTGATCGTGCAACTTCAGTACCCCATTCCTGCTTTCTCTCCATACCCCTTGATCCCTTTAGCCGTAAGGGCCACATCTAACTCCCTTTTGAATATATCTAACGAACTGGCCTCAACAACTTTCTGTGGTAGAGAATTCCACAGGTTCACAATTCTCTGAGTGAAGAAGTTTCTCCTCATCTCGGTCCTAAATGGCTTACCCCTTATCCTTAGACTGTGACCCCTGGTTCTAGACTTCCTCAACATCGGGAACATTCTTCCTGCATCTAACCTGTCCAATCCCATCAGAATTTTATATGTTTCTATGAGATCCCCTCTCATTCTTCTAAATTCCAGTGAATTATAAACCTAGTCGATCCAGTCTTTCTTCATATGTCAGTCCTGCCATCCCGGGAATCAGTCTGGTGAAACTTTGCTGCACTCCCTCAATAGCAAGAATGTCCTTCCTCAGATTAGGAGACCAAAACTGCACACAATACTCAAGGTGTAGTCTCACCAAGGCCCTGTACAACTGCAGTAAGATCTCCCTGCTCCTATACTCAAATCCCCTCGCTATGAAGGCCAGCATGTTATTTGCTTTCTTTACTGCCTGCTGTACCTGCAGGCCTACCTTCAATGACTGATGTACCATGACACCCACGTCTCGTTGCACCTCCCCTTTTACTAATCTGTCAGCATTCAGATAATAATCTGCCTTCCTGTTTTTGCCACCAAAGTGGATAACCTCACAATTATCCACATTATACTGCATCTGCCGTGCATTTGCCCATTCGCCTAACCTGTCCAAGTCCCCCTGCAGCCTCCTTGCATCCTCCTCGCAGCTCGCACTGCCACCCAGGTTAGTGTCATCTGCAAACTTGGAGATATTACATTCAAATCCTTCGTCTAAATCATTAATGTATATTATAAATAGCTGGGGTCCCAGCACTGAACCCTGCAGCACCCCACTAGTCACTGCCTGCCATTCTGAAAATCACCCGTGTATTCTCATTCTTTGCTTCCTGTCTGCCAACCAGTTCTCTATCCATGTCAATACATTACCTTGAATACCATGTGCCTTAATTTTGCACACTAATCTCTTGTGTGGGACCTTGTCAAAAGTCTTTTGAAAGTCCAAATACATCACATCCACTGCTTCTTGCTTATCCATTCTACTAGTTACATCCTCAAAAAACTCTAGAAGATTTGTTAAGCATGATTTCCCTTTCATAAATCTATGCTGACTTGGACCGATCCTGTCACTGCTTTCCAAATGCGCTGCTATTACATCTTTAATAATTGATTCCAGCATTTTACCCATCACTGATGTCAGGCTAACCGGTCTATAATTTCCCTATTTTCTCTCCTTCCTTTTTTAAAAAGTGGTGTTATATTAGCTACCCTCCAATCCATAGGAACTGAACCAGAGTCCATGGAATGTTGGAAAATGACCACCAATGCATCTACTATTTCTAGGGCCACTTCCTTAAATACTCTGGGATGCAGACTATCAGGCCCTGGGGATTTATCGGCTTTCAGTCCCTTCAATTTCCCCAACATCATTTCCTGACTAATAAGGATTTCCCTCAGTACCCCCTTCTCGCTAGACCCTCGGTCCCCTAGTATTTTCGGGAGGTTATTTGTGTCTTCTTTAGTGAAGACAGAACCAAAGTATTTGTTCAATTGGTCTGCCATTTCCTTGTTCCCCATTATGAATTCCCCTGATTTTGACTGCAAGGGACCTACGTTTGTCTTCACTTATCTTTTTTTCTTCACATATCTATAGAAGCTTTTGCAGTCAGTTTTTATGTTCCCTGCAAGCTTACTCTCATACTCTATTTTCCCTCTCCTAATTAAACCCTTGGTCCTCTGCTGAATTCTAAATTTCTCGCAGTCCTCAGGTTTTCTGCTTTTTCTGGCCAATTTATATGCCTCTTCCTTGGATTTAACACTTTCCCTAATTTCCCTTGTTAGCCACGGTTGAGCTACCTTCCCTTTTTTATTCTTACATCACACAGGGATATACAATTGTTATAGTTCATCCATGTGATATTTAAATGTCTGCCATTGCCTATCGACCGTCAACCCTTTATGTATCATTCTCTAGTCTATCCTAGCCAATTCACGTCTCATACCGTCGAAGTTTCCTTTCTTTAAGTTCTAGTCTCTGAATTAACTGTGTCACTCTCCATCTTAATGAAGAATTCGACCATATTATGGTTACTATTCCCCAAGGGGCCTCGCACAACAAGATTGCTAATTAATCCTCTCTCGTTACACAAGACCCGGTCTAGGATGACCTGCTCTCTAGTTGGTTCCTCGACATATTGGTCCAGAAAACCATCCCTTATACACACCAGGAAATCCTCCTCCATGGTATTGCTGCCAGTTTGGTTAACTCAATCATTATGCAGATTAAAGTCACCCATGATAACTGCTCTACCCTTATTGTACGCGTCCCTAATTTCCTGTTTGATGCCATACCCAACCTCCCTACTACTGTTTGGTGGTCTGTACACAACTCCCATTAACGTTTTCTGCCCTTTGGTGTTTCGCAGCTCTATCCATATAGATTCCACATCATCCATGTTAATGTCCTTCCTTACTATTGCGTTAATCTCCTCTTTAACCAGTAACGCTACCCCACCTCCTTTTCCTTCCTGTCTGTCCTTCCTGAATATTGAATAACCCTGGATGTTTGAGTTCCCAGCCTTGGTTATCTTCGAGCCATGTCTCCGTAATCCAATTACATCATATCTGTTAACAGCTATCTGCGCAGTCAATTCATCCACCTTATTACAAATGCTCCTTGCATTGAGACTCAGAGTCTTCAGGCTTGTTTTTTTAACACTCTTTGTCCTTTTATAATTATGTTGTAATGTGGCCCTTTTGATTTTTGCCCTTGATTGCTCTGCCCACCACTCTTGCTTTTCTCCTTCCTACCTTTTGCTTCTGCCCCCTTTTTACTTCCCGTTGCCTCCCTGCATAGATTCCCATCCCCCTGCCATTTTAGTTTAAACCCTCCCCAACAGCACTAGCAAAAACTCCGCCTAGGATATCAGTTCCAGTCCTGCCCAGGTGCAGACCGTCCGATTTGTACTAGTCCCACCTCCCGCAGAACCGGTTCCAATGTCCCAGGAATTTGAATCCCTCTCTCCTCCCCCTTGCACCATTCCTCAAGCCACGTATTCACCTGAGCTATCCTGCAATTGCTACTCTGACTAGCACGTGGCACTGGTTAGACTTTTGAGGTCTTACTTTTTAATTTAACTCCTAGCTCCTTAAATTCAGCTTGTAGGACCTCATCCCGTTTTTTTACCCATATCGTTGATAACCTATATGTACCACGAAGCTGGCTGTTCACCCTACCCCTCCAGAATACGCTGCAGCTGCTCCGAGACATCCTTCACCCTTGCACCAGGGAGGCAACATACCATCCTGGAGTCTCGTTTGTGGTCACAGAAACGCCTATCTGTTCCCCTAACAATAGAATCCCCTATCACTTTCGCTCCCCCACTTTTTTTCCTGCCCTCCTGTTCAGCAGAGCCATCCCTGGTGCCATGGACTTGGCTGCTGCTGCCTTCCCCTGATGAACCATCTCCCACAACAGTACCCAAGGTGGTGTATCTGTTTTGCAGGGAGATGACTGCAGGGGACCCCTGCACTACTTTCCTTCCACTGCTCTGCCATGATGATGAAGACACAGCGATGATGAAGGAACGATGATATATATCCAAGTCAGGATGGTGTGTAACTTGGCGGGGAGCTTGGAGGTGATGGTGTTCCCATACGCCGGCTGCCCTTGTCCTTCTAGGTGGCAGGGGTTACGGGTTGGGAGGTGCTTACGAAGAAGCCTTGGCAAGTTGCTGCAGTGCATCTTGTAGATGGTGGAAAGTTCTGGATGAGCAGAAATGTTCTCCAATTGAATATTGGGAAGACCGAAACCATTGTTTTCGGTCCCCGCCACAAACTCCATTCCCTTGTCACTGACTCCATCTCTCTGGTGGGTCTGTCCTGCCGATGTGCTCGGACATACCCAGGGATGGTGATGGAGGAGTCTGGGACATTGGCTGAAAGATATGATTCTGTAAGTATGACTGTCAGGCCGTTGCTTGAATAGTCTGTGGGACAGCGTCCCAATTTTGGCACAAGTCCCTAGATGATAGCGAGGAGGACTTTGCAGGGTTGACTGGGCTGGTTGTGTTGTTGTGTCCGAAGCCAGAGCCTCTGCTTTGCTTCTTCCCCATAGCTCTGTATCTTCCTCTACTTCCAATATTTATCCACTTTCTCTTAAAAGATACAATGGTCTCTGCCTCACCTACCACCTGTGGCAAAGCATTCCATGTTCTAACAACCCTCTGTGTAAAGTTTCTCCGAACCTCTCTCCTTACTCTCAGTGACAATTTTAAATTGATGACCCCCCTCATCATTGACACCCCACCCAGAGGAAATACTTTTTTCCTATTCACCCAATCAAAATGTTTCCATAATTTTAAAAGCATCTATTAAAGCACCTCCTAGCCTTCAAAGCTCCAGGGCAAATAGTCCCAGTATCCCAAATCGATTGTTATAATTGCTCAATCCTGTTAACATTCTGGTGAACCTACACTGTACCCAAAATTGCACACAGTATTCAAATCAATGGTATGCCATAGTTGATCATAAACTCTGGGGATCGAAATTAGGTCCTGCCGCTTTTGAAGCGGTGTCACCGGCTGAGTGCTGATTTTAACGCCAGGTGGTAGGTGTCACCTCAAACTGCAAAATTCAATTTTGCCACCCAAAGATGAGAGAGCGGCGCTAACAGTGGCATTGCACACTCACCCTTTGGCGCCAACGGAGCGGTATCTCGGAAGGCCTACTGAATTTCCCGGCAGTAGGCTGCCGGCATGCGAGTTTAAAAAAAAAATGAAAATAAAAGTTTCCGACACTTTCCCTCAACCACACTTCCCCACTGATCCCATTAATACATAAATGCAAAAAAAAATAAACATAAACACTTACTTTGATCCCTGGTCGTTATCACCCCAGGATCGCCAATGTCCCACCACCTTTCCCAGGCTGTATGGACGCCTGCTGGTAAGGACACCATACTCACCTAATTTTGGAGCCGCAGCGGCAAGGGGGTGTTGCACGCTCGATGACGTCACCCCGTGGGTGGCGACCAAGTGCGCAGCAGTACATCTTGCCGCTGCCCCCACTGCCCAACTAAACTTCCAGTCAGCCCAAGAACCCGGTCGCCACTGACGGTAAGGACTTAGCCGCCCCTCTTTGGCGGTAAAAGGTGGCGTTACAAAACTAATTTTGACCTCTTGCTCTTTGCCTCGATTTCTAAAACCCAAAATGCTAATTCTCTTTTTTATGACTTTATCTACCTGCATTTGCATATTCAAGGAATTATGTACTTGAAACCCTAGACTTACAGAATTATGGCATTTTACAGAACAGAGGACATTCAGCTTTAATTCTGCCTGTGCTGGCTCTTTGAAAGAGCTAACCACTTAGTTTCATTCCCTTGCCCTTCCCCATACCCTTTTAAAAATGTTTCTATTTCAAGTGTTTAATCACTTTTAAAATCTATTATGGAGTTTGCTTTTACCTCTGTCTGTGGTAGGGCATTCCATCAAAAAGCAAATGCAATACGATGGGTTCCACTGAAAATTAAGGCCTATTTGTGTGCCACTTCAAGTGGAACTGCACACTGGCTTCAGCCCATTTTCACAATGCCTATTTTGACTCAAGTTTTTATTTGGTATTCCCTCTAATTCTGAGGTGCCCAAACTATGTGGCACACAAGACTTGCAATTCAATTTATATTTGCGTTTATATGTATAACTTTAAAAAAAAAGATATTGTGGACTGGAGACATGGAAAAGTCTGCTGACAATGTTATTCCCTCTGTATCAGATAAATCTTAACTCTGAACACCAAGATCCCCTTTAGTGCTGGCAGTGTGAGATCTATCTGCCTCTTACAAGTGAAGTCAAGCAAGGGGGTCTCCATATGCTCCTTAGTCTACGCTGCAGTCTGACATATCAGTGAAAGCTGATGTGCTGAGTGAGGTGGGTTGCATAGCCTCCACAAGACTATTTATGAGCCCCAACAGTAGGATCTAGGACAGGAAAGTGGCCTGAAGACAAGATTTTCAAAAACGTTTTTCAGGTGCCCACCCTACCCTTACTAAGGGGCCAGAGGGAACATGGATAGGGCTAGACCTGGGCAAAAAGAAAACCCTCTTCCCTCACCACAGGGGCAGGTGGATGCTACAGTTACAGCCAATCATGGACAGGTACGTGTTGCACCCTCTTAATTCAAGTAAATAATGTGTTGCTCCCTGCAAATACCGTGTGGTCACCATTGCAATCATGGTCGGAGGAATTTGGCTCAAGGATGAAAAGTTTGGCTACTTCTTGCTCTACTTCATATTAGATGTAGGAACAAAAAACAATTTTCACAGGGCCTTTCTGCATTGGTTTTAGGGCAACAATCTATAATAATAATAATCAGTTTTTGTCGGGCGGGGCCGGGTGCTGGGAGCATGTGACGGTTGCACCGACCAATGGCCGATCAGGGCCCGCCTGGCCTCGCAACCAATCGACGTGGAGCGATGCAGCAAATTTTAGAAGTCTGATTGATGCTGGGTCTCCTCCAATGAGGAGGCGGCAGTGGATGTGGGGTGGGTGGGGGCGGAGCCTCCCCGGGCATTAATGCGGAGCTGAGAGGAGGGCAATGCTGGGAGCGGCGGGTGAGAGAAAGGGAGAGAGAGGGGGGAAGAGGGTGTGAGAGAGAGAGAGGGAGGGAGAAAGTGAGGGATAGAGGGAGGAAGGACATCAGCGTTGATTCTATAGACGAAGAAGATAATAGTCTAAACAAATACTGTTGCAATAAAGATACTAATTTGACCGCATGTGTTTTGCGGGTCTCTGCTAGTAGAGCATATATTCAAAGCTTATTTCCTGATAGCTAATTTGAGAAGTGGTCGTAGTATTTTAGAGCTATGGGAGTCTTAATTCTGTAACTAAATATGAAATAAAACAAATTGACCATTTTTGGCACCTAGTATTCAAATGTTATAGTGGTATTGTATATAAGTTTAATACAGAATGCAGCAGTGATCTAGTTTAAATTTGACAATATATTCTGCATTATCCAAAGTGTTTAAAAGATGCTCTAAAAGTCCTTTTCATATGGAAATAACGCATATCACTAACAATTGTTTTATTACCTTCAGGAAAACAAGATTATAAGAAAACCAAATCAATTCTAAAAGCAACTAGATTGAAAGCAGAAGCCAAGAAAACAGCACCAGGAATAAGGGTGTGTGTTGTCATTTGATAACCTTCATTAAATTTCAGTGGATGTCAAGCATCTTTTCCCTAAAGATAAATGAACTGAATATTGATTATTTCTCTGAGATATTGTTTGTGACATTTCAGAATCTATGTGGAATGTTATGAACTAAATATTTATGTGATACTGCACTTAAAACTGGAAATTATCATACGTCTTCAATGTCTGTGATGTAAAAGCTGTCTGACTGCATTCTGAGGGATCCAAATTCATAATGTTATATTTTTTTAAAACTTCTGGTAATGCATTGTGCACCTTCTGCATTTGATTATAATGCTATTCAAGTAGTATCTTGCATTGTATTGCACAATATTTATTGTCCTTAGTTTGAATTCTTAATTCTTAATCCACTGTTCCTACTTTCCTGTGTAATTAATACCAAACAAGAAACCACTATTTTAAATGCATAGCTTTACGCCTTTGATGTCAGCTTTAAAAGTATTGTCATAGCTAGTTAAATACATACCTAAAGCAAGCATAATTCTGATAAAAGCGTATATTTTGATTTTTAGAAGACATTCATTAAGGTGCCACACAAGAGGTTGTTACACAAGATTAGGGCTCGTGGGATTGGGGGTAATACATTAGCATGGATTGAGGATTGATTAACGGACAGAAATAGAGCTAGCGCCTGAGACCAACAGCGGGATCATAGGACCAGCGGCGGCCATAAATAGAGCTAGCTGGGAGCTAGAGGATGAGACTGGGGAATTAATAATGGAGAACAGGGAAATGGCAAAGACATTGAACAAATATTTTGTATCGGTTTTCACGGTAGAAGACACTCAAAACATCCCAATAGTGGATAATCAAGGGGCTACAGGGAGGAGAGAATTTATTACAATCACTATCACTAAAGCAGTAGTACTCGGTAAAATAATGGGACTAAAGGCTGACAAGTTTCCTGGACCTGATGGCTTGCATCCTAGGGTGTTAACAGAGGTGGCTGCAGAGATGATGGATGCATTGGTTGTAATCTAGCAAAATTCCCTGCATTCTGGGGCGATCCCAGTGGAGTGGAAAACCGCAAATGTAACGTCCCTATTTAAAAAAGGAGGCAGACAAAAAGCAGGAAACTATAGACCAGTTAGCCTAACATCTGTTGTTGGGAAAATGCTGGAGTCCAATATTAAGGAAGCAGCAGCGGGACATTTGGAAAAGCATAATTCAGTCCAGCAGAGTCAGCATGGTTTCATGAAAGGGAAATCATGTTTGACAAATTTGCTGAAGTTCTTTGAGGATGTAGCCAGCAGGGTGGATAAGGGGGAACCAGTGGATGTGGTGTATTTAGATTTTCAGAAGGCATTCGATAAAGTGCCACCTAAAAGATTACTGCACAAGATAAAAGTTCACGGGGTTGGGGGTAATATATTAGCTTGGTTAGAGGATTGGCTGACTAACAGAAAACAGAGAGTCGGGATAAATGTGTAATTTTCCGGTTGGCAAACAGTGACTAGTGGGGTACTGCAAGGATCGGTGCTAGGTCCTCAACTATTTACAATCTATATTAATGACTTGGATGAAGGGACCGAATGTAATGTAACCAAGTTTGCTGATGGGTGGGAAAGCAAATTGTGAGGAGGACACAAAAAATCTTCAAAGGGATATAGACCGGCTAATTGAGTGGGCAAAAATTTGGCAGATTGAGTATAATGTGGGAAAATGTGAGGTACAGGGGGCAGGGAAGTGGAGCTGAGTCCGTGATCAGATCAGTCATGATCTTATTGAATGGCGGAGTAGGCTCAATGGGCCAAATGGCCTACTCCTGCTCCTATTTCTTACGTTTCTTATGTAAGGGTGAACGGACCTGTGAGGTGAAAAAAATCAAAGTGTGACATCACAGGAAAGCAGGTAAGTGATTGGTTGGTGAGTATCTCTTTTTCTCTAAAACTAGGGCATTGGTTTACGTTAAGAGCCGTGATTATAGATTAAA
This sequence comes from Pristiophorus japonicus, assembly GCF_044704955.1. NCBI lineage: Eukaryota > Metazoa > Chordata > Chondrichthyes > Pristiophoridae > Pristiophorus > Pristiophorus japonicus. Next base: position 465,649,088 of record NC_091977.1, on the reverse strand, counting down.
AATATAAATAGACAATTGAGTGATATTTCAAAACTTAAAAACCAAATTAGCTAAATAAGATACAATAGAGATGGCAGGGCAGGTAATGTGTTGCAGCTGTAACATGTGGACGCTGGTGGACACCAGTATGATCCACGGCAACCACCTCAGCAGTAAGTGTTGGCGACTCGAGGAACTTCAACTCAAAGTTGATGAGCTGAAGTCCAAGCTTCGGACACTGTGATGCTTCAGGAAGGGTGAGGATTAACTGGACAATTTGTTCCAGGAGGCAGTCACAACTCTTCGGTTAAATACTTAAAATTTGGTCTGTGGTCAGGGACAGGAGGGTGTGACTACGAGTGAGGCAGGTACGGGAATCCAGAAGGTAGCATTGGAGGAGCCTCAGCCCTTCCACTTGTCGAATAAGTACAAGGTTAGTGCAGCCTGTGTGGACGAAAGCAGGGACTGTAGGGACGATGAGCAAACTGACACCAGCATCATGGTACAGGGGGCCATTCAAGTTGGGGGAGTAAAAAGGAATGTACTAATGGTAGGGGACAGTATAGTTAGGGGGATAGACATAAGAGTGAACCAACAAATAGTGTCAGAGTAGGGAAAAATGTAAAAAGACAAAATTAAAGGCTCTTTATCTGAATGCACACAGCATTCATAACAAGATAAATGAATTGACAGCACAAATAAAAATAAATGGGAATGATCTAATTGCCATTACAATGACGTGGTTGCAAGGTGACCAAGGTTTGGAACCAAATGTTCCAGGGTACTTCATGCTTCGAAAACATAGGCAGCCGAGAGCATGAGTCCTGAAGGCTGTGTTGCCTGCCCGGTGCCAGGGTTTAAGGACATGTCCATGGTGCTGGAGAGGATCTTGGAGTAGGAGGGGAAGGATCCAGTTGTCGTGGTCCACATAGGTACCAATGACATAGATAGGACTAAGAAAGAGGTTCTGCTGAAAGTATAAGCAGCTAGGGGCTAAAGTAAAAAGCAGAACCACAAAGGTAATAATCTCTGGAGAGAGAACAGCTCCGCAAATCGGGCTATAAAAGAGCTGGAGCGGCAGGCCTGGGACATTGTGGCCCCCTGACCTGCGAGAGAACAGGTCCACAGGTCGGGCTATAAAAGAGCTGGAGCGGTGGGCCTGGGACATAAGAACATAAGAAATAGGAACAGGAGTAAACCATATGGCCATTCGAGCCTGCTCCACCATTCAATATCATGGACTCAACTCCACTTCCTCGCCCGCTCCCCATAACCCCTTATCCCCTTATCGGTTAAGAAACTGTCTATTTCATCTTAAATTTATTCAATGTCCCAGCTTCCACAGCTCTCTGAGGCAACAAATGCCACAGATTTACAACCCTCTGAGAGAAGAAATTTATCCTCATCTCTGTTTTAAATGGGTGGCCCCTTATTCTAAGATCATGCCCTCTAGTTCTAGTCTCCCCATCAGTGGAAACATCCTCTCTGCATCCACCTTGTCAAGCCCCCTCATAATCTTACACGTTTCGATAAGGTCACCTTTCATTCTTCTGAATTCCAATGAATAGAGGCCCAACCTACTCAACCTTTCCTCATAAGTCAACCCCCTCATCCCCGGAATCCACCTAGTGAACCTTCGCTGAACTGCCTCCAAAGCAAGTATATCCTTTCGTAAATATGGAAACCAAAACTGCGTGCAGTATTCCAGGTGTGGCCTCACCAATACCTCATATAGTAGTAAGACTTCCCTGCTTTTATACTCCATCCCTTTTGCAATAAAGGCCAAGCTACCATTGGCCTTCCTGATCACTTGCTGTACCTGCATACTATCCTTTTGTGTTTCATGCACAAGTACCCCCAGGTCCCGCTGTACTGCGGCACTTTGCAATCTTTCTCCATTTAAATAATAACTTGCTCTTTGATTTTTTTTCTGACAAAGTGCATGACCTCACACTTTCCAACATTATACTCCATCTGTCAAATTATTGCCCACTCACTTAGCCTGTCTATGTCCTTTTGCAGATTGTTTGTGTCCTCCTCACACATTGCTTTTCCTCCCATCTTTGTATCATCAGCAAACTTGGCTATGTTACACTCAGTCCCTTCTTCCAAGTTGTTAATATAGATTGTAAATAGTTGGGGTCCCAGCCCTGCGGCACCCCTCTAGTTACTGGTTGCCAACCAGAGAATGAACCATTTATCCCGACTTTCTGTTTTCTGTTAGTTAGCCAATCCATGCTAATATATTACCCCCAAACCTGTGAACTTTTATCTTGTGCTGTAACCTTTTATGTGGCACCTTGTCAAATGCCTTCTGGAAGTCCAAATACACCACATCCACTGGTTCCCCTTTATCCACCCTGTTCGTTACATCCTCAAAGAACTCCAGCAAATTTGTCAAACATGACTTCCACTTCATAAATCCATGCTGACTCTGCATGACCGAATTTTGCTTTTCCAAATGTCCTGCTACTGCTTCTTTAATAATGGACTCCAACATTTTCCCAATTACAGATGTTAGGCTAACTGGTCTATAGTTTCCTGCTTTTTGTCTGCCTCCTTTTTTAAATAGGGGCGTTGCACTTGCAGTTTTCTAATCTGCTGGGACCTCCCCAGAATCCAGGGAATTTTGGTAAATTACAACCAATGCATCCACAATCCCTGCCGCTACTTCTCTTAAGACCCTAGGATGCAAGCCATCAGGTCCAGGGGATTTATCTGCCTTTAGTCCCGTTATCTTACTGAGTATCACCTCCTTAGTGATTGTGATTGTGTTCCACCCCCCCCCCCCCTCTATAGCCCCTAGGCTATCCACCTTTGGAATATTGTTGGTGTCCTCTACCGTAAAGACTGATACAAAATACTTGTTCAGAGTTTCTGCCATCTCCATGTTCCCCATTACTAATTCCCCGGTCTCGTCCTCTAAGGGACCACCATTTACTTTAGCCACCCTTTTCCTTTTTATATACCTATAGAAACTCTTGCTATCTGTTTTTATATTTTGCGCTTGTTTACTTTCATAGCCTATCTTCCCTTTTTAATCATTTATTTAGTCGTTCTTTGCTGGCTGTTAAAAGCTTCCCAGTCTTCTGTCCTCCCACTAGTTTTGACCGCTTTGTATGCCCTTCTTTTTACTTGGATACGATCCTTTATTTCATGAGTTAGCCACAGATGGCTATCTTTTCTCTTGCACCCTTTCCTCCTCACTGGAATATATTTTTCTTGAGGATGTAACTAGCAGGGTAGATAAAGGGGAACCTGTGAATGTAGTATATTTGGATTTCCAAAAGGCATTTGATAAGGTGCCACATAAATGGTTATTACACAAGATAAGGGATCATTGGATTGGAGGTTATGAATTAGCATGGATAGAGGATTGGTTAACAGACAGAAAACAGAGGAGGGATGAACGGGTCTTTTTTAGATTGGCAGGCTGTAACTAGTGGGGTGCTGCAAGGATCAGTGCTGGAGCCTCAGCTATTTACAATCTATATTCATGACCTAGATGTAGGGACCGAGTGTAATGTATCCAACTTTGCTGATGATACAATGCTAGGTGGCACAGTAAGCTGTGAGGAGAACACAGAGTTTCTGCAAAGGGATATAGATTGACTAAGTGAGTGGGCATTAAGGTGGCAGATGGAGTATAATGTAGGGAAATGTAAGGTTATTCAATTTGGTAGGAAGAATAGAAAAATAGAATATTTTTAAAATGGTGAGAAACTTTTAAATGTTGGTGTTCAGAGAGATTTAGGTGTCCTTGTGCAAGAAACACAGAACACTAACATGCAGGTACAGCAAGAAATAAGGAAGGTAAATAGCATGTTGTCCTTTATTGCAAAGGGTTTGGACTATAAGAGTAAAGAAGTCTTGCTGCAATTGTACAGGACCTTGGTGAGACCACACCTGGTGTACTCTGGACACTTTTGGTGTCTGTATCGAAGGAAGGATATACTTGCCTTAGAGGCGGTGCAACAACAGTTCACTAGATTGATTCCTGGGATGAGAGGGCTATATTATGAAGAGAGATTGTGTAGAATAGGCCTATACTCTCTGGAGTTTAGAAGAATAAGAGGTGATCTAATACAAAGATGCAAGATTCTGAAGGGGATTGACAGGGTAGTTGCTGAGAGGTTGTTTCCCCTGGCTGGAGTGTCTAGAACGAGAAAGATGTTTTATAAATACGTTAAGAGCAAGAGGATAACTAGAGACAGAGTGGCACCTATTAGAGACCAGAAAGGAAATCTGTGTGTGGAGGCACAAGATGTGGGTATGATAATGAATACTTTGCATCTGCTTTCACAACAGAGAGGGGCGATGCAGACTTTGCAATGAAGGAGGAGTGTGAAATATTAGACGAGATGAACATAGTGAGAGAGGAAGTATTAAGGGACTTAGCAGCTTTGAAAGTGAATAAATCCCCAGGCCTGGATGAAATGTATCGCAGGCTGTTAAGAGAAGCAAAAGAGGAAATAGCAGAGGCTCTGACCATCATTTTCCAGTCCTCTCTGGCTACAGGTGTGGTGCCAGAGGATTGGAGGACTGCTAATGTTGTACCTTTGTTTAAAAAGGGAGAAAGGGATAGACCAAGTAATTACAGGCCAGTCAGCCGAACCTCAAGTGGTGGGAAAATTATTAGAAAAAATTCTGAGGGACAGGATAAATCTTCATTTGAAAAGACATGGATTAATCAAGGACAGTCAGCATGGATTTGTTAAGGGAAGGTCGTGTCTGACCAACTTGATTGCATTTTTCGAGGAGATAACCAGGAGGGTCGATGAGGGCAGTGCGTATGATTTAGTGTATATGGATTTTAGCAAAGCTTTTGATAAGGTCCCACTTGGCAGACTGGTCACGAAAGTAATAGCACATGGGATCCAGAGCAAAGTGGCAAATTGGATCCAAAATTGGCTCAGAGACAGGAAGCAAAGGGTAATGGTTGATGGGTGTTATTGTGAATGGAAGGCTGCATTCAGTGGGGTTCCGCAGGGCTCAGTGCTGGGTCCCTTGCTTTTTGTGTTATATATCAATGACTTAGACGTGAATGTTGGGGATATGATTCAGAAGTTTGCAGGTGACACTAAAATAGGCTGTGTGGTTGATATGAAGAAGAAAGCTGCAGACTGCAGGGAGATATCAATGCACTGGTCAGGTGAGCAGAACAGTGGCAAATGGAATTCAATCCGGATAAGTGTGAGATAATGCATTTGGGGAGATCTAACAAGGCAAGGGAATACACATTAAATGGTACGACACTGAAAAGTGTAGAGCAACAAAGAGACCTTGGAGTGCAGGTCCACAGATCCCTGAAGGTAGCAGGCCAGGTAGATAAGGTGGTTAAGAAGGCATATGGAATACTTGCCTTTATAAGTCGAGGCATGAAATACAAGAGGAAGGTGGTTATGCATTAACTGTATAAAACACTGGTTAGGCCGCAGCTAGAGTGTGGAATTCTGGTCACCACATTACAGGAAAGGTTGATTGCACTGGAAAGGGTGCAGAGGAGATTTAAAAGAAAGTTGCCTGAACTGGACAATTCTGGCTATGAGGAATGATTGGAGATGCTGGGTCTGTTTTCTTTTGAACAGCAGAGGCTGAAGGGAGACCTTATTGAGGTATATAAAATTATAAGGGGCCTGGATAGAGTGGATAGGAAGGACCTGTTTCCCATGGCAGAGGCATCAACAACAGGGGACATAGATTTAAAGTAATTAGAGGGAGGTTTAGAGGAAATATGAGGAGAAATGTTTTCACCCAGGGGGTGGTGGCCGTCTGGAACTCACTGCCTGAAAGGGCAGTCGAAGCAGAAAGCCTTGCCACATTTTAAAAAATACTTGGATGCACACTTAAAATGCCGTAACCTACAGGGCTACGGACCAAGAGCTGGAAAGTGGGATTAGGCTGGGTGGCTCTTGGTCGGCTGGCGCGGACACAATGGGCCAAAGTGGCTTCCTTCCTTGGTGTAAATTTCCATTATTCTAGGGGCTCTTCACCACGGTTGTGCGCCGTTTTTTGTCGTTCAATACTCACTTTCCAACTTTCACCAACGTTTGGATGCCACGCCGACCATGCTCGGCAGTTTAAGAATTTTTGCCGCAGACACGAGTCAAAACGGGATCGGGCACCATTTTCGTGGACTTCATCGATTTTGGCCATCCATGATTTTTTTCAGTGCGGCACACACTGCCCAAATGCCCCGCAACAAAAAACGTATGTTAACAAGGAATCGGCGTGGCGCACAATACGACAGGAGCGAGGCAATAAGAATACAAAATAAAATATATACTTTTCATAGGGAACTCTTTTGAGCAAGGGAAGAAGATTTCCAGACGGAAAGGACTGCTTCCCCCCACTGCAACCCCAGGCCGAAAGGACTGCTCCCCCCCTCCTCTGCAATCCCGGGCCAGTGGCCCCCCCTGCGAGCTGAAGTTCTGGAGCGGGAGCGCCATTCGGCCTGGGATTGCAGCGGGTCCAGCCAGCGGTGGGGGGTGGGGGGTGGGGAGTGGTGGTGGCAGATCCAGCCGGGGTGGTGGGAGCTGTGGCAGCAGATCCAGCCGAGTGGCCGGGAGCAGTGGCAGCGGGTCCAGCTGGCGGCAGGTGTCCTTTTTGGTCCTTTTAGCAGTGGTGGGGTAGCAGTCCTTCGGGGGAGCGGGCTTCAGCGTCACTGATTGCCCTGGCAACTTCAGCTTTTCGCGCACGCCCCTTCAGTTTTTGGCGCAGACTTGAAGCTCTGTCCCCCAGACTAACTTCAGAGAATGCTGTGCCAAATTCAAATATTTCTTTGGCGAAGGTCCCATTTTTTTTTCCTGGTGCAAACGTACACAAAAAAATCGTACATTGACATGTGCGGGCGCCAAAAATCCAGCAAGTGGAAAATAGAGGCCTAGGATTCTAATTAGGGGACACAGTCTCAGGGTAAAGGGTAGGCCATTTAAGACCGAGATGAGGAGGAATTTCTTTACTCGGAGGGTTGTGAATCTTTGGAATTATCTGCCCCAGAGGGCTGTGGATGCTCAGTCTCTGAATATATTCAAGGCTGCGATAGATAGATTTTTAGAGTCCAGGGGAATCAAAGGATATGGTGATTGCGTGGGAAAGTGGAGTTGAGGTCAATGATCAGCCATGATCTTATTGAATGGCGAGTAGCTCGAGGGGTTGTATGGCCTACTCCTGCTCCTATTTCATATGTTCTTAGAGAGTAGGAATAAACGGGTCATTTTTGGGTTGGCAGATTGTAACTGATGAAGTGCTGCAAAGATCAGTGCTTGGGTCTCAGCTATTTACAGTCTATATCATGACTTAGATGAAGGGACCAAGTATAACATATCCAACTTTGCTGATGATACAAAGTTAGGTGGGAAAGTAAGCTGTGAGGAGGATGCAAAGAGGCTGCAAAGGGATATGGACATGTTAAATGACTGGGCAATAAGGTGGCAGATGGAGTATAATATGGGAAAATGTGAAATTATCTACTTTGGTCGGAAGAATAGAAAAGCAGAATATTTTTTAAACGGTGAGAGACTAGTAAATGTTGGTATTCAGAGGGATTTGGGTGTTGTTGTACACAAATTACTGACACAGTGATCTAACCAAGGTTCGATACAAGTTTAAGAGTGAGGAAGTCTTGCTATAATTATATAGGGCTTTGGTGAGACCACACCTGGAGTACTGTGTACAGTTTTGGTCTTCGTACCTAAGGATGGATATACTTGCGTTGGAAAGGGTGCAACAAAGGTTCACTAGATTGATTCCTGGAATGAGAAAGCTGTCCTATGCAGAGAGATTAAGTAAAATCGGCCTATATTCTCTGGATTTTAGAAGAATGTGAAGTGGTCTCAATAAAACATAAAATTCTTAGCGGGCTTGACAGGGTAGATGCTGAGAGGCTGTTTCTCCTGGATAGAGAGTCTAGAACGCGGAGTCTTGGGGCTAGAATTTGCACCGCGACTCCTTGTGCAACGCCGAGTTTACCGATGGCGCAGCAGTAAAGGCTGAAAAAGTAAAGGCGCAGCAAAACTGGTAATTTTGGCGTAAAACTACCATTTTCGCCGACAACCGAAATTATAGCCCATAGTCTCAGGATAAGGCAGAATAGCTTAGGACTGAGATAAGGAAAAATGTCTTCACCCAAAGGGTTGTTAATCTTTGGAATTCTCTACCCCAGCGGGCTGTGGTTGCTCAGTTGTTGAGTATATTCAAGACTGAGATAGATTTTTGGACACTAAGGGAATCAAGGAAAAGGGGATAGCGCGGGAAAGTGGAGTTAATGTAGATCAGCCTTGATCTTATTGAATAGCGGAGCAGGCTCAAGGGGCTGTATGGCCTACTCCTGCTCCTATTTCTTATGTTCATGCATTGGTATAATAGTATGTAACTTTTTTGCCACGTGCTTTCTGAAAAGCAGTAATTTAGTTGTCGTATTTTTTTTTTCTCTCTGAATTATTTTCATTGCCCTGGTACACGCCCCCTACAAACACATTTTACTCTTCAAACATGTACACTTAACTTTCTCGCGGATCTATTGTCTTACTCCATCTTAATCACTTTCCTGTCTGGCTTGCCCCTCTCATTTTACCAGCCATGCTGTCACCATATCTGTACTCATTGTTCTGATATGTCCCTCACAGTTTTGCCACTGTGCCTTTTGCCATATCTCTCAGGCCCAGAATGTTTTGGTCGTAGCTACACATTTCTGCACATCTCACCTCAAATGCAAGACTACGACAAAAAAGCAAAGAAGTTTGGGGCCCCTTGTCTCCATCTCTACCTGACTGTTTTCTTAGCTATTAAGACAAGTTAAAGTCCAGCTGTTGGCTCACTATTACATAGCTACACGACATATGGTGCAAATAAAGTAAAATAAATTAATTTAATGGTGGTATAGGGAGAAATAAATGATATTTGACACTAAACTATGTAACCCCTTCAGGCTTACAGTCTTGAGGTCCAACGTCACTTAGTTTATTCTATGCTCTTTGCTTTATGTTAAAAACATTTTAAACATAAAGTAATTGAATTGAATTTCATTTTGATTGACCATGTGTATTGACCAGCAATCATATTGAAAAATGCCCTTCCAAACAAATGTGAATTTTGTCACTTTTCTTAGATTATCTCACTATCACGTGGTGGTTATTGTTTCTTAGGAAGGGGAAACAGGACATGACTATTTATCTCGCTGCAGTCAAAATGTGCTCCCAATAGCTGGTCACAAATTGCCATCTATTCCATTGCTGAAGTCTACATACTAGAGCTTCTGTTGTGTCAAAGAGGAAAAGGATGGTACAACATGAGTCTGATAAAATAAGTTATATATGTATGACAGTAACAGTTGAAATACCTACAGGTTGAAAGACACCTAAGAATTTTAATAGACTCACCACTTAACAGGTGCAATCACTGCCAAGCAGAAATTAGGAAAGTGAATACAATACTGAACTAATAGCCTAGGCAACAGTTAAGACCTGAAGACTGTGCACAGTGTCATGTATGTAACCACAATGTAACACCACTGTATTACTGTATACTCTCAACCTAGATGCACACCTTGACCACAAGGTGTGAACTTGTGGGAGACACTCCTTACCTGATCACACAGGTATAAAAAGGGAGGTCCCACGCAGGGTCATCATCTTTGGAGTCCTGTGAATAAAGAGTTAAGGTCACAGAGTGACCTTGTCCCGAGAATGTGCCTCGTGTGGTTTTATACTGTAGAGTAAGGACTTTACATTGGCGACGAGAAACGGGAATTCACGGCCCATGAGAATGGCCACTGGAAGCACAGAGGAACGGTACTGTGTTGGGGAAGACTGGGACAATTTTGTCGAGAGGCTTCAGCAAAGCTTCGTTACGAAAGAATGGCTGGGGGACGCAGTGGCCGACAAGCGAAGGGCTCATGTTTTGACCAGCTGCGGACCAAAGACTTACGTACTCATGAAGGACTTACTAGCACCCGAAAAGCCGGCGGACCAAACCTTTGAAGAACTTAGCAAATTGATCGGGGAGCACCTCAAATCGGCGAGTAGCATACATATGGCCCGACACAGATTCCACACCCACCGACCTCCGGCGTTTGGCCAACCTCTAAGTTCACAGACGCCTGCAGGGGGGAAATGCGAAGGGACTTCTTTATCGAGGGCATCGGTCAAAATAAGAACATAAGAATTAGGAAGAGGAGTAGGCCATCTAGCCCCTCGAGCCTGCTCCGCCATTCAACAAGATCATGGCTGATCTGGCCGTGGACTCGGCTCCACTTACCCGCCCGCTCCCCATAACCCTTAATTCCCTTATTGGTTAAAAATCTATCTATCTGTGACTTGAATACATTCAATGAGCTAGCCTCAGCTGCTTCCTTGGGCAGAGAATTCCACAGATTCACAACCCTCTGGGAGAAGAAATTTCTTCTCAACTCGGTTTTAAATTGGCTCCCCCGTATTTTGAGGCTGTGCCCCCTAGTTCTAGTCTCCCCGGCCAGTGGAAACAACCTCTCTGCCTCTATCTTGTCTATCCCTTTCATTATTTTAAATGTTTCTATAAGATCACCCCTCATCCTTCTGAACTCCAACGAGTAAAGACCCCATCTACTCAATCTATCATCATAAGGTAACCCCCTCATCTCCGGAATCAGCCTAGTGAATCGTCTCTGTATCCCCTCCAAAGCTAGTATATCCTTCCTTAAGTAAGGTGACCAAAACTACACGCAGTACTCCAGGTGCGGCCTCACCAATATCCTATACAGTTGCAGAAGGACCTCCCTGCTTTTGTACTCCATCCCTCTCGTAATGAAGGCCAACATTCCATTCGCCTTCCTGATTACCTGCTGCACCTGCAAACTAACTTTTTGGGATTCATGCACAAGGACCCCCAGGTCCCTCTGCACTGCAGCATGTTGTAATTTCTCCCCATTCAAATAATATTCCCTTTTACTGTTTTTTTTCCCAAGGTGGATGACCTCACACTTTCCGTCATTGTATTCCATCTGCCAAACCTTAGCCCATTCGCTTAACCTATCCAAATCTCTTTGCAGCCTCTCTGTGTCCTCTACACAACCCGCTTTCCCACTAATCTAATCTGCAAGATCTAGCTGAGTGTTTTCCCCCACACCTCCAGCATGAGTTAAAGTTTCCATTGTTGGGAACAAAGAGACGATGGCCAGGCATTTCATGCTGACTGTCCCTTTGACTGCTCTTAAGTACCCTATTAGTGGGTGTCAATGCGGTAATTTTCCGCAAATTAATTGAGACCAAGGATTTGACCTTGGAAGCGGCGGCATTGATGGCTCAAACTTTCATGGCGGGGGAGGAAGAGACGAAAATAGTGTACGCACACAATTCTGCCTCTAACGCAGCGATGGATCAGGGAATCAACATCATCAATGCGACTCAGAGCCCCGCAGGCAGGCAGGGGCAGTCCGACACTCCCCAGGCAGCAATAGACCCCAGAGTAGGACTTCAGCAGAGGCAATGGCAGGCTGAACGGACATTCACGCCATCACAGTGGACAATGCGGCCATTGACACCCACTAATAGGATACTTAAGAGCAGTCAAAGGGACAGTCAGCGCGGAATGCCTGGCCATCGCATCTTTGTTCCCAACAATGGAAACTTTAACTCATGCTGGAAGTGTGGGGGTAAACACTCAGCTAGATCTTGCAGATTTGAACAGTTTGTCTGCAGGAACTGCAATCTCAGTGGCCACTTAGCTCGAATGTGCAGGAAGTCTGCAACCAGACTAATATATGAGGTGGATGGACCAGAAGAGGGTTCTTTGAGGCAGGATGACTTTTGGGGCAAATCGATGGATGCCGAGGTTCAGCGGGTCCATGTGGCGAATATTCACAGTTCATACACCAGAACGCCACCAATGATGAAGAGGGTTTTATTAAACGGTATCCCTGTACGCATGGAGCTGGACACTGGGGCCAGCCAGTCACTCATGGGCGTTCAGCAATTTGAGAAGCTATGGCCACTAAAAGCCAGTCACCCAAATTAGCACGTATTGAGACACAATTATGGACTTACACTAAAGAAATCATTCTGGTGCTAGGCAGTGCAATGTTGCCTGTCACACACAATGGGTTAGTGAATCGGCTGCCGCTCTGGATTGTCCCGGGCAATGGTCCCGCACTGTTGGGGAGGAGCTGGTTAGCCGAAATGAACTGGAAATGGGGGGATGTTCACTCAGTGTCATCTGAGGAGCGAAGATCGTGCTCACAAGACCTACAACAATTCGATTCACTCTTCCAACCTGGCGTCGGGACTTTCAAAGGCACTAAAGTAGTGATACACATCACACCGGACGCCAGGCCAGTGCACCACAAAGCCAGAGCGGTGCCGTATGTGATGCGGGAAAAGATCGCGAGCGAATTTGACCGGCTGTTGAGAGAGGGCATCATCTCGCCTGTTGCATTCAGCGACTGGGCGAGCCTCATCGTTCCCGTCCAAAAAGAGGATGGGTCTGTCAGGATCTGTGGCGACTACACGGCCACCATCAATTGAGTGTCCTTATAAGATCAATAACCGCTCCCGAGAGCGGAGGACCTCTTCGCCACGCTGGCAGGCAACAACCGTTCACCAAGTTGGACCTCACTTCAGCCTATATGACCCAGGAACTGTCCGACGAATCTAAACTACTGACCACCATCACCACGCACAAGGGACTGTTCGTTTATAACATTCGATTAGCGGCCGCGAATTTTCAATGAAACATGGAAAGCCTGCTTAAATCCATTCCTAAAACGATCGTATTCCAGGACGACATCCTCGTCACGGGTCGAGACACCGAGGAACACCTCCACAACCTGGAGGAGGTGCTTCGCCAACTGGACCGGGTAGGCCTGCGACTCAAAAAGTCTAAATATGTGTTCTTAGCTCCTGAGGTTGAGTTTCTGGGCAGGAGGGTTGCTGCAGATGGGATTCGGCCCACCGAATCCAAAACAGAGGCGATTCGACGAGCACCCAGGCCCTGCAACACATCAGAGTTGCATTCATTCCTGGGTACTGTTGAGGGGGATGATTCATCAGGGGAAGGCAGCAGCAGCCAAGTTGATGGCACCGTAGGTGGCTCTGCTGCACAGGAGGGCAGGAAAAAGAGTAGGGGATTCGATTGTAAGGGAAATAGGTAGGCATTTCGGCGGCCGTCACCGAGACTCCAGGATGGTATGTTGCCTCCCTGGTGCAAGGGTCAAGGATGTCTCGGAGTGGGTGCAGGACATTCTGAAACGAGAGGGTGAACAGCCAGTTGTCGTGGTGCATATAGGTACCAACGATATAGGTAAAAAACGGGATGAGGTCCTACGAGACAAATTTAGGGAGCGAGGAGCTAAATTAAAAAGTAGGTCCTCAAAGGTAGTAATCTCAGGATTGCTACCAATGCCATGTGCTAGTCAGAGTAGGAATCGCAGGATAGCTCAGATGAATACATGGCTTGAGGAGTGGTGCAGAAGGGAGGGATTCAAATTACTGGGGCATTGGAACTGGTTCTGGGGGAGGTGGGACCAGTACAAACCGGACGGTCTGCACCTGGGCAGGACTGGAACCAATGTCCTAGGGGGAGTGTTTGCTAGTGCTGTTGGGGAGGAGTTAAACTAATATGGCAGGGGGATGGGAACCTATGCAGGGAGATGGAGGGAAATAAAAGAGCGACAGAGGCAAAGGACAGAAAGGAGAATCGTAAAAGTGGAGGGCAGAGAAGCCCAAGGCAAAAAAGCAAAATGGGCTACATTACAGCAAAATTCTAAAGGGGCAAAGTGTGTTAAAAAGACACGCCTGAAGGCTCTGTGCCTCAATGCGAGGAGTATTCGGAATAAGGTGGACGAATTAACTGCGCAGATAGCAGTTAATGAATATGATGTAATTGGCATCACAGAGACATGGCTCCAGGGTGACCAAGGCTGGGAACTCAACATCCAGGGGTATTCAACATTTAGGAAAGATAGACAGAAAGGAAAAGGAGGCGGGGTGGCGTTGCTGGTTAAAGAGGAAATTAATGCAATGGTATGGAAGGACATTGGCTTGGATGATGTGGAATCGGTATGGGTGGAGCTACAGAATACCAAAGGGCAGAAAACGCTGGTGGGAGTTGTGTACAGGCCATCAAACAGTAGTAGGGAGGTTAGGGACAGCATTAAACAAGAAATAAGGGATGTGTGCAATAAAGTTACAGCAGTTATCATGGGTGACTTTAATTTACATATAGATTGAGCTAACCAAACTGGTAACAGTGCGGTGGAGGAGGATTTCCTGGAGTGTATTAGGGATGGTTTTCTAGACCAATATGTCGAGGAACCAACCAGAGAGCTGGCCATCCTAAACTGGGTGGTGTGTAATGAGAAGGGACTAATTAGCAATCTTGTTTGCGAGTCCCCTTGGGGAAGAGTGACCATAATATGGTAGAATTCTTTATTAAGATGGAGAGCGACACAGTTAATTCAGAAACTAGGGTCCTGAACTTAAGGAAAGGTAACTTCGACGGCATGAGGCGTGAATTGGCTAGAATAGACTGGCAAATGATACTTGAAGGGTTGACAGATGATAGGCAATGGAAAACGTTTATAGATCACATGGATGAACTTCAACAGTTGTACATCCCTGTCTGGAGTAAAAATAAAACAGGGAAGGTGGCTCAACCATGGCTAACAAGGGAAATTAAGGATAGTGTTAGATTCAAGGAAGATGCATATAAATTGGCCAGAAAAAGCAGCAAACCTGAGGACATGGAGAAATTTTGAATTCAGCAGAGGAGGACAAAGAGTTTAATTAGGAGGAGGAGAATAGAGTACGAGAGGAAGCTTGCCGGGAACGTAAAAACTGACTGCAAAAGCTTCTATAGATATGTGAAGAGAAAAAGATTAGTGAAGACAAACGTAGGTCCCTTGCAGTCGGATTCAGGTGAATTTATAATGGGGAACAAAGAAATGGTAGACCAATTGAACAAATACTTGGTTCTGTCTTCACGAAGGAAGACACAAATAACCTTCCGGATGTACTAGGCGACCGAGGATCTAGTGAGTAGGAGGAACTGAAGGATATCCTTATTAGGCGGGAAATTGTGCAAGAAATTGATGGGATTGAAGGCCGATAAATCCTCGGGGCCTGATTGTCTGCATCCCAGAGTACTTAAGGAAGTGGTCCTAGAAATTGTGGATGCATTGGTGATCATTTTCCAACAGTCTATCGACTCTGGATCAGTTCCTATGGACTGGAGGGTAGCTAATATAACACCACTTTTTTAAAAAGGAGGGAGAGAGAAGGCGGGTAATTATAGACCGGTTAGCCTGACATCGGTAGTGTAGGGGAAAATGTTGGAATCAATTATTAAGGATGAAATAGAAGCGCATTTGGAAAGCAATGACAGGATCGGTCCAAGTCAGCATGGATTTATGAAAGGGAAATCATGCTTGACAAATCTTCTGGAATTTTTTGAGGATGTAACTAGTAGAGTGGACAAGGGAGAACCAGTGGATGTGGTGTATTTGGACTTTCAAAAGGCCTTTGACAAGGCCCCACATAAGAGATTGGTGTGCAAAATCAAATCACATGGTATTGGGGGTAATGTACTGCCGTGAATAGAGAATTGGTTGGCAGACAGGAAGCAGAGAGTTGGGATAAATGGGTCCTTTTTGGAATGGGAGGCAGTGCTAGTGGAGTGCCGCAGGCCTCAGTGCTGGGACCCCAGCTCTTTACAATATACATTAATGATTTGGATGAAGGAATTGAGTGTAATATCTCCAAGTTTGCAGATGACACTAAACTGGGTGGCGGTGTGAGCTGTGAGGAGGATACTAAGAGGCTGCAGGGTGATTTGAACAGGTTAGATGAGTGGGCAAATGCATGGCAGATGCAGTATAATGTGGATAAATGTGAGGTCATCCACTTTGGTGGCAAAAACACAAAGGCAGAATATTATCTGAATGGCGGCAGATTAGGAAAAGGGGAGGTGCAACGAGACCAGGGTGTCATGATTCATCAGTCATTGAAAGTTGGCATGCAGGTGCAGCAGGCGGTGAAGGCGGCAAATGGAATGTTGGCCTTCATAGCAAGGCATTTGTGCATAGGAGCAGGGAGGTCTCACTGCAATTGTACAAGGCCTTGGTGAAACCTCACCTGGAATATTGTGTTCAGTTTTGGTCTTCTAATCTGAGGAAGGGCATTCTTCCTATTGAGGGAGTGCAGCGAAGGTTCACCAGACTGATTCCAGGGATGGCTGGACTGACATATGAGGAGAGTCTGGATCGACTGGGCTGTATTCACTGGAGTTTAGAAGGATGAGAGGGGATCTCATAGAAACGTATAAGATTCTGACGGGTCGGGACAGGTTAGATGCGGGAAGAATGTTCTCGATGTTGGGGAAGTCCAGAACCAGGGGACACAGTCTTAGGATAAGGGGTAGGCCATTTAAGACTGAGATGAGGAGAAACTTCTTCACTCAGAGAGTTGTTAACCTGTGGAATTCCCTGCCGCAGAGAGTTGTTGATGCCAGTTCATTAGATATATTCAAGAGGGAGTTAGATATGGCCTTACGGCTAAGGGGATCAAGGGGTATGGAGAGAAAGCAGGAAAGGGGTACTGAGGTGAATGATCAGCCATGATCTTATTGAATTGAGGTGCAGGCTCGAAGGGCCGAATGGCCTACTCCTGCACATATTTTCTATGTTTCTATGACTGTTGAACTATTTCGGGAACTTTCTGCCGAACTTGAGCACGTTGTTGGAGCTGCTACACGTGCTCCTGCGTAAGGGTTGCGATTGGTTTTGGGGGGACTGGTCAGCAACGGGCTTTTGATCGGGCGCGAAACCTACTTTGTTCAAACAAGTTGTTGACCCTGTATGACCCCTGTTAAAAATTTGTTCTGACATGTGATGCATCTTGGGTGCGTGCTGCAGTAGGGCAATGCTGAGGGTCAACTACAACCTGTGGCTTATGCCTCCAGGTCGCGCGCTCAAGCAGAACGGGGATATGGGATGGTCGCGAAGGAAGCGCTTGCATGTGTCTATTGTGCATCAGTACCTCTTTGGTCGGAAGTTTGAATTAGAGATGGACCGCAAGCCATTAACATCCCTGTTGTCAGACAGCAAGGCTATCAATACCAACGCATCAGCTCGCATACAGCGATGGGCTCTCACGCTGGCTGCTTATGACTACTCCATCCGGCACTAGCCCAGCACTGAAAATTGCGCTGACGCGCTCAGCAGGCTTCCACTGACCACCACTGAGGGGGCAGCGGAGCAAAGCGCTGAGATGGTCATGGTCGTTGATGCCTTTGACAGCGCAAGCTCCCCCATCACAGCCCGCCAGATCAAAATCTGGACAAACAGAGATCCCCTCCTATCCCTGATTAAGAAATGTGTCCTGACTGGGGATTGGGTGCCCGCACACGGAGCATGCCCTGAGGAGGTCAGACCGTTCCATAGACGGATGGATGAGCTCTCCATCCAAGCCGACTGCCTACTATGGGGCAGCTGGGTAGTTATGCCCCAGAAGGGCAGGGAGGCATTCATCAGGGAACTCCACAGCGAGCACCCAGGCATTATGCTGATGAAGGCCATTGCCCAGTCATACGTTTGGTGACCTGGAATTGATCCAGACCTGGAACACTGTGTTCGCAGGTGCACGACGTGTGCCCAGCTGGGTAATGCCCCCAGGGAGACCCCGCTCAGCCCGTGGCCCTGGCCCACCAGGCCATAGTCACGCATTCATGTTGACTACGCGGGCCCGTTCATGGGTAAGATGGTCCTTATTGTGGTAGATGCGTACTCGAAATGGATCGAGTGCATCAATCTGAATTCATGCACGTCATCCGCCACCGTGGAAAAGCCTACGTGCGATTTTTGCAACCCATGGCTTGCCGGACATCCTGGTTAGTGATAATGGCCCATGCTTCACAAGCTACGAATGTTGGGCAATGGCATCAACCACGTCAGGACTGCGCTGTTCAAGCCAGCCTCCAATGGCCAGGCGGAACGTGCGGTCCAAATCATTAAGCAAGGGATGCTCAGGATTTAAGGACCCTCCCTACAATGCCGCCTATCGTGTCTCCTGCTGGCCTATAGGTCCCGACCGCACTCGCTCACGGGTGTCCTGCCCGCAGAGCTACTAATGAAACGGACACTCAAAACTCGGTTGTCCCTCATTCACCCAGTCCTGACCGACATAGTTGAGGGCAAGCGCAAGTCACAAAACGAGTACCATGACCGTAATTCGAGGGGGAGATGTATAGAAATAAATGATCCTGTATTCATCCTCAATCACGCCATGGGGCCCAGATGGCTTGAGGGCACTGTAATTGACAAAGAGGGGAATAGGGTCATCGTGGTAAAACTCAACAATGGTCAGATATGCCATAAGCATCTGGACCAAGTAAAAAAAAAGGTTCAGCATCGACACGGAGGAACCTGAAGAAGACCATGAGATGGAGCTCACAACACTGCCAGTGAACGAGCAACAAGAGCAATCAGAAGAATGCACAGTCCGGAATCACCACAGGTGACAGACACTCACGTCAATGTCCAACAACCAGAGCCCCAACTGCGGCGCTCCACGAGGGAGCGTAGACCACCTGAAAGACTAAACCTATGATCCCAATAAGACTTTGGGGGGGGGGGGAAGGTGATGTCATGTCTGTAACCACAATGTAACACCATTGCATTACTGTATACTCTCAACCTAGATGTACACTTTACCACAAGGGGTGAACTTGTGGGAGACACTCCTTACCTGATCACACAGGTATAAAAAGGAGGTCCCACGCAGGGTCATCGTCTTTGGAGTCCTGTGAATAAAGAATTAAGGTCACAGAGTCACCTTGTCCCCAGAATGTGCCTCGTGTGGTTTCATGCTGTAGAGTAAGGTCTTTACGCAGAGAATAGGCACAAGACCGATCCCCATTTTTTGGACTCAAGTAAGACAAAAGACTGAAAAATTTGGGATTTTCTCTCTGAAAGGAAGCATCTAAGAGGGACCCCATAGATGCACATTAACGGCAGTATAGAAAATATAAATCTGGGGTATTGCTTCAAATTGAACCATGACAATAAAACAAAGTGCCACAAGTTTAAACTAGTAAAAGGTAAATGGAGAATTGATACCAGGAAATGTTTCTCCATACAAAGAGTGACTATCATACAGAATGAACTTCTAAGTAGGGTAATAAAGGCAAACACCCTAGAATCATTTAAGAAATAGCTGGTGTTCTTTCTTTCTGGATGAACTAGGATATACCACAAGGCCTTGCCCATCTATATCTATCTTGTTGTCTGTTGAGGTAGATCGTCTGCATAAGAACTTAACAGGTCCAATCACTGCCAAGTAGAAATTAGAAAGCTGAATGCAACACTGAACTAATAGCCTAGGCAGTGGGAGTACAAATTGGAAAGAATGTGCAACATTTTACAGTTGACTACATTAAATTTCAACTGTTACTGTATAAAAATACCTCTTTAACTAAGTCCGTACCGTCAGGTAGCAAAGTAAACGCATCACCTAACAAAATGATCAGTGGAAACATCTGCCATCATTTAAAGAAATACGCCATCTCAAATAACATAAGTAATAGAGAAGGTCAAAGATTAAGGGGGTGAAATTGGCCAGCCTTGCGCACGTTTTTTCGGCAACATTTTGCCGAATGGCAGTTTTGAAATATCACCGAAAAGCGGATCGACCACATGCAACGGCAAAAAAAAACGCACTGCTTAAAATTGGCCGTTCGGGGAACCCGTACTCGGTGAAAAAAAAACGCCTGAAAAAAGCTTGCATTGAAGCCCCAGAAACAGCAGTAGGTATGAAGACCTACAAAAAAAGGCAAGTTGAAGTTTTTATTTTTAAATTATTTTTCAGCGATTCGTTAGTTAAGTGTATGTTTAATTTTTGATTTTTGCAATTTTTTTGTGTTTACTCCCCTCTCAGAGCCTGTATTTTTGGCGGTGATAGGCCTTGGGCTAAAGTTGCTGAGGATCACGGTTTCCACCGCGAATCCTCGTGCAACGGCGATTTTACCGATGGGCGCATTTTTTTGCCAATTTTACCCCCTTAAAAAAGGCAATATTTTAGTGGTATTTTTGCCGTAAAATAACGGGGTAAAAACAATATCGCCAAAAACTGCATTTTTAGCCCTAAAACTTTAAATTTGATGTTGGTGGGGCTCCCATTTGTTTTAAATGGTTGCATGGTTAAAGGACTTCACTCTAATCTTTTTGATATAATGCTTTAAAAAATTATGGATTCGTTCCACAGCACTGAGCAATCTGAAAAAGTACCATCCTTGCAGCTACTGAACACCTTACCCATCAGGGCCAATTTATTCAGCACTGAAGATACTTGCATTTTTCAAAGAATGTCACATTATTTGTCAAGGCAAACTTATTTTCCTTGGCATTGAAATAGTGCATTATACTGTATGTTGCCTTTTAGTGGGGAAATCTTTTAACAAGTTACCCTCTAAGGATGTTTTTAATGTGGTAAGTTGTGGGTATTACTCTTGTGACCTTCCTTTGCAATAGCAATTCATGGGCTAATTTCTCCATCATCAGCAAGCAGGTTACTTCCTGGCTGTTGTTTTCACATTGCAACTTTGAGTAATTCCTTAAGGTACAATTAATATTTCTCGTATTGTTATTGTTTGCTTGTATTTGTTTTAGAAACTCTAAAAGCAATAACTGTTGCTAGACCATCCTATAATCTGGGCTTTAAGAACACTAACTGACTACTGAATGATATTTGCTGTTGCTGTAAAGCACAACTAATGTTGTAAATGTTTTCCATTAAAATATGATATGGGGTCTTTGCATATTGCTTAGAATTCTGCTAAGGTCTAGGATACAGCATCTACATAGCTGAGGAAAATAATTCACCAGTACTAGTGATACCAGTCCCTCAACCCGTCAGGGTTGCTGTCTTCCAATCTGGTGGAGTGTAATCATTTCAACACATTTGGTGCTGTCTGGCACAGTGTTATATACTCATTGGAACCCAATTATCCTTGATATTGATTGGTTACATTTTTGTACCAGTAACACTATCTGAATCCATTGTAAAAAGATCTTCAATTAGAACACTTGCTTTTTTGGGGAATGCTCTGATTAAATCTGTTATAACTCCCATCTTTAAAACAAAAAATGATCATGAGTCAGGGTTGTGATCTACATGCAAGTTTATAATAAGTTTTCTTTCCCTCTGGAAGAGCTGAAGTTTAGGGTGTATTTGCAGGGCTGACCTTGATGCACACCAATATCGTATTTGCAGTTACATGTGGTTTATCAGTAGCCATTGAACCTCTGAATGTTGGATCTTCAAATTCAAAATATAGATTGGGTGTGCTAACCAGTACTTGAAGGAATGCTTGGTTTTCCCCAACTGGGGGTGGGGGAGGGGACGGTGACGTACTTGCCATCTAGAAAATTAGTCTATCCTTACTCTTGGCATATTACATTAACCCCTTTGTATTGGATGTTCCCGGTGAGCCCTCTGCCTACTCCTGTTAGCTCACAGATTCAATCAGTAACTCCATCTAGGAGTTGAAAGGAATATAATTCTTCTGACCCCAGTTGTCAATGAACCACTATCACATTTTGTAGTTTGATGAGATGAGAGTAACCGACCTCAAACTTGCGCAGCATCTGATAGAGTACAGCACCAAAGAGCCCTAGTAAAACTGAGGTTCACAGATTGGGCCTGAATTTGGTGAACCTACTGCCGGCTGCCACTGAGTTTTCTTGGCGGTCTCCCTGTTTTTTTCGGCGCTCTCCCCTCCAAGCGAGTTTGTTGAGGCCCTCACGCCGGCGGGGAGAGAGGACCACTGGGGAGCGTTGGCTGGCGTGAAATGCCGACAGAAGTCCTCTCGCCCGCTCCCTCCCGAGATTGGTCCGGGAGGTCCTCTGCTTCAGCAGCAGAAAAGACCGCCATGTGGAGGCAGGTCTTACCTGAATGGTAGGTATGAAGACCTGCAAGAAAAAGTTAGTGAAATGGTTTGCTTTATTTCTTTTGCAGCGATTTTGCTTGATAGAGTCCTCTGAAGGATTTGTAATGGTTTGTTTTTCATTTGTTGAAGATTTTTTTTTCCATTCCCCCTTCCTGGGCCCGACTCTAGCCTCGGCGTTACTTTGCCAAGGGTCGCATTTGCTGCCCAGAATCCGACCTACCGCCCGCTGCTGCCCAGAATCAGCATGTAATGCCCATTTTTTTCGCCGGACGTTTTCTCACCATTTTTTCACCAAACTTCCACTCAAAGTACCGTCAGGATCTTAGCGGTCTTTTCGACGGTAAATGGGCAGAACTTAGGTTTGACAAAACTCGGGCCCATAGAAACGTTGTCCAGCACAGAAGCAGGCCATTTGGCCCATCGTGCCTCGGCTGGCTCTTTGAAAGAGATGTCGTGCTCAGTCCCACATCCCGCTTTTTGTCCGTAACCGTGTAAATTCCTTACCCTCGAGTATCTGTCCAATTCCCTTTTAAAATTATTTAGGGAATTAGCTTCCAACATATTTTCAGGTAGAATGTTCCAGATCCTGACAACTTTCCAAGTAGAAAAAGTTTCTCCTCATCTCTCCTCTAGATCTTTTTCCAATAATTTTGAATCTATGATCTCCCACTCACGAGAGGGAATAGTTTTTCCCTATTTACTCTATCAAAACCTATCATAATCTTGAAAACTTCTACAAGGACACTTCTTAACCTTCTCCGTTCCAAGCAGAACAGCCATAGATTGTCCAACCTCTCCTCATAACTAAAGTCCCTCATCACTGGTAGCATCCTTGTGAACCCCCTCTGTACCCTTTCTAAGGCCTTTACAAGTTTACTGAAGTGTGGTGCCCAGAATTGTCCACAATACTCTAAATGAAGCCGAACCAGTGATTTATAAAGTTCTAGCATGATCTTTTTGATTAATGCACGACCAAAGGAAAACCCTCCAAGGTCTGGAACTGACACAAAGGAAGTTGGGTGTGGTTGTCAGAGTCCGATCATCGCAGCCCCAGGATATAACTACAGTAGTTCTCAGGAAGCAACTCAGCCCAATCATCTTCAGACGAGGTGAGAGTAGCAACCCTCAAAATTATATCTCATCTGATAATGAAGGATAGCAGAACTTGGACAGCAGTCACTGACAAGTAACAGGTGACATTTGTGCTACATAAATAGCAGGCAATGATTATCTCCAACCGGAAAAAGCCCAATCATCTCCTCCGGCCTTCAAAAACACTACAGTCACACAGTCCACATTATCAAGATCTTGAGTGTCACTATTGATCAGAAGCATATCAGAATTGTGACCGCACAAGCACAGCAGAAGGCTGAGTAATCTATGAGGAATGGGTCACCTTCTGACCTTTCAAAGTCTCTCCATCTTCTACAAGGTCCAAGTCATGACTGTGATGGAATACTCACTACCTGGATAATTGTAGGTATAGCAACACTCAAGAAGCTTGACATCATCTAAGGCAATTCACTTAATGGGTGCCCATGTTATTAGACTCCACAATCCATATGCTTCATAACAGTGCAGTCACAGTGCATGGATGTATAATCTACAAGGGGTTTTGCAGCACATCACTAAGCTTACTTCAACAGCATTTTCCTCCCCCATGACCTTTGACCACCAAGGACAACAGCAACAATATATAGGAACTTGGTTACCTCCAGTAATAGTAAGGAAGGACATTAGCATGGATGATGTGGAATCAGTATGAGGAGTATCCGCAATAAGGTGGATGAATTAACTGTGCAAATAGATGTTAACAAATATGATGTGATTGGGATTACGGAGACGTGGCTCCAGGATGAGCAGGGCTGGGAACTCAACATCCAGGGGTATTCAACATTCAGGAAGGATAGAATAAAAGGAAAAGGAGGTGGGGTAGCATTGCTGGTTAAGGAGGAGATTAAGGCAATAGTTAGGAAGGACATTAGCTTGGATGATGTGGAATCTATATGGGTAGAGCTGCAGAACACCAAAGGGCAAAAAACGTTAGTGGGAGTTGTGTACAGACCTCCAAACAGTAGTAGTGATGTTGGGGAGGGCATCAAACAGGAAATTAGGGGTGCGTGCAATAAAGGTGCAGCAGTTATAATGGGTGACTTTAATATGCACATAGATTGGGCTAACCAAACTGGAAGCAATACGGTGGGGGAGGATTTTCTGGAGTGCATAAGGGATGGTTTTTTAGACCAATATGTCGAGGAACCAACTAGAGGGGAGGCCATCTTAGACTGGGTGTTATGTAATGAGAAAGGATTAATTAGCAATCTCGTTGTGCGAGGCCCCTTGGGGAAGAGTGACCATAATATGGTGGAATTCTGCATTAGGATGGAGAATGAAACAGTTAATTCAGAGACCATGGTCCAGAACTTAAAGAAGGCTAACTTTGAAGGTATGAGGCGTGAATTGGCTGAGATGGATTGGCGAATGATACTTAAGGGGTTGACTGTGGATGGGCAATGGCAGACATTTAGAGACCGCATGGATGAACTACAACAATTGTACATTCCTGTCTGGCATAGAAATAAAAAAGGGAAGGTGGCTCAACCGTGGCTATCAAGGGAAATCAGGGATAGTATTAAAGCCAAGGAAGTGGCATACAAATTGGCCAGAAATAGCAGCGAACCTGGGGACTGGGAGAAATTTAGAACTCAGCAGAGGAGGACAAAGGGTTTGATTAGGGCAGGGAAAATGGAGTATGAGAAGAAGCTTGCAGGGAACATTAAGACGGATTGCAAAAGTTTCTATAGATATGTAAAGAGAAAAAGGTTAGTAAAGACAAACGTAGGTCCCCTGCAGTCAGAATCAGGGGAAGTCATAACGGGGAACAAAGAAATGGCGGACCAATTGAACAAGTACTTTGGTTCGGTATTCACGAAGGAGGACACGAACAACCTTCCGGTTATAAAAGGGGTCGGGGGGTCTAGTAAGGAGGAGGAACTGAGGGAAATCCTTATTAGCCGGGAAATTGTGTTGGGGAAATTGATGGGATTGAAGGCCGATAAATCCCCAGGGCCTGATGGACTGCATCCCAGAGTACTTAAGGAGGTGGCCTTGGAAATAGTGGATGCGTTGACAGTCATTTTCCAACATTCCATTGACTCTGGATCAGTTCCTATGGAGTGGAGGGTAGCCAATGTAACCCCACTTTTTAAAAAAGGAGGGAGAGAGAAAACAGGGAATTATAGACCGGTCAGCCTGACATCGGTAGTGGGTAAAATGATGGAATCAATTATTAAGGATGTCATAGCAGTGCATTTGGAAAGAGGTGACATGATAGGTCCAAGTCAGCATGGATTTGTGAAAGGGAAATCATGCTTGACAAATCTTCTGGAATTTTTTGAGGATGTTTCCAGTAGAGTGGATAAGGGAGAACCAGTTGATGTGGTATATTTGGACTTTCAGAAGGCGTTCGACAAGGTCCCACACAAGAGATTGATGTGCAAAGTTAGAGCACATGGGATTGGGGGTAGTGTACTGACATGGATTGAGAACTGGTTGTCAGACAGGAAGCAAAGAGTAGGAGTAAATGGGTACTTTTCAGAATGGCAGGCAGTGACTAGTGGGGTACCGCAAGGTTCTGTGCTGGGGCCCCAGCTGTTTACACTGTACATTAATGATTTAGATGAGGGGATTAAATGTAGTATCTCCAAATTTGCGGATGACACTAAGTTGGGTGGCAGTGTGAGCTGCGAGGAGGATGCTGTGAGGCTGCAGAGCGACTTGGATAGGTTAGGTGAGTGGGCAAATGCATGGCAGATGAAGTATAATGTGGATAAATGTGAGGTTATCCACTTTGGTGGTAAAAACAGAGAGACAGACTATTATCTGAATGATGACAGATTAGGAAAAGGGGAGGTGCAAAGAGACCTGGGTGTCATGGTACATCAGTCATTGAAGGTTGGCATGCAGGTGCAGCAGGCGGTTAAGAAAGCAAATGGCATGTTGGCCTTCATAGCAAGGGGATTTGAGTACAGGGGCAGGGAGGTGTTGCTACAGTTGTACAGGGCATTGGTGAGGCCACACCTGGAGTATTGTGTACAGTTTTGGTCTCCTAACCTGAGGAAGGACATTCTTGCTATTGAGGGAGTGCAGCGAAGGTTCACCAGACTGATTCCCGGGATGGCGGGACTGACCTATCAAGAAAGACTGGATCAACTGGGCTTGTATTCACTGGAGTTCAGAAGAATGAGAGGGGACCTCATAGAAACATATAAAATTCTGACGGGGTTAGACAGGTTAGATGCAGGAAGAATGTTCCCAATGTTGGGGAAGTCCAGAACCAGGGGTCACAGTCTAAGGATAAGGGGTAAGCCATTTAGGACCGAGATGCGGAGGAACTTCTTCACCCAGAGAGTGGTGAACCTGTGGAATTCTCTACCACAGAAAGTTGTTGAGGCCAATTCACTAAATATATTCAAAAAGGAGTTAGATGAGGTCCTTACTGCTAGGGGGATCAAGGGGTATGGCGAGAAAGCAGGAATGGGGTACTGAAGTTGAATGTTCAGCCATGAACTCATTGAATGGTGGTGCAGGCTAGAAGGGCCGAATGGCCTACTCCTGCACCTATTTTCTATGTTTCTATGTTTCTATAAAGATACAGCAGTTATCATGGGTGACTTTAATCTACATATAGATTGGGCTAACCAAACTGGTAGCAATATGATGGAGAAGGATTTCCTGGAGTGTATAAGAGATGGTTTTCTAGACCAATATATCGAGGAACCAATTAGAGAGCTGGCCATCCTAAACTGTGTGTTGTGTAATGAGAGAGGATTAATTAGCAATCTTGTTGTGCAAGGCCCCTTGGCAAAGAGTGACCATAATATGATAGAATTCTTTATTAAGATGGAGAGTGACACAGTTAATTCAGCAATTAGGGTCCTGAACTTAAAGAAAGGTAACTTCGATGGTATGAGATGTGAATTGGCTAGGATAGACTGGCGAATGATACTTAAAGGGTTGATGGTGGATAGGCAATGGCAGACATTTAAAGATCACATGGATGAACTTCAACAATTGTACATCCCTGTCTGGCGTAAAAATAAAACAGGGAAGGTGGCTCAACCGTGGCTAACAAGGGAAATTAAGGATAGTGCTAAATCCAAGGAAGAGGAATATAAATTGGCAGAAAAAGCAGCAAACCTGAGGACTGGGAGAAATTTAGAATTCAGCAGAGGAGGATTAAGGGTTTAATTAGGATGGGGAAATAGAGTATGAGAGTAAGCTTTCAGGGAACATAAAAACTGACTGCAGAAGCATCGATAGATATGTGAAGAGAAAAAGATTAGTGAAGACAAATGTAGATCCCTTGAAGTCAGAATCAAGTGAATTTATAATGGGGAACAAAGAAATGGCAGACAAATTGAACAAATACTTTGGTTCTGTCTTCACTAAGGAAGACACAAATAGCTTTCCGGAAATACTAGGGGACCGAGGTTCTAGCGAGAAGGAGGAACTGAAGGAAATCCTTATTAATCAAGAAATTGTGTTAGGGAAATTGATGGGATTGAAGGCTGATAAATCACCAGGGCCTGATAGTCTGCATCCCAGAGTACTTAAGGATGTGGCCTTAGAAATAGTGGATGCATTGGTGGTCATTTTCAAACATTCTATAGACTCTGGAACAGTTCCTATAGATTGGAAGGTAGTTAATATAACCCCACTTTTTAGAAAAGGAGGGAGAGGGAAAACAGGGAATTATAGACCGGTTAGCCTGACATTGCTAGTGGGGAAAATGTTGGAATCAATTATTAATGAAGATGTAATAGTAGCGCATTTGGAAAGCAGTAATAGGATCGGTCCAAGTCAGCATGGATTTATGAAAGGGAAATCATGCTTGACAAATCTTCTAGAATGTTTTGAAGATTAACTGGTAGAGTGGATAAGGGAGAACCAATGGATGTGGTGTATTTGGACTTTCAAAAGGCTTTTGACAAGGTCTCACACAAGAAAATAGTGTGCAAAATTAAAGCACATGGTATTGGGGGTAATGTATTGACGTGGATAGAGAACTGGTTGGCAGACAGGAAGCAAAGAGTAGGACTAAACGGGTCCTTTTTAGAATGGTAGGCAATGACTAGTGGGGTACCATAAGGTTCAGTGCTGGGACCCCAGCTATTTACAATATACATTAATGATTTGGACGAAGGAATTGAATGTAATATCTCCAAGTTTGCAGATGACACTAAGCTGGGTGGCAGTGTGAGCTGTGAGGAGGAAGCTAAGAGGTTGCAGAGTGACTTGGACAGGTTAGGTGAGTGGACAGATGCATGGCAGATGCAATATCATGTGGATAAATGTGAGGTTATCCACTTTGATGGCAAAAACAGGAAGGCAGAATATTATCTGAATGGTGCAGATTAGGAAAAGGGGAGGTGCAACGAGACCTGGGTGTCATGGTACATCAGTCATTGAAAGTGGACATGGAGGTACAGCAGGCGGTGATGAAGGCAAATGGCATGTTGGCCTTCATAGCGAGAGGATTTGAGTATAGGAGCAGGGAGGTCTTACTGCAGTTGTACAGGGTCTTGGTGAGGCCACATCTTGAATATTGTGTGCAGTTTTGGTCTCCTAATCTGAGGAAGGGCATTCTTGCTATTGAGGGAGTGCAGCGAAGGTTTACCAGACTGATTCCCGGGATGACAGGACTTACATATGAAGAAAGACTGGATCGACTAGGCTTATGTTCATTGGAATTTAGAAGAATGAGAGGAGACCTCATAGAAACATGTAAAATTCTGATGGGATTCGACAGGTTAGATGCAGGAAGAATGTTCCCAATGTTGGGGAAGTCCAGAAGCAGGGGTCACAGTCTTAGGATAAGTGGTAAGCCATTTAAGACTGAGATAAGGAGAAACCTCTTCACTCAGGAGAATTGTGAATCTGTCGAATTCTCTCCCACGGAAAGTCGTTGAGGCCAGTTCGTTGGATATATTCAAAAGAGAGTTTGATGTGGCCCTAACGGCCAAAGGGATCAAGGGATATGGAGGGACAGCAGGAACGGGATACTGAAGTTGCATGATCAGCCATGATCATATTGAATAGTGGTGCAGACTCTAAAGGCCAAATAGCCTACTCCTGCACCTATTTTCTCTGTTTCTATGTTTCCAGGGTAACCTTGGTTACCTTGGGAGGTACTGCCAAAGAAACCTTGCTGCATGCAATCTGTAGATAATACACAGTACAGCCATGCTATGCCAGTGGCGGAGTAGTGGAGTAGGTCCAGTAACTGTTTTGGTGTTCAATCTATTGTAATTCAGATTTTGAAAGTCCACATTCAGAAAGTTCCTGTTTGAGATGTTAAGCTGCTTCTTTGGAACTCCTAGAGGTCCCTTTTGAACTCTAGGCAATGTCCATTCTTTGGACTACCTTCATTAGGATTTGATAAAAGAATAGTGACCAGCTCCTGCATATGATCAAAGTAATTTGCCATTATTGGATCTGTGTGTTATTAGGGACCACGCGGTAGATTTTCAACTTGCCACCCAGGCATGAAAGTGGTGTTGCATCAGCCACCCGTTCTACAGATCGCCTGTGAAGTTGGGTGATTTCTCTAATGGGCAACTGATTCACAACACCACTTTTACACCTGGGGCAAGTTGAATATCTTCCCCTTTGTATGTAATTCCAGTAGCTGATTTGACAGTTGTTTATCAAGTGCACCTTTTTTGTGGTAAAACTTTAATCCAGGGCCAGAAGTATTGTCTAGACGAGGAATCCAATCAACTAGACCTTTGTTGGAGACAAATGTCGCAGCAGGGAAATCTTCAAATCAGGAAAGCCCATCATCACAAGGGAAAGATTCTTACTTCAGTAAGCACCCCAAATGTATTCTGCAGTTAGGGCAACTTGTAGTAGAAACTGTTTCAGATCCAAGAATTCCTACAGACCAAATCACTGCAGCAGGAAGCTATGATAAATGCCTTTGGTCTTTTTATTTGCCCTGTTGTCCAACATTTACTTGTGTGCTTAGCTGCAGATTTAATGTTCTCTTTCGAGGCTACTGACCCAGAATTAGTGGTGAATAACTGCTTCACCATAGGTTAACGGGTATGAAAAAAATAGCAGAATCGTAAGACTACCTAAGGAATGGTATGCAGGTTTAATTTTGGTTTTGCATAAATGTTTTTTAAGTTAATAAAAGCAGCGGTCCAGCAGTAATATACAGAGTTTTATATGGTAATACATGCAAAAAATGCATTATCTTCCATACTATAGTTTTTTGTCATCCTGCCACTGAAAAAAGAATCAACATTTTTGTTTTACACGAGGCAATTGTGATCTTAGAAAGCCTTCCCAGAAGGAAAGACAAGAATGTTGGATATGACCATGCTAATGCAACCAAGAACAGCAATGATTATTTCAAACAGTCCTGCTGTCCACTGGTCTCAGCAGATGGAGCTTGCAGTTGTGTGTCACTTGTTTATTACATCCTGTTAAGATTAGTAGCTGTGTGGCCAGATGGGTCTGTGAGCACAGCTGTGGATACAGGAAAATAAATGGAAGCTCTTGCACAGTCTTAGCCTCTTGAGATGTACGAATGTTGCGATTAGAACAAAAAAAGCTCTTAAACAGTCTGCAGATGTTTTCGTTAAAGATAAACTATCCATAAATGGGCATAAACATTCTAATAGTTAAAAATTATATGGCGCTTGTGTGAATTAATTTAACCAGTAAAATTTGGTGATGTTGCAAGACAAAGCTTTTGATCATGTAATTATTTTCTGTTTTTCTGCTCCCTCCTCTCCTCCATAGCTGCAACTCCTTTGCTTACACTATAAAATGGTCCAGATCACAGTCTTTTTGACAGCCATCTGCGTCAGTTCATGATCAGCCAGGATAGGATTGCTCCTGCCACTTCTTACTTTAAACGTAGGCCTTCACTCCTTTCCAAGTTGGGGAGTATTCCACTGTACTGCAGTGTTCCAGCTGGTTGCACAACTAAAAACAGGCAAAACTTACCCAGAGATGGCAGACTTGTTCAAATATTAGTCAAATGTGGTTCAAAGTCATTGTTCTTTGGTTGGAAGCTGGCCACCACAACTGTGATGCCAGAAAAGCTATTTTAACTTGTCAACAAAAGAGAACATTTTTCCTTGGGCCATGCCTGCAGAAAAAAAATAATAATTCCACGGTGCACCAGTGATGGAAGGAGTGAATGTTTAAAGTGGTGGATGGGGTGAAAATCAAGCGGGCAGCTTTGTCCTGGATCGTGTCGAGCTTCTTGAGTGTTGTTGGATATGCACTCATCCAGGCAAGTGGAGGGTATTCCATCATATTCCTGACTTGTACCTTGTAGATGGTGGAAAGGCGTTGATGAGTCAGGAGATGAGTCACTTGCTGCAGAAACCAAGCCTCTGACCTGCTCTTGTAGGCACAGTATTTGTGACTGGTCCTGTTAAGTTTCTGGTTGATGGTGACCACTCCCCCCCCCCCCCGCCCCCCAGGATGTTGTTGGTGGTGGATTTGAGACTGGTAATGCCATTCAATTACAGGGGGAGGTAGTTAGAATCTCTCTTGTTGGAGATAGTCATTGCCTGGCAGTAATGTGGCACAAATGTACTTGCCACATATCAGCTCAAGCCTGAATGTTGCCCAAGCCTCGCTGCATGTAGGCACTTGAGGAACTGAGCAGTGCAATCATCAGTGAATATGCCCATCTCTGACCTAATGATGGAGGGAAGATCATCGATTAAGCAGCTGAAAATAGTCAGGCCTAGGACACTGCCCTGAGGAACTCTTGCAGTGATGTCCTAGGGCTGAGATGATTGGACTTCAACAACCACAACCCTTTTCCTTTGTTGCAGGTAGGACTCCAGCCAGAGGAGAGTTTTCCCCTGATTCTTATTGACTTCAATTTTACTAAGGCGCCTTGATTTCACACTCTGTCAAATCCTGCCTTGATGTCAAGGGCAGTCACTCTCACCTCACCTCTGGAATTCAGCTCTTTTATCCTTATTTGGACCGAAGCTGTAATAAGGTTTGGAGTCGAATGGTTCTGGTGGAACCCAAACTGAGCATCGTTGAGCAGGTTATTGGTTAGTAAGTGATGCTTGAGAGCACTGTCAACGACACCTACATTACTTTGCTGATGATTGAGAGTAACCTGATGGATTTGTCCTGCTTTTTGTGGACAGGACTTACCTGGGCAATTTTCCACGTAGTTAGATGCCAGTTATTGTAGCTGTACTGGAACAGCTTGGCTAGAGGTACAGCTACTTCTGGAGCATATATCTTTTGCACTGCAACCGGGATATTGCCGGGGCCCACAGCCTTTGTTGTATCTAGTGCCTTCAGTCGTTTCTTCACAGCACTAATCAAGTTGACTATAGACTGGCTTCTGCGATGATGCCGAGATGGAACATCCACTCGGCACTTCTGGCTGAAGTTGTTTGCAAACGGTGCATCCAGTTTTATTATTCTTATACTTTATTGTAGCAATTTGGGACAACTGAGTGGCTTGCTAGGCCATTTCAGTTAAGAGTCAGCCAGATTGCTATGAACGTGGAGTCACATAGAGACCATCTCAGCCTCACCTGCCATCTATTCCAGCAACATCAGTGCCCTTCAAAAAATGTCACCTTGGGTCCTTAGAATTCCACCACAATCAGCCCCAAAACCAAAATCACTAAATAGTCCAGCATCAGTAATAGCAACACCAACCTTCTCTGCAATCACCTGATGCTGCACAGGACACGGCATCAGCACCCGACCACATTGCTGCCTGGGAGGCCAGGGATGTCCTTACCATGGCCACATTTACTATGCTTCACGCTGTGCACCCTGACTGTCACATAATGCACCAGGTTGGCACCACCCCACATCAGCTCCATAAAGGGCGCCCTGCCGGTGCCTCCATTTTATTTTAATTGTCGGCCGACTCCGAGGTCGGCCCAACAATGGTGGCCACAGGTTCGGTCGGCCGCCAACAGGCAGCCTAGTACCCCCTCTTGGGTGCCAGGCCACTGGCATGGCCAAAACCCTCCCTGGTAGCCCAGTGGGCCCAACTAAACTTACTGTAGAGCACGCAGCGGCCCTCCCCTTTAAATGAAGTGGAGGGATATTGTGACACGTCAGTGCGACGTGGCATGACCACATTGCATTAATATCATCAGCGACACGCTGACGTCATCAGCGCAGCGCTGATGACTTGGAGCGACGGCAGCTCCAATCCAAGGGCACTTCTTCCTCGCAGCCGCCACAAACACCGTCCCTGAGCAAAAATAAACAAACAGCTGAATATTGCTCAAGTCTCCGCCCCATGGATTGGGGTGGAGAAAAAACTACAAAACCGGTGACTGTGTCAGTTTTTCATCGGGAGGGCAATTTCAGCTCCCGTGTCTTTAAAACTGGTGGCATCTCTGTCTATCTCTTAGTGAGAAGAGAGCGGTTTGTGGATTGTACTCCTGTTCACTGTGTATGCTTATACCTTAGTCATTTGCTCTTCCAGAGATGGCCTTACAGATTTCCTACTCTGAAAGCAGCTTCCTTCTACTGAGTCTTCCTGTCTTTCTTCTCCTTGGATATCAGTTAGAAACATAGAAATTTACAGCTCAGAAGGAGGCCATTTCGGCCCATCGTGTCCACGCCGGCCGACAAAGAGCTGCACAGCCCTTAGTCAGTAGCCCTGAAGGTTACATATGAACCTACGAACAATAACGGAAAGGCAAAGAGCACCCAGCCCAACCAGTCCGCCTCACACAACTGCGACACCCCTTATACTGAAACATTCTACACTCCACCCCAACCGGAGCCATGTGATCTCCTGGGAGAGGCAAAAATCAGATAAAAACCCAGGCCAGTTTAGGGAGAAAAAAATCTGGGAAAATTCTCTTCGATCCATCCAGGTGATCGAAACTAGTCCAGGAGATCACCCTGGCCGTTTTCAATTCCTTGCAGCACTTACCATTATATCTGCTCCGTCCAACAAAAGGTCATCCATTCTAATCCCAATTACCAGTTCCAGGTCCATAATGCTGCAGGTTACTGCACTTTACGTGCCCATCCAACCATCTCTTAAAAGTGGTGAGGGTTTCTGCATCCACCACTCTTCCAGGCAGTGAGTTCCAGATCCCCACAACCCTCTCTGTAAAGAAGCACCTCCCCCCCCCCCCTCAAATCCCCTCTAAACCTTCCAACACCCATCTTAAAACTGTGCCCCCTCGTAATAGACCCCACCACCAATTGAAATAGGCACTTACTATCCACTGTGTCCAGGACCCTCAATATTTTGTACACCTCAATGAGGTCTCCTCTCAACCTCCTCTGTTCCAATGAGAACAAACCCAGCCTATCCAATCTGTCCTCATAACTAAGATTCTCCATTCCAGGCAGCATCCTAGTAAATCTCATCTGCACCCTCTCTAATGCAATCACGTCCTTCCTATAATACGGCAACCAGAACGGCACATAGTATTCCAGCTGTGGCCTAACCAAAGTATTATACAATTTAAGCATCACCTCCCTGCTCATGTTCTATGCCTCAGCCAATAAAGCATTCCGTATGCCTTCTTAACCACCTTATCCACCTGGTCTGCTACTTTCAGGGATCTGTGGACAAACACTCCAAGGTCCCTTTGTTCATCTACACTATTAAGTGGCCTACCGCTTAATGTGTACACCCTTTCCTTATTAGCCCTCTGAAAGTGCATCACCTCACTCTTCTTTGAATTAAATTCCAGTTGCCATTGCTGTGCCCGCCTGACCAGTAGATTGATATCCTCCTGCAGCTGATGACTTATTTCTTCATTATCAACAACACAGCCAATTTTAGTGTTGTCTGCAAACTTCTTAATCATACTCCCTATATTCAAATCTAAATCGTTGATATATACCATAAAAAGCAAGGGACCCAGCACTGAGCCCTGCGGAACCCCACTGGAAAATCCTTCTAGTCACAAAGACATCCATCAACCATTAGCCTCTGCTTCCTACCTCCAAGCAAATTTTGGATCCAACTTGCCACTTTGCCCTGGATCCAATGAGCTCTAACCTTCTTGACCAGTCTACCATGTGGGACCTTTATCAAAAGCTTTGCTAAAGTCCATATACACTACATCGTACACATTACCCTCATTGACCATTTTGGTTACCTCCTCAAAAAATTCAGTCAGGTTAGTCAAACACGATCTTCCCTTAACAAATCCGTGCTGACTGTCCCTAATTAATCCCTGCCTTTCCAAATGTAGATTTATCCTGTCTTTCATGATTTTTTCCAATAATTTTCCCACCATTAAGGTTAGGCTGACAGGCCTGTAATTACTCGGCCCATCCCTTTTTCCCTTCTTAAACAAGGGTACTACATTAGCAGTCCTCCAATCCTCCAGCACCATGCCCAAATCCAAAGAGGACTGAAAAATGATGGTCAAGGCCTCAGCTATTTCCTCTTACTTCACGAGCCTGGGGACTTATCTACTTTCAAAGCTGCTAAACCCCTTAATAATTCCTCTCTCACTATATTTATTTCATCCAAAATATCACATTCCTCCACGATAGCAGTATCTGCATTGTCCCTTTCCTTTGTGAAAACAGATGCAAAGTATTCGTTAAGAACCGTACCAACATCTTCCACCTCCACACAAAGATTACCCTCATGGTCTCGAATACGTCCTATCCTTTCTTTAGTTATCCTCTTACTCTTAATATATTTATAGAACTTCTTAGGGTTTTCCTTAATTTTACTGGCCAAGAATTTCTCGTGCTCTCTCTTAGCATTCCTAATATCTTTTTTAATTTTGCCTCTTAACTTTCTATATTTCTCTAAAGATTCTATAGTATTTAGCCATTGGTATATGATATAAGCTTCCCTTTTTTTCTTAATCCTCCCCTGTAAGTCCCCAGACATCCAGGGGGCTCTAGAATTATTATTCCTAACCTTTTTCTTTTAGGGCACATGTTTGGCCTGTGCCTTCCGGATCTCCTCCTTGAATACCTCCTACTGTTCCAACACTGATTTGCCCACAACTAGCTGTTTCCAGTCCACTATGACCAAATCACTCCTTAACTTAGCAAAATTAGCTTTTCTCCAATTCGGAACTTTTATTCCAGGCCTATCCTTGTCCTTATCCATAACCAACTTTAATCTGACTGAATTATGGTCACTGGCACCCAAGTGCTCTCCCACTAATACCCCTTCAACCTGCCCAGCTTCATTCTCCAAAAATAAATCCAAGACCGCCCCCTCTCGTGTTGGGCTAGCTACATTCTGACTAAAAAAGTTCAATTGAATGCATTTCAAGAATTCCGCACCCGCTATACCCTTCATACTATATTTGTCCCAATCAATATTTGGATAGTTAAAATCCCCTACTGTTACTACCCTATGGTTTTTGGACTTCACAGCAATTTGCCTACATATTTGCTCCTCTATCTCTCACTGTTTGGGGGTCTATAATACACACCTAGCAGTGTGATCATCCTTTTTTTAATTTTTAAATTCGACCCATATGGCCTCATTTGATGATCCCTCGAACATATCATCCCTCCTCACCGCTGTAATAGTTTCTTTAATCAGTACCGCAACCCCTCCCCGCCCCACTTTTTTCCCCCTCTCTATCTTTTCGAAAAATTCTATAACCAGGAATATTGATCTGCCAAACCTGCCCCTCTTTCAGCCCTGTTTCTGTAATGGCTATAATGTCATACTCGCAAGTGTCTACCTGTGCTCTTAGCTCATCCGCCTTATTCACTATACTCCTTGCATTAAAGGATATACCCATTTAGCACAGGAAAACCTCCTTGCTTACTACTTATTAAGCCTTGTTTACTCTGTCTATCAGATTCGTTTACTAGATTCTTGCTATACAATTTCAGCTTTACTTCCTTCCTTCTTGAATTTGTTCTCGGGTTCCCATCCCCCTGTCAAGCTAGTTTAAACTCTCTCCAACAGCACTAGCAAAACTCACTGCGAGGATATTGGTCCCGGCACTGTTGAGGTGCAACCCGTCCGGTTTGTACAGGTCCCATCTCCCCCAGAAGTAGTCCCAATGCTCAAGAATTTAAAGCCCTCCCTCCTGCAACAAAAGTTATGACATTCTTTTCAGCTCTATCTCTCATCTTTGTTGAAGTCCTATTCATTCTCCTTCTCAGATACCATGATGGGCTCATCTCTGCTCTTCCACGGAGGCGGGTTTAGAGCGGGATACTGACCCACTGTCAATCACGGCCATTTTGACAGCGGGCCCATCTTCAAACCTGCACTTGCAGGGCTGGGAAGATTCCGGCCTATAATTGCAAATATTTGTGTTGTAATGTTTCTTGTATTTCTACAAAATCAATAAATGTTTATAAGGAAACTATTTATTTTGCAATATAAAGAAGTCCATGGAACAGGCGCATCGCCTGCACAGAGCTGGTGTCAGCAGACCCGAAGCATTTTCAGTTCAGGCCTCATTTGACTGCCGCAGGTGCCAAACATGGGCCCTGCTCCAGCTCGCTGGTTCTAGGAGAACAGATGATCGGTTGCTTCCCATGCTAGGTTGGCTGAAAGATCAGTTCGTCGGGTGTCGGGGGAGGGCAGGTGAAGCAAGGAAAGGGATCCTCAAGTGAGCCGGATTGTGTGATCAGGAAGAACACTGAAAAATAAAAATGTAACATTTTCTTGGCCGTCTTTTGAGTGTTACTTTAAGGACTCTTGGTTATGCCGTTCAATGCTTGGTAAAATGGGTTGAGTGTATTCTGCATATTTGAACTTAAAAATTGTAGGTGAGGTCCTCTAGCATGTTTAAGCAGCCTTCACCAGAAGGGGTTACGCACTCAAGCATCAGGCGAACCTTGTGCATCAATAGCTCCCCTTCTCTAGCTGTAATTCACTTTATGGCCTCTTTCTCGCTCTCTGAATCCAGCTCAGAATGAAACCACACTAACCTTCACAACAGTGCTGCAGACACCAGACTAATCAGAAGCAAAAACAACATGTGCACACACTTGCACACAACCTGCTAGGTTCTTTACACAGAAAATATTACACCCTTTGACCCCATTTTCAAGTTCAGTTTCCATAACAATTTAAAAAAATATATATATATATATTCTCAGGATGTAGGCGTCGCTGGCAAGATTGGTCTATAATGCTCATCCCCAGTTGCCCTGAGCAGGTGATGGTGGGTCGTCGTCTTAAGTAATATTCTTTGTAGTAGTTTGATGCAACTGCATGTTTGCTAGGCCAGTACAGAGAGTAGTTCAGAGTTGATCACGTTGATGTGGGACTGGAGTCACATATAGGCCAGACCTGGTAAGGACAGCAGATTTCTTTCCCTAAAGAACCAATTGGGTTCAACAAGTTGATGGTCAACATTTACCAGCTTTTTAAAAACTGAATTCAAGTCCTCAAACAGACATGGTGGGAATTTGCATTCTCTGCATTAATTAGTCCAGTCTCTGGATTACTAGTCCAGTAACATAACCATTACACTACCATATTCTTTCTTCCTATGGGATTTCCTTAGTTATATGCATGTACAAGGTGTTTTGGGTGATGCTAATAAATAATTTGTTGCATAGTATAAAAAGTGAAACTATTAATATTGTTACTGTCATTTTCAGTCCAGTATTAGTTAAAGATCACCTATTGCTTAAAGTACATCAACTGTACTAAAGTTTACATCAAGGATAATGAAGCCCTAAAGTTAAAACAATTTGTAGCAGATTCATATTTATAAAAAATGAATAAACAGCAGGATTTATTAAACCTTACTTCAGATTTAACTTACCAGCTTTTTCATACCCCATCCACCCAAAATCAGGATGATACCACCCTGTATTCTGATTTATTCAAGTAGTTCCTATTTGGCTCCTAATAATTGTCATAATTACTATTAGTCAAACTTGCCGGTTCTTTTAGGGATGTGTTTAATATTACTTGGTGAGAGCAGAGTACCAGTGGTACTATATTATAGTCAGCAGTGAGTATACAGATATTACCCCACTTAGTATAATCTAATATTATTCTTGGAAGTGAACAGAATTTTTCTCATCTGTTTTCCTTGTTAGTGAAAACTAATTTGTTTCAGAGTAAAATTATTTTGTTTCCAATTGTGTAGAGTTTAAAAAGAATGTTAGACATTAAAGTGTATGTTGCATGAAATCTGATTATAGCACAAATTGACTCAATAAAATTGATATCAGAATATCCAAATGCACATTACTGGTGGAAATGTGCGCACAAATTCCTGACATATCAGGCCTGTAAGTGAGGCTCCCTGTTCATTGCACTCACTCAGAAAATCATTCCTCTTATCTTCACATGGAAATAATGGGTTTCACAAATGAGATATCCATATTCAATAATCTGAAAAAATCATTCTAACAATTGTTTTTAGAATGACCATCTGGATATGTGTATGTTTTTCTCAGTAAGTACTCTGACATAGACATGCAGAGAGCTGAATAATATAAACAGTTTAGTTCTTACCATCTGAAAATAAAATACATCCTTTTCTGTTTGTTTCTCAAAAATATCCACTTATTTTAAACAAATTTTAAGTCGAATAACTATTATACATTTTCTGATATTTGTTCAATATTAACATTTATCTTTTTTTTTATAGGATGTGACACTCATCATTGCAGCTATAGTGATTTTACTTGTGGCTATTTATGGTTTCTTTTATCTGAAACTCACCACAGAAGTTGACCTTGATCTAGACCTGGATGAAAATTAGCAAATGTAATGCCTCAATCAAAGAGACATTCTCCTCTTGTGAAACATTGATAAACAGTCAGCTGGGATTTGCAAATGAATTTTGGACCACAAGGACTTTTTAAGCTTCTATTTACCAAGAATTACTTTCCAAAACATCAGCAATTTTATATCAGCAGGTTTACGAGCCCATACTATGTGCTCACAAGCCTGTATTTTAAAGAAAAGCATATTTAATTGGTACTCATTATTTTGTAAAAATTCAGCTTGTTAATGCAGTGAGTAACTGAGCCATATAAATCAGAAATATCCCAGGTTCAATCTGTAACCTGTGCTAACTTATGTCTCACATATGCTTTGCTACAATTGGTCTCACCACTTCTGAGTTGGGGACCAAAAAATGAGCCAGTGTTGCCTCTTCTCGCTGCTGAAAGAAGCATATTTGGACATTGGGTAAGGATGTGATTGGGCTTGGTTGTGATATCCCACATGCTCGAATAGCTTGCCTGTGGTCATTGTCTAGGATCACACATTAACAATAAGCATGAACAACGTATTGGAAGATGACTAATGTCTTTAGACAGTTACTTCAGAAAGGAATCATTGCCTGCAGAAAAGGAGGGATGAAAATTATTTTTGAAAATTGATTAAATCCAAAATGCCATAGAGCCAATTTGTAAATATGACATTTTTGTTTTTTTTTTAAAAAAGGCATCTACACAATCTTCCAGGCAACTGTGCTAAAATCGATCCATGTACAATGGCAGCTTCAGCATGATTGATGTGGAGATGCGCAAGTGAAAGCAACCACAACTAACAATGAAATCAATAAATTTGGTGCTATCAATTCAGCAAGCAATTTAGATTTAAAATGGGGAAGCAAGTAATAATTCTGGGAATTAGTTATTTTAAACTAATAGACATGAAGGTGCAATGGTAAAATAACTGGCAAAGATATCACACATGGCACGGACTCTAATAAGAACATCAGCACTAAGATCAGTTGTAATTGTACTTGGATACAGAAGTACATATTGAAAAAACAGCATTACAACAGATTAATGAGTTATGTGAAGCATTGTGTTGTTTACATTTAAATAATGTTTTCTATATTTTTAGCATTAATTTGTTTTTCCAAACTTACTATCTGACAGGTGAAGAGAATGTGGTACTAATGTTAAAGAATGTATTTCTTTGTATAATTTGGAGCATTATTGTCACATACTTTAAACATACTGTATATGCAAAGGCTTTCTCTTTGTTGGTAATGTATATGTGTGTGGCCTAATAAGATCAAGAAGTATTATAAAATTAAAGGTGTTTTCTCTAGCACACTTGTTTGTCGTGCAATTAATATGGTGCATTGCACAATTATCCCTCACGTACCAACAGTAATAACACATCACATCCATGGCAACCTACAAAGGGTAGATGGAAAATCACCTATTTATTACTTTCATATTTTAGTTTTGTTTAATTATTTTTAACACCATATTTTTTTTCTGTTTTTGTGCTGAATATGTACAGCTGGTTATTCATATTACACAAGAGACTTAGCAAAAATGAAAGCACATGGAATTAGAAGCAACCTATTGACATGGGTAGGGAATTGGTTAGGAGGTAAGAAACAGAGTGGGAAAAATGGGTATGTACTCCAATTGGCAGGATGTGACTAGTGTTGTTCCCTGCGGATCTGTACTGGGACCTCAGCTTTTCACTATATTTATCAATGACTTAGATGAAGGAATAGAGAGCTGTACATCGAAGTTTGCTGACGACACTAATTTAGGTGGTACAGTACGTAGTGGAGCAGATAGTTGCAAAGGGTCATTTATAGATTAAGTGAGTCGGCAAAACTGAGGCAGATATGTTCAATGTTGGGTCATCCACGTTGGACCTAATAAAGATAGATCAGAGTATTTTATAAATTTTGAGAAGCTAGGAACTGTGGAGCAACAGAGATTTAGGGGCCCATGTACAGAAATCACTTAAAAACTAGTAGACAGGTACAAAAATAATGGACGCGACTGCTGCCAATGAAGTAAAGTACTTGCGCATGCGCAGTTCCATTGGTTCTTTGGTTCTCATCGAACTTCTCACTCATTGGTAAAAGAGAAAGGAGGGGAGGGAGTGATCGCTGCTGCTAAACTGAAGAAAATAAAAATTTAAAGTTTGATCGCTGCCCCCAAACTGAGCCATGTCAGGAGAAGAAAATAAAAATTAAAAGTTGAGTTAATATTTATGAGCTGCCGAACTGAGCCAAGTGAGAAAGGAGGGAAGGGGATAGGGAAAAGAGATCACTGTTGCTGAGCTGAGAGAAAGTTAACATTTATGTGTCGGGGGGGAAGAAAGAGAGTGATCTGTTGCCGAACTGAAGAAAATAAAAATTAAAAGTTGAATTTGTTTTTAACATTTATGCGCAGCTTCCTGTTCTGTGGCAGCATTCACTCCGAAAAATAATTTAAAAGGCTAATAAAGAAAGAAAGACTTGCATTTATATAGCGGACATCTCAAAGCACTTTACAGCCAATGAAATACTTTGTGTGTAGTCACCGTTGTAATGTGGGAAACATGGCGGCCAATTTGCGCACAGCAAGCTCCCGCAAACAGCAATGTGATATGACCAGATAATCAGTTTTTCTTATGCTGATTGAGGGATAAATATTGGCCAGGACACCAGGGAAACATAGAAAATAGGTGCAGGAGTAGGCCATTCGGCCCTTCGAGCCTGCACCACCATGCAATAAAATCATGGCTAATCATTCATTCACCTCAGTACCTCTTTCCTGCTTTCTCTCCCTACCCCTTGACCCCTTTAGCCGTAAGGGCCATATCTAACTCCCTCTTGAATATATCCGATAAACTTACATCAACCACTCTCTGCGGTAGGGAATTCCACAGGTTAACAACTCTCTGAGTGAAGAGGTTTCTCCTCATCTCAGTCCTAAATGGCTTACCTCTTATCCTTAGACTACGTCCCTGGTCCTGGACTTCCCCAACATCAGGAACATTCTTCCAGCATCTAACCTGTCCAGTCCCGTCAGAATTTTATATGTTTCTATGAGATCCCCTCTCATCCTTCTAAACTCCGGTGAATAAAGGCCCAGTTGATTCAGTCTCTCATATGTCAGTCCAGCCATCCCAGGAATCAATCTGGTGAACCTTCGCTGCACTCCCTCAATAGCAAGAATGTCGTTCCTCAGATTAGGAGACCAAAACTGAACACAATATTCCAGGTGAGGCCTCACTAAGGCCCTGTACAACTGCAGTAAGACCTCCCTGCTCCTATACTCAAATCCCCTAGCTATGAAGGCCAATATACCATCTGCCTGCTTCACCGCCTGCTGTATCT
The DNA here is from genome assembly GCF_044704955.1 of Pristiophorus japonicus. Classification (NCBI taxonomy): domain Eukaryota; kingdom Metazoa; phylum Chordata; class Chondrichthyes; family Pristiophoridae; genus Pristiophorus; species Pristiophorus japonicus. The sequence goes on along the minus strand of NC_091977.1, from coordinate 465,606,150 downwards.
GCATGCCAACTTTCAATGACTGATGAACCATGACACTCAGGTCTCGTTGCACCTCCCCCTTTTCCTAATCTGCCGCCATTCAGATAATATTCTGCCTTTGTGTTTTTGCCACCAAAGTGAATAACCTCACATTTATCCACATTATACTGCATCTGCCACTAGTTTGCCCACTCACCTAGCCTGTCCAAGTCACCCTGCAGCCTTTTAGCATCCTCCTTACAGCTCACACCGCCACCCAGCTTAGTGTCATCTGCAAACCTGGAGATATTACACTCAATTCCCTCATCCAAATCATTAATGTATATTGTAAATAGCCAGCAATGAGCCCTGCGGCACCCCCTAGTCACTGCCTGTCATTCTGAAAAGGACCCTTTTATTCCGACTCTCTGCTTCCTGTCTGCCAACCAGTTCTCTATGCACATCAGTACATTACCCCCAATACCATGTGCTTTAATTTTGCATACCAATCTCTTGTGTGGGACCTTGTCAAAGGGCTTTTGAAAGTCCAAATAAACCACATCCACTGGTTCTCCCTTGTCCACTCTACTGGTTACATCCTCAAAAAATTCTAGAAGATTTGTCAAGCAGGATTTCCCTTTCATAAATCCATGCTGACTTGGACCAATCTCGTCACTGCTTTCCAAATGTGCTGCTATTTCATCTTTAATAATTGATTCCAACATTTTCCCCACTACTGATGTCAGGCTAACCGGTCTATAATTACCTGTTTTCTCTCTCCCTCCTTTCATAAAAAGTGGTGTTACATTAGCTACCCTCCAGTCCATAGGAACTGATCCACAGTCGATAGACTGTTGGAAAATGGTCACCAATGCATCCACTATTTCTAGGGCTACTTCCTTAAGTACTCTGGGATGCAGACTATCCGGCCCTGGGGATTTATCGGCCTTCAATCCCATCAATTTCCCGAACACAATTTCCCGCCTAATAAGGATTTCCTTCAGTTCCTCCTTCCCATTAGACCCTCGGTCCCCTAGTATTTCCGGAAGGTTATTCATGTCCTCTTTCATGAAGACGGAACCAAAGTATTTGTTCAACTGGTCTGCCATTTCTTTGTCCCCCATTATAAATTCACCTGAGTCTGACTGCAAGGGACCTACGTTTGTTTTCACTAATCTTTTTCTCTTCACATATCTATAGAAGCTTTTGCAGTCGGTTTTTATGTTCCCAGCAAGCTTTCTCTCATACTCTATTTTCCCCCTCCTAATTAAACCCTTTGTCCTCCTCTGCTGTATTACAAAATTCTCCCAGTCCTCAGGTTTGCTGCTTTTTCTGGCCAATTTATATGCCTCTTCATTAGCTTTAACACTATCCTTAATTTCCCTTGTTAGCCACGGTTGAGCCACCTTCCCTGTTTTATTTTTACTCCAGACAGGGATGTGCAATTGTTGAAGTTCATCCATGTGATCTTTAAATGTTTGCCATTGCCTATCCACCGTCAACCCTTTAAGTATCATTCGCCAGTCTATTCTAGCCAATTCACGTCTCATTCCATTGAAGTTACCTTTCCTTAAGTTCAGGACCCTCGTCTCTGAATTAACTGTGTAACTCTCCATCTTAATAAAGAATTCTACCATATTATGGTCACTCTTCCCCTGTTCTTCTTCAAAATAGTGCCATAGGATCTTTTACGCCCACCTGAGCGAGCAGATGTGGCCTCGGTTTAATGTCTCATCCAAAAGACGGCACCCTCAGCACTGCACTGGACTGTCAGCCTAGATTTTTGTGCTCAAGTCCCTGGAGTGGGATTTGAACCCACAACCTTCTGATTCACAGGTGAGTGTGCTACCCACTGAGCCACCGCTGACATGGAATGTTAGCCTTTATCTCAAGGGACTGAAATACAAAGTAGTGGTAGTTATGCTACAGTTGTATAAAGCTCTGGTTTGACCACATCTGGAGTATTGTGCACTGCACCTCAGGAAGGGTATTGGCCTTGCAGGGAGTGCAGCATTGATTCAGCAGAATAATAGCTGGGTTGAAAGGGTTAAATTATGAGGACAGGTTGCAAAGACTAGGCTTATATTCCCTTGAGTATAGAAGATTAAGGGGTGATCCAATTGAAGTTTTTAAGATAATCAAAAGATTTGATAGAGGAGGGCATAACCTTAAAATTAGAGCTAGGCATTTCAGGGGTGATGTCAGGAAGTATATGGGTTGAACTGAAGAACTAAAAAGGGTCAATCTCACAGCTGGAAGTGTATAAAGACCCCCAAACAGTCAGAGGGAGATAGAAGAGCAAATATGTAGACAATCTTCTGAGAAGTTGCAAAAACAATAGGGCAGTATTCATAGGAGATTTCAACTACTCTAATATAAACTGGAATAGAATCAATGTAAAATGAATAGAGGGAGCAGAATTTTAAAAATGCATTCAGGAGAACTTTTTTAGCCAGTACATCGCAAGCCCAACAAGAAAGGGGCATTTCTGGACTTGGTTTTAGGGAAATGAAGCCGGGCAGGTGGAAGGTATTAGTGGCAGAGCATTTTGGTGGTAGTAATCATAATCCAGTTAGAGTTAGTGTAGTTATGAGAAAAGACAAAGATAGACCAGTTAAAGTTCTCAATTGGGGAAAGGCCAATTTTACTAAGCTGAGATGTGATTTAGTAAAATTGGACTGGAAACCGCAACTTGAAGGTAAATCAGTGTCAGAGAAGTCAGAGGCATTCAAGGAGGAGATAGTGAGAGTTCAGACCAAATATGTTCCCACAAAGAAAAAGAGGATGACTCCCAAATCTAGAGCCACCTGGATATCAAAGGGCATACAGGGTAAGATAAGGCAAACAAGAGAAGCTTATGTCATATACCAAGAGCTAAGCACTGCAAAAAGCCAAGAGGAGTATTGGAAGTGGAAGGGTGAAATTAAAAAGGAAATTGGGACAACAGAAAGGGCAAGAACAAATATTGGCAAGTAAAATCAAGGAAAAAACAAAAATGTTTCATAAATACATAAAGAGCAAGAGGATAAGTAAGTAACCTTTCAGTAAGTAACCTTTAGCATTGTTGTTGCCAAATTAAGTTTATCTAAGGGTTAAGTCATGGCAGGAGAGCTCAGACACGTGTTATGCTCCTCCTGTACAATGTGGGAAGTCAAGGACGCGTCCAGTGTCCCTGATGACTACATGTGCAGGAAGTGTATCCGGCTGCAGCTCCTGATGGACGGCATTGCGGCACTGGAGCTGCAGATGGATTCACTCTGGAGCATCCACGATGCTGAGAATAATGAGAATAGCACGTTTAGCAAGTTGGTCTCACCACAGGTGAAGGGTACACAGCCAGATAGTAAATGGGTGACCAGCAGGAAGAGCAGTGTAAGGAGGTAGTGCAGAGGTCCCCTGCGGTCATCCCCCTGCAAAACAGATACACCGCTTTGAGTACTGTTGAGGGGGATGACTCATCAGAGGGGAGCAGCAGCAGCCAAGCTCATGGCACCATGGATGGCTCTGCTGCACAGGAGGGCAGGAAAAAGAGTGGGAGAGCTATAGTGACAGGGGATTCGATTGTAAGGGGAATAGATAGGCGTTTCTGCGGCCGCAACCGAGACTCCAGGATGGTGTGTTGCCTCCCTGGTGCAAGGGTCAAGGATGTCTCAGAGCAGGTGCAGGACATTCTGAAAAGGGAGGGTGAACAGCCAGTTGTCGTGGTGCATATAGGTACCAACGATATAGGTAAAAAACAGGATGAAGTCCTACGAGACGAATTTAGGGAGCTAGGAGCTAAATTAAAAAGTAGGACCTCAAAGGTAGTAATCTCAGGATTGCTACGAGTGCCACGTGCTAGTCAGAATAGGAATTACAGGATAGCTCAGATGAATACGTGGCTTGAGGAGTGGTGCAAGAGGGAGGGAATCAAATTCCTGGGACATTGGAACCAGTTCTGGGGAAGGTGGGACCAGTACAAACCGGATGGTCTGCACCTGGGCAGGACCAGAACCAATGTCCTAGGGGCAGTGTTTGCTAGTACACTTGGGGAGGAGTTAAACTAATATGGGAGGGGGACAAAGGGAAATAAAATGGAGGCAGAAGCAAAAGATAGAAAGGAGATTTTAAAAGTGGAGGGCAGAGAAACCCAAGGCAAAAAACAAAAAGGGCCACATTACAGAAAAATTCTAAAAGGACAAAGTGTGTTAAAAAGACAAGCCTGAAGGCTCTGTGCCTCAATGCGAGGAGTATTCGGAATAAGGTGGACGAATTAACTGCGCAGACAGCAGTTAACGGATATGATGTAATTGGCAGCATGGAGACATGGCTCCAGGGTGACCAAGGCTGGGAACTTAACATCCAGGTGTATTCAACATTTAGGAAGGCAGAGAGGAAAAGAAGGCGGGGTGGCGTTGCTGGTTAAAGAGGAAATTAATGCAATAGTAAGGAGGGACATTAGCCTGGATGATGTGGAATCGGTATGGGTGGAGCTGTGGAATTCCAAAAGGCAGAAAACATTAGTGGGAGTTGTGTACAGACCACCAAACAGTAGTAGTGAGGTTGGGGACAACATCAAACAAGAAATAAGAGATGTGTGCAATAAAGGTACCGCAGTTATCATGGGCGCCTTTAATCTACATATTGATTGGGCTAACCAAACTGGTAGCAATGCGGTGGAGGAGGATTTCCTGGAGTGTATTAGGGATGGTTTTCTAGACCAATATGTTGAGGAACCAACTAGAGAGCTGGCCATCCTAGACTGGGTGATGTGTAATACGAAGGGACTAATTAGCAATCTTGTTGTGCGAGGCCCCTTGGGGAAGAGTGACCATAATATGGTAGACTTCTTTATTAAGATGGAGAGTGACACAGTTAATTCGGAAACGAGGGTCCTGAACTTAAGGAAAGGTAACTTCGATGGTATGAAGCGTGAATTGGCTAGAATAGACTGGCAAAAGATACTTAAAGGGTTGACGGTGGATAAGCAATGGCAAACATTTAAAGATCATATGGATGAACTTCAGCAATTGTACATCCCTGTCTGGAGTAAAAATAAAACGGGGAAGGTGGGTCAACCGTGGCTAACAAGGGAAATTAAGGATAGTGTTAAATCTAAGGAAGAGGCATATAAATTGGCTAGAAAAAGCAACAAACCTGAGGACTGGGAGAAATTTAGAATTCAACAGAGGAGAACTAAGGGTTTAATTAAGAGGGGGGAAATAGAGTATGAAAGGAAACTTGCAGGGAACATAAAAACTGACTGCAAAAGCTTCTATAAATATGTGAAGAAAAAAAGATTAGTGAAGACAAACGTAGATCCCTTGCAGTCAGATTCAGGTGAATTTATAATGGGGAACAAAGAAATGGCAGACCAATTGAACAAATACTTCGGTTCTGTCTTCACGAAGGAAGACACAAATAACCTTCCGAATGTAGTAGGGGACAATGGGTCGAGTGAGAAGGAGGAACTGAAGGATATCCTTATTAGGCGGGAAATTGTGTTAGGGAAATTGATGGGATTGAAGGCCGATAAATCCTGGGGCCTGATAGTCTGCATCCCAGAGTACTTAAGGAAGTGGCGCTAGAAATAGTGGATGCACTGGAGATCATTTTCCAACAGTCTATCGACTGTGGATCAGTTCTTATGGACTGGAGGGTAGCTAATGTAACACCATTGTTTAAAAAAGGAGGGAGAGAGAAAACAGGTAATTATAGACCGGTTAGCCTGACATCAGTAGTGGGGAAAATGTTGGAATCAATCATTAAGGATGAAATAGCAGTGCATTTGGAAAGCAGTGATAGGATCGGACCAAGTCAGCATGGATTTATGAAAGGGAAATCATGCTTGACGAATCTTCTGGAATTTTTTGAGGATGTAACTAGCAGAGTGGACAAGGGAGAACCAGTGGATTTGGACTTTCAAAAGGCTTTCGACAAGGTCCCGCACAAGAGATTGGTGTGCAAAATCAAAGCGCACGGTATTGGGGGTA